>NC_061798.1:21047819-23472819 GCF_021462225.1 Girardinichthys multiradiatus | reverse complement strand
ATATACTACTGCAGTGTTCAATGTGTGAGAAAATGTGCACATTTTAGCTTTTTTTAAAACATATGTAATAATATAAAACATCTTTGCAATTCAAGTGACACTCTCAGAGTGGATTATGCTTATTGCGTGTGAGTAATGTATCAAAGTAGGTGCCAGATTTAATTTTTTGTAAAAGTTAACAGTTGTCATATCTGTTAGAACTAAACCCAAACAAGCAGGAGTTAAGACGTTTTAAGACCTTCAACATGTCCTGCTCTCTGTCCAGCAGGTTGCATTTATTTCTGAATACTGTTCATTTTTAGGAAAGAACAATGTCTTGTTTTCTTCAGACAGTGTTTAGTAAAGATTTTCAGGTTAAAATTCAAATTCAATTCAATTCAAATTCAAAGATACTTTATTGATCCCCGAGGGGAAATTGGGATTCCAGTACAACCCATCCAAACATACATCATGACACAAGACAAAGGGGGGACGGGTCACCGAGGCTTTGCTGCCCACTCACAGGCGCTGCCCTTGCTAGATGAGAAACGTACAGTGGCCGGGGGGTGCAAAACACTTTTACAAGTACCGAAACAAATTTACATTTCAGAAAACAAATTTACATTTCAGAAAACAAATTTACATTTCAGAAAACACTTTTACATTTCAGAAAACACTTTTACATTTCAGAAAATCAACCGGAAATCACTTGTGTTAAACGTTCACTGTGATGACTGCCAGCGGGAGCTTAGTGCCGATAGTCCGGTCAGATCTCTACCGGGCTAGCTCACCTCACCGCCGGTAGGGCTGGTGAGGCGAGCCGGTTACTACGGTGGGAACGGAAAACTCCGAACACGTCGGAGCACGTTTGAAATTAAGCGATGTCTAGATAAATCAAGCAGATATTTCACGTCTACATAGTCATATTCCTGCACTAAAAACATTGTAGAAGTTAATTTGTGTCACAGAAAGTGTAATTTTCCACAATTTACTCACAGCTTTTGTTGCTATGGTCCGCCATGGCTTCCCCTGCTTGATCAATCCGCTTCGACCCGCAATGAATGATGGGAAATGATGGGCCGCGAAGGATACTCACAACGCATCCTTCAAATCGGGCAAAATGAGGACACATTTGTCGGCCGCATTTGAGGGAGTCATGATTCATGAATTGGGACAGCCTTCGTCGCCGCGCTGTAACGTAATCGGCCTACAAATACGGCCTTTGAAGGATGCAGCCCTGAGGCTGACTTCCGGGTCAGCCTCGGCGTTGGTACATTCCCTTTCCGGTTGATTTTCTGAAATGTAAAAGTGTTTTCTGAAATGTAAAAGTGTTTTCTGAAATGTAAATTTGTTTTCTGAAATGTAAATTTGTTTTCTGAAATGTACATTTGTTTCACATCTTGTTAAACTGTTTTCTGAAATGTACATTTGTTTCGGTACTTGTAAAAGTGTTGTGCATCCCCCGGCAACCGTAGAAAAGAGGCCACATTAGGTAAGTAGAGGAACAAAATCCTATTTCACACTTTATCCTTAGCAGGATACAGTTTGAGATTGCAAAAAACCTCAGCACAAAGAAGCAACAAGTTTACAAAACAACATCATACCGGGAATGGTGAAGGCGATGTGAGGTATTTGATATGTTTATCTTGAAAAACAGGCTATTGTTTTGCTTGATGAACACATTTCCATAAAAAATGAATCCAAAAAATGTCTGACAAACTCAAACTGGCTCAAAACCCATATAGGGTTCTAAGAGACAGTGCCATAAAGTCTGGGATTTGTGCTTCATAGCCTGAAAATCATGCCTTGTTAATACATCATGTTGAACAAGAACACATAGGTATGAACTGAAAGATTTAGTGATAAGATTATGAGAAACTATATTCCTCCTCACATAAAAACTAAGCTGTCCAACTACATTCCAGGCACAAGAAACAGATTCTCAGTTGATTTTAGGACTGGACTTTAATTAGGTCATTCTAATACATGAAAATGCTTTCATCTAAACCCTTTAATTGTTGCTCTGTTGCTGCAAGTTTAAGGTTGTGGTCCTGCTGTAAAGTGAGCAACCACTCAATTCTTAATTTTTTGTAGCATCTAAGTAGTTTTCTTCCACTTTTTTCTAAATGGTTGCTATGTCCCTTACATGGCTTTCGGGAAACAGAACAATTGTGACCTTCCTTTAGTCTTTCCACTTTTCCATTAAGTCATGCGTGAATGACTAACGGCTGTCCTGTTAGCAGATTTTCGTAAGTGAGCTTTGGATTTCTGCAGCTTGTTCAGGGTTATCTTTTCACAGTTTTCTGTTTCTTCAGTAACCTCAATAGCATTTTAAAGTCCTCTGTTTGAAGGGTTGTATATGAATTTTAAAATACAAACTACGTCCCACATTCAGACGGTTCCTATGAGCCTTTCAGTTAGGGGTTAGATAAAAATTTATCTCTATTTAATTACGAGCTCTAATGTCTCGCTGTCTCTCTGCTGTGCAGTACTATTCTAGCCCCCGGTCTGTTTTGCTAACTGCTACTGTTTCCTGCTGGGTGGCGCAAAATTGTGACGAATGCGATGGAAATGACGCCAAACTCACATCCAATCTGCCTTGGTCGTTCCCACTGGAGTCACATTCCAAAAGATCAGATACGAGTCAGATTCAGGACCACATGTGAATGTGGCTCAAATGTGACTGTAAATGTCAGATATGGGCCGGATATGGGCCAGATATGAGTGCTCGTACTTCTTCTAAAAAGTCTGGTATGATTTGGTCACTTGACCCCCAAAAAATCAGATTTGGGCCACATTTGCCAACAGTATGAATGGAGCCTAAGTGAAGATGGGGGCCAGTTAGTCAGCACCAGCTTTCAGGCAAAAGGGTAACATACAATCACAGCCCTACCAGCACTGTTTTGGATTTACTGTCTTCCAAATTTAATGGGACAAACTCCCCCATATTTTAAGGAAGTTTGATGATTTAAATGTACAGCCTCGAGACCCAAAAGAAATTATGGTGATAATGACATAAAATGTATTGAAAGGTAGGTTTCTTTGTACTCTTCTCCTTTTTCTTTTTCCTCTTATCCATATCTACAACCCCTCCTTCCCCTCCTCCACTCAGCTCTACTTTCTGTAGCTCAAAAATCTTACTTGCTATCTTGCACCTCAAATGGTGCAAAGACAGACTCACAGTTCACTTCATCTACTCCGCTTCCCCACAGAACAGACAGTTATGTGCCCTCACAACACGCAGTTACAAAAGCGCATTTATGTGTAACTTCAGCACACGCATGAGTACACACACAGAGCTTTCCATGACTGTGTGAAAAGTATTTTTCTCACAAAATGCCCAGTTGTGAGCTATATACCCAGCATGCTGCACACACCCCCACACACCGATGAGTCATTTATACGGGCACCCAAATGAACTACAGAGTGGTGCTTCACCTCCCATAAAGCTGCCATAAACCCTCTCTGCCTCTGACAGCTAACTGATTGGTGTTATAACAAGGCAGGAATGTGTGTGAATGTGGTTACTTCTCTGTTTGTCCGTTCACAAATACTGAGAACAACAATCAACATGACTACCATCTGAAACCTCACCACATATTTAGTTGTTTAATAAGAAATCCTCATCAGTCAGTCAGTCATTTTCTACCTCTTCTTCCATAGTGGGTCGCGGGGAGGGTGGTGCCTATCTCCAGCAGTCTATGGCCGGGAGGTGGGGTACACCCTGAACAGGTTGCCAGTCCATCGCAGGGCAACACAGACACACACAGGACAAACAACCCTGCACACACTCATTCACACCTAAGTCAAGTCAAGTTTATTTATATAGCGCTTTTCAGCAACAAGGCACTCAAAGCGCTGTACACGAGGAAAAACATTACAGTGATGCAGAAAATCACACACAGAAAACCAAATCAAATGACATTAATAATCCTTGGGAGTTTACTGGCAAGAGCTGGTTCTAATCCAATCTTTCTAATAGAGGTAATTAGCTCATTAAGTCCTCTGTGGTAAGGAATTCATCCGATGCTAGAAGACAAATTATAATATTAATCCTTGAGGTCGCTGGTATGAGGCAGTTGTAGTCCCATCATTTAAATAAGCTGGGTCACTGGTATAAAACAGTTGTAGTCCAAAGTTTTTAAATACTAATAATGTTTGGCAGTCACTGGTATGATATAGTTGTAATACAATCATTTTAAGAAATCTAAAATTCTCTGGTGAAGAAGAGGGAAAAAAATCATATTTCACACTTTATCCTTAGCAGGATACAGTTTGAGATTGCCAAAAAAAAAACTCAGCACAAAGAAGCAACATATATACAAAACCGGCATCCAGTGAAGGCAGTGTGAAGGGGTGCATATGTTTATCTTGAGCATGTGTGTGTGTGTGCATGTGAGTGTGTGCAAAGTAAGTCTGTGAAGCACTGTCACATAGGCCATTGTCCTTGATGGTAGGTTGGAATGTTCATCAACCGGCCACAAAGTTCTGAGCAGGTCCACAGATGTCCTCAGGGAAGGGAGGGGGCAGAGCGTTATGTTTACATAACTTCCAGGAGAAGTTGAAGATAGCCGGCCATCCAAGGCCGTGCAGGGGAGCCAGATTCTGAAAAACAACAATTATTTGGGTTAGGCTGACTTTTAATTTTCAGTCAGCCTTGAGAGTCTCACTGGTGCTTCTCAATGGCAAATCCAAGCAGCCAAATTCCAGGTTTTTCTGCCAGATCCGAGCAAACAATTTTCTTCAAGATTTATCCCATTTCACCCCTGAGTCCAGCAACCGCAACCTGCCTGCAATCCTGTGTAAGAATCACATCCAGTCTACGATTCAGCTCACGTAACATCTCAGTCTGAGTGTTGATCGCTCTGCAGATCCCATCATAAATGCCAGGCAGCCTTACAATGGTCAGAACAGCTGCCGACGTTTTTCAAATTTCTCGATATACCAGGTAACCGTCAACTCCAAAAAGCAGAAATCCTGTTATCAAACATCCAATTGTGTACACATCTTCAACATCCTTGACTGACAATATCGACAGACACACAATCCTCCACTTCTGTCAGGAGTCCATTGTGTATCCAGAGAAAAATGTCCCGTCTGGACAAGAGGGTTACCCTTCACCCTGTCTTCTCGTCGAGAAAATTTGATCAATTGCATTAAGAGACCAGCTGACCAAATCCATAACTCTGAATTTTGGAAGATATGCAAAAAGAGGCTCCAAAAAGAAAGACCAATGTAGGGCAATGTAGGGAGACCAATTAACCTAAACAGTCATGTTTTTGGATTGTGGGAGGAAGCTGGAGTAGCTGGAGATAACCTACGCATGCACGGGAAGAACATGCACACTCCATGCAGAAAACCAGGACCTTCTTGCTGCAAGGCAACAGCGCTACCAACTACGCCACCGTTCAAAAATCGTCATATCAAGTCTAATTTCTTTTTTTTGGGGGGGGGTTAAAAAAAGTGGTTGAATAGCACTCAAAAACTTAAAAAAAAAAATTATTTTGTCTTTTTTATTAGACAAAAGTTATTAACAAAACGTTTGGACACCCCACCACCTAATAGTTAGTCTTGCCCCCCTTGGTTGAGTTGACTACACTGAGATGTTTCAAGTAGCCATCTGACATCGGCCTAAGGAAAGTTTACCCCACTCCTAACTTGTAGCTGCCAGATGTTTGAGAGGTTTCTTTATGTACAGCCTGATTCAACTCACCCGAACGCAATGAGATCGAGATCTGGGCTTTGACTGGGCCTAGGACCTTCCATTTCCTATTTTACAACAGTCCTTGGTTAATTTACTTGTATGTTTTGGGTCATTATCATGTTGTATGGTTAAGTTCTGCTTCAGTTGTATTTTTTTTTTTTTTTTGACAGATGGTCCATTTCTCCAGAACCCCTTGATGTATTGTAGAATTCTTGATAGATTTTATGAGGGTGAGCTTTTAGGGTGAACTGACTTGGATGGCCAGACGTGGTCATGTAAGCAGCTCTTTTACATGTCCGCCACAATTTTCTTTTCCAGAAATTGGAATTGTTAAAATCAAATTCTCTTCAAATCTATGACCTGACTTATAAGCTCCAACAATCTTCTTTCTAACGATCTAAGGCAGATTTTTCAATATCACCATGGCATTTGATCCAGTCAGTCCAGTAGTCAGGAGAACAAACTTAATGTCAGAAGTTTAAACTGAGCAACCCTCCTTCTAAATGCAGGTTAACCATGATCCAATCATGTTCACCAGATGTGATATCCCAAAGTGTAATTTTTAGACATTTTAAGTGGGGATAAATGTGGGGGATGTCCTCAATTATTTCTTACCAGAAAAGGAATTTTTGTTATATTTCAGAAACGTTTTACTGAAAGGTAGTTTATTCAGTTTTCATTTTTTATTTACAATACTACAATACCAGTAATATTAAAATTATATTTTTACACATACACTCACTGGCCACTTTATTAGGTACATCATGCTAGTCCCGGGTTGGACCCCTTCTTGCCTTCAGAACTGCCTTAATCCTTTTTGGCATAGATTCAACAAGGTACTGGAAACTTTCCTCAGAGAGTTTGGTCCATATTGACATGATAGCATCACACAAATGCTGCAGATTTGTCGGCTGCACATCCATGTTGCGAATCTCCCGTTCCACCACATCCCAAAAGTGCTCTATTGGATTGAGATCTGGTGACTGTGGAGGCCATTTAAGAACAGTGAACTCATTGTCATGTTCAAGAAACCAGTCTGAAATGATTCATGCTTTATGACATGGCGCGTTATCCTGCTGGAAGTAATCAACAGAAGATGGGTACACTGTGGTCATAAAGGGATGGACATGGTTAGCAAAAATACTCAGGTAGGCTGTGGCATTGACACAATGCTCAATTGGTACTAAGGGGCCCAAACTGAGCCTAGAAAATATCCCCCACACCATTACACCACCACCACCAGCCTGAATCGTTGATACAAGGCAGGATGGATCCATGCTTTCATATTGTTGACACCAAATTCTGACCCTACCATCCGAATGTCGCAGCAGAAATCGAGACTCATCAGACCAGGCAACGTTTTTCCAATCTTCTATTGTCCAATTTTGGTGAGCCTGTGCGAACTGTAGCCTCAGTTTCCTGTTCTTAGCTGACACGAGTGACACCCGGTGTGGTCTTCTGCTGCTGTAGCCCATCCGCCTCGAGGTTAGACATGTTGTGCGTTCAGAGATGCTCATCTGAATGCCTTGGTTGTAACGAGTGGTTATTTGAGTTACTGGTGCCTTTCTATCAGCTCGAACCAGTCTGGCCATTCTCCTCTGACCTCTGGCATTAACAAGGCATTTGGGCCCACAGAACTGCCGCTCACTGGATATTTTCTCTTTATCGGAACATTCTCTATAAACTCTGGAGATGGTAGTGTGTGAAAATCCCAGTAGATGAGCAGTTTTTTTAAAATAACCAGACCAGCCCGTCTGGCAACAACAACCATGCCACGTTCAGAGCCACTTAAATCACTTTCTTCCCCATTCTGATGCACGGTTTGAACTGCAGCAGATCGTCTTGACCACGTCTACATGCCTAAATGCATCGAGTTGCTGCCATGTGATTGGCTGATTAGAAATTTGCATTAAGGAGCAGTTGGACAAGTGTACCTAATAAAGTGGCCGGTGAGTGTATGGACAAATATGTTAGAAAAATAGACAGGCTAATGTAGGGTCTTCAAAGTTTCCAATATGACTGGATAATTAAAAAGAATATCTGTAAACTGCTGCATATTTCCACTCCTTAACTTTTTTAACTGGTAGCATCCCCCCTTTGCTTACTGTGTAAGTTTTAATTCTTTATTTTAATGATCTACTAATAATTTGCAGAATATTTCAAAGATGTTTAATGTGTTCCTCTTTTAATTTTGTATTTACATCTATGCCTGTGCTGTTTTTTTATATGGTCACTTTATATGGTCAGTTAAATAGTTTAAACCATTCCTTTGAATTAATATATATATATATATATATATATATAATATATAATATATATATATATAAATATATAATATATGGTATGTATATATATATATATATATAATATATAATATATATATATATATATATATATATATATATATTATATATTATATATATATATATATATATAATGCAAAGGAATGGTTTAAACTATTTAACTGACCATATAAAAAAATTATATTAACATATAATATATATATATATAATTAATTGTCTGAGAAGAGAAACATCACCATTGCATGTTTGAGCACTCACAAACACATATATATATGTGTGTGCGTGTATATATAATATATATATATATATAATATATAATATATAATGTATAATATATATATATATATATATATATAATATATAATATGTAATATATAATATATAATATATAATATATAATATATATTATATATAATATATAATGTAAAATATATATATATATATATATATATCATATATTATATATATATATATATATAATTAAAATATCGAGGCACGTGACGTCGCCCGGTACGGCGGAGCCGGGGTCCCACCCTGGAGCCAGGCCTGGGGTCGGGACTCGTTGGAGAGCGCCTGGTGGCCGGATAGCTCCTCGCGGGACCCGGCCGGGCCAAGCCCGAACGAGAGACGCGAGGCCATCCCCCAGTGGGCCCACCACCTGCAGGGGGAACCGTGAGGGACCGGTGCAAAGAGGATTGGGTGGCGGACGAAGGTGGAGACCTCAGCGGCCCGATCCCCGGATGCTTAGGCTGGCTCTAGGGACGTGGAATGTCACCTCGCTAGGGGGGAAGGAGCCTGAGCTTGTGCGGGAGGTCGAGAGATATCGACTAGAAATAGTCGGGCTCGCCTCCACGCACAGCGTGGGCTCTGGAACCCATCTCCTTGAGAGGGGTTGGACTCTCTTCTACTCTGGAGTGGCCCACGGGGAGAGGCGGCGGGCTGGTGTGGGTTTGCTTGTTGCCCCCCAGCTCAGCCGTCTCGTGTTGGGGTTTACCCCAGTGGATGAGAGGGTCGTATCCCTGCGCCTTCGGGTTGGGGAGAGGTCTCTGACTATTATTTCAGCCTACGGGCCGAGTGGTAGTGCAGAGTACCCGGCCTTCTTGGCGTCCCTGTCGGGGGTGCTGGATAGTGCCCCTCCCGGGGACTCCATTATTCTGCTGGGGGTCTTCGACGCCCACGTGGGGAACGACAGTGACACCTGGAGAGGCGTGATCGGGAGGAACGGCCTCCCCGATCTGAATCCGAGTGGTGTTTTGTTATTGGACTTCTGTGCTAGTCACGGATTGTCCATAACGAACACCATGTTCAAACATAAGGGTGTCCATCAGTGCACTTGGCACCAGGACACCCTAGGCAGGAGGTCGATGATCGACTTTGTTGTCGTATCATCAGACCTTCGGCCGCATGTTTTGGACACTCGGGTGAAGAGAGGGGCTGAGCTGTCCACTGATCATCACCTGGTGGTGAGTTGGATCCGCTGGAGGAGGAGAAAGCCAGACAGACTTGGCAGGCCCAAGCGCATAGTGAGGGTCTGCTGGGAACGCCTGGCGGAGCCCTCGGCCAGGGATGTATTCAACTCCCACCTCCGGGAGAGCTTCGACCAGATCCCGGGGGATGTTGGAGACATAGAGTCCGAGTGGACCATGTTCTCCGCATCTATTGTCGATGCTGCTGCCCATAGCTGCGGCCGTAAGGTCTGCGGTGCCTGTCGTGGCGGCAATCCCAGAACCGGGTGGTGGACACCGGCAGTAAGGGATGCTGTTAAGCTGAAGAAGGAATCCTATCGGCTGTGGTTGGCTTGTGGGACTCTTGAGGCGGCTGACGGGTACCGTGAGGCCAAGCGTGCTGCGGCCCGGGCTGTGACAGAGGCAAAAGCTCGGGCCTGGGAAGAGTTTGGTGAGGCCATGGAGAAGGACTACCGGTTGGCCTCGAAGCGATTCTGGCAAACCGTCCGGCGCCTCAGGAGGGGGAAGCAGTGCTTTGCCAAAACTGTTTACAGTGGGGGCGGGAGACTGCTGACCTCGACTGAGGACATTATCGGGCGGTGGAAGGAGTACTTTGAGGATCTCCTAAATCACGCATTCCGTGGTGGAAACAGAGGCTGGGGACTCGGGGTTGGACTCTTTCATCACCCAGGCTGAAGTCACCGAGGTGGTTAAAAAGCTCTGCGGTGGCAAGGCTTCGGGGGTGGAGGAGATCCGCCCTGAGTACCTCAAGTCTCTGGATGTTGTAGGGCTGTCATGGTTGACACGCCTCTTCAACATTGCGTGGCGGTCGGGGACAGTGCCTCTGGACTGGCAGACTGGGGTGGTGGTCCCCCTTTATAAGAAGGGGGACCACACCCTCCGGTCCCCCTTTATAAGAAGGGGGACCGGAGGGTGTGTTCCAACTACAGGGGGATCACACTCCTCAGCCTCCCTGGTAAGGCCTACGCCAGGGTATTGGAGGAGAGTCCGACCGATAGTCGAACCTCGGCTTCAGGAGGAGCAGTGTGGTTTTTGTCCCGGCCGTGGAACACTGGACCAGCTCTATACCCTCTACAGGGTGCTCGAGGGTTCGTGGGAGTTTGCCCAACCGGTTCACATGTGTTTTGTGGACCTGGAGAAGGCATTCGACTGTGTCCCTCGTGATGCCCTGTGGGGGGTGCTCCAGGAGTATGGAATCGGGGGCCCTTTATTAGGGGCCATCCGGTCCCTGTACGAGCGGAGCAGGAGTTTGGTCCGCATTGCTGGCACTAAGTCGGACCTGTTCCCAGTGCATGTTGGACCCTTTGTCACCGGTCCTGTTCATAACTTTTATGGACAGGATTTCTAGACGCAGCCAAGGGCGGAGGGGGTCTGGTTTGGGGACCAGTGGATTTCGTCTCTTCTTTTTGCGGATGACGTGGTCCTGCTGGCCCCCTCTAGCCAAGACCTACAGCATGCGCTGTGGCGGTTCGCAGCCGAGTGTGAAGCGGCTGGGATGAGGATCAGCTCCTCCAAGTCCGAGACCATGGTACTCGACCGGAAAAGGGTGGCTTGTCCTCTTCAGGTTGGAGGAGAGTTCCTGCCTCAAGTGGAGGAGTTGAAGTATCTCGGGGTCTTGTTCACGAGTGAGGGAAGAATGGAGCGGGAGATCGACAGACGGATCGGTGCGGCTGCCACAGTAATGGGGGCGCTGTGCCGGTCCATTGTGGTGAAGAGAGAGCTGAGCCGAAAAGCAAAGCTCTCAATTTACTGGTCGGTCTACGTTTCTACCCTCACCTATGGTCATGAACTTTGGGTCATGACCGAAAGAACGAGATCACGGATACAAGCGGCTGAAATGAGCTTCCTCCGTAGGGTGGCCGGGCACTCCCTTAGAGATAGGGTGAGGAGCTCGGCCATCCGGGAGGGGCTCGGAGTAGAGCCGCTGCTCCTCCACATCGAGAGGACCCAGTTGAGGTGGCTCGGGCATATATACACCGGATGCCTCCTGGACGCCTTCCTCGGGAGGTGTTCCAGGCACGTCCCACCGGGAGGAGGCCCAGGGGACGGCCCAGGACACGCTGGAGGGACTATGTCTCTCGGCTGGCCTGGGAACGCCTTGGGCTCCCCCTGGAGGAACTGGAGGAGGTGTCTGGAGAGAGGGACGTCTGGGCGTCTCTGCTGAGTTCACTGCCCCCGCGACCCGGTCCTGGATAAGCGGAAGACGACGAACGAACGAACATTCCTTTGGAATAAAGATTGCTAGAAAAGTAAGGTTTTTTTGTCACTGAGGTAACTGCATTGCCGGTGGTACAATAAATGTTACATGAACTGAAGTGTTGAAACATTCAGATTATTTTGTTTTAACAATGTAAAATCGTTATCTTTAGATTTTTCTCTGTAAACTAGGTGTTGGTCTCCTTTTCTAAGATACATAAAAAGGTTTTTGCTGAGACCACATATATGAAGACTGACACCTGTCTCTTGGAGTTTATCCCCATCCAAACCTCAAGACCACACTGAGATTGGGTACTGTAGTCAAACACCAATATCAGACCATGAGGTGTGGCTCACAGATGGTTTACCAAATTATCCCAGATATTTTTGATGGGGTTCAGGTCAGGGCAGTGTGAAGGCCAGGTAAGTTCATTTAAACTAAACTTAAAGAAAAAAATCTATGATTTTCAAAAATATGTTCTCCTGGCAGAGGTGAGACAGACAAAGAAGGAACATGCAAAAAGAAATTGAAAAGTAATACATTGTGAATTTTATCTTTATAGCATTTTTAAAAACAACAAGGTGGACCAACTTACTCATAGCTGTAAGTATAAATCAGTAAAAACAACAAAAAAAACAACAAACATCTAAAAACAAAAAGGTACAGAATTACTCAAAACAAACCAAATCAAAGAGAGAAAACATAAAAGACCTGACAGTTCTCAAACTGCACTCAAATTAAATCCTCATTAGAAAATAGTTTTGAGGTTGGAATAAAAAATCGTATGGACTCAGGACCAGAGTTATCAAGAGGCAGTTTGTTCTAGAGTCTAGAGCAGTGGTTTCAAACTCCAGTCCTTGAGTTAGTGTCCAGTCAGGGTCCTGCAACTTTTGGATGTGTCCTTCGCCCTACAAAACGAAATCAAAGGGCTAACTAGCATCCAGTCAAGTTCTACTGAGCTCTGAAAATTATCTAATAATAGACTCAGGTGTGTTGAGGCAGAGACGTATCAAAAAGTTGCTGGACTCCGGCCTATGTTGACTGGAGTTTGAGAGTACTGGTCTGGAGCGGGGGTGGGCAACTCCAGACCTCGAGGGCTTTGTCCTGCAACTTTTTGATGTGTCCTTGGTCCTATACATCTGTATCAAATGGCTGAATTACCTCCTCAGAATGCAGTCTAGTTATGCACAGTCTTGGTAATGAACCATCCATTTGATTCAGGTGTGTTGAACCAGGGCAACATCTTCTGAAACAGAGGTGAGCAACTTCAAGCCTCAAAGGGTTGGTGTCCTGTAAGTTTAAGATGTGTCTCTGCTTCAACACAAAAAGTTACAAACACCATACCTTATCTAGGGTCAGTGCAAACAACTTTATGCTTATTTTGTATGTTTGTCCTGTACTGGGTTCAGTCATTCATTACTGTTTTTTACTATTGTCCTTTCTGTGGTTCTGTAGTGATTTGACTCACATACTCTGGATATTTATCTCTGTTCTAGGTTCATGTTAGTGACTTTAAGTTTCAGTCAGTTAACATACACTGTATTCACTCTGCCTGAAAGTAAATCCTGCATTTATTGTGATATCTAGGACAGACATTTATTTCAGCCTCTTGGACATAACAGGTAGTTAGGTTTTCATCTATAGTCAGAAAAGTTTGTCCAAGGTTTTTCTTTTTGATAATAGGCTGCACAACCACATATTTGAACACAGCTGATACAAGGCCTACATACAAAAAATAATTTATTTAACAGTATGCACAAGCCCCAATGATGTGAAGAGTTTCATTGGTAAGACGAGAAGAGAAGGATATCTTGTTGGGAATTAGAAGGCCTAAAGTAATAGAATACTTCCTTAAAAGAGAGAAAGGTCATGAGTTCAATATTTTACAGATAATGACTGACCTGAAACAGGCTGTACATGCAGCTAACTTAAAGCAGAGATTTTTTTTTTCTACTAAACATTTTTTTTTAATTATCACAATGCACACCAGAACCTTCCATGGGAACAGCGTCAAGGGAATTAGCAGAGAAAAAAACATTAGGAACTTGAGGTTTTTGACAGCCACTTGATAGCATCTTTAACCACAAAGTAGATTTTGTAGCTTTCACTTGTGAAACTCTGCCTAAAAGTCACCCAGAATTCCTTAAGACACCTGCAGTTGTTCATTTGTCCACTTTCTCTCAGACTAAAGATCCTCGCGTCTACGAGCACAGGGGTCTTCATTCAGCCAAGGCTGATGTGAATGATTTGGTGTGTTTAGTCCCAGTTGGGGCAACAGAATCAAGGATGCCAGATGTTTTGTTGAATTAAAAAGCTTAAATAGTTCTTCAACATACAGGTCAGCACAAAATTTGGTCTCAAACGCAGAGCTAATGAAAGTGAAGAAAAGGAGACCAGCAGTGAAGAGGTTATCACGCATACATGACACGTCTCTCTCTGTTTAACCCTCGTAGTTGATATTTCAACATTAAACATGTTAGGGAAATCTTCCAAAATCCCACAGTCTTTGATTTCGATGATACAGATGTCCACACCATAGGCCAGTGTCAGATCAAAAATATGCCCTAGGAGTTTTGTTCCAAAAGTTGGATTTCATGGCTAGGTGAAAATCAGTGAACGTTTCCGACAGCAATAATCTGATTTAAATATTAAAGCTACCTCACCACTGGGGTTGTAACAAGATCTTGTACTACTAGATCTTGATATTGATCTTAGTGTCTGACTTCATTGATTCAAAATACATGTAGGGTGAATTATTGATTCATGTCTTGTTAAGATAATGGGTGTGCATGGTATATCTTTATATATATATAACTCAAGGAAAGCTTGTGGTTAGTCTTTTGTATTCCTTCTTGTAGCTATTACACAACTGAAAAAATAGGAACTGATCCACCTCTACAGTAAAAAGGCAGGCTTGTCCACATTCTAGTGATGCTATGTGCATATTGAAATCTGGCTGACAGGCTGGTACTAGAGAACCTTCTTTGTTATATGTCCAAGATGATGCAGGGCTAAAAGACCAGCAGAAAGATACCTGACAAATGCACAAAATTATATGGAACTACATTCTCTCAAGTGGGCAGGGTTTAATTGATGTATTTAAGTGTTTATGTACTGAAATAAGCTTGGGAGTAATATTTAATGTGCTGTTGGGACATTTTTTCTCCTGACTCAAACACCAGAAAAAATCGATTTGGTATATGAATATTTGGAAGATTTGTGCTAGTTTGAATTTTTCAAGTATTTTCCAAATAGAGTAATAATCTTCATCAGAATGTCTTTTCATTTACATCTCACACTGGATCCTGTGTGATGTGAATGCTGAATGAAGGAAAAGATTCCTTCAATTAAATGAACAAAAAACACAAATAATCATTTTTGCATCAGAAAAATTAGCTGGAAGGATAAAGCAGATCCTTGGGCCTCTTGTATTTTTGGTTAAATCTTCTGTTAAAAACCTTGGGATAACCTTTGACTCAGGTTTTACGCTTGAAAGTCATGTCAAATCTCTGGGTCAATCCTGTTTCTACCATTTACAAAATATTGGCAAACTTAGCACTATTGTTTCTCGTCCTGAGATGGAAATCTTAATTCATGCTTTCGTTTTGTCTAGTTTGAATTATTGCAATGCGCTCTACACATGTCTCACAAAAACCTTCCTAGACCGGTTGTAGTCTGTGCAGAATGCTGCTGCTAAGCTCCTGACTAGACCCTCTAAATTTTGTCATTCACTGGCTCCCAGTTCATTATCGAGTGCATTTCAAGATCGTAGTATTGACTTGGAGAGCTCTGCATGGACAGGAACCAGTGTATATCTCTGATCTAATTCATCCCTACACCCCTATTAGGGCCCTGGAGTCCTGTGTTTAGGACCTGCTGATTGTTCCTCATGCAAAATTAAAACCTAAAGGACACAGAGCGTTTCCTTTTGTGGCTGATGAGCAGACTCAGTGGTTTCCTTTAAAGGCCAGCTAAAACATTTTTGTTTTATTTTATCTTATGTATTTAGTTTATGTTGAAGCACTTTGTGATTTTTATTTTGAAAGGTCCTATTTAAATAAAGTTTTACTTACTTATTTACTTACACTGGACTAAGGAACTGCCACAGGTCTCAATGAAAGGGGGATAGTTGAGGGAGCATTTGACACAGAAAGCTTCCTTCTGATTCAATAAATGAATAAGAGTCGTACTTTCTTGTTACTTCTCACTTTGTTTGGTACTTACTCTAAGTTGAAACTGGCTTCTAACAACAGTCAGGCATGTATTTGTTAAGCTTTAAGCTCTGACAACGCAGAATGAATGTGGTGTGATACTGTGACATACACTCAGTGTATGTGTTCAAACTGTTAACTTTGTCTTTTTGCTTTTTACCCAAAGAGAACTTTAATAGGCTCCAGTTCCCCCTACACCCGCTCTGGGACAAAGTGGGCCCAATGTCTGTATTGATATACAATCGCTGTGCAGATCTAATATCTAATATGTCTTTATTCTTTATTTAAACACATCCTATCTCTCCCAGTACATAAGAGTAACATTTCAACAGTTTTTAACCACACACAATCACTATTTCCTTAATGCTAATGAGCCTTTTTTATTCTATTAAATATAACTAGTTATTTTAATAGTGATGTCAATGTAATTACTGTTTAATAATGCTCTTATACTAATGGCAGCATGAAAAACAAAGACTGTTTGTGGGTAGTTTTGACTCAGATGTTTAGCTTAGATTTCCTGGCAGTTGTTAAACCCTTTTTGAGCAGCAGAAAAAGCCTCACACTCACACACTTTTTCTATTCATTATCCAACTGCAAATGGAACAGCATTCCCTCTGGTTCAAATTCTCCATCCTATGTTCGCATTGTAAATTGGTACACTCACTCTTACCACCTCCCACTCTCTCGCTTCCACACAAATGCAGAAACACTCACACAGGAACACAATTTCAATGGCCCACAGCAGTTGCGGTGCTCCCCCAGTGTGGACAGCTCCATCCATTGTGAGTGAATAATGTCCAAGGTCAACGTGTATGCGGAGGGTGATCATAAAAACCATACCGCCCCTAACCACAGGCGAATAGCTGAATTAGACAGATGCTGTTTGAGATAGGGAGAGAGAGGGAAGACAACACAGGAAGAGTGTGTAGCAGGCTATGAGAGAAACGGAGGAGGAATGGAAACAGATGGAGAGGTTCTGGAAGCAATAGAAGTCAGGGGATGGAGAAAAAGCAGGCAAAGAAAGGAAAATATTAGGATACCTCAGATCAAAGACGGCCAATTCTATACTGGTTTAAGGTTTGCTGTGTAATTCCATATTGTGGGAGTTTATTTGTGTCACAGGCCATATCTGGGCGAACAAATTGGGGCATCAGATTAAAACTTCTTTTCAATTCTGGTTTCAATGTTTTCCCACTTACAAAAAATTTGACCACTTTCTGTCTTAATTGAGGTTACACCAAAGGTCAATCTAAGCCCTCTGGGACTAAATGAAAGGTTTTTGCTAAACTAACTTTCTGTGTGTGTGTGTGTGTGTGTGTGTGTGTGTGTGTGTGTGTGTCTGTGTGTGTGTGTGTGAGAGAGTGCTAGTTATGTCTCTAGATTCAATGTGAGAACACTTTCAATATCTAAATTCATGTCTCATGATACACATAAAATTTCTGTATTTACAAGTAAACGAACGATGAGTTCTGGCTTGTAATAATTTTAGGGGCTGACCGAGCCAACTAAAATATGACACTTTCAAGAGGTAACTTTGGTAAAAATATATTTTTTGCATTTTTGTTAAAATTGTCACTATGTCCTGACAGTGCACTATGAGACAGATCATCTGCAAAAGAAAAACTCATCTTCCTCACCCCAGTGGTCCTACTGCTATTTGCAGAAATACACCACTCCCGGTCAGAAGCAACACTGCTGCTCACAACCCTACCTACACCCTACAGCACATACCATCATTAAAGATTGCCGGTGTGCTGCAGCTGTGCTAGTGGTGCTGTGCTAATGATTTGAGGACCAACTTTGTAATAAAAGTATTGGCTGGCCATAGTCAATGTAAAGAAAATTCTTGATGTGCCTTAGATGTTTATCTGCCGTCATTGGTGTCCCTGCTTACTAGTCTGTGCGTTCATGCCTTGCTCTATTTTGGGGGAGGAGCTGTCAAGGGAGGGCTGTAGCACAGTAGAGAGCACGGAGGGACCTGTAAGGTGTGCTTCTAAGAATTTACAGGCTAAATCCAGGGTTTTCTCACAACTCCCTAATGCAGCTTTAAGCCCCTTTCAAGTCATCCTTTTTCTATCGTCTACAAGTTCATTTTATCTTCGAATTAACTGAAATGTTTCAACACAGAATGGGGTTGTGGACTGATGTCAACCCACCAATATTACTTCCCTGATCCACTAGTTATAAACCTGCAACCCCTATGAACAATAAACTTTAATACAGGATAGTGGAATAAGGATAACATACTACAAAGCAAAGGCAGCAGCTGCAGCAGCACAAGTCTGTCAACGCCCACATAGCGGAGACATGGCATCATCATCCAGTGTTTGTCTGAAAGGAGAAAAACATTGATCCCGATGGGGAAGGGATTGGTGGTGTTTTGTTCAGGGCTAATGTGTTCAGTATCTGTGTCCTGGGGAGCTTTATGTTGGGGCTCATGAGGGGTGGGGGGCTCGTGGGGTTTAGATTGGAATTCATTGGGGAATTCATTCTGGGGCGGCTCTGGTTGGCCTGCTCGTTTGGCCCTGTACGTGCCCCTCTCATGGGGATGGGGTCAGGGTCTGGGCCGGGGTCGCTTGGAATCGGGCAGTGCCAAACCTGGGGTGGTCTGCCTGTCTCCACCCCCGCAGGAAGGGGACCACCTCTGGCGTTTGGGGCTGGTTGCCCTCTGGACCTGGACCTGGGAGTATAGAGTATGTATGGGGAATGTGAGTGAGTGTACAACATCGATTGTTGTGTGTCTTTACGTTGGCCGTGGGGGTGTGAGTGTTTTTATGTTTACGGATGAGGGTGGGAATGTGTAATTCTGGCTGTGTGTGCCTGTTTCTGTGTCACGTTGGGGCTTGGGCTGCTCCATCTCCCAGATCAGTTTAGACCCCCATCAAATGTAGCCATACTCCCTGCCAGTGGCTGGTGTTTCTGCCCACTGGTGTATTAGTGGTTCTCGGTGTACGGGGCTGGGTACTTTTTTGTGCGCTGTGTCACTCCCGGTGGCTGCTTGCCGGGGGCCTGGGCCCTCTGGCTCTGCCGGGCCTCTGCTTGGGGAATGATTGCTCCAGGGTCTAAGGTCCCCGGGTCCATGGCTGGATCTGCTCCGGCATAGACGGCCACACACACGTGTGCTGTTAGTGGTCCTTCCTGGGCCCCGTGCTCTGAGGGGCCTTTGGATGTCCTATGTGCTTGTCTCTGGTCTGGTGTTTAGATTCAGGTGTTAACAGAAACAAAGATGTTATATAAATTCATCTTGCATTCTTTAGTAGTATGCACTTTAACTTTAACAATGCTGTTGTTATATTCTATATTCAGTATTCTAGGGTGTTATCTTGTATTGTCTTTACCCTTCTTTCTCTTCTCTATTAATTTCTCCTTCTCTCCCTTTTTCCTTTTTGCCCGACTTCTCTGTCTTCCTCGCTTCTTTTTTTTCCTTTTCATTTTCGTCTTCGTGTCCATTGCAATGGAAGTAATCCCAAAGCAGTTTCCAATAAAATGTATTATATAAATGTCAAGCAGAGCATTAAAGCGTTAGCCATAAATCTCCACTTGTTAAAGTAAAACTGTTGGGCTTCTTCTTGGCTCTCAGAAGAAGAACTGAGTGCTACTCTGCCAGACAGGACACAGTAAAAAAAAATAAAAAATTGATCAGCAGAATCTGACGCCAGTAATAACATGATGGGGATGGCACAAAACAACTTTGCTCATGTTTAAAGCACAGAATGCATTTAGAATGCCTGCCCGTATGATGATGGTGACACAGATCTCATCCTTATTCTAAACCAAACCCCTTTGGTTCCACAATCCCAGCTGCGTAAGTTAGAAGCACATGTAGCCCATGATTTTAGTAGGTCAGCTTGTATGATATTAAAAGATAAGGTGACAAGAACTTAACAGTTAAATTGTGCAAAGGAAATTTGCTTGGATACATGCACACGCAGAGGTTCATACACCTGGCTTTCTTTGTGCCCATGCAATGTTTTGCTGTGTGTGTCAACAGATTTGTGGAGTGTACCTTTCCTAGCTATATATTCTCCTACCTGTGCTGTGGATCTCTTTAGCTACTCCAAAGGTAAACAAAGAATGGAAGAACATAGCAAACTCATGATTAACTTGTATTTACTATTTATGGATAAAATTTCAAATCAAAAGATCATAATGTAGGCAGCAAGATATAAAGTTAATGAATATTTCTCACACTGATATTTCAGTCACGAAGCACTGCTGAGATTCAGTAGAGAAGTGTTGTTGTCAGTGTTACCTTTAAGTACAGGCATTACATGGTGGTATAAATATCAATACTCCCTTGCATCATTAATTTGTTTGTATTCTGAAATGTGTAAATAATAGTGAGACGTGTTTTATTGCAAGGAAAAGTAAAGTATAAATTTAGGGTTCTTATAATGCAAAACTATATATGTTCCCCTCCTGTATCACATAATTTCAAACAAAGGCTCAGCTCACATTAGAGGAATATAAATAATTTACAAGATCTCACAGTTGTGAAGTTTAGTGGAAAACATCTCCAGCTGCTTTGGTCACAGCTGGAGAAAAAGAAAGAGGTGTCAAAAGGTTCAAGAGTCAGTGGGTGAGATGAGAAAGTTTATCAGGAATCTAAAAAACTCACACTGCTCAAAGATATCACTATGTTCTGTCAATTTCTCTTGATTGGAAGAACAAACATTTTGCTAAATGTCGACGCAAACAAACATGATAATCACACATAATTCACTGGCCAGGTTGTTAATGTTAATCTGTTAAGGATGTACAGAATGACAAAGTTTCAGTAACATTATTTTTATATAAATATGTTTTTATAGCAACAGAAAAAGTGATGTGTAAAAACAACAGTGACAGAACAACAAGAAAATAAAGATATGTACATCTAAAAATATCAAGCCAGAGCACCTTAATGAAAAGTGCCCTTATGTAATAATGATGAGGTCTCCAGACAGCTAATGTCAACAGGCCACCCAGGACAGCATCAACATATTGGCTTGTGGGAAGATCTATAAATATTGAAAGTGACCTTGCCAATACACAACATATGAAAAAGAAAGCAAGACGCAATGATGAAAACTTTTTGATTTACTTCAAAATGGGTTTACTTCTTATATATGTGCATCTCTTTTGCATATTATTGCTACACAGTAAGCTATATTACTGATTATTAGAACTGGAATGTTGGTTTTTGATATTGGAATCCGATTGTTGTTGATGTTTAAAATGATCTATTTATTTGTTTACTTATTTAGTTCATTTGTAAGTTAATAAGGTTTTTCTTTTCTTCTTTTTTTTTACAGGGGTTTGCAGTGGTTGGGTTGTCTTTCATATTTTACCCCAGAAGGAGTTGGTAATGGTGAAAGTGCTTGTGTAGCTGTGTGTGTGGTGTGTGTGTGTGTGCGGGCGTAAGTGTGTGTGGGTTTTCTGCCAAACAGATGTTCATCAGCAATTCAGAGTGTTCCTGTGAAGCCATTAGACTGTACTACCAAGATGCATCAATTACATAGGTGTGCTGAGGGAAAGCAGGCCACACACACACATACACACGCACACACACACACAACCACTTTTTGCCGTCTGCTGTCCATTTTACAGAAAAAGAAAGAAAGAAATAAGCCTGCAACTTAAAAAATAACCAAAAACAGTTTTTTTTTCTTTGAAAAGAAAAACAGCACTCACAAAGACATGGTACCTACGTAATGTCATTTTCAGAGTACAAGTTTGGAGAGCAGTTGTAACTAAGCATAGAAAATACACACTTCTATGAATAAGGTCATTGCCAATTGGTTTATCAAAAAATACAGTCTTACATGGTTTCTTCTGAGATTTCTTTTTTGTGACAAATGAGCTCTGCTTTTGCCTTTAGGAATGATGGAAGCAGAAATAACTAGTGAATGGCAAGAGTCAGAATTAGCTGATCTTCATTTTGTATTGGCTTAATGTTTTTTTCAAAGTAGGAAAAATGGGAAAACAGAGGGCATTTATTTAATAAAATAACATAAATCAGAGGTGTGACTGGTTTTTACCAGTCAGTCATTTTCATTGACAGCATATTAAGCTGCCTTGCACATGTATTGAATGTACAGGGGTTGGACAATGAAACTGAAACACCTGGTTTTAGACCACAATAATGTATTAGTATGGTGTAGGGCCTCCTTTTGCGGCCAATACAGCGTCAATTCGTCTTGGGAATGACATATACAAGTCCTGCACAGTGGTCAGAGGGATTTTAAGCCATTCTTCTTGCAGGATAGTGGCCAGGTCACTATGTGATACTGGTGGAGGAAAACATTTCCTGACTCGCTCCTCCAAAACACCCCAAAGTGACTCAATAATATTTAGATCTGGTGACTGTGCAGGCCATGGAAGATGTTCAACTTCACTTTCATGTTCATCAAACCAATCTTTCACCAGTCTTGCTGTGTGTATTGGTGCATTGTCATCCTGATACACGGCACCGCCTTCAGGATACAATGTTTGAACCATTGGATGCACATGGTCCTCAAGAATGGTTTGGTAGTCCTTGGCAGTGACGCGCCCATCTAGCACAAGTATTGGGCCAAGGGAATGCCATGATATGGCAGCCCAAACCATCACTGATCCACCCCCATGCTTCACTCTGGGCATGCAACAGTCTGGGTGGTATGCTTCTTTGGGGCTTCTCCACATCGTAACTCTCCTGGATGTGGGGAAAACAGTAAAGGTGGATTCATCAGAGAACAATACATGTTTCACATTGTCCACAGCCCAAGATTTGTGCTCCTTGCACCATTGAAACCAACGTTTGGCATTGGCATGAGTGACCAAAGGTTTGGCTATAGCAGCCCGGCCGTGTATATTGACCCTGTGGAGCTCCCGACGGACAGTTCTGGTGGAAACAGGAGAGATGAGGTGCACATTTAATTCTGCCGTGATTTGGGCAGCCGTGGTTTTATGTTTTTTGGATACAATCCGGGTTAGCACCCGAATGTCCCTTTCAGACAGCTTCCTCTTGCGTCCACAGTTAATCCTGTTGGATGTGGTTCATCCTTCTTGGTGGTATGCTGACATTACCCTGGATACCGTGGCTCTTGATACATCACAAAGACTTGCTGTCTTGGTCACAGACATGCCAGCAAGACGTGCACCAACAATTTGTCCTCTTTTGAACTCTGGTATGTCACCCATAATGTTGTGTGCATTTCAATATTTTGAGCAAAACTGTGCTCTTACCCTGCTAATTGAACCTTCACACTCTGCTCTTACTGGTGTAATGTGCAATCAATGAAGACTGGCTACCAGGCTGGTCCAATTTAGCCATGAAACCTCCCACACTAAAATGACAGGTGTTTCAGTTTTATTGTCCAACCCCTGTATTTTATTCTTTTCACATGCTCTTTCATTACAATCACAAATAGAATTTATTAGGATCTTATGGGTTAGACCTACATTAAGTGGTGCATAACTGTGATGTGGAAAGAAATGATAGTTTTTAATTTCATTAATTTATTTTGTTTTACAATTAAATTGTATATACCTAAGGCTTTACCTTAATCTCAAGTCCTTTTCAGCTTCTAACAGATGCTTTTCCAGTATCCCTATGTTTTTAGTTCCATCCATCTTCCCAAGGACTCAGATCAGCTTTAAAAATCTTGCAAAAGAAAAGCATTCGTACAGCAGTATGCTGCCTTCACCCTGTTAGATGGTGGGTTCAAGGTGATATACATGTAGGTAAAAAAGTAAATTTTTGGTTTAATCTGACCAGACCACCTCCTTCCACATATCTACTGTTTCCTATATGGCTAGTTGCAAACTTCTTGCTAGTCTTGTTATTGTGAAAAGGTTCACGTAGTACACCTTTGCATGTACACTACAGTAAGCCGACTTCTAAATCCACTTTGACGATCAATCATTAAACTGTGTTATGCACTGTAAGCAGATTGCTTATATACAAGGATGCCTTTCTGCATTCTGATTATCAGATATTTATTGATGTAATGGCCCAATCTGTCAGATTCCCTTTTAAAGAAGATTAAATGCTAAATTAATGCACTTCCGCATGTGCATGACAATCCACCTGTGTGCCTGCATACATTTCAGGGATTGCTGTGTTCAAACTCATGTAAATGTAAACTAGTAACCTTCCTGCCGCAGTTTTTTTTTTTCTTTTTGTAAAAGTACTGTGGTGCTCATTCAGCCCTGGAGCCAACACAGTCAGCTGCCTTAAGATAAATGGCTTTAACAGGCCAAATTCACAACAGGTCAGAGAGAACATGCACTATCATTTGCATGACAATAGGTGGCATTAAATGCTGGTGTCCCTGTGAGGGCTAAACAATTTGCTGCTACCATCAAGGTCACAGAAGATCATAGTGAACTGCTGGGGAGGGAGCGGACCTCCGTGTGAAAGTGTGAGTGCTTCCCTACATGTGCCAGCTGGCAGGGTCCCAACCTGCTATCAGTGTCACCCCCCTCTACTTGAATCTAGAGACAGATTCACTGCCTCGTTAAGATGGTACATGGAGAATCCGACTGCTCTCTCGTGCTCTCTACCTCACCATCCGCCTCCTGTCTTGTCTCCATCACTCACAGTTCCTGCCCTTCTGTCAACGTCTCAAATGTCATGGCAAAAAAATAATAAAATATCGAGTGTGCGAATAGTGTGTAACAGCTCTAAAGTCTTCCACGTTTGCCCGATCAGATGATATCACGTCTAAAGCCCGACAGCCTGGACTCCAGAAGCCCGAGGCGCATCCTCAGACAATCCAAAAAAAACATACAGTTATTGTGGCACCCTAAAACTGACATTCATTTGTTTCTTACTCTCACACCACAGGGTGGACAGATAAAGGGACGGTGGGGTTGCAGTGATAAAGGAAAAGAGGGATGACGAGACGGGGAGAACCATGTGAAGACGGCAGCTTAAACAAGCTTCCTAATTGGGCACGAGAGGCCTCACGAGTTTGGCGGCGGAACACTTCAGAACCCCTTTTTTAACAACGCGTCGAAGAGAAGCGCTACACATAATTATGCTTGATTGGAAAAAAACACGCACATGACGATGAGTGAATGCGGTGAAGAATCAATAAGAAGATGAAGTCATGAACTTGGATGTAATAAAATCTGTTTTGAAAACACAGAGCCGACACACACACATACACACACAAACACATATTAGAAAACTAGCAAAGATAAATCCAGAGCTTGGAGATGAGGCTTTGTGTCCTCCAATGACACGTGTACATGTGTAAGCTTTCTCATACACACACACACACACACACACACACACACACACACACCAGCTTAATATAATAGGACACTTAGATCTCAAACCAGCTGCATTATTTAACAGCAGGACTAGGATAGCCTGCAGTGTGTGTGTGTGTGTGTGTGTGTGTGTGTGTGTGTGTGTGTGTGAGAGAGAGACTCTCCTCTTCCAGCTATAAATATACCTGCATCTGAGAATCCCCCTGTTCTCTCACTGTTTTTCAATACCTCTCCATTCGTTCCTCTGTCACTTCTCATCTAAACTGGAGCTCCTGTAGACCGCAGCAATTTAGCAGCATTTGAAATCTCTTCCTATTTAAATGTTATCTGACAAGAGCGGTAGTCTTCAGCCTAGGTCTTGGATCAGGGCTGCTGTTTCAATTTCAAGGCCTGGAATCAAGAGAAACGTAGGGATTTCTCCCCACGGGTTGTGATTTCACCTCTGTTTCTCAAAAAATCGATTGTCTCCATTTTACAGACAACTGAGCTGCTTTGAGAATCCGGGAATGTCACTGACAGGCTTTTATTTTGAACTGCAAAAAGAACTGTCACACCTGTATTCAGGCTCAGACTCAGTGATGTAAAGCAACCTGATCAATCTCTCTTAGAAATGGGCCAGTCATTTCATCCCTTCACCATTTTGTGGCTCTGCAGTGTTGGTCATTTTGTTACAGATTTGTTTTGTAGCACAAAATGGTGCTGTCTACTGTGGGACATTTCTTAATAACCTTGCATCAGTTTGCCACAAGAAGGAAATTTTTTTTGTACCATGATTTTAATTACACTTTTGTTTAACACTCATAGTCTACTGTTAAAAAGGTGGTTGTATCACTCTAGAAAAAAGGAATGGAGATGGACAGCGTCTCAGAAAAGATATGAATGATTTCTAAGCACCGTGAGAATACCATGACTGGCTATTATGTAATATCTCTGGGAGTAAGCATCGGCTTCATAGCCTCCAATCTATTTCACCAAATATTAAATGGTAAATGGCCTGTACTTGTATAGCGCTTTATCAAGTCCTAAGAGACCCCAAAGCGCTTCACATTACATTCAGTCATCCACCCATTCATACACACATTCACACACTGACAGTGGTGAGCTACATTGTAGCCACAGCTGCCCTGGGGCAGACTGACAGAAGTGAGACTGCCATACACAAGTCCCACCGAGCCCTCTGACCACCATCAGTAGGCAAGGCAGGTGAAGTGTCTTGCCCAAGGACACAACGACTGAGACAGAAATAGCGGGGGCTCAAACCAGCAACTCACCGGTTACAAGACCAACACCTGGCACCATCGCCATGGCCACCCAAAAATTAAGTCTGGGCTAATAGGATCATTGCTATTTCAAATTCACAAATCCCCAGACTAACTAAATCTGAACAAGATAATTCTACACTCAAGAGATTCTTTACAAAAAAATTTAGATTTGTCAAACATTTATTTTACTTAAAAAGCCTAACATTAAGCAAGCATTCAAGACATGTAATGTAGTCGAGCACATAATTATTCATACTGCTGGTAGATTTAGTTTTAAAGTTTGTTTATTTTTCCTTTTTACCAACATGTTTCTTTTAACTTTAAGTAATATTAATGTTTTGGAGTGAACTTGCAAGAGCCCCGACTTGAGGAGGGAGCTAACATTTAGAGTAATGGCAAAGGGGCTTTCCAACCTTAAAGACTAGGAGCTTATGACTAGAGATAACTTGTCAAAATACCAGTGAAAACATGCCAATAGCTGGTCAACAATTATATCAAGGGTGTGATTGTTGTAATGCCTATAAATATTTTTTCATTGATTATTGAAAAGGGTATAAATATTTTTTTTACATGCAATGTTTATTACAATTTGAATAACAACAAATGTTTTAAAATCAATTCTTCCTTTAGATTGTTTCATTATCTTTCACAAGATGACCTATTCGAAAGAAACTTCTTGACTAAATGATATGACAGAAGAAATGTAAACTTGAATCCGCGGGGGAGAATAATTTTGGGCTTAGCTGTATGGACTCTCATGAGCTTGATACAATATTGCATCCCTTCGGAGGGGTATTATTTTCCCTCACTTAATTGACTGCGTAACTTACATACCTTGCTCATTTCAGACTGGACAGGTTCTTTTTTTGTTTCTTAACACAGATGCTGTGTCAGTTCAGAACAAAGCAGGCACGGGCATTCCCTGAACGGCTCTTCATTCTCACGTCTTGGGAGCTTGTTAAAATCATACCATTTTGACTACAGAAGCCATTTGCCTTGGCAATCAGCTTTTTTCATGTTAGGCATTGACACAGAGCCAAGCGCTCATATCCTGACAGGTCTGTCCCCACAGGGAATCAAAAAGTGCCGTTGGCTTGGCCACTCATTGGTCCCATGTGTCGCAAAAAAAGTTTAGCATTTGTAAAACATCTGCACCAAAATATCACGGCAATCCATCTAAAAGTTGTCACAGCAAAAACGAGCAGAAAAATCAAAACAAACCTCTTGATGGTGCCAGAGAAAAAGTCAGGGGATCACTAATGTCAGAAAACATAATCTGTGGTTCATTAATGGCTCCAAGATTTTCATGGGAATCCACTTGACAGCTCCTGAGAAATGACCCAGAATAGTTTATGATTGACAAACCTCATCTCTGAAGCTGCTTTTTTCTTAAGCTCTTAAAGTATATCTGAACTTTTGATCTCCTTCCATCCTCCCATGTTCCTTATACATTTAAAAAGTGAACCCAAATAATCATAGGTTTTTTTTTTACTATTTCATTAATAACCCATGAGTTCATTTTTAACTACAGTAAATTTTGAATATCTGTCTGAGAGTACCAAAGAAATCTAGTGAACATTTTAGACTAGTTAAATTATCTGAGTCAACCTTGCATCAACATCGAGGGCTATGCTGCAGTTCTTTGACACTAATAACTTTTAATGACCACACATAGACTACTTCTCTATGAAGCTATGACAGTGGGGTGAATATTTTTTTTAAATCCCAACTTTTGTGGTTTTGTGATCTCTTATTTTTTATGATAGTTTAATTTCAATGTGAAGAGACAAAATAACAAAAACTCCAGAAGGAGATTAACACATTACATAAAATTCATAAATTAAGTAGCATGTCGTTAAGTGAAATAAGTGTTTGATTACCACCAACTCAGCCAGAATTCTGGTTTCTACTGATTATGTGCCCATGTGTCACACAGACTACAATCAGTCAATCCATCAATTAATCAATCAATCACAGATTATTCAGTTCACAACTCATGTTTCAAGCATACATGTCCACAGAATCAGCGAGCGTTTTTAAAGGGCATGGCAGCCGATCTCCAGAGGGACAGAATTGGCTAAAAGACCATCAGTAAGAAGCTTGGTTAGAACAGATTGGTCAGATAAGTTGGATATATAAGAACATTAGCATCAATTAGTCTCACTCATGAGTTGCATGCAAGATCTAGCATTTTGGGGTAAGGATGATGGTGAAAAAGGTGAGGAGAAGCTTATTTGTGGTCCAAAGGTAGAAGGGACCACAGCTTCTTGCATGTATGACGCTCTTGGCAATCCCCTTCTTTCCGTTCCCTAAATATTATACTTGCAAAAATTTTATTTGAACTATATTTTTAAGAAAACTGACCACTTTATGTGCCCAAAAGGTTAAATTAGCAAAAATGAGATTAGAAATATGTTTTCAAGAAAGCTAAGAATCAAAAATTTGTTGTATTTTTTGTTAGCTTGTTTCGGTTTTTAAGAACAGGCTCTGTTTTGTAAAATAAATAATCAATTTAGAATAATTCAATCCACACTGAAGCTTTCTAAACACTGCAGTTTCTGTGCTTGTCTCAATCTAAGGTTCTAATTGAAAAAAATCAGCAGTAATATTCTGTTTGGGTTTTAACAAAAAACTGAAAACTCTCAAGAATCTCAAAATATGCTTCAAAGAATCTGTGTAATAAATCTGTGCAGAATAATCCAGTTGACATTTGGCCAGTCTAGATTTTTAGATTTATTATCTAGAAGTGATCTAAGACTCCAGATTCAATGAAAAACTGTGAAATAGCCCTTTGGTTAGGTGCAGAATTTTTGCACCATCAACTTGGTCAACCACAGGTGTTTATGTCCGTATTGCTTACATTATGCACAGCACAACTAGTTGCAAATTTCCAATTGAATGTACATGCAAGTAAAACCAGACTTTTTTGAGCAGCATAACAGAAGTCCCCCCTGAGCAGCTCTATCAAAATCATCCATATCCACAAGCACTATTGAGTACTAGATCGAGGATTAACTCAGAAGCCTTGGAAGAAAGTGCTTTGATCAAATGAGTCCAAAATCCACCGTGTTTGGAGGAAGATAAGTGAGCTAAAGAATAATATCCAAACAGTCAAACATAGAGGTGAAATCATTACGTTTTGGTGCCCTTTTCCGGATAATGACACTAGATGATCATAAGGCATTAAGGAGCCAATCGGCTGAGTCATGCATTATAATATCTTGGATGACAACATTCTTGCCTGAGCCAGAAGTCTAAAAGTACAGCATTGCTGGGCCTCCCGGCATCTCAGTAACACAAGATATTCTAAGATAACACGAGAGTGGATCTAGAAGTATCAGCTTAAGTCCTCGGAGAGGCCTACACGGTCTTCGGAATTTATTCCAAAAGGAAACCTTTATTGGTCAATGAAGTTTAAGTTACCAAGCTGCAGCTGAGAAAAGTTGGGGATTTGGAGTTACAGGAGGTGGCACTGGGCTAGGAATTCCTCCTCAGATGTGTGCACATCTGATGACATTTACAACAAGCATCTTACCACTGTGATTGCCACCAAAAGCTTTTCCGCAATGTTCTAAGTCATGGTTTGCTTGGATTTTACTTCTGTCACTCAGTGACTTGCTAATCAACTTTTAACTGTTTTATTTTTCTGCCTAGCTACAGGAAATTAAAACCATCAAATAATGTTTGTTGTTTTTTGTAAGTGAGCCACAAATTCAGCAGGAAATTGAATAAGAATGTCCATTATTACTAAGTTCGCAGTCAGTATTTAGGATGAGAGAAAATAAATTACTTAAAATGAATGAAAGTGGCAACTCGTTTTCCATCTGATGGATTTTGCCAGTTTATTTGTGTCTGGGTGCAGGTCAAACATGCACTCAGGTTATTGGATTTTTTGTAGATTTTCCAGGCACATGGCTTTGGCAGCAGTCACAGAACAAACAGAATTTCATCCAGGGAAGTATGAGCAGTGGAGAGCTTCTGACAGGTAGGTCTGGATGACCCTTTGACATACAGAAAAAATGATGTTTAAAAGTTAATACAAAATGCAGAGCTTACAGGGCTGACTTCAAGCTAGTAACACAAAGGGTCAACTGGCCAAATGGTGAAAAACAGGTCACTTAAACATTTCAGAGTACAAAGAGCCCACAAAGCTTGGTGAAAAGAGCAATCATTGAACTCTACAACCACCCATGACTTGGAGAAGTAGAAACAACAGGGAACAGGGAAACATATAGTAGGAATGGCTGAGTACTCTCTAAAGCCCAATAACAGTGCCTCAATCCTGTCTGTGAGTCTGGGGATGACCCATTTACCAACTTAATTAAGAAAAATAGATCATGAATGGGTTTAAAATACACACCCTCACAGCTTCAATCTTGTATGTTGAATGATAATACTCCTCCAGCCCATTTTTAGTTCACCTTTATTTACACAGGTAAATCTCATTGAACCACAGGTTGCTCATTTTGTAGAGCAACCTGTTTTAAATAGACCTACAAACCACGATATCTGCTTTGCATTTCAGTGGCATGTGAAGTTACACAACTTCAAGGAAATTCAATCTTAGCATTAGATTTCTACACATTTGAAACTTTAGAATGTGGATGAGAGGGTCGTATCCCTGCGCCTTCGGGATGGGAAGAGGTCTCTGACTATCAATTCAGCCTACGGGCCGAGTGGTAGTGCAGAGTACCCGGCCTTCTTTGCGTCCCTGTCGGGGGTGCTGGATAGTGCCCCTCCCGGGGACTCCATTATTCTGCTGGGGGACTTCAACGCCCACGTGGGGAACGACAGTGACACCTGGAGGGGCGTGATCGGGAGGAATGGCCTCCCCGATCTGAATCCGAGTGGTGTTTTGTTATTGGACTTCTGTGCTAGTCACGGATTGTCCATAACCAACACCATGTTCAAACATAAGGGTGTCCATCAGTGCACTTGGCACCAGGACACCCTAGGCAGGAGGTCGATGATCGACTTTGTTGTCGTATCATCAGACCTTCGGCCGCATGTTTTGGACACTCGGGTGAAGAGAGGGGCTGAGCTGTCCACTGATCATCACCTGGTGGTGAGTTGGATCCGCTGGAGGAGGAGAAAGCCAGACAGACTTGGCAGGCCCAAGCGCATAGTGAGGGTCTGCCGGGAACGCCTGGCGGAGCCCTCGGCCAGGGATGTATTCAACTCCCACCTCCGGGAGAGCTTCGACCAGATCCCGGGGGATGTTGGAGACATGGAGTCCGAGTGGACCATGTTCTCCGCATCTATTGTCGATGCTGCTGCCCATAGCTGCGGCCGTAAGGTCTTCGGTGCCTGTCGTGGCGGCAATCCCAGAACCCAGTGGTGGACACCGGCAGTAAGGGATGCTGTTAAGCTGAAGAAGGAGTCCTATCGGCTGTGGTTGGCTTGTGGGACTCCTGAGGCAGCCCGTGCTGTGGCAGAGGCAAAAACTCGGGCCTGGGAAGAGTTCGGTGAGGCCATGGAGAAGGACTACCGGTTGGCCTCGAAGCGATTCTGGCAAACCGTCCGGCGCCTCAGGAGGGGGAAAAAGTGCTTTGCCAACACTGTTTATAGTGGGGGCGGGAGACTGCTGATCTCGACTGAGGACATTATCGGGCGGTGGAAGGAGTACTTCGAGGATCTCCTCAATCCTGCCATCATGCATTCCGTGGTGTAAACAGAGGCTGGGGACTCAAGGTTGGACTCTTTCATCACCCAGGCTGAAGTCACCAAGGTGGTTAAAAAGCTCCGCGGTGGCAAGGCTTCGGGGGTGGATGAGTTCCACCCTGAGTACCTCAAGTCTCTGGATGTTGTAGGGCTGTCATGGTTGACACGCCTCTTCAACATTGCGTGGTGGTCGGGACAGTGCCTCTGGACTGGCAGACTGGGGTGGTGGTCCCCCTTTATAAGAAGGGGGACCGGAGGGTGTGTTCCAACTACAGCGGGATCACACTCCTCAGCCTCCCTGGTAAGGCCTACGCCAGGGTATTGGAGAGGAGAGTCCGACCGATAGTCGAACCTCGGCTTCAGGAGGAACAGTGTGGTTTTCGTCCCAGCCGTGGAACACTGGACCAGCTCTATACCCTCTACAGGGTGCTCGAGGGTTCATGGGAGTTTGCCCAACCGGTTCACAAGTGTTTTGTAGACCTGGAGAAGGCATTCGACTGTGTCCCTCGTGATGCCCTGTGGGGGGTGCTCCAGGAGTATGGAATCGGGGGCCCTTTATTAGGGGCCATCCGGTCCCTGTACGAGCGGAGCAGGAGTTTGGTCCGCATTGCCGGCACTAAGTCGGACCTGTTCCCAGTGCATGTTGGACTCCGGCAGGGCTGCCCTTTGTCGCCGGTCCTGTTCATAACTTATATGGACAGGATTTCTAGACGCAGCCAAGGGCCGGAGGGGGTCTGGTTTGGGGACCAGTGGATTTCGTCTCTTCTTTTTGCGGATGACGTGGTCCTGCTGGCCCCCTCTAGCCAAGACCTACAGCATGCGCTGTGGCGGTTCGCAGCCGAGTGTGAAGCGGCTGGGATGAGGATCAGCTCCTCCAAGTCCGAGACCATGGTACTCGACCGGAAAAGGGTGGCTTGTCCTCTTCAGGTTGGAGGAGAGTTCCTGCCTCAAGTGGAGGAGTTTAAGTATCTCGGGGTCTTGTTCAAGAGTGAGGGAAGAATGGAGCGGGAGATCGACAGACGGATCGGTGTGGCTGCCACAGTAATGGGGGCGCTGTGCCGGTCCATTGTGGTGAAGAGAGAGCTGAGCCGAAAAGCAAAGCTCTCAATTTACTGGTCGGTCTACATTCCTACCCTCACCTATGGCCATGAACTTTGGGTCATGACCGAAAGAACGAGATCACGGATACAAGCGGCTGAAATGAGCTTCCTCCGTAGGGTGGCTGGGCACTCCCTTAGAGATAGGGTGAGGAGCTCAGCCATCCGGGAGGGGCTCGGAGTAGAGCCGCTGCTCCTCCACATCGAGAGGAGCCAGTTGAGGTGGCTCGGGCATCTATACCGGATGCCTCCTGGACGCCTTCCTCGGGAGGTGTTCCAGGCACGTCCCACCGGGAGGAGGCCCAGGGGACGGCCCAGGACACGCTGGAGGGACTATGTCTTTCGGCTGGCCTGGGAACGCCGTGGGCTCCCCTGGAGGAACTGGAGGAGGTGTCTGAAGAGAGGGACGTCTGGGCGTCTCTGCTGAGTCTGCTGCCCCCGCGACCCGGTCCTGGATAAGCGGAAGACAACGAACGAACAAAGAATGTGGAATGTGTTCTCCAGCTAACTAGGCTGTTTCACACAAGACTAGAAATTCACACTAACAGGCAGTTTTTTGTGGTATGACTGAAAGACTGAGGATCACACACTTAACAACTCCGCCTATTGTAAGATTACAGACCACAGGATTTACCAAATCAACTAAAGGCAACCGAGCGCATCAAATTTTCATAGAAACACTCTCAAAGGCGAGAGTTTTAAAGGAGCAAACACACCAGTAGGTGGCAATAATAGGCAATAATATTCTTAGACTTTGAAGAGGTTATATTTCTGTGCCACTCCCCCATAAAAGAAAAGAGATGCAATTTAAGATACATGTTGTGTTAGCAAGTGAAAAGTGAATATGGTATGGATAGTGTTGATTGTATTATTTGTTAAACTAATGGTGAGAGTTTGGACCATTTATTATCTCCACCCAGGAGGTTATTAGGCCCGAGCAGGAAGCCTGCTATTATTCCGTTGCCTCTTTGCAGGGCAATTTGGAGACTTTGCCAAGCCCCTAGATGCACACGATTTTACCCAAAATTGTCCCCTGTGTGAAAGTTTTTGTTCTTTAATGTCGTCGTCAGTGGGCGTGGTCTAACCTCTTAGCCACGCCCCCAAACGTGAGATAGGCCAAACCGTAAGTCGTAGGGATGTGTAATTTGGCACACTGCTAGAGCTCCTCAAACCAAGAAAAAAAGTCTCTTGGGGGTATGCACTAAAACACACAGGAAGTCGGCCATTTGGGTCAAAGGCCAATTTTTGGCCGTTTTTCACTTTTACTCACCTTGAACTTTAACAAACTCCTCCTAGGGATTTTAGGCTATCACCTTCATATTTGGTCAATATGGAGTTAAGGCATGGGGGATTAAAAGTTATCAAAATCGTGAGTTTTCGGCCATGTTTAGGGGTCGTGGCGGGGGCACGAAAATTGCGTTCGCGGCCAAAGTAAAAAAATGCAATAACTTTCCCAAAGAAACGCCAAATCTCACCAAAGGTGGCATGAAAGACGACCTTCAGGTTCCCAACAATCCTATGGGGTCATATGCTGACATCATCAAAGCCACGCCACCTGAGAACAGGAAGTCACTTTTTTTTACTGGGAAAGGTCGCTATCTGGCGGTCTACACTCAATCAACTTGAAACTGTGTCAGGTGACTGATAACTATTGGGTCTAACTTCTTTTGAATCACAGTGACTTTTAATAAAAGGGTGTGGCCGTGGTGGTGCGGCGAAGTTGGACGTCACGCCATGGTCATACGTTTGGCTTTAATTTCCACATTCATCATCTGATCTGCACCAAATTCAATATGATTGATCCTTGTCCAGTCCCCAACAGAGATCTGATGACATATTTGGTCGGCGTGGCCTAATTCGTCCATAGCGCCCCCTAGAAAATTTAAAAAAATCAGCCCCAAGCCATGCTTTGACTGAAGAACCTGAAATTTGGTACACTTATGTAACTTGTCAGGACCTACAAAAAAGTCTCTTGGAGCGTTGGTCCAAACCCCACAGAAAGTCGGCCATTTTGGATTGAATTTGCCATTTTGACCCCGGATTTGCATAACTGAGCAAACTCCTCCTACAGCTTTTGACTTAGAGGCCTGAAAATCACTCAGTATACTCTTAAGGGATTGGGAATCGAAAGTTATCAAAAGCTTTTTGATACATGAAAGCATGTGGGCGTGGCCACGCCTCAAAATATGACTTCTCGCCATAAAACACGAAATTGATATAGCTCCTACCAGGAAAGTCACAGAGACCGGAAACCTTCTGAGATTGATCTGCCTCTGGCCCCGAACAATATTCACTGATCAAATGCTGACATCATCGAAGCCCTGCCCCCTGAGAACAGGAAGTGTCATGTTTTCCTGTAGAGTCAATTTTTGATGTTCTTCACCTAATCAATGTGAAATTGTCCCAAGTAACAGATAACATGATGGTCTAAGACAGTCACCAGTACTGACTGCTTTAGCTGGAGGGTGTGGCTATGATGACATGGCGAATTCTGATGTCACACCACGGCCATACGTTTGGCTCTAAATTACACATGCATGGTCTGATTCACTCCAAAACAAATATGGTTGATCTTTGTCAGGCCCCAAACACCTCTATTGGATTACATTGGAATTTGGATCAACAGCGCCCCCTAGAACACTTCAAGGGCTATATCTCCCTCATACATCATCGGTTCCACTTGAAATGTAGTATACATGATCATGAATTAACGATGGACATGTTGACACAGTCAATAGATGACATCACTTTAGTCCCACCCACTAATAAACAAATGAGTGTAGTTTCCATATGGAAGGTCCGATTCGGTCCAAATTGAATATGGTTGATCTTTGTCAACCCCCAAACAGCTCTATTGGATTACATTGGAATTTGGATCAACAGCGCCCCCTAGGACAATTCAAGTACTCTATCTCCCTCATACATCATCGGATCCACTTGAAATGTAATATACATCATCAGGGATCAATGCTGAACATGTGTGTTCATGACATAATTTCAGCTACGCCCACTAATAAAAAACTCAGTGTAGCTTCCATCTGGAAGGTCGGATTTCCGCCAAATTTTAAATGCTTCTCGCCAGATGAGAACTCTGCATGTCTGAGCATCATATGACCTGTCGCTCACAGTCCCTCCTAGTGGTGATGTGTGGATTTGAATGGCAGCCTCGTCGGTCATGAGCAGGCGGCGATGCCAGGCTCCCGCGGCCGCTGCACAGGCCGAGTTGCGCTGAAGTGCGAGGGCCTTCAATGCTGCTGGCAGCTTAAATTCTCTGTTATGTTTGTTTTCTAGAATTACATTACTGTAACTGATTAACTGATACTTTGTACTATGTTCAGCGCATTTATGTTCATGAAGTTATATAGTTACAAACAGTGATGGGAATAACGGCTTTAAAAAAATGGCGTTACTAACGCCGTTACTTTTTTCAGTAACAAGTGATCAAACAAATTAATTTTTTCAGCTTTACAATGCTGTTACAGTTACCAACAATTAAATGGGGCACATTATTAACTAAAGCTACTTTTTGAAGCTCTTGTCATCTGTTGTGGCTCAATGCCACAGGAGCAAAACTTTCTTTCTTTGATGAAGGGAGGAGCGAGGGGCAAAACAATTGCAGAAATGATTATGATTGGCTAAGGTAGGGTAAGCTTTCATTGTAAGCCAATCAGAGGCAGTGTTCAGTTTACACATAAACAACAAACGCACACAGCAGCCTTGCTGAGGCAAACTAGCAGATGTAAGCTGCAACAATGGCAGGCCTGAAGGGAAACATTGTGTTTTTAAAGTGGAAGTACAGACACTACTTTATTCTCCATAAGGTAAAAGGCAAGAATGTACATGTAAAGTAAGTATTAAAAGTTTGGTGTAAGTACTTGTCTATGTAATTCCACTTTATGCAACTGGCTTGTGAAACCTTAGTTCGTTGAAATATTTAAACTTTAGAAAAGTAATGCATTAGTTATTTTCCCTGTTAACTAGTTACTTTTATATGGAATAACTCAGTTACTAACTCAGTTACTTTTTGGGAGAAGTACCTAGTCACTATAACTGATTACTTTTTTTAAAGTAACATGCTCAACACTGATTAGAAATAGTTACAAAAAATCCATGTCGCAGCTGTTGCCTTGTCTCAGGCTCTCTTTTCATTGGCTGTTGGGAGCACGTATTTGTAGTTGGGTCTTTTAGCAGTTCACACTACCTGAAAGCATTTAGATATGCCCCAATAAATTCAAACATGTTTGACTGCAACTGCGTCTGCAGTCTCTCCTACCACTGCTATGTAGTTTATGCAAGTGTTACTCATATGTTGCGGCTGTGACCCAGTAGTTACTTAAAAAATGGCTGTGTTGTGCTGATGCTCTGCACCAATAAAGATTTACTCAACTCAGTCAGCCAAATGGTTAAAGTATTCCAGCCTTTTTTTATAATTAAAATTTATCATAATGAAATCACTGAGAAAAAAAAACGTACTCTGTTATGACACTATAGTACGCTAAACATTTCATATATATTAATAAACAGAAGAAGTCCAAACGGGTGCATCATGAGCAACAAACATACTTCATAGATGTGACCAGACTTGATGTATTATAATTATGATTTCTGCATGCTTAGACCGAAAAACATTTTTGGACAAAGATATAGTTAACAAATGATCCAGTACTACCCCCACCCCTAACCCACAACCACCACCACACACACAAACAGACACATCCCAAATAGCACTGACAAAAACACTAAGTGCCTCCAACAAGCCATCCAAATAAGACCATCCTACGTTCCTTCCTTCACACTTATACAAGAACAACTAAATTCATAAAGGCACACACAGACCATTAGGGCACAGATGCATTAAAGGCACTTGCTGATATTGATTTTTGTTTACTAGCAGAAAATAGAACTCCCCAGTGTGGATGCATAGACAAACCATTATTCCTACTTTTATTGAACAGTATCGAAAAGACACACACACAAACACTTCAAATAAGGACGTCTTGCTTTTACCGTAGATGAGGAATATAAAGGTCCAGGGATCAATCATGTAACAAGCACAATAAGAAAGCAGGTGGGGGGAAGGGAAAATAGAGGAAAAACATTTGATCGAGGAGCACAAAAGGGCTCAAGATGTACAATCATTCTGTCCATCGCTGATGAGTAAGAGGAGAGGACAGTGAAGGAGTGCAGCTCTGTTTTTCTTTTGCTTAAGTCGAAAGAGAGCAGCACCAAGTAGGGCTATAGGGAGGAAAATAGTTCAAACATAAATCAAATTTATTTGTTTGGGGTTCTGCCACTAACTTGTCAAACGAAGATTCTTGTCAAAACAATGAGATGAAACTTTTTTCCTGATGTGGGCAGTTGATTCACTTTTTGAGCTCAGCTATGAAAATAAGTGGCCCCAGAGAAAGTCAGAGCAAACTGGGTTAGGTGAAGGGGAAAAAAAGTTTGTGCCTTTTCAGAATCAGAATCAGAATCAGCTTCATTGCCAAGTTCTTACATACAAACAAGGAATTTGACTCCGGTACACTTTGCTCTTTTGTTCTCTTTTTGCATTACAGAATATACAAATTTACAATTTACAATGTACAATATACACATATATAATAAAAAGGTGCATTTGCAACATCTGTATGCTGTTGTTTTGTACTTTATTGAAACTGTCTATGTGGCGGCTGGTTTTAGTGAACAGTGCTCTGTAGCGGCGGCCTGAAGGTAAAGCTCTGAACAGTTTATGTGCAGGGTGTGTGGGGTCTGCAGAGATTTTAGCAGCTCTTTTCCTGACCCTAGACCTGTATAAGTCCTGGATGGAGGGAAGGTCAGCCCTGATTATTCTCTCTGCATTCCTGATTATTCGTTGCAGTCTGGACCTGTCCTGTTTTGTGGATGAGCCAAACCACACTGAGATGGATGAAGACAGGACAGATTGAATGATGGCAGTGTAGAAGATGACCAGCAGCTTCTGTGGAAGATTGTCCTTCTTGAGTTGCCGCAGGAAGTACAGTCTCTACTGGGCCTTCTTCCGAACAGTGTCTATGTGCGAAGACCATCTCAGGTCCTCAGAGATGGTGGTTCCTAAGAACCTGAAGTGGTCCACGGCCGATACAGTGTTGTTGAGGATGGTGAGGGGGGTGTATGGGGGTGGTGTTCTCCGAAAGTCCACCACCACTTCCACAGTCTTGAGTGGGTTCAGTTCAAGGTAGTTCTGACTGCACCAGTGTATCAGCCGATCCACCTGCTGTCTGTATGCAGACTCATCACCGTCCTGGATCAGTCCAATGACAGTGGTGTCGTCTGCAAACTTAAGGAGTTTCACGGACGAGTCCGATGAGGTGCAGTCATTTGTGTACAGGGAGAAGAGGAGTGGAGATAGAACACACCCCTGGGGGGCACCAGTACTTATTGATCTGGGAGAAGATGCTCCCCAGTCTCACCTGCTGCTGTCGGTCTGTCAGGAAGCTGTTGATCCACTGACAGGTGGAGGCTGGGACGTTGAGCTGGGTGAGCTTCTGGTGGAGGATGTCTGGTATGATGGTGTTGAAGGCCGAGCTGAAGTCTACAAACAGGATCCTGGCGTACGTTCCTGTGTGGTCGAGGTGTTGCAGGATGAAGTGTAGACCTAAATTGACAGCATCATCTGCCGACCTGTTTGCTCGGTAAGCAAATTGCAGGGGGGTCCAGCAGGGGCCTGTGATGTCTTTCAGGTGCTTCAACACCAGCCGCTCAAAGGATTTCATGACCACAGACGTCAGGGCTACAGGCCTGTAGTCATTTAATCCTAGGATGGTGGGTTTCTTGGGCACCGGGATGATGGTGGATCGTTTGAGGCAGAAGGGGACCTCACATTTCTCCAGTGACTTGTTGAAGATCCTTGTGAAGATTGGAGCGAGTTGATTTGCACAGGCTTTCAGGCATGATGGGGAGACGTTATCAGGTCCTCCAGCTTTCTTTGTTTTCATGCGCTGAAAGAGCCTGTTTACATCTTCCTCGGAGATCTTTAGTGCAGGCAGAGGATCTGAAGGTAGGGTGTTGGTTGTTTTACGGGTCAAATTTGTTCCTGAATGGGATGTAGAGGGGATGATTTGAGGTGTGAACGGCTTCTTGTCATGTCTGCAGTAGAAGCCATTCAGGCGTTTGGCCAGGATGGGTGGGGGGGGCTCCTATAGGCAGTCAGGTTTCTCAGACCAGTTCATACAGCTGAAGCATCACCAGTAGAAAGGCTGTTCTTCAGCTTCTCACTGTAACTTCTCTTGGCTGCTTTGATCTCCTTTGTTAGTCTGTTCCTGGCCTGCCTGTACCACGCCCAATCTCCACTGCTGTGAGCTTCTTCCTTGTCCCTGCGCAGATTCCTGAGATGTGGAGTAAACCATGGCTTGTTATTCCCAAAGGTGCAGAAGGTCTTGGTCTGCACACACATGTCCTCACAGAAACTGATGTATGATGTCACCACATCAGTTAGTTGGTTTAGGTCAGTGGCTGAAGTTTCGAAAACAGTCCAGTCTGTGCATTCAAAGCAGGCCTGTAGCATCTGCTTTGATTCCTCAGTCCACTTCTTAACAGTGTGAACCTTGGGTTTGGAAGCTCTTAGTCTCTGTCTGTAGGTTGGGATGAGGTGGATAAGAGAATGATCCGAAAAACCCAGAGCAGCCCTGGTAACATCATGATATGAGTCCTTTAAAGCTGTGTAACAATGGTCCAGTGTGTTTTTGTCTCTGGTGGGACACTTAATATGCTGTCTGTATTTGGGGAGTTCATTGGAGAGGTTTGCCCTGTTAAAATCTCCCAGTATTGTGATGAAATAGTCTTTTCGGCTTGTAGACTGTCTTCTATGTTGACTCTTTTTGATCAGTTTCAAAAGCAGATGACTTGTAGATGCTTGAAGCTTCTGAATATTCTTTAGTAATGTTTGTTTCAATCCATCTCACCTCAGTTTATTGCTGTTCTGTTCAGGCTACTAAAGAGTAAGTTTTATTTTTCTATTTATAACTTCTTTCACCACTCCAATGATGTGGTCAGACAGCTGAATGTGCAGTACATGACACACAAAGAAGGTGCATCCTATTTTCATATATTTCTTTCTGTTTCTTCCACAGTAATCTTAGACCCTGGAGATCTACCCCATATTGCCTGCATTAAAAAGGCTTTTCCTTCTTAATTATCGTTAAATAAAACAGAAAGACATATAATGAAATGCTATGTGCAAAGTTTGGTACTTTGATCTTCTCGTCAGACAGTAGTAATGAAAAACAAGCAGTTCATAATTTTATTTTTTTAAAGACAGAAAGTGAAATGAAGATTTTTTTCTTTTTTGTAGTCAAATACAGATAACCAATAATGTAAATTTTGTTTGCTTTTTCTTTCATATTGAAAATGACAAAAATATAAAATCACTGGACCAGAACAAACAAATGCTGGCCCACATTATTATATTCTGACATCCCAACAACTCAAACTTGCACTTACAAAGCATATACTTCACCCTGTGATGTCATTGCCCATATATGGTAGGTAAATGTTTTTGACATTCGACGATGCCTTAAAAAAATGTAACATTTTAAGTTTTTTAAAGAAAATATTTTCCATATTCAGTCTCTTTAAAACCTTCCTTTTATGTTTTTTTTATTTATTTATTTTTTATTATATGTGTTTTGTACCTGTCCAGGATGCACCCCGCCTGTTGCCCAATGACTCCTGGAGAAAGGACCAACAAGATCCTCCGCCTCAAACCCCACCCCCTGTATGGATAACCAGGTAAGATGGAAGGATTTGTATATGGCAAAACAAATATGTGGGAGAGACAGCACCTTCTGCAGTCAGTGTAAAATTATTGCAAATTATGTGCCTGTCAAGGAATATGGAAATTTGACTTATTTTATTTTCACTATTGGGAACATTTAAGGAATACAAAACCAAATTGCAATTTCTACTAATTCGTTTTTGACCAGAATAAGAATGTAGTGTGTATTTCTATTAATAATGGTGTATTTTGAAACAAAAATCAAATAACCCCTTCTTTGTTTGCTTTTTATTGCTGGTTTCTAATGATAACAACCAGTTGCCAAAATCTGCACAGACAAGGCACATCAATTTGAGAGAGTTTTGAACTTGCAGGCTTTCTAAGCTTTTGTGTCTTTGATAGTGTTAGAAAGCTGATAAACAGACAACTGTAAAATAAGACACAAGTTAACCAAGTAAGTTTGACTTGCAAGGGTGAGACAGTCCTCTGCCAGAACAGCGACTTCCTTCTCACAAAGGGAAAATCCTTGGACCAGCCTTTTATTTACAACTCACATTCTTACAAGCAAAAAGCAGGAATTGGTTCAGCCAATTCTTACAGAGATTTCAACTTAAAAGTGTAGTCATTCCCATATATGGTATAAGCTTGTCGTGTCCAGAGAGGGATACACTCCAGACCACATTCCTTAACCTTCCACAAACACTTTTTCACACTAAAAAAGCAATCATAGGAATCATCTTAACTATAGTAGAACTTCAGACAAAAACATGATTTAAACTAAACAATGATAACTTATACACATTTTCCAACAGTCTTTTATAATGTTCGAAAAGTACAGGTCTTTTACACAGTGCTCTTGCTATCTCCAATAGTCCAAAAGCACAAATACCACATTAACTGGACATTGAAGTGGCAGCAGGTGTAAAGGTGTGCACTGTTATTTGACATCTTTGTTTCAGAAATACTGGCAACCTGTTTTGGATTTCTACTAATTTGTTTTAGACAATGAAAAGGACATACAGCTTCTATTTAAATTTTTTATTTTGTATTCTCAAAACAAAAAATAACCACTTCTTTTTATTGCTGGTTTCTATTTATAACATTCAGTTACCAAAACATGCACAGACATGAAACACATAATTTACAGATAATCCAATAAATCTCTTGCATCAACTCCAGTTTGCAATGTTAGACTTAAAAGCAATTAATCATCAAAAGGTGTTGTTCAATCCAAACATTATAAAGTAAAAAAAAATAGTACAGGGAAAAAGTGGTACATCTAACTATGGGTGTATCCATATCTTGTACCATGAGATCTTGCAGTATTACAACTTCACAATATTTCTCATCAACGTAAAGTCTGTCTTCCAAAGAACTATGCAGCTGTTGTCATGATGTTACTTTGCCTGGTAAGTGTAGGGCTGTTATTATGAAACCTCGACATGGAAGTGAGTGCTTTAAGCTTGACACCCAGTTCTATCCATGTTTGAGACCTTATTTTTGAAGTAAGAAAAGGAAATAGTTCTTAAGTTGCCCTGTTGTGTTGAGAGAGTTGGCTAATGATTCTCATGAGGTTGGCGGTAAGTTACAGACTATATCATTTTTAAAAAGAAATTATGACAAGGTGACAGACAAGATAAAAATTATTAAGTGGTATGAGAATACATCCAAGGCATATTTGTGAATGAGAACTGTTTTACAAAGATTTACCTGGTAAAATAACTGGCTGTTAGCTGCTAAACTATGCAAAGGTTCACATCTGTGTTAGAATCAGAAATATTCCAAAGGATCAAACCTGATTTGGATAATTAAAGTGTTAAATATTAAAAAACATTGTCCCCGATAAAAAAGGAATAAAAAAAACTTCAAATGAAGCCAGGAACAAACATGAAACATGTGCCCAAACCCACTAAAGACTGGAAAATTCCTTTTTTTTAAGATATTATCATGAACTGTTCAGCAAAAACATGTTGATTGTTCTGCCTTTTTAGTGGTGGGAATAAAAGTCAGGTAACTGGAACTAGGCATTGTTTTTTTTAATAAAATCTTACACTGAAATCCTGAAGATAGGATATAAATCATTTAGAATTTATTGATGGACTCTGGACCTCGTAGGGGACTAATTAGGCTGGGCTCGTATATCAAAACCATATAGATGGTTGAAAACTAACAGATCATTAGACTAGTTTAAAAAAATGTTTTACTTGTCTATGAAAATCAAACAAAGCTCTGTTGGACCAAAATCTTTGCAATAAGCCCTGGCTATGTTGCTAGCAGGAATGAAAACAAAAAATAGACAAGTGATATTTTGGGTATACCTACTTTAGGTGAGCCTGGGAAATTCTTGAAAGTGCTACCAACAACATAAAATAAAAAGATGCTTTTGACAATGCAGCCAGTAATATAATCACTAATCAAGCGACTGGAGCTGAAACCGCAACAGTGGACTTGATTATTCCGGACTTGACTATTTTACACTGATAACAGATTCTTTTAAATGCTGATTTTGATTTGTAAAAACTAAGATTAGAATTGTTAGTCTTGCCAGAAATATTGATAATCTTTTAAATAATATTAAAAACCTTGTCTTGTCGTGTTGTTATGAATCCAGTGTTAGATTTCGTCTGATGTCGTGAGCTGGATGTATCATTAAAGGCATCTAAATAATATCTCATTTAAAATAGTTTTTTATATATATTGTGGATGGTGAGATGCAGGCTGTTCTCTCACATACAGAAGATGAAAGAAAAAAAAAATATATATATATATATATATTTGTTTGTTTATAATCAGCATTGCAAAATAGGATGGATCGACAAATGAAAACGTAAAAAAACACACTAAAATCAGTAATAAATTGTAGGTAATTTGCCAAAGCTGCCAGAGTTTCATTTGAAATTCAGAAGCTACAGACATTAGGCTTTCTGTCCCTGGAGAACAAATTGGCTGTTTAATGTGTCCGTGAATCTAATTTTGTTTATGTTTTTTCTTAACTGAATTTCACTGATTCTCATTGCAGGACACTCTGATGTCACCATGAACTCTGTCAGGTAAATCGGACAATTTTCTGGCAATTTTTTGTATGGCTACAAGCTATGAGGGAGCAAAACTAAAATATAATTCTATGCTCATGTAATTCATGTTGGATCAAACAGCTATAAGAGAGGTTTATTTGAAATTTATTGGAGACTCTCAATTTGAGAGAGTTTTGAACCTTTGCTTTTTAAGCTTTCAATGTGCCTTTTACAATGTTCAAATGACAACCCAAATTGAGGTAAAAGTACAGGTCTTTGACACGGTGCTCTGGCTTCCTCCTATAGTCCAAAAGCACAAATACCACCTTAACTGGACACTAAAGTGGCAGAAGGTTTAAAGGTGTGCATGGCTGTTTGTCATCTTTGTTGGTACTGGCAACCTGTTTTGGATGTATCCTGCAACTCCACACAATCCTGGCTGGGATTGTCTCCAGTTGTCCCGATGTTACTCGTTACACGTAAAAAAAAAAAAAATAAAAATACAGGTAAGTAATATCAATGAATAATTTGATGTGTTATTACTGCACTCTTTCTTGTGAATAGACCATTTAAATGGACTTCTAAAGGTGACACTGTGTTTAACTGATATAATCCATGAATTTTAGAGTATTATAATAACTGATAGAAGCAAAAACACCAAAATCGAATTAGATTGCATCAGTATGTGACCTTAACCCTGTAGCACAAATTATAAATATTGTAAGCAGCTAAATAGATTCTGTATTCTAACTCCACTATTTCCTTCTCTCTTTCTCATAACTTGCAGCTAAACAATATTTTGTTGTAAACAAGGTCACCTGACAATCTATGCTTGTTAGACAGGTACAGCTTTATTTCTGTATGCAGAAACAAGCAACAGTTCCCTTTTAGAACTGTTCCAACAAAAAGCTCCATATTACTAGCTGTTTTTCTTTTTATTTCTTTTGTTGTATTTATTTGCTGTTTCTTTGTTGTGTCCACTACAAAAATGTATTTCCCTCTAGGCCAGATTCTCTCCATTGTTACCATGTTCTTGCATAGATTATTTGTCCCTGATTTGCCAGTTTTTGGTCAATAAGTATAAATGGAAAAAGTGAAGCAATCTGGCTAAACCGACAATTTGATGAGATGCCAATCTGTCAAAATATAGTTTACATGCATATGTGTTTAATCATGTATGTGCACATAGGTTTGTGTGTGTGAGTTTGCATTTGTGCACAAATGTGCCTGCAGGTTTACTGTGGTTGGAGGGTGAAGGATTAGTAGCCGTGAAAGTAGGGGCACTCAGTAAAAGAACCACTGTTCGGAACCACTGGTTTAGGACACCATCAAAAAGTGAATGTATTCACTGTCAAATAAACTTTTTCTGTCTCCCAAGTTTATCTGTCTCCCGAAATGGGCATTTCTTTCAAAGAAATTCGGCAGACCAAAATATCTAACAGGCACTTTGATCAAGATGAGGCCCACTTTTATCTTTGCCTGTGCACACACCACCTCTGGCATGTAAGCAGCAGGTGCCTTATGACTGTATATCATCTGGGTATTGCATGTACCGTACCCCGCAGAGAGCTTGTGTTTTTGCTGTGAAGTTGGTTTGTTAGCGGACCCCCTTTTGTTTTCGGGCCACTGTGTTCCATTACTGCGCAGTATGCATGAAACCAAAACAAACATGACACTGACAGACTAACCAAACAGTAGCTTGGCGCTCCGCTGCCATTTAAGGCACAGTATGGGGTCCATACTGTGTGTTTCAGAGTGTGTAAGTCTAGGATAATCAAGGGATTGCAAGATAATTTTTCCAATAACTGAATGAAGCTGACCAAATGTGACTGCATGGGTATGTATTACAGCTGAGAAAGATTCAGTGAGTAAGAAAGGTGTTTGTGACTTTAATTTGACAAGTCAGGCATGCATTGCTGTGCATATTTGTGCATCCTAGTTAAAAAATGTCCTTTCCAAATGATTCAATGTCCCTCTGCAACCAACTACATCAGATTCAGTCAGGCTACTTCATTCTGTCCTCATAACACCCTTGTCTTGCACTGATAATTATCTGCAAGACCACACTTTGCTCTCCTCATATTTGAATGGGAATGACAAAGAGCACATTTGTAAAACAGCATGGAAACTTTGTTAGTGAGTAAAAGGTGGGGGAAAGAGAACAAGTGTCTGTTGGATTGGAAGGGGTGAAGAGCTTCAGGGGAGGGGGCAGGCGGAGTAGGAGACAGACGAAAGGAGAAATAATAATGATGAGAGCAGAGAGAAAGGCAGAATTGAATTTTTTTAATCTCCCAAAGTGCCAAAGTGGGAAGAAAGCGACCAGAGGCATTTGTGATTGGATTTCCTTTAGGTCCACAAATAGGTCAATATAACTACCATTGCTCATTAGCCAAGAGGGAGGAGAATGAGGGAAAAGTTTTGTGTCGATACAGTCGGCATCATTCAGTTGCCCTTTCTCCAGTAGAGAGGAGGGGAAATTAGATGCTACAGAAGGAGTGCTATCGGATGTGTGTCTATGTTGGGACCCAGCCATGGATTTCAACATTAAACTCCGGTACGGACTTTTCTGGAACTTTCAAAATAAATTGCATTTAACTGACTTCCAGCAACTGAGAAAAGGGGCGTAGCAGCAGACTTCCCATGATGCCTCTGTCTGAATAAGAGCACCCCCTTTCCAACAAGCCGACCTCTTCCACACCGGTGTTCATCGGGATAGGAGGGGGACAAATCGCGCTAATGTCTTTTGCTAGCAAAAAGACATAAACTCTTCAAGCTGGATCCAACAGTGTCATAAGATCATATGCACAAGTTAAGTATGAGTGAAGCACTGTTTGTGTACCTAGTGATTTCATTCATAAAGAGGGGAAATTAAGGTATAAGCATTGATGACTTTCTCTCCGAGCCCTGCAGAAGCAAACTGTGTTCGAGAGAAACCCCTGCACAGACGCGGTCTCCCAGTCTGGAAGGAAGACAGCAGAGACCGCCTCGTGTTAACCCGTGTGGTTAGGACGGGCCGCCCAGCTACAGCTCCGGAGCTAACCCTTTTGTTAACAGAGCGAACGCACCTTCAACCCCCCGCGAAGCTACCAAGATTAGCTGAAAGCTAACCGCTTGTTGACTGTGGACGTTTCTTCAAACTTCGCCCCTTGGACAACATTTCCTCACCATGATCAGAGGTTGGGTTTGGGCAGATTAACAGTTAGGATGAAATGATCTGAACGTTTTCATTGTATGAAGTTTGGTTTTGTTTGTGTGAAACTCGGCTATCTTAGTGCTAGCAGGCTATCTGCAGCACACGTGCTCTGTTTGTGTGTTTTTAAGTTAAGTGAAACTTTACTTGAAGGGTGATTTTAAACACAGAAGATTGCTCATAACGCGCCGTCCGCGCTTATGCATTTTAACCCTTTTATTAATGGTATTTTTAAAGGTGTGTGTTTGATTCTGGTGCTAAATAATATTTACCCAGAAAGATTTAGTCTTCAATCCAATAAATAATAGTCCCTAAACATCATTTACTAGATTTGATAACTACGTAAACACCATTAAGCCCCATTTCTCCAGAAAGATTTGGCTCTTTCCAAAATATTCCCTTAAATATTATACTATTTCCTAAATAATATTTCTTTAAATATTGTTTCAATAAATAAAGGCAGCTAATTAGACACTGTTGAGAATTAGTCATCCAGAAGGTTGGTTTCATTCAACAGATCATTATTTAAAACATTACTTTATTAAAATAATATTTTATCTGATCTTGCATTGCGAATGGTTGTCTAAACGTTTGCTGATTATTGCCTAAGTTGGTTCCAAGACTAACTTAACTTCACTTCCAGATTCTTCAAGATAATCCTTGGTTCTCAAACATAAACATTGCATGGTAATGTTGCATCACTCTTTCGGTCATGGTTTTCAATCATCCTTAATCAACTTGTTTATACTGTACATAGCCCATTAGTCTTCCCTATTCTTTAATTCTGCTTGGTAGTTAATTGGATTGTTTTAGCATAGTAAAGAGTTTGATTGAAATATGTTTGACTTTGAGTTGACTTATTTTTGTTAATAAATTCTTGTATTTTAAGAAATTGTGTGAATTCATTCCATATATGTGCAGAGTTTATGCTGTTCAATAATGTCAGAGCTCGTCTCACACCTTTCTATTTTGTCCTAATACCATCACCTTACTGGGCTGGTATTCACAGGACAACCCTTAACAGACTGAAATATTATTTGATAAAATATTAAAATATTAATATTAAATATTAAATTATATTCTCAGATTAATAATTACAACATCTGTGAGACTTTGGCTGTGTGAACAGGGTAGTACAGGCAATATATTAAAGTACTGTAGTTCATACAAGCACCTCAGATTTGACCTTTTACCAACAAGAACTGCATCCTGTTCCAGACTTTAGATCTAGGCGCTGTTTACATGACCAGAATCCATTGAAAATAGGATTTGTTTCCCTGTTTCTGTTAATAGATCTAACTTACAATGTTTTACTTGCAATCTTCGTTGACACGGCAGCAGTAGAGACATGAAAATGGTGTAATTCCCCCCCTGCCACTAGTTTTTGGTATGTTCTTTGAAACTCAACAACTTGCGCAAACACTTCCTGCTAACGAAACAGGGGAGAAAAGGATCACTCTGCTCGAGAACCGTCGTTAGATTTAAACGAGGCTGCAGCACAAGTACTCTGCAATCCACCGTTGTTGTTGTTGATATCTTTGTCTTCTGTGGGTTTTAAACTGTTCGGCAGCCATTATACCATGCGTGCGCAAATTAACTTCTACTGATATACTGTGCATGAGCCAGAACTTCACCATAAAAAATATCAACTTTTTCCCATCTACATGACAACAGAGACCTGGATGTTTTCAGATCATTACACTCTGGAACTCGTTCTCAAATTTTGCCATTTTCAGAGAAAATGTGTGCAATTGTTGTGTAAACAAACAGTAGAAATGCTGCTTATTGAAATAAGCTCATTCATGCAGCTGGCATCCCGAAGTCTTGAAAATATGTAAAGCAATTAATTACTTAATGTCAATTGTTATGTCATAAGAAGTGTTGTCTGGATACCAGTCAGTACATTGTTAATATAGAAATTCAGAAAAATGTGAAATAATCCTTAATTAGCAACAACTTTAAGTATTGAATATTGTGTCAAACATTGAATGTGAACCTCTTTCAATTACTGGAATGATTACATGTTTAAAAATAAAAGTAGCAAGAAAACAGTCCTAGTTGTGAATTATGTCTAAAGTAATAACCTGTGGAATTTTTGGAACCTAGAAAGCTCTCTCTCAGTCGAAAGAAGATTTCTTAGAAGAAATTGTCGAATACATTTTCAATTAGCTGTCTAATTTATCTCTCATATTACCCCAAGTCCACTTCTGATTGTTTGACAAGTCCATCCTCCACCCACAAGTGCAGGATGCTGCGGAGCTGAGCTGATTCTATGGATACAGATTAAATCTTAGATTCCATCATAGACTTTGTGTATGAACCACCAAGTCAGGGAGAGGACTGATCAACCGTTCAAGATCTGGTGAGAGACATCTATATATTTGTTTGCATTTGTGTGAAATGATCGGTTCATCTATTTTTATGTCCTGTAAAGGTCCAGCTAGTTTCACCAGAGTGGTAAAACTGCTCAATTTCGGACCAAGTAAGGCGCTTTTTTCTAGTTGTTTTGTGGTGGTTCTGTAGGATCAAGGTGTGTTCTGTATCTTGTTCATATATAATTTTTTCCTGTCTCAGATTAACGTTCTCATATCTTTGAACACAAGATAAAGTCATAAATGCTCTTTTTTAGGTTTCTGAGAGAAACTTATATACAGTACAGACCAAAAGTTTGGACACACCTCACACTGAAGGCATCAAAACTATGAATTAACACATGTGGAATTATATACTGAACAAAAAAGTGTGAAACAACTGAAAATATGTCTTATGTTCTAGCTTCTTCAAAGTAGCCACCTTTTGCTTTGATTACTGCTCTGCACACTCTTGGCATTCTGTTGATGAGCTTCAAGAGGTAGTCACCTGAAATGGTTTTCCAACAGTCTTGAAGGAGTTCCCAGAGATGCTCAGCACTTGTTGGCCCTTTTGCCTTCACTCTGTGTTCCAGCTCACCCCAAACACTCTCGATTGGGTTTAGGTCCGGTGACTGTGGAGGCCAAGTCATCTGGCGAAGCACCCCATCACTCTTCTTCTTGGTCAAATAGCCCTTACACAGCTTGGAGGTGTGTTTGGGGTCTGTTGAAAAATAAATGATGGTCCAACTAAACGCAAACCGGATGGAATAGCAACAAAGACACGGTGGTGGAACCAAAGATCTCAAACTTGGACTCATCAGACCAAAGCACAGATTTCCACTGGTCTAATGTCCATTCCTTGTGTTCTTTAGCCCAAACAAGTCTCTTCTGCTTGTTGCCTGTCCTCAGCAGTGGTTTCCTAGCAGCTTTACCATGAAGGCCTGATTCACACAGTCTCCTCTCAACAGTTGTTCTAGAGATGTGTCTGCTGCTAGAACTCTGTGTGGCATTGACCTGTTCTCTAATCTGAGCTGCTGTTAACCTGCGATTTCTGAGGCTGGTGACTCGGATGAACTTATCGTCCATAGCAGAGGTGACTCTTGGTCTTCCTTTCCTGGGGCAGTCCTCATGTGAGCCAGTTTTTTTGTAGTGCTTGATGGTTTCTGCGACTGCACTTTGGGACACTTTCAAAGTTTTCCCAATTGTTCGGAGTGACTGACCTTCATTTCTTAAAGTAATGATTGCCACTCGTTTTTCTTTACTTTGCTGCTTTTTTCTTGCCATAATACAAATTCTAACAGTCTATTCAGTAGGACTATCAGCTGTGTATTGTATCCACCTCCTGCAAAACACAACTGATGGTCCCAACCCCATTTATAAGGCTTGAAATCCCACTTATTAAACCTGACAGGGCACACCTATGAAGTGAAACCCATTTCAGGTGACTATTTCTTGAAGCTCATCAACAGAATGCCAAGAGTGTGCGGAGCAGTAATCAAAGCTGGTGGCTACTTTGAAGAACCTAGAATATAAGACATATTTTCAGTTGTTTCAAACTTTTTTGTTCAGTATATAATTCCACATGTGTTAATTTGTAGTTTTGATGCCTTCAGTGTGAAGCTACAATATTCATAGTCATCAAAATAAAGACAAATCTTTGAATGAGAAGGTGTGTCCAAACTTTTGGTCTGTACTGTATGTGTATATTCATAACTTTGGTTTTGCCTAATAGGTGTTTATAGTTGTTTGTTTTGTTTCTATTGCCTTATTGATTATAAGTTAATATATATACCAGTATAATTAATAATGAATTTAGGTGTTGTTTATATTAGAGATTTTGTTGAGTTTTCTTATAATCGTTAGTTTAAGTTTCAATATAGAAAACAATACAATTTTGATTGAATTTATTGTGACTTGATATGGCAACAGCATAACTTTATGTAAGCCACCAGTCTTTCAGAGAAATATTACGTGAGATCTGCCAATGGGCCCTGTTTTAGACATGAGTCTGATTGCTAAGAAGAAATAAAAGCTTGGAATATCTTTTTGGGAACTGTTTTCTTTTAGCACCAGTTAATACTTTTTGTTTGAGTAATCTGCAAGGATGGAAATGTTCCCCATAAATCACACCTAATTAAGCCAAATAAAGGGGTTAAAGGCTTATTTGGCAAAGATGACTTTTTAAATCTACACACCTTTCTATTGTGTGGATCAGGGGCTTTTTTAGAGTCTCAAAACATTGTGGGCTTTAGCCCAAATCCAAAATATATAGATTTCAATAAGACAATTTATAGGTCATTTAAAGTTAAAATAATATAGGACATATTGTACCAGTTCTCTGTCTTGGCTGGTTTTAGACTGAATGTAAATTATTGTGAATCAAACAAAAAAGGTTTGCAATAATTTTACTTTTTATTTTTGTTAGAAGCTGAATGAAGGACAAGAAGAAACAGAGTTTAGGCCTGATGAAAAACCATTTTGCTGAAGCAAATAATGACACATTTTGAGGTATTTAGAAAAGAACTTAATCTGACAAAACTTTTTCTTAAACTCAGAGATGTTTACTATGGGCCAGATAAATGCGCTTCTTTTCTCATCTACATAAATTACCTTTTTTAAACGTTTCATTTTCATCAAAGTGTTCCACTCCTGAGGCTCCATTGTCTTTATTCTTATATTTCGAAAAAGGAAACTGGTATAAAGTTGATTTTCCTAAATCTTAGTCAAATGGTAAATCCTAAAACACATTTATTTTATTATGCCAAGAGCTTTCGAAACATTTTATTAAAACTGTTCCTTCTTTTATGAATCTGTTCTCTTTTATCGCCATCTTTTCAGTCCTTCGTTCCACTTCTGGGGAAATGTGACCTGCCAAAAATAATAAATGAAACATTTTACAACACAGTCTTTTGTTCTGCACTGAGCATAAGAGACATTAGTGCAGTTCTTACTATTAAACACTTTAAGAGGAAAGGTTATTAAGTTGTGGTGTTTAAAATATAGCATTGAGCCTCATCCTGGACCTTATCAGTACTAATATTACAGTTATTAATAACTGTATACATATGGTATGTATGTCTCACCTTCAGTAAAACTGTATCCTTGTTTCATTAGTTTAGTTTATATAATATTACATGTGCAATTCAGAAAAATAAAATAGTTAACTAATCAATGGTCCACCTGTGATTAATTGCTATGATTTATTTCTTAATTATACTGCATCTTTAAACCCAGAGCTTAGAGTTTAGAATCAGCACAGAACATATGAAAGTATGGTGGCCGGGTGGTGCAAACCAACATTACAAAATCTAAAACACTTTTACAAACTTAATGACAAATTAACATTCCAGAAAACAATGTCACAAGATGCAAAACATTTTTACAAGTACCGAAACAAATTTACATTTCAGAAAACAAATTAATATTTCAGAAAACAATTTAACAAGATGCAAAACATTTTTACAAGTACCGAAACAAATTTACATTTGACAAAATCAACCGGAAAGGGAATGTACCAACGCTGAGGCTGACCCGGAAATGATAACGGCTGCACTCATTGTGTCCTTCAGGGGCTGCATCCTTCGAAGGCCGTATTTGTAGGCCGATTACGTCACAGCGCAGCGACTCCCTCAAATGCGGCCGAAAAATGTGTCCTTCTTTTGCCCGATTTGAAGGATGGGTCGTGAGTATCCTTCGCGGCCCATCATTTCCCATCATTCATTGCGGGTCGAAGCGGATTGGTCAAGCAGGGGAAGCCAAGGCGGACCATAGCAACAAAAGCTGTGAGTAAATTGTGGAAAAATACACTTTCTGTGACACAAATTAACTTCTACAATGTTTTTAGTGCGGGAATATAACTATGTAGACGTAAAATATCTGCTTGATTTATCTAGACATCACTTAATTTCAAACGTGCTCCGACGTGTTCGGAGTTTTCCGTTCCCGGCATAGTAACTGGCTCGCCTCGTCAGCCCTACCGGCGGTGGAGCGAGCTAAACTTGTAGAGATCTGACCAGACTCCCGGCACTAAGCTCCCGCTGGCAGTCATCACAGTGAACATTTAACACAAGTGATTTCTAACAGTTTATGTTATTATTTTAATTGTTACTGAAAATTGATTTAACATTTCAGGTGATATTAAGGTTAACCAGAATAAATGGACAGTTTTATGTAATCTAATTGTATCGCCGGAAAGTGTGATTGAGAATAAATAAGCTTTCCAATATTAATTTTTAATGAAGAAATGTGCTATATGTTTTAAAAGTTTATTTATAATTCAGTTAGCATTATAATTTCTGATTCCAGGTGAACCCGACGAGGAATACACGTTCAAATGTAAGTGAATCTCAGTAAAGAAGTTAAAAGTTTGAAAGAGCTTGTTTTAGGCATTTGCATACAAATATTTTAATATTTTCTTCAAATTAAGACAAATGTAAAATTAAAAAAAGCTTTATTTTTGCTCTGATATTAAGCAAGATGGTTTTTTTTTTTTTGGGTACTTTCATATTTTTTTTAGGCACAAAGGAGCAGACGGGCCAATTTATTAAGCTCAGGGGTGAGAACCACCACCTTTTTACTGGAGCTAAAAACTCAGCCACCGTGGCTTGGAGGTACAATAACATTCTTTGCAGTCAGTTTCTGTCCAGTTTCAATAACTCCTATCTTTCTAACTTTCATAAATATCCATCCAGTGATTAACATACTTCTTTCGGTTTAGGACAATTCTGGAGAAGATGGACCAACAGGGGAAGGTCACCCCCTTTGCAGGACAAAACAATGTGGGACAATTTGGAAAAAAAAAAGAATTTAGAGTATGTTCAGAAGTTCTCATGTCACACACAAATAAAAAAAATATTTCTAAAAGTCTTGTTGGTTTCTCTGTTTAGTCAATTTTTTTTATTATTCCATCTAACTTTAGGATTGTAAGTATCCAGGGTCAGGAGAGGGAGTCAGTGAAAAGCCCACTGCCACTACTTGGCCCTGGTTTGTCTTTATGGATGAGATGGTGGGACAGAGACCTTCCACAACACCTCCTGTCCTAATTGCCTCCATCCCTGAGGACACTCCAGGGCCAAACGGAGCGGTGGGCAACCAGACGGAGAAGGAAGACAGTGAGCCAGCAGGAAGGGGTCAGAAAAGAAAGAGGGACAGAGATGAGGAGATGATGGAGTTGATCAGGGAGGACATGAGGGTACAGAGAAAAGCAGAGGAGAATGGACAGACATTTTTCCATCTTAGAAAGAATGGCACCAAAATAAAGTGCTACATAAGAAATATTAAGTTTTGTTCAGATTGTTTCTTAAAGTTTTAAGGTGTTCTAATAAATTTCAAAATTGTTTTTGTCATTAATGTTATTTACATTTGATCTAACAATACATCAACTTCATTTAAAGTTATAAACAAAATTTATTATGAAAAATACAAACAGCATTTTAAACAGATTGGGGGAAGAAAACATTCAAACAGATCAAGATTACAAGACAAAAGGCATAAAATAAAACTATGTACAAGTATTTACTATGGCGACAGCAGGATCAACCTGAGTGACTGGTTCCTGGAAAAACCTCTTCAACAGAACAAAGAGGCAGATTTCTTTCTGAACAGAAAGTCTCTGGCGACGTGGCTAAATCTCTCACAAGGTCAGAGACATGGATGGACGCTGCAACTGAGACCTGTGGTTTGTCTTTCTGGATGGTGAGCGAAGCATCACACAGGTGGTCTGCAGATGTTTGTGATGCCTCTCTCCGCTGTCCACGGTATCGTCCATCAAGTGGGTTTAAAGGGCTGGCTGAATTGATGGCTGCCACATCACTAAGAGGTAATCGGAAAAATGCAGAATTAGAAGATGGTGCTCACAAAACATTACAATTAGTTATACCCCTCAAAAATGAATCACATCTATAATATTATAGTTGACCGCACACAGTAGTCATGTTCTGGTGGTACCTCCTCCAGGGCAGACACCTCAGCTGAAAGCTGGTCCCGCCAGAGAGCACCGCTGACTGCCTCAGTCCCAACCTCACCCTCATCCTCTTCTACAGCCTCCTCTGGGTCATCCTCTGGGGCCATGACATCCCCAGCACCAAGGCAGATGTTGTGGAGGATGGCGCATGCTGTTATGACCTGAAAACAATTTAAAAGAGGGTGCATATGTGTGTATGTGTATATATTATGTATAATGTATATATAAAATGGATCTAGGTCAAAACCTACGTGAGGTACAAAGGTGTCGTGCACCTCCAGCACTTGCAGGAAGATGGCCCTGAATCTGGTCTTCGTCATTCCAAAAACACGCTCTATTATAGAGCGTGTTTTTGGAATGATGGCTGTTAAAGCGCTGGGCTCCCACACCTTGTCTTGTCCTCTTGTAGGGAGTGATGAGGGGGAGTGGATATTGGAGGCATGGGTACCCTCCATCAGCAAGGATAAAATGCCCTGGAGGAGGATAAACTGTCTGTACAGTGGGCTGTGGCGGAGCACCCTAGAGTCATGCACTGACCCAGGCCAGCCCACATACGTGTCAATAAAATGGCTCCGATGGTCAGAAACTGCTTGCAGGATTATGGAAGGGAAGAGTTTCCTGTTCCTGTAGCACTGACCATCAGGGCTGCTTGGACACCTGATGCGGATATGGCAGCCGTCAATTGCACCCACAGCTTTAAGAAAAGCTCTGTGGCGTGCCAGCCCTGCAAACTCACGGGACACTGCCTTCAAGTCCTCAGGGGTCTTTAGAAGGTAGATGACCTGGTGACGAATAGCCACGATCTCCTCTGTAACTCTGTGGACGATGCGTTGAACAGTAGAGCGAGGCATCCCAAACACTCTGCAGACCACTCTGTAGGATGTGCCACTTGCCAGCCAGAAAAGAAAAACCAAGGTCTCAATAGTAGCACCCCATCCATGTTGCCTATCCTGAAGCAAAATATTAAGCAGCACTGCCAGAGACTCCATGCTCAACCGAAAATCAGGCCTGGTGTCCTCCTGGTTGAAGAAGCGTTTCAGGACTGGGACACTCAGGTTGATCCTGCAGTAAAGGGGTCTGGTCTAGAAAAGGGAAGAATGGAGATGGAAAAACACATTACTTTTAAGGCATGCGAAGCTTTAAGTTAAATCAAACATCTTTTTTACCTGAACATGATTGTCTCTCAGCCAGAGATAAAATAAAGGAGATGTCTGCGATGACGATAAAACTGCTGAAGTTCCTCAAAAATTAAAAATTAAATTACCAGAAGTTCTTTTTTCCCCTTGCAGCTACGGTTGCTAGGCGACAGCTGTTACGCTGAGGTGAGGGCGGGAACAGAAAAAATGCAGCCCCTGAGGCTGACTTCCGGGTACATTCCCTTTCCGGTTGATTTTGTCAAATGGAAATTTGTTTCAGTACTTGTAAAAATGTTTTGCATCTTGTTAAATTGTTTTCTGAAATATTAATTTGTTTTCTGAAATGTAAATTTGTTTCAGTACTTGTAAAAATGTTGCATCTTGTTAAATTGTTTTCTGAAATGTTAATTTGTCTTTAAGTTTGTAAAAGTGTTTTAGATTTTGTAATGTTGGTTTGGTCCCCCGGCCACCGTATGAAAGAGAAGAGGGAGGATTACTTTTGCAGTTTCTACATCTTACTGGAACCAGGAGATATTTTCCTGGTTTATTGAGCAACACTTTTTTCTGTCTACATGTAGAACTTCACTGCAAGACTGGCTGCAGCCATGAGATGCAATGTGATGATCAGAAGGACCTTTTAATGTGTTCAGCTACGTTAGGATTAAATGCTTTTATTTTGACTGAAGTAAAAGACCAGATATTTTCACATTACGATGCAAATCCAGCTAGAAGCTCAGAGAGAAGGTTGCTACTGTTTTCTATCACAGCCACATCATTTAACTTCACCTGTAGCTCAGGTGAAAGTCCCTCTGCTCTCTATTCCTCATCATGACCCTGAAGATGCTCATTAGAGTGAACCTCCACCTCATGTCTTGCTGGGTGAATCACTGATTAGCTGTAACTTACAATTAGCTCATTCCGAGTCAGCATTCAGGTTTTACCGCTATCTTCTCCTGGGTTATACCGCTCGGCATCCACCTGTTCCTGAACACACACACGTACCAGCCTCCTTCTCTCCGGTTGGCTCCATGGTTGCTCTGAAATGAGCCCTGTTCGAGGCGCTCAGTGTAACTTTTCAGGTAATGAAGGAGGCAGGTCGACCTGGAGTAAACTGCTGTTCTGGCTGTGCGCATAGTTGCGCATTCGTGGTGCTGCGAGTGCGCAAATAGCTATTTTTTGTCTTCTCCTTTTAACTCATTGTCAGTTTAGGTGGAGCGGGACGTGATTACATGGAACACAAATGAAAGAAATGTATTATTTTTGAAAAACAATGTGAAGTCCAATACCATTTTGTGGCTGCATTTTTTTAATACTTCTGAATTTCTTCTATCAAGAAGTACGGGGCTATTCAGAAAACATCCGGGGCTTCCGCCCCAGGTCTAACTACGCGCCTGGACTTGAGAAGTCATCCCTGAAGATAATTTAACCACACTCGTTATGGAGAGGTGAAGAAGCCTACCATTCATTTTAATGTTAAAAGGTATTATGGAAAATCATTTTTTAGAAAACCATCTGGTTAACAAACTAAACTCAGAAGAAGCAAATGTTTCTGCAAGTTAAGAAGAAAACAGTTTTATGGTGTATCTGAGAGATTATTCATGCATTTCCATCCAAACAATCATCCAGTAGGTTTTTATTTTGTGCAGGGAATTATGATGTATAGTCACTTTTAAGAATATGACCTTTAGCAACCAGAAAATAACCTCATATGAGATACCAAAATGGTATCTGTGAAAGTGTGGTCAGAAGCATGTTACAATAAATTTGCAACCAACAAAATACTTTACAGACCTTAGCAAGCTATATTTTAATCCAAACCCAACCACTAGAAGATAGTGGTTTCATAATTTGTTATATTTATGTGAAAAACATATCTGAAAATGAGAAAACAAAGCTCATTTGTCTGTTCTGAACCTGAATACAATAGTCCTTTGTGTAGAACTGTACGATATGCTGTAATTAACAGCGATCTAAGTTTAACCAATCTCTATATTGTAATTTCCACACTTGTCTTAATCTGAGGAGGTTCTAAAAAACTATTAATCCTTGTGCTACCCTTGACAAGATTTCATCCAGAGCTATGAGGCATATGAATAAGTCAATAACTGCCGACTGCTAAATGCACTTACAAAGCCACATTTGTTTATGTTTATAGCAGAACAAGACTATTTTATTGACTGAAACCTTGTTCAAAGTATGTTCTTCATAACACAAAAGAAGGCAGAACAACACGTGCACACAGTCACTCTTTTTACTGTTTATCTGTGCGCTCACATGCATGTAATGTAAAAGGGGCTGATGCTGATGAAGCAGTGGCAGCCTTTGGGCTGAGACAGATGATAGATGGAAGGAGGTAGATGACTACGTTGGGTGGCTGCTCACTCCTTTTCTGTTTCCCCTCTCAGCCATTCTCATGCAATATCCCTTTTTTGTCTTTTTCCCCAATTACTTTTTCTTAGTTTCTCCATTATCCTTTTATACCAGTCCAAGTCTCTCTTCCTCTCCCCACATATGAGTGATGGAGGGATGATCTTCTGCCCTCCTACTAAGGGTTTCAACATCTCCTACGCCCCTGCTCTTTGACCTTGTAGGTTTTCTACAATCATTTTGGATGGAGAGGGCTGGAGAAAGACAAGACAGGGAAAGAAGCAGAGATGCAGTTAAATAAAGAAAAAGGTGAAGAGATATAATGCATTGAGAGGTGGTGGGACAGACTGAGTATGAAGAAGAGGAAGTCACAGATAAAATGCCACAGAAACCAAGCAATTCATGAGGCAATTAAATCTAATGCTGCAAATCAATCAATGTGTGTGTTTTTATAAAATAAAATCTTTCATCATGAGCTTTAACTCAACCTCAGACACACAAGACTCTTTCTGTCAAACCGCAGCAACACTGCGGTCAGAAAGTGACAAGCGATTACACAGTTGGAGATGGTTTTTAGGATTAGCAAAGAGTGATTAAATGTTAATGATATAATGAATAATGTGCTCCCACTCTGTCTCATTAGCAAATAGTTAATAACCACATAGAGGGCCGCTATCAGCTGACACAGGAAGGAGGGGAAGGAGGGAGATTTGGGGGGGCGGAATCATGTCTCGCTTTAAAAAATGGGAGAAACAGACACATGGGGCATAATACTGGTTAATTGTGATTTTTTGATTAATTCCCAAGATGGACATTTTAATCCAAAGTCAAACAGACTTGCCTTGGCACTTCCTGACATGTTGAATGTAGCCTCGAAGCAGGTTGTAGATCTCTGCAGCTGTTCGCTGAGCGCAAACCCTCTCCCATTTCCTCAAAAATGCCCAGAAATCGCAGACAGCACTGATAACAAAAGTAGTCTTCTCAAAAACAGGATTTTAATAGAGGCTTAGATCCTGTTTCTTACTAGCATGTACTATTTCTTTTTGTGAATAACCCATTTATTTATTTATTTTATTATTTTTCTCCCTCATTTGACAGCACTGGGGACATGGTTCATTTGGTGTAACAAGAGCGCCTCCATGAGTCAGAAAGTCAGACCCGCTGGCTGTCCAGAGGGATGAGCATCACTTCAGGGACCAGGCTGCAGCACGCCGGAGTAGATTAAGGAGGGAAATTATTTATAAATTCCCCCTCAATTATTTATCGAGCAATTCCTCCCAGTGTTTACTCAGGGGTTATTAAATATTATGCTTCAAAAGCTGCTCAAAAGACAGAATTGTCAATGGACATGCTGGGATACTTTTAATTCCTGCACTCACAGAACTCGTAGCTTCTAGAACCAGCATTCAGCAAGTAATTAAAGAAGAGGAGGCTCAATCGAATTTTCCACAATTTCACTTGAATACCTGCGTGTGTATGTGTGTGTGTGTGTGTGTGTGTGTGGGTGTGTGTGTGTGTGTGTGTGTGTGTGTGTGTGTGTGTGTGTGTGTGTGTGTGTGTGTGTGTGTGTGTGTGTACTTTGAAACTGTGTATGTGTGGGTGAGGAGAGGTAATGGAATAACTGCAGCTTGGCTAATCCGATATTTTTCTCCTTCCCCATCTTAGGCCACGTCCTCCTCTCCAACACACTAACTCGGTACATAGAGTGACAATCCTCTGTCTGTTGGCTCAGAGACCAGCAATAGTTTATCCATATAGTGGCAGCTAGCGTAGCCAAAGAGAGGAAATGTAACCTTGAGGCTTTTTCCCTCTATTTTTGGTTTAAAGAACAAACTATTCTCAGAGCGAATGAATATTACTCTGCTGAAGCAGGCTTAAGCTAAAGAATACATTGTTTTACATTTTTTTAACAAATAAAACACTGAAATGCATTTGACATGTATTTGGCCTCCCAGGAGTCAATACTTTTACTCATTTTGCTAAAACTACAGCTGAAAGTCTTGTGGGTTAGATATCTCCCAGCTTTGTTTTCTAGACGTTAGAAAGTGTTGCCCATTCTTTGCAAACAGCTTAAAATCAGTCGGACTGGATGGCTACAGTACAGGGGTTGGACAATGAAACTGAAACACCTGTCATTTTAGTGCGGGAGGTTTCATGGCTAAATTGGACCAGTCTGGTAGCCAGTCTTCATTGATTGCACATTGCACCAGTAAGAGCAGAGTGTAAAGGTTCAATTAGCAGGGTAAGAGCACAGTTTTGCTCAAAATATTGAAATGCACACAACATTATGGGTGACATACCAGAGTTCAAAAGAGGACAAATTGTTGGTGCACGTCTTGCTGGCGCATCTGTGACCAAGACAGCAAGTCTTTGTGATGTATCAAGAGCCACGGTATCCAGGGTAATGTCAGCATACCACCAAGAAGGATGAACCACATCCAACAGGATTAACTGTGGACGCAATAGGAAGATGTCTGAAAGGGATGTTCGGGTGCTAACCCGGATTGTATCCAAAAAACATAAAACCACGGCTGCCCAAATCACGGCAGAATTAAATATGCACCTCAACTCTCCTTTTTCCACCAGAACTGTCCGTCGGGAGCTCCACAGGGTCAATATACACAGCCGGGCTGCTATAGCCAAACCTTTGGTCACTCATGCCAATGCCAAACGTCGGTTTCAATGGTGCAAGGAGCGCAAATCTTGGGCTGTGGACAATGTGAAACACGTATTGTTCTCTGATGAGTCCACCTTTACTGTTTTCCCCACATCTGGGAGAGTTACGGTGTGGAGAAGCCCCAAAGAAGCGTACCACCCAAACTATTGCATGCCCAGAGTGAAGCATGGGGGTGGATCAGTGATGGTTTGGGCTGCCATATCATGGCATTCCCTTGGCCCAATACTTGTGCTAGATGGGCGCGTCACTGCCAAGGACTACCGAACCATTCTTGAGGACCATGTGCATCCAATGGTTCAAACATTGTATCCTGAAGGCGGTGCCGTGTATCAGGATGACAATGCACCAATACACACAGCAAGACTGGTGAAAGATTGGTTTGATGAACATGAAAGTGAAGTTGAACATCTCCCATGGCCTGCACAGTCACCAGATGTAAATATTATTGAGCCACTTTGGGTGTTTTGTAGGAGCGAGTCAGAAAACGTTTTCCTCCACCAGTATCACGTAGTGACCTGGCCACTATCCTCCAAGAAGAATGGCTTAAAATCCCTCTGACCACTGTGCAGGACTTGTATATGTCATTCCCAAGACGAATTGACGCTGTATTGGCCGCAAAAGGAGGCCATACACCATACTAATAAATTATTGTGGTCTAAAACCAGGTGTTTCAGTTTCATTGTCCAACCCCTGTAGTTCTCACAGGTCCTCAGGTAGATTTAGGTCTGAACTTTGACTGGCGTATTCTAACATGAATATATTTTGATCTAAACCATAGCTCTGTATCTTAAGTCTTCTCTCAAATGTTGGTCTCGTCTAAGCAGAGCACCGTTTTCAAACATTGCTGCTGTGTCCAATGAATGTTTTTTTTTCTTTTCAACAATGGTTTTCTTATTTCCATTCTTCCCCAAAGGACACCCTTTTTGAGCCTAAACAAACTAACCTGACAGCAAATGTACATTAAACTGCTGAAGCGAGCTAAATTAACCTGGCAGACAATGATAACTTGTATGTAAATGCAGACACAGGAAAAGAATGTGCAAAAATGCTACAGTTTCATCCCACAGAGATATGTCTGACATTTCTTCAGCCTCTCTCCCGACTTGTTGCCCTTTGTCAGGATTCTCTCCATCTGTCTCATCCCCCCTGTGAGAAAAGAAAAAAAAAGCAGTGCGTGTCTTTGTGCGTGTTCGTTTGATCAGGTTCAAAGAGAGTAAAAGAGGTTAGAAACACAAACCATGGCTATCACCCCTTGCCAGTCTCTTCCACACTCACAGTCTGTCTTCTTTGCTCTGCTCTGCCATGAAGAGCATGTGTCTGACAGTGCGTGCCACATGGACAACAATTCACAAAACAGAAAAAAAACAATAAGCTAGTTGAGGGAAAACAAGAGAATGCATTAGATTATGGCAGAAATTGACATTTACAGTATAGTTAAAAGAAATGTTGATAAGATTTGCTTAAATGGCACACATACATACATATATGTGCACAGTTCATTATCGCAAGATGGGAAAAGCTGCTGGTGTGACATATTTCCATGGAGCAACACTGACCCCTACAGCCAAAACGTCTTGCTTCAGATTCACTGTGATGCTCCTAATCTCGGTTTCATATTCAGTCCCAGAACACCATGACTCACACACTCAGAAGAGGGATTTAAAGAACAAAGTGCTGCCAGAAAAAGCAAAGTAATAAAGTGTAACAGCAAGGTTGGCCATCAAAGAATAGGTGTGATGTCCAGAAATTAGTCATTTGAAGGATATTTCGGAGAGCTTTTCATTTTCTGTAAAAACAAAGCATATTAGCAACATTTGCAAATGAACCAACTGGATTTGCCTGTAACTATTAGACCAAGTTACAATTAAAATCCTCTAAATGCAAAGCACTCAGTGAGATCTGCTTAATTTTTCTTCTCCTGCTCTTTAAAGCCAACATTCATCATGTTTGACTTCAGAGGTATAAACTTTTAATCACCTCCATCCCAGCTTTCGTCAAAAGTAATGATTGTTCTGGAGCACAAGCCAATATTTCTCTCACGCTGCGTTCAAGGAGTACTGACAACATTTTCAAATGGTAGTTTGGGGATCAAGCAGCAATCTCTCGGCTGATTGAACCTCTAATGTCAGTCTGCTTTTGATTTGTGGTGGCAAGTGAGCAAAGCCTCAAGTCTGACATGAAGACAGGTTTGCTAAAAAAAACAATAAAACCCATGTGTGAACAAAGCCTGCTTTACATAATCCTTGTTTTATCAATATATCTTCTTCAATACACAGAGTACAAGGCTGTCCTGATTTCAATAATGCTATTTTAATATGCTACTGAAGGAAAATATTATCAGTAAGTGAAAGCATAAGTCAATTATTGTATTAACTAAATTATAGGGGAGAGACAGTTTTTTTCAGCCTCAAATAGTGGGTCACAGGTTATCTTTTTATGCTGCACAAAGCTCCAAGAATGTCTAAAACATTAACTAAATATACACAAGGGATATGCTGAGCATAGTGTAATATCTTGATTATTGAAGGTGAGTCACGTGGATTTATAATTAATTTCTTAGCTCTTCTCTTTTGTATGATGTGTTTGCAGAGGAACATTCCTGAATCAGTTAACACAATTTTAATTTTAATAGGCAATTTGTGTTATAAAGATTAACATGAGGAAACAAAATGGAAAATATTTAATAAAAATAAAGTAAACTAATTTCTTACAATACCCAATGTCCACCCACATACAATATAAAACAATCACATCATGCAAAATTTGTTTAAGGAGTTGAGGCTGGTAAGATGGAGAAGACAGAGAGGTGGAGGAAGTGGAAGAGATGATTTTTTTTATCATCCTAGAACATTTTGTAAAGACTCATCACACAACACAATGGAGACAATTCTCGCAGCACTGGTACCCTTCACGTAACTCTTTTTATAGGTTCTTGCTGCGTTTGTGTCACATCTCCAGGCTTGCTGTTAGGAAGAAATTGGACTATAGACACTTAAATCCACCTGAGCTTCAAAATGTTTGAAAAGTTTCATAACATTATTTTCATTATTTCGTTACGCTGAGTGAAAGAAGGGCAGACGATTTCCACTTTTTCTCTATGTAGCATACACTTATTTGATGGTAACTGTACCTCCACCACCGTCGGCTTTGTTGTTAACAATGTGGCTTTCACAGGTAAATTAGAGAAAACACAACACAGAGGACACAGTGGACATGTAGCAGCAACACTTATAGCCTATTGGTAAAACAAGGGCAAATATTAACAAGAACAATAGAAAATTTTCGAGATACTATGAATGGCAGGAAGAGCAGTTATATGTTATATAATAAGGAAAATTAATGTTTGAGACATTCGACCACCATTTGGATTTAGGAAAAATGTACCTTTCAGATTTTAATGTATATTCAAATTCATACTTAGAGGTTCTACTGAATTGGTTTTACTTCCTTGTGACTTTGTGGATTGTTTCTCTGTTCCTTGACACATCTCAGGATCTAATTGTCATGACAGGGTCATGTAGGACTCAGGTGCAGGCAGGATCAAGATCGTGGCGAGATTAACAAAGTACAACCAAAAGACCTGCAAAAAACAAGACCATAGAAGGAAACAAACAAGAAACCAAATCGCAGGTGGAGCAGAAACACTTGAAATAATGCACAAAAACTCAGGAGCAAGACAAAAGCTTGAAGAAAGGGATGTGAAGGAAAGTGGAATGAAGGAGTTAATTACTGGCGATGTTGATTGCTGAAAGACAAACAGGTGAGCCGATTAATTGGCTGCAACTGTTCGGCAAGCTGGAAGCTAGGGATGAATGAGGGATTTTTTTTTTAAGAAACGATATTACTAAATGAATACAAATGGAAACACCCATCCATTGTCTACACTCGCTTATCACTGGGGTTACTGGTGCCTTTCTGCAGTTGTCACTGAGCTAGAGAAGGACTACACCCCAGACAGGCTGCCAGCCAATCACAAGGAGGAACAGGACAAACAATGATGCACGCAAAAACTCATATTTAAGGACAATTTAGAATAAACAGTTGATGTAATAGTCGGGTTTTTGGACTGTGGAAGGAAGTACTCGTAATAAGTAGAAGATTAACTGATAAAACATGACTAAACACCATTGTAAGATGAAATGTGAAGATAAGAATTTGCTGAAATAAAAAATAAAACAAGACAACAAAAAGCTAATCATACATGATGTATCTACAGTACAACTAGCTGCTGTAGGTATTTAGAAAGGTAGCAGTTTAAAACTTACAAGAAGAGTGGCTTTAAAAGATGGGGAACTATCTATAATCTGTTTAATATTTTTTTTTACATATGGCAACAATTCTGATAAATTACTACTGTAATAAGTGTTAATATTTAAAATAGGTGTTCCTCAAGATGTTGTCTGAACATTAGTGATTAATATCTATCATAGCAAAACTTCCTCCAGCAATGAGTCATGTGTTACCAGTGTTTGTAGGCATGACTGAGGAACATTAATGAAATAGCGCTGTGTTAAATATGCATGAAAGAAGTTTTCTATCCAGAACACTGGCTCCAAATTAGCTCACAACCCACCCTGTTAAAGTTGTCTTCCATTGCATTTGGAAGAAATATTACATCAAAGAATCTTAGTTCTATGTAAATGATGACACACGGCTGCCAATTGTTTCTTTATGATATGGAGACACCAAAAGTGATTAGGCTGCATATTAAAACTGCCGCACTGAGTGATGACGGTGGCAACCAGAGCGGCAGTATTTTCAGTGTGGGTGGGCATTTGCCTACAGCTAAACAAGGAGAACTGACAAGTCAAAATGGGACTGCTAAATGTCATGCATCATCTGTAACCAGTAGATGTTATTTCTGCCACAGCAACAATCCCTTGCCAGGCTGTGGGTGAAGGAACGTGTAGAGGGGTGATAAGAGAGGAAGTCACTATAATCATTGTATGAGAAAGATGACAGATATAGATTTGACTCATAATGTCTGTTTTCACAATAAAGACAAAGATATACAACATGGAAGAATCTAATGAGCAAAAGTCAAAATGAAATTGGATCTTCCTGGAACACCTATCATTACAAGGGTATGAACAGATGCATAGGCAGAGTTTGATAAGCACTGAGAATCCCGGTTTGGACTTTGAGGCCTTTAAAAAACAATATGAAAAAAATACTGTAGCTCTGCAAAACAATAAACAATCAATGCTCATATTGCCAGGGAATGATCTGTGAAATTGCAGAACCATTTTGTGTCAGATGCCTAAAATGTGCAAATACAGTGTCCATGGCAACATGAAGAAATCTGCATGGGGAAAATGAAGCAACGGTTAAAAAATAAATCTCATCCTGATTTCAGAATTGATCCAAAACCTCTAAAGCAAACAAATATACAGACAAAAACTGTAGAGTAATACAATCATTATTTTTTGTGACGAGAAGGTTAATCTTGTATAAAGGATACGGTGTTCACCACATTGATACTATATATATCCAAGCCTAAGCACTGTGTGGAAACTGTATATTTGTAACATTGTTACAACAACTTTTAACACAAAAATAAAATTTGTGACCACAGGCATAAACATTAAAATTAGTTTGATCACAACTTTTGTTTTGTGATTAAAAAATAGAGAGAAAATTGAAAATACCAAAATAATACCAAAAATAAATAAATTAACAAAACAGAGACCAGTAAAACCATAAAAGATGGTATGTTAAGGAAAAATAAACAATTAGGAAGCCTGTGAGAGATTGTATTCTATGATGGAAACTATGTGCCCAATTTCTTTCCACATTATTTTTATTATACAGTCACTGGTCAGTTTATCAGGCACATCTGTTAAATTATTTGTTAACACCAATAGCAAATTAGCCAATCACAGGGCAGAAACTATTTGCATTTAGGTATCTAAATGTGGTAAAGACAACTTGCTAAAGCTCAATCTCAGTTTTAGAATTGGGAAAAAAGGGGGCTTCATCTGACTTTGGCATTGTTGTGCCAGACGGCCTGCTCTGACTATTTCAGAAATAGCTGATCCACTGTGATTTTCCCTCAGAACCATCTCTCAGGTTTTCAAAGAATAGTCAGAAAAAGAGAAATTCCAGTGAAGTGCAGTTGTGTGAATTAAAATGCCTTGTTGGTGTCAGAGGTGAGTGAAAAAGACTCGTTCAAGATGACAAAGGCAACCTCACCTCAAATAAACACTGACAACAAAGGTATGCGGAATGACATCTCTGAACGCACAAAAAAAATCATACCTTAAACCAGATGGGCTACGGCAGCATAAGACCACAAATGCTATAATTCACAAAGGCACACTAAAATTGGACAGTTACAGATGGCAGGTTTGATCAGTCCCTATTTCAGTGGAGGGATTCAGATGGTAGTGTCAGAATATGGCATAAACAACGTGATAGAATAGACCCATTCTGCCCAAAAGCAACGGTTAAGGCTGGTGGTTGTAGCGAAATGGTGTGGGAAATGTTTTCCTGAGGCCCTTAGTACCAGCTGACCGTTGCTTAATTGCCACAACCTACCTAAATGTTGCTGCTAACCATGTCCACTCCTTCATGACCAAAGTCTACCCATCTTCTGATGGGCAGGGTAATGTACAATGTAACAAAGCTCAAAGAATCTCAAACTGTTTTCTTGAACATAGCAGCAAATTCACTACATTCTAATGGTCTCAGCAGTCACCAGAGATTAATCATATGGAGAACCTACTGTGGATCACTTCCAGCTCCTAGGAACCATCTTTTATCAGTACCTTCTTGGAAGAAGACTCAGCAGAGACTGTTCCTGCACCAACTCAAAAAGTAAACCTAACCACAAGAGCTGCTTGCCACCTTTTAACTGCCCTTATTTAGTCTGTCCTGTGCACATACATCACAGCATGGTTTGGCTCATCCAAAAAACAGAACAGGTCCAAATGGCAATGAAGAACCAGGTCTGCAGAGAGGATCATATGGCTAATCTTCCCTCCATCCAGGACTTGCACAGGTCTAGTGTCAGGATAGGGCAAATAACATCTTTGCAGACCCTACACATTCTGAACACAAACTGTTTAGACTTTTAACAACAGGTCGGCGCTACAGGGGTTTATTTGCAAAAACCAGGCACCATAGAGACAGTTTCTTCCTGCAGTCTGTCTCTCTGATGAACACAATGAATACCTTAAAGCCAGAGTAGTCAGCTAAGCTGGTGAAACAAAGAACCGCAATCTGCCGTTATTTTAAAAAAGGAAAACAATATTAGGTGCACATACAGATGTATGTATATACTGTTTCTTTTACCTTTATTTTATTTCCGCTAAAGTTTATATATTGTACATAATGCTTGTACAATGTGAGTGCACGGAACCGAAGTTAAATTTCCTGCTTGTGCACACAATCCTGCCAGTAAATATGATTCTGATTCTGATGTTAAGTGTGATGGTAACTGATAAAAACAAGAAACCATCAAAACTTAAAGCTTGCCTGTGGGGCCTTCAAGCTCAGTCAGGTGTGTGTTTGTGTATTTTCTCTTAGCTTTTCGGGATGATTCACAGACAGAGCACGACCCTCTCCACTGTTTTATTTGTACTGCTGGCAGAGGTGTCAAGCTTAGCCCATTCAACCTCCTTCACACCCACTCTACCTCCAAGTACACCGTCCACCTCATCTCTAACGCACAGCCCCCACAATCACATTCCATACGGATTCTTGTTACCAGACGTGATAATGTGATCGCTTTTGTTTTCACCTTTTCAGTACCCATGAGTGATGTCCCATGAATGCAGTGATGGATACTTTGGCAGGTGTTTATATACTTCTACATAAGTGTGAACTGGTTTTCTGAGCACATTTTGTAAGGAGAAAGAACCACCAGTCACTCTACAGCTTTTCTATAAATTCACAATTACAGAGAAAGAGAGACACGAGAAGTTGATCTAAAGGTAATACAAAATTCAATTATCAATTTCCTTAGACAATTTTAAATCAGCTGCTATTGCTCAATGAATTTGACTGCATTTCATTATGACTAGGATAGAATTGGAAAAAGTGTAACATAATTGGAATCTATGTAAATGATTAAATTGATCTGAGTGTGTATTTCTGTACAGAAATTTGATCTTTTTATCCTGTAAAGTGTCTTGAGATGACTTTTGCCATTAATCCGTTATATAAACTGAACTGAATTATTCTAGAAGTGGTTCTAAAATATAGAATAATTAATGTTGCTTGCTTATAATGAGGGATTGTGCTACATGCCATGTCAAAATGTTGGTTGTTCTTTAGTACAATATACGTAGCAAGATAGGAAACAGCGTAGAAGCACTGTACTACCACAGTTAAAGAAGCAGTCAGATATGTGCAGACTTTCTGTGGGTATATGAGCAAACTACAGGGGTAGGACAATGAAACTGAAACACCTGGTTTTAGACCACAATAATTTATTAGTATGGTGTAGGGCCTCCTTTTGCGGCCAATACAGCGTCAATTCGTCTTGGGAATGACATATACAAGTCCTGCACAGTGGTCAGAGGGATTTTAAGCCATTCTTCTTGCAGGATAGTGGCCAGGTCACTACGTGATACTGGTGGAGGAAAACGTTTCCTGACTCGCTCCTCCAAAACACCCCAAAGTGGCTCAATAATATTTAGATCTGGTGACTGTGCAGGCCATGGGAGATGTTCAACTTCACTTTCATGTTCATCAAACCAATCTTTCACCAGTCTTGCTGTGTGTATTGGTGCATTGTCATCCTGATACATGGCACCGCCTTCAGGATACAATGTTTGAACCATTGGATGCACATGGTCCTCAAGAATGGTTCGGTAGTCCTTGGCAGTGACGCGCCCATCTAGCACAAGTATTGGGCCAAGGGAATGCCATGATATGGCAGCCCAAACCATCACTGATCCACCCCCATGCTTCACTCTGGGCATGCAACAGTCTGGGTGGTACGCTTCTTTGGGGCTTCTTCACACTGTAACTCTCCTGGATGTGGGGAAAACAGTAAAGGTGGACTCATCAGAGAACAATACATGTTTCACATTGTCCACAGCCCAAGATTTGTGCTCCTTGCACCATTGAAACCGACGTTTGGCATTGCCATAAGTGACCAAAGGTTTGGCTATAGCAGCCCGGCCGTGTATATTGACCCTGTGGAGCTCCTGACGGACAGTTCTGGTGGAAACAGGAGAGTTGAGGTGCACATTTAATTCTGCCGTGATTTGGGCAGCCGTGGTTTTATGTTTTTTGGATACAATTCGGGTTAACACCCGAACATCCCTTTCAGACAGTTTCCTCTTGCGTCCACAGTTAATCCTGTTGGATGTGGTTCGTCCTTCTTGGTGGTATGCTGACATTACCCTGGATACCGTGGCTCTTGATACATTACAAAGACTTGCTGTCTTGGTCACAGATGCGCCAGCAAGACGTGTACCAACAATTTGTCCTCTTTTGAACTCTGGTATGTCACCCATAATGTTGTGTGCATCTCAATATTTTGAGCAAAACTGTGCTCTTACCCTGCTAATTGAACCTTCACACTCTGCTCTTACTGGTGCAATGTGCAATCAATGAAGACTGGCTACCAGGCTGGTCCAATTTAGCCATGAAACCTCCCACACTAAAATGACAGATGTTTCAGTTTCATTGTCCAACCCCTGTAGTTCTAGTATTTAAAGATAAGGCCATAGTTGAATCAAGATCTTTCTTTTTTCTGTATGGTTTATAAAACTGCTAATGTACCATATTTAGGGGACAAAGGAGATCAGAATAGTAACCAGACAACAATTCTCTCTGCTCTTGTATTCATCTTAATGAGCATGTTAAGAAGAATCTTGTTAATGAGAAAATCTGTCTCACTTGTCGGTACACTGCTGGTTAGAAGCTTGCATATCTTTATAATGGCCATGAATCTCTTAATCTTTTTGGGATTTTAATAATGCTTTTAAGCAATTTTTTTTTTCAGAACGATAATACAGCACACCACTTCAATTAATTTTAATAACAATATTTGGATGTGCAAGGTTGTTTTTCATGTGATTTTTATAACACACAGATGATAGATAGAGTGAGAGAGAGAGAGAGAGAGAGAGAGAGAGAGAGAGAGAGAGAGAGAGAGAGAGAGAGAGAGAGAGATGGATGGATGGATGGATGGATGGATGGATGGATGGATGGATGGATGGATAGATAGATAGATAGATAGATAGATAGATAGATAGATAGATAGATAGATAGATAGATAGATAGATAGATAGATAGATAGATAGATAGATAGATAGATAGATAGATAGATAGATAGATAGATAGATAGATAGATAGATAGATAGATAGATAGATAGATAGATAGATAGATAGATAGATAGATAGATAGATAGATAGATAGATAGATAGATAGATAGATAGATAGATAGATAGATAGATAGATAGATAGATGGATGGATGGATGTAGAGAAAGAAAGAGGGTGAATGAGAGAAAATGGAGAATATCCATATTAAATTCAAGGTTATGCAACCTGTTTTGTGTTTGGAAAAAGTATCATTATTTCACCTAGACAAAAGGAAAGAAAAACAAAATTAATATTACATACATGGTCCTGAAAACTGTCTCCAAACTTCTGCAGCTTAAAATAAGATTACTAATAAAAATACATTACATTTCTTATACATACATAAGCCCTAAAAGGTACTTGTGGAAGATTCTAAAACAATCTTTGTCTACAATAGGTGGATACTCACACAGCAAGACAGTTTTTACGGTTGCCGAAGCTTCTGCCAACTTCAAGGACAAACATGCACCTAACTGTGAGACTGGCACAGAAACAAGGCCTTCAAAGATATTTTTAAATTTCACACATAGTGATGAAAGTCAGTTACGGTGTGAGTCCTAATCACATGCATGACTCTCTTTATGACAGACACATTTTTTAAAACTATTTCCTAAGCAATTAACACCCAACGATAACTTTTTTTTTACAATAGGTATTAAAAGGGGCTTGATCGTACACACAAGAAGCTCTTAATTTTTCAAGCTACTAAAATGTTTAAACAATTGTAAACAAATTGAGGAAGAATGATATTGGGAAATGTTCACAACATTGCGCTGTAATGTTTTGGTTTTTAACTAACTAAATAAATAAATCAAAAGCAAATTGCTCAATATTCTGTTGTTCCAGTGTTAGAAGTTGGAACACTAACTTCCTGCTTAGGTTTCACTGAACTGGAGCAATATACACATTGTTCTTGCTAACTGTGTAAATAGTAATAGTAAATGATTAAAATGATTATAAAAACATATTCTGATTATGTCTGGTACAGCAATTAGGCAGTTATGTTTTATTTGTGACAGGCCTGACAACTGCTGCAAATTGAAAACTGGATCGATGTCCAAATTAATTACATTATTTTGAAGAACAGATGAATGCCTCTCGTCAAACAACAATTACATTTCATTAAAGATGGCAATGGAGGAAGAATCACCAATGTCAACAGCATTACTCAGCTAAGCAGCTGAGGTTCTTGTACAAACTCTTTGCTCTATTAGTATCTATACCTGCTTAATCCCCGCAGTTTCTTGGTGGAGCATGGCATGTAATAGGTGAGTATTGGGGTACATTCTTGACAAGTCCAAAACATATCCAACAAAGGTTAAAAATCTAGCTACCTGACCAATGTACTTACATAAGGTTTATTCCTCTTTAACGCTGCGATCATGTCAAATAACATGATTGATCAGAGGGAGAGACTCTATAACAATTTACCTTGCTTTAATCACAGCTGAAACAGCTAATCCCAAAAAAACTAAATCATTTATCTATAAAAGAAAGAATGATAAATGGTTGGAAGTTGGATGTTTGGTTGTGACTTTAATCTTAAAAAATACTGTAGATGTACTGCTGTTGAGATAAAAATATATGTATATGATTTACCGTTTGGCATATATATTAGAAAACTTCAAACCAGATTCCAGTCTGTCTAAGGATCTATTGTTTCCTTAAACCATCACTAAGGAACCAGACACCTCAATACCTGAACTGCACCACGGACATTAATCCCCAACATGGAGGGAGAAGTCCACCTTGTAAAAATCAGAATACAACAGAGATCAAAATATGGTTGCTTTAATGTGCATATTTAACAGTTTCTGATGTCAGTTGGTGAATTGCAAAGAGTCCAAGCTCTCAGTGGTTCATCAGCCCTAACTTTAAGGGGAAAGGAGAGTTATTTAGTCAAGAACAGATTCCAATCAAAAGATCCTACTCTTGGCAATACTGGTCTCTTTCATCACTACGTAGTTGTGGACAGTGATGGACTGCAACATTGATGTTGTGAAGGCCCATCCCTGAACACAAAACATCAATATTTTCATCTATTATATTATATATCTATTATCTACTGAGACACCTCTCTGTTATATACACCGCCAGAAAAATGTAAGTCAGTGCTACCAACAAGTAGAGGTTTTATTAAGTTCAACCTTTCTCCTTGTATTTTTACCAACTTCATGAATATATTATGATGAGGTGGATGGTGTCCTTAAAAATCAATAAACAAGTTAGAACAAGCTAAAAAGTTTAGCTTTTTTTTTTTTTTAAGTTTATCTCTGGCAAGTTGTGTTTTTACTTTATCCAGTCGTGTTTTTTACATCTTTCTTTGTCTCTTGCAGTTCACAACTTTTTTTAATGGGATTAGGTCAAAAAATGCAGTCTAGGCAGTCAAAAGTGGGATGATACGTATTGTGGAAAAATACTTGTATGGTAGAGAAGTATACTAGAGATTTAGTAATCTGCTTTAACGACTACCCAAAATTCAAAAGCTTCAAAAGCTAATTCATAATACCATTTAGCAAGATATAAAAGTCTCCGGGATGAAAATATTACAAAATGCAATGTCTGGAAACCCAGACAATGTGTAAAATATGTTTCTACGAGTATGTAATTACCTGTTATTTGGAGGCCTGTATGCAGTGTCTGCCAACCTATTTTTCTGGCAAAGAGAGATGTGATTGCAATATACAAGAGATAATATTAGCATTAGACTCAAGTTTCTCCTTCTATTTTCTCACAATTCTTTAGACGAAAACAATATAACTATGTTCAGAAACATCTTTACTTTCTAATTCACAAAAGCTTTTCAATTTCTTTTAAATACATTTTCAGTACTAACCAATTATGAATACCCCGATTATGCATTTTTTAATCATGTAACCGACCAAAACCTAATCATTAGGTTTTTCAGTGTCGATAATTAATTCTGAATTTGTTAGCAGCTGGAAATTCATTCCTTTGTAGTTCCTACAAGGCAAAATTATTGTGCATGTGTTAATTTTTTTTTTCTTTTAAATTAGACTCAATGTGTTCCTTTTTATGCATCAACATAAAATGTATCAATAGGACTATTTTATGCCATTCTAGGTATTAAAAAGAGGCTTTGCTCCATCCCTGTCTTCCACAGGATTTGTGTGTTTTGACATTGCATGTATTGCTTTGTACCCTCCCTATACTATACTCTTTTTGTTTATTGGTCATTTTATTCTTCTGTGCTTTGCGTTGTGTTTTTAGATTTTAAATAGTCAACATTTCAGTACAGTTTATAGTTTTAATCTTTGCTATGGTTTAACTGCTGCTCCTTCCCATAAATAATGACAAAAGACTCCTTAAGAAAAAGAAGGACAATAAAAGACCAATAAAAGGCAGCTTTACAAGCTGTAAAAAAGGAATTATAAGGCTTTCTTATGATTTATTTCTTTTTACTGGTATTCAAGCTTGCAGCTTGCAGTAGCTACTGTATGTTTACTTCACTGTCTGCAGACAAGAAGCAACAAAAGTGTAAAGAAATAAATTAGCACAAGGGAGCAAAGAATGCAGCCAAATAATGTTAAAGAGCAACAACATGAAGTATGGAACTCAGAACATTGAGCATTGATATATCCTATATAAAGAAGAAAGCTCAAATGTGCATTATCAAGGAACAAATATGTATACTGCGATTGGTCCAGTGATGTGAAGGAAGTCAGAAGAACTGTCTAAGAGTCTAAGAGCAATAGCTTGGAGATCTAACAAAGATCTAACAAAAAGTGAAATTAAAAAAACTTAAATTCTAGCACCATTCTGGTAGACAGTGTAATTTCTGCTCCAGTTCGAACTGGCTTTCACTCTGGTGTAAACAAGTGTACACAAGTTCTCCCATTTCTATAAACAACTGTGTCATCAAAATACTTACAGTATATTAGCAAGATGTGTTATGACTGTGTAAAACAGTAGAAGTGAATAGAAGCATTGTAGCTGTTATTTCAAAGACATTATCTTTTACACCACTCAAGCTCTGCAATCATTAGTCACTACTGCTGCTAATTATCATGGATAAACTTGCAGAAGGGACTTCTGTAGAGAACATTTATTGATTGAATGTACTAATGCAACCTGGTAATCTCAGCAGACATTTTATAATGATAGAGGACATAAAATGTAGAAGCCATCATAAAACTACACATTTTCTTACCCGAGATGGTTTATGCTTGCAAACAACACCTGGGATGTGGTCTGGCCACTGACTCAAATGTTTAAAATATGTGTCATGTGGTGCAATCAATGCACTGTTTCCACAATTTTATAATCTTGGAGCAAAACGTGTTTCCAACAGAAAGATTGTTTCTGTGGTTGAGGTGAACTGTGTTCCATTTTATGCATTTACTTTAAAAACACAGTATTCCTGCTGTGAAGGCTCTTGTAAGGGCAGAAAAGTGTGTATCAGGGTAAAAAAACAGCAGATTTGTGTGTTTCTAACCTTCAAGATTTTTAAATTTTCTAAAAGGTTTTATTATATTTCCCCATTAAAGAAGCAGTACTCATCTAGCATTATTAGCATATTTCTTTCTTTTGGAAACTAATACCTGATAGCAATGCCCTGTATTTCTGTTCATAGCAAAGGAAAACAGCAGAACAAACTATAAACATTTTCAACTGGTTGGTTGTTTTTACTGCAGCACACTTAGATGACTAGTTATACAACCTAAAACAGCATAAATGTAAACTGGGGTGAGATCTATTAACACATCAGTAGGGCATAAATTAAAATAATTTCACACACAAGTACTGCTTGAAACACATGTTATATTGGTGAAACACAAATCTTTCCATATATAGTATTTACATACATTCTGTTCATTTAGCTGTGAGTAGACAGGGTAGTTTTACTATCACCCTTGCACAGCAAACACTATCTTGTCTGCAGACTGCTGATTCAGCTAAGTAGCTATTTCTCAATTCTTCTTCACAGATAACTTTTCTTGTTATTGAGTTTTAACTTGAAAAGGGACAGATAACATCCAAAGCAGAAGCACTGCTTTAATTCATCCCCCAACTCCCTTCAAACATGCCTACGCACCCAAAGAGTTTAGCCTTTTTCCACATCTTGAAAACAAGATTAAAATGTTATCGTTTGTACCACCTGCACGGAGCTGCTCTGACTCCCGCCACAGATAGAGCATCGAGCTTAATCCTGAGCTCCAGCAACACACACCAGATCAGGCACAAAGATTGGCTAAAACAGTACAGAGAGATGCTTGTTACCACAAATTCTTTGACCGATGTTTTTTTTTTGCATTTTTAATTGAGGCTCTGTATTCTGTATTCCATTGTTACAGTAGAAGTTAGACAAGGAGATTTTATCATCCGAGAAGCTCCCCTAAACTATTATGGAGTGAAAGTAGCTGAAAGGCTGACATCTAGTGTTCAGAAAAAGATGGGCAGTATGACTGAAGAAATACAGAGTTTAAACAGTTGACGTCAGTGTACATATTTAGTAATGTACTTAACAATTAATGACTGTGGAAACTAGACCCAAGATGCGCATACAAAAAACAGTTCACATGTCAAAAAAATAAGAGGCAGGCAAATCACAAGTAAGTTTTAATGAAAATAAACTTTACAATCAGTCACTAAATTAGAACATCCTTTAAAATATTAGACATTCAATTAAAAAAGTGAAACTTATACTATAAAGACTAATTAAACATTTATTTTTTAATAATTTGGATGATGTTTGTTCACAGATAATGACAATTAATTGTTATTCAATTTCCATACAGAAATGTTGTCATGGTCTACACCATCACAGAGAAGACTGGTGGCTTGGCAGTGGTCCAAAACAGGTCATTGCTAAAGATGTACAGGTCCTTCTCAAAATATTAGCATATTGTGATAAAGTTCATTATTTTCCATAATGTAATGATGAAAATTTAACATTCATATATTTTAGATTCATTGCACACTAGCTGAAATATTTCAGGTCTTTTATTGTCTTAATACGGATGATTTTGGCATACAGCTCATGAAAACCCAAAATTCCTATCTCACAAAATTAGCATATTTCATCTGACCAATAAAAGAAAAGTGTTTTTAATACAAAAAGCGTCAACCTTCAAATAATCATGTACAGTTATGCACTCAATACTTAGTCAGGAATCCTTTGGCAGAAATGACTGCTTCAATGCGGCGTGGCATGGAGGCAATCAGCCTGTGGCACTGCTGAGGTCTTATGGAGGCCCAGGATGCTTCGATAACAGCCTTTAGCTCATCCAGAGCTAAATTCTCTATGGGGTTCAGGTCAGGAGAGTTGGCAGGCCAATTGAGTACAGTGATACCATGGTCAGTAAACCATTTACCAGTGGTTTTGGCACTGTGAGCAGGTGCCAGGTCGTGCTGAAAAATGAAATCTTCATCTCCATAAAGCTTTTCAGCAGATGGAAGCATGAAGTGCTCCAAAATCTCCTGATAGCTAGCTGCATTGACCCTGCCCTTGATAAAACACAGTGGACCAACACCAGCAGCTGACACGGCACCCCAGACCATCACTGACTGTGGGTACTTGACACTGGACCTCTGGCATTTTGGCATTTCCTTCTCCCCAGTCTTCCTCCAGACTCTGGCACCTTGATTTCCGAATGACATGCAGAATTTGCTTTCATCCGAAAAAAGTACTTTGGACCACTGAGCAACAGTCCAGTGCTGCTTCTCTGTAGCCCAGGTCAGGAGCTTCTGCCGCTGTTTCTGGTTCAAAAGTGGCTTGACCTGGGGAATGCGGCACCTGTAGCCCATTTCCTGCACACGCCTGTGCACGGTGACTCTGGATGTTTCTACTCCAGACTCAGTCCACTGCTTCCGCAGGTCCCCCAAGGTCTGGAATCGGCCCTTCTCCACAATCTTCCTCATGGTCTGGTCACCTCTTCTCATTGTGCAGCGTTTTCTGCCACACTTTTTCCTTCCCACAGACTTCCCACTGAGGTGCCTTGAAACAGCACTCTGGGAACAGCCTATTCATTCAGAAATGTCTTTCTGTGTCTTACCCTCTTGCTTGAGGGTGTCAATAGTGGCCTTCTGGGCAGCAGTCAGGTCGGCAGTCTTACCCATGATTGGGGTTTTGAGTGATGAACCAGGCTGGGAGTTTTAAAGGCCTCAGGAATCTTTTGCAGGTGTTTAGAGTTAACTCGTTGATTCAGATGATTAGGTTCATAGCTCGTTTAGAGACCCTTTTAATGATATGCTAATTTTGTGAGATAGGAATTTTGGGTTTTCATGAGCTGTATGCCAAAATCATCCGTATTAAGACAATAAAAGACCTGAAATATTTCAGTTAGTGTGCAATGAATCTAAAATATATGAATGTTAAATTTTCATCATGACATTATGGAAAATAATTTAGAAGGACCTGTATGCAAGTATATTTATGGAAATTTGTTGTGAAAAAACCAAAAAGTGCACAAGAAACAGGGATAGCCAGTCTTGACATAATTATCAAGATAAGTCTAGGCAAACGTTTGGAGGAGATTCAGGAATGGACTTCGACTGGAGATGTGACGAGACCTTCTTAAAGAGCCACCAATTCAATTCAATTCAATTCAGTTTATTTATATAGCGCCAATTCACAACACATGTCGTCTCAAGGCACTTCACAGCAGTCAGGTACATACAGGTTCTTCTCAAAATATTAGCATATTGTGATAAAGTTCATTATTTTTCATAATGTCATGATGAAAATTTAACATTCATATATTTTAGATTCATTGCACACTAACTTATATATTTCAGGTCTTTTATTGTCTTAATACGGATGATTTTGGCATACAGCTCATGAAAACCCAAAATTCCTATCTCACAAAATTAGCATATCATTAAAAGGGTCTCTAAACGAGCTATGAACCTAATCATCTGAATCAACGAGTTAACTCTAAACACCTGCAAAAGATTCCTGAGGCCTTTAAAACTCCCAGCCTGGTTCATCACTCAAAACCCCAATCATGGGTAAGACTGCCGACCTGACTGCTGTCCAGAAGGCCACTATTGACACCCTCAAGCAAGAGGGTAAGACACAGAAAGACATTTCTGAACGAATAGGCTGTTCCCAGAGTGCTGTATCAAGGCACCTCAGTGGGAAGTCTGTGGGAAGGAAAAAGTGTGGCAGAAAACGCTGCACAACGAGAAGAGGTGACCGGACCCTGAGGAAGATTGTGGAGAAGGGTCGATTCCAGACCTTGGGGGACCTGCGGAAGCAGTGGACTGAGTCTGGAGTAGAAACATCCAGAGCCACCGTGTGCAGGAGTGTGCAGGAAATGGGCTACAGGTGCCGCATTCCCCAGGTCAAGCCACTTTTGAACCAGAAACAGCGGCAGAAGCGCCTGACCTGGGCTACAGAGAAGCAGCACTGGACTGTTGCTCAGTGGTCCAAAGTACATTTTTTCAGATGAAAGCAAATTCTGCATGTCATTCGGAAATCAAGGTGCCAGAGTCTGGAGGAAGACTGGGAGAAGGAATGCCAAATGCCAAAATGCCAGAAGTCCAGTGTCAAGTACCCACAGTCAGTGATGGTCTTGGGTGCCGTGTCAGCTGCTGGTGTTGGTCCACTGTGTTTTATCAAGGGCAGGGTCAATGCAGCTAGCTATCAGGAGATTTTGGAGCACTTCATGCTTCCATCTGCTGAAAAGCTTTATGGAGATGAAGATTTCATTTTTCAGCGTGACTTGGCACCTGCTCACAGTGCCAAAACCACTGGTAAATGGTTTACTGACCATGTGCTCAATTGGCCTGCCAACTCTCCTGACCTGAACCCCATAGAGAATCTGTGGGATATTGTGAAGAGAACGTTGAGAGACTCAAGACTCAACACTCTGGATGAGCTAAAGGCCGCTATCAAAGCATCCTGGGCCTCCATAAGACCTCAGCAGTGCCACAGGCTGACTGCCTCCATGCCACGCCGCATTGAAGCAGTCATTTCTGCCAAAGGATTCCCGACCAAGTATTGAGTGCATAACTGTACATGATTATTTGAAGGTTGACGTTTTTTGTATTAAAAACACTTTTCTTTTATTGGTCGGATGATATATGCTAATTTTGTGAGATAGGAATTTTGGGTTTTCATGAGCTGTATGCCAAAATCATCCGTATTAAGACAATAAAAGACCTGAAATATTTCAGTTAGTGTGCAATGAATCTAAAATATATTAATATTAAATTTTCATCATGACATTATGGAAAATAATTAACTTTATCACAATATGCTAATATTTTGAGAAGGACCTGTACATTCCAATTAATCCTAACCATTGAACAGTGCAGTCAGATTCAGTTATTTATTCAAATTGGATAAAAAGTTTTTCTATCTAAGGAAATCCAGCAGATTGCATCCAGTCAGAGACTTGTAGCATTCCCTCTTCCTGGATGAGCATGTAGAGACAGTGGACAGTCACTGGTGTTGACTTTGCAGCAATCCCTCATACTGAGCATGCATGTAGCGACAGTGGAGAGGACAAACTCCCTTTTAACAGGAAGAAACCTCCAGCAGAACCAGGCTCAGTGTGAGCGGCCATCTACCACGACCGACTGGGGGTTTGAGAGAACAGAGCAGAGACACAAAAAGAACACAGAAGCACTGATCCAGAAGTACTTTCTATGGGAAGGAAAAGTAAATGTTAATGGATGTAGCTCCTTTAGTCGTTTCACCTAGAAAGAAAGAACAGATAAACTTTGAGCCAGTTTTTAAGGTTAAAGTCTGAAAGAGAGCACATAGAGTTAGTCACAGTAAAAGCTCAGTCAATTGAGAGAAAGGGTCAAACACTGAAAGACAGGGCCATGTGGATCATCGGTAGAGGGTTAGCATTAAGTTGTTGTCAGCAGAAGCTTAGACGATGCCCCCCTCCAGAAAGGTGTCACAGGTAGACACAGAGTCAGGCCAGGTGCAGCTTCTAGGAAGAGAAGAGAGAACAAGGTTAAAAGCTGAAATAACAGCAAATAATGCAAAATTGGAGAGTAGTGTGAGAATGTAGCGAAGAGGGTGAAAGTGGTCATTATGTCCTCCAGCAGCCTAGGTCTAAGCAGCATAACTACAGAGATAGCTCAAGATAACCTAAGCCACTCTAATTATAAGCTTTATCAAAAAGGAAAGTTTTAAGCCTAGCCTTAAAAGTAGACAGGGTGTCTGCCTCACGGACTAAAACTGGGAGCTGGTTCCACAGGAGTGGAGCCTGATAACTAAAAGATCTGCCTCCCATTCTACTTCTAGAGACTCTAGGAACCACCAGTAAACCTGCAGTCTGAGAACGAAGTGCTCTGTTAGGAATGTATGGAACAATCAGATCTCTGATGTATGATGGAGCTAAATCATTAAGGGCTTTATATGTGAGGATTATTTTTTAATCTATTCAATTTTGGCCGTGGGCGAGACACTGTCTTAATAGGGTAATGGGTGGGGAGCAGTACAGAAGATGCAGAGAGGAGTGTTAAACTACAACCCTGCTTCCTGGTCTGAACCATGGGTTGTCACAGTCTATGTGTGGTTGTCACCACACATAGACATCCAGGTAATGAGCCACAACTGTTCCATTCCTTGTGTTAAACTTCTCCTAAACCAGAGACAAGTTCAGAAATGTCTTGCCTGGGCAAATGTGAGCATGGACTGGACTGTTGCTTTGAGGTCCAATGTCCTGTTTTCAAATTAAATAGAATTCTTCAGTTTATTTAAAGATCAAGGTCTCATAGTGCGAAGGAAAAGTGGAGAGACACAGAATCCAAGTAGCTTGAGGTCTGCTGTGAAGTTTCTACAATCAGAGATGATTTGAGGAGCCATGTCATATAGCCATAATCCAGAACTAAACCTGACAGAAAATCTGTGGGGTCACTAGAATAAGAACTTATGCAAGGTAGAGTGGCCAAATATTACCAAGCCAAGATGCTTACAGACTCCAACTGAGTGCTAAAATTTATTCAAAACGGTGCTTTACAAGAGTAACTAATTTAGGGGTATGCACACTAACGCAACTTATTGCACTTTATTTAACCCACCTTTTTTAACAGATTTGTTGGGTTTGTTTAGTTTAACTGTAGAGAGTAAAAATTTAACATTATCATCATGGTCTAATTTTTTTATATCACAGAAGGCTGAAATTTTAACAAGAGTGTAAGCTTTTGTGGGACTGCTATAAGAGTTTTGCTTCCTGAACTGATTAACAAAATAAAATAACTTTTAAATTATATTCTAATTAATTGAGATGCGACTGTATATTTCTCTGACTTTAAACCAATGTTATTTAGCATAGACACAAGTTTGCCAAGCTCAAACTTTCAAATCTGTCTCAGACTTTCTGACACAGCAAGTAAACAGCCCTTTACAAGCCACACTTCACATTATTAAGAAATATTAATGTTTATATTGTAAGATCTTGTGCCACGAAATCTTGTTACAACCCCAATTTTACAAACAATACACACTCACAGAAATTAGTTAGAAAACAATGGTTCTATATTTATATTTTAATAATTAGGTAAGAATAAAACAATTTAAAATATTACAATGTGTGAGACAGAAGGAACGATATCAGACAAAAAAAATAACTTTATATCGCATAACAATGCTGGAATTTCAATTTAGAATTAAAACAACATGGAGCTAATACTTTCCAATCAATTGAAAATTACCATTAGCAATGAATGTGTGTAAGAAACTGAATGCTGTAGCCATTATTAAAATGACCACCAATATTGAATAAGAACTGTTTCAAAGAATGATTTTTTAGGGCTAACTCAGAATATATGCTGTGAAATACTATAGAATACTAATGTTTTTGCTTTTTTTGTCACACTTTAATGCTCAAAATTAAACAAATTTTAATATTAGACAAAGATAACCTGAGAAAACAAAAAGCAGCTTTCAATTGATGATTTAATGTATAAAGGGAACAAAGCTACCCAAACCAACCTGGGCCTATGGGGAAAAGTATATACCACTCAAACCTAATAACAGGTTGTGCCACCCGTGGAAGAAACAACTGCCATTGAGCCTGTTGGATAAGTGGCAAAGAGTCTTTTACATCGCTGTAGAGGATTTGCAGGCCACTCTTTGTTGTACTTTTTTTTTTTATTCACACAATGCGGGTTTTCAAGCATTAATGACCAATTTAAGATTATACTGCAGTATCTCAGACAAATTTAGGTCTGGTCTTTGACTAGCTGCCTAGACTAGAGCCAAAACCTTCACTTTGCCATTTTGAGCCATTCAGATTTGGAGCTTTTGGTATGCCTTGGATCATTATCCTGCTGCAAAAGTCCGATTGAGCTTAAGGTCATGAACTGATAGCTGGACATTCTCTTTTAGCATTTTCTGGTTGAGAGGAGAATTCATGGATCCATTGTGCATTTGTTTAATGACAGATGAAAAAGGACGCACAAAAACCTTACAGATTTTTTTCGCAAAAGTCTCAGCGATCATCATATTGTTTATACCAATTTCTTTTGCTCTTTCTGACAGCGACAGTTTTGGCCTTGGAGCTCTCCATGGATTCCATTGCCGCTCAGTGGCTCTTCTCCTGCGTCCTGTAAAGCAATTTGGATTACCTCGTGTATGGATGGAGTAAAAGTAAATGAACTTGCCTTTCCTTTTTAGTGTTTAACTCTGATCTTAACCGTGGGAAGTGAGACCAGCAGTGTTTTAGGTGTTGTCTCGGGTTCTTTTGTGACCTCCTGGGTGAATCGTTGGTCTCTGAGTGATTTCGGTAAACTGACTACACCTGGTCTATATTTTCTCCATCTGTGGTCCACTGGATAACCAAAATCGTAGAATGACTTTTTAACCCTTTACAAGCAAACATAAGTTTAGAATCTTTTCAATGTCTTTAGATAGAGGGATGATGTGTTCCTTTTTGAAACCCTTAAGCCTACTTCATGTTTTTAGTCCTATTTATTTGATTTATTGATTGTAGAGGTCTGGCAGTAAACAGTAATAACACTGAACACTGAATTAATAATTAATTTATGAATCAATAAAAAGTGAGGATTATTCCTTTTTATCCAAACCAACCCTAACCCAGGTTGCTTTGGATAAAAAAAATTTCCACGTAACAAGTGAAATAATTTGAAAACTGCTTTTTGCATGTCCTCATGTTAACTATGTCTGATATTAAAATTTGTCTGAACCACAAAAGTGTTACAACAGAACAAAAAAACAACAGAAATATTTAAGGGGGTGAATACTTTTTCATGGCATGGTACATTGATAAATTATTTGCCGTCGACAGAAGAAATAACTCTAAACATTAAAATTCCTGTATAACTGTCAGCTGGCCTATCTAGCAGAACACACACCACACACAAAGTTTCTCATCCTACAGTAAGCCAAGCACAACTTTAGAAGTTAGGTCCCAGTAGGAATGCAAAGAACTATTTAAATCTAGAGATGCAGTCTTATTATGCGCCACACAAACTGTCCTGCATTGCAGTATGAGTCCTGAAGCATCTTAATCTATAACACACACACACACACACACAACACATGATTTTTCTTTCTCCTCCATATCTCCGCGGTCAAACTTCCAAGTGAATCCTCTGGTGGCGTTTCAGGTTACATTTCTGGGTGAAGCGCTTGCCGCATGCCAAGCAGCAGTAAGGTCTCTCGCCCGTGTGGACGCGCCGGTGGGCTTTGAGGTTGCTCAGCTTGGTGAAACTGCGCCCGCAGAGTGGACAGCAGAAAGGCCGCTCGCCTGTGTGAATCTGCATGTGGGCTTTCAGGTTGCTTGGGTGAGGAAAGCTTTTGTCACACTCCTCGCAGTGCAGCAAGGGCCTGTAAAGCTGAGAGTCAGGAGGGGAGGGGCGGGTGGGGGCAGGGGCAGACTGATGGCAGTTTGCAGATTGATTGTGGGATTTGATGCTAACCCATGAGGCACCAGCTTGGTTCAGAGTTAAGGTCTGTTTGTCAGCCAGGTGAACGCGCTGCACTGACAGTGTAGATGAAGCAGCTCTGGATGCGGAGGAAACTCTGTTAGGGTTATTTAAGTGTACAACCTGGGAGGGAGCGTCAGACAGCGCTGCTGTTGTCAGGTTTGACAGTCTGTGTGGGGGCTTCTTCTGTGGTCGGTGGAGGTGTTGTATAGCTGCCTGCAGTCTGAGTCCTGAACCTCTGTGAGAATGGAGCTTCACTCTCTCCTGCACTGAGGATCTGTGGTAAATGTGGTTTGGTTTGTGTGCTTCTGAGATCACCCTTTGCTCATGTAATGAACAGTTAAATGATTGTACCCCAGCTTTTGATGATTTCTTTTCTGTACACACACTTTCCTTAAGCCCATCAGAATCGTTGATAACTTCCTCTTTAAAAATCACACCCAGTGTGTTGTTGGGTTGCAGTCTGGTTTCAGGAGATTCAGAAGAGGAAACCTGATCTCTGACTGAGGTAAACTGAACATCTGCTCTGGCAGGGCTGGTAAGCTCTCGTTCCAAATAATTCACAGAGCCTTTAGCTACGGCTGGATCAAACATAGCTTCTGTGCCAAGCCTGTGATTCTGCAGAGGTCCAGCTGCTGCGGCCGGCAGGTCAGCCCACTTGGAATTTAGTTCAAAAGCTAAAACACTGGTCTGGTCTGCAGCCATGTCTGTTTCGTCCTGGTTCTCGGGAAACGCACATGATGTAGACATCTGTGGGTCTCTCTTAATGACATTCTTCAGTAACTCTTCACTGTTTTTCTGGGCTGGTGTTGGCTGTGCCTCAACCACCTCACCTGCGTTCTCTGGTCCAGCTTCACCTGAAAGAATTTAAACAGAGCTTCATTTTAATGACCTAATATGTCTTTACAGTTACTGATAAAAGCTCCCTGGCTCCCCCCAACACTTGATCAATACGATGCACCAAGTATTTTTTTTGCATTTTTATTAAAAATATTTTTTTATTTTTTTATACCAATCCACACCAAAACCCTACGCAACCACAAATGACTTTCCCTCAAACTCTTTAATGGGCTTCTCCTTCACAATTCTGTCAAAATATCAGATTATAATGCAGCAGGAGCTTCACTGAGTTCAAGATTTGAATAATACATCAGGAAAGGAGCCCAGATCTTATTAAATTTGAGAATGTGATGCTGAACCAAACAAAGAATCATCTCAAGACTGAGTCAAGACATGATTTGTCAAAAGTCCCAAGTATGGGTGGGCTGCCTAAAAATGTATGTGTTCAAGGTGCAGGTGTTAAATTTGTGTTCTTAGGTTGTTTTGTTTAACTGACTAGATTGATCCTTGTTTGGCTTAGATTTATTAGAATTAAATGAATGGAGTGCCGTCACATCCCCGGAACCTTTCCAAATTTTATATTTGTATTTTATCGGGATTTTATATGATAAACCAACACAAAGTGGTGCATAATAGCAGAGTGGAAAGAAAATGATCAATATTTCTCAAAAATTATTACAAAAAAGAATCTAAAAAAAAAAGCGTAATGTGTATTTGTATTGAACTCCCGGTGTTTTGATACCTCTAAATAAAATCCAGTGTAAGAAACAGCTTCCTGAAGTGTGTGTGTTTGTGTGAGTGAGTGAGTGAGTGAGTGAGTGAGTGAGTGAGTGAGAATAGAGTGTGTGAATGGAGACATGGCTCTCCACTTAAGTCAAGTTTATTTATTTATTTATAGATATAGCACTTTTCTGCAATAAGGCGCTCAAACTTAACTCAAACTTAAACTGAATCCTCAGTCTCTAGATGTGCAATGGTGGTAAAGTGATACTGCAAGAGATTTAAACCTGAAACTGCAAGTAAGGGCGCATCTGCAAAGTAGGGAGCCTGAATACAAATACAAGTCAGACCTTTTAGGTTTTAATTTGTAAAAAAATAATTATAGGAAATTATGCAACATTTTCCTTTCAACAATTAAACTACTTTGTGTTGGTCTCTCACATGAAATCCTGTTAAAATACATTGTGGTGTGGTTGTAACATGACAACATGTTAAAAAGTTAAAGGGTAAGTTTACTTTTTCCAGGCAGTTATTTTAATATTTCAGTTTTGAGTTTGCACCTCATGATTTTTTTTCACATTCAGTATTAGTCAAAGAACTGGACAAATCTCACAATAAGCTTTTATCTTGAAGTGTACAGAAAGTATTGCATTTTTTTATATACTTTACATTTGTTTAACCACAGGTACTTACTTGCAGGAGTACTGCACCACTCTCTCAAATGCAGAGAAGAACAAGACGGTTTCTTAACTTCTTCCTCTTTCATTTCCACAGCTGGCATGATTTCCTTCTCTTCCGCGACCTGAACAAAGATTACGACACATGCTGAAAAACCTAGAGCAGCAGATAAACATCTTATTTAGGATTTCTATGATCTGTTCATGCTTCCCAAGTTTATTCTGACTGAAACAAGTTCGGTTACAATCAGTCTCTTACTGGTGATTGAAAGCAAACCAGTGTTTCAAGCCTTGTTGAGCACCAAACAAGTACAGTTCTACAACAGAAACGAACACATACATAAGGAAATGTGCCTTGCTGCTTGTAAAGTATAGCAGTCTCCAACAGCACTGCACAACATATTACATCTTTCCTAGTTTATCAGGCAAGTGCAGACTCTTTCTAGTAATTTAATTAACTGAAATACAAAACATAAAAATAAAAAAAACCTTAAACTGTTCTTATTGGTAAATGGTAAAAGGCCTGAACTTGTATAGAGCTTTATCAAGTCCCTAGAGCCCCAAAGTGCTTTAAACTACAATCAGTCACTCACCCATTCATGCACACATTCACACACTGACAATGGTGAGCTACAATGTAGCCACAGCTGCCCTGGGGCAGACCGACAGAAGTGAAGCTATTAAACAAAGCTAAGGCAAAACTAAAAATCAATCCCATTAATTCTTTTTTTTTTTTTTTTGGGGTCCTGTCCGGCAGAATATCGCTCAGAATTGCTGTCTGAGTGCCAAGAAATTGCCCAACAGATTTACTTTCACAAGCAGAGCATCACAGCTAATGCTTTAAAGCTCTGCTTGATATTTATAGAAGAAACTTTATTATAAACTTCTTTGGGAATATTTCAATTGTTACAGACACGGAGACTGAAATGAAAAAGAAAAATGAAGCTCAAAAAAGAGAGATGGAGAAAAAGGGGAGAAAAGGAGGAAAGAGTGGAGGAGAGAAAGAAGGATAAAGAGAATACAAGATTACACCCTGCTTGCTTATACACCTACAGCTGTTTTATTTATTTTTTAACAAAATAGTACACGGTAATTCTGAATGTAAAATGTACTTAGTGAGAGGTGCCGCCCAAAATAGAACATCTGTGTATCTGTCAGCACCTGAAGCTTAACACCTGTGAGTGTGAGTGTGGACGCGCTTTTGTATACAAGGTTTCTCCACAAAAATATGCAATAGCGAGTGTGAGGACCCACAGGCCTGCCCCATGGTCCCTGGACAGACACTGAGGAGAACTGAGTCACAGACATCTAAAGGCCCCCCAAAGCACAAGAACCCCAGGAGAACCACCGTCGGGACTACCGCAACCCCCCCAGAGAAGAGCAGTGAAGAGTCCCAGGGGAACCACCCAGCAGCGACAGTGCAAAAGCCCCAGGGAGCCGCAGCGACGAGTCCACAGGCCCCGCTGGCAGCCGTCCATGCCCGAGCAGATCCAGCCATGGACCCAAAGGCCCAAGACCCCGGGACACACCTCCCCCCAAGCAGAGCCCAGGGGGCCAGGCCCCGGCAAGCAGCCACCGGGAGTGAGCCAGCACACACCAAAGCACCCGGCCGCGGACACCGAGAACCACAAGTACACCAGTGGGCAGAGACTCCAACCACCAGCAGGCGGTGTGGCGGGGAGGAAGCTGATACAGGAGAGGGAGCAGTTCAAGACCCAACCTGTTGCAAAAAAAACCAAAAAAAAACAGGCACACACAGTCACAATCATCCACTCCCACCCTCATGCATACACATAAAATCACTCACACCCAACATAAGGATGGACGTCATACACTCACTCACACTCCCCATGCATACTGTATCCTCCCAGGTCCAGGCGCCTGTACCCCCTCAGGGCAACCAGCCCCCGGACCCAGGAGGTAGTCCCCTTCCCTCCTGGGGCAGAGGCAGGCAGACAGCGCCGGTACTGCCCAGACCCGGGTGACCCCGGCCCAGGTCCCGCCCCCCTGCCCCGAACCCAGTCCCCAACAACCCCCATCCACCTCCGGAGAGGGGGCTATGTACAAAAGAGGGGTCCACGTGGCCCAAAGCAACCCGCCAACCAAAGCCGCCCCAGGACGGAGCAGTCCCGACCCCCCAACGAGCCCTGATCTCAACCCCATGAGTCTCCCACCCCCAGTGAACCCCAACAAGAACAAGAACCTCCCCACAGGGCCACCCCCAACAAGGACACCGATATCGAACACATCTCCCCGAACCCAAACGGCACAAATCCCCACCCCCACAGGGGCACACCCCCACAGGTGAACTCCGTGGCCGAGAAGCCAATGAAGCCACACCCACACAGCGCAAGCTCCAAACACAGCCCCGCTCTAAGAACCCCTGCTGCACCCCGCTCCCCCACCACACAACGGCAAGGCAAGGGCCCTGCGCAGCGCCACCCCCGCCCACCGGCGCAACAGGGCAGACCCCACACAGCACCGCACCCACAACCGGACCCCGGACCCAACACCATGATGGGACAAACTCATCCACCCAGAGGTCCCCGGCCAGCGGCAGGCACCCAGGGCCAGTGACCCCACCACGCCCCCCTCAGCAACAAAAAACACTACATCACTGCCACTGCAACGACCGCCCAGGGAGAAACACTATCCAGCTCAGCTCCACCATTGCCGCCCAGCTGATCCAAACGCCAGTGACCCCACGCCCTAGAAGTGGACACAACCCCTCCACCCCACAGGCCGCAGCCCCTCCCCGCCACCCCCGAGTCCACCGCCCCGATCCTCCCTCGGACAAGACAGCCGGCAGAGCAGCACACCTCCAAGCCCGCCCAACCCCCCCAGACAGTGCCAGCAGCTCCAGCCCACCAGTCCACGAGAGGGATACATGCACTGGCCGGGGACCTGGGCCATGCAGGCCAACCGCTCCAGGCCAAGCACACCCCGCCAGCCGTCCCGGTGTAGTCACAAGACATGCTCTGCCGCCCCACCCGACCGCCAACCAGGCCACGGCGGCCCTAGTTACCGGGCACCCCGCCAACCCCACCCCCAAACCCGGGGGCGCCCCAGCCCCCGGGTTTGGGGGTGGGGCGCCCCGCATGGCCACGGAGCAGTTCAGCCCCTCCATCAAAGCGGGGCCACATCCCAATAAATGTCGGCTAAGACCCCCCTGCCGGAGCCCGGCACCCCCCCAGCCGGCAGACCAGGGCCCAAAGCCAGGGGCCGAGATCCAAGGGAACCCAAGCGATCCCGAGAGAGCCAAAACGCCAGCCCAGCACCACACAATCCCCAAGACCTGACCCTTAACCCCAGCTCAAACCCGACTAGAGGGCCCATTCCCTCTCCCGGCCTCCGACCACAGATGGGAAATAGCGAACGGGGGTGTGAAAAGACCACAAGCCTGCCTCCGCCAGCTCAAATGTGGTGTTGATGCACGTTGTTGTAGTGTGCATTTAAAAAGAAAAACGGTGGGGAAGAGGGTCTTGGTTTTCTTATCAGTTCAGTTCGTTTGAGGTCTGTTGGACTTTGACTGGACCCATGGAACAACTCTTTTATTTTATTTTATTTTATTTTCTTTTGCAGCAATTCTTTCATAGATTTCCTGCTGTGTTTGAAATCACTGGCATTTACTGTATGGCCCAGAGGAGTTTATTGGTCTCTCAGTGATTGCAAGTTTTTGTATGTGGCCTGTTTGGCTTTCTTTAGACATCCTGCTGTTCATAATGGTCAAACAGCACCACTTCTATAACATCTATCATAATATACATTGTTTAAGAAGTCTTGTGGGTTCAGAAGCAACTCTGAAAAACTAAGCACTGTGCTACCAGGTTCTTCTTAGGGAGAAGTGGATTTTTCATTGAAAGCCTTCCATGTTGGCTTCACTGGGCTAGCCTTTTTCTAATTATAATATCATTTGAAAGCAAACTAAAGCAACAAGAGTCTAGACTGTCGTACGTGCTTTAAAATTGTCTCTGTTGTACACCATGACATTGTATTTGCCCACTTTTATTTACTGGATGTTAGAAATTTTTAATAATGTCCAGATCTTTACAGTATGATAACCTACAGTAAAAACACCTTTATTTGGTGTTCTTTTGAATTGAACATGGACACCAAAGGAAAATGTAAATGGTTGCTAATTTTAAAAGTACATTATAAGTAACCATGCAGAATCATATAGAATTCATTTTTGTACTGAATAACCATGAAGCACAACAGGCGTATTTAAGATGGTTAATTAGTGGGGCTAACTGCTCAGGCAACCTGCCTGGAATCGTATCTATGCCAACTGTAGTTTTAAAACAGCGTTACCTTATTAAAAGGTATGCTCATTTAGTTTTCACACCATGACATTTTTTTTAAAACTAGAAATTTTTCCAAAACCTGATTTTGTATTTCTTGGAAGCGAGGTGAAGGTTAAAGTGATCTCTTTCAGAAAGCTATTCAGCAGTGTGCAGGAGTGGGTGGGAAAAAGGCAAAATGCTTCGTTGCTGAAAAGCGCTTTATAAATAAACTTGACTTGACCACTGTGTTAAACTGTTCTCTATACAGCTGGAGAAAACTCTGGTCACTCTAGCATTTTTTCTGGTATCCCACTGAAAGGACTTCTGTACATTCTAGGAGTTTTATTACTAAACTTTTAAAGCCTTGGGATACCTTTGTAACCCGCCTATAGTGAGGCCAGGTAAACCCTTCTGTATGACCATCACTGTATATCTGCTCTGACATTCATGTGACTCACCTGTGACTCTCTTCCAGGGCTCTGGATGGCGGCTGAATTGTCTGCTGACTCTGTTTTGCATTCTTGCCTGCAACCTGACAACCAGTGTTCAACCGCGTCACTTGGATTCTTCACATCACAGTGGCCCATTGTGTCTGGTAAAGACAATACATTGCTGTAACACAACCCATGACCCGCTTTGAAGCTCATGGTGTTTGTTCTTACCATCCTGTTGCTCCTCTGGTCGTGCTTTTACAGCGTCAGGGTTCCGATCTGCTTCATTCCTGACCAACTCAACAAACATTTCGGTCTTCTCTGTATCCCCGCCGTGTTTGCTCTCGGTCCACTTCAGCTGCAGCCTCAGAGAGTCCACCTCCTGTTTGCTGCGCTTCACCTCCACCATGAAGACGTCCTCCACCAGTCTGGTAACCTCAAACATCGCTGTCTTCACTACAGCTTCCATCACATCAGAGAGCTGGGTCTGAAAGGTTACGATGAGGGTGTCCAGGTCCGACATGATCCACGGCGTCTCACTCTGCAGGTCCGTCCGTTAGTGTCCACTTTCACAACTGTTTGGGAAGAATCAAAGTGCTCTCGGTTTGGATCAGCCGGTTTGTCTTCAGCAACACATCCATTTGTCGATAGCAGAATCCCTGGTTAGCGACTTCATTAAATATTAAATGTTATTAAATGATTGTTGTTGACATCAGATGTCCCCTCGTGATGTTAGCATGAGGCTAGCATCCGTAAGCTAAATCTCGTCACCAAAATAAGCAAGGCAAAACAAACCACGGAGCGCATGCTCAGAACCGCCACCTGGGCGTGCCACAGCGGATTTGTAAATTGGATAATCGAAAATTAGGCACAGATATTAGGTTGGAGTAGGTAATCAACACTCATTTCGTGAACCTTGTTTTTGCTAATGACGTCATAGATGACGCAGTACGGCGGCCTCAGCGGTGACAAAATTATTACAAAACGCGTTAGAACAATGTTCTTTGCTAAGAAGGAAAAAGAACGAAAATCAAATCCTGGTCCAGTTTATAAAAAGATTACAATGAGTGCTTCGTTTTTTTGTTTTTTTTCTTTGATACATTGTTGAACAATTTATAGTGCCTTGTGCCAAAAGTATTCATACGCCTTAAAAAAAATAAATGTAGTCATGTTACGACCACTAACTTTAATCTTATGTGATATAAAAGTACCAAGCAGCTCACATCATGAGAGGGAAATCACAAAGCTTCTTTTGTATTTGTGCTCAGTTCCCCAGAGTCGATAATTTGAAGAACCACTCTTTGTTGACATTACAGACTAGTTTTTTTCAGAGTATGGCTGTATCAGCTTTGCATATGTAGAAACTGACATTTATGTCCATTTTTCTTAGGTATTCTCAAAATAACTCAATCACAGTCACAGTGGATGGAGGCATACATCGATTTTAAAGTATTCCTACAGATTCTCAATTGGATTTAGATCTGATTTAGATGCTCTGACTTAAAATATTTAATTGCTGCTATGGCTATAGTTTAGGGTCATTGTCCTACTTAAATGTGAACCTTCACCCTAGTCTCAAGTCTTTTGTGGCCTCTACGTTTTTTATCCAGAATTGCCCTGAATGTAGCTCCATCCATTTTCCATTAACTTTGACCAGCTTCCAAGTAGAAAAGCCTCCCTGCAGCATAATACTGCCACTGCCATGTTTCACCATGGGTATGGTGTTCAAAGTCCTATGCAATGTTCATTTTTCACCTCACATAGCATTTTGCATGCAGGTCACATATGACCAGAGGACATGTTTGCAGTCCCCTACATGGATTTTGGCAACCATTTCAGAGGGCTGCCTATGGCTCTCTTCCTGCACTATCCTATCAAGGCCAAATTTGTGTAGTGCACAACTTGTAGTGGTCCTGTGAACGACTCCCAGCTGAGCTGTGGATCTCTGCAGTTACCATAGTCCTCTTGGCTGCCTCTCTTCTCTTTTTGTTTCTTCTTTTAACGCGTCCTGTCCGGCAGAGTAGCACTCAGAATTGTTGTCTGAATGCCAAGAAGAAGCCCAACAGATTTACTTTCACAAGTGGAGCATTACGGCTAACGCAATATTGCTCCGCTTGATAGAAAGCCAGACACTGAGAACCACTAGTATACCAGTGGGCAGAGACACCAGACACAGACAGGGGGTGTGGCGTTGAGGAAAAAGGCCCCACATTTGATGGGGGGCCTAAGCTGATCCAGGAGAAGGAGCAGCCCAAGACCCAACCTGATACAAAAAGAGGCGCACACAGTCACAATCACACATTCCCATCCTCATGCCTACACATAAAAACACTGAAACCCACACACCCAACATAAAGACACACAACAACGCTCACTCACACTCCCCATACGTACGCTATACTCCCCGGTCCAGGTACCAATAACCCAGTAGGGCAACCAGACCCAGAAGGTGGTCCCCTTCCTTCCGGAGTGGAGAAAGGCAAACCTGCCCAGCACCTGTCCAGACTAGTGCCGGCACCTGAACCCGAACAACCCCAGCCTAGACCCCGACCCCATCCACCAGCTGTCCCATCCTAGAGGGGGCCACAAACAAAAGAAGGGTCCACCTGGTCCCAACCCCCCATTGAATTCAAGTCTCCACGCCATGAACCCCAACCTGAATTTCCCACAGGGCCACTCCCGACCTGGACACAGATGGCTTCTCTAATGAATTAATCTAAGCCAAGTCGTTTTTTTTTCGCTGTTGGGCCATACTTTTTCTGTTTTTGCATGACTGATTGGCTAGAGCTCTGTGAGACGTTAAAGTCTTGGGATGTTTCACAATCTTACCATGCCTTAAACTTTATCCCTAACCTGTCTCCTGTGTTCCTTGGTCTTCTTCATGCAAGTTCTTCAATAATGAACAACTGTGTTTATACTGAGATAAATTAAACACAAGTGGACTATTTACTAATTAGATTAGTTCTGAACACAATCGGTTGAACTGGATTTGATTTAGGGGTATCAGAGTAAAATGGGATGAATACAAATATTAATATTCAGACTGGTTTTTAAGGAATGAGGTTAGAGCACAATAGCCAGACATGATACTCTGCAAGTACATCAACCCGACTAATTCTAAGCCCTCTTGTGTTATTTTGTTTCTCTTCAGTTTCTTTCAAAACTTTCTTTTAAAGTCTCTTCTATTAGCCGTATCAAAACACATGAGCCATTTTAATGGGTTCTGGCAAAAGTATTTAAAACTACATAGCCAACTTATATTATTTTACACCATGATCCAAAAGGAAACAGAACATACATATAATGCCTTGCAAGAAGTATTTATACCTCCTAAACCTTTCCATGTTGTCATGTTACAACCACTTTCAAGGTATCATCAAAACTACTGTGTATTTTATTGGGATTTTATATGTTAGACAATTACACTGTAGCACATCATTATGCCTCAGAAGAAAAAGAATATGTAGCTTTCAAATGTTTTTTTACAAATAAGTACTTGAAAAGTGTGGCATGCATATGTATTTAGCTCCTTTTCCTCAGAAACCCATAGATAAAATCCAGTACAATTGATTGTGTTCAGAACTAATCTAAATAATAAATAGTCCACTTGTGTGTAATTTAATCTCAGTATAAACACTGCTGTTTTGTGAAGGCCTTAGAGAACATTAGGGAACAAACATCATGAAGACCAAAGAAACACAACAGACAGTTCAGGGAGAAAGTAGAGAAGTTAAAGCAGAAATATGGTTACAAAGCACTGTTCAATCCATCATGAATATTGCACAACTGCATAACTCCCAAGACCAGGCTATCTACCTAAAAGGCACAAGCTGGGCAAGGAGAACATTAATCAGAGAAGCCGCTACAAATCCCATGCTAATTCTGCCACAGCTGCAGAGATCCATGCTCAGGAAAACCTGTTAGAGGCTGCAAAAGACTTCAGACCGGGACAGAGGTTCACATTCCAGGAGGACAATGACACTAAACACACAGCCAGAGCTGCAATGGAATGGTTTAGATCAAAGCATATTCATGTGATTGAATGGCCCAATCATATGCCAAAAGACTTGTAGCGGTGACGCACCAAAAGGTAACTCTATAAAGCATTGACTCATTTAGGCTGAATTCAAATGCAACTTGAAATAGTCTTTTTTTTTAAAACATGTTATAAAGCTACAGGTATCCTTTTATTTCTCTTCAGAATTATGCACCATTTTGTTTTGGTACATCTTGTAAAATCAGACTAAAATACATTGAAGTTTGTGGTTCCAACTTGACAAAATATAAAAATGTTCACAGCAAATGCAATTGTGCACAGCGCTCTCTGCTGGAGTCAAGTAAAATCACAGTATACCATAGGCTGTTATCTTCTACCTATTGTGTTGTCTGTCCACAGCAGCAGGTTAGTCATGTCAGCCTCCGCCCTGATTTATCCTCCCTGTTCATTTACGCAGGGCGCCTCTGACTGCGTATTTACGCACTCAAAGCCTTTCCGCTTCTCTCTTACGAATCTGGGGTTACATAACCCTAGATTTTATGAGAATAGGCACAGCCCTTTAAGGTCTGGGGTTTACTGGTTCCTAAAGGCTGAAGAAAAAACACCTTCTTTGGAAACCGCTTGTCCGGTCTCATCATTTATACTGAGACCGGGGTGTGTCCCACTCTCCAAAACCATGGGAGTTGACAACACACTCTCTTCAGATTATATTAAAGGGTCATCTATACTATAACCAGAATAAATATTTCATAATTTTACAGTAGAGTTTTGGAGAAATAACGGGTACACATAGAGAAGAGCTTGTTCAGTCCTCCTGGACCTCCAGTAATCCACTGACCACCACTGTGTCAGATGTTGGATACTGGATGAGCATTTTGAGGTACTTTAACCTGTTATTTCTCCAAAACTCTACAGTAAAATAATCAAATATTTACTCTGGTTATAGTATAGATAACCCTTTAATATAATCTGAAGAGATTGTGTTGTCACCTCTCATGAGTTTGGAGAAATACATTCCTGAAAGTGACACAAATGCCTACACTGATGAGCATTAGGTATTATTTCACCAACATCCTCAGTGAAATTATTGTAAAAAGTTGTAAAATTGTCATTAATATAAATATTCTGAAGGTTACTTTCCTGTTATCCTCTTATTTTCTCAACCGTTGCCAGGATCAGCATTCTTTCTGCTCCATTACCGTAATGCACCTTGTATGCACAAAGCTAATCTTTGAGAGAGCTCGCGTCAGCTGGCGTGACCGCGTATTTCTGACTGTCTGCTCACCTGACTGCGGTAGCAGGTAGCAGGAGGAATAAACATAGTGGTCAAAATACATAAACAGAGACTGTAAAGGGGAACGTTTAAAGAGAGAACAGGAGGAAGGAGGGTTCTGGGCTAAAGCCCCCAATATATCACAATAACGCAACAGTGATTGGATAGTGATTGGCTGTAGTACTTAACGGGTACCAAGCGATTTTGATTGTCAGAGTTACCTAAAGCAAAAAACCTAACATTTCCTTGGATATGTTGAACCTTAACTAGTAAAAGCACTGGGTTCAGAATACACAGTACATCTACCTGATGTATTGATGAGACCTGATGAGACAATTAATGTGTTAGATTGAGAAAACCGGTGCCACAAACCTTTCATAAACTGGCAGGAAGAAATGCCATCATTGCTTACCATATCACAGGTTGATTATTCTATTTTGGAAGTAGGAAGATGAAAATAACCAAGAAATAATAATAATAATATCCTAAGGCAGTTTTATTTTCATCTAATTGAGAAAGCATATACATTTTGATCAAATACAGTGTATTAATCCTACAAAGTATTTAAAGGTATTTCAGTAGAAAACATCAATTTAAAGATGACAAATATTATATTTGGCCTTTCTTAATAACAAAACATTTATTAAGTTATTTAAATAATTGCATGACATAAATGCAACCAATACAGTTCATAACTTATTATTGGTAATGTTCATTTATATATTACCCGATATAAAATGCACCATTAAATCCAAAGTAGCTCTCTTTAGTCCTACAGGTCTGTCACGTGTTTGCGCTGATGTGACTTCAGGTGATCCAGGCGCTTGAAGCTGAGGCCGCAGACGACGCAGCAATAGGGTCTTTCTCCAGTGTGGGTGCGCTGGTGCACCTTCAGGATGTCTGCCCTAGTGAAGCTCTTATCACACATGCTGCACCGGTGAGGTTTTTCCTGCGTGTGAATCCTTTGGTGCAGCTTCAGGTTCCAGAGACGGCTGAACCTGTTCCCACAAACAGCGCAGCAATAAGGTTTGTTGCCTGTTTGGCTACATTTGTGTGTTTTTAGGTTTGCAGAGGACGGGAATCCTTTTCCACAGTGACTGCATAGATGGAGGCCCTGCCCTAAGTGGATCCTCTGGTGGACTTTTAGATTACAGGCTTGAGTGAAGGTTTTTCCACACTGGTTGCAGGTGTATGAGGATCCTTGTCCTGTACTTTTATGGGAGTGTTTGTGGGGCTTCAAAGAAACAGAATTAGGTACGGAGGTAAAATAGTGGTTATGGGTGCTGCTCCTTGGTTCATTTTCTGCATTTTGATGATGCAGCCTTTGTTCAAAGTTCAAAGTATCACTATATGCAGCTGAGAGCTCATATGCCCCAGTGGGGAACTGAATTCCCTGGCCTCGAAAACTCATTCTGCTGCCCACATCACCAGATACCTGATCAGTGTATCTGACATTCGGCTCCTGCAGATATCCTTCCTCGTCTATAAGCAAGCAGCTGAACTCCCCACTCACATCACTGTTAGTCCTTACAGGGGAACTCTCCTCAGTCCTTCTATTCTGAGGAGACCCTGTTTTGTAACGCTGGTGCTCAGCTCCTTCGGAGGGTTTCCCGTTTTCATTATATTGATCCACATAACTAAGATTATCCGGCAGGTGGGTTGGAGAGCTTTGTAGCCCATCAAAGTTACCCATCTCTCCATATTGAGGTTTGCCAAAGCTACCCAACTCGTTCAAGATGTACCTGTTCTGAAAATGTGATTCAGAGAGGACCTCTGATTGTCCATCTTGGTTCAACTCTGGTCTCTGCTCAAAGCTGGCTTCCCAGTTTACATGGCAGTCCTGGTTGTTCTGCTCACTGAAATGTTTACTTGGTCCTGGTAGACTTGATGCTTCCGTTTCTGTGACAATAACATAAATGAACTGTCAAGGTGGTTACAAAAGCACAGCTGGCATATGAAAAACAGTGTTAGCTTTCAATGTGGATCACCTTAAACTTTCTAATTTATAGGTGGTTTTCTCTATACTTTACAGTCTTTTCAGAAATATTACTTACAATTTTTATCACCAACTTGCTTAGAAACCCACCTTCTTTGCCGACACTCCACCCGTGTGATTCATCGTCTCCTGGCGGTATGCTCTGAGGAGCTTCTTCTTTCAGTTGTCTGTTACATGTCTCCTCTTGTGCACCTAAAGCCTGGAAGATAAGCAAGAAGAGAAAAGTCACATTCAGGGTATTTCTTTTGTCAGTGTAAAACAGTCGCTAGTGTCTTATAGGATATCTGTACTCAGGTTATTTGCTGTGTAAGATCTAGAAATCTCCCATTATTATAAAATGTTTTAACATGCACTTTGTTTACTGGTAAATTAACATGTGTGTTAAGCCTTTTTTTATTTTATGGACTTGAATATAACCGAAGCAACAACTTAGGAAATTAGCATGTCAAGAATTAGCATTTATTTTTCTACCACCTTTTTCAGCTGACTGAGTTTATCACTTCTGATTTTTCCTTTTGTCCAGAATTCAGATGTTAGGATGTCGCCGCTGTTACTGTGACAATAAGCTGAAATATCTCACATGTATTAGAATGAGAGAATAACGAGAAATCAGTCAAGCTGAGATCATGATAGCCAGTCACTGACAGTTTAAAACCTTTTTCCACTCGTCCCCGGGTACGTTTTTCTCGAACTCCGAAATCAGCCTTAGAACAGGGGAGTTCATCATATCTGATTTAATTTGTTTGTCCTGAGTGCATTAATTCGTCTGATAGCCAGACTCTACATAAACGGGTTCAAAAATGAGAGTTCATTCCTAATAAATTATTTCTTAAATCATGATGCTAATCACATTAGTAATGCAAGTAGGAGACCGTCCATGGAAAGCTCTAAAGGTTAAATCCAAGATTTTAAAATGAATTATGAAATTAAATGGTAGCCAGATTTCTATTTGAGCAAGTCAGAAGTCTCTAAGCGGTCTTCTGGACTACCTAAAGGTGAGCTAATCCCTTCCTTTTGAGACAAGTAAACAGACCATAACAATGGTCTAATTGTTTAGAGACAAAAACATGAATAAAATTCTAAAATCTATGCCAGTTCTTGATAAATAAGACCCAATATAACCAAGTTCTGGAATATTTAACTAACTGCACATAGACCATCAGATTAGGGAAGGCCAGTTATCAGCTCTAACCATCAGCACCAGGGCAGTCAAACCTCATCTTCATATTCGCAGATGGCACAACTGTGCTGAGTGGGACCACCATGTGATGATCGGACTACTCAAGGGAGGCCGGAGGAAAGTCCAACATTCTGGTTCGAGGATCCCAACCGCAACCGATAAATTCAGAAGGAAAACAAAGAAGCTAATGTGGACGTTTACCCCTCTGGAAATAAGGTTTGCTGGGTAGATTACCAGATGCTTTAAGATTGGTCGCCAGACATAAACACCATGCAAATCCGCAAGTTATCTTTATGAAGTTTTACCGGACGTTATAACTTGTCTCTCACTCTGACAAATGTTTTTCTACTGCGGAAGGAGATACCTCCCTACCTTAGGCTAGGAGCAAGTTACCTGCTGCACTGAATGAATTTAGATCAGTTGCTCTTTACAGTTAATGAAATGTTTTGAGCGATCACCTTGGGGGTTTTTACAGAGCTTGGACGTAAGAAATTACGCGCGCAATTGTAAGATGTGTCAGCTTTACAAACCTGAAAACCGGAAACCGTATGGGAAGCTTCAACAGACTTGTCAGCAAGCCCCGGGAGATGCTGGGGGTAGATCTCATGGGACCATTTCCCCGCAGTACCAGGGGAAATCTGTATTTAATAGTCTTTGTTGATTATTACACTCGCTGGACAGAATTATTTCCTCTTCGCAAGGCAACAGCGGACGCCATATCTCATATCCTGACCAAAGAAATACTCACCCGTTGGGGTACACCAACCTACATTCTCTCAGACCAAGGCCCACAGTTTGTATCTTCTGTGTTTGAGGAAACCTGCAAACGATGGAATCTCCAGCCGAAGAGAACATCGCCCTACCATCCTCAAACCAACCTAACGGAAAGGATCAATCGCAACTTAAAGACAATGATTGCATCCTATGTAGAAGAAAAACATCAAACCTGGGACATGTACTTATCAGAGTTTCGTTTTGCTCTCAACTCAGCTGTACAGGAATCTTCAGGAGTGACCCCTGCTGAAATCAACCTTGGACGTTCTTTGAGGGGACCCCTGGATAATGAGCTTCACCCACACCTTTGTGATCCAGATTCACTTGCATATCCCACAGCTGTACGACTGATGGAACTCAAACAACTTGTTACCCACAATTTGGAAAAGGCACGCAAGAAGCAGAAGAAATATTATGACAAAAGAAGGTAGAGAAGCGGACTTCAAGGCACAAGATCGTGTTTGGCTCCACACTCACCCCAGTTCAAGAGCAGACATGTTTTATTCTGCCAAACTTGCTCCACGTTGGAAAGGACCATACCGGATTGTCCGGAAACAAGGACCTTAAAACTATGAAGTCGTCATGGAAGACACTGGGGAGGATCTTCGTGTAATAAATGTGACACAAATTAAACCTTGTTATCCTACCGCTGACGAAATCGACAGAGCAGAAAAATGAACTCTTAAAGATTTTTGAAGAGGACAGCGATGAGGAAGAATTTCCTGGATTTTCAAGTGGATGATATGATTTAACACCTTCTCAGGTTTCGGCTTTTTTCAGGGGAGGAGTGTGGCGGCCTGATTGGACACGCATTTTGTTCACCTCCACGCCCATTTCTTTTTTGATGACGTGCGTCTTCCGGCGCAAAAAGCGTTGTTTTCCGGTTGGAACGCCGCTGGGAGAAATGATGCGTGGCAGTGGAGTGTGTGGCATTGACAGTTCGTGAGACAACAGCAGCAGATCTTGGATTACCTGAGAGTTCGTCTGGCTCACATCAGAAGCTCACCATTTGGATCGAGTGTTTCAAAACGCCGGTACCGTGAGTGACAAAACAACCTGTCAGCTTAAAGATGCTGATACAGGTTGTCTAACTTTATGTACCGCAGAGCACAGTGTTTGTTTTGCTTCCTTGTGCGTGTATAAAAAACACAAAATGAAGTTTTTTCTTCTATTAGTTTTTTGGATGGATTAGACTGGCGAGAGGAAAAGCCTGGACTGGATTATTTTTGTTTGAACTGAATTTGACTGAACTGAGTTAATTCTTATTGTATAGACTATTATTGATTTTTGTTGTTTTTTGCTGGGGACAATTAAATTGTGGTTGTTGGGTGATTCTCCATCAATGTTTCGGGTGATGAGCATGTCTCTGCTTTTTTTCCCTTGTGCGGGATTTTGGATTGCAGAATAAATATGTCAGGAGAGAGACCTGGCTGGCACCCCAGAAAGAATGTTTCAAACTCTGATTCCATAATACCGCTACATAAAAGAGTGGCACCCCAGATGGGACCCATAAATGAAGAAAAAACTCCATTTCGTGTTTTTTATACACGCACAAGGAAGCAAAACAAACACTGTGCTCTGCGGCACATAAAGTTAGACAACCTGTATCAGCATCTTTAAGCTGACAGGTTGTTTTGTCACTCACGGTACCGGCGTTTTGAAACACTCGATCCAAATGGTGAGCTTCTGATGTGAGCCAGACGAACTCTCAGGTAATCCAAGATCTGCTGCTGTTGTCTCACGAACTGTCAATGCCACACACTCCACTGCCACGCATCAGTTCTCCCAGCGGCGTTCCAACCGGAAAACAACGCTTTTTGCGCCGGAGGACGCACGTCATCAAAAAAGAAATGGGCGTGGAGGTGAACAAAATGCGTGTCCAATCAGGCCGCCACAACACCAATGGTCTTCTAAATTATCCTGTTTTATTCACATTTTTCTGTACAAAACCAAAAACGTCTGTCCAAAAGTGGTACTGGAGCCAGAAAAGTAGCTGGCATACAGCAGCATTCTACCAGGCCGGATCACCCTGTTTTTAAGGAACTTTTATCTCCTTTCCTCAGGAAGCAGACACAGAAAATGCTCAACAAAACCAGAACCCAACGGACCCATTCACGTCCGGCATTTGTAGTGAGCCGATCATGTTGGGTCAGAGCTAAATACAGGTGTGAATGAACTGGAGTCGCATTAAGGAAGGTTTTCTTCAGAGGAGGCCTGGAACACTTGGATCTGCATTTGTTTAGCAGTCTAAATGCAACCTGTCCAGAGACACATTGAAGGACCACCCACTGACATGGCGTGACTCACCTCAAGCTGCAGGTTACCTGGACAGCTGTGGGTTACAAAAACCTGATGCAAACAGCTAATGTAAAACGATTAGAAAACTATCTGGAATACTATAAAGACATGATTTTTCCTCAGATACAAGTTTTTCATGTTTGACACCTACTCAGTAGAGGCAAATGAATTTCTCTCTATGTTGTAATTTATTTTGTATTTGTTTCGGAGCCTACTGAACCCGGTACAGCCAGCACATTGTAAAACGATTCATGCAAAGCATAAAATCTCAGTATAGGTCATTTTTCCACAGCCCAGGGTGTTTAAACTAATACAATTGTTAAGCTGTTTTTTTCTGCAAAGCTAAAATCTATACAGTTCATTATGTCCCACAACTTTTATTTTTCGTTTTCTCTCACATATCGCATCTATTAAACTACACACGTCAGCTTATAAAAAGGTTGATGTCTGTGTCTATATATTTAAATCTTTTATGTTCCTACTATTTTGTCTTTATTGTTTTCATTGATCATTGCCTAATCTGTGTTTCACTACCACTGTAAAAAAAAAAAAAATGTCCCTACTAAGTAACAATAAAAGCTACCTCAATCTGAATCACCATCTTCAGCTCCAACCTCAGCTTTAAGAAAATGTAAAGCAAAATGTTTGGGAATATCCATTTATCAGCTGAAAAACTTGGCAGCGATGACGCAGCAGTCATAGTTTTTAAACACACCCACCTGTGCGCCACTGTTCGCCTCTTGCGTTGCCTCTTCAGTGTTCTTACTTAGTCTCTCTCCAGCAGTGCCCTGGTAACTCTGTGCCTCTTCTTGTGACACACACTCCTGTTTCAGGCTTTTGTCTGCGGTAAACCAAATAGGAAAAAATACATCTCACTGAATGCACAAAGGGTCAAACAGTTTTGAGCCTGATTATTTATTTAAGAGCCACCAAACAAACTTCAAAATTCAGTTAGATTATTTAGCTTTTTTTAACCATGCAAACAACAGACAAAGTAATGATCTTACTGGAAAACATAACAGAGTGGTTAACAGATTTACAGTCAGATATTTAACTCTGGACATGTCATTTAAATCCCATATTAAACAGGTTTCTAGGATTTCCTTCTTTCACCTCCAGAACATTGCCAAAATTAGAAATATCCTATCCAGGAGTGACGCTGAAAAACTAGTCCATGCATTTGTTACTTCAAGGCTGGACTATTGTAATTCGTTACTATCAGGATGTCCACAAAATGCAGTTAAAAGCCTTCAGCTGATTCAAAATGCTGCAGCAAGAGATCTGATGAAAATTAAAAAGAGAGATCATATTTCTCCTATTTTAGCTTCCCTTCATTGGCTCCCTGTTAAATCCAGAATAGAATTTAAAATTCTCCTCCTCACATATAAAGCCCTTAATGATCTAGCTCCATCATACATCAGAGATCTGATTGTTCCATATGTTCCTAACAGAGCACTTCGTTCTCAGATTGCAGGTTTACTGGTGGTTCCTAGAGTCTCTAGAAGTAGAATGGGAGGCAGATCCTTTAGTTATTAGGCTCCTCTCCTGTGGAACCAGCTCCCAGTTTTACTCCATGAGGCAGACACCCTGTCTACTTTTAAGGCTAAGCTTAAAACATTCCATTTTGATAAAGCTTATAGTTAGAGTAGCTTAGGTTATCCTGAGCTATCTCTGTAGTTATGCTGCTATAGGCTTAGGCTGCTGGAGGACATAATGACCACTTTCACCCTCTTCACTACATTCTCACACTACTCTCCAATTTTGCATTGTTTGCTGTTATTTCAGCTTTTAACCTTGTTCTCTCTTTTCTCTTCCTAGAAGCTACACCTGGCCTTGCTCTGTGTCTACCTGTGACATCTTTCTGGAGAGGGGCATCATCTAAGCTTCTGCTGACAACAACTTAATGCTCACTCTCTACCGATGATCCACATAACCCTGTCTTTCAGTGTTTTAACCCTTTCTCTCTCCTAGACATGGAAATTGACTGAGCTTTTACTGTGACTAATTATGTGCTCTCTTTCAGACTGTAACCTTGAAAACTGGCTCAAAGTTTATCTGTTCTTTCTTTCTAGATGAAACGACTAAAGGAGCTACATCCATTAACATTTACTTTTCCTTCCCATAGAAAGTACTCCTGGATCAGTGCTTCTTTCTTCTCTTTGTGTCTCTGCTCTGTTCTCTCAAACCCCCAGTCGGTCGTGGCAGATGGCCTCTCACACTGAGCCTGGTTCTGCTGGAGGTTTCTTCCTGTTAAAAGGGAGTTTTTCCTCTCCACTGTCGCTACATGCATGCTCAGTATGAGGGATTGCTACTAACTCAACGCCAGTGACTGTCCACTGTCTCTACATGCTCATCCAGGAGGAGTGAATGCTGCAAGTCACTGACTGGATGCAATCTGCTGGATTTCCTTAGATAGAAAAACTTTTTATCCAATTTGAATAAAAAGCTAACTTTGACTGCACTGTTCAATGGTTACAATTAATTGGAATGTATGAACCTGACTGTTGTGAAGTGCCTTGAGACGACATGTGTTGTGAATTGGCGCCATTTAAATAAACTGAATTGAATTATTATGGGGCGAGTTCGAAATAGCCCTGCTGTTCCTCCGAATCAGATCAAGATGCGTTCTGGTGCCTCCTTATAGACGATTTAGGTACGTCCCACTGGGAGGATGCCACGGGGCTGACACTGGAAGAACTAAATATTCCTTCTGGCCTGGGAATGCCTTAGGATCCCCCAGAGTGACATGGAGTATTGCTCTAAAGAGAGATGCCTGCTCCCTTACTGACCTACAGCCCCAGAACTCGATCTCAGAAAAAAAGTGGAAGAAAATAAATGGAAAATAAATGTTATTAGAACTGTGGTAAGCCATATGTTTGATTATTTTAGCAGCAATATGAATATGTTGCATTTTTATTTTAGATAAAAGTGGTAATGATGTTATTCTTTCTCGTATAAATATTTTATTCACACTGAGCAGCCCTGACACCATTGTAGATTTTTTAAAGGTTATTAAAGATAATTAAACCAGCCGATGCCTATTCTACAATAACACACATCTATACTATTACCAATTAATTGCCTGACATTTATTCTACCACCAAAGAGGCAGTAAATTCTTTACAACTGCATGTTAAACATATTATGGTAATATCTACAAACCGTTTTTCAAACACCAGTTTAAGGATTTTCGTTTACAACTTTTTTTACCCATTCATTTTATAAAAAGGAGAGACAGAAATAATCCCATAACTGGCGCTTTTAAAATGTTTTACCTGTCTCAATTTTATTCTTCACAACAGCTCAATTAAACTGCTGGGAAGTTCTCATCGTCCCCACCTACCGAAGCATTTGTAAAAAAAAATTGTTTTTGGACACCACACAGGAAATACATTCAGCCCAAAATGTTCAGCTATATCAACGTAAACTGTTTCAAGTCTAGACCCGATCTAGTGTCCGAATTATTTCAGATAATATACAGAATGAGCAGAGCAGGATGTAATGTTGGGTTAACATGGGTTTCATCAGTGTAGGAATAAACAAGCAAAAACAAGACAGAATTGTTCTTTCATTATAACATGGGGCTGCAGATCACATGAAAATTACAAAAAAGTAATTAAATGGAAAGTGGCAAAGAGTCAAAGTTATTGAAAATTTTAAAAGACAAAACATTATTTTCTTCACTATAAAATATACAGAATAGGGGTTTAACAAAAGATCATATTGTGTTATCATTGTTAGGCTCCAGCTTGGACGTTGCAGACTTCGGAAAAGGCCGGTTGTGACAGAAAGGCCCTCTGATGTTGGAGTATAGACAGATTTGAGTCTAAACTCTATAATCACTACAGTGGGGAAAATGTTTTAAATATTTTGGCGCAGCTGTGGAGTTTTCCATAGGAGAAGGTTTCTATTTTCTAATTCTAAATGAATAACTATAGTGGGAATGTTCGGGTTAACTTACAATGTTGCATCCAACCTACCGAACCCATAGAAGACGAACCAAGCACTTGCTGATATTAGAGGGACATGAGACCTCACCCACCTGTCACTGTGGATTTGTTCTCCCCGGCCATCCTGACTCTCCCGCAATCAACACACATCTCCTTCCCGTTGTCTTGCCTCTCTTTCCGGCGGCTCTCTGCCGACTGCAGCCTCTTCTCCAGGGACTCCACCTGCTCTCTGCACCGCAGCACCTCCTCAACAAAGCTCTCCTCCACCAGCCGGGTGATCTCATAGATGGCAGCCTTGAACACCGTTTCCATTACTCCAGAAAGTTGGGACTGAAAAGACTGAATATTCTCCGCCATTGTGGCGATTGTGTGTTAAATCTTATATGCAAAGGCTTTCGAGTTAATAGAGAATAAAATGTCTGACTTAAACTTTAAAGGACTGTACCTATTTTAAATTAGGCCATTAGGCTACGCGTACGTTTAACTTTCGGCAGGTTCCCATAGCACTAAATTACGGCTAAATGAATAATCAGGATAATTTTGCTACCAGCGTTAGCCACCTAGCTTTTTCCACTAACTTTAGTTTAGCGTAAACCGACCATTATCTGAAACATCTATTACCCTATCAGTTCTTCATACTGTGTACGTTCAAACCATACGTTTGGGGAATAGCTTACTAACTTATCCCTTATTGCAAACTGCTTATAATCCCATAGTTGTTCTATTTCCCTACTCAACAGCCAGACGTCCTGCTTTAAAAATACGGATGCCGAATTGAGACCAGTTCTTTTTCTTCTTCTTCTTCTTGGGTTTTTCTGGCGGTTGGCAAATATCACATGGTGTGCATTACCGCCGCCTATTGGTATGGAGTGTGGGACAAACTGTCTATTTCGTGTGTGTACTGTTCATATTCTATTTACCAAATTTATTTTCCTAAAGAACTTTTTTACTTTCTGATTTTTTTCAGTATGTACACCATATTAAATGTTTCTTTAACCTTTCAAAATTCTCCTAATTTATCTCTCTCTCATATCTAATGTCTCATTACATGTTTAATTGTCTCACTCTGACCACAATGTGACTGATTTTCTCTTCTGTTTCTCCTTCCTGTTCTCAAATCCCCCACCTTCCACTGAATCTTATGTCTTCTATCTTTGTTTTCTTTATTCCATTCTTTCTGCCACTTTTTCTTGGGTATTTCTTTAATAATACTTCTTGCTTCTGATTTGCTTGTGGTCATTGTAAGGTTCACATGTTCTGTAGTTGCCCTTTTTGCCACCTTGCTGTTTCATTTCCCTCAACTTAAATGTGTGCTGGTACGCACAGAAATGTTACTATCCCACTATCCCACTTTCTGTATTCTAGTCTTTCTTAGCGCTTACTTCAGTTCAGCATTTTTAAATAGGGCATTTAGTAACTTAACATTTTCTTCAGTATTCTTGAGTAAATCCTTATCCTTATCCCTTATCCTTATCTTTCATACCTTTGCTTGCTTTTTTTATGCTTAAGAAATTCTGATAAATAGGATTCTTTTAAAGTATTTTAAAGACTTTATTTCTTGACTTGATTGGTCTTCTTCTTCCTCTTGCTTAAAGGAGGTTGGCAAGCAATGTTTTGGTGCATTACTGGCACCAGCTGGAATTGAGAGTGGATTAGGATACTAATTTGATACATATATTTATAAACTACATATTTATATAAACTACTATTTTGCCTCTATTAACATTTTAAGGTATTTCAGCAAAAACGAATAACATTCCGAACTAGAGACTTTGTCCAAAAGGTCTCGTATGTCCAGGTGCAGTTTGTTGTCTTATAAATTACATACCAGTTTCCTTCTTTCATAAGCGTTTTTGGTGCAAAACAATAAAACATGTTTGACCATCCATTCTTGAAAACAAAAGTCACATTTCCCTGTAGCAAGTTTTCCTAATCTAAATAATGTATTGTTTAATCACGTATGACCAAAGCGTAATCTGGAAAAGGTTTTTTAATCCATTCTATTTCGTCCTGTTTTTCACATTATGCAATTTTTTCTTGAAATGTTATAAAGCCACCTTCCAGTTCTTCCTTTTTCCCACTATTTCTGCCATCCTTCCTTGACCTATTGTGTAATTACTGATTTAATTTCTCCTTTACTGAATGCTACCATTAAATCTATTTCACTCCTTTTTGTGGCTTGTTTTTCATGTTTGCCTATCATTCTTTTATTCCTACATGCGAAGGTTTCCATGTAACAGAAACTGTTAGTCCCATTGCTTGGTACAGTAATTGTTGAATTTCTAATAAAAGGTCTGATCTGCTGCCTGAATGATTGTGTTTCAATAAATATAATGATGAACCTAAATCAGAACAAACAAAATGGACTTCCTCAATCTATCCCAAATGTTTTATCAACATCTCATCTGTGTATACTGAGATGCCATCACTTATTCTTTTACCTGTTTTAAAACTGAAATGTGGAGTAATTTATGAAACACAGTTTCGGTTATTTGAGTCTTTTGATGCATCCGTATAAATTTTAACACTTCCCTGTAGCATAGTATTTATTTTATAAATATGCTTGAAATGTTCTCTTTGATTTTCAGTTTATCCAACAGAGTAAGATCAGTATCATTTGAACCATTGATTCACATCTTCTTTAATTTTATTAAAAATCGTCTTTCCACATTATATCATGAGCTTTATCTATGTCAAAAAAGACAGCCATCATGCTCTCCTTAACTTTTGCCTTTCTGATTTCATGTTCCAAACATAAAACAGGGTTCATAGTAGCTATTTCTAGCTTTCCTAAAAGCCTGAAGTTTTGATAAGCATTCCTTCTTCTCTGCAAAGTAGGTCAGTTGTTCATTTATCATTGTTTTCATGAATGTGCAGTCTCTCCTTGTCGTCCACCTAAATTACAAGAGGTGTGAACTTTAAAAAAAATTCAGTAGCAAAACAATTGCCTTCATCTCCTCTTTCACAGTGGTTGATTTGCCTTCCTTTAGAATTTGATATCCATATTTTCTTTTAATTCCATTCATTCTATTCATTTTTGAAATGTCTGTTTCTCTAGATACTGTATTAGAAAAGGTTCCCCATTTATTACAATAGTTTTAACAACATCTTGTAAGTTTTTATATCAGATAATATATCTTGCAAAAGCTTTATTGCAAGATTTTGTAACAAAATCAGATTCTTTTGCCCGCCATGGTACTATTTCCGTCTTAGTTTCCTCTTTTCATCTGGAATGCTCGACGTGCTCAGTTTCACTGAAGAGATAAATGTGCTCACTACCGCCCTCTACTGGTACCGTGTGAATTAGAACGTTTTCTATTTTGTATTTCATTCAGTAAATATATATTTCATATTCTCTGCTTCTCTTGCATTTGATTCTTTTGTAAATATTTGAGATGACTTTCCTTTTTTGCATCATGAGCTGCCCTTTTTCCCAATTTTACTTTTTAAAATCAAAAAACACACCGGTTCGGAACAATCCTGACTTTACAATAAAAAAAAAAGGAAAACAATCAACTACACCAGAGCGACCTGAGTAGGTATTTTGGATTTCTTGCACATTTTTCCAAAAAATATAGTAGCTCCCTTTCCCTAATGTATATAGGAATATGGCATTTAAAGTTAACATTTCCTGAATTATTGCAAATGAAGTCATAAATCAATAAGAAAATCGGTATCATAAATGCTAGAATTAATTTACCTACAACTCCTCAGAAATAATTATAATTTATTTGATAGATAAAATTCTATATACAATTTTATCAAATTCTGACCAGACACTTAAAAGATGTTCACAGAAGGGGCAGCAACAAATACTTCAAAGAACAATTTCTAGATTTTGATTCTTTTAAAAGTTTAGCTAATGTCGAAAAATTGCAATGTTCAAATGATAAAACCTAAGATTATTTATTCAAATCACTGTGCAGAGCACTGCGATGGACCAGGGTGTACCCCGCCTCCTGCCCATAGACTGATGGAGATAGGCACCAGTGACCCACTATGGAAGAAGCGGTAGAAAATGGCTGACTCACTGTGCAGAGCAAAAATGTGAGAATGATTTTGCATCAGAAATCTGTCCACACTTCACTAGCATTAAAATTGACAACTATTTGATAGTATGTATCAGTTAGCAACCTTTGAACAGAAGTCATTAAGGTGGTGCCCCCCTTTAATGCATTCTACACTACAATGCTCTCTTGGTTTGTTTTTTTAAGGGGACATATTAAAATTGACATCGGGAATGAAAACTGCAGATCACTTCTAGTTGCCGTTGCTCTTGACCATAAAACAGTTGAACTGATTAGTGCTTTGTACTGTTAAAGGCACAAACAAGCCTCCATAGAGACAGTTTCCCCAGACTGTCTCTCTGTTGAACACAGTGAACACCTCAGAGCCAGGGCAGATAGCTGCTCTCCTGGTAACAAATAAGCATGCTGCTCTTTCACAACCTGCCTTCTCTCTTACTGGCATAAAAGCATTTTGTGTTCCTTAAAATAGGTGTAATCTGTGTTAAATTGAAAGTAAAGTCTGTTGTCCACAGTTGTGACCAGGTATTTCAAATTATCCACTAAAAACAACCTGTTCCACTTTGTTGCCTTGTGTAAATATTGGCCTACATGCAGCCCATCTAGTACCATCTTCCATCCTATTTTCCAGACACAGCTCTTTGGTGCAGCTAACACTCATATCATACACTCTTTTGTTGCAGCTCCAGATATTAAGGAGTTGCTTTGGCCAGTTATTCATCCATGTTCTGATGATCATCTTCCATTACTAAATCATCAGGTGCAACATATTTTAGAATTGTTATTATGCATTTATTTAAATGAACACTTTAATTCATGGTGTTTATTTGTTAATTACATCGTTCTCCTGAAATGGGACTCTCCGCCACAGTTTCAAGTGTTTTACAACCTCTAACAGGTTTTCTTACAGAGTTCTCCTGTAGTTAAAATGTCTACTATTCACAAAGGCAGACTCAAACTACTGAAGCGTGAAACAAAGGGGCAGCTTGTGATGTGAAAATACTGGCAGATATGTGTTATTTCCATCTGGTCGGTAAAGCTGTTAATATGGTAGCTACTACATCCTACCTAGAAATTCAATCAAGTGTATTAAAACTATCACACAATTACGGCTGAGAATTTTTTTAAGTGTGTTCCTTTGACTTGTTTTTTTCATTATTTTGAGGGGAGCTATACTTTTTAAGTATTGCTTTATATTTAACGTTGTCTCATTGGGTGGTAATTGTATGCAGGGTGAATAGGAAGAAGAAGAACAAAAACCTCTGTAAGAGCAAGAAGGATGTTCTGTGGTTATTTTTTTATCAAAAGACTTCCTGTTTAAGACGTAGTGCATCAATGTGGTCGTGTTAACAGTAAAACAAAAAAGCCCACTCATTTATTGTGGTACAGATTGACCTCTAAGAAACTGTTAAAGATGTTTGGGGGTGGTTAAAAAGTTTTAGAATCATCTTTGGATTATAGCTCTCTGCTGCATCTCTAAAAACATGCAACCTAAATGGATAGTTTCAACATTTTTGGATGTTGTCTATCGTCTGTGTAAAGATTTGAAAAGCAAGAATTGGACTTGGACTATACATCCAGGTAAAGTCATAGATAAATTTAAGAAATATTAAAGTATTATGAGGTGGTTGGCTGGCAGTGATTGGGGAGCAGGATAGGGTTTATACAGGATTGATCAGATCAAATATGGATTATGGAAGAATAATTTACAGTTTAGCAGCAAAGAAGCATCTGGAAAAATTTGACATTTGACCTTTGCACAGGAGCATTCAAAACCACATCAACAGCAGCTCAGAAATTCCATTAGATCTGAGAACACAGTTATCAATAACGTATTGGTTTAATATGCAAGGGAGTAACCTGGATCATCCAATATGTGACATCTTAAGTCCATGTTGGGAAAAAAGAAACAAGAAGTTTCAAATGGGTTATTAGAAACAGAAGAACAGAAGAATTTCAAGTACATCATTTAGAAATAAGTCCAAATATTACCTTTATCATTTATACCACCTTGAATTTGACCAGAAGCAACAGAACTTAATTGTTTACTTTTTAAAATACAAAAGCAGAGTACAGGGAAATGTGACCACTGTGAGGAACATGAAACAATAGAACATGTTATATTGGGATGTCAGAAATATGAGCACAAATAAATATATATGAGGAGATAATTTGAAAATAAAGTTTTATATAATATGTATATTCCAAATGAAGTTAGCAAGAATACATATATAAAGAATTATTCGATTTAAAAAAAATAATAGAATTTGATTATAAATACGCACTTTTGAGAAATTAAACCACGACGAACCACACTCCATACCAGCTGGTGGCGGTAATGCGCACTTTCAGTTTTCTGCCAACCGCCAATAAACTCCCAAAGAAGAAGAAGAACGAGGAGGAAGTAGACACGTTTTAGCCACTTTATTGTGGCATTGTTTATCACGCAATGGGTCGTCTTTAGTTTCGGAGGTTCATGTTAACTCAGAGGTCATTTGTTACTGGCATAGGTTTTAATTGTTTAGATGATATAAAACTAGAATTTAGGACAATAGTTTGTGACCGGATATTGCCTCAACAGATCGTCAATTGATGTGCGTCACACAAAGCAGAGACCGCGTCCTGTCCGTGTGAAGGAGCCATATTGGGTTAGCCGCTTATGCCCTGTTTTAATGCTTCCTTTCTACAAGTGAACTCGTTTTTGACACAAACTGAGGGATTTCAGGGTATATCAAGATGTCGGCGGATGATTTTCAGTCGAAGTATGCCTCCGTTATGGAAAGCATGTTGAAGAGCGCCATCGCAGAGACCACGAAACTTTTTGAAAACATGGTAGATGAGCTGAAAGCAGAAATCTCACAGATCAAGAAGGAGAACGAGGACCTGAAGACGAGATGTTTCCAATATGAAACTGCCAAAAGCAAACCGGATGCTCTCCCAGGAGAAAGTCTCTCTATTACAGAACCAGGCGACGCCTCTGAGAAATGCGATACTGCTGTACAGTGTGGTGAGTAATTATCTCACACTAAGTATATCTAGATTTAATAATTCATCGTGTTTTTGTCTGTTATTAGCATTTTATAACCAGACCCGCGAGGTTTCTTACGTTATTTGGATCGCTTGTCTAAGCTCATGGCCGTTACGTAATCAACGTACGTAACAAGGCCCGTCTTATCAGGAGGGTGGGACGCACAAAAGGAGGGAAACCATACTGTGGTCTTTCGGTGTAAAGAACAAGTGAAAACGAAAGGGAATCAGCCACAGACTTGGAATTATGTGAATGTTTTTACTAAAAGTTCGAGAAATCTCCAAAATGTTGCCGATTTAAATCCTTTCTCGACCCTCTAGTGGATTCATCTCTTTACACTCGAGATGCACATCCTGATTATTGAGAAATAGAGAAAATATGAAACTTGCTGAATGTTGTTTTAGATGCTGTTTTTTTTTCTCGCCATTTTGAACAGTAATTATTTTAAGTCGTTTCGTATCCGGCTTCATCTAAGTACCAAAATCAGCCGTCTGGTTCCCACTGTGACAACCACAGATTTAAAGTAACAACTAATCTACTAGCCAGAAAACGTTGTGACTCAAACAAATGTCTGTCCACAAGAATCTTTAGAAAAAAACAAACAATTACGTTAAAATGTATGTAAAACATCTCTAAATGTTTATCTCTGTAAGTCATGACCACGCTTAACTAAGAAGATAAATAAGCTATATGGTTGGTTAATTGTTTTCCTGGGTACAAAATATGGACTTAAAAACTTTACTACAGTATCATAGTATTGATAAGTTATAAAATAAAAATTTTAAAAGAAAGGGAACCTAAGTATATCACAATTAAACTAAACGTAATAAATCTATGATGCAACTCTACTAGTCAGTGTTTTACAAATATGTTTTGTCAAAGACAAAGTTTCACGCTTGTTTTATGTGACAGTAAAGTAACGGGTCCTTTTTGGTAAACTAAACACTCTTAAAATATGAATTTAAAATGCATCTTATAGTCTAGCTGTCTGATTTACAATAGCGTTGCGATTGTGTTCTAACTAAATCAATCATCAATGATAGAGTTCAGGATGCTGGTCCTGCTCCTCGTTTCATTTTTGTATTTTTTGACAGCAACTGATATTGTGAGCTGCTGCGCGAGAGACTTTATTCCCACACTGTGTTAACCGTGTTTTAAAGAGCTGCCATTATATTCTAACAGCTCCTCGTTTAAATACTTAGCTTTATCATTTATTTGTCATTATTTATTTGTAAACAGCTGTCTGTCTATTTACAGTTTATAAGAAGTCTCCTGTAAATGTGCCTCTTGGATCTGCTGGCAATCTTTGCATGTTGGAGCAAGGATATGAGTCACTGCATGTTTTTTCATGGCTGCTGCTGTTGTGCTAAAAACTAAGAGTTGTCCTCCTCTTTCATAAACTAAGCGTTTTGCTTTGAACACTGTAATATTTTATATTTAATGCTCAAAGCGCTTTACACTAGAGCCACATTCACCCAATCGCACTCACTAACGCTCACACATTCACACACCGATACGCAGATCGGTAGGCAACTTGAGGTTAAGTGCCTTGCCCAAGGGCACATCGACCTATGGCAGGAGGAAGCTGGAATCGAATCCACAACCTTCTGATTGCAAGACGACTACTCTTCCTACTGAGCCACAGTGTTGATGTCTTTCTGTTTGGTTTCATCGCAAACATAGAACATGTACAATGAGTGCTCTAACCAGGGAAACAAAAAATCTTTATTTTCATTTTATCAAGGTTTCATTGAAGAAAAAATTATTGTCGACATGTGCAGTTTTGGCAGATGTGACTATATGCAAATTGCATACAATGATACTGCGATAACGATAAATTTGTGAGATATTGGGCAGCCCTAGCATGCAGTGCTATGTTTAGATCTGTCTCAGAACAGCTGTCTGTCTTAAGCAGAGAAAGTGTGTTACATCAGCATTAATGGCAAATAGGTGTGACTGTCCCTGTGAAAAGCGTAAAGCATTAAATTGCCTGGATTGTTAAGGAAAACCAATAGTTATTGGAGGAAGCTGTACAATTTTCCACGTTCTACGCTGGGTTCAATTTCAATTGTTAATTTATTCCACCCTTATTGTTAGGTTAGTATGTAATTGCACTGTGTTCAGGCTCTCCGTGTCAGCGGTAAATTTTATGACTCTTGTTGTTTATTGCAGCAGAAAGTCTCACGGGTGTTCTGGGAAACACATTAAAACGACTACGACCAAGTTTGTTCTTTGCCAAAACAGCAGATTTAGTCAGCTGCAACTTTTTCCAACACAACCATGTTGTTGAGATAAAAACGATCAATTTTAATTTCCCTGTTAGCTGGATAGACAATCTCCAGCTAGGCCCTATGTTTACAATGAACCGAAAATTAAAAGACCGTAACATTGCAAGTCATATTGTCACTGTGGCATTCTGCAACATCATTGCATTGCATGTGTTTCCTAATATTGTGTAGTCCTACTAAAAGGTAAATAATAATAGCACTCATTTAAATTTTTAAACTGCAATCTCATGAAACGGGGAGTGGAAGTTATTCAAATCCCAAAACTTAACACGCTGTTGCTTTTCGTAAAGTGGAGCATATTATCACACTGTGACTTAATTTAGCACTGATTTTTTTTTAACAATGTCCTAAAATAAAAATAGGTTGGGACAAAATAGCAATGCCCGAGTATGAAAATGGGGGTCTCAACTGGTGATGGGATGAACTGGCCTAAAAGCCACATGTGGTATGTCCAAACAGGATGTTTTTACTACATAAAAGTTAGCTTAAATCATCTTAAATAATTTGGTCAAATAGAGAGAACCAAACCAAACCAAAAATATATAAATCCATAATGTAAACTGCATTATTTGTGTATTACTCTACCTTAGTCTAGATTTATTCAGACTGGAATTGGGTTGTTGGAGGACTCAGTTAAAAGTGGAAATCTCTTACTTTGTATTTATTTCAGTAGAAGAAATCTTCTACTTCTTTAGAAGATTTTACTAATAATTTTCAAGCAACAAAAAACATTTGTTTTTATAAAAGGAGCAACGGTTTAATAAATTGCAAGCTGTGTTTTAAAGAATCCGTTAGCCATGTGAAGCAGACCTGGTTATATTGCAGTTTTCTAGCTGATCTGACTACAAGGTTGCCAAAAAGAATGGAAGAGACTGATTTTTATTTTATTTTATTTTATCGAATAGAATAAAGGCTTGATAAATGTCAGACTGTTTAAATAAATATTTGTTCGGTGTAGAATTATCCAATTTAGGCTTGACTTGTTTGTTTTTGAACCAGAGATGAAATAGCCTTTAATTTAGTGCTGATAAGAAACTGGAAAAGTAAACGCAAACATCTATTTTTCTTAATTAAAGCCTCCCTTGTTACTTTCAGCACTGTATTCTACATTCTGTTGGTCTTTAACATAAAGGCTCCTAAAAATATATTGTTTAATTTGTAATGTGACAGTTTGTGGGGTATGAATTATTTTACACCTTTCTGCAAGAAAAGCAAAATTATTTTAAAAGCTACACTGTATTTTAAATTTGTTTATCAAATTTAGCTCACTTTCTACCTTGTGAAACTTTTTGAGTCTGAAACATAATCTGTTTGTACTGACATATTGTTGCGTGTTTTTTAACTTTACAGATCTCGTTCCTTGCCGGACAATTCTGGTGGAGGAGTGTGAACCATTAGTGCACACTCAACTGGAAAGGCAAGCCCAACAATACAGCTATGAGTGGAACAACTACAGTTTACAGGAGCACAACTATGTCAGTTATAGAGACAGAACTTCTCAGATGGAATTTGTAGTTGTCAAAAAAGAGGTGCGTTTGAAACTTGGTACTTAAAATAATTCCCATGTTTTTCTTTGCAAATGTATTATTTGTCACCCTGCTGCAGGAATCTCATTGTGATTCTTCTCTGCAGTCCCAATTGAAGCAAGAAAATGATGACCCCGATGTGGCTTGTGGACAAGTCTTGGGTAATAAAATAAGTGAGGAATTTTAATCTGTGGGGGGGGGGGTTCCCCACAATTGAAGCTGGCAAATTTTAATGCTGTATTCCCAAATTTTTAACCATGTTATATATTTTTTATGAAGTTATTTTTTTATTCCTTTATCTCTGTATTTGCCAGGTTCATTTGGGGCTTCTGTTGGTGGAGCTGATATTGGAGGACCAAATATAAACAATTCTTCAGCTGAACACGTAACAGTACCTCGGAAAAGTAAAAACCAAGTAGTTCTACAATTACCTTGTTCAGAAACAAACAATTCACAGATTGCCCAGAACCAGTCCACTGACATACAGCATTCCTTGGTTATTTCACTTAAAGATGCTCTGAGGGATGATATTAAGGAAGAGGCTGAAATAGTAGAAGTGGCAGAACGGGAGCTCTCAACATCTGGAGACAAACAAATGGTTCCTCAAGCATGTCGCATGGACAGTGCAACAACTCATAATGAGCAAAGTCCATTGCAGTCTGCATCAGTCAGCACACAAATGGCAAGTGTGGAATTAAACAGTAAAGTCTCGGGAGGTGAAGCTAATTCCAAGCCTAATTCTTCATCGGGTCGCAGAAGAGGACGACCACCAAAGAAAACAAAGCAAAAAGAAGCTATTCCTTCATTAACTGATAAAGGTCCAAATCACCAGGTGGACTTAACTTCTTACCCGCTGATGGGGTCTTTAACACATCCATCACCTCCTTTGGTGACGGTAACGTCATCCGTCAGCAATTTATCGGTCAAAGAGAGTTCAAATATTTCTTTTGAGGGCACCAACACAGAAGTTGAATCTTTGAGTAGCAGCTTTTCTGGAGAGCAACCCATCGTTAAATTGCAAGAGCGTTGCCCAGAAGTGGGAAATGATTCAACAGCAGATAAAACGCCGAACATCTCAATAGACGTGACCCCACGAGCATCCTCAAGTTTGCTCAAAGGTTGCCAGACTTCTGTTAGCCTTCAAGATGCCTTGCTGCTCGTCGAAGCCATGAATCAGTCGACTATGGAAAATGGTGTATCCCCACTAAAGGTCCCATCACAGCCTCAGATAGAGTCCAGTTCTGCTTCCTCTGTGGGTTGCTTTAAAACAGTAGCTGAGACTCCAACAGCACAACAGAGCACTGAAACACGGCTCACGTCAGCTCAAAATTCACCTGTCTCTGCCAACTTAACAGCCGAAGATGCATCTAAAGAGGTAGACCATCAAAACGTTGTCATGCCGCAATCATCAAATTTACCTGCCCCTCTGAGCTGCACTGCATCATTGTCATCTTTATCATCAACTGTTGTAACTCAGACTGTCATACAGTCACTTCCACTTCCTTTAATCAATATTCCACCACCCAGCAAAGGGCCTCGTACAATAATTATTCTCCCAAGACCTTCTCTTGCTTCTGATAATGCCAAAGCAGGGTCTCAAACCCTACATAGTTCGGTTAACTCAGCAACAATGAACAAATGTAATCTACCTCCTTCATCTACAGCAGAAGCATTACCTCACGAAAGACCTGCCCTTTCCTCAGTTCCCCAAAAAACTATTAAAGTTGTCTACAGGAAACAGGATCATGTCATTCCTTTACAGTCAAACACCATCTTAAAAGATCGCCAGGATGTGGCACCTCAGACAATAACTATTGTTTCAAAACCGATACCATCTGTGGTCTCTAGAGAACATGAGCCAATTTCTCCTTCAGTAAAGGAGGACAAGAGCAAACTAAGAGATTCTGTTCCTCCAGAATCATCAAAACAGTTGATATCTGAGTTACAAGAATCAAGTTTATCTTGTTCAAATCATGCAATATTATCTGAAAAAATAAATGATACAAATGATGACCTCAACTCTTCTGGCCAAATTCCCTCTATTGTTGAATGTATATTAGCTCCCAGACAAGAACATTCAGGTCCAGAACAACCAGCTGACCAAGTACAATCATCAGTGTCTTCATCATTACCCCAAGCTACTGAATGCAAACTGAGTGCAGTGGTCAGATTAACTCGTCTCCCGTTTTTCATTTCAACCAAAGAACCAGTCTTAATGTCAACGCTGATATCAAAAGGTATCGTCCAAGGAAAGCCATCATCTTCTCATGTCTCAGAAGAGGAACCTGTTGACAATTACCTGCACTCACCAGGGCCCAGTACTCCAGATCGACAAACTCCTGATTTGGAGCAGGACATTTTATGCAGGGATATGGAGGATGAACAAGAAGATGCAATCATAACAGAGAAGGATACATCTCACCCTCACATTCAGATGAGTAAAACTCAGTTTCTGGCCAAACTCTCTGTATCACCCTTGGAAAACAAGGTAAACTGCCAAAATGCATAAATATTGTCTTTTTTTTTTCAGTAATGTGCTAAATTCAAATCTCATTCTCTTTACAGTCCAACGCTAATGAAAGTTCAAATGCCAAAGGAACCAAATCCATTGTCTCCCGTCTACGATGTCATCTACAGGCTCATTTGGAAGCAAAAAGAAGTTCTACCAAAAAGGTTGCAGAAACAGAAATGAAGACCGACAACAAAAACAAGAAACCACGGTTAAATGTTGAAGACATAATTGAAGAACCAGATCGAACTCTTAGTATTGTTTCTCCGAAAAAGATCTCTTGTACACAGAGATCAGGACCGCACAAAGTTAGTGGTGAACCAGATAACATTTCTACAATGTCTGGATCTACAAATGAATCATCTAATGCAGGTTATAAGAAGCCCAGTTCAGGCAGACATTGTCTAGGTTCAAAAAACATGAAGTCTTCCTCTGAGTGTTCAAGGCAGTCAAGCTCTCCAAAAGAAAATACAACCATGAAAATAACTAAATCAACATCTGTGAGCCCGAGGACGTCCTCATCAGATGAAAATAATACAATTTCAAGAGCCATTTCTGTCAGTCACGAGAGACCCACCAGTATAAGTTCTAAAATAACATCTGATGTTTCTACCCCTAAAAGTACAAAATCCAGTTCATTGACTCCTAAGAGGTTACCAAAAGTAGCTTTTAGCCTTGAAAAGACTAAATCTAGTGCAGTTGAAAACAGCTCAAGCCATGGGATGTCTGGCACCCCAAGCTGCTCTACTCCACATAAATTCAAGCCCAGGACAAAACCAATGAAAAGAGAATCCAGTTCTTTCAGTCCCAGGAGGTATATCGTGGATGCAGATGGGTCCATTACTGAAACAACTAAGCGTGAACCCAAATCCCCCAGTCTCAAGCATCGTAAAATGGCAAAACGAGTCGCCAATCCCCAAATGTCTGGAGAATCCAATCCTAAGAAACCCAGACCACTTCAAGGTCACCCTGGTCGGAAAATAAACCATAAAGTTGTAAATGCCAGGAAATTGACCAATGAGGCTAAAGGCAAGAGGAGGGTTGGAAAAAAAAGAGGTAGCTATAAAAAAAAGAAACTGGAGTTACCAGTGATTCAGTCAGGGGTTTTAAAGAAGTGTCAAGCTAAAGTGTGGTACCCTCCTACGCTACCACCCAATGAAAAACCTATTACAGATATAATAAGACCACCACCTCTAAAGGTAGAATACAGAGTTCCTAATATACCCTTCAGTGCTCCACCTATTGTATCGCCTTTACAGCCATTGGCTGTCATCGGCAGGCATCTCCTGAGGAACCAGTGTGGGGAATGCGGCCGTGTTTTTAGCAACACCAATGCACTTGAGAGCCATGTTGGTCTCCATAAAATATACCGTCCTTTCTCCTGCAAACTCTGCGGGAAGTACTTCCCAGACGCCAAGACATTTAAACGCCACGATCGGGTGCATCGCAATGGCAGGATCCACGTCTGCCAGCATTGCGGTAAGGGCTTTGTTTACCGTTTTGGTCTTAGCAAACACATCCAGATGGTCCATGGCAGGATAAGACCTTTTATCTGCCAGGTATGTGGCAAAGGTTTCTACACGAAACGTGATGTAGAAATCCACATACGGATCCACACCGGAGAGAAACCTTTTCAATGTGACATCTGTCAAAGAAGATTTACGAGGAAAGTGGAGTTAAATGTGCATTTGAGATGGCACAATGGAGAAAAGAGACATTGGTGTCAATATTGTGGAAAAGGATTTTTGGATTACAACAACCTGAAAAGACACAGATATACCCACACTGGGGAGAAACCATATTCCTGCCCGCACTGCCCCAAGAACTTCACTCAGACCGGTCACCTGAAAAAGCATGTTAAAAGTGTGCATCAAAAATAAGATTGGTATAAATTAAAAAACAGGGTACAACCCTATTCCCCTCAGTACAGTAGTGATTTGTATAGTAGGAGATAAGAAATTGAGCAAATCTTCCATGTTGTGTTCATCAGATGGTAATTCTTTTTCTCTTATTTGATTTTAGTTGAGACTTGATGCAACAAAAATATCTACAATGTTTACAGTTTTAGGGACGGGTCAAATTTTCCTTTAAAAAAAGAAATGAAGGTAAAAGTAATTCTTGTTTATGCATGCAAGGGTTTAGCAAAATAAAACAAAAATGGGTGGTTGCAAACTGTTTAAAACTAAGATCCAAGTTGCAAAGTGTAAAATGTGAATATAGGTGCATTGTCACACTAAAATTCAATAGAATTTGCACAAAATAGATGTAATTATTAGAAGGTAGGTTGATGTTTTATTTGTTTTAAACTGTGATTTTAATGGCACAGTGTGCTTTTAATAGTGTAGATAAAACATACAGAATATGTGAATTTCCCAGAATCTGCATGTTGTACCTGAGTTTTTATTTTTTTCAATTATATGATACCTAAATATTTGACTCGCTTTTCCTTACACAAACACAATAAAGGAAAATATTTTACAGGAATTAATAACGTGACATTGGAATTTAAACCAGCAATAAACGTATCATTTTTAAAAATGTAATTTTTCTTCATATTTGAGAGGATTTTAATATTGCAATTGTTTTTTGTTTTTTTTATTACATAGCTTTGTTAGCCATAGTGTTGTTTAGCAGTTGAATTACGCTGGTTGTGCAGTAATTCAACAAGTATTTAAGCATTTCGTGTCGACATCAGAAGAGCTGCGAACCTTCTCCTTTGTGGTTAACACCTGTTAACCCTACTTATGGCCAGAATCAAAAACATTGGCTTGTAATTCACGTAGGTGTCAGGATAGGAACTGTTTGAGCAGAAAAAAAGTCTGCTTATGTTTGATATCTAAGTGTGTGATTTATGTTTATTTTGAGCACTTCGGCACTGCTTCAGTGTCTGCTATTTCGATTAAAGACCTAGGAAAAGTGTTAAGTTAATCTAATACTTTAATTATTGTTGGATTGCAGAGTCATACTTTAAATTACCTGAGATTTTTCTTTCAGCACACAAGATATTATGTTTAATAAAACAGACTTAATATGTAAGTGTGGAAGGTATTTGTATATAATGTAAGTTTACTGATTTTTTTTGTCCATTTCAGATGGATATTTTGTTTGAAGAAACAATAAATGAAACGTACAAAGATCTTTTGTTTTTTTTTTTTTTGTTTTTTTTTTTGATTATGTTGGAATTTAACCCTTAGGGTATGGCGAACCAAAAGGGTGAAAAATCATCCGTATGTTAACGCGTTGTAATCCATAAATGACGGTATGCGCTATTTTTACGTGCAATCGCGCTGTGTATCTCAACCCGTAGTGACGTAAATAATGCACGATCGCGTAATAACGCGCGGTGGCGTAGGTAACGTGTGGTGACGTCTTATGCATATTTTATCATCAAGAGGCTATCTTACTGCTCAGCCAGACAACCAGTAGATCCCTGATCTTTGACAGAAAGTACATGCTCCTACCCTTCTGCTCCTGTCTGAATAACACCTAGTTTAACAATAAAGTTTGGTATGATATGGAGCTCATTGTAATTGTTATTTTTGGACAATAAAACGTCAGTCATCTTTAAATGGCAATTATCAATTTAAACATATATCAGCATTTGACAACCTGCAGAAAGACTCGTGTTATTTAGTCCACTGCTGTATTTCCTTTTTCTTTTATTTGTTTTGACTTGTATTATGCCTTGGTTGATGTTTTGGGTTTTATATTTAAAATGACAAAAGAAACATTTAAAAGATAGTGTTTATCAACTTGCAATTCCTCTTACCTGACAGCAGATGTCAGCAAAAGGTTTGAATCCTGCATCTGAAGACTTGAACAAGAATTTAAATCTCACTTTTCACGTTACAAGTCGATTTTTAAACACCCATGTTTTTAGGATCATCAGTGAACAGTTTTAACATCTTAAATGTCCACAAACGCAAAGGACAGCCATTTGAAGTAAACCCAGGATGAAACCTCTCGTTAATGAGGCCAGGGCGCCAGTTAAAACTAATCTTATAGTTTTCTATGTTGTGTTGTATTTGTACATGTATGAATACATGTTTGGAAGAACACTATCCTAAATTTTTATAGATTTTGGACTTTAGCAGTTAGTTCTAAGAAGAAACACCAGCAGGTGAGCAGAACACCCCAGAGTCCCGACTACCACCAAGAGAGAGTACCATGTCACCTTTTGCAAAAGGTCAGCAAAACCTTTTACTTCTGCTACATCTGCTGTCAGGTAAGACAAACTACAAATTGATAAACACTGTATCTTTTAAATGTTTCTTTTGTCATTTTAAATATAAAACCCAAAACATCAGCTAAGGCATACAAGTCAAAAAGAAAATACAGCAGTTGACTAAATAAAGTGAGTCTTTCTTTAGGCTGTGTATTTGTAATCAAATGCTATCTGTATAAATTGATTGAATAAAACGCCCTAAAATCTAGTGGCTGAGCACTGCCTCTTGTTAAAAAAAAAAAAAGAATGCATAAAAGGCCAACATGCGTATTTAAAAGACTGCATGTTTTTTTGCACAAGCACGTGTTATTATAGCAACCCAACAGTGCCATATATTGGGATATGTGTATTCATGTACTTTTTTAGCATTTATAAATGTATCTCCAAGTAAGCTACATGCAGTCTTTATATTTTTGCTGATTGTTACTCTTTCAAAATAATAACAAATAATGCATCGCAACTCTTTTGTGGTGAAAATGAGTTATTCTCGTGTTCCTTTTCATCACACGAAGGAGAGCTTGCAGCCTCTAGAATAATTCAAAAAGTAGTACTAAAGAGTTTATTTGTGTGAGTTCATACAGTGATTAACACCAGAGGGTCTGGCTTGCCCTTCAGTTGTGGGATCTAACACTTTTATCCTAAAACATTTTTCTAGGTCTGTTACCTTTTTTTCATTTTTGCCCTTAGTGCATCTGAATAAAACTTATGTAGATCTGGATGTGTAACATGACTTTTTTTTAAAAGAAAACTTAAAAATGTTGATCAATACCTGCTGTAGGAATGAGGTGTTGTTTTTAAGGAACCACAACTTTATTTTTAAGTTTTAAAATAAAGTAAAACAAAAAACGTTTTCTAAAAGAGGATGGATGCATTTTGTTAATGCAACAATGATTTTATGCCTTATAACTTTGGGTGCATGTGGATTTGAATGTGTTCTGTAACTTACATTGTGTATATATAATGTACTCTGTTGAGAGAGATTCTATTTGAAAGGTTGCAAACTTACAACATTCGGCATGAGACTTCCAATAACCGACCAGTTTTTTGTTTTTTTTTACTGAAAGTTATTTATTCATTCAAATAAAAATGACACAAAGATTAATGTTTTTGATCTTTACTGCAGTTTTAACCTTCAGTAATGCTCCAGATATATATGTAGTACTTACTGTGTATTAATGTAGTATCTTTTAAGTATTGAAACAAGTTGCAATATTGTAGCAATGATCTAACACATCCAACCTGCAGGTTATTGTTTCTTGGTGATGTCCCCAGGAAGGCAAGGTGCTGTTTCAGGGGTGTAATAATTGTTAGTTTGCCATCAAAACGAATCAGAGGCACAAGGCCTTCGGTTAACATACTGCTTTAAATATTTTATTGAGTCAAAACCACAGAACATAAGAAGCCTGAAGCCCAACCCCCCCCCCCCCAACAAGAGCATGTTTTTTTTTTTTTTTTAATACTTAGCATTTATTATAAGTGCCTGCAAACTTCTTTAAGACCTTGCCACAAAAATAGATACCAAAAGGCAAAGCCACAGTGGCAACGATAGCGTTTTAGCAGAAAAGCCGGCTGAACGAATGATGGAGTGGTAGCATTTGCCCACATTGCCAACTTTATCCACAGCTACAATCTCGAGAATCTGTGAACAGCAGGAGGCGTTGTAGTAAGCTTGTACAATCGAAGCAGTCAGAGCGGTGTGTGTAAATCTCCCATTGCCTTGATTCAAGGAAATGCTTTCAATCCCAGTCCCATTTCCATCAGTGAAGTTGGCAGAGAGCTCCCACCGGAATAGTCCACACTGCGAAACATCTTTAGGGCAATCATCTGCCAACACGCTTGTCACTTCACACTTTGGTGGAATAAAATCTGTGATCTGGGCAAAATATAGAAAAATGTGGTTATTACTTAAATTGGTTTGACATTACGTCTACAAAACCTAAATCAAACCGGGTTTTTATGATCAGTCATTTTACTTTTGTTTTCAAAAGTAATGTAATATTTTATTTTCAACTAAAAACAAAAGTCTGCTTCAAGACAAAGCGCAATAAAACAAAAAAAAGGTGTAACAATGTGCTTGCATTACTGTGCAACCCTGCAACCTAATACTCTGTTGAACCACCCTTTTAATTAAAATGTAGCATTCGATCATTTTTGATAGGATTCTATCAGCATCAAATCAGCAAATATCATGAAAACCCTACTAGAACTTTATTTCCGGATCATCAAATTTAGTATAACTGATGATAGGTCAGTCAGTCATTTTCTATACCCGCTTCTTCCATAGTGGGTCACGGGGAAGCTGGTGCCTATCACCAGCAGTGTATGGACAGGAGGCAGGGTACACCCTGGACAGGTTGCCAGTCCATCGCAGCTAATGATAGGTGTCAACTCAGAAAGAGAATTAAAGTCTTCAGCAAAGTATTAGCTTAAGAATGTGCACACTTATGCAACCGGTTCATTGCAGCTTTTCCACTTGTAACATTTTTGCTCCTAACAGATTTTCTTATTTTTTAGTTAAATTGTATTAGATTAGTATCACATAAGTTTTGCAAAAGAATAAAAAAAATATTTTTCAGTGCTTTATTTTTTTTTACATCACAAAAACCTGGCATTTTTACAGAGTTGTGTGGACCTTTAAGAGCCAGATTGGATTTTCATATAAGTATGGTATAAGTAATAATACTTTTCTGGCTAAGTTTAAAAGCCATTTTCCAGAGCTAATGTGCTCTTGGTAACCTGTTTGATGGAAGAGCAAACATGAAGGCAAACCGATGTAAACTATGCATGTTTCAGTTCAGTATTTTGTAATATAAATATTACCAAAACTGAAACTTACTACAATATGTGAAAACAGTCCATCCAAACACTGGAGATCCACAGGTCTCTTTTTATGGCTATTTAATGTTTGCCAGTCATTGCTTTATTTAGTCATGAAAAAATATGCTACAATTTTAATTTCTTGACCTATAGGTTATGTCCAAATTTGGTCTAAACAAAGACTTTAAAGTCATGCTTGCTTTGATCAACCCAAAACACCTTTGGACCTAAATTAGACATCAGTTGTCATCTATTATGTGGGCATCTTTTCATCTTTTACTTTTAGAGCACACTTCTAAACTGGCAACATTTTTCTCACGAAGGTGAGGAGCGTTTAAGATCAGTGTTCTTTGCACACATAATGTCAAAACTGAAGAAAATCCTGTTTCCTGGGGATCCTGATGAGAATATCTAATTTTACCTTCTTGACAACAGACAGTCTCAGAACAGCATAATTGGAGTCAACACCACTTGACGACTTGGCTTCAATAGTCAGAGTGACATCGGTGCCTGACTCTGTGGTGGCAGATGGTGTAATAGTCAGTGTAGCTTTAGCATACTGTCCAGTTGACAAGATGATGCTGTCAAAAGATGGGAAAATTACTTTTAGGTTTACAGTGAAAAGATTTGTTAAATTTGATGTTAAGAAAGATGATCGCTTCATCCTAGCATACAGGTACTCCAGGTAAAAAAATACTTTGCAGTATTTATAAAAAAAATACAGTGAACAGCAAAAATGTCAGACTTTGTTTTCATTTTTATCAGTTTAGTACTTTTAGCATTTATTTAGTTGTCTTTCTGGTCATTTTCTGTTGGTCATACGTCCGGTAGCTTCTTAAAGTCTTACGTAGATGCTAGACGTCAATGGAAATGTTATCTTCCCACCCCAAACCCATCATTTCAACATTTTACAGCAACATTTGGAAAAAAAACTATTGGTAACCGCTTTTTCTGACCTGTTTGGGTAGTTCATTGGAAAGTCTCTGTCGTTTCGGGCGTTGATGGTGTATGTACCCCCAGTACCCTGGGTCATCACACTGAACGGAAGCTTAAAAGTCTCACCTGGCTCAACACTGCTGTCCACTGCAGCCTTGGAAAGAAAGAATGACAGCAAATGGTCAATGAGATCAAGCAATATTGTTTCACACCTGAAAATATACTGCCTGGCCAAAAAAAAAAAGTCACCACCAAAAAAAAAGGTCACAATCTAATATTTCATTGGACCGGACCGCCTTAGCTTTTTGGCACGCATTCACTGTGGTAATGTTTCAATTGGCTTCTGCAATGACACAAGATTTATTTCCACCCAGTGTTGCATTAATTTTTCACCGAGATCTTACATTGATGATGGTAGAGTCTGAGCGCTGCACAAAGCCTTCTCCAGCACATCCCAAAGATTCTCATTGGGGTTAAGGTCTGGACTCTGTGGTGGCCAATCCATGTGTGACAATGATGTCTCATCCTCCCTGAACCACTCTTTCACAATTCGAGCCCGATGAATCCTGTCATTGCCATCTTGGAATATGCCCGTGCCATCAGTGAAGAAAAAATCCATTGATAGAATAACCTGGTCATTCAGTATATTCAGGTAGTCAGCTGACCTCATTCTTTGAACACATACTGTTGCTGAACCCAGACCTGACCACCTGCAGCAACCCCAGATCATAGCACTGCCCCCACAGGCTTGTACAACAGGCACTAGGCATGATGGGTGCACCACTTCACCTGCCTCTCTTCTTACCCTGATGCGCCCATCACTCTGGAACAGGGTAAATCTGGACTCATCAGACCACATGACCTTCTTCCATTGCTCCAGAGTCCAATCTTTATGCTCCCTAGCAAATTGAAGCCTTTTTTTCCGGTTACTCCTAACTGATTAGTGGTTTTCTTAAGGCTACACAGCTGTTCAGTCCCAATCCCTTGAGTTCCCTTCACATTGTGTGTGAGGAAATGCTCTTACTTTCACTATTAAACAAAGCTATACTGTTATTTTTCTTCGATTTGATTTCACCAAACGTTTAAGCGATCGCAGATCACGATCAATCAGGATATTTTTCCGGCCACATTTCTCCCTCGAAGACGATGGGTTCCCACTATCCTTCCAGTTTTTAATAATGCGTTGGACAGTTCTTAACCCAATTTTGGTAGTTTCTGCAATCTCCTTAGATGTTTTCTCTGCTTGATGCATGCCAATGATTTGACCCTTCTGAAACAGACTGACATCTTTTCCACGACCACAGGATGTGTCTTTCGACATGGTTGTTTATGTAATGAGAAGCAAATAATTGCACCAGTTAAATTACTTGTTGCCAGCTGAAACATAATCGCCCATTCAGTAATTATCTAATTGGAGGCTCGTACCTATGTGCTTAGTTAAATCCAGGTGGCGACTTTTGTTTTGGCCAGGTAGTGTATTATGCATAACCATTTAACAAAAAGCTCATCTGCTTGAGGTGAAGTTTTCAGTTATAAAAGGTGATTTAATACTTTAACACAGAACTGTAAGGCAATGTCTAATCATTTGAATCTGAATTAACTATTCTTTATATTGATGTCACCAGTCAAACAAATTTAGTTACAGGATGTCAAGAGACACTGCAAGTACAGACCTGGATATTAACTTTTGAGGTGGACATCTGGGTAGTTGACTGTCTCTGATAATCGCTGTTAGACAGTTTGTCCTCTCCTTTCAGAATGATCACAAACTCCCCCTCTGGAATGGCGTCAACCGTGACCAGGATGTCCCCATTGCCCATGTCAGTCATTGTGCCATTGGTAAATGACGCAAGACCGGACACTGGTACCAAACCAACCTCTTGGACAATTATTGAAGACGGACCCTTTCTTCCTATTACTGAGAGCATCAGGGTGGCAGGCTTGCCTGTGTTTTAATTGAAAATAAATTTGTTTTAGTCGACTCTTTCTTGATTTACTATAGGTTCATTAACACAAGAGACCTCATCTGAAATTGATTGTGTTCACAAATTTCACTCGAGAGCTCTAAGCTAGAATAAATTCATTATTATAGTTCCCTTTGAATATATAGAAAATAGCTGTGCTGTGTACCTGTTTGTGGACGTCCAGTGAGTACTGCATAACCTGAGTGAGGTCCTGTGAACTTTTCCACAAAGTCATAGATAAAGGTAATTGTGCTTTGGCCTGGAAACAAACACATTCATATTTAATACAGACTCAGACAAACTTGAATATACCAAAAAACAAGTTTGCCTTCAAAGGGAACTTTTGAAAATATTTGTCCAAATGCTTTTTTGCACAGAATCCTTGTTTATTAAAAAGGGTGTTTGTTGTCTTGGGTGAGGGTCTTCTTCAAGTGGTCAGGGAAACATGACCAACACCAATGCACACACAAAAGTGCAATTTAAAAAGACAAATTTACACACCTGCATTTTTTTAAATTAGAAGCTGTACAACTTGATAGCATTAAAACTACATGCTGAAAGTCCTGGTTGGGATTTAAACTAAAAACTGCAGCACAGTGCAGCCTGCTACTAAAATTATATGATTATATGTCAATGTGTCCCATTTTCGATGGTTAACATAAAGATATATACTTCTGAATGAGAAATTAAATTAATCTTCTAGCGACAGGATAGAACTGATGCTGTTGTATTGACTTCATTTAGGGGTAAAAAAAAAGATGAACAAATATACGGCATCTGACCTGTAACTTTGAGTGTGTATGGCCCACTGGATATGATGTTTATCATCCAGGTTCCTGACTGCTTATCAGCTTTCAGACGGATTCTCCAGAGGTTGCCCACTGTCTGGATGGTTCCCAGTTCACCACTGGCGTCACTGTTACTCTGGGTAACACCTGTAAATGTGGAACATGCATCATTAATCAGCGTGATTACTGACAGAGAAAAAGACAGGCATTATTCCATTATTTTCTGCAATGCTCTTTAAAACTGTGAGTTACCAGCAGGATTGGTTAATGTGAAAGTTAAGGATGTTCCTGTGATGTAGATAGTTATCTTTTTCAGGGATTCATCCAACACAAAGGGAAAAGTCGCTTGCGCTCCGACAACCATAGCTCTCTGAAGAGCTGTTACCTGAGGGAAAGATAGACAATTTATCTCATAGTTCTTTAAACCACTTCATTCACCTCCTGGATAATACATGTAAGAAATCTTACCAGGGCAGACGTTGAGGTGTCAAGGATAATATCTGTAGCCTGGGGGAGTTGTGATTTGGACACCTGGATGGCTTGGCCTCCAGATGCCAAAGCCAAGTCCTTATAGTCATTGAAGGAGGCAGCTTCTAGAGAACGCCGCCGCCTCCCGCTTCTGCCAGTCATAAAGAATGAGACCTATGGAGAAGAGTTAATGCAGAGATTAGAACCTAGAACCTCAACCTCCATTTCTATGTAGACTTGGTATACTTAAGTCTTTATTTAGTGCTTTTGATTGTTTACCGTTGACTTGGTGCTCCTGATGAGAGCAACAATTGTGTCTTTGAGGGCAATGTCTTTGGCTGTGGCATCAGTGAAAACATAGATGTTGGATGAGGAAGGGGCTCCTGTGAGAGCAAGCTGAAAGAATGAAAAGTCTCAAGTCAGGATTCATAGTGTAGCTACCTTAAGGTTTTGGTTGAAATTTAAAAATAACACAGTCAGTTATCCTACCTGAAGTCCTGACAAGCACATCTCTGGTGCATCTCCACCACCTGTTGCTGTGAGCTTAGAGATTTCTGTTTTCATTTTCTGAGCATCAGTTGTCCTGATCATGGGACCAAAGTCTACAAATATACACAAAACTGAGCTGAACACAGAGACTAACCTATAAGTCATATGACTAACCTGTAAATAGTCTTCATTTAGGATTAGTAAGGTAGAATTGCTCTTACCTGGGTCATTGAATGGCACAAGGATGTACTCAGATGGTTCGTCTTGTGTTCCCTTTTTGCTATCAATGATTTCATAAACAACCGCCCTTGCTTCCTCGATGTCATCTGACATACTGCCAGTGGTGTCAATGACAAAGCACACCACAGATGAGCGAGCAATCCCCATCATTCTATGCAAAAAGACAAGGGATTTTTTTAATTGCAAAATTAAATTTTTGGCAGACAGTTATGTACACCGACCTGGCATAACATAATGACTACCTGCCTAATATCGTGTTGTGTCTGCCTTTCGCAGCCAAAACAGCTCTGACCAGTCAAGGCATGGACTCCACTAGACCTCTCATGGAGAACTGTGATATTGGACACCAATCCTTTAAGTTGCAAGGTGAAGCATCCTTGATTCAGAGTTGCTTATATCGCCTCACTCACAGATGTTTCATTGTCTTGAAATTTGGTATAGGAAGTATAAGATTCAAAGTTGTGCTCCTCAAACCATTTCTGAAGCATTTTCACTTTGAGAGAAAGGGAATTATCCTACTAAAAAAGCTAAAGCTGTACTTTGTACACAATATATCATCCACATGGATGGCAGCAGGTAAGATACAGTTTCTTATTTGTTAGATTGGACCACACCTGCCATTGATGGCATTTGCCTGCCCATGACTCAGTTCTTGTTTGAAAACTGTTTCTTCCCTGGACCACTTCAGATCTTGATCCCTGCAGACCGACAACAACCCACAACAACTGCAGTTTTGGAGATGCTCTGCCCCAGTTTTCAAGTCATCACAGTGTAATGAAAATGTATACATTAGAAACTAGCACTAGCATTGTTCAGTCTGGGGTATGTCAGGATTGTCCATCACCAAACAGATTAAAATCCTTTCACTTGCCTATTTTTAGTGCTGTTAACATATCTTCGAATAATAGATAAGATCATGAAGAAGTCATCAGTGTCACTTCACCTGTCAGTATTCATGATGTTACGCCTGATCAGTGAATAAATTCACTTTTTTTAAAATCTTTTACCTTAAAAAGTCATTGTCGCCTGCAGCCAAACGAATGTCTTCTAACAGCTGGAGGCTGGCAGCTATTGCTGCATCTACAGCAGCATTGTGAAACGCCATATTGTCTGAGCGGCGCTCGTCTTTGCTGATGCCTCCTCGAGGAACTGCTGTGCTGGTGAGATCAGATGCACCTCCATGGCTACACTTGCCTGGCAAAGGACAGCAAGAACAAGATAAACTGGGTCATAATTCAACAAGTGGGTGTTTAAACAGTAATAGTTTCTTCAAGAGTTTAGATACAACCTGGCTTACCTTGGTGTAAAGACTGAACACTATTTTGTTTAATATGAACTAATAGAAAGTATTTAAGAGAAAATACATGCTTCCCACAATATTTATAGAAAGCCTTATAATAAATTCCTCTTTTTGTCCTGACCATTATATAACACTGAAAAATTTTGAGAAATCCAGTGTTTCATTTGAGTGCAGTTATTTAGTGGAAAAGACAACCCACATTAGGAAATACATACAAACATAGTCTCTGCTATAATATTTTCCAAGATTGCAGCATTTAGATAGAGGGATCTCTGATCATTCATCTTTGCAAAATCTCTCTAGATCCTCCAGAGTATGCTATTCTCTCTTTAGCTCACCAAACATGTTTACTATGGGATTTGGGGAATGACAAATACAGAAGACCAATTTTGTGTCTGGTGAACCATTTCTATATGAGGATTTGTGATGGTGGAACAGAAAATACTTTTTCCTGGCATCACTATCACTCAACTGGTTGGCATGTAGATAGTGTCTAATGGTTGTTATGGAGACCGCAGTATGCCACTTTCCACTGCAATTCTCTAACATGAGCTATGAAGTTGTTTTAGCTCCCTCATCATCCAGCTCAGTTTGTGGTGGTGATTTAAACATGGATTCTCAACCAGCCTTATTCGTCACAGTTCGAGTTGTTTTAAACCTCATGTACAGCGCCTTGAGTGCCTTGTTGCTGAAAAGCACTTTATAAATAAACTTGACTTTACTTGACTTGACTTAAACTTTCAACTGTTGTACTGATTGTGGAAATGGGTGCATTTTGGCAAGTAGCTTCATTCTTTGAACCATTTTCTGACTTATAAAGATCAATATTTATCTGCCCTACTTGCATGCCATGGCTTCCTGTCTTTCCTGTATTCCTGTTTTAAAGAGTGGCTTAGAGAAATGGGCCTCCCCGTCCTATCGTATTCTAGGGAAACAAAAATGGATTGATAATTTAAACCTAGAACTCTGATTAACTTAAATATTCTAAAACGTTTTGGTTACATTGATTTTAAAGCAACACGGAGTGCCAATAAGTGTGGCACCTGTGACTTATTTCAAAAAAGCAATTAATTGTTAACATGGAAATTTCCCACCACTGAAATAATGTACTTTTTAATACTTTCAATACGTATATAAAGGGGTTGGACAATGAAACTGAAACACCTGGTTTTAGACCACAATAATTTATTAGTATGGTGTAGGGCCTCCTTTTGCGGCCAATACAGCATCAATTCGTCTTGGGAATGACATATACAAGTCCTGCACAGTGGTCAGAGGGATTTTAAGCCATTCTTCTTGCAGGATAGTGGCCAAGTCACTACGTGATACTGGTGGAGGAAAACGTTTCCTGACTTGCCCCTCCAAAACACCCCAAAGTGGCTCAATAATATTTAGATCTGGTGACTGTGCAGGCCATGGGAGATGTTCAACTTCACTTTCATGTTCATCAAACCAATCTTTCACCAGTCTTGCTGTGTGTATTGGTGCATTGTCATCCTGATACACGGCACCGCCTTCAGGATATAATGTTTGAACCATTGGATGCACATGGTCCTCAAGAATGGTTCGCTAGTCCTTGGCAGTGACGCACCCATCTAGCACAAGTATTGGGCCAAATGAATGCCATGACATGGCAGCCCAAATCATCACTGATCCACCCCCATGCTTCACTCTGGGCATGCAACAGTCTGGGTGGTACGCTTCTTTGGGGCTTCTCCACACCGTAACTCTCCCGGATGTGGGGAAAACAGTAAAGGTGGACTCATCAGAGAACAATACATGTTTCACATTGTCCACAGCCCAAGATTTGCGCTCCTTGCACCATTGAAACCGACGTTTGGCATTGGCATGAGTGACCAAAGGTTTGGCTATAGCAGCCCGGCCGTGTATATTGACCCTGTGGAGCTCCCGACGGACAGTTCTGGTGGAAACAGGAGAGTTGAGGTGCACATTTAATTCTGCCATGATTTGGGCAGCCGTGGTTTTATGTTTTTTGGATACAATCCGGGTTAGCAGCCAAACATCCCTTTCAGACAGTTTCCTCTTGCGTCCACAGTTAATCCTGTTGGATGTGGTTCGTCCTTCTTGGTGGTATGCTGACATTACCCTGGATATCGTGGCTCTTGATACATCACAAAGACTTGCTGTCTTGGTCACAGATGCGCCAGCAAGACGTGCACCAACAATTTGTCCTCTTTTGAACTCTGGTGTGTCACCATAATGTTGTGTGCATTTCAATATTTTGAGCAAAACTGTGCTCTTACCTTGCTAATTGAACCTTCACACTCTGCTCTTACTGGTGCAATGTGCAATCAATGAAGACTGGCTACCAGGCTGGTCCAATTTAGCCATGAAACCTCCCACACTAAAATGACAGGTGTTTCAGTTTCATTGTCCAACCCCTGTATGTTGTTTCAGATTTGTTGTAAATATGAGACATTATACCTTTAGGCTTTTGAGAGGAAAAGATTCCCATGTAGCCTGATGTGAGTTTCTTCTCTTTCAGGATGTTGGAGAGGATCTGATTAGGACATGTTCCACTGGGGCAGTCACTGCAGGTGGGAGTGTTCACATCTGCACAGAAAAATTGGAACAACAAGCATGGTGGATTATTTTTCTTTAGATTGGAATAAGTATAAAAACATAAATTGTAGCTATTTATTTAATTCACAAATGGCTTAGATTTGATTTTCCTAAGGCGCAAGAAAAAAAACCTCTGCTCTTTGTACACCAGATTATCACCCAGGATGGAATGATACACATTGTCCTTTTGGAAACTTTACCCACACCTTGGATAAGCTGTCCTTCTTTATGGAAAGCTCTATTCCAACACTTTTACCTGCCAGGCTTTCTAGGGGCAGATCTGGTCTTATGAGGTTGCTGTATGGCTCTTTGTATCCCAACTCCACCCAGTTACTGTGGCTGTAGAAGTCCTGAGAATCAAAATAAATATTTATGTCAAGCAAAATTGGTCAACTTGTACACTGGCTTCCTATGCATCACACTTAGTCTTGCATAATCCTATTACAGGTAATGCAATTAAAGATGTTTGCTCTTTCGATTATAGGTTTATATATTTTATAGGTTACATATGAAGGGCAAAAAGTGCAAAAATCTCAATACATTTCAATAAAATTCTAATATATACATTGAATATATAATAAATATACACTGCTCAAAAAAATGAAAGGAACACTTTGAAAACACATCAGATCTCAACTGGAAAAAAAAATCCTGGATATCCACACTGATATGGAATGGGTAATGTGTTAGGAACATGAGGATGATCATTTTCATTTTTGAAAATGATCAACCCACAGAGAGCTTAATCTGAAATCACTGAGAAATTTGAACCAAAAAATTGACGCAGCAGGCTAGTCTAGGTTGCTGAAATGTCTTTTCTGCAGCTCAGAATGGTACAGTTGTTTGTATGGCCCCCACATGCTTGTATGCATGCCTGACAACATTGGGGCATGCTTTATATGAGATGACGAATGGTGATCTAGGGCCTCTCCTCCCAGATCCTGACCAGGGCATTACTGAGCTCCTGGACAGTCTGAGGTGCAACCTGGTGGCGTCGGATAAACATGATGTCCCAGAGATATTCTATTGGATTTAGATCAGGGTAGCATGGAGGCCGGTCAGTGGTATTAATTCCTTCCTCCTCCAGGAACTGCCTGAGTATTCTTGCCACATGAGGCTGGGCATTATCATGCAGCAGGAGGAACCCAGGATGTACTGCCCCAGCGAAGGATCTAACAATGGGTTTAAGGATTTTATCCTGATACCTAATGGCAGTCAGGGTGCCATCGTTTATCTTGTACAAGTCTGTGCGTCCCTCCGTGGATATGCCACAGACCCACACTGACCCACTACAAAACGGATCATGCTGAGCAATGTTGCAGGCAACATAACAATTACGGCAGTTTCTCCATACCCTTTCATGTCTATCACATGAGCTCAGAGTGAACCTTCTCTCATCTATGAAAAGAACGGTGTGCCAGTAACCAACCTGCCAATTCCGATGTTCTCTGGCAAATGCCAGAGACTGTGCTGGGCAGTGAGCACAGAGCCTATTAGAGGACGTCAGACCCTTAGGACACCGTCAGAAAGTATGTCTCTAATGGTTTGGTCAGAGACATTCGCACCAGTGGGCTGCCCGAGGTCACTTTGTAGGGCTCTGGCAGTACTCATTCTGTTCCTCTTTTCACAAAGGAGCAGCTACCGGTCCCGCTGATGGATTAAGGACCTCCAATGGCCCTGCCCAGCTCTCTTAGAATGACCGCCTGTCTCCTGGAATCTCCTCCATCCTCTTGAGACTGTGTCAGGAAACACAGCAAACCTTCAGGCAATGGCTCATATCGATGTGCCATCCTGGTGGAGTTGGACTGCCTGTGCATCCTTGGTAGTGTCCAGGTATTGCCTCATGTTACCAGTAATGACACTGACCCTGGTCAAATGCAAAACTACTGAAAAGTGTTAAAAACAAAATGAGGGAAAAATGTCTGTGGTCTCCACTTACAAAACTGTTCCTGTTCTTGGGGTTATTTCATTATTGCCCCCTTTAGTGTACCTGTTGTTCATTCCATTAGCACCAAAACAGTTGACATGGATTAACAACCCCCTCTACTACTTTACTGAGCAGATCAATATTCCAAGAGTTTAACTGACTTGATAGTATACTCTGATTAAAAAGTGTTCCTTTAATTGCTGGCAGGAGAACCAGATGGACGGACGGACTATCCCTATAAGTTGTCAACCTCATCTATTGGAGTGTTAGTCCTGCCCACTGACTTTTGCAGGTAGAGCTGACAGATAAAATAGATTCATAAAATGTTGCAACACAGGACCATGAAATAAATACATAAAGTAAATATATAAATAATTGTATATTCTTTAACATTCATTATTTTTGTGAATTATTTAAGCATTGACTCTAATGCATTACATAAACATAAAAAATGATCTTCAGCTTTATTTATTTAATTAGTTTAGTTTATGTGTGTATTTTAAATTTATGTTTGAAATATTTATAAAGATAACTAGTTTTGAATAATTATCTTTATTCAATGTTGGAATTTTTGGTCTTTAATTGTTACTTATTTATTTTGAAGGGTTATTACATTTTAATAGTGTATATACATTTTTCCTCACTCAGTTTGTGTGACTAAGTCAATAGCTTTATTGTGCCCATCTCACCTGTAGGGTGTGAAGAACTCTGCCCAATGTTTCCCTGGCAGCCTTGAAGTTCTCCTTGCGAATGTTAGCCTTGATGGCCACCATACCCTCAGTGATTAGTCCACGTCCCTCTAAGAAAGCTTCAGAGTTGAAGTGATGTGGAGCACTGGAAATTGCAAATAAAAACATTTTATTAGATGCATACATATTTATTAAAATTTTGTTCAGTTGTAGTTTTATTTCTGCGTTACCTGTTTACAAAGTCACGGTCCACAAGACCGTTCTGGGTGTAGATCTCTTGAAGAGCTGAGAGGAATTTGGCACCAGACACTTCTCCTGGAGCTCTGGGACCCAGACAGGCCTGGACCAACTCCCCTGGAGAAGTACCCTGAAGTTCAGATGAGAAGTCAAAAGATAATAATGATGAGAGAAGATAAAATAGATATATAAAATTCATAGGGCCAGATCTTTAAAGGTTCCAGATAAGGAGCCCTTAAATTGCTGGTGCAAAAAAAAACTGTATGGGCAATAAGTGGGCGTGTTTCGCAAGATATTCAAGATTGTGTGTGCAACACATAATGGGTGCAAAAGCGATACAGACCACCCTACTTTAAAGAGGAAACTGCGTGTGCTACTGGCTGTCATGGAGAGGGTTGGAAAGCAGATCAGCCGTAAAAGAAAATTTGAAGTTGTTCTGCAAGCAGATGCTTTATGAATGTAGTCTGGACGGACCCAGTAAGGCAAAGACTACATCCTGCTTCGCCTTTAATCAGAATGTTTGATGGAGAGCAGAGCTGTGTCCAAAGTGGCAAGCGCTCTCCACCATTGGGCCATCCACATGGAGCACATGATCAGGTTTGTGATCCAGACGCAAGAAAAAATTGTTGCCAGAAGTTTTATCATAGGAGATACACTACTGGTCAAAGATTTTGATACACTTTCTCACTTAATGGGTGTCTTTTTATTAACTGTGAATGAACACACATGGAATTATATAGTAAACAAAAAGTCTGAAATACCTGTAAACATTTTAATATTTTAGATTCTTCAAAATAGCCACCCTTTGCTTTGATGACTGCTTTGCTCTTTTGGCATTCTCTCCATGAGCTTCATGAGATGTTTACCTGAAATGATTTTCTATAGAGTCTTCCCAGAAGTTCATTGAGAGACGGCCAAAGGTTAATATTTCAGTCATCACAGTAAAAGACGGCTACTTTAAGGAATCTAAAATAATACATATTTAAAGTTATTTTACAATTTTTTGTTTACTACATAATTCCATATGTTTCTATTTACTTTACTACAAGCCCAGAGTGTGTGTGGCTGCTGGTCATTTCTCCCCTTCTTTATTTCAAACTTTTGTTAGATTTGGTGATTTGATATTCAACTTTTTGAAAGCAGAAAAGAAACAGTCTGTTACAGGATAAGTCGTACAGATCATGCATTAGTTCATGTGTTGTCTGCATAACAATTAGTCATGATATGAATAAGGTTTCCTCATAGTAGCAAATGTAAGGTACTATTCTGAGGAGTATGTGACAGAGACAGTTTTCCTTTACCTGTTGTGAAGTGACTGAAATAGATTTTGCATATTTTTATAACACTGGTCTTTGTTCCTTGTGGCTATGATTCATTAGAGGAAGTTCTTGAAAAAATGTGTTGGACACTTTCTTGGAATATGTGGGATTTTATCACCTCAAAGATGTTAATCAGTCATGAGTTCACAGTGCCCTAGTTTAAAACAGCCTCATGCCAAGTCCACTCCCAAGTACTCAGTAAGATTTTAAATAAAAAACTAACCAAACAATAATGGGCAATAAAACCCCTAAAGATCTTAAATTTAATGTATTTAGACATTGTTCCTCAAATGAAAATGATGTCTGTTCTTTTCATGAGTACAGTAAACACTGGTAAAAAAAAACATAAAAATGATCATGTTTGTATGTTTTGAGATTTAGAATAAGTAAATATAAAAAAGTTCAAGGAAATAAGAAAAACAATTATCTTAACTAAACTAAAATAAGGAGCTGTTACATTTGGGTCACTCAGGAGGAAAATACAAATACTTCTCAGTAAATTTGAATATATTTAAAAAAATAAAATGTATTTAAGGAATTTAGTTCATATTAATTATATTAATATTATATTAGTTAATTATTCTCTATACAGTTCCACTCAGAGTGGTATATGTCAATCATTCATTTCTGGATTAAACATCCTTTTTTGTCGGTCTTATGTGATATTTACATTTGCGAAAAATTTGGCTTTTTTTGTGTTTGGGTGAATATTAACAAAAATTAATTTAATAATAAATAAATTTAGAGCCCCTCAATTTAGCCTTTTAAAGCCCATTGGTTGTGCTCTATATTTAAAGTTACTCATCTTCACTTCTCAAATGTTATTATCAAGATATGTTTGGTGAAAGTTATGAAAAAACAGTAAAATGTGAACGTTTGATCAGTATGTGTGGTTGTGTGTGTGTGTGTGTCTGTGTTGTTCTCTTCTGGAACAAGGCTGACCTAAATGCTGATAATGTTGACAGTTTCTCCTTTCTGTATTGTGCAACTATTTAAGTGTTATTGCACATGCTGTATCTTCCGTCCTACCGTGGGTTTGAACTCATGACCGGCTGCCTCAGCCACCGCCCGGCACGAATCTGTAACTTTTTGCAGCAGGGCCGTCCCAGTAATGCTGACATGAGTGAATGCTCCTCCACCAATAGGAACAAAGGCCACAGTCGGGGTCGACAGAGTCAAAGCCAGCAAGGCCCCCAGCAATGAATCCATGAAGACTCTACTGAGAAAAGTAGAAACAATTTTATTATTAAAAAAAGGAGATAGGAGTACTTCATTAATTCTGTAAGTCTGAATAATATTTCCCTGTGAGTAGATGCATTGCTGCATCTACTCAGCCAACCTACAGTGGCTTGCGAAAGTATTCGGCCCCCTTGAACTTTTCAACTTCTTGCCACATTTCAGGCTTCAAACATAAAGATATAAAATTCTAATTTTTTGTGAAGAATCAACAAGTGGGACACAATTGTGAAGTGGAATGAAATTTATTGGATGTGTCAAACTTTTTTAACAAATAAAAAACTGAAAAGCGAGGCGTGCGATATTATTCGGCCCCCTTGCGTTAATACTTTGTAGCGCCACCCTTTGCTGCAATTACAGCTGCAAGTCGCTTGGGGTTTGTCTCTATCAGTTTTGCACATCGAGAGACTGAATTTCTTGCCCATGCGTTTGTGAACAGCAGTCTTCAGGTCTTTCCACAGATTCTCGATTGGATTCAGGTCTGGACTTTGACTTGGCCATTCCAACACCTAGATACGTTTATTTGTGAACCATTCCATTGTAGATTTGGCTTTATGTTTTGGATCATTGTCTTGTTGGAAGATAAATCTCCGTCCCAGTCTCAGGTCTCTTACAGACTCCAAAAGGTTTTCTTCCAGAATGGTCCTGTATTTGGCCCCATCCATCTTCCCATCAATTTTGACCATCTTCTCTGTCCCTGCTGATGAAAAGCAGGCCCAAACCATGATGCTGCCACCACCATGTTTGACAGTGGGGATGGTGTGTTCAGGGTGATGAGCTGTGTTGCTTTTACGCCAAACATACCGTTTTGCATTGTGGCCAAACAGTTATATTTTGGTTTCATCTGACCAGAGCACCTTCTTCCACATGTTTGGTGTGTCTCCCAGGTGGCTTGTGGCAAACTTTAAACGAGACTTTTTATGGATATCTTTGAGAAATAGCTTTCTTCTTGCCACTCTTCCATAAAGGCCAGATTTGTGCAGTGTACGACTGATTGTTGTCCTATGGACAGACTCTCCCACCTCAGCTGTAGATCTCTGCAGTTCATCCAGAGTGATCATTGGCCTCTTGGCTGCATCTCTGATCAGTCTTCTTCTTGTTCAAGATGAAAGTTTAGAGCTCTCTGCGCTTTGAACAGAACCCTGAGACTATCACAGAGCAGGTGCATTTATATGGAGACTTGATTACACACAGGTGGATTCTATTTATCATCATCAGTCATTTGGGACAACATTGGATCATTCAGAGATCCTCACTGAACGTCTGGAGTGAGTTTGCTCTACTGAAAGTATAGGGGCCGAATAATATTGCACGCCCCACTTTTCAGTTTTTTATTTGTTAAAAAGGTTTGACACATACAATAAATTTCATTCCACTTCACAATTGTGTCCCACTTGTTGTTGACTTTTCACAAAAAATTTGAATTTTATATATTTATGTTTGAAGCCTGAAATGTGGCAAGAGGTTGAAAAGTTCAAAGGGGCCGAATATTTTCACAAGGCACTGTAAATATGGTCCTTTGTTTATTTCATCCTGTTTAACTTCTCACAAATTTCAAATAAACCTTGCTTTAAATAAAATAACAAGGAAAAAGCCACACAGGCAATGTGATTATGACAACTGTAAGTTTTGCAAATCGATGGGAAACACAAAAAAAAAGTATATATTTACGATTCTTTCATAAAAAGATTATGGAACTTAAATGCAGTTTACTGTATGTGGACTGATGACTTTTATGATTGCAAATTATACACTAAAATATCACATCAAGTTTTTAATCATTTTAAGAATTTCTTGAGAAAAAACAAGAGGCATCTAAAAATAAAACTGTATCAGTAAATATCAGCTCATACCTCAATGATGTCCAACAATGATGGCTCTAGATTTTCCGTCCAAAAGGTGAAGCACAGTTCTATTTTTTATAGCTTTATATACACACATCTTCGCTGTGATGGGGGTGGAGATTAGCGCACACCTACACAAATATAGTCAGTTAACTGGAAGAGTTTCCCATGTAAAAAAAGATGCATCTGTCACCGCTTGAGGAATATTTGTACTTTCATTTAAAATCAGAAAGAATGTACAACTGTGTATTCATTAAAATAAGTGTGTAAAAGTGTCTTTATGCAAGACTTTTAACAAAGGTGGGGTATGTTGACGTATGATGACAGACCTTTCAAAACATGCAAAAGTCTGCATTGTTAATCCATATTGGTTAATGTGTAAAAAGCTGTTTCTTGCATTAGGTTTCATTGTGCTGTTTTTCTTCAAACAATTTTTAATAAGCAAAAAGTGAATGAAACATCTATTCTATTCTAGGTTTTGGCGTTCATATAACCTGGTAGTTGTCAATTGCCCTGGCTTGTTGTGTCTCCGATACATTATTAAATAGATTATTTTATTATCATTATTTATTATCATTCAATTAATTTTCATTTAAATTGTCATATTTATTATTTTTTTTATTATTTTTAAAAAGTATCTAATTCAAATAAATTACATGTCATCTTTTACTTTATTCTTTTTGAGCCACACCACTCCATTAATTGTTTTGGTTTCATTTTGACACTGTCAGTATCCTTTTCATCACTGAATATATTTTTTGGCACAATTTTACAACATTCATTGAGGTTTTCTGTTCATTCTTGATGTTATTTATCCATCTTGTCTGGTTGCAAAATCCAAGTTTTATAACCTAAGAACGTTTCTTTGCCGTGGCTGAAAAATCTTTGGACACCAAGATAACAAGGAAACTGGGTAGATCGCAGTTGTTTCCTCCCTGACTCATTGATTCAAAGTCCGTTGTAGGAAAGGAAACCAGTACTCAGCAAAAAGGACTGTAACCTGCTGATAAGTGACTGATTGTAAGATAAACAAATAGGTGCTAAAAATTATGTAAATCACAAAGTAAGGAAATTAACTTTCTTAATTATGGAAAAACCTAACCAGTTCGCTGGAGATGCTGTACAGAGGTTGAACTTGAAAAGAACCATACCAGTAGCAGACAGTTTTTGATCAGTCAACTTTTGGTTTCTGATGGAGTCCAACTCCATAATCCAGATGTTGTACACTCAGGCATTGGTGGTCTTGGTTGAAAGGTGCCCCGAGTGGGACCCTCCTCCTGCACTCCCAGCAACTGTGAGAATTAAATGGCCTAATACCAAAAAAACACTCAAAATACTCTTTCTAAACTTTCTAAGAGTTTCAGAATTTTAAAACTATGTTTTTAATATCATCTGTTGAATGTAGAATAACCCAGTTCAGGTTTAATCATTACAAGAGGTTGAAGGCATATTTATCAAAATGCAGTCCAAACTCCTTAAAAACACAGCAATATTCCTTGAAGTGGTCCTGAGTAAAAACCAGATACCAACTTCAGTTCCATTTAATGCCTGCATTGTACAGTCATCATTTTTTCATTAAAGATTTTTTTGTGGCACTAGTGGGTTTTATGCACAGTACTGAGAAAGGAAATGGCAGAGAAAAGGAGAAGACATGCAGCAAAGGTCCCAAGGTCAGAAATTGAAATCTTTAGGTTTGTGTCAAGGACCAATGGCCTCAGGATGTAGGTTGCCTAATTTGCTGTTGCACAATGCAGCCCTGCCCCCTCCTTACACAATTTTCTTACAGAGTCCAACATTTGACTGTCCAACACTTCAAACAAGGAATAAAACATTTTTTTGGCAACTGAAGTGTTAATTTTTTTGTCTAGTACTCATGTCACTCCCCCTCAGTCACCTAGGTGGTGATCCATATCGCCCATATCAAAAATCCATTATCTCTCTCAAGAATTGTTTTAGGAGCTTACATATTTGAGTTCATGGTGTTCCTGTTGTATTTTCAATTGGCTAACTTTGAGATTCCTGTTGAACTTTTGTTTTGTGATAAAATGTTTCTTCAGGAAAATCAAACATAACTGAGTCGTTTCAATTCTAGAGAAGGACTTGTTGCCACAATCCTAGCAGGCAGCCTCAAGGAGATTTTAACTCATGCATCCTTAATGGCCTCTTTATGAGGTCTGAGATACGTAATGTTGGGGTGTTGCAACAGAATTTACTTGCAATCTTATAACATGTTCTTTACTGCTTGGAGAACCAAGCCTAGTGTTCAAGTGGCTAAAGTCTTGACACAGGATGTTATTTTTCACTTCAAGATGGGGCTTATTTTGTTTTTTGTTTTTTTATTCAAGTATCTTTGCTTTATTGAAGTCGATTAAAAACATTTCTTAATTTTCAATTCACTTTTACATTGTTGGTCCTTCTTCATAGCTTCTGCAATTCTCTCTGGTTCACTGGATGACAATTTCAGGGCCAAACCCTGAGTGACTAATGCTTTCCGGTCTTGTCCATGTTTGGAGTTGACCAACATTTGTTGGCTTTTTTGCTTCGTCAGCTGATTTTTCAGAGCTAGCCAAAGGTTCTCAGTGGGGTTAGATTCCGAGAAACATCCTTACCACTGCACCAAAAATGTAATATTTTGATCTATTATAAGTTGTTTCTTGTGATATAGCAGTGTTCAGCTTTTGTTGTAAATATTTTAGATGTTCCAAACAATTAAAAGAGGATTCATCAGAAAAAATATCTATGAAACTTCACTTAATTGTCCATCCTTGTGCAATCTTTACTATAGAATTTCAATTGGCCTATGATATCTTTCTTAGAAAGCAACACCGTTCTTGAAATTCTTGTCACAAAGCCAATGTCAACAGCTCCTTGCCTCACTGTGTGGGCAGATGAACCACACAACCCATTTACTGCCACTGCTCAGAATACTCTCTGCAGGTGGCAGCCCCATTTTCCACTCTTCAGGAGATGACTGTCCTAACACTGTCTCAACGTTCTGCAATCTTCTTTATTGCAACTGAACCTCTCTTCTTGAAGTTCTTGATATACTGGAAAATCGTTATTTCAGGCACGATATACTTAACAGCAATTTTCTTGCCTGTGGGTCCATTTTGATACGATGCAATAATGAGTACATGCTTTTCTTTGGAATCAGCCACTGATAACTCCAGAAGAAATTGAATTCAAGGACTTATGCCCCTTTTTCTCATGTGCTAAAAAAATAAAAGGTTTGGTGATAATTTTGTGCCAAACAAAAATATTCTCTGATTGTTTTTGTGCTATAATATAAACTTTTTAAGCTGATTAATTAATGATTAAAAAAATATAATATGCATCTAATATACATATAATAACCTGCCTAAAGCATCACATTGGATCTGGTAGCCTTCTTTCTTTAACACATCCTGGTCCCATAGATTCCTAGATAAGCAACCACACATCCAGCCATCGACGTCATGTAAAAGAAAACATGATTGATGAGACCAGGCCACCTTCTTCTATTGCTCTGTGGTTTAGTTCTGATCCTCACCTATTCATTGTTGATATGTTTGGCATTGAACAGGGTACCCTGACTGGTCTGGAGCTTTGCAGCCACAAACACAGCAAACTGTTATGCAGTTAACATGATGCACTGTGTATTCTGACACCTCTCTATTAGAACCAGCAATAACACAAGCCTGCCTTTGCTGCCCACGTGCATTGAGTCCCTGTTGCCGATTCCGTGGACTGCTATTGGTAGGTAATGACCACTGCTAACACCCTACAAGAGCTGCAGTTTTGGACAAACTTTGTCTAGCCATCACAATTTTATCCTATTGAAACTCGCTCAAAACCTTATTCTATTTTTCCTGCTTCTAAAACATTAACTTTGTATTATTAGTGGGTGTGATAAATCAGCCAGTTTATCACACCCACTAATGGGTGCAACAATGATAATTCAGTCTGTCCTGTGTTCGTTCATCTCAGTGTGGTTTGGCTAATCCACAAAACTAGACATGTCCAGTCTGCAACGAACAATCAGGTCTGCAGAGAGAATCATCAGGGCTGACCTTCCCTCTATCCAGGACTTATACAGGTCTAGGGTCAGAAAAATGGAAGCTAAAGTCTCTGCAGACCCCACACACCCTGCACACAATCTGTTTAGACTTTTACCTTCAGGTGGCACTACAGAGTGCTGTCCGCTAAAACCAGTCGCCACAGAGACAGTTTCTTCCCCCAGCCTGTTTTGTCTGATGAACACTTGACATTCAGAGGTCTAGAACACCAGCATGCATACTTGGATTGATCTCACACTACCTTCTATTGTAAAGTAAATTGTGTATATACAGTACAGACCAAACGTTTGGACACACCTTCTCATTCAAAGAGTTTTCTTTATTTTCATGGCTATGAATATTGTAGCTTCACACTGAAGGCATCAAAACTATGAATTAACACGTGTAATTATATACTGAACAAAAAAGTGTGAAACAACTGAAAATATGTCTTATATACTAGGTTCTTCAAAGTAGACACCTTTTGCTTTGATTACTGCTCCGCACACTCTTGGTATTCTGTTGATGAGCTTCAAGAGGTAGTCGCCTGAAATGGTTTTCCAGTAGTCTTGAAGGAGTTCCCAGAGATGCTTAGCACTTGTTGGCCCTTTTGCCTTCACTCTGCGGTCCAGCTCACCCCAAACCATCTCGATTGGGTTCAGGTCTGGTGACTGTGGAGGCCAGGTCATCTGGCGCAGCACCTCATCACTCTCCTTCTTGGTCAAATAGCCCTTACACAGCCTGGAGGTGTGTTTGGGGTCATTGTCCTGTTGAAAAATAAACGATGGTCCAACTAAACGCAAACCGGATGGAATAGCATGCCGCTGCAAGATGCTGTGGTAGCCATGCTGGTTCAGTATGCCTTCAATTTTGAATAAATCCCCAACAGTGTCACCAGCAAAGCACCCCCACACCATCACACCTCCTCCTCCATGCTTCACGGTGGGAACCAGGCATGTAGAGTCCATCCATTCACCTCTTCTGCGCCACACAAAGACACGGTGGTTGGAACCAAAGATCTCAGACTTGGACTCATCAGACCAAAGCACAGAAATCCACTGGTCTAATGTCCATTCCTTGTGTTCTTTAGCCCAAACAAGTCTCTTCTGCTTGTTGCCTGTCCTCATCAGTGGTTTCCTAGCAGCTATTTTACCATGAAAGCCTTATTCACACAGTCTCCTCTTAACAGTTGTTCTAGAGATGTGTCTGCTGCTAGAACTCTGTGTGGCATTGACCTGTTCTCTAATCTGAGCTGCTGTTAACCTGCGATTTCTGAGGCTGGTGACTCGGATGAACTTATCGTCCGCAGCAGAGGTGACTCTTGGTCTTCCTTTCCTGGGGCGGTCCTCATGTGAGCCAGTTTCTTTTGATGGTTTTTGCGACTGCACTTGGGGACACTTTCAAAGTTTTTGCAATTGTTCGGAGTGACTGACCTTCATTTCTTAAAGTAATGATGACCACTCGTTTTTCTTTACTTTGCTGCTTTTTTCTTGCCATAATACAAATTCAGCTGTGTACTGTATCCACTTCCTGCACAACACAGCTGATGGTCCCAACCCCATTTATAAGGCTTGAAATCCCACTTATTAAACCTGACAGGGCACACCTATGAAGTGAAAACCATTTCAGGTGACTACCTCTTGAAGCTCATCAACAGAATGCCAAGAGTGTGCGGAGCAGTAATCAAAGCAAAAGGTGGCTACTTTGAAGAACCTAGAATATAAGACATATTTTCAGTTGTTTCACACTTTTTTGTTCAGTATATAATTCCATATGTGTTAATTCATAGTTTTGATGCCTTCAGTGTGAAGCTACAATATTCATAGTCATGAAAATAAAGACAACTCTTTGAATGAGAAGGTGTGTCCAAACTTTTGGTCTGTATTGTATATATATATACATTTAAAAATATATTTTCTATTTCCATTATTGTATATATAAAAAATAAATAATTAAATAAAAAATCTTTACTGAGAGCAAAGTGTTCTCGAGTCAAATTCCTTGTTTGTCTGTACAAATATGGCAATAAAGCTGATTCTGATAATCATAATCACCTGTCAGTGGTCATAATGTTTTGCCTGGTCCATATATATACCATGTAAAAATAACTGAATGAAACTGAAGATTTTTTACAATGCTGATGCCCGTATGTTTGCTGAGATCAAAATTGATGTTTCCTTCTGTTGTGGTTTATTGAGAGGAGAAATTTTGTGACATCTGCTGTTTATTTTATGGTACTTTCATAATTGTCTGATGACCTCTTTGCAATACATACTTGTTGATATAACTTTTTGAACTTGATTACAAGATCAAGCACTGCACAATTAAAAAGCCATGTATGTTTTATGAGCTCCAGAGCTGTTTATTGGTGCACAAGTGTTCAAACAGATTTTGCCCATCTACTGTTTGTCTGATTTGACAGAATTAAATAGGATTTAATTGCACTTATATTTAACAGACAGGCAGGAATTTGTGTTCATTGGGGACTGCCATAGCAATGCATGGCAGGCACCTATTACTATTCACCTGGTCAAAACCTATCCACTTTAATGCGGCCCGAACCGCAGCGTGCACCCCCACAATATATATATCAAAACGTCCGGCTCGGTCCCGGGAGGTGTGCTATTACTTTTATTGGCGTTTCGAGTTACCATGGCGATGTAATTTACGAAAAACCACCCCCCAAAATCCCCCATAGGAATGAATGGAGTCAGGGGCGGAGGAATCCTCAAAATTCACTGTTTTTGAGGCTCTGCTGTATCGCCATACTTTCACCTAGAAACACAGTTTGACTTTTAGTTTGTAGAAAAATCCACTGGTTCGTCAGAAGTGAAAACGGTTTGTTGATAACTCCTACGGTTTCTCTAAAATTAGACTCCAAGCGACACAAAGTTTGCGAGAAAATCACACTCTAACAGTGGAGATGGCAGTTACTACAGCGTAGAAAGAGGGGATTTTTTAAGGAAAAATGATTTTTAACTGGCACTCACGGCCACAGATTTCGCTCTAAAGTCACAATTTTCCGTCAGTTTGTAGGGCCGGGCCTCTGCTTTCACACAATAACTTCAAAATTGTTCCAAGTCTCATAGTTTTCTGTCAAAACACCCTAGATCGCCAAGAGTCAGTAGATTTCTGTAGGCCTTCTCCCATGTATTTTCAATGAGAGTTTGACCAGTAATCCATGACTGACACCATTTATTTCCATCCTCCTATTTTATACTGTGAATGACATAGAGCTATGAAAATCTCCATGGTTGGGGACAAGGGATGGCTTTTGCCGACAGTTTAAGAAAATTTCAAATACCATGTACGGTTTCCGAGATATTAGACTTTGTTCGGGAGCATGTTCAGGCATTTTTGTCTTTTTCTCCATTTTCCCTCTTTTCACCTAGTGTTGTGTCTTTATTATTATATTTTCACTAATAAAGGATGAATATCAATTCAATTCAATTCAAAGATACTTTATTGATTGATCCCCGAGGGGAAATTAGAATTCCAGTACAACCCATCCAAACATACATCATGACACAAGACAAGGGGGGAACGGGTCACCGAGGCTTTGCTGCCCACTCACAGTTAGATGAGAAAAGAGGCCACATTAGGTAAGTAGAGGGGAAAAAAAATCATATTTCACACTTTATCCTTAGCAGGACACAGTTTGAGATTGAAAAAAACCTCAGCACAAAGAAGCAACAAGTTGACAAAACAACATCATGCCGGGAACAGTGAAGGTGGTGTGAGGTTGTGCATATGTTTATCTTGAGCATGTGTGTGTGTGCAAGTGATTGTGTGCAAGTAAGTCCATGAAGCACTGTCACAGAGGCCATTGTCCTTGATGGTTCGTTGGAATGTTCATCAACCGGCCACAAAGTTCTGAGCAGGTCCACAGATGTCCTCAAGGAAGGGAGGGGGCAGAGGGAGCAGAGCGTCATGTTTACATAACTTCCAGGAGAAGTTGAAGATAGCCAGCCATCAAGGACGTGCAGGGGAGCCAGATTCAGAAAAACAATAATTATTTGGGTTAGGCCGACTCTTAATTTTCAGTCAGCCTTGAGAGTCTTGCTGGTGCTTCTCAAAGGCGAATCCAAACAGCCAAATTTCCGGTTTTTCTGCCAGATCCGAGCGAACAACTTTCTCCAAGATTTATACCATTTCACCCCTGAGTCCAGGAACCGCCACCTGCCTGCGATCCTAAGGATCACATCCAGTCTGCGATTCAGCTCACGTAACATCTCAGTCTGAGTGCTGATCGCCCTGAAGATCCCATCACAAGTGCCAGGCAGCCTTACAATGGCCAGAACAGCTGCTGACACTCCGAATTTCTCGATATGCCAGGTAACCGCTGACTCCAAAAAGCAGAAATCCTGATATCAAACATCAAATTATATACACATCTTCCGCATCCTCGACTGACATTATCGACAGACACACAATCCTCCACTTCTGCCAGGAGTCCATTGTGTATCCAGAGAAAAACGTCCAGTCCGGACAAGTTGGGCTCACCCTGTCTTCTCCTCGAGAAAATTTGATCAATTGCATTGAGAGACCAGCTGACCAAATCCATAACTAAGAATTTGGAAGATTTGCAAAAAGAGGCTCCAAAGACAAGACACAGAGCTGAAGCAGGGGAGAATATTAATGTTCCCCTGTCCGTTCTGATAAAAACGGTCCAAGAATGACATCGATCGCCCCTATGGTTTCCGAGTTATGGCCAGTCGTTCGGGAGCATGCGCCTCCATGTTATAAAGCCTAGACCAGGGGAGACAGAGAGTGAGGTGCTGCGTGAGTGAGAAACAGCAGGTGTCAAGTTACACTGACGCTCTTTGCTGATTGGCTGATTCATTCCTCACTGTTCTATTTATAGCTCTGTGTATCTCCTACTGTATATGTCTGGATGGGATTCTGTCTTTCTTTCTGCCTCTCTGTGTCTCACACACAGACACACACCCACACACACACCCACACACACACACACACACACACCCACACACACACACACACCCACACACACACACACACACACCACACACACACACACACCCACACACACACACACACCCACACACGCACACACACACACACCCACACACCCACACACCACACACGCACACACACACACAGACACACAAACACATACACAAACATGGATTACTATCTTTCTGAGGACTTTGCATTTACTTTCATTGATATTCATTCATTTCTATGGCTTAAACATGACCCGACCCCTAACCCTTTCACCATCTTCATAGGAGGCAACTACATGGCAGCCATTTTGTGCATGTACTGCTGTTTCAACATCCAGACAACAGTGATTGACCCTAAAGGTCAATTTCTTTCATCAACCCTCCATGCTTACTAATGATTATTTAAAGCTTATAATAACATACACTATGGTTTTAGAATAGCAAGCATGTTCTATATAACTAATAGAAATAACCCAGACCTGAAAGGACAACCATGCTTGATTTTCAAAATAAGACAAAACATTCTCTATAAAATAAAAGCCTTTAAACAATAGATGATTGCAGGAGTGGGCTTCACACTACTGTTGGAGATCCCCCAGTGATGGGAATGGGACTATGCTGGTCCTTTGAAACAGGCTTACTGAAACTTCCAAAATAAAAGCCCACACCTTCCATAGTTATTATGGATTTTGTGAGCTGACAAGTGCATAGAAAATGATTTTTAAATTGCAAGCGGGTTCTATTTAACTAATGGAACTAACCCAGACCTGAAGGGACAACCATGCTGGACTTTCAAAATAAGACAAAACATGCTCTACAAAATAAAAGCCTTTGCATTTTAAACAATAGATTATTGCAGCACTGGGCTTCACACTACTGTTGGAGCTCCCCCAGTGATGGGAATGGGACTATGCTGGTCCTTTGAAACAGGCTTACTGAAACTTCCAAAATAAAAGCCCACACCTTCCATAGTTACTATGGATTTTGTGAGCTGACAAGTGCATAGAACATGATTTTTAAATTGCAAGCGGGTTCTATTTAACTAATGGAACTAACCCAGACCTGAAGGGAAAACCATGCTGGACTTTCAAAATAAGACAAAACATGCTCTACAAAATAAAAGCCTTTGCATTTTAAACAATAGATGATTGCAGCACTGGGCTTCACGCTAATGTTGGAGCTCACCCAGTGTTGGCCTTTTAAAATAAGGCTTACTGAAAATTTCAAAATAAAAGCCTCAGTCTTCCAGAGTCACTAGTAATATTTTAAGCTGATAATAGCATACATAATGAATTTTAATAAAAATAGCAAGCTCCGGTCCGAGAAGCACGCACCAAGAGGCAGGCCCCGTCTAAATTTCTTCCGAAATTTTCTAGTTTTGGTTACTATGGTTTTCACCTTGGAATTTTCCCAAGGATGCTATTTTTGTCCAATCTCTTATTATGGTGGTAAACACTGATCTTAACTGAGGTCAATTAGGCCTGCTTTTCAAGTGATGTGGGTCTTTTCCTTTTAAATGGTTTAGTGATGTGCTATTTGGGTAATATTGTTAGACCAGCTACTCCTGGGAAATTTCCCCACTGTTCTCCATTTATAGATAATGGCTCTCACTGTAGTTCCCTGGAACCCCAAAGCCATAGAAATCGCTTTATAACCCTTTCCAGACTGATAGATGTCAGTGACTTTGTTTCTTATTTGTTCTTGAATTTCTTTAGGTCATTTCATGATGTGCTGCTTTTTGAGATCTTTTAGCCTAGTTCATGTTGTCAGGCAGGATCTTTAAAATTATTTATTGATTCCACATCTGTTATTAGGCCTATGCAGAGGTAATGAAATGGAACATAACATAACAAAAATGTGGATAGTAAAACTCAATTCATGATTTAACAAGGGGGAGAAATACATTCGCACATAGAACCAAATTAGTTTTGATAGCTTTTTCATATCTAATAAACAAAACCAGCTTTTTGTATCTACTCAGCTTATCTTTGTCTAATATTATATTATTTATTTAATGGTCTGGAACATTTAAGTGGAACAAAAAGAAAACAAAAACCAGAAGATGTTTGTGAGAGGGCAAATATTTTTTTCACAGCAGTGAATAATACGACTTTACAGACAATTGAAAACTACAGAGTTGGGTGTGGTTAAGCATGGAAACTATCGATTGAGTGACTTCTGAAGTAATTATAAGGAATTTAAAAGGAGAAAAGATTTAGTTTATTTTTTTACTGCTAGCCAAGCTTGGGAAAGTATTCTATTAACAAATCAGTAACTATGCTGAACTTTGCTGATGCAGAGTATCGTCACAACAAAAATACAACGAACTGTTAAGTCAAGTTCCAACAAGCCTTGCCTTGTTAGGAGACTATGACGTTGGGCCGACATTTAGACAACACAGTTGTTATATTTCACTCTTACTCCTTTTTAACACAGTTTTGCATGTGCTACTTACTCTATTTGCATCTCTTTTCCCAGCTGCTGCCTGCATTGACATTTCAGGCTAATTTGCATCTGTGCTGAATCTTGCTCTTGTTAAAAATGATCAGCTTATGTTAGGAGGAGCCAGCTGAAGTATGTGCGTCTTTGTGTGAATCAGTGGGTGTCTCCAGCACAGGTGGGGAGCAGGAAGTGACAGAACTGGAGAGATTAGTGTGTATGGGACAAAAGTAAAAAGAAGAACCGGAGGAGAGGATCAATGAAGGGTTTTATGTTCCCCTGTCACATGCGAGTGTAACCAACAGCTTGGTGAGTGTCAAACTTTTAGAAAAATTCCTCTTATGGAATGGTTTTCTGCTACTTTTAAAAGAGCTGTTAATATTAATGTAGAAGAATAATAGTAGCATGTTGTATACAATAATGTTGTAAACTCACATTTCCTTACCTTGACCTTCTTTTTAGCAAGTGAGAAATTGTTCCTGTTTTACAGTCCATGTTTAGGTTGTGTTGCATGGAACTATGGGACTGTGAAAATTTTCCAAATATTATTTTTTATGAACATACTTAATAGTTATTTGTTAATAACATGTATATTAAAGATCAAGGAAGAAGTATGTGAGACATTTTATTTTTATCACCAGATCTCCTCATCCAGTAGCTTGGTGAAAAGCTTCTGAGTAAAGTTTATACCGCTTTTATTTCTTCTGACTTTTCCAATTTTTTTAATTCCAGTTCTCAGACTTTACTTTAAAAATGAAAATCCCAGTTTGTCTCTAAAGACATTTAGTCACATCTGCACCCATTGAATGTATGATAAACATTTATTCAAGTCTCTTTTCACATGCAGACTTGGTCCTGCATTTACAGGGGTTGGATAATGAAACCGAAACACCTGGTTTTAGACCACAATAATTTATTAGTATGGTGTAGGGCCTCCTTTTGCGGCCAATACAGCGTCAATTCGTCTTGGGAATGACATATACAAGTCCTGCACAGTGGTCAGAGGGATTTTAAGCCATTCTTCTTGCAGGATAGTGGCCAGGTCACTATGTGATACTGGTGGAGGAAAACGTTTCCTGACTCGCTCCTCCAAAACACCCCAAAGTGGCTCAATAATATTTAGATCTGGTGACTGTGCAGGCCATGGGAGATGTTCAACTTCCCTTTCATGTTCATCAAACCAATCTTTCACCAGTCTTGCTGTGTGTATTGTTGCATTGTCATCCTGATACACGGCACCGCCTTCAGGATACAATGTTTGAACCATTGGATGCATATGGTTCTCAAGAATGGTTCGGTAGTCCTTGCGAAGAGTATTTAAAACATTAAACACTAAAACTTTAATGTTCAAATTTTAATTTGAAAAGTATTCAGAATAGAGGAGTTGGTCAGTGTCATCCTGAGCCTATATACCTTGGTTAAATGTATAGTTTAACCAAGGTATATAGGCTACAGATGGCAGATTTAAAGTGATTCATTTGATTCAATTCAGTTTCAATTCAGTTTATTTATATAATGCCGATTCACAACACACATATTCAGCACTATACAAAAATAGTCAATTCAGTTGAATCAAACAGATTCCAAATCAAGTACATACATTCCAATTAATCCTAGTTATCAAACAATGCACTCAAATTCAGTTCGTTTCCAGTTGAAATAGTCAAGCAACTCTCAGATGATAATAAAACAATGTAAAGGAGCATCAATTTGGAAAATAATATGAGTTTTTACTTACATTTTAATTAAAAGTGACATCTTAAAATATATTCATATCATTTTCAATAATCAATGGAAAAATCAGAACTGGCATTAAAGCAATCGAACACTTCCTTTAACTGCAGAGCATCCTTATTCATGTTTCCACAAATATTTTCACCAGTCACAGGCCATCATCTAATTTAAGTTGAGTGACTGGCTGTGACTTTGTCCAGTTTATGTAAATATTTTTGTATCACGATTCAAACATGAGTTTAGAAAAAAAAACAAAAAACAAAAAACTGCAAGACAAGCCAGACAGTTAATCTAGCTCTGTGTTCTGCAATGGATACACCAGGGAACATTTTGTAGAACTAAAGAATCAAAATATTTAAAATGTATAACAATAGCTTTATGGATTAGTAAAATAAAATGCAGCCACATTATTAACCAAAATACAGGTTCAACTGTTGCTCTTAGCTGAAACATGATCAGTTCTGACACATTTCCTTCACTCTTATCCCTATTTAGTTTCAGGCTATTTTCTCCGTGATGTTTTTGTAGAAACGTCTCATTCACCAAATCAGTGTATATCTCAACTGTCAAGGACATTATGTTTTAGTTACAATTTTAAATGGCTTAATATTGTTTTATTGAAGACAGGAATGGTGAATAAAACACTTAGAGTTTGACCATGGTACTGTATGTTAGGAGCTCTAAGGGAGTTATTCCCTTCTCTCTAGGCATATCTGTGTTGCTCAATAGCTGGAATGTGGCTAGACAACTGCAGGCTTTGACACGCTGTAAATGTCAAACGCAAGACCCTTAATTGTTGTTTGCTTTAGAAGAAATGATGTGCAGTTTATAAAGATTTTATGAGGACTATTTTACACACCTGTCCAGTTAAATGAAAGGTGGTTTAACATTTTCCAACTGGAACTGCAGTCCCACAACAAGTCTTACATCTGTCACAACTATTAATAGCTGAATATGACATTGTTTCTGCATGGATGGTTATCTAACCCTCAGAGATTATTGATGAAAGCAAGTCAGAGCAGAAAACAGACGGTTTCTGCTTCCAATAATACTGTTTTAAAAAACCATAACCAATCAGTTGCCTTCAAGAAACGTTTTCTGTGTTTACATGTATAAACTCCTGCATCTAATCAGCTCTTTCTGATGACGTTAATCCTAACACAACATCAAACAGTGCTGCAACAAATGTGCATGTTCAGTCAGTCAGTCAGTCATTTCTATACCGCTCCTTCTTCTTAAAATGTTTCTAATCTTATTGTTCCTGGTACATGCTTTAATGTATTTTGTAGACATTTTATGTGATAGAAAAAAAAAAGTCATATATAAAGTATGGATGAAAATGACACATAGTTTTCCATTTTTTAAGTCATAAAATAATCAAAAGCAACTGCTTTCAAATGTTAGTAAACAAGGTCTACCTGTATGTAATTTAATCTGAGTATAAATTTAGCTGTTCTCTGAAAGCCTTAGAGGTTTCTTAGAGAAAACCAAGGAACACTGGAGGGTTAAAGTTGTGTAGAGGTTTAAAGCAGGGTTAGAACATAAGACAATACCTAAAATGTTGTTTAATCGATCATCTGAAAATGAATAGAGTTTTGCTCAACTACCACATATCAAGACACAGCGGTCAACCTAAACTAAAAGACTAGGCCAGGAGTGTCCAAAGTGTGGCCCTCTGAATGATTTTGTGTGGCCCTCGACCACAATTCTAGAATGGAGCAAATCTGGCCTGAAGGCACAGGCCGTTGATGCAGACAGACACTTTTGTTTATCTTTTAGGGAGACATTTTCACAAGCATATAAAATCTTCCTTAAATAAAAAAAAATGGCACTACAAAAATGCTCTTATTTAATAACCAGGCTTCTGCATTCATTTTAATTTTGTAGTTAATAAAACCACAAACATCCAGCAACTCTACCTCAAAAGCACACTTGGGCGCCCCACCTCTAATGATTAATACAGCACATGCTTTAGAAGAAAGAGTAACCATTCTTATTGCTGAACTGAGACTAAAAATACTCTTCTAGTCCCTCCCCCCAAAAAAAAAATCAACCCAAAAAACGAGAAAACGTTATGTCTGTCTTTTAATAACACAGTCGTGACAGACACTTTCTATGTTTTGGAGCTACAGTAATTTACAGATCCCTCTCCTACAAAAGTCTCACTATTTTATTAATTTCAAAAATGCATATTTACCTTTGCATATAGTTATTTAGTAGAAAAAAGTTTAATGTTTAAAACGAAATAAATTTTTTGTGGCCCCCAAGTGCTTTGAACTTGATGATTTTGGCCCTCATGGTAAAAGGTAGACACCAGTGGTCTAGTCAAAGACAGCAATAATCCGAGAAGCAGCCAGGAGGCCTAGACTACAGACACCCACAGCTCACATGAAGGAATCTTTTGAAAGGTCACCTTTTAGTTGTTTACTCCACAGACACAAGGAAATTTCCCTCAAGACTTTTTTGCAAAAACTTCATTTTGAAACATGTTCTTTCACATTTCCATTTAAAATCCACGTTTACTTACTTCATCGACATGTTAATTCCTAAATTATTCATTCCCCTGGCAGCTTTAAGTTTAAAGTAATCTTTTAATTTTACCAACATGTGTCTTCTGACTGGAACTGACAGTAATGTTTTAAAATAGTCCAACAATAGTCCCAGCATGCATCTGTTATAGAATCTGTGGAGGGAGCAAAATATTTGGGTGATTACAAGGAGGTCTTCCAACCTTAAAGCTGATTACCAAAGATAAATTGGCAAAATGCCAGTGGGAACTTGAAAAAAGCTGGTCAACAATTATAAGGGTTTGATTTTTTGCTTGTTAGTCTATTACAACAAATCCTAATTAAATAAATTGAACTTTGTAGTTGTAATATGAAAAAGTATGAAAGTGCTTAAAGGGTGTGAAAACTTTTGGCCACCTCTGTATAACATATGACCATTAAACAGTGTTTAAAAGGTTGATTAGGTCAGAAGGTCAGATTTAAGGAATTTAAGCAAGATATTGATATACTTCTACTTCCTACTTATAACACACAAAGATCCTAATAGGGTTTTTTAATCTCAGTGTCTGACTTTTATTTCTTCTTACAGCCTTCTGATGTTCAACATGTTCTCAAATTCCAATGTGTCTGAGGGTCAGCTACTCTGCCCACTGCTCCAGCTCATGAGAGAAGACAATTTCAACAACAACACAAAGGCAAATCTAGTTGTGGTTTGCATCCATGGCATCTTCTCCTGCCTTGGGATTTTGGAAAATGCCCTGATCATTTGGGTTTTGGGTTTTCGCCTCAGGCATCGCACCGTGGCCTCTGTCTGGATGCTCAACCTGGCGATGTCTGACTTCCTGGCTACCCTGACTCTCCCCCTCTTCACCTTCTACCTTTACTCTTCCCACAGCTGGGAACTCGGACAACCACTCTGCATAGCACAAACTTCCATCTTTTTCCTGAACATGTTTGTTTCAGCCTTCTTGCTGGCAGCCATTTCACTGGATCGCCTGCTTTTGGTGGCCAAGCCAGTGTGGAGTCATAATCACAGGTCGGTGGCAGGAGCTTGGAAAGTGTGTTCATTGGGCTGGCTGTGGGCAGTGATAAATACTTTACCTTACTCTGTGTTTCGTTCAGTGATTGAGAAGGCTGATGGTAATAAATTATGCTATCATGATTTTGCTTTGTATTTATCCACTGAGAAATCACTGGAGAAAGACTGCAACATGAGACAGGGAGGAACAGCCATCTCCAAGTCACTGCTAGCGTTCCTGTTACCTCTACTGGTCATTGCAGGAAGTTACATCAAAATTGTCCTCAGCCTGAGAAACAGAAACAGAAGGAGAAAGCAGAGTTTGTGCAGACTGGCTGACACACAGATTCTGCCAGGCTGTGATGGACGTCCAGGAGTGTTTAAAATAAATTATGTCAAGTCCAAATTAAACTACCTGTCCCCTGTCATCCCCAGTTCGTCATATCAGAGCAAGCTGTCTCAGAGTTTCACTAAAATGGTGACGTCTGTGATTGCCGCATTTACACTGTGCTGGGCCCCTTATCACATCTTCTGCATCATAGAACTGACAGCCCAGTACAACAAAAAGATTCTTAAATTAGTGGAAGTGTGCCTTCCACTGGCGGCAACATTCGCGTTTTTGAATCCAGTTTTGAACCCTGTCCTCTACGTCTTTAGCTGCCCCCACTTTTGCGTCAGAATACGACAGAGTCTGGGAGCGGTGTTTGACGGGCTTGTGGAGGAGGGCGGGGGTCTTCTGATGACTCCAGCCAGGAGCTTGCAAGCTCAAATTAGGAGGAGGAAGAGTCAAGACTCTAGCTCTGCACCACCAGGGTCACCAAAGTCTTCATCTTCATCTCGTCAGTCTCCTGGTGCAAAACCCATCCTACCATTGCGTTTGCTCTCTAAAGGTCATAGAGACAGTCAAACGGATCAAACAGGACAAGAGTTGGAAAATGGGATAGTGCATACTTGAAACATCATTGAGCCCTTTCAGATCAAGGTTTATTAAACAAATATAATCCCACTACTCTCATTGAGATACTAAGGCCGAATCCTAATTTACCCCTTGGATGTTATTATTTTCCTCTCAACTGGGGTAGAGTCCCCTAAAGGGCTAGAGCATCTCAATTATTTCTGTGGAGTAGGGGGGATGCAAATGGGAATGGCCTTCACCCATTCTTTGGAATTCAAATGTTTATTAATATTATTCTCTTCCAAAAGGAAGTGACCATTTGGAGGCCTAAACATATACAAAAACTCACCAAATGTGCACGTGCGTCAGTCGTGCATGAAGTTTAAGTATTTCTCGGGTTCCGCAAAAGTCGCAATACAAATAGCTGCACAGCACCCCCCTGAAATCTTCACTGTCCTCATTTACCTTACTTTATCAAAGAGGTATGGAATTTGTACACTTGTGGGACTTCCCAAGACCTACACAAAACTCTCTTGCACCGATACTTTCCAATAAACAGGAAGATGGCAATCTCGTATTGAATTTGCAATTTTTACCCCGTTTTGGCTGTTCCTAGCCTCTGCATTTGATCAAACTCCTCCTAGACATTTTGACTAATGAGCTTGAAATTTGCTGAGTTTGCTCATGAGGCCTGGGGGATGTACAGTAATCCAAATCCTGACTTTGTGTGCATCTCTAAGGGGCAAGGCTGACCTCTGACTTTGACTTCTCACCAGGAAAAACTAAATTGTTATAGCTCCAGCAAAGAAAGTCAAAGAGTCACAAAACCTTATGTGACTGATCCACATCTGGCTCCCAACAAACCTCATTGATCAAATGCTGACATTACCTCCTGCTTATATTTATACTAATAATTGTGGAAAAAAATCCAAACCTCAGCCCGTGAAACATTTGCATTTTAAATATAGGCAGGTTACAGTTTTAGGTGTCTTGACAACTATTTGGGTTGTAAGGCAACAAGCCCCAGTTAAGGCTAAATGTAATACCCTTGTGCACCCACTCAGTATTGTTCTATCTATTTTAAAATGTTCTGCACTATGTGTTTTGCAAAATTTTGTAAATGTGAGCAAGAAACTTTGTACTTAAATAGTGAAAATGAAAAAGTGCAATACAACTGTGTTTAAGATTGTAAGCTGTTTGGCAATTAGATTCAGCATGTCGTATTCTGAAGTGTGACTTATTTTTATATTTGTACATAGTTGATTTTTGTTTTTGTTTTCAAAAAGATTTGTGTTACTTGTTTCAAGTCCTTCAATAATGGCACTAAGTATCATCACATGCTATATGCTGTCCATGGGTGCACCCTGGACAGGTTGTCAGTCCATCACAAGGCAACATAGAGACACACAGGACAGACAACCATGCAAGCACACACTCATATCTGAGAGCAATTTAACCAATTAGCTTAACATGCATGTTTTTTTGACTGTGAGAGGAGGACCCATGCATGTGTAGAACATGCAAATACCGTGTAGAAAGAGCCCAGGCCAGGATGTGAACACCGGATCTTCTTGCTGCAGGCCAACCGTGCTAACCACTGTTACTTCCAGCCACCAGAGAGCAGAATAATACTGATGACATGAGCAGCAGTGAAGTGATAAAGCAGGATTATGCTTTTCAGGTCCTGTTTTCCAGGATCACTTCAAATCTGAGTTGCTGAGCATCTAACCCACTCTGAGTGATTGGATCTCATCCTAAATGATTTTAATTTTGATTAACCATCTCATCACCACCATTGCAGTTGTGGGGCTCTTTCACACTCTGTTGGACTCACACACAAACACAAATACACAGGCTTTTGTACAATGTAGGCCACAGCAGCATGGGATTATCACAAAGGTAGTTCTAATTTAAATAGAATATTAGAGACTGAAGATTCAGAGAATAAACAGAAACCAGGATTAAACCTCGGTCAGCTTCTACATTCCCATCAGATATCCCCTTCCAGCAAACTGCTGTCCTCTTCCTCTTCTCTATATTAATCTTTCATACTGTATGTACATGTGGATATTTGCTCATAATAAAAATTCTGTGGTTCTAATATCCATGTGGTCATTATTGATTAAAATATTTTAAAAGTATCATTTCACAATTTTCTTTTCCTAATTCCTGAAATTTGATGAGGCTAAGCTTGTTTGACTCAATTTCTAGGTGAGTGGGAACATTTAGAGAAACAGATAAATGTGCATGTGTTAGGCATCCTCCACAATTATTGGCTACCCTGGTAAAAACGTGTAAAAAATGTAAAATAAATGCATCTTTTCATTGGCATATTGCCACCGATTTTTCTCTTTTGAAAAATCCGACCTTTAATTTATTTATTCAGTGAGGGGAAAAACAATCCCATACTATTAACTAATTGTTTATTGCAAAGTCACAGGTGCTAAACATACAATTCCTATAAAAGAAATGTTATTAATCTACATTTTTACCTCAATCAGAGTGTCTGGAGCTTTTAATCAGGTATCTATGAGTTATTGTTTCCCTGGGTATAAATGACACACACAGCCACAATTCTCTTGGCTAGTCTTCAAAGTTAGGCAGATAAATGCTAATGTTTATGAGTCAGAACTATAGTAACTAGAATATAGCTACTAACCTAAATTTGCCAACGTTAACAGCCTGAGGAAACATTGAAAGGTTTAAAACAAGTGGAACTTTGATAAGATAACCTGGATGACGACTAAAGTTTGTTTTGCTACCACTGTGATCAGGATGTTAAAAAACAACTTCCACGGCGGCCTCCAAGCAATCAGTTTGTGGTAGTTGTTTGGCAGGCATGTTACAAAAAAGCTCCCCTTTTCTGAAAAACTTGAACATGACAAAGAGTTTTTTTGGTTATAAATACTCCAGCTGGGTGTTCAGTAAAACAAAGAATGAAAGTGAAGAAAAGTATCTTATGCCTGCTGTTAGGTATGGTGAATTATCTGTGATGCTGTGGGCCTGTTTCTAATCCAAGTAGTAGGAAAATAGAAATCTGGTGGGGTTTACCATAAAGCTGATCATCATTTGGTCTTCCAGCAGGATAATCATCCAAAACATATAGCCCAAGCAACACTGCATTGGTTTATCAGATGCAAATTCAATCTTCTTTCTCAGCGATCCCAGTCCCCAGACTTAAAAGTTGTAAGTAGTACAGATGAGATGTGAGAAAAGTATGAAAGGGAGGTTAGGCAGGAGGAGTGTTGCTTTTCAAGGGTTTAGTGTGGTGTGGGTGGCATGGAGGGGTTCCAGCATGTGGGCTGGGGTGGAGGGGGTTGTGTCCTTTTTTTGTATGTGTGGTCACTGGCATTTAGATCAGCTGACGGTAGAGCTGAGCTGGTTGGTGTGTCTCCCTGGGCTATCGTTGCAGTGGCCAGGGACTGCTTGCCGGGTGAGTTTGTTCCGTCGTGGTGTGGAGTCGGGGGGGTCCGTTGTGAGTACGGTGCTTTGTGGGGTCTGCTCTGTTGCGCTTGTGGGCGGAGGCTAGGGTGGCGTTACGTGGGGTCTTGCCTTGCCGCTGCGACACGCTGTGTGGCGCTGATGCAGCAGGGGCGCTTGGAGTGGGGCTGTGTAGAGCTTGCGCTGTGTGGATGTGTCTTCATCTGTTTTTCGGGTGGAGCTCATCTGTGGAGCTCACTTGTGGGGTGTACCTCTGTGGGGAGAGGATTCATGGCAGTTGGGATCGGGGGCATGTGTTCGATATCTATGTCCTGGTTGGGGGTGACCCTGTGGGGAAATCCATGTTGGGGTTCCTGGGGGGTTGGGGGCTCATGGGGTGGGGTCGAAATTCTTTGGGGGGTTGGGACTGTTTTGTCCTGGGACAGCTCTGGTTGGTGGGCTTGTTTCGATCAGATAGACCCCTCTTTTGTTCATGGCCCCCTCTCCGGATGGGGACGGAGGTCATTGGGGCTGGGGTTGGAGCTGGGGGTTGGGGTGTGTGCTGGGGTCATTTGGGTGGTGCCAGCACTAGTCTGCGCTGGTGCTGGGACAGTCTGCCTGTCTGCAGCCCGGAGGGAAGGGGACCACCTCCTGTGTCTTGTTGCCACCCTGGGGTATTGGTATCTGGAAATAGGAGTATAGAGTATGCATGGGGAGCGTGAGTGAGTGTATGACGTCCATTGTTGTGTGTCTTTACGTTGGTTGTGTGGGTGTGAGTGTTTTATCTGTCCACATGATGGTAGGAATGTGTGATTGTGACTGTGTGCCGTTTTTTGTGTCAGTTTGGGTCTCGGGCTGCTACCTCTCCTGGAACAGCTATTTTCTCCCTGCCACACTCTCCACTGGTGGCTGGTGTCTCTGTCCACTGGTGTTTTAGTGGTTCTCAAGGTCGGGGGCTGGGTGCTCGGTGTGTGCCAGCTCACTCCCAATGGCTGCTGGACCCCCTGGCTCTGTCGAGCCTCTGCTTGGGGGGTGATGTGCCCCAAGGTTGGGGCCTGTGGGCTCGTTGCTGCAGCTCCCTGTGATTTCTGCACTATGGCTGCGGAGTAGTTCCCCTGTGGCTCTCCTCTGCTCTTCTCTGGAGGGGGGATTGCAGTAGTTCCATAGTTCCAGCAGTGGTTCACCTGGGGTTCCCATGCAGTGGGGGGCCTTTGGATGTCTGTGGCTCAGATCTCCTCCACGTCTGTCTTGGGTCCTGGGTGGCAGGTCGGTACCTCCTCACACTCGCTATTGCATATTTTTATGGAGAAGCCTTACACAAGTGCCTTACACAAGTGCACTTGAATTCAGGTGTTAACAGATACACAGATGATCTATATTGAGCTGCAGTTACCACTAAATTCATCTTGCATTCATTAGCACCGTGCACTTTTCCTTAACAATACTGTTGTTATATATGTATTATATGTTTCTGCAGGTGTAGCAGCAGTCTTCTAGAGTGTTATCTTATATTCTCGTCATCCTTCTTTCTCTCCTCTATTCTTCTCTCCTTCTCTCCCTTTTTCCTTTTTGCCCAACCTCTCACTCTTTCTGGCTTCTTTTTTTCCCTCTCCATGTCAGTTGCAATTAAAATAATCCCATAGCAGTTTCTAACAAAGCTTCTTTTTATATATATCAAGTGGAGCATTATTGCATTAGTCATAATGCTCCACTTGTGAAAGTAAATCTGCTGGATTTCTTCTTGGCATGCAGACAACAATTCTGAGTGCTACTCTCCCAGAGAGGCCACGGTAAAAAAAAAAAAAAGGTTTATTGCTCAGTTGCTGTACTTCTTGCTTGCAGATGCTGACAAGAATATTAGAGCTGAGTTATATGGCCGCTATTTATCTTAATGGTCATGTATTTAAGAAAATGCTCTTGGACACACATTCACAAGGCATTTTTGAAAGGCATCTGTGAATATAAATACTGCTAACAGCTGACACACTTCTATTTAAGATGAGTGCTTTCATACCTGAATATTCACATTTTTAGTATTTTATTTGCCTTAGTACTTTGACTGCCACCACCATGTCTCACAGTGGAGATAATGTAATCATGGTGATATGGAATTTTAGTTTTCATAAATAGCTGACATGTCTACTGTGTTCTTTGGTCTTCATGTTGCTACTTGTTCACTAAAGTTTTCTACACATCTTCTGAGGTTTTTTCAGATCAACGTTATTTATACTGAGATTAACAGGGGGACTCCATTAGCTAATTATGTGACTTCTGAGGGCTGTTGGTAACACTGGATTTAATTTAAGGAGCAAAAGAGACTGAATATACATGCTTGCAAAAAATATTTAATTTTCCTTCTTCTTTAGAATTATTAGCGACTTTGTTTTGGTGTGTCACAAAAATATCCCATTAAAATAAATCAAAGCATGTGGTTGTTACAAGGTGAAATGTATATAAGGGGTCTGAATACTTTTGGAAGGTACTGTACCACCTGTTGTTTACTCAGTTCTTACTTTGGTAATTACTTTATATTTCTTAATTGCTGCATATTTATTGTGAAACCACTGTATTTCATTCATGTGTGTTACATCATTACTGAGCAATATTGTGAAGTGTTTAAATGTGATTGCTGTTCGACACATCAATGCATAATTATTTAGGGGGCATCTTGCATCTGAATGTTCTTTCTAAAATTATGCACAACTGCAAATAGCTACATTTAATAAGAAGTCAGCCCAATCTGCAACAATTGTGTGTTCAGTTACAGTTACAGTAACATTTTACAAAAAACGTATAGGTCCATGAATGACCCATTAGGGCTATTTGATAAGTTTAGTGCAGAAAGAGTCATCTGTCCTACAACGGAAGCTTGGCCTATGCAAAACACGACTATTTTTCATGGACTATAACAGCTGACTGATATTTCCAAACTGTTTCTATTTTAGCCAAGTGAGAGGGAAACTTTAACAGCACTTAAACCTTTTGGACTGATTAATTGCCCAAGTTCCTAAAGGCTGCAGAGTTAAGCTCAGAGTGTCCTGATCCTCCTGTGTTGTGTTTGTGTTTTCAGTTTCTTGCCTGTTTCTCTGAACTTTCCTGTTTTGTTGCTGTTATTCATTTTAGATTAGGTTCATAGTCATTTTTGTGTTTAAATATTTATGTTACTTCCCAGGATTTCTCCATGTACCTGCTCATCTCCGTTAATTAGCCTCTCTCCTTTAGTTGCTCTGCATTTTGCTCCCACCAGCTTCTCCAAATTCCATCTGATTGGATCTTCTAGTTCATTGGTCTATTCTCCACCCTGCCTCCATATTTACACTCTGTGGTTTTTATTCGCCACCACTGGATCCACCTGATTACTACCCGCTCCATGTCTGTGTACCTGCCTGTGTTCCATGTCCTGTTGCTCTCTGTAAGTTACCAGTTCTTTATTTTTAAAGACACTTCAATTCACGCTTTGTTCTGCACGTTGGTGCAACCAAACCCCAACAAACTATGACACAGAGTGTCATTAGAACCAGACCCAAACTCCATCAGAACCAGGAGGAATTCTCCATCAGGACCGGTTAGGAACCAGGAAAGAATCTCCTTCAGAATCAGGAGGACCCTTCTATCAGAACCAGGTCCAACATTCATCAGATCCAGACCCAAGCTCCATCAGAACCAGGAGGAATTCTTCATCAGAACCAGTTAGGAACCCTCCATCAGAACCAGGTACAAACTCCATCAGAACCAGGAACAAATCTCCATCAGAACCAGACCAAAACTCCATCAGAACCCAGAAGAATTCCCCGTCAGGTCTAGTAAGAGACCCCTTTTCAGAACCAGGTCAAAACTGTATCAGAACCAGTTAGGAACCCTCCATCAGAACCAGGTCCAACATCCATCCGAACCTGGAACAAATCTCCATTAGAGCCAGACCCAAACTCCATCAGAACCAGGAGGAATTCTCCATCAGGACTGGTTAGGAACCCACTATCAGAACCAGGTCCAAATTCAGTCAGAACCAGAAAGAAACCTCTATCAGAACAAGTTCCAAGTTACTTCAGAACCTGGAACAAATCTCCACCAGAATGGGACCCAAATCTTCATCAGATCCAGGAGGAACTTTCCATCAGAATCAGGACCAAACTCTATTGGAACCAGGTCCAATCTCTATCAGAAGAATGAAACCACTACTCTGTGACTTATGAAGATAAGACCATCTCCATAGGTCCCAGTGGAGCATCAAAACAGCGATCATTTGATGTCAGCAATTTAAACAGCTTCTACTGCTGTTCCAAAACCTGAACAAGAGTGAATAATTTTAAAGGACAATTTCATAGACTTTTGAATATAGGCTGTAGTAAGCATTAGCATTTTAGCTTTTTGCATAGTAGATGGGGTAAATTAATATCAGCCATCATGCTAGTGATAGCCAATAAGCCAATGTTAGCATTTTAGCTTCTGTTTCTCATCTCTCTTAGCTGAAGAACACTTTTGCCTTTTTTGGGCAATTTCTTGTTTGTTTTTGTGTTTCTTCAGCATGTTTGTTGTTAGTTCATTCTTTTTCTGAATTTTCTCCCATTTTTTATATTTTTTTAGCACTGACTTCAACTTCTTAGGCTATATTCTTGCTTCAGTCTATGCTCTTTCAACTCATCTTGCAGCTCTTTCCTGCTTTTTTAATGTTTTTGTCAGTTCCTGTATTTAAACAACTATTTCAAGAGGTTTTGAGGTAACTTCACCTTGTTACACTGTTTTATACCTGATAAATAACCTGAGAAAGAACGAACAAACTCTCCTCACTCGCTCAATTTTCACTCTGCCTATACAAATTATACATCACAACGTAGGATGCTCTTTTGCGATTAAGAAAATGTCACCCTCATTGACGTGGGACTAACAGTTTTCTGGCAACACGCCCCAAAGTGTGTTGCTTTGGTAGCGTGAAACAGATCAGATGGAGTTTTTCTTTGCTGTTTCTGCTATTTCTACTAATTTATCAGATTTCAGCTGATATTCTGCAGTCAACCTTAGCCACTTTATGAAAGCTTTCAAGTGGAGCTTAGCATTTCTGTTTTCTTCTAATTCTTTACATTTTCGTAGATTTTCTGCAGTCAATTTCAGCTTGTTTCTGGAAGCTTTTAGCTAAAAAATTCAGCTTACAGCATTCACACTGCATTTTCGCAGGAAATGCAAATTTTTCTAGTTAAAAATCTAAATCTGCCAGGAGTATGAATACTTTTAGGCTTAACTTTGTCTTCATCTTTAATATTGATAAAATGCATTAAAACTGGACAAAAGTCAGGATTGTACTCACCGATTTGGTCCACAACAGAGTTAGGATCTCTTTTCAAGTTTCTAAAATAATCCCACATAAATAAAAAAAATATTTATTGCGAGGACTGACAAGTTCAAAAGCTTCCTCTTGCTCTTGTGTTCTCTCTTCTTTGAACACTGCAATGGGAAAGAGCCTTGCTTTTCACAAGTGGCTTTCAAAACTGCTGTTACACAACAAGCTACAACAAGAAAGATTCCTTGCTGATGGGGCCTGCCCAGTTTTATTTTAGAGGAAATGGGTGTTTTGCTCTTCTAATTAAGTACCACCAAAACAACAATGATTAATATGTATATGAATATAAAGAGGAAAACATCTCTTAAGAGATATAGTTCTCTGTAATTCCTTTCACTGTAACACAAAGTGGACTAAAGATAGAGAACATGTAATGCACCAGGCTGTGGACCCAAAATTTAAGTCGGACATTGGGAGCAGTTTAAAATGTTTAATATAAGGAAGACTGGCAGGAGTCAGGAAACCTCTGCAGGAATAGACCGGAACTTCTTTTCTGGATCAGGATGGAGGGGTCAGTCCATTTTCTCCGATCCTTTCCTTCACACAGTGGTCCAGGGAAGAAGCCGGTGACTGATGACGTCACAATAGGTAACTAAGAGGATGGGACGTCTGCCGGCTTTAATTCCAATGGTGGTGCGGAACAGCTCGTCAGAGATCAATTCAAAATCCAATAGACAGACAGGGGTCATAAATGAGTGGGCAGAGGCAAGCTTCCAAATCCAAACGTTGGGCAGAACTCAGAGGTTGTGGCACACAACAGGGGTCGTTGTCCAGAAATCTGATATTCTGTAGGGATCTGGCAGGGGCAAGGCAAGACAGGAAGATCCAGGGCACAAAAGCGAGGTCAAACCATAGAGGTCAGGCAGGAACAAGAAAAGAGTGCTGGATAACGTCTGGCTAGAGTTGTTGATTATTTGACAAAGGACTGAGGGAAGAGGAGCATCTCTAAATACCTCAGTTCCCAGGTGAGGGGTTGATTGCAGCACAGCGGAAGGGCATGGCAAGAGTCAGAGAGCAGCCATGTCCAAATTATGACAGGATAGGGATATTTCCAAACCCTAGACCATGTTTGCAGAACATGGAGATTTCAAAATGCTAAATTATTACATTCAGATGTTTTCAGTTCTTATTTCAGAAGCTGTATGTCAGCTGTGCTGTGTGGTGATGTTTCACTATATTCGTACATTTACTTTTTATTAGATGCACTAGTGGTTTTTATTTTTGTTACTTTTTAAAGTAGGCACACGGGGAGTGGGATGTAGAGAGGGGGAAGGCATATGCAGGTCGGTACTCAAACCAGGGACAGCAGCATGGAGGACTGAAGCCGCTGTATATGGGTCGTGTGCTCTACAGCTCCACCACATAATTCATCACAGCATTGCTGTATCACTTTCATAAACCAAAACCACTGAGTTACAATATTCTGCCCCTCTCCCCAAAATAAAGGCAGTCTTTATCATTGCAGAACCTTTTTTTTTATACCAATCACCAACACTTTAATATACTACCACACTGACTATCTCAAATAGACACATTTTGCATCGCTGTAGACTCGAGTCACTCATTTATTGACCTTAAATTCAGCTTGATGAAATCACAAATGACGTTGACTTTATCTTTCACAACAAGGGCTGGTCACTTCACCTGGAGATGAGCCTGTTGACTTAGCAATCTTACACCAAATAGAACGTTTGTTATTAGAAATGTCTTGAACTAACCAAACACTAATATTTTCGGGTTAGTTTATTCCAACTAAACAGGATTCTGACAACTAAGACTGCATGTGTTAAGGTGAAAAAATTAGCAGAAGAGACACATGCACATAACTGAGCCCCGGTAATTTCACTAGTTAACATACATATCCATGTGATCATTTCAACTAATTGCAATTTATACAATGTGTAGGTCAAAAAATACAGACAGAGAGGCACAAAATGTCACAATAACAAAATGCTGTGTATACTGATCTTAAATTACACATGTACTATTGTAAAAGCACTCTGTACTGTTGTAGATGATAAATATTTTACTTATTTTTATTTTGTACATGATTGCAGTTTATTCTGAATAGTTTTAATGGAATGCTCATTATTTATTTATTTTTTACTCTTTACTTCTGTAAATAGATACACATACACTGCTCAAAAAAATAAAGGGAACACTCAAATAACACATCCTATATTTGAATGAATGAAATATTCTCATTGAATACTTTGTTCTGTACAAAGTTGAATGTGCTGACAACAAAATCACACAAAAATCATCAATGGAAATCAAATTTATTAACCAATTGAGGCCTGGATTTGGAGTCACACACAAAATTAAAGTGGAAAAGCACACTACAGGCTGATCCAACTTTGATGTAATGTCCTTAAAACAAGTCAAAATGAGGCTCAGTATTGAACCTGACATCCGAACTGTTAATAAGATGATTAAACTTTGTGATCCTATGCTTTGTCTCATGTAAAGAGTCCAATGTAGCTGCAAATAGCTTTCATATAAACAAAAAGATACACAAGCAGCCTGGAAGGTCAGAAATACAAGTTCTATTTAGAATCCAGCTGACCAGCTTAAGTGGGAAGGAGAGCAAAGAGTTGATGGAGATGAAACAAAATATTTCTCAGAAAAATGTAAGATCATGTGGCTGTAAACTAAAGTGTCAGTGTGACTAGTTCACACAACAGTTTATTAATCCCAAAACTGCAAAGGTACAAAGAGAAAAAATTAGTAATAAGTAAAGATATTCAAATACACTACCTAAACTAAAGACCTCAACTTTATTAATTTGTGCACGAAATACCAATGTGTCCCAACAAAATACTATTTTGTGCGCACAAAATATACATTTTTGCTCACGAAATATATATAATGTGTTCGTGAAATACATTGCTCAAAAAAACAAAGGGAACACTTAAACAACACAATATAACTGCAAGTAAATCAAACTTCTGTGAAATCAAACTGTCCACTTAGGAAGCAACACTGATTGACAATTAATTTCACATGATGTTGTTCAAATGGAATAGACAACAGGGGGAAATCTTTGGCGATTAGCAAGACACACTCAATAAAGGAGTGGTTCTGCAGGTGGGGAACACAGACCACTTCTCAGTACCGATGCTTTCTGGCTGATGCTTTGGTCACTTTTGAATGTTGTTGGTACTTTCACACTCGTGGTAGCATGAGACAGTGGCTCAGGTAGTGCAGCTCATCCAGGATGGCACATCAATGCGAGCTGTGGCAAGAAGGTTTGCTGTGTCTGTCAGCGTAGTGTCCAGAGCCTGGAGGCGCTACCAGGAGACAGGCCAGTACAACAGGAGACATGGAGGAGGCCGTAGGAGGGCAACAACCCAGCAGCAGGACCGCTACCTCCGCCTTTGTGCAAGGAGGAACAGGAGGAGCACTGCCAGAGCCCTGCAAAATGACCTCCAGCAGGCCACAAATGTGCATGTGTCTGCACAAACAGTTAGAAACCAACTCCATGAGGATGGTATGAGGGCCTGACGTCCACAAATGGGGGTTGTGCTCACAGCCCAACACTGTGCAGGATGCTTGGCTTTTGCAGGTTCACACTGAGCACATGTGACAGACGTGACAGAGTCTGGAGACATTGTGGAGAGCGATCTGGTGCCTGCAACATCCTTCAGCATGACCGGTTTGGCAGTGGGTCAGTAATGGTGTGGGGTGGCATTTCTTTGGAGGGCCGCATGGCCCTCTATGTTCTCACCAGAGGTAGCCTGACTGCCATTAGGTACCGAGGTGAGATCCTCAGACCCCTTGTGAGACCATATGCTGGTGTGGTTGGCCCTGGGTTCCTCCTAATGCAGGACAATGCTAGACCTCATGTGGCTGGAGTGTGTCAGCAGTTCCTGCAAGATGAAGAATGCTATAGTCCAGGTCTGGGAGGAGATCCCTCAGGAGACCATCCACCATCTCAGGAGCATGCCCAGGCGTTGTAATCAGAATCAGAATCAGAATCAGCTTTATTGCCATGTTTGTACATACAAACAAGGAATTTGACTCCGGTACACTTTGCTCTTTGGTTTTGTTTTTGTATTACAGAACATGCATATTTACAATGTACAATATGCACATATATAATAAAAAGGTGCATTTGCAACATCTGTATGCTGTTGTTCTGTACTCTATTGAATGTTCAATAGAGAAACAGCCTGGGGGAAGAAACTGTCTCTGTGGCGGCTGGTTTTAGTGAACAGTGCTCTGTAGCGGCGGCCTGAAGGTAAAACTCTAAACAGTTTATGTGCAGGGTGTGTGGGGTCTGCAGAGATTTTAGCAGCTCTTTTCCTGATCCTAGACCTGTATAAGTCCTGGATGGAGGGAAGGTCAGCCCTGATTATTCTCTCTGCAGTCCTGTTTATTCGTTGCAGTCTGGACCTGTCCTGTTTTGTGGATGAGCCAAACCACACTGAGATGGATGAAGACAGGACAGACTGAATGATGGCAGTGGAGAAGATGACCAGCAGCTCCTGTGGAAGGTTGAATTTCTTGAGTTGCCTCAGGAAGCACAGTCTCTGCTGGGCCTTCTTTCGAACAGTGTCTATGTGGAAAGACCATCTCAGTTCCTCAGAGATGGTGGTTCCTAAGAACCTGAAGTGGTCCACGGCCGATACAGTGTTGTTGAGGATGGTGAGGGGGGTGTATGGGGGTGGTGTTCTCCAAAAGTCCACCACCATTTCCACAGTCTTGAGTGGGTTCAGTTCAAGGTAGTTCTGACTGCACCAGTGTATCAGCCGATCCACCTGCTGTCTGTATGCAGACTCATCACCGTCCTGGATCAGTCCAATGACAGTGATGTCATCTGCAAACTTAAGGAGTTTCACGGACGAGTCCGATGAGGTGCAGTCATTTGTGTACAGAGAGAAGAGGAGTGGAGATAGAACACACCCCTGGGGGGCACCAGTACTTATTGATCTGGATTGGGAGAAGATGCTCCCCAGTCTCACCTGCTGCTGTCGGTCTGTCAGGAAGCTGTTGATCCACTGACAGGTGGAGGCTGGGACGTTGAGCTGGGTGAGCTTCTGGTGGAGGATGTCTGGTATGATGGTGTTGAAGGCCAAGCTGAAGTCTACAAACAGGATCCTGGCGTACGTCCGTGGGTGGTCGAGGTGTTGCAGGATGAAGTGTAGACCTAAGTTAACAGCATCATCTGCCGACCTGTAAGCAAATTGCAGGGGGTCCAGCAGGGGGCCTGTGATGTCTTTCAGGTGCTTCAACACCAGCCGCTCAAAGGATTTCATGACCACAGATGTCAGGGCTACAGGCCTGTAGTCATTTAATCCTAGGATGGTGGGGTTCGTGGGTACCGGGATGATGGTGGATCGTTTGAGGCAGGAGGGGACCTCACATTTCTCCAGTGACTTGTTGAAGATCCTTGTGAAGATCGGAGCGAGTTGATTTGCACAGGCTTTCAGGCATGATGGGGAGACGTTATCAGGTCCTCCAGCTTTCTTTGTTTTCATGCACTGAAAGAGCCTGTTTACATCTTCCTCGGAGATCTTTAGTGCAGGTAGAGGATCTGAAGGTAGGGGGTTGGTTGTTTTATGGGAGGAATTTGTTCCTGAATTGGATGTAGAGGGGATGATTTGAGGTGTGAATTGCTTCTTGTCATGTCTGCAGTAGAAGCCATTCAGACGGTTGGCCAGGAGACGACTCTGTTCAGGATGGGTGGAGGGGCTCTTGTAGGCAGTCAGGTTTCTCAGACCAGTCCATACAGCTGAAGTGTCACCAGTAGAAAGGCTGTTCTTAAGCTTCTCACTGTAGCTTCTCTTGGCTGCTTTGATCTCCTTTGTTAGTCTGTTCCTGGCCTGCCTGTACCCCGCCCAATCTCCACTGCTGTGAGCTTCTTCCTTTTCCCTGCGCAGATTCCTGAGGTGTGGAGTAAACCATGGCTTGTTATTCCCAAAGGTGCAGAAGGTCTTGGTCGGCACGTGGAGGTCATACAGGCACGTGGAGGCCACACACAATACTGAGCCTCATTTAGACTTGTTTTAAGGACATTACATCAAAGTTGGATCAGTCTGTAGTGTGTTTTTCCACTTTAATTTTGTGTGTGACTCCAAATCCAGGCCTCTATTGTTTAATAAATTTGATTTCCATTGATGACTTTTGTGTGATTTTGTTGTCAGCACATTCAACTTTGTACAGAACAAAGTATTCAATGAGAATATTTCATTCAGATCTAGGATGTGTTATTTGAGTGTTCACTTTATTTTTTTGAGCAGTGTACTAATTCGTTCCCAGACCATAGGTATGATATGCACACGAAATACTAAAACAGGGTGCTTTCTCAAACATACTGAGGAACGAAACAACAACTGGATGGATAGGGTTAATCTGATCAAGTTTTATATTAGGCTGTGGAGGAGCTACAAAGAGATTCTGAAAAACCTGACATCGCAAGAAATCCTCATTAGTGAGAGGCATTTAAATAGAATATTGAAAGCCAGGTGTTTAACCCTTCCTGCTTCCGTTTCCTAACTGTGGTCGGGAAACACAGGGGAGATGCTCCCTCCAGGGCCGAACTGGTTGTTCACTTTGGGGTTAATTCCCTGTACTTGCGTGTCACAGGGGGTGAGATTTCTATAATAATGAAGGGACCGGATTGCTGAAGCAGCGGAGTTTTTAATAACTGTACAGCACCCTGATTGCACGTTAAATGTACTGTGGCCAGCTGAACCTCCTCCCCGGTTGCCGTTATGCATACTGCCCAAACACACAACAGGGAACAAACTCTTCTCTCTCTGCCCTCTTCTTTATGGTCCCAGTCTGACAGCGCCACCGCACATATGCACACATACACATTTACACACCCACCATACATAGAGCTCCATCAGCATTTCATGTGCACGCTATATATTTTTTTCCCCCATGTCAGTTCGCAGGTGCCGTATGTATTTGCCTAATCTGCAACCTTTGTGAATGACATTAAAATTGTCCACTTTGCCTGTTGGAATTTTGTTCCAACAGGCATACTGGTTCCTGGTTCCTGGTTCTTTTTGGCATAAAACAAGAGATGTGAAACAAGTCTTTCATTGTTTAAGCATATCTCAATCAACACAAACACTTTCATTTCTAGGCTTCTGCAGGTTTTGGCTAAATACCTTCCTGCCCCACCTCAGAAACCCCCCAGAGAAGATGGACTTCAATCCATAATCTAATTAATGGAGGATATTTTTTAGAAGGCTGTTACTTAAGGGCATTGGTACAACTGTTTTTCTGCTTTGTTTTTAATGCATGTTTAGACTAAAGTTTCAAAGTGATTACAGTACGCAATAATTAAATATAGTATTTCACTCTGACCTTAGTATTCTACCAACAGAGGCAAAATACTGTTAGTCAAAACTGAAAAAGCTGAATGAAACAAATTATTTTTATGTTTCCACTTTTGCCTTATTGTGACTTGTCAAACTGTTTTCTCTTAAAATATGTTTTTGTCATGGATTACAATGTAAACGATAAAACAGTGCTCTTTGTTTATCTATATTTTTTCTTTTTTTGGATCTTTGTCTGCATGTCAGATCCTGCAGTCTAAAGATGATCCCTTCTTTCTTTGTCTGGTATTTTTCATTGTAATGTTCACCTAATCCCTGGGCAATTAGAAGCACACACTTTAATTATTTCAATAAAAAAGACAATCCTAGCTATAACCGTGCACGTACAGAATGTTTTGGCTATAACAACGTTTTCCTTACAAATTTGTTTGCCCAGAGCCTCTGCCTTTTAGCCCAACCATTTCTTGTGTACATTTCTAATGTGGTCTCTAAAACCGGATCGTTCTTACGAAGGAAGTTAACTTCTCACACATCACTACACTCTCTGTTGTTTGGTCAGCAGGACATCTTTATCTTCATGCAGATTTATCTTTTGGAGCAATTTGATATATAAATCATTGCTTGGATTGTTCCCATCATACTTTTTAACTTTTATGTCCCCTGAACAATGCAGTCACGATTTGCACTCTCAGGACTTGTTAACCCTCAACATCCCATCTGGTAGGGGCCAGGCAAAAAGGCCTTCTCACATGCTCCCCACTAATCACTCCCTGCAGCAACACATGCAACTGTCACACCTAATTGCTCTCTGTGATTTTAAAAAGGTTTCAAGGCATTTGCATCTTCAGTGGACATCTGTTAATGCTTTTACTGCTTTGGAACTCACCCTATTAGTTGTATTTTATCAGTTGTGTGAACCTTGAAAATGAGACTCCGGACCTGTATTAATAACAATAAATAATAACGATCATGTATACTATGTTTATGGACACTGAGATCACCTATCAGAGTGCTGGAGCATTAACCATCTTGTTCATTAATATTCTATGTCATTCTGTCACATTGATAAAACTTTACAGCTTCTATAAAGGAGCTATAAAATCCATCGAAAGGTGTAACTTTCTCACAATTCAGAGGAAATTCTCAAAGACAGATTTATTGTTTTTTTTAATCATTATTACAGTCTATGTTCTAATTATTTCACAAGGGTTACACCTTGAAACAGATTATAATCTTCATTATAATCTTGCGTATCATCCTGTAACCGGTGGGTTGCCAGTTCATCTCAGTCATCTCATCTTCACCCACCTTGCCTGCTGATGATGGTCAGAGAGCCCGGTGGTCCCGATTGTATGTCAGCCTTTGATATGTCATTCTGCCCTAGGCAGCTGTGGCTACAATGTACTCTACCACTGTCAGTGTGTGTATGAATGGGTGGATGACTGGTTGTTGTGTAAAGCAGCTTATTTTCTACAGATGGCTGAAAGCAAACATCAGTGATTTTAAAGCCATTACAGTTAAAGTTAACAGAAAATATGAGCAATTTAATATAATACCAATGAATAAATAAATCCAAAATGCTTAACACTGTCCATCCCAAAAACTCAATCCAATAGGTCAGAGTAAATCAAATAATTCTACAATACATTTCCACAGTTCCTCTACTGGTAATATATTTTTACCCTGGTGGATGCAATTGTACGGCACCTGGGAACTGACAATGGTGCGTGTGCACAAAGTACTAATTTGTTCCCACAAAAAACTAATTTATTCCCACAGAATACTAATTTGTGCCCACAAAATACTAATTCGTTCTCACGAAGTAGGAGATGTGTAACTCATAAGGGATGGAGCTCAGTTTACGATGGGTGTGTAAATGTGAATGTGTGTATATATGCGGTGGCGCTGTCAGACTGGGATCACAAAGAAGAGTGCAGAGAGAGAAGAAGAGTGTGCGTGCGGTTGTGTGTTTTGGCAATATGCACGTTAGCCCGTTGCTGAGAGGTAACTGTGTGTCCGCCATATTACTGGAGGCAAGGCTGCAATGTCAACTAATACAAAGGGGACTTTATTTTATGAAGCACCTTTTAACAGAGATTTAAGTTAATGCCTCACCTAACTTATTCACACACACACTTATGTTCGTAGGTATGACGGAGAATTAGGGCCAGGCTAAGATAATTTTATTTATTTTTTTAATACAAGAATAAGTCAGAATTTTTATGAGAACTCTTACAAAAAAAGCACAGCTCTCGGTTTGGACACCTAAACAGTTTGAACAATTACATGCTGCACATGTACGAGGCATTTTGGCTCTCCCGACTTGACTCCACAAATATGGCGGGGACATATTAATGTCTATGTGCACGACGGCGACCGGGGAGGAAGTTCAGCTGGCCACAGTACATTTAACGTGCAATCAGTGTGCAGTACAGTTATTGAAAACTCCGCTGCTTCAGCAATCCGGTCCCTTCATTATTATAGAAGTCTCACCCCCTGTGACACGCAAGTACAGGAAATTAACCCGGAAGTGAACAACCAGTTCGGCACTTGAGGGAGCATCTCCCCTGTGTTTCCCGACCACAGTCAGGAAATGGAAGCAGGAAGGGTTAAACACCTGGCTTTCAATATTCTATTTAAATGCCTCTCACTAATGAGGATTTCTTGCGATGTCAGGTTTTTCAGAATCTCTTTGTAGCTCCTCCACAGCCTAATATAAAACTCGATCAGATTATCCCTGTCCATCCAGTTGTTTTGTTCCTCCGTATGTTTGAGAAAGTGCCCTGTTTTAGTATTTCGTGCACACGTTATATATATTTCGTAGGAACAAATTAGTATTTTGTGGGAACAAATTAGTATTTTGTGCACACGCTATATATATATTTTTTCCCCATATCAGTTCCCTCTTGCGCTGTACAATTTAAATGGAGGGGAGTACATTTTGACCCCCCAAAAATAATAATTTTACTCTTCCTGTAAAAGGTTCTTGCAGTCAAAACATTTCTTTAGCTTGTGTTTGTATGTTTTAGTGCATACATTTATAGCACAATCCCATATGAGGAATATGATGAACAATGGGAAGAACTATAAATTGCAGGGGATTGAGGATAAGCCAACATTAGCATGAGAGCAGAAGGGTGAGTGAGGACATAAATACAGGATTATCAGAGATATCACATACATGGACGAAGAATAGTGTCAGGTTCAAATCAGACATAACATGAGGATACCTCTCTGCAAAATATATAAAACTCTAAATATTTAGATTTATTTTCTACATAGCCTCAATAGTATGAAAGGAATAAAGAACATTTTTCTTTCTGATATGTTTCATTTTGACTAAATGTTAATAAATCTGTATAAACTGGAGAATTGTTTAAATCTGGCCAAACAGATAACAAAGTGAGTGATGGATGTAAATAAAAGAGGAGGGGTAAAATATGGAGAGTGTTTGGGATGAGAGGAGGAGCGAAAGCAGCAGAGGATATACCTCAGATTAGGATTTGGTGTCAGATGCTGTAGTAACAGATAAAGAGGAGGAAAGGACGAGACACCGAGGTACTGGGAGAAAAAAACATAAAGACGTCTCTGTGTGGGTGAGCTGCACAGCAAATATGACTGAGATGAAAAGAGTACAGTCTATGGATGTGCAAGAGGGGAAGCTAATAAAGAAGGTCAGTAGAAGTAGATGCCAATATATGACAGTGACATGCAACGTTCTCTTTAATTAACATTTGTACCAGTGCATTATTTTCTGTTTTGTTTATGTCTTTCTTTAGAGTGATTTCTTTTTTCATTTGGTTGACACCATTGACACTATTCTCTAGGGTTCCATTAAGAAGAAGATTGAATCCTTTAGACGATGGAGTTCAGCGAGCATAAAGAGGCCCCCAAAGCCCAAAGCCAAGACCCTGAGTCTGTCGTCCCCTGATGGAGACCCTGAAAACCTCTGGCTGCCAGAAGAAGACAAGAGGAAGCTGCGCCCCATGGTTGCTTCCGTCTTTGGACAGGTACAACAATAAAATGGAAAAGCGGGTCACTTCTGAGATCATGTGCCAGTTTATACGTTGCTTGACTGACATGCTGACATAAGCCCCTTTCAGACATGTACCGCTTTCAATTAAATCAGATGGCAGCTGAACATGTGTAGGTCATGCCTAAAAATACACTCCACATAGCAATTTGTGACAGTAACAGTAATCTGACGAGGTCAGACATGGAAACACATAAAGTACACATTACTTTCAACATGACAGAAGAATGAACTGTTGCAGTCACATTAACAGATTAGCCCTGTAGTGGTTGGAATAATTTGCCTTCTGATCAGCTTTTAGAGGAATTCAACTGATTGTGTTATCAAATTAATTATTTCCTCATCCACCTTTTATTACTGTAATGCAAGTTAGCAGCACTTGAGAGAAAACTTAGAGGAAATATGATTTAAAGCATTCGACCTACAGCGGAATATTTTACTCTCTGATGACATATCAGTGTATTAATTGATTCCTATGCAGCATGGTTGGTTTAACACCATGCTGCATTTTTGTTATCTTATTGTAACACCATCACTGCTGCAGAACCTATTCTGATTTGCTAAAGCTTCTCTCCATACGTATGAGGTTCATAATGGAAATGTAATCCTCAGTATAGAGCATCAGGTTTTGCTCATAGAGAAGTGGTATTTTCAGCTGCTTCCATTCATTACCAGTGAGTGAAATGTTTTAGACAAATCATCATCCTTTTTTCTTTATTGATGCACTTTTGATTTAACCTGTTAACAATTTCTGAATTAGGGTTCTAGAGCCAGTGCGGTTTGGAATGAAATCATTTAAAATAAGTTTCCATTTTAAAGTGGTAATTATTAAGCAAGATTTTTAAGTTGTGAACTTTTCAGGAGTCAATACCTTATCTGCAGTACACTGGACAGATAATTGTGGACTCTTGCTAAACGTTAATTAAATAAAAGGACTGATTTTCAACATTGGTAGAATTTCATCGCTCCTGGTATGCTCCTGCTATGCTCCTGGTATGTTCCTGCTATGTTCCTGCTATGCTCCTGCTATGTTCCTGCTATGCTCCTGGTATGCTCCTGCTATGTTCCTGCTATGTTCCTGCTATGCTCCTGTTATGTTCCTGCTATGCTCCTGGCATGCTCAAGGTATGCTCCTGGTATGCTCCTGGTATGCTCCTGCTATGCTCCTGCTATGTTCCTGCTATGTTCCTGCTATGTTCCTGCTATGTTCCTGCTATGTTCCTGCTATGCTCCTGCTATGCTCCTGCTATGTTCCTGCTATGCTCCTGCTATGTTCCTGCTATGTTCCTGCTATGTTCCTGCTATGTTCCTGCTATGTTCCTGCTATGCTCCTGCTATGTTCCTGCTATGCTCCTGGCATGCTCCTGGTATGCTCCTGCTATGCTCCTGCTATGTTCCTGCTATGTTCCTGCTATGTTCCTGCTATGTTCCTGCTATGCTCCTGCTATGCTCCTGCTATGCTCCTGCTATGTTCCTGCTATGCTCCTGCTATGTTCCTGCCATGTTCCTGCTATGTTCCTGCTATGTTCCTGCTATGCTCCTGCTATGTTCCTGCTATGCTCCTGGCATGCTCCTGGTATGCTCCTGCTATGCTCCTGCTATGTTCCTGCTATGCTCCTGCTATGCTCCTGCTATGCTCCTGGCATGCTCCTGGTATGCTCCTGCTATGCTCTTGCTATGTTCCTGCTATGCTCCTGCTATGTTCCTGCTATGTTCCTGCTATGCTCCTGCTATGTTCCTGCTATGCTCCTGGCATGCTCCTGGTATGCTCCTGCTATGCTCTTGCTATGTTCCTGCTATGCTCCTGCTATGTTCCTGCTATGTTCCTGCTATGTTCCTGCTATGTTCCTGCTATGCTCCTGGCATGCTCCTGCTATGCTCCTGCTATGCTCCTGCTATGCTCCTGCTATGCTCCTGCTATGTTCCTGCTATGCTCCTGCTATGTTCCTGGTATGCTCCTGCTATGCTCCTGCTATGCTCCTGCTATGCTCCTGCTATGTTCCTGCTATGTTCCTGCTATGCTCCTGCTATGTTCCTGCTATGCTCCTGGCATGCTCCTGGTATGCTCCTGCTATGCTCCTGCTATGTTCCTGCTATGCTCCTGCTATGTTCCTGCTATGCTCCTGCTATGCTCCTGCTATGCTCCTGCTATGCTCCTGCTATGTTCCTGCTATGCTCCTGGTATGCTCCTGGTATGCTCCTGTTCTCCTTTTGCAAGGCGAACCATACCTGTTTTATTTGCAACACATTGCAAGGAATGTTTAACCAATGCATTCAACAGGCATGCATAAGAATTTTGACTATATGACATAATAATAAAAATAATAATAATAAAATAAAATAAAATTGAATAATCCAGATAAATAAGAGCCAATGTATTGATGCTGACCTATAAGCTAATCTGCCAGAAGCAGTGCAAGATATCAGGTCTAACAATATTAATGTGACTTAATTGTGTTTTTCTTTGTTTTGTTTTGCTCCTGTATTTTAAATTAAAATAGAAGAAGGACAAAGAAATTCATCAATGGCCATTAATGTTTCAGGCTGACATGATAACTACCATGTACACAGTTTTTATTGGTGCTTAAGGTTGCAAAAGAGAAAAGTGTATGTGATAGTTCACTGGAAATGTCAGCACTGAGAAGTGACTGTGTATTGCTCTTGGAGATTCAAGTAGTTTAAATCATTAGTGAGTAATCTTTAAAAGCTTTCTAAATTGTTTAAATGACATGTGGCTTATGCCTTGTTCTGTTTTATCACAAAAAAGTAACATATAGGTATTTTTTAGGTTTCATTTTCTGTTTTGCTCGTTGCGTGTTTTGCGTGTTTGTAGAAGCATGTTATCGCTGCATACAAGTTTTGTCCTCATGATTTGGCAAGGGTTTGAGTGGTGGAGGTTGTACCGTCTCTGCAACATTGATTGTAATATTTTCTGTATTTGCCTCATTCTGGTTCTCTGTAAGTTTGTGTTTTTAAGGATAGATTAAATCTGAACTATAAAAATGTTAATTATGACCAAATATCTTCCAACAGGAAAATCAACTGAAAAACTAATTCTAGTTCCCTGCTTACTTCATGCCTCATTTTGACTTAGAAACAAGTCTGAACTTTGAGTCAAATGTTGTTATGTAACTCTGCTTTTGCCCAATAGGTGCATTTCCTGTCATGTTCAAATTAATTCACTTGAAACGGCCATAGGTCTTCCCAGTTACTCCTGTTTTCAACCAAACAGCCTTTGCTCGGTGATGTTTGCAAAAAAAAATGTTTTGGCAAAAAAGTAAAAGAAAAATTCAGTTGAAAAAAGAAAGAGGTCACAATAAACATGTTTTTACTTTAGGTCAGCAATGATTAACAAAATAATTTATAGACTTAATATAATTTAACTCTATGCGTTACATTAACGCTCAGCTTGGACTCCTGCTTTACTTGCACAATGATCACCTGCACTGTTGTATTGCTCTTGCATCTTATACTGCTCTATATTTACTCTCACTCACTTAAAACTGTGCACTTATATTTATATTATATTGTAGATATGTTTGTACTGTTTAACTTGTACTGTATTGCACCAACTACGCCAAAACAAATTCCTTGTATGTCCAAAAACGTACTTGGCAATAAAGCTTTTCTGATTCTGATTCTGATTCTGATTAAATTCAGAACTTTACATACATTTTCTTAGTATTTGGTTGAATTGTCTTTTGACTTGTTTGACTTGGGTTAAACATTTTTGGGATCCTTTCCTAAGCTTTAATCAATTTCATAGGATTTGGGCAAATTTCTCCTTGCAGAACTGGTGTGATTAATAAAGGTTTTTTTTCAGCCCTACCCATAGATTTTGCCTGGGTGGCAGACCCTCTTCCTCACCTGTTTTTCTTTTTAAATGCACTCTACAACAACATGCATCAACCCCACATTTGAGCGGGCAGAGGTAGGCTTAGGGTCTTTCCACAACCTTGTTGACCGTCTGGGACCAGAAAAGGAGCGGACCCTCCGGTCAGGGTCTGGTGTCGGGAATGGCGTTTCGACTCTCTTGCTTGGATTTCTTTGGATCTGGGTCCCTGGCTTAATTGCTCGGTCCGCCCGTGTGGAGGGGCTGGCCAGGTGCGGTGTTGGCCACCCCATTCTTTGCCCATTCTTTGGCGTGGTGTGGCAATCTTCTTCCGATGCTTCCTTCTGTGGCTCTGGCCCCTGGCCGGGGGGCGGGCTGCGATCAGGTGGGTGGGGCGGCAGAGCATGTCTTGTGCCTGCACTGGGGCAGCTGGTGGGTTGTGCTCGGCCTGGAGCAACTGGCCTGCCCGGATTGTTTTTCCTGGGCCTATCATTGCAATTGGGTGAATTTGTCCCATCTTGGTGTGGGGTCGGGGGTTCCATTGTGAGCACGGCCTTGCCATGGTGTGCTGTCTGGTGGGCGGCAGGATGCGGCGGGGGTGCTTGGAGCGGGGCTGTGTGTGGAGCTTGCGCTGTTTGGTTGCATCTTTATTGGCTTTTCGCGGATTTAGCTCATCTGTGGGGGTGTGCCCCTTGGGGAAGAGGATTTCTGGTGTTTGGGTTCAGTGTCTTGTGTTCTATATCTGTGTCCTGGTTGGGGGTGGCCCTGTGGGGAGATTCATGTTGGGGTTCATGGAGGGTTGGGGGCTAATGGGGTTGAGATTGAAATTCAATGGGGGGTTGAGACTGTTTCATCCTATGGCAGCTCTGGTTGGCAGGTTCGTTTGGACCGGGTAGACCCCTCTTTTGAACATGGCCCCCTCTCTGGATGGGGATGGGGTCATTGGGAACTGGGGTCAGGACAGGGGGTCAGTCCGGGCCCGGGTCACTTGGGTTCGGACAGTGCCGGCACTAATCTGGGCTAGTGCTGGGGCGGTTTGTCTGTCTCCACCCCGGAGGGAAGGTGTTCACCTCCTTGGTCCGGGGGCTGGTTGCCCCTATGGGGTATCAGCACTTGGACCTGGGAGTATAGAGTATGTGAGGGGAGTGTGAGTGAGTGTCTTTATGTTGGTTGCGTGGGTGTGAATGTCATGAGGGTAGGAATGTGTAATTGTGACTGTGTGTGCCTGTTTTCATGTCAGGTTAGGTCTTGGGCTGTTCCCTCTCCTAGATTAGTTTATCTATTATCTCCCCGCCACACTCCCTTCCGTCGACTGGTGTCTCTACCCGCTGGTGTACTTGTGGTTCTTGGTGTCCGGGGCTGGGTGCTTTGGTGTGTGTCGGCCCAGTCCCGGTGGCTGCTCGCTGGGACCTGGGACCATGTGCTCTGTCGGGCTTCTGCTTGGGGGGTGATGTGTCCCTGGGTCTTGGGTCTCTGGCAAAGATGGCTGATGGCAGGGTCTGTGGGCTCATCGCTGCATCTCCCTGGGGCTTCTGCACTGTGACTGCTGGGTGGTTTCCTTGGGACTCTGCTCTTCTCTGGGGGGGGGTTACGGTAGTCCTGTCGGTGATTCTCCTGGGGTTCCAGTGCTCTGGGGGGGCCTTTGGATCTCTGTGGCTCGGATGTCCTCCATGTCTGTCTCAGGTCCAGGGGGGCAGGTCTGTGGCTCCTCACACTCACTGTTGCATATTTTTATGGAGGAGCCTTGTATACACAAGTCCAGTCCTTGAGAGCTCCTATCCTGCAACTTTTAGATGCATCCTTTCTCTGACAAATCTAAACCAAATGAGTGGCTTGTTACCAGCCCCCTGCAGAGCTCAATGGCATGCTGATGAGAAAATTAATTCATGTTGGATATCTAAAAGTTGCAGGACAGGAGCAGTCAAGGACTAGAGTTTGGCACCCCTGATTAATTACTTCAGCGACCATAGAAAACACCAAATCCCCCTTGATACAGTTTAACTGTATATAATGTCTTCCTGTAATTTTTGCTACAAAGGCCTTTGCTATAAGGAGCTTTTTTATATATATTTTAAAATATTTATTTAGATTTCTTTTGCAATTTCTGCTTCACAAAATTTGTCAACGTGGTCCAGCATGGTTAGGCTTTAATCAAATAAACTCAACAAAGGCCTTGTGTTTGTTTCAGCCTCAAAAGAAAAATCCATGTAATCACAGAAAGGGTTGTGATGAAATGTGCTTTTCATTTTAGATGACAATATGGGATTTTCCAGAGCAGAAAAAGGACAGCAAGACCAACAACAATAATTATAAAAGACAAATATTAACCAAAGCCTCACAGAGAAAATTACGAAAATATTTAGCATTTCTATGTCTAACTTTTCTTCGCCGTTCTAATGTGTCACCCATAGAATCAGTAACAGATGGACTGAATAATGAGAAACAGAAAAAAAGAAGGTTGGGCTAGGATGAGGGATTGATTGCCGAGTGTCGTAAAGAAACAGAAGAGACTGATTGCGATGTAAAGGAGATTATAGCTTAGAGGAGGGTTCACTTATGCTGCAGAGAACAGAGTTGAACTTTGAGGAATAAGATGAGTTTTAGTACAATCTGCCCACAGAAAGGCTTCCAGTTTGTTTTTACACAAATAAAGAACATAGAATTTAGTATTTTGTTGAAGGTTTTAGCTTGACGCTGCACTGAAATATGCTGATCATTGTTACATACAAGCGTGATTACGTTTGTATCTCCACCAACAAAAAACAAAGCTTCAAAAAGTGTCAGTTTTAACAAAACATTTCTTCTACCTCTGCAGTTGAAATCAGACGTTTACATAAACTGTATTAAAATGCTGAAAACCACATTTTTAAATCAGACTAAATGTTTCTTGTGTTAGTTCGGTTAGGATTACCATAATTATTTCTATTTGGTAAATGCCAAAATCATAAGTTATTGATTTTTATTTAAACTTTTTTAGAATTCAGAGATTTACATACATTAGCTCATTTGATTTCAAAATCTTTGACTTGGGTCAAAAGATTAGGCTAACCTTCAACAAGCTTCTCCTAATAGTTTGGAATTTGAATAATACCTCATGAGAGCCCACAACTTTGCTGCGTCTGAGAGCAACTGGTTTCGCCAAGCTGGAACAACTTATTTCTCATCATTAATTGAAGACAATAAGAATAATCATAGGATTCTTTTTGGTACAGTTGCTAAACATACACAGAGTCATAGCTCTGTTTAGCCATCCATTCCCTTAACTCTCAGCAGTAATGACTTAATGGGATTATTTTTAAATAGTATCGATTCTATTAAAAACAAATCATTGGCATACTCCCGGAGATGATTACTTCATCCTCACTAAGCGAGACAGCATTGGAAAGTACCGTAGAAACCAATCTGTGTTTGGACTGTTTTGAAAAATATTAGCTTCATCTAAACCTTCAACTTGCATGTTAGACCCAAACCCAACCAAATTATTTAAGGAAGTGTTCCCTCTGATTACCAGCCCCATTTTAGATAAGATTAACCTATCCGTAGTAAATGGATATGTACCACAGGCTTTTAAGGTAGCTGTGATTAAACCTTTACTTAAGAAGCCTTCAGTTAATCAAAATGACTTAATAAATTACAGACCTATATTCAATCATTCGTTCTTATCTAAAGTTCTTGAGAAAATAGTTGCTAATCAAATGTGTGAGCATTTACACAGCAATGACCTGTTTGAAGAGTTTCAGTCAGGCTTCAGAGCTCATCATAGCACTGAAACAGCTCTGCTGAAAGTCACTAATGATATTCTTATGGCTTCAGATAATGGACTTGTGTCTGTACTTGTCCTCTTAGATCTCACTGCTGCATTTGATACAGTCGATCACAATATTCTCTTAGAAATGCTGGAACGTGCTGTAGGGATCAGGGCAATAGCACTAGGCTGGTTTAAATCCTATTTGTCTAACTGATTCCAGTTTGTTCATGTAAATGATAAATCATCTCAAGCTTAATTGTGGAGTACCACAGGGTTCAGTGCTCGGGCCAATTCTCTTTACTCTATATATGCTTCCAATAGGTAAAATTATCAGGCTGCATGGGATACATTCACACTGTTACGCTGATGATACTCAGCTTTATTTATCCATAAATCCTGATTGGCCCAACCAGTTAGATAGACTACAATGCAATGCATGTCTTGAAGACAATAAAACTTGGATGACTTTTAATTTTCTGCTTCTAAGTTCAGACAAGACAGAAGTTTTTATCTTTGGACCGGAGCCTTTGAAAAGGAAACTGCCTAGTCAATCAATTAATGTGGATGGTATTAAATTGACCTCTGGTAATACAGTAAAACCCTTGGTGTTTATTTTTGACCAGGACATGTCATTTAAATCCTAATTTCTTATTAAAGCACTTTGTTCTGAGACTGCAGATTTACTGGTGGTTCCTAGAGTCTCTAGAAGTATAATGGGAGGCAGATCTTTTAGTTATCAGGCTCCTCTCCTGTGGAACCAGCTCCCAATTTTAGTCTGTGAAGCTGACACTCTACTTTTAAGACTGGGTTAAAACTTTCCTTTTTGATAAAGCTTATAGTTAAGAGTGGCTTAGGTTATCCCGAGCTATCTCTGTAGTTATGTTGCTATAGGCTTAAGTTGCTGGAGGACATAATGACCACTTTCACTCTCTCTGCTACATTCTCATACTACTCTCCAATTTTACGTTATTTTCTGTTATTTCTGCTTTTAACTTTATGTTCTCTCTCTGTTTTGTTTCTTCCTATACGTTACACCTGGTCTGACTCTGTGTATAGCTGTGACACCTTCCTGGAGGGAGGCATAGGCCGAGTTTCTTCTTCCAACAACTTAATGCTCATCTTCTACCGATAATACACTTGGCCCCTGTCTGAGCTTCTACTGTGACTAAATGTATGCGCTCTCTTTCATACTCTAGACTTGAAAACTGGTTCAGAGTTAATCGGCTTAGCTGTCTTTCTTTCCCACATAAAGCCACTAAAGGAGTGAATGCTGCAAGTCACTGACTCATTGCAATCTGCTGGGTTTCCTTTGATAGAAAAACCTTTTAACCAATTTGAATGATAAACTGAATCCGACTGCACTGTTTGATAAGGAGGATTAATTGAAATGTAAATACTTGACTTAAAACCCATATGATTCAATTGAATTGACTCTGTAAAGTGCCTTGAGCTGACATGTGTTGTGAATTGGCGTTGTATAAATGAAACTGAGTTGAATTGAGATATTCAAATGAATCAGATGTAGGGAAAACTATAATATAGAACACAACACCATACACGTGTATTAAATATTTTAATGTGATCAGAAATTCACTCTGCAGGACTCCTTTCACTACAAGGAAGTATTTAGATATTCAAACCCGCAAATGATCAGAATATGTCAATTAGAGAGTTAAACCACTGAACGTTTTTTGTTTTAAACAATTACACTGTTAAAACTATAGACAGACCTTTTAGTGTACTGCAATAAAAGCCCTAAAAATAAATAAAGCAGCCTGGGTGTTCTGTACTTACAGTGGAGGTGAGGATGATCCATTCAGAACAGCACAATGGCATCAAACTTTAACATGGAACTGCATACAATAACATTAAAATGAATTCAACGAGATATAATAAAAAAGCAATGAGAGACCAGCAGGAGCCAATGATCACTGTTGATATATAGAAGTTAAAACATTTTAAGTGAAGTGATTTTTTTGCCAATAAAAAGTAAAAACTAACGTGCTTCTTTTTGGACATATAATGTAATAAGATAAGAAAACAACATTGAAAAAATAGAATATTGTTTTGTTTTATATTTCTTATTTATTTTAAAACTGTTTAGTTTTTTTTTTGTTTGTTTGTTTTTTACATTTTGTATTGATTATTTTCCCCATTTCTTTCATTTCCTTTTTTTAGAAGAGAGATTTGGGCAGTTTTAGATGTTAAAATGACCTTGAGTGGTCAAGACAATGCCTTACGAATCCCCAATTGAGTTAAGAATATATAGAAATGGCTACAAATTAATTAGGAATCAGTTATGATATTTAAGAATGACCTACGAATTTGTTAAGAATTAACTGAGATTTTTTGGATTCTGGGGTTCTGCACCAAACTTTTGATCAGCTCAAACTTTTACCACAAATTCCAAATAGATCAAGAATTGCAAGAACTGACTAAGAATAAAAGACAAATAAGTTACAAATATAGGAACTTATTACAATTCCACTAAGAATCCTAAAATGTTGACATTCTTCGTGATTTATGTTATTTATGGTCTGTGTGGAATAGTGGCTTTATATAAGTTAAATAGTGTGGAATATCTTGGATTGAACAATACCTATAAAATGAAATGAACCATAGGTTTAGGTTTATTTTGAGAAGAAAAACTAAATATTCCCATACAAGACAAATGATTTATGTGCTGAAAATATATTTTGCTCAGTAATCTTAGCCTTTAACATTCCAGTTTTTGCAGTTGTTGTGGCTGTTAAAAATGCAGACAATGCAATGAGGGCATGAGCATAAAAACAAGAACAGATTTTGTAGACAGATTTAAAAGTGGGTTAGTTGATGGACCATTATGACTGGAACAGTGCAACAACAGTTGGACTATATACTCATGGATATAGAGATAAAGAACATGCACTTCTGTCTTTTCTGTGACGTTTTGTCTACATTTATCCCCACATGGCGTTGCTTTAATAGAATCTCTAATCCATAGGACCTCTGGGACCTCAAGGGGAATTCATATATAAGTTTTATGTCACATGGAAAAGCATCAGAGAAAATCTAATCAGGTGCAAACGGCATTATCCTCCTTCGGTAGTGAGTAGGTGTTTGAGATTGAGAGCAGGGAATGTGGGACAATCCACACAGCCTTGTGTCGTTGCAGGCTGAAAAAAGTATGTCAGGTTAAATGGAAATCCTTTATTGACTGTACTAGCACCATTTTCTTCTCATGGCCTTCTGCTGTTCTCACAGTTATATGATTTGTTTTCTTTGTTCTTGTGCCTACAATGGCTATTTTTATAACATTTAAATTCATGTCTTTATACATTTTTTTCAGTTTTTTGTATTTCAAAATAAATAAGTGAATATGATATTCACAGTTAAAAATGTGCAGAAACAGAAACCAACCCCCCCCACCCCCCCAAATTTTAATCAAATTGTTGTGAATTTCTTTTTTAATTAACCACTTCTTTGTACAATATATGTCTCAGTCATAGAGTTACACATATTTTCGCGCAGTGTGAGTCTTGCATTCTACTTTGCTCCACTGTTATCTAATCCTCAAGCCCTAGTCAGCAATTTAGGTGTTATTTTTGATGGTCATTCAAAGTTTCATAAACTGGTGGGCTCTTCGGTAAAGCGATGCCTATTTATTGTACAATACTGTTGTTTTAAATCTGCTGTGATTGAAGTTGATTTGCTTTAATTTACTTGGGCCTTTGAGTAGAAAAATAAATTGTAAAGGAGAGAAATCTAATAGCAAAGCAGCTCCTTCCATTGAGCCAATAAAATGTTTGCCATCTAATAACTGGATTCTTTTACAAATACAAAATAAACTACAAAAAGTAAAATATGCATCCAGTTGCAGGCAGAGATAGTCATCATTATCAGGAACCTTTTGTGTAAGGTTGTTCAGGGCTCCCTCTATTTAACCATTTAACTTTCAGTTCAATTACTTCTTCCATCTTGTTGCAATCCACTCTGGTACGTGTCAAACTGACAAAATCATGCAGGCTGGGAAAAACCTATATGTGCAAAAATAAATTACTACAGCTAATGGAGTGGGGGGACAGTTGTAACTACACTATATGACCTTGGGGAATGTTAGAACATGTAAATCAACGTCTTTTCTTTTAACTCTGTTACACATGATGTTACATAGTTTCTGCACCAATGTAATAACCTCAGTCAGGAACACTGAAAGATGACCAATATAATGTAGCTATTCCCATTTAGTTATTAAGACCCTGTCCCAACATTAAAGTCTTAAGTTTAGCATATGAATCAAACTTTTTTTTGTCCCTTTAGAAAATGAGCCCCGAAATCGAAAATTCAACAGTGTTGTAAGGTATTGAATAACACTTTTCCTTTAATAATTTACTTTAAAACATGCTAGGTTTGTGTAAAGTGTCAATTGTGTCCCTTGGTGCTAATAAGAATTTCCTTCTAATGTATTTTATGTTTTATCATAAAAACAAATGGGTTCAGAAGCTAATATCTAGCTTGTTCAGACAGGGCCCAGGGAGTTCTGAAGCTTATCTACCAAAAGCAGTTGCTTTAAGCTGGGTTTGTGAAAGAACAAAGAGCAACTTTAAAAGACAACTTGCCGTGTCATTTTTGACCATGTCATACAGCAGAAAAACATATTTTAAAAGTTATTTTGGGGCTTGATAGATTTTATATGACATTCAGAAGAAGTCAAAAGGTCAAAAGGAGTGTGTCACAGTATGAGTCGAACCTAGGGCCTTGTTGCTGTATGGCAACAGTGCTACCAACTGCACCACCTGGACTGTAATAAGAGAATTAAAAACTATTTGTTGCTTTTGGTAATTTTGGAAAACCAAATAATGTTGATGTTTTACTAATGTCTAAGAAAACCTGTTGAAATGTTTTGTTAACAGATGGAATTTGTCCTGAAAGCTAATAATACTCCACCTGAATGCTTTGCCTCAAACGTATAATGGTAAATATCTGAACATAATGTGTCATTTAGGGTTTGAAGCCACAGACCTTTAAGGCTCATGGGTTGAACCTATTTGTAATGCCTCTGCAGTGTCATTCTCCATCCCAATCTTACATGGTGGTCTTCTGCAAGAAAACAACCAACTAGTACCTCTATTTGACCCTTTTAACAGAACAGCGTATCTCTCTAGAATTCCTCCAACATTCCTTCAGGCTATAATGTTGACATAACCCTTGACTCATCTGCAGCTTCTTTGTTTCTTTCCTGGACTCTCTGTTATTCACTCTTTCTACCTAATTTTCTGCATGCGTTTTGTCCCTGTCTCACTCATCAGATTTCCTCTTAAACAATGGCTTGATTCTTTCTATTGCTTGTAACCTCAGTTTAGAAGCTGTATTTTGTTCCTTTGTAAACATAAATGCCAGCACGTCTTTATTAATAAAGGTATCCTTTGACTTCTTCTATACTGTCTACTGAGTTATATGCTCCAAAATAATAGAAACTCGTTGAGTCCTATCAAAAGATTGAGTGTTTTTAGTCATTCTGACTGAGTTGGTAAAATCCATTTAGATATGTTCCATAATGATCATGACATGCTTTTGATGATGAATTGCTGTCTGAAGCTGCTACCATAGAAGAAAGGTAGATTAAATCTCAAAAGTTTTAAGAGTCAATAAAGCATTAAATATTTAAATTCTGAAAAAATTCACAGAAGGATCAGGAGAGCATTCAAATACTACAGAGGAATAAGAGATGTTAATGTTTTGTGAGATTTCTTTCTCATTTCTTACTCTAAAATGTGCGGCGACATCCCTGGTGGATGTAGAATAAGTTTAGGGTCTGTGGCAAGGCAGGTAAAGTAGTTGTTTTTCAGCTGATAGATTCAGATGGATGGTACATATTACACAGGCAAAGACTAAATAAAACAATGAACTATTTTTGCTTCGAGATGTTCGTCCTACTCCTCTGTTATGTTCCAAGGGACATATGGGACATGGAATTGGAAAGGGCTCATTTTCAGTGCTGCCATTCTCGATGTGGCTTGTAGAAGCTGCGGACTAAAAGTAATTGGAGAAGGACTTCTGGTAGGCCTCAAGGGAGTTCTGAAAAGCCGTTCAACAACTCAGAGAGGGAAAGCAGGGTACATCCCAACCTGTGTTCTGTTTGAGAGGGAAACTGCAGACTTGGACTGAGATTATTGTTGGGCAGTAGAAAGAGCACTTTTCCACTGCCTTGTTGTTCGGATATCAATCCAAACAAAAAAATACATCATGGAGGAGGCAGAATCAGACTTCTCAGGGCAAGGCATGCTGATCACCATGGTAGTGGATGCTGAGGTAGTTAAAAAAGTTCCCCAGTTATAGCATAGCAAGGCACCAGAGGGGGACGAGATATGCTCGGATATGCTCACAACTCTATATTATTGCACTGTCGGGGTTGACACAGCTCTTCTGTTATTTGGAGGACTCCAACAACTGTGGGATGGCAAATTAAGGTGATGGTTCAAATTTTTGAGAAAGTGGATCATAGAGTGTGTGCCGTCATGGAGGTCCCAAAGGGTTCATTTGAGTTTTGTTTTCTGGTCTAAACAGGTTTTGCATATATGGAAATGGCTTTTGACCATGTCCCTTGAGGCATTTTGTTTAACATTTTGCTTTTAAGTGCTTTTTTAATTCATGTATACCCAACACCATACCTATCTCTTCCTCTCTCTCTGTCTCTATATAAAAAGTCATGTTTTCTTCAGGATAAGCAGGAGACAGTGAATGGAAACACCCTCTTTTTCTAACATTAAACAAATTCAGTATCCCTCAGGAGTGGTAGCATCACTGTTAAATGCAATATTAATGATTCTGTTCTAGACATTACATTTTGATTATTGTTGCAAACATGCTACAGGTTTGTTATCATTGGTGTTTAACCTTGCCCAATTTGCCTCATAATTAAACGATTTATAGTCTGTTCTATAAATCGATGTTAGTGTGTCAGTGTGCAGATATGCAGAGAGATGATATAAGTCACAGTGTTTGACCTGAAGTACAGTGCAGTTATTAGCATTGTGTGTCATCAGTCCTCATTCTCGGAAGGTGTCCACACCGTCTTTTGCCACCCCAACATTGGATTTTCTGTTGGGCAATCTTCTGCCCTTGTTTTTTGGGCATCTGCTCTGCTGTCAGTTGTCGAGGGATGAAGCAGGATGCTACCACTCCTGAGGGATACTGAATTTGTCACCCAGCTGCTAGGGTTTTATGACTGAGAGGCATCGTGTTAGCCAGACAAATGAGACATTTTTCCTTTTAGCCAAAAATAAAACCTCCTTTTTGCACAGTATGAATATGAGGCTCTCTTTCTTTATTTGCTGTTAAATTTGATGTCAAACTCAGCTTTGTTTGAGGAGCAGTACCTATAGGAACCCAGGCATGCTCAAGTCTCTTATATTTTTCTGTTTTGTGTCCAGCTGGATCAGTGGTCCGAGAACATACTATTATATAACTTGGACAAAGTCAAATCGTTAGTGGCGTTTCTTGCCTTTATGTATCTCTTCACACAGTGACCTAACAGTTCTGTTTTTAGATTGTGGGAGTAAGCTGGAGTTTCCGGAAGAACCCACGCATGCACAGGGAGAACATACAAACTCCAGGACCTTCTTGCTACAAAGCAGCAGTGCCAGCAACTGTGCCACCGTGCTGCCATAAACATAAAAATATATTTTTTAATATGCTTAGACTCACAGTTACAATTGGCAGGATCATTTCTGTTTCCTATTTTTTTATAGTGTCCAAAAGAAATACAACAACATTTCAAATGTTCCTCGCTTCCTACTGATTGGTGCGTTTGTGTGGGAAGGCATGATGCTGACACTTTGTGGTTACTTATGGGTATTACAACTGAGTGCATGGCCTTTTCTCAGGCATGAACAGCCTTGTATTTTCTGCATATTGTTGGTGAAACGGTGGCAATGCAAATTGTACAGAAGTTCATAAATTAATATAAATGTCTCTATAAATTAGAAACCAAGTGGAGAGGAAGATTTGTCCTGAGAAAGGGGATACTGATTGTGTAAACAGATGAAAAAAGGGTAGCTCACCTTTTTGTCTCAAACAACTTTATTTTTTATTTAACTACACATAGGTCATGCACGTTAACAAAATGTTAGTCTGCCTGGAAACTTCCTTCCCCCCTCCAAGCTGCATTCACAAGATTTTTAGAACGATATCACAATTGTTAATAAGTGACAGCAACAATAGTATACAGGACAGCAACTGTCCTACTGACACTATTGCTTCATAACATAAAATGTACCTCAATGGTTTGGATACACATTTAGAAAAATATAAAGGAAGAACATAAAAAATGTGATGAAATGAGTAAATGATGAATATATGATAGTCCTCAAAGAAAAGATGTGTTATGATCTAAAGACTGGAATTTGAAAAGAACAAAAAAAGTGTAATTTCTCCTAATCTGTCCAACGAGGATTAGAGCCTCAGCCTTACTCATGTGGTAATCTCTGGCACACAAACACCACAGCATGGGTCGTGCCAAAACGGACACCCACACAAACCCACGTAACATTGGATTAAAAGCTCTTAATGTTGGTAGATGGGGATTAAAAAATACTGTCAATATTTTATATCTGAAGGTAAATTCTTCATATATTTACTATCAGCTAGACTGATTAAGACAAAGCAAATGCTTACTGTTTTCAGAATGAGGTCAAAGATTAAATTTTAGACACCTTCAAATGAAAAGAAAGAGTGAAATGAAAATAGAAGGGCGTTCGTGCATCCAAAAAAAAACAAAAAAAAAACTCTTCAGCCATATCAGTATTTTTTTCCAACAGAATCAAAAAGTTTTATTTTATCACATTAAAACTCTGATATACTCTTATAATGAAACATATATAATCAGAAGCAGATCCATGAATTAAATTGAGGTTTAGTGGCTGGTTTACCTCAACAGAAGCCAAAATGGATCCTACAGCAGCGGAACAACTAAAGCACTAATACTGAGCACATCACCTGCCATAATGTAGGTCAAAATGTTGTTTACCTATCTAATGAAAGCAAGATAATCCATTCTTGTATTACAAATGCACTAGATGGTGGTGCTATTGACAGTAGTAGCAGGTACCTGAGACTGTGCAAAATAAACAAGCTGGGAATTAGGTAGCAGCTGTTGGGAAAATTCTCCTGATTTAATACTTTACTTTAAGGCATTCTCAGTCTGGCCAGTGTACAATGGGGTTGTCCTCAATGCTTGAAATGTTTCTTCCCTATACATTGCCACTCTAACTGAATCCCAGTAAAAGCCCTCCACCTTAAAAAAGTACAATTTCTCCTGTTAAAAATTGCTTTTTAAAGTTCAGCTTTAAGGGGCGTAACCGGATGTTCCTCTTCTAAAGATGTACCCAGAAAAAAACAGATGCATTATTGAGTGGGGATTCCCAGCTTACCCAATGAATATCTTTTTAGACTTTTGGAGGATCCTGAGGAGAACCCCAACTGTTGTCAGTGACATGGACATTGTAGAAAAAGGACCCAGTTCAGATAACGTATGAGCTGACAGTCCAAACCAATTCAGTGACATGCAGTCTGTGTCTCTAAAGAGTTTATCTATTCACAATACCTGAAGGTTTCCAAAGGTGCCAAACAGAATCTCAGCCGGCAGCAAGAATCTTGTACCATTTGAATATAGGAACAATTGTATTGTGTCTTATAAAAGGGTACCTATTGAGAATATTTGGATGGGAAGCTAAACTATATTTCCTCCATTTTATACGGAAAGAATTTAATACTCAAAATTTAAAAAATCTCATTATAAAATTTATAAAAAAGGGCCTTCTACAGTGCCTTACAAAAGTATTCACACTACTTTAACTTTTTCACATTATTTAACGTCACAACTACTAACTTCTTTGTATATTGTTGGGAGTTTATGTGGCAAACCAACACAAAGTATCACATAAGGAAAATGATACATTGTTTTCCAATTTACTTTACACAGAAAATGCTTAAAAGTTGGATTTCTATTTAGTTCAGCTGAGTCATTATTTTGCAGAGCTGCCTTTTGATGCAGGTCTTTCGATGCAAGCCACTGGGCCATACTTCTTTGAAATAACTCAAGCTCAGTCATGTTAAATCCAGAGCATTTAGTTTTGTCAGCAGTCAGTTTCATAGAGTGAATAGTGGTGAGGTCATCAGATGCTCCAACCTTAGCTGAGGATTTGTGTAGCTTTTTTCAGCGTTATTATGGGCCTCTCTCCTGTTCCTATGATTAATGCTTTCCTGTTTAGATGGACGTTCATGACTTGGTAGCTTTGTAGTGTTGCCACACTCTTTCCATTTTCAGATAATAGATTGGATAAGGCTCTGTGAGGTTTGTTGTTTTATACACTAACCATGTTTTGATCTTCTCCACAACGTTCGCCCTGACCTGTCTGCTGGGTTCCTTGGTATTCTTGATACTGTTTGTTCACTCATGTTCTCTAGCAAACCTAAGAGGCCTCCACAGAGCAGCTGAATTTATAATACCATAAAATCACGAACAGTTGGACTCTACTTAATAATAAGGTTACTTCAAAAAGCAGTTGGTGTGACTAGATTCTGTTTGCGGGGAACCTGGTTTAGGAGGCTAAAAGGCTAAAAATGGCATGCTTTTTTAATTTATATTTTGCAAAAACGTTTGAAAATCATGTTATTTTTTTTACTTCACAATTATGTAACATTTTGTGTAATAACAGAAAATTCCAATGGAATACGTTGTAGTTGAGGTTGTAATGTGACAAAATGTGAATAAATTCAAGGCGTATGAATACTTTAGCAAGTCTCTTTCCTGTCATCTAATTAACATCATTTGTTAATAAGTTTCTTAAATTAAATTTGAAGAATAAAAAAGCAAATGTTATTATGTTCATTATTCCCAAAATGTTATCTTTATTTATCTACTATTTAATCTAATATCTTTATTTTAGATCTTTTTTCAGTAAGCCATTACTTATCTTTATTCTCTGTTGAATTCCTCTTTCCCATGACTTCCCTTTTTGTTGGAACTATAAAAGCCGACTGACAATACCTCTGATACTTATTTCTTCCACTCGCAACCCCATCACTCCCATCGCCTGACAGCATAGCTCTTTTCCTCTAATCTGAAATTCTAGGGATTAAACAGGCGGCCAACTCTCCATCCATAATTCCTCCATTCCCTCCCTCTTTTTCTCCTGCAGATTTACACGCACAGATTCAAACACACACTTCCTGAGAGTTTTGCCAGACTAGTCATTTTGAGAGCATAAATATGATGTTTGGGAGGCAGAGAGGGGACGACGGGTGAAATGATTTAGATTTAGTTGAACCAAATTCAAGAAATGACTTGTGCAGATAAACAGGCGATTGTGTGTGTGTGTGTGTGTGTCTCAGAGAGGGGGAGAGAGAAACAGAGAGGGAGAGAGAAAAATGGTCAAGTCCTGCAATCACAGCCAGAGTCAGGCAGTGGCAGGATGTTTCAGCCCAGATATGACCCAGTGCTCCCGACTCACCCAGTCAATCTCTCTCATCCTGCTATTCCATAATGTCACACCAAACGTTTGAAAGCTCAGGAGTTTAGGATTTAACGTAGCATCACACACCTGCTTTACATCTCAGTGGACCAATAGGATTCGGGGAACGTGAACTGAGAGGAGTCGCGTTTAGTGACAGCAGTGCATTTTCTGTCCTCTTGAAAGGGGTTGCCCCCTCGGCGTGGGATGCACAGGATCTAGCATGGATTTTGGAGTTTTATGTGACTTTTGAGCAGAAGAGGGGAATAAAAGGAAAAGGAGGAGAAGAAACCTTGGATAAGTGCTACGACCACCAAGGAAGAAAAGGTGGGGGGGTAGAGACAGGTGGGGAGGGGGATGGGAAACATCAACAAGGCTTCTAACAAGGACAATAACAGGAAAAAGGTAAGTACGCTTTAACGTGAGATCAAAAAAGAATACAGTGAATCGCAAAAGTATTGAACTTTCACATCTTGTCACATTTTGTCAATCACAAGCTATGGATTTTGTGTCAAAGACTAATACAGAGTAGTGCATAATTGTGAGGAAAATTTTGCATGGTTTTCAAGTTTTCTCAAATAAAAATCTAAGCAGCATAGTGGGCTTTTGTAGAACCACCCATGTGCTGAAGCTGCAAATCGTTTGGAGTGTTTTTCCACCAGGCAGTCTTCCTGCCATTGAATTAAATTTGGATCAATCCTTTGACTGGGCCCCTTGGAAACATTAATATGCTTTGATCATAACCATACCATTTTGCTCTGGATGCATGTTTGGGGTTGTTGATCTGCTTGAAGATGAACTTCGGCCCATCTCAAGTCATTTGTAGCCTCTAGCAGGTTTTCATCCAACACTGAACCAATCAACTCTGACTAGCTTCCCTGTCTCTACAGAAGAAAAGCATCCCCACAGCATCATACTGCCACCACAACGTGTTCAATGTGATCTGTAGTATTTTTCTCCCCATATTTCATTTTGCATATAAGCCAAAACTTCATTTTTCTTTGTCTCATCTGGTCAGGCCACCTTTTGTGACATGTCCGTTGTGCCCTCTACATGGCTTTTGTCAAAATAAAAATAGAACTTCATTCAACATTGCCTTTTTCTTGCCATTCGTCCATAAAAACGTGATTTGTAGAATTTTAGACCAAACGTTCTCCCGTCCACAACTTCCCCCACATTATCTGTGGCTCCCTACAACACCTATGGAGTTATTATCGGCCTCTTGGCTGCTTTTTTCAAACATACTCTCCTTGTCTAGCCTGCCCCTTTACGTCAACGGCCACATTTGCAGTTTTATACTCCCTCCATTTTCAAAGATGGGTTAAACAGTGCTTCATAAGATGTTCAAAGCATAAAATATTGTTTATTAACTTAATTTTCATTTAGTTTTTTCTACAACTTCATCCCTGACCTGTCCTGTGTTTCTTGGTCTTGTTCTATGAGAACAAAGTTCAGAGACTTTTATACTGAGACTAAACAAGTGGACTAATTACGTGAGTCCTAAAAGCAACTGGTTGACTGTAATGTTATTTAGGGGTATCAGAATAAAGGGTGTCATTATATATAAAAATTGAAAAGCATGTTTAAATATTCCTCCACTTCTTAGTTATGTGCTATTTGTGTTGGTCTGTCACAAAAAATCCCAGTAAAATATTTTTAAATGTGTTACTTTTAGTGGGGAAAAACGTGGTATGAGTTAGTTATCTGCTATTTGTGTTACATAGTCATTTGTTCAACATAATCAAAACAATTTTTTAAAAATATTGACTGTTTATTTTCACAAGAGTATATCATAGTGTTGATTCGACTGGTTCCTCTTGTCCAAGGGGGCTTCACCTGTACAGCAAAGTGACACACCATTAGCCGCGGCCATGCTAGGTTCCCTGGGTGGTGCAGGGGAGGTGGACACAGAGGAGGAGGAGGATGAGGAGGAAGGAGGGAGCAGGCGTGAATTTGATGACCCCCTGTGCACTCTGGTTAAGAACTGCAACATGCTGCACAACATAGTGGGGCCAGCTTGTATCTTCCTCAGACAGGGCTTCGCTCAAAGCCAGCTTGTATGTATGACACTCGCCTGCACATGCGTTTACACCCACTCAGTCACAACTTTGCAGCAAGAATTGTTACTGCAAGAATATTACACTGATCCACTCCTTTACACTTTGACCCAACTATGCAGGACAAGTTGAAGTCAAAGTCATCTGCTGAGTCATCTTCACAATCAACATCACAGTCATTATCCACCCATATTATTCCTATATGCATGTCCATGTTTTAGTAAAACTATGTATTAAGCAAACATTTTTGTTGTAAAAGAACAAAATCACTAGTTATGTTTAGGTTGTTTCTATTGTATCTACGTATTGAGAGCAGTGTAATTAAACACTGTGAGAAATTTGGTACTTTTTCAGATGGATACCATACAAATCATTTTACACCATAACCTACCAGAGAAATCAATAATAATGTTTTTAATAACTACCATAATAAGAGCCTTTCTTGGAGCTGTAGGGCACCTGACAAACAATATGGTTCTGTGTTGAGTCCAAGGGATAAATATTTAAGATTTTGATTTATTTACTTATTTATATATAACTAATGAAAGCTTTTTTATTGCATTTTAAAGCTGGCCTTGATTGTGTTTTAAGCAAACTGTCAACAGACTAGGATAGTACAGCAAAGGCTTCTATGCCTTCACCAGGTTATCTGACACATACAGTTAAAATGGATATGTGTAACAAATGCAGCTGGTCAGTCTTGAAACAACAGAATACCTGCCTTCATTAAAAACAGTTGTTTCTGTTGGAAGAACTATGTTAAACACATTGTTTAAGTGCAGCACATGGAAAAGAATGATACATTTCTCCACCCTTTTGAACATTTTGTGATTGTTTTGGGAGCAGAACTGCAATGAATACCATTATTTATACCTGCAAATGGATCAAGACCCCCTGTAACTATTGGTACTTCAGGTAAAGATGAGTAAAAAGCCTAAATATTTTTAGTACACTAGCATAATCTCAGCATAAGTATGTAAATAAGGCTAATTTAATCTGTGAGGAAAAATCTTCCACATCAAGAAATATCACTGGCATCATATTTACTTACACCAATTCCTATGACATAAACATACCTGAAACAGTTTTTCTTTTAATTTATTCTCTACATTTTTACGTATGTCAGAGTGGCCCTGTGAGGATCATTTAATGAGTTATTGATTACTCTGTTATCCAGGGACATGAAGAGGAATTGACAAAAAGGCAATCTTCTCTTATTCACTTTTTAAAGTAGGAAAGACAAGAGGAAATTTCATTCAAGCAAAGCAGATGTGTGTAAATCTTCATGACTCAAGAAATAACTCCAAAGCCATAGCTACTTGCCTTAACTTGTACAATCTGAAAAACATTTAAACAACTTGAACTGTCACAAACTAGAATAGGTGAGGATCCAGATTTATTTTGGCACCATGCACAATGAACAGAGCTATTGTCAGTCAGACAGATTTCTGACAGTAGCTTGAAATTTCTGACCAACTTCCTTAACAAATACAGTCTTCAACTATGCTATGCTGTTAGTGCAGAAAACATGAACAGATACAGCTATTTTCATGTTACAAACTTTCTGAGCTGAACTGACTTATTCTTGAAAAATAAAAAAAAGCTCTTTCTGATTTTATTTGACCCCATGGGAAAAGAGAAATAATAGAATCCCTAGATAGAGAACCGAGGGTTTTTAATCCCTGCTCATGCTCTTTTTCATGATAAAATTGAAAACAAACAAGCAGCTGAAAAAAATGCTTTTAACACGGTGCACCCTTGCCATTTTGGTGTTTATGGTAGGATCTGATTTTAGCTTGACTGGTAAAGCTTTTGGTCTTTGTGCATAACAAACATTCACCAATGCTTCAAATGTGACCAGAGGGACCAGATTGAAAAAGGGTAGTTCAAATTTCATAAATCCAAGTAAGTTTTAGTAAACAAAAGTGTCTTACATGTGTTAATTTAGCCCGTTCAGGTGTATTGATCTCTCTCAAAACAAAAGCCAACCAAGCAGCACTTCAGCTGCAGATGAAAATAAGCTGCAGATAGGGAAATGATAAACCGATAAGCCTTCATGATTTGTAATACAATTTACGGCTGTAATCTCCCTGCTGCTGTGGTGTCCGCTGTATTCTCTAATCCAACCCTGTATTATTTCTGCTGCTCCTGATGTCACGACCTCTCAGAACAATAGTGAACAGACTTATCCTACCATAACCTTCTATTCATGCATGAAGCCAAGTCAGCAGTAACTCGAAATTCAATTTTCTTATCATCTGTTTGACATTTTTTGCCTTCATTTAATGTAAATATAAGTTTAACTGATTGTTTAATAAAGTGGTTGTTTTTCAGGATTTTATATTAAAGCACATACGTAGGCAGAAAAGTAAGCTTTAATGCACTAAGAATATCTGATTGTGTTGTGCATCTGCCAGGCTTATATAGTTCAAATACTTAACATGGAACATATTCACGACATATTCTCTCCACAGCTGGACTTAGAAAGGCTGTTAAGGTCAGTCAGATCAAAAACCACATAATCCTGTTGTAGAGTTTTAGCTCACACAGATGAAAGGTGAAAGGGAAAAATATGCTTTAGAGAAATGGGAAAGTGAAGGAGTAAAACAAAAAAAGTGTTTGCAGCTGGGGGTTTTTTTTGTATATTGTCAGTGATATGTACCTTATTGTAGAGACGGAGGCTAAAATTGTAACCTGACTGACTTTTTTTTTACTTTCTTTTTTATTGCCTGTCTCCTACTCACGCCAACACAGGACAGAGACCTACGACCAGAGGAAATGGAAGGTAAAGAAGTATTAAAAGCTCCACTGTCTTACCATCTGTTTGCTAAAGTCTGAACTTTAAACTGTAAAACTTAATGGTAAAAAAAACTGGATTTTGTTCAGTTTTACTTCATCCATGTTAAATGAAAATATAAGATTTTTCAGAGCAATATGATGTTTTTTTTCACAGTTCAAAGAACTGTAGCTTCCCTTCTAATATGTGTGTTTGTGTATACACACACACACACACACACATATATATATATATATATATATATATATATATATATATATATACACACTGCTCAAAAAAATAAAGGGAACACTCAAATAACACATCCTAGATCTGAATGAATGAGATATTCTCATTGAATACTTTGTTCTGTACAAAGTTGAATGTGCTGACAACAAAATCACACAAAAATCATCAATGGTGGCAATCATCAATGGTGGCAATCATTTTGCGGCCCTCCAAAGAAATGCCACCTGTTGAAGTTTCCCTTTAACGGGTAACTCCTGCGTGTTCGTTTATTCACCGTAAGCTGAAAGAATCACACACCTTAGAATAAATCACACGGAGACAGCAGTATTCAAAAATACCTGGGCCCAGGGGAAGAGCTCACGCAGAGATGTCTTGTGAGCTTTTTTACTGGGCTCATTGCTTTTATTAAAACATACATGAAAATGGGCAGCACCCTGTTCACCGTTTTTTCACACATATAGTTACGTACCAACTTTTCCGGCCTACCATATTTAGAAAGTTATTATCCTGCATACTTTTCCGCACCTGCACTCTGCTTTTCTACTGATATGAGAAGGGAGTACTTGGCCCGTCAATCACAAGGGGTCTGAGGATCTCACCTCGGTACCTAATGGCAGTCAGGCTACCTCTGGTGAGAACATAGAGGGCCATGCGGCCCTCCAAAGAAATGCCACCCCACACCATTACTGACCCACTGCCAAACCGGTCATGCTGAAGGATGTTGCAGGCACCAGATCGCTCTCCACAATGTCTCCAGACTCTGTCACGTCTGTCACATGTGCTCAGTGTGAACCTGCAAATGCCAAGCATCCTGCACAGTGTTGGGCTGTGAGCACAATCCCCATTTGTGGACGTCAGGCCCTCATACCATCCTCATGGAGTCGGTTTCTAACTGTTTGTGCAGACACATGCACATTTGTGGCCTGCTGGAGGTCATTTTGCAGGGCTCTGGCAGTGCTCCTCCTGTTCCTCCTTGCACAAAGGCGGAGGTAGCGGTCCTGCTGCTGGGTTGTTGCCCTCCTACGGCCTCCTCCATGTCTCCTGTTGTACTGGCCTGTCTCCTGGTAGCGCCTCCAGGCTCTGGACACTACGCTGACAGACACAGCAAACCTTCTTGCCACAGCTCGCATTGATGTGCCATCCTGGATGAGCTGCACTACCTGAGCCACTGTCTCATGCTACCACGAGTGTGAAAGTACCAACAACATTCAAAAGTGACCAAAGCATCAGCCAGAAAGCATCGGTACTGAGAAGTGGTCTGTGGTCCCCACCTGCAGAACCACTCCTTTATTGAGTGTGTCTTGCTAATCGTCAAAGATTTCCCCCTGTTGTCTATTCCATTTGAACAACAACATGTGAAATTAATTGTCAATCAGTGTTGCTTCCTAAGTGGACAGTTTGATTTCACAGAAGTTTGATTTACTTGGAGTTATATTGTGTTGTTTAAGTGTTCTCTTTATTTTTTACGTTTCTTTAATGCCTTTTGGATGGTTGTAGAAGCATCCTGGAATCCCTCAAGACAAAAATGCTTAATCACTGAATAACCCAGTGTGAGCCAAAAGCAACTTAATACTGATTTGCTACGGGTCTTGCCTTTATAGAGGGAAACAGATTTGCTAAAGTGCTGTTCAAAGCTTAACAGGGACTATGACTGACTTCACTTTCCTGTCAAGTGTTTGCTATGTCATCCGTCTGGAAATATGTTAGCACAGACTTTATATCTACAATTAACTGGAATCTCTTCTGAAGTGTTGCAAAAGGTCTAAATTACATTCACAACAGTAGTTTATTTGTTTCTGCTTTGATCCTATGTGTATTTTCAAAGCAATGTTATGTGCTGTGACAATCTTTTTGTTTCCTGAAACTTTGTCAGCAACTGTTTGCTGTAGCCAACCTCTTATATTTTCAAGTGTAACTCGTTCAAATTTGTCGCCGTTTATTTTGTCCTTTGCTCATATTACACAAAGTCATGTTTCATTAGGTAAGTATTTTAAAAAAGCACGCTTCAACATAAAATGTTATTAAAACTAAACACTTTCAATAGAAATTTTTAATCTGTTAAAAAGATCGGTGAATTAGCTAACACAAATATTATAACAAAATGTCACTGTAAGCAAGAATTGGATTATGAAAGTAAAGCCACTGAGTTAAATGTCAAGTCACTTTAGGTCCACCAAGCTACTGAAAACAAAATGCAGATGGGACCAGGTTTTTCAGTTTATGTCTTTTGCCATAATCACTGAAAACTCCCCCTACGCTTTGCATGTCTTTACAGCAGCAATAAATCTTTCACTTTAGCAATTTCCTCTTGTTATTGCCTGAATCTTCCTCTACCTGCAGAACTACGTGAGGCCTTCAGGGAGTTTGACAAAGACAAAGATGGATTCATCAGCTATAAGGATCTAGGAGAGTGCATGAGGACTATGGGATATATGCCGACCGAAATGGAACTTATTGAGCTCAGCCAGCAGATCTGTGAGTCTTCCAAACACTAACCCAGTTAGAGAAAATTTCTGTTAAAATATTCTCCACAAAGACGTCACAGTGAAGGTTAAATAAAGTTACACTCACTGCCCATGGAGTTATTGTTAAGACACACAGATTTTCTTTTCTTCTATAATTTGATACAAAACATCCTACAATGTGCTTATTTGTTTGCAGTCATTGAATACAAATAGAACACATGTTTTGACTGTATTAGAAAACAAAGTAACATATCATTTTGTTTTACAGGTGGTGGCAGAGTGGACTTTGAGGACTTTGTGGAACTGATGGGCCCCAAAATGCTTGCTGAGACCGCAGACATGATTGGAGTAAAAGAGTTAAGGGATGCCTTCAGAGAGGTTAGCAGCAGCACATTACTAAACTTTATAGCATTTATTATTTTTTTTTTGCATTGTCTTTAATACCAAAACTGTTTTGCCATCAAGTTTGACTCTGACGGCGACGGTCAGATCAGCCTTGGGGAACTAAGGGAAGCTATGAAGAAACTAATGGGTGAACAGCTCAACCACCGTGAGATTGATGAGATCCTGCGAGATGTAGACCTCAATGGAGACGGAGAGGTGGACTTTGAAGGTGAGGTAAACTTTTAAAGTATTAAAGTACCTAAGGTAATCCAGCAATGCCTTCCTATATATCTGATACTACAGCGTATGAAATATCACCAGCTAAGCCAGGCAGATATGCATTTATTTTACTAATATCAAAACATTCTGTGGCATGTACATCATAACTCTGACACACCACATATGTTGCACATATACAACACTGCTACAGAGTGTTGATCTTTCAACCCAAAATGGTCAGGTCAAGTTCAGGGGAAAAAAATGAAACATGATAGTAACATCACAAAGGTTTTTTTTTTTTATTGTTTTTGTTGCGGCACTAGTCTCCTTTATTTTTATGAAAGTGACTTGACAGAAGATGGGGAGAGAGAGTGGGGGAGGACATCCAGCAAAGGTCAAAGGTCAACAGGCCAGGACTTGAACCCTTGACACCCTGCGTTGAGAACCAAGGCATCCGTACATGGGTCACATGCTCTACGTGCTCTATTGTTGAGCCACCCTGATGAAAATTAATAATAAAGTTTTCCATCTTCCCACAGAATTTGTGCGGATGATGTCTCGCTAAATCTCCTGCAAGCCTTCATCTACTGCACTGAAACCAACATGGACCAGACGGTGTATTGTTAAGTCTTTTCATATGTACAAAAAATTATTGGTCTCTGTAATTTCTCACTTACCTCTCAGGTAGACCCATTAGTTTATTTCTCCGTTGTAAAAATGTATAATGTGTAACAGATTATAGATTAATGACTCCAATGCTTGTCAAAAGAAATAAAATGTGAAGATTTGTAAATGTATAGGGTAATTTCTTTCAAACATTTGACAATGTGACACTGGCTGGAATTGAAAGTTCATTTAGACATAGTGTATTTTTTTTGTTTATTTTTTGCAATTTGCCTGATGCCGCTGTGTACATTTTCAGATAAATGTTTAATTTTACTCTAAATTTAAATGTAGCATTGAAATAAACGGGAAAATTTACCATCTACATATTAAGAACCATAATCCAGATGTTGTCTGTTGTCTGCCTGTTGTCTATGCTGCTCCCACTAGAGAGACAGAGTGGTTTGGGAGAGCAAGTACAGTAGCTTATATGCAAATAACCACATAAATACTTTAGTAACAGTAATATTATCATTTCTGATGTCTGCCAAAAATTTAGATCTATAAAATAATTTATTTCTTCATGATATCCTGTCTGTCTCAAAGTACTTATTTTTGCTAATGAAATGTTATTATTTGTACAGTCATCAGTTAGACCATGCCATGTAGTCTTTTATTTGAAACATTTTTAATTTTGTTTTTCCAAAAATTACATGACCAAAAAGTAAAAAAATGCATAAGAACAAGGCAGGGCAGGTAAGATAAGTACCTGTGCAGATATATATTTCCTATTCAAAATACATCAAAAGTAGACATTAATCAAATAAAAAACACAATGAGAAAAGCTAAACTCCTAAAAATACAGCACCGATCAAACCTTTTGACACCCCTGGTAAGCATGTTTAAAAAGTCAAAAAGAATGTGACTCATTTCTTTGTTGATTTGATTATAAATGTCTTGGATCATTGTGTGCTGATTGATCCAATCACTGCATATTTTAGTTTTCTGGCAGAATTCATAAAATGTTTTGAAGTCTCCTGATATTTCAGAGTCCATGATCCTCCACCATAGAGTTTTTCCTCCTCTGAATGAATGTACTTATATTAAAAGACAGATTTTTCAAAATTTGTCAGTATGAGATTGTCAATATTTTATTACTACAAAAGGCTTATTACTACAACTTCAAAAAGCTTTCGTGTTTTTTTGCTAACCTTATAATGGAGGTAAAATTGGTGAACAGTAGAGGTTTCCACAAGTCCATGCGTAGCCAAGTGTAAAAGTCCTAGAGCCAAACACCAACATTTTCAGAGCTTGTTACTGGTAAGAGGTGACCAATTATTCTCAAGTGTTTGACTGAATTTAAGATGGAATAGCCTCTCATGTAGTTTGACAAGCACAGTTGCAATATCCACCTTATTCCTATAACCCTGTGATGCTTTGACTGAATTGCGTTCACATCTTCCAAACCTGCAATCTTTCATGTTAATAAACAGTCTGTCAAGAATATCAACTTTAACATGTTAAATGCTGCTCTTTTCTCTTTTGCCCCTTTTCCACTAGTCACTACTCAGCACGGTTCAGCATGTCTCAATGCGCTTTTTAAGCTTTTCAATTGGTAACCATTATTATTTATATTACCTGCTTGCTTCAGACTGTGGGGCTACCTTGCTATTGATGATCCTGCCCACATTGAGATGATACTTAATTGTAATGGAAAACGTACCAAACCGTGTAGAGCCGATCCAACCAAAGTTGAGTAGAGTAGGTACTAATGGAAAAGAGGCATTTCGAAGATTGGGAGGTTGACCTGAAATAGGTGACCAATCCATCCGTTTTCTATAGCCACTTCTTCCATACAGGGTCGCGGGGGACCTATTGCCTCTCTCCAGCAGTCTATGGGCGAGAGGCAGGGTACACCCTGGATATGTCGCCAGTCCATCGCAGGGCTCAGGTCAATTCAGTTTATTTATATAGCGCCAATTCACAACACATGTCGTCCTAAGGTACTTTACAATGTTGATCGTAGTAGTAGATCGAGAATACATTCAGGGATGGAGATGCTGGTATAAAATGACCAGTCATACCAATCATAAAACACAATACTTTACCTGTCTTAAACCTAGATTCATACCTGACATTCCCTCAGCAGTGCTAGAAACCTTTTCAGAAGCCACATGTCTTCACCAGTGGCAGGTCAAAGGCAACAATGACATTGGGTGCAGGTTTTCCTCCATGGATTTTTTGTTAACAAATTATAATAGGCCAACATACAGGGTTTTCGGTGGCTGCTTCAAATTTGTCTGGTTTCCTCATCTGGTCATAACAAAAGTGAAATAATCCCCTAATTGCAGGAATAGTAATCCCGTTTCAACTGGGAGTAAATGTTTAACGTTTCATTGCTAAATCTATAAACAGACCTTCATCTGAGTGTGTAGCACAACAAGTACTCATGCTAGGACACATTGGAGCTTCACAGGGACATCTCTATAAGAGTGTGATCATCAAAACAGACCAAAAACTAATTTAGCTTAACTGTAAACCAGTTGCGTCAGAATTATAGCTCGCTTCAGACAATTAAATCCCCAAACAAACCACTTGGATGCGATGCTCTCTACCTTACAGGGAATTGCAGACACAATCAAAAGTGCAGCAGTACAACTAAGAAATAGGTGGATTACAATAACTTATGTAGGAATACCGTGTCCATTGCTTCTGTATGATAAGCCAGATCTACTTGGATCCACCCAGAATTTACCTATGAAGTTAAACACGCCAAACGGGTAATGATACAATACACAGGTGACCATGAAATATAGCATACTAAAGGTTTTGGTTCCTTGGGTTTGGCTGAACTTGTGAAGATCTCATGCTAAGGCTCTTGCTCAACATTGATTTCTTTTTGAACTTTCAAACATTTTTCATTCTATCTGATTCCAGGCAAACACAGATTCAACTGTTTATTTGCAAAGATCGCCAAATGCTCTTCAATAGTTTTTTTTCTTTTCAATTTTTATAGTTATATGTGGGTCGTTCTCTTTAAGTGAAATAAATCTCTTTAGGTTGTTATTGCATTTGAAAGAAGAGAAACTTGCCATGCCTCATAGAGATTTCCAGAAGCTTTCTATCCTCTTTGCAAAATCCAACAGATCACCTCTCGCAGGGCACTTTTTTAGGTCCTTTAGCAGTCGACTTTTTAAAGCCAGTGCAGTTTCACTGTAGGCAGTGCTGTAAGAAGCCATTGGTGGAGTTCCTTTCCAAACATAAGGAAGGTACCAGTTCCAGGTGCTAGGGTCAAACTCCACCACATCAGAGAGCTTTCTTGCCTTTTCCCTCTGGATTATCACAGTGACTTGTTCTAACAATGCCTTTTCGTTCTTCATTCCCTCAGAAACAGACATTCCAGTCATGTCAACCTGAACAAAATGGCACAATGGCTTCTTGTCCACAATCTTTACCCTTGTCAGTGCATTAAGTACCATCCTCAAGAAGTCGTTCTCCACTGAGCAGCCCTTGGAAATACTGACTACTGTGATATCACTTAGTGCCACAGCGAGACTTGCTACTTCAGTGTCACGTTCATGGCTATGATCATTCTGGACCATCTTATGTGCCTTTAGTCCCTCAGTGTCAAGGATCATGATGCAGTCACAGCCTAGATCCCTACTTACATATTTGCTTACAGTGATCAGCTGCATGAATGCCCCCCTAGTGCACATTCCTTTGTTGACAGCAAAGCTGGTCCCAAACATGGCATTGAGCAGAGTTGACTTTCCTGAATTTTCTATGCCAATGACAGAAATAACTTTGACTCTACTGTTGGACTGTATAAGGTAGTGAAGTTCAGTTAAAACACCATTGATCCATTTCATGGGAATGTTTCCTGCATCCCCATCTACAAGCTCAAAAGGCAAACCATCTAGCAGCATCTGAGCAAACAATGTAGGGAGCTCTTTTATCTTTTTCTTCAGATTGCTGAATTCTGGTAGGACATCTTCGCATGTATACCGCTGCCCACACTCTCGAAAAAAATGTTCCATTCGTAAAGAGCAAATCGAATATTGTTGGTCAAAATCTGCTATTTTCTTTGTTTCTCTTGGAGACTCTTGTTTTAATGCCTCGTATTGAACCAGCAGAGCTGAAAGCTGGTGCCGGGACAAATCCTCCAGTGCCATTTCCATCCATTTGAGAAAAAAGGAGCGGTGAACTTCAGAGACATTTAACCCATTAAGGAAGTTTGATATTGTAGTTGTCATCTTGAACCTTTGCTGCTTCCTTTTGAAAGCTCTTTCTTTTTTTTCCAGAGACTTACGGTACTCTTCAGCTTTCAGTTTGCCAACTTTGCGCAGTCTCCATTGCTCTGTTTGCACCCATGAGATTGCCTTCCAGATGTTTCCTTGAGAAGGCAGTTCTTCATCTTTGAACTCAAATATTTTATCAATACGCTCAGTGATTTTATTTGCGTTCTTTAGCGCACTTCGGCATTCATCACTATCTTCATCTACTAGGATCTCACAACTCTGAGCTATTTCAGCCAGATTTTCCAGAGACACTTTCTTTGGCCTCTTCTCAAGTATCTTAGAAACAGATTCCTGGAGGGCCCTTGCTAATTCTGTTTCAGTTGTTTTTATCTCACTTATATTTGTTGTTCTGAGTCTTTGTTTAACTGTCATCATTTTTAATCTAAAGGATTTCCCCTTTTTGCTGCTGATCAGAATCACTTTTGCTTGAACATATTTGCCTTGCAGGTGTTTGAAATATTCGATCTCTGATTCATCACAGAAGATGTAAACAACTGCAGATGACTGACAGAGAAATGTAAACTGCTTACTAAAGGCCATGATATCCCCTCTAAGGTTGGCAATAGCGAGTGGTTCATTGAATTTATCTACAGCACTGATGCCACAAGGAAGGTACCAGCTGAGTTCGACAAGCCCATTTGAAATTCTTCTAGGCACATCTCCACACTCCAAGGCAGAATGGTAAAATATGTCATGGTACTGCTCTGTGTTACTTAGTAGTGTGTTTAACATCTGGGACTTGGAAAGGAAATGCTTCCCCAGTCTGACAAATGATATAAGAGGCATTTCAGAGTACACAAGTCTTTCCTCATTGCTTGACCTTCTGAATGCTTGCTGCAAGGGTGAGATGTTTCGGACAATTTCACGCATAGACCACAGCATCATTGTCAATTCTTTTGTTTCACTGTTAGGCAGCAGGAGTGGGACTGCAAACTGACAGAGTACCATTTTCCCAACCATAGTCTGCTGAAGGAATTTGTCTGAACACAGAAACAGTCCAGTTATCAAATCCAGAGGGTTGATGGCATTCTTCTTGTCCATGTCCAAATCACTTGACACACATTTCACACTTCTAGCATTTGTATTCAACATGAAAAGTCTCTTTAGAAAGGCCTCTGGAAGGGATTCTGGTGTTTTGATACTGATCTCTGTTGTGTCACTGCAATTAATTTGCTGGATGTTGCTAATTTTGAGCATGATGTCATACTGTTCTTCAAGTCCGATCTTTGACAACATACCCCCGAGGCACAGCTCTGTCAAACAAAAAGATGAAAGCAATAAATTATGTTTTCACATTCATTTAGGGAAAAATCTTTCCATCCAGTATTGAAAAGCACTTCTACAAAGGATTTTTTTAATCAAGATGTTTAAAAATGTATTTTTCTTTGGATTTGGTTCAAACGGAAATGTGGTTTTAGATTACCAGACAATATTCTTTTGGAAAACAACTAAACCTGCAAAAACACACAAAAAATTGTTTGCAGTTTTTCAGAGGTTACTTTTTTCATTTAAATTGCACGTTACATTGTTATATTAAATAGTATAGACCTCCATGAAGTGATGAGTACGTCAAGGACCATAGCCATTTGCTACATTTCCCTCCAGCTGAATATCTCCAATATCTTTTACAAACCTTTGACCGTCATTATAACTCACAATGATGTAGACTTTGAAATATTACCAAAGAATTGACCCACTCTTTTCAGGAAGATAAACAGACATGGAATTTGTTTTGTGAGAGTTGCATTACCTGTATTCAGTGTGAACTATCTCCACAGAGGGCTTTCTGTGTTTTTTCATCAACAAATGTCTCGAGGTGAAAAATATGCACATGTTTTAAACCATGTGTAGTGTGATACAGTGCCTTACAAAAGTTATCATGCGTTTTGAGCTTTTCACCTTTTGTCATCTTTCACTGCCAACTTCAGTGTATTTTATTTGGATTTTTTATGATGAACCAACACAAAGCAGTACATAATTTCAAAGGGAATCCATCATCTGGCACTGGAAAGACTATGGCACAACAGCAAACCCCTGCTGCTGCTGTCCACCTCAACTGACCCATCTGGCAAGGATGGGATGAATTAGATAAATTAGCTCAGACGAAAACATCTGTTGAAAGGACAACTATTACTCTTCCAACCATCAAATCTGACGTTTATGGAACAGTATGCAGCAAGAAGAAAGCTATCGTGAAATAAAACCATGAGAAGTCCATTTTTGTAGTTTGCCACATACCATAGGGGACACAGCAAAACCTATAGAGGATGGAGCTCTGATTAGATGAAATAAAATGGAAATTTTAGGCCTAAATGCAAAACACCATGTGTCATAAGCTAACCCTGGATTTACACAACGTTCGTATCTGCTCCGCTCTGCCACCCCATTTGCTGCCATTCATTCCAGTCCGGACTTACATCGGAACGATCCGCTCCGTTGCAGAGCCCAGAGGTGATCCAAGAAGCATCCACAGATTTGCACAATAAAAGCCAGTGATAAATGCAGAAGTCAGAGCAAAACAACTCATTCTGGGGAAGTAAAAAAAGTTTAAACTGCCTCACTTTAATTTTTTTTGGATCCAGATATTTTCACAAGTTTTTGTTCTTCAGTGGGTTGCTTCACTGAGTAGAGAAGCTAGAATTTATTGTGCTAATTTTGGGGCATTTATGTTTAATTTTATTTAAGTTAATGTGTACAGACCAATAATTCGTCTTTGACCGGAGTGTATTTTTTACCGGATAATGGAGCACGACCGCAGTCAATATGCATGAATTACACCGCACCAACAGAGAACAGAACGAGTACAACATCCGGATTTTCAAAATAATTCACTAAAGATGGACTAGATCTCGCTATAATAATAAATACATGCATATATATATATATATATATATATATATATATATATATATATATATATATATATATATAGGCCATCCCCCAGTGGGCCCACCACCTGCAGGGGGAACCGTGAGGGACCGGTGCAAAGAGGATTGGGTGGCGGACGAAGGTGGAGACCTCAGCGGCCCGATCCCCGGATGCTTAGGCTGGCTCTAGGGACGTGGAATGTCACCTCGCTGGGGGGGAAGGAGCCTGAGCTTGTGCGGGAGGTCGAGAGATATCGACTAGAAATAGTCGGGCTCGCCTCCACGCACAGCGTGGGCTCTGGAACCCATCTCCTTGAGAGGGGTTGGACTCTGTTCTACTCTGGAGTGGCCCACGGGGAGAGGCGGCGGGGGCTGGTGTGGGTGTGCTTGTTGACCCCCAGCACAGCCGTCTCGTGTTGGGGTTTACCCCAGTGGATGAGAGGGTCGTATCCCTGCGCCTTCGGGTTGGGGAGAGGTCTCTGACTATCATTTCAGCCTACGGGCCGAGTGGCAGTGCAGAGTACCCGGCCTTCTTGGCGTCCCTGTCGGGGGTGCTGGATAGTGCCCCTCCCGGGGACTCCATTATTCTGCTGGGAGACTTCAACGCCCACGTGGGGAATGACAGTGACACCTGGAGAGGCGTGATCGGGAGGAATGGCCTCCCCGATCTGAATCCGAGTGGTGTTTTGTTATTGGACTTCTGTGCTAGTCACGGATTGTCCATAACGAACACCATGTTCAAACATAAGGGTGTCCATCAGTGGACTTGGCACCAGGACACCCTAGGCAGGAGGTCGATTATCGACTTTGTTGTCGTATCATCAGACCTTCGGCCGCATGTTTTGGACACTCGGGTGAAGAGAGGGGCTGAGCTGTCCACTGATCATCACCTGGTGGTGAGTTGGATCCGCTGGAGGAGGAGAAGGCCGGACAGACTTGGCAGGCCCAAGCGCATAGTGAGGGTCTGCTGGGAACGCCTGGCAGAGCCCTCGGCCAGGGATGTATTCAACTCCCACCTCCGGGAGAGCTTCGACCAGATCCCGGGGGATGTTGGAGACATAGAGTCCGAGTGGACCATGTTCTCCGCATCTATTGTCGATGCTGCTGCCCGTAGCTGTGGCCGTAAGGTCTGCGGTGCCTGTCGCGGCGGCAATCCCAGAACCCGGTGGTGGACACCAGCAGTAAGGGATGCTGTTAAGCTGAAGAAGGAGTCCTATCGGCTATGGTTGGCTTGTGGGACTCCTGAGGCGGCTGACGGGTACCGTGAGGCCAAGCGTGCTGCGGCCCGGGCTGTGGCAAAAACACGGGCCTGGGAGGAGTTCGGTGAGGCCATGGAGAAGGACTACCGGTTGGCCTCGAAGCGATTCTGGCAAACCGTCCGTCGCCTCAGGAGGGGGAAGCAGTGCTTCGCCAACACTGTTTATAGTGGGGGCGGGAGACTGCTGACCTCGACTGAGGACATTATTGGGCGGTGGAGAGAGTACTTCGAGGATCTTCTCAATCCTGCCATCACGCATTCCGTGGTGGAAACAGAGGCTGGGGACTCGGGGTTGGACTCTTTCATCACCCAGGCTGAAGTCACCGAGGTGGTTAAAAAGCTCCGCGGTGGCAAGGCTTCGGGGGTGGATGAGATCCGCCCTGAGTACATCAAGTCTCTGGATGTTGTAGGGCTGTCATGGTTGACACGTCTCTTCAACATTGCGTGGCGGTCGGGGACAGTGCCTCTGGACTGGCAGACTGGGGTGGTGGTCCCCCTTCATAAGAAGGGGGACCGGAGGGTGTGTTCCAACAACAGGGGGATCACACTCCTCAGCCTCCCTGGTAAGGCCTACGCCAGGGTATTGGAGAGGAGAGTCCGACCGATAGTCGAACCTCAGCTTCAGGAGGAGCAGTGTGGTTTTTGTCCCGGCTGTGGAACACTGGACCAGCTATATACCCTCTACAGGGTGCTCGAGGGTTCATGGGAGTTTGCCCAACCGGTTCACATGTGTTTTGTGGACCTGGAGAAGGCATTCGACTGTGTCCCTCGTGATGCCCTGTGGGGGGTGCTCCAGGAGTATGGAATCGGGGGCCCTTTACTAGGGGCCATCCGGTCCCTGTACGAGCGGAGCAGGAGTTTGGTCCGCATTGCCGGCACTAAGTCGGACCTGTTCCCAGTGCATGTTGGACTCCGGCAGGGCTGCCCTTTGTCACCGGTCCTGTTCATAACTTTTATGGACAGGATTTCTAGACGCAGCCAAGGGCCGGAGGGGGTCGGGTTTGGGGACCAGTGGATTTCGTCTCTTCTTTTTGCAGATGACGTGGTCCTGCTGGCCCCCTCTAGCCAAGACCTACAGCATGCGCTGTGGCGGTTCGCAGCCGAGTGTGAAGCGGCTGGGATGAGGATCAGCTCCTCCAAGTCCGAGGCCATGGTACTCGACCGGAAAAGGGTGGCTTGTCCTCTTCAGGTTGGAGGGGAGTTCCTGACTCAAGTGGAGGAGTTTAAGTATCTCGGGGTCTTGTTCACGAGTGAGGGAAGAATGGAGCGGGAGATTGACAGACGGATCGGTGCAGCTGCCACAGTAATGGGGGCGCTGTGCCGGTCCGTTGTGGTGAAGAGAGAGCTGAGCCGAAAAGCAAAACTCTCAATTTACTGGTCGGTCTACGTTCCTACCCTCACCTATGGCCATGAACTTTGGGTCATGACCGAAAGAACGAGATCTCGGATACAAGAGGCTGAAATGAGCTTCCTCCGTAGGGTGGCCGGGCACTCCCTTAGAGATAGGGTGAGGAGCTCGGCCATCCGGGTGGGGCTCGGAGTAGAGCCGCTGCTCCTCCACATCGAGAGGAGCCAGTTGAGGTGGCTCGGGCATCTATACCGGATGCCTCCTGGACGCCTTCCTCGGGAGGTGTTCCAGGCACGTCCCACCGGGAGGAGGCCCAGGGGACGGCCCAGGACACGCTGGAGGGACTATGTCTCTAGGCTGGCCTGGGAACTCCTTGGGCTCCCCCTGGAGGAACTGGAGGAGGTGTTTGGAGAGAGGGACGTCTGGGCGTCTCTGTTGAGTCTGCTGCCCCCGCGACCCGGTCCCGGATAAGCGGAAGACGACGAGTACGAGTATATATATAAGCGTATATATATATATATATATATATATATATATATATATATTTATATACAGGTCCTTCTCAAAATATTAGCATATTGTGATAAAGTTCATTATTTTCCATAATGTCATGATGAAAATTTAACATTAATATATTTTAGATTCATTGCACACTAACTGAAATATTTCAGGTCTTTTATTGTCTTAATATGGATGATTTTGGCATACAGCTCATGAAAACCCAAACTTCCTATCTCACAAAATTAGCATATCATTAAAAGGGTCTCTAAACGAGCTATGAACCTAATCATCTGAATCAACGAGTTAACTCTAAACACCTGCAAAAGATTCCTGAGGCTTTAAAACTCCCAGCCTGGTTCATCACTCAAAACCCCAATCATGGGTAAGACTGCCGACCTGACTGCTGTCCAGAAGGCCACTATTGACACCCTCAAGCAAGAGGGTAAGACACAGAAAGAAATTTCTGAATGAATAGGCTGTTCCCTTCCCAGAGTGCTGTATCAAGGCACCTCAGTGGGAAGTCTGTGGTAAGGAAAAAGTGTGGCAGAAAACGCTGCACAACGAGAAGAGGTGACCGGACCCTGAGGAAGATTGTGGAGAAGGGCCGATTCCAGACCTTGGGGGACCTGCGGAAGCAGTGAACTGAGTCTGGAGTAGAAACATCCAGAGCCACCGTGCACAGGCGTGTGCAGGAAATGGGCTACAGGTGCCGCATTCCCCAGACCTGGGCTACAGAGAAGCAGCACTGGACTGTTGCTCAGTGGTCCAAAGTACTTTTTTCGAATAAAAGCAAATTCTGCATGTCATTCGGAAATCAAGGTGCCAGAGTCTGGAGGAAGACTGGGGAGAAGGAAATGCCAAAATGCCAGAAGTCCAGTGTCAAGTACCCACAGTCAGTGATGGTCTGGGGTGCCGTGTCAGCTGCTGGTGTTGGTCCACTGTGTTTTATCAAGGGCAGGGTCAATGCAGCTAGCTATCAGGAGATTTTGGAGCACTTCATGCTTCCATCTGCTGAAAAGCTTTATGGAGATGAAGATTTCATTTTTCAGCACGACCTGGCATCTGCTCACAGTGCCAAAACCACTGGTAAATGGTTTACTGACCATGGTATCACTGTGCTCAATTGGCCTGCCAACTCTCCTGACCTGAACCCCATAGAGAATCTGTGGGATATTGTGAAGAGAACGTTGAGAGACTCAAGACCCAACACTCTGGATGAGCTAAAGGCCGCTATCGAAGCATCCTGGGCCTCCATAAGTCCTCAGCAGTGCCACAGGCTGATTGCCTCCATGCCTCGCCGCATTGAAGCAGTCATTTCTGCAAAAGAATTCCCGACCAAGTATTGAGTGCATAATTGTACACGATTATTTGAAGGTTGACGTTTTTTGTATTAAAAACACTTTTCTTTTATTGGTCGGATGAAATATGCTAATTTTGTGAGATAGGAATTTTGGGTTTTCATGAGCTGTATGCCAAAATCATCCGTATTAAGACAATAAAAGACCTGAAATATTTCAGTTAGTGTGCAATGAATCTACAATATATGAATGTTAAATTTTCATCATTACATTATGGAAAATAATGAACTTTATCACAATATGCTAATATTTTGAGAAGGACCTATATTTTCATATGGTTTGTTCTTCAATGGGTGAGTTCACAGAGTGTAGCAATGCTAAATTTGTTGCTTAGTTTGGTGCATTTAATGTTTAATTGCTCAGTTTAGAATACCTTAATTAATGTATGTTGCCCAGTAACTGATATAATTGATCTAATGTAAACAATTGCTAATATATACACGCTTATATATATATATATATAGGCGTGTGTATACAGGTCCTTCTCAAAATATTAGCATATTGTGATAAAGTTCATTATTTTCCATAATGTCATGATGAACAGTTAACATTCATATATTTTAGATTCATTGCACACTAACTGAAATATTTCAGGTCTTTTATTGTCTTAATACGGATGATTTTGGCATACAGCTCATGAAAACCCAAAATTCCTATCTCACAAAATTAGCATATCATTAAAAGTTAAAAGGGTCTCTAAACGAGCTATGAACCTAATCATCTGAATCAACGAGTTAACTCTAAACACCTGCAAAAGATTCCTGAGGCCTTTAAAACTCCCAGCCTGGTTCATCACTCAAAACCCCAATCATGGGTAAGACTGCCGACCTGACTGCTGTCCAGAAGGCCACTATTGACACCCTCAAGCAAGAGGGTAAGGCACAGAATGAAATTTCTGAATGAATAGGCTGTTCCCAGAGTGCTGTATCAAGGCACCTCAGTGGGAAGTCTGTGGGAAGGAAAAAGTGTGGCAGAAAACGCTGCACAACGAGAAGAGGTGACCGGACCCTGAGGAAGATTGTGGAGAAGGGCCGATTCCAGACCTTGGGGGACCTAGGGAAGCAGTGGACTGAGTCTGGAGTAGAAACATCCAGAGCCACCGTGCACAGGCGTGTGCAGGAAATGGGCTACAGGTGCCGCATTCCCCAGGTCAAGCCACTTTTGAACCAGAAACAGCGGCAGAAGCGCCTGACCTGGGCTACAGAGAAGCAGCACTGGACTGTTGCTCAGTGGTCCAAAGTACATTTTTCCGATGAAAGCAAATTCTGCATGTCATTCGGAAATCAAGGTGCCAGAGTCTGGAGGAAGACTGGGGAGAAGGAAATGCCAAAATGCCAGAAGTCCAGTACCCACAGTCAGTGATGGTCTGGGGTGCCGTGTCAGCTGCTGGTGTTGGTCCACTGTGTTTTATCAAGGGCAGGGTCAATGCAGCTAGCTATCAGGAGATTTTGGAGCACTTCATGCTTCCATCTGCTGAAAAGCTTTATGGAGATGAAGATTTCATTTTTCAGCACGACCTGGCACCTGCTCACAGTGCCAAAACCACTGGTAAATGGTTTACTGACCATGGTATCACTGTGCTCAATTGGCCTGCCAACTCTCCTGACCTGAACCCCATAGAGAATCTGTGGGATATTGTGAAGAGAACGTTGAGAGACTCAAGACCCAACACTCTGGATGAGCTAAAGGCCGCTATCAAAGCATCCTGGGCCTCCATAAGACCTCAGCAGTGCCACAGGCTGATTGCCTCCATGCCACGCCGCATTGAAGCAGTCATTTCTGCCAAAGGATTCCCGACCAAGTATTGAGTGCATAACTGTACATGATTATTTGAAGGTTGACGTTTTTTGTATTAAAAACACTTTTCCTTTATTGGTCGGATGAAATATGCTAATTTTGTGAGATAGGAATTTTGGGTTTTCATGAGCTGTATGCCACAATCATCCGTATTAAGACAATAAAAGACCTGAAATATTTCAGTTAGTGTGCAATGAATCTACAATATATGAATGTTAAATTTTCATCATTACATTATGGAAAATAATGAACTTTATCACAATATGCTAATATTTTGAGAAGGTCCTGTATACGAATGCAAAAAACGAAACGTGATGCAGTTTTAACTAGTTTAAATTTCACAGAATGAGTTGTTTTAGGCTCTCTTATTGCACATGCTCACTGCGCATGCTTTTTTGATCACCTCCGTACCTTCGTACAGCGGAGACAGGCTGTGTAATTTGGGGGTGACTGCAAATTACACTAAACAGACCATCCACATGGTGAAGTATGGTGGTGGCGGGATGAGACAGTTGGGAGTCTGATGTTTCAGCAGAGACAGCAAAGCTAGTCAGAGGTGATGGGGGGATTTGCACCTGCAATTGCAGATAAAGGTGATTCTACAAAGCATTGACCCCGTGGTATTAAATACAAATGCACATCAAATTCTTCGTATTTCTAGTTGAAGAAAATGCGTCTTTTTTTTCTGGTGATTGTGCAGGCCATGGGAGATGTTCAACTTCACTTTCATGTTCATCAAACCAATCTTTCACCAGTCTTGCTGTGTGTATTGGTGCATTGTCATCCTGATACACGGCACCGCCTTCAGGATACAATGTTTGAACCATTGGATGCACATGGTCCTCAAGAATGGTTCGGTAGTCCTTGGCAGTGACGCGCCCATCTAGCACAAGTATTGAGCCAAGGGAATGCCATGATATGGCAGCCCAAACCATCACTGATCCACCCCCATGCTTCACTCTGGGCATGCAACAGTCTGGGTGGTACGCTTCTTTGGGGCTTCTCCACACCGTAACTCTCCCGGATGTGGGGAAAACAGTAAAGGTGGACTCATCAGAGAACAATACATGTTTCACATTGTCCACAGCCCAAGATTTACGCTCCTTGCACCATTGAAACCGATGTTTGGCATTGGCATGAGTGACCAAAGGTTTGGCTATAGCAGCCCAGCCGTGTATATTGATCCTGTGGAGCTCCCGACGGACAGTTCTGGTGGAAACAGGAGAGTTGAGGTGCACATTTAATTCTGCCGTGATTTGGGCAGCCGTGGTTTTATGTTTTTTGGATACAATCCGGGTTAGCACCCGAACATCCCTTTCAGACAGCTTCCTCTTGCGTCCACAGTTAATCCTGTTGGATGTGGTTCGTCCTTCTTGGTGGTATGCTGACATTACCCTGGATACCGTGGCTCTTGATACATCACAAAGACTTGCTGTCTTGGTCACAGATGCGCCAGCAAGACGTGCACCAACAATTTGTCCTCTTTTGAACTCTGGTATGTCACCCATAATGTTGTGTGCATTTCAATATTTTGAGCAAAACTGTGCTCTTACCCTGCTAATTGAACCTTCACACTCTGCTCTTACTGGTGTAATGTGCAATCAATGAAGACTGGCTACCAGGCTGGTCCAATTTAGCCATGAAACCTCCCACACTAAAATGACAGGGGTTTCAGTTTCATTGTCCAACCCCTGTACCTGTAGATGGTGTAAGTTTGCTTCTGACATATTTTAGTAAATTTGCTTTTAAATGCAGAGGTGTGTTTGGCTGTTAAAGATAAAAAGCAATCTCACCTGTGTGTACAATGATAGAGACTGGATCACTGGTCTTGTCATTCAGCAAGGTCGAGACTGATATATTGTACTCTGTGTCTGGCTCTAAGTCAGATAATGTCTTGTGGCAGTCCTTTGTGTAAATTACAAAAGGGTCTTTAAATTGACTTGTGACAGTAATCAGGAATTGATGTGGGATTCCCTCCATGTTTTCTCCTTCGCTCCAAGTTAAAGATAGGGTCGAGGGTTCTGAATAATCCTTTTTCAAATGTTGAGGAGGTGGCACCGCTGCAAGAGGGGAGACAAATAAAAAGAAAGCTTTGAAAAACAATGGAACTTATAATGAACCCAATAAAAAAACATTTTTTGGCTTCTTGACTTTTACCTGTGGAAACACGTGCTTTAACCCATTTGCTCAAATTGCCATTCTCATCTTCTGTGGCCACACTGAAGAAATATTGCTCTCCCTGCTGAAGGTTGTTTATTTCCACTTTATTCAAATCTTGAATGACTAACGAACCCTGTGCCTCAGTTAAAGTGCTCCATTTAACTTTGAACTTCTTAGTGACGTTTAGTTCCTGCGGGTGTCCCCAAGTCAACACCACAGAGGTTGGCTTCACTTTCAGGAACTTGATCTCACCAGGAGGGGGCACCACTGGCCAACAAAAAATAGAATAAGTTACACATTGCTACAATGCACAGGACATCCTGATCTTATAAAACAAGATTTTTTCAGATGTACAACAGAAACTATTACAAGAAAGAATCCACTCTAAAAACTTTCTGCATCTGCAGCATTTGTTTGATGAAAGCAGCAATCCCCACAAGTAAAAATGACCTACAACACACTGCATCTCATTTGAACCACATACCTGATTTGACAGTATTATATAACTTCCCAGCAAGACCAGGTGTTTTACAGGTCAGGAGAAAGGTCAGTGGCAGTTATATAATTTAGGGATTATACCATCATAAATATCAGAAACAACTTTATTGGCCAGGTTTATGTGCACAAACACAGGATTTGACTTTGGTTACTATCCCTCCTATTGTATATCGACATCAATCCAACAAACAATAAGAGTGTGTAAAACCCTTAAATAAATACGGACAAGGAACCATATTTACAAGTGTGTTTTTTGTGTGCAGAAGAAGAGGGAAGGCGGGTTGTGATTGGGCAATATGCCCCTTTGTCCAGCAGACTAGCTGACTACTCTGATAAAGGACCTTTACCCATTTAGTCAGATGTGATCAAAGCAGATTTCAAGTATAACTTGTATGCCTGCTGTTTATTGTCCTTACAGCATTACTTTTACTTTGGTGTTATTTACGCTACAACATTTCCCTATGTCTAAAATAAATATTTAACATACAGACAATGGTGACAAAAATGCAAAAAAAAAAAAAAACTGGTAATTAACCTGCATCATGCTCCCCAAAGTCCTCACCAACATGCACCTATAAGAAAAGTGTATTAATAGCCAGACTCCAGCTACACAATATTTTCCCAGTTATTATGACATGTTTACCTGATGCCTTGCTTTCTGTAAAACGATGTCATGTCTTTTGTGGTTTCCTTCCACCCAAATACTGCAAATATGCATCTGATCATTTCTGCAGTAATAATCTTTAGACATCTGATGCAGGCAGCATCTGTCCTGGACCTCACTGCCGATGTCTTTGAGAATGTGTTTTTGCAACATTGTGCCATGTTGAAGGGCGTGAGGCACGCAGAAGAAGCTGTTACAGGTCTGACAGATCTTTTCAGCTGCATTTTGGTTGCAAATGTCACACATCAAATCACCCTGGCTGATACAAGAAATGTAAGGGGCAGTTCATTAGAAAAGGAAGACATAAATAAATCTGGATTATATTTGTCAAGTCCGAACATCCAACAAATGAAGATCCCTTCTAAGCTGTTTCAAAGAAAATCATCTAGAATGCTAGTTCTCTTTGCAGGGTCTGAACAACGTCTTTGACAACATACAATGAACAAGGTGGGTTCCCTCATGCCCGTAACAGATCATAATAGGGAGCAGAGAGTGTTATGTATTAGAAAAACGTCTGTAGTGAGGCTGTGGTGGTTTATTGTAATTATGGCAGGATTCTGTGGAGCATGGAGGAGCAGTTTAACCATGACAGTGGGTTCTACATGTGGCTTAGATATAAAGAATTTAAAGAATGAATGTTTGCCTGTAGGCTACAACGCTGTCATTCTTGTACAGTTCTAGCAGTAAGTTACTCCACCAGATAAACTATATTGCCAAAAGTATTTGTCTGTCTGCTTGAACATGTACATGAATTTTGATGAGATCTTATTCTTAATCTATAAGGTCCAATTTGTTGATGGATCCACCATAGCCAGTAATAGCAACTTTAACTCTTCTGTAAGCATCTTCCACTAGGTTTAGGAGTGTGTTCATTGTTAGATGAGAAACCCAGAATTGCAGCTTCCGCTCTAATTCATCCCAAAGGTGTTCAAGAAGGTTGAGGTGAGGACAGTTTTCTCCACGCCAAATTTTATACATCTGTAGCCATGGAAGTGATTGTAATTTATTGATTTGATGGTTTTACCCAATACGTTTTGCAATATAGCGTGTATATAGTCTCATTAGAGCTCACACTAAATCTTTCAGTTCCACATCATCAACATGTTATTGCACTGAATTTTAAAAGCACTATACCAATCATTTTGTGAAACTGTGTCACTGCTGCTCTGGGAATCCTGAGATATAAGTGATGAAAAATCAGAGGTGTCAGATGAACATATGGACTCAGCTATCTCTGGATAGTCCCGTTTGGCACTGAAAAGAAAAAACAGCAAAAACATTTGTCAGTCTGTATTTGTTTCATATTGTAAGGTGTAGATTATACAAGACATAGCTATAAAGGCACAGTTGATGCATGTTTACATATTTTATGGAATTCAGAGATTTTTATTATGCAACATGTTTTAACTCCACCTACAGGAATATGTAAGAACATTAAATGTTTTATTTTTCCTAATCAATTTTAAATGTGTTCTTAGACTGCTTACTTTTGCACAATGCCTTTAAAACAGCATTTCCAACTGGCTGCTGAAAACTTTAGCTCTAGTATTATATACTCTTTAGACCACATTTGATATGTGTCTGAAATGTGTTTGTTCTGAAAGAATGCTTAACAATCTATTAAATATTGGAAAAACACCTGACACAATTAGAGGATTGAGGAACCCACATTGAAATTAATCCACTACACTTTAAATATCAGCAAATATATCCTATTATGATTATAGTTTTATACAAGTTACTGCATTTCATGAATTTTACCTGTGGACTATGTCATGAGGGGCCCTGTGATCAGTTTTTACAACATGATATGCAGCAGGTGGTGGATTTCGTACTTTAGACCTTAAAGTCAAAACACACAGATCACAGTACATAATTTTTTGCAATGAGTAATTGATTAGACCCAAGTATATGCAAAATTATAGTATAAGCATACTTGAAAGCATATGTAGCAGAAGATACAGTTCCAGGTTTTCGCCGGTGTTTAGGAATGACTAGTGATATTTCTCTGTGAGAAAGGGGAATCAGAACAGGTTAGCCAAGAAAAGTGCTAAAAACCCAAGGAGTTGCAGATAGAGTTGTAGAAAATAAAGTTCTTGCTTACTTTTTGTCTGAAAAATGAAGAGGGATTTCCTTTGACAAGGCTGACTCTGTCTCGTAGAGAGAATAGTCACAGTCTGGTTTCTCTGATCTGAAAACATCACGTGTAAAAATGCACTGTTTCATGAGATCAACAAGCAGTTTTCCTGTCAAGTGTACACAGTTAGACATTTTTGGAAAGTTTTCAGCAAAAGAAACAGGTGACCAAGGTGGAAGAGGGGAAAGTTGGGATGTGATAGGAAAAGCAACCAAGGTCTATTTCAGGTGACATATTGCCAGAATGTTGTGATAGCTTTTTTAACTGAGTTAACCTGCGTTTTAACCTGCGTTGGAGCATCAAATCAAGGCTGTCCTGCATAAACTCTGGGTGGGACAAAATATCTGTTACTGTCAAGAAAAGGAAGGACAGGAAAAAGAAAAGGAGAGACTGCAGCAATAAGAACGTCCCTGGAAAGGGCAGTAATATGGATAAAATGAGCACCGTAAAGCAACTGTGTTTTCAGTAGCAACATTGTGCCAACAACCTTACTAAAACTATACAGATTAGTAACTGGGACAGAAAATTCTGATCTTGACCTCTCGTTTTAGTCTCCAAATTTAAAAAGAAATTAATAGACAGATAAATACATTAAGCACGTTGCATTGACATGAGCATACTTTATCAAGCTTCTAATTTAGTATGTTTTTGCATAAACTTTAGAAAAAAGTAATATGCATTTATTACAAAAATGGAACATTCAGCTTATCTGGTTTTTGAAAATGGAGATGACATTAGTCATTAAAATAAAAACACTAAAGTTTGTGCAGACAAAACTGAGTGTAAGTTCTTGTGGGCTTTCTCTCTCATGGGGATAGGCCTTCTGTAATATTTGTTGGGAATTTATGCACTCAATGTTTATCAACTGTTTCCAGTGTATCCATTTGTTTGTTTTATTATGTTAAGGCCTTTATTTCTATGATGTTTGTATCTTATATTGGGTTGTTGCCCTTGTATTAAGATAAGATGTTAAAAAGTACTAAAAAAGAACATTTAAGAGCAAGTTAACTGGCGGATTTATCTTAATATCTTTTGTAGCAAAGTGTAAAAAAAGACACAATGGTAGTGTGAAACTTACACTGTTTTTGGAATAAAGTAATAAAAACGTGTCATGAAAATATATTTAGCTAAAGATGAAAAGAAGGACGATGAAGTGCAGTAGATTTAAAGGTCTTGCTCACGTTTTGTTTGAAAAATGAAGAGGGATATCTTTTGACCAGTCTGATTCAGTCTCATAGAGGGAGTAGTCACAGTCTGGATTCCCCGATCTGAAAAGTATAAATTAAAAAAAATCTGTACCACAACAGCAGGTGAGACTTAAAAATACAAAACAGGTAACACCATCTAAAAATACAATGAATCCATGATCAAAAAAAAAAAAAAAAAACAGAAAACCTAAAATCTGGTATATGTTATCTTACCGTTTGCCCTTGAAATCTAAAGGATGTTCAATAGAGTGTTCAGACTCGGCACTCAAGGATCCACTGGCATCTGACTTTAGTTTCTTCAGTCTGAAATCCCTTTCATAGGAACACATTATAATATGTTGAGATATATGGTACAGTCATGATAAAAAGAAGGAACAGCCTCTGTCAGTTTTACAGTTTCAATCTATAAATGATCTGGTCTTCATCATGTTCTAAAAGCATTCCGGTACAAAACATTAAACACAGATTATATCAAGTCATTATTTTTAATTCTGAATATGAAGCCAAAATAAAAAACTAAAAAAAAACTAATAAAAAGTAAGCTCAAAACTATGGGCCTGGAAACTTAGTAAGCTCAAAAACACAAGATCTGTGCAAGATATGTGTAGCCATAGACTTTCAGTGCAGTATACTTTAATTTTATCAAGACATGCTTTCAAACAGTCTGGTTTCCCTGATCTGAAAACATTAAGTTAAACAAAAATCTGAGTTTAATAACTAGAACATAAACCTGTCAAGCTTCCACACAACACAAATTCTAATATTTATTTAACAAATCTTAGGCAAAAATAAAAAAAAACAATTAATAGAAAATATTTTGAAAAGAAATGTCCTGAGTTACTATCAACTTCTTACTCAAGGATCCCTCAACAACAAAACTCGATATTAAATGACATTCATCTTTATATATGTCTAATGAATTTCTCATGTTATCATTGCAAAGATAATTTTGGTAAATAAGTGTACAAACAGACTGCATTGTCATGCTAATGTGGAGCAAATTAACAAAGACAGGACGTTAGGACTGATCCGGGCATAAATTAAACACACTACTAAAGGTAGAGACAACATCCTTTAATCTCAATGAAGGAGTAAAAGGAAAACACTGGACAAGAGTGACCATTAAAAAAATATTACCTATTTTAGTACCTCCACAGCAGGTGAAAGTTGAAATATACAAAACAGGGAATCCCAATCTACATCTAAGAATACAACAAATTCATGATCAACCATAAAAAAAAACAGAAAACTGTTTTATGTTATCCTACCTTGTGCCCTTGAAATCTAAAGGATCTTCAATGGAGCTTTCAGACGTTGCACTCAAAGATCCGCTTAATTGTGACTTTTTCAATCTGAAAGGCATTTTATTGTTATTAAAGAAACAATATAATGAAACTTGTTGAGTGATGCACAAATACTATTATTTAATGACACACTTCCAATTCTCATTACTTAAATATTAATTATCTTCATTTTTTTCTGATATGTCAGAATTTGTGTTAATAGCATTGTGATTTCAAATGTGGAAGTCCCTCTTACTTTTTGTCTTTGTCCTTTAAGCCAGAAGACTTTTCTGCATGCTGTTTTTCAAGGAATGTAGCCACAAGATTCTTGACATTGCCCCTAGCAAGAGTCATGAGTAAAATCAAGTTTAGGTATGTGCTAAATATGACACGAAAGTGTATGAACAAACGAGCTAAAGTGCATTCCCAAGCTCACTACAGTTGAAGATGACATACAGTTGAAACCATTTATTTTACACACTATATAAAAAGACTGGTTTTTTCTCACTGTTTGACTTTCAGTCAGACTAAACCTTTCCAACTGAAAGTCCGATAGGATCACTAAAATTATTTATACTAAATGTCAAAATAATGAGGGAGAATTTATTGGAGAAATTAGAAGTTTAGATACACAAAATGTTGACACGCCCAAATTATCATCTCATGGCTATTTAAGCTTCTGATTTGAACTGAACGTTTGAGTTAAATGGAGGCACATCTGTGGATGTATTTTACAGGTAACACTGCTTCCTTGTGTGACATCATGGAAAAATCAAAAGAAATGAGTAACTCTTTCTTTTACAGTACACTAACTACCATGTAATTAGTGGGCTGGGATTTCAGTAAGTACTTAGTAAGTTATGATCAATTCAATTCAGTTTCTTTATGCTGTATCGTCTGAAGTGTGGCCGGCTTTAGGCAGGGGCAAGAGGGGCCAAAGTCCCCTCAAACAAATTTTGAATTTGTTCAAAATTATAACTTCTTCAGTGAACTTTGGAGCTTTACCAGTCCAGGCAACAACATCTCTCCTCTCCACTTCTCCTGCCACACTCCCCTCACATCCTGTGTTCCAGATAATAATCCCAGTAAATCAGGAAAATTGCATATAGAATAATACAATAATTATTTGTATTGTGTTTATTTATGTTTTTATTTTCTATTTATTTATTTATTTATTTATTTATTATCATTTCACACAGACTACTTTAATATGACAATGTCCCACAGTAACGTTATTAGCACCACAGTGCACTAAGCTGATGTCTGGAAGTGGGGCTTGAAGCCATAGCTCCAGGTTCAGTGGAAACACAGCAGATACCGTGCCTAATAGAGTGAGAGAGTGGAACCGCAGCACCTAAAAAGAGCCAGTGGAAAAGGGGCATTAAAGCGCACCTAATACAATTAGTACCCTAGTAGCTCTTAAACAGAGCACATTTCATTCATAATATTGTAAATATATGAAATTGTTCACAGGTTATTTGTGTGAAATTGCTGAAAAGATAATACAAAGACGAATCTGCACATGAAGAAAAGTGAACTAATTTAGGTCCAAAGTGTTTTGATTCATGTTGTGAGCGATAAGCGGTGATAACCTACTACTTACTCCGTTCCAGTGTCAATTACACTCATGGAAGATGGACAGGAAAAGATCAAAGCCATCAACTGCCCAGTTTAGGAGAAAGAGAAAATAAGAAGAGGAGAAACGAGTAAAAGATAAAGGCATGCAGCTGTGTCATCTCTTGGAGCATGAAATGTGTTATGTAGGCTAGAGCCGGTGGCAAGATAGGCTTGCTATTAATTAGTAATACGCTAACTCCTCTTTACATTCAGCTACTTAGGCCTCATATTTTATTTTCAGCAGAAAATATTACAGTTTTGACTACTGAAATTCTTCTAAATCTAAACTACTACATAGAAAAGTAATATTAGGTTACAATAAATAGTAAAGACCATGATCTCATAATGTATCTTGGTCCAAGCTACATTATGAGATCATGGCCTTTACTAATGTGTTAAATAGCCATTGAGTGAAAGGGGTGTTGATTTGTCTCCTTTGATTTGTCAGCTATTCTGAATATTTCACTAATTGCACATAAATGTAGGGCTGTTTGTTTTTGTCTTAGTTGTTAGTCGTTAGCTATGTCCGTGTAACAGCGCAAGTCACTTCATATTGTTTGGGAAAGTTATGTTAGCATGCTGTAATTACTCAGTATTGCATTAGGTTACTTCTTAAACATTCTTTTGTAGCTTATTAATAAATGACCAGGGGTACAAAGGTAGTAGTTACATTTACTTGTTTAACTGTACTCAAGTACAATTCGTCTGTACTTTGTACTTTTTTAAGTACTTTGTAAAAAGCTGAACTTTTACTTGAGTATGTTTTCATTTAAATATTTTACTCAGTTACATTTGAAATCACATCTGTTACTGAGTAAAAATAAAAAGTATTACTTTGCATCAAGAAAGGCAAAAAGGGCCAATATTTAGATGGCAGTTGTGCACTTTAATCTGTGTTTTCTTGTTTGAATTGTAGTAGTGTAAATTGTCTTATTCAAAGAAGGGTAAGCTTTACGTGACAGTTGTGCAGTTAAATTTTTGTCTTGTTAAAAGTGCAATAGTTGTAAACAGATTTTCTTTATTGTTCAGTTGTTGTGCAGCTTAATCTGTATTTCTGGTTTGAACATTAGTAGTGTAAATTCACTTATTAGGGGTAAGACTTTACATGACAGTTATGCAATTCAATGTGTGTTTCTTGGAGGGCAATAGTGCAAATTGTCTTTTTTCAAAGAAGGTTCAGACCTTTGTAGACAGCAGTAAAATTTGTCTTGAACAAAGTGGAATTGTAGTACACAGATTGTCTTGAATATTCTCCTGTTGGTGCAATTTAGAAATGCCTTATTTTAATTGAATTTATTTTTTACAGTATTTATTTTTACCATCACCAAGGAGGCAATGTTTATGTTGGTGTTGGTTTGCCTTTCTGTTTGCTCAAAAAGTACTCAAAATAACAAAATAAATAGCTAGGACCTACTTTTAGTCTTAGGTTTCTTTATGAATACGGGCCCAGATTTGTGGAGTGCACAACTAATAGGTGTCCTGTTGACAGATCCTGCTACCTGACCTCCAGATACACACTGCTCCTTTTAAGATACCATGGGTCTCTAGGCAATGTCTATGATTAATGCTCTCATTCATAATATTGTGAATATTATGAATTAAAAATACGCCTTCCCCTGGAAGTGTTCCAGGCGCATCCCACCAAGAGGAAGCCAAGAACACGCTGGAGGGACTATGTCTCTCGGCCGGACTTGGAAAGCTCCCCGGAGGAGCAGAAGGAGGTTTCTGGGGAGAGGGAAGTCTGGGCCTCTCTACTAAGTCTGCTGCTCCTGCGACCTGATCCTGGATAAAGTGGAAGACAACGAGTACGAGTTCTTGGTAATAATCAAGGGTGAAAGTAGTTTTAAATTATTGCCGGTACTTAGGGGCGGAGCTAGAAAGGAGGCTGGGGAGGCACTGGGGGCATATATGCATGCAATATATATATATATATACTGTAGGCTTTCTGTATAAGGCAGAAATTAGAATCACTTGACAATGTAGAATATACAGGGGTTGGACAATGAAACTGAAACCCCTGTCATTTTAGTCATTTAGCCTGGTAGCCAGTCTTCATTGATTGCACATTGCACCAGTAAGAGCAGAGTGTGAAGGTTCAATTAGCAGGGTAAGAGCACAGTTTTGCTCAAAATATTGAAATGCACTAAACATTATGGTTACATACCAGAATTCAAAAGAGAACAAATTGTTGGTGCACGTCTTGCTGGCGCATCTGTGACCAAGACAGCAAGTCTTTGTGATGTATCAAGAGCCACGGTATCCAGGGTAATGTCTGCATACCACCAAGAAGGACGAACCACATCCAACAGGATTAACTGTGGACGCAAGAGGAAGCTGTCTGAAAGGGATGTTCGGGTGCTAACCCGGATTGTATCCAAAAAACATAAAACCACGGCTGCCCAAATCACGGCAGAATTAAATGTGCACCTCAACTATCCTGTTTCCACCAGAACTGTCCGTCGGGAGCTCCACAGGGTCAATATACACGGCCGGGCTGCTATAGCCAAACCTTTGGTCACTCATGCCAATGCCAAACGTCGGTTTCAATGGTGCAAGGAGTGCAAATCTTGGGATGTGGACAATGTGAAACATGTATTGTTCTCTGATGAGTCCATCTTTACTGTTTTCCCCACATCTGAGAAAGTTATGGTGTGGAGAAGCCCCAAAGAAGCGTACCACCCAGACTGTTGCATGCCCAGAGTGAAGCATGGGGGTGTATCAGTGATGGTTTGGGCAGCCATATCATGGCATTCCCATGGCTCAATACTTGTGCTAGATGGGCGAGTCACTGCCAAGGACTACCGAACCATTCTTTAGGACCATGTGCATCGAATGGTTCAAACATTGTATCCAGAAGGCGGTGCCGTGTATCAGGATGACAATGCACCAATACACACAGCAAGACTGGTGAAAGATTGGTTTGATGAACATGAAAGTGAAGTTGAACATCTCCCATGGCCTGCACAGTCACCAGATCTAAATATTATTGAGCCACTTTGGGGTGTTTTGGAGGAGCGAGTCAGGAAACGTTTTCCTCCACCAGTATCACGTAGTGACCTGGCCACTATCCTGCAAGAAGAATGGCTTAAAATTCCTCTGACCACTGTGCAGGACTTGTATATGTCATTCCCAAGACGAATTGATGCTGTATTGGCCGCAAAAGGAGGCCCTACACCAGGGGTGCTCATTACGTCGATCGCGATCTACTGGTCGATCGCAGCGTGACGTTAAAAAAAATATTTGTCAGCCTATCAAACATCCCGTCACTTGATTGACATACAGGGCAACCATTCAGATGACATGAAATGTGGAGCGGCATTTTTGGACTGTTCATGGAAAATACGACATCAACTTTCCGCCGAAAAGCCAGCTGAGAAAGAGAAAATCCCAGTTGTCCGGACAGCAGTTATTTTTCACTCAACAAACTTAAAAAGAGAAAGCCGCCACCGAAGCATCGTTCCGGGTGTGTCACGCCATCGTTAAAAACAATAAGTCTTTCCAAGTAAAAGAAGCATTCGTTGAATCAGCTGACGCAAGTAATTCAGGTAATTACAAAAAATTTAAATAATTATTCATTATGTGTGTTGTGCAATATTGGCTTATTCAGTAATGCAAGGTACATCAACATACATACAAAGAATCCTTAATAAATTTGAAAATAGTTATATGTTTTGCATTTTTGTAGTGGGTAGGTTGATCTTTTTGACTCGGTTGTTTTATAAGTGGCTCGCATGCTGAAAAAGTGTGAGCACCCCTGCCCTACACCATACTAATAAATTATTGTGGTCTAAAACCAGGTGTTTCAGTTTAATTTGTCCAACCCCCATATATATATATATATATATATATATATATATATATATATATATATACAGTACAGTACAGTTCAGACCAAAAGTTTGGACACACCTTCTCATTCAAAGAGTTTTCTGTATTTTCATGACTATGAATATTGTAGCTTCACACTGAAGGCATCAAAACTGTTAATTAACACGTGTGGAATTATATACTGAACAAAAAAGTTTGAAACAACTGAAAATATGTCTTATATTCTAGGTTCTTCAAAGTAGCCACCTTTTGCTTTGATTACTGCTCCGCTCACTCTTGGCATTCTGTTGATGAGCTTCAAGAGGTACTCACCTGAAATGGTTTTCACTTCACAGGTGTGCCCTGTCAGGTTTAATAAGTGGGATTTCAAGCCTTATAAATGGGGTTGGGACCATCAGCTGTGTTGTGCAGGAAGTGGATACAGTACACAGCTTATAGTCCTACTGAATACATTGTTAGAATTTGTATTATGGCAAGAAAAAAGCAGCAAAGTAAAGAAAAACGAGTGGCCATCATTACTTTAAGAAATGAAGGTCGGTCAGTCCGAACAATTGGGAAAACTTTGAAAGTGCCCCCAAGTGCAGTCGCAAAAACCATCAAGCGCTACAAAGAAACTGGCTCACATGAGGACCGCCCCAGGAAAGGAAGACCAAGAGTCACCTCTGCTGCGGACGATAAGTTCATCCGAGGCACCAGCCTCAGAAATCGCAGGTTAACAGCAGCTCAGATTAGAGAACAGGTCAATGCTACACAGAGTTCTAGCAGCAGACACATCTCTAGAACAACTGTTAAGAGGAGACTGTGTGAATCAGGCCTTCTTGGTAAAATAGCTGCTAGGAAACCACTGCTGAGGACAGGCAACAAGCAGAAAAGACTTGTTTGGGCTAAAGAACACAAGGAATGGACATTAGACCAGTGGAAATCTGTGCTTTGGTATGATGAGTCCAAGTTTGAGATCTTTGGTTCCAACCACCGTGTCTTTGTGTGGCACAGAAGAGGTGAACAGATGGACTCTACATGCCTGGTTCCCACCGTGAAGCATGGAGGAGGAGGTGTGATGGTGTGGGGCTGCTTTGCTGGTGACACTGTTGGGGATTTATTCAAAATTGAAGGCATACTGAACCAGCATGGCTACCACAGCATCCTGCAGCGGCATGCTATTCCATCCGGTTTGCGTTTAGTTGGACCATCATTTATTTTTCAACAGAACAATGACCCCAAACACACCTCCAGGCTGTGTAAGGGCTATTTGACCAAGAAGGAGAGTGATGGGGTGCTGCGCCAGATGACCTGGCCTCCACAGTCACCGGACCTGAACCCAATCGAGATGGTTTGGGGTGAGCTGGACCGCAGAGTGAAGGCAAAAGGGCCAACAAGTGCTAAGCATTTCTGGGAACTCCTTCAAGACTGTTGGTCCCAACCCCATTTATAAGGCTTGAAATCCCACTTATTAAACCTGACAGGGCAACACCTGTGAAGTGAAAACCATCTCAGGTGACTACCTCTTGAAGCTCATCAACAGAATGCCAAGAGTGTGCGGAGCAGTAATCAAAGCAAAAGGTGGCTACTTTGAAGAACCCAGAATATAAGACATATTTTCAGTTGTTTCACAATTTTTTGTTCAGTATATAATTCCACATGTGTTAATTTATAGTTTTGATGCCTTCAGTGTGAAGCTACAATATTCATAGTCATGAGAATAAAGAAAACTCTTTGAATGAGAAGGTGTATCCAAACTTTTGGTCTGTACTGTATATATACAGGGGTTGGACAATAAAACTGAAACACCTGGTTTTAGACCACAATAATTTATTAGAATGGTATAGGGCCTCCTTTTGCGGCCAATACAGCATCAATTCGTCTTGGGAATGACATATACAAGTCCTGCACAGTGGTCAGAGGAATTTTAAGCCATTCTTCTTGCAGGATAGTGGCCAGGTCACTACGTGATACTGGTACAGGAAAACGTTTCCTGACTCGCTCCTCCAAAACACCCCAAAGTGGCTCAATAATATTTAGATCTGGTGACTGTGCAGGCCATGGGAGATGTTCAACTTCACTTTCATGTTCATCAAACCAATCTTTCACCAGTCTTGCTGTGTGTATTGGTGCATTGTCATCTTGATACACGGCACCGCCTTCAGGATACAATGTTTGAACCATTGGATGCACATGGTCCTAAAGAATGGTTCACTAGTCCTTGGCAGTGACACGCCCATCTAGCACAAGTATTGAGCCAAGGGAATGCCATGATATGGCAGCCCAAACCATCACTGATCCACCCCCATGCTTCACTCTGGGCATGCAACAGTCTGGGTGGTACGCTTCTTTGGGGCTTCTCCACACCGTAACTCTCTCAGATGTGGGGAAAACAGTAAAAGTGGACTCATCAGAGAACAATACATGTTTCACATTGTCCACAGCCCAAGATTTGCGCTCCTTGCACCATTGAAACCGACGTTTGGCATTGGCATGAGTGACCAAAGGTTTGGGTATAGCAGCCCGGCCGTGTATATTGACCCTGTGGAGCTCCTGACGGACAGTTCTGGTGGAAACAGGAGAGATGAGGTGCACATTTAATTCTGCCGTGATTTGGGCAGCCGTGGTTTTATGTTTTTTGGATACAATCCGGGTTAGCACCCGAACATCCCTTGCATCCACAGTTGATCCTGTTGGATGTGGTTCGTCCTTCTTGGTGGTATGCTGACATTACCCTGGATACCGTGGCTCTTGATACATCACAAAGACTTGCTGTCTTGGTCACAGATGCGCCAGCAAGACGTGCACCAACAATTTGTCCTCTTTTGAACTCTGGTATGTCACCCATAATGTTGTGTGCATTTCAATATTTTGAGCAAAACTGTGTTCTTACCCTGCTAATTGAACCTCCACACTGTGCTCTTACTGATGCAATGTGCAATCAATGAAGACTGGCTACCAGGCTGGTCCAATTTAGCCATGAAACCTCCCACACTAAAATGACAAGTGTTTCAGTTTCATTGTCCAACCCCTTTAGTTACTCTCCCTTTGCTTTTAATTGGGGTATTTAGCAGCGAGCAGACAGACATTAAACGTAGCGGTGCTCGTTTTAAAGGCTGGCCATTCACAAAAGCCTCGAGCTCCGAGGAGAGAGATGCAATGCAAGAGCATTGAGGCTCCAGCATAGCAAACTATTTGGAATGAGGGGAAAAAAGCTATATTTATAAACAGATTAAGTCGTGTTTTAGACTGCCTATTGGTAGCGGGTCTGATCTTTCTGTGCTCGTGAATTTTTGCAGCCATAACTGGTTCTGGATGACGGCTTCATAGCAGACAGCCGTTCTTCCTTCTTCCCGGTACTGCGTACCGGTGCAGAATCTTTTAGTGGTACGCAGTGGAGGCTGACATTTTTTCGGGATTCGCATCAGTAAAGATCATGTGATTGGGACGGTACAGGATAAAACATGAATGGGAGCAGACGGGAGCGGGAGCTAACCAATAGGAGGGAAAACAAACTAGGATCAATTGTCTTTGGAAATGTAAAACTGAGACTTTGTTATAAACTTTAAGAAAAAAAAAACTTGGATCAACGCCGCCATTGTGTAGTTTTTTTTCAAGAAGCCTATACTATAATGTGAGTCAAACGAACTACACGACCCACAAGCCAACAGTGCTTCTGCTCGATGTTTTCCACCTGCGTTCAGAATGGAGGGAGCAAACGCAGGTGGAGAACTGGACGTGGTAAAATTGGATTTGTAACGTAAAGTCAGAAGTAAGGACCTATCTATTAGACTCATAGAGCTGACAAGAAAGTCGCAAATATTACCGAACTTCAGGAGAATTGAATGCAGCGGTGTTAACACGCAGTCTGCTGCTTGTAAAACGTGTTTAGTTGTAATCAAGTTCACCAGTGATTAAGGGACACTTGTTTGGCAAATTCTGGATTAAATCAGCTCTGCATCTCTTCGTCAAACCAAAAGTACCAACATGTGTCAAGTCTCATCTGACCAACAAAATTGCTGCATGTGCTCTAAAGATTTAAGAGGTAAGGTACGGAAGCCCGTGAGGGGATATGGGGAAATTTATTACTTTTGCGTCTCCATGCAATACTTTTGCGTTCGGCATTTTGGAGCAGCAGCACAGATGACAAACTGCTCATAAAACAAACACTGATATGTGATTGATATGGTTTATTTGTCATATGCAGGTTAACACGCAGTAAACAATGCGATGAAATGCTTAGGATAAGAAGAACCGTTCAAATCACGATAAAAACAAAAACACGGCGTACAAAAAAAAGTACACATCATGCAGCAGTAATAAGGAAATAAAGTGTCACAGATGTGGTTTCGTGCAGTTTTATGGTCCAGAGTTCAGTAGTTTGTTTGACAGCTTGTGGATAAAAACTGTCTTTTAGTTTGATTGAAGATAATTTCATTTAAGGCCGATTTCAAAATAAAACTCAATAAATCTCAAAACGGGTGTAGTATTTGTTTCATTTTTGCAGTTATCTGGTTTGGAAACTATCCCACAAAGTATTGCGAAATAACGAAAAGACTATTGCGTGGGGACACAAAAAAGAAAAAAATTCCCCCTTGTCCCCTCGCGGACCTCGTAGAAAGGCTTCATCAAGGGAAGATATTAAATAAATATGTTGTGAAATAGCAAAAAAATTGAATGTACCATTAAATGTACAATTTATTTAATACATCATTAAATATTAAGTGTACCACTAATTACGTCATGTCGTCTTTAAAATTATACTTAATAATTCAGTGGCACATTTAATTGCATAATAGTCCATTTCATGATATAATGGTACATTTATTGTTTCTAATGATGTATTAAATAAATAAATGGTACCTTTAATTTAATGTTACATTTCTTTCATGTTACATTTACTTCACGAATGGGACATTCACAACATTCATTTATTTAATGATGATTTTATTGTATTAAATTTGTCCAGTTTGACCCTCCATTCTTGATGCCTGTATAGGAGGTCATGTTAGAATTTGAATCAGGTGTTCTGGAGCAGACACACATCTAAAACTTGCAGGGAAGGGGTCCCCGAGGACCAGGGCTATGAACCATTCAGGTACAGTTTCTAAATTATGAAGGTAATGTCTTTTTGGCCTTTTGTTCAACAAGTACAGTTCTCTTGCTAGGTGCATTTTTCTTTCGTTTCAGCAACTTGAAACATAAAAGTAATGTCATTGTTCAAAGGAAACAGTCACTTAATAAATGAGTAAAATACAACTATGTACATTTTGTTTATTCAACTAAGATAGGTATGGTCTGTTTCCTTGTTTGATATTTTATTATTTCTTCATTATTATTCTTTTTACTTTAACTGGCCTTTACTACAGCTAAAAACAGGGACATATCTGGTCCTTCAAAGAAAGAAATTGCCAAAAGACTAAATGAATTAAACAAAAATGGGAGTGGCACAGGAGTGGGAGTTGTTCTGAATGGGAGCGGGATGGGAGTGGGAGTCAATTTACCAGGAGTGGGACGGGACAGGATTTTTTTTTTTATGCTGGCCTGGGATTGGGATGGGACAAGACATTTTTCTGTGGGAGCGGGATGGGACAGGAGAGAAAATCCACTCCCGTGTCACCCTCTAGTACGCAGTACCGGACCATACCGGCTCACTTTCACCCATGGTAATAATGCAGTACTGTACTGCTGCTAGTTTATAAAGAGGTTAAATAAAACCTTTTACAACACTGCATGAGTTACATGGTAATTGTTTTTTTTTTTTTATCTAACAAGTCAAAGCTTTTCTTGTCTGCTTAGCACTTACCTGTTAATATGTGGCAATTTACTGCGTAATCTTTTGGTAAATAATGGGTAATTTAGGAACAGTTAAACAGTAACTTGATTGTAATTACCCACTAAAATTAGTTTTCATTACACAGTAATACAGCATAACTTACACAGTACTTACGAGGTCCTTACATGGTAATTAGTGGACTATAAACGAAACGTTTACCGGGAAATCATCCAAGATATCAAGAAGAGAATTATAGACCTTCACAAGTCTGATTCATCCTTACGTGCAATTTCCAGATGCCTAAAATGACCTCATTCATCTGTTCAAACAATGGTAGGAAAGTGTAAAAACCATAGAAATGTTCGGCTTTCTCGCCATTCAGGAAGAAGACAAGTTCAGACCCAGAGATTAATGTGTTTGATGTGACAAAAATAAAAAGTCTTGCTAAGATACTGGCTTAAACAGGTGAGAGTTTCATCATCCAGAATGAGACAAGATCCTTTACTGACGTGAGCTGAAAGCTCACTTAGCAACGAAGAAGCCATCATTTCATAAGCAACATAAAGGGCCAGAATAAAGTCCCTCAGTTTGACCTGATTCACTTAGGAAAATCGATGGTATGATGATAAGGAAATGGTATTTTGTGGAAATATAAGGAAGCATCTCAAGACATTAGCCAGAAAGTTAAACGTTGGACACAAATGGCTCTTCCAAATGGATAATGAGCGCTAGCATACTGCCAAGTAAGTTACTGACTTAGGACAACAAAGCCAGTCAAGACTATGTCTAATTAAACACTTGATGCAATGAACAGAAAGTGCAAACTTCTAGTAGTATCACTTTCTGTGGGAAAAGTCAAAAACAAAAGTAAAGTTGTCCACTCTTACTTTTCAATGTTCTCCATGTTCAGCAACCACCCATCTGAATTTCACTCTCTTCCCCCTTTGGACTGGACAATACCTGAGCCATTAAAGGTAAGTGCCTGTAAATCGGTTCACAATCTTTGTGTCAAGTATCACATTTAAAAACAGGAGAGAAGACAAAGTCTCCAAGGAAAAAATCATTAGTGTAAACATTCAACAACAGCATTAAAATTTTGCCAACGTTCCCTTTATTATCATCATGCTTTTGTAGTAGTATTTTACTTCATTAGATATTTGTTAAACTACAGAATGCAATAAATGTTGTACACAGTGTATAGGGTACTGGGCTTTGATAAAATAACATTTTTGAAGATTAAAGAAACAAATAACCTGATTAGTTTTCTTAGATAGCAAACAGACATTTGGGGGAGTAAGAGTACTTCAAAAGCCTTTCAGACCCAGACTTTCCAAAAAGATTATTACCAATTCCATAACCCTAAAACGTTCACTAGTTTTTCTGTAGGTGTTTTATCACTTTATCACTAAAATTGTATTCATGCCTTAATGAATCAGCTTATCTCATACTAAGTATACACAATGCAAGAGAATATTTTCAGTGGCCACAACTCTGCATGCCTCTAAACCTAAAGATACCCAAACAATTGCTTTAAATTACCTTTTTTTTTACGCATTTAAGTGTTTCCAGGTACACTTAGATAAGTAACTTATGACAGTTTTTTTTTGTTTTTGTTTTTTGCTTTTTTTTTTCAGAAGAATGTCATCCTCGTGCATACATGGTAAAATCCCTCACAAACTATAAGAGAATATACATTTTGAATGAGAACTTACCCACAGTAAATACTCCTGGAGATTAAGACATTTAAGTGAGCTAACCGATAGCTGGGAGAGTGTGGTTGAAGGAGGGAGAAGGGTGAGGCTTTGGATTTTATGATATCACTTGTAGTCTTGCCGTAACAGGTACAAGGGTTACGTTTTGCTGATCTTTATATAATATTACACAATACATATTTGGGCCTGATTTCCCAATTCACCCAGATGATTTTTAACCCTAACCCCTAACCACTTTTCTCAGTAATTTTAATATTACTGTCATAAATGTCTTTATTTCTTTAATTCTGTTTTCTTATTTATTAAATTTTATTTCTGCAGATGACAAGAGACTGTCTTCCAGTACAAGACAGACTTGTGTCACCTGCAGAAATACTCGGATTATTCTGCAGTCGTGGGGTATATCAGAGATGGACAAGAAGCTGAGTACAGGGAGCTGATGGACTGCTTTGTGGCATGGTGTGGAAACAATCATCTCATCTAAAACGAAGGAGATGATTGTAGATTTTAAAAGAAACAAGAATAGGTCAAACACTATTTCCATCATGGGAGAAGAAGTGGAGGTGGTGGAGGAGTATAAATACCCCGGTGTTAAACCTGGACAACAGACTGGAGTGGAGATGCTCTTGCCCAAGAACACAATGACTGAGACTGATAGAGCAGGGGTTCGAACAGGCAACCCAACCAAATGTTTTTTTTTTTTCTGTACTTTAGATATTGCTGTCATAAATGACTGTGTTTACTTCTTCGTTTCTGTTTTGCTTGTATTAATTATTTAGTCAATTCAGTTTTAATTCAGTTTACTTATTCGATTTAAAAATACTTTAAAGTGCCAAACTCGCAACACAAGTCGTCTCAAGGCACTTTACAAAGTCAGTTAAGTCAATCATGCAGATTCCACATGATCCTAGTTATCACAGTCAAATTCAGTTTATTATTAAATTTGGTTAAAAAAACCCAGCAGATTGCATCGAGTCAGTGACTTGCAGCATTCACTTCTACTGGAAGAGCATGTAGCGACAGAGGATAATTGCCTTCATTGTGTCATTGACTTTGCAGCAATCCCTCATACAGAGCATGCATGCAGCAACAGCAGAAAGGAAAACTCCCTTTTAACAGGAAGAAACCTCCAGCAGAACCAGAACCTGGCTCAGTATGAGCAGCCATCTCCCGCAACCGATTGGGGGTTATAACATTTAATTATTTATTTATTTATGACATCTTCTGACAGTGTTCAACAAAGTGTACATCAGGGATGCCCTCAGTATTTCTGTGTCTTCATAAATGTTCCCTGAAGTTGACTTCGGGTGATTCCTTCCCCTTTTGTTTTCTGAGCCTGTTAAATTTATTTGAAACTATTTAGTGCAAAGGTTGAACTCAGTTTCTGGTGGATGTAGTGATCTACAAATAGTAGTGAAAATTTCTTCCAGTATCCCTCTTTCCTTTTATGCCTAACATCCACGGATTATCTCATGATGATTAATGTGAAAATATGTGATTTTCACTGTAATCTCAGGCATTAGGTTCTCTGTTGTTTACATGGTTGTTTGCAAGAGTTCCAGGTGCACACGTCAGATACGTTTTGTGTGTGTGTGTGTGTGTGTGAGAGAGAGAGAGAGTGTGAGAGAGAGAGAGAGAGAATGATTTGAAGTGTGTGATCTGGATGTGTTTATATTTTACCTTCTTGAGGGCTGGTGTGACTGCACATTGAGCTGCTCCCACACAGCAAGCCAACAACTCACCACCTACCTGTATGAGTGGGTGAAGCAGTCAAGGTGTTACACAAGGAAAGAGATGCATAAAAGATACATATAAGTCATAATAAATAAATTAGAATATTTTTGAAAAGTTAATTTTTTTCACTAACTAAATTCACAAAGTGAAACACAGAGCGATGTTTCCAAGCTTTTATTTCTCCAAATTATGATGAACATACAGGTAAAGAAGACACAACATTTACTATTAGATTATTACAACAGACCAATAAAAAACATTTTTATTACGGCAATGCGGGCTTAATGAAAAGTATCTTTAACACCTGTTTAAAGGTTATTTTGAAAAGGTATTTTTAATCTAACAAATGAGCCTCATTGGAAGGCATTTCCTATTTTATTACAATGTATAGATATTGTTGATCTGTTGATGTGTTGATTTGTGTGGCTTTGAACGTCACTGTAAAAACATTTAAATCAAATTACGTAAGTAAAATGAAAGAAGACTGTCATGAGGTCTACAAACACAAAAAGTCACTCAGGCTGTCCTTCACTTGTGAATAAAAACCTAAATACTTGGTGATCAAGTTTGCTTTACTTGAGCTTTTTGTGTCTCAGTCGTGGTGTAAATAGGTACAGTATCTCAGTACAGTATCAGTATAAATTAGAAGCAAACACACCTTTGAACCCAACCCTTTTTGACAAAATGTGCTGTTTAATCATAATAGATCTTCTAATTTAGTCATAAGGCTAGAGGTGATATTTATTTTCAATAGAATAAACTGTAAATTTAAGATATAAATGAAACTCCCAGGTCTAAATCAGACTACAGCCTCATGTTAGTATCAGCAGTTGTCAAAGGAACAGGATGAGACATGTGAATGAGACAAAATAAATGAAGTTAGTCAGTGAGCAAAAAAACACATTTCTGACTTAATTTAATGAGAGATAAAAGTTAACCTATAGAGAAAAATGTGAAGGAAGTGTTGCTATTTTCGCCAATTGTTTTGGCAAAATAGCAGAAGCTCAGGCAGATTGGATAGAGGGCATCTGTTAACATCAGTTTTTAAGTCTTGCCACGAATGCTTTATTTGAATTGGTCTGGACTTTGACTAGGTAATAATTATGCTTCGATCTAAGCCATCCATTGTAGTATTGACTGCATGTTTAGGGTTGATGTCTGGGCCCTTAATGATGTTGGGACCTTCAGCATAGTCTAAAGAGGAAAAGCCTCTAACAGGTTTTCCTCCAGAACTGCCATGTTTTTTAACCCCACCTGTTTTTCCATTAACTCTGACCAGCATTTCCTGTCCCTACTGAGGAAAAGTATCCCTTCAGCATGACATTGTGTTTAGGGTGATGTTCAGTGTTAGTTTCCACCACAAGAACGCCTTCTTCCATACATTTGCAGCTTGTTGTGTAGCTTTTCTCTTATCATTCCTCGTAAAAACAAATTTGAGCTATGAAAACATTTTGAAAACTGTTCATTTAATTTTATTTCTCTTGCGCCCGTAATCATACATTAGTTTATTTTGGTCTATCTTAGGAAAACCCTGATGAAATAGGGATATGAATACTTTTACAAGGCACTGTATCCAATGTTTATTTCTAAAGACCCTCTTTATATTGGGGATTTATTCTTGATATTTTATTAATAAAATAATATGTTGTTTTCATTTGTTTTTTTTAACCAGAACATTATGTTATATCTGGGTCAGGATTGTGAATGCAGATCTTCAGCCATGACCAGTTTGAGGATAAAGAAACTTCTTTATAAATGAAAATGTGATCTATCAAATGGTGATAATACCATTCATTTAACTGCTGTCAATGTATTGTTTTGTATGAAAAACAAGCAGATACCCATCCATCACAACTTGGGAGAAAAGGTGAGGAAGGAAATGCTCTCACTGCAAGACTGATGAAACGAATGTTAGGCGATTCTGGGCAGAGATGAGTTGGATCTCTAACCCAGCAGCTGCCAAACCAAATGGACAGATTTAAGCAGCAATGTGACAGACTGTTGCTCTTGTAAAACTCATTTTAAGTTTAACACTTAGATCAACATCCTCCTCTGAGGACTAACATTTGTTTAAAATGACTGCATGAAAAAGTTCAAAGTACTGTTTAGCAGATCCAAACAACTCCCACAGGAAGTATAAAATGTAGCAGTTTAAAACTCCAACCTGAGCCAGTGTTTTTATTTTGCCAAGTTTTATGCATAAAATGTGTATAAAAACATATTTTTAGGGGTAGTCTGCTTAAAGTTAAATATAAAACGTCTTCTATTTAAATTACGAGCTTGTCCTTACTTACATAATGTGCTTCTAAAGTGAACGACATAAACACATCTGCAGGACCAGATGCTATTTTACTGTTTTACTCTCTTAACAAGATTTTTGTTGCATCCCAGTGTCTCTGGTAAATCAAGAAGTAAGTTTAAGTTTGCAATAGAGTAATTCACACATTTCAAAAAAGAAAATCTGCAGGAACGTATTGGACAGAGGGAGAGTTCAAATCAAGAAAACAACTGAACTTTAAGCAATGAGGGGAAACAGCTAAAAGTACTTTGTTAAAAGATAAGATAGTCATACAATCACTTAATAATTACAGATATACACATAACACACAATAATTTATTCACTGAATCAAGGTATCACTACCGCACATTGGTTTGGTATTAACACATGCACAACTTCTAATCTGAAGGCCTTTAAGAGATTAATAGAGAAAATGAGTAATATTCACAGAAGAAATTGTACTATTTCTAGCTATTTGTCTAATTGTGAATAGTTGTCGGGTCCCTCATGTTATGGTTCACCCAAAAAAAAAAAATATCTCACTGTTATTACCTGTTCACAAACTTAAAGTCCTTATTGGTTAGAAAATAAGTTACAGCTTTTTGAAGGTACTTTCATTCAGCTCTTTTATCAATATAACACAAAACATCATTCAAATCTTTTAAATATTCCTTAGAACAACTGGACAAAACTGTGGTAAGTAAAACCTTTTTCAGATTGACTTTTGATTCAACCAGTCAGAAGAAAAAAAAATAGATTCTATGCAAGCTCCATTTTAAAAAGAAATATCTGCACAAGTCAAAATATGGAGATGAGTCTGCAGTTAAAACTGAAATGTTCTTGAAAGAGGATTGCAAAACTCTTTCAAGAATAACCAAAATGGGAGGTTCTTCTGTAAATTTTTACCTTGTGTAAACACTAGGGAGTTCACAACTACTATATTTGCTCTAGAAGAACCTTCCCACAGCATGATGCTGCCACCACCATGTTTCACTCTGGGGATGTTGTGCTCATAGCATTGTTAGTTTTCCTCACACATAACATTTTACATGCAGACCAAACAGTTTGATTTTGGTCTCATCTGAGTAGAATACCTTCTTCCACATGAATTAAGTGATTGTATGTCTTTTGGATAGCAGTATATAATACTCTTTGAAACAAACAGTGCTGCTGCAAAGGATGGCTACTTCTCACAGATCCAGTTTTGTTCTAAACTACAGTTCTCATCATTCCAATCACCATCCCCTGTTGCACGGTGCCAAAGCTCCACACAGTCCTGGTCCCTCCCTTGATGGCTGTTGGGCTGTCCTTTAGCCCAGAACCTAATTAGTGCAGAGACATGATAAAAAAAAAAAAACATATTATGTCGATGTTAAATTTGGGATGGAAAAAAAGTTTGAGCTTCTTACGTTAAAGTCAGTGGTGTTCCATCCACCCATTTCCACTGTCCTTCCACTCCTCCATCAGTCAGACCAATCCAAACTTCTTTGTCACTGCTGTACAAACTGTTGAGGAAATTCTGAAAGGACAAAAGTAAGCCAGTTGCTGAAATACTGTCACATATTTTGATGAGAATAAACTTTTCATAAAACACATTTCTCATGCGATTGCACGTCACATTTCTTTAGAGACATGGTTAGCCTGATGAGCCGCTGTCAAACTGTTTCTCATCTGGCTACATGTGTTAGCGTATCAAAAAAACAAGTTTTACATTGATCTTAACATAAAGATCTAAGTGCATTTTGTAAAACATTAAGTTGGGTCAAGTCTATGAGGTATGTGTTACATTTTGAAGCGACCCCTCAGCATACATTGCAAAAGTTACAGTTTGGAACTTATTTATCAACATTTTTAAACCCCCCGTAAATTGTATATGGCGACATTGGCAATGAAGGATTTACAATTATAATGATTAAGAGTATTGGTACTATGCATGATTGATCTTATACAGGCCTCTCTGATCTTGGAGATTTGCTATTCAATATATTTTTAAAAGTTATTACGGCAGACATTAACACTCCAAAGTATTAGTTAAGATTTGTTTAGATATTTTCAAAACACATGATTAAACAGACGTTTTTTGACATGTTCATAGAATATATCAGACACCACACAAACACACCATTTCTTCTTTACTGTTCACAATTGCAAGGTCAGCTCCTTTATTTTTGCAGTCCTCTCTGCTTAGTGTCCAGGTTTTTTTGACTGTAGAGGGGAGGTAGCAGCTATACCCGAACTTCTTCCAGCCAGCACTGCAGTTCTTTTCTGTGATAGAAACAGTACAATGTTGAACATGTTCATTAGTCAGCCTAATCTGAAAAGACATCTCTTGAAGAATGTTTAGAAGTTTGGAATACTTTGAGATGGCAAATAAATGCACACGCATGTTGTTTTTAAAAATGACAACAATTCTGTGCAGGTGTTTTTTACTGTGCCACGGCTTTACCTTGAATAGTTGCATTCAGTTTGTCGATAGTCCCCATCAGCTGCTCTTGCTCAGCAGTCAGGTTGTCAGCTTTTGCTTTCAGCAGGTCTCGCTCTCCGGTTAGATTCTTAACGCTGCTCTCAAGCTCACTTTTCTCCCTCAGCACTGATGCATATGAACTCTGCAAGTCATTTTCTGCTTTCCTCAGTATGTTGTACATGTCTTGCAATGTTTTGAACTCGGTTGTCAGGTTTTCGTGGCTGCTTGTGAGTTTGTCTTTCTCACTCATGGAGATGTTATGTCTGTCATGTAGCTCATCTACCTTCTTGATAATTTCATTGCAACTGAGCTGGAGCTGATCTCTTGATCTGCTCACATTGTTGAATTTGTTCTGTAGATTGTTCCTTTCTTTAGTCACAGTGTCATAACTGGCCTGTAGCTCTTTTTTGCTTTTGACAACTGTATCATATTGTGTCTTGAAGCTGATTTGGGCTACATTCAAGGTCTTCTTGTCTTTCTGCAGCTGGGCTATACTGTCTTTGAGCTGTCCCAGCTCTTTGTTTAAAGCACTGTTACTGGCCTCTGTCTGGCTTTGTCTAAGTTTAAGTTCATTTCTCTCATTTGCTAGTTCTCTGTTATTGCTCTGTAGCTGGTCTCTTGTATTTGATAAGTAATTATTAGACTCCTGTAGGTGGATGCGAATGGCTTCAAGATCCTTTTTCTCTTTTTGCACTGTCTTCAGGTTTATTTCCAGCTGCTCTTTGTCTTCATTAAGGGCTTTCAGTTTGTTCTGATTGTCTTGTTTTACATTGTGATCTGCTCAGAAGATTAAAAGAACATAAATAAAGACACAAATCAGCCATTTTTATTTTCATATCAAACAGTGTGAATATTTGGCAAATAAAAAAAGGTAACTCACAGTGAACCATCTGACCTATGATCCAAGCCACCAGCACAACGCACAGCAGCCCAAGGCCAATGGTAGCAGCCTTAAAGCGGTTGCTTCTCAGGGCGTAAACTGAATGACAGCAAGGAAAGGAGAAGCAGAAACTTGGATTAATGAAGTGATCTGAGGAAGTTGTGGTTTTACTAAGTTGTGTTGCAAAATGCTAAACAAAAGTCTTAAAGTGTTGAAACATGTGTTGGCAGAAAATATATATATTTTTAATTCCTCATTTGATGAGGTGGTAAGACATAATGAAATATTTAGAGTTAAGACCAAAATTATTCATACTCTGGGCAGATTAAGGTATAAAGTTATCTTTTAATTTACCAGCAGGTACATTGCCCTGCTGAAGGGTGACCCTCTGCATCAGTTTCAAGTCTTTCACAGCTACTAGCAGGTGTTGTTCTAGGATTGTGCTTTACTCATCTCCATCTATCTTCCCATCAACTCTGACCAGCTTTCATGTCCCTGTTGAGCGAAAAGCATCCCAACAGCCTGATGCTGCTAGTACCATGTTTCACAGTGTTTTCTGTATGTATGCCAAGTTCTCCTCAAAAGTTTTCTCATAGCTATTTGTTGTCCTCTTAAAAGAATCCCACACCTGGGCTGTGGATCTCTGCAGCTCCTCCAGCGTTACCTTGGGTCTCTTGACTGCTTCTCTGAATAAGGATATTTGTCCTGAACCTGACAGGCTAAGAAAGGAGGTCCTTCTTGCTAAGCAGACTTTGGTTCCATACTCTTAATGGATTGAACAGTGCTCTGTGAGATGTTCAAAGTTCGGAATATTACTTTATAATCTAACCCTACTCTACTAACAAATTCAGTGACATTTAAAGGAAATTTATTGCAACCAATTTTAATTAGGGCTATAAAAGTTACGTAGCCTTCAAGAACAGAAAAACCAGCAACAAGCTCCAAGAACTCCCAAACTAGGGTTGCAAGAACAAATAATGTTTTTTTTTTGTTGATTTCTAACATAAAATGCAATGAAAGAAATTAAACTGATGCTGATCAGAGCCTATTCACATTAATGTGAGTCCTGGTTGTTGTTATAGGATTAGTTAATGTTTCCTGTAACAATAAACACATGATGAAAAAGATTCTGCTGCCTTTTGCAAATAGAAATGATGCAAGTCGATGATACGCTGAAAAATACAAAGATTAGGGTGTCCTTCTTGCGTCATGATAACAAATCTTACGATCTGCCCTTTAGCAGGTGTTTTATTTTTTAAAGGATAAAATAATAATAACAAAAACAATAACAATTCAAACTTTAATCTGTGTGTAAACCTGCAGATATTTCACAAGGTGCAAATTTGCGTTAAAGTTTTTATTGCTCATCCACCATCTAAGAACCTTTTAGTAAGTTATTTTTCAATTATTTAGAATTAAGACCATACCTTATTTTTTTGGTAAGATAACAGCAGTAATGTTAGATACATTAGATATTTGTTAATGAGAAAACACTTAAAAAAGTAAACAAAATAGGGTTAGTTTAGTACCTGCAAGGAGAATCTTTCCTCCATCAGTGGAAAACTTTTTGTAGGAAATTTCACTCTTATCCATATCCATATCATTTATTATGGAAGCTCGGTACTCCACGCTCATTTTTCTGTATGATTAATGAGCCGAAGCTTTAACAGGAAAAATGTAATATTGTTAGGTGATGAAAGAGAAGCTGAACTTTCAGCAGTGTGACCACAAAACAACACAATTTCTACTTGATGTAATTTCAACCTAAAATGCCACATTGTAGTGGATAATATCTTAAACAGAAAAATGAAATTTATAAAAGTAAAATTAAGCTACATGATGATCAGTGGAACATTTGTTAAGAATTCAATAGATGAGAGAAACTTACCTCTTCTGGCAAAGAAGCTAACGAGCACGGTGGAAAAACTGGTACGACGAAACTGGTGTAAAGCAGGGAAGAATGAAGTCAAATCTACGTTTTGGAGCTACCAATCTGATTGGTGTTCTTTCATGGGTGGCCCCTTGTGCAAAAAACTGACGGATAACTGGGAGGAGTAGCAAACGTTTACCTCCTTTTCAAATCATGCTGGAGCAATTTTTACTAGTTATAACTTTTATATTTTAATGATAATAATATTAGAAACATCTCCCTCAGTCATTAAATCAAGAGTTTTATTTCATAGTAATTAGAAAACAGCTTATGACTGAAACTGTAACCGCAACAGGTTAATAAATAAAGAATACAATATACCGTTTTCCAAAGACTGGCAAGTTACCAAAAATAAATGTTTTATTTTTCCCCATATTGGTTTTGTTTTCTTTATCTTTGGAATGTTTTGAAGGCTTTTGGAAAATATGAACTACTAAACCTCAGAGCCTTGGCAACAAATGCTCTGAGTAAAACTGCAAGGTCAGCATTTTAAGCTAGTCTTTTGTTTTTCCTTTTGATACTTTTTGGCTTATTAAAGGCTAAGACAAACAGATTTAAACCTCTCTATTATTTGCACTGGCTTGGACTGTATTATGTTCATTTTTGTTTTGTTTTGTTTTGTTTTGGTCTTTATGTTTTACCTCAACCACTAAAGATCAGAACGATTTGATCAGAGCAATTCTCCATTGTCTGACTTGTTTTAAACAAAATTTATGTATAAACTGCAAATCTAAAGGATCATGAAAATAATCAATTACCTTATATTTTAATTACAGTCAGTCATTTTCTACCGCTTCTTCCATAGTGGGTAGCAGGTAAGCTGGTGCCTATCTCCAGCAGTTTATGGGCCGGAAGCGGGGTACACCCTGGACATGTCACTAGTCCATCGCAGGGCAACACAGACACACACAGGACAAACAACTGCGCACACACTCATTCACACCTAAGGGCAATTTAGAGAAACCAATTAACCTAACAGTTGTTTTTGGACTGTGGGAGGAAGCCGGAGTACCCGGAGATTAATAATTTACTTTAAAATATGCTAGGTTTGTGTAAAGTGTCAACAGTGTCCCTTAGCGCTAATAAGAATTTCCTTCTAATGTATTTTATGTTTTATCATAAAACCAAATTGGTTCAGAAGCTAATATTTAGCTCGTTCAGACAGGGCCAAGGGAGTTCTAAAGTTTATCTACCAAAAACAGTTGCTTTAAGCTGGGTTTGTGAAAGAACAAAAAGCAACTTTAACAGATAACTTGCCGTTTGTCACTTTCAACTATGTCATAAAGCAGAAACACATCTTTTAAAAGTTATTTTGGGGCTTGATAGATTTTACATGACATTCAGAAGAAGTCAAAAGGTCTTTAGAGTGTGTCGCAGTTTGAGTCAGGACCTTCGTACTTCAAAGCAACAGTGCTGCCAACTGCGCCACCGTGCAGGCAAATTTCAATTACATATTATCCTAAATTTATTTTCTTTATTGGTAGAGTCATCTCAACATTTACTCACATGTCCAGAATATTTAAAAACTGTTCTGTCTCACCACAGAGGAGCTCCTCAGTATCTTTGTGTACGTTACTAACCATAACTGTAACTGCTGATTTAGGAATATTTTTGCTGACCAGGAAATGAAATTTCATCTGCCAGTTTGCAAAAAAAGTCATTATGGTTTCCTGTCAAGAAGTTCATATTGCACAACCTCGTCTGTCAGGAAACTTGCTTCAACTCAGATCTTTCTGTGGCAGCTTTTCGGTTAAATAAGAGAAGACATAAAAACACCTGGACAAAAAATACATACCTTTGAATTCTTTGGCTTGTTTTTGTCAAATCCAATGTCAATTCAATTCAGTTTATTTATATAGTGCCAATTCACAACACATGTCGCAAGGCACTTCACGAAACGCAGGTACATACATTCAAATTAATCCTAACCATTGAACAGTGCAGTCAGATTCAGTTATTTATTCAAATTGGATAAAAAGTTTTTCTGTCTAAGGAAACCCAGCAGATTGCATCCAGTCAGTGACTTGCAGCATTCCCTCCTCCTGGATGAGCATGTAGAGACAGTGGACAGTCACTGGCGTTGACTTTGCAGCAATCCCTCATACTGAGCATGCATGTAGCGACAGTGGAGAGGAAAAACTCCCTTTTAACAGGAAGAAACCTCCAGCAGAACCAGGCTCAGTGTGAGAGGCCATCTGCCACGACAGACTGGGGGTTTGAGAGAACAGAGCAGAGAAGGAAAAAGAACACAGAAGCACTGATCCAGGAGTCCTTTCTATGGGACAGAAAAGTAAATGTTAATGGATGTAGGTCCTTTAGTCGTTTCACCTAGAGAGAATGAACAGATAAACTTTGACCCAGTTTTCAAGGTTACAGTCTGAAAGAGAGCACATAGAGTTAGTCACAGTAAAAGCTCCGTCAATTGCCATGTCTAGGAGAGAGAATGGGTTAAACACTAAAAGACAGGGCCAAGTGGATCATCGGTAGAAGGTGACCATTAAGTTGTTGCCAGCATAAGCTTGGACGATGCCCCTCTCCAGAAAGGTGTCACAGGTAGACACACAGCCAGGCCAGGTGTAGCTTCTAGGAAGAGAAAAGAGAGAACAAAGTTAAAAGCTGAAATAACAGCAAATAATGCAAAATTGGAGAGTAGTGTGAGAATGTAGCGAAGAGGGTGAAAGTGCTCATTATGTCCTCCAGCAGCCTAAGCCTATAGCAGCATAACTACAGAGATAGCTCAGGATAACCTAAGCCACTCTAACTATAAGCTTTATCAAAAAGGAAAGTTTTAAGCCTAGCCTTAAAAGTAGACAGTTTGTTCATCTAGAGCCCACTGATGGCCATTGTTATACTAAAAACCACAACAATTGGGATACCTCTCTCTGTCAGATTGACCACAACCATTGGAAAAGAGAGGGGGTCATACAGATAGCAGAAATGGAGGGGGTGTTTGCACCTCAACCATAACTGAGCCGGTTTAGGCTAAACCTGACTCCCCCTTACTCCATCCAACAGGGAGGGAAGAAGACGGAGGTGAAAAATAAGGAAGATAGCTCAGAATAACCTAAGCCACTCTAACTATAAGCTTTATCAAAAAGGAAAGTTTTAAGCCTATCCTCAAAAGTATCTAAAAGTGGCTTCATCATGGAGAGACACACAGCTAAGCAGATGAACCCTGAGCCAGTTTTCAAATCTAGAGTAGCTCAGCCAGTAGCTATGCGTAGGAGAGACAAGGTTAAACACTGAAAGACAGGGCCAAGTGTATCATCAGTAGAAGGTGAGCATTAAGTTGTTGGCAGCAGAAGTTCAGCTGGTCCCCCCACTCCAGGAAGGTGCCAAAGAGAAAAAAACAGAGAGAGAAGATAAAGTTAAAAGCTGAAATAACAGCAAATAACGCAAAATTGGAGAGTAGTATGAGAATGTAGCGGAGAGAGTGAAAGTGACCATTATGTCCTCCAGCAGCCTAGGTCTAAGCAGCATAACTACAGACATAGCTCAGGATAACCTAAGCCACTCTAACTATAAGCTTTATCAAAAAGGAAAGTTTTAAGCCTAGCCTTAAAAGTAGACAGGGTGTCTGCCTCACGGACTAAAACTGGGAGCTGGTTCCACAGGAGAGGAGACTCATAACTAAATGATCTGCCTAACTAAAGGAAACTCAATAATTGTGATGTGTCACTTTTATATTTGTTCTTTTTATCCTAATGTAAACACTGCCCTGCTCTGGTGCACAGAGATTCAAGTTAAGTGAACTATCTTGGACTACTCCACTAAAATATCACTCGTAAATTTACTTGAAAGATTCAACTTAGCCCCATAATTTAACAATTCTTTAAATGACAGGTAAGGTTAAAATGTAGAAACATAAGTAAAATAAAACCAATAATTAATCATCAGTAAAATGCTTAAAAAATTTAGAAACTTTAAGCACTTATTACCTTACCTTATGTGTAAGATGCTGAACAAACATTTTCCCTCCAGGTCCACCAAACCTGCTCACAGACAGGAACGTTAGAAAGACTTTTACACGATCATAAGTTTTTCTCAACTGGTTTTCTCAACTGGTCAGTACTTAAAAGTGGGTCCTGGACCCATTTTCAGTCAGTTGCATCGTCCCACGCCCTGGTTTTTCTTTTTTTTTAAATGGTTTGACTATTTTGGATGAAAATAACAACTGAATCTGTTAAAAATGGCAGTTACTAATTGCTAGGTCAGCCTTGTGAAACCTATTTAAATAAGTGACAAAATAATTTAATAGAACCCTATTATACATTCAATTAGTGGATACTCATTTACAACTAGATATTTTGAGTGGTTATATATTATATTTCTTTGTGCATAAATAGGAAATGTATAGGGAGACATGATACAGATGTTATGTGTAGTGCTGGCATCCAAGCCATACAACACAACACAGAAATTGTAAATAGGGGTATTACTGTTGAGCTGTAGTTTTAAATACCTGTGGTCTGAAGGAATTTGAGACATATTGTATGTAAGATTTTTTTAAAGTGGAGTTCCTGTATAGGTCTTTTTTCTCAAACAATTACCAAGGGAAAAATATATTTTCTGCTGTCGTAAGAGGTATTTGATTGTGTTTAGGTAGATGAAAGTCTTTTGTATCGGACTGTTTATTTGTGAACCTGGCAGATTCTGTCAGTGTGGGATGGTAGTAGGAGGGTTAAAATTGCTTTCACCCTATACTCATGACTTTATCCACGATCTACTTTATGTTTTTAAAGAACTCACGTTAAAATCTCTATGATCATTTGGAAATGTGCATCCAAAAGCTGAAAGACTGAGGCTAGATTTGAAGGATAAGTAAAGTTTCCTCCTTTCAACAGGCTTAATTTGGCCAGTATTTGAGTGGCTAAGTTCTCTTCCAGTCACAGTGTTGTTGGTTGTCACACATTTTATAATGATGATGATCATTTTGAAGTGCTTGCCACACAGTCTGCAATGCTTGTTCCCAGAACATTAAGCAGCCAAAGCAAAGCTCTTTCTTCCTCAGAGTGATTTTTAACCTTGTGCTTCCTCCTTATGCACATTACTTTGATTACAATAAACAAAGCTGTCTTTACTATTGAGTCATTTGATTATCTGCAGATTATTGAAATGCTTGCGGCAGTAAGAGTCATGGCAAAGATTTTTTATTTAATTTGTATTCCTCATTGGGACTTTCTACAGTTTAACCTGGTTGTTCCAATTGGCATTTCTGGAAATAACAGATCTGATTCTAAATTTCTAACCCGTGTTTTGCCAGTAAAAATACTTTTGTGTACTGATGTATTTTATATATCAAGTGAACTGTTTTTTCTTTCCTTACTAACAGCCTTAATTAATTTTTACATGTCTACTATTGTTTTAAATGTCAATTCATTCATTTCTGTGTTTGAACTCTTTTTAAGTTTACCAGTCTACACAAAAGACTATACTTGTGGTTTTTAAATCATCTTGTTTGATATCAGAGTTATTTACTACAGTTTATGCTGCACTGATCATTTATTCTTTGATTTTTCTAAAGCCACTTTCTTGCCATGTTACTTGATGCTATGCAGTATAGCAGCTAGTCTGCCCTCTTGTGAACGTTTCTACATAGTACAAGCAATTTCTTATTAGAAACGATACTTCCACATCTTGTTCCAAATATATAAAATTGGCTCAAGAGAATTACCCTCAAATACAGAACCCTTCCTTTCACTGTCTTGTTGTTAATTAAAATAATTATTGAATAAATTATATTTTCTTTGTATTTGACCTTTACATCAGTGTGTCTTTCTTCCTAAAAACAGAATACAGTGTACAGTGGTAGCTCCTGAAATTGTTAGATTTGTTTATTAGAGGGACTCTCCCTTTTCCAGCTCAGTTTCTGTTGCCTCAACTGCAGCATGAGGTTGTGCCACAAGTAAAAGTAAGTGTTGTGTTGACACTAACCAGTTGTTAATCATTAAATTCAGATCAGATTTTCTTTGGATTGCAGTGGCATTTTTCTTTTGTTTTCTTCATGGAAAGTCACTCTACTAGATAAGGACTTATAAAAACATAAACTGAGAGTAATTTGTGTTTTGATGCAAGCACCAAATTTTCTCTCTCAAGCCAATTTTGTTTTCCTAAATAGACGTTCTTTAAAAATCGGCCTTTCTTTTTGAGCCACTAAAAGACTAAAAGACCAAGCAACACTTATGTTGTAATTTTCAAAGTAGAAAGTACTTGATTTTTAACTGTATGAACTTTTTTCTGTTGATTAGCAATATCTTTTGTCAGCATCATTGAATTACAATTCTTAATACTGCAAATCTACTCCTACACTAAAGACTTAAAAAACCTTTCATAATTTTAACCGTTTTTACCTTGAAAACATGTGGCATGTTTTTTGGTTTTTGTTTTTTTGCAACAAACACATCCATAAACCATCAATGGTTTGTGCACAATCAGCATTATTAAAATCAGCTTTAAATATTATTATTGTTACCATCCTTTCTAGAGAAATATTATGCTAAAATCTTAACCACAATATATGTCTGACACAAACAAAACGTTGATGACCTTCTTAGCCCCTGGCATTGCTAAAAGCAGAAAAAGACTTTCTATTGGTATAGTTTTATGTCTATATCATCATTTTGCACTACTTTTATTGCTACTTTGTTTACACCTATCACATAAAATCACAGTCAAGCACAACAACATTAGGAAAAATGTGAAATATTTGTGAAATATTTGAGACCATCTCAGAAAGGCACTCTAATTTTGTCACTTTTATGATATTTGCAGTCAGTATTAAGACCAGGTAGGAAAACTAAATACAATCTGACCAGTTGAGGTAAAACGATCATACATTTCTGTCTGTGAGACTTAACCCGAGTTTGTTCATATTAAAGGGGTAATGAGGACCAAACGTTTGTGATAATTTTTTTAATCCTCTACTTCTTCTCAGTAATGTAAGACTTTCAAGCTTTGTGGCATGGTGTGGAAACAATCATCTCATCCTCTTCGTGAGACTGTTGTTCAACAACACTGTCTTTAGTCAGAGGCTTCTTTAGATCTGCTGTAAGACAGACCACTACAGGAGATCCTTTCAAGAACCCTGCATAATATGTGCTACAACATTTAATTTTCCTTTGGGATTAAGAAAGTAGTTTTGAAATGAACTGAACTGAAGACCTCTTTTAGCCTTTTTCATCCTATAGTGTTCTTGACAAATCATTACCAATAGAGGTAAAATAAATAAAGATCTAAATCAAAGCAACAGCTTCCATTTCAACCTGGAAAGACTCACAAACAGAAGACCAGGATGCAATTAGAAAAGTTTATTAGTGAATATTTATATCTTTGGTGGTCGGACCCCAGTGGAAGACGTGAATGCTGAGAATGACATGCTCTTCCCCCTGGGATCCAATCCTAGTGGTGGAGTGGAGGTCTGAGGAGATTTGGAAATAATTTGGAAGCCAAATGGTGGAGATGGGGTGGAGGAGGGTCAAAGTTCAGCTGCAGAACGGAGGGTTCCATGGATGAAGATCATTTAAAGCGGAGCAATGATTGGCAGACTTCATGCTGATTGGTGGAGCAGAGTCGCATGGAGGAGTAATTAGACGAAGCTGGACATGATTGTGAGTCTTCCGTGTTGAATTTTCGTTTAAACTTCATTTCAGATGTTAACAAATTAATTTTGACATTAAACAGCAGAGCTAAATCTGTATAGCAAATATAGGTTTTACATGAGTATCCATAAGACTTTTAAAATATGACTGTCAAAATCTAGTTCACACTATCTTAGATTCGCTACAATTAAAACAGATTAAAATTACTTGTTTAAACATTCTGGAAGTATATTTTCCAGAAGTATATATTTTTCTTTAAAACAGACCTTCACAGACAATTACAGACAATTAGACATCACAGATTAGATGGTTACTATGCTTCATTCACAAAGCACCAGCATTGACGAGATGATTACTATTATTATTCACCAATGCAAACTGCACCAAAATTACTTGTGAATCTTTTCAGCTGTCTAGGACTTTAAGTAATCAATTGTCAGGCATCCTGAACTTGTTTCAACATGGTTCAGTTGTTCTGCATCTGCACAAAACCTCTTCTGGAACACTGCTATCATACACTCTTTCTAAAGAGACTGCTTTTCAGAAAAAAAAACAACTAGAAATGAACACTTGAAAGATGATTTTAGATTTGCTGTGTGCACAAGTTAATGTTGTTCGTTTGGAATGAATTTGCTGTGTTGGGCATTGCAGCTGATGCTGGACGCTGTGGAAAAGCTGTTCCAGGAAGGGATGTGTTGAACCAGGTGTTGTGTAGCCGTTGGTGACCCCGACACAGTGGAAACCCAGGCGTTTGTAGAGCTGATGTGCAGCAGGTGTGTAGGCTGTGGTCCCCAGGATGATAGAGGAGTATCTCTGAGTGGCAGCAAACTGCAGCACTTTCTGTCCCAACTCTGCATCGCCAGTTGCTCCGGTCAACACACATCCTCAACAGCTCAACAACACCATCCGAAAGGCCAGCTGCTGCAACACCACCCACAACTGCTTTGGGTTGATCACTCACATAAAATCTCAGTAAAATACATTGAGATTTTTGATTACAAGATTACAGGTTATTAGTTCAAGTGGAAATAATTGTTTTTCAAGAATATATTGTGTTATTTTATGTATTTTATTAATGCATTTCTCCAATTTCATGTTGCTTAGATTTTAGGGATGGTTGTATAACAAGACCTAAAATAAACAGAAATTTGAGTGAATGACATTACTTTAGGATCTGAAACCCATTAAAATCTGTTACATTTATTCAACGAGGGGAAAAAAAGATCTGTTTTGCAAGAGCGTCTTGAAAATCTCTTGCATGCACACAATATAGGATATGGTGCAATGGTTGCTTAGGTCTCTAAAGTAGAACTCTATAGAATATGTATATGGTAATTTCATGTAATGCCCCTCAATGTTGTCTATATCTGTGCTCATAGCTTTCTTTAGGTAACCATGGATCACACGTCTGCTGCAGAAATAGCGCAAGACACACCACAATGGGTGGGAGGAGTCCTATCAGCCAGCAACACATTGTGACGGCAAAACACACAACTGCCAGAGGACAGATAATAGTATGTTGTAGATGTCATGGACAAGCACAATCAGAAAGAATAGGACAATATTTTTCAAATGTAAAATAGTCTCTTAATAAAAGTAAACATCAGAATTATTAAAAAGAAAGGAGGATAATCAGTTTTTTTTTCTAATTAAAGGGATATGAATGGGAGGGATAAAATATGAATTAGTCTTATATCTGACATTACATCCTGACAGACAATTTTGAAAAATCTGTCCTCTTTATTTCCTGTTTTCGCTCATTTATTTTTCTTCTAAGTCCTAAGTAATCTCTCTTTTTTCTCTTGTCTTCCTCTCTCTTCCCTCCTCGTTCTCCTCCCTGCACTCTGTCCTCTTTTTTCTTCCTCTTCCTCCCCATCTTCTTGTGTCCTCCTCTGCCCCCAGTCACTGCTGCTATGTGTAGAATCTTGTTCTATGAGAGACCTAATTTAATTGCTCATACTGAATCTATTCAAGTAATTTGAAATTAAATGCTTTGGTTTGAAAATTTATTTCACTAAATTCAAACTAAATTTAATGGTTTGAAACTGAAGTTTGCTTCAAAAATGTATTTTGTTGTATTGAAAATTCCATTTGACTTATTTCACTTTCAGGTCTAAAATTCAATTTCAGTTCCACAATTCAGTTTTTTGCATCACACATCCGGGTCCTTCAGGATAGCCACAGATTAATCAAACACAGATTCATTGAATTACAATCCACATCAGGTTAAACATCCTTTACGGCATTTTGAGCTGGAGCAGTGCAATCACCAAGTCAAATAAATATCTACAAGAAGCGTCATGTAAACAAATGATGGTCAAACAGTAACATTAATACTACCTGTAGCTATTAGCTAAACATGCCAGATTAGCAGTGTGCCGCCGGTGTTACGTCGGTCTGCGTTTCTCTTGCCCTTACCTCAGCGTAACTTCTGTTGCCTAGCAACCGTGTTAGCATGAAGCACAGAGCTATGAAGCCGAACAAATGGAGCCTGAAGGTTTCCACTGTAAATAACTCCATGGTTTTTATGTACCCCTTTACATATTGCAGATGGTTTATAATCCTATTTTGTTTAAAATGTTCTTGTCTTATGATCTTGTTCATTATTCAGCAATTTAAAATGTTCCGAACAATGACGTAATCGGCCTACAAATGCGACCATCAAAGGATGCAGCCCCTGAATTTGGACACAGCAATAGCAAATGATATCTGTGAATCCGTGAATCTGTGTTTGATTAATCTGTGGCAATCTTCGAGGACTCGGATGTGTGACACAAAAAACTGAAATTGATTTACAGAACTGAAAGTATACAAAAGTCAAACTTTATTTTTTTTTTACAATGAAATACATTTTCAAAGCAAATGAATTAAGTTTCAAACCACTGCACTTAATTTCAAATTATGCGAATAAAGATTCAGTCTGAACAATTGAAATTCAGTTTCTGATGGCACAAGTTTCTGCCCATACTGTTGCTTTACGTCAAACTAGTGTAAGCCTGTTAACCATCATAAGCTAGGCTAATTTCTTAACCAGGGAGCTGGTTAAAAAGAGGCAGAGTTTAGACAAAGAGGGAGAAATGTCACTTTTCCTGTTACAACTTGTGCTCGTTGAACCAGTGCTGTGAAAAATGTCTTTCGTCATTTGGTGAGTCTGTCATTCACTAGAGCTGCCGGGAGGAGCTGCAGGTAGCCCCCCCGTTGGAAACATGTGGACCAAACCACTTTGTAGAAAGGGAGGGGTCAAGATTTTCAATCATTAAGAAACACATTTTACATTTATAATTTAAATTACTTGAGTTGTACTTTTATTTAACATTAGTATAGTATTTAAAAAAATGTGTTTTCAATTATTTTAATGGAAGGAAGGGACACATCCTCATGTTTAACTAAGGGAACGTAGAGCAATGGACGTAGAAAAAAAAAGTAAAATTCTTCTCAGGGTGATGTACAGGGGTTGGACAATGAAACTGAAACACCTGGTTTTAAACCACAATAATTTATTAGTATGGTGTAGGGCCTCCTTTTGCAGCCAATACAGCGTCAATGCGTCTTGGGAATGACATATACAAGTCCTGCACAGTGGCCAGAGGGATTTTAAGCCATTCTTCTTGCAGGATAGTGGCCAGGTCACTACGTGATACTGGGGGAGGAAAACGTTTCCTGACTCGCTCCTCCAAAACATCCCAAAGTGACTCAATAATATTTAGATCTGGTGACTGTGCAGGCCATGGGAGATGTTCAACTTCACTTTCATGTTCATCAAACCAATCTTTCACCAGTCTTGCTGTGTATTGGTGCATTGTCATCCTGATACACGGCACCGCCTTCAGGATACAATGTTTGAACCATTGGATGCACATGGTCCTCAAGAATGGTTCGGTAATCCTTGGCAGTTGGCAGTCCTAGCCCATCTAGCACAAGTATTGGGCCAAGGGAATGCCATGATATGGCAGCCCAAACCATCACTGATCCACCCCCATGCTTCACTCTGTGCATGCAACAGTCTGGGTGGTACGCTTCTTTGGGGCTTCTCCACACCATAACTCTCCCAGATGTGGGGAAAACAGTAAAGATGGACTCATCAGAGAACAATACATGTTTCACATTGTCCACATCCCAAGATTTGCACTCCTTGCACCATTGAAACCGACGTTTGGCATTGGCATGAGTGACCAAAGGTTTGGCTATAGCAGCCCGGCCGTGTATATTGACCCTGTGGAGCTCCCGACGGACAGTTCTGGTGGAAACAAGAGAGTTGAGATGCACATTTAATTCTGCTGTGATTTGGGCAGCCGTGGTTTTATGTTTTTTGGATACAATCCGGGTTAGCACCCAAACATCCCTTTCAGACAGCTTCCTCTTGCGTCCACAGTTAATCCTGTTGGATGTGGTTCGTCCTTCTTGGTGGTATGCTGACATTATCCTGGATACCGTGGCTCTTGATACATCACAAAGACTTGCTGTCTTGGTCACAGATGCGCCAGCAAGACGTGCACCAACAATTTGTCCTCTTTTGAACTCTGGTATGTCACCCGTAATGTTGTGTGCATTTCAATATTTTGAGCAAAACTGTGCTCTTACCCTGCTAATTGAACCTTCACACTCTGCTCTTACTGGTGCAATGTGCAATCAATGAAGACTGGCTACCAGGCTGGTCCAATTTAGCCATGAAACCTCCCACACTAAAATGACAGGTGTTTCAGTTTCATTGTCCAACCCCTGTATCTGAAGGCATTGTCTGGTACCATTGATTTCTTTGTGTTCATGAGTGTCAGTATTAGTTAATTCCTTTGTGTTTAGTTTATTAGTGAATTCTTGTGTTCTGTTCTTTGTACATTTGATCTCTGGTGGTCTTTTCTCCTTAGTTAAGTAGTTTATGTGTCTTGGTTCAGCCCCATTTGTGTTAATTAGTCTCCTTCCCTAAGTCTCAATGCTTATCTTCTGCCTCAGATGCTCCACATTATCCCCTGGTTAACTCACCTGCATTCAATGTCATTCTCCTCTCTTTCCTCAGCATATAAGCTTATTGGTTGTCATTATTCTTTACAAATTACCCATTACTCAGATTTCTCTGCCCGTGTGTCATGCCCTGTTCTTTTTGTGCTATTCCTGTTTTATATTTTTATTGTTAGAATCTTCACAATGCTCATTGCCAATTCCTGTCTGCGTTTTGGTCCAGCTCTTCCAAACACACATAATATGACAAATTTAGTCTTTTGGGCCTCCTCTAGGAAATTATGAAAGTGGGCATAATATTGTTCAGTGTCTAACAGTTTATATCCAGTTCTTTTGTTTGTTTTTTTTACTGTACAGGTTAAAGAAAAAATTAGCAAATATTTTGTGATACCTTAAATTCCGTGTAACCTCACTGATTGTTTTTTTTTTTCTTTCTTTTTTGTATATGCTTTTTAAATCGTGCATCATGTTCTTATTTTATTTAGCCATAAACCCAGCCATTGACAGATGTTGCAAATTAGCTCAGGTAACAATTGTTCAAATGCATGTTTTTGTTAATACTTAAAAATTGTCCCTATACAAATAAATAAATTTAACTGTAATTAAAGAGTGGGCTTTTTGTTTGACTTGTTTAAGACAAATGAGCTCAGAAGTAATTGTTTCTGAGTAGTTTAAAAAAGCTTTTTATAATTACTTTTGGGACAAAAATTAATTGAAATCACTTCTCAAATGTCAGTTCGTCAGTCAGTAATTTTCTACCGCTTCTTCCATAGTGGGTCACCGGGGAGCTGGTGCCTATCTCCAGCAGTCTATGGGCGAGAGGCAGGGTACACCCTGGACAGGTCGCCAGTCCATCGCAGGGCCACACACAAACAACCATGCACACACTCATTCATACACCTAAGGGCAATTTAGAGTTACCAATTAACCTAACAGGCATGTCTTTGGACTGTGGGAGGAAGCCGGAGTACCCGGTGAGAACCCACACATGCACGGGGAGAACATGCAAACTCCATGCAGAAAGACCCCAGGCTGGGAATTGAACCCAGGACCTTCTTGCTGCAAGGCAACAGTGCTACCAACTGTGCTTAACGTATCAGTGTTTCATCCTATTTTTTGCACAGATGTTTACTTTATCTATGAAAAACATAACTAAAACAGAAACCTAACCTCAAATGCAAATTGTTCAAAAATATGTGTAGTGTAAAATAACTGCAACAGGAATTAAATAAAAGTACTAAGGATCTCACATAAACACCAACTGTTTCCATATTTGCTCGAGGATTAAAACCAAGCCTCTGGAGAAACTGTTTATCCAGGGCACATCAGAGGAACAGCTATTGTAATTCAGTCATTCTTTCATAATTTTTTTCTGAATTAAAATAGACTCTGGGAGCAGAGGGTGGGGGACTAGGAGGAGGCAGAGGATTCTTGAAAGGTCTGTTGAGATTAAAAAGAATCGCCACACACAAGACAAGAACAAGCATGCCAGAAGTGAGATGATTGTGGGATCAGTTGGGTTCTATATTTAACCGCAATGACGTATTTCAGTTGTGATGCGTTGAGTGATACAATCGTCTGCGTGGAGAAGGGTGGGAATGGAAGGCTAAAGTGAAAGTATTGAAACAAAATGTTAGAACGAACAGGGTAATGTTACAAGGTTTAAAGCCTGAAACTACACAAAAGTGATATAAATAAAACTGATTATTCAACACAAAGGTTAGAGGGCATTTGTCTCTCTAGTTTCTACTATTATTGAATAAAATCCCCAACCTGTGAGGAAAAAGAGATTGGCTCATTTTAAACTCCAGCCTCCAGTGGAAAGCTCCAACTTGAAAATTAAAAGTTAGTAACTAAAAGACAATGTGTCTAAACATGTTTAAGTAGAACTCATCAGGCAACTGAAAAAAACAGAACCATAAATACAACCACATTTGCTTTATCTTCATGTCTTATCTCCTGATTTCAGTAGAACATATACGTAGTATGAACACATGCTGCCTCCCATTCACAAACACTTTTTTTCTCCCGTTTGTTAATTATTAAGATTTTTTTACTCTAAAATGTGCGTTTTTCAAGTAAAACAACTAACAACATTTTTCTGGCAATACTAAAACCTACAATGCCAAAAAAACACTAAGCATAATATTGTGAAAAGAAGCAATTTTGGAAACTGCAAGTGGTCTGTTTTGCAGAACATTAAAGCCTATTCCATATCTGTGCTCCTACAGTCTTTGGATTTCATTACTCTCCCCTGCATGGACCGCAGTGGACACCATGGATGTGTAGTTGCTCTGATCATATGACCATGAATGATGACCAGATTTACATGGATAACCACTGATATGATTTTGTGACGGGATGAAGATGACTCCCTTGTTGATAAATGACCAACATGTTCAAAGTTAACTGACACCAGATCAGAGCTAATTTTTTGACACATACATTGGTTAAACTTTTCTAGCATCAAAAACTACTTTGACATTTTTCCATTTATATTTTCACAAAAAAGGTCATCCAGCACTTATGTTGAAAAATCTAAAGATTGTACAAGCACAGCATGTTTACTGCTGAAATACTTCACAACTATGACTGAATTGAATTGAACTGCATTATATATACTCTCTGGAGGCACAGTACATGTGCTGTATTTTATTTTTTTTGGTCTGTACCGTCACAATCAAAGAAACAGATCTAAGATTAACAAGGGGGTGGCCTTCTCTAGCACAGTCTGATACATGTAAGGGCTGTAGATCAAACCACAACCTCCCGTATGGAAGATGAACTGTCTGCACTGTGATCCACAGCCCAACCCCTATCCATACACTGTTTTTTATCATGAGCTTAAAGAAATCCACAGAAACTTTGTCCACATGAGACAATTTGATTATCCTAAGACACTGTAATCTGGTTTTCAGACAGCAGTTTTTTATTGTAAAAATGTTTGAACTGGTTCGTGTACATTTCTGTTGTTTTGTTTTCTTCACTGTAGCTGATGCACGCTAAAACCCGTTTAGAGCAAATCAGCTTTAAAAAAATTCTTTACTTGATATATGCTTTGTCAGTGTCAAATTTTAAAGCTGCATGACAGCGAAGCTAAATCCTTCACTTGAGAGTTTTTAACTCTTTTCAGAAACCAACATCAGACTTCTTGGGGTTTTCTTTGGTGTTGAGTCCTCTGTGCTGCAAAGACCTTTAACCCTTATCTAAACTTTTGCAAAGCAAGGTCAGAAATACATTGAACTTTTAAACAGATAAAGCTGTTGGTCCCCTTAGTTTCCAGAATATAGACAATTGTTATAGTTAATAGGAAGAGGTGATGCAACACTGTGGCAACATGTTTTTGTCTCAACTGTGTTACTTTTGTTGAATTCAAAGTTAGCATTCGTTGTTTGTGGTACTGTATTTTTCAAATAATTGTTAAGTTTTAATTCCACATTTCAAAAGCTATCTTAAGTTAGGTAATTATTCATTTATATTTATCAACTTGAAACTTCTTTTTTTATTATTTTGAATAAATGTTTACCAGATCAAATTAACCTAATTAATTCATTAATCAAACATTTAATACAAAACTACTTTTATAAAGTTTACATTTTTTTAAGATATGAAGTGTATTTCCTTCACAGACTGTTTACTTTGACCTAAACTCTGTATTTCAGGCATTTTTAAGATTTAATTGACATAACTCTATCTGTATCTGAGACTCAGGGAGAGTTTCCTGTCAGCCATTTATTGCATCATCACCTTGTATTTGCCAGAAAAATATTCACCGCATTTCATCATCTGTTTCTGTTGATTTCAAGGTCAGACTGGGTAAAGATCTGTCAGAACCAAACTACGTTACCGTCAGCCTGTGATGATCTGCCACGCTTTGAACGTCTTGCAAATCTCCCAGACACATTTAGATGTTTTTCAAATTTGTTTATCCCTTCCCAGTAAAGGCATGACTGATGGCTTGTTTTTAACCTAATTTAGCCGATGACTCAGTAAACTCGAAAGGCACCCACAGCTAAAGACATTATAGGAGGCGCATTTCCTTTATGCAGAGAGATGGGAAGCATGCAAACTGCCATAAAACCCTCCCACAGAGGATCTAAGAACTATATGATTTGGAAAGACAAATTGTGACTCAGCAGCCCACACCGAAAAACAGGAACCCTGATTTCAGGAAAGTCAACTAAGTGCTGTTTCCTATATGTTTTAAACCATTTTGAAATGAAAACATGCAATATTTTCACTTTGGAAAACGTACAACTAATGCAAGAAAGCAATGCAAGCAAAACAGATAATCTTAAAGCCTGTCTGATGAACAAAATGTTTCCCCAGGCAGTTTAAAGGGCTAGGATCTCTGCAGCCCCTCTAGACTTTAGTCAATTTATGGCTACAAAAAAGGAGAAAGAACTGGATAGTAGCTAGAAGCAATTAAATTTAAATAATCTTCTCTCTTATGTTGTGAGGAAAAGCAGTTTTTTGTAGTTTTAGCGAGTGAGTGGTGCTTATGAGTTTGTTTGTGGGCTACTTCTGTCCTTGCTTGTCATCTCCCCGCTCTCCGCTCCGTTCAATGCCTCTGGTCGGTTCATGTTTACCAGTACTTCTGTAGCTTTCTTGTTAGTCTGCAGTGAAGTACAAATAAAGTGCATACAAACTCTAAAAAATGTTGAACTGAATCTCAAAGGTTAAAGGTTTAGCTTCATAACTTTGTCAGAAAAAAAAGCTGGCCCATCAATTTGTTCATGGAACAGCATATTCGAAAAATCCAATGGCACATAACTTATCTTTAACCACAATTTTGTATTTCAATTTTTCACAGCATGAGCTTTTCTGTAAAAACCAAACCAAACCTAAACTTAGACAGATCATATATTTAAAAAAGAGCTGAAGTTCTCAAAAGGAGGAAAAAGCTTTGGGCTACATAAAGGAATGGCTGACCTGAAAAAGGCATCAGAAAGATGTTCATGGACGTCCAGTGAATGGAGACTTGCTTTCCGATTTGTCTTGGAATTTGGAGCTTGGAGCTGCAAATGATGTCACACTCAAGTTAAATGGGACAAATCATGTGAAATCCACTTTTAAAGCCCTTAAGAACATTATGTTATGTACTTTTGAGTCTGTAGGAATGCAGAAAATTTGAATTCAGTCTCTCCAGGTGCTGTGTTAATACCTTTATATGCTATTTTTACTATTACGTAACATTATTTGCTGCGGAACAACTAAAAACCGATGCTCCCTTCTGGGTTGATCCGTCCCAACATACAGGTTTCTTTCAGTAAAACCTTCTTGCACCGTACTTCTGTTTATTTTCCTTTTAAACAAACTGCGCGTATGTGGAGTTGCTGCAGCAACTCCACATACGCCACACATCATTCTCGTCACCCTCTTCCAGGTGCGTCACCAGCCCAATCCAAAAGGTTGGGTCAGCTATCTCTGTTATCAGACTACAAAAATGGCCGAACAGTGTGAAGTCGAACGCTCTTTGACCTGGACGGGGGCGGGCTGTGAAGTGCCTCAGTAGCATTTAAAGAGACCGCACCACAGTTGCTCACAGACACCCCTCAGAACAGGGGTAAAAGAGGGGCCCGTGGAGCTACAATAACAAGGAATTCAGACCAAAGTATGTAAGTTCCACTTTATATAGACCACAACTGAATAATTTAAGTGTGAAAAGGGAGGATTTCAAAGCATGATATGCCCCCTTTAAAAGATTTTTAGCTCTAAATCGGGATACAGTGGGATTTGCTAAATGTTTTGCTGCTCATTACTATTAGCAATACCAGCTGATAATATATAATAAACAACAAATACATTTCTCTCCATTGTATGTGTGCAAACATAAAAGGAACATGTCCAAAAACAGGACATGTTCAATGAGATATAAACTATTATTGCTAATAATTACTTTAGATCAACAACTTAGACTACATTTTATTTGCACACGACCAAGTTGGATAATAAATTCAGGGCTGCTATACGAGCTTCTCCTGTGCCAGTGGAAATTTCGACTTCAGGGGCCGCTCTTGTTTTCCGGACTGGAACTAAAAAGATCTGATTTCCAAGTGGAACTATAATTTCCTAGAAATACCAGTCGAGCAACCAAGGGGGCGGCCGTCAGGCAATGCTGGCCAACCTACTGTCTGTCCCTGGTCAGACAGTAATATATGAACAGCTTTGATGTGCTGCTCTTTGTTTATTTATTTGTTCAGTCCAACCCAGCCTTATTAATGAAGCACATTACCACGCAGAACTAAAATTCTGTAGAGAATACATTATATTATAAAGATTACTGGAAAAACAGTTTGTTTCTGCAGCTCAGCTCTAAAGCTTGCTCAGATAATAGCTCTTGTGCTGAGCCTCTGTCTCAAAGCTCATTGAGCTAAAAATAAGCACTTTGTTCTTGCAGTAAGACCATGTAGGGTTAATTAATGATTTCAAATTGTAACATAACCATCTTTCCCCAAAAAATGAGCAAAGTCCTGTATTTCACTGTATGTCAACAAAAGAATTATTGAATTAAAGTTGCAATTCCTAAGAACAAAAGTGAGTCTATTTTCCACAAACTGAGCGCAACCCCTTCGATGGGATATAGGGTTAGGAAACATGTGAGGTTGTTTTCAAAGTTCCACAACCTTCTCTTCTTTTGATTGACACCTATTTTCATCAGTTGTATTGGTCTATGTTTAACACATGAGCCCTGTGAAATTTTAAAAATCTTCTTACTAATTTGTATTCAGATAAGAGTCAGGAAGGCTTTGCGTTGTTGTAATAGGCAACTTTATAACTAAATGTCACTTTCTGACACTCTAGTTCTTTAAAAGGCTCACCAACACCCATGGACATAAAACCATAACATGCGAATGAATATTTTTTTTATGCAGCAGTTTTGCAGCCACATCACTTCTCTCTGTTATCCTTTCTATCTTTAACTTTGTGTGTAATCAGTAGAAGCCAGTATGGTGAAACAATATTGCAGCAGAAGAACAGATTACCAAAAATGACTCTTGACTGAGGCCACACTTTGGTGACATGGCTGGTCATCAGCAGCAGAACAGAACAGAACGTACGAGAGGATGACATAGGAGACGAAAGGAGGAGGGAAAGTGAGATGTGAAGGAGGAGTTGGTGAGAAAAAGAGACAAAGAAGTGGGAAGATGTGGAGATGGGCATAATGCTTTGCTCAGAGCTGCAGGATACAAATAAGATATGTGATTAGTGAAAAACAGGTGGAGCTGCTCCATGTGAGTCCAGAAAACGTGGCACACAAAAAAAAAGAAAGAGTAAGTTGTTCTGTAAGAGAAAATATAGGACGCTGAAGTGAAATCTGTGGGTGGTCCGATTCTCTGGTGCTGTTTCCTGATTGTATGAGATGGAGAGATTAGACATACCCACCCCCTGCTTTCCACAAATATTCTGGCCTTTTTAGCTTCTGGTGTTTAATCACATTAGCCAAACGGATTTCCAATGGGGAAAACTGCTACATTGGGAACACAACTACACAAGAAGAGTTACAGTGGAAATCCCAGTAAACCCACAGGAAATGATGATGCGAATTTGTCTGTTTAGTGTCAAATTTCCTCCATATCAGGTTTTTCTACAGCCCCACATTGTCTGAGAAATTAAAGTGAGATTTCAGATTTTGCTGTCGTCCTGTGTGGGAAATATTTATAATTTTTTTGGAAAATAAAAACAACAAAGCAGCCTAGTCGGTAACTCTGGAGAAGCTGCAGAGATCCACAGGTGGTAAAATTTGTCAACAAGACAGCTATTCATTGTGCATTCCACACACCAAGCATTTATGGAAAAGTGACAAGAGGAGAGCCATTATTATCCTAAAAGTTCCATTTGCAGTCTGTATAAAGTCATGTAGGAGACAGTAAAAATGTGGAAGAAGATGCTCTGGTCAGGTGAGACCAAAATTAAACTTTTTGTCCTACATGCAAACTGCTATATTCCTGGAAAGCTAACTCTGCATATCAACATAAATGCACCATGCCCATAGTGAAATATGGTGATGGTGGCACCTTGCTGTAGGGATAGTTTTCTTCTTCAGGGAGAGGGAAACTGATTAGAGTTGATGGGGAGATGGGTCAAGATAAAGGACAAGCCTGGAGGAAAGCCTGTCAGAGACTGCAATAGACTTAAACCAGGGGCAGAGGTTCACCTTTAATAACCCTAAACATACAGCCAGAGCTACAATGCAATGCTTTAGTTCAATGGTGTCCAAAGTGCAGCCCAGGGGTCATTTTGCAGCCTTTGGAATAATTCAAGAATGATAATTGGTCTGCCAGCACCAGTGGGTGATACTGATGGACCCTTTTCAAACCATTTTAAGGCAAGATTTTGCTGACAAATAAAATCTTATTTAAAGGAAATTTTCAAAAATCAGAATCAGCTTTTATTGCCAAGTGCTCACAAACAAGGAATTTAGCTTCGGTTCCACTTGCACTCAGTGAGGGCATATTTGTTTTTTGAAATATAAAAGGTAAATTGAAAATATTTTGTAAATATGTTTATATAGAGAGTTGTTACAAAGTAGAAATGCATGGTTGAATGGTGCAAATATGTAAGGTATCGATCTGAGCATGGTTTTTTTCACAAACTGTTTTCTGTAGAGCTGAGGTAAAAGTCTAAACAGTTTGGGGGATTTTGTGACACAGGAAGTGCAGTCTCTGCTGGGTCTTTTTGCGAACAGTGCCTACGTGTAAGTACCATCTCAGTTTCCAAGAAAGGGGGGCTCTTAGGAACCGGAAGTCATCCACAGTAGAATCCGTGTTACTGAGGATAGTGAGGGGAGGCAGTGTGGAGGGTGTTCTCCAGATGTCCACCATCATCTCCACTGACTTGAGCAGGTTAAGCTCCAAGTGGTTCTGACACCAGAGGACAACAATTCTATAGTCATTTCACCCCATGATGGTGCGCTTCTTGGATATGGGGATGATGGTGGATTGTTTGAAGCATGTGGGAACCTCACAGAGCTCCAGAGACTTGTTGAAGATGTGAGTGAAGATGGGGCCCAGTTGGTCATAGTAGGCTCTCAGGCATGGAGGAGAGATATTGTCAGGTCCTGAAGCTTTCCTTGTATTCTGACACTGAAAGGGTGTATTTATATTTTACTCAGAAATTTTAAATCCTAGCAGAGGGTCTAATGAGAGGAGGGTGCTAGGTGCACAGGGAGCTTTTGTATTTGAATGTGATGTGGATAAGATGGTGAGTGGTGTGAATGACTGCTTTTCAAACTTGCAGTAGAAGCTGTTAAGGTTGTCTGCCAGACGAGGATTCTGCTCAGGGTGGGAGGACGGGCTCCTATAGGCTTTGAGGCTCCCTCACACCATTCCAAACTGCAACTGGGTCGTTAGCTGAGAAGCTGTTTTTTAGCTTTTAGCTGTAACTTCTCTTAACTACCCTGATCTCCTTGGTCAGTTTCTTCCTGACCTGCTTTTATTGGGCCCGGTCCTCACTGCTGTAATCTTATTCCTTGTTCCTATGTAGCTTCCTCAGATGTGAAGTCAATAATGGTTAATTGTTGTAGTATGTGCAAAAGATCTTGGTGTGCGCACACATGTTCTCACAAAAACTGATGTATGATTTCACAGTATCAGTGAATTGGTTTAGATCAGAGGCTGAAGCTCAAAAAACACTCCAGTTTGTGCAGTTTAAAGCAGGCCTGTAACATCTACTGTGACTCATCAGTCCACTTCCTAACAGTCTAACCACAGGTTTAGAAGGTCTACCTATAGGTTGAAATGAGGTAAAGCAGACAGTGATAAGAAAGTCCCAAAGAAGCCCAGGTGACAGCCCAATATGCATCTTTTAAAGCTGTGTGACAGTGGTCCAATGTGTCTTTTCCCTTGTAGGAAACTTAGTATGCTGTCTGGATTTTGGAAGTTCATTGGAGAGGCTTTGTCTGTTAGAAACCCCATGAACGATGATGAAGGAGTCTGGGTGTTTTTTCTCCACATCTGTTATCAACTTACTGAGTTGCTTTTCTGCCTCTGATATGCAGGCTTGTGGTGGGATGTAAATGCAGATGAGAAGAATCGAGGAGAACTCCCTCTGTGAATAAAAGGGTTTACAGTTTATTAAAAAATGACCCCAGGTGAGCACTACATGTCTTCTGTAACACTGTGACATCTGTACATCCACCTTCGTAATTGAGGTTTCGAGGAAACAGAGGGTTGAAGATCAGCGGAAATCTGAGTTTTTAGAGATGAAAAGCAGCAGTCTGTCCATGTTGTCAACCAGGAAGTGGGCATTAGCCAAGTGGATTGAGGGCAAGGACCTGCGGAGTCGGTGTTGAGGAAGCTTGATGAGTGCATCTGCCTGTTTACCGTGTCCCCAGTAAATCCCATAGAGAGCCATTGTGCTGTACAACACAAGGTTTTTGGATCGATATGATTTAGACATCCAGTTTCTTCAACAAAATGCTTCGTTCATATCATTAAAATATTGCAAGTTTCATTTATTGTCGGTAAAAAAAGAATGAAAGAAATTCACAATAAAACTTACCTACGCATTCTTTATAAAAAAAATAATATTTTAGTGGGCCAAGCACTTTCAACTCGACTACGTTGCCCACATGGCAAAACTTTTGGACACCTCTGGTTTAGAAAAAAGTGTAGTCGTATGTTAAAATGGTCAAGTCAAAGTCCAAGCCTAAATTCAATGGACAATGTGTTAAAGTTGCTCTTCACAGATGCTGTACATCTAGACAGACCTTAAGCTATTTTGCAAAAAATGGATTGGGGAAAACTTTTCAGTCTCTTCACATGCAAAGGTGGAAAAGACATTCCTCCAAAAAGGTAACTGCAATGAAAAATATTTTTACTGTATTGACTCATGAGGGGCTGCATAAAAACACACACCAGACCTTTCAGATTTTTGTTGGTATAAAAGTTAAAACCATGCATCCTTTCCTTCTACATAAATATGTGGAAGTTTCAGCATTTCTTTTCTTTGAGAATATGCATTTTTACATCTGTAAAGATCAGTCACAATTATAAACACAATGCTAATTTTGACCTGAAAGCCTTTTCACAAGTTTGAGTTTACTGCTTCAATTATCCCACATGGTTTCAGAAAAGATAAGTTCATTTTAGTTCCTCAGACTTACATTTTATGTTAGGATTTACAACTGAAAATGCTTCATGCAGAGAAGCTAGCTAAAAAGCTGGGCTCTTCTTAGCATGTTTACTCTCTGTTTATGTATGCCTCATATACCAATTTTGACTCATGATACATTTCAGAGCCATTTTTCATTTATTCATGTGCAGACAAAACTTACAGAAAAAGCTTTGAGTCTACAAGCTCCGGATTGTTAGACGTGGTATTGGGCTTTTAAGGTACTTTTCTTTATGCTGTCTTCAGCAGCCAATACAGTCTCTCTATCAATAGGAACATCATTGCAAAGATTGAAAAATACTTAGATTGTTAAGGAAAACCAAGATTCATTAGATTGATGTCATCATGTGCATGGTCCAAAATACAGCTTTACAAGCTTTATGATCAACAAGTGTTTTTAGAATCTGGACGTGCAAAATGCAGCAACATGGGTCACTCTGGGTGCAGCAGACATAACATCACTCTCTAGATCAACAACACATATTGGAGGCTAAGCTTCACATGGGACTCAGATACTTATCATTTTGAAATCCACTGAGCTGAACAAATGAGAACATCACAGATTTAGTCAGCTATGGAAAATCACCTTGAGGGATTTGTGCCCATATGGCAGGAATTTGGTGCACATGCAAACCAATGATGGAAGTGTAAATGATTTACACCAGTAGTGTTGGTTTTCTCATGGTGCCGTCTTTTGTCTGCTTTTCTTGACAGATATTTTATTCCAACCCAGGTTTTGAGAGCTGAGTTTAATCAGGGACTGCAGACGGTCTGACAGTCAGTGTTTCAGGACTGCAAATGTAAATCACTGGACGCAGAGGCACATTTGATAGTATAATAATCACTTAATCTAATTTAGGTTGGAATTAGTCCAAGCTGACATATCATGCAAATGACCACCATCTGAGACATGAGGGTGTCAGAGTGGTCTTATGGTAGAATCAGTGGGTTCATGAGGGCGCCCACACACGTAGTGTCATCCTGTATTATGAAACAACTACCTAATCTTATGCATATCGAAAAATTTCCTAACTTGGTGCAAAGCTGTTATTTTGTCAGGGACTGTCATTTTCAGTTACTATTGAGAACTTCATTTATTTCAGTAAGTAATTTAGTAATTATGCACAGATTTATGTTTTCAAGCATTTATTTGTGTTAATTATGATGATGTCCTGACAACGGACTGTTGTCATCCAAATAAACAAAAACATTCGGAAAATCTCTGAGGACGTCATTAACTAATGTCTGGAAGACTGCCGGAGCATTGCAGAGAGCAAAAGGCATCACGAGATACTCAAAGTGTCCAAGAGGAGTTTTAAATGCAGTTTTCCACTCATCCCCCTGGCGGATGTGAACTAAGTGATAGGCATTTCGAAGATCTAGTTTAGAGAAAATGGTTGCCCAGTGAACGGGCTCGAATGCTGAGGTGATGAGCGGGAGAGGATACTTGTTCTTTATGGTTATTTGATTTAGCCCTCTATAGTCAATACAAGGACGCAGCGACCCATCCTTCTTTTCTACAAAAAAAAAACAAATGCTCCAAATGGGGACGATGAAGGGTGTATAATTCCTGCAGCCAGAGACTCATTGATATATTTTTCTATGGACTGCTGCTCTGGTCTAGACATGTTATAAAGTCTACTAGAAGGTAGGGGAGCTCCAGGAAGTAAATCTATGGCGCAATCGTAAGGGCGATGGGGCAGCAAAGAGAGGGCCTTTGTTTTGTTAAAAACCTGCCGTAAGTTATGGTACTCAGCTGGTATCTGCATAAGATCTGGGAACTCATCACTCATTGATTCTGCTTCAGAGGGGGCCTGGGCTATGGCTGACTTTAGACAGGACGATAAACAGTTAGTTGACCATGATCCTATTCGGCCCTCGGACCAGTCTGAATGTGGGTTATGTTTCTGCAGCCAGGGGAAACCCAGAACCAAAATCCCCTCCCTATGATTACCCAAGAGCATTAAAACCAGGGACTTGGTGCGATGGGTGATCCGATGTCATTTCTGGCCATCTAAAGCCGAGACCAAGCAGGGCAAAGGGAGAGGCACAGTTTCGGTCTGAGCAAAATCCACTAATCTTTGATCGATGAGATCTTGTTCGCTACCTGAGTTAATTGGGGCGGACAAATTCTGAGTTTGATTGTTTACCAGCAGGGATGCCAGGAGACAAAATCTGGGGGCCAAGGAGTTATTCTTTGAGTCCGTCAGTTCCCCCTTTTCTAGTGATGGACTCCATCTTTTGGCTGAGATGGGCAACTTGGACAGTCAGAGATAAGGTGCTGTGAGGAGCCACAATAAAAACACTGCCTAGCCTGTCAGCATTTCTGTTTCTCCTCAAGAGAAAGGCGAGTATGCCATATCTGCATGGGCTCCGGCTACGAAAACATAACTTGGGAAGAAGGCCTCTGACCTGAAGCCACCTGACTAGAGGAGGGAACCTTAACAAAATCTCTATCGGGACGTGCTCGTCTCCTTTCCCTCATCCTGCTATCTATTGTTATGGGGAAATTCTTTGTAATGCTCTGAACTTCCCTTACCTCTCTTCCCTCTGACCTCTGTGTTTGTTACCCTAGAGGAGTTGGTCTGTAAATTCATTATCAGGAGTTTTATGGTTAACACTCCCTGAAGTGGGTGTCTAAAGGGATGGTAGATGGGTGCCCTCATAAATAACTTTGTTACCTCTGACCCGAGGTGGGGTCTAGGGGACCATATTTATAAATCTCTTTTAAGTTGAGGTAACACCCACATAGTGTTTAAATACTGTCTGTAAACTCTTGTTCTGGGCTCTACTTCACTGACTAAACTCAGTGACAGAGTCTTCAAACGCTGAAATGCCTTTTAATAAATTTATAAAGACAAAGTCCGGTCTTTCTCTTGTTAATGAGTTGATTTCTCTGCCACTTTGATAAGAAAATCCATAATACTATCCTGGTGGCAAGATTTATTAAACCATCTAGGGTACTTGGTTCCTCAATCAGAGCTAATTCATCCTTTAATGAATCATCTAAAGAATGAAAGAATGCATATTTTAAAGCGCAGCTGTCCCAACCGGAGGCAGCTACCAAAACACGTAAATCTATGGAAAATCCTGAATATGGTCTGTTTCTCTGTTTCAAGGACCATAATTTATGACCAGTGGAGGTTTGATCACTTTCACGGGAGAATACCTTCCCATACTCCTTTTCAAACTCGGCAAAAGTGCACCCAAACTGGTTGCAGATAGGGAACCGTGCCTCTGCCCAATTTAGTGCTTTTCCGACAAGTTATCCCAAAGGCCTGAAGTCACGAGATCGGTGATCTGGAAGTTGAGATCTCGATCTGATCCAGAGGAATCCGTTGACCTGGGACGGTGAACAACAGAGAATTAATCAAATGCTTAATCCTTACAGAGACTGTTGCAAAAACGTAGTACGTGGGCTTGAGGTGTACCACAAATGGCTAACACTTGAGCGACAGACTCCGACATGCTAGTACGGGGATGGACCTCCTTTTGTCTTCAGAACAGCCTTGATCCTTCATGGCATAGATTCTACAAGGTACTGGAAACATTCCTCAGAGAGTTTGGTCCATATTGACTTGATAGCATCACACAGATGCTGCAGATTTGTCGGCTGCACATCCATGATGCGAATCTCCCGTTCCACCACATCCCAAAGGTGCTCTATAGGATTGAGATCTAGTGACTGTGGAGGCCATTAGAGTACAGTAAACTCATTGTCATGTTCAAGAAACCAGTCTGAGATGATTCGTGCTTTATGACATGGCACGTTATCCTGCTGGAAGTAACCATCAGAAGATGGGTAGACTGTGGTCATAAAGGGATGGACATGGTCAGCAACAATACTCAGGTAGGCTGTGGCGTTGACACGATGCTCAGTTGGTAAAAAGGGTCCCAAATTGTGCCAAGAAAATATCCCCCACACCATTACACCACCACCACCAGCTTGAACCGTTGATACAAGGCAGGATGGATCCATGCTTTCATGTTGTTGACACCAAATTCTGACCCTACCATCCGAATGTTGCAGCAGAAATCGAGACTCATCAGGCCAGGCAACGTTTTTCCAATCTTCTATTGTCCAATTTTGGGAGCCTGTGCGAATTGTAGCCTCAGTTTCCTGTTCTTAGCTGACAGGAGTGGCACCCGGTGTGGTCTTCTGCTGCTGTAGCCCATCCGCCTCAAGGTTCGACATGTTGTGCATTCAGAGATGCTCTTCTACTTACCTTGGTTGTAAAGAGTGGTTATTTGAGTTACTGTTGCCTTTCTATCAACTTGAACCAGTCTGGCCATTCTCCTCTGACCTCTGGCATCAACAAGGCATTTGAGCCCACAGAACTGCCGCTCACTGGATATTTTCCCTTGTTCGGACCATTCTCTATAAACTCTAGAGATGGTAGTGCGTGAAAATCCCAGTAGATGAGCAGTTTCTGAAATACTCAGACCAGTCTGTCTGGCACCAACAACCATGCCACGTTCAAAGTCACTTAAATCCCTTTTCTTCCCCATTCTGATGCTCAGCTTGAACTGCAGCAGATCGTCTTGACCATGTCTACAGATTGGCTAATTAGAAATTTGCATTACCGAGTAGCTGGACAGGTGTACCTAATAAAGTGGCCAGTGAGTGTATTAAATATGACTGCATATTTGAAGGCAGTAGTTAATCATTGCAGAGCTGTTGACGCACATCAAAATGCATGTTTTATGGAAAATGCAGCAGATATCGGATATTTTGGGGCCACCTGGTTAACAAAAAAAAAGCCCTGGTGATTTTGCCTGTAGTTGTGCATGTGGGCGCTTATATGTGCGTGGTTCCCGCTCGCGTGATGCACAGAGAAACGTCTGTCTTCTAGTCGGCCTCTCTTAAGGCGCAGCAGCAAAGCCGATCTCTGCCAATGAGGGTGTATGTTCGCACGTGTCTTTGTGTGCTCGCACACTTAAGCCTTCCAAATGTTCTCCACTGAACAGAGATCCAAGAACATGACTCAAACATCACACCTCCTCTATTGCTATCTTACTGTCGCTATCTCTTTCACGCAAGTCCTTATTTTCATTTCTCTCTGTCAGCAGTGAGCTGTTTTCCAATCATGGTTTGGCGTCAGTGACATTTCACCCCTTGTAACCCTTTTGTTGGACACTTACATGTTTAATATCCAGTTACAAAGTGGGCAATCTCTTTATTTTTTGATGAGTGTATGAGTGCCACGATTGGTACAATAACATCAGGCACAGTCATATTTATCTCAAAGTTCAGAAAGAGTGAAAGAGAGACTTCTGCTGCTCTGAAATCTCTTTTATTGGTGTTCTTGTTTAAATGCTCTATATGAGTACGTATGATAGATTATTTCAAATCGTGCATCATTTTGCCTCTCAACTAATCATTATAAATCTGGCTTTGAGGCTGGGGAGCACATCAAAAGTATGTTGTCTCTCTCTCAGCCATGTCTCATCTTTTGTTTTAATCCCTTTGATATGGAGCAGACTTATATTCCTACTTGCTGCTGGGAATAACAAAAGAAAAATGAAAGGCAAGAATACAAGGAGGATAATTTTTCAAGCGCAATATAGTGAATGAGTCAAAGAGAGAAAAAATTCCTAAAGTGGAGTTGGGTCTGGATAACAGCTCCCAAGCAGACTTGCACTCAAAATTTCAACTGACTGCATGAAACAGTGAGAGAAAAGACCATGAATCCAATCAGCTTTTCAGCAAATACAACAGCCAAGAAAAATAATTCAACCATAAGTGTGCAAATGTTGGAAAAACACAAAGCATGACGTCAAGATGCTTTGGCACAACAGGAAATGTGTGAAAACGGGCGTAGAAAAGTACTCACATACAGACGTGAAAGTAAAATGTCTGTGGGGTGTCATAAATTCAACTCCTGAACACAAAATAAGATGAATAACTTGCAAATTGCACTCGCACATGAGAAGGTGAGAATGTATGAACGTGTGTGGAGAGAGGAGGAAAGGGAGCGAAGAAAGGGCCCAGCAGGTGGAGAGAAGTGTGACAGAGTAGTGACGCACTTAAACCAGCACCGAGCTTCCACCCTATCTCTGCACCGCTTCTTCTCTTCTACAAGTTAAATTGGGAATAATTAATAATCATCTATTCAACATACTGAAGCATCGACAGACACTCGCTCACAACCGCTCCCTCCACCTCTCTTTCATTGCTCGAGATAGTGCTCGTTCTGACTGCTGACTGACATGGATGACATCCAATCAAACCCACACAGTTTGTATGTACTCTACGAAGAAGGTGCATCATAGAATTTTTTCTTGCCAAACAAAAGCTCAGAAACCAATGGGAATCTGAAGGATGAGTCGAGTGATGTGCTGGTTTCATCCTTATATAGACATGACAAACTATTATATTTCTGAGTGAGCTTTATGCAACAGACAGCAACCTGTGTGCTTGCAGAATGAAAGGGCTCACTGATTGCTTGGAATGAAAGCTTGTAATGAACCAACATGTTACTTAAAGTGAAAATTAACTGATAAATTATTTAAACAACTATATGACAGTGTGGCAATCTTCATGGCAATCTTGTTTGATTCACTGAGTTACAAGGACACTGAAATGTCCAAAAATTAACAGGCATCTGTAGACTTTGAGACTTGAAGTATTTTATTTACTTTTCTCATATATTCTGAAATTATACTTGTTCCCAAGGTGAAAGCAAAATATCACAGTAGGTGACACTGAAGTGTGAAAAGAAGTGCCTTGCACCATCTGTGCAAAAAGGATGGAGCAGCAATTTCTGGTGACAGCAAGGGCAACTGGGTCCTTGGAGCTTTGAACAGGTGTGCATTAAATTAGATATGTGTTTTTTAAAATATATAAAATTTGTTTTTACTGTGGTAATGCAGCTCACTGTAAACTGTGACTCCAGAAATAAGGAAATGCAACACAAGGCGTTTTGAGTAAGGGCTTCATAAATACAGTTCTTTGATGCAAAAAAAGTGGTGTCAGTGCTTAAATCAAGAAATAAATCTCTAGACAACCATGAAAAATACTACTCAATATAATATAAGAAACATCACAACTGTTTCTCACCATAAATGCCTCCTTTGAAGATATTCTCAGGTGTTTATTAAAACGTAATAGCGGTGATTTATCTGTGTTCAGTGAAAGATTAAACACCCTTAAAAAGATCTGGCCAACAAATGATATTACCTCCTACAAATTGCCATTTTGCAGTTTTGTTTCAATAATACAAAAACATACTTGAAATTTACTCAGGTGGACTGACCAGAATGGCTGTTCAGTCCAGGAGCATCAGCCTGCCTCGTTAATTACCAAAAAAGTTACACTAAGCGCATCAAACAGGACTACAATAGTGGAGACGGCTCAGTTCATAGCAGCTGCGGAGCCAAGTGGGGGTGTTCGCCCAGGAACAGGTGGAGGCAGAGCGGCTTAACCCAGACTGAAGTTAGCGGTAAAACCTGAGAGCTGGCTCAGAATGGGCTAATTGCAAGCTAGCTCTAATCACTGATTCTACCAGCAAGACATGAGGTGGAGGTTCACTAATGAGCATTATTAGGGTCATGATGAGGGACTTTCACCTGAGCTACAGGTAGAGTTAAATGGCCTGTCCCTGATAGAAAACAGTAGAACCCTCTCTGTAAGCTTCTAGCTGGATCGGCATCATGATGTGAAGAATATCTGGTCCTTTACCTTAGTCAAAATCAAATCATTTAATCTTAAAGTTACTAAACACTTTAAAAGGTCTTTCAGATCATCACATTGCATCTCATGGCTGCATCTAGTCCTATAGTCCAGTTCTGCATGTAACAGAAACAGGTGTTGCTCAATAAACCAGAAAGATATCTCCTGGTTCTTGTAAAACAGAGTAGAAAGAGCAACAGTAAGCCTCCCTCTTCTCTTTTATATCTTCTGATCCTAAACATACAGCTCTGAGTTGTTTAAATGTGGAGAATTAATAAGAAATAAATCATAATCACAGGTGGATCATTAATTAGTTCACTGGTTTATTTTTCTGAATAATACATGTAATATGTAATATTATATAAACTAAACTCATTAAACAAGGACACAGTTTTACTCAATGTAATACGTACATACCACTTTATGTATACATTTATTAATATCTGTAATATTAGAACTGATAACAGGGCAAAAGAGGAGTTGTTTTGTGATATTTATCTGCCTCAGCCAAATGTTTTTTTCTGTAAACTGTTTCTCTATCAATCTATCGATCGATCGATAGATAGATAGATAGATAGATAGATAGATAGATAGATAGATAGATAGATAGATAGATAGATAGATAGATAGATAGATAGATAGATAGATAGATAGATAGATAGATAGATAGATAGATAGATAGATAGATAGATAGATAGATAGATAGATAGATAGATAGATAGATAGATAGATAGATAGATAGATAGATAGATAGATAGATAGATAGATAGATAGATAGATAGATAGATAGATAGATAGATAGATAGATAGATAGATAGATAGATAGATAGATAGATAGATAGATAGATAGATAGATAGATAGATAGATAGATAGATAGATAGATAGATAGATAGATAGATAGATAGATAGATAGATAGATAGATAGATAGATAGATAGATAGATAGATAGATAGATAGATAGATAGATAGATAGATAGATAGATAGATAGATAGATAGATAGATAGATAGATAGATAGATAGATAGATAGATAGATAGATAGATAGATAGATAGATAGATAGATAGATAGATAGATAGATAGATAGATAGATAGATAGATAGATTACTGCCATGTGAAGTTGGAGACATTTGTTGTGCACTAACATTACTTAGCCAACAGGTGGTAGTGAATCAGGTGACTTAAACCGGCTTAAACATATCGTACTTATCGTCTTACGCTTCATCCGGGACTGCAGACTGCAGACTCAGTAGAGACTCCCAGACTTCATTCTCCCCAAAAACCTCCTCTCAGCTCCTCCGGGGAGAGTCCAAGGCATTTACCAGGCCAGCTGAAAGACAAAGTCCCTCCGGCGTATCCTGGACCATCCCCTGGGCCTCCTCCCAGTGGGGCGTTTCTGGAACACCTCCAGAGAAGGACGTCCAGGAGGCTCCTCACCCTATTTCTAAGGTAGTGCCCAGCCAACCTGCAGAGGAAGCTCATTTCAGCCGCTTGTAACCAGGATCTCATTCTTTCGGTCATGACCCAAAGTTTATGGCCAATGGATGAGGGTAAGAATGTAGACCGACTGATAAATTGAGAGCTTCGCTTTTTGGCTCAGCTCCCTCTTCACCACAATGGACCAGCACAGCATTCTCATTCCTGCGGCAGCTGCACCACTCCATTTTCCCCTCACTCGTAAACAAGACCCCAAGATACTTGAACTCCTCCACTTGAGGCAGGAACTCGCCTCCAACACTGAAGAGGACAAGCCACCCTTTTCCATTCGATTCACACTTGGCTGCGAACCGCCCAAGCGCATGCTGTAAGTCTTGGCTAGTGGGGGCCAGCAGGACCACGTCATCGGCAAATAGAAGAGACGAAATCCGCTGGTCCCCAAACCAGACCCCCTCCATCCCTTCGTTGCACCTAGAAATCCTGTCCATAACAGTTATGAACAGGACCGGTGAAAAAGGGCATCCCTGCCAGAATCCAACATGCACCGGGAACAGGTCCGACTTAGTGCCGGCAATGTGGACCAAACTCCTGCTCCGCTTGTGCAGAGACCGGATGGCCCCTAATAAAGGGTCCCTGACTCTGTACTCCTGGAGCACCTTCCACAGGGCACCACGAGGGACACAGTCGAATGCCTTCTCCAAGTCCACAAAACACGTGTACCGGTTGTGTAAACTCCCATGAATACGGAAGAGTATTAGGGCCACTAAAAAAATAAAGTAAAATTCTGACTTTAATTTCAGAATTCTGACTTTTTCTCAGAATTCTGACTTTAATCTCAGAATTCTGACTTTTTTCTCAGAATTCTGACTTTAATCTCAGAATTCTGACTTTAATCACAGAATCCTGACTTTTTTCTCAGAATTCTGACTTTAATCTCAGAATTCTGATTTTTTTCTCAGAATTCTGACTTTAATCTCAGAATTCTGACTTTAATGCAGGTGAGCACCTGGAAGCATCTGGGTGCAACCAGCTTCATCGCCTGAGATGTGAGTCGTGCAGGGGAACGTCCAGCAATCTTGGGGAACATGTCAGATTTAAGTGACTTTTTACGTGGCTGAGGGGTTCCTGAAGATGCCATTTCATTATTGGAAGAGCAAAAGGTGAGTAAAACAACAGAGTTAGTTTAGTGTCCAAAACAGAACCAGCTGTTAGCATGTTTGTTAGCTTACATCGTTAGGAGGAATAAACGTGTTCCACAATGTTACATCACACGCATTGAATATAGGGTTATAGGGTTGTGTTTTATTTTATTGTTCTTTGTGTTGAATGTTTTCCAAGGAAAATAACCAGTAGTTGAATTATAGACGCTAACCACCAGCCAACATGAGAAATGTATTTGATTGAGTAACTTTTTGTACAGCAGAGGAGAGAAACTTGAATGAAATTGAAGGTGAAATACATGTTTATATATATTAATCAAGAAAATGGATGGCTTGCATAAACAGCTGCCGATCCCCGATTGTTGTTCTGATTGTGGTTGACTAAAGATCCTCTCAAACCATTCGCTAGCACCAACTAATGTTGTGCAAATAACTATATATAGGCTATGTTAGTGGTACAATGTCAGAAAAATATACAAACTGTTAAAATGTCAGAATCACAAAATAATTTTCCTGCTCTGTGTTTTATGTGCCAGGTCAAGACTTAAATTACATTTTATACTCTGAGCTACCCTCATTGTTGTCAGTGCAGTTATCGCCAAGGTGCAGAAATGGTGGGCTACAGTTCAATAAATCAAACTTAATATGCTGATTAATGTTTCTTATAAAACAGTAAAACTAAAATTGCTCGTTGGGGAGCACAGCCGCCTTGAACTTTGACCACAGGGTGATGTGATGTTGTTCGCACAACCAATGGAAACGCAAAATGATGTGATGGATGGATGGATGGATGATCCAATTGCTGTTCCAAATAATGATATATAATGTTTCATTGTGTGTTCTATGTGTAATACCCTTTATTAGACTGTATATTAATGAATCGGTGTTATTGTACCGACATGATAATCAATCCAATCCTTTCATTTTTAAATAAAGTAGAGGATGGTCCATTTACTGAAAGGCTATGCTTTAGCTCCTTCTTTCACCATTGTATGTCTCCAAAAACAGTATATAGCTTTTATGCTATTTAAGTCAGTATTTTCCTATTGGCATAAGGGTAATCTTAACACTGATTTGCAGGGAAGACTTTGAAAAAAATAATTGTGTTTTCTGTCTGTTTTTGTGCAGATTGATTGGGATGTCATAGCGCTGATGGATGACGCAACTCTGGCAAATGATATCCCTTCCTATGGAGACCGAATTGCCCTCTTCAATTTCTGCAAAAGCAAACAACCACTCTCAAAAAGAAAACAGGGTCTTCTGCCAAGAGTTCCCCTCTCAGAGTGAGAGACACAGTTCCTGAAATGTCAGATTTGGATGACCTAGTCAGACTGTACTTCAGACTTTCTTTCAGTATCAAAGAAATACTTGCAATTTTAGCACACAGTCATCAGACTATAATAAGTGTTCGAACTCTAAACAGAATTTGTAAAAGACTTGGGCTGTTCAGAAGGAAGAATCAGTCAGACCTGGAAGAAGTGATGGTCTTTGTCCAACAAGAAATCATGACCAGTGGTCAGATGCTACATCGTTGGCTACATCGTTGGCTACATCTTCGTGCAGTTCAATGTGGAATTGTGGTGTCACAAGATACTGTAAGACACATAATTAAATTGGTTGACCCACAAAGTGTGGAACTAAGACGAGCTCGACGATTGAGAAGACGTCAGTACAACTGCAAAGGACCAAATGCACTTTGGCACATAGATGGCTACGATAAACTAAAACTCTATGGCATTGCTATTAGTGGCTGCATAGACGGTTTTAGCCGCTATGTTTTATGGATGGAGGCTTATGTCACAAACAATGGCCCTAAATTGATTGCAAGTTATTTTCTGAAAACAGTTTCATGCATCAATGGATGTCCAGAGAGGATATGTGCTGACAGAGGCACAGAAAATAGATGTGTCGAACAAATGCAGATGTTTCTGCGGAAAAACCACACAGACAGTTTTGCAGGGGATAAAAGTTTCTTTTATGGAAGAAGTACAGCCAACCAACGCATAGAAGGGTGGTGGAATACCCTCCGCAAACAGAGTGCACAGTTTTGGATGAGCTTATTTCAAACCTTTCAGGATGATGGTCACTTCACTGGAGACTTTTTGGACAAAAATCTTATCCAATTCTGCTTTCTTAATCTTATTCACGTAAAAGGATGTACACATGCTCTGTAATGTCTGTTTCAAAAGTTGAACATGTAAATGTTCTGGTAGTGTTTTTAGAAATATCAAAAGGTCTTTTGTGAATAAAATGAGTTTATTTTCATTTTAATAATTTGATGGAATTTATTTTATCATTAGACGTAACTACACCTTTCTCAGCACATGTGCATGGAGCAAATTTGTTATTATTGCCAAATGTTTTAAATTAGTAGGGAGTCTGTTCCCCAGTGCTCCCTTGGGTCTGGTTTCAGAAAGCAGTTTTATCAGTAAGTTAATGCTACATATGAAATTAGGGATCATACAGTTTAAAGTGTTGCACCTCTCTGTGTGCATGTGCTGTTTGCTGAAAGTGCTATATTGTTGTTGTGCTTGGTATTAGATGTCACTTTCTTTTTGTATTAATTACTTAATAAGCCCCAACCTTGGGAAAAGTTATTGTTCCATTATCTGTTTTATACATTTACACTGTGCTGTTTTTATGCAGGATGAACTTGATGACGCTGTGCACACATGGAACTCACACAAAATCAGGCCAAGTGGTGGTGCATCATCGGGTCGACCAGTAGTGATGTACTCTTTTCCAGAGCTGCACAGGGCTGAGGATAGACTGAAACCTGTTTTCATGGATGAGATCATTGTGTGCATGGAAGAGTGTACACCAAAAGGCCAATATCCCTGCGATGAAACAGTGTTTGAACTTTGTTGTCTGCTTATGGTAGAAAATGAATGGAATGCCCCAAGAGATCCACTTGTTGCTGCTGATCTGTAAATAAGGTTAAGAGAAAAAATACTCCAAAGTGTTTAAGAAATTTCTGTAGTCAAAAAGAGAAAAAACAGTGTTTCTGTTTATCTTGATTATGTGAGTAGTTGTCATGTCTTATAGGTACCCTATATGCAGTTATTCTTGCTTTGTATCAAATGAAAGACATTTTGGGGGCAAGCAAACATGTCATTTTTTACGTCATTCTGTCAGAATATTAATGGTTATTACTGGTATAATGTAAATGCAGTGTTTTGATATGAGTTTAGTCTTTCAGCTACCATTGTACTGATCAAAGTAAAAAAATGTTTGGTTGACATCTTGTCCCAATATATAGTTGTTTTTACTTTTACACTCAGTCATTAGAAGTAGCAATGCTCATTTCTTACTTGTCAAATATAGATAGTGTGATGTGATCATCAGTTATGTAACAAATTCTTCTAAATAGCTATGCTTTCAGCTGCATAAACAAATGTATTTTTTCTTCTAACACAATTCTGTATTGTTAAATGAAATCCAATGACAATGTATGTGTGAAATGTGAATTAAATGGCAGTACGAGTACAGCAAAAAGGATATTATAAAATTTGTAAACCTGCCTTCCATTAAATATAAACCTCACTGTTTTGTTGCCAAGCATTTGTGAAGTATAAACTCACTAGCTATCCGTTGCCAACTTTTTTTCTTACTATTTCCAGATCGATATTTGTAAGCCTTGTGTGTATCAGCAAATTACCCATGCATTAACTCGGGGAGGAGGGGCAAGTCCAGCCCTCGAGAGCTACTGTCCTTCATCTTTTAGGTGGATCCCTTCTCCATCATACCTGAATAAAATGAATAGCTTGTTATCAAGCCTCTTCAGGGCTTCCCGGGGCATCCCTGCACCTATGTGACAAAACAGTGCCCAAAAGAAGTTCCAAGTTATTGTCCCATCAAGTCTGAAACCATTTGCAATTATCAAATGTGTATCTAACTTTTTCTAATGACATGTTAAAGACAAATAAATGGCATTCAGCTCTGTCATTGAGTTCTTTTGAATTCTGATTCCATTCTCTTCATTTTTTCACAATAAATGATTTACCTTAGGGTTATTCCTTATCCTGTAAAGTTAAATATTTCTCTCAATTAAATTAGCTGATCACAGTCTTTAATTTGGTCGATGAAAGCCAAGCCACATGTTAAATATTTCTTTCATTTACAGCCAACACATATTAAAAGCCGGAGGTAAGGGGATAGATTTGACGCCTGTTCAAATGGATAAGGAGCTAGATCAACATATTAAAAACCATGATAGAATTTTATTTTAAAGTAACATTTATTAGCAAAATTTTACAAGAAACATTTTCTTGCTAATCCCAACAACATGGCCATTAGAATGAGCCAACCTTTAAAAACAGAAACTAGATCTAATACAACCCTGTGTTATACATCAATGACAGTGGAAAAAATTAACACTATTGCTCTTGGGGTATCAAAAATAACAAGAGTCATCTAGGGTGTAGAGATAAAACAAGTGCTAATTGTTGAGGAAATGCAGAAACAAAAATTGGATATCTTCTGTTCACCAATCACTGCACTGCATTGTATACTTTCTATTTATAACATTAGAAACCAGTACATTTCTTCAAAACAGACTGAATCCATTATGCAGTGGATTATTGGTGGATGAGAAACACACATGCTTAGAATCAATATGACATTTAGAAAATACTGGAAAATATATAAATATATTTTCTGTAACTTTCAATTGTACTTTAACAGAAAATACTAAAAATTGAAACCTCGATCTAACTTAGCTAACAATTGCATAAGCTGTAAAGAAACATACTGTCAGACATGACTAATTCAAATATGTAAAATTGTACAGATAACATTTACAATGTAACAATGTTTGAGTTTTATTCCAGACCCAATAATAAAATATCTGGATTAATTAAGTCTGACTCCTTACAAGAGTATTTGATTTAGCTAAACTGCCACAAAACATGAGGCACTAAAGAAGCTTAAAAAAGAAGCTTCATTACATTTTCTTTAGATCTCTTGAAATAATTTTTCTTGTTGCTGCTACAGGTTTCTTTCATGCAGCAGGAGAACTCAGATCTGGTGAAGACAGCTCTGGATATAGTAATAAACAGTGTACTCATTCTATTTTTTTTACCACTTCATTGTGTCGTGTGAAACTAGGAATGATAAAAGAAACTGGAATAATTTCAGTCAAAACTGGTCTTCTGACATAAATGGACAATTACTCAGATTTTTTTTAAACAGGTGTAATTTTCATAAGTTCAAAGTACATATTCTTTATGTCTCTTTGCAGCTCTGCTCTAGTCTGCATGAACCATTCAAATGTAGTGGATTGCAGTAGCTGTCTAAACAATGTCCATTACCCAGACATTACTTTCAAGAACGGCATTAAATTCAGAACAGAAGTCTGGGAAATTGTCATAGCTGTCAGCTATTTGCAGAATACTTCCACATGTGTGACCCACTGGTCTTCTTGTGAATGCCGTCATATCTTGAAATTCCACAAAAATACTGTTTGTTACTATAAGATCAGATCCAGTGCAGAATCGCATACATTTCTGAAGTTTAATGTCATCCAGCTCTCTGATGAATCTTTTGAGATGATTTCCCACATCTTTTTGCTTTGGAGACAAATCCTCAGCAAATTTCAGCAGTTGGCAGACTTTTTTTTATGTTGGTTGCAGGTCTGAGAACAACTTGATCAGTGCCTCTGGACTGAGGGAAATATGTGGATAGATGATCTCTCTCCAGCAGTCAATGATGAACATTGGTATTTGGACAAGCTCTTTGTGTGCTATTTCATCAAGGATTGTAGGAAGAGACTCGGCAGTTATTCTTTTTCTACAGCCATAACTGTCAAGAACCTCCACAAGATCATCTTGGTCAACAGCAGAAAAATTCTTGACTGCTTCCCTCAAAACCTCACATTCTTGGCTGCTGACAAACTGTAGAAAATGTGCTTTAAGATCGCTGTAAACGTTACTGAAAAGCACTTGTTCAAGAAAAGGGATTGCAAGTTTATTTGGAAAATACTGACAGTCTTGGTAACCTTTCAAAAGTATTTGTCCAACTGCCTTTCATTTTTCAGCAGGAAAATCATGGCGAATGAAGGGCACTTTAACTGTTGTACCGAGGGTGCATCGCTCATAGAATTCATTCCAGAAGCAGGTGAGAACATCTCTTAGTATCCCTGAGCAACTGCCTGCTTCTTCTGTGTTGTCTGGAAGTATGCGCTTCACATTCAGTGTTTTTTCTCATAATATCTGAATCAGAGAAAGCAGTAATAATGTCATGTAAAGTGTTAGTATGATGTACAGTGATTGTTATTACATCATCTGGATTAGCTGGACTGAGGGATACAAGAAAACCCTCATAGATTAATGTGTCTTCTGTATCTTCCTCAGCATTAAGAATGGGACCAAAAGTAATTTCTGAATCATCTGAAGGTTCTAAACCAGGGTGGGCATCAACAGAAGAACTCCTGACTTCCCACGTTTGCAATGGATTAATTTCACTGCTACTGCTTTCCAAGACAAATATGACTTTGGATGTCTCGCTGTCATCTTCTTCAGGAACTTTTGTCTTAATTGCAATGTAGAAGCGTAACATTGTCAGCCTCGCTGCTTCATACATATTGCCAATCGTCAGGCAGGTGTCATCAGTAAGGTGGTTCTGTTTAAAGTCCCAAACCTCAAACTCAAAATCTGTCTCAGGACCCTTAGGAGACATGCCATCAGGAAAAAAAAGTTTCTTTCCTTCATGAAGAATATCTTTTAATTCAGCATCAGTGACCATTTGAATTTTTCTAGTCCCACCTCCCTGTTTCGCTCTCACCTGTTTGGTTATTTTTCCATCACTATGTATCCATCCTATCTCAATATTGCATGTTGCTTTTTGCTTCTTTGTCTGTCTTGTTCTTTCTTGCGAGGTGTTTTCCTTTGTACTTTCCTTTTTGGTTTTCATTTTCTCACGAAGCTTCTGCAGAAGACCCTGTTTTGTTTTTGAGAGTGGTTGTTTGCTTTTGCAGAAATTGAAGAGGGCAATTCGGTCTCCATAGGAATGGATATAATTTGCCAGAGTTGCGTCATCCATCAGCGCTATGACATCCCAATCAATCTGCACAAAAACAGACAGAAAACACAATTATTTTTTTCAAAGTCTTCCCTGCAAATCAGTGTTAAGATCACCCTTATGCCAATAGGAAAATACTGACTTAAATAGCATAAAAGCTATATACTGTTTTAGGGAGACATACAATGGTGAAAGAAGGCGCTAAAGCATACTGGTTAATTTTCTTGGAAAACATTCAACACAAAGAACAATAAAATAAAACACAACCAACACTTTTGGGATAATTCCAGCAATCAGCAGCTAATAACCCTATATTCAATGCGTGTGATGTAACATTGTGGAACACGTTTATTCCTCCTAACGATGTAAGCTAACAAACATGCTAACAGCTGGTTCCGTTTTGGACACTAAACTAACTCTGTTGTTTTACTCACCTTCTGCTCTTCCAATAATGAAATGGCATCCTCAGGAACCCCTCAGCCACGTAAAAAGTCACTTAAATCTGACATGTTCCCCAAGATTGCTGGACGTTCCCCTGCACGACTCACATCTCAGGCGATGAAGCTGGTTGCACCCAGATGCTTCCAGGTGCTCACCTGCATTAAAGTCAGAATTCTGAGATTAAAGTCAGAATTCTGAGATTAAAGTCAGAATTCTGAGATTAAAGTCAGAATTCTGAGATTAAAGTCAGAATTTTATTTTATTTTTTTTAGTGGCCCTAATGCTTTTCCATACATGAACCCTAGAACACCCTGTAGAGGATGTTCTAGGGTTCTTACATCATCTATCCCTAAACACCAAGACAGAGGGGAAGCTAACAATGTTGCAATATTCTGAGTTTGTTTGCCTAAACAAAAGACTGTGGAAATATCTAGCAATTTGGCAAAAAGGGTGGTTTTAAAAAGTGATAGAAATTTGTTTTTACATTGCAATAACTTTTTACTAATAACATTGTTTTTCGATACAATAAGTCTACTCTAGTACTCTAGTAGAAGTAATTCTGATAGTAGTAACTACCATGTGAAGGTGAAGGACATCTAGTTTTGACATCAGCTCAAGCCCTCAGGAAGATATTTGTGCCTGTGGCACACTTACCTTTGCACTCTTCTCTCCCTCCTTTGGTTTAAGTTCAAAAGCCTCACTTAAGATAACATAACTCAAAAAGATGACATTATACTGTACACAAATATTTAGCTTATTTCTTTATAAGTGCCAATACCATATCAGGAAAAGTGTTGATTTGTGCTGTTTGAGCCTGTTTTATGTTCAGTGGGCAGAGAAATGCAGCACTGCTGTACTGTTTTGCTTCTATTAATAATTGTATAGCTGAGAGATGGACATCTTCCTGCATACACAAGGCTAGCAGTGTCTGTTTGTCCGTGTGTGTGTGTGTGGGGGGGGGGGGTTTAGTACATGCACACTGTACTCTGATTGCTTTGGGTGTTTGACTGGACATTCGCCAAGACATAGAATAAAACTCCCACACAAACACACTTTGTTAAAACAAGTATGAATTTATTCTTTCAAGAACATGTCTTTTTCTTCTACAATAAAAATAAATAACAAATAGGTCAATCTTTAGTATATTAATGACTATTTCTCTTGACACAAAACATATAACATGCAGTGTCAAACCAACAAAGGAAACGTTTGGGAAATGGTATAACTGGCACTTTGGTCATCTGAAAGTGACTTAATGGTCACTAAAGAGCACCCGGGCTCAGTTTGACCTCCTCTAGGAGACTTATTAAGAGACAGAACAGCAGAATGGCACTGAATATTTCCCACAGTCTTTCCTAATTGTGGTAAGAATTGTCACTGGAGTGGAGAGTATTGAAACGCTCACCAGCTCTCTAAGTGCATCTGTCTGCATGTGTAAAGATCTCTAACATCATCACCCACTCTTTCACTCCTACTATATGCTGGCCTTCCCCTGGTCACCTTTGTTGAGGCATCCTTTCTTCTGCCCTTGAGAAATAGAGATAGCCTGAGATAAACAGTGTAACATTAGATGAACAGAAAGTGGAAATAAAAGGATAGTTGTACATCAAAATGTTTTTCTACCGACAAGGTGGATGCCTATATTTGGAAACTTCCTGCTTCTGCCTTAACTGTTTCCAGTCCTTGTTCAAATTGTTTACCAGCCTCAGCATCCCCTGCAAAGCTGACTTTTTGGACTGTCCTAACATTGTCTCCACCAGTCTGTACATGAGTCCTAATTTATCCCATGCTATGACTGGCTCCAGATTCTTGAGTTGCTCTCTTAGTTTGTTCACAAAAAGCAGCCAATTTGCACCTCGTCTGTCCGTTTGGCGCTACCCATTGGTGAGTCAGAGAAGTGCTAAATCTAGTGACGTATTTGCCTTTGCAGAGTTGCCAACTTGTAAATCCGTGCATTGCCTTGGATGCACGCACACACACGCACACACACACACACACACACACACACACACACACACACACACACACACACACACACACCACACACAGATGTCCGTTATAGCCAGAGCTGCCCATATGACTGTGTGGTCAGTTCTTTAAGTCCACAGTGTCCTTAGTCACAGTTTTGTCACCAGGGAGCAATCTGCTACCTTGTTTTGTATTTTAGATTTTCTTTTACCATATTTTCTCCCACATTCATATTGCTTCAAACTCCCACAACCCCCTACAAAAAAACCTCCAATATAACAGATTTGTCAAAGAAAGGCATGATACAGGAAATATTCAGTGAATCTTTTATATCAAGATCATTCATCAGCATTCAAATAAACAATCATCACACATTATATCAATATGTCACAGAAAGACATCCAAAATCAAATATCTCCAGCTTCCAGCAAGAAAGCATTCTCTCTATGTGGTTGTCGCAAAACAACACCGTATTTACAGAGGTTGGTGAATGGTTTGTGATGAATGAGCAGAAGGACTACAGATGAACCAGATTTATTACTTATCTCTTGCAGGTTGCTGCTTCTACTGCCAGCACTGACCTTCTCTCATTCTTATTGCTGCTCAAACACTGTTCCTTTATACCATTCTCTTTCCCTGTCATCTTGAATTTCTCTCCATCTTCTTCTTCACAGTATTTTTGTTCTCCTATCTCTTCCCTGCTTCACTGTGCATGGTGCTCTGTCAAGTAGAGGCACAAGCCTTCACAGTTTTCCTGGATCCAGATGAAAAGTGAATTAGACCACAAATATCAGTCTGAACACTCACAGGACACAAACCTATTTACATGACACTTTAAGTGGTTACAGTAGTGTAATTACTGTACACTGGTACTAACAGTAACTGTAGGAATTATAGCAGCCAGGTAACTGGATGCACTAACAGCACTAGTAGTATTTACTAAAGTTGAGGTGAGAGAATTGACAACATTGTACACAACTGCTATCAAATTGTCTTCCTACTGGTGATACACTCAGCCCTCTTAGCCCTGATTGCAGGGAGTCGTAACGCAGGTAAGGCACAGAAAGCCATACCTGTAGATCCTTGTAGATGATTTTAGCTGAACTCTTAGCAGCCCTGAATAAGTGTTAAGCCCTATAGGTGGTAGATTAGGAATCTAGCCATTCACCCAATCTCTCATGCTGTTCCTTGTGGATTTCCTAACAGCAGAGTGGGCAAAGGGGGTATAAAGAGTCTAACAGGGTTCCTTCAGCCTCTAAAACAGGCTGGAAGTGAAGGGTGTGACATTAAGAGTTCAGTTCAGCCAAATAGTAGGTGGAGGCAGAGGGTGAAGACAGAGAGGACTAGTAGAGAGAGCAGAGACGATGAGGACGATCTGGGAGAGGTGGAAGATGTAGGCAAATCAAACCCAGGTGGACATTCAAGCTCAAAACACCGCAATGTAACATCTGAGTCTTCATTGCCATAATTTGCCCAGTACTCTTCAGGGTCAAGTTTGGGCAGAGCCAGTTCTTCCTCCCCCAGTTCATATTTGACCACTGAGGTCGTCGTAGACGGGCCTTTTCCATACAAGCCAGCTTTGACAGTCTCTGAGGACTTCTCAAAGATTCCTTTTGTGGATGACTGAGGCTTGTTTTTGTGGAACCACCAGCGGGTCTTGGTGCTAAAGGTGGTGGTGGTGGAGCCAGCAATGGAGCCAGGGTCAGGCAGGGGGCAGAGGGCGAAGTCCATCTCACGGAGAAAGCGGAGGTCCTGGCCACGGCGGGTGGAAGGGGAGGCACACATCACCTCGGATGATGATACAGGGGCCTCGCGGAACCATTCCCACAGGGCACGGGCCTCACAGCCACAGGACCAGGGGTTGGCATTGAGGCGGAGGAACTCGATACCCTGGGTGTCCCTCAGGGTCTGGCTTGGCAGCTCAGCCAGGGAATTGTTGAAGAGGAAGAGCATTGTCAAGCGGCCCAGATCACGGAAGGCGCGGCGGTTCACCTGACGGACGCGGTTGTCGTGAAGGAGAAGCCGATCGAGGTTGACCAGGCCACGAAACACATTTTCTGAAAGGGTACGGATGCGGTTGCCATGTAGAAACAGCTGGCTCAGGTTGATGAGGTCAGAAAAAATGTCATCCTGCAGGAAGTGGAGGTTGTTCTCCTGAAAAAGAAGAAAAAAAAAGAAAAACAAATTAAACACACTATCTGAACTGGAATGTGTGTAACTGTGCATGTGATGAGCAAATGTGGGCAGCTGCACGTGAATGTGAATCAGAGTAGCTGGAGTGCAACAATGTGTTTCTAGCGCCCCTACCTGCAGGTAGAGGAACTGTAGGCTGTAAAGCTTGTGGAAGATGTCATGGGGCAGGGCGGTGAGCCGGCAGCGGTGCATGTGGAGGCTCTGGAGCTTCTCAAGGCCGCGGAAAGCACCCCCCTCAAGACTGTGAAGATTGGGGTTGTCTCCCAGATCCAACTCCTCCAAGTCCCTCAGCTCACTGAAAGCACCTGCCTCAATCCATGTGATATTGTTGGAGAACAGCCACAGAACCTATAAAACAGATTTTTTTTAAAAAGATTAGTTATTTAAATGTATTAATATCTAATTACATTATCTTTTTTTATGATTTTTTTGTATTCACAAAGTATTTTTCTTTAGATTTAAATGTGGAAAAATAGAATTAAAAATGCATTGAAAAAAAACTTGAATATTTTCACACTAAAAATTGCAGTTTGGTATGATTTATTTTATTTTTTTTTCCTCTCCTACCTGAGTTCCGAAGCCAAAAGAGCCAACTCTGAGCTCCGTAATCCGGTTGTTCTGGAGGAACACGCGCTGAGACTCGTACGGCACTCCTACAGGGACGGCGGTGAAGTTCTGCGCCTGGCAGCTCACAGTCATGGGTGTCGGGTAGCACACGCAGTGGTGCGGACACGCCGACGCCGGACTTGGCTTGCCGAGAACCAACCAGACCACCAGCCAGAGGGAGAGACCGCCTGGAGGAGAGCGAGAACAGAAACAGAGAAGGCAAAGAGGTGAGAGCTGTCCGTGTTGCTGAATGCATCCAGTACAAACCATATAGAGTTCGATATTTAAACCATCTGTGCTCATTTCAACGATGCGTTTCATTCCATAATTTCAATAAAAGGATTGTATACACTGAAACTTTAGCTGAAGTTACAATTTTCAAAAGAATGAACACCTCAATAATTTGCCTAAAATGCTTACGCACTTGCGCCCATTACGCACAGCACGGCCACAAAGAAGCTCAGTCAAAACACAATAATGAATTCTCAGACTGCTTCCAAACATGAAAAGCATGGCTCTTTTATATCCATTAGTCGAAACTAAGATTTTACTTTAGAAAATGACTGTTATGTATTGGTTTGGTAAATCATCCCTCATCCATCCATTTTCTCTGATGTTCATAATATCAATGAAAGACTTCTTCCATATAAAACCTAATGCATTCTTGCACGATTTTTATCATAAAGCAAAAGCGCTTCAACTCCATGCACAATCAAGAGGTGTCTCAAGCCAAAGGATGAGAGAAAAGAAACTTACTTTTGCAGTTCCGCATGATGGAGCTTCGTCGGCTCCGAGAAATAGAAGAGTTGTCCATCCTGAACCAAAGCCTAAAGCGAGTTAGCCTGAGAGGGCGAAGTAAAGCCTTGCTATCTCCGCTGATGCCCTGGTTCCCGAGTCGGAGCGACTGAGAGTGTACCGGCTGATGGCCACTACTGTCCCATATATACTCGAGCATGCCGTGGTTGCCTACGGCAATGGGTACCGTGGAATCTCCTACGTCACCGCTCGGGGGTCATGAATGAAAGAGGGCGGCCAAAAAACGGAAAGGGGAGGGGCCGACCGCGAGGGGATTCTCGAGGAGAGTTTCTACGCGCGTAAAAGGCTGGTTGGAGACGTGCGTTCAGGACTGTGAGAGGAGGAGACTTTTTCGACGCACATTGGTGATGGCAGAGGGAAGGAAGGGTGGAGAACGCGTGTGTGTGTGTGTGTAAGAAGAAGATGAGGGAGGGGGGAGCAAGCCAATAAGGCTCGGTGCCCGGTAATGATGACTGGGCTTTGTGGAGGAGCGGAGGACGGGTAGCAGAGGCTTGTTTCCTGGCTTTCGTTGTCAGAGACAGTTATGGTCTGTTTCCGGTGCGCTGTGGCCAGACAGAGTGATACAAGGAGGAAAAAAGTCCTATAGATGGTTCTGTCTTCGGAAAGGAGGATGCCCCCGAGTTGTGATTCAGCCACAAGAGAACGAGTCACCCAAAACAGTCGCCATTAAAGAGTATTTTGTTGTTGAGCTTAACTGTGGCATGCGCAGTCATGCTGTTTGTGCTTTAATTATATTCCCCTGACATAATTATTGATGGTGGAGATGTGGAATGCCATCAAACAAGGAAGGAATGGACACATGAAAGGTGTCCTTTTAGTATGTAATGCGTCATCAAATGCTGACATATGTACACTACCTCCAAAAACGTCTTCCTACATTTTGTTACAATAAAACCACAAACTTCACTCCACTTTATTGGAATTTTATTAAATTGATCAATTGATCAGAAATTAGAGCATAATTGTGAAAACTATAGGATTTTTTTATATTATTTGGGGTTTTCTTTTGTTTGTTTTTGTAAACATTAAAATCTAATCCACCTAAATAATAGCCAGTGCGACCAACTATGTGTTTACATTACTTATAGTTAATAAACAGAGTCCCCCTGTGTGTAAACTAATCTCAGTATTAATACAACTGTTCTATGAATGCACCCAAAATTTAGAACAACGGATAAGCTAGCAACATATGGTCATCCAACTAAACAGAGGCCTGGCAATGAGAGCAGTAATCAGAGAAGCATCCAAGAGGGCTATAGTAATTCAAGAAGAAATCTAGTCTTACACTCTACAAATCTGGCCTTCATGGAAAAAGTGGCAAAAAGAAAGCCATTGTTAAAATAAACCCCAAAAAAGTCTTTTTTTGCAGTTTGCTTCAAACCATTTAAGAGAGACGGGAAACATGGAGAAGAAATTGGTCAGGTCAGACGAGGCCAAAATTTAACTTTTTCCTAACATGCAAAACTACTTGTATATATGTGGGTGAAAACTAACACTTACACATCACCAGAACCCCTAACCCTAACTTCACAACCAGAGCCACAATGGAATGGTTTAGATTAAAACATACTCTTGTGTTTTAATAGCCAAGTCAAAGTCCACACTCATTAAATTGAGAATCTGTTGCAAGACCTGAAAATTGTTGTTGTCAGCGGTTCTCCATCTAATCCAGCAAAACTTTGTCAGTTTTGAAAGGGAAAAAGGTCAAAAATGCCATCTGTATGCCCAAAAGCATGTTTAGAAATACCCTAAAATATCTCTAGCTGTAATTGCAGCAAAATCTGGTTCTACAAAGTAATGACTTGAGTAAATGCAAATGCACAGCACACTTTAAATTTTTATTTGTGAAATAAACTTTAATTAGATTTTTTTTTTCAGACCAAACTGTGAAAAAATTCAGGAGGTATAGAGACATTTTTTCAAGGGGCTGTTCATTTCCATACCTATTGCCACTTCTACCTTTTACAGGATTCAGCCTGAAGTCATCCATATAACTGGCAATCAAGTTTGTACACTTAATAAAAACTAGCCACAATTCTTAACATGAAGTCTAATTTTCCCTTCCGTATGATTTTGCTTTTAGAAAGGGTTTTGAGAAAAAAGTTAGAAGTTGTCACAGTGACATAGTTGCAACTGATGGCATGCTACTATTGGCTTTCAATCACAAGCAGTGACAGCTTGAGAGTCACAGCTGAACAGACTTGAAGTGCCATTCACATTAAGGCATCTGTTGTATTTTGTCGTCTTTTTGCTCTCTGGACTCAATACTTCCATTTTTCCTCCTCATTTTAAATCAGATGACCAGTATTTGAAATTGTGTGAGAAAAGCTGAGAAACAGGCCACAATAACTGAGACGAACTTGGTTGAACAACATTGGCTCACTTTCAAAGTGCCTTTAACTGTAATGGTGTAACTGTAACTGTAATAGTGTTTTTGTATGTCTCTGAAACACTTTTCACATTAGCAATCTAAATTTGTTGCCTTTTTTGTTGCAAAATAGCTCAAGCTTAGTCAGATTAGATGAAGCCCTTGTAGAACAGTAGTTTTCAAATCATGGCTGTATGTTTAGAGTTGTGGTCCTCACTCCAAAATCAAGTTCTTTCAGTTTTCTTCCAGCGTTGTATTTATCTCCGTCCATCTTCCTGTCAAGCTTGACCAATTTTTCCGTCCCTGGTGAGAAAAATAACCCCTACAGCATAATGCTGCCACCCCATTTTTCATCATCAAGGTGGTGTACTGAAAAGGATGTGCAGTGTTCATTTTCTACCAAAAACTGTTTTGCATCAAGGCAATAAACACACCGCCATTTGTTAAGCTGCTGAAACCTCTTGAAGGTCTCTCAGAGTCAAACAAGGTTTATGTTTTGCCTTTAGCAATCCTGCTGTTCTAAGTGAAGCAATAAATAAAAACATTCAATAGCAATCTTAAGCTTGGAGGTATTAACTGTTGTAGCCAAAGAGTGCTAAGGAGGTGCTGAAAACACTTTGTATGTGTAGTGCTCTGCCAGCTAGTAATAGAGGTTAAAAAACAGAAATATTAGGTTTTGGAAGCAGATCTTGAGATTTATTTAATAAAGTCTGTGTCTAGAAATGTTCAAGAGCTTAAACCTCCTGGTGTGCTGAACAATTTTCATGTTTTCACTTTTAAAATCTACAAAAGGAGTTTCTTAATCCCATTCACTAGTTTTTCTGATACTGATAACGGTTCCTAAACGTTTATGTACATCTACTGGATGCTTTGAGTAGTTATTAGTTATTTTGAGCTTGGGACTCCTGTCTGCATAAATCTTTGATATGTTTACATGGACAACTCTATGTGAAATTTAAATTTGCAGCAGGGTTTCTAAGGAGTCTGTTTTATTTCTGGAATTAATAAAAACAAAAATTTATGAAAGAACCACTCACATCACATATCAGACTGTAGTCGTAGGAGATGCAGTGTTGTAGGTCAGAGCTGACCTTGGAAAATAATTCTACCTTTTTCATGTCTCACACTGAGAGTGAATAAATGAGGACGGGCTGCTCAGACTCGGAGCCTTGAGGGTGTAGACAACAGAAGTGCGGCCATTCATAGAAATAGGCAGGAGGGCCAACAGATGAGTGAATGATTGCAGATGGAGTCACACAGTCAATGTGTGGAGTGTGTGCACGGCTGCATGCAGTACACACACACACATACACACAGCTGAAACAGTCTGCAGTCCTTTCTGTGCCAACAGAGCCACAGGAATAATAAACAGATGAGTAATGTAGGGGATCCATCACACCACACCCTTATGTGCTATTGTTCCCTCACACCTCCTGCTTCTGGAGTAAATGTTCTGGTGCGCACAACCCGTCCAGGAACCAAAACCTCTCTTGGCCTTCCCTTTACACATACCCACAGCACCTACTGTGATTAAATGTGTGTGATCATTTGTGTTTGCATGGCTGCCTGCTGTGGTAAACTTTGTCTAAATGCCACCACGGCAAAACAGTCAGTCAGTGTTGCGCCAGTCTCCCACACAGCAGGTTTGCAGTGCTGTGTGGGCGCAAGTCTCCTTGGTTTATGTGATGATTACTACATCATGTTTGTGCATCCCCCACACAAAAACAAAATGCGGCTTCCCCGGGCCGGCGCCCACTCTTTCACATCTGCCAGCCCCGTCTATCTGTCCATCTGTGTATCTGTCTGTCCATTTTGCATCCGCATCACCTCTTTTTCTGGGCTTTGATCCACCTTTACCTTACCAACTACTGAGTGCGTCACTGCACCTACAGTACTAACATGGCACACTGACATCTTTTGCACTCTGTGGCGTTAAGTACCCTAAAATAAACTGCCAATCACCCGGTCTGTCCTGACGAGCCTCCAGGATCCCCTGCCGCAGGTGTCACAGTGCAGTTCAGCAGGGTGTTACATCATAGGTGATATACTGGTAGCAGATCAGAACGGGTGTAAGCGAGGGTGATGGGACACCAAGCTGAAGGTGTTTCTGTTTTCAACGTAACACATACACCTCTGTTTTCAAAGGGCATGGATAAAAATCTTCCTAATAAATATTAGATTATTTCTTTCATTTCATTTTCAAAGACTTTCTACTCTTCTGCTCACTTTAGCTGATCAGTTGAACTGTATGTTTCAGGCGAAAAGACCTCATAGTCTGTACAAAAAAAACATCATTCTCAAAGTCTTGAGGCAGTCTTTCAAAATAAGGATTCTTTCCAAACTGTTGTGTAGTTTTGCTTATATAAAGCCACTTGAAGCTACATTGTACTCTCTTATAAAAGGCAAGACACAAGATAATGAAGGTCAAAATTTTATTTTATTTAAATTCCAAGATCCCATAATTGATCATAGCAAGGTTCAATGTTAAATGTTTATGTTTGAATTCTGAGTCTGAAATTGCTTTTTATTCAGTGAAGCAATTATGTGTTCTGTATACCTTCAAAGTGCAAGGTAACTCTTACCAGACAATGTTTTAGGTGGAAAAGAAAATGCATTCCTAACGGTACATATCTGTGAGACTTATTGGCTGAGGATGAACTTTGGAGACTGACTAATCTAAGACTTGATTTAACTCAACACAGCTCAGCTCTTACATTGCCCAACATTCTGCTTTTGATCAGCTGATCAGTCTTGGTTGATGGGATATCTGATATCTGTGGGCCGAGCTTAAGTGCAAGATGAGACCAGGCCTTGGCAATAAATTCTTACTGAAGCTTTTTGTCATTTTATCAGCCTTCAAAATTTCTTACAGTGATGAAACTGATTTTATTAACATGTTGTGGGACTTATGTGATTCTGATTACCAGTCAGAGTAGATGGCTTATGACAGTAAAATGGTTTAAAGTAGCTGTATAGAAGACCATATATGTACTATATATTTCCTTTTTACAGGGTTTCAATAAAGCCCGAGGAGTGCCACAATTTAAGACAAATTAATCGGTCATTACATAAATATTTTTATGTGATATTTAAGTTACATTAAGTGAGTAAATGTATTGATTAAAATAAATCATTAAAATTTAGTTTTTTGTTTTTTTATAGTCCTTTGCTGCAGCTTATCATCAATTTATTATGTCTGACGTCACAGCTCCGCTTCTAACCACACCAGCAACCCTAGCTTCAAAAATAGAAACTTTATTTTCATGTGAACAGTACTTTAACACCTTGAGGTGACAAATACGATTAAAAAAAAGTATTAATCAACTGTAATATGCATGCATGATAGAAAATCAGATGGACTGGGTACCAATCTATGAGTGACTACACCTTTTAAAATGAATGATTTTGCTGAATGATACCTAATTGTGTATTAATTAATTACTAATACAAATATTTAAATATCTAACTAAGTAAATATTTCTTAACTGGATTTGTGCACTTTTGGCACCTAATAGCTTTTAGCTAAATTCTGCCTAGCTGACAAAGGTGTAATAATTCTTATAATCTCCTCACTGAGAGATGTCCTTTAATAAGAGTCGTCCACCATCAGCTTTCGCAGATTTCACCAGAATAATTAATTAAACTTTTTTATACGCTTGTACTGCTGTTTAACTTGTTTGATCCCCTTTGGGTCACATTGATGAGGCGGTATGACTAAAACCGAAGGAAGAGAGTGAATATTCAAAGGTATCTCCAAATGAAAGTTTCATGTGCATGAAGAGAGCAACTTAAGAAAACCAGACAGACCACGACTCCACAGAAAAAGTGCATCCGAAACTCGACCACATAAAAGAATCAGGACATGTACTAACTGTAAGTGACTCAACATGTATTGTTTTGAAGCAAATTAGTGATGATCATTTCATCTGTCACAAGCTTTCTCAGAGACACCGGCATCTTTCTGTCTAATTGTAACAGACAAAGATGCCTGGTGCTATTTTTCCTCGTCATTCTCAGCTCCCCTCTCCTACATCTTTGTCTTCCAGAGCTCCCTCCCTTTTTTTGTTTGCCAGTGTTATTCATTTGTTTTGCGCCTAGGCGTCACTGCTTCCGCTTAACCATAAACTGCTGGTGTCTTTCCACACACTGGCGCACGTTCTGCCACACAATGGTGTCCTCTCAGTTCCCCTTCTTATAAGGAAACTGGTCTCCAGCTTCGGAAATGCAGCCAGCTTCTGCTTTCTTTTTTCTTTAAAACGTTGCCTAATATCTTAACAAATATCTAGAATTATTTTTTTTCTTCTGGGGGTGGGGGTTTCTTCATTTTGGAAGAAAAGTTGCTTTGGTACATATTTATGTAGTGAAAATGCCTGTGACAGAGTGAAACAATGAAACTTTGATTCAACGGGGGAAAACAGATAGATTTTAGAGCCTCTCCTTCCACTTCAACTCACTTACAAACTTGTTTGTTTCTTGTTTATGATAATAGTAATGAAAACCAGATTCTGTCATGCCAAAGCAAAAAAGAAAAACACTTTGAAATGCAATATAAAACGTTCTTCACAATTGTTTTCTTAAAATATGACATTGCAAATGATGTTCTTGGCAACTGCAGTGTTGGGCTTTAGTGCTGTTGCCTTGTAGCGAGCAGTGTTGAGTTTGAATCCCAACCAGGAGTCTGCACAGAGTTTTCATGTTCTCCCAATGCAATGGGTTCTCTACGGGTTCTACAGGTTCCTCCCACAATCCAAAAAATGTACTTGTTAAGTTAAATGGTCTCTTTCATGGGTCATTGGGAAGGTCATTCCAGATGCTTAATTTTAGTCTGCATTATGTCTTCCAAAACCCAGGCGCAGACTTATCATATAAGCAAAGGCAGGCAACCGCGTGGGGCCCCCAACCAGTAAGGGGCCTCACTGGTTATCCGACCCCCTAACAATACCCGTGCATTAATAATGTATCTTTGAGATAAACTGATTATAATTTAGAATCAAAACAATAACAAAAAACGTGACAAAATCCATGATCAATTTCTGCGCCTTCTGTTCTCATACTAAAATGGGCTATTCTGTTTTTGTCGCATAATACAATTCAGGAAGTGCAGTGTGCTTGAGTGAGAGGCGGGATCAGACAGGAGAAAGCGGGTTTGTCAAAGCGGAAAATCAGAAAGGTGTGAAAAAACAGACATTTTTCAATTGTTGACCTATTGCAAGTGTGGACAGGCAAACCGGACTGGGGAAAGGAAAAACGAGTAAGCACTGAGGAACAACAGGACAAGGAAGATGATTCACACAATGAGGTATGATTGATAGATGTTACAGTACAGTCCACATGGACGGATCTAAGAGGTTTAGGAATTATTGTCTACACTTCTACAAAGTTCATCACCAGTTAGGAAGCTAGATTGATTTGTATTTAACTATAACTCTAAGACTGCTACTCTCCCTCCCTGTGAAAGAAGTTGCTCAGGGTTTAAACTCCAAACTCCAAACATACCTGATATCCACCATGACACAGGACAGACTATCTCCCCTGCTCTCATTGCCAGTGCATCCATGTCCATTGTCAAGGAAACCGTGGACATGGATGCACTAACAGAAAGGTTTACAGTGGCCAAAGCCTGCAGAGCTTGTTTCAACCAGTGGTATCAACTGTGCCAGCCAGCAATAAAAAGTGACAGAATGATTAAAACTGAATAGATAAATACTGATAACCAATATCAATAAAATAAACTAGAAACAGCAAAAGGGCCATGAAGAAGAGGAGTATACAGTTACAAGAGCATAGGAGAAGCAATAAAGGAGAGGAAGAGGAAAAAAGGGACAACAAATAATAATTGCACATATGTGGGTTTTTCAATAAGCTGCACAGTCTATTCTGTTTGGTTTTGCTTTTTGATTTTATAATTTTTGCTTTATCTGTATTCATCTACCAGCCTTTTTGCCTTTCCGCAAACACAGCCAAATTTTCCAACCAAGGGACTATAAAGAATAGTAGTTGTATCTCATTAAAGCAAAGTAGGAATTGCTGTCTGGTTCAAAGTATTCGGGTATGAAAATTGTGGCCTACTGGTACATCATGGTAGACTTGGGGAGGGCCCCTTTAAATAGTTTCGCCTGGGTCCCCATATTGGCTAAGTCCGCCTCTGCCAAACAGTTTGGGTATGCTTGAGGATCGTTGTTCTGTTGGAATACCAAGATGTGTCCAAGTTTCAACAATGTGACGGTTGATTTGAGGTGAATTTAAAGAATCTAGAGTGTGTTGTACAGCTACCACTAGGAGCAAAACACCCTCACAGGATGATGCTACCACTACCATGCATGACAGCTGGCACAGCGCTCCAAGGTTTGAAAGTAGGACTTTCAGTTTTCTGGATAAACCCCTTCTCATCAAGGCCTTATAGCTCAATCTTCATGTCTGATCATACATATTTTTCCCAGAAGGTATTTGGCCTGTTATTTAGAGGAGGGGTTTGAATGGGACCCTCTCACTCTACTGTGTTGTAAAACGTGAAGTAGACACTGCTCCAAATGTTTCCAGTTCATTGCAGGCTTGAGTAAATGTTCCTGGGTTGTTCTTCAACCTGTGAACCAATTCCTTTGATTGGAGATGGATTTGGACTTCTTCCAGATGTTGGAAAGTGATGAGTGCACCAAATCACTTTTACTTAATTTTTTACTTACGATTACATTTGCAATATACAATTGATGATGATTGTAGATCATGTGATATTCAGTTGTGCCTAACTTAAGTAAATCTACAATTCTCCTTCTGAGATCTTGAACTATTTCCTTAGACTATCCCATTATTCTGATTATTGGTAAATCCAATGGGTAAAATAAAGTCTTTACCTTTTTACCAGCTAAAAATGAACTACTAGCTTTAATCTGTCACCATGACTAACCAGGACCAATTAAGACAATCTAGAAAATTCAGCACTATAATGTGAATGAAACAAAATCCAAATTGAATTCAGACGTGTTCACCCAATTATTTTGTTTTTTTAAACTATTAAAGTTGTATGCTGTAGAATCAATCCACCATGGGAAAATAATGATTCTAATGAATATTAAAAGTCTAATTTGACATGCATGATGAATACATGCAAAGATGTGACCACAAATCGTTTTCCATTTTATTTCTACTGCTTAAAATATTATAAAATGTATAACAAAGTCATTTTAGAGAGAAAAGTCTATGGACGCATATTCTGACATATAGTGTTGAGCCCTCTACACTGTAGAAATGCAAAAACAGTCCTAGGCTTAGTTAAATGACTAATATATCTCAGATTTTCCTGGAACCTATAAAATGTGCAAAATGACTTTAAATCTGAATGAATGATTAGACTCTGATTTTTCTCTTTAGTGAGTGCAACTTCCTCTCTTCTTTCCTTTCATTTCTAAAGGAACAATTGGATAGCACTCAGCCATGTGTTCATGCATTCAGATCAATACAGTCCACTCTCCTTCCTCATCCTCCTCCTCCTCCATCCCTCTTCCTGCACACTTCTGTAGAGTTACCATGCTCTGTGTGTGCTCATATGTTTCTCTTGAATTAAGCACATAAAAGCATCCTTCCAACAAGCAAATCCTAGAAGATGGAAGAGTAAAAATTAAGAAGACATTTTCATACATTCACTTTCGAGAATGGAATGCAAAAGGAAGAGCAGCAAATTTATGAATGTTTCAGTTTGTAAGCCTTATGAATATAGATCAACAGATTTATAACCCTGTAATAAATGAGTGAGTATAGAAAATGAATGGATGCATGGATGGATGGAACTGACCATCCATCTAAAAACAAAGATCTACAAATAAAAAGCTCTTGTATCAAGTCATGCTTTAAAAGAATACACAATGCAAATCTGCCTTATAAAACTCTGTCGTTCCATAAGGAAGGATTAAACTGCTATTACCTCTATTTGTGGCTTATACACACTCCTCCAATGTACATGTGATAAGGTTTTTAGGAAAACATTTAGAAAAAGGACTTACATTAATGTTGACTTGGTTGGTCCTGACCAATAGATGATCTTCACCAAATATTTTCCAAGTGAGAAAATAATGTACTCTCCATTTTTAATGACTAGCCTTCTCTGAATTACAGGTAGCCATCAAGGATTTTTGCGGGGATTCACGGGTTTTTCTGCTTGGGTTTGAAACATAACGATCACTCATTATTCTGTGTTGACAGCTGAAACGCAGGCTACAACGTTTCAGTTTTATCTTATAGTGATCCCTCTAGTGAGGAATCACTTTCACAGCATAAATCGTAGTGACAAACTTTCATCCATTTACCAGATAAATGTACAAAGTCCCTTCCTGGGTTTCTTTAAAGTGAGCTCTGTCTGCAGAGAAAAGGGGTCCAATAAGTATTTGTTTGATCAAGGTCGGTCCTGAGGGGGGAGATTAAGCCCAGGCAAAGTATTTTCTCTGTGTTGGATGTCCTTATTTCCTCTGATGCATGGCAGTGTTTTGATTTGCTTTACAGTTCTCTTGTTTCCATCTGTCTCTGTGGACGGCTCTATTCGATTTACTGAAGGTTTCTTGGCTTAGCTGTAAAGCTTCATTCTTTCGCCAATTTCTCAGATATCCTGACAACAGGAGGGAAAATTAGTTATTCTGATTCTCAGCAGCCTTTTAGGTGCCATTAAAAATGTTACTGATTAAACTGCTGCTGACAGCACTAAAGTGTGATGGAACAAATGATCTAAACAGATTTTCAATACCTACTGTTAACTTTTGGAGAGTGATACAACCTCTTTCAGTGTTTTGCAAAGGAACCTTTGCTCTTAGGTTGAAGTAACTCTTTTTTTTTTACTTTTCTTTCCTAAAATCAATATATATAATAGATCTCACTGAAATTGTACAAAAAGCTATTTAAGGCACAGGTTTGTTCTTTTAGAAAGTGACATGTACATATATACCTTAAGAATGTCTAATACGTTTTTACTAAATTACCCACTAGTGACAGATTCATGCTCTTACAATTCCAGTAAACTGAAACAACAGAATTTAAAAGCTTATCTCCAGACAGCTAAAGCCAAAAACATCCAGCGAAGTATCCAGGAGGTGATCAGTTTAGTAAAATATCCCAGTGAACTGTTGCAGCCACACTCCTGTCCTCCGTTTCTCACTTCATAACACACTCTCACTTCACACTCATCAGGAAACAAAAACACCTGTGTTAAAATTAAAGATATAGCTAATGTATCTTTAAGATCTAAAAAAAATGGCTGTACTTCTATATATCTATGTTTTTCTACTAGAAGCAAACAGAAAAAGTAAAAAAAAAAATCAACACTCCCATGGTGCACCACACACAGGAAGTCATGCTTTATTCAGCCACTGTCAAGACTGTCAAGCCATTGTCGACACTTGGAAGTACAACATTTTTATTCTGACAGCACTGCCACCTCATACAGGCAACACCAACACTAGGATATATCAGGACTGCCAAATATGAACACAGGTATTCATATCCAAGTTAAATTCATGTCTGGGGTTAAATAAGGTGGATGTTGGTATAGAAACCACACACAAACACATACACACACTGTGTCAGCAGCTTTTAACCATGAAGCTGAGTTTGTGGTAAAGCGTTCAAGTGCCCTATTTTAATCTTTACACGCAGCAAAAAGTCAATAACTGATTCAAATGATATTTCAACCTGGAAAGACTCACATAATGGAAAAACAACAAGAAGACGGTTAAAGAGTTTAGTAATGAAAGATTATTTTTTTGGCGCTCAGACCCCTGAGGAAGACGTGAACACTGAAGATGAAATGAGTTTGAATAAACATCTTATGATTATGATTAGGTATGTCTTCCCGCCTGGGATCCAATCCTGGTGGTGGCGTAGGCCTTGGTATGGAAGGAGTTGGGAGCCTATGGTGGAGAAGGGGTGGAGAAAGGTCGAAGCACAGCAGAAGAGTGGTGTCTTCCATGCAGATGGTCTTTAAAAGTGATGCCCTGGGAGATGATTGCCCAAGGAGGAGTGCAGACCTGCCGTTGATTGGAGCTGCCAGTGAGGAGTGATTGGACGAGAAGGGGTGGTGAGTCTTCTATGCTGAATTTTCATTTAAACTCCGTTTGTCACATTTAACACGACTGTGCATGAATTCACATAATAAACATGTAATCTATTTGTTATGGAACTGAAATTGAGATGTATTTGAGTTCTCCAGCATTCTTTGTCACTTTGTTTTGGTTATTTTAAACTTCTTCATTATTGCTCTAAATGCACACCTGAGAAAGTTTCTGGTCTGTTTTATGAACATTTACCATTTTTAATTTTTCACAGATATTTCCATTTAAACTTAATCTTTTTTAATAAATAAAAACATTGTGGAATCTTATGTGTATGATTTTGTACACTTGAGATTTAAATAATTTTCTAACTTATTTTTTTGCACATTAACACCAAAGAATTGACAAAGGGAGCTTCTTGTTACCAAGACTGGAGGTAATTGATGTGTCTACTGATATTGTTTGCATACTTTTTCTGCCATCATGTCTCTTCTGATGACCATGTTGCTTGTACATATTTGTCTTGTTAATTGCATACCACAGATCAGCCACATGTTTATCATGTATTGGATTCTTACTACTGTTTAAATAGACTTACACTCATTAATGCTTTAGATGATGCTGAAGAAAACCAAAGACTGAAACTTACATTCATGTTTAAGGACTGTACTGAAGTTTACAAATATAAATCAGAAATGTTTGGAGTGTATTTAAATTAACCGCCCTTTACCCTGATATCACCAAAGAAAGATATAAATAAAACCCTGTGCAATAAATTGCCTTTTAAAGTCATTTAAGCACCTAACTGATTTCCAAGTCTCCGAATAAATACCACTGTTCTGGGAAACCCTCATAGGTTTGCTCAAGAACATTAGTGAGTAAGCAGCATCACAAATACCAAGGAACACACCAGACAGCTCAGAGATCCAGCTGTGGGGAACTGTAAAGCAGGGTTAGTCAAAGTCTTATTTGCAGTTTGCCACTATGGAGGACCGATCCTGACAAAATTAAAAATAAAAGCAGAAATATATATATTTTGTTTTTCCTTTTCCTTACACATGCATTTTTCATCAAGAAATGTAAATGTTTTTCCTTTTCCTTACACATGCATTTTTCATCAAGAAATGTAAATGTTTTTCCTTTTCCTTACACATGCGTTTTTCATCAAGAAATGTAAATGTTTTTCCTTTTCCTTAAACATGCGTTTTCATCAAGAAATGTAAATGTTTTCTTTTTCCTTTTCCTTACACATGCCTTTTTTCTTTTGACATTTCCTCGTCTCTCCTTTTCCTTTACCGTATGCATTTCTGCTTCATTATGCAAATGAGGAGGGCTGCCTTCTTCTCCCCAGCTCCTCTCCTATTGGTCAATATACAGGAAGGAGGAGGATCCATGTGCAGGCCGAGGGTGTGTCCCAATTCAGGGGCTGGATCCTTCCAAGCCCGTACTTGTGGGCTGATTACATCACAGCGCGGCGCGTAAGGTCTGTCAGATGCTGCCGACAAATGTGTCCTTCTTTTGCCCGATTTGAAGGATGCGTTGTGAGTATCCTTCGCGGTCCATCTTTTCCCATGATTCATTGCGGGTCGAAGTGGTTTGGTCAAACAGGGGCAGCCATGGTGGACCACAGTGGCAAAAGCTGTGAGTAAACTGTTAAAAATTACACTTTCTGTGACACAAAAGAACTTTTACAATGTTTTTAGTGCGGGAATATAACTGTGTAGACGTGAAAAATCTGCTTGATTTATCTAGACATCGCTTAATTTCAAACGTGCTCCGACGTGTTCGGAGTTTTCTGCTCCCACCGTGTTAACTGCCGGTTTGCTTCACCAGCCCTACCGGCGGTGGGGCGAGATAGCCCGGTAGAGATCTGACCGGACTGTCGGCACTGAGCTCCGGCTGCCAGTCATCACAGTGAACGTTAAACCCAAGTGATTTCTAACAGTTTATGTTAGTATTATTTTAATGTATTGTGTCATTTGTTCATGTAAGTCGATTTGACATTACAGGTGATATTAAAGTTAACCTGAATAAATGGACAATTTTATGTAATCTTACTTTTTTCTGTGAAATCAAACTGTCCACTTAGGAATTGACAATCAATTTCACATGTTGTTGTACAAATGAAATAGACAACAGGGGGAAATCTTTGGCGATTAGCAAGACACACTCAATAAAGGAGTGGTTCTGCAGGTTGGGACCACAGACCACTTCTCAGTACCTATGCTTTCTGGCTGATGTTTTGGTCACTTTTGAATGTTGGGGGTACTTTCACACAGGTGAAAGTACCACCAACAGGAGGAGCACTGCCAGAGCCCTGCAAACTGACCTCCAGCACGCCACAAATGTGCATGTGTCTGCACAAATGGTTAGAAATCATGAGGATGGTATGAGGGCCCGACGTCCACAAATGGTGGTTGTGCTCACAGCCCAACACTGTGCAGGGCGCTTGGCATTTGCCAGAGAACATCAGGATTGGCAAATTCACTACTGGCGCCCTGTGCTCTTCACAGGTGAAAGCAGGTTCACACTGAGCACATGTGACAGACGTGACAGAGTCTGGAGACACCGTGGAGAGCGATCTGCTGCCTGCAACATCCTTCAGCATGACCGGTTTGGCAGTGGGTCAGTAATGGTGTGGGGTGGCATCTCTTTCCGTGTGCTCGCCATAGGTAGCCTGACTGCCATTAGGTACCGAGGTGAGATCCTCAGACCCCTTGTGAGACCATATGCTGGTGCCATTGGCCCTGGATTCCTCCTAATGCAGGACAATGCTAGACCTCATGTGGCTGGAGTGTGTCAGCAGTTCCTGCAAGATGAAGACATTGAAGCTATGGACCGGACCGCCCGTTCCCCAGACCTGAATCCAATTGAGCACATCTGGGACATCATGTCTCGCTCCATCCACCAACGTCACGATGCACCACAGACTGTCTAGAGTTGGAGGATGCTTTAGTCCACGTCTGGGAGGAGATCCCTCAGGAGACCATCTGCCGTCTCATCAGGAGCCCAGGCGTTGTAGGGAGGTCATACAGGAACGTGGAGGCTACACACAATACTGAGCCTCATTTTGACTTGTTTTAAGGACAATACATCAAAGTTGGATCAGCCTGTAGTGTGTTTTTCCACTTTCATTTTGTGTGTGACTCCAAATCCAGGCCTCCATTGGTTAATACATTTGATTTCCATTGATGATTTTTGTGTGATTTTGTTGTCAGCAGATTCAACTTTGTACAGAACAAAATATTCAATGAGAATATTTCATTCATTCAGATCTAGGATGTGTTATTTGAGTGTTCCCTTTATTTTTTTGAGCAGTGTATAATTATATACATATATATATATAGAGAGAGAGAGAGGAAAATAAGTATTTGAACACCCTGCAACTTTGCAAATTGTCCCACTTAGAAATCATGGAGGGGTCTGAAATTTTCATCTTAGGTGCGTGTCCACTGTGAGACACTGTGGTACCTAAAACAAGCTCTTTCAAACTTTTCACTTCTTTACTGAGATTTGCTTGCATTTGAAAGTGTATTTCTCTTCAGCTGTACCTGGAATCACGAACTATAATGCTAGCTGAATTATAAATACACTTTTAAAAACACATATAGCACATTTCTTAATCAAATATGAATATTTAAAAGCTTATTTATTCTCAATCACACTCTCCAGCGATACGGTAAGATTACATAAAGTCGTCCATTTATTCAGGTTAATTTTAATATCACCTGTAATGTCAAATCGACTTACATGAACAAATGACACAATACATTAAAATAATACTAACATAAACTGTTAGAAATCATTTGGGTTTAACGTTCACTGTGATGACTGCCAGCCGGAGCTCAGTGCCGATAGTCCGGTCAGATCTCTACCGGGCTATCTCGCCCCACCGCCGGTAGGGCTGGCGAAGCAAACCAGCAGTTAACACGGTGGGAGAGGAAAACTCAGAACACGTCGGAGCACGTTTGAAATTAAGTGATGTCTTGATAAATCAAGCAGATTTTTCACGTCTACACAGTTATATTCCCGCACTAAAAACATTGTAAAAGTTCATTTGTGTCACAGAAAGTGTAATTTTTCAGTTTACTCACAGTTTTTGCCACTGTGGTCCGCCATGGCTGCCCCTGTTTGACCAAACCGCTTCGACCCGCAATGAATCATGGGAAAAGATGGACCGCGAAGGATACTCACAACACATCCTTAAAATCAGGCAGAAGAAGGACACATTTGTCGGCAGCATCTGACAGACCTTACGCGCCACGCTGTGACGTAATCAGCCCACAAGTACGCACTTGGAAGGATCCAGCCCCTGAATTGGGACACACCCTCGGCCTGCACATGGATCCTCCTCCTTCCTGTATATTGACCAATAGGAGAGGAGCTGGAGAGAAGAAGGCAGCCCTCCTCATTTGCATAATGAAGCAGAAATGCATACGGTAAAGGAAAAAGAGAGACGAGGAAATGTCAAAAGAAAAAAGGCATGTGTAAGGAAAAGGAAAAAGAAAACATTTACATTTCTTGATGAAAACGCATGTTTAAGGAAAAGGAAAAACAAAATATATATATTTCTACTTTTATTTTTAATTTTGTCAGGATCGGTCCTCCATATATGCCACAAGTCATGTAGGGGGGACGGCAAACATGGGAAACAGGTGCTTTGACTAGATGCGACCATAACTGTACTTTTTGAGCTACATGCAACATGATTTGTTTGGTGGAAAATTAAAACTGCTCATCAGTCTGCACATTGCATCCCTATGGTGATATAAGGTGGTGGTGCCATCGTACTGTTGGGATGCATTTTTTCAGCAGGTTTAAGGAAACTGATCAGAGTTGATTGGGAAAATGATGGAGCCAAAAATGATGTAGTGGTGAAGGACGGCCTGTTAAATAGCTGCAAAAGACTTTAGAGTACAGCCAGAGCAGCAATGGAATGGTTTGTATCAATGTATATTCATATATTAGAACAACCCAGTCAAAGGACTTATATCTAAATGAGAATCTGTGGCAAGACTTGCAAAGTGGTTCTCACTCTATCCAATCTGAGCTTAGGGCAAAAAGTTATGTCTCTAAATCTCAGCAAAAGGTGGTTCCACTGAATACAAATGCTTGCCATGATTTTTACATTTTTATTTGCAAAAATTAAAGTAATAATAATTAATATTAAATATGTACTCATTGACTTCACTTTACCCCATTCACTTTACTATTATATGCTGCTTTGTTTTGCTCTGTTAAACAAGGTCCCAGTAAAATACAAGGAAGTTTGTGGGAGCAACATGTAGCTTTAAAAACATCAGAGACAACTCTAATTTCATTTTTAAAGGTTCTCTTTATTATGTAAGCCTATGAAAAAGAGAAAAACACACAAACACACCCTAGATTTCTATGGTCATTGTGGTCAGTGTCCATTATCTTCCCTTATTCAGGATGCAGATTCTTTTATTGGAACCCATTTCATTAGGAAGCATTCAACCATGCTTTCTCTCAGTCCTATCTCGTTTACTGGTAATGGACTATAGAATATTGCCAGTGCATAATCTATTTATGGATCATGGACTTTTTTAGTTTTTATCTGTAGGTTGGTGGCTTTAAAGTAGCTCTTCCTCCTCTGCCCTCCATATCCCTCTCCCCGAGGCATCAGTACTCCCTCACCTCTCTCCATGCATCCGTCTGTTCCCCTTTCATCTGTTATTTTTAACCCTCAGGCATGTCTCATGTGTGACGCAGATGGGCGCGTAATGCGGACACAGCAAACTAAAGAGGAAAGAGGTCTGGGCTGGGGATAGGTTGAGAGCGAGACAGGGACTGATGTGAAAGAGGAAACTTGGGCAGACACAGGGGATCTTATTAGGGAGAGGTGGAGCGAGAAAGATGGAGTAAAACATCAGGGGATAAGAGGTGAAATAAATGCTAATTTACACATAAATCACTACTAAACAAGGTCAAAAAACTTTCCAGTCTTTATATCTGCTATCGTTTTGTGTTCCATCCAGCGGCACAGACTATGTCCAAAAACTAAACTCACAGTCAGCACTGCTTTCCCAGTTCTTTCCCATTCCTCAGGACCCCATCTATCTTGCTGAAAGCTCAACACACCCACTCGTTTGTCTGAGCAGAAAGAAGAGGAGTTACATATCAATCTTACGTCACTCAGCAGCCCTCAGACTTTTCATAGAGGCAGTGAATGAGCAGCAACAACACATGACGCACGCCAACTGTCAGGCTGAAGTAGTTGTGTGCTTGCATATGTGTGCGTGAACAGGGTTGCAAATGTGTGGACAGATATTTATTAATAGTTATTATGTGTGGCTGTAGATCTGGACGATGAGCTTGTTCAAGGAAAGATCCAGTAAAAAATTTGTTAAGGTTTCGTAACACTTCTACTGTTTAATTGTGAACATTACATTGCATCACTCACAATTAGAAAATGACGCTAAAGCGGTCAGAACCAACCTACTCAAGATAAACATTCAAACTTATGTATCAAAATTTTACATGCAACAGTGACATCATTCAAACTACAGCCAAATGTAGTGATTAATGAGGTTGCACACATGATTGTATGTTTTTAAATATGGCAGTAAAATTAAATCCAATGACACATTTAGTCATCAGTAAAAGATTTGTTTCGTCAAAAGCAATAAACATGGCTAAGAAACTTCTGGTGGTTTAATTTAATCTGCCCGTAACTCTGATTAAACTCATTATGTTTACTGAAACTGTTTCAATGTAGTCAGTGGGAAGGAAAGAAAATGAGTTCATTATCAAGTGTGGAAGACTTAAGAAGGCTTTTAATAAGAAATGAACAGTTGAATGCAATAAATACTAAAATAACACTGAAGAATAAATGCAGAAATTAAAAACCAAACTGATAAATTGACTTAATGATTCAATGCATTGGAAGAATTCGTTTAAAAAAGCTTTCCTGCCTGCTGTGTGAACATTGTGACTCATTGTAATTGTTAAACGTTAAAGCATTATGTATTCTTTCAGTATGTTGAGTAGCTATCAACAGATAGAAATTCAGGCTGTTTTTCATTAAACATATATTAGTGCCAGAAGTTAAATAATCCCTGATGCTTTTTCCATTACATTTTGCATAAAGGCCTGATGACATCAGACCCAGCATACATATACGTTATATGTATCACTTTCAGTAAGGTACAGGTCATAGTTTTGTAGTCACAAAAACAAATATGACGAAACAGCAGTGATGGGTTGATTTAACCTGCTGTGCCCTCCATGTTTATTAGCGTGCCCCTAGAAAAGATGTGGAAAAAACCATTGAAAATAAATTCATCTTTTATTCTAGCAGCATAATCTCAAATAAAAACAGCTATATTTATTCAGTGAGGAAAAAGGTGTCCCACTTTTTGTTTCCATTCGTACAGAAATATGGTTAGGGTTAAAGGGACATTACAACAGTAATGTCCATTTGTTTTTGATACTTAATTTTATGTAATAATAATAACTTTAGCACAATCATCTCCACTACATATTGTACATACTGTACAGTATTTTATTTTATTTTATTCTATTCTATTAGTTGTTTTTGCACATTTACCTTGGTCTTCTTTGATTGCACGTTTTCCTGACTATCTGCACCCTACTTGTGTGTCACGAAGAGCTGCTGTTTCAAGTTAATTTCTCCATTGTGAGATCAATAAAGTCCATCTTCTCGTATCCTATAATGTGATTAGTCCTATCTCAGTGTCTGACCATGTTGTGTTTTTAAGCTGTTGATTTATGTTGAAAATAAATTCTCAGTGATTATATTTTGTTATTTTTGGTTGGTCTTGTTTGCCACAGTTTTCTAAAATAAAATACAGCATGCTAGTCAGTTTGATATACAATTTTTATGCCAAACTGACATGTCTTGCTGGCTTACTGAGTTTTAGGCAACTTCTGATCAGATAAACTTACCTGGTGGTGGGAACCTCAGGCGGTAAAGTAAAATCTTCTTTACTTGATAACTGGCTCATTACTGCAGTCTAAATAAATTATTGCAACAGCACTGGCTATTCAATAAGTGATAAACAAAAGAAGGAGATTTCCAGCTGATAACTGCTGCCACACCTATGTTTTTGGCTGTGGTGTTTAAATAAAACTAATGGGTACTAATGGACCAAAAGTGTGCCAAGAAAATGTTCCGTACACTATTATACCCGCAAGAACCTGAACCACAGAAACCATGCAGAAGGGATCTATTATTTTATGTTTTTACACAAAATTCTGACCTACCATTTGATTGTTGCAACTGAAATCTAGTCTAATCTCAGAAGGAAATATTGTTCTCATCCGTTTTTGTCCAATATTGGTGAGCCTGTGTGAATTATAGCCTCAGTTTTCTGTCCGGAGCTGACAGGAGTGGTAGTTGGTGTAATCTTTCTGCCATCTCAAACCAATGTGCTCATCGTCCTCTGAATTCTGACATCAACAATGCACAATCATTGATTTCAGGATATTGTCTCTTTTTTGACACTTTTCTGTAAAACAGAAAGATGGTTCTATATAAAAATCCAAGTAGAGGTATCTAAGACCAGAGCGTCTTACCCCAACAATCTTGTAAAGTTCCAAGTCACGTAAATTTCCCTTTATTCCCTATTCTGATGCTTGGTTTGAACTTTAGCAAGTTATTTTCCCCACATTCAGACTCTTTTAAAGGCTTTCGTACTACTGCACTCCTCATGAAGTACTTACGTCACTGATTAATCTCATGCAAATGGAAAGTTTTAGACATAGATTGCAGTTCTTTCTATTACATTCACAAGTAAGAAAAAAAATCAAGAAATTGTAACCAGTGTTCCAATGGCTGAATTCCAATGGTTTAGCAGATTGATGAAGCCCTTTTTGATATGTATCTTTACTTACTGAAAACGCTGCAGTCATCTTGAAATGATGCTTGTAGATAGATTGTAGTTGATTGCTGGTCCAAGTTCTTGGCACACAGCATGAACAGTCTAAAATCTCATAAAGAATGTAATCATTTTTAACCTCAGGATCCTTACTGCCTTTGACCTTCCAATCTAACAGGTACAGTTTAGTTTTATGATAAAGTGTATTTTGTAAAATTTCTTGGCTGCCTCCAGCCTGTCTGCCTGTGTTTTTGTGTCTTTTACTCTAAATCCCTTCTTGTAGCAGATCCAACCTATAATGAAATATATTTTTTCACACCTCATGTAACCTTAAATAACATTTGTTATCCTTTGAGTCCACAATCAAAGCCTTAGAAGACTTCAAACATGTAGTGATTTCTTGTAGAATCCACACAAACCCAGACTTTTTCCACAAAACTGCGTTTGATAGCGCTACCGACTAATTTAAGGGTTATCATCATTCACAGCAGGAGTAGGTTACTCAATGATCAAATGGCTACAAAACCGTTTAATGAAGGGGTGTGTTTGGTGCATACTGCATGAAAGTTCTGTTTGATCCCCTTCATTTTGTCCTCTTGTTTTTGTTGAACTTGGGAAAAAAAAAAATGTCCAGTGAGTTAAAATGTTTCTTTTACTGGTTTTCTGCAAGAGGATGAGTTATGAGCTCTGGTCTCAATCATAATGTCATCTGTTAAAACCCCTTGTAGAAACTGACCAGAGGTAAATGTAATTATACAGAACTAACCGATTTGTGAACTTTTTTACTATTTCAATTTTGTTTAATTGTTAAATTTTATTGCTTCTATGTCTTTCATGTGGTGTGTTAGAGTTGATGCTCCATGAATTTATGTAACCTTGTATTTTATCCTCAGACGTTTCCTCTATTGAGCTTGTGTCTTCCTACAAATATTTGGGCATTGCGATTGAAAACGTAACTTTTAAAAGTCATTTCAGGAATCATTTGAAAAAACTGAGACTAAAAATAGTTTTTTTTCCCCTAGAAGCAGGTCATGTTTTTCTTTTAACACAAGACAACAACTTGTTGCTGCCACCTTTCAGCCTATTTTAGACAATGTGGACATTTAATGTATGAATGCTTCTACACGTTCTCTTCAGTTATTAGACTCTACTTATCATGGAGCGCTAAGGTTTATAACTGGATGTTAACATCTTACCCATTATTGCGCTTTGAACTCTTTAGTTAAGTGGCCATCTGTTAGCATTGGTACATTTTTATCTATGAGTCAATCCTTGACTTGTTGCCCTCATATTTATCTTCTTATGTTTCACCCAAACACACCAGTCACAACCTCCGATCCCAGGATTTCATGACTCTCTGCGTCTGTGCAGTATTAAGAAAGACAGCCTTCTCTTACGCTGCACTATTCACCTGGAATCATTTCTAAAAGGAACTGAAGCTCTCTGATCTGATTTCGCTGGTTGACTTTAATACGCGTATCAAAAATATTCAGAAAATGGCAGTAAGTTCCTGCTTTTGTTCTTAATAATGCTTTTGTGATTATTTTCAATCTTAAACACTTTGATACTGTTTTTTAATATGTACTTGTACTGTTTTGTATATATAACTTTTAGGATTTTATGTAATGTTGCAACAGGTCTCTTGAAAATGACAATTTATTTCTCAATCAGATTTATCCTGTATGAATCCTTCAGAACTCCATCAGGACTTGTAAAGGTCTAGGGTCAAGATCCTGGACACAAACTGTTTTGATTTTTACCTTCAGGTCGGCGCTACAGAGCGCTATTTGCAAAAACCAGACGCCAAAGAAACAGTTTCTTCCTCCAGGCTGTCTCTTTCTGATGAACACTGAACCTTCAGCCTGCCCAGATCGATAAACACCATGCATATTTAACCAAGACCTTTTCTTATGTAAAAAAAAAAAAACTATATATATATATATATATATATATATATATATATATATATATATATATATACAAAAATACATTACAAAAAAAACTTTTATTTTGTTTCATTTTTTATACACTTAATTTCTTCATTGTGAGCAAAGTGGAACCTAAGTCAAATTCCTTGTTTGTGTGTACAAACATTTATTAAACAATGCTTTTTGCAAGGCCCTGTTTTAAAAATGACTCATTGAAAGTTTTATTCAAACTCCAGCTTTTTTTAGAATTGTGTCTATCCTCTTAGAAAATTTAAAGGTGGTATTTGATAACAGGTGGTCCAAATATGCTGGATACAAAAGTTTAAAAACATGATTGGTTCTACTTGAACCACATCTGGATTTGATCCTATAAACATTTGACAAAAAATGAGCAGTGGAAGGCCACAGATATTTTCCTTTTGTTTTTATTTCATTTCTGATTTAGTTGCTGGCCTTAATTGTTTTTGTATTTAGGAAAGTCTATAAAGTAAATCAATGAAAACAATAAAAAGTACTTTTGCTGAATTTTTTATAAAACTAAATCTTTGAGAAATTTAAATTCATATTTTAGGACCTAAACCAAATTAGGACCTAAAGACCTGTACAGCTTTTTTTTCCATCCAATTGTCCAATCATCCATCCATCCATCCATCCATCCATCCATCCATCCATCCATCATCTTATGATTGTCTGAGATTAGGTCACAGAAAGTAGAAACAGGCCCAGGAGGAAAACCCAAACATTGCTCTCACCAGGCATACTTTCCAGCTGATTCTGAGGGATTCCAATGCATTACAAGCCTGAAGAGGTATATATTATTCATACATTGAGTTCTGGGTCTGTCCCAGGGTCTCCTTCTAGTGGCATGTGCCCCAAAAACCCAGAGGAACCCACAACACATTGGATCAGAGGCCCGAAACATAAAGTTGTTCACTTTGCAAAAACTCCTCACACTGAGCATGTGGCAACAGTGGAATAATTTCTTCTGAACAGGAAGAAGCCTCCAGCAGAACGTGGCTCGGTGATAATGACCATCTGCTGTGACACATCAAAAAGGGGAGACAACATGCATAAAAAATTTTAAAACATTAATTTATTGAACCCAAATCATATTAAAATTAAAGGTTTACGATATTTAGTGTGACAGACATACAATGGTCTGCAATTTGCGAATAATGTATGTGTAAGAATCATAAAGTGTCATGATCGAGAACCCAAAGGCAACAGGAGCAAAGAAAGCTCATTTTCATGAGATTTATTTGCAAAACCAAAACTTACAGTCTAATGTAGAAGACACAGAGGTGGCATCAGAACTGTTGAGGGTCTCATGTAAAAAACTGACATGTTAACAGAATAGGTAGACCACAAAGACCAGGCCGAGTAACATAAGCCCTTGCAAAGTGTGACTGACACATAGATACCTCAGTCCTGGGGATGTTGGTTGCTGGGACAAGAGGCAGGTTTTGGTAATCAACAGAATATGTTGCAGCTGAGGGGAAACAGGCTCTAAGGAAACTGAGGGAAAGTTAGTAGAAAAAAGAAACACAAGGAAAATAAATTAGATATTGATCACTGCGCGTCAAAAGCAAAATCACAAATATTAGGGATGAAAATGTGGCAGCATACCTGTGAAGAACAGTAAAGGGGTGTTAGGGTGTAGTCAGGCTTTGAAAGACTAAGGACCTCAGCAGGTTTTCAGGTTTTCAGCATAACTGTAATAGTAAAGTGTTCAGGATAAAGGAAGCTGCTCAGCCATGCCACAAGGAGACCTGCAGCCATCCTCATACAGGATCGGAGGAAAGGGGCAGTTATGGAAATAATTCTGTGTTATTATTCCTCTTTCCAGATTCCAAGACACTGTCTTCAATGTGTTCCCAACCTGTTTTTACAAAGTTCATAATTACTGGTACCTGTGCTAGCTGTTCCCCACCGCTCATCTATAGATCACTGGAGACTGGACCCAGGCGAACCTGCAAGGATTATGCAGATGGATTCCTTGGGTCGGCATTAATCAAACCGCAGATCTTTCCTGCATGAGCTGCTGCTTATCTGAGCTGCTCACTCTGAATTAAGACATATTTTTTACAAAGTTTTGTTTTACAGAGATGTCTTTCTTTTTGGCCCAGATTCCATCTGAAGCTTTCCAAAGCAAAGCAAACATGTCCTGAATGCATATATTTCCAACAGTGCGCAACTTGCACTGATCAAAGACCCTATCTGACATCAAAACAGTTGGAGATGTCCTTGATCAGATTTTTTATCAGCAGTGGAGATAGATTTAGCAAGGCATTAGTTTTGGTTTTCCATAAAGCAGAGATCTGAATGCAGCTATGGTCTTAATAGCCAATTCTTCATGATCCTAGAATGATAGAATCTCTGCACAATTTTCCTATAATGCTGGAGTGACTAAAATGGTGTAAATGTTCTGGTATAAAGAAAAGGAAAGCATTGTTTTGTTGTTTTATACCTTGCAATGTTCATGGCAGAAGATGGCAGGAGACACATGATGAAGACTTTAGGTCAACTGACAGATTCAGTCAAAAACTAAATCCTTACATGCTCTGAAAGTTTAAACTTGAACGTGACAAAAAGGAAATTTAATTATTATGTGTGGATCTCTATGTGTGTCTCTGCTTCTCCCTCATTCATTCACAAGCTGTATTGTAACTCCAGAAATCATTAAGCTCCTAAACTATCCCATAATGCCCTGCTGCTGAGACAGTCCCAATTCACAGAGTGACGAAGCAGCGAGAGCTTGTGTGTGCATGCACTGATCTTCTCATATGAACCCTGTTTGTGTGTGTGTGTGTGTGTGTGTGTGTGTGTGTCTCTGTGTGTCTGTGTGTGTGTGTGTGTGTGTGTGTGTGTGTGTTGGTCTGACGTCAATACTGCTCCGATCTAAATTTAACTGCCCAGTAAGGAAGTCTCATTGCACCTTGTAGGTGTCTTCTATGAATGTATTTATAGAAAGAAACTAAACTGGGTGAGAGAGTGACAGGTGAAGTGTGTGTTTCCCTTGTGGGTATGGAGGGGAAAGGAGAAAAAAAATTAAACAAGGGGTTATTTATGGAGGCAGACTGCCAGGGAATGTTTTCTGTCGGATCTTGTTTTTACCATTGGTTTCACATATAATGTATTTCAGGCAGACTGGATGAAAAAATAAGGAAACTGCTTAGACGGTGCTTCATCTCCTTGCCTATTTACATAAATTACAGTTTTAAAACCTCCAATGCTCATTTAAAAATAGCCTTAAAGTTTAGAAAGTAAAGAGATATTTTAGGTACAGTGATCTAAAAAAAAGTTTTGAAACACAAAAAGCTGAAATGACTCAAACTGAAATAGTAAACATAAGCTGAAATCATAGCATCATGGTTTCATTCTGTGATTAAATGTTCACAGATAACTGAAACTCAGTGCCGAGATTTTCTTTTTTCACTATCCCAGGAGTTAATATGGATATAAGATAATGATGTTGCTAGAAGAAAAATCTGTAGCCCATATTTCATCTTTACGCATACTGTACGTATTTCAAAGGTTTGTTATACCACATATGTATGAAGTCTCATCTTGCAAAAGTTTACATAACCGTTTAACTTTTCACATTTACTGAGGTTACAAGCTCAAACTTTGATGTATTTTAGTGAGATTTTATGTGATAGACCAACATAAAGTAGCACATATTTGTGAAGTGTAAGAAAAAAGATACAGTTTTTGGAATTTGAAAAAGACATCTCAAAAGTGTGGTGTGAATTTGGTATTGAGTCCCCCTGAGTCAATACTTTGCCAAAATTCTAGCTGCATTAAAGCTGCAAACCTTTTATAATCTGTCTTTTGGAACTTTGTCAGCTTTTTGAAGACTGGAACCTGTGCCCATTCTTCTTTGCAAAATAGATAAAGCTCATTGGACATCAGTTTTCTGGACTTACAGATCCTTCAGTGGGCCCTCCCAACAGATGATCTTTAACCTAAGCTCTGCTTTTATGCTTAGCGTAATTTCCCTGCTTGAATATAAACTTTGGCTGCAGTCTCAAATAAGTTTTCTTTCAGGACTTTCTCTAAGAAATTTAGATCCATCTTCCTACCAATTCTAACCCTAGTATCCCTGCTGAAGAAAAGTATTCCCACAGCATGATACTGCCACCACCAGTTTTCATTGAGAGGGTGGTGCATTCAGGCTGATGTGCATAGTTTTCCACCACATATAGGTTTTGATGTGGGACAAAAAGTTAAGTTTTAGTCTCATTATACCAGAGGAAACTGTTACTGGAATTTTTTTATGGCTACCTTTGTTTTCCCTACTCTTCCACACAGCCCAGATAAGTGAACAGCACAATGATCTGTTGTCATGTTGATAGAGTCTCCCACTTCAGCTGTGAATCTCTGCAGCTCCTCTAGAGTTGCCATGGACTTCTTGGCCGCTTTTCTGACCTGTCAGTTTAAAGTAACGGACACGTCTTGGTAGATTTGCAGTTGTGCCATGCTCTTTTCTAGCAGTGGAAATAGATTAAGCAAGGAATTAGTTTTGGTTTTCCATAAAGCAGAGATCTGAAGGCAACTGTGGGTTTAATAACTCTTTATGATCCTAGAATGATAGAATCTATGCACAATTTACATATAACGCTGGAGTGACAGAAATGCTGTAAAGCAAAGGAAATAACTGTCTTCTAAAGTTGTGTGATTCCCTTGCTTTTAAGATATGTGTCATTGTATTCGAAATAGCTCTGACCCACGTACAGAGAACACTCAGGAGAAGTAAAAGAAAGACCATTTTATTGAAACAAACAAAAACTGACAAGAATCTCGCTGTAGGGAAAGACGTGAAGAGAATGGATGAGTACGGGTAACGAAAGGGATAACGAAACTAAGAATAAATGATTAACAAGATGCAGAGATCGGCTTACTGGGTAACAATGGTCAGGTCGCCAGGGGGAATGAGATTCAGGTCTTAGGCAGGAATATCCATTGAGAGTTCAGTTGGTGCTGTTCAGTGCGAGCTTGGGGCAAAGGTATTAGTTTGATGTGTGGTGGCTTACGTTGGAGGGTGGACAGGGTACGCTTGTGGCTTGGCTCAGGAGACATAGAGAGCAGGAAAGCTGCCAGCTTGATGCGAAGACAGAAGATAGGATATGCAATCCTCAAAGCATAGTGACATAGATCCAAAGCATAGGCTTTCAAAATCTGCAGAAGAGCAAAAACAAAGTTAATCGAAGGCCAAAGAACGAAGCATAGACTTAGAGGGTGGCTCAAGTTAGTACCACTGGTGGCAAAACACTCTCGCATTGACATTCTGGCAGCCTTCTGCTTAAGTATTCCTCATGGTAATCAGTGGAACAAGTCGCACCTGTCATCCAGCACACCTGAGAGCTCCAGCACCACCTGGGAATGAGCACATGTAGCAAAAAACACAAACACACACACACACACACACACACACAAACCCAGATCCTGACAATATGTGTGCTACACAATGGTATGTAGTTTAAATGCTCTCATTAAACAGAGCTTCTGAGCTTATGAGCCACAAAAGATACATTTATTCTTTTGATAGCTGGTGGGTAATTTCCTTAGCTTCATTCATACATCGCCCCTTAGAAGCTTTTGAAGCCCCACTGGGATCACACTTTGAAACCTTTTACTCAGGTTCCTCTCCTAACAGTAAATCAGCGAGTGTTCTCTCTGATGGGACTATTGAGAAATGTTGCATATCCAAGTCAAACTCATAAAGGCTTTGTTTTTGTTTTATACTGTTGATTTCATTGGCTCTCTGTTTTTTCGATGAAGGCGTCAGTGAATCAAAGCTGCATCAAACTTTAAAAGCTGCATTGATCCAGCTGTGACAAAAGCCTACAGCACTGAGCCAAACACAGGCAGTGAGGTGGAAAAAAAATGCAAAAGCAGAACTCATACAATCAGGATGCACAGAAAAAGCTGCGAACGATCTTTAAACTCTGTGACTGATGTTAGTTTTTCATGAAGGAGTGACAGTGTACCGCTGACACACATGATGTTTCTTATATACTGGATGTGCTGTGAACACTGATGATCTATTCAAAGCAAATGCTAACCTCGGGTGATTATTTTCCAACCCAAAAGAAGAAAGGCCTCCTAAGAATCTCTCAGAAATCATTTAGATGGCCTTTTAGCTGCTCCCATTATGCAGCCCCATCAGAGCTTCCTTGGCCAAAGAGGAGACATACAAAAACTCTTTCAGTCCAGATGCATAAACCATTTCACAACAGGCAAAAATAGATCGTCACTCCTATTTCAATCTAGCTTTGCACATCCGCCATAATTTATTTATAAATATCTATGTTTTGAAAGAAATTAACCTTTCAAGTTTGAATACATTTGGGAGTCTAATCAAACTGATCCTCCATTCGAATTTCATTAAACCTTTTTCTACCTGTAGATCTATAACATCTATTTAACAGGACTATAGTCAAAATGAACACATGCACATGAACGGCTGGGTAGCATTTGAAAAAACAAAGTATTTTTAGGATTATACGTCCTGCACAGCCCGGCTTTTATCTTGGAAGTGCAGAGTAGTATTGTTCAAAAGCAGCCAATTAAAGAGCTACTGTGGATTTTCAAATTGACTATGGGGCAAAAGTTGAACTTTGATCATACATGATGCAAAAAACAACTAGTAGAATTGCAGAAACTGCTGCAGGTATTTCTCTTTTTTTTACCTGACCCTGAAGTGCTTCTAATAGACCCCACACAACAGATAATTACTGTAATTGTTTACATTTATTCAGAAATGCAATTTTTCACACTATTTCATAGGAGAAGTTGTCGGTGTGCCACATGCAAGTTTTGACTGAAACCAACTTTATGTTTTATTTTCTCCTTCAGGAAAGCAAGTGCAGGGTGAAGAAGGCTGGAGATTTCAGTAGTGCAAAGTTAAACATAATGGAACATACACCGATATGGCATAACATTATGATCACAAACAATGTGTTGGTTGCATCCAAAAGTCTCATCCAGTCTCATCCTTTGAAGCATGGATCCTACCAGACATCTGAAAGCGTGCTGTGGTATCCGTCAACAAGAAGTTTGAAGCAGATCCTTTAAGTCCTGAAAGTTTCTAGATAGGGCCTTGTTGGATCGAACTTGTTTGTCTAACACATCCCATAGATGCTCGACTGGAATGAGATCTGGGGAAATTGGAGGCCAAGAGAGCACCTCAAACTTGTGCTCCTCAAACCTTTGGTGACGCATAATTTGCTTTGTGGCCAGGCAAATAATTCTGCTGCAAGATGATTTCCAGTATATCACATTTTTTTGAATCATCACACTGCCTATGCTGACTCGCCTTCTTCCCACAGCGCACCCAGGTGTTGGTGTTACCTTGCAAGTGACGTACCTTGCAACCAAACATGTAATGTTACAGTAAAGGTGATTGATCAGACCAGGCCACCATCTTCCATCAGTGTTATCCAGTTCCTATTTTTAAGGGTGCATTGTTTGCACGTTCTGCAGTTAACAGGAGTCAGCATGACTACCCAGACTGATCTACAGCTATGCAGCCCCAAAAAGGCCGTTTAGAGATCCACCGACCCAGCAATCTAGCTATCACAACGTGGCCCTTGTCAACCTCACTCAGTCCTGCTTCTAGTGCATAAACTTGGAGGAAAAGATTTTTACTTGCTGCCTAATATATCCTACCCACTAACAGGTACCATGATGAAGAAAGATAATCAGTGCTATTCACTTTACATATTGTTCTGCCTTTGTACCTTTGTGCATGTATTTTGCATGTAAACCCATTAAAAGTGCAAACCTACAACACTACAGAGAAAACTATAAAAGAACAAATATTGTCAAATATATAGTAATGTAATTACTTTGTTGATGAAAAATACAAAATCAGTGTCTGTTGTAATCTGTTACACAATATAGCACAATATAAGAAAAATGTACACAAGACATCATTCAGAAACATCCCTTATTAAACAATTAAAAATAACAAATCAAACCTAAAAAAAAGAAGAAAAAAACATCTGTTAAAGACAATTTAACTCTGTGTTTAAAGCATCGACACAGAACACTGGAACTGATTTTTGTACATAAATGTTTGATCATGGCTGCACAGTGGTGCAGTTGGTAGCACTGTTGCCTTGCAGCAAGAAGGTCCTGGGTTCGATTCCCAGCTGGGGATCTTTCTGCATGGAGTTTGCATGTTCTCCCCGTGCATGCGTGGGTTCTCACCGGGTACTCCGGCTTCCTCCCACAGTCCAAAGACATGCCTGTTAGGTTAATTGGTAACTCTAAAATTGCCCTTAGATGTATGAATGAGTGTGTGTATGGTTGTATGTGTGTTGCCCTGCGATGGACTGGCAACCTGTCCAGGGTGTACCCTGCCTCTCGCCCATAGACTGCTGGAGATAGGCACCAGCTCCCCTGTGACCCACTATGGAATAAGCGGTAGAAAATGACTGACTGACTGACTGTTTGATCATGAGCATCTCTGAATGTTCATTTTAGTGCAAACACAAAGTGTGGCACACAGTATGTGGATAAACATCAGTCTGACACTGAGAACTTCAGAAGGCTGCATTGACGCTGTTCAGTATTGGATTGGATCAGCTTGTGAAGGTGTTCGGAGTTGTTACTTATTCTACTTTCATCAGTTTATGACTACAGACAGTACTGTTTTCATTTGCTGTCGTAGTTGAGAGCTGAGAACTATGTCAATTGTCTGCAAACATTACATCGTTCTCTTCTTCAATGACATTTCAATAAAAGATTGAAGCTGATTGGACAAAATTAGAGGCTGTTTTTTCATCCATCTGTGGCCTAACAATGATTAATACTCCAATGCAACTTCCTGAAAGCTGCCTTATGGTACTTCCATGACTGAACCACTGAAGCAGCTTAAAAGGCCTGTCCCGTAATAGTCTGATCATCAGTGACGCAGGAGTAATTGCCAGGATAACCCACCATAGCCACATGGGCACAGAGAGTTTCTATAAATTCCCACATGTGTGATTGGACTTCTTTTTTATTTATTTAAAAAGAAAAGAGAACAAAAAACCCAGAATAATTAATGATTTCATGGAAAAAAGAAAAGGAAGATGTCAATGCAGAAGTGAGTTTGCATCAGCTTTGGTGCTGATGTTTGTAGACTGCGTCAATATTTTCTTCAGTGGGAATAATAAATAATACAAGGGTGTTTTATCCTAAGCTTGAAAACATAATGAGCTGTTAGACTGCTCTGGAAGCAGAGATGGACTTTGTTTTACTACAAATAAGCAATGCTGGGCCAGATTGTTTTCCATCAGTACAAATCAAATTGAGGTCTCTTTAGAAATGTGCTGAGTGAATACACAGCTAGACTGAGAGGAGAACCTTTCTTAAGATGTGCTCTAGGATATATGTTACTCATACAAGTTAGATAAGTTATTAAAAGTTGGTTTAGTGAGAGAATTTTTAGCTGTTTTGTATGGAATGCCAAAGTGTTCAAAATTAAATAAATAAATGAAACATTATGAAATAAGTATCTACATCAATAAATAATAGATAAACATATAATGTGACAATAAAATTGTGAACTAATTGAATGCATATTCATTTCCCAGCTCATTATTATGAAATATAGAGTATTTCATTCTCCATTGAAAAACAGCATTAAGAAATTAAAGAACTTTCATATAAACGTTTTACCGAATAATTGAAATTATTGTTGAAGTTATGTTTACGTAATTCCATGTCATTTTTTAATGTGATTTTTATTTCAAAATGTAATTTTTGAAAGTCAGCTTTTATTTCAAAAAGCCAGCTTTTATTTTATAAGGGTGATTTTTTCCCCATGGCCATTTATTTCATAATATCCCTTTACAACTGAATGACTGTGGGGCCAATCAGCATCAACGGGCTGGACCTGCATCCTCATTGGCTGAGCCTTGCATAGAGATTAGTTTCTTGGGTGCCTGCTTGCTGAGCAGCTACTGCGCCAGCTCAAGGTTTAAGAAGGATGGTGAAGTTTCTTTAACTTCATTCAGCTCTGGTTACCTTAGCAGATCAAATTGAGGGAAATCATTTATCATATGATGCCATTTTGAGTTGTTTGGATGACATCTTTCAAATGATCGGGATGATAATTGCTCTCCAGAATGTTAGCATGGATGACACCATTGTGTATACCCTATTACATAAAAAAGAATTACATAAAAATAGTCTCAGCAATAATTTCAATTCTTTGGTAAAAACTTTATATGAACATTCTTTATCATTATAAAGCTGTTTTTATATATATATATATATTTACAGCAATAGAGGCCTTTATTTTTTTATTGAAGGTAGACAGGAAAGAGGGGCAAAGAGAGAGGGAGACATTTAGCAAAGGTCGCCAGGGCCAGGACTCGAACCCCAGATGGCCGCTTTGAGGACTATAGCCTATATGTGGTAACGCACTTAACTTAACCCTTACACCACCAGCGCCAAAGCTGTTTTCAAAGGAAAACGAAATATATTTCATTATGAGCCGAAAATTGAAAGGGCATTCAATTATTTCACAATTTGATTGTGACATTACATATTTATCTATTATTTATTGATGTAGGTACTTATTTCATAATGTTTCATTTATTTATTTAATTTTGGAGAAGCTGTGCAAGAAATAAATTCAGTTTTGTGCAGTTAAAAACACGAGTCACTTTAAATATGATTGCACTACATTTGTTGCGGTGTGATTAGATTTTTAAAAATCTAATTAAACTGGTTGAAAAGAAGTGCCATTATATGTTTAATCATCCATTTTATTTGCTTTTAATAGTGAAATGTGATGACTACTCAGCCAAGGTAAGACATGTAGAAGATTCCAGCATTTTCCTAATCACTACTCTCCTCTGAGAAAATATTTGGCCCTACTATGAACCAGCATACAGTAACTATGTCAGGTTCATTACAGGAATTAATATCAGAAAGAATGAAGACATGATTTTGGAAATCAACCCTGCATCTTATTAGAGCAACTCAAATAATCTAGTCATTTAACATTTAAACAGAGTATGTCCAGCAAATGTAAACAACATTTTAGAAGAGTAAGGTTGCAAATATTTGTCAAATTTCTGATTATACTTCTTGAACCAAATCTCACTGTAATTAAGGATAACAAGTACACTATTTTGGCTAAAGTATTTGCTTGTCTGCCTTCACTCACATATGAACTTGAGTGGCATCACATTGTTAATCCATAGGATTTAATATGATGTTGGCCCACCTTCTCCAGTTACAACTCTCCTAGGAAGGCTTTTTACGAGGTTTTAAAGTGTGCTTAGAGGAATGTTTTACCATTCTTCAAGAGGAGTATTTATGAAGTCAGGCACTGATTTTGGACAAGATGGCTTGCCTCGCAGTCTCCAGTGTAATTAATCTCAAATCCATTTGATCAGGTTAAGGTCAGTACTTTGTGCAGCCCAGTCAAGTGTGTTTATGGTCTTTGCTTTGTGCACAGTCATGTTTGAACAGGAAAGGGCTGTCCCTAAACTGTTCTCACAAAGTTGGCAGCATGACATTTATTAAATGTTTTAGTCTGTATTTTAATGCTCCTTTTACTGGAACACAGGGGCCAAGCCCAACTATTGAAAAATAGCTTTGCACTTGGTCTTGTAAGGCCTATATGCAGCTGCTTGGCCATGAAAACCTATTCCATGAAGGTCTCTACACACGTTCTTGAGCCAGTCTGAAGCAAACAAGAACTTTGAATGTCTTTAGCTACTGACTACAGAAAGATAATGACCTCTGCACACGATGCACTTCGTTTTGATTTTATGTGGTCTACCACTTCACTAGATGCTGTTGCTGCCATTTGTTTCTATTTTGTTGTAATCATACAATTAACTGTGAAATATTTGAGAGGGCATTTCACCACTGGAGTAATTGCACAGGTGGTATCCTAACATGTACCTCTTTGTAATTTACTGACCTCTTGAGAGTGACCCATTCTTTCACAAATGTTTGTAAAAGCAGCCTGCATGCCTAGGTGCTTGATTTTATACACCTGTGCCCCTACACTAGAGCCACATTCACCCAGTTGCACTCACTAACGAGCACCCATTCACTCACCAATGGATTCAGGTGTCTGCTCACCAAATTGAGAGCAAATTTAAACAGGTAATTGGCAGCAAATCAAACAATGAACTGAAAGATGCTTTGTGTAGTACAACAGTGTGAAACCGGTATAAGGTTTTTTTAATGGGTGCAGTAAGATAGTTTATGCACCCAAAATAAGTAATTACATGAAGTAAAATGTATGCATGAAAATTTAGATTTAGGAAAGAAAACTACTTCAATATTTTCAGTCATGGAAACATCAACGTTAGATTTAATACAGCTGTTCTGTGAAGACCCCACAGTTCTGTTAGGAAACATTGGGGACAAACCTGCTTCATAAAGACCAAGGAACACAGCAGAAATGTCTGGGATAAAGTTGTGGAGACGTTTAAGGCGGGTTTGGGTTCTAGAACAAAATCATAATCTTTGCAGAGCTGTCTATTTCATCACCTGAAAATCTAAAGGATACATGACAGGAAGAACTTTAATCAGAGAAGTAGGCAAGAGACTTATGGGAGCTCTGGAGGAGATGCAGAGATCTATAGCTCCAGTGGATGACTCTATTAACAGGACAACTAGCAGCTGAGTACTCCAGAAATCTAGCTTTTATAAAAGAGTAGCAAAAAGAAAGCTGTTGTATAGGTAACATTAGATGTCCTATTTGCAGTTTGCTGAAAGCCAAGTAGAGGGCAGATGTAGGAGAATGTGCTCTGGTCAGGTAACATAGAAAATCTAATATGTTTAGTCTACACACAAAACACTATGCAGAAAACTTACACACTACCCTGGATTCCTGCTGTGGAACATGGTGGTGGTAGCATCATGCAGTGGGGGTGTCTTTCAGCAGGGACAAGAGACCTGGTCAGGGCATATAAATAGACGGATGTAGCTGAATACAGGTCTAAGCTGGAAGAAGACCTGATAGAGGCTGATGAAGACCTAAGACTGGATTATGTTGGCTTGTTTGAGTTAGGCACCAAAATGTAGACATAAATAATGAAACATTGCTAGATTTGTTTTGACACCAACATAAAATGTTTGGGGTTTATTGATCACTATAATAGACTGAAAAAGGAGATTAAAGAATGGTATGATGAAAAGATAGTCCAAAGTGGTTGACTTGTTCCTAGGTGTCCATTGTCTCATTGAGTAAATACATGCCTATAGCACATTAATTAAATAAGACAAATCAAAACGAGCAGGATGAGAGTAGCTTTATTGGGCTAATGTGGCAGCAGGATGTGAGCACAGTGGATATTCATATCATTTCCTACTTGATCTCCTCGTTCTTGCTTTGTCCATCACACAAACAAATCCATAATCCTGCCCTCCTTTATCCAGGCTCTGATAGGTTGGGTGAGGGCTGACGTGGGTGAAATGTGGAGCATGAGGGGTGAGAAAGAGGGATGGAGAAGAGAGGAAGTGGGGAAGCCAAGAGATGACAGAGACAGCGAAAGAGGAAGAACAAAGCAGAGAGAGTGCTTTTCAAACCAGATATAGTCTCAGTGGTTCTTGTAATTATCTCCTCTACAACTTCCTGTGACTCTCCATTGGTTGCTGAACTAGAAATAACTACTTACTGTATTCCCTCTATCCTGCACCTCGAACCACCAAGAGGTTTAGGGATGGAGGAGACAGCACTATACCCTCTCTTTCCTCTTCTCCTTCTTTCCCTTCTCTCCTTCACCTCCCCAGACCTCAACCTCTCCCCTGCTCCCTCTCTTCCTTGCCCTCACCGAATTTCACTTGGAGGACATGGTGTAGCAGCCGTGTGGGTGCCACTGCATGTCGCGGATGCGCCTGACGGACTGCATCTGGGGGCAGCGAGCGCCGAACTCATTGAAATGCCTGTAGTCACCCTTTTCCAGCAAGTACTGGCTGCCACGGTACCCAGGGAACTGGTACCCCACCCAGCTGGGGAGGGAAAGAGGAAGCATGTTGTAAAGAGTTTCAAAGGTGCTGTTAAAGCGATTCAATTAATACATTTTGCTTACAAGTCAGAGCAAACAGAAGGATGAAATATGAGTGAGAGATAGGTGAGAAATGTGTATAAAATATGTTGTAAGAGACAGATGCAGAGAAGTCAGGGCAGATAAACATCTCTCAGATAAAAATCATTGATCTATTTGTCATGCTGTCAGGCTTTCAGACACAGAGTCTGCCACCCAACTGTTTGTTTCAAATAGTTCAGAGCACTAAAAAACAAATCAGAGCAGAGAATGAGCTTTGTTTGCAGCAACACCTCTGTGCACACAGCCGGGAACGCTGAGCTGCTGACGTCCACGACAACCTCAGCAAGCTGCTGATGAAAAAGTCTCTAATTCTGCTCTGCCTCTCTCCTAGACAGCTCGGAGTTGGTGATTAGAAAGCTGTTTCTGTCTGTATGAGAATGACGTCACAGATGTGAAAACTGTCTGACACATGCAGCAGCGCGAAGGACTGACTTTTTTTGATGCAGTAGTTTGAGATGCAGAGTGCAATGTTTTTATGTATGAAATATGTATGATCTAACGACTAGAAGATGCAAATGCAGAACAGTCTGTGAGGTAGCCTTAGTCGGGCATACAAAGCAGTGTGTAAAGCACTGCTTAGATGTACTTCTTAGTTAAGTTAAATAAGATCTCAAGCCATGAAGGTGAGACTTGTGCAGTTTACACTTCATGCATGTTCCACCTCATGCTGTGAATATCAAATTCACAATAGATGATGCTGTGACGTAAAAAGAGGAGGGTCGCAGCAACACTTTTGTAATCCTGGTAATATAGTTACCAGATTTAGCCATTTTTCATACCACCTCTTTTCATACCAGTCAGTCAGTCATTTTCTACTGCTTATTCCATAGTGGGTCGTGGGGGAGCTGGTGCCTATCTCCAGCAGTCTATGGGCGAGAGGTGGGGTACACCCTGGACAGGTCGCCAGTCCATCGCAGGGCAACACACAAACATTCATACACCTAAGGGCAATTTAGAGTGACCAATTAACCTAACAGGCATGTCTTTGGACTGTGGGAGGAAGCTGGAGTACCTGCAGAGAACCCATGCATGCATGGGGAGAACATGTAAACTCCATGCAGAAAGACCCCCAGCCGGGAATTGAACCCAGGACCTTCTTGCTGCAAGGCAACAGTGCTACCAACTGCACCACCGTGCAGCCCCCTTCTTTTTATACCAGTTAGAAGCATATTCATTGACTTGGAGGAGTGTCTAACCTTTTTCTAAGAGGGGGTTCTTTATTTAACAGGGGTCTGCAGCTTATGGCTCTGGAGAGACATGTGGCTCTTTAGGTCCAGCACAGTGGCTTGGAAAGACAATGAGCAGAGTTTTTACATAGAAAGCTTAGGAAAAAACTAGTTGGTTTTTTTTTGTTTGTTTTCCATGACAACCACATACTTTTTTTCATCAATTTCCAAAAATCCCAGTAGCAATTAGAATGATTTGCATGGTTAGCTGTACATAGTTTAAAAAGCCTGTCGACATTTCCAAATCCAGCATGACAAACAAAGGTTAAAAGCAACAGATTTATAGAGAGCCACTTTGTAGCAACCTTGTTTTAACATGTTCAGCCTTCCTGGAACCTGCTAAAATAATTGCAGATCAATTTGCTCCTTTGCCAGTCTGACAATACATCCTCTGGAGGGGAACCAAAGTTCTTTTTGTACCCGACTGTTTCAGTTCAAATAAAACTGCAGAAGATTTTAACAGCAAAAAATGGTCAGCACCTGTAACTTTAGCTCTGCAGCAGTCGGGATGAATAGCCATTATGCCTCCATGGATAATACAATTTCCATATAACTAGCCTCAGCTTCCTCTGACTATGTTTATGTCAAACATAGGATGGTTCCTGTTGCTTTTTACATAATATCAAACATATTATATTTTAAAAGCTATTTAACAAACTCAGAAAAACAACTTGTTTGTTAAACCAAAGGTAGCAAACATGCAGGCATAAAGTATTACTTTTGAACTGTCTATGGTTGGAAACATGGGGCTACGTCAAAGCAAGCACTTTCACAAACGCAAAAAAACTTTAAGATACTCACGTTCCACAGCTGACCAGGATGCTTCCCACTCTGTCGGTGAAACCATAGGCAGGCAGGCTTGGAACGTCATCGTCCATGATCTCCATCTTGCGACCTTTGTATTCTCCAACCTCATATAAGCAGATTTTGTGCTTCTCAGGATCCTGCAATGTGTTTGATGAAGAAAAGAAAGTAATGTGGAAAAAAATTGGAAGAGAGCAAGCTTTATTAATGACTGAGAGCATAGCAGAGCTTACCATCCGTACAGGCCTGAAAGACAGAAGGTAATCATTCTTCTGGCAGTTGCTCCATGAATCCCAACGGGGGTACTCGCCCTTTTCCAGGATGAACATTTCACCACAGAAGTTCATCTGCTCAAAGCCCACAAATCTGAGGAAAGGAAAAAATGCAGTAAGGAAGTTGCAGAGGCTAGATTAACATTGATTCTTATTATGGGAGCCTTTCAGTAGTTATATTCAGAGAGCAGCATTGATTACCCTTCATGAGAGCTCTGCTTAGCCTTTGATCCCATTCTTCTGCTTGTTGACTCCTTCTCAAAACTAACTGTTAACATATCTTGGCCTCTGATGCTTCTTTAGGGACTTAGTGGAAAAATAAATAATAATGTTGCTCTTTATTCTGTTATCTGTTTTCTTGTTTAGTTCTTTTATTGTACTCACACTGTAAGTGCTGTTTCTTGGTTTTTATATAAGCAGGGAAGTTGCTGCCCAGCTCTGATCAAAGTCAGATACTATCTCAGAAACTAAAGTTCACACTCCTGATGCACTCTCTGCAAATCGCTCCGGATAAAAGCCTCCCCTGACTGCCTAAAATGCAAATTGTAAAAATGTCACATAATGGAGAGGCACATCTGTGAAATCACCTGCTGTTTGCCCACAAGAGTGGGGCTTCTGGGTATGGTACTTAAACGCGTGTGCGCGTGGATATCACTGTACTTACGGCCCACATTCGACACGCAGGGAGCGCACCCTGTCCATTCCCATGTCACACACGTTCACACACTCGGCCATGATCTCAACGCAGCGGCCCTGGAAGTTCTCCTGGTTGTACATGCACATCTGTGAAAGTAAAGGAAAGAGAAAGAAGTTGGCTAAACTGAGGTGAAGAAGACTTTCCAAAGGAGTAAATGGTAGAAATTGTTATGAAGCCCATGTTGTTCTGGAAACCACTAACAGACTTCCTGAAGTATTTCTCTTAGAAAGCTTTAAAAACCAGCAGGTCGTGGTGGCAGGTTAGAGCTCAAAGGGTAAAATGTTAGGGCAGCTGCTTATCACCGTTTAACAAAAATGACATGATAGAGTAGAGCAGATGTTTGAAAGTCTGCTGTATGTGTGTGCGTGCATCATTGTACCTTGTAGGACATCATGCCCATCTTGTTCTGAGCTGCCTTCCCATCAGGCTGGGACTTGGGTTTCTCTCCTCCAGCAGACATGACTTTAAAGCAGAAGAAGAGAAGCTGCGTTTAGTATCAAACTGTAGTTTTAACCAATTAAGAGTTAACCAACTTCTGACAAAACACCCAGAAAACAAACCACCAGAAGGTTTTTCTAAAAATCATTTTCAAAGCTTCATGTCCCAGACAGATAGAAGCAATTAAAACAATTTAATTTGTTTAATTTTTCTACAACATTTAGTCAATTTTGGTAGCAGAGACCACTTTGTTATTTAAATATTTTTCCTGATTTTGTGTTTAGAGCAAAAATGTTAACATTAACATTATTTTTTAAGAATATAATAACTGTTGTCTTATTTAGAAGGGATAGAACCTAATGAGTGTAAGCTTCATCCCGCTTCTGTTCAGAAATGGAAATTAAATCAAAATGTCATTTTTGCTTTGCTTTATTTTATTGTTTATATTTCTCTCTTTTCTCAATGCTTTATAAAAATAAAATTCATAAGAGTTGTTGCTATTATTCTGTCTGACACATTTTGATATCCCATTTTTTGCTTTCTCTACTTTTTGTAAAAATAAAAAAGCAAACGTGACTGATAAAAGCTCAGTCACCTGAACCCATCTTCAGCAAATATTTAACTTGCAAAACAGAACCAAAAAACAATGCAAAGCAAAGCCTGAGCTGTTTTCCACAGATGGCATAAAAACATCCCTCTGTCTGTTCAAACTTTGCCACACTTGTTCATCACAAGTTAGAGCTAAAAAAAAATCAATGTTTTTTTATCAAGTCAAACAATAAACAATCACAAAACACATAACAAGATGCAGAAAATTACTCGAAACAAATTCAATTTAAAAGTATGAATCTGTTCACTGGCTACCAAAAACTCTACAGTCTTTTCTTATCATGCACCAGCACAGAAATGGATTTTAAAACCTGTCATATTCTTTATGAGCAAGCCTCAATGTTTTGACTAATACTACTGGACAAATTCTTACTCCCAACTTTAACAGACTTTACCGATCAGTATAAATATCTGGAATCTATCTTCCTTCTTCTCTTTTCTGTATGTTGATCACTGTCTTACCTGTGGCAGTGTGTGTGTAAAGGGGTGGACTGGTGGCCCATGTGGGAGGACTCGGGGCCCGTTGTAGCTTTTATACGCTGGCGTCCGGAGTGAGGGGATTATGCAGACAGAAACAAACTCGCTGAGCTCACAGCCCCCACAGAATAGAAATACCCCATCATCAAAGACACAGAGAGACAGTGGATACCAGCTGAAATAAAAGAAAAATATACACGGAAGAAATATGACCAATTGAAAGACACTTTTTGATAGTTATAGAGGACTTAATGAAAGACAAACAATTTAAATAAAGACTTCACTTTTGACAGAATGTGCTGTAAATATAAAGTAAGAAACTGGCTGAAAACGCCACATCAGGGCCCATATCACTCAAAGAAAACCAACAATAAAAATTAGTGAATAAGTGCAAAACAATGTTTTATCTAAATTATTTATTCAGCATGTTCCTTTCTTTTAAAATGACTGAAGTAGTGACACATCAGCCACAATGACAACTACAGCCAATTGGCATTAAGAACCTTTTGTGTATTGTGTTTTTTTCTGTTGTGAGCAGTAGCTAAATAAATAACAATGTCCACTTGCTGTTAGAGATTTGTCTTCCTGCAGCTGCAGCAGTGCTAGTTGCTACCGAGAGCAAAACACTCACGAGATGCTGGGTTTTTAATTATACCTGTATAGGAGGTCTTAGGTGTAAGTATTTACGTCATATACCTTTCAAAAGGTATATGACATTTCTCATTTCTCCATAACGTTTCTACAATAAAACCACAAACGTCAAATTATTTTTAGGGGATTTTTTTCGTTGGTAGATCAACTGAAAATAAAGAAAGAAATTAAACACCTTTTTTTTTTACACATGACATACTGAAAATTGTGGCATGCCTTTATTTGTATTTTCTGTATAATCGTATTTTGCTACGAGTATAGCTGCAAGTCTATTGGTAAAGCCAGCTTTGCACATCTAGATAGAGGCATTTTGCCCATACTTGTTTGAGTTTATAGCTCAAACTCAGTCAGACTGGATGGAGATCATATGTAAACATCAATTTTTAGGTCTTAAGAAATACTCTTATTTTGATTTATGTTTGAACGTTGACTACACTGTTCTAATACATTAAATGTTTTCATCTAAACCATTATATTGTAGCTCTGGCTTTGATTGGGGTTGCTGTCCTGCTGGAAGGTGAGCCTCCACCCTAGTCTCAAGTCTTTATCAGTCTCTAACAGTAGGTACCGGTACGGAGAAAACAGTAATGGAAACGCTCGCAAAGCGAGCCGAGTGGAGTCGAGTAGGGCCAAATCGAGCCACTGGGAAAGGGGCATAATAGGGTTTCTTCCAGGTTTGCCTCATATATTTTTATAATCTCACTTTATATATTCAAAAATCGGACCAAACTGGTGAGCTGACAAAGATGGAACAACCCTCTATGTTTGTTGCCAGAACTAAATGCTTTTGTTCCATTAAATTCACAAAGGGACTATACAGTCAACTATAAGCACCGTGTTAGCAGTGTAATAGCAGGCAGGTAGACCAGTTTCATAGTGAGGCTCCTCACAAAAATATTCCCTTCTGCTCCTTTCAGCACTGTAATAAAGAAATGTTGGCTAAAACAATAACGAGAGAAGCAATAAACTGGGAGAAGCAATAAACTTATCGTTCCTTTGGGTGAGCAAAGGGGTTCTGTGAATGCAAGGACAAAGACTAATCTAAATCTCTGTCATGAACACTGTAGGAGAGGGCCATTAAATTAAAAGTCCTCTGTCTTTTCCTTCCAGTGTGGGTGAGGATAATATTGCACTGGGTGTGGGCTGCAAAAGAAACATCCATGAGTGGCTTACCTTATACAAAGCATGGGGGAATCAGACAGGTCATGAGATGAAACATGAGCTTGCAGGCAAAGTCATGTGACGTGCAGCATCACATGAAGATAGAAAGAAAGCTGAGGCCACAGCTGTGCTCCAGCTGAGATGCCAGGGGTTGACGTAAAGCTCAGTCGCATTCACTGGCGGGCCTACTTTCTGTGCTTTGAATTTGATCAAAACCACAAGTGAGAGACAGTGAGAACCAAGAGGTAGAAGTGGGGAAAATATGAATCAAACACTGCACATCCTTTGCCACTGCAGAGAGACTAATTAAATAAAAATAGCAGAATTAGAATTACTTTATAAAACATTTTTTCACAATAGAGGAGATATTTCTTTTCAGGGCCATTTATTGTGAAGAATATTGAAAATCATGCATCATTTTCCTTCCACTTAACAATTTTGTGCTACCTTGCACTGGTCTGTCACAAAACTTCAGTGAAATATATTGACATTTGTGGTTGTAACATAACACAATGTGGGACAGTCCAAGGTTTTGTCAATACTTTTGCAATGCAGCATTACAACTGAGTTAAATGGAGCACAATTCCAGTTTTGGCACTGACCATTGGCTCAGCTATAAAAACATCTAGTTCATCAATCGCATGGCATGGAAAATAAGTAGTGAACACGTAAACATTATTTTTTTCTGAAAACTTTCATTATTGACAAAAGTATCCAGATGACTGAGTTCAGGCAGTTCAATCCCTTATTTGGCCACACATGCATAAAATCCAGCACCCAGGCTTGCAGACTGTTTGAACAAACATTTGTGAAAGAATGAGTCGCCCTGAGGAGCGGATACAGTGATAGGATGACACCTGCTGAATAGTGGAAGCAATTTGGAATGACAGAAACTCAGCCAAAAAGTGGTAGGCCATCTAAAACCACAGGTTCGCATGCGGAAATGCATCATGCTCAGAAGTCATCAACTTACACACCTCTAACTTCACATGGCCTTCAGATTAGCTGATGTACAGTGCGTAGAGAACTTCATGGAATGGGTTTTCGCGCCTGAGCCGCACTGCATCCAGAGCATGCATTACCATTGGTGTAGAGCACACTGCCATTGGAGCTGTAGAGACGTGTTTTTTCTGCGGGGACAAATCTTGCCTCTCTGGCATTCCAGTTGACATGCCTAGATTTGGCAGTTGTCAGGAGAATAATTACAGCCAGACTTTCTTGTCCAACATCAGTATCTGACTTCACAAATGCTTTTCTGAAAGAATGTTGTTGAAAACTTGTGCAAAGGATGGGCCAACATCATGTTAACCTCTATGGATCCAGAATGTTATGTCTCTCAGGTTCAGATGTTGTTTTTAAATGGGTTATATAAATAAAATTGACATTGACATGTGATGCACAGAATTGGGTATTAAACACACATATTTTTCTAAATGAGTCAATAAAGCATTGACATTGACATGATTCACACCCTGAAATAAAAAATTAATCTGAAGAAATGGTCAGTCAGTCAGTTTCTACCACTTATTCCATAGTGGGTCGCAGGGAAGCTGGTGCCTATCTCCAGCAGTCTATGGGCGAGAGGCAGGGTACACCCTGGACAGGTCGCCAGTCCATCGCAGGGCAACACACAAACAACCATCCACACACTCATTCATACACCTAAGGGCAATTTAGAGTGACCAATTAACCTAACAGGCATGTCTTTGGACTGTGGGAGGAAGCCGGAGTACCCGGTGAGAACCCACGCATGCACAGGGAGAACATGCAAACTCCATGCAGAAAGACCCCCAGCTGGGAATTGAACCCAGGACCTTCTTGCTGCAAGGCAACAGTGTTACCAACTGCACCACCGTGCAGCCCCTGAAGAAATGGTCTTGATTATAATATATTTTTGTTACCTATTTTTGCTCCGGTTTTCCGCTCATTTTGTATTCACTGCCTATTACCAAACTACTTTATTTTCCCACTTGGAAGGCTGTGTTGAAAGCTGATTAATTCAAGCTCAAGGGATCTTTAATAGCCTTGCATAGGAGAAATCTGTGTTGGATAAAGGGCAGTGCTGCAAGACATTACATAAATATAACAAAGCAAGCAACAATGATTGCAATAATAAACGAAGATGTAAAAAAGGTTCATAGTAAAAATCTTAAAACACATACCAACATTTATCTCTGTTTTTGTTCTCCTCCAGCCAAGCGGTGGTGTGTTTGACTCATCTGACTCTTTTAAAGCCCAGTCTGCTGTAACTTAATTTCCACCCCTCATTCATCAAACCCCAGTTAACCTCATCAGTCTGTTTGTCCTTCACGTCATCAAACCATTTGTTGCACCATAGGGTTCAATACAACTATGTAAATTTGTCATGACAGAGATTTATCATGTTGCATAAGTTGTATTTCTGCAGCTCAAAATTAGAAACTACACACACATGTCAGTCTGTGCAGCATACAATCTAAATAAAACTACATAGTTATACTGTTATATCACTCTCTTTTATGTTAGAGCAGGGCCAGGAGGGTAAAAGGTTAACAGACAGCCTTAGATTGTACAATAATAATGGCAACAAAGCTTGTCATTACTTAAGGCAGTGTAACTGCATACCTGAATGCACAACTAAACACACCTTTTACAATTGACCTTTCCCCTGATTTTTCAAAGCAGATATGTGATATCTGATCATTGTAAAATGTTCTTTTTGACATTGAAATGGCCTTTGTAAAACAAAAAGGCACTACCATATATGGATGATAACACACAGAGCGAGGCAGCCTATTGTTGTAAACAAAAAAACGATTATCTTACTGGACAAAAAAAAATTTTAAAAGGAATATTTCAAATGGATGCAAGGCCACTTATTAGTGATTCAAAACAGTTTGGAGAGAGCATTCTGATTTTTGCCACAGATCCTTTATAGAGGCAAAGTTGCTGAGGTTTGTGAAAGTGAAGTTAGTGGACTTCTCGTCTTCTCTCTATTCAAAACACTCCATGCCCCAGGATTTTAAACAATTGGAAACTTTTTTGTTGGTAGCATTTTCAACTGCATTGTATTTTCTTTCATTCATTCACCTTTATTTTCATATTTCTAAATTCCAGACATGGAAAGGAACATATCCAATGGCAATTTTTAACATGGGTAATATGGCTGCTCACCCAGAGCACCATGGTATCAGAGGGTAAAATGAGCATTTGAATAAAGTTATTTGTTTTGACAAGTTTTCTACTGCTCATGTTTGTTTTTAATCAATAGAGAGGGTGTGCCCCCTTTACTTATGTAAAGTGTAAGCACTGTAAGAAAATGAATCTGTGCACCACAGCTGGCTATTGAAGTTGGTGTCTGATTACAGATTCCTATTTGGTTGAAAATTAAAAGGTTGTTTGACTGTTTTCAGTGATTCTAAAAAGTTTTTCTTCAGCTCCAACCCTTGTCACAGTTGAACTAGACTATTTGACAATGACCACATAGTATTTTGAGACGCATGCAACCAGTCTTCTTTTGGCAAAAACACAAAAAAACAAAATGTTTTAATATTTTTTTAGAGTCAACACAACCTTCAATGAGAGAAGCACAAAAGCAGAACCCAAGCACATTGTGAGGGTCTGCTGGGAATGTCTGGCGAAGCCATCCGCCAGGGATGTATTCATCTCCCACCTCCGAGAAAGCTCTGACCAGATTTCTGGGGAGGGTGGAGACACAGACTCCAAGTGGACCATGTTCTCCGCATCTATTGTCGCGACGGCAATCGCCGAACTCGGTGGTGGACACCGGCAGTAAGGGATGCTGTCAAGCTGAAGAAGGAGTCCTATCGCCTGTGGTTGGCTTGTGGGACTCCTAAGGCGGCTGACAGGTAGCATGAGGCCAAGCATGCCGCGGCCCGGGCGGTGACAGGGGCAAAAACTCGGGCCTGGGAGGAGTTTGGTGAGGCCATGGCGACGGACTACCGGTTGGCCTCGAAGCGTTTCTGGCAAACGGTCCAGCGCCTCGGGAGGGGGAAGCAGTGCTTCGCCAACATTGTATTCAGTGGGGATGGGTTGCTGGGGACCTGTTGCCGGTGCATGTTGCACACACCGGTCTTGTTCATAACTTTAATGGACAGGATTTCTTGGTGCAGCCAAGGGACAGAGAGGGGTCTGGTTTGGGGACCAGTGGATTTCGTCTCTTCTTTTTGCAGATGACGTGGTCCTGCTGGCCCCCTCTAGCCAAGACCTACAGCATGCACTGGGGTGGTTCACAGCCGAGTGTGAAGCAGCTGGGATGAAGATCAGCTCCTTCAATTCAGAGGCCATGGTTCTCGACCGGAAAAGGGTGGCTTGTCCTCTTCAGTTTGGAGGGGAGTTCCTGCCTCAAGTGGAGGAGTTCAAGTATCTTGGGGTCTTGTCCACGAGTGAGGGGAAAATGGAGCGGGAGATTGACAGACGGATCGCTGCGGCTGCCGCAGTAATGGGGACGCTGTGCCGGTCCATTGTGGTGAAAAGAGAGCTGAGCCAAAAAGCGAAGCTCTTGATTTACCAATCGATCTACGTTCCTACCCTCACCTATGGCCATGAACTTTGGGTCATGACCAAAAGAACGAGATCCCAGATACAATCGGCTGAAATGAGCTTCCTCCGAAGGGTAGCCAGGCATTCCCTTAGAGATAGGGTGAGGAGCTCGGAGTAGAGCCGCTGCTCCTCCACATGGTTCAGGCATCTATACCGGATGCCTCCTGGACTCCGTCCTCGGGTGGTGTTCCAAGCACATACCACCGGGAGGAGGCTGGATGAAGCGGAAGACGACGAGTACGAGTACGAATTTTTTTAGGGTCAACATAGCCTTCAATGAGAGAAGCACGATAATAATAATAGAATAATACAGGCAGGTCAAACCTTCCCTTCATATTTTTCTCTGATTACAGATTCTTTAAAACACTGGTTAGATTTATGAAACCTATTTATGAAAACAAAAAGACTAATATTGTAATTTCTACTAAAAACAGGTTTAAATCATTTCCCATCTCAATTTAGTTGTCCCAATATTGTTTATTGTAGATTTGGTGCAGAAGGGGCTTGCCCAGGGCAGCATCTATGCAAAACCCCTACAAGCCTGAAAACAAACGAACAGGAAAGCTTTTGGGGAAAACTTTCATAAATGCATATTAACAGCAGTTTCTACAAACAGTATAATCTGGTGGGAATTCAGCTGTAACTAAATAAAGAAAAAGGTATATTAAAGAAAGTAGAGCATTCCCAGTGAGAATGTATAATCCAAAAACAAGGTTTATGTCGTGTCTAGGTGTGATCTAATGATCTAATAAAAAGTTGGCACTGTTGTCCTTAAAATATTGTAATCCAAAACAAATTATAATAATGATTGGAACCACAGCATTGGTTATATATTTATTAAGTATAATAGCCATTATCTAAATATTCCCCTTAGGGGCACCATCGTTATCGCAGTAACCCCTGATGGTATTTCAAAATCCTGCGCATTCTCTGCCTATAGTCCTCATCCATTGTTCCTCTATATACGATGGCACTGCTGACCTATACGATTAAACCAAAACAGCGCCGGCATTCTTCAGCCGCAAGTCTGCGAGTCCTCTCTATATGATCTGCTGAGTCGACAGGGCGCTCGGGGTTAACAAAGACACAGAGACACAGAGGTGGATGGGACGGGAGCGCTGAACGGTATCCCACCGCGTTTGTGTGCGCCCAACCCCTTCTTTTACTTTACGCACAAATATTAACGCAGAAGCGCCTCTTTTCCCAACCTGCGTCAAGTTGGTCACTGTTAGTTAGATGAACTCTCTCGCAATCTAAAAAAATATTTCCCAAAAGCATGTTTTTGAAGCAAATGTTCTCCTTTTTATTCCATTAAAAAAAAAAAGAATACATAAATAAATACATATACGAATAAACGTGAAAGTCTGAAAGAAGAGAGTTTGCCATTTTCAACAAAAGTCAATTCCAAAATAAAAAGGAATTAATTAAAATTTAACAAATTTTGAGGAATTAATTTTGTCTGGCATATTTGTTATTTTTTTGTAAGATACATTAGTAATTTTCATATTAATGTTACTAATAGTTCAACAGAAATGAAACAAGAATTTATAAAGTGTTATTTGAAGTGTACTTTTACTGCATTACAGCATCAGGTGGGTCAGCGGATGATGTAGAACTTTTATTTTGAAGGATTTAGCCGGAAGCAGTTGGTCTTATTTTAACACACGTGCTGGACTCACCTTTGCGCTCATTAACCAGCAACAGCTCGCGCGCGTTGCACGAGCACGGCGCGTGTCCGCCGGTATAAAACAGAAGCTCCAGGTTGAGACAAAAGGATTTGTTGAGTGAGGACGCCGAGGAAAACAGCGAGGTAAAATTTAAATTACCGAATAAATAGTCAACAGGAGTTGTTGTTTTCTTTCTTTCTTTCTTTCTTTCTTTCTTTCTTTCTTAAAAGTAGAAAAGGTGCAAAAAAGCTTCTTGATTAATTAGTAATGTTTTTTGTTTTTATTTTATTATTTTTATTGAATTAGTAAATTTCCCTTGTGATTTTCCTGAAATTTTCTTTTTTTTTTTTATAGCCATGAATAGAGTGTCTAAAACCCATGTTCTTCCCGGGCATGGGCACAGCCCCTTTCTTTAAAGTAAGATCACACTTTCACTTAAACTGAAAATACTTGTTGAAAGGACTGGCTCAGTGTCCTTTCCATGTTCTCCTCCCCCATAGGTGACTGTGTTTGAGCTAGAGCACTTCCAGGGCAAGTGTCTGGAGTTCACCTACGAATGCTGCAACATTCACGACTGTGGCATGGACAACATCCGCTCCATCCGAGTGGAGAGTGGAGCGTGAGTCACACAGCCTGTACGCCTGCAGGTCCCAGTGAACAGATGACTGATGTTGTGTGTCTGAGTGTGTCTATATATGTGTGAGGATTCTGCATCCCACATGCATGCTACATGCAGCTCAAACAGTAGAGGGGAGATTTGAGTGAGGTGAGATAAATACATTATATAGATTAATTTCACACAAACTAATGTTTTCAAGCCTTTTTGTTTTGTTAATTATGACAAGATTAGAATATTACATCACATCAATAAAAAAAAATCTTTTTTTATTACAGAAATGTGGGCTTTTTGATAGGTATGTTTTATACCTGCTTAAAGGTTGTTATTTTCAAAAAAAATACTCTTAATCTGACAAACAATCCTCATTGAAACACATATTCTAATTTATTCCAAATGGATGATGATGCTAAGCTTACCAGCAAATTAGGTACAAAGTAGCTTAAGGACCAAATTTACCTATCCTTCTGAATTTAAAAAAAGTTTAAAACAATTCTGTCTCTCATTATTCTAGTATTCATTCAACAGAAATAATTTTGGTAATCCTAAATGAACTAAAAAAGGAAAGGTTTGTTGGTTAGACTGAGAAACAGGCTATGTGTTTGTTAATACAGTGCAACCTGTTTCCAAATCCGGTGTATTTTCTAGAAACATCAGCATACAACAAACTAAGAGGCTGTATCAAGTTAGGCATACAAAAAAATAAATGTGCCGCTAAAAATGACTGAGAAACTCTGGTTTAATACTCATGCTAAAAAATGATTTGCCAATAGCTCAGACAAGTCTACTTCTCACTTTGTACTATAGTTTGAAAATAACCACTCTTGTTATTGTATTTCAAAGAAAAATGATTGATTGTTGTATTTGTTCGTGAAAAGCTACCATTTATGAACACTGAAGTCATAAAAATATTTCAAGAGTAAAAAATGTGAAATACAAATCAAACAAGTTCATATTTACATTTTATTCTATGTGTCTGATGTCAGCTGCCTGGTTGTTGTAAAAAGTGTTTGCAGTTTACATATTTTAGCCTCTTTGTTACTAACATACCTGAGACTGTCACTTTCCCCACTCATATCTGCAGCTGGGTAGGTTTTGAGCACCATGACTTCCAAGGCCAGCAGTTCATACTGGAGAGGGGTGAATACCCAACTGGGAAGCCTACGCTGGTTCGCTGTCCTACCACACTGAGCGCTTCATGTCCTTTCGGCCCATTTATTGTGCTGTGAGTATAACTCCAGAACATTACATGTCCAATGAATGAGAAGCCTTGGCTTTGCACCTCGCCTGAAGGTCAATTAATGCTAACTGACTCTCCACAGTCTCACCAAAGCAGCCGTATGATGATTTTCGAAAGAGAGAACTTCGTGGGCCGCTGCAGCGAGCTCTGCGATGACTACCCATCCCTGCAGGCCATGGGCTGGTTCATGCGTGAGGTGGGCTCCATGCATGTGCAGTGCGGAGCGTAAGTCAGCCTATCGGCCCCTTTTTTATCGTAAAGAAGCTTTAGACAATTTTAAAAGACAGGGTAAAGAAAGAAAAAGGACAAACAAATTCAAGCAGGAAATGAACAAACAGAGGCATCATCACTGAGACACTTTTAAAACAATGAAGCTTAAATGCTCTTTTTTTTCATTAAAAGGAGCACTCATTAAGTTAGTCATTCAGTGCGATGAGAAACAAAAGTGTTTTTAGATGTTATTCATCATCCTAAAAACTCAAGACAACAGGCATCAGTGTAAAAAATTGAAGAACTAAAAAAATAACAAAGTTGTCTTAAATCTGAGAGAGAAATACTCATGCTAAGAGAAACGCAAACAATGGAAAATTAAAAAATATTGTGGAAAACACGTAGAAATGTAAACAGAAAAAGATCGCTCAGGTGTCATGAGAAAGCAACAAGAGCCCAGGTATTACGTTTAAACAGTTTGCCGCTGCTGCAAGTTCTAAAATAAAGGACCAGTGTTCACATGTTCAGTCCAACATTACATATATTCCAAAGCATTATGAACATACACTTTTTAGCCACTTTAATAGGTACATCTGTTCAATTTTGTTAACAAAAAATCAGATCATCACATGGGAACACAGCTACTGAAAATAACTTGAAGTTCAAGCTTATCATCAGAATGACGAAAAAAGAAATATAAGTGACTTTGAAGGTGGCAAAGTGTGATTTTTGAAACTGCTAATCTGAGGAGATGTTCATGCACAAGCATCTCTTGGGCTTACTTACAATGGATGGTTTAGAAAAGACAAATTATCTCGTTATCGGCCGTTGTGTGGATGAAAATGCCTTGTCAATGTCAGAGGTACCTGGGATAAAGATTCAAGAAGATGGAAAGGCAGCGTTAGCTCCATCAACCATCTCAGAATGCTCAACGCCTCAAACCTTGCATCAGATAGGCTACAGCAGCAGCACCAGGTGCCGCTCCTGTCACCTAAAACAGGAAACTGAGGCTACAGTTCACAGAGGCTCACCAAAACCCGACAACTACAGATTGGATAAATGTTGCCAATCATTTTTGATTTCAGCTACAACATTCAAATGCTAGAGCCACAATTTGGGGTAAACAACATGAAATCCTGCATTGTATCAATGGTCCCTTTATGAGGTCAGTGCACCCATCATCTGATGGCTACTTCTATCAGGATAATGCACCATGTTACAAAGCTCAGGTCCTCTCAAACTGTTTTGACTTCTCTGTACTCCAATGACCTCCACAGTCACCACATCTCAAATCAACAGCACACCTTTGGGACGGGAATTAGCAGGAGATTCACATCTTTGATGTCGACAAATGTGAAACAGCTGTGCGATAATACCATGTCAATATGTGATGCTGCATTGAGTAGTTCTGAGGACACAAAAGAACCCAACCCGATACTGGGTGTAAATAATAAAGTGGCCAGTGAGTTCATTGTGCACATCAAATCAATTGCTAAAAGATTCATACTGCGCAGAGGTTTGGACAGATATAAAGAAAATCAGAAATCCAATTTTTCTGTTAACGAAGTAGACTATTGTGCTCCCGCTACTTTTTATTAACAAACAGCCCTGAAGTGTGCTGAATTGGTACATTTTCATATTGCTCAAACTATTTTTTTAACATTAGAACAATTTGCTTCCAAACTGTGTTCAGAAATTATTCCAAACTAGACAAAATAAGTACGAACCCATATTTTAAAGACATTTGTTTCAGTTAGAGGAGTTATTTATTTTTATTCCTTCTATGATAAATTACTTTGTTAAATGAAAACTGTGGTTTGCAAACTCAAAAACTTACTTTTAATTATATAGTGTATAGTACTAAAAAGACAATGGTAAAAGGTAGGTAAAATGATTGGTTAATTTGTGTTTATGCTATATTATTATTTTAGCAATTATTATTGTATCTTTTTTTGTTTTTTGTTTTCTTTTTGGTTTGTTTGGTTAATGTTCAAAAAAGCCCAAAAAAAAGTGCTGACTGAATCTATTTTGCCTTAGTAAAAATCTGTTGAATGATTTCTCACCTTTTATTTATTTTTATTTCTTGATTTCAGAAAATAATTATAGTAGCCATCTGTACTAAAGGGCTTTTGCTATTGTTGCTTTTAGGCTCAAAATTCTTAGTTTTCAACTTTATTTTCATCATTATCTGCCACCTTGCTTTGGCATTTCATCAAACAGAACAATAAGCATGTTCAAGAGTGGAAGTGGGAATAAAAAAAAACTTTTACCAGGCGCTAAACTGACGAGGTACAACAAAACCAACAACCTCTCAGGGGAAAAGATACAGAAAATATGCCTTTATAGTTGAGACAACACTTAGTCTTTCAGTTTTTAGTTTTTTAAAATTGTATTTTTCTGGTTCCTAAATGGTCAAAACCTCCTTTACATTTAGTATTTATTACCTGCTAAATTGGATAATAATGTTAATAGTCACCCTTCAGGTAATGTGGCTTAATAGATGGACACATTCTTTACTTTGGACAGAAACAGGTAAAAGCATTAGCAAAATATTTCGCTCCTTGAGGCCCCCTGCTGGCCCCCGAGAGCACCGGAGTTCTTACACAGATAATAGATCAATAAAATGTATTTATATTCAAGCTTAAAGGTGTAATTTTTTGATTTACTCAAATATGTTTTGAATGCGGGGCTGCACGGTGGTGCAGTTAGTAGCACTGTTGCCTTGCAGCAAGAAGGTCCTGGGTTCGATTCCCAACCGGGGGTCTTTCTGCATGGAGTTTGCATGTTCTCACCGGGTACTCCAGCTTCCTCCCACAGTCCAAAGACATGCCCGTTAGGTTAATTGGTCTCTCTAAATTGCCCTTAGGTGTATAAATGAGTGTGCGTGGTTGTTTGTGTGTTGCCCTGTGATGGACTGGTGACCTGTCCAGGGTGTAGCCCGCCTCTCACCCATAGACTCCTGGAGATAGGCACCAGCTCCCCCGCAACCCACTATGGAATAAGTGGTAGAAAATGACTGACTGACTGACTGTTTTGAATGCTGAATATAAAAGGCTTTTGTTTTTAGAATAAGAATTTAATCAGAATTTAATGCTACAATTGAAGTGATTGCTGCTGCTTGTGTATGTGGTGGGGTCATTACTCATGCTACATATTACTGTTACAAATAAATCTGGACAAATAACTGATCTTTTATTAAGTTGCTTGGAGAGTTTCTACTAAGGTTAATTGGCCTCTCTAAATTGCCCTTAGGTGTGAATGGGTGCAGAAAATGGATGGATGGATGGATGGATGGATGAATAGATGGAGCTGTACACCAGACACAACTACAGACTAAATGACCATGTCAGAGAAATAAACATCTTCCCAATCCCGTTTTATTTATTTAAAGATAAATTAAAACATTCCAAAGAAAAGCAAAACAAAGAAACAAGGCATAAAACACATATGAAAACTCATATAAGAGCTACCTTGGGACTTCTATAACTTAGGATTGGCTCTGACCTTTGACCATTGACCAGACCAAAATGCTGTACTGTCATTATGTTTGTTCAAGATGGTTTTGTGGCCTTGTGATGGAGAGGTAAGATGCCCAGATTGAACCTTGTCTCTTTCACATTTTTGCAACTGTAACACAATAAAAGCCACTGTGCATAATAGAAACAAGGTAAACAGCCATCTCATGCAATCATATCAAGGGGTAAAAACATATTTTAGTGCTCAATCTAATTAAAAAGTCTTAGCTTGAGCAGACTGGGACTGCTCTCTCTATAATCTTTCCCCTTTTTGGCTCTGCCTCTCCTTAGCTTTGTGTGCTACGGGTACCCGGGCTACAGGGGTCAGCAGTACATCATGGAGTGTGAGAGGCACAGCGGAGACTACCAGCACTGGAGGAACTGGGGCTCCCACTGCCAGACACCAAAGATCCAGTCCATCAGACGCATCAGGCATTGAGGAGCCACAGATCAGCAAATTCACGCATAAACATCTGTTTAACGAGTTTTTCTTGCAATGCAAACTGTCCAAAATCTTGCCTCCCAGCGAAACTAATTAGCAGCTTTTATTGCTGCAAGCAGACCCAAGGTAGGTATGTCATCTCAGGAATAACTAAACCTGTTTAGATAAGTATAAATTGTCCATGAATGAATATAATAATATTATGAAGCAAAATTAGAAGATTTGTATTTTGTACATGCTACAACCTTCTCTGATCCATCTAGGTTGTATTCATGGTTTCTTTTGCACAGGTAATTATCTTTAAACAGCATTTTTACTTCATTTTGTATATGAGTAACAGAGACAAGCAAAAGTGATGCCATTGTTTCCAGTCTCTGCTACAGAGGGTTAATTTTTAAACACTCTAAAAGACAAACTCATTGCTAATCAGTTTATTTTATGTCAGAACAACCTTTACTCTTTCACTCCATCTCAGTATAATTACCTGAATACACACATGTACTAAAAACTTATTTTTTTTAAGTAGGTCAAATCTTTTTTTATTTTTTATGGCTAGAACAAAATCAGTTTTATTTGCCAGTTTTTTTCATTCTTAATCAGCTTGTACTTTTACCTAGTAGAAAATAATTAGTTTTTACTGAGGCAGTCTATGTTAAAAAGAATTGATAAAGTGCTATCTCTGGTTCGGATGATGAGCCACACCTTTAATCACTGGGCAATCCTGCGTAAAGAGGACTCACACACGTGGAAAACTTTGTTTTGGGCTACCGAGGTTTCTCAACAACCTCATTTATTCTTCCTTACCTCGACTCCACTTCTTTCCTCATCTGTGTGCCCTTATCCCCTTTACAAACTGTCATGTCACCTGTGGTGGATGCTTCTACCACCACTACAAAGTGTTAGTATTGTTTCATTGTTTTACATTTATTAGTTTCAGATGACACTATACATAAGTTTAAGTTATTTTATTTAGACAGATATTTTCTAATGGGTGCACACTTTAAGATTTGTCTGAATGGTTTACTTATACTTGTTTTTTTTCTTTGAGGTTCTGCAAATGCAGACGAGCTGGAGGTGGAAGCCAGGAACATACCATTATTCCAAAAGACTGAGGGGGGGGGACTTTACTTCTTAACTTGTTAAAGTTGTTAGTTATTTTGTCACTTTAGTATTCACTTATTTGTGTTAAGTTAAAGATTAATTTGTGTCATTTATGTTTGTTAATTAGTTTGTATGTATTTTTCTCATTTGTTCTTATGTTGTGCCTTCCCCATTTGAGTCTAGGTTATTCCACCCCTATTTAAGTAGTCTTTGTTTTTGGTCTGGAGGTCAGTTTTGTTTGAGTTTTGTTGCTGTTCAGTTGACCCCAGCTGAGTTGGGCCCAAACTCATGTCATTTATTATCTGAGTTATTTTTGTATTGAAGTTTACCTTTTTGTTAACTATTTTTGATAGTATTAAATTGAAGTTTTTCCTAATTTTGAACACCTTTTGTCCTTGCTTAAGTCTGGTCCACCACATCACCCATTGAACTCATCCCACCTGTACGTCTTCTTTTTCTCCCATTCATCCTAGTCATCAATGTTTGAGACCCTTCTGATCCCACCCACTCTCTCCATCACTCTTCCTAACCATTTTTTATATCACTCTCTTTATCCCTTGTCATGACCCCTTTTCATCCCACTCATTCTCCTCATCCGTTTTAATTACCCATTTTGGTCCTCATCTCTGCTTGCAACCACCTCTTTATCCTCCCTATTCTACTCATCGCTCTTTATGACCACCTTTCATCACTGTCATCATCCTTATCCCTGTTTAGGATTCCTTTCCATCACACCCACCCTTTTCATCCCACTCATACATATTTACAAGCCCATTTCATCCCTTCTTCATGTTATCCAGCTCATTATACTGTCATCTCTCTAGGGGCGACTCCCAAGTTGGTGATGTCATTCGCCCACTGAGAAAACTCCCACTTGGACTCCCCAGATGAAGCTCAATCTTCTAAACCACTGTTCTCTTTAATTAAATCAATGAATGCACATTTTGGTCAAATGGCCTTTGCAATGTGGATTTTGGTATTTGAATATTAAAAAGAATTAAAAAATCTTTTTTTTGTTTGTCTTAATCTTTTTTCTGCTTGTATTTCAAAGTTTTCTTGGAGACATGTGTTTGGCAATTATTGCCAGTCTATTTTAAAGAGGGTGACATAGAAACACAATGCACATCTTAAAACCTAATCAGTTTTGTGCATTTTAAACTCATGCTTTAGTTCCAAGCATGGATGTACAGTATCAGGGAAAGAAGCATCTGTGTATATAGAAACGCAACAGCAACTCTCAAATTTACAGGGAACAGTGCAATAAGTATGTTGCCCAGTTCACTAAATATGTGCTGTGCATGATAATTTGTTTGTCAGAGAATAAGGATTACATCTGTTTTGGAATAAATTCATGTTGGGAGGCCACTTTGTAAAAAGTATATATAAAAATGTGCCCATAAATCTAATCTCAACGTATAAAACAAAACAAACACAAACAATTTGGCTATTTCTTTATACTCAATTCAAAATAATCTTTTGAAATGAGACAAAAGCAGGGCCTCACTTGGAGTGGGACAAAACCATCATTTACAGCCCCTGCACTTCCAAGCAATCACATGAAAAATATCCGGCGAAAAAAACAAATCACTATAACAACCAACAGCGAGTCTGAAAAAAATGCCAACTTGTCATTAACAAGATATTTCTGCACACCACATAGTTTTGACCTGTCACAGCAGGAAAGAATCAGGCATAATGAATAACAATAAATATGCTCAATCCGCTCAGTATGTGATGACGGCATTATAGAAAATAAGAACAATATCTGGACCCGGAAAGTCCAAAGCTGCTAATTAATATTGTTACCTCCCACCAGAGATTTTCTTCCTGTGACAGGTCAAACTTTCTTCTGGGAGAAGGGTGGGTATTAGGGATAATCATTCAGCACCACACAAAGCTGCTTCTGCATCATGGGAAAACTGAAACTGCACTTTTTAAATCATAACTTTCAACACTTTCCAATTCTAGTTTTCAAACGTAATCCAGTTATAGATAAAAGTCAGATGATCCTGCAGCATTTGACAATTTTGCAGACGTTAGTGACCACTTAACTCTAAAAAGCCTTTAAGTAAAATACCCTAATAAAGGAAAGCACACATCTGTTGTCTATACAAGTTTGTCCTTGCAGAGTCAGGGGGCATCTGGTGCCTACTCCAGCGCTCATTGGGCGAGAGGCGGTGTACAACCTGGACAGGTTGCCAGCCCATCACAGGGCGACACAGAAACACACAACCATGCACGCACATATTCATATGTACCTGAGGGCAATTAGGAGTGCATAATTAACTGAACAGTAATGTTTTTGGACTTTAGGAGGAAGCCGGGAGTACATGGTGAGAACCCACACATGCATGGGGAGAACATGCAAACTCCATGCAAAAAGACCCCAGGCCAGGATTCGAACCCAGGACCTTCTTGCTGCAGGAACAAGGCAGCAGTGCTAAAAACTGTGTAGGTGTGAAGCCCCCAACTTCGCAGAGCACACATACATGTCCCCATCCGATGTAAGCTGAACAAACCCAGTATTTGACACAAGCATAAAGAAAATAAAAACTTCAGACAAAACTAACTCGACCAAGTGTTATTTGAGCCAAGAGAAAAGCACATAAGAATAAATTATTCCTCCATGTGCACAACCGTGAAGCCAAGGAGCTGCAGATTTTGGAGCTCTGATTGGTTTTTGCCAGCTACGTCAGTGGCTTCCAAACATTTGAATGTCTTCCCCTACAGAATAACAGTGAAGAAACTTGTGACCCTGACTACTAGAGGAATATGCCTGGTTGAGCTTGCATCTGTTTTTTAGTACAATTTTATTTATCTAAGATTTATAACATAAATTAAGCTATTCAGCCCTTGTGTGGTCCTAGCCCCAACTTTGGGAAACACTGAGCTACAACACTCTGCAGAAAGTTTAAGCCATACCACATTTCTTTACATTTTGATTTAAAGTGTTCTTCAGCAACGGATTTTCAGGTTTTCCAAAAGTGTTTCAATTAACTGCTCTAATGTTTTTATTCCATACTGTCTTTATACGACAGCTGCTTCAAAGTACAAAACCTAAGAATATTCAAATGGGGTTTCTTATCAAGTTGTATTTGGGGAACTGTCTGACTTTATGCTGAACTCTAAGCTGTGCAGAGAGCAGCTGAAACACTAGTTATTAAATTTTAAGACAATCTAGGGAAATTTCTAGGTTCATGAAGTAGTACAACTTTTCTTTAACCACACTGAAATGTGTAATGAGCCATATTATCAACAAGTCATATCAAAAAGGAGACCTTACAAGCTAATGCTAGCCTGGCACTACAGCAAACTGTCCTAATCAGGAGTTTATTAAGGCATTTTGGGTGTTTTAGGTTACATGTTAAAGGAACATTAAGGTATCTATCCTAACCTCCTAACTTAAGATTTAAAAAAAAGTGTGTTGCTGTCAAGATAAATTGATAAGATCGGATACAGCACTGAACTTGGACTCAGAACAGGCAAATGTCAAATTTTAAATGAGTTGGTTCAGTATTAGGAAGAACAAATCTCCACAAGGACCTCCCAAATAAAAACACAATATTTGTAATACAATAATAAAAATAACACTTAAGGTAAATTTTTAAAACAGACTCCTTGAAAGAAAAGGCGTCCATTCATAAAAAAACTATGATATTTTGGTCTATTAAAGTAATGAGGTAGCAAACCCCAGTTTTGAGGATATAGCGCTAAAGAACCTGGATTTGACTCACTGGAGGCAAATCTTAACTCATCTGACCAGATTACCTTTTAGACGTGCTTATAAGCCAAACTCTAATGCTTTCACCAAATTGAAGCCTTATTTTGGTTAGTATAGCTGTAAAATGTTCATAAACTACAAAGACTGTTCATAATTCTCTTTGAACTATGTTTGAACATAATTTTTTTGGTTAAATCAAAAATCTGTGAATGTTTCAATAAAAGCAATAAAAGCTGTTAAGACACTACTGACTAAAACAAGTCCCTTGCAGCCATCAGTCCTGGTTGACCTTTGAACCTGCTGCATAGCAAACTATTAAATCTAAGCATACAGTCATATATTATCCTTCATAAAATCAGATTCATGTTCATCCTGTTTTCTGTCTATGCAAGACAGATATTAAAACTGCAAAAAAAAAAAAAAAATGCCCTATTCACATTCAAAAGGATAAACAAGGCTCTCTGAAAATTACTGCCAAAACACTTATTCAAATGATAAAATCAATTTGTATTTTTTCCTTTAGCTCTGTCCCTTTCAGAGCTTTCTTTTACAGACAATTGCCCTGCAGAAGCAACTAAAAATCCCGTTTATCGACAGATCTGGTAAACATGAAGCCCAGTGAGTGGATAGAAAAATGAAAGCATTATTCTCTAAATTGTTGTTCTGTTTTACCCAGTGTGTGCAGCATAATAAGCCAGGACATTAACAAGAAATATACAGTCTCACACAAAAATCTTTAAAATACATAAAAGACATACATTTATGATGAGAAATTCCTTTTCAATAAAATTTAAGAAAACACTGATATCTGAAATACCAACATTTGAGTGTATTTTGTGTATTTCTTATCATCTTTCAAGGATTCAGACTGTACCACCCCTAAAGCCTCTTTGATGATTCCTCTAAGCAGCTGCGTGGCTTTATGAAAACACATGGATAAAGCTATAGGTGAATCTTAGGCATCTGCTACTGTATAAATGAGATTAAGAAACAGAAGAGATATGGAACTGTGAAGATTAGATTCGGACTGTGACCAGCAAATGCAAACTATATTCCTTGATCTACTGCAAAAGATCTGGTTTTGCACACACACATGAACAGGTATGACCTTTAAGACTTGAGCGAAAAAATCTAAAGTTTGCCTATAAACTCAAAAACATCTTTTTATTTAAAAATCCACCAAACCGTTCTTGGCAAAAGTTCTTACCGACTTTGAAATTGTCCGGAATTCGTCAACCACAACCTTTAATGTTTTTATTGGGTTTTTATGTGGTAGATCATCACGAAGCGGCACATAATTATTAAAAACTAAACCTGCATATCTCCTTAAACATACCGTCGCCATGGTGAAACATGGTGGTGGAAGCATCATGTTGCGGGATGCTTTTTTTCAGCAGGGATGTAAAAGGCTGATCACAGTTTATGGGAAGATGGATGGAGATAAATGTAGATTAATAATGTGCAATAATAGTGTTGGTCTATCACATAAAATCCCAATCAAATACATAGAAGTTTGTAAATGCAACAAGTAAAAAGTTGAGGTGTATAGAAGGACTATGAATACCATTGTACTAATCTGTTAAAGACATAGTGGCTGCACTAATAAGCTTTTAGGATGATCCGAGGATGATGCTACTACAATGTGTCTAAAATGAAGAAGGTTTTGCTCAAGGCCTTGTTCCCTTCTTGTTTTGAACATAGAAAAGATGCCAGTTACTATTAAAGTAGAATAGAGCTGGCATATGTATCAAACATTTGTCCACAACCTCCCTTCATTTCTTCTTTCATTTCGTCACATCTCTCTCCCTTCTTCCTGCACATGGGCACCCTGACCATCGGCCCCCCTCCTCCGGGCTCTAGGCGAGTCAGCTCTCTCGGCTCTGGCATCTTGGCCTTCATCCTCCCTGTCCGCTGCTCCCATCTCCTCCACAACATTCTCATCCTCCTCCGTCCTCTCTCCCTCGTCCTCGTCGTCATCCTCCTCGCTTCTCTCTGAATCTGACTCATCTGAGTTGTCCTCTTCCAGGTAGCGGTAGCCTTTCACCTGAGGGCAAAAAGCTAAGCTTTTATTTTTACTCTCCACTTGGATGTTTTACAATTCAGCCATGATATACAAGACCCCGGTTACTCCTGCACAACCCCGTTTAAAGGTTTACAGAAATAAAGTTTTTTCTGTAGGAAAAAAAAAAAATTGCTTGTTAAAGTAAAATAAAAAAAAACTGTTTTGATAGACTTAGATGGCTCTTTTTCAGCATTTATCAACTATGTAATTATCCTGGATTATTTTCATTGATTCAACTTGTTTGATAGTAGAAATCGGACTTTGTGGACTGGAGTTCTACAGATTCAATAAACTGCGAGTGACGTCAGCTAAACTTTTCTTGGTTTAGTTGAGATCTTGATGAAGGCAAGAATAATGAGTCTGAGATTTGTTTTTTACTTTTATCAAATTTAGAAGTTAACATTAATTTCCTGAGACTTTGGTAGACTTTATTTGTAAAGATGGTCAAACATTTTAGGTTTCCTTCCACAAGCTTTTCACAATATTTTGCTGGAATTTTGTCTCATTCTTCCTGACAGAACTGGTGTAACTGAGTCAGGTTTGCAGGATGCTTTGCTCACACACACCTTTTCAGCCGTGACTCCATAAATATTCTGTGAAGGAGATCAGGGCTTTGTGATGACCTCTCCAAAATGTTGCCATGTGGTCTTTAAGCCAGTTGTCCATTTGGAAGACCCATTTACTCCCAAGCTCCATCGTCACAGTGGATGTCTTCAAATGTCTATATTTCCACATAATGTTCTTTTCTCATGATGCTTTCTATTTTGTGACTTGCACCAGTCTCTCGTGCAGAAAAACACCACCTCAACATGATCCTGCCATCCCTGCACTTTACAGATGCGACTGTCTTCTCAAGTTTGCATGCTTCCTCTTTTTTCATCTAAATGTAACAATGGCCATTAGCGCCAAACACTTCGACTATAGTTTCAGACCACGGGCCATGTCTCCAAAAGGCCTTCCTGTCCACTTCCAGTGCACTTCTCTCATTGTGGAGGATGAACTCTATTACGAGCATCAGCCAGCATCTTCATGAGGTTTGTTCTTGGGTTATTATGGACATTTTAAAATATAATGTCTGAGTAAAATGCTAGTTAATCTACATTGTCATTGTAAAATTTAAAAATAATATTGCAATATCATGTTTTCCTAACAAGGTTCAGCCATAATTTGTGTTTTTTACACCTCTTTAATATCAGGCATTTAGTCTGACTGGAACACGTTACATGTTCTGTTCTCAGTTTTTGTTTCACACAGGAAGATCATTGGCGGTGCACAGCCCCCCAATATCCTTTTCCTGTGTAAAAAATCATTAGCTTCTGTTTAAATAACTACCCAAAGAAATGCGGTGATACTTTAATGGTTTGTATTAAGGCGTCTACATAAACTGCTATAACATTTTTGAAATTGGAGTTTTTTTTCTAGATGGTAGAGGCCCGCTTTGTTGTTGGCGCCTCTGTCGTAAGCTTCAGCCTATCTACTGCAGGTAAGATATTAACTGCTTCTAACTTTTCAACAGCGCCTCAGTTAAAAACATCTGTGGCTTTCCTAAACTCCAGAAACTGTACTTGCACAGAATGTGATGGGTTACCTTGTGTCGTGGCCGAGGAATACGAGGAAGTCTGTGCGGCACTTTTTGTGCCACACGGCGCTCCATCACCCAATAACAGTAGCAGGCCAGCAACAATGTAGCCAGCAGGATGGACAGTTTGGCCTAAATGGTAAGATCCACAAAAATCTCAAAAATAAAATTTTAAACACACATGGTATGTAGGAAAAAAACTAAATAATCCTTACCCTCATGGGCATTTGGGACCAGAGGTAGACAACAAAGATGGCGATGGCCTGCCACCAGTGGTAGATGGTGTAGACGAAATCCAGGCGTTCTTTTTCCTCAGCGTACAGAATGCCGACAAGAGCTGGGGAACACAGAGACAAGGTTCATGGCATGAGGTTACAGGTGAGAGAAAAATGTTATGAGAATATTAGTATTTTTTTAATAATAACCTTTTAATCTTCCTGTTATAATTATGAACTCTTAACCAAAGGACCTACAGTGAAAGAACTGCTATCTTGTGGTATCAGCTGGATCATGACAGATGATACTCACTGCTAATCCCTGCCTTGTTTAGAGCGCTGCCGAGTCCCCACAGCACCATGATCACCAGCAGGGGACCCAGATACTCCGGTGAATTGGATTTTACAGACAGAGCGAGCAGGACCACCAGCAGCACCCCGTGCACCGCAGCACCACCCATCAGACACACCCATCGTGGGAGGCGCAGGAGGCTAAGAGAGAGGAGGGAGAATACGGAGCAGGAGAGGCCGTAGACCATGATCAGGAGCCAGAGGCTTTTCAGGCCCAGAATACAGACACCATAGGACTGTGGGGGAAATAAAATACCATTTATTACTACAAAATCAAGCTGCCCCTTTAACTGACAGGTTACTGTAGAAAGTCAGTGCAGTAGTTCAGTACCAGTGAGAACCCGCTGATAACAAACAGCATTTCCAGTCCACTGTAGATAAAGAAGGGGCAGAGCAGCCGCAGGCGGTAATCCCTCAGATGTTTGAAAGGCAGCTGAAAGATGTTCCCCCAACCGATGCTGCGGAGGTCGATCTCCTCCGTCGGTCGGTAGGCGGGGCCACACAGCAGGAGGAACTGTGGGGAGAAAAAACACATGGAAATACACTGATTTTAAATAATTCGGAGTGAGGGTAATGCTAAATAAATCTTTTATGTAATGTAAAAATACTCCATATCAGGAGTTTGGACTGTAGGGAAAACAACTGGTCAGTTATAGTCACTAAAGAGCCTAAAACATCTTTGTAGTTAGTGAAATAAATTGAAAAAGATCTTACAATATCTTGTTTTAAACTCAAGACAGAAGCTTTTAGCAATTACTTTTCCATACAGTGCCTTGCAATAGTACTTGACACAAAATGGGAAGACTACAGCAAAAAAAACAAATCTACCATTACTTGGCTGTCCACCAAAACTGAGGAGCCCATCATTAATCAGACAAGCAGCCAAGAGGCCCATGGTAACTCTAGAGGAGCTGCAGATATCCACAGCTCAGGTCAGAGAAGCTGTTGAGGGGACAAATATTAGTCCTGCACTCAACAAACATTTAGCCTTCGTATAAGAGTGACAAAAAGAAAGTGACTGTTGAAAGAAATCCATAGGAAGTGCTGTTTGTAGTTTGGCCAGATGGGACCAAATAAAACTTTCTGATATGTATGCCACATACTCTGAACACACCATCTCCACAATGAAACATGGTGATGGCAGCATTATGCTTTTTACTGGCTGGCCAGAGTTGATCTGAAGATGGATGTTGGTAAAATAAAGGGGAATCCTGGACGAAAACATGTTAGAGGCTGTAAGAGACTTGAGACTGGGCCTGGGGTTCTACTTTCACCAGGACGATGAGAAAAAACATGCAGTCAGAGTTACAATGGAGTGGTATAGATCAAAGCATATGATGCGTAAGAATGGCCCAGTTAAAGTCTAGACCTTATTAGAAACTGTGGGAAAAGTTGAAAATTACTGTTCTCATGAGCTTTACATTCACTCAGACTGAGATGGACATATTTAATATTTGCAGCAAAAGGTGGCGACGCTTTTCAGGTTTTCATTTGTGGAAATGAAAAGCATGTATCATCTTCTTTCCACTTTGACAATTATGCACAATTTTGTGCTGGCCTGTCACAAAAATACCAATGTTTGTGGTTGTAACATGACAAAATGTAAAATGTTCAAAAAGAATAAATACTTAAGGCACTTTTTCTATTTTTACAGTCCAAAATTTTAGGTTTTCTGATCGTGTCATGTCATTCCTCTTGCCCTTTCAGTAAAAAACATTTGAGGTCAAATGCGAGAGGTGAAAACAGTGAGCGAGTAAAACAGTGGTGCTGCTAGACACCATATATGACAACAGTATTATTTATGGATCTTTACAGGAAGTGAATGCATGAACTATGTTTGACTTTCTCAACATATAGGATCCATATGTAAGTAGCACGCAAGGGGTGGATTGTCAAATAGTTACAATTTTAGCCTAGTAAGACTATCAAAGTCTTTAAAATTTGTTTTTCATGGTTCAAAACAACCACATCTAACAGATTATAAGACATATTTAAGAAATAACTTAAACGTGTCCCCTTCTGTATTGCGCAGTCAGAGCTCTTACAATGATCATGGAGAGGAAGGCGAAGCCCATCAGGATGCTCTCCACCTCGATGAGTAGCATGGAGCGCGGCAGGTTGCGCAGCACGGTGCTGTTGAAGCCGGGGATGATACCTTTGATTGCAGCACCTGAATGTCAAACAAACATTCAGGTTTGAGCTATAGAAAGCAGCTGGTGGGGAATCAAATGTCATTTTTAAAGCAAAGGTGTCTAGACATTTGTAGGTTAACTTTCTCAGAGATATAAAAGTTAGTTTTAGTGTGTGTGAGTGGATAGTATATGAAACAAAAAGGGGAAACTATGAGTTTAAGGCTTTGTATGCTAAAACTATTGGAAAACAAGAGGAAAAGCAAGGGCCTGTGCTTCCACGTGGAACCATCTGCACTTGTACGTTATGAAAATGTCCAAAACGGGCTCCAGACGACACACTGACTCACAGAACTACTCACTACGAAGCAGTGAAAGCTTCACGCTTTGATTTTTTTATGTTTAAATGGAAACTCTATGTGACAGCAATTTGTAAGAAGAGCTGATGCCGTCATTGCTCAAGAGGTTTTTACCAGTGGGTTTGTAGATGTTTAGCCACCTGGGAGCAGCAGAACTATCTCAAAAAACAGTCTGGCTAAAAATAGGCTCAAGGTTCATGGTAGCAGAGTTTCAGTTCCTCATAAAGAGGTTTGTTTTGGCTTGGAGTATCCAATTAAAGAAAATTTACCGAGCCCTATGTGAAATTCAAATTAACTACTAATACCGCACCATGCACAGATCCCTTAGTTCTGGACTAACAGCAGAGAAGACGATTATATCTGCTTTGGCAATTGGAGGTTAGACTAACATGAATGTCAGTGGCAGGAAACCAGGAGGGTCAAAGAAAGCCCTTGGCATGAGGCGACAATGCAAACCACCTCAACTGTAACTGCCTCATAACACCTTATAGCCATAGATATGTAAAACTTAGCTGTCAAAGGTCTCTACACTTCTTTTTGCATATAAACAAACAGAAGAACTTGTAAAATCACCCTTTCCTTTTGCCTTAATAAGTAAAAACATCTCTTATTTAGTTTTACAAGAGCCACAGTGGAAAGGCCATAGAGCCACATGTGGCTCTGGAGCCATAGGTTGCAGACCCCTGGTCTAAGCCCTTCTATGCTTGTAGGGCCGCTGGTACCCATCTCCAGCGCTCATTGGGCGATAGGCAGAATACACCTTGGAACCAGGTTGCTAGTCAATCCCAGAGCAAATCAGAGACACACAGAACAAACACCCATGCAGAAACACATTCATAACTAACGTCGATAGACCAGTAAACCTAACGGTCCGGAGAAAACCGGAGTACCCGAAGAGAATTCACGCATACACGGGGAGAACATGCAAACTAACAGAAAGACCACAAACGGGGATTTGAACCCAGAACCTTCTTACTACAAGGCAACAGTGCTACCCACTCCCTGCAGTCCTTAATAATAAATCTTTAATTAAACTATGCATTGACAGTTTAACAGTGGAGAAAACAAGCAAAACACAGCGTTCTCTGCAGCCCCGATAAAAATGTGTAAAAAGCCCTAAATCAAATTTTATTGTAGAACCATAATCTAACAATAAGGAGTTTAGAGATATTAAGACATTTAATTGAGTACCTTTATTCAGTGGGAAAAAAACATGTTATTTTGTCCACATTTATTGATAACTCTGCTGTTATTACTTTCTTCATTACCCTTTTGCCAACAGGACAACACCTAAGTCTGACAACGAAAGGGGTCTCTGACCTACACAGATCCTACATAGTCCAGGGTCTTCACTTTTGCTCTCTATTCTTCAGCTCCCTGCAGGTTTAATACAGGATTTAGGTCTGGGGACTAAGATGTCAATGGAGGCAGGTTGTCTTTCTCTTCATTGAACCAATTCTGTCTTGCTTTGGCCAAATGTTTTAGATAATTATCCAAATAAAAGACCAAATAACGACAGAGTTTTAATTTTCTGACAGAATCTACCAGGTTTCTATTTACGGTCTAGCTAGGTTCTACTTCCAGGGCTTTTTGAACAGAAACAGGCCCACAGCATCACAGATCCTTCACCATACTTAACAGTAGAGTGGAAGTGCTTTCCCACATACCCATCCTTTGTTTCAAGCACAGCTGGAATGTTTGTTGCATAAAAACTCCTTACAGGTCCAAAAAGGAAAAGGAGTGTACACTTTTCACGTTTATAGTTTTAATGCAATTAAGCAAGAGGAGGGAGACAGAGGAAAAAGCAATTAAGAGTTTCTTTGTATCAAGCCAAATTTGTCAGTTTATTTATTTCATTTATTTCTTCTCTATCTGATGCCATAACATTACTGCCTTTTATAACAGAACATTACTTAGTATTAAGTATTAATCTATTTAAAATTAGTTTACACTAGTAACTAGATACTTTTTCTTTCTGAACAGCGTCCAGGGCATAAATGGGTCACATGATACAGCCCAACGAGACAAAAAGTTGTGGATTCCTCATTAAAGTTTTTTGAAATTCGGATAAACCAAAAACTATATATTTCAGAAATGCCTCCTTTTTTATATTAGTTATTAGGGGTGTAAATATTATTAGGACTGGTGATTATGTTAAAAAATATATATACATTTAATGTGGTATTTTTTTCCTAAATGAAAGGCTGTTTTTTTCGTTTTCAATTTTCCGGGTGAGATTATGAGACAATGAATTTATTTCAAGGCTTTTTTTACACATCTTTACCAGGAGTGCTAATAAGTGTGAAGGACGCTGTGGCATGTTTAACATGAAGCCTAAAAGGTGACAGAATAAATCTTAATACTTAGCAAAGAACTAAAGTATTATATTACTTTTGTTGTTCATAAACTACACATGCAGTCTGAGGTTGTGGTTTTCTCTCTGATAAGAAAAACATGATTACATTTAACTCATTTGATCAAACATAGTTTAGACTGAAACCTGAAAGCTTTTTTTCTTATTTTTGAATATCCTCAGTGCAATGCTGCACTCATCTGTCCCCAGTCAAAATGAGGTGTCCTTACCACATGTTTTCACGTTGCAGAGGGTGTGTGGGTTGTCATGCAGGTGCTCGTGGAGGACGAGACGCATGGGGAACTCTGCAAAGACGAAACTCAGCTGATATGGAAGAAGAAAAAAAAAAAAACACAGACTTCAGCTGCTTTTCTCTTCGTGTTCAGTGTCAGTTTTATATAATATGAGACACAAGTTTGAAACAGTTATAGAGCTGAGGAGAAGAAAAAGACTCACGTTGAAGATGGCGTAGAAAACCGACTGGAAGACGATGATGTAGCTGTGGCACGCCCCCTTCGGAAGCTTCCTCTGCTCCTGCACGTGCTCCTCCCTGTAGTTAGCATACTCGTAGTACTGCTGGGCCATTCTGCGGGAGCGGGGAGGAAAAAACAGCTGACGCTCATTTAAAACACACATGTACAACCCGAAATCCACTGAAGTTGGGACGTTGTGTAAAACTTAAATAAAAACAGAATTCAGTGATTTGCAAATCTTGTTCAATCTATATGTAGTTGAATACACTAGAAGGACGAGATATTTAATGTTCAAGCTGATACATTTTGTCTGGGTTTTTTTTTGCAAATATTCACTCATTTTGAATTTGATGCTTGCAACAAGTTCCATAAAAGCTGTTAAAATTAGCCTTTTCCAGGGATTTTTATAGAAAAAAATAATTATACAAAAAAGACAACACAGGAATACACCTGTCCTTTTAAAAACATCCCAGTTTGACAACTAAAACACAATGCTAGTAACAGACACCAAACATCCCAACATTTCTAGCTTAAGCTAGTAATCCTTAGTTAGGGTGATGATCCCTTAAAAACAACATAACAATATGGATTAAAATGCAAATACAAAATAAAGACTTAACACTAACTAACCCCACAATGCAAAACCATATACTAAAAAATGATGGTAGTCATTTACTGCAAAACTCGTCCTTCCTCAGAAACTGCTTCACTTTTGATCTGAAATTATTCCAGGTAGTGTTCATTTTTAGTTCTGCAATAAAGGAGTTCCACAAACTGACACCTCGCACAGAAAAGGACCATTGCTCCAAAGATGTTTTGCAGAAAGAGACTTTACAACTCCCACTGGATGCTCCATGGGTTACTAAACCAGTAGCTCTAAGTGAAATTAACCATCCCTGAAACATAAGGAGTCTGACCTGCGACCATTTAAAAAACACTTTGAGACTTGATAATGTATTTTTTTTTTTTTACATTTCCAGCTTCTTAAGGTCATGACAGTGATGTGACCAAATAGGCTTGCTGTCCACAATCTTAATCGCCCCACTATATTGTCATCTTCCTAAAATAATGGCCAAAGTCATTATTCTGTCGAATTTTTTTTTTTTTTTTTGCCTAAATCAACTCATGATGCTAGCCACCTCTTGCAAAATTGTCTAAATCCTCAGTTGAGGAGGTCATGCTTTAGAGAGTTTTACAGGCTTTTCAAAATGGTGACCGCTCAAGGAAAAACCAAAATCTACTCAGCCACTGAAGCTATTTCCATTATTCAGGGCTCATCCCCTATTGGTAAGTGATAAGGATTACCACATTATAGGCTAGGCATTATTATATTATATTATATTATTATATATTATATTATTATATTGCATAGATATTTAGTATTTTAATTCGGTCATTCAATCAGCATTGTTGTCAACAAAGTAGCTACATTCATGAAGCTAGCATTTAGCAAAGAGTGGAAGAGCTCCAGAAGCTGTGGCTGTAACAAATAATCGTTTGTTGTCAACTCTTTTCTTTCTTTATAAAGATTACTTCATCATCTGTTTTTCTTTTAATTTTCCACATTATGTGATCTAATTGAGAACGATATGTAGCTTAATAAAAAGGACAATAAGAAATGACTATGTCAACACTCATCTGTTGTTATTAACTTTTTGGGTGAAATTATTAATTATTTATTTTATTTTTTTTGCCTGGAAAACTTGAAAAAATTACTTAGGCCATTATTTTAGGAAGGTGATGGTATAATATCTTCATTGGCTTGAGTACTGTAGTTGCTGCTTGTTACCAAGAAGTTACATAGTAACTCAGATTTCAATAACTGACTGCATTTAAATATTTGTAGCATGAAATGGTAGACAGTCTCTAGTTGGAGTAAAGGTCAGTGTATCAAAGTTTGACTTGCTTAATAATTACATTTAGATTTAGATCATTACTGTTGATCACATATACAGGTCCTTCTCAAAATATTAGCATATTGTGATAAAGTTCAATATTTTCCATAATGTCATGATGAAAATTTAACATTCATATATTTTAGATTCATTGCACACTAACTGAAATATTTCAGGTCTTTTATTGTCTTAATACGGATGATTGTGGCATACAGCTCATGAAAACCCAAAATTCCTATCTCACAAAATTAGCATATATCATCCGACCAATAAAGAAAAGTGTTTTTAATACAAAAAACGTCAACCTTCAAATAATCATGTACAGTTATGCACTCAATACTTGGTCGGGAACCCTTTGGCAGAAATGACTGCTTCAATGCGGCGTGGCATGGAGGCAATCAGCCTGTGGCACTGCTGAGGTCTTATGGAGGCCCAGGATGCTTCGATAGCGGCCTTTAGCTCATCCAGAGTGTTGGGTCTTGAGTCTCTCAACGTTCTCTTCACAATATCCCACAGATTCTCTATGGGGTTCAGGTCAGGAGAGTTGGCAGGCCAATTGAGCACAGTGATACCATGGTCAGTAAACCATTTACCAGTGGTTTTGGCACTGTGAGCAGGTGCCAGGTCGTTGTAAAAAATGAAATCTTCCTCTCCATAAAGCTTTTCAGCAGATGGAAGCATGAAGTGCTCCAAAATCTCCTGATAGCTAGCTGCATTGACCCTGCCCTTGATAAAACACAGTGGACCAACACCAGCAGCTGACACGGCACCCAGACCATCACTGACTGTGGGTACTTGACACTGGACTTCTGGCATTTTGGCATTTCCTTCTCCCCAGTCTTCCTCCAGACTCTGGCACCTTGATTTCCGAATGACATGCAGAATTTGCTTTCATCCGAAAAAAAGTACTTTGGACCACTGAGCAACAGTCCAGTGCTGCTTCTCTGTAGCCCAGGTCAGGAGCTTCTGCCGCTGTTTCTGGTTCAAAAGTGGCTTGACCTGGGGAATGCGGCACCTGTAGCCCATTTCCTGCACACACCTGTGCACGGTGGCTCTGGATGTTTCTACTCCAGACCCAGTCCACTGCTTCCGCAGGTCCCCCAAGGTCTGGAATTGGCCCTTCTCCACAATCTTCCTCAGGGTCCGGTCACCTCTTCTCGTTGTGCAGCGTTTTCTGCCACACTTTTTCCTTCCCACAGACTTCCCACTGAGGTGCCTTGATACAGCACTCTGGGAACAGCCTATTCGTTCAGAAATTTCTTTCTGTGTCTTATCCCTCTTGCTTGAGGGTGTCAATAGTGGCCTTCTGGACAGCAGTCAGGTCGGCAGTCTTACCCATGATTGGGGTTTTGAGTGATGAACCAGGCTGGGAGTTTTAAAGGCCTCTGGAATCTTTTGCAGGTGTTTAGAGTTAACTCGTTGATTCAGATGATTAGGTTCATAGCTCGTTTAGAGACCCTTTTAATGATATGCTAATTTTGTGAGATGGGAATTTTGGGTTTTCATGAGCTGTATGCCAAAATCATCCGTATTAAGACAATAAAAGACCTGAAATATTTCAGTTAGTGTGCAATGAATCTAAAATATATGAATGTTAAATTTTCATCATTACATTATGGAAAATAATGAAGTTTATCACAATATGCTAATATTTTGAGAAGGACCTGTAACACATAAAATGACTTTATGAAACCATTTTGCAAGATTCCCAATGTGAAAACAGTTGTGTTAAAACAGAAGTAATTTCATTACTAGATACCTATAAAACAGCACCAGGACACTAACACAAGTAAACTAAAAAGAAATGTACCAAGAACTGGGCCTTGGGGTACACCTTCATTCAATTTTAGAAATTTGTTTTTCATAACAATGATTTCTAGCCACTTATGACAATGCCTGGTTAAAAAATAGGATTTAAAGAACTCCAAACTTAGCTCAGAGAAAAGTCATGTTATAATAGTTTCTGAAAAAGAATGTGACGGTTTATAGTGTGAAATCCCTTTTGTAAAAATCAAATCTTTGTGAAATCCTATCAGATTTTAATAGGCACCACATCTCAACAACTTATTGAATGAGGCTGCATAAAACAGGCATTCAGGGTTAAAATGTGTTAAAAATTATGAAGGACAGAGACTGGTTAAAAGAAAACTGAGTAACCAAAGACAACTTTAAAACCAAAGAAATTAGTTTTGAGTTTGGTTCTTACTATGTCTTAGTAGAACACACAAACGGGTGAATAATGGGTAGTAACTAACTAGGTGGCTTCCAGAGTGTAGCATGGTGGAGGATGTATGATGATGCATTTTTTGTTTTGTTTTGTTTTTATTTGCATTGAAATTTGAAGATAATTATTACATTGTTGTCCAGCATCAAGTGATGGTTTTTACTTAGTGCGACCATCATGTTAAACAAGGTCCAAAATACACACAGCAGATTTGATGATTGCCTCACTTGTCTGTACTGCTCAGTGTCCACTGTTAAAACCATGCAGGCATAGAGCAGGAGATTTGATGTAATTCAAATTTAATTTAAGGGTCTTACATCGTATTTTATGAACATCAAGCAAAAGGTATCAGTGAGGATTTGTCTTCTTAGCTTTCTGTGCCTGACCTTGTGATATAATTTCCCAGAGAAGCCCAAAAAGGCACAATGGCCACGCCGATGGCTACAGCTGAAGGAACCAATGTGTAGTACCGCTCCCAGTAGTTGGTTGAGACAAATAGTGCATAGATTCCTGAGGCCAGAAACATCATCCACTTAGTACCAAGAAACCTGAAAAAGCAGATAAAAAAAGCAAGTGTGGAAAAGAACCGTCAGATTAAAGGATTCATGTTTACATTATGTCCATGTGAGTCTACCTGATGAGTACAGGGGTGTAAAGAAGACCGATGATCGGGGTCACGTTGATTCCCATCAGCATCTTCCGGTCAATGTCCTCAAGTCCAAGGTTGCTGTACTTCACCTCACGGTAGGTCATATCATAATGAAGGGTCAGTTGCATCTGTAATAGGCCTGTAGAAAACAAACACAAGAGAATATAAAAGCTTCTGAATCTCTGCTGTATGTCCATGTTTTGTCTGTTTTCTCTGCTGAAGTTCCCACACATTTTACAAAATGTGGCCAAACTTATGCAGATTCAAATTTCCAAAGTCCTCAGTCCTTCTTAATTGATTATTACAGTATAAATTATAATTTCTATGTCTGCAGTGTTTTAAAAATAAAATGGATGGATGGATGGATGGATGGATGGATGGATGGATGGATGGATGGATGGTGTGGGAACCCCGCTGTAAAGAAACTCACCCATATAAACACTGTACACAATCATGGCTCCAAAACTGCTGGCAAGAACATTCTTAATGACTCCCAGCCTCTTTCTTCTGTAGTACTTCCTCTCCTCCTCCTCCTCATTGTACTGTGCCTGTGGGCCCAGAAACTCCTCCATCTGAACAGAAAAGGGAAGTTAAATCAGCAGCCCTTTGCATCAAGGAAGAAACGTCTTTAACTTCTCCTGATCAGAGCTCACATCGCCCTGCATGTTGTCCTCTTGCCCCACATTGTGCAGTTCGTTAACGCCACCATTGGGAGGCGCTACAATCTGATCAGCATCCTCAATAAATCGTTCTCCCTGAGTGGCCTCCATCTGCTGACCAAAAGAGGGCAGTACACAAGATTAAACGTATTTAACAGCTTGTTAAAATAATAAATCGTTTTTTAATCACTATAGACATATTTATACATTTTACAGTCTGCTAATGCTTTTTGTTTTCATTCTTTAATGCACCACTCTGATACTTTGTCACTGGGTATAACAGTCTTCTTACTACAAAAACTATCAATATAACTAATGACACGTGGAGTTTACCTTACTTCTAACAAGGAAATTAAGAAAAAGGAGCTTTTTAAAAAAAAATATTGTGCCTTTCAATTATTACAATCGTTCTTCATTGTGTCAAAAGTTTAAATTTTATTTCTTTGTTTGTTTTTTCTTATCTCTCCTTACTGTAGTTTGCCATTTTCTGTTCTTATTCCTGAATAAAAGTGAGAGAAACTCTTAGCAAACTTTTTGATAATATTTCCAGTTTTTCCAGATCCAAAAATATTATATTATGTTTTTATTTAGATTAGATTTTTATTCAACTTAAACATATTTACAATATTGTAGGACTGCTAGCAACAACACTGGAACTTGGCAGGTAACCTCCAGACCCATAGAATAGCCCAGCAAAGATGAGAAATAAAATCTTTTTTCTTTCTTTCTTTAAAAGCATGTGAAACCTCTGCATACACTGACAATAACTGTGCGTTCAGTTTGTACTCGGAAGTCAGAATTTCCAACCTCCAAGTAGAACATTTCAACTGGAATGCCATAAAAAGTTGGAATTACAATTCGGAAAGTCGGTGCAACATGACCATACATGACTTCCGCATTCAAGATGGCTGCTACTCGCGTCAATAGTAGTAAAAGGTTTTTACTTTGACTGTTTTTGGCAGTTCTTTATTATTTATGTAACATGTAGTCATGCGTACATGTACTACTTTTCAGTGTTTATAAGACAAGCTGTTTCAACGCTGTTTATATATATGAAATCCCGCATAGAACAGTGTTATTGTCATTGTTATTGTTGTAAAACTGCTGTTATAGTTGCTGGCAATACAAACCAAAAAAAGCAGGAAACTGGAACGCTATGACTCGGAGATGGATCTGACTTCCGAGAGTAATAGAACGCATCATAAATACATAGAAAACAGCTGAAAGATTGATGTAGATGGCAAGGAAGAAAATATGTTGCTTTAACATAATGATGAAACAGAGTAGTGGCAGTATCATGCTGTGGGCTGGGTTTTTTTAAGTGTAAAGGGGGCTGAATACAGCAGCACGCCACACTTTTCAGATTTATTTTGTACAGTATGATAAGACCCTGCATCACTTCACAATTATGCTCTACTTTGAGTTGGTTTATCATCATAAAAATACCAATAAAATACATTGAGGTTTTTGGTTGTAACACATTGTAGGGTATTTTCAGGAACAAACTTCAGCGACATCATGCATCGATGAACTGTGGTGTGAATATTGGCCGATTTTAACTTCATAGAAAACGTGACCTCAAGTAGGCCTTTGCTTCTTTTCTTGCCTCTTGTAGAGACCAGTTATAATCTATCATTTAAACGATTTGATCATAGTTTTCATGTGTTTACGTATTTTATTGTAAGATACGGAACTAAGCAAAGTAAAAGCCAAAGAACCTCTGAAAAAAATTGATCTGTGCAAAAGCTATTTATTGTAAGTTTGGCGCTTTGCGAACTGACCTTAAGGTTTATGAGGAAGTGAAGAGTAACGAGTACTCCCTTGTGCTAAATAAAAATCAGTAATTATGTTCTTTTTATATTTTTTCGGATATACAAGTATTTTCTCTTCCACTAGGTTAATTCGTCTTGGAAACAAGGTTAACAGAAATAGTTTATAAACGGTGCACACTGCTGGCTTTGTTTATAAAGCTGTTATTAGGTGTACAGATCAGCATCATGGCAGCTGGTTGTGTTGTCCAAGCCTGAAACCAGCTCCGGCCCGCAGCCTGAGACGTGATTTCCAACAAACCTTCACATTAACACTTCCTTTTTTTATTTTCTATGGATACAGTGAAAATTCACTCACCCAGTCGGTCTTAGGAGTCTCCTGCAGAATGAACACCGTGTCCACCTGTCAGACAGAGACATGCAGACACCTCCCCCTCTGCGCTACTTCTAGTCTCGGTTGTTTGTTGGTTCCCCTTTCTGAAGCACAGGCTTGCAGGTATAAATAAGTTTCACGAGGGAAACGAAAGTTTGCTTTCTCACTTCCTCACGGCTGCTGCCTCGCAGTTTGTCTTAAAGGCACAGACACACACAAGCCCCGCCTACTCACCTCAAAACAAAGATGTACCTGTCAGTACATTAGAAAGTGATCAAAAGTTCATTTATTGTAGTCATTTATGGATTTATGTTTGTTAATGGTGATGATTATGCCTCACAGCTATTGATAACTCAACTGAGTTTCTCAAAAAAAAAAAATCATAATTGGGCATAAGATCAATAAAAACTCATTTTTAATACTTGGTTGGGGTAGCTTGTAACAGTGCTGAGATGTTAAGGAAGCCCAGCTTGCTTTAATGACCTTTAAAGCAAGGTCATTAAACACAAAGTTCTGTCATCTTTCTTTTTAAAATATTCAATTCTTTTTGAGGTTTGCAGGTACATCTAAAAAAAATTGAATATTGGGCATAAGTGCAATATTTTTTACTAGTCATTTCAGAAAGTGAAACGGTTATTTTATTCATTGGACATATAGTCAGATATTTCAAGCTTTTATTCTTTGTAATTCTCGTGATTATGGCTTACATGTAGAAAAAAAAATTCCGTGTCACAGAAAATTAGAATAGCACATTAGACCAATTTTAAAATGATGTTTTAAGCATAAATGTCAGGCTTCTGAAAAGCATGCCCATTTCTATGCACTCAATAGAGCCAGACTGCTTGGTTGGGCCTCCTCTAGCATTTATTACTACATCAATGCGCTGTGGCAGAGGAGATCAGACTGTGGCACTGCGTAGGTGTAATGGAAGCCCAGGTTGCTTTGATAGCTGCCTTCAGGTCATCTGCCTTGTTAGGTCTGGTGTCTCTCATCTTCCTCTTGACAAAAGCCCATAGATTCTCTATGGGATTCAGGTCGGGGGTTTTGCTTGTCAATCATGCACAGTAACACTATTGTCATTGAACCAGCTTTTGGTTCCTTTGGCAGTGTGGGCAGGTGCCAAGTCCTGTGGGAAAATAAGATCAGCATCTCCATACAGCTTGCCAGCAGAGGGAAGCATAAGGTGCTCTAGAATGTCCTGGTAGATGGCTTGACTGTGGACTTCAGAAAACCAATGAAGGGCGATGACACCAGCAGATGACATGGCACCCCAAACCACCACTGACTGTGGAAACTTTACACTGGACCTCAAGCTGTGTGGATTCTGTGCCTCTCCAGAATTATTCAAGACTTTGGGACCTGATTTTTCAAAGTGAAATAGAAAGAGTACTTTTATCTGGAAAGAACTACTTTCAACCATTGAGCAACAGTTCAGCCCTTTTGCTACATAGTGCAGGTGAGACACCTCTAAAACTGTTTAACTCACTAGTGGCTTAACACAATGAACGCCACAGCTGTAACCACTATCCTAGCCTGTGTGTAGTGGCTCTTGAAAGTCTAAATCCAGCTGCAGTCCACACCTTATGAATCTCCCCAGTCATGAAAGGGTTTCGTGTCACAATCCAATCAAGACCGTTTCTTATGCTTATTTTTCTACTACATTTTTTCCTTCCACTCATTTTTTTTTTATTATACGCTTGGATACAGCACCGTATTCAGAAATGACCTCTGATGGCTTGCCGTCATTGGAGAGAATGTCAATGACTGTTAATCAGCAGTCTTCTACATGAATGTGTAGAACCGGTGGGCCAAGATTGTGGGCAAAATTGTCAAGAATACAAAAAAATAGTCTGACGTTAGTAGAAAACAGGATCTGTAAATCATTGTAGTTTCAAAACATCTTTGCATTATTCAAAAAGGCATACAATGTCCTAAATGTTTGGGGCTAACAGTTTTTGATTTTCTTTGTGTCAAAGATTTGTTTAATTAATTCTCAGATATGGGTCATTCTCGTTACTTTCTGTATTTGGCCCAGTTTAATGAATGGCTGCACACACAGGTTGTTTTGACAAAAAGTCCCTGAATGTTTGTGGTCCAATTTACTATAAAACAGGTTTACCAAAACTTAACATTGCTGTGTAAGAAAATATTTTTATTGCGCTTATGTGAGGAAACTGAATTCTGGGTTTCGTTGGCTATAAGCCATAATAATGCAAACGAACAGAAATAAATTCCTGAAATATATCTGTCTGTGTGTGATGAATCTAAATATTGTACGAGTTCAACCTTTTCATTACATTTCTGACATAAGAGACATCTTTAATCTCAACTGAGATACAGCGAGTAGGGGACAATCAGCTGCTGGGAAGGCAGACAGGGCACATTCTTTTTATTTAGAGTAATTAACAACAGTCACTGTAGTTCGCACAAATTTAACAACACACTGTGGTCCACTAACTGCAAAACAAAGTCAATACGAGCACAACAAAGAGCAAAGTCCATCTTATCTGTATTAATACAGCAACAGCTGGTTATAAAAAAAAAGAAGAGTAAATGTTGCAAAGTGTCTTGGTTAATAACATTTCATCTCAACAAACACTGCTACAAATAATCAAACCATGATTTTCTAATTCAGTTCAATAGTCAATGCAGCTTCGACATTAGTTTCTGCAGGCAGAGCCGACCCTAGACTATATGGGGCCCTAAGCAGAATCACTTGGAGGGCCCACTTCTTCTTGAGATCACACCCATCAACCTAAATCCCAATATCTCTTTTAAACTGTCCCTGTTTGATTGTACGTCTGTTAAACATTTTAAACTATAACTAGTTTTACCTACCAAAATTTGTTTGGAACTTTTTAATCTTTTATTTAAAATTGATATTCTGATTTTTTAAGGGCAAATTTAAAAGTTCATCCTTAATTTATTTCTAACTCTGAAATTATAAGATAGACATATACACAACCCTTCTCGAGGGCCCCCCGGGCAGTGGCTTAAGTTGCTTATACCTTGGACCGGCTATTCTGCATGATTACACTAAGAAGCCATCAGTTATACACATCTACCTGAAAAATGTCATCCTGCAACCTTAGGTGTTTATTTATTTATTCAAAAACAGACAAAAAAATCTGCAAGGGTGACTGAGTTCACTTCATACACAGTAACACAGCAATAATGGTCCTGGACTACAGACAGAACCATTACATTTCTGAGTACACCAGACTGTAAGCATCCAGTATGTCCTCCTTTCCACTCAGTTTTTTGTAGGTGAGATCTTCAGGCAAAAGAGTGAACCAATCCAGAGAGTTGTGGATCACCAAGTCCCTCCATAATTACTTCAGTGATGCTGTTGTGCCAAACTCTGATGCAAAAGAGAAGGAAGGTCTTCCTGATGGACTTTCAGTACCTTTAATTTAACATTTAGCCTTACCCACCCTTTTATTAAGACATGAATCTTTTAGAACCCACACATGCTTATCCCAGCCCAAACCCTTGTAATTCTCTACACAGATGCTGCGTCTCCTTCGTCCAAGTTTATCCGCTCCCCACAGTCGCTTTCCTCATCATTTCCTCGTCCTGCACTGAGAGCTCTGTGAGCTTACGTCCCAGTCTCTCGTGAAGGTCCAGGTACTTGGCCACGCAGCGGTCCAGACAAACCGACTCGCCCTTCGTCAGCTCTGCTTCCTTGTAGTGTGGCGGGACGCACTTCCTGTGACAGGCGTTTGTCATTCTGACAACAGAAAATGCCACAGTGTTCATTTAATACAGACAAGGCTTTACATTCATTCAGAAAAGACAAGTCGTTTCATTTATGCCCAAAATCTGTTGCTTGATAAACCTCAACAGCACCACCTGCTGGATTTTCATCATTTGTTCAACAAAAAGCAGCATAATGAATTCTGATGAAATTTGGTGAAAGTTGTGGCAGATGAGGCTGACAGCTGATAATTAACCAAAGCCTTTATTTTTCATCATCAATGACGAAGTTTCTGCTCCAGGGATTTGCTTTTAAGACGTCACATATACAGGTCCTTCTCAAAATATTAGCATATTGTGATAAAGTTCATTATTTTCCATAATGTCATGATGAAAATTTAACATTCATATATTTTAGATTCATTGCACACTAACTGAAATATTTCAGGTCTTTTATTGTCTTAATACGGATGATTGTGGCATACAGCTCATGAAAACCCAAAATTCCTATCTCACAAAATTAGCATATTTCATCCGACCAATAAAAGAAAAGTGTTTTTAATACAAAAAACGTCAACCTTCAAATAATCATGTACAGTTATGCACTCAATACTTGGTCGGGAATCCTTTGGCAGAAATGACTGCTTCAATGCGGCGTGGCATGGAGGCAATCAGCCTGTGGCACTGCTGAGGTCTTATGGAGGCCCAGGATGCTTCGATAGCGGCCTTTAGCTCATCCAGAGTGTTGGGTCTTGAGTCTCTCAACGTTCTCTTCACAATATCCCACAGATTCTCTATGGGGTTCAGGTCAGGAGAGTTGGCAGGCCAATTGAGCACAGTGATACCATGGTCAGTAAACCATTTACCAGTGGTTTTGGCACTGTGAGCAGGTGCCAGGTCATTGTAAAAAATGAAATCTTCCTCTCCATAAAGCTTTTCAGCAGATGGAAGCATGAAGTGCTCCAAAATCTCCTGATAGCTAGCTGCATTGACCCTGCCCTTGATAAAACACAGTGGACCAACACCAGCAGCTGACACGGCACCCCAGACCATCACTGACTGTGGGTACTTGACACTGGACTTCTGGTATTTTGGCATTTCCTTCTCCCCAGTCTTCCTCCAGACTCTGGCACCTTGATTTCCGAATGACATGCAGTGGTCCAAAGTACTTTTTTCGGATGAAAGCAACTTCTGCATGTCATTACATGGTTACAACATGAAGTCCGGTACAGACTTTTCTGGAACTTTCAAAATAAATTGCATTAACCTACTTCCGGCACAGCCAGGGAAAGGGGTACTTCCCATGATGCCACTGTCTGTATAAAAGCACCCCATGTCCAAGGAATCGATCTCTTCGACGCGGGTTCCTCCAAGGGGTCCGAACAGAGAGACACGCGCGCTAATGTCTCTTTGCAGGCAAACAGACAAACTCTTCAAACTGGATCCAAGAGTGTCATACGATCATCGATCATTTACACGATCCATATGCATAAGCATGATCCTCTCCCTTCAGAAACTGGGCTGCAGGGCAGCATCCCAACATGATAATGACCCCAAACACACCTCCAAGACGACCACTGCCTTGCTAAAGAAACTGAGGGTAAAGGTGCTGGACTGGACAAGCATGTTTTCAGACCTAAACTCTACTGAGCATTCGTGTGGCATCGTTAAACGGAAGGTGGAAGAGAACAAAGTCTCTGACATCCCTCAGCTTGTTGTCATAGAGGAGTGGAGAGGATTCCAGGGGCAACCTGTGAAGCTCGAGTGAACTCCATGCTCAAGAAAGTTAAGACAGTACTGGAAAATAATAGTGGCCACAAGAAATTGTAACACTTTGGGCACAATTTGGAAATTGTCACTTAGGGGTGTACTCACTTTTGTTGCCAGCAGTTCAGACATTAATGGCTGTGTTGAGTTATTTTGGATGACAGCAAATTTCCACTGTTATACAAGCTGGACACTAACTACTTTACATTGTATCAAAGCGTCATCTTGAATGTTGTCTGTTTCACCATGTAAATGATGCATTCAAGCTGCAGTGTTAGCCTCTCTCCACACATTAAGCTTTCCATGTTTTTGTTTTTTTTACACTGCATAACCCCTGCATTTACCCCTCCAGAAATTACAGCTAAAGAGTCAGCTTTGTGGCTTCGTAATGGAGTATGACACTAGAATTTATGTTTTTATTGTGATTTTCTTTTTCATTTTACTGTTGCTTTTTTGTCATTTACTAAAGTTTAACACATTATTATTCAGATGTTTTTTAATCTTATATAATTCAATTATAAAACAGGTTTTCAAAAAAAAGCCACATGAATAATTTTCACTTTTCTGTTAAAAAAATGGGATGTTTTTCAATCCTGATAATTATTAAAACTCTAGTTGACCAATAAAAGTACTGTTAACTGCCACTGGACATGGCAGTCAATTGGAGATATAACCAGTAAGCCAGGCAGGGAGACCATTGACCAGATGACACCAAGAGGCCTGTGGTAACTAGAGGAGCATCAGAGACCCACAGCAGGTGGAAGAATCTTAGCAAAATATCTACAGAATCTGGACTTTATGAAAGCGTGGCAAGAAGAAATACGTTTTGTTGCTGCAGTTCATCACAAGCCATGGGGTTGACTTTCTTAAAGGAGCTTAGGTCAGATGAAACCAAAACTGAACTTTCTATCCTACATGCAAAAAAACTTCTTTAAAAAAACTTTGCACATCAGCCTGGACACAACATTCTTACAGTGAAGCATGGTCGTGGAAGCATCATGCTGTGGGGATTCTTTTTATCGGCAGCGACTGGGAAAATGTACAAATAATGTAAAGACGGATGGAGCTGGTGGAAAACCTGGTAGAGGTTCACCTTCGTGCAGGACAAAGACCCTCAACATACTGCAGTGCATGGTCTAGATCAAAGGATCTTCATGTTTTTTGTAACGTAAAAAACGGTCGAGGGTGCGAAAACTTGTGTAAGAGGCTGTACATTTTAATAATTTAAATGAAGCTCTACCCTATTCTATACAACCTCAAATAGCTTCACTAACCTGATATATTTTCTCCTCATCGACATTTGCCTTATTGTTGCAAACATCAGTGACGATAGAGTTGTTATTTACCGGTTGTACATGTCAGCCATCATCTCCACCTCCAGCTCCGCCGCCAGCTGCTGCGCCTTCATGGGATCCATGTCTCCGTGTCCGTGCTGCTCAGCCCCGGCCTCTAACCGCAACCACGCCGCTCCTCTGACCCTCTGCTGCGGATAGCGCACTCAAAACCCAGCCGCTGCTTCTCCTGTAACCTTCAAAATCTGCAAGTAAAACACGTGTGGAGTGTTTCCTCCCGCACTTCCGCTGCCAAAGGAAGCATAAAACAGAGGCTTCTAAAACAGCGCGCCCCCTAGAGGCGGTAAAGAAGAGGCGAAGAGGAAAACACATGACGGGCAAGAAAAGGCAAAGTTTTAATTAACATTAACCGTTCTTAACAGATAAAGGAAGTCACAATTATATCAGACTTTTTTTTTCAGCTTAATCATTTCAGATTTCTTCAAAGAAATTAGTAAAAATGTATTCAAGAAATCTAAATTACAAGGAGAACTTTCCTCATGCTTAATACAGAAATGTTAACATCCACTTGAACTGTACATTTTACACTAAATCTAGCTGGAAATTAAATGGTTCAAGCAAAGTGAGTGTCTGCCAGACAGTGACTAATCAAAATAACAATATAAATAAAAATGTAAATATTAAAAGTGCTGAACCAACATGGTAAAAAATAAAGTACAGGGTGAAACATTATTCCCTTTCATCTCCAGTCACATCTATCTCGTTCACATCCTCTTCTTCTTCTTCATCGTCATCTGGAATTACGACCACTCTTTCTCCTAACTCTCTGGTTGAAGACCCTTTGTCAGGAGAGCAAAGCATAACATCCAACTCATCTTCGTCCTCCTCCTCCTCCCCATCACAGCCGGTGAGGGTGTTGCTCTGATCTGCACCTGATAATGGTCGACATGTTTATTTTAACTATATGGTGACAAGATAAATGTTATTTATCATTTATTGGGTCCAGTTAAGGACTGAAAAAAAGTTGTTTAACCACTTTTGCTCTGATCTATAAATGATTCTAGCATAAAAAGGCATCTAAATGGAAGGAATGAACCAGTGTGGAGTTGAAACCTAAGAAACGTTAGCATAGAAAGAAGATTTAATTGGCTCTTTAGGATCTTTATTAACATCCTGACGAAAGACACAATTTGTTCCAGGTTTAACATCTGAATCTATAAAAATTACAAAAATAAGCATCACAGCCATTTAGCTAGAACTTGGTATACATTAGATGCTTAACTAAAGGAAGATGCCCTTCGATTCTCTGTCTGGATTCTCCTCTGTCTCAAAAACACGACTTTCAGCTACTGTTCATCAGCTGCAGATTTTTTATGTGACCTCGCTCCTCGCGTGCAACAGAAATCAGTAACATGGACCACACATAAAACGTCCAAGCGTTCTTACACAAACACGAGGTAAGGTTGGGACTGCACTGCATCCGGCACCACCTCGGCTACTTGAGGACGTACACGAGGACCCTGTTTGTGGGCTTCAGCTCGGCCTTCAACACAGTCAACCCAGACATCCTCCACCCTCTCACAGTCAGTGGATCACCAGCTTCCTGACTGACCAGCAGCATGAGAGGCTGGAGAGCCTCTTCTACCATACAGGAACCTTTAGCACCAGCGTCCCCCATTCCCATTCTCCCCACTACACAAATGACTGCCCCTCAGTGGACCAGTCTGTGAAACTCCTGAGGTTCGCAGGTGACACTGCTGGTCTGATCCAGGACAGTGAGGTGTCTGCATACAGGCAGCAGGAAGATCGGCTGGTCCCCACATTGCCCCTCTTACCATCCTCAACAACACTGCGTCTACTGTGGATAATTTCTGGTTCCTGGGAATTACGCTTAATCTGGACCTGAGATGATCCTCACAGATAGACTCTGTTCGGAAGAAGGCCCAACAGAGACTGTACTTCCTGCAGCAATTCTAGAAGTACAACCTTCCCCAGGACCTGCCGGTCATCTTCTACACTGCCGTTATTCAGTCTGTCCTGTCTTCGTTCATCACTGTGTGGTTTGGCTCATCCACAAAACAAGACAGGTCCAGACTGTGCACACAATCTTGGCCAATAAAGATGGTTCTGATCGGATATTTGCTTAGGTGATAGATTTTAGTCACACAGATATTCTTCACCTTTGCACAAATGTTCCTCGCAGCTTTATACACACAGTACTCGACAACAGATAATGTGTTAAAACCTCATAACCTCTATAGAAGGTAGGAGCAGCTGACAACAATTTCCCACGTGAACAGACGGCATGATAAAGAGATTCTTTATCACTTTTAATGGTTTATTTCAGGTTTCCTTCCTGTTTTGAACTCTAGAAACTTGTACTTTCATTTTTATCCAGGTAAATCTTTTCTTTACCTAGGTAAAATGTTTAGGTTCGCATTTTTATAGGGTTTTTCTCTTTTTTGGGTAACAAAACGACAGATTTTATGCAATTAAATCATTTGTGGTTATTATGGAAGACCGAATGTCCGCCCAGTCATTTTACAGTCTGGTTTGCAATCCTCCAAACTTTAGTATAATGTCAATAAAAGGCATCCCAAGGAAACTGTTAAATGCACAATGTAGCATACGCAAACAAAAGAAAAATAGACACATTAAAGTAGCTGAAACAGACCGTTTCTCATATAAGAAACTGTGGTTTGAATCATGGGATTAGATTTTACAAAAGTATCCATACCCCTTACAAGCAAAAGCTGTATTTTGTAGGATATTATGTGACAAACAGTAATTATGAAATAGAATGAAGAAGATATAAACATTTTTTTACAATTAAAATGCTCAAACATGTGGCGTGCATTTGTATTCAGCCTCATTTACTCTGGCAACCCTAAATAAATACCCAGTGGAACAAATTGCCTTCCGATTTGACTAAACCAGTCCTCCTCCTTGTGTGTGATTGAATCTGAGTATAAACACAGCTGTTCTCCGAAGGTCTCAGAGGTTTAATAGAGAACATTAAAGAACAAGAGACGGGTCAGGGATCTCACAGAGCAACGTTCTATCCAACATCCAAAAATGGAGAGAGCACGGCATAACTCTAAACATCAAGGACATGTTCAGCCAAGAGGCCCACGGTAACTTTGAAGTAGCTGCAGAGATCCACAGCTCAGGTGGGAGAATCTGTTGACAGGAAAACTAATATTTGTGAACGCTAAAAAGAAAACCACTGTTGAAAGAAAGTCCTGCTTGCAGTTTGCCAAAGCCGTCAAGGGGCCACAGCAAACATGTAGAAGAAGGTGTTCTGGTCAGATGAAACCAAAATTGAACAATCTGACCAAAATGCCATATTGTGGAGGAAAACCAACACCCCATATGGTGGTGGCAGCATCATGATGTTGGGGTGCTAAGTACAGGGCCATCCTGGTTGAAACCCTGTTAGAGGCTGCCAAAGACTTGAAACTGGGGTCAGAGGTTCCCCTTCCAGCAGAACGACACCAAACGTATAGCCAGACCTACAGCAGAAGTGATTAGATCGAGGCTTACTTTTGCGTTAGAATGGTCCAGTCAAAGCTCAGACCAAAATCCAGCTGAGAATCTGTGCCTTGAGAAGTGTTGCTCTCTGTCCAACCAGACTGAGCTTCAGTTATTTTGCACAGAAGAAGAGGCATTTGAAACGATAGTAAAGAAAGACCCCAAAAGGCTGACTACAGATGTACACCACACTTTTCAGATTCTTGTTTCTAAAATGAAATGAAAACCATTCACCCTTCATTTAACAAATATGTGCATCTTTATATTGATCTACCACATAATATTTCAACAAAACACGTTGAGGTTAGTGGTTGTAAATGAGACGAGGCAGAAAGGGGAGATGGTTACATTTGCCATATTGATTGTGTTGCATTAACTGTCCGTGAGGATTTAATGCTCTATAATCTCAAATCAAAAACAGTCCCCTCTAAGCTACGATGAAAATCAAACACCGTTTGAATTACCTTGCTCTCTGTTAGACGACAACATGACCATCTCTTCTTCTAAGACATCAGGGCAAGAGGCTGGTTTCTTCCCATGACCAGAAACACTGCTCCTCCTAGTCTCTGAGCTGCCGGTCACACCTTGTTGGGTTGGCTTCCACTGAGCGGCTGATGTATCAAGAAGCAGATTGTGCTTTTCATCAAATGTGGAATCACAAAGCACCTGACGCATTTCTGCCTCCGTATCTGCTTCATCTGCTGCCTCCCTGACCTTCTCTAACTCTTCTATATCTACAGAATCGTTTCCGTCTTCGACTTCAGTTGCTTTCCTTGTTTTGAAGTCTTTGCATTTGATGAGCTTTTGAAACTCCTTCAGAGTGACCTTCCATGACTGTTTTTGTGTTTCACTACTTTTTATGTTGTTTGTTTCGTTTTTTCCAGGACGCTCAGGACTCGTGGTTTTCTGCAGCTGCCCTGTCTCTTCCTCACTTGCATTGACCATGAACTTTCTGCCCTTTTTTCGTTCTTCCTTTGGCGTTTCTTTTTCAGATATCTTCTCGCCGGCCTTACAACCCTTGATCTCAGCGTTAGCGCAAACACCTTCTGGAAGATTCTGCTCGAGTTTTATTTTAGGAGGCCTTCCACGTTTCCTCTTAGGAAGAGCTGGGTCTTGTTTTTGCGCCACAACAGCTCTGCTGATTACCGGTATTAAAAGACAGCACTTATCTGAGATAGTGTTGCTTGTGTTTTGCTGCGATCTCTTCATAAAGCCCCTCGTTCTGATTCGGGTCTGTTCGGTGCCGAGATTTGCGACTCCTTTGGACGTCTCGGTCCCAGTAGCTGTGTGTGGTTTGTTTAAAGAGCCGATAGTCTTTCCGCTTTCCTTTATTGGCACATTGTTACATGACAAACTCACAGAACAAACAGTTGTAGCTGGATCTCCGCGTTCTGATGAGATCGAGTCCAGAGGTAAACCTTCGGGCTCTTTCCGAGAATCTGGTTGCCTTCTCCTCTTAGATGGAGCGGCATCTTCTGCAGCCTCATATTTGTTTTTCTTCCTCTTTATACGGTCGGATTTCCTTCCTAGTTTGGATTTTTGTTCTCTCACCTCCACATTCTTCACGAAGCCAGCGTTTCCGTCGCTTTTTGCTTTCAACTTCCTGCGACGCTGTGACGGCTCTGCACCACAGCCGCTGCTTGTTTCCGGCGGCCGAGATGCGTTTTTGCCTGCCGTGATGGCGTTGAAAGGAAACTGCAGCGTGCAGGCAGCTTCTGTGAGCCAGGGCCGAGTTTTTACCGATGGCTGAATAGAATTTTCTGGCTGAACCGAGACGCTGGGATCAGGCTGTTGATGAGCAGCAGAGGGACAGGGCTCTAACGGGGAAAGACATTGTGGAAGCCTCAAGTTATCCACACAATGTAGGGAAAACGCATCAGCTGGCTGTGTTTCACTTTCATGTGAAACAGATAAGAACTCAATGTTCTGATCTTGCTGCTGTAATACAAAGTACTGTAGTTTTTCCCCGCTGGAGCAACACTTTACAGGCAAGATGGATCCCGTAGTTTGAGGATATGAGGAATTTTCCTCACCTGGGCAGCTCAGTCCATTAATTGGCCCACATGATCGGATAGATGAGCTGGACTCAGAGGGCTGTGTTTGCAAATCAGTTCGCCCAGTAGGAGGGTCTGTGTAGCTTGCCTGGTTCTGAGCTCCAGAACAACAATGGATCCCTGCAAAAAAAAAGAGAAGAACTTCATGAGGGGTTACAGATCAGCGGCACAAGGAAGAAGAGAGCCAGGTTGAAAAGAAAAACTTTAGACAATTTTTTTGTTTTCAGGGTATATAAACATCATAGAGTTTATTGCTGTCATGATAAATAAAAAAAAATCCCCAATAACGCCACGTTAACCGCCCGCGCCTAAATGGTCTGCAGAGTGTGAAAACCTGTTTATACTGTAAAGCACTTGAACCTCTGTTTATTATTCTGTCCAGCTGAACGGTCAGCATGACTGCTTTAACTTAATGGGAGAGGAGCAACAACAAAGGTTCTCAAACACTCCAGATTTAGCTCATTTACTGAAGTAATTTCACTCTTTGTGCCAAACGACCACAATGGTCAAGTGGAGACGGCGGAGACACTGTCCTTAAGCATAATTGGCCTGCCTGCACTTATAGGATGCTTTATCGAGCCATGAAGACAATCTATTCTGTCGTGCAGATCGGCTCTGAGAGAAAAGGACCATGATCTGAAACAACGTAAGGACAACAGTTAATACATTCTTCACCTAAACTAATATTAAAATCAACAATGTTGCCTCAATAATTGTCCAAAAATATTAAAATGGACTTCTTTATGTAACTGGTATCCTGAAGGAGCCTACTTAAAAATGGAAATGTTTTTTTAAGAGCAATATGTGTGTGTGTGTGTGTGTGTGTGTGTGTGTGTGGCACCATGATCACTGTGACATCCAGTCACCGCTACACAGTTACCTTCGAAAGACTGAAATAAAAAGTTAATTTTTTTTGTCATCACTTTTATCGTTACCACAATAAATACCACAAAATATCACGATGAAATAGTAAGTCCATGTTGCCTGCCCCAAGGTCCAAGACTGCAGCTGTTGTGTGATTATGCAGAGAAATGGGTTTTCATGTCAACTTGTTAGCAGAAGCTTCCAATATTGAGTAAAAACTACAGCAAAACGCCATCAATCAAGAGATCACACACAGAAACTAATCCCAGTTTGGAACAAAAAGTAAATCCATCACAGATTATATTTTTTTCATAAAATGCTTTGTTATATTAATAAAACAGTTTGTTAAAAAGATTTCCACCTGTGTCTGTGGTTGAGTGGCCACCATGTGTCTCTAAGTCCTGGTAGAAACCTGCTGCACTGACATCAGCATGCAGCGGGGTCACCCCAGCGCCGTCTTCTGCAGCTGGGCCTTGGCAAAAGGTCGGCACGCCATCGTAGTTTGCCTGCTTCTTCTTGCAGTTCTTGTCCAAGTCGGGCAGAATATTCAGGCTCATCATGATGTCCTCCAACAGCTTGTCAATCTGCTCGTCAGACTCCTCCACGGGGCCCGGAGGCGGAGAGAGGCTCTCGGACTCCAGCTCGTGGCTCTGATTCATTGAGAAGCAGCTGTTGGAGCGTGCTTCAGAGTCAGAGCTGAGGCTGGCATGGTGGAGGGGTTGGGGGGAAGAAGTGAAAACGGGTTGAACCGTCTGGAACTCTGGGTTATGGGCTGGAAGGACGGAGTGAGCCGAGTGGGTTTTCTGGCTGCAGCAACTCTACAGAAACAGACACACGTCAGCTTTTAATAACAGATTTTCTATGTTACATTCAGTTTTAACATGAACTGATAACTGATAGCAGAATCTGCACGGGGGAGACAGAATTATTGCTCCGTCTCATCTATACAGAATCGTTTTTACCATTTAGTTTTATTTAGTTGACCTTTCCTATACAGGTTGGAGTTGTTAAGACCCCAAAATTCTCACAGAAACGACACTGAAACACAAATGACGAAACGACACAAATGAGCCAATGAATACATTATTTGTTCACTAAAGTGACATCAGTGTGTCGTTTCTTTTCATGCAAACCCTGATCAGTAGATGCAGCTCTCAGGCTCCAATTGTGACTAAAGGAAACCATCTGCACCATTTGTTCATTGTTTTGATACAGCCGCTGGGCGTCCTACTGTCATCTGATGAGGTGATAATGTGTTCACTGTGAAGTCATCGACTATCCTGTGGTGGTCAAAAAAAAAAACACTAGAAAACACTTTGAGGTTACCCTAACAGACTGGTTTCAGACTGAAGAACTTAACTGGACCTGCTGAGGATAAAGATAGGAGGTACCAGTAGGAGGTGCTAAAAGAAGACATTCTCAGAAACTAGACAGGTTATATTTCCTCGTCAAAAATGAAACACAATTTCAAATACTTCATGGAATCTGTCCCACGATTGAATTTCTCTGAATAAAAATGTTTTATACATTACATATTTTATCTGAACTACATCTCTGATACATGTTTAGGTAATAAACAGACAGCGTACCAACAGAAATACAAGTGACGGATTTATCACAAACAAATGAAGTTAAAGAAGGAACTCGGTTAGTTTCTGGATCTTCATTAATAATCTAATTTATTTACTTCAAAATCATGACCTAACATTGATATATTTTTTAGGATACCTTTCATGACTAAATGCAGTACTGTGAAAAAGCACCTGCCCCTTTACAGTTTTTCTGCTTTTGGTTTTTTGTCACACTTAAACTGATTTTGATACCAGACAAAGACAACCTGAGCAGATCTGAAACTAGCATCTGATTTGATAAAAGGAAAGCAAGATATGCTCTGCGTTATATCACAAATCAACTTGGATTTTACACATTTTATGTGGTTTAATGTCCCCACAACCAGGCCTGAACACAGCCAGACCTGGGGATTTAGGAAATCACTCAAACAGTACGTGTCCGACACCACGATGTAGACTAAAAGATCTCAAAAGCAAGACATTATGCTCCAATCTAAAAGGAATTTAAGAACAGATGAGAAACAAAGTCGCGTACATTTTACCAGGGTTACAAAGCCATTCCTGAGGCTTTGGGAAACCAGGGAATCACCCTGAGACCCATTATCCCCAAAGGAAGAAAACATGGAACAGTGAAGAACCTTCCTAGAAGTGGCCGGTCTGTTAAAATTACTCTGAGCGCCCATTGACAACTCATCCAAGAGATCACCAGCCAGGCAGTGTTTGTGATTCAACAAGAAGAAAGAGATGGAGCAAAACGGCATCCAGCTCAGAGTCCAAAACCTACAGAAGATCACTGAATTCATCAAAGAAGAAAAAAATACACAACTTTTATCATAATTAAGAGATCATCTCATATTTGAGATAAAAGTTGTGTATTTTTTAATGATTAAGATCTCATAATTGCGAGATGGCAGCTTACGATTCGGGAAACAGTTAAAGGGCTATTCCACCTGATTTTTTCATCCCCTTAAGCATCTTTAATCTGCTCCAACTTAAAAACTACAGTAGGTAGACACTTCAAACCTGGACTAGATTGTTCTGAAATAATCGCAGAATCGTATAAACTAGTAGGGATTTGTGAAAACGTTATTTGATTCGTGAAAGTTGAAAAAAGGGCCATATTAGTGCTTTTTTGAATTTTGTTTTTCCTTTGGTGAATGTAATGAGCTTCTGTAAAAACCAGTGCTTACCAAAAATGCAATTAACCATCTCACTTAGGGTAAAAAACATCTTCATGATCCCAAAAATTTCCCGGAGAATATTTTGCGGACTGACGAGACTAAAGTGGATGGTTTAGGAAGCTGTGCGTCCTGTTGCATCGGGCATAAACTAACAGCACGTCAGAAAGAGATCTTACTGTCACTCAAACATGGTGGTGGCAGTGTGATGGACGGGGACTGTTTTGCTTCTTCCGGAGTCGAACCAAATTGATGTAACTGTGAGCTTTGCTTTCCACTAGAAAAATCTGGAAATCCAGAAACGTCTGGCCATTAGTTCATAACCTTACATTCAAGAAACTCTGAATGGATTAAAAAATAAATAAATAAAGATTTTGGAGTGGCTTAGTCAAACGTCTGGACTTGAATCTGATTAAGATGCTGTAGGGTGACCTTAAACAGGTCATTCATGCTTGAAAACCCTCTCCACTAGGTTGAATGAACCAATCAGCAGGAGCGGGCCAATATATAATAGATGGACTACAGAACAAACTGATGATATTTTCCATGTGTATCTACCCGTTTCATGGTGGTAAGAACTGACACCATCTCATCTGCGTCTTGCAGGCCCACGATCTTCCACAGCTCTCCTTTAGCCCTCCTCTTCAGTTTCACCTGAGGCGGAGACCACAGAGTTTTACTGACGGTTTATGATAAGGTTTCTTCGTGTACTCCAGCCACAGCTCTGTTAGCACCCTTTAAATCCCTGCAGGTTTATTCATTTGTGTATTACAGTTTGCAAACAATTTGCAGTTTCTGAAGAATATAAAACAGGGATGGCATGACAATGCAGCCACAAAACAAACACATCTAATGAAGTTTTCATCTTGAACCCCAGCAACACGTTCAACAGCTCATTAACTTTCATGTAACTTCTGTCTATATTTTACAAGGTAAATTTCTGAATTTTGGGAGCTACATTTTTTTCTAAAGTGGAAAGAGGATTTTCCAGGATTCTTTATAAAAAGAGAGATCCAACCCAATAAGATTGTTATAGGATGCACTTCTTATATTGCATCGCGTCCCCAAAATTTGCTTCAACTTGTAGATTGTAATATGCTTATGAGTGTATGAACATCAGGAGATAATTTTTTGGTTATTGTTGCCTGTAATTGGTTCGGTGTTCTGTTCTGAGAGCAGTGTGCAGGTCTTACCTTGAAGGGAATCTGAGCAGTCTTCATCACCTGTTCTGTCTGCTTCATCTTCTCAAGATTCTTTCCTCTTCCTATAAAATGCGAGTTCCTCTTCTCCTTTTCTCCTCCAAGTATCCTTTCCCTGCAGACTCCTCTTAGCTGAGCAGAAGTCCCTCCATCCACATTCGCGTTTCCATCCTCCTGTCCTGACCTGTGTTGGTCTGAGACGCTCTCTCCAGACTTAGGTGACTGTTTGCAATTGTTCTTTTTATGAGATCTTGGTGATCTGGCATCAGCCTTGAGGGAGGTTGGTAAGGTCTCTATATACCTGGATGAAGCTGAGGGGAATGAGGGGTATATTAAACAGTCAGAGGACTGCCCAGCTGTAGACTCCGGATCGCTGTGGATGGTTGGGTAAGAAGCAAAAGAAAACTGTGTGATGTTTTCAGGTTGCAGGGAAGTAGAAACGGTTGCTACAGAAGATACACACTGCAGTGCTGGAGGTGTTGCTTGACCACAAAGATGGCCGGGACTGGCTGCAGACATCAGACTGCTGTTTACGGTTTGTGTCCCAATCGATACAAAGCTTTTGCCTTTAACATGAGGATCATCATCTGTCCTTCCGCTCATCTCAGCCTGAACCTGTGCATCCTGCATTTTCACACTTTTGTGCAACTGTGTGCCTTCTTCCGTGCGAACCCTTTCCCTCCTTTCCAGGAGCTCTTCACCTTTCCGCCCCTCATCTCCGCATCCTAATGCAAGGTCTGAGATTCCAAACCTGTGGGCTGCAGCCAACATGTCGTTCTGCTCCTCGCAACTTTTTACTTCCAGCTCCCCGCTGTACAGGAGGCCAACGAGCTTCAGTAAGGTCTGGGCTGTCACCGCCTGCAGGTGGAGCCGACGCATCTGCCCCAATGGAGGGGAGGGAGTGGCTGACAAGCTCTGGGACAAGTAAGGGCTGAGAGCTGCGAGGACACAGCTGTGGGTTGGGACTGAGATACCTTCACAGAGACAAGTTGGACAGTTGATATTCAAGATTCCTAAACTTAAAGTACATTTTTTAATGGATCAGTTGTCATTTGTTTCCTTGATGTAGCTTTTAATAGTGGTCTCACCCTCAGTTTGCAGCAGGGTGTCACAGAACTGGGCGCTGTTTTGTTGCCTCTGCAGCTGTTCGAGAAGCTGCATTTCATACCCGGGCCACCAGAACCTCTGCATGTTCACAAGCTTCTGAGAAAAAGCACGGATAGAGAAATATTTTTTATTGATAACCTGAAAACAACAACAATAGTAATAATAATAATAATAAGTAATATAGGAACATGCAAGGATTTAAAACCGAGTTTGTCTAAAGAATCATAACCTTATCAAACCTCATATTATACTGCTGTGAAAATATATTGTCTCACTTAAATATTTTAGATCAAACTAATTTTAATATCAGACAAAAATGAGTAAATATAAAATGCTGTTGAATTTCTGTTGGAAAAAAAGTTGTACAAACAAACCTGGCCCTGCATGTAAATGCAATTCCCTCCTTTGTTAAACTGCTAATTATCTGTAATTAATCTCATTTGATTTGGTTCAGTTGAAATAACCACACCATGGCCTCGTTACTGCCAGATATGTAGAATAAGAAAAAAAAAAAAACATATCAACAAACTTATATACAAGAAATCAGATCAAGTAGAATCAAGAAACTGAAACAGAACCTGTCTGACAACATGAAGTAGGCAGAAAGATCACCAAAAGCTAAATATGTCTTGTTCTAAAGAAATTCAAGAAGAAATGAGAAACAAAGTTATTGACATCGATCAGTCTGGAAAGGGTTACAATGCTACTGTACTTCTAGGGCTTTGACACACCGATGAACCACATCATTGTTCGGGAGGGGACAAAAAAAAAGACCAGAGCAACATCTAAAGCACTCCAGGCCACACATGCTACAGTTATCGTCAGTGTTCATGATTCAATAATTCAAGCCTCATTTAGAAAAATATATAATTTAAGTGTCGCTTCCCTGGATGGCAAGCAGTTGGTTTAAATCAGTGGGGGAAGTTTTAAAAACAGTCCAATCTGTGCAGTCAAAGCAGGCCTGTAACATCTGCTTTGACTCACCAGTCCACTTTTTAACAGTCCAACCACAGGTTTGAAAGCTTTTAATTTCTGCCTGTAGGTTGGGATGAGGTTGACCAGAGAGTGGTCAGAAAGTCCCAAAGCAGCCCTGGTGACAGCATAATATGCATCCTTTAAAATTAAAGGCAGTTATTGAGCTACACAAGCACACCGGCTCTCTTCCCTTTCCACCGTCTCCGGCAGTATAGCCCACAGAGGTCCAGGCTATCAGTCGGGCCTTTGTAAATGTGGAGGAGGTGATTAAACTACAGTTTGCTGGAATGATTCGGATGCCAGAAGTTACTCCGCCTGTTTGTCAATCCAAGTCATCTTATAGGCCAGTTTTACAAAGTGGGGGCCACCAGGGGGCGAGAGGGGCCTCAGAAAATTGAAGGGAAGATAAGGAAAATGCAAAAATAAAATAAATTTATTTTTAATCAGTATTACCACATATAATCTAATATAATCAAATAATTTTGTAATCATTATTATAAAATATAATTAATTATAATATAGTATAAGCTCCAGGATGGAGTTACAGAAATGTTCCCACTGCTTCTCCAGGAGCTGCTGTCGTGTGATGATTTGGGCTTCCTCTCTCCATTGATCTAGTCCCACCTGGAGCACCTCCAAGGATAGAAATTCACTGACCTTGAAAACAAACATTCCTCGGTGAGGAAACCCTTTGCCCCCGGTGTAGGTTCTAGTCTGGATTTATAGCCACAGGAGGAGCTGATAAATGACAAACACAGGAGATTTAAAACTGAACTTTGAGGCTCTGCCCCCATCTGGCCGCATATGAGAAAGGACTACTCCACCTTTGCTGACAGGGCACTGAAATACCTTCTCCTTTTTGCAACAAACTACTTGTAAGAGCCTGGCTTTTCAACTTTAAAGCTACTCCAAACAAAACATAGAGCACTTCTACACGTGGAGAAATGATATGAATATGGCACTGACAGACATGGCACCAAGCCCATCCCTCCCACTTCCGAAATCTCTGTCCGTCACTTCCAGACACACACACCTCTGATATCTGCTCCTCCAAGACTTTGGCAACTTTGTGCTGAAACGCCCAGTACTGCACTTGACTTCATTGAGGCAAAACTGCACAGCAGGTGTTATTTTGCGCATCTGACCTCATTGTATATGTCACTAAATCACTCTGCGCCTACTTTTGCGCGTGTCGTCCAGTTTTAAGAGGCACAAACAATTCAGAAATCTGGTCCAGAGATAGATAACGAGAGCATGAGAGAGAGGAAAGAGATAGCGATGTCAGTAACAGAACTGTAAAGTAGGGGGACAATGGCCCCCGGCTCTCCCTCATTCCATTTATTTTCTGGCTGTATTAGCCATGTGTTAAAGTTTAAAGAGTAGCTAAACCCCAAATCAACTCTTTTTGCAGCTCAACAGTATAAATTAGGCCTCAAGGGTGCTATCCTAGTGTTACTGTGCAAATGTTTACATTGTCATGCAAACTTGTTTAACTCTGCAATATTTGTCCTAAAAACCATCTTAGTGCTGCCCCCTTCAGGTTGAACAGTGGCTACTGCAGTTGAATTTTACTATTTGTTCAAAGGTACAGCTTGCTACATGTCTACGTCACCGCCCCCGCGTTTGGGTATGAAACCATCTCACTCAGACACACGCCAGGATTCAGGAGTTGGAATTACAATCATTGCGTTTTATGTTTTATACCTTGGATCATATGCTTTACTTCAGATAATACAAATCTACAAGTAAATGTACACTTTCTGAAAGTTTGTTCCTGCCAACATCACATTACCACCCAGAAACTGGACCCATTCTGTCCTCCACTGCCTCGGTAGCACCGGCTTTGGGCCCTCTGAGCCAGCGGCTCGAACTGATAAGGTTCAGGCCCGCTGGGTTTCAAAAAAAAGTCTCCCTCAAAGGGGGGTGAAAAATCCTCCACCTCAAAAGACAGGTCCATGGCGATCACTCTCCATGCTTCAAAATGTCAAAATAAGCAAGCTGTCACTTTCCCTCGTCCCTCTGCTCATCCCCACACTTGGCCATAGGCCCCACAGGATCTTTTTGCACTGCACACTTTGGTGGGATTTTTCAAAATTGGTCTGGGGCCAGGTTATACTTTTACATCCGGTTTAGCTCCGCTTTCAAACTTCCAGCAGCAGCAGCAGCAGCAGCTCAGGGACGGGAGGTGTTAAGTGTCTCTGCCCTGCTGCCAAGAAGAAGTGCGACAAGTTGATTGTTAATTAGTGAAAACAGAAAGAGAGCGATCTGAAAGCATTTAACTTGGCTTCTTAACTACTGTCCACTTTAGCTTTAAACCTGTACTTTAATGAGGTGATTTTAAGTCCTCTCAAAAAACAAACAAAAAAGCTCTAAACTATGTTCCCGAAAAACTATTTTGCTACGTTTGAGCTGTCTGCCTGGGTAGTGTGGTTTTCAAGATGATCCCACTGTTCACAAACTGCTTAATGCAAAATGAACCCAGCTCCAGTTCAATTTAGCAGAATAAGAGTTGAGTTTACGACTAAATCGGATGCTGCCTTAAGCAAAATTAAGCTTGTAGCGTCAAGTTTCCAGATCCAGATGTTGTGGTCTACAGTCAAACCTAGAAATTAATAATTACCTTTTTTAAATCAGACTGAACATTTCGGATACATATTATAGTTTTCGATTTAGTTTGTGTCTCAAACGGTGACAGGTGGAGCAAGGAGCACATTTTTATTTATTTTTTCCTGCACGCTGGAGTTCAAGTTTATGAATTTACGGACTTGAAAAGAAAAAATGCCTAGGAATCTTTAGGTGTTGTATTTACTTAGATTAAGAACTCTCCGTGTTATCGTTAAAAGACACAAACACAATGAGATACGTTAGTAATGAGCAGCCCGCCTGAATATACCCTGAACTTGGTCGATGATGTTAGCTAAAGTTGCTTAAGCGGGTTGGTTTTTCATGTACTCACTTATATTCTCCTGTGGCGCAAGTTGATGTCTAAGGAAGGATTAAACTTCACTCGGCATTTCCTCATGAAATGTGCGTTAAACTCTGAACATTTCAAAGAATCCATGAATTTTCAACAGCTCTCTCTCTCTGTTTATTGTCGAGTCTGAAGAGGAGTTACCATTTTCGTGCGGTGCAGTGACACCTAGTGGCCGCTCTGTTGAACGACAAGAGGGAAAACGACATGTTCTGCATGGCCTCCAGCAGAAAATAATACATTTCCAATGATTTGTCTTTTTCTAAGTTACGAACAAACGCGTTTTGTTTTTTTTTTTTGGTTTTTTTCGAAAAATGCACATTTTCCAAACCCAAATAACGATCGCTAATTCCTCTAAGCCACAAGTCAGACTGCTCTGTGTGAACCAATCAATCCTCTTTTATAGTTTCTTTCATGTAATGGCGAGGTTTTTTTTCTATTTGTTTTGCTTTTCTTGTAAATGATTATTTAATCAAGATAAAACCATCCCTCCGAAAGACAAGCTTTCACACACACATTCATCCGGGGTCATCACATAAGGCAACTGACAAGTCAGAACACATCCTTCTGTATTTTTCTTCTCATTTTTCTGTTGCATACAAAATTGTCATTTAATTGTTGTTTGGAGCTTAAATTCTATGATCGGTTAATCAAAATGTTATCAGAGTAAGTATGTTGAGCTGCACAATGTATCAAATCATAATCAACATATGCAATATAATGCTTAGTTGCAATATTTGGTATATTTATTGGTACCATGAACACAAATCTAGCAGCATGCTAATACTTTTAACCAGTTCAATAGAACTTCCCTGCTGTCGAGATCAACACTCGATACATACTTTTAATTGGCTGAGATGGTCAAGCTAAGAAAGATCGGTGGCTACATCAAGATAAAGAATAAAAATATAGGTCAGGATATGTGGGTCAATCAAAACTGATATGGTGATTGTAATATTCAGAAATAGTTTTACATTTTCATGTTTTCATGATATCTAGTTTTAATTAGGACTGATTTAAAGTTTACAGAACTTTGTGTGACTGAATGATTCATGGGTCGGATTTGAGCCTAATGAACTAAAACCATTCCTATGGAAATAGTCAGGTACTGGACTGACCAATAGTTTAAAAAAAAAAGCAGCCAAAGTCCAGAGAAACATTTTGAAAAACTTTCTGAAACCTGAAGAACTGTTGTTCAAAATCGCTTTTAAAGAAGGTCTGGTCCAAGGGAGCGGCTTAAATCATTTGCAAAGTGCTGCAGTTTTGTCTATGATGTGTACAAAGTTGAACAGACAACATAATCCCTGAAACAATCAACTCAAATTCTACTTAAAGGGACATTTGGCAATGTGTGCAGTAGAAAACAGCAGGTTAGAAAAGTATAGAAGCTACTGGTGAAAAAGTATATAATCGTGGTTAGTGGTACAATCCCTCACCCCATTGCAAACTAATTTACACCTTGCTTATTAACAACAGCTTTAACACAATATTTTAAAGCAACCACGTTTCTTTTTAGGCAAAAGCTTTGTAGCCTTCTTTCAGCCAGCTGAGCAGCAGGGCACTTCAGCCGGGCACAAATATAATATGAATAACAGCTTTAGCAGTTTTAAAATGGTAACTTTTTAAATCTCAGCACCTAGGCAAGCAACCCATGAAAACACTCAACTGATATGAAAGTCAAGCAAAATATTCTGTCAAAGGAAATAATTTAATGCAATATTAACTTTTCAAACACGTTTTGGTGCATGCAGAAAGCAATAAAGTAAATGCATTGTTACTTTATGAAAAGGCCCCAAACCACCTTGTGATGACCCTGAATATCAATCATCACCTGCTGGCCTCAGCAACCAGGAAGTTATATTCTACTGTGTTCATTATTTAAGAGAGCGATTTTACCTTGATCCCAGAACCACAAGGATCATCTCAGTCACTCCTGACTGGGCATCCGCAATACGAGTCAACCAACAGCTCAGTTAAAAAAAAAAAACTTTTTTTTTTAAATTTTCCTATTGGGAACCATCTCAAGTTGTCATGACAGTTTTTGCGTTGATGTACACACAAGGCATATCAATAAAACCTGATTCTACTTATTTACCACCCACCTGCATACAATCTATCCAGACAAAAAGCCACATTTGACTTTATATATTATTTACATCATTAATCAACCTCAGTGATTCATTATAAAACATTCACACCAGTAGACAAGGCAGAAATCTAGCTTTCTTTTTTATTAAAAACATTATTGCTAGTTACATAATTCAATCATAAATGAGAATGTGCAATTTTTAAGAGCCAAGGCAAAGAGATTAAGGTGTAGTTCACAATCAGAATGATCTGCTGCTGTTCTGTGTAGGAAGAGTGTTTTTCAATCCAGCCAACTTTGTTTGCATTTAGTTACGATGTAAACTGAGATTTTCTTTTTAGGGTCAAAACAAAAAAAACTGATTGCATATGCATTCACCCAGCACACCCGAAACAATTAAACCCCAAATCAATATAAAAAAAAAATAAGACAGAAAACCATTAAAATTAACAAATATTCTCTTGTAAATATATATATATATATATATAGTTTAGATGTGCTTTTATTCCTTTCACCATTTTAACTAGTAGCAAATTGTGTTCTAGGCCTCCTTACACAGATTTTCTGACATTAACCCCTTGCTGTTTTCCAACTTTAATCAGTTCAGGTTTGAAGGCAACTTGTCGGTTTGGGAAAATGAGGCGTTCTTTGTCATTTCGCACCTGGCACAGAAAACAAAACGGTAAAAAAAAAAACCCCAACAAGAAACAAACGTGTTTTCCCCCTATAGTGCTTCTTTCAATAATCCAGTCAGTATCTACATCTCACTCGCCACTAACAAACATGGGCGAAAACTCCCAAATAGTGTTCTGAAACAGTAAATTAAACAGAAAAGGAGACTTTCATGCCATAACGAGATTTTAAGTATTTGTTCACTTATTCTACCAGAACAGGTTTCAAAAATGCTGATTTTCCAACATCTAAGCTGCAGCGGTGAAAGTAAAAAAAATATTTTGTTTGTTTTTTCAGGTCATCTTGGATACATCCAATATGTGAGGCACTCCAGTTAACTCACTGTTGACAGTTTTCTTGCACATTCATAAGGTTTGAAGACCAGCAGATCCAGTTTGATGGATCCTCTGGCGTCTCCCAAGATTTACCAGGATCATCGAAGTCCATTTGACAGAAGGATCACTTTAAATACAGACTATTCTGTCCATTCCAACGAGCGGGAGGAGAAAACATTCTAATTTCTTCCTCTGTACAGATACATATTTATTACAGACACTTGCACCAATTTATATTTAAGGATGTTAACCAAATTCAGAGGAGCCAAAGAGATGGGTGCAGCAAACTTGGAAACAGATGTGTGGCAGATGAAATAAAGCAAAGGATAGTTGTCAAGTGTAGCTGCTGGAAAAACAAAGATTTTGCATTCAGTCTCAACATTTTTGGCACAAGTACAGTACGTGTACGTAAGTAGCAGTACAGGGCAAATCAAGTAGAGGATTAACCACTACATCAACAAGAGGCAGAAGCTTTAAACAGCTGGAGAAGCTGGAAAAACCCACATTTCCCTTGATTTCTTCAAAAAGGCATCCACAAAGTGTTCCAGTTCGATCATTTACATTAAAATATAACAAACGAGGGCTTTTAGTGTTTTCCTGTTAGGCTGTACTGTATTCATGGAGATGTAGCATCATAAGCCATAAATTCAAACTGAGTGGTTTTTGAATCACGGAGCGCAGAGTGGTCATAGTGTCATGAACAGTTGTCCACAGGCAGGGCTTTAGATCCACATCACTTCCTGTGGTTTAATTCATTCTTCTGCTGCAATAGAGGAATGTAACAGAGAGAGAGAAAGAAAAGAGAGAAAGAGAGAAGCTGGGCCAGAAAGGATTGAGTGTACATGTTGGAGTTAAATCCTGGCGGTAGTGTAGTGGTCTCGACCCCCCCCCCACGTCGTCAGTTCAGCAAGGGCAGTAAGTTGGAGGAGGCTGTCGTCTTGTGATGCACACTATCAGTTCCTCTGGAAAAAAAAAAATAGAAAATAAAAGTGTTGGAGCTGATTGCATGAATAAAGTGATGAAAGGTGCTCGTGCCTCATAAATTCATACACAAAAAAATAATAATGGTAAAAGATACACAAGTAAAAGCTGTCAGAAGCAAAGTCATCACATATTAAGACAAAAACTGCACAGAAAAAAAAAAAAGATCCACATCAAGAGAACAAAAATAACACTTCTCACCAGCAGGGGGTGCAAAACAACAGTTTAAATACAGTACAATGAGAGCTGGGTGAAAATGGATGCTTTTGCAGTGCCTTGCAAAAAGTATTCACTACTTTTGAACTGGTTCACATGTTACAGCCAAAACCTTCGTGGAGTTTTTTGGAGATTTTACGCTGTAGACCAACACATAACAGTGCATACATTGTGAAGTGGAAACAAAAAGAGGGGTAAACAGGGTTTTATTTGGGTTTTGTTTAAACCTCAAAAACTCTATAAAAAAAAAAAAAAAAAAAAAAAAGGGTGTCTGGGATTTGCATTTTTACTCTTTAACCTCTAAATAAAAACCAGCTGCCCACTGCCTTTAGAAGTTTCCCAATTAGTGAAGAATTTATAATCAGTATAAGAAAAGCTGTTGTGTGAGAGCTCCGTCTCTCTTATCGACTCTGACCAGCTTCTCTGCCCCCGCAGAAAAACAAAGACCTCTGTGCATCATGGTGATGCCAGCACATTTTCTGAGCTCATGCAGGCCGTCTTCAACTATTTTTCATTTCAAAACCTCATACTTTTCTCACTTTGTTTCCCCTCCATCAGATTATATGACATGATATTTGAGTAACACATTTTCATATTCACCTTTTTTTGTATTTTCAGTCAATCACACACATTGCTTCAGATTCGACTGTGTGGTAAACAGCTATTGCTAAAATAAGTCCAAAGGGTTTTAATGTGAGCGGGTTGTGGTAGTAGAAGCGGAGAGGAGAATGAATGGCCGCTGTCTGGACTGGTGAAGCTCCAAAATTTGCCTGAAGAAGTTACAATTTTAGGCTTTATGAAGAAATGTTTGTCTCAGCCTAGGCAATAACAAAGACAAGGACTTTAAAGTGCAAAACCGTGAACCTTTGACCCTCGGTGAAGTTAGTTTCAGTTTTGGATGTTGGATATTTGTGCTCCGTGGATTCGGCGGGGTCTTCCCCCTGCTTGATCCGATGCAGGCAGTCTGCTTACAGGGAGCTGCTCTTTGCCTGCTCCCTCCTCCTAAAGAAGGTGGTTTGCTTAAGGGCTGTAAGTAAATTTCTGAACTAAAAACACTCTTAACAAAAATGAATAGCTTTCAGGTTAGATGAGCCAGTGATATAAAAATAATGCCAGATCATTCTTCTAGATTACACAGATGAGACACTTCTTTTTATCTGATCTTTGGGTCACGGCCCCAAAGCGAACCACGGTGTGCAGGAGGGGAGAGAAGGAAAAGAGCAGCTGCCCTTAAAACGACAGCCTGCATCGGGTCAAATGGGATGAAGACCCCGCTGAATCTGTGGGGACGATTTAGGTCACTGAATACACAGCAACCTGCCTGCGTGTGATTCAGAAAGCTAACATCTCTTTTTTCTTTCATTTTTCAGCCCTCAGGCATGGTTTACATTTTGGTTTGACTCACTCTGGCCCGTAATATTATTGTAGTCGCTCTTCAGTTTTATTAACATTTCCTTGCATTTCCTTGGTGAAAACCTTCTAATTTCTCTTCAGCACATGGCTGTCAATGAACAGAAGTATGTTCACGTCATGTGTAGTCTCTACTCAGCCCCGGTGGTACCTGCTTGGGAGAAGGTACTAAAAGAAGCAGGAACCAGGCCACACCACCATTATAAGAAGCCCTTGCAAAACGAGCTGAGTGGATTGGAGCGGGCCTAAGTAGAGCCAGTGGAAAAGGGGCACAGTAGGCAGCTTCTCTCATCTGAGCTGTTGATCAGTGCAGCTCCTCCAGAGCCACTCTAATCTTTTCTTGCCTGTAATGTACGTTTAAGTGAACAACCATATCTTGGTAGGCATGGAGTCGTGTCATCCTCTTTCCATTTACATATGATGAATTTCATTCCTTTTCCTATCAACCACCATGTGTTGGTCTATCACGTAAAAATCCCAGTAAAACACAGACGTTTGTGGCTGTAACATCATAAAATGTCGATGTCAAGGGGTATAAATATTTCTGCAAGGTACTTTATACAAACTTCTGAAATATTAGGCCATGCGGTGAGTTGAGTGAAGTAGCTGGTTGGACACACATACCATGCGCTGACATGCAGTGTGACAGTGGGTGTGGCCTAACCATCGTAAGAATCCAATAGAGGCAAGGAAGCCTGCCTCTCCCCATACATCCCTCCCTGAGAGAAGAGACAAAATATAAAGAGATAGGGAGTGTGTGATAGATTTTGAAAAGACAGGAAGACGAGCCCAGAGTTGAGATAACACAAAGAACAAGGTGAGCAAAGAAATATAAAAAAAAAAAAAAAGAGTTGAGTGTGAGTAGACACAAAAAGTGAAGAAGTTGTTGAAGGAAAAACAAAAGGGTGAGATGACAAAAAAAAAAGAAGAGTTAAAAAATTGTTAGTGCCATGTTAGTTCATGTTTCAGGAAAGAACGGGACACATGCATGAGAGATAATGTGCGAGATAGAGATCAAGGACTCTGCTTTAACAGGACGTGCAACAACATGCCATCTGTGGGTGTGAGAACGTTCACACAACATTCCCGGAGCTAACAGTCTGTGTGTGTTGCGCATGATCTGATCACTTACATGAAATTCCAACCTTTTAAAGAGAAATGCATTGATATGTATATTATTTAGCTTTATGGGAGCTCTGTCTGATCAGCTACGTCTTCTAAAGTAAGTGGAAATATTTCAGAGGAGCTCAAGAAGCAGCTGAAGAAGCGCTGTGACTTTTATTTGACCCAGTCCTAAACCCCAATTTACACATAAGCCAAGATAAAGACTATTTTCTTAATAATTGGGGTTAGGAAAGAGGTGCTGGAAGCACTTTACAGAGATTTATTTTTTTTTAGCAGTAAGATAGTTATTTTAACTAGGGATGCAGTCATGCAGGGTTGTGCAACAGGTGGGTTCTCATGAGATCATTGTCTACCTGTACTGAATCTTGGTTAGCAGGTTCAAGATTGTTATCCAGAGTGTTCTTTCTGCCTCTCTGATCCAGTGTGGAGTATGCATCTGTGGGGGGAAAACATTTAAAATCATGTGGTACACAGACATGTATAGGACAACCCAGTAAAACCTCCCTGGTTTCTATGAACACTACATCTAGAGGAGGATGTGTAGGGGTACTATACAGCTGAAACAAGTAATGCATTTAAACTGTATTCAAAAAATATTTATTTCCTCGCAGAGATTAAACCCAACAAAGCATTTCCTGTTTTTAGTCAGTTGGGACTATTTTTTGTAAAATAAACGCAAGCATAATGACAGAATTGTTTTAGAGATTATAAGCAAAACAAAAACTAAAAAAACGTTCAAATTCAGAAAGACCAGAGGAGGACGCCTGTCTCGTGGCCCATCGTTTTCATGCTGCCGCTGGTTTTCACAAATGACTGGAAGTTAAACACAGATATAATTCAGTCAGAATATATCTGATGTTAATATTTGGTTTAGTTGTTATTATGCTCTAGAAATAAATTGATTTAAATTTGGTTCAGAAAGTAATTATGTTAGTGTTTAAGCTGTTAAAAGTTTTACCAATAAATTAACTTGTATTATCATCAATATACTTTATTTAGTATTATTGTTTCATATCTAGGAACATAAGTTATTTTAAACGTTTTAAATGGCTGATTATTGAGCGAGCGTAAAATTAAGATAACAAAACAAGAACATTTTAAAGAAAACAAGCTTACAAGCCATCAGGAATATATAAAAGGGGTAAACAGAAACCATGTGCTGTTTTGAACAGTGGAGACAGCGGGGTTAACCTTCAGTCCCCAATTTTTACAGCTTCACAGCTGTCATGGTTGCTAGGCGGCAGAAGTTACACTGAGGTAAGGGGCGGGACCAGCTGGTGAAGGCTAGACCGCTCAAATTCAGTCGTTCTAACAGCCTTCGTGGTTTTTGCAGCCAGCCGGTCACATAGACCAGATCTTCGAAGGATGCAGCCCTGGAATTTGGACACAGCACTCAGACACTCCACCAATGGATGGCATTTAAGGTTTGTGCAAAAAAAAAAAGAGTGGAAATGTTTAAAATGTTCAGTATTGATGCCGCCAAAAACACTTTATCCCTCAGAAACAGAACCCATTCTGTCCTCCACTGCCTCGGCAGCACCGGTTTCGGCCATCGCTTAGTCAGCGCCTTGAGCCGGCGGCTCGAACTGATGAGGCTCAGGCCCGCTGGGCTCCACAAAGACTCCCTTAAACTGTGAAGAGGGGTGTAAAAAATCCTCCACCTCATAAAATCCATCTATGGTGAAACTACCAGCGTCGCTCTGCTCACTCTCCATGTTTCAAGAGGTCAGATTTCCCTCGTCCTCCTGACCACACCCCCGCTTGCCCCTCAGTGTCTCTTGGCACTCCCCGCTTTGGTGACATTTTCTTAATTTGCGTGGGGACGGAGTTATGCTTTTACATGGGGTTTAGTTCCCTTAAAACTGTACGACAACGCAAATTAACATTTCCTAAAGCTTGTTGCAATGGAAAGTCCAATTCAGTGTAACCTATGAGTTTGGGTTTTAGAGCAGTCTGGTCCATGTTCTGAGAGTGGCACGGTCTGAGAATCTTTAACTGGAAAGTTAATTTTGGTTACACCATACTGCTCAGGAATGTACTGAAAAAACAAGCAATAAATGAGAGCAGCTTTTGCATGTAAGGCTATTCATATCATTTCATTTCATCCAACTTGGTCATCGTCTTCACTGAATATCAGTAAACACATATTTGAAAAAAGGCTGCCTCATTCGTGCGTTTCTGCTGTACTCTACAACTCTGACGTCTCTCCCACATTGTTAGAAGTTGTATGTTTTCTGCACTTGCCTGGTCCAAGTTCATTCAATGGAATCGTTTCTCGCTCACTCTTCCCACCTGTGTAAAAATATAACATTAAAACTGGGTAAATACGTTTATTTTCTAAACATATCAGATTAACAGTCATTTAGGGCCAGCCCAAGGTTGTACAAGGCCCTAATCAGAATTAAATAATAATAATAATAGTTTTTGCAAGCAATCACAGAAAAACAGGCATTTAACTTGATTTATTTACAAACAGTTGCAGTATGCATGATATTTATTAAATAAGCTAGCGTAATATGTTCACCGTTTTGTTTAGGTCTAAGTGCTCTTTGGACCTCCAGAACCCTAGGGTCAGACCCAAAGCTCCGTCATGATTCAGGCAGAGATGTTTACACACCAAGGATTTCTAAATATATCCAGTTCATGTTAGCCTTATTTATGATCTTTGGAACTTCTTGGATGACCTATAAACATCTTTAAAGCCACAAAGAAGCCATTTTTTTTATCTTTTAGAATAGGAGCATAAAGTTGCAACATTTCATTCAAACCCAAATCATGTGTTACCATCAAAAATAAATCCTTAGAAGTATAACTAGAATCACAGTTATCTGCAGAAGTCTGTGGTGTGTTCTTTGTTTTTAACGTGTGAGTATAGTGAAAGTATGAAGGAAAGCAAAACATCTTCCCAACCTTTGTCTAAGAGCGGCAAGGTGCTGTCCTCAAATCCTCCGTTGGGCCTGTCGTTGTTGACGGGGGGATTTAAGTTGACCATGAAGTCAGTCTTTTTCCAGCCATCCTTCTCCAAAGTCCGACGGAGCTCTTTGTAGCCCCAAACACTCTGCAGGACCAGTCCGGCTCCACGTACCTCGCGGTCTGAACGGTTACTGTTAATAAAATGAGAAAAAGAAAAAAGCTGCATATTATAAAAACAAATCAATTCCGCAGACTTTGAAGGGCAATAAAATTTGACAAATATTAAACATTCAATAATTATTACATTTAACCATTACCTATCCTTGTTAATGAGCACCAGCCTCTCAATTCCCTGCGAGGCCCTGAGGCTTTTCGCGGCGTCAACGCTGGATCCCAACACTTCATGCAGCGTGCTCAGTATAGACACCACTGTATCTTCTGTCAGCGCTCGCACTGGCTGACTCTGTCCGCCACCAGGCAGGTTTGCCACAAGGTGAGGAATTGCATGTTCACCTAACAACAAGCAGAGGTAAACAAACGTTAAACACTCTGAACATCGTAAGCATCAGTGGCGATACGATCGGTCTTTGTAAAGCCCGGCTCACCTAGCAGTTCCTTGTTGCGTCCATCTATAGCCAGGTTACGGAGTGCTCCAGACATGGCGTAGACTACTCGGTCATTGCCGTGCGCCAACAGCTCGGTCAGCAAAGGCAGACCACCCTCAGTACGTGTCAAGACACGGATGTATTGTCCATACTAAAACAGACAGAACATTCTTTTTCAGTAAACTAGGAGTCACAAGATTCCTCCGTCAGTCATGTCTAATCTGAAAGCTTGATGAAAAATATATGAAAGACACAATCACCATTTATGTCCAGTGTTTTCCTAATGATGCTGACAAACAAATCATTGCTTGAGGTTTGGTGAAAACTTTCCATTTAGAGGGCAAAGGATTGATTTTTTTTGTCCTTCCACAATTAAATCCACAAACAACAAATAAGACTAGAAGGATATGTCGAGTTGTTTTGAAACGCAATGCATTTGCAGACAGTCACACACAGAATACAACAGGGTCATCCTATGCTAAAGTTTAAATATTACTTTACTCTCAATTAGACTTTATTGTAATCTGTTCTGCAGCCTCCTGAAAGTCTTTCAAACATTTTCTCAGGATTATGCTTTTCACATATTTTTTCTCTTTGGCAGCATATCATGCTGTGTACGCTGTGTGAAATTGGAATAGAGCAGAAGTGAAAGGCAAAAAAAGTCTCTGATGTAAAAATAAAACAGCTACAGCTGATGCAACAAAAAAAAAATAAAAAAAAATGTTGGTGTTTTTTTTGGTAACAGGCAGCCAGAAACAAATTGGAGTTTAGGAGCCTTTTATGTCTCATGATTCATGAGTCAAAGTAAAGTAGCTTTTCAAACAAAACACATTTCTGTGAAAATGGTCTGAAAATAAGTGAAAAGCCTTTTAAGTCCAAATTAAAACTAAAAAGGAAACAAAAGACAATTGGAAAGCCTGAAAACATAGTGCTGAAGACCATTTACCAAAACTACAAGAACATCTGGCTGCTTGAAAGGAACGTATAAAGAATTTATGGGGATCATTTACTGCTACACAGTGACAGCTTTTTATATTCAGAGTAAGAAAGCAGAATGCTTTGGTGTCAATTATTTGGAAGATTGCAACATTTATTACAGACCCATAAATCCCATTTCTTTCCAACAGTACGTCACTGCAATACAAGACTGGATGTGCCCCCTTAAACATAATATCCCAAAATCGTTTTCAGACCACAGGAAGTCCAGTTCATAGTGCTCCTTTTATATTGTCTCTTTATTTCCAACATTAGGCAGCAGAAAAACAATCGTTAGCTCAACTCTAACTGTCTGATGGGCTGAATGCAGGAATGTAATATTGTGACCTGCAATTACAAACATGATTAAAAAAGGAGAATAAGTCCTATATGTTCAGACAAGATTTTCACCCGTCATCATCCCACAGGCTTGAACGTTTTCAAAAAGATGTCGAGTAAAAAAAACGTTGTCACTAAATGAGTCTACATGTGAGATCGGAGATAAAATACAGAAACTAAAACCCGTTTGGAAACAAGAAAAGATTTAAAACAATAAATGAAAGAAACCTACATTTGAATGACTGTATACAATCTAGCAGACTGGAAAGCCACCAGCCAGCGGACATTTCGTGGCTTTTAGCCCAAAGTTTCTTTAGATAAAGGGCCGGAGAGGGGGGCATTTTGTCGCCACACCTGCTGAAAAACGCTTGCATTTTCTTCCAATCAGCATCCATGCAGGACTGTGTAACACATTGCCTACATGTTTAATACTCATAAAATCCAGCTGTTGACAGGTGTTTGTCAGGTTTAATAAAGAGACCGAGAGAGAGATGTACAACCAAACCGACAAATTAGACCTTTTCACTCATTTCACTTAATTACTTTGATGGTAAAGTCCGAAGAAGAAAAGAAAAAGGATGACCACAACCCTTTTACTGAATGTCTAACAGCCTAACTCTCACAATAAAGCACCAAACTCTGTTCTGTGTAGGTACAAGTCACTTTAACTCAAGGAGCTCTTTTCATGCAAGCATTTCTGCTACAACAGTTGAGGAATCATTTTTCTAGGTAGTTAACATTACATTAACATTATATGTCGAAGGCTGAATATAATGTTCAATGACAGAAAGCAGCAAACACAAAATGATAAATAAATAGGAAAATGTTGCTTAGAAGTCTGATTTTATTAGCATAATAATAGAGCTAATGTTAACTTTAACTACTTAAAGTAGGTTTGTGATTTGAAATGAAAAGCAGATCTTAAGTTGAGCAACATGAAAGTGTGGTGAGTTATATTAGTATTGGTAATTGTTTATTAATTTATTATTAGTGTAATGTTTCAACTCTGTCAGAAAACAAATGTACACCGTTTTCTCAGCTGATTCAGTGTCTTCTTTTGATTACAATGCATGGCAGAACATTGATTTATTTCATTTACAAATTTTGCAGCATTATTCCAAGAAAAGGGAGGCTATATAAGCATAAATATATCCTGTTTTTGTTATTTTAATTTTATAAATAAATTTGCCAATGGATGCCCTTTTTTTGGCTTAAGCACCTGCCTCCAAAAATGTCTGTGCATGTTCTGGTGTGGTTTTAGCTTTCTGGATATCTTTTGTATTTTCCTCTTCAGCATGAAACTGTTTCTCAACATCAAGTCAAATCTTAACAAAGTGAGGCCTGCACCTCAGTGTGTATTAGATGAATGTTTAACAGCGTTTTGGGCGTTTACAATTGACCAATATAATATCACAGTGACAGTTGACTAACCAATGACCATCACTGATTGATGAAGTCATGTTCAACAGATTCTCTTTTTCAAAATAAACGAGCTATTAATGAGTGAAAAGACAACATTTTGAGATGTGCAGGTTTTTACTTTTCTGCCACCAATGACAACTATTTTGATATTAATAATTACTAAAAACATTCCAAATTTTAACAACCCGCCCAAAGCTATTTTTTTCCAACATGTTCAAAAGAAGCCCAACTGGGAGGAAACCAGTGCAGTCTGGCAAATTGCACAGTACAACACAGTTTACCCCAATCTCATAAAGAAAACACTAATCAACAACAACAATAAACATGCGCATAATGTGTACCCATGATGATGCCCCCTTCACATTTCTGCCTGCCCCCTCATATATGCATGCCTAGAACCGGCCCTGCTGGGAGGTCTCCTTTCCTCTGCCCTGAGCAGATAAACAAAGCCGCATCATTAAAATTCATTTAAAGTTTGTTACACTACTCAGCTTTTAAACTATAGCCACTATGAAAGTAATCAGCGGTGGATACAGTTCTGCTAATCCGCTAACAGCAAATAGGGGAACTAATATTTCGTATAGCAGATTAGCTTTGGAAGCTAACTTTGGAAACTGTTAGCTTCTGCCAGCGATTTCGTTTAGCTTCTGCTAAATTAAGTCTCGCCAACTTTAAGTCCATTAACAGAATTCCCAAGTTTGCTCCTTTCTGTAGGGAGCATGTCTTGAAGAGTCCATCAAGCATGCTGTTGGCTTATTATGTGTACACAAGACAAAACAACTGTTGTGTTTGGGCTGGAAACTGTCAAATCTGGCAACCCTGAGTTACATTCGTCATAGCGGATAGCAGCTAGGATTCGCTGTCACAATTTTTTTTTTTTTATATCAGCTTAGTATTTTAGCGTTAGCAAAGCTAACATTTTAGTTAGCAGAGTACTGGTTAGCGACTGCAACATTTTGGTTAGCTGTGCCCTCCACTGAAAGTAATGTGATATTACTGCTGTATTAGCTGTAATTCATCGTTTTTACTGTTGTAGTGGGATCTTATATAGAGACAGAGCGTTCTCAGGTCAGTGACCTGCAGCAGGAGGACTTTCTAAGTGCCAAGGGACGTACGTTACATAAACATTTCAGTTAGAAATGCAGACAATTGATGTCCAGGCTAAAATAAAATGTTGCAGGTGGGTCACATGGTCAAAGGCATCTTTAGCGACCAAGACCAGAAAGCTCAGGGATGGAGCTGGAAACATTGACGGTGGGAAAGAAAAATAGCAATGAGGAAAATCTGTGCTTATCTTCATGTCAACATTTAGTAATATCACAATGTCCTGTTCTTATAATATTGTACAGTCACATTGGGAGTTCTTGTGCAGTAAAACAGAACAGGATGATGATGAAAGGTAGCTCTTACAGTCCAGCGTCCAGCACATAGGTTCTGAATGGCTCCAGCTGAGGCTTCCAGCACAGTGGGGTTTCTGGACTCCTTTAGCAGCGATGTGTAGATGCGGACCACCTCTGGCTGGAACAACAGCTCATAGCCTGCAGGATTGGTGGATACAGGAGGAAGCATGCAACAACCCCAGGAGATGAGCAGAAGATGGTAAGAAAAAAAGACAGTATGGAGAGGTGAGTTAGTTGAGCAAATGTGTTTCCTTTTAAATAAGACATAGTCAGAAATTGCCTCAACAGTCTATGCTTACCTTTAGCAGGTGTGGTCCTCACTGGAATTTGTATTTTATCTGCATTTGCGTCATCATTTTTCTTACCTAGGAACAGCAAACCCCAACATTAAATCTGAAGAAATGCGGCAAAACATCTTAATATGAGACACTTGATATTCTCTGTCGTTGTTACATCTGTACTAGTTGAGCTAGATGTGTGCAAACACAAAGAAAACTCAAACTAAGGTACAAGCAGGCGTGCATGTTTGTTTTAATGACCCACACTTGATCAGCCTGCCGACCACAGCTTCCACTCATACAAGATCAGCAAGAAGCTCAGTGCAGTGACACAGAGGTAAAGGAAGCTTACCTTTGGAAAACCACTCATCTGTAGGAGAGTCAGAAAGGAAAGGGCAGAGAGGAACGGAGACGAGAAAAAGAGAACAAAACAGACGGGAAGAGGAAAAAAGAGCGGCAGAAAAAAAGGAAGAGAAAGCATTAAATGGGAAAGAGCCATTACTCCGCCACCCAGATGACATGTACTTATATCCCAACAGCCTCGCTGCCACCAAACAGAGCCAGCAGGTGACATGTCAGATGTATGTTTATAAAAATCTAAATAATAACAAACATTTATAGAAAAACTAACATTTCATAATCCCACTGTATTGTCCACCTTACTAAAAGAGGACGTCTAACGCTCCACATTAATAATTACAATATTCAAAGCAAAACACATCAGACGCAGGAAATAATCTCTTCTTGTAAAATGTGTCCACACATGATGAACTGGAACCATAAGACGTTAAATGAATAAAAACATCAACTAGTGGTGAAATCACAAGCTAACATCAGCCTGACGCTTCAACAAACTCCTGGTCATGCAAAGATCCTCAGTGGAAACAAGATGCGCACTACATGCTGAATCAGACAAACCTTTAGATACAAATAGCACAGCTCTGCTATTCTTTGTCAAGTCTTGCTAGAATATTATAAAATATTATGTTCATAACAGCTGAGTTTTAATTTAACAAAAAGAATATTTGCTCTCTATGAAAAATGTCTTTTTTTTTAACAAAATACATAATATGTTTACTATATTTATACACAGGAATAACTAACAGCTTTTTGAAGAACTACACAACAATATTAAATTATTACATTAATTTCGCTAAAATTGAGATATAACTCTACTGTTAAGATTTTATACCATTGTTGCACAAACTTCTTGCCACATCAGCCAAATTATCAAGTTTAAAGTACTCCCAAGCCACAAAAATTAGGCTTTTTTTATAAAAAAAATAAAAAAAACACACACAAACATGCAAGCTCTTTCTGAGAGGAGATTGTTGACATTCCTGAGGTATCAACTGGTTTTATTTGTTTAGGTTGTGTGTGTTTTGGTATCAGTCGAGTTGGAATGTGTAGTCTGTGATATCATCCTAAAGGCTGCTGAAACTGAACGAACAAACATGCCACAGGGCTCCATCCTGCTCTGTGACACTGACCTTTGCCCCTGCGGGAGCTGAAGCGGCGGGTTCTCTGACTGAAGGAAGCGGAGCCCTGGCTGTTGGGTGTGGTCTCCTGGTAGCGCTCAGCGCCTGGGACTTCGATGTGGACATGATAAGACAAGTTCCTCAGCAGGCAAACGCAGTTCTCAGTCAACTGTGGAGATGAAGAGAAAAACAAAGTGCAGGTGTAAAAAATGTTTTAAATTGCAAGATGCACCGGTTGTCTATTTGAAAATGCATTGTTTTATCTACAAATAATGCAACACATGTTGAGATTTGAACACCCAAATTAAACAAAAATTGCTCTTAAAAGACTCCCAATAAACTCAGTCAGCCCTCCACATACCTTATTGTCCACCTCTTTACAGTTAATCTGGGACTGGACGATGTACATGACGGAATCGACCAATCCAGTGCACTCTCTCAGTTTCCTCCGCGCTTCCTTTCGCTCTGAACTCACATTTCTTCGAACAAACAGTAAAACAAGTACTGGTCACCAAATGAATGAGGCAATTCAGAAAAGCAGGAGGAAAAAAAAGACAGTTTTGGTCACAAAATAAGAACGGCAGCAAATACAGTAAGGTCTCAACACGCCCCCAAGAGTTGTTTGAATGAAACTCCCTTTAAATCTTCAGTTTCACAAAGAGAGTACAGTCTGATAAGGTCTGGTTACATCTCTGGCTCATTCTTACTTAGGGACCAAACTTCACTACGTGTGTGTGTGTGTGTGTGTGTTCCTGTCTTGGCATCACAGTGAGAACCATTTTCCCGATTTCACCATCAAATTGAGGACCGTTTGTACCAAAGTGAGGACATTTTGCTGGTCTTCACGACCTATTTCGCTAACAGTTAGGTTTAGGACTAAGGTGTGAATTGACTTTAGGTTAAGGTTAGGGTTAGGCATGCACTGGTAATAGTTAGGTTTAGGGCTATTGTCAGGGTTAGGGCATAGAAAGGGTTGAAAATGACTGAAAATCAATGGGAGTCAACACATGGTCCTCACTACATATAGCAAAACAAGAGAGTGTGTGTGTGTGTGTGTGTGTGTTGCCAGCAGAAGACCATCATACCAGCAGGGAGGGGTCATTTTCCTGGTACTCACTTTTTTGCATGCTGTTCTTGGGTTAGTAGTCAGGTTTAGGACTAATGGTTGAATTGTGTTTAGGTTACGGTCAGAGTTGTGTTATAAAAATTGAAAGAAAAGTGAATGGAAGTAAATGCAAAGTCCTTATAAGGATAGCAGTACAAGGATATGGGTGTGTGTGTGTGGTGGTGGTTGCCGCGGGGTGGGGGCCATGTCGAGGCGGAGTTAGTCGAGGAATGTAAAGGGAGCAGGATAAAGGAGAAAGTGCTGCCTTTTGGTGGGAGCCTTTTGTACTTGGCTTGTTTTTCCCAGCCACAGACACACCCTCTCCTACAACACAAGGACACTTTCCCTTCAACCACAGGGGGTACCGATTTCACTAGTATGTACAGGTCAGGAAGTGCATTGAAACTACATAAGGAAGGATTTGATCCTAGAGAAATTAAATGAAATCTGGACCGGTGAAGACTCGCTGGTTCTGAAGATGTGGAGCTACTTTACTCATCTTTTTTATTGAGCGTGAAATAAAAAGCAGAAATATTTTGCAGAACTTATGGAAAAGCTTAATCATTGTTAGCTCTTCTGCTTCTTTAACATTCTGACATATCTCTCTACATTAGTAAGAGCTGGGTAAATAAACCAGCTGCCATCTGCTGTGTGCAGACCTGAGCAACCAGCATCAAACAGCTTTCATCCCTGTACATAAACCCAAAATGACAGCCGGCTTGGAACGCTTGAAACCATCAATGCCTCGTATTAATCCTTAATTCATTCTGAAGCATCGTGCTGACAGTAAGATCTTACTTGATGCTGAGCAGAAATTTTCATCAAATACCAAGACTTTTAAACTCTAGGATAAAACTTATTTACACAAACTTTTCCCCTGAAGCAGAAGAACACTAATTGACCAAATTGTTGAAGAGAATCCACTGACAACGGAACCAGTGGTCTGCAAATACCGTTTACAGTATGTAAGTCAATGCCACACTAAGTTGCTCATTACTGGAGCAACTTAAAATTCCTTTCTTCCTGCTTTTCTGATTTGTTTAAGATGTGGCAGGCCACTTCTTAAGTGAAAATACAGCAAGTCTATGATGGCTAATATTGTTCAGCTTCTATTAGAATATTATGGAATAACCACAGAAGCACGTAATGCTGAAGTGGAATTACTCAGGTCTCCTTAGTTAATATTTTGCAGAATCAGCTTTCGATGCAACTACAGCAGCACGTCTTAAGCATACGTCTCCACCAGCTTCAAACATCTAGAGGCCGGTGTGGCCCTTCACAGAACAGATGTATTTATACGGAGATTGAATTTTGTGTGTCTGTTAAATAAATTCCTATGAAATGTATGGATGTTTGTGGTTGTAAGGCAACAAAATGCAAAGAGATCTAACACACTAAGATCAAATGCTGCGGACAAATCAGCTATTACTACATAATTACTCTATGCTTGTGGTGAAGTATAACATTTCTTAAAGAGCAGCATGGTTTAATCAATAAAAGCATGTAAAATATTTGCATTCCAACCACATTCTTCTCCTCTGCTCTGTTAACTTGATCTTTCTTCCGTTCTCCCTCACACATCCTTTTATCAAATCCGATTTTACTTCCCCATTCTTTTCCTGAAAAAAATCAGGCCTTCCCTCCATAAGCAACAGCTTTGATCTGCTCTCCGAAGCTGCCTGCATTCCTCCCTTTCCTTCCTCCGTACCTCAGACAGCCCGCTGTATTAGTGAGCGCAATCTCCCACTCGAGATGCCTGGGCTTGCAGTCTTCCTCGCCACCTCCAGCACCGTTGCTCCCCCGCTCCCAGCCCGAACGGGTAACCATGACCTCGTCAGAGAGAGCGTGCAGCGCATGGTCCACAATCTCCATCTTCACAGAGTCCTGGGACGACAGGTTCCAGAGAGTCCCTTTAGAAAAACACACAATTTCATGATTAAAGTTTGCAAAGACCAGCTTCAGCCTACAGAGAAACAGAAAAGCCACAATCAAGATTATCTGAAAACTGCAGGAAAGGTTCACAGCTGAATTTCATGCGTTATTTTGTATTATATCAAATATATACTTCTATATCATTATTAAGACTATAATAGTAATTCAGTACTTATAAATAAACATTTTCATTGTTTCATTCCCATTATAGGTTGTATATCTATTTTATGTGTCAGACTATTTAAATGGTAAATAAAATGGTAAACGGACTGAACTTATATAGCGCCTTTCCAGACATACAGACCGCTCAAAGCGCTTTACACTAGAGCCACATTCACCCAATCAAACTCACTAACGCTCACACATTCATACGCCGATACGCAGATCAGTAGGCAACTTGAGGTTAAGTGCCTTGCCCAGGGGCACATCGACATATGGCAGGAGGAAGCTGGAATCGAACGACTACTCTTCCTACTGAGCCGCAGTCGCCTCTATTTATGCATCAGTTGCTGAGTTTCATTGTTTTCTCTCGTGCAGCCAATATAAACAGGAAACAAAACTCATTACATGGAACTATTATGACAGTATTTTACACCACGACCACACCGTCACTTCATTAAGATAAGCACTCTTAAAAACCAGAACTGAAGAAAAACAGGAAGAAGATGATTTTCTAGGCCACTGAAATGTTTACTAAATATGACTTTCACATGTAGGATGGGTTTCAGTGGGAATGAGGATTTCAGTTTTTCCATACCTGTTTCCTGAGTCAATCAGTTTTTAACTCAAATGTGTCAATTACAGTAGCAAATTATCTGTTAAATGAATGTTGTAACAAATGGAAAACCTACGGAGAAACAACAATTTCTACTGCGTATTTTAAAATGAAAAGTGTGTATAAAGTGTGTATTATCTTAAAAAGTTTCCTTGTCTTTAGCATGTTCAGAATCTCAAAAAAGGGATTTCACCCCTCACCTTTTGGTCAATTTACACAAGACGTCTACCGATCTGCACATCAGTGTATGGATGTGTAGGCGTGTAAGGGGTGCGATTGGGTGCATGTGGCTCTACTGTAAAGTGCTTTGAGCAGTCTGTATGTCTGAAAAGGCGGTATATAAGTTCAGTTCATTTACCCTTTTGTCATCACAGACACTTCTCAGTCATTTGATCAGACTGATAACGTAAGGAAGTTGTGAGAAGAACATAATGGATTCGATGGGCTTGAAATGCATTATGTTTTCTGCAAAAAGCTTTTAAATCCCCGGGTATAAAGTAAAACTGCAAAATCATGCTCAAATTTCAGAAAGAGGAGAATCTGATTGGCTGCCAGGGGTGTCGGGGAAATATTGCTGTCTTGTTCTGCTTTCCATCGATAATTGATCTAGCAAACTTAAAGCTTTAGTGCGCATTGCAAACCAGCTTCAAAAATGAATAAATGATTAAAGAAACCGAGACAACAGCACAGCCCAGATGTTCAAAACACATGAAGCTGTTCTCGCAGTGCTTCTCTATGCATCCATGTCCGACCTGTGATGATGTCTGTGAGGTCCTGATCGCGCGTCTTCCTCAGCAGCCGGATCAGCGCAGGAACTCCATCGCAATTCTTGATGGCAATTTTATTGTCTGCATCTTTGCCAAAAGAAATGTTCTTTAGTGCTCCACACGCTGCATAGTGAACCTGTTACACAGACCCGGGACAGCTTTATGAGTTATTAGTGATTACTCAGTGTCACACCAAGTAAACATTTATTTTCCATCAACAATTTCTCACAACTGAAGGAACCAGAATGTAGTAACCTAGAGTTATACTGAACAATATGCTTCTTTCTCACTTTAGCTGCACAGAAATGTGGGCTTATGAACCCCCATTGGTCCATACCAGTGCACCTTTGGTTAGAGCTGCTACAGCTCCTGCCACACACAGCTAATATGGACACAATTTCATCAATTTCCCAAAAACAAACCTGATTACAAGGTTATCAGACCTCATATTCTTTGTTTTGGAGACGAACTGTACAGTACCCCGAGGTTCATTTAAACAAACAAACAAACAAACATTCAAGAACCCCTCATGATGACTACAAAATTGAGGCACGTGACGTCGCCCGGTACGTCGGAGCCGGGGTCGGGACTCGTCGGAGAGCGCCTGGTAGCTGGGTTGCTCCTCGCGGGACCCAGCCGGGCCAAGCCTGAACGAGAGACGCGAGACCATCCCCCAGTGGGCCCACCACCTGCAGGGGGAACCGTGAGGGACCGGTGCAAAGAGGATTGGGCGGTGGACGAAGGTGGAGACCTCGGCGGCCTGATGCCCGGATGCTTAGGCTGGCTCTAGGGACGTGGAATGTCACCTCGCTGGGGAGGTAGGAACCTGAGCTGGTGCGAGAGGTCGAGAGATAGACTAGAAATAGTCGGGCTCGCCTCAACGCATAGCGTGGGCTCTGGAACCCATCTCCTCAAGAGGAGCTGGATTCTCTTCTACTCTGGAGTGGCCCACGGGGAGAGGAGGCGGGCTGGGGTGGGTTTGCTTGTTGCCCCCCAGCTCAGCTGTCTCGTGTTGGGGTTTACCCCAGTGGATGAGAGGGTCGCATCCCTGCGCCTTCGGGTTGGGGAGAGGTCTCTGACTATCATTTCAGCCTACGGGCCGAGTAGTAGTGCGGAGTACCCGGCCTTCTTGGCGTCCCTGTCGGGGGTGCTGGATAGTGCCCTTCCTGGGGACTCCATTATTCTGCTGGGGGACTTCCAACGCCCACGTGGGAAACGACAGTGACACCAGGAGAGGCGTGATCGGGAGGAATGGCCTCCCCGATCTGAATCCGAGTGGTGTTTTGTTATTGGACTTCTGTGCTAGTCACGGATTGTCCATAACGAACACCATGTTCAAACATAAGGGTGTCCATCAGTGCACTTGGCACCAGGACACCCTAGGCAGGAGGTCAATGATCGACTTTGTTGTCGTATCATCAGACCTTTGGCCGCATGTTTTGGACACTCGGTTGAAGTGAGGGGCTGAGCTGTCCACTGATCATCACCTGGTTGTGAGTTGGATCAGCTGGGGGAGGAGAAAGCCGGACAGACTTGGCAGGCCCAAGCGCATAGTGAGGGTCTGCTGGGAACGCCTGGCGGAGCCCTCGGCCGGGGATGTATTCAACTCTCACCTCCGGGAGAGCTTTGACCAGATTCCGAGGGATGTTGGAGACATAGAGACCGAGTGGACCATGTTCTCCACATCTATTGTCGATGCTGCTGCCCGTAGCTGCAGCCGTAAGGTCTGCGGTGCCTGTCGCGGCGGCAATCCCAGAACCCGGTGGTGGACACCGGCAGTAAGGGATGGTGTCAAGCTGAAGAAGGAGTTCCATCGGCTGTGGTTGGCTTGTGGGACTCCAGAGGCAGCTGATAGGTACCGTGAGGCCAGGTGTGCCGCGGCCCCGGCGGTGGCAGAGGCAAAAACGTGGACCTGGGAGGAGTTTGGTGAGGCCATGGAGAAGGACTACCGGTTGGCCCGAAGCGATTCTGGCAAACCGTCCGGCGCCTCAGGAGGGGGAAGCAGTGCTTCGCCAACACTGTTTACAGTGGGGATGGGGAACTGCTGACCTCGACTGGGGTCATTATCAGGCGGTGGAAGGAGTACTTCGAGGATCTCCTCAATCCTGCCATCACAAATTCCCTGGTGGAAACAGAGGCTGGGGACTCGGGGTTGGACTCTTTCATCACCCAGGCTGGAGTCACTGAGGTGGTTAAAAAGCTTTGCGGTGGCAAGGCTTCAGGGTTGGATGAAATCTGCCCTGAGAACCTCAAGTCTTTGGATGTTGTGGGGCTGTCATGGTTGACACGTCTCTTCAACATTGCGTGGCGGTCGGGGACAGTGCCTTTGGATTGGCAGACTGGGGTGGTGGTCCCCCTTCATAAGAAGGGTGACCAGATGGTGTGTTCCAACTACAGGGGGATCACACTCCTCAGCCTCCCCGGTAAGACCTACGCCAGGGTATTGGAGAGGAGAGTGTGGCCAATAGTCGAACCTCGGCTTCAGGAAGAGCAGTGATGTTTTCGTCTTGGCCGTGGAACACTGGACCAGCTCTACAGGGTACTCGAGGGTTCATGGGAGTTTGCCCAACCTGTCCACATGTGTTTTGTGGACCTGGAGAAAGCATTCAACTGTGTCCCTCGTGATGCCCTGTGGGGGTGCTCCAGGAGTATGGAATCGGGGGCCCTTTATTAGGGGCCATCCGGTCCCTGTACGAGCGGAGCAGGAGTTTGGTCCGCATTGCCGGCACTAAGTCGGACCTGTTCCCGGTGCATGTTGGACTCTGGCAGGGCTGCCCTTTGTCACCGGTCCTGTTCATAACTTTTATGGACAGGATTTCTAGACGCAGCCAAGGGCTGGAAGGGGTCTGGTTTGGGGACCAGAGGATTTCGTCTCTTCTTTTTGCAGATGACGTGGTCCTGCTGGCCCCCTCTAGCCAAGACCTACAGCATGCACTGGTGCAGTTCGCTGCCGAGTGTGAAGCGGCTGGGATGAGGATCAGCTCCTCCAAGTCCGAGGCCATGGTACTCGACCGGAAAAGGGTGGCTTGTCCTCTTCAGGTGGGGAGATCCTGCCTCAAGTCGAGGAGTTTAAGTAATCTCGGGGTCTTGTTCACGAGTGAGGGAAAAATGGGGCGAGAGATCGACAGACAGATCGGTGCGGCTGCCACAGTAATGGGGGCACTGTGCCAGTCAGTTGTGGTGAAGAGAGAGCTGAGCCGAAAAGCAAAGCTCTCAATTTACTGGTCGGTCTACGTTCCTACCCTCACCTATGGCCATGAACTTTGGGTCATGACCGAAAGAACGAGATCCCGGATACAAGCGGCTGAAATGAGCTTCCTCCGTAGGGTGGCCGGGCACTCCCTTAGAGATAGGGTGAGGAGCTCGGCCATCCGGGAGAGGCTCGAAGTAGAGCCACTGCTCCTCCACATCGTGAGGAGCCAGTTGAGGTGGCTCGGGCATCTATACCGGATGACTCCTGGACGCCTTCCTCGGGAGGTGTTCCAGGCACGTCCCACCGGGAGGAGGCCCAGGGGACGACCCAGGACACGCTGGAGGGACTATGTCTCTCGGCTGGCCTGGGAACGCCTTGGGCTCCCCCTGGAGGAACTGGAGGAGGTGTCTGGAGAGAGGGACGTCTGGGCGTCTCGGCTGAGTCTGCTGCCCCCGCGACCCGGTCCCGGATAAAGCGGAAGACGACAAGTACGAGTACATTAGCAGAACTTTGCAAGTAGGCATATGTTTAAACACATTTATACTGAGACATTTGTTCCTCATGAAACAAAAAAATTCACGTTCCCTCTGCCACTTGCAGACCCCCCCCCCCCCGACATATTTTCTTCAGTATATGAAAAACACCAAATAAACAGACCACCTAAGACATTATAAATATTTTGCGACATTCATTTTGAAGAGTAAAATCAGCGTAATGAAAGCCTTTTAGGCATCCATTTTGGCTCCACTTAGCTCAGACATAAAGAACAGAGACCATGAGAAGAAAATGCCACACTGACCTCTCTGTTAGGGTTCTCCAGCATAGACACCAGGGCAGGAATGCCCTTCAGACGGCGGACTTTAGACTTCACCTGCAAATCAAATGGATTCATGTTACTTATGTGTGAGTTTTTAATCATGGTTCAAGTTTCCACCACTTGGAGGACGTTAAGGCACATAAGTGCAACAATTTGGTGAAAAGGGGCAACAGAAATAAAACCACGATAAGGCACGAAGCTCGAGCTCTGGATAAAAAAAACTTTTATTAATTAGTGAACAAATCATAGCTAAGTGCTATAAGATCACAGTGACAACACTCGCTCTGTGGAGGCTGTTACAGAGTGAACAAGATTCCCAGTTAGTTTTTCAGTACAAGTTGTATCTTAAGGCAATCTCAGGGTCAAGATAAAGAGCTACATATATCAACTTGTGTTATGGTTTATAAAAATCAAGATCAGCAAGGCTCAACATCAGCATGTCTAAGTGTAACAAAACCGGAGATCGGACAGAGTGCTCACAAGGTTTGGTGTTAAACTGTAGAAACACCAATAAATCTAAAACAAGTCAGTTTTTTGTTTTTTTTACAGTTCTGATCAGACAGATGAGCTGATCCAGTGTCTAGATTTTTCCATAGACTCATTGTGAGTAACTATCTGCCTTTTTAAAATGCTTCAATAATAATTTTAAGCATTAAACATTGCTGCATGTAGCACCTCACGCAAGTTTTAAATGAGAAGACATCTTACTGCGTCGTTCCTGAAGGTGAGATGCTGCAGGTACGCCGCTGCATTGCTCCTGACTGGGTCCAGTCTGTAGTTAAGCATGGCGATGACCTCTGATAGCTCTGGCTGACGCCATCCACCAGTGGGTGGTCCTTTCCTTAGAGTGTCCAGCGAAGCCACGCTTCCCCTCTCCCCCTGGGCCAGTGGAGCCCCTCCAGCAAAATAGTAAAGATCCCCACCACTAAGGTCACCATCTAAAGCACCTTCATAACTCCTGCAGAGGACGAATAAGCTTGTTGTTAAAGCTATGACAGAGAAAATGGGAGAAACCAGATTTTTTCCTGCTTCAGACCAACCTATAAACATACTCACCCAGTCCTGCGTGGCGGGGGGCCATGCTGGAAAGCGTGGTTACGAGGCACAGTGCTGTAGTGCAATGGATGTGCCATGCCGTAGTCCGGCTCATCGTAGCCGATGCTGCGCTGATCATCCTCCAGCCCGTAGGGCTCTGGGACGAACCGAGGAATGGCAGATAGCTCCATTGCACTTCCCAGTCGCCCAACCTGTGAGGAGACCAAAGAAGTGGGATTAAGTATAACAGTGGCTGCAGACTAGTTATTCCAGTAAACTTTGGCACACATTAGTTGGCAAGCACATCATAACTATTAATGTAGCATGTGAAACCTGAAAGAGCAACATGCCAGAGTGACATTTGGTTAAAACCCTAAAGCAAATGATGCAATGATTGTTGAACAGACTTGTGGCTGGGCAGCATATGGGTCCAACTGGTTCCTGTTGTGGGCTCTGTAGTTGGGATCCAGAGTTCTGTAACCATCTGGATGGACCGGTCTGATATGAAGAAAAAAAAAAAAAAAGAGGTGGTGGTTAAACGGGAAACAAGGGAGAGAAATTTAAACCAAAATGTATTTAACCATTTGAATGCGTCAAGATCAAAATATAACGGCTGCATCCGTGAACGAGCAATTCAGATTTTAGCAAAAACACGTTACCTGTAGCGATCGTCCATCCGAACACCCCTGCTAAGGCTTGGGTATGTCTCAGACGGAGGTCCTCCACGGTAGTCGTCGTAGCCCCCTGTAGGTCCGTAGTGGTAATTGCGGGGCACAGTGTGGGTGGGGTACTCCATGGGCACCGCGCCTCCCGGCCCGTGCCTGTACATCATGGGCGGGGTGTATCCTCCGACAACAGAACCGCCTCCATCCACAGACAGAGTGTCCGACACAGATGGGATGACCGTGCGAGTAGTGGTGGTCTTTACTACTTTTTTCACCTAGAAGGGAAAAAAGCGAGCATGAAGTATTTATGATCGCCATGAACGTAAATTACACAGAAAAGGCCACCAAAGCTCAGTGTTGCACTGGCTTGACAATGGCATTAGTAAACCTTTGCATTACTTCAGCACCTCTCAGTGCTTTACTGTTTCATTAACACACATTGCCTTGCAACAGTATTTACCTTTAAACCTTCTCACATTTTATAACGGATTGCTCTGTGCTTCGTGCCATTAATCTTTCCATCAACTCTGACCAGCTGCTCTGTATCTGCTGATGAAAAGCATTCCCACAGCATAATGCTGCCGCTGCCGTGTTTCACCATGGGGGCGTTGTGTTCAGGGTAACAGGCAGTGTTGCTTTCTACCACAAATAGTGTTTTGCATGTTGGCCAAAAGGTTCCATTTTGGTCATCAGACCACAGCACCTTCTTTTATGTTTGCTGTGTCTCCTACAGGGCTTGTGGCAAATTGTAATCAGGAACTCTTAAGGTTTTCTTTCAAAGCCTTTTTCTCACCACTCATCACTTATTACGATGACAGATTTTCCCACGCAAGCTTAGCATCTCTGCAGCTCCTCCAGAATTAGCTGCTTCTCTAATTAATGCTCTCCTTGCCTGGCCTGTGAGGTTGTGTGGTGGGCCACGTTTTGGTAGATTCACATTATGCCATTCTTGATTTTTGGATGGACCGAACATAGCTCTGTGAGATGTTCCAAGCTTGGGATATCGCTTTATAACCTCAACTTGCTGTAAACTTCTCCACAACTTTCTGTCTGACCTGTCTGCTGCGTTGCTTGGTCAGAGGTTAAATTACATCCAGGTAGACTGAGTTACTAATTGGGTGACTTTTCAAGGAAGTGGATTGTCTGGGTTTTATTTAAGGAAATCAGAGTAAAAAAGCACAAGTACTAAGGCACACTACACTGTTTTGAATTTTTAAGTAACAAACAAATTGAAAACCATGTATCCTTTCATTCCCAGCTCACAATTAGAAAAGTACTTTGTGTTAATCATAAAACATACAGGTCCTTCTCAAAATATTAGCATATTGTGATAAAGTTCATTATTTTCCATAATGTCATGATGAAAATTTAACATTCATATATTTTAGATTCATTGCACACTAACTGAAATATTTCAGGTCTTTTATTGTCTTAATACGGATGATTTTGGCATACAGCTCATGAAAACCCAAAATTCCTATCTCACAAAATTAGCATATTTCATCCGACCAATAAAAAAAAAGTGTTTTTAATACAAAAAACGTCAACCTTCAAATAATCATGTACAGTTATGCACTCAATACTTGGTCGGGAATCCTTTTGCAGAAATAACTGCTTCAATGCGGCGTGGCATGGAGGCAATCAGCCTGTGGCACTGCTGAGGTCTTATGGAGGCCCAGGATGCTTCGATAGCGGCCTTTAGCTCATCCAGAGTGTTGGGTCTTGAGTCTCTCAACGTTCTCTTCACAATGTCCCACAGATTCTCTATGGGGTTCAGGTCAGGAGAGTTGGCAGGCCAATTGAGCACAGTGATACCATGGTCAGTAAACCATTTACCAGTGGTTTTGGCACTGTGAACAGGTGCCAGGTCGTGCTGAAAAATGAAATCTTCATCTCCATAAAGCTTTTCAGCAGATGGAAGCATGAAGTGCTCCAAAATCTCCTGATAGCTAGCTGCATTGACCCTGCCCTTAATAAAACACAGTGGACCAACACCAGCAGCTGACACGGCACCCCAGACCATCACTGACTGTGGGTACTTGACACTGGACTTCTGGCATTTTGGCATTTCCTTCTCCCCAGTCTTCCTCCAGACTCTGGCACCTTGATTTCCGAATGACATGCAGAATTTGCTTTCATCCGAAAAAAGTACTTTGGACCACTGAGCAACAGTCCAGTGCTGCTTCTCTGTAGCCCAGGTCAGGTGCTTCTGCCGCTGTTTCTGGTTCAAAAGTGGCTTGACCTGGGGAATGCGGCACCTGTAGCCCATTTCCTGCACACGCCTGTGCACGGTGGCTCTGGATGTTTCTACTCCAGACTCAGTCCACTGCTTCCGCAGGTCCCCCAAGGTCTGGAATCGGCCCTTCTCCACAATCTTCCTCAGGGTCCGGTCACCTCTTCTCGTTGTGCAGCGTTTTCTGCCACACTTTTTCCTTCCCACAGACTTCCCACTGAGGTGCCTTGATACAGCACTCTGGGAACAGCCTATTCGTTCAGAAATTTCTTTCTGTGTCTTACCTTCTTGCTTGAGGGTGTCAATAGTGGCCTTCTGGACAGCAGTCAGGTCGGCAGTCTTACCCATGATTGGGGTTTTGAGTGATGAACCAGGCTGGGAGTTTTAAAGGCCTCAGGAATCTTTTGCAGGTGTTTAGAGTTAACTTGTTGATTCAGATGATTAGGTTCATAGCTCGTTTAGAGACCCTTTTAATGATATGCTAATTTTGTGAGATAGGAATTTTGGGTTTTCATGAGCTGTATGCCAAAATCATCCGTATTAAGACAATAAAAGACCTGAAATATTTCAGTTACTGTGCAATGAATCTAAAATATATGAATGTTAAATTTTCATCATGACATTATGGAAAATAATGAACTTTATCACAATATGCTAATATTTTGAGAAGGACCTGTAAGCTTGTTGTTGCAATGTGAAAAGGTTCAAGAGGTACGGATGATCCTGCTTCAAGTCGGTTCTGTTTGCGTTTCCTTACCGAACTTAATCAGAAAATTCTGAACAATAATTACTTTAAGTAAACTGGAAAATACATTCTTAAACATTTCAAAACGACATAAAAATCCTGTCTAAATTTAACTACAACAGAAACAAAACAAAATGATATACAGGTACATCTCAATAAATTAGAATAGGTGTTCCCATTTGCTAGATTAAAAAAAGCTTTTGAAAATAACCTTTAAGCAGGTATTAAACATACTTTTCATTAAGTCCCTGTCTCTGAACTTTTTGATTTTATTTTGTCTGATGTAATATTCTTATCTTAAGTGTCATGTTTTTATTAGCTGCGAGTGACAAATTCACAGAAATAAATGCTAGAAAACATCAGTCTGTGTTAAATTAACCTATATACTGTGTTTCATCTAGTGTTACTGAAATAAATGAACTTTGTCATAAAATTCTAATTTATTGAGTTGCACTTGAACTTTAAAACAACACACTCTGCTGGCACATCATTTTGGCATCTCATTTAGTTCGTACTGTGGTTTCTGTGCGCTTTGTGGTCCCATCGTCGCTCATCTCCACAGAGATAACAGGGGGCGCCTCCTGAGGTTCCTCCACTGTGAAGGTCTCATGCACCATCTGACCAGGCTCCATCCTGAACTGCATGGACATGTAAACAATGTTTTGGCACAGATGTTAAATTTAGTCCCAACGTTTCAGGTTATGAGAATACAAAGAGTATATTTCATATAATTTTTTAACATTATAATGTGACTTATTGTATTTGGTGAAACTGAAACTGTTCAGAAAATGAGGTCTCCAGTGTGTTAAAATCATATCGTAATTTCTCTATTGTAGAACTTATGTTTAAAATCTACAACATGTGCTTCTGCCAAAGCCAATAAAGTAATCAACTGACAAAAAAAGTAATGCAATGTTTGCCATCTTCAGCTCTATGCAGAGGTCTGAAGTGAGCCATGCAGAGATTCTCACATGATGCGTCCCGTTGATGTAACCCTCGTTCAACGTCAGCCTCTCTAGGTCTGCATCACAAGCAATGCGGCCGTTCTGTTAAAAGACAAAAAAGAAAATTGAACATGAGGGCATTCCCTCACACAAATAAAAAAAAACCCCAGGAAATTAGAGGTAAATGTGTATTTTTAGCCAAACACTGCATTTCTGTGACACAGCTGAGCGGCTGCCCGTTTTCATGCAAACCGGGGAGGAACAGAGACATAAAAGCGCAAGGAGAGACTTAGACTGCATTTTATTTCAGCCACATTTGCTTAGTGAAGCTCAAGATACTTTAAAGTGGCATAAAAAAAAAAAAAGAAGCAATGTTGTGAAATTAACAGAGCGAAACCCAAACAAATGCCCCATTTGTGAAAAACAATAGTCATGTGACCCAAACATACAGTGATTTGCTAACAAATTTGTTATCCGTTATCCTTCTGAGGAGTATTTTATTGGGATTTCCAATCCAAACAAAGTACTGCGTGTTTTTAGATGGTAGGAAAATAAATGGATTTTAACTGTTTTATGTTTTTATTTTTTTGTTACAAATAAAAAATTTAAAGCTGACCTGCATCAATATTCAGCCATCCTGGGTAAATACTTTGTGGAACCACCTCTAAATGCCGTTACAGCCGAAAATCTTTGGGTGGTGTTCCTCTACCAGCTTTGCACATTTGAACATATTCTGAATTGGATTTCGGTCTGGGCTTTGACTGGGCCTTTTCAACACATGAATATGCTTTGATCTAAACCAATCCGTTATAGCTCTGGCTGTGTGACTAGGGACGTTGTCCTGCTTGAAGGTAAAACTCCGCCTGAATTTGAAATCTTCTGAAGCCTCGGACAGGATTCTGCTCCATCACATAAAATCCTAGTAAGAAACATTGAAGATTGTGGTTGTAAAGAAACAAGATATGAAAAAACTTCAAGAGGAATGAATACTTTTGAAGGGCATTGTGGATAATGATCTTTAAAAAAGATGAACTCTGATGGTGGTACGAATAGATGAAAAATGGAAAATTAGTCACTGATGAAACAAAGAACAATAACCGACAGCACACTTTTGTCCTTAATACCCATTTAAAAATGTGATTTATTATTTTTTAAAGTTAAAAAAACACAAATAAGATACCATTGGCTGGAAAGCTGAAAACAGATGACAATGATGCCTTAACTACACACATAAATACAAGGCAGATTAGGCCACAGGCACGTAGAAGTGAAGGAGCTGGGCAGGTGTAGACATGTGGATACCTGTCAGTAAAGACTGATATCGTGTTGTGTTGCCTTGGAAGAGTGGCAGAGGAATGCTGAAGCCTTCAGGCAAGGTAACACACACACACACACACACAAACACACACACAGAGCAGTGACAGGAGCAGCACAGGAGATCTTCCTGACCTGCACACACTCCCTTTCCTATTCAACTCAGGTCTATACATTCTCCTTTTAGGAAACAAACAAAATGCTCCTGTTATTTTGACAACACTATCATTTCTGCCACTACAACGTTGTGCTCTCTGTGTGTCTTACGTCGGGTGGGACTCTGGCGCGAGTCGTGCACGCACACCAGTGAACACACTCCCAACCAGTAGACACAGAGCGCGCCAGAAAGCACCTGCAAAACAAGCTAAATTATCAGCATTTTTCAAACGCTGTCAGGGTTTGAGAGGATTACAGCACTCACTCTCCTGCAAGTAGCAGCCATAACTCTGCTACTCCCCATTCAACCAACTAAACAGTGCTCTGGCCCCACCCCTTACAGGTAGCAAAAAGCAACATCACCGGGTGACAGGTTTGACCCGACTTGGCAGTCAGAGGGGAAATACTCTCCCTGGATGTACAAAACTGATCTTGGCAAACAAGGACGTAAATACATACTGGTCCTTCTCAAAATATTAGCATATTGTGATAAAGTTCATTATTTTCCATAATGTAATGATGAAAATTTAACATTCATATATTTTAGATTCATTGCACACTAACTGAAATATTTCAGGTCTTTTATTGTCTTAATACGGATGATTTTGGCAAACAGCTCATGAAAACCCAAAATTCTTATCTCACAAAATTAGCATATAATTAAAAGGGTCTCTAAACGAGCTATGAACCTAATCATCTGAATCAACGAGTTAACTCTAAACACCTGCAAAAGATTCCTGAGGCCTTTAAAACTCCCAACCTGGTTTATCACTCAAAACCCCAATCATGGGTAAGACTGCCGACCTGACTGCTGTCCAGAAGGCCACTATTGACACCCTCAAGCAAGAGAGTAAGACACAGAAAGAAATTTCTGAACAAATAGGCTGTTCCCAGAGTGCTGTATCAAGGCACCTCAGTGGGAAGTCTGTGGGAAGGAAAAAGTGTGGCAGAAAACGCTGCACAACGAGAAGAGGTGACCGGACCCTGAGGAAGATTGTGGAGAAGGGCCGATTCCAGACCTTGGGGGACCTGCGGAAGCAGTGGACTGAGTCTGGAGTAGAAACATCCAGAGCCACCGTGCACAGGCGTGTGCAGGAAATGGGCTAAAGGTGCCGCATTCCCCAGGTCAAGCCACTTTTGAACCAGAAACAGCGGCAGAAGCGCCTGACCTGGGCTACAGAGAAGCAGCACTGGACTGTTGCTCAGTGGTCCAAACTACTTTTCTCGGATGAAAGCAAATTCTGCATGTCATTCAGAAATCAAGGTGCCAGAGTCTGGAGGAAGACTGGGGAGAAGGAAATGCCAAAATGCCAGAAGTCCAGTGTCAAGTACCCACAGTCAGTGATGGTCTGGGGTGCCGTGTCAGCTGCTGGTGTTGGTCCACTGTGTTTTATCAAGGGCAGGGTCAATGCAGCTAGCTATCAGGAGATTCTGGAGCACTTCATGCTTCCATCTGCTGAAAAGCTTTATGGAGATGAAGATTTCATTTTTCAGCACGACCTGGCACCTGCTCACAGTGCCAAAACCACTGGTAAATGGTTTACTGACCATGGTATCACTGTGCTCAATTGGCCTGCCAACTCTCCTGACCTGAACCCCATAAATAATCTGTGGGATATTGTGAAGAGAACGTTGAGAGACTCAAGACCCAACACTCTGGATGAGCTAAAGGCCGCTATCGAAGCATCCTGGGCCTCCATAAGACCTCAGCAGTGCCACAGGCTGATTGCCTCCATGCCACGCCGCATTGAAGCAGTCATTTCTGCAAAAGGATTCCTGACCAAGTATTGAGTGCATAACTGTACATGATTATTTGAAGGTTGACGTTTTTTGTATTAAAAACACTTTTCTTTTATTGGTCAGATGAAATATGCTAATTTTGTGAGATAGGAATTTTGGGTTTTCATGAGCTGTATGCCAAAATCATCCGTATTAAGACAATAAAAGACCTGAAATATTTCAGTTAGTGTGCAATGAATCTAAAATATATGAATGTTAAATTTTCATCATGACATTATGGAAAATAATGAACTTTATCACAATATGCTAATATTTTGAGAAGGACCTGTATATAAACCAATTAGCAGTGTCAACTGTGTGAGGGACTTTTCCACTGTGAAAATGGTAATTAATACTCACAATGGTATATGCCATCTTAAGCTACCATTACTTGGAGCCATTAGCTATCGCTTTCAAAGCCTAACCTTAATGTATTTGCAAATGAAGACAAACATCAGCAACAGCCTAGAGGGAGACCATCTTATCGCCAGCAGGCGACTTTCAATAAACGGACCAGATGTCTCCCAGTTTCCATACACAGACGCTCTAGAAATGTTCCTTCAGAAGCCTGGGAAGATGCACTGCAGTAACAAAAGCTGCTCACTTTGCAGATAACTGATAGACGTTTCAATATTTGTTGATATGTTTTTTTAAACTGTGCTATGTTTCTATTGATTGCTATGTTAAATTGATTAAAGCAATCAACTGTTTTATTGCTGTAAAACTAAACACAGAAAAATGATATATTCTGTTAATGTTCCATTCGTAGGGGAAACACTGCTCACGGTTTAACAATCTGCATTTACAACAGCGCCATATGGCTCAGATTTAGCTGAAACGGAGATGTTTTCTGATACAGGTGCGTCTTCATGTAAGAGCAGCTAGTTAAGGTGAATGAGTGACTGGTGAACGCAATGCAAGAGTTCTCAGAGGTTGAGAAAGTGTGCTAAACTCTTCCAGTTCACTAATGGCCTCAATCAGAAAGTGAAAGAATTATCGAGCGCCTTTGTGGCAGCAATGCGGGTAGTTGGACCAGGTTCTGAGCGAAGTAACCGACTCACATAGTGTGTGACAAAGAAAACAGTGACATAGTTTTAAAAAATCAAGTGCTGGGATCTTCTGTTTATCCTTGCCTTGCCAAGGGATACCCTCCTTATTCTAAACATAATCCAGCAAGTTAAACAAAAAAAACAAGAGCAAACCCGTACCAGAAGAAGTCATAACAACACACCAAACGTAAGCTGTAACCAAGCTGAGGTTCTGCATGCAAACATTCATGGACAAGTCAAGACAAAAACAACGGGCCTGCACAGTGTTTCCTAAGCCTGACAGCTGGAGGGTTACAATCATAAGATGCTTGTTCTGAGTGAAATACAGAGAGTTTCTGAGAAAATATGGGATGGGTGTGACAAGCTGAATCAAGAGCAGCGACAAAAGAGGGCAGACATTACCTCCTTTAAAAGACTTCATTAAAAGTATTTGCTTTACTTTAATCTCAATGCTTAAAGTAAATCTGTTCAAAAGAGGGCATGTTTTCGCCCCAGTATGGTCTGCTGCCATCCAGCCAGTCAACACAGATGGGGGTGATCATGAAGATGACTTTGGATGAACCGGTTCAAATCAAAGGGGAAGAATTCAAGGAGCATTTAGATGGAAAATGTTAATGAGGGTAGCGGCGGTAGTAGGGACAAGGGGCATTACCTGCATGTTGGGGAGGGGGCGGGGCAAGGTGCCGGCACAGGACCTCCGCTCCTCCTCCAGAGCCCGGCTCAGCATCTCAAACTGCCTCTCCTGCTCCCGTACGGAGGCCAGCAGGGAGGCCGTACTCGCACACTGCTCCATTCACACACTGAGAGCAGAGCACAGGACAGGACAGGACCGTCACCACAAAGCAAAGGGACAGATTAATCCAACACCAGGATGTATCAGAACAGGCAGAAAATCACCCGAGTACAGACACAGATAAAAAGTAGGTCTCTGACGCAATGCGCAACAGGGAATCTAAACAGTGAGGAATCGATAATGAAGTTTATACTTAGCAATTAGAAAGCAGCTGGAAAATAAAGCAGAGAAAGTCTGACGAAAGTGAAAACAGATTAAAAAAAAGCAGAGCTCTCCTTCAGAATCTACCTAAAACAATTCAAGGCTGGTCCAGGATCAGCAAAGGAGTAATGTGAGCAAGTTATTGTCACATTTCAGTCTTTCTACACCTGCTGCTAAGCTGTGTTGAAATTAGACAGTGAGAATCATGACAAGAAGAAAGAGCGGCATTTTTCAGCTGCAGCATGTGGAGCTTGTTAGCACTTTTTGACCAAAAATAGCGAGAAGGTGAAAAGGAGAAAGGTGTGAGAGCAGAGAGAGGGGATGTGAGTTATTAAACTTTATAAACTGGGACAATGCGTATCACAGCAACAAGAAATCAGGTCGTTCTTTTATGTGTGATTAAATCAACAACAAATAATAAAGTTTTGAAATGATTAATTAAAAATGTCTCCAAAGGAAACCTCTTTCCATGAGGGAACTCATGACCTTAAGGTTAGTGGTGCAAAGTTACTGGAATCTTACAGTAAAGGCTGTAAATGGAAATAAACCAATCTTTTCCCCAAAAGCTCATTTTAAGTCTTCCTTAATCAGAAACAGAGTACTGTTGTTACTGTGACCTGGTAGCTTAGGTATGGTCCCTTCACTGATTAGAAAAAGATCAGAATTTTGAGTTTCCAACCAGCCATGTATTGATCAAGCATAAAAAAAAAACAACCAAAAAGAAAGCGTTGATCCCAATTGGTTGATTTCTTGGTGCATCTCTAGTTTAACACTAAAATCTGTAAAATATCACCCAAAACCACACAATGTTAAAGGCAATTGTTAGGATCAGCAGGCAAAGACTATTGTCTGAGGCTCTGAAAGCAAACCAACATAAGTAAAGCTTTGTTTGAACCTTTTCCAGAGATGAATACAAAGATACATTGTCTTTTATGTCTGTAGTGACAAAAAACAAATACTGCCTTCCCAACAGCCATTGCTGTACTTGCAAAAATCCAACCTTACGCAACCATAACTGTGGTTAACAATTAGCCATTGAGGATCCTTAACAACACACTATCAAGCTGATTTCTATAGACTCTGTACAGGCATCATCTAAACGTTCGTGGTGCTTCGCTGCTTCTTTGACTCTGTTCTAGAAGCCTGCTGTGTTCACACAAAATACAAATGGACTTCTTGAAATACTATACCATAAAATTAAATACGACCTGATACGGCATTTTAAAAACAGCCCACTGAGCTATATTACTGTGAATAATTGAGACAATCAATCATGTCACATGCACTCAATTTACCATGTAGCCACAAAGGAAATGCTTGGAAAGAAACGAAGACATGGTTGCTTAGGAAAGAAGCAAAAAAGAAAAAAAAAGGTAGGGGTTCTTTTTCTGTTAATTGTGGACTTTAAAAAAGAAACGCAACCTAAACACATGCCACAGATGGTATAAATCTAAATTACAGAGGCCAGTCCAGCCCTAAGTAAGACCATCACACAGTCTTAGACTTTTACCCTCCGCGGGGAGACTGGCGTGGGAGGATGGAGGAATCTGAAATGGGATTACTTCAGCAGAGACTAATAAACGGATGACATTATCATGGCTCATCTCCAGACCAGGGCAAAAATCATTTTCTACTTCAAAGTTCATTGACTCGCGGATCTCAAATCTGCTCTCCGGCCGCATATACGTGACAGTCTGAATGAACAAAGACTCCAGTATCGAGTGAATGTGGATGTGTGCCAGTTTGAGAGTGCGTTCACATCTGTATAAAAGCAAGTGATGTGTGTATGTGGGTCAGGGAGACTGAATAAAGTGGCAAGTGTGTATATTCATTAATAACTTTCCTTTTATTCTTATATACCCCAACAGAGCGGTGACGTTAAAGCGGAGAGCTTTTTCCATCTGTGTGGAGAAAGCATAAAAAAAAAAAAAGATACTTGTGGTCAGAGGCGCTTCGGAGCAGACAGAAAACGCTCCTGTAGCACCATTGTCATACATTCAAGAGTAAGATTTAGCGTGTCATATCCTGCCTCAGCTGTTGGGAGCTGTCATTCCTGCATTACGCTTCTCTCATCGGTGTTTGTCTCTGCGCGGTTCTCCTTGAAACCTGGACATTGGATGCAGGCAGAACCAGGTGCTGTTTCTTTGGTGGAACAAGATGGCCAGTTGGCTTAAACAGTAACTCCAAAATAAGACAAAAGCATGTCTGTGTTGAAAAGGTTGACTGCAGCAGCTGTCAGGTGTTGCCTCTGAGATCAAGAAAAGCAACTTGGCAACGGGAATGCTAAGCATGGGGTGGTTTTCTACATGAAACATTTAGAGATCACCTGCAGAACGTTTCCTGGCTACATCTTTTCTTCTTTAAAAGCAATCTTTTTGTCATTCTGGTCCAGCACCTATAACCGGTATTAATATAAACTGGATGACATAAATTAACACACAATCCCAGCTCCTAAAACGGTCTTTAATTAAAAAAGGTATTTTGTTCTTTCGTATAAAATCTCTTTTACCCAGTTTTAGACCAACCACAAACTAACCTCACTTGTTGCTGCATACTGCTGGTCAGCTGGCTTAAAGAGGGGTCCCACACGTTAACAAATCTAGCCTTTTAGAAATTTGCGCTGCCACAAAAAGCCCCAACAGTCGTGGTGTGGAAACTAAAGGAGAGACGAGCAACACTATTTAAAAAAAAAGGGACAGCCGTCTCTCAACTCCAGTTGGCAAGCTAGAACTGTACGGTAGCCGACTGCTGGGTCTACCTGAGAAGCCTGACTTATTACCAACTAATATTAAGCTGTCATGCTTGTGCTGCTCTATTAGGAGCAGAACAACAAACAGGTATAATAATCTGTGCCAAACTTTAAAAAAAAGCAAATAAAAGTTTTTATTCTCTTTCTATAAGTATATCCATCAAATTAGCAACTAATCAGTATCATTTCTACACCAACAGGAACAATTGTTGCTAAACACAAGTCATTAGTTCGCATCACATATTCTTATTTTAGTGTCGTGTGTTAATCCAGTGATCCTGCGGTATTCTCACTCTATGCAAACCAATTGTGAGGATCTGATGCAGACCCGTTCATGGTGAATATACTGACACCACCTCAGAGAACTTTTTTACCATAGTTGGAGTTGGTTAATGTTCCTGGCACAATACACATTAAGGATGTAAAGAACCTTCTGTTCCTTTCTGCAACAGACGGTTGGACTTAATCTCAACAGCTTCTAACATATCTTAACGTTCTTGTAGAGAGGCGCACTTTGCTGTAAATGGCTTCTGTCACTTAAAGCCTGCGAAATCAGCCATTGCACCATCGTCAGGCCATTAGCTGCCCAACTATATCTCCTAATGGAGTAGTGCAGCAATCACACCAAGCCATGAACATCTCCAAGAAGCAATACACCACACCAACCTACTGTTCCCAACCAAAAATATAGTTCCCCATAACTGTGGCTGTTGTGTATTCCTTTATTATCATAAGCCACCACGTGGTTGTAGCAGCGTGACACACATCCTGTCCCAGTCTGCAAAAACAGACTAAACCCCACAGCTGAAATAAAGTTTAAAATGCTGCTGTGGCTTGGACAACTGCACTGCTGACTCAGCTTCATCTGAATGGGCGCGCTGAGATTTGGCGTACGCCCTGTGTGTTTTGTGCATTGACCTTGGCCCAAATCCAGCTAGTCCCACCTTTACCGCCCCGACACGAAACCACGAGGGGTTCTACTCCAGGCCCATGCCCCTTCACGCGTGCGCCGCAACACACGGCACCAAGAAAGAGCGGGTTTCGAACATGTCTACCTGAACTCACATTAAGTGTTTCACTCAGGCTTTTAAGGAGCCTCTGCAAGGCCAGCTGTCCCATATAGACAACAAAAGCTCATTTATCTTAGCGGGAAAGGAGATGAGCAGCCTTGCTACAGGGAGGGCACCTTAAATGCAACTGAACAAATAAGACAAGAAAATGTGTTCAGCTGGAGCGATATCTGCATATTTATTGCTGGTGCCCCAGATATTTTTATCATACGCTGATACCATTTCAAGCCAGATTATTTATCATCAACCATGCTTGTTATGTTTTAAATTGTTTTTCAGTTGATTGCCAAACTGCATGTTATGTCTTGCTAAATAAACAGAAATTACAGCACCTGGCAGTATGGCAGATTTTATACTGGTTTTATACTTTTCAAACTATTATTTCACTATTGGTTCCATGAACGCAGAAATAAATGTGTTTTTAAAATAAGATCAACTAGTATCTATTGAGTAGCACATTAAAAGCACAGTTGTGCTACTTGCAGTAATTGGTGAATGGAAAAACTCTTGTTCGATAAAAAATGGTAAACCTTAGATTTAAAGCAATTATTAGTGTTTAATCACACTCTAGAATTTGTGTGGAGATGAGATTTAACTTCTCTCATCACCACAATCAACATCCCAGCGTACAGTCTATATCCCTCACCGCTTCAGTGTAGCAGTTCTTCCCACTTTTCACCTGAGCTCATTTATTTCTTCTTCCTTTTTCATGCTCTGCGTCTCAGTTGCAGTGTAGCCAGTTACTTTTGGCTCCTTCCCAACCAGTCAATGATGGGCCTACGTGTGATGCTATCTCTGATGGCCGTTGGCCAAGTCTGTTAATGACATCAGAATTTCAAAACTAAGGTTCCAAGAGTGTAAACACACCTCCAGGTGATATTTAAATACCAAACAATGCCTAATGCTACAGCAGCAAATTGGCAGTCCAGATTCCTCTTTTTTTGTAGGGCGGAACAGGTGACAAAACATTTAGCACAACACAAAGCACCGACTTCTTTAGTCTAAAATCCTGCTTCAACTTGAAGTTTTTCAGACCATATTTAAATTCAATCTCATGCTCAAAACCAGCTTCACAACGTCCAACATTTGGAAAAGCATAAAATCACACTGTGCAGCCAATCTTGTCCTGTTTTTTAATCTTTGGATTAGAGTTTGTTTTCATCCAAGTATTGACACGTTTAATGATTCGGCACCATTTCGCCAGCTGCCACAGAACATGACAGAACATGCCAACCTTTGTTGCCAGTACAGCTGGTTTAAACCAAATTAAAAACCAGAAAATGAAAGTGGATTAGTCACCACCTTCAGACTTAATCAGCTATTTCTTGAGGTGGAAGTCAGAGCGGTTCATTCAATACCACCAATTTAATTAGAGATTTTAAATCTAAACATTTGACCAAATACAATGAAACCACCCAGCTAACTCTGAAAGGAGGTACAGTGATGTGACACTTCATAACTGACTAAATCTATCGTTCTAGATGACGAACCCGCCACTGCGATGGAGAATATAGGTCATCTTTTGCAGCAGTTGGAGCCACGTCCTCCCTTCTGAACACACCACTATACAAACTGGGTAAAAAGGTTCACCATCATCTGTAGAGTGTGCAATCTGACGTAAAAAACAGCTGGCTTCACTAAGGGCATTTGGACTTCAGAGGTTTTGCCCTGGATGAAGTCCTTATTGGTCACAGTTAAGTTGTGCTGCCTTTGCAGCAGTCTTAAGGAACTAATGCTGCCGAACAAATCAGCAGTCAACCAGGAAAGGTGCTAAATCGGTGGGAAATCTGAGAGCGAGTCCATGTCATCTTACACAATGAAGCATCACAGAAACTGCAGCAACTAAGACGATAACTTGCCATCTTAACCATTTTAAGCGTCTGGCGAGCTACAGAGGTGACAAACACTGATTTTATTAACTTTAGAATGGATTAAGATTCAGTATCAGCTACAGTTGTCAGTTGTCTTCAATCTTGACACCATTACTAAAGAGAAATACTTTAATACAATCTTCCATTTATACACATGTCAGAAAATTATAACCAATACAATAACATTGTGTTCATTGTCTGAATCGGGGCAAAACCAATAAGTAATACGTTTGGCGACGATTTAGAAAAAAATAAGTTGTAACACGACGCATTTCATTGTAGAGCAAAACTCTAGACAAGATAACAGCTAGAAGTCTTAATAACTTATAAGATCAATCGTGCAGTAATGTAGAGCTTTTACAGTGTAAAGATGATACAGGTTCTGACTAGTTGCTGCTCGACTCAACGTCCCTTTATTTTTATTATTTAGCCATTTTAAACAAATCCTTTCCTACTGAGCAGAGGAGTACCAGGTAGAAGGTGTGCTGGTCATGTCGCCCTTTCACCATTTTGAAGCCAATCAAGCCGTCCTCCATGGTGCCGACCTTGTGTCAAGTTGTAGAAGGACAGAGCTTTACTGGAGTTATCTGTAAATGACTCATATTTATATGGAAGCTATTAGCTTGCGCCGTCCTGGATGTTTACTACTTCCCAAAGTCGCCTTGAATAAGCCTAAAGAGAATTGTCTATTATCCCGATAAGGTTTTTGATTTAATGCACCAGACAACTTACAGCTCAGCAAAAAGAAAAGAGAAACTACCATCCTGTGTCCATCTTAAAAACAAGTTAGCTTACCACTATAGCATAGCATCAATAATTAAACCCCAGAGCAGAAGCCACTGTGTCTACAGAGCAATAATGAGATTATGCAAGTGTGGCTGTGTGGGGCAGCTGGTTAACAACACAGGTTTTACTGGGCTGCATCAAGTAGAGGTGGGAAGTGAAGGGATACACATCAACACAACCAAAACGTCTGTCTTTTTATTGAACGGATTCACATAAAACTCAATTGTTAAACCAGACCACTGCTGTATTTTATAGCTAGTTAAACATTAACACATTCTGAAGGTCACAAGTCATAGAATTGTGTCATTTTAAAATCTTTTTTAAGTCACATGTTAGATTTAAACCCTTCTTCAGCAACAAGATTTACTACTTTCAATTTTTACTACACTTCTCAATAGGAACGTTCGCGCAACAGCTGCTGGTGGTCAGTCTTTCCAAGAACTTAACCACGAGCACCCAGGAAGGGAACCGAGCAGAGGTTTCGCTTCACCGCTGCGTTTATCCGTTCCCCTCCGAGTGTCGTATCACACATCTAATATGCATAGGCAGCCCACGCTCTCAACGTTCAAGTAAAAACAGGCCAAAGGTGTGACTTTTGGAAATGTAGATCAAGAGAGATAAATCAACGAGGAGGAACAGGCAGGAAGGTGGAGAAAATACGGAAAGACTCCAGCCTTGGTGTGTGTCAGAAGGGGGACACACCCAATGTGTGCCCTGCAAGCCCTTCATTACAGACTCACAAATGATAGCCCTGCTTAAAACACCCGACTGGCTAGCAGAACTTCAGTCTCCACAGACAGAACGACTAGGAATAACTCCAAGCAACAAAAGAGAGAAGTCGTGTCCATTTGCCTTTCTTTGGCCGCTGCTTTTTTCCCCCCTCGTTTGAAGAGAGGGGACATTTTTAAACTTGCCCAAACTTGTCTTCAATCTACTCTATGTTCCAACAGGTCAAAGCAACAATGACTGGTTTATACAGAAATATGTCAGGCATGTCCATGCTTCACTGATCAGCTGATTGTAGAAAGGGGGACAAAATTAATACAAGAACGATTATGGGGTTGTACCAGAATAGGAAAACCGTCTCAGGTTCGGTGTGTTGTAGTCCACGCAGTCAAACAAATCCTACAAATCCTGAAAGCGTTTATTTCAATCCACCAAAATTCAGGACCTTGCAAACATGTTTGCACCGCTTAAAATTTCATCTATTTTACCGGCATTCTACACAACAAAGCAACCAAAGGCAGCACATTATTGTGAAGAGGAAAGAGGATTATGAAGAGTTTCCATATTTGCTAGAGAACATTAGAGAACAGAGAACAATGAAGATAAAATGACACATCAGCAATAAAGTTGTGGAGAAGTTCAATCCATCTAAAAATGGGTTTGAGCATGGCACAACCTCAAACCTACACAGACATGGCCGCCCGAGAGTATTCACTACAAGAGCAGCGAAGAGAGCCATGGTATTGCTGGGGCAACTGCAGAGACCCACCGCTCAGGTGGGAGAATGTGCCTACAGGAAAATAGCGGTGGCAGCATCAGCAAGAACAGTGAAACCGGTCAGAATTGATTGGAAGGTGGATGAAGCCAAATAAATAATCCCAGATTGTTAAAAACGTGCAAACAACTTCAAACTGGAGTGTAGGCTTACTTTCCAGCAGGACAACACACCCTAAGCATACACCCACAGCTTTAGTGGTTCTATATTTAAATAAAAACATATTCCTGTGTGAAGACGACCCAGTCAAAGTCCAGACCGGCCCTATGGCGAGACTTGAAAACTGCAGAGCCGGTAAATGGAGTCATCTGTAGACCTGCAGCTGTGACCCTGGCAAGAGGCAACTCTACCAACTATTGACTCAGGGCGGCTAAATATAAACGCCTGCCGCACTCAGATTTTTTTTAATTGTAAGAGAGAAATTAAAATCGTGTATCTTTCTCTTTCACTACTGTATGTTACTTCCTGGTCGTGTCTCATAGAATCCCAGTAAAACACGCTAAAGTGTGTGGCTGTAAACTGGAAAGGAGCTGCATATCCAGCCAGATTTCCTCTCCGTTTTCAGAGAGAAAAGGTGTAAGTGGAGAAGGTACAACTAGGTCTTCACACAAGGGACTGGATAATGAAGCCACAAACACTCCTGTTGTTACCACGCCCCACAAGGTCCAGACCCACACAACAGGTTCTAGTCTAACCAACCATACACCAACAGCACCACCGTACCCACCCGTCTCCCTCCTCCACCTACCGCACCACATCAAAAAAAAAAAAAAAGAAACTGTAAACCAGACTTTAAACAGAGACAGAAGTATGAACAAAAATCAAAGCCATCACAGAAACAACAGGAGGATAGTCACCTGAAAGCTCCGCGCAGGTTAACCGTCCACGGAGAGTGGGCGTTTCAGAGCACACAATGGGGGAAACTGATAAGCCCAGACTGGACTTTGACTTTACTTTACGAGCTTACGTGGTAAGACGGCCCAGGGGACTTCCGTGTACTCTCACCTGTCCTAAGTACACACGGAATCTCATGGAAATAATAGGGGTAGATGCCTTTTTAAAATGCAGCAGCGAATAGCCGATGTGTCATGTTAAAACTCCTCCCAGACCCTCAAAGGTCTCTCAAATACATTAAAAACCAACCAACCTAACGTGTTTGGGTTTAGTTTTTGTTATAACTGCCACTTTCAGTGCAACACAGTTCACCACAACTTTTCCCCCGCAAGTTATTCATCAACGAAAGGAAGACATGGATGCTAGCTCCATTAGCTTTGTGCTACGCCGCTAGCCTGCGCTCCCAACAGCCAAGTTCAGCAAATCAGAAGCCGCTTCTGTTCCCACCTACAACAACCCCCAATCAGCCGCACGGAGCGCAAAAAGGACCATTACCGACTCAGCAGACACTTTCAGCGGGTTTTGTTTGTCAAAGTCCAGAAGTGTTTGATGGCTTCGGGCCTAGCCGAGTTCTCTCGCTTGACACAATCCGGGCTGGGTGAAGAGTTTAGGTGAGACAAGAAAAAACGCGTCGGCGGAGTCCGAGTTAAACCCCGAGCAGAGACAAAGCCCCGACCCGAAAGAGGTACTGAGAGGAACCACGACGAAGACCGCAGAAGACACTCACCTATGCAGCGCAGTTTCCTCTGTTCTCCTCGCCTTCGCTTGTTCACTTGTCTGTGCTCTTCTTCTTCTCCGCTGGGGGGAGGAAGAGGCGGGGGCCAGCGCGATGTGAGAAAGCAGGAAAAAAGATGAGATCCAGACCCAGGGTCGCCTTATTCTAAGGTAACTATGTGGTTCCTAAACGCCACACATGATCCAGTCAACAAAAGAAACTTTGTTCTCGCTCAGACGGGGTAGGTTGGTGTGGAGCCCTCACCTTCCCGTCTGTAGGACTCCTCCCCTATGACTTTACACTCAATACAAATGAAGAAATCCTACTTTATGCTTATCGCGTTTAGGTACAGGTGCAACTCAATAAATTGGAATATTTTTAAAAAGTTTATTTATTAGACGCACTGTAAATTTTCCATGATTTACTGCATCAGTGCAGCGTGGCATGGAGGCGACCAACCTGTGGCTCGGCGGATTGATTCCCATGTTGCAACTTCAGCACGTCTCCATTATTTGCTCTGGTCATTTTCACCTTTCACATCAAGTTACACCATAGATTCTCCAAGTCATCACTTACAGTGGAAACCTCTCACTGGACCTCAAGCAACTTAATGCCTCTCCAGGTTTCCTCCAGGGACCTTAATTTGCAAATGAAATACAAAATTAACATCAATCTGAAAACAGTGCCTTGGAACACTGAGCTAAAGGTTTGTTTTTTATTTTTACTCATCACTTTTTTTTAAATTACCTTCTGGTGATGCTTTTTTTTTTGTCGTAAAACATAGTTCTGATATAGTTTATGTGCTGTGCATTGTTCCTATCCTTATATTTCTATTGCACCTTTTGAAAAGAAACAATTAATTTTACTTCTGATTATCACACTTCAGTGTGCCTCAAAGTTAAACCCACTTTTGTAGAGTTCCGATGTTGCCACCGTGTGGTCGAAATGAGGAACGTCTCCTCCAGAGCTGTCTGACCCCCAGTTGTGAAAAATACATCTATTGATTTTACACGAATGAAAAAAAAATTGATTTATCTGAAGCAATTATAGTATTTAACTAAATATCATTACACATAGGAGGCACCACAATGTTTAATTCAATTTCGTTTAATTAATAGCACCTAGTTCCAACGGATGTTTCTCAAGAAGCTTTACAGGAAAAACTGGAGCAATTTATTACACTCCAATTCCATTCAGATTCATTCGACTCATGCCAATGTAATCCAGTCCAGTTTGGCTTACTATACAATATAATCTGTTTGATTACATCTGGTTACATTTCAATGAAGTCAGACCCAGTTATCATAAAATACAAATTAAATGCTGCCTAATCCTAAGCACAGTCTAATTTTACCAATGAGAAACCTCCATCTTTCAGGGTCCTGGGTTGTGTTTTGTCCATTCAATTCAATTCAGTTTTATTTATATAGTGCCAATTCACAACACCTGTCGTCTCAAGGCATGCGGTGTTTTTCCACTGAGCTGCAGGTTTTCTTCAGGAAGGGCAGGGCTGAACTGTATGCTTATGGAGCACCTGCATCTCAACCGCCTACTCAGCTGAAGCATTACTCAAGCTGCCTGCTGCTGTCATTTGACACCTGAGTGTTAACCATTGGGGTAAAGTCAGGCTGTCTGAGATTTTCCTTGTACCTTATGCTGTTGCATGTATCTTACAATTTTTTTCTCTGTTTCCGAAGGTGAAATCTCAAGCTTTCTTCTGGAGATTTCTCTTCGTGAGACTCTCTGGAGTGATAACTCGGACCTCCTCATGCTGTTACCTTCCTGGACAAACTGAATTTAAAGACTGTCAGCTAGCAGCACCCTGGTTTCTCCAAGCCCTTACTTGTCCACCCTTCAACGCTCACTGGAAGATCTACGTTCCACAATTTTATGAGTTCTCCTCTCCCTTGCAGACATCAGCCCGATGAAGTTAAAGAAACACCCCGGACCAGAACTCGCATTATACATTTGTTATCAAACTTCTTAACCTTTCATTGAATTTACTAAGTGTATTTTGCATACGGATCAGACAACTGCCTTAAAATGACACCAGCAGTATGAGGTGCCATCAGACTTGAATGGCTTTGGGTTGAGTGGACAGGAAAGAGAAACGTAATACATAGAGACAAAAAGGGGGGGAAGGTTGTTTTATTAAAACGTGGTTTAATCCTAATCAGAGCCAAAAATATCTGTTTACAATTTAGCGCCTTGCCAGAAGCAGCAACGATATCTGTTATTACATTATATTTAAACTAATTTTTTAAGGGTAAGGTCATAGTTACTTTCTTGCTACTGATAAATCTGTTTTACCATCTGAATAACCATTAGAATTTGCAGTTTGCACACCAGCGTTTTGTTTGGTATCGTTCTGAATTCTTAAACAAAAGGACCAAATGGCATTGAAGTTCACTATTTAAAATATACAATCATTAGTACAAAATACATTTCTTGTTGCATGTATTTAACATATATTTGACAAAAACATTGTATGTTTGACGACTAGTGTGGTGTTACTGCTAGTCACTATTTTGGAACAATTGGATAGCGTATAGTAAAATCTTTATGAGTATACTGATAATACATTGTCCAAAAAATCTAAATACCTTTTTTTTTTTTTCTTTTTACCGTGTCCTGTCCGGCAGAATATCGCTCAGAATTGTTGTCTGAGTGCCAAGAAATTGCCCAACAGATTTACTTTCACAAGCAGCGCATCACAGCTATTGCTTTAAAGCTCTGCTTGATATTTATAGAAGAAACTTTATTATAAACTTCTTTGGGAATATTTCAATTGTTACAGACACGGAGACTGAAATGAAAAGGAAAAATTAAGCTCAAAAAAAAAGAGAGATGGGGAAAAAGGGGAGAAAAGGAGGAAAGAGTGGAGGAGAGAAAGAAGGATAAAGAGAATACAAGATTACACCCTGCTTGCTTATACACCTACAGCTGTTTTATTTTTTTTTAACAAAATAGTACACGATAATTCTGAATGTAAAATGTACTTAGTGAGAGGTGCCGCCCAAAATAGAACATCTGTGTATCTGTCAGCACCTGAAGCTTAACACCTGTGAGTGTGAGTGTGGACGCGCTTTTGTATACAAGGTTTCTCCACAAAAATATGCAATAGCGAGTGTGAGGACCCACAGGCCTGCCCCATGGTCCCCGGACGGACACTGAGGAGAACTGAGTCACAGACATCTAAAGGCCCCCCAAAGCACAAGAACCCCAGGAGAACCACCGCCGGGACTACCGCAACCCCCCCAGAGAAGAGCAGTGAAGAGTCCCAGGGGAACCACCCAGCAGCGACAGTGCAGAAGCCCCAGGGAGCCGCAACGACGAGTCCACAGGCCCTGCCGGCTGCCGTCCACGCCCGAGCAGATCCAGCCATGGACCCAAAGGCCCAAGACCCCGGGACACACCTCCCCCCCGACAGAGCCCAGGGGGCCAGGCCCCGGCAAGCAGCCACCGGGAGTGAGCCAGCCCACACCAAAGCACCCGGCCGCGGACACCGAGAACCACAAGTACACCAGTGGGCACAGACTCCAACCACCAGCAGGCGGTGTGGCAGGGAGGAAGCTGATACAGGAGAGGGAGCAGTTCAAGACCCAACCTGTTGCAAAAAAAAACAAAAAACAGGCACACACAGTCACAATCATCCACTCCCACCCTCATGCATACACATAAAATCACTCACACCCAACATAAGGATAACAACAATGGACGTCATACACTCTCTCACACTCCCCATGCATACTGTATACTCCCAGGTCCAGGCGCCTGTACCCCCTCAGGGCAACCAGCCCCCGGACCCAGGAGGTAGTCCCCTTCCCTCCTGGGGCAGAGGCAGGCAGACAGCGCCGGTACTGCCCAGACCCGGGTGACCCCCGCCCAGGTCCTGCCCCGAACCCAGTCCCCAACAACCCCCATCCACCTCTGGAGAGGGGGCTATGTACAAAAGAGGGGTCCACATGGCCCAAAGCAACCCACCAACCGAAGCCGCCCCAGGACGGAGCAGTCCCGACCCCCCAACGAACCCTGATCTCAACCCCATGAATCTCCCACCCCCAGTGAACCCCAACAAGAACAAGAACCTCCCCACAGGGCCACCCCCAACAAGGACACCGATATCGAACACATCCCCGTGAACCCAAACGGCACGAATCCCCACACCCACAGGGGCACACCCCCACAGGTGAACTCCGTGGCCGAGAAGCCAATGAAGCCACACCCACACAGCGCAAGCTCCACACACAGCCCCGCTCTAAGAAACCCCGCCGCACCCCGCTTCCCCACCACACAGTGCGCCGCAACGGCAAGGCAAGGGCCCTGCGCAGCGCCACCCCCGCCCACCGGCGCAACAGGGCAGACCCCACCCAGCACGGCACCCACAACCGGAAATCTAAATACCTTTTAAATACAGTAAAATGGAATTGTGTTTGGCATTTTATTTGTTTTCCCTTAAACATACAAAATGTCTGCTGTACGATAACTAATTACACAACACAAAGTGGCAAAATAAATAATGTCTAGGATGCCCTGAAATCTGACGATGAATCAGCTTCTTCAAGGAGTGTACCTAAATAAGTGTGAAGGGATAACCCCAGGTAAATGCTTCATACAAGGACTTTGGATTAAATTATCGTAATTTGTATTCTACAAAGCAAAACTAAACCACATCATAGGAATGTCAAATTATTTAACCTTTCCAACTGCTCTCATATAAAAAAGTTTACCTTTTGCTACAGATATTTCTAAATGTTTTTACTAACCAAACTTATGAACAAAGAACAACAGATATTATGTTAAATTTAATGTTTAAATCCTTAAATAGCTAAATAGCTGAGAAAGCCGCTGCTAGCATCCCAACAAAATAGTCTAATGCTTCTCAACTCTGAAAAGTTTAACATTTCAAAGCTCAGAGAAACTCAAAGTGCTTTACATGACAGAGGTACTTCCTAAAACAGCACATGAAAAAAATCAAAGCAAAAATATAAACAGACAAGAGCTATTACAGGAGTGATGACATGCGCACATGCTAGCATCAAGTAGGCTAGTTTTTTTCTGATGATTTAGTGACTTTATAGGTTTGATGTTTGAACATGTTCAAATGATTTTGGCATCAATGGAGCAATATGAAAGTAGGTTCAACATTCAGTGTCACTTTTTAAATTGAGATATTAATATTCCTTAATAGCTGGCTACTAATGTTGAAAATACCGTTTAAATCAGATAAATCAGACATTAGATCAGGCTAAACCTCTGTTTTAGGTCACTTATCATTACCATGTTTATCAACTTTTGTGACATCAAGATATCAGGAAGAGAACTGTGGATATCCACAATTGTTGTTCATCCTCTGTGGTCCATCCTTCCTGATGCCTGCAGGCGCCATATTCATCTGTTCAAACAATTATTTGCAGGTATAAACAGCATGGGAATGTCTGGCCATCATACTGTTCAGGAAGGAGACAGGTTGTGTATCCTGAAGGTCAACATCGTTTGTTGCAAATGTGTTGATTAACCTCAGCAAAGGTTTTTGTGAAGATGTCGACTGAAGCTGGTCAGAGACTCTCGTTATCCACCCATAAACGGGGGAGGCAGCATCGTGTTCGTTGTGTGTTTTGTTGCAGGATGCACTGACACACTTTACAAAATAGATTGCATAAAATAGAAAATAATAAATAAATAGATCACATAGAAGAGGCTCAAAATAATGAAGTTACAACATGCAGAGGTTTTACACATGTTTATATATAAATATTTATTAACAGAGCTTTGCAGAGCATTTTTAATGTGGTGATGCAAGCAACTTTTGCAGTAAAATACAGAATGGTACAACATCCCTTTTTATTTATTAATTAATTACTTGATGAAATGTATCAAAACATGTTTTCGACCAAGCTTTTGTGCTTTGTACACAAAATTCTTATTTTTATTATGTCCTTGATCTTGTAGGCAAATGATTCAACTTGGTATTTATTTTAATCTTTGTCACAAACCAATAATTCTGAAATGTTTATATTTTTTCATTTTTACTCAAGCTGTATTTCCTGTTAGGATTTATATCAAGGCATTGTTTGCATTTCTAAACCAACCTGGGCATAAATAGGACAAAAAAAGTTATGTTTGCTTATATTTTTATTTACATTTTCGAAGTAGAAATTATAAGGCAAGCATAAAATGGACTAATTAGACTTTTTATAGTTGTGTCAATCTTCAACTCACACTTTTAGTCACATTTAATTTAGCCACGAATGTCCACCTAAGATACACAATCTCTTCTTCCCCACAGTCTGGTCAGCATGGAAGCATCACAAGCAACATTTTGAATTTGAGCATAATCATATACTCAAATTTAAACTGTTGCTTGTGTTGGGATTTGAAGGAGAACAGTAAAACATAAAGCCATTCTGACAACTTTCAACATTTTACTTTTGGTTTTAAACATCTCAGAGTGCTCCCAAACTTTCATTTAAATAATTGTAGCCAGAGATCTAGTGTTGTAGCTTATACTGTAGCCATGGTCCAGTTTATGGAGGACCAGTCCTGACAAAATTAAAAATAAAAGCAGAAATATATATATTTTCTTTTTCCTTACACATGCCTTTGTTCTTTTTACATTTGCTCGTCTCTCTTTTTCCTTTACCGTATGCATTTCTGCTTCATTATGCAAATGAGGAGGGCTGCCTTCTTCTCTACAGCTCCTATCCTATTGGTCAATATACAGGAAGAAGGAGGATCCATGTGCAGGCCGAGGGTGTGTCCCAATTCAGGGGCTGGATCCTTCTAAGTCCGTACTTGTGGGCCAATTACGTCACAGCGCGGCGCGGAAGGTCTGTCAAATGCAGCTGACAAATGTGTCATCCTTTTGCCCGATTTGAAGGATGCGTTGTTGTGAGTATCCTTCGCGGTCCATCTTTTCCCATGATTCATTGCGGGTCGAAGCAGTTTGGTCAAGCAGGGGCAGCCATGGCGGACCACAGTGGCAAAAGCTGTGAGTAAACTGTGAAAAATTACACTTTCTGTGACACAAATGAACATTTACAATATTTTTAGTGTGGGAATATAACTGTGTAGACGTGAAAAATCTGCTTGATTTATCAAGACATCGCTTAATTTCAAACGTGCTTCGACGTGTTTGGAGTTTTCCGATCCGATAGTAACTGCCGGCTTGCCTCGCTGGACTGCAAGATGGTTTTTTTTGTTGTTTAGGGACAAAGGAGCAGACGGGTCAGTTTATCAAACTCGGGTGAGAATGACCACCTTTTTACTGGAGCTTGGAGGTATAATAACAACATTCGTTGCAGACAGTTTCTGTCCAGTTTCAAAAACTCCTATCTTTCTAACTTTCATAAATATCCATCCAGTGATTAATATTCTTCTTTTGGTTTTCCCTCTTTCCTGTTGCTTGTTTAGGACAATTCTGGAGAAGATGGGCCAACCGGTGTTTTCATGCAGGTAACGACCTCAAACAGGTGCTTCTAATTTAGAATAAGTGGAGTGGAGGTGGACTTTGAGGGCCAGAATGTTTGCTGATTGGCAGGTGTTCAAATACTTATTTACAGCAGTAACACACAAATAAATTATTTTTAAAAATCATAGTTTTTTTAGATTATGTCTCTCACAGTGGACGTGCACTTAAGATGAAAGTTTCAGACCCCTCCATGATTTCTAAGTTGGAGAACTTGCAAAGTCGCAGGGTGTTCAAATACTTCTACTCTCTCTCTACTGCTCAAAAAAATAAAGGGAACACTGAAATAACACATCCTAGATCTGAATGAATGAAATATTCTCATTGAATACTTTGTTCTGTACAAAGTTGAATGTGCTGACAACAAAATCCTACAAAAAGTATCAATGGAAATCAAATTTATTGACCAACGGAGGCCTGGATTTGGAGTCACACACAAAATTAAAGTGGAATAACACTACAGGCTGATCCAACTTTGATGTAATGTCGATGTAACCCAGTCTATCACTCTGTGCGTCCGTGGCTTGTGGAGGACACTCCGTGAACTCTGCGTTGTGTTTTGGATGTAGGTGAGGTGTGTTCCATGTGGAAACAGAGGCACCAGACACAGGATTCTGCGTAGTGGCGAGACCTTGGAGCATTTATTCCATCCAGTCGCTCTTCTTACACCTTACAGGCAGTAAAAGCAAACTGTGTAGGATATGGTAGCTTTCGCGGCAAAACCTCAGAGCTACGGTGTCCCTACTAGGACTAACATCCCAGAACTGCTGCATTTCTAAAGAACACCCACAGAACAACAGCAACATCTGTTGGAATATTTATGTCACTATCTTACATCCTTAAAACAAGTCAAAATGAGGCTCAGTATTGTGTGTGGCCTCCACGTGCCTGTATGACCTCCCTACAACGCCTGGACATGCTCCTGATGAGACGCCGGATGGCTTCCTGAGGGATCTCCTCCCAGACCTGGACTAAAGCATCCGCCAACTCTAGACAGTCTGTGGTGCAACGTGACGTTGGTGGATGGAGCGAAACATGATATCCCAGATGTGCTCAATTGGATTCAGGTCTGGGGAACGGACGGGCCGGTCCATAGCTTCAATATCTTCATCTTACAGGAACTGCTGACACACTCCAGCCACATGAGGTCTAGCATTGCCCTACATTAGGAGGAACCCAGGGCCAACCGCACCAGCATATGGTCTCACAAGGGGTCTGAGGATCTCATCTCGGTACCTAATGGCAGTCATGCTACCTCTGGCGAGCACACGGAAAGAGATACCACCCCACACCATTACTGACCCACTGCCAAACCGGTCATGCTGAAGGATGTTGCAGGCAGCAGATCGCTCTCCACGGTGTCTCCAGACACTGTCATGTCTGTCACATGTGCTCAGTGTGAACCTGCTTTCATCTGTGAAGAGCACAGGGCGCCAGTAGCGAATTTGCCAATCCTGGTGTTCTCTGGCAAATACAAAGCATCCTGCACGGTGTTGGACTGTGAGCACAATCCCCATTTGTGGACGTCGGGCCCTCATACCATCCTCATGGAGTCGGTTTCTAACCGTTTGTGCAGAGACATGCACATTTGTGGGCTGCTGGAGGTCATTTTGCAGGGCTCTGGCAGTGCTCCTCCTGTTCCTCCTTGCAAAAAAGCGGAAGTAGCGGTCCTGCTGCTGGGTTGTTGCCCTCCTACGGCCTCCTCCACGTCTCCTGGTGTACTGGCCTGTCTCCTGGTAGCGCCTCCAGGCTCTGGACACTACGCTGACAGACACAGCAAACCTTCTTGCCACAGCTCACATTGATGTGCCATCCTGGATGGATATATTTATATATATATATATATAAATATATTTCGAGAAGTCAATGTATATTGTGCCTTTACCATTTATGTTTTAGAGCCTACTTAAAGTTATCTATTGTGCGAGCATTGTGTCATGTGCCAGTACTCATAGATTAACCCAACTAATCTGGATTAGAGGCAGTACTGCCTGCAGATAACTGCCACTGTCTGTAAAGTCTGCTGTCAGTATGATGTGGCGTCGGTTTGCCATGAGAAAGATAAGAAGCATTTTAAGAGGGAAAACCCACCCGGCTGTCATAGAGTTGACGAGATAAACTCGCAAGAACTGGACTGAAGAGCCTTTACTGAGGTGAAACTCATATTATATTTAGAACTGTTTTCAACATTTTAAAAGGCTACATGTACATTTAATTTCAGTCATAATGATGTTTTACTAATGTACTCAAAACTATAGAATAGCTGGAAGTAAGGCAATACACTTTGTAATGAAGCTTTTGCTAAGAAATGTTATGATGCATTGCTTTGGTTAGATGTGCTGGTTTGCAAGTGAAAAATCAAGAGCATGCATTTATTTAAAACCTGAAAATATTAGTTGTTTTGCTGAAATGTTATTCTAATAAAGCTTAGTTATTAATGTTGTGTGACTAAGATACATTCCAGCAACAAGAGTTTACTTTTGCGCTGTTAAAATATTGTTCGACCAGCTAGGGATCCAAATACCCACCCTGATTTCCAGTTTGTTCACTGAAAATGAAACATCTGTTAACGTGTCCACTAGCAGGTGTTTCTTCGGCTTCTCATTGTTTTTGTAGCTTTGGGTTTTTTCCGATATTGTCAACACATTCTGGACAGTTGGCTGTATGGGGTTCATTTAATGCTGCTCACCAGAAGATGGCAGAGCAACTGACAGAGTAAAAAAGCGATCATCCCTTTTGCTTTTTCTTCTGTTTCTTGGAAAGAAAGATGATTGCTGTTTGCTGGACGAACTAGAGGGAGCCCTAGAAAACCCCAAACAGAAGAAGAACTTTCTCTGGTGGAAGACCTTAACATTGGAGGTCATATCTGAAGTATTGTTGAGGAGGACTGAAGCATGCAGGGGTGTGAGGTTGGCACCAAGCTGCGCTACTGGCTGACTCTGATCTCAGGGATGCTGGAGTGTCTGTGCTTTGCTGGTGTGGTGTTTGGTTACGCCTCTCTGGTGTTTGTGTTGAAGGAAGACGGGTACTTCAGTGAGCTGTGTAGCAGCGACACAGGCAGCAACAGTTCTCTGAAAGAGGCAGGTGAGAAAACTCCAGATGTTCACTGTTGGTGTGGTGTACCTGTGAAAAACCAACTAGTAATAAACTGTTAAAAAGACAGGACAAATGTTTAAAATGTCTTTAAAAGGACTATGATACTACATGGTACAAAAATATTGTTTATCACATTACGTGAAATATTGTTCTCCCATGACCGTTTGTCCTAAAAGCTGGAAAAAGTCAGTCATTAGAGCTACAATAGGAGACAGCATCCAGTTTGTACATGTACTGCTGATCCCTGATCTTTACATACATCTTTCCTTTCCTCTTTTCCTCAAGCTGTCTGTGCACCCAAATTATTCATGATATATTAATCCAAATTTATTTATTTCTACATATCATTTTTTATTTCCAGTAAAACGGAGTAAAATTCTAAACTTCTTTACCAATGGGATGAAAATAACCTTAAATAAAGTTCAGCCTTTGCAATATTTGTCCATCACTATTATAAAATCAGAACGTGTTCCTGGAAGAAAACAACAAAAAGAAAAACCTTTTTCTTTTCAGACCAGAAAATATTTTGTTGGGTAAAGTCTAAAGTGCAACCATAGTAAACAGGGTTTTTGGAGTCTGTAATGAATAACTCAGAAGCCAGAAGTTGAAAAAAGATGCCACATACAAACGCTACAAAAAAGAAAGAAATAATAATGATAATATTGCTCATCCAACTCACAATTTTAGTTTTGCCACTAAAACAATAGGGGATCATCTTATATAAAACGCTCAAATATGTTTGTGACTTAAGAAATGAGACCAAGCTAATTCCTTTCAAACCTTTTCCACATTTATTAGTGACATTTATCCATACCACCAACATGAAAAGGAACAAATCTGTTTTCTTAAAAATATTTAAAAAAATTAAAAGCTGCAGTAACCCTGACACATTAGTGTGCACACCATTGTTGGAGCACCATTTGACTACATGTTAGCATTGTTCTATGGTAGGAGTCTATCAGCATCTCACATTTATAGGCGATATTTGCTCACTCTACCCAGCACATGTTGACATCTCTTGTCCACAGCCCTCTTTGGGTTACCCCACTTATTTAGTTCTGAAATCTGGCTAGACCATTAGAAAACATTCTTCTGGTGAAGTCATTATTTTTTTGATTTTCAGTGCCTTGTAAAAGTATTCATACCCCTTGAACTTTTCCACATACATTACAACCATAAACATAAATATGTTTTAGTGGAATTTTAGGTGAAAGACCAACACAAAGTGCTATATAACTGTGATGTGGAACCAAAACTATGCACTTCCTTTTCTTTTTTAATAAATAAAAAACTGAAAAGGGCATTGTGCAAAAGTATTCAGCCCCATTTACTCTGAGTGCAACCAATTGCCTTCAGAAGTTGCACCTGCCGTGGCCATGGTGATCTTTTGGTCACGCTCATTGTTCTTTTTGCGCCAAACATATCTTTGGGAATCAAACGGTAAATATACCTAACTTATGTGGCACTTTTCTAGTCATACTGTTCACTCAAAGCACTTCATACTTGTCACATTTACCCATTTGCACTCACAAACATGCACACATTTACACAACGAGATGCAGATTTGTAGGTAACTACTCTTCCAATTGAGCCACAGTGGCCCTATTATTCTGTCATTTTATAAAAATTGTAGCCAACAGCTCAGGTTTAGTTCATTCAAACAATAAGATTGCTCCTTGGTCTCAGGAGATTTGAGCAGGGTCTGGATAGGTCTGGATGGTTGTTTTTTGTTTCTGAATGGAAAAGGTTTTTTACTGTCAACGCTGCCCCTCAGATTTGACATGTAGGGAATGCAGCAGCTTGTTCTCCAATGCAGAACATAAAGTCCTGCCGCTCCATCAGTGTTGCTGTCAGCACACTTGAACTTAATTTACAGTGAATCAGGGTTATTATAATTGATGCTAGTTCAGTACCAAAGAAAATGAAATGTTGAAACAGGATCAAAAGATGCAGAAAGCAATGTATTTGACTAAGTATAAAGACACTTCTACAACGAGGTTGTGGCAAATTGTTGTTGTTTTTTTACATTTCGCAACATATTTTTTCACCTTTCAGTTAGATTGTATTGAGTATTAATCAAAACATAACTGGAAAAAGTTTTTAAATAATTGATCATAGTCTAAGTTTGGGTGTGTACACTTTTGAGACTCGCTGTATGAGTAATAAAAACATATGTCGCTTGTGAAGGTTTGTCAATGTCTCCGTGTTCCTGTTTCTTTCAGACTGCAGTAGTCAGGATGAGCAGTTTTCTCTGGTTTTTACGATAGCCTCATTCCTGAACAACTTCCTGAGTCTGATCAATGGCTACCTTTTTGATCGATTTGGCACGATGGTGACCAGGCTGCTGGCAATGTAAGTTCAGGCATGAATCTGCATGCAGACTTAGGGTGACATTGCCCTGAATGGTTACTTAAAAGTTTGGTTTGCAGTCTTCAGTGCATATACAGTGTATTTTCTTTATTGGCAACGTTTGGCCACATTTTGTCAGTATGTCCTGTATTAATAAGCCTGAATTTAGGTGTAGTCCAATCACAGGACAGATGGTGACATGGTGACCAAGAATGGAAATTCTGGTATTGGTAAGCCTCTTACAAAGGGTTAAGCCTGTTGCCTTTTGTTTTGAAAAACAGTTGCTTCTTTTCTTTCATCTTTTTTCTCATTACCCTTAACTGAAAATGTAAATGTACATTTCTGCTAAACATTAATGTTTTCGTGTCTGATTTGCTGCTTTAAAGTTTAATTCAAATTTCTTACACTGAGTGATATAATTAAAGTACAAAATTGTTGAACAGGGACATCAAGGGAACCTACTCTTTCTTGTCTTACATACAGTAATCATTCTCATCTGATTTGTCCAACGACAAAAAGCAGTTTTCTTTTATGGCTGTGGGTGTTTACTTGACAACAGTAGACTCTAGTGTGCCACTGTATATACTGCCACCTACTGGGCAGCCAGTGTAAGTTCCTAAAGTATTTTTTGAAAACCGTACGGCAGTAAGTCAGAAATCGTGGAAACTTTGTGAACATTAATTATTTTATTATATGAGACGCTTATGGATGAACCAGTTAAGACATACAAAAATATTAGTTACATTAATTAGCAACAAAGGACTAAAAGAACTTAAAATTTTAAATATTGGGATCACATTGAGAGGAAATTTTAATCAATTCAAAAAAAAAAAAAACAACAACTGGAGATCATGCAGCACTGGCAATATTTTAAATAAAATGTTGACCATTATTATGACTGCATTGTTTTTAAAAATACTTAATCGGTTTCTGTAGTTGCAAACTTTTTATTAGACCATAACTTACCTTCTTTTATAATCTTCTAATCTATAATTTTGTGCAGACTGGTTAATTTCTGTGAGTTCCACATAGTATTGTCTTTTATTCCATGAATAAATACATGGAATGAAGACCAGCAGTTAGAGTGGTTAAATGAGAATGATTTTAGGGAAAGAGCCTATTGAAGCTGAGGATACTGAAGTACCTAAAGATGTAAAATGTAGAGCAGTTGCCACCTGGCAGAGCTGGAGAAGGAAAGAAAGCAAACATATAACACATCTAGAAGCTCTGAACAGCCTGTATTACCTCCTGTCTTTATGTTACATTTGGAGCTCATTACCAAAGATAAATCATCAAAATACCAATGGAAACATGCAAAAAGCTGATCAGTAATTATAAGAAGATGTGATCCTAAAAAATATTTTTCCATTAATTATTGATGAAGGAAAATATACCTTTAAGTTGCCATTTATTTTTTATTAGACTATAAATAAAAATATACACTGCTCAAAAAAATAAAGTGAACACTCAAATAACACATCCTAGATCTGAATGAATGAATTATTCTCATTGAATATTTTGTTCTGTACAAAGTTGAATGTGCTGACAACAAAATCTCACAAAAATCATCAATGGAAATCAAATTTATTAACCAACGGAGGCCTGGATTTGGAGTCACATGCAAAATTAAAGTGGAAAAACACACTACAGGCTGATCCAACTTTGATGTAATGTCCTTAAAACAAGTCAAAATGAGGCTCAGTATTGTGTGTGGCCTCCACGTGTCTGTATGACCTCCCTACAACACCTGGGCATGCTCCTGATGAGACGGTGGATGGTCTCCTGAGGGATCTCCTCCCAGACCTGGACTAAAGCATCCGCCAACTCCTGGACAGTCTGTGGTGCAACGTGACGTTGGTGGATGGAGTAAAACATGATGTCCCAGATGTGCTCAATCAGATTCAGGTCTGGGGAACGGGCGGACCAGTCCATAGCTTCAATGTCTTCATCTTGTAGGAGCTGCTGACACACTCCAGCCACATGAGGTCTAGCATTGTCCTGCATTAGGAGGAACCCAGGGCCAACCGCACCAGCATATGGTCTCACAAGGTGTCTGAGGATCTCATCTTGGTACCTAATGGCAGTCAGGCTACCTCTGGCGAGCACATGGAGGCCCATGCGACCCTCCAAAGAAATGCCACCCCACACCATTACTGACCCACTGCCAAACCGGTCATGCTGAAGGATGTTGCAGGCAGCAGATCGCTCTCCACGGTGTCTCCAGACTCTGTCACGTCTGTCACATGTGCTCAGTGTGAACCTGCTTTCATCTGTGAAGAGCACAAGGCGCCAGTAGTGAATTTGCCAATCCTGGTGTTCTCTGGCAAATGCCAAGCGTCCTGCACGGTGTTGGGCTGTGAGCACAACCCCCATTTGTGGACGTCAGGCCCTCATACCATCCTCATGGAGTCAGTTTCTAACCATTTGTGCAGACACATGCACATTTGTGGTCTGCTGGAGGTCATTTTGCAGGGCTCTGGCAGTGCTCCTCCTGTTCCTCCTTGCACAAAGGCGGAGGTAGCGGTCCTGCTGCTGGGTTGTTGCCCTCCTACAGCCTCCTCCACGTCTCCTGGTGTACTGGCCTGTCTCCTGGTAGCACCTCCAGGCTCTGGACACTACGCTGACAGACACAGCAAACCTTCTTGCCACAGCTCACATTGATGTGCCATCCTGGATGAGCTGCACTACCTGAGCCACTTGTGTGGGTTGTAGAGTCCGTCTCATGCTACCACGAGTGTGAAAGTACCACCAACATTCAAAAGTGACCAAAACATCAGCCAGAAAGCAGAGGTACTGAGAAGTGGTCTGTGGTCCCCACCTGCAGAACCACTCCTTTACTGAGTGAGTCTTGCTAATCGCCAAAGATTTCCCCCTGTTGTCTTTTTCATTTGAACAACAACATGTGAAATTAATTGTCAATCAGTGTTGCTTCCTAAGTGGACAGTTTGATTTCACAGAAGTTTGATTTACTTGGAGTTATATTGTGTTGTTTAAGTATTCCCTTTATTTTTTGAGCAGTGTATAATTTCTACAGAATTGATGCTTTTCACATTGTTTTGGTATATTCCGAGAGATGCATGCAAAACAAACCTCTTGGCTGAATAAAAACTATTTCAAACCTTAAGCTTATTACCTGTAGACCAATATTTCAAACTCTGAGCACATTATTCACCCAAAGATAATTGTAAATATGCGGGTAAAAAATCCTGAGTAAAGGAAAGGTTTAGAAAAGCAATGTGAAAAACTCTCAGCTCTCTATATGCCTGTAGCTTTTATTTATGTTAAATAAATGACCAGAAATACTCATGTGTTTCTTCTTTTAGATGTTTATACACTGCTGGAACTCTTCTCGTAGCCTTCTCCAATGCAGGTTTGCAAACATTCACATTTAGTTTATTTGTAAGGTTGTAAGGAATTATAGAAAGAATATTTTGTAGTACATGTATTTAGTACATTTTTTCAAACTGTTATTCCTTTTCTAAATGAAAGTCAAGCTTCTCTTCCACTGTTCTGCAGCGTATTCCCTGATGCTCTTCCCTGCCTTGTCCTGCGTCGCTGTGGGAGGAATTCTGCTCCTTATGACTAACATGCAGGTGATTTTTCTGACTCTTTGTACATTGTATATCAAATACAGGAGGTAATTTAATCACACTACATGCTGTATTTACTTCGGAATGTGTTTGCTTGTTTTGGGAAGGTGGGCAACCTGTTTGCTGCTCATCGCTCCACCATCATCACCCTCTACAACGGAGCCTTCGACTCTTCTTCAGCTGTCTTCCTCATCATCAAGGTAAGCTGCCACTGCCCCAGGTTTGGTTATATCTTGTATTTTGTTGAAATCAAACAGATGTTTTATGTATGAATCCACAAAAAACCTGCAAAACCAAACTTAGTGAAAGTTGAAATCATGACGAAAACCGTTTTAAAAAATACTGCTGGGCATGGCTTTGATTTTATTCAGACACAGTGTAGATTGCATATTTTCTGGACACCAAAAAAAGAAAATCTCTTTTCTGTTAAATTGTTTTACTTTGCCACCCCTATCTGGGTTAAGAAATGTCTTAAGAGAAAATAAAATTACAAGAACAAATCTGACAGTTTGTTATACTAAAGCGGCCCGAAGGCCCTTTAACAGCAAATATTTTTTTATTTTCAGTGAAAGTGATGATTTTTGTCTGCGTCTGCATGTCTCAAGCCAAATGTTTGAACCAAATGAAATTGAATTACAGACCTGAAAGTGAAAGTAGTCAAACTGAATCTTTAATACAACGAAATACATTTTAAAAGCAAATTAATTCAGTTTCAGTTTAGCGAAATTCATTTTCAAACCAATGCATTTAATTTCAAATTACACAAATACAAATTCAGTCAGAGCAATTCAAATTCAGTTTCTGATGGTAGAAGTTTCTTCCCATGCACACAGTGACCTCAGTCTTCACTTAGTGTTGGTGACACAACGAGACAGTGACCACTAGTGGCACAGAAGTGCTTCTACAGATGTGCAAAGGAACAGTCTGTAATGACAGGACCAAGGTTCTGACTTTTGTCTCGCAGATATATTGTGGAAGTGCCTTAAAGAGACCACTTTAAACAGTTAAGCAGCTTCATACTTTCATGCTATGTGTTGAAGTTTGCATCATCATGAGTTTCCTCCCCTTGCTGTACAGGTTCTGTATGAGCAAGGTGTCTCCCTCCGGGCCTCCTTCTTCGCCTTGTCCTTCTGCAGCATCATTCACGTGGCGAGAACTTTCCTGCTCATGCCAAGAACCCACATCCCCTACCCTCTGCCCCGGTGCTACACATATGGGTGAGAGTGTTATTACTTGTTGTTCTTCAGCTTCTCTTCTGGGTTGAAACTTGATGACATACAGTGTGTTCTGATGTTCAGGGTGAACTGTGGACCGGCCGATAGTTATAATGTGGAGCAGGTCGAGAGGACGAGGGAGGCTGAAACTACACTCACTCCGGATTTCAGTGGGAAAGATGAAACGACGAGGCCGGATAAAACACAGGCCGAAAACACAGAAAGAGGTACAAGATTTATGACTGATGACAGGTGGGGAGAGTCTGATCCATTCAACAAATATTCCACACGAACCCGGACAGAACTTGAAAAAATATTACATTCAGCAGTTCAGCAGTAAGGTGGCCTAACTGGTTGCTGTACAATGTCTTGCAAAACCATTCACACACCTCGATGTGGTGTTTTTTCCCATGCTGAAACCACAAACTTCATTTTCTTTGGAGATTTTATGTAACAGACCAACATAAAGCAAATAAATATTGCTAAGTGGATGGAAATATTTTTACAAATAAAGTTTTGAATATATGGCTTGCATTCCTCTTTACTTCACTGCCCTTAAAGAAAATCAGGACTATGTAACAATTGCAACGCTACCAAGACTGAAGTGTGGTGAACTCACAATGATCCCTTAATTGAAAGTTTGACGTCTCCTTTAGTTAAAAGATTTTGCAGAATCTGAGATCCGTGTGAGTATAACTTGTCTGGCAGGGTGTTTACGATAAGATGACTGACATTAATTGATTTACTGCTTTGAAATATTGTATTTGACCTCTGATTTGTTCAGTTGTGGCCTTCCGGAGCTGTGTCTTGTCCTGGTTCTTCCTCTGGCATCTGTTGTGGTTGTCCATAATGCAGCTGAGACACTACCTCTTCATCGGCACACTCAACTCCAGGCTCAGCCGGCTGGCCAGAAATGACCCCATCCTGGGTAACTTGCTTAGGCCTGGTTCTCTGCCATTCTTCATCTTTTAATTTTTTCAACTTATTTATTTAGTTTTTGATGCGTTCTGCTTTTCACCATTTGCCTCTAAGTGAGCCAGTACACCAATGCTTTTGCAATGACTCAGCTGTGCGGAGTGGTCTGCGCACCCTGGAACGGACTCATCTTGGACAGACACAAGGGAAGGCCTCGAGCTGCTGGTAAATCCCTGGCGGATGTACCACTACATTTATTTATGTGCATCAACAACAACTTTTCTCACTCTTTCTTTCCTCCTGCTGCAGGAGAAACTGAACAGGACGCTGACCTACGCTCCTCCTACCTGTCTCTGTTCCTGACTTCGCTGCAGTGCCTCCTCTTCTCTGTTTGCGCCTCCATCCCTCTCCTCCCACTACAGTACCTCACCTTCATCCTACAGGTCCTCAATAGGTCCTTTCTCTATGGGGGAAACGCAGCCTTCATTAGCATTGCGTAAGTGGCTGGCACAAACACAGATAAAGTGGAAAATTATCTTTTCATGAATATAATTTCTATTTACCATGACTTGTAAAATAATTCTTTTGTGGGCGCTATTCAGTAATTGAGTGAACTTTTGAAGACAACAGTTTGCGGTGGATTTAATTCTGTGGTATCTATGTAAAGATGACTCAATACAAATGCACACCACACTATTCAGATTTGTATCTGTAAATGACATTTTCTGCAGATGAAAAGATGATTCTTCCATACAAATAACAAAAATAAGTCTGTGTATATTACTGTCTTTAGACATGTAGACAATGTGCCAAAGGATTAGATGGTGTTTCTCTTATATTTAATCCAGTTCCCCTTTTTGGAAAAAGAACTTTTCTTTTGATACTTTAAAATGTATTTGGTGCGACAATCTTTATGCATTTTCACAGTTAGTTTTTCTGAATGATGGCTTTCTACTCAATAATTTAATATGCAACACACAAAGACAACGACATTAAAAGGAATACTTACAAAAAGCATATATTAATGGGAATACATTTGGTTAAAGTCTGCTAAAGTAGCAGTCTTGAAGACCAAAATAAAACCAAAACTAAAAAATACTGAATTTGAACAAGTTGAAAAAATAACAGCAATGTGAAAATCTAAATCATGCATGAAAAGCAAAGAAGTGAGATGAATGTTAAGTATTAAATCGTTTTAGTGTTAAATGTTGTAATTATGAGAGTTGGTAGAGTCAAGACTTTATGGAGACGTCTAAGGGGTAAAGAATAAAATATTCACAATACCGTCTCCAATGTTCTTTATGTTCGACTCCTTCCGTTTCAGTTTTCCAGCCTGTCACTTTGGGAAGCTGTACGGCCTGGTGATGGCGCTCTCTGCGGTCATTTCTCTGCTGCAGTATCCTTGCTTTGCCCTGGTCAAAGGAGCTCTGCGCGGAGATCCATTTTATGTGAGCACATCATATATAAATAAAAGAAGAGCACATTTTGCTGTTTAATGTATTTTACTGTATGAGGCTTCACATAGAAGAATATGTGAATCTGTTTTAGGTGGATATTACGCTCACTCTCCTCACTGTTCTGGTCTTCATCCATCCAGTCTACATCTTCATCCACTGCAGGAGACAAGCCCACAGCAGGGAGAACATCCCTCAGACTGAAGCTCATATTGACCCCAGTTTGGCTCAAGCTGAACTGTAGAGAATGAATCATTTTATGTGACAAGTTTTACATTTCAGGTTTTAAAATTCCAGATTGTTTGTTTCAATCTCATTGTTTTAACTAGAAAATAGAAATGACAATATTTTATATCAATTTTCTTATAAGCAGACTGATGTTTTGTAATGTTTTACAGAAACAAATGTGTTTTTTTTATTAATTATACACTGCTCAAAAAAATAAAGGGAACACTCAAATAACACAACCTAGATCTGAATGAATGAAATATTCTCATTGAATACTTTGTTCTGTACAAAGTTGAATGTGCTGACAACAAAATCACACAAAAATCATCAATGGAAATCAAATTTATCAACCAACGGAGGCCTGGATTTGGAGTCACATGCAAAATTAAAGTGGAAAAACGCACTACAGGCTGATCCAACTTTAATATAATGTCCTTAAAACAAGTCAAAATGAGGCTCAGTATTGTGTGTGGCCTCCACGTGTCTGTATGACCTCCCTACAACACCTGGGCATGCTCCTGATGAGACGGCGGATGATCTCCTGAGGGATCTCCTCCCAGACCTGGACTAAAGCATCCGCCAACTCCTGGACAGTCTGTGGTGCAACGTGACCTTGGTGGATGGAGTAAGATATGATGTCCCAGATGTGCTCAATCAGATTCAGGTCTGGGGAACGGGCGGGCCGGTCCATAGCTTCAATATCTTCATCTTGCAGGAACTGCTGACACACTCCAGCCACATGAGGTCTAGCATTGTTCTGCAATAGGAGGAACCCAGGGCCAACTGTACCAGCATATGGTCTCACAAGGGATCTGAGGATCTCATCTCGGTACCTAATGGTAGTCAGGCTACCTCTGGCGAGCACATGGAGGACCGTGCGACCCTCCAAAGCAATGCCACCCCACACCATTACTGACCCACTGCCAAACCGGTCATGCTGAAGGATGTTGCAGGCAGCAGATCGCTCTCCACGGTGTCTCCAGACTCTGTCACGTCTGTCACATGTGCTCAGTGTGAACCTGCTTTCATCTGTGAAGAGCACAGGGCGCCAGTAGCAAATTTTCCAATCCTGGTGTTCTCTGGCAAATGCCAAGCTGTGAGCACAACCCCTATTTGTGGACGTCGGGCCCTCATACCAAGAAACACACAAAATAAATCTCAACCTTGAATGAAGCATCACATAAATGCATAAAAAAAATGAGACACAATCACATAAAATGAAAGAACCCTTAAAATGACAAAGTTTAAGCAAATAAAAACAATCTCAGGCTTTCAGACAGTTTGTTCCACAGCTGAGGGGCACAGTAACTACATACTGCCTCACCTTGAATAGTCTGGGAACACAGTGAGGAGGTCTCTGAAGACCTGAGGAATATACAGGTACTTCTCAAAATATTAGCATATTGTGATAAAGTTCATTATCTTCCATAATGTCATGATGAAAATTTAACATTCATATATTTTAGATTCATTGCACACTAACTGAAATATTTCAGGTCTTTTATTGTCTTAATACGGATGATTTTGGCATACAGCTCATGAAAACCCAAAATTCCTATCTCACAAAATTAGCATATCATTAAAAGGGTCTCTAAACGAGCTATGAACCTAATCATCTGAATCAACGAGTTAACTCTAAACACCTGCAAAAGATTCCTGAGGCCTTTAAAACTCCCAGCCTGGTTCATCACTCAAAACCCCAATCATGGGTAAGACTGCCGACCTGACTGCTGTCCAGAAGGCCACTATTGACACCCTCAAGCAAGAGGGTAAGACACAGAAAGAAATTTCTGAACGAATAGGCTGTTCCCAGAGTGCTGTATCAAGGCACCTCAGTGGGAAGTCTGTGGGAAGGAAAAAGTGTGGCAGAAAACGCTGCACAACGAGAAGAGGTGACCGGACCCTGAGGAAGATTGTGGACTTTTTTCGGATGAAAGCAAATTCTGCATGTCATTCAGAAATCAGGGTGCCAGAGTCTGGAGGAAGACTGGGGAGAAGGAAATGCCAAAATGCCAGAAGTCCAGTGTCAAGTACCCACAGTCAGTGATGGTCTGGGGTGCCGTGTCAGCTGCTGGTGTTGGTCCACTGTGTTTTATCAAGGGCAGGGTCAATGCAGCTAGCTATCAGGAGATTTTGGAGCACTTCATGCTTCCATCTGCTGAAAAGCTTTATGGAGATGAAGATTTCATTTTTCAGCACAACCTGGCACCTGCTCACAGTGCCAAAACCACTGGTAAATGGTTTACTGACCATGGTATCACTGTGCTCAATTGGCCTGCCAACTCTCCTGACCTGAACCCCATAGAGAATCTGTGGGATATTGTGAAGAGAACGTTGAGAGACTCAAGACCCAACACTCTGGATGAGCTAAAGGCTGTTTTTGACATGTTAAAGACATGTTTTGGAGCCATTAAAAAGTTTTTGGCATAATTCTGGGTGGACTTTTAACCACCAGAAATGTTAAACCTCATTTAAATCATTTGGTTGGTGCGTACTTGCCTTTTAAACAAAGGCTATAAATATTTAATGGGATTAAGGTCGTCGCCTTTCCAAGAGCTTAATGTCAGCCAGCTTTACCCCCCATTGTTAAAGCATTTGTAATGTGTGTTTGGGATCATTGCCTTGCTGGAACACCAAATTTTAAACAAGCTGTTGATTTAAGGGGACGTTGAAGAATTTGGAGGTACTCCTCCTGCATCTCTTGGTCCATTTTGTGGCAGTGAAACAACCCCTTAGCATGAGGCTGCCACCACCATGGCTGACAGTTGGTATTAGGTTTAAACGCCTCACCGTGACTTAAAAAAATACTTCTCGTTGATGTACCCAAATGGCTCAATTTGTCTTTGGATCATAAAAACATTCTCGAAAAGATTTTTGAGTTGTCCATGTGGGCAGTGGTAAACCTTAGCATAGCTTGAAGGTGCCTAGATTGGAGCAGGTGCTTTATTCTTGGTTGGCAATCTCCCAGTCCGGCTGATGTTAAACTAACCTCAATTTGGACAATATCACTGGAGTTCAAGCATCTTCTAATTTATAATCGGCTTGAGTTTTAAAGGTTCCTGCATTGGTTGCTAAGCAATTTCTTTTAATCTCAGGCAACAGTTTGGGTTGGGTGAGTGAAGGAGGACAATAAATTGAAATGCAGCCCACTTTGGTAATGGAAAAAAGGTCAACAATAAGCTGCTGGAAGGGCCTTCAACTCAACCCTACTGAATATTTATAATTGGGTTTGTACCAGAAACCAAGCAATTTAACTGAGCTCTACCATTTCTGAGAAAACGAACAAATGTCGAGCCAGATTATGCTGATGACTACAAAGATGTTGAGGCGCAACTCGCTTGAAGACATTTAACCAAACATCAGAGGGCATGTATGTATATATTTGAGCCTTGATGTGTAATCTCCAACTTGTGCAGGTGACAGAGAACCATCAATAAATTCAGACTTGTTCACCCAATCCCTGTTTTTTGAAATTCATTGATGTTGCATATCATCATACCAATGGCAAAAACAGTTTAAATGCATCATTAAAAGCCTGAAAGGAACATATTAGCTCTTATAAACTTCTGACCAGAACTGCACATTAGAACGTTTTCTTTGATATTAACATGTTAAAACAGAAACTTTTAAAATGGTGAAGTCAGTTTTATTGGAAGAAAATAAAAGTTATAGGACAGGTTTGCTACAAGACAAAAATCTATTCTGTATTTGATTTATAAAAAGGTGAAAGAATACATTCAGGGACGCACAACACAGACCACAGACTGTATAAAACTCCTTCTATAAAGTCTATGTTACAGATGGTTTGCCTATTAGTACAGGGTGGTACAAAACAATTACAGCACAGTTTATAGAAACCTTTATTTGAACATGATAGCATGTTTTACAGTCAGTTTTTGTTTTTTCTTATTTGGCCATTCCAACATGATTATCATTTAAGTTGCTTCAGCCAATTTACTGATACAGTCTTTAACTCTTGCTTCTCATTTAATCAATTACTGATCAACAAATCAGGAAGAAAGCAGAGGCAAACAAAAGATCAAACCACCTTCAACAGACCAGTCTAAAAACGTATAATCAGCTGTGGCTATAAAAACAGGAAGAAGGGTTAAATTTGGTTAGAAAATATCTGGTACTACGGTGTGGCTAAAGAAACTAGATAAGGCACAAAGGACTACAGGGTAATAAAGTTAAAAGTAAATCAGTAGTAAACAAAACAAAAAAAATCACAGATTGATGGACATTTCTGTATTTGTTTTGTAGTTCGCAGCCAAAAATGTAAAAAAAAATAAAAAATAAAAATTACACCACGATTATATTGGTAAATAATTTGCTGCAAAGTCAGATGAAGGTTAAATTTGCCAATTAGTTTTCCATGATTATACTGTTGCTTTATTCAAACCTTAAAATCGTCTTGGAGATGAAGTTTCTGGATTAAAATCACTTTTAATTTGTATAAAAGGGATACGATAGAAGAGGATGGTCCAGTTCCTTTCAGCAGAACCTCTCTGAACAATGTTCTTCCCATCACTCCTGCCCGCCCTCAGAGGTGGAAATGTGGTTGTGGTGTAGAAACAGAATAGCATCCAAACTTTCAGGGGGAATGGTGGACCTCTTCCTGTTTGTGGTGACGGGTCCTTCCTGCACAAAGTCCCGGGCGGCGTTTCCCGCCATAGCTGGAGCAGCCATGTAAACCCGCGCCACCGAGGCTAGCAGAGGAAACTGAGCTGCCTTGGTCCTCCACCACTGTAGTGGCTCCACTCCCAGCGAAGCCCCTCTGTCGGCTCTGAAGACTGACATCTCCATGTCGACAGACTCCTCGACGGAGCTCTGCCTGCTCCTTGTAGTGGAGCAGAACAGGTCCCCCAACAGAAACTCCATGCCAGAGAGCCCAGCCTGAGAAGCAGGGTCCGACGGTTCGCCGTCATCGTTTTCTCCGGCGTCGCTGCATTCATCTTCCATGATAATTTCTCTGAAGTTGATCGGGGGGCACTCCTTTAAGCGTTTGCTCCTCCGGAGGATTTCGCTGTCTGACTCTGGGGACACAGGAGGGGAGCTTCTCTTCTCTTGATTGCCTTTACTCCTTTTCCTGTCCTCCTTCGCTATCCTCACAGCCTCCTTCTTCAGCCAGTTGAATGTGGCCATCTGCTGCTACAACACAAGGATAAAACAGCTCATTATCCTTTTGCAAAACTACTGAAACACATCCAGGCTAAAATCAGGCAGAGCTCCAGCATTACTGGAACACATCTCAGATCTGATGTAAGAGATCAATGCCTGCTGATCCAGACTAGAGCTGTTTTAAGTTATTTTTTGGCTGGCAGGAAAACCTTTGACCACGGTAAAGTATGTTTGTTTTTAAAAATCTGCCTAATTCAGTTTAGCAATTTTTTCACAGAACACAAATAAAGTTGGATTCTCTTTTTATTTCATAACCATGTTGTAAAATCTTATCTTTTTTAAATATGACTTTTTTTTTGCAAATACTAGCTTATCTATCTATTTAGGTACTTTCTGTAGTGTTTCAAATGTTCTTTTTTGCAGAACATAAAAAGAGGCTTTTTAATCTTTTTAATAGGCAGTATGAATAAACAAACCTCTGCAGTACACCAGCAACGATTTGTTTCCCCATTATGATGCCATGATATTTATCAATGTCTTTGCAATCATATTCAAATTAAATTTTTTTTTTTTTAAATGGAGGTTTTGATTTCAATAGTAAAAAAAAAAAAAACTTATTGCCAGGAACTATAAAGTAACAAGCACAGTAGAACCTCAATAAATGAAAATGTCACTGAAAAGTTTATTTATTGCAGTAATTCTGTTCAAAAAGGGAAACTTGCTTACTGTATGAACTCATCACACACAGAGCTATAGATTTCAGGATTATTTTCCTAATCATTTTAATGAATATGGCTTCCTGCAAATAAAAACCCTCTGAAAATTTGAATATCATATCAGACAACAACAAAAAAAACCAACTAATTTCTAAACAGATGTTATGACCCAAACTACATTGGAGAAGACTACCACCTGCTGACCATTCACAAGGAGTTTAAGGCACAAAAGATCACTGCTAAAGAAGCTGGCTTTTCATAGAATGATCCATCCAAATATTTCAATGGAAAGTTGAGTGGAAGGAAAAAATGTATTAGGAAAAGTTTTTTTTGTTTTTTTTAAATCAAAGCTCACCTTCTCCTCCATGAAGCCCAGCCCATGAAACTGGGGGTCGAGGGAACATGCCACGCACAGAACCCTGTCCACCGCTGGGCTGACGTAGCAGCTCGCCAGGTTCCGCCTCATCATCCTCTTTACCTCCTTTAGGATGGACGAGGAATCGCCCGGCCGGGGTACGAGGTGGCGTGAGAGCAAGCCTGTGAGAATGGGTTTGACGAGGGACAGACGCGGGAAGGCTTCTTTGGCCAAAGTTCTACAGGCCACATCCAGAGGTTTGAGGACCAAGCAGAGCTCCTCCACCACCTTCCACTCAGAGTGCAAAGTCGGGAGGCACACCGATGACATGCTTGAGGTTGAGTTTGCGTGGTAGCTGCCTAATGACTCTGCAGCCGTCTCGTCTCTGGCCATGCTTTCTTCATTAATGTCTTTTACTATATCACAGATTAGGCTTTTGTGTTTGATAAGTGAGTTCAGTAAAGGATAAAGTGAATTCCAGGTGGGCTGGCTGTGAGCCCACGACTTTATTCTTTCCTGCTCTGCTTTGGTCATGCCATGCAGCAGCTTCCGAGCATGGTGGTGGTACAAGCCTCTCTTCTGAGCAGGAGGCAGCAGCAGGGTGGAGAGAGCACTCTGGAACTGGCTGAGAGTTTTAAAGATCACTGAGTGTAACATCACCTCCTCAATGCAGCCCTGAACGGCGCTGAAAAAACACGGGACGGATGGAAGACCCTCGCTAAAATGCTCCGAGGAGGCCTGTGTTTCCTCAGGCGAGGCGGAGTCATCCTTCTCTAAAAAAGTTGTTGAATTAGGGTGTGGGGCACTCCCTGTAGCCTCCACGCCCTTCTCTGTCTTTATGGGCCTCAGCCTTATCCTGTGTTGGCCCTCTAGTCCCAACAACACCAGGTTTGGCTGGTTGATCCCCCACTCCTGCGCCATCGCCTTTACCTGCATCTCCACTGCCTGGAGGTTTAAGCCTTTAGCTCCACTCTCCTCCAGCCTTTGGGTTGCCAGTGCCAGGTTGTGAGGACTGAAATCATCGTCACCTATGTAATGTGCCCAGAGGGTCAGGTAATGCTGGCTGCTGCCCTGCCAGCTGTGGAGCCAAACATCTACACTCAAGGTGACAAAGTGAGAAACTGCCTTCTGGTGGTTTCGAGGTCGCCCTCGTCTCCTGGGCTCGAACTCAATGGGAGCGGTGTAGTCTGTTATCTCCTCAATGTCCACACCCGCGGTTTTGTTCCTCAACATCTGAACAAGGTTTATCTTGGCTTTAATGTAGTGGTCTCTCAGGAGGTTCTGCAGCTGCTGGGATGTCAGCGGCTCCTTGTAGGAGGGCAGGAGTGTATGCAGGAGTTGTTTGAACCCTTCTCCTTCTACCAGAGCTGGGGACTGGAGATCCCTGATGAGGAAACTGGTGATGGCATTTGTCACTTGAGCAGATGTTGCTGCAGGGGGGCTGCTGTGAACGCCGCTGGGTGTCATCACAGGGACAATACGTTGACCTGTCCAAGAAAACAAAACACAATGTGACTAAACCTCTGTTGAAATGCCTGAATCACAAAAACGTCTCTCAGATAACCTATCAATAGAGTGTCTTTGGAATACTTTGTCATCTTATTTCAAACTTAGATTTTTCAAAGGGATTTAATTGTGACACAAAACAAAGTCATGGCTAATTGTTAGGCGGAAGGAAAATAATACAAGTTTTTTTGTTGTTGAAATTTTAACAAAGAAAACATCTGAAGTATGAAGTGTGGCATAGAGCATCCCTAGATAAAATCTTTATGTAAATACAACGTTTCTGTTGAGGCCTCAGAGGTTTTGATAGTGAACAAATGGCCTCACTGACACCAAAGAACACAGCAAACAGGTCAGGGAGAAAGTGTTGGAGAAGCTTGAACATCTCAAGAAGCACTGAAGATTAACGAGGGTCATCCACCTAAACTGACAGCTCTGCCAAGGAGAGCATGGAGGATATCCAGCATCATTCTTTGTTCAATGAGATCTGATGTATTTTCAAAGCCTTTCATTTTTTGACCAGTTTATAATGAAATGACAGATGATTTGCTTTTGTCTCATTTTCCGGACTATGTTTTAAATATACAATATAAAAGAATTTCAGTTTTTGATTAAAGGTTTGTCATAACTGACAGAAATGGTGTTGTAAACAGGCCTCAACCTCTTTAGGCATCAATCTTATCCTGACCATGTCCTCGTCTTACCTGCCGCCAGGATGCGATCCTTGGTGATGTCTCGAGGTTTGAGGTGATGTTTGGTAGTCAAATGGTTCTGGAGATCTGTTGCTCCTCCTCCACAGCTCACGCGCTCCATGCACAACTTACACACCGCCATGTTTCGATCCAGAGGCCGACCGGTGGGGTCTGGCTCCAAGCCAAAAAACTGCCAGGCGCTGTGCTGGTGAGCGTTTGGATTGCTTAGCAGCTTCTCACTCCCAGGCAAGAAATCATATTTGTCAGTCACACTGGAGCTGGTGTAAATAAATGAGCTCTGAATGGCGGGGGGGAAGGCAGAGCTGGGTACTGAGCCTGGATCGTTAGCTGGTTCTGGGTTGGACACGGTCGTCACCTCACCGATGACAGGCATGGGGCTCTGTGATTGGCTGCTGTCAGACCAAAGCGATGTGCTGCTTGGCTCTGGGAGGGTGACCAGCTGGATGTCCTGCAGGAGGCGCAGGGCTGTTTCCTTGTCTCCGATTTCACATTTTGCATTATCACCTGTACATGCCAATAAAACAAAGTTTAAACCGGGGTGTTTTAAAACCTACAGAACAGTACAGGGGCATCTCAATTAGAACATGGTCAAAAATGGTCAATTTTGTTCTGCATTTCTATTCCAAAACATTAAAACTGTGCGTAATGTGTCCACATTACACACAGGTATATATTTTAATTGAAGTGTTTATTTCTGTTAATTTTGCCTTACAGCTTATGAAAATCCACAGTTATGTTTAAAATGTTAAATTATAAATGCAATTTCAGCCTACTGAAAAGTATCTCCATGTGCTGTACACTATATACTAGGGACAGGTTCCTTTCACATTTAAACCGATACGGTAACGATGCCTGGTGACTGGGGATCGCTACTCAATGGAAGGCCCCCCCATTTACATGAAAACATCCACCGCCTGCTCGGTCAGAAAGTCTATTCCCAACTTTACCCATAGTTTACAAACTAGCTCACCTTACTCCCTTACTATTTATACATTTCAGAGTTGTTTAAGTTAATCAATGCAGGCAAATGTTTAGCAAACTGCTCTGCTAAAAAAAAATGACACATGTTCCGAACAGACACGTCCAAAGCAGCAGCCATCTGTCAGCCCCCCACCATATGAATCAAGTGGTGAGCAGCTGGGTTGAATTAATCGATTATGAAAGAGACAAAACATTAAAGAATAAAAAAAATTGTTCTGAAATAAAAAATAAAAAAAGCCTAATCTGTATTTATTTCAGAACAATTGTAATGATTTAAAAAAGCATCAGATATCACTGAAATATAATGTGTGGTCAGTAGTTTGGGACTCTCATCCCCCTGGTTTGCAGGAGGAACAGAGAACATTTCTAGTATGTGCAGACTGAGGGACTGCTCTCAATCCAATCAGAAATGTTTACATTTTCTGGAAATCAGAAGATTAAACAGCAACAACCACATTGCCTCATATACAGGTCCTTCTCAAAAAATTAGCATATTGTGATAAAGTTCATTATTTTCCATAATGTCATGATGAAAATTTAACATTCATATATTTTAGATTCATTGCACACTAACTGAAATATTTCAGGTCTTTTATTGTCTTAATACGGATGATTTTGGCATACAGCTCATGAAAACCCAAAATTCCTATCTCACAAAATTAGCATATCATTAAAAGGGTCTCTAAACAAGCTATGAACCTAATCATCTGAATCAACAAGTTAACTCTAAACACCTGCAAAAGATTCCTGAGGCCTTTAAAACTCCCAGCCTGGTTCATCACTCAAAACCCCAATCATGGGTAAGACTGCCGACCTGACTGCTGTCCAGAAGGCCACTATTGACACCCTCAAGCAAGAGGGGAAGACACAGAAAGAAATTTTTGAACGAATAGGCTGTTCCCAGAGTGCTGTATCAAGGCACCTCAGTGGGAAGTCTGTGGGAAGGAAAAAGTGTGGCAGAAAACGCTGCACAACGAGAAGAGGTGACCGGACCCTGAGGAAGATTGTGGACTTTTTTCAGATGAAAGCAAATTCTGCATGTCATTCGGAAATCAAGGTGCCAGAGTCTGGAGGAAGACTGGGGAGAAGGAAATGCCAAAATGCCAGAAGTCCAGTGTCAAGTACCCACAGTCAGTGATGGTCTGGGGTGCCGTGTCAGCTGCTGGTGTTGGTCCACTGTGTTTTATCAAGGGCAGGGTCAATGCAGCTAGCTATCAGGAGATTTTGGAGCACTTCATGCTTCCATCTGCTGAAAAGCTTTATGGAGATGAAGATTTCATTTTTCAGCACAACCTGGCACCTGCTCACAGTGCCAAAACCACTGGTAAATGGTTTACTGACCATGGTATCACTGTGCTCAATTGGCCTGCCAACTCTCCTGACCTGAACCCCATAGAGAATCTGTGGGATATTGTGAAGAGAACGTTGAGAGACTCAAGACCCAACACTCTGGATGAGCTAAAGGCCGCTATCGAAGCATCCTGGGCCTCCATAAGACCTCAGCAGCGCCACAAGCTGATTGCCTCCATGCCACGCCGCATTGAAGCAGTCATTTCTGCAAAAGGATTCCCGACCAAGTATTGAGTGCATAACTGTACATGATTATTTGAAGGTTGACGTTTTTTGTATTAAAAACACTTTTCTTTTATTGGTCGGATGAAATATGCTAATTTTGTGAGATAGGAATTTTGGGTTTTCATGAGCTGTATGCCAAAATCATCCGTATTAAGACAATAAAAGACCTGAAATATTTCAGTTAGTGTGCAATGAATCTAAAATATATGAATGTTAAATTTTCATCATGACATTATGGAAAAATAATGAACTTTATCACAATATGCTAATATTTTGAGAAGGACCTGTATGTATTTTTTGTGATTTCACCACTAATGCCATCACCTGTGAGTCTACAGTTATTAGACCTTCTCTCTCTCTCATGCAATTATAATACTGACAAAATAAGACACTCGGTAATTAAAGGGACGCAGTGAGTAGTGGAGTATTGGTAGAAAGATCACATTTCCTTTTGTTATTTTTGGCGAAATCACAAAATGAGAGGCCACCTGAAATAATGATTATGATACTGTTACAAACGGTTTTACAATATAGGAAATACTACATAATTTGTGTGCACTACAGAGCCAGGTCCAAAATGATAACCAAAAATATCATCAACATCCATATTATATGTAAAACAGTATCAAACTTTTCCACCGGCCGGCTATGGGGGGACCAAAATCCCTGGCGGCACCCCTGCTCAACGGTACCAGTTTTCGGTACTTTTATAAACTTTAACGAACATATCAAAGCAACATCCAGCTGTTTTTATCGCAACATCTCAGTTGTTTAACATTTCTTCTCCCATGTTGCCGACTGCGGACGACGGGTCGCTAATTGACGCAGGCGTGCTCACGGTACCGATTGCAGGAGTTGTAGCCGTAGATCTGAGACTGGCGAGAAATATCTTGTGTTTAACCAGGTGCTTCCTCAGGTTAGACGTATTGCCGCCGCTGGCCTTGCACTTCGCCTTACAAATATTGCAGCGAGCGTAATCTGCATCGCATTTCGAAAAGTGGAGCCATACTTCCGAACGCTTTCCATAAAACATGCTTGCTGTGTTGACTGTAGCCGCGGCGGCTAATGACGTCATAACGCTCTTGTGCGTGCAATGATGTGTTCATGACCAGCGTGGAAAGTCGGCCACCACTCCCTCAGTGTCACAATGGTACCGTTTGAGTCTACGTGAAGGGGTACTCTGTAGTACCGACGAAATTCGCACGGTACCTATCCCTCCTATATACACAATACTTTTCGGGGGTGGGTCCTTTTGGATCAGCCCGTGGCTCTGCTGGGGTGTTAAGAAAGCTGGGGTTGCTTTAATAGCGACCTTCGGCTCCACTGCATTATTAGCTTTGGGGTCTCACGTGATGATACCCCGTAGACTCTCTGCAAGGTGTCGGTCTGGTCAGTGTGCTCGTCAATCAAGCACAGTAATAGAATCATCATTAAACCTGGTATTGATGCGTTTGGCAGTGTGGGCAGGAACCACTTCCTGCTGCCAATTTAAATCGGCATCTTCATGAAGCTCAGTTGGCCAAATCATCACCGACTGTGGCAATTTCACATTGCAAGCAACTTGGAATCTGTGCATCTCCGTTCTTCCAGAATCTGGAATCCTGCGTTTTTAAATAATGATGCAAAATGTTACTTTCATCTGAAAATAACCCATTAGACCATTAAACACCAGTCCAGTCCTTTTTGTCTAACCCCATGTAAGATATTTCTCAATGTTCAGGCTGCATGATACTTGAAAGTCTTGCAATGGTAGTAATATTGTTAAATGTTGCTATGGCGATATCAGTTGCGATACATGCCTATTCTTTTCTATCCTTTTCTTTCTCATCTGTGTTCCCTACTCTGTGACCTTTAGCATTTTTTAGACAATGTCATGTGTCTAGTGTCAGCATCTGCTGCTGTGAGACTCTGTCCAACTGGCTAAATATTACATTAGCAAGTAAGATGCAAGTTCATAACACTCTGTGTCCAAACTTTCGGTCTCTAATGTATTCACCTTCTCATTCAAAGAGTTTTCTTTATTTTCATGACTATGAATATTGTAGCTTCACACTGAAGGCATCAAAACTATGAATTAACATGTGGAATTATATACTGAACAAAAAAGTGTGAAACAACTGAAAATATGTCTTATATTCTAGGTTCTTCAAAGTAGCCACCTTTTGCTTTGATTACTGCTCCACACACTCTTGGCATTCTGCTGATGAGCTTCAAGAGGTAGTCACCTGAAATGGTTTTCCAACAGTCTTGAAGGAGAGATGTTTAGCACTTGTTGGCCCTTTTGCCTTCACTCTGCGGTCCAGCTCACCCCAACCCATCTCGATTGGGTTCAGGTCCAGTGACTGTGGAGGCCAGGTCATCTGGTGCAGCAGTCCATCACTCTCCTTCTTGGCAAATAGCCCTTACACAGCCTGGAGGTGTGTTTGGGGTCATTGTTCTGTTGAAAAATAAATGATGGTCCAACTAAACGCAAACCGGATGGAATAGCATGCCGCTGCAAGATGCTGTGGTAGCCATGCTGGTTCAGTATGTCTTCAATTTTGAATAAATCCCCAAAACAGTGTTACCAGCAAAGCACCCCCACACCATCACACCTCCTCCTCCATGCTTCACGGTGGGAACCAAGCATGTAGAGTCCATCCGTTCACCTCTTCTGCGCCGCACAAAGACACGGTGGTTGGAACCAAAGATCTCAAACTTGGACTCATCAGACCAAAGCACAGATATCCACTGGTCTAATGTCCGTTCCTTGTGTTCTTTAGCCCAAACAAGTCTCTTCTGCTTGTTGCCTGTCCTCAGCAGTGGTTTCCTAGCAGCTATTTTACCATGAAGGCCTGATTCACATAGTCTCCTCTCAACAGTTGTTCTAGAGATGTGTCTGCTGCTAGAACTCTGTGTGGCATTGACCTGTTCTCTAATTTGAGCTGCTGTTAACCTGCGATTTCTGAGGCTTGATGGTTTTTGCGACTGCACTTGGGGACACTTTCAAAGTTTTCCCAATTGTTCGGACTGACTGACCTTTATTTCTTAAAGTAATGATGGCCACTCGTTTTTCTTTACTTAGCTGCTTTTTTCTTGCCATTATACAAATTCTGACAGTCTATTCAGGAGGACTATCAGCTGTGTACTGTATCCACCTCCTGCACAACACAACTGATGGTCCCAACCCCATTTATAAGGCTTGAAATCCCACTTATTAAACCTGACAGGGCACACCAGTGAAGTGAAAACCATTTCAGGTGACTACCTCTTGAAGCTCATCAACAGAATGCCAAGAGTGTGCAGAGCAGTAATCAAAGCCAAAGGTGGCTACTTTGAAGAACCTAGAATATAAGACATATTTTCAGTTGTTTCAAACTTTATTGTTCAGTATATAATTCCACATGTGTTAATTCATAGTTTTGATGCCTTCAGTGTGAAGCTACAATATTCATAGTCATGAAAATAAAGACAACTCTTTGAATGAGAAGGTGTGTCCAAACGTTTGGTCTGTACTGTACAGGTCCTTCTCAAAATATTAGCATATTGTGATAAAGTTCATTATTTTCCATAATGTCATGATGAAAATGTAACATTCATATATTTTAGATTCATTGCACACTAACTGAAATATTTCAGGTCTTTTATTGTCTTAATACAGATTATTTTGGCATACAGCTCATGAAAACCCAAAATTCCTATCTCACAAAATTAGCATATTTCATCAAGTGTTTTTAATACAAAAAACGTCAACCTTCAAATAATCATGTACAGTTATGCACTCAATACTTGGTCGGGAATCCTTTTGCAGAAATGACTGCTTTAATGCGGCGTGGCATGGAGGCAATCAGCCTGTGGCACTGCTGAGGTCTTATGGAAGCCCAGGATGCTTCGATAGAGGCCTTTAGCTCATCCAGAGTGTTGTGTCTTGAGTCTCTCAACGTTCTCTTCACAATATCCCACAGATTCTCTATGTGGTTCAGGTCAGGAGAGTTGGCAGGCCAATTGAGCACAGTGATACCATGGTCAGTAAACCATTTACCAGTGGTTTTGGCACTGTGAGCAGGTGCCAGGTCGTGCTAAAAAATGAAATCTTCATCTCCATAAAGCTTTTCAGCAGATGGAAGCATGAAGTGCTCCAAAATCTCCTGATAGCTAGCTGCATTGACCCTGCCCTTGATAAAACACAGTGGACCAACACCAGCAGCTGACACGGCACCCCAGACCATCCCTGACTGTGGGTACTTGACACTGGACTTCTGGCATTTTCTTCTCCCCAGTCTTCCTCCAGACTCTGGCACCTTGATTTCTGAATGACATGCAGAATTTGCTTTCATCCGAAAAAAGTACTTTGGACCACTGAGCAACAGTCCAGTGCTGCTTCTCTGTAGCCCAGGTCAGGCGCTTCTGCCGCTGTTTCTGGTTCAAAAGTGGCTTGACCTGGGGAATGCGGCACCTGTAGCCCATTTCCTGCACACGCCTGTGCACGGTGGCTCTGGATGTTTCTACTCCAGACTCAGTCCACTGCTTCCACAGGTCCCCCAATGTCTGGAATCGGCCCTTCTCCACAATCTTCCTCAGGGTCCGGTCACCTCTTCTCGTTGTGTAGTGTTTTCTGCCACACGTTTTCCTTCCCACAGACTTCCCACTGAGGTGCCTTGATACAGCACTCTGGGAACAGCCTATTCGTTCAGAAATGTCTTTCTGTGTCTTACCCTCTTGCTTGAGGGTGTCAATAGTGGCCTTCTGGACAGCAGTCAGGTCGGCAGTCTTACCCATGATTGGGGTTTTGAGTGATTGTAATGGAAAATTATTTCAAAGTGCTCTGATATTCCCTTCACCTCTCTCATTTGATTCTGTCTTTTATCACCCACAGGTGACCTTCCATCTACCTCTCACCTCTGACCTCTGTGTTTTATTAGTGTTCTGTTATTTAGAGCAGATGGACTCTAAATTCAAATGCTGGAGAGTTTTATGGTTAACACTTCCTGAAGTGTATATTTCAAGGGAAGGTAGATGGGTGCCCTCATAAATAACTTTGTTAACTCTGACCCGGGGAGGGTCTAGGGGCCATATTTCTAAAACTCTTTGCAGTTGAGATAACACTGTCATGTTCTGGTATAAATACTGTGTGTAAATGTTGATCGGGGCTCTGTTTCACTGACTAACCTCAGTGTCAGGGTCTTCAAACGCTGAATGCCTTTGAATAAAACTTATAAGACAAAGTCCGGATTTTCTCTTGTTATGAGTCAACTTCTACCCACTTTGATAAGAAAATTCCACAACAATTTTAGCGTCACGAACAGGATCTAACGTGCCAGAGGAGACCGCAGGATGGGACACGGACGCCTGGCCAGCCTGGAGACGTTGTCCTCAGTCCACTTCCATTTTACGGAGGGGAGTCCTCATGTCCGCCTGCGGCTTCTGGCTGATTAGATCCGAACAATTTGTCTTCAAATATATCTGGGTGAGAAGTTGCTCTGTATGATATAATGTATATTATTATTTTTATTACACATTAACCATCATCTCCTAACTAATTAATTAGGTTCCAGAGTTGCGAGAGGGAGGACATCAGCTGAGGGCCCGGTTACCCTGCAAAAGGAATTGCAGGGAGGTTCTTATTGGTAACAATAAGATAAAGCAAAACACAGGGTTTTGCGGGTGGTTTTTAGCAATTTTCTACACCTCATAAAGGAGAAAAGCCAGTGGGCAGACGTGCCGCTGAACAGGTAAAAAAAAATGGTTCCGGAACCTTGAGGCATCAGGGGTGTCTCCTTCTTCATACTCTGATTTATAAAATAATGAAAGGAAAAAGTGGGGATGATTGTGTTAAATGTGCTTTAATTTGGAAGATAAGTTTGGTTTTTCACAGCGTGGAAGTTTGAGTGTAAATAAGTAAAATAGTTTAAAAAGTTTCAAGTAAAACAGTTGATGGAAAAATAAATAAAAAAAACATAAGAAAAGATTAAAAAGCACAGAGTGCATCAATTAAGGGGTTAAAGAGTTAAAACTTTCCTGAAGGAAGTTTTGTTTGTCTTAAATATTGCGATCAGTCGGAAAAGAAGGTAAAATTGAAAAGGGACATTAGAGATGCGAAAAGAAAGTTGTTTTAGAAAGGAGTATAGTTCATGTTGTGGAAGGAAGTGACAGGCAGGGGGACAACTGACTGACTGACTGATAATATGTATTTGTACAAAATCTGAACCTATACTAAACTTTTCTTTTGCCTCTCTCACACACAAATACACACATATATGGGATTTGAGTTCAACATCTGCGTTTTTGAGTCTGGATTTTAGAAACCTGCCCTTCTCTATGGCTACTACACCAGAGACGCTTCTCCAGCACGGCCTGAAAGAGAGAGATCTGCCTTCCTGCATGTTGAAAATCGCAGTGTGACTTTCTACAAAAAAACGAAACTCAGAAGAAGTCTGGACCCACTGAGATGGACAACGATCCATGCTGTTTGCAAGAGCCAGAAGAGTGATACACTGGATTTATATTGAAAGCATCTTATGCGGGCAGAAGAGAAACCGGAGCAAAGTTTCTTCTTTCTCCCTCCTGGAGAAGTTAAAGTGGACAAAGAATGATTCAATGTCTCACCAACAGACCTGGGAAGGGTCTGGTTGTTTTTTGGACTGATAGAGGACTGTGTGCCATGGCAGTCTGACTCTGGAGCGATTTAGAAACTGATGGGGGTAACGTACAAACACACACACATTTGCATAAATCCTTTCCTATTTTCTGCAATGAAGAACGCTTATTAACCGCTGCTCATGTGACACGCTTGCTTGACGTTGACAGATATAGCGGGTTAAAATATTATTTTAGGGTTAGAAAAGTATCTTTAAAAGGGTGATGACTTAACTCATTTGATACTTTCCAGTTAATTCTTTTAGAGAAACAAGTTCTCTTTCGTCGTGGAATATTCAGGGTCAATTATTCTAGTTATTAAAAGTTATTAAAAGCAGAGGACGTTACAACATCTCCAAAACTCAGCAGTAACCATGTGTTTCTATGTTATTCTCAGGACAGATCTCATGAAGGAGTATTTTTAAAAACCCAGCGCATGCGTAAAACCTGATGGGTTTCTCCTTCAGGCATTTTCTGTTGTCAGATTTTGTATCCCATAAATCTAATGGGTAGAGACCTCATTAAAACAGGCTTAGTTCTACTGCAGATGGTCTTCATACAGTTTCTGACACAGTACTTAAAGTTTGGTGCAGTTTTTGTCCGCAAGTGTTAACTGACGCTTATGGAAAGTACAAATTTATTGTTTTTCATAGCAGCTGCTGGGAAGAGGTTATATTAGGTTTTTTTCTTGAATCTTCTGATTCATGCAGCGTGTTGATTTACACTGTACCTTATATCAGATCCTGACAAAAACTATGAAAGGTTTGGTTCTGCAGGTTCTTTTTTCTCCCTTTGGAGAAGGAAAGGACACCTAATCAGTTCTGTGTTGCATATAAATATTAAAACACTTGTTGTTTTCTAAGATATCACCAGCTAAAAACTTTTAAAACTTTTGAGAGTAATTGGTTTTGTTAAACACATTTTTCTTGGTAAAACAAACCTTTAAAATGAGTATGAAAAAATGGGGTTATTTAGAAAGAATCTGATTGGACAGTGGTACCACACAAAAATTAAACTAATCTCATGTTTCCTAAAAGACTCTGCATGAAAAGGCCTTCAGAACTGTGGAGTTATTTTCCACCACAGTAACACGTTTTTTTTAAGCATGCTTTTTCTTTATTTTAAAACAGATCTGGGTTTTTGTTCTTGGTTTTTTTAGCATAATGTTTGTCTGAAGCTTCTTATGAACTGGGTTAGAAGCAAATATGATCTGAGGTAAATTAGGAGCTGTGAACTAATAATTTTAAATCTGATTATTGTCCAAGCAGAAATAATATATTTAGCCAATCCTTCAATCTCTGCAGAAAGTTAACACCATTGTTCAATGCAGTAGTACTCAACTTGTGGTTCCTGGACTCCTGAAGCCTGTAAGCCATAGATTTTGGGTCCATGAAATTATAAGACTTAATTAAAGGTAGGCTGATTACTTATTAAAATAGATCTAAGTCAATGATGAGTTCCAGTCATTTTGGTGACTTTGAAATGCAATAATACTCAAAATTTCTACTCTGGTGAACACAGATTGGGGTTGAAGAGTTTAGTTTTGGAACCAAGGTTAGGACTTGTATAACGGAATAAGACAAGTAAAATCCTTTATTTTAGGAAAAGAAAAGAAATAAAGGCTCTCTTAACAGTAAGAGGATGGTCGGCTCAAACTCAAGTCTCCTTGTTTGATTTCTTAGGGTTTAAAGATTAAAGGAATACATAGGAGTACAAAAGTACACAAGGTAATTTCAGATTACTAAGAGATAAAATATTGAAACATTTATCAGCATTTGGATTATTAAAGAGGGGTTCTAGTAATAAGTTTTCCCCAACTCTCAAAATTTAAATAGCCAAATTAAAGAAAATGATGTTTGTTCTTCTTTAAACACTATGTGGGAAAAAGTCCAGTTTGGAGACAAGCTTCTTATCTTAATTTCTGATTAAGTCAAACACTGCAGTTTTGTTTAGTTTGGGTATACTATAAAAATGTCAACGCTGACTTTTCTAATTTCCCCTCGGGGATCAATAAAGTATCTTTGAATTTGAATTGAATTAAATAAAAAATACTTCTTTGCATTTAACTTGAAATTCTGCAATGCAGCTGCGATCAAATTGAGCCAAACAAAAAGAGAACTATAACAATAACTCTCAGGATTGTAGTTATTATTATAGAGATACAGTACAAAGAATTAGCAAAAGGTTTCAGCATCAGTAAATTTGGATTCATATAAGAGAAAACTGTTGCTGTGCTTCTAAATACTTTGAGATCTCTTTGGACTATGTGCACTCATTTTTAAAAAGGATCCTGACGATTGTCATAACCAAATTGATCAATTATAGCATTAAAAGATATGGCTGAGAAAACATATTCTGAAAAGAGATTGTTAAAAATTTCTTTGAATTCTTGAAGCTTCAAATTTGGCCATTTGTCTGTCTTTGATGTTTTGTCTTTGTTTTGTTGGAATTAATGTTTGTTTATATGTTGCATGACAATAATTCATGTTTAGAATAATGTTTCTAAATCTCAGATTGATTAAAACTTTGAGTTTTCAGGAGAGTTAAGAAGCAGCTTGTTTCTGAGGTAGGTGCATGTTAATAGCTAAGCAGTTTAAGTTACACTAATGTGGGATGGGATGAAGAAACTGTGGGTCCGCCCATAGGCTGTCAATCAGAGGTTAGTTCTGCCTGACTCCGCCCACCTACTAGGTTGGTTCATGCCTTTGTTGTCATGGTAACGCTCAGCACCTCCCTTCCTGAGTTTTAACACTGTTTAAGAGACAATAGAATCAAAATGCTTGTAGTGATTGTTGCCTTAAAAACATGTTTTTTTTGTATAATAATTAAGGGTGTAGCATGACTTTTAGATTTATGTGTTTTATTACTAAAAGGTTAATGAAATAGTTTAAACTAGTTTGAAGAATTAGTTTTGCATGCAGGATCATTGGTGATTTATTAGATTGAAAGTTTCCCTGGTGCCATTAAGCTAGCTGACAGTTCAAGATATGCAAAAGTAAGGAATATGTTTTTGATAAAGAATCAGAGTCATGCCTTTATACTTGGTGGGAATTATTTATTTGATTCAATTTGTAGGGTTTATTCATCCAAATTACATTGGATGTCCATTAATCTAATACTCATCTTTGTACAAGACAAATTAGGATGATGTGTGACTAATTTCTAAGTGAGACATTGATGAACTGAATAACTAAAGTTTGTGTTTTGTTGTTAATGGAACTGAATTGCAGTTAAAAACATCTGGATTTTCTTTATGTTGCTTTTCTTAAATTCATAGTGACACATAGTTATGTCAGAATTCATTTCTTTGGTTCTAGGTTATGTGATCTTGGTTACTAGAACATTTTTGTACAAACTTTTTGCTGGATTGTCGCATGGGTTGGACCCTGCGCCAGAAGAGGGGAATGTCAGAATAAAGTAACATGAGGTTCCAAAAGTTTTAGCACTCATGGGAAAAAGGGTAGCTCAGACCTCCAGTGAGGACTTAGTGACAATGCGAGAGAGACGTTGTACTTTGTTATATAAATGGTGCATAGCTCCCTAAGACCACATTCTGAAAACCTCTCTGAAATTATGGTGTTGATTTTTTGTGAAATTTTATATCTCCACAGATTAGACCATTTTTGAAATTCTTTGTGGGTATTCTGAAACTATGAAATGTTGACCTGTAATCAGACCTTCCTCAAACATCATGTCACATTTTTGATATTCAGAATATTTAGCTGATGGTCATTGCTAGTATATCAGGTGAAGTCAGAAGATCAATTCTTTGGATTTTGTTGGATGTTTAGATGAAGTTCATGTAGTTAAGCACTTAGGTTTGAGAATGGGACTTTGAATTGAAAATTAGCCAAGTGTTGTGAAGGCTCTACCTATTGTTCTCACTTATATGAGATTGAGACAAAGGACACAGGCAAATCTCAGTCCTTTTGAAGTGCTGTGTAGCAGGTCTCCTAATTTGGACATGGGGATATTGCCAAGATAATTTTCTTCCACATCTTTGTGTGAAGATAGGATATTGTTTTACTGTCAAAACCTGTCCACTGTGTTTTCTCAAGTTTCACAGATGGTGAAGGCTGCATTACCAGAAACAGCCACTTCCACCCTCCAGTCCTTTATTCCTGGCAACTGGATTCTGGTCAGAGAATCTAGGAGAAAACACAGGAAGTCCAGGCGCTGGAATGGCCCATATCAGATCCTACTAGACACCCAGGAAAGCTGCAGGAAAGCTGCAGGAAAGCTCCAGCTCCTCCAGCTTCATCTGGCTTCCAGGACACAAGTCATCTTCCAACTGGATCATCCACGGCCTGAAAGGTGTGAGGACAGCGGACCACCATAAGATAAAGAACTGTAAGCTGATCACTGGCGAGTGATTGAACAGGTGGTTGAAGAACACTGTTCTTACAAGGGCACAATAATCCCTTGGGCAGTGCAATGTTATTTCAGAATCTACTTAAGGCCATCGCATTGCCTGAAAGTTAGAAATCATAAGTTGGACTATGGAAGCCTGACTTCCAGCAGGTTAGAGTTCCTGTTTCTAAATATATTTCTAGAGGAGCTTCCAACGACCGCCCACCTGTACCAGACTGGTAACAGGGCAGCTTGAAGCGCAGAAGCCACTCAGGAGAGGCAGCAGGATTTTTGTTTTTTTTAAAGTTGTTTATAATTTGTTTTCTTTGAGAAAAAAAACTGTTTTCTTTCTGTACCAGAAGAAAGGACATTCCACTTCAAGGTCACGATGCAGTTAAATGGAAGATTGTCTGTTCTGATGCTAATGATTGGTATTTCAAGTATTTTTATAACTCTTGTGTTCATTTGGGAAAAGGTGCAGCAAAGACAATGTAGGGCTAATTTGAGGAATTGTGTTAATAATACTCATCAGCTGATTCGAAGAGAGATCCATCACTTTTCTGACTACTATGATCATGCTGATAATGTCTGGTGGCAACTGATGCATCAAACCGTGAGGAAGATAAGAAATGATTGTTGTTATGTTTGTTGTTTGATTTCACGTGCTATTAATGATCAACCATTTTTGGTACCAGTTCCTATTGATGCTACTTATGCTCTAGCTACTTTCTTTCCAGATAACCGGTTGGTGGAGGTCATTTTTCCTTGGGTGATGGTTTTGTAGAATTTTCTTTTAGTTATGTGATTATCTTGTAATCAGAAGAAAGGAGTGTAATGGAAAATTATTTCAAAGTGCTCTGATATTCCCTTCACCTCTCTCATTTGATTCTGTCTTTTATCACCCACAGGTGACCTTCCATCTACCTCTCACCTCTGACCTCTGTGTTTTATTAGTGTTCTGTTATTTAGAGCAGATGGACTCTAAATTCAAATGCTGGAGAGTTTTATGGTTAACACTTCCTGAAGTGTATATTTCAAGGGAAGGTAGATGGGTGCCCTCATAAATAACTTTGTTAACTCTGACCCGGGGAGGGTCTAGGGGCCATATTTCTAAAACTCTTTGCAGTTGAGATAACACTGTCATGTTCTGGTATAAATACTGTGTGTAAATGTTGATCGGGGCTCTGTTTCACTGACTAACCTCAGTGTCAGGGTCTTCAAACGCTGAATGCCTTTGAATAAAACTTATAAGACAAAGTCCGGATTTTCTCTTGTTATGAGTCAACTTCTACCCACTTTGATAAGAAAATTCCACAACATGATGAACCAGGCTGAGAGTTTTAAAGGCCTCAGGAATCTTTTGCAGGTGTTTAGAGTTAACTGGTTGATTCAGATGATTAGGTTCATAGCTCGTTTAGAGACCCTTTTAATGATATGCTAATTTTGTGAGATAGGAATTTTGGGTTTTCATGAGCTGTATGCCAAAATCATCCATATTAAGACAATAAAAGACCTGAAATATTTCAGTTAGTGTGCAATTAATCTAAAATATATGAATGTTAAATTTTCATCATTACATTATGGAAAATAATGAACTTTATCACAATATGCTAATATTTTGAGAAGGACCTGTATCTGGGTATCATCCGTGTAACAATAAAAGGAGATCCCATGTTTTCTAAACAGAGTCGAGAGGAAGCAGGGCGAGTGTGAAGAGGAAGGGGCCTAAAACTGAACCCTCGGGACCCCTCACAAGACTGAACAGCACAGTTAACAGAAATAAACACTTAAAATACATTGATGCGTGTGTAACACATGTAGAAAATACTGGCATCAAAATATATGAATCTTTAAAATACTGAAATAAATTAACTTTTTGATAACATTCAAATTTTATGAGTTGCCCACATAAATCAGATCATCCACTACAGCACATAAACCCAATGGAGTAGAACTCACTCATCCCCAGACCCAATAGCGAGGCATAATCCTTCCCAATCCAGACTTTGAGCTCTGCCCCCTCTGAGATGGACTGGCAAACCTTGTAGTATATGTGACGGTAAAACTGGAAAACCACCAAGTTGTGTTCGTCCTCGTTGCTTGTATATGATACATATCTGAAAATACAGAGCAAACGTCTACAGTAAATCATGTTTTCTGCCAGAGGAAGATCCTTCAGGATAAAACAGTGACGCTATATTAATACCTCACCTCATCCAGTTAGATTTGTTCTCATCAGATGCATCAACATAGGTGAAGGCAGAATCATCTCGGATCTAGAGGCATTTTTTAACAAAATGTGTCAAAATATTTTCTCAAGCACATATTTTGTCTAACTTTTAAATAAGGTTTGATGTGACAAATTATAAATGTTTAATTGAGGGTTAAAATTAATAATAATATGTAGGTCAAAACTGAGAAAATTAAATAATCGTGCTGGAATATTTATGACATTTATGCAACACCTAAAAAATTTTCTTCTGTTAGAAATATTATTTTTATAATTACAAATAACCACAATTACTTGTCAACAACTAGAAAACTTGTTTTCTAAACTTAAAAAAAAAAATGCTCCTTTTCAATAGATTCTTGTGGGTGTCTGTCAACTTACAGCCCAGGCATATCTGAGGTTGCTCAGCATTTGTCCCTTGCACACCTCTCCCAAAAAGGGCCCAAACAGGACCCCTTGCTGAAGTTGACACTTAGCATACACCTTCATCTCCCCCTGTTCTTCGACAGAGGACGCACCATTTGTACGGAGGGAGAGACAGGCAGGCAGGGACAGCACAGCCCTGGAGGGGCCGCCGTGGAGCCACGGCTCGCCCGGCGGCACCACCGCATCTGGGACGTAATTGGAGTTTGAGGGGGTCTGGAGGAGCGGTACATCCTCATTGAGCTCTTCGTGACTGAGTTCCAGACCTGGAGAAAATACAACAGCAAAATCATTCATTATAAATGCAGATGGGAGATGAAAGAGACAAGGAATGTAAGAAGAAAAATCTAGAATATTACATAGATACACAACATTTTGCAGATATTTTTTGCAGCAACAGTACAAAACAAATACAGCATCTTATGTATACAGGTCCTTCTCAAAATATTAGCATATTGTGATAAAGTTCATTATTTTCCATAATGTAATGATGAAAATTTAACATTCATATATTTTAGATTCATTGCACACTAACTGAAATATTTCAGGTCTTTTATTGTCTTAATACGGATGATTTTGGCATACAGCTCATGAAAACCCAAAATTCCTATCTCACAAAATTAGCATATCATTAAAAGGGTCTCTAAACCCTAATCATCTGAATCAACGAGTTAACTCTAAACACCTGCAAAAGATTCCTGAGGCCTTTAAAACTCCCAGCCTGGTTCATCACTCAAAACCCCAATCATGGGTAAGACTGCTGACCTGACTGCTGTCTAGAAGGCCACTATTGACACCTTCAAGCAAGAGGGTAAGACACAGAAAGAAATTTCTGAACGAATAGGCTGTTCCCAGAGTGCTGTATCAAGGCACCTCAGTGGGAAGTCTGTGGGAAGGAAAAAGTGTGGCAGAAAACACTACACAACGAGAAGAGGTGACCGGACCCTGAGGAAGATTGTGGAGAAGGGCCGATTCCAGACCTTAGGGGACCTGCGGAAGCAGTGGACTGAGTCTGGAGTAGAAACATCCAGAGCCACCGTGCACAGGCGTGTGCAGGAAATGGGCTACAGGTGCCGCATTCCCCAGGTCAAGCCACTTTTGAACCAGAAACAGCGGCAGAAGCGCCTGACCTGGGCTACAGAGAAGCAGCACTGGACTGTTGCTCAGTGGTCCAAAGTACTTTTTTCGGATGAAAGCAAATTCTGCATGTCATTCGGAAATCAAGGTGCCAGAGTCTGGAGGAAGACTGGGGAGAAGGAAATGCCAAAATGCCAGAAGTCCAGTGTCAAGTACCCACAGTCAGTGATGGTCTGGGGTGCCGTGTCAGCTGCTGGTGTTGGTCCACTGTGTTTTATCAAGGGCAGGGTCAATGCAGCTAGCTATCAGGAGATTTTGGAGCACTTCATGCTTCCATCTGCTGAAAAGCTTTATGGAGATGAAGATTTCATTTTTTAGCACGACCTGGCACCTGCTCACAGTGCCAAAACCACTGGTAAATGGTTTACTGACCATGGTATCACTGTGCTCAATTGGCCTGCCAACTCTCCTGACCTGAACCCCATAGAGAATCTGTGGGATATTGTGAAGAGAACGTTGAGAGACTCAAGACCCAACACTCTGGATGAGCTAAAGGTCGCTATCGAAGCATCCTGGGCCTCCATAAGACCTCAGCAGTGCCACAGGCTGATTGCCTCCATGCCACGCCGCATTAAAGCAGTCATTTCTGCAAAAGGATTTCCGACCAAGTATTGAGTGCATAACTGTACATGATTATTTGAAGGTTGACGTTTTTTGTATTAAAAACACTTTTCTTTTATTGGTCGGATGAAATATGCTAATTTTGTGAGATAGGAATTTTGGGTTTTCATGAGCTGTATGCCACAATCATCCGTATTAAGACAATAAAAGACCTGAAATATTTCAGTTAGTGTGCAACGAATCTAAAATATATGAATGTTAAATTTTCATCATGACATTATGGAAAATAATTAACTTTATCACAATATGCTAATATTTTGAGAAGGACCTGTATGTGAAATGGTCGATCTTCTAGAATTATTTTCTGGTTATTTCTAACCGATCGCCCCCGGTTTCCTTAATTTTGGGTGATCAGCCAATACTTACATGTGAAACCGATCTTATCGACCAATTTTATCTACTTGTCTAACCTGTTGTGCAAGTCTTGTTTGTTTTTTTTAAATTGTGAAAAATGAAAGACTAAAGGAACGGCACAACTCTAAACTTTTCATTTATATTTGAGAGTACGAGCAGTTAAAACAGGTTTGTATTGTTTCAAGGGTATTCTTCAGTGTTTTTCAATAAAAAAAGATTGGAACATTGAAGGTATAATTGTGACCTATAACTCCTGACAATGTCACTTATAAATAAAATTGCAGTATTGGCCAAAATTGGAACCGGCAGGTCAGGACTTTTAAAAATCTGTGATCTGCCAGAAAACTGCAGTCGGTCCACCCCTAGTTATTTCTCTGCTTTTCATTTATAAAAACACATTTCAAACCACCTAGGTGAAAGTGCTGCCAAACAAAATGAGGTAAACTGAAAGATAATTCAATAATTTTACATAACATTATTTATCCTGATAGGTGCTTTCTTCCCACTTCCAGCCTTGTTCCAGGTGAGTGGCAGAGGTCCTGTTACAGCAAAGCTTATGGGTGCTTCAGCATCTTTGCACTTGTAGGCCAGCACTTAGCCCAGTATGTTTACGTTTGTTCGGATCTGTATACATTACAGTTCATGTGTTGGTTTCCTTGTAGGCTGCAAGAAAAAAGTGGTCAGTTTGGAAGGGAGCTTTAGAACAAAATTCAAAGAAAATGTGACAGAAGTCCAAATCTAGTCACCATCCAGGTCAATACTCCATGAAATGCAAATCCCACAATGGCTCCGTTCAGATGTTTTTAAAAAATCCATACTGGTGACCGTTGCCAGATCCAGCATTTTGTTCATTTTATAAATCATGCTTACTACAGTCCTTCTACTGCCAAGTTGGACACTGTCCATACCTGACACCTCCAGATTTTTTGCCATCTCATTGCTGACCTTGCTTCAAATTCATCTGCTCTTCAATACCCCATCAACTGTAATGCAGATACATCGACCTGAATGTTGAGATCAGCTGATACAAGGCCGTTTTCTACCTTCGGTCTATCAAGAGAAAATAATATGCTGCATGTTGGGTTTGACTTCTACTGAAACTGAGATTTCTTTCAAAGTTGGGTTATCAGAATCAGAATCAGAAAAGCTTTATTGCCAAGTACGTTTTTGGACATACAAGGAATTTGTTTTGGCGTAGTCGGTGCAATACAATACAAATTAAACAGTATAAACATATCTACAATATAATATAAATATATGTGCACAGTTTTAAGTGAGTGAGAGTAAGTATAGAGCAGTATAAGATGCAAGAGCAATACAACAGTGCAGATGATCATTGTGCAAGTATGGCAGTGCAAGTAAAGCAGGAGTCCAAGCTGAGCGTTAATGTAACGCATAGAGTTACAGCATGTTATACCAGCATGAACTGAGTTGATTACCGTTTAACATACTAAAAATTCATTTTGAACCATTACTTTGGCCACAAAGGAATATAAATGTTCAAAGAAATTCTCCTTTTTAAAGTTTTGACTGTTGAAAATTGTTTTGCTTTAAATGCAAAAGCTAACAAGAGTTAAGATGTAAGCATGTAGAAACGGTTCCCAAATTGAACATACAGTATGTTGATTGTTTTAAATGATGTGCGCTAGTAATGGTTCATCAAATTTGTACTCAGAGTTCAGAGGAAAAAAAAAGTCACTTAAAAAGGGTTTTATTATTTGATTTTTTTGATTTGGAACAAATTGGCAAATGCAACGCACCATTAGCACCACAACAATCAACTAATCCTACTGACTTTTTTTAACTTGGGGTGTGACATAATTCCCAGATCCCAGTTTCAAGACAAAATGGACAAAACACTACTGAATCTGGACTCTACCTCCGAGTCTAATCAAACGCAGAAGTACTGGCAGGGAACGTCGGAGGGCCAATATGGCTGCGACACATGTGAAAAATAGTGAATGTGGCTTAAATAAACCATTTATTAGAGGACCTTTAATTTTTCTATTAGAAATTCCAACTTACGGGGGCATTCAATCTGATTTTTTAACTTGGAACTCTGAGATTCTGACTCCAGAGGACAAATATAAACACATGTGATGCATTCTGTTATTATTTGGAAGTCAGATTTTCTTAGATCCTGGCCGAAATACAACAAGAATGTCCGTTGAAGTCTGACTTTTGAATAGGAAAGTGCGAATGCACCAAACTTCCCAGAGTTTATTATCCAATATGACTGCTGCACATATACAGAATAATGGTGTGAATGTGGGTGATCTAAACTATTGGTAAAATGGCCTGCACTTATACAGCGCTTTATCAAGTCCAAGGACTCCAAAGCGCTTTACACTACAATCCATCATTCACCCATTCATGCACACATTGTCACACGGACAGTGGGAGTCTACATTATAGCCACAGCTGCCCTGGGATAGCCTGACAGAGGTGAGATTGCCATACAATCGGCACCACTGGGCCCTCTGACCACCATCAGCAGGCAAGGAGGGTGAAGTATCTTGCCCATGGACATAACTGAGACAGACAAAGCAGGGGTTCGAACAGGCAACCCACTGGTTAGAACCGTTGTAGATGCTGATGGCTGTGGGCAGGAAGGATCTCCTGTAGTGGTCCGTCTTACAGCAGATCTGAAGAAGCCTCTGACTGAAGACACTGTTGCTGTACAACAGTCACATGAAGAAGATGCTCAGGGTTCTCCATGATGTTCTTCATTTTAATCAAGAATGCTTCTTTGCACAATGATCTCCAGAGGTTCAAGAGGAGTCTCCAGAACAGAGCCAGCCTTCTTTATCAGCTTATTGAGCTTTAAGTCCCTGGCTCTGATGCGGCTACCCCAGCAGATGATGGCAGAAGAGATCACACTCTCCACAACAGACTTATAGAAGATATGCAGCATCTTGCTGGAAACACTGAAGGACCTAAGCTTCCCCAAGAAGTACAGTGTGCTCTGTCCCTTCTTGTAGACGGCTTCACAGTGTCATCTCCACACCAGTCTGTTGTCCAGGTGAACACAACACAAAAGGTATTTATACTCCTCCCCCACCTCTTCTCCCATGATGGAAATAGAGTTTGACCTGTTCCTGTTTCTCTTAAAATTTACAATCATCTCCTTTGTTTTATTCAAGAGGAGATTATTGTTTCCACACCATGCCACACAGTGGTCCACCAGCTCCCTGTACTCAGCTTCTTGTCCAGCTCTTATCCACCTTATGACTGCAGAGTTGTCTGGGTATTTCTGTAGATGACAGGACTGTGTGTGTCCTGTGTGACTATCTGGTACCGTAACACTCTGTCCAACTGGCTAAATATTACATTGGCATGAAAAAAGCAAGTTCATTACATATATTAAACAACAATTGCACTCAAAACCTTGGCATATGGAGATAGCACACACTGATATTGCGATGATGATATATTCACCATATATTGTGGGTCTTATTTGAGACAACATTAGAAGTAACTGTAGAACCTGATTTGTGTTTGGACTGCTTTGATCCTGTGGAGCTTCCTGAGTTATCAGAAATATTAGCTTCATCTAAACCTTCAACTTGTATGTTAGACCCAATCCCAACCAAATTATTTAAGGAAGTGTTCCCTCTGATTAACAGCCCCATTTTAGATATGATTAATCTATCTTTAGTAAATGGATATGTACCGCAGGCTTTTAAGTTAGCTGTAATTAAACCTTTACTTAAGAAACTTTCGCTTGATCGAGATGACTTGAAAAATTACAGACCTATATCCAATCTTCCATTCTTATCTAAAATTCTTGAGAAAATAGTTGTTAATCAAATGTGTGAGCATTTACACAGCAAGGACCTGTTTGAAGAGTTTCAGTCAGGCTTCAGAGCTCATCTTAGCACTGAAACAGCTGTGCTGAAAGTCACTAATGATATTCTTATGGCTTCAGATAATGGACTTGTGTCTGTACTGGTTCTGTTAGATCTCAGTGCTGCATTTGATACAGTCGACCATAATATTCTCTTAGAAAGACTGGAATATGCTGTAGGGATCAGGGGAACAGCGCTAGGCTGGTTTAAATCTTATCTGTCTGACAGATTCCAGTTTGTTCATGTAAATGAAAAATCTTTAAACTCCATGGTTAATTATGGAGTACCACAGGGTCCAGTATTTGGACCAATTCTATTCTCTCTTTACTAATGACAGATCTATCTATATATATACTTCCAATAGGTAAAATTATCAGGCAGCATAGGATACATTTTCACTGTTACGCTGATGATACTCAGCTTTACTTATCCATAAATCCTGATGAGCCCAATCAGTTAGATAGACTACAAGCATGTCTTGAAGATATAAAAACTTGGATGGCTTCTAAATTCAGACAAGACAGAAGTTGTCGTCTTTGGACCAGAGTCTTTTAAAAAAAACTGCTTAGGGAATCACTTAACCTGGATGGCACTAAATTCACCTCCGGTAATAAAGTAAAAAACCTTGGTGTTATTTTTGACCAGGACATGTCATTTAAAATCCATATTAAAACAGGTTTCTAGGATTTCCTTCTTTCACCTCCAGAACATTGCCAAAATTAGAAATATCCTATCCAGGAGCGACGCTGAAAAACTAGTCCGTGCATTGTTACTTCAAGGCTGGACTATTGTAATTCGTTACTATCAGGATGTCCACAAAATGCAGTTAAAAGCCTTCAGCTGATTCAAAATGCTGCAGCAAGAGATCTGATGAAAATTAAAAAGAGAGATCATATTTCTCCTATTTTAGCTTCCCTTCATTGGTTCCCTGTTAAATCCAGAATAGAATTTAAAATTCTCCTCCTCACATATAAAGCCCTTAATGATTTAGCTCCATCATACATCAGAGATCTGATTGTTCCATATGTTCCTAACAGAGCACTTTGTTCTCAGACTGCAGGTTTACTGGTGGTTCCTAGAGTCTCTAGAAGTAGAATGGGAGGCAGATCCTTTAGTTATCAGGCTCCTCTCCTGTGGAACCAGCTCCCAGTTTTACTCCATGAGGCAGACACCCTGTCTACTTTTAAGGCTAAGCTTAAAACTTTCCATTTTGATAAAGCTATAGTTAGAGTAGCTTAGGTTATCCTGAGCTATCTCTGTAGTTATGCTGCTATAGGCTTAGGCTGCTGGAGGACATAATGACCACTTTCACCCTCTTCACTACATTCTCACACTACTCTCCAATTTTGCATTATTTCCTGTTATTTCAGCTTTTAACTTTGTTCTCTCTTTTCTCTTCCTAGAAGCTACACCTGGCCTGACTCTGTGTCTACCTGTGACACCTTTCTGGAGAGGGGCATCATCCAAGCTTCTGCCGGCAACAACTTAATGCTCACCCTCTACAGATGATCCACTTGGCCCTGTCTTTCAATGTTTAACCCTTTCTCTCTCCTAGACATGGCAATTGACTTTGAGCTTTTACTGTGACTAATTATGTGCTCTCTTTCAGACTGTAACCTTGAAAACTGGCTCAGAGTTTATCTGTTCTTTCTTTCTAGATGAAACGACTAAAGGAGCTACATCCATTAACATTTACTTTTCCTTCCCATAGAAAGTACTTCTGGATCAGTGCTTCTGTGTTCTTTTTGTGTCTCTGCTCTGTTCTCTCAAACCCCCAGTCGGTCGTGGCAGATGGCCTCTCACACTGAGCCTGGTTCTGCTGGAGGTTTCTTCCTGTTAAAAGGGAGTTTTTCCTCTCCACTGTCGCTACATGCATGCTCAGTATGAGGGATTGCTGCAAAGTCAACGCCAGTGACTGTCCACTGTCTCTACATGCTCATCCAGGAGGAGGGAATGCTGCAAGTCTGACTGGATGCAATCTGCTGGGTTTCCTTAGACAGGATTAATTGGAATGTATGTACCTGACTTTTGTGAAGTGCCTTGAGGCAACATGTGTTATGAATTGGCGCTATATAAATAAACTGAATTGAATTTGCCAACCTGCAACTAGAACCTCTGAACTCATGTGTGACGCGATTCAGAACTCATACTTCCGGGATAAATCGAACGAACGGGTTCGGCCCTGCTGCCACTCGGCTATGATGTCATTTCCAGATCGGAGCTCCAGTCCGAGGTATTTGAACGTAGCATTTAAATATAAACACTTAAAAAACTTGAGACAAATTTATGAAATATGAGCGGTGGTTAATAAGATGTTAATAGTGAGGAATACGGCGTTCTCCGTCTAAAACCATAACAATAAAAGTTTGCCCAAAGTTTTTTTGATTGTGCTGCACGTGAACAGCTGTTTAGGTGACACCATAGCAACTGGGCACGAGACACATTCTACACAGACGTAACACAGGTGCGCAGGCGTAACAGAATATTTAAAAAAAGGTGACAATGTATATTTATTGGCTAACAAAAAAATAATGCGGCATACTAGATGATGCATTAAGGAGAAAACGCAAACCCCAATATCTACACACGGTGGCCACCTTCTCAGCAGGTAACAGACATGCCGTTTAATCTTGTAGGAATTAAAGACGCATAGCGTCGTCCAGCTGGCTTCATCTACGTTTGCGTGGGATTTGTTTCAGTGTTACAATGAGCATTCTGAATTCATGTATCCGCTTTAAAGACGGCATTCATCCGTTTAACTTATTTGCGACTTCCAACACACCGAAATCCAGGGCAGAATTGCAGCTAATGTTGCATGCCGGACTTATCAAGTAGGTTTAGCGTAATATTACCTTGAGGCTCCGAGGAAGATCCAGGGGTCGTGGAGCCAATGCTCTCGTTAAACTCAGCGGGATGTCGACGCCTCAGATGACTCCTTAAATTCGTGGTGTTTCCCTTCGCGCACACAATCTTTCGGCATAAACGGCAGACGACTTCGTCGGGATTCAAAGGTCGGCCATTTTCGCCAGCTTTATAGCCAAAGTAAAGCCAGACGAATGACTTTGCTCTCGGCTTGATGATGAGATCCATGTTTTTGCGGGCTCCCTTCTCTGCAGAGCTGCTGGGTGGCTGCAGAGCTCGACGGGATAGAAGCGCCCTGTGGAAAACTACGCCGATGTTTTTAAGGTGCAAAAGTGACGCTGATTCCGAGAATCGGGTTTCTGCAGGATGCATACGCATCGGTGTATTGTTTATAATTTGGTCCACACATTCCACCCCAGGTCTGAGTGAAGAAAAGCAAAATCCCAGTTAATAATCCACGGTCTATCTGCTGTTTTTCTATGTTTTTACGTCTTTAGCAGTCGACCAACGACAACGGGTTGCCAGGTAATTCTCCCTACATATTTGCCGAAATGCACTACAAAATAAAATCAAAATAGAACAAAAAGATATGTACAAAAAAAAAAAAAAAAAAAAGCCCGTCCCAAAGGTAGAACTGGGTTCATTTAAAACACTGAATTTTAATAAGAAAACGAGTCCAACAAGTTTAAGATTCTCATTTTCATCGCTGCTGGTCAATGATCTCTCCTCCCTTCCCCCACTGATCCCATTTAAATTGTCCCTCACTCATTTCTAACATGTCCTCTCACATTAGGAAAAGTCAGGCCCCAGTCCGTCTACATGTTCAGGTCAGCTAGGTGTGATACTGAAGGACCTCATGCTAAGCCAACTTACTATGTAAGAGACATAAACACTGAAGCAATAAAAGGGATAGTTTTGTTATTTTTAGATACATTTAGAACTACTCTCACTGTCAAGGATCCTGCACTGCATTTATTCTTTTTTTGCTAGAATACTTGGAAAAAAAATCAGAATCTTTACAAATTGTAATTGGCAGTAACAGTTCTAAAAAAAATAATAATACTAAAGTAAAAATCGATTTTTAGATGCCTGATTGGCGCTTCATATTTAGAGGTCATAAAATAAGCCATTTCAGACATCAGTAATTTAAAGAATGAGCATTTATGATGTAATTACAAATATCTAGTAGGATATATTGAAACTTTATTTATTATTATTTTTTTTTAATTTCTTTCTAAAGTGAGCTGACAGGAAATGGGGTGAAGAGAGGGGGATACAAACATCAACAGGCCAGGACTTGAACCCATGACAGCCGAATTGAGGACCAAGGCGTCCGTACATGGGTCGCGCGCTTAACCTGAAACGTTCGAAAACCTATCAAGAACCCGATGTGATACTTCGACACAAAACAGGTGAAATGAAAAATTACAACTTACTGTAATACAGGTCCTTCTCAAAATATTAGCATATTGTGATAAAGTTCATTATTTTCCATAATGTCATGATGAAAATTTAACATTCATATCTTTTAGATTCATTGCACACTAACTGAAATATTTCAGGTCTTTTATTGTCTTAATACGGATGATTTTGGCATACAGCTCATGAAAACCCAAAATTCCTATCTCACAAAATTAGCATATTTCATCCGACCAATAAAAGAAAAGTGTTTTTAATACAAAAAACATCAACCTTCAAATAATCATGTACAGTTATGCACTCAATACTTGGTCGGGAATCCTTTTGCAGAAATGACTGCTTCAATGCGGCGTGGCATGGAGGCAATCAGCCTGTGGCACTGCTGAGGTCTTATGGGGGCCCAGGATGCTTCGATAGCGGCCTTTAGCTCATCCAGAGTGTTGGGTCTTGAGTCTCTCAACATTCTCTTCACAATACCCCACAGATTCTCTATGGGGTTCAGGTCAGGAGAGTTGGCAGGCCAATTGAGCACAGTGATACCATGGTCAGTAAACCATTTACCAGTGGTTTTGGCACTGTGAGCAGGTGCCAGGTCGTGCTGAAAAATGAAATCTTCATCTCCATAAAGCTTTTCAGCAGATGGAAGCATGAAGTGCTCCAAAATCTCCTGATAGCTAGCTGCATTGACCCTGCCCTTGATAAAACACAGTGGACCAACACCAGCAGCTGACACGGCACCCCAGACCATCACTGACTGTGGGTACTTGACACTGGACTTCTGGCATTTTGGCATTTCCTTCTCCCCAGTCTTCCTCCAGACTCTGGCACCTTGATTTCCGAATGACATGCAGAATTTGCTTTCATCCGAAAAAAGTACTTTGGACCACTGAGCAACAGTCCAGTGCTGCTTCTCTGTAGCCCAGGTCAGGCGCTTCTGCTGCTGTTTCTGGTTCAAAAGTGGCTTGACCCGGGGAATGCGGCACCTGTAGCCCGTTTCCTGCACACGCCTGTGCACGGTGGCTCTGGATGTTTCTACTCCAGACTCAGTCCACTGCTTCCGCAGGTCCCCCAAGGTCTGGAATCAGCCCTTCTCCACAATCTTCCTCAGGCTCCGGTCACCTCTTCTCGTTGTGCAGCGTTTTCTGCCACACCTTTTCCTTCCCACAGACTTCCCACTGAGGTGCCTTGATACAGCACTCTGGGAACAGCCTATTCATTCAGAAATTTCTTTCTGTGTCTTACCCTCTTGCTTGAGGGTGTCAATAGTGGCCTTCTGGACAGCAGTCAGGTCGGCAGTCTTACCCATGATTGGGGTTTTGAGTGATGAACCAGGCTGGGAGTTTTAAAGGCCTCAGGAATCTTTTGCAGGTGTTTAGAGTTAACTTGTTGATTCAGATGATTAGGTTCATAGCTCGTTTAGAGACCCTTTTAATTATATGCTAATTTTGTGAGATAGGAATTTTGGGTTTTCATGAGCTGTATGCCAAAATCATCCGTATTAAGACAATAAAAGACCTGAAATATTTCAGTTAGTGTGCAATGAATCTAAAATATATGAATGTTAAATTTTCATCATGACATTGTGGAAAATAATGAACTTTATCACAATATGCTAATATTTTGAGAAGGACCTGTATGTGATCTGAAGCAGGAGTGTCCAAAGTCGGTCCTTGAAGGCTGGTGTCCTGCATGTTTTAGATGTTTCTCTGCTTTAACACACCTGATTCAGGTGATTGCAGTTCAGCAAAAGCCTGTTAATCAGCCATCAATGGAAATCAGGTGTGGTGAAGCAGGGAGACATCTAAAAAATGTAGGACAAGGGCCCTTAATGGCCAGCCCTTTAGACACCCCTGATCTAAAGTGTCCTCTTTGCCTGGTAAGGACTACATTCTAGATATGTGTTACATAGGGGTCAGGCTAAACCTTTCATATTTAATGTTGATTTGGATTACCAAAATTATTTCTAATTGCCAGAATAATGAAAGAAACATTACTTGAGGTACTCAGGGCGGATCTCATCCACCCCCGAAGCCTTGCCACCGCGGAGCTTTTTAACCACCTCGGTGACTTCAGCCTGGGTGATGAAAGAGTCCAACCCCGAGTCCCCAGCCTCTGTTTCCACCACGGAATGCGTGATGGCAGGATTGAGGAGATCCTCGAAGTACTCCTTCCACCGCCCGATAATGTCCTCAGTCGAGGTCAGCAGTCTCCCGCCCCCACTATAAACAGTGTTGGCAGAGCACTGCTTCCCCCTCCTGAGGCGTCGGACGGTTTGCCAGAATCGCTTCGAGGCCAACCGGTAGTCCTTCTCCATGGCCTCACCGAACTCTTCCCAGGCCCGAGTTTTTGCCTCTGCCACAGCCCGGGCCGCAGCACGCTTGGCCTCACGGTACCCGTCAGCCGCCTCAGGAGTCCCACAAGCCAACCACAGCCGATAGGACTCCTTCTTCAGCTTAACAGCATCCCTTACTGCCGGTGTCCACCACCGGGTTCTGGGATTGCCGCCACGACAGGCACCGCAGACCTTACGGCCGCAGCTATGGGCAGCAGCATCGACAATAGATGCAGAGAACATGGTCCACTCTGAGTCTATGTCTCCAACATCCCCCGGGATCTGGTCGAAGCTCTCCCGGAGGTGGGAGTTGAATACATCCCTGGCCGAGGGCTCCGCCAGGCGTTCCCAGCAGACCCTCACTATGCGCTTGGGCCTGCCGAGTCTGTCCGGCTTTCTCCTCCTCCAGCGGATCCAACTCACCACCAGGTGATGATCAGTGGACAGCTCAGCCCCTCTCTTCACCCGAGTGTCCAAAACATGCGGCCGAAGGTCTGATGATACGACAACAAAGTCGATCATCGACCTCCTGCCTAGGGTGTCCTGGTGCCAAGTGCACTGATGGACACCCTTATGTTTGAACATGGTGTTCGTTATGGACAATCCGTGACTAGCGCAGAAGTCCAATAACAAAACACCACTCGGATTCAGATCGGGGAGGCCATTCCTCCCGATCACGCCTCTCCAGGTGTCACTGTCGTTCCCCACGTGGGCGTTGAAGTCCCCCAGCAGAATAATGGAGTCCCCGGGAGGGGCACTATCCAGCACCCCCGACAGGGACGCCAAGAAGGCAGGGTACTCTGCACTACCACTCGGCCCGTAGGCTGAAATGATAGTCAGAGACCTCTCCCCAACCCGAAGGCGCAGGGATACAACCCTCTCATCCACTGGGGTAAACCCCAACACGAGACGGCTGAGCTGGGGGGCAACAAGCAAACCCACACCAGCCCGCCGCCTCTCCCCGTGGTCCACTCCAGAGTAGAAGAGAGTCCAACCCCTCTCAAGGAGATGGGTTCCAGAGCCCACGCTGTGCGTGGAGGCGAGCCCGACTATTTCTAGTCGATATCTCTCGACCTCCCGCACAAGCTCAGACTCCTTCCCCCCCAGCGAGGTGACATTCCACGTCCCTAGAGCCAGCCTAAGCATCCGGGGATCGGGCCGTTGAGGTCTCCACCTTCGTCCGCCACCCAATCCTCTTTGCACCGGTCCCTCACGGTTCCCCCTGCAGGTGGTGGGCCCACTGGAGGATGGCCTCGCGTCTCTCGTTCGGGCTTGGCCCGGCCGGGTCCCGCGAGGAGCAACCCGGCCACCAGGCGCTCTCCGACGAGTCCCGACCCCAGGCCTGGCTCCAGGGTGGGACCCCGGCTCCGCCGTACCGGGCGACGTCACGTGCCTCGATATTGTGTTCTTCATGAGGGATTCTTGAACCACTCTTTGTCTGACCCATCACCTAGAACCTGTTTGCCATGGGAGACCCTACCAGGGGCATTTAGGCCCCAGACAACATAGCCTCTAGGATCATTTGAGCACTCAAACCCCTCCACCACGTTAAGGTGACGGTTCAAGGAGGGCTGTCATGGTTGACACGCCTCTTCAACATTGCGTGGCGGTCGGGGACAGTGCCTCTGGACTGGCAGACTGGGGTGGTGGTCCCCCTTTATAAGAAGGGGGACCGGAGGGTGTGTTCCAATTACAGGGGGATCACACTCCTCAGCCTCCCTGGTAAGGCCTACGCCAGGGTATTGGAGAGGAGAGTCCGACCGATAGTCGAACCTCGGCTTCAGGAGGAACAGTGTGGTTTTCGTCCCAGCCGTGGAACACTGGACCAGCTCTATACCCTCTACAGGGTGCTCGAGGGTTCATGGGAGTTTGCCCAACCGGTTCACATGTGTTTTGTGGACCTGGAGAAGGCATTCGACTGTGTCCCTCGTAATGCCCTGTGGGGGGTGCTCCAGGAGTATGGAATCGGGGGCCCTTTATTAGGGGCCATCCGGTCCCTGTACGAGCGGAGCAGGAGTTTGGTCCGCATTGCCGGCACTAAGTCGGACCTGTTCCCAGTGCATGTTGGACTCCGGCAGGGCTGCCCTTTGTCGCCGGTCCTGTTCATAACTTTTATGGACAGGATTTCTAGACGCAGCCAAGGGCCGGAGGGGGTCTGGTTTGGGGACCAGTGGATTTCGTCTCTTCTTTTTGCGGATGACGTGGTCCTGCTGGCCCCCTCTAGCCAAGACCTACAGCATGCGCTGTGGCGGTTCGCAGCCGAGTGTGAAGCGGCTGGGATGAGGATCAGCTCCTCCAAGTCCGAGGCCATGGTACTCGACCGGAAAAGGGTGGCTTGTCCTCTTCAGGTTGGAGGGGAGTTCCTGCCTCAAGTGGAGGAGTTTAAGTATCTCGGGGTCTTGTTCACGAGTGAGGGAAGAATGGAGCGGGAGATCGACAGACGGATCGGTGCAGCTGCCACAGTAATGGGGGCGCTGTGCCGGTCCATTGTGGTGAAGAGAGAGCTGAGCCGAAAAGCAAAGCTCTCAATTTACTGGTCGGTCTACGTTCCTACCCTCACCTATGGCCATGAACTTTGGGTCATGACCGAAAGAACGAGATCACGGATACAAGCGGCTGAAATGAGCTTCCTCCGTAGGGTGGCCGGGCACTCCCTTAGAGATAGGGTGAGGAGCTCGGCCATCCGGGAGGGGCTCGGAGTAGAGCCGCTGCTCCTCCACATCGAGAGGAGCCAGTTGAGGTGGCTCGGGCATCTATACCGGATGCCTCCTGGACGCCTTCCTCGGGAGGTGTTCCAGGCACGTCCCACTGGGAGGAGGCCCAGGGGACGGCCCAGGACACGCTGGAGGGACTATGTCTCTCGGCTGGCCTGGGAACGCCTTGGGCTCCCCCTGGAGGAACTGGAGGAGGTGTCTGGAGAGAGGGACGTCTGGGCGTCTCTGCTGAGTCTGCTGCCCCCGCGACCCGGTCCTGGATAAGCGGAAGACGACGAACGAACGAACATTTCTGAGAATCTATATCTTTTGTCAAATTCAGAAGTTTGCATACATTACGATTACTATGCCTTTAACAATACAGGAAAGCCCAGATTAAATTGCAGCTTTGCATGTTTCTGATAGGTTCATTCACAACATTTGAGTTAAATTGAGCCACAACTATGGATTTATTTTAAGGGAACGCCTCAAACCCAATGTTTACTTATGTGGCAATGGAAAATCAAAAGAAACTGGTTAAGATATCAGGAAGAGAACTGTGATCCAGCACAAGTCTGGTTCATTATTGGGTAAAATTTCCAGATGCCTGAAGGTGCCACATTCATTTGTCTAAATAATCATATGCAAGTATAAAACCATGGGAATGCCCAGGCATCATAGTGTCCAGGAAGGAGACGAGCTCTGTGTCCCAGAGGTGAACATAGTTTGGTACGAAATGTGTGTTTGAACCACATAATAAAAGCAAAAGACTTTGTGACGATGCTGGCTGAAGCTGGTAAGAGTTTCTTTATTCACAGGAAGTCCTGCACCAACAAAGGCTGAAAGACCATTCAGGGAGAAGGAAGCCATTACTTCAAAAGTCAAACTGCAGTTTGCAAATGTACTCCAAAAATTAAGGGACAAAGACCTTAATTTTTGGAGGTGAAGTGTGACGACACTGGTGGACCGATACCCAAAACATCCAAAGTCATACAGTTTTTCTTCAACTTAAGAAGTTGAAGAAAGTAAAAAAAAAAAAAATAAATTGCCTGAAAAAACTCATTCTGACATTTATCAAATAAAAATAATGCTAGGTATCCTAACTGACCTAAAACAGAAAAAAAGATTAATCTGATGGAATCTAAAATAAACACTTCTTTATTCAATAAAGGAGGACATCTTATAGCAGAGGTGTTCAACTCCAGTCCTCCAGAGCTTCTGTCTTGAAACTTTTGGATGCATCCCTGTTCCAGCACACCCGAACCACAAATGAAAGGCTTGTTATCAGGCCTCTGCAGAGCTGAATGGCTTCTGATGAGGGAATTTAGCTATTTGACTCAGGCATCTAAGCTTTTATATACTTGATGTCTGATTGTACGTTTTGTCTATGCAGCCTTGTAGTTGGTCTAGGTTGGGTTTAGCATGAGCACATGGATAACAAATTGCATCTCTGTTTGTGTGATAACTGAAATTAAATAACCCTCACATAGTACTGGTTTTATGCACCTACAATTAAAGACTGAAAAATGCTTGCATCAAAACAGTTTGGTCTGCTGATTTTCACTGACACATTTTAATCCCTGTCCAATCTAATGAGCACAAACTATCCAAGGATGACCTTAAATTTGTAGAGGTTTAAGTTAAACCTGAATATAATATTAGTTCTAATCTTCCTCTTGGAAATCATCTCGGTTTAGGCAGGACTAGTCTATGTCTGGAACTATGAAAGCAGGTTTAAAATGTTCTGCATTAAATAGCACTAGAACTAGCACTAACCCCCAATCTATTAATCCTATCTGGTAAACATTCAAGGCACCACCTAAAGTCTTAACAAAACACTGTACATTTAGTTATACAGATTAACCTTGTGGGGACATTACATTTAAATTTGTTGAAGAAAAAACGTTGAGAAATTTTTACCGCAAGGAATTTAGTCCAGGGTTAGGGATATTATTACTGGAATCAAAAAGTAAAAGCACAAAGTATTGTTTTTGATTTTATGCTACATTGCACTGCTATACACCTCTTTCACCTTTACTCAAGTCAGATAAAAAAGAGAAACCCCTACATTCACACAGCTGGATGTAAAGTTTGTTGTATGTTGCTATACAAACTTCTGTAATGTGATAATTGTGGATTAAGATGAATAGGAACACATTCAGCAAAACAGTTCCTCGCAAATGTATCTGTTCCTCTTGAGTGTTTTAACAGTTTGTCACATCACAACCATAAACCACAAATGGTTTTCTTGAGGTTTTATATGACAGACCAAAACAAAGTAGTGCATCATTGTGAAGTGCTGCATGGTTTTCACATTTTTTTGCAGGTAAAAATCTGCAAAGTGTGGTCTGCATACGTATACATTCCCCTTTACTCTGACATGCCTAAATAAAATTCACCACAGCCAGAAGGCTTCAGACGTCAGTTAGTTAGCCACTCTTAATTACTAACAAAAGTCAACTTGTGTGTAATTTATTAAATACAGATCTTTGAAGACCTCAGAACATTTGCAAGGAGATTGGAGTTGTATTGTTGAATTAGTTTTTGAAAATGACCCCATAAAAATTGGTCTGATACCCCAAAAGCCCTAAAATTTGTATTTTTTTGTGCTTTCACAAACAGAATAAAAGTTTCACAAATCACAAGCTATGTGTTTTATAATCAGTGTATACCAGATATACCAGTCCAGGTCTGAGATGTCTAGGTGATGTCGTGTTTAAGCTGCCAGCACCTCATGCAAGGTTGTCTGATATCAAAAAAGTGTTTTCACAAATAAAAGTTTAAAGTCATCTGTAGTTAAGTGTTAAACAATCCAGTTCAGGTTGTCTAGAGTTGGTAAATGTAGTGGAATGGCCCTTTAATATAGTTCCAAATCAGATGCCAACTTCAGCCTCCTTCTAGAAACTTTATTACAACTAATAAGCTGCACTACAACCTGTCTTTACAGCTTTGCAATAAAACCTCCATGCACACGTAATATTGTACATATTGCAACGAGGAAAGCATTGAAATTTGGCATAAAAGTACCTTGAGCTTCAAATGAAGCAACAGCAGGCGCGAAGGAAGTGAGCTCATAGAAATCTGCGCGATGGCGACGCGTTAGATGGCTCCTCAGATTGGTGGTGTTCCCTCCTTTAGCGAGCACTATTTTCCGACACAGACGGCAGATGGCCTCCCCGGTGTTCAGAGGCTGTCCCTTCTCATCCGCTTTCAGTCCAAAGTATGTCCACACCACGGATTTGCTCCTGGGTTTGGAGATGAGGTCCATGTTTGTGTGGTTCCCCCTGTGGAAAGTGGCCATGGAGCAGCTGTCAGAGCTGCAGTGTGTAGAGCAAGCACCGCTGCAGGAGTACCTGTTTGTCAAAGGGGTGAGTATAGGAACTCACATCAGACTAACACATGGTGGCTAACACAACTAACATCCGAGGATGTAGTTTAAGAATATTTAAGTGTCAACATAATGGTTCGAATGCTTATCTATCTGCTCTTTTTCTGCGCTTTTCTGCATTTTTTTTTTTTTTTTTGTCGACAAAACGTCAACACCATGCGACCGCACAGGTTGCCAGGTCCTTTTGTCAACACAGCTGCCCGAAATAGACGTACAAATGTAAACAAACTCGCTGATTAATTCATTCCTTTACAGTATGTTTAGGGAATCGAAACGTCAAATGGAACGGTTAACGTTTAGCAAGGCTGAGAAAAGAGAAAATGTATGGTAAAATTTGACATCAGCAATAAAAACTATAATGTGTTTAATACTTTTAAAAAATATATTATATTGAAACATGCTGATTTCTACAGTTTTTCTTGGGGTCTTTTCATTCCTTCAGAATAGTAAAAACATGAAATAACTGGCAAAGACAACCTTAAAAATTGGCCTATTTTCTCATATTCTTTTACTCTACAATGTAGGCTATAAGCTTCATCCTATGATGTCACTGACTGTATATGGTAGTGGTGTTTTCAACATCAAGGTCACAGTGCAATTACAAAGGTCAATATATATATATCTTTTACATTTATGACTTGAAGGAGTTTGTATGATGTAATTTAAGCCACCCAATATTTTAATCAAGATATAATTTGCAAATATGAGACAGGTGTTTGTTTTCCTTTTGTTCTGCCCAGTTTCTTTTCTATTGTTGAATCACAAATACTAACGTGAACCGAAGCAACTGCTTTAAATGTATTTATTCTGGTTATGACCTCCTAGATGAGTAACTCATGAACTCCTGGAGTAATTCTGGCACTCCAGCCACTTCTGGGAGAGTTCACCACTGTTACATATTTTCTCCATTTGTGGCTAATGTCTCTGTCTGCAGTTTGCTGAAGTCCAAAAGCCTTTTTAGACTTCTCATCTGTCTTAAATTTCTTTTGATCAGGGCATGATGTGTTGCTTTTCTGAGATCTTTTAGCCTGCTTCGTGTCATCACACAGGTTCTATTTAGCTGGTTTCCCAATTCTATAGGCCAAGCATTAATCAAACCTAAATGTGGCTTGTGAAATTGAAAAATAACAAAAAAAAGTGATTATCACAGTTAGACTCAGATGTTTTGTTATCTTTTAACTTTTGTGATGATGCACATACTTTAAAATGTTTTAGCCAGTCCTGCTAGTTTGACCCAAACCTGTAAAAAGAAGAAATATTACGTACTTAAAAAAGTGTTTACAATAATAAGAATAATTTGAAAAGATAAACAGCTTTAATTCATTTGACTTCACTGCATTTAATTCCATTCTTTTAATTACAATTGAGTAAAATAAAATAATTTGCTGAAATTAAGTAACCTGTGAGTTAACTGGCTTAAAATGATATAACGTCTTTCTGTTTTCCTCATGAAAAGCATATTTTATTGGCCATTCCCATAAAAAAGCAGAGGTTCAACAGGACTAGTTTAGGTAGAGAACTCAAACCTGGCAACCCGAGGGTTCCGTGCTGACAGTCGCTCTTTGATTTTCAGCTGACACAGACATTTTGTGGGTCAACTCCAGCGTCAGGTAAGCCGCAAAACCGACCGTTTTGCATACCAAACTAATGTCACCAGAGCTTCTTTACATTTCAAACACATTATGTTTCCATCCTGAATCTATATCCGAAATTCAGTTCGTCATTTTTTATGGAAGCTCAAACATCCTTTAAATACAATCGCGTTCTTTCACGGTTAGCGGTTACTTGCTTATTCTGGTCTCGGCGGCTTCCCGTAGGGAGCTCCGTTGCCGTGGTTACAGCGTTCAAAAGCAGTTAGCTTCATAACAGATACGTTTTAGTGCGATAAACTCGGTGTTAGAAGTAAACAGGGTGGTGTGGAAATGGCCTCCTGCCTGGTTCCCGAGTTTCCCGCCGTCCTAGTGGCTCTGGAGCATCTGAAGGAGCTGGACCGGCAGCTTAGAGAGGATGGAGTCCCGTTCTCAGCGGAAGGCAGCGTCCATCTGACGGCCATGGCAGCTGCTATATCCGAGTTAGAGGCCACAAGGCGAGTCACCCGTGAGCATCTGGAGGTGGAAACCATAGAAAACAGCAGGCTTAGGCACCAGATTAACACCATGTCTGATCGTATGACTGAGGACATCCTGGCAGACGGAGCGGCAGCCCGGGCTTCCAACGCAGAGGAGATAGAGCAGCTCCGCAGAGACCTCACTTTATCCTCTCAGATCCAAGAGGAGTCTAAGGAGAAGCTGCATGAGCTATTAAGTCAAAACAAAGTGCTTCAGGCAGAGAGAGAACAGGTGAGGGGTGTGCATGAGGTGGTCATCGCTTCTCTGAATGATCAGATCAGCCTGAGATACAGCAGGGAGCTGCAGCTGGACCAGAAGCTGGAGCAGATAGAGGAGATTAGGTCGTCCATCGCTGCTGCTGAGCATGAGAAAGCGTCACTCCTGCAAAGCATGGCTCTGACAAGGAAGTCCTTCTCTGAGGAAGAGGAGAACCTGAACGGAAAGGTGGGCGAGGCCGTAGGAAAGATGAAGCAACAGGAGAACGGGATTAAAAAAAGCAGACAAGAGTTAGAGAAGGTTAACAGGAAGAAAAATGAAACAGACAGCCGTCTTAGTGAGCTCAACATTCAGATGGCTCAACTGGAGAGCAGCCTGCAAAGATCGAAGGCATCCCGCTGCTACTGTGAGCAGAAATTACAGGAAGAAGTTGAACAGTCTCAAGAACTGAACCGACAGATAGAGACGCTGAAGAAGGAGCATCAGGAACAAGAGGAGGCCTTTAGCCTCGCAGTCCGCAATCTCCAAGAGGAAATCAGGACAGTGGGAGTTAAACTACACGAGCATCAATCTTCTGGACTGCTTCTCAAAGACAGCCTGGCCCACATCTGTAAAGTATTCAGGCATCGCCATGAAGAGGAAAAGGAGGTCAAGGCCGATCATCTGCGGGTCTCCTTGCAGCTGGAACGCTCTACGCTGCAGCTGGAGGAGCGTATTGCATGTATTGTCAAACACAGCAAGGAGATCAGAGAGATGGAGAGGCAGATCCAAGAGCTCCAGGAAGAGAAGGAGACCAACAGCCGGGTTTTCAAGTCCAAAATAGAAGAGATCTGCAGTGATCTGGATGCAGTGAAGTCCAACATTGCCCAGTTTAAAGAGAAGATTAAGGACCTCAATGTGATCTTGGAGGAAGAGAAAATCAGGCAGGAAGAGTACAAGGTGAAAATGATGTCTGATATCTGCAGCACCAGGAGAAGGTATGAGAAGCTGCTGCAGGAGGAATCTGCACTTCTTCAGCTGCAACCTGAAAGTGCAGATACGGACTTTCTGATGAAACGAATAGCTCAAACAGAGAAGGAGCAGAGACAGATACAGAACATCCGCCAGCAGGAGCTGCTGCAGATCACCATAGAGACTGAGAAGATCTGTAGGAGCAATGAGGAGAAGCAGAGGAAGCTGGAGGAGCAAGAAACGATGCTGAAACAGGTGGAGGAAAAGTGGAGCAAAGTGAAAAACAGGCATGAGGAACTGAGTGCACTTCACAGTGAACTGAATCAGAGGAGGTCCGAACTAGAGCTGTCCATCCAGGACACAGAGGAGCAAACAAGAGTGCTTCTGCAGCCCAGAGATGATATGAAGACTGAACTGAGGAAGCTCCAGGAGTCCTACACCGACATGCTGAACAAACAGAACGCAGAGCTGAGAGCTGTGGAGGTTAGCATTTATAAACACAGCGTAATGCTGGAGCAGGTCAGTGCAGAGAACTGCAGAATACATCTCTGTACCAGACAGATGATGGAAGATATTGGGACCAGCAGGCAGGAGACCGAGAGGTACCAGCAGGAGGTCCGGGAGTTCAACCGCAAGGCAAAGGACTTACTCAAGGATTTACAGGAAGCATGGAAAGGAGATGTCTCTGTAATTGAAGATGGTGAGAGAAGTGATAATGTCCTGTTGGTGTCAATAAATTCAGTGTCGAACCAGCTGAAGACCAGGAACCAGCAGCTGATGAGTATCTGCAAACTGCTTCACCAGAACATGCTAGAGTTTAGCAAACGACTGGGAGATAAAGCAACAGAGAGACAGCATAACTAACAGTGTATACGATATACAACTTCATGCATCAGAACACAAACCTGCCTTTACTTGCAGTGTTAGAGTTGGTCATTAACTGAGGATAAAAAAAAATCCAGATGTGTTTGTCTAGTTGTTCAAGAGTATTAGTAAAGTTTGAAGAAAATCTAAATCTGTTTCTAAATAAGTTTGTTTTTTTTACATCAAATCTGCACCTTATTGTTTCATATAAATGTTATATTGTTGACTTTTTTTCTCTGGTTTGTTTAAGACTTAGAGCGCCCCCTACGTTTTTTTTTTTTGCAGCCCTGATACAGATGAGTAAAAACTCTAAATAAAATCATTTTTATTTCTTCTACCTCCCCTCCGATCCCGCTCCCCGTGCATGGTGACAACGTAAACTTGGGTTCTCCGCCTTGTTTTTCCAGTTCTTTCAAACATTTGAAGTGACTGTAGATATGTCTGAATTTAGACAGGTGGCCATTTTCTTCTAGCTGTTTACTTATGAAGCTCAACACCCATTTGACTTACTGGAATGACATGTTCTCCTGTCTTTCCCATTTTGCAAAGTCAGAACTAGGAACATGTTTTCAGTTTAAGCTTCTAGATGTTATGATTATCTTAAAACGGTAAAAGTACACATAACACATTTCTTTTACTTGTAAATTTAGTTTTAAGATATTGTCACATGGATTGGCACACATGAGTTACAAAAACATATCTACTCATAGGACTTTACAGAGGAGATTAAATTTAGTCAAATATCAGTGTGAGCGTATGGTCTTGTAGCTAAAGATTGATTTAATTTAAGTTTTGTTACACATCTTTACCACATGTGTGAGTAAATATTGACATCACAATATAAAGATCATGCGGCCCTTTATGCCTACTTAATATAAACGTTCAAATGAATGGTGCAAAGCAGGTTTAGTAAGAGAGACACATCACTGTTACCAGTCTGACCAAAGGAGATGATTGTAGATTTTAAGAGAAACAGGAATAAGTCAAAAACGATTTCCATCATGAGAGAAGAAGTGGAGGTGATGGAGGAGTATAAATACCTCGGTGTTCACCTGGACAACAGACTAGAGTGGAGATGCAACTGTGAAGCCATCTACAAGAAGGGACAGAGCAGACTGTACTTCTTGAGGAAGCTTAGGTCCTTTGGTGTTTGCAGCAAGATGCTGCATATCTTCTATAAGTCTGTTGTTGAAAGTGTGATCTCTTCTGCCATCATCTGCTGGGGAAGCAGCATCAGAACCAGGGACTTAAAAAAGCTCAACAAGCTGATAAAGAAGGCTGGTTCTGTTCTGGGGACTCCTCTAGAACCTCTGGAGATCATTGTGGAAAGACGGATTCTTCATAAAATGAAGAACATTATGGAGAACCCTGAGCATCTTCTTCATGAGACTGTCCTACAACAACAGTGTCTTCAGTCAGAGGCTTCTTCAGATCTGCTGTAAGACGGAGCGCTACAGGAGATCCTTCCTGCCCACAACCATCAGCATCTACAACGACTCTTTGAGGAAACCCTCATAATATGAGCTACAACAACATTTAATTTCCCTTTGGGATTAATAAAATATTTTGGAATTTAAATTGAATAAAGGATCGCTCTGTCTTTTGCTCCATGCATCTTCTTGCCTTTCTTGTTCCTGCTGAAGAGAAGCATGATGCACCACAGCATGATGCTGCCACCACCATGTTTCACCACAATGTGCAGTGTTATTTTTTTCAAGCTACACAGAGTTTTACATGTAGGCCAAAACGTTAAGTCCTCTGTATTTATTACACGGACCTTTTTTATTTGAAAGAAGTATTTTTATTTTTTCTGCTGTGAAAAAGAACAGGATTTATTTGGGGCTCCTTTAGCACTCGATGTTGCAACATGTTTATAATTTTTCGAATCTTTTTTAACATTACACATTTCATGGTGAAATAGTAAAGAAAAAGATGGTTTTGCTTTTCCAGTTTTTCTGCTCTCTAGGGTTCAGTTCAGCAGCCTATGTATTTTAATGAGGACCATATCTAGTGGAATATAATGCTTCTTTTTAATGTTCATAATTGAGCTGTGTTACTGTTCAGCTCTGTGAATAATGACTTTTTTCTTGTCTTGTCAGACTTGTTCACCGTGTGATTCCATCCAGCAGATGGCAGAACAGGTCCGCTTTATCTCCACTGTGACCTTGCCCTGCTGCTAGAGGGTCAGTTAACATTTCTCACCAACTTCCCCCCTCTGAGCTAAAGCACGCACCAAGTGGGGTGCAGCGGTTTTGTGTGTCACTTACTGGCAGGACTAAATACTGGGTAAACTTCCTAGAGCTGAACTTCAGAAGAAAAGGGATCTCTTAATTTGTGAAAAGAAGGTGGGTGTTTAGAAAAATGAGGACTTGACTTTGCTTTGAATTTGCTTTTATTTTATGCTTTGTAGTGAACTCTTGCTGAATTGTATATTTAAAATAGCATCTTGGATGCATTCCATACGTGGGATCAAGGCTCTTAAACAGTTTTGTTTTGTATTCGTGGCATAGGTGCCACAAGTCTTTCTTCCCTGAGGGGAAATTGCACCATAAACAGCTTGTTGCTGTTATCATTCTGCAACTTTACTCATTCAAGTTTTCTTATAAAATCAACATTTACAAACGCAAACTGAAAAACAGACATTTATTTATCTAATGTTATATTTTGAACACACACGGCAGAGCTCAAACCCTGCATTGTCACTTCAGTTCAACAAGCGCTGACCAAAATACAGTAATCAGTTTTTCCACTGATTAATGAGATAAACACTGCTCTGTTTGTACAACATCCTGAGGCTTTCCTTGTGAGGCATCTGAACAGAGTGCTGAAGCCACCTTTGCTACAGCAGCTACATGGTCATCACTGTTTATGTTGTGTTGCTTCACTCAGCTGCTCCGTGGAGGAGGCCGCCCGTGTTAAGGTCAAAGACTAAAGGAGCGACGTAACACCACAACCTGGATAGATCCGACCTGTGCTCACACGTCTCACGCCCTGCACACGTTCACCGCGGACGTATGAAAACATTAAGGCTTTTTGCAGTGAGCAGAATGTGAGCAGATTTCTAATGTCAGCAAACAGCAGATGGATCAAGCTTTAAATTCAGGGCTAATTGTATCTTTTACAGAAGTGTTTTCCTTGCAGCTTGTGTTTGTTGGTAAATGTCACATGTTTACTTGTCACCTGGCTATGGTGAGATTCATGAGCAACACAGCAGCGTGTTAGCAATGCCTCGCTGGGCGTGGCAGGCTTAATAACACTGCTCCAGTTCATAGCTGTGATCTTACAGCTAGGTGTAGTTATTCTCCTTAGATAAAAAAATAAATTGATTGAAATTAATTCAAACCAATATTAATTAAAGAAGAAAGGAAAAACTCCTTTTATGGTTACTGCCATTCAAGTATAATGAAAAGTACATTAAAGGCTGATAATTCTTGTAATATTCCATATATTTAATGGTAAAAACTTATTCTTTGAGTTATAATGAGAAATCAAAGTGGAAAACATATTTAGGGAACACATTATGGTATATAGAACAATTCTCCTCTTTAGATTTCTCATGTGATCCTTTTTGTATCCTGTCCAAGAATCTCCAAACAAATATACAGTATTTTATCATGGTTATCGTTACAGTACTGTTGTGGATATACTACAGAATCCCAGCTGTGCCTCTAGAAACTTCTTAAAGCTATAGGCAGGTCAGGATCTCAGATTTTCTTTTTTTTTCCTGGGGAGTCTCACCAAAACCGAAGGCCAAAAGGGTCAAAAATGAACCTTTTTCAAAGGTCATCTCAGTCCCCAGAGCTAAATCCTATGGAGCACACTTGTATGGAGAGCTGGAGAGTAAATGGCACAAAACGACCAAAAGTTCTGGAGAATCCAAAATGATTAAAAATCCCTCTCTGCGTATGCTCTAATGCGTGAAATGTTATATTTAGTGCCGTCCCATGGCAAACTAGAGTTTTATAGTGTTGACCACAGGGGTACCAGTAATTCTGCCAATGCAGAGTTTTTTTTTTTGTCCCACTGAACCACTGAACCTCAGTCAGAGGTTTGATTTTTCTAAACATCTTCAGGCTGAGATTATGCTACTAGAATAAAAGATTATTTCCACTTAAGGCATTTGACACATCTTTATCAGAGGTATCGGTAAATGAGCTTGGCACTGAAACATGAGTCAAATTACAATACATCTCTAATTAAAGAATAAATTCAAATGGGGAGCAGTTACAGCCAGATCTGGGTGTGGACCTAGACTGTGGTCCACCTTTAGCGATCCTCTGGCCAGAAAGGATCACTTTACATTTTTAAAGGGAATTCCTCACCTTGATGGCGCAATGTCAAGCGTCCTGTTTTGTTTAACAATGTCAAATGTTTAAAAAAATTAAAGTCAGCCTCACTTCCCACATCTCAGCATTACTAAAGTAGTTCAAATGAGGATAAAGCAATAAATAAATGTGTTCTGTTCAGCCAGTTTCTGGGTGAGGCGGTAACCTCCATCACAGCATCAAATACAAGCTTTTGTTTTGCTTTTTTTAAGTTATGTAATTTGTGTGTGAGGATAGTTGGAACAGCAGATAGTATCAAATTTACATAAGAACGGTTGTTTCCAAATAAGTACTTGCTTAGCAGGTTTTGTTCTCTTTCTGTTTTTAAATTGCTCGGTAACAACAATCTGTTTATTTTGTTTCAGTTTAGTTTCACTTGTATACTACATGATCTAAATGATACATTATGTATTATACATGTGTATTAATAAACAAGATGTGAAAGAGATAAAAGCCATAAAACCCCAGAGGAAAAAAATAAACAGAAAATGTGTAAGTTAGTTTTTGCAGATTTTGGACTCCCTGCAGAATAGAAAACAATAAAAAGAAATAATTGATAAAAAAAAGAAAAAAGGCACACACCCTTGTTAAAATGCCAGGTTTCTGTGAAGGAAACAAATGAAACTTTGATATATAATTTCAAAAAGTTTTCCCATTAATTTTGCAACATGTCCTGCACAACTGAACGAAAAACAAATTATTAGAAAGAAATTAGATATAATACCTAAAAGGGCGTAGAAAGCTTGTACCCTTATGCTAATATTTTACTGAAGCAAGTTTTGATTCATTTTCAGCATTCAGTCTTTAGTTCATACCTGCCATCAGTTAGCGTGAATCTGATTACCTTAATATAAAGTTCAGCTGTCATAGTAGAATTTTTGGGACCTTTGCTCATTAGCATCTTTTTGCTAAAGCCATAGTTTGCAAATAGGTTAAAATGTTTAAAAGGACAGTAGTGTTCAGATGTATCAATCAGGAGAAAGGTTCAAAAAAGTCCACTGTATTGTAAATACACCGTGGCACAGTGAAGACAGTCACTGATAACTGGAGAAGACTTAAACAACTGGAAATTTGTCCAGAACCGATGAAAAGAAGAGCCCAGAACTGGTCAGTGAGGTCACCAAGACCTCAACATCAACATGGACCAAGGAGTGGGGTTTGTCTTTGTTTATGCATTTGGCAGATGATTTTATCCAAAGGGGTTACAGCATAAAATTAGTTTTTCCCCCAAAAAGGAGGGCTGACTAAAATCTCTCAAAAACCTTGTTGGAAAATGTGTTATGACTCGATGAAACCAAATTTACACCTTTGGCCCACAGTTTTATACAAGGTATGTGGGGCACAAAGGCACCACTGCACATTACTGAACCACAGTAAAACACAGTGGTGTCAGCATCATGCTCTGGGGTTGGTTATTTCCAGTTAAAACAGCGTTTTTTTTTGTCATGGTGGATGAAGCAATGAACAGTCCCAGATACCAGTTTTACGAGGATTAGGTGTTCAGCACTCGTTTATCTGCCAGAGAGCTGAAGATGATGATTGATTTCATTTTTTAGCACATGTATGTGATGTTCTCCGGACTCCAGGTGACTCATCTGAACAGGTGGAGGACAACAGATGTTTGGAGAACCTTTGCGAGTTTGAGTGGCCAAAGATTATCAGGTCAGGAGTCAAGCCAAAGAGACTTGAATGCTGTAATTAAACCATAAGGAGCTTCAACAAAGTATTAGTTCAAGTGTGCACACACTTGTGCAACTAAGTTATTGCAGCTTTTTAACTTTTTTTTAAAAACTGTTTTCTTTTTACAGCTTTGTCTTTAAACAAGGGTGTTTACATGGAAGGGGGCACGGTGGAACAGTTGGTCCTGGGTTCAAGTCCTGGCCTGAGGTCTTTCTGCATGAAGTTTGCATGTTCTCCCCGTACATGTGTAGATAGTCCAGTTTCCTCCAGTCCAAAAACATGACTGTTGAGTAAATGGTCTCTCAGTTGCCCTTAGGTGTGACTGCGTGCATGGTTGTTTGCCCTGCGTGGATAAGCAGGTATAGACAGGTGAATGGGAACAGCATGAAACAGTCTGGAAGGCAATTCTTTTCATTTAGATGTGAGCAAAGTGGAAATCAAACACATTCGGACACAAGTGTAGTACCCACAACTGTTTGCTTCAATGTAACCTTTTGTGACGGCTGAAAATAAGACAGTTACGCAATATTTCTTATTAATAAATAATAGGTGTTATATTTACAGACCTAAGCTGACTTTCACTCGTGTGTTTAAGAGCCAGTTGCACAACACACACAATCTGATGTAGCAATGTTGTTGCAGCAACTCTGAAAAACTCCAAACTCTGACATGTAATGAAACGTCTGGCTTCACGTGCTGCAACTTTAACACTGTAGTTCCCGTAATGTTGTGGACCTGATGGCACCACCTTACTGACGTTTTCTGCCTGGAGGCATCTTAGTTTGTGTCCAGATCATGAATCACAAAAGCGTCCGAGTCAGAATAGTTCAGTACCAGTTCCAAAACTGCCTCCCTGCTGGGAAAGAAGCCACTATAGTTTTGATTAGATGTTTAGATGTTGCTGAAACATGTGACCACTCATTATTCAGCAGAACAGTTAGTTCTCTGTTGTTTTGTCGGATTCTTTGCTGACACACAAACATATTAAATGTGCTGGAGATAGAAAATAATCTCTCTGTCTGAATTCTTAGAATAAAACAGGACAAGGCCAAATCAAAGGCCTTACCTTCTCTTTTCTTTAAGTATCTGTGTTAAGTGTTGATATCTTTTTTTGTGTTTTTGTTAAAACAAAACAAAAAACTCAAGCTCAGTCAGATTGGATGGAGAGCATCTGAGTACATCGGTTTTCAGGTCTTGCCACAGGTTCTCGATTGTATTTAAATCTGGACTTTGATTAGGTTATTCTTACACATGCATAGACACTGATCTAAACCAAAGAGTGCAGTTTTGATCTCATTTGACCAAAGCACTTTCTTCTACATGGATTGTGGAGCATCTTATGGCCTTTCTTTCCACAATCACTGTCTTGCCACTGTTTCATAAAGGCCATGTTTTTAAAATGCATGACTAATAGTTGCACTATCAAAAGATCCTCCTATCTGAGGATCTCTGCAGCTCCCCCCGAGTTACCAAGGCCCTCTTGATTGTTTGCCTGCTTCTCCTTGCTTTGAACTTCTCTGCTGTTTTCTCCCTGACCTGTCTGCTATGTTCCTTGGTCTTCATGATGCTCTTTGTTCACTAATATTCTCTAACAAGCCTCTGAGACCTTCACAAAATAACCGGATTTAAACTGAGGCAACATTACAAATTGGCCCACAATTATGCACTACACTAACCCAATTAAACTCGTTTAAGTTTGTGGTTGCAATGTGGCAAAATGTGTAAATAAGAAAAAGTGTCAGTATTTTAGCAAGGCACTATTTCTTTTTTTAATGCCGGCCCTGTGATGCTCTTGCAGTCTGTCCAAAGTGCCCCCAGTTCTGTAGCAATGAACAGGACTAACCAGGTCTAGTAAATCAATCTATAGTTTATTGTAGATGCATTCAATTCTTATTGCAATCTTTGAGTTGGCTCTCTTCAGTAATCATTGTCCTCAAATTTTCCAAACTCCCAATTCCCAGGCTTAAGCCAAAAAACAAAAACGTTTCTAACTTCCATCAACAACAGCTGCACAATAATAAGGCCAAAACACAATTTATTTTTTATTTTATTTTCAGATCACATTTGGAGACTGACTTGTAAAAAATAAATAAAAAACAGCTCGTTGTCTGACTGGTTTCTGACTACAGCTACAGTCATCTAATGACCTTTGCTTCCAAAAAAACATCAGATTTTAGTTTTAAAAAGAAACCAAATTCAAGTTTCTATCAATAAAATATATGAAAGAATTTTTTTCTTAATTCAGCTCACATTCAGTATTTCACCTCGAGCTGCATTCATAGTGTTTTTACTTTTAGACACCAAACATAGGAGAAAAAAGGACATGAATTTAGCCTTACCAGCTATAAAGCTCTGAAGTTGAGCTCGTCTTAAGAACTGAGAATAATCTAGAGAGACTCCAGATGTCTTACTGGAGGGTCATTTGTTCCCCAATGCTAATCATGCGGGGGCTTTCTCTCTTCACTAGTGTGTCCGATGGGTGGAGGAGCCACCAGGCTGTACAGCACCCTGACTCAGACGTTCAGCGGCAGCAGCTCACCCCTGTCCATTCCTCCGTCCTACCTGAGCCCCCACCAGCCCGCTCTCACAAACCTGGATTCAGATTTCTGTCTGGTAAACACATCTTTTGACTTTTGACCTGCCTGTGTTTCCCTGGTCCTAAAATGCTCTGTCCTCCTGGAAAAGGTGCACTGACAATGGTTATTATTTGGAGACCTCTTTCTGCACATAAAACTGAATGAAATGTCTCGTGTGTTTCTGGGAGCAGCAGAAGGACTCTCCCATATGCCCCCTTGATTCAGTGGAGCTGCTCCAGCAGTGTGAAGAGGCCCTCAGGGACCAACCTCCTCGCCTGCACAGGAACTTTGTTTACATCAATGATGGAGATGGTGTTGCCAGCAGCCCCATCAGGGTGATGCAGTGGAACATCCTAGCCCAAGGTAGATGGTTTTTTTTCAAACTGGCATTTATCAGCTCCTCTAACAAAGATAGGTTTATTTAGGAAATGTTGGGCCTTCAAACTGTGCGTCTGACATTATTTATAAGTTTGTTTGCTGTATTCATAACCCGAGGCACGTTATCTGCCCAGGTGAAGCTAGAGCAGCGTACTCTGAGGATTTGGTTCAGTCACAGACCGTTTCTTATCTGCTGCCCCCAAGTGGCTATAAAAGCCAGAACCTTGCAAAATTATTTACATCCCTTAAACGTTTTCACATTTTGTCACATTACACTTATAAACTGTTTCATTTTATTTAATTTTATTGCAGTATCTTTGTGATTTGTGTTTGCTAACGTTTAGCTGTTTACAGAAACAGGTAGCAGTGATCTTTAAGTCAGGACATCTTTAGAAACCCTTCGGTCTGTATCTGTGGTGTTTGCCAGCTCATACCTCCCTCCTTCCTCTGACCCTCAGCTCTGGGTGTAGGGGCAGACAATTTCGTCCGGTGTCCCTTGGAGGCCCTGAGCTGGTCCCGAAGGAAGAACCTCATCCTGGAGGAGATTCTGGCCTACCGACCCCACATCCTATGTCTGCAGGAAGTAGACCACTACTATGACACCTTCCAGCCGGTTTTGGCCAACCTGGGCTACAGCAGCCATTTCTGTCCAAAACCCTGGTCTCCATGCTTAGATGTAGAGGGCAACAGCGGTCCCGATGGCTGTGCCCTCTTCTTTGATGAGGCTCGATTTGAGCTCCTGGACAGTGCGAGCATCAGACTGTCAGCCATGATGATCCCCACTAATCAAGTAGGTATCATGTCTTTCTTTTGTCCCGTGAAGAATAGAACCTTATTAACATGGTGCACCTTCTGCCTCAGGTTGCCGTGGTGACGACTCTGCGTTGTCGAAGCACTGGCAAGTATGTGTGCGTTGCTGCGACCCACCTAAAAGCCCGTTCTGGCTGGGAGTGGCTTCGCAGCGGTCAGGGGTCAGATCTCCTCTGGCACCTTCAGAATCTGGTCCAGGAGCTCGTTGGCTGCAACTCTAATGTCCAAGTACCTCTGCTGATTTGTGGCGATTTCAACGCAGTCCCATCGGAAGAGGTGTACCGACGTTTCGCCACTTCACCTCTAGGTTTGGACTCTGCCTATAAGAAGCTCAGTCAGGATGGTGCGAGCGAGCCAGAATACACGACATGGAAGATCCGAGGCACAGGGGAGTGCTGCTCCACTCTGGACTACATCTGGTACACTAAAGGCACGCTGAGAGTGGACGCCGTTTTGGACATGCCGGACGAGGAGCAAATCGGACCCAACAGGCTTCCATCCTACAGTTACCCGTCTGACCACCTCTCTCTGGTTTGTGACTTCAGCTTTAGGGAGAAGGAATGAGAGGGCCGGCAGATGGGAAAGGTTGATGCCCTGGAGTTGAGGTGTACTCCCCTGCTTCACAGAAGGCCAGGATGCTACATGTGAGCGAAAGGGTAAAGATGTGAAGACAGGATGGCTTGAAACCAGAGAGTGAAGTGACTGAAATGTTTAAAAGTGCTGAGGTTGAAGAGATGTACGTCTTCAGACACGTCTTCCTCCTAAGTCTACACCAGTCAGTTTTCTACACCAGCTTACCGGCTTCTACCTTCATCTGCAGTCAAGCAGCTCATACATGAACTGTAATTTTTTCACTAAATGCTGATAATACTGTTTCATACAACCATCGCATAATAATGAAAGAAAATAGTGTTTTTGCAAGATTCCTTGTGCAGTTTACAGCTTTTTTGAAGCATTAAGTCTTGCAAAGGATTTATCGTACATGTCCTGATATTTTATGAGAATTTCAGTATGAAAAACCCCTATAAGCATTTGGTATCTGTCTACGATTTTTCTTAGTATTGCTATGCCAACAATATTTAGCATTAATAGAGATGCACCAAGAAACGACCAGAATTGCACGATTTTTTTCTTTGTCAGCCCTGATCGGTGATCCGGCTGATCAGAAAGATCTGCTGTCGCACCAAACCAGAACCACTAACAGGCTGCACTTGCAGCACTGTTGTGGTGTGGAAGCCATTTCTGAAGGCCGACCTGAATTCACAGTCAGGTAGTGAAAGCTGATCTGAAATCGAAACTGGCTAAAACCTGCATTGGCAGGTCAAAGTCTTAATGAGCTGATCGGTGCATCTCTACTAGGTAGTCAAAAGGTTGCTCTAGCTGTCAGAACATTCAGGGAAAAACCTGAGCAATTTTTCTTATTTAGAATCTTCTTTATAGCTAAAAATATTTTACAATTTTAGTTCTGTTGAATCAAGGCAAACTGAAGGGTAAAACATGCAGAGAAACCAAAGACTCATTGTTCTTCTGATAAATGTTATCAAGTTATGAACCTTAGGTCAGGTTTGCTCACACTGCATTTATCTCTGTGACAAATACATGGAAGGTAAAGTTACCGAAATGTTCGACTTCAAAACCCTCAAAGCAAGAAATAAACACACAGGTGCCAACTGTGTATTTCAGTAAAATCTACTTTAATACACTTTGAAACAAGAGTACAACAAAATAGAATATGCTTCAAATGTTGAATATACAAACGGTTCAGTCTGAACACAGACAATCTTCCCTCTATTGAAATGTCGGACATGTCGGTCGAACATGGCATTGACCCTCTGTTTATAAAGTGGTTACAAGTATATATTCTCTGCAGCCATTTTGCATAATTTGATGCCTTTTACGAATATCGAAATAATGAATACCGACTTTAATTGAATTCTTTTTCTTTAAAAGATGTGGCTGCATGCATTGGCTCAGATTCATGTTTCATTATTGCATATACATGCAGCATGACTGCAGAACATTCTGCACTAAAAAGTAACAAATTATAAGGATCTAAATCCATTTTCCACATGTAGACTGGGAGGGTTTAAAAGATGCTGAAGGACACACTGCTAGCAATCCGCAGACAACTGGAAACCTACAGCAGCATCGACAGTCAGACCGAGGCAGAGAAATAAAAAAACAATCCAAACAATTCAGTTTTAATAATACTGTGCATGGTACAAAGTATCAAAAAAAAACAAAAAAACCAGCTTACTGTTCAAAATTTCAAATTAAAACCTAGGGCCATACTGTTACCGTTAGCTCTGTAAACTGCAAAGATATATATATATAGTTATATAAATATATACAAACATGACTGATATCGTTCCTTATGATGACCCATAGCTCCTTCCTCTCAGCGCTGCTCATGCTTTCTTCACACAGTGATACAAATTTAACAAGAAAATGCTGGTTTTGAACATCAGTAGAAATTAACTCTTAAAAGGAAAACCATTTTACACTCATTCTGTTTTTAATCAACATTTTTGGTTGGTTGCAATCCTTTGTTTTGTGTTTTTTTCTTCCTTTTTTAGTGTTGCAGTTTAATGTTTTTCCTCAATCGGACTCTGTGATCCGTTATGTAGTGATCGAGGTTGGTCCCGTTACTTTCTCCTAACAAGATCCCTCAAATGTGTGCAGGGCTCCGTTCACAGCACCTACAGAGGTTCCGCTGCCGTTCTGAGGGAGGCCGAGCGACCGGGTTTCTCGGCAGTGACGGGGGAGATGCGAAGACACGTTCAGGAGTTTTAAAAATTGTCCTTCAAGAGTGCTGCTTATTACAATTTAAAAAAAACAAAAAACTTCAGAAATGTAAAAACTGACCTTCTCAGGTGGTGAGAAAGGAAAGAAGAGATGTCTGTATCTTAACACTCAGGCTCCTCTGTCTTTATTGTACGTGGAGCTTCCAGTTTCACAACCACCTCAGCGTCTGTGGTCTCTGATTGGACGTTCTGAATAGTCTTTGGATTCACTTGGTTCTGCTGGACTGTCAGAGGAACTTGCACAGCCTGGACCTGCACTCCTGGAGCCTTCAGCTTCTCTACCGTAACTCCTCCTGGTCCACCAATCACCAGCTCTGAGCCGTTGATGACGCTGCCGATGACGCGCGGCTGTGCCGCAATGCTCTGACTTACAGTTTGGCCGCAGCTGACGCTTCCTGGCTGTGACACCATCAGAGTTTGCGGTTGTGCCTGGCTCGGCACGGTGAGCCTCATCACCTGCGCCCCCGGCGTGACGCTGACGGGAGCGAGGGCTCGGACCGTCAGGGGGCTTCCGAGGAGGCTGATGCTCGTTGGCGAGGCGGCCACGTTGGGTTTGTTAGCGCTCGAGGACGTCTGGAGCTGACACTGGGTTAACTGGTGGGCTGGGATGGTGATGATCTTGGCCAGTTGGACGGTGATCTTGTCTCCGTTCTCCGCTGTAGCCGGTACCATTGTTGGGATAGTCTGGATCACAACCTTAACATAAAATATCAACTTTAGCACATTTTCCTGAAGCACATTTTCACAAGAGTGGAAAAAAAGATGTATTCACATCCTTTTAACCGTCGCATCCACAGAACCAACACTTCAACATATTTTATTAGGATTTTATGTGGTTTTCCGTTGTACAAGATTTTAAAAACAATTTTCCTTTTACGTCACAATGATTTTGTGTTCATCAATCACATAAAACCACAACAAAATACTAATGTTCAAGGGTATTGCTACTTATAAAAGGGCTCTGTGTCTAGGATTTGTTAAATCAAATTTTGGTTTAAGTTTTGCAACAAAATAACAAAATCATAGATGAATAGGTGGCAGAAAACGAATGACCGAAGAAGATGTTTTTCTAGAAAGTGAAGCAGCATGTCTGTGGAAATTTCCACATCTACACACCTTCTGTTGTGAATTAGGATTAGCAGCCGCAGTGACATGAGACGCGTTAGTGAGGAGGGTGGTGCGCCCGCCGGCCACCGTCGTCCCTGCTGGCTGCTGCACGGCGACGGTAGAGATCTTCTGGCCCAGAGACGTCATTACAACAGGCACCTGCATCGCCACGCGAACCGTCCTGTTGGCAACACATTGAAAAAATAATCCAACTTGGGAATCAGTGTATAATTAGGTCATTTCAAAAATATTTGCATTAGCTGTGACATCACAGTGTAAGCTTTGGTCTCCTAGCAGGCGTCTGACCTCGGTGCTGTGGCATTGGGGATCTGGCTCATGGTCTGGCTCACATCGGGCGCTGCAGAAACCGTCACTATCCTCGGGGCTGCCGCCATCACCGCTGATCTGCTTACTGCGGCGGCAGGAGTTGGGAATACAACGGGTCGGTTGGAGCCCCGCAGGATGTTGGGTCTCCTCGGGGATGACTGCTCAGAGTTCTGGAGCAACCTGGCAGACGGCAGAGGAACGCGCTCGTAGGACTGTGACTCTGAGCTCATTAGGTCATCAGGAGAAGACACATCTGCCTTGTCTTCATCGATAATGACTATGTTTTTGGGCATATCTTTGAACTGGTAAACCAGCCGCTGACCCTCCACTTTGGCGAGGATTCCACGTTGGTAGTAATATCTGAAGTAGGAGGAATTATAAAGATTTGAAGTGTTCATTTGATCCAAAATGTAAAAAAAAAATAATGAAGCCTAAATCCGTCTGAAAGTGGTTACCTGAGCGCCCGTCCCATGGTCTCGTAGTTCATGTCTGGTTTATTCTTGTGTTTGCCCCAAAGCTTGGATACAGCCTTGGAGTCAACTAGTTTGAAGATGCCCTTCTCCCTCTGGGTCCACTTGATGTACCTGGGACAGGTGTTTTTATCCTGGAGGAGGTCCAACAGGAACTCCCAAAGATACGTGGTGCTACCTGCTGAAGGTCAAAGTGATGTTAGCTCACTACTAAACACATTGGGGCTAAATATGCTCATCGACAGTGTTGTGAAGTAGTATTTGCCCCATTCCAGATTTCTTCTGTGTTTGCTTTTTGGTTGCACTAAAATGTTTCAGAACAAACAAATGTTTATATCAGTCGAACAACCTGAGTTAATACTCATCCTTAACAAAATCAGCGTTTGTGTTTATTCTGATTATATTTGTCTGATATTAAAACTGGTTTGATCTGAAACATTTAGGTCTAACAAAAAAAAGAAAAAGAAACTACAATAAAAGAAATGTGAAAAGGGGAGAAACACTTTTTCACAGGACTGTATAATGTGCCAGCTGAAGTCGGTGAGATACATTTGCCCTCTCTTGGTTTCTTCTTGAAGCTGAGCTCCGGTGTGCCGTTGGAAATGGACGACTGGGGCGTCTTCGTTTTCCGTCCAGCTACAACGGAAACATTTTAAAGAGGTCACCTTGATGTAAACGGCTGTGTTAAAATAATAGCGACGTGTCTAAAACAGTGAGTGAACCCTTTTAATGGCTTTTATTTCCATACTCATCCATCAGGAATTCTGTTCCAAATTTAAAACATGAGGGACATTAGGCTGTTAAAAAACAGCAGCGTGTGTATTTTCTGTTTCAAAGTCAAACATTTGCTATATAAACTGGTAAATGATTCAAGATTTAGCTTCCTAGGAATCACACTGTGTAACCGCTGTTCCCGAGAACGGCTTCAGATCCGCGTGGCATGGAGTCGACATGTGAACAGGTCTTCCAGCCCAGGACGACTGAACACATTGCACAGGTATCCTGCATGTCTTGGCGATGCCACCCCACATCATTTCTATTGGATTAAGGTCCAGGGATTGGGCTGTTTGCTCCATAATGTTAATGGTCCACAGAATGTGGTACCATTCCTCTTTAGGCCAGGAGGTGCATTCTTTGACAAACGTGACCTCTTTAGCTTCTGTTTTGCAGGGGCTTCTTACCAATAGTTGAGCTTTACAGGCATTAAATAGTTACAGCGCTCACAGGGAACAGTAGAGCTTTGATTATCCTGGAGCTGATCATTGGCTGAGTCTTTGCCATTTTTGATTCTTCTGTTTTCTTCCATGTCTTTTTGGTTTTTAGTTTCCTTATTAAAGCATTTAAGATCATTTTAGCTGATCGACATTCTCAGCACTTTTTTTTGTTTAATCACAGTATGCCGTTCTTCTGAACCATGTCTGGAACAACCTGTTTAATTCAGATTTTTAGTGGAATGGACCATATCTAACACATACAACATCTGCAGCCTTTGTTCTTAAATAAAGGCGAAGGTTCACAGAATCAAGGAGCATTTAACGCCACACTGCTATCATTTTCAACACACCTCTTTTAGTTATCGGTTCAGTTACACAGCATATACAGGTCCTTCTCAAAATATTAGCATATTGTGATAAAGTTCATTATTTTCCATAATGTCATGATGAAAATGTAACATTCATATATTTTAGATTCATTGCACACTAACTGAAATATTTCAGGTCTTTTATTGTCTTAATACGGATGATTGTGGCATACAGCTCATGAAAAAACAAAATTCCTATCTCACAAAATTAGCATATTTCATCCGACCAATAAAAGAAAAGTGTTTTTAATACAAAAAACGTCAACCTTCAAATAATCATGTACAGTTATGCACTCAATACTTGGCCGGGAATCCTTTGGCAGAAATGACTGCTTCAATGCGGCGTGGCATGGAGGCAATCAGCCTGTGGCACTGCTGAGGTCTTATGGAGGCCCAGGATGCTTCGATAGCGGCCTTTAGCTCATCCAGAGTGTTGGGTCTTGAGTCTCTCAACGTTCTCTTCACAATATCCCACAGATTCTCTATGGGGTTCAGGTCAGGAGAGTTGGCAGGCCAATTGAGCACAGTGATACCATGGTCAGTAAACCATTTACCAGTGGTTTTGGCACTGTGATCAGGTGCCAGGTCGTGCTGAAAAATGAAATCTTCATCTCCATAAAGCTTTTCAGCAGATGGAAGCATGAAGTGCTCCAAAATCTCCTGATAGCTAGCTGCATTGACCCTGCCCTTGATAAAACACAGTGGACCAACACCAGCAGCTGACACGGCACCCCAGACCATCACTGACTGTGGGTACTTGACACTGGACTTCTGGCATTTTGGCATTTCCTTCTCCCCAGTCTTCCTCCAGACTCTGGCACCTTGATTTCTGAATGACGTGCAGAATTTGCTTTCATCCGAAAAAAGTACTTTGGACCACTGAGCAACAGTCCAGTGCTGCTTCTCTGTAGCCCAGGTCAGGCGCTTCTGCCGCTGTTTCTGGTTCAAAAGTGGCTTGACCTGGGGAATGCGGCACCTGTAGCCCATTTCCTGCACACGCCTGTGCACGGTGGCTCTGGATGTTTCTACTCCAGACTCAGTCCACTGCTTCCGCAGGTCCCCCAAGGTCTGGAATCGGCCCTTCTCCACAATCTTCCTCAGGGTCCGGTCACCTCTTCTCGTTGTGCAGCGTTTTCTGCCACACTTTTTCCTTCCCACAGACTTCCCACTGAGGTGCCTTGATACAGCACTCTGGGAACAGCCTATTCGTTCAGAAATTTATTTTTGTGTCTTACCCTCTTGCTTGAGGGTGTCAATAGTGGCCTTCTGGACAGCAGTCAGGTCGGCAGTCTTACCCATGATTGGGGTTTTGAGTGATGAACCAGGCTGGGAGTTTTAAAGGCCTCAGGAATCTTTTGCAGGTGTTTAGAGTTAACTCGTTGATTCAGATGATTAGGTTCATAGCTCGTTTAGAGACCCTTTTAATGATATGCTAATTTTGTGAGATAGGAATTTGGGGTTTTCATGAACTGTATGCCAAAATCATCCGTATTAAGACAATAAAAGACCTGAAATATTTCAGTTAGTGTGCAATGAATCTAAAATATATGAATGTTAAATTTTCATCATGACATTATGGAAAATAATGAACTTTATCACAATATGCTAATATTTTGAGAAGGACCTGTATAAATGTTGGCTCTGCTCCTACTAAACAAGACAAGAAAATGTTTGTCATGCACAAATATAATTTCAACAAAAACAGTTATTGATCAGGTTAATGATGTTGGACAACTATTTTGAAAACGACCTCAGATCAATGTGGGCTAAAAACCCAATGGCTCTAGCTAACCATTAGAGGGGGCTCTTACATATTAGGTTGGGAGTTTATAGTCCATGTTTTCAGGTTTCAGCACCAACACTAACATTTAAAATACTAATCGTAACTCAGACAGTGTATGCAAAAAAAAAGAAAACCTTTTCTACTGCTGACTTGAAAGAAGATGCTACGTTTGTGTACCTCGCTTCCTCCTGACAGGCTCGTTGTCGGGTTCTGGCTCTTCCAGGGAAGTGACCATCTCTTCCTCCTCCTCCTCGTCCTCCTCGCAGCAGTCCTCAGTGGTTATCTCCACCTCTGTTTCTGCAATCACGTCAGGCCGCATGGCAGCGTGGAGGAAGTCTGGAGCAGCTTCACTTTGTGGGGTAAAATCTTCTGACGGAGAAATGTAATAGTAGTTTTAAAGGAAAGTTCGTTAAAGCGTTCCAATTTCTTGAAGACTCCTGTTTATTTATTATTCCAAGAACATATACAACAATGTACTGGACTATTTCTGTATTAGTAATAGCAAAATAACAATCAGGGGATAACAGACTCCACTCACCTGGGCTGCGGTCTTCTCTGAGGCTAGATGGTGAGTCCATGTGTAGCAGAGCTTCTGCAGCCTCAATGGTTTTATCAGAGCAGTGGACATTGCTGTAACCAGAGGCCTCCACTACAACACAAACAAAGAATTAGTTAACAAAGCAAAGCTTGAAGCATCCTAAGATATTTGTGAAGCAGAAGGATGCATTATTTCAAACATTTTTACAGATAAACCACCTTTCAGTCCGATTACAGCGAGCAGGATCCTTGGGGTATGTCTCTACAAGATCAAGTCTTGCCCATTCTTTGTGAAATTTCCCAAACTCAGTCAAACTAGATGGAATTACCTCTGAACATCAATTGTTGCCACAAATTCTCTAACAAATTTAGCTAAGGACTTTAACTAGGCCCATCTAACACATAAATATGCTTCCAATGAAACCGTTCCATTGTAGCTCCTGCTCTATATTTAAGGTTGTCTTATCCGGTACGAATGAATTCCTGAATATCCATCTATCTTCCCATCAACTCTGTTCAGTTAACCTGTCTCTGGTGGAGGAAATCATCCCCGCAGCATGATGCTGCCACTACTTTCAACTGTGGGGATGATGTGCTCAAAGTGATGTGCAGTTTTTATCCATGAATATTATTCTAAATGTAAGCAAAAAAGGTCCAGTTTTGTTCTCATCTAACCAGAGCACCTTTATCCAGTTGTAGTTTTTAGTTGTATCCCCTACATGTTTGTGGTAAACTGCAAGTGGATTTTTAAAATGGCTTTCTTAGCTCAACTTAATAATCCTATTAATTAAACTGTCAGGTAGGTGCTCTCTGCGTCAATCTGCAGCATATACTGTTGTTTAGTAAAAGGTCAGGGGGCACGTGTGCATGTGCACAGATGTGTTCACTCCGTCTGTTACACGGTGAGACCATTTGAAAAGTCCATATTCTAAAACAGCAGTAGATTGTGAATAGGGACAGTATGGCCATCGTGAACATACAGTAGAACATTTTACAGAATGCAATCATCCATTTGCAAATCACGAAATGCTACCCTTCAGTGACACCATGCAGAAATATTTATTAGCAACAGAACACCAAGTTTGATTCTGATTCTTTCAAAAGTAGTATGATTTCTCCAGGAATGTAAAACTGAGGCATTGTTGAAGGAAGTCTGGACTCCACTGGGACCCTGAGATGGACCCCGAGGCACCTGCTGTTGTTGTCAATCACCGGTGGGAAACCTGAGATAAGCATTACACCCTGTCCATGTTTGGGTATCTAACAGTGCAGGGGAGAGAAACAGGCTATCTTTAGACAACTGCATTCATTCAGTTCTTGTAACAAAGAGACTGAGCTGGCAGCCATCGCTAAAATACTCCCCTCAAAATCTTTACCTTTTTATTAAATCCTCTGGTGTTTAAATCGGTATTAATAAAAATGTGCGTTCAATATAAGATGTGAGCATAGAGTTGCAATAATCATCTCCCTGGAAGTCCGACAAAAAGTAGTTCTGCCTCTGACGACTTCCGTGTTTACAGTCCTCATTATTTCCCTCCAGTTCTCCTAGAAGAAGCTCACAAATCCCCCTGTCACTCAACACCCGTCGCGGCCCCCCATTGGTTCGTGCAACAGCTAAAAACCCGCCCCTGCTGAAACCTGATTGGACGCTTGTAGGGGAAGAAAGCGAGTGCAGCCAGACCATCCCACGCGTCCAACAAGGAGGCTGCGAAAAACACGATTAACGATCATAGGATCAACATATAAAACCTCAAGAAATAGGGGACATCCCGACCGAAAGAGGGACAGAAATCTGAGCTCATAGGATCAGAATTTACCAAACGAAAAATATAGGGCCTACTTTTCAGGGAGTGTTTCTCCATTCACTTTAAAAAAATAAGCAAGTGTATTTGCTTCCCGCAAAAAGCACGTGTAAACAATTACATAACATCTTCATATCTCGTAGTTGAACAGTACAAATAAATTGACATGTCCTTCCGCCTCAGACAGCGTGGCAAAGACAACAACTATACACTTCCTGGTTGTGCAGCGCCAAACCGTTGTTCACCTTCATCGAGCTGCGGGAAAAACCAACCAAAACATGCAAAACATGCTTTATGCACACAGCTATCTGCGGGCGCACACGGACACATCCAGCTGCAAGCTTTCCTTCGTTTTTAAAGCGGGCTTGAGAACCGCCGAGCAACGCCATGCAGGTTGCGACCAAGGTGATCACTTCCTGATCGCTTCGCCGCGGCGGGCGGGCCGAAGCGACGCGCTTCCACCCTCAAAACAAAAGCCGCCCGTCAGCCACAGCTCTAAAGTCGGAGTTCTCAATAAAGTAGAACCACCTTACCGGCTCTGATGAGCAGATCGAGCTGGTTTGCGTGCCCCTCATGCTGTGAAGTCGCCATGTTTCCCCCTCTCGCTGCAGATTCACATTGACTTCTCACTGCTTGGATTACTCCGCAGCTAAAGTGAAATCTCAACGAGACGAATCACGCCAGCATGTGTGTGTCCCTCCGCGAGCGACACAGGAAATCCTCCTTTCGCCCTCCCTCTGCTGCGTAGCTCATACGTCAAATATAGCTGCAGTTTTGTTTGTTTTTTTCCTCCCACAACTTTATTTCATTTCAGCATCTAACGCATAACTACCATCCGTCATTTTGAGAAAATAAATAAATGAAACATTTACACATTTGTATATTTGAAAATTTCCAATGACAGGAGCCTTCAGTTAAAATTGAAAAATAAATAAATAATCCAAGGAGTTAAAATACAGATCTTACTGAAAGCGTGTTCTGAAACAAGGCTGCAACAAGCACAACCAGAAATGGATGAAGTGCTTACAACCTAATTACAAATCTAGAGATTCAATAGTCAGGCTTTTATTGACTGATTTACAGTTCCATTTTGTAATAACCACTATGTTACATAAGGGAAAAATTAGCAACAGGTTTGTTGAGAAAAAGAGCAGTTTTGACTCCAATAGAAAATAATGGAATAACAATAATATTCCCACTTATGCATTAAAGCACATAACCCTGAAAAACAGTGTGGACTACAAGTAATTAGCTGATTTATTTTTAGACCAAAAATGGTAAAAGTTCTTAGTTTTGATGCATTCAAGGAATACCTGAAGAAAAACAAAGGATCTTTCAGTGTTAGTCCTGACAAGCAGGGGAAAACTGGTTGATTCAGATCTCTGGCTAACTGATCGGTCCATCTCTACACAAATCAGTTTGCGTTTATTCATAAAGCCAATAGAAAACATCCCCTGAAGCAGATAGAAATTTACATACATTCAATACAAAACATTTCCCTACCAAAAAAAAAAATCTGTAAATGCTCAAAAAGTACCAAATGGCAAAAGGACAAAATAACCAGCTCATGTTAATACAAAAAACTATGAAAAATTATATTTCATAGTCAAAGTGGCTAAATTAAAAGCTACTGTGTGAATAAGTGTGTGCATGGTTGTTTGTGTGTTGCCCTGTGATGGACTGGTGACCTGTCCAGGGTGTACCCTGCCTCTCGCCCATAGACTGCTGGAGATAGGCACCAGCTCCCCCGCGACCCACTATGGAATAAGTAGTAGAAAATGACTGACTGACTGACTGCTTTTCTAAATTAACCATAGCAGAAATAGTTCCACGGAGTAGCCTAGCAGTTTACGTATTTGGTGACCAGCAAACTGCTTTAGTGAATTAAAAATGTAAATAATTTAGATTTCTTTTACTAAATGGGGAAAAACAATTCCTGGTGATCAACTTTTATTCTGCCACGTATGCTCAATAAGATTTTGTAAAAAAAAAAGAAAAAAAGATTGCATTTGGAAACTACTGAATTCAGAAAAAAGCTGACATTATTGAAGAATTAATTATTAATCTATTAATTAACATTAAGTTAGTACATTTTCTGCTGTTTATGCGTCAACTATTTAAATGATATCCACAAGGTGGCGATCTAAGAACACTAAGACCTGTCAGCATTTACTGTCTGGTTTTTCACTTCCTTACAAAACTGTTAATACTGCTTGATCTTTTTCACATTTTGTCTTATTACAACCACAGAGTTCAGGATTCTATGTTTGACTGAGCTTGAGGTGTTTAGCTCATAAAACTGGACAAAAGGTCCAGTCTCTAGATGTGCAGAGCTGGAAGAGACATGCCTTCCATCTACTGAATTTTATTTGTAAATAAATTCGAAAACCGTGTACCAGTTTCCTTCCCCTCCACAATTATGCACTTCTTTTGTGTTGATCACATAATATCACAATGAAGTACACTGAGGCTTATGTAAGGTGACCTTTTCAAGGCCCTCTATGCGTGGCAACAGAGACTGGATGATCAGCTTGGCTCACATTCAATAAAACGAAATGCACTTTGAGAAAGTTAATGTCCCACCTCCTTCTCCTTCCGTCTCCACCTCCCGCATGACGTAGGCTTCATCCCCATACACCACCACCTGGGCGGAATAACCCTGCTCATCGACCAGGCTGGCAGTGGGCACCTCCTCCACTACAACAGCTGGGTCCTCATCAGCCTCCTCTATTTCCTCCAGCTCCTCGCAGACTTCCTCACCTTCACATTCATCCTCCACCTCTCCTTCAAGCTCCACATCAGCTTCATACACTGCTTCCTGCTGGGAGAAGTGGACAAAAAAAATGAGACAGAGTTTAAAATATAAAGCTAGTATTAGACAGGAATAAAGCTGGACTCTTCTCCAACAACCACCTGCTGAAGGTCTTCTTCAGCTGTGACATATTCCACCATCGTCCCACCGGTGTCAACCAGCACCACTGACGTCATGATTCATGCTCCCCGGAGATAAGGAGACACAGCCGCTCCTCGAAGTGATCTCTGCTAATGTTACGAACAGCAGCCACTGAAAGAAACAAGCAGATTAGATTGATGACGATTACAAATTAAATGCAACATACAGAAAAAAAAAAAAGATTTCCCAGACATTTCATATACAAACTGTAGGATGTAAACATGTTTACAGATCTTCCCAATAATTCCGAATTATCACTTTAATCAATAATCAGTACATTTAAAAAAAGATTTCCCTGTGCATTCGGCTGTGGGCTAAAGTCTTCCTAAAGGCAGAGACGTGATCTCCATCTCTCCCTAAGTGGCTTGTGCCCACAGGACATGCCTGTCTGCTGTTACAGGAAGAGAAGCACCGACGGAAAGCCAAGTCATTACATCAAACACAAGAACGCCGTCCAGACATGGCGAGCTGGAGCGACGGTAACAGTTGCTAGGAACCACGAGGCAGGTCTAGGTTCCGGTTCAATGGATCTAGTCATAGTAATAACTTTTAGTTACACCTTTAGGCTACTTGTCATCTAAACTTGCTCTACCTAGTTGAAAAGCACAGGAAGGGATTATTTAGAGCATGTTACAACAAAGCAAGAAACTATAGAACCCTTCACAAATACTGGCACACCTGGCTGCTATGGAGAGCCCAAGATGACTTTCAAGTACTTTAACTGTGAACATTGGAGATATATTAAATCACTTTAACTTCCTGCTCACTGTGCATTTTGGCAAAATAAACCTGGGTCCTCATCCAGCCTTGTTTGTCACACTTTCAGCTGTTTTAACTTGATAATTATTGCTGACTGTAGATCTGGGCCAGTCTAGGTGAGCAGCTGTTTTCTTGTGTTATGACTTATGTATACTGTTTTTTGTATTAGACAGTGTGCCTTCATTCACACCTTTGAGATACATCACATTCTTAATCCATAGGGTTTAACATGAAGTTGGCCCACCCTTTGAGGCTACAACAGCTTCAACTTTTCAACTTTTGTGTTCATGGGAATTTTTTGACTATGTCGTGCTGGTTGTAAGGCTTCGATGCATCTGATCGACCATTCCACGAAGCTCCCCATACACTGTTCCTCAGCCAACCCGAAGACCACATGAAGTTCAGATGTCTGTAGATCCTCTGCTGAAAGTTGGAGACCTCTGTGCACTATGTACCTCAGCTTTCCCTGACTCCGCTCTGATTTTACGTGGACTACCACCTTGTGTCAGAGATTCTTTTGTTCTAAATCCCTTCCTTTTTTGTTTTAAAACCACTAACAGCCGACTGTGGAATATTTAATAGTGAGGAAGTTTCCTGATTGGATTTGCACCTTTGGAATTTTGGTAATCTGCTATGGGATGTTTCACACCAATCAAGCATCAATTCATGGCCACCAGGGAGATGCTTTCCTCTTGCTCTGACAACCAATGGTTTAAAGTAATGTTCTATATTTTGCTCGTAGCATTCTGCTATGAAACGTGATTTCAATAAAGCCCACAGTGGCTTAGAGTGATTTTTGTTTGATCCGGTTAAAATCTGCCCAACATGAATCAAACGGGATCAGAACCAAAATAAACAGGAATGGGATGTGATACAAAGTTTTCCGTAAATATGCAAGATTTAAGCATTTTCATAAATATCACTATAATTTATAGAAATTTTTTACTACAAATAAAAATAAACTGATATGAAATGGTATAAGTGCATGGGTTCAACTGATGATTAGCTGATCTGACCCGGAACCATAATGACATGTTTTTCCTTTCCCATTTTGAAGGGTGGAAAAAAAAGAAACAGGCCTCTGTGCCACGTTACATTGAGACACCAGTGAAACTAGAAGTCATTGATTATTGATTAAAGGTTCCTAGGCTCCGAGATCAACCTAAAGGTCTCTAAAAGTCTATGTATAATGGCAATATTTTAGTTTAAATCATTATTATAACTTAATATCTCCAATGTTTTTCCCCCTTTTTAAACTTCTGAGTTTTGAAATCCAAATAATTTTTGAATGATTACAATTTATTGCAAATTATCCCTACAGTGTTATTTGGACTTGTACTCGTCGTCTTCCACTTATCTGGGACCAGGTCGCGGGGGCAGCAGACTCAGCAGAGACGCCCAGACGTCCCTCTCCCCAGACACCTCTTCCATCTCCTCTGGGGGGAGCCCAAGGCGTTCCCAGGCCAGCCGAAAGACATAGTCCCTCCAGCGTGTCCTGGGCCTCCTCCCGGTGGGACGTGCCTGGAACACCTCCCGAGGAAGGCGTCCAGGAGGCATCCGGTATAGATGCCTGAGCCACCTCAACTGGCTCCTCTCGATGTGGAGGAGCAGCGGCTCTACTCCGAGCCTCTCCCGGATGGCCGAGCTCCTCTCCCTATCTCTAAGGGAGTGCCCGGCCACCCTACGGAGGAAACTCATTTCAGCTGCTTGTATCCGAGATCTTGTTCTATCGGTCATGACCCAAAGTTCATGGCCATAGGTGAGGGTAGGAACGTAGACCGACGGGAAAATTGAGAGCTTTGCTTTTCGGCTCAGCTCTCTCTTCACCACAACGGACCGGCACAGCGCCCCCATTACTGCAGCAGCCGCACCGATCCGTCTGTCAATATCCCGCTCCATTTTTCCCCCACTCGTGAACAAGACCCCAAGACACTTAAACTCCTCCACTTGAGGCAGGAACTCCCCTCCAACCTGAAGAGGACAAGCCACCCTTTTCCGGTCGAGAACCATGGCCTTGGACTTGGAGGAGCTGATCTTCATCCCAGCCGCTTCACACTTGGCTGTGTTGTGGAATTTTCTTATCAAAGTGGGTAGAAGTTGACTCATAACAAGAGAAAATCCGGACTTTGTCTTATAAGTTTTATTCAAAGGCATTCAGCGTTTGAAGACCCTGACACTGAGGTTAGTCAGTGAAACAGAGCCCCGATCAACATTTACACACAGTATTTATACCAGAACATGACAGTGTTATCTCAACTGCAAAGAGTTTTAGAAATATGGCCCCTAGACCCTCCCCGGGTCGGAGTTAACAAAGTTATTTATGAGGGCACCCATCTACCTTCCCTTGAAATATACACTTCAGGAAGTGTTAACCATAAAACTCTCCAGCATTTGAATTTAGAGTCCATCTGCTCTAAATAACAGAACACTAATAAAACACAGAGGTCAGAGGAGAGAGGTGAAGGGAATATCAGAGCACTTTAAAAGAATTTTCCATTACAGCTGTGAACTGCCACAGCGCATGCTTGGCTAGAGGGGGCCAGCAGGACCACGTCATCTGAAAAAAGAAGAGACAAAATCCACTGGTCCCCAAACCAGACCCCCTCCGGCCCTTGGCTGCGTCTAGAAATCCTGTCCATAAAAGTTATGAACAGGACCGGTGACAAAGGGCAGCCCTGCCGGAGTCCAACATCAACCGGGAACAGGTCTGACTTAGTGCCGGCAATGCGGACCAAACTTCTGCTCAGCTCGTACAGGGACCGGATGGCCCCTAATAAAGGGCCCTGACTCCATACTCCTGGAGCACCCCCCACAGGGCATCACGAGGGACACAGTCGAATGCCTTCTCCAGGTCCACAAAACACATGTGAACCGGTTGGGCAAACTCCCATGAACCCTCGAGCACCCTGTAGAGGGTATAGAGCTGGTCCAGTGTTCCACGGCCGGGACGAAAACCACACTGCTCCTCCTGAAGCCGAGGTTCGACTATCTGCCGGACTCTCCTCTCCAATACCCTGGCGTAGGCCTTACCAAGGAGGCTGAGGAGTGTGATCCCCCTGGAGTTGGAACACACCCTCCTTCTTATGAAGGGGGACAACAACCCCAGTCTGCCAGTCCAGAGGCACTGTCCCCGACCGCCACGCAATGTTGAAGAGGCATGTCAACCATGACAGCCCAACAACATCCAGAGATTTGAGGTACTCAGGGTGGATCTCATCCACCCTCGAAGCCTTGCCACCGCGGAGCTTTTTAACCACCTCGCTGACTTCAGCCTGGGTGATGAAAGAGTCCAACCCCGAGTCCCCAGTCTCTGTTTCCACCACGGAATGCCTGATGACAGGATTGAGGAGATCCTCGAAGTACTCCTTCCACCGCCCGATAATGTCCTCAGTCGAGGTAAGCAGTCTCCCACCCCTACTATAAACAATGTTGGCAAAGCACTGCTTCCCCCTCCTGAGGCGCCGGAAGGTTTGCCAGAATCGCTTCAAGGCCAACCGGTAGTCCTTCTGCATGGCCTCACCGGACTCCTCCCAGGCCCGAGTTTTTGCCTCTGCCACAGCCCGGGCCGCAGCACGCTTGGCCTCACAGTACCCGTCAGCCGCCTCAGGAGTCCCACAAGCCAACCACAGCCGATAGGACTCCTTCTTCAGCTTGACAGCATCCCTTACTGCCGGTGTCCACCACCGGGTTCGGGGATTGCCGCCGCGACTGGCACCGCAGACTTTACGGCCGCAGCTACGGGCAGCAGCATCGACAATAGATGCGGAGAACGTGGTCCACTCGGACTCTATTGTCTCCAACATCCCCCGGGATCTGGTCAAAGCTCTCCCGGAGGTGGGAGTTGAATACATCCCTGGCGGAGGGCTCCGCCAGACGTTCCCAGCAGACCCTCACTATGCGCTTGTGCCTGCCAAGTCTGACTGGCTTTCTCCTCCTCCAGCGGATCCAACTCACCACCAGGTGGTGATCAGAGGACAGCTCAGCCCTTCTCTTCACCCGAGTGTCCATAACATGCGGCCGAAGACACGAGACAGCTGAGCTGGGGGGCAACAAGCAAACCCACACCAGCCCGCCGCCTCTCCCCGTGGGCCACTCCAGAGTAGAAGAGAGTCCACCTCTCAAAGAGATGGGTTCCAGAGCCCACGCTGTGCGTGGAGGCGAGCCCGACTATTTCTGGTCGATATCTCTCGACCTCCCGCACAAGCTCAGGCTCCTTCCCCCCCAGCGAGGTGACATTCCACGTCCCTAGAGCCAGCCTAAGCATCCGGGGATCAGGCCGCTGAGGTCTCCACCTTCGTCCGCCACCCAATCCTCTTTGCACCGGTCGCTCACGGTTCCCCCTGCAGGTGGTGGGCCCACTGGGGGATGGCCTTGCGTTTCTCGTTCGGGCTTGGCCCGGCCGGGTCCCGCGAGGAGCAACCTGGCCACCAGGCGCTCTCCGGCGAGTCCCGACCCCAGGCCTGGCTCCAGGGTGGGACCCCAGGTCCGCCGTACCGGGCGACGTCACGTGCCTCGATATTTTTGTCCTCATGAGGGATTCTTGAACCGCTCTTTGTCTGACCCATCACCTAGAGCCTGTTTGCCCTGGGAGACCCTACCAGGGGCATTTAGGCCCCAGACAACATAGCCTCTAGGATCATTTGAGCACTCAAACCCCTCCACCACTTTAAGGTGGCGGTTCAAGGAGGAGAGTGTTATTTGTGATTCCAATATTTTGACTATTATCGAACAATTAGAGCTTGCAAGGTAGGACTTATCAAAATTCTGATAAGTTGTCACAAAATTATGAACATTTAAACCAACATCTCAAGCTCTTCAGAGAGTTTGCAATATTCATGACAATATTTCAAAAAAATAATTAGTATGTTGGTCACCATAACATCCTAAAGGTTTGATTACTTTTTAAATTCTAATTAGCATCTCATACATATGACTTTGTACCCTACGTTTTAGGACAACTATATTCCGTTTGTGGAACAATCTTTTCTAGCTTAATATTATGGTGAAGTGTGTGTTTTGGCTTAATATCTCAAAACCTTAAAAAAAAAAATCTTAATATCTGGAGTATTTAGCTCTTTTTTGTAAAAATATCACTTATTACATATTCTGTCTGATTTATCATAGTAGAAATTTTGCATTTAAAAACAATCATTTACAAAAAAAAGGTAATTTGCGGCACTATATCAGCATTCCTATTATTTTGTAAACCACAGAAAGCGCAAACACAACAGGAAATGTTTTTCCTCTTTACAGTTCAAGCTGGTCGCCTTCTGATCTGAAAATAATCTTACACTAAATTGTTCTAAATATTTTGGTAAAACAAAACACATGGGTTAAAACAGAAACAAAGCCATGACTTCAACACCATAACCAGAACAATGAATGCAGAGGCCTGGGAATTTATATTTTTCCTCCACAAACGCCCTGCATCAGCTTGACTGTACAGACTCCTCGAACACTAAGGACACAATCAGCTACACCAACTGCTGTAAAATGGATGAACCACGCTGTGCTCCTCTGCTACTGACACCAACATGCATTTAGCTCAATTATTCAGCATCATACGGTAGCAATGATCGGCCAAGCTGTTACAGTTTTAACTAAAAGTTTAGATTAATTGTAAAAAAACAACAAAAAAAAGACACATTGACCATTTTTTTGTCATTGTCTGACATTAAACCCAACTAAGCCTTTTTGATTTAAGTCAGGACGTATTATCAAAATTATACCCCTTTTTTAAATGCCAGAACAATAAGAGATCATTTTTATTATTTTCTTCAACGTCAGAAGCTTAAATATACTAACATTAATGTGCCTTTAAGCAATTTGGGAAATCCCAGATCATGGTTTCATGACTTTGTCAGCTTCTGATTGGTTAATTTGCAACATTTGGGAATGTTCAGCCATCGCACTGTTTAGGAAAGAGACAGGTTCTTTGTCCCAGACATGAACATGTCCTGTACTAACAGGGGATGAAGGGCAACTCAGAGAAGAAGCCACAACTCCAAAAGCAACACAAAGATACAGTTTGAAAATGCACACTGTGAAAAAGACACAAATTTCTGAAGGACTGTCCTCTGGTCTGAAACTAAGATGTTTCATTGAACTGAAATAGTCATTGTAACATTTGGAGGAAAAGGGAGAAAACTGCAAGGGAACGCTATGCAAACTCTGAAGTTCAGAGGGTGACATCATTCAGTGAGGGGGCGTCCTGAACTGGTGGCATCATGACGAAGGTGGAGATATTCGAGCAACATCTGAAGAAATTAGCCTCAAGGTTAAAGTTTGAGCACAAATGGGTCCTAAAAATGAACAATAAGCATGCTGCCAAATTACGTACAAAGTGGCTTAAGGGAAACAAAGTCAGAGTTTGGGAGTCGCCATCTTAAAACCATGATTACAGTCTCACAGAGAATTTCTGGGCAGAGCTGAAAAGGTGTGTGTGAGCAAAACGGCCTACAAACCTCAGTTACATCAGGTCTGTCAGGAGAAATGGGCCAAAATCCTAGCAAACTATTGTGAGAAGCTGCTGGAAGGAAACCCAAAACATTTGGCCAATTTTGGTAATCTTAACTGTTCTAAAACAGGAAGAGTTTAGACTATATTTCATATCAGACAAAAAGATGATGTGTATTTATATAAAATGCATATAAACGTCTAGTTTTAAATATATATACCGTTTAACTGAAGTTTCCAACATGTTCAACAATCACATGACACATCCGCAGGTCTACTGTCCCCATAATTTCATTTATTTCTTAACTTGACTTGATGTTGTGAGCCAAAAGGAAGCTCTGTGCTTCTACCACGTCTTGGCTTTTCCACTCAAATGAGTTCAACGGCCAGTTGGAAATTGTGAAATGTTGCTGTGTGCACTGAGAAGTCAATTAGATACAGAGTTGAATGGGTGTGTCAACGGCCAGAGTCCTGCATGTGCTCTGTGTTGAGCGGTCAAATCGAACAACTGCATGACAGATGGACAGATGGGAAATGTATGCTTGACATCCAAATGCTTGCAAAAGCAAAAACAAAACGATCAGTTAGCTGCAGGGTCTCTCGGGCAAGGTTGTACTCTATGAAACAAGCAATACAGGACATGCAGGATGACTGAGGACACGTGGCTGCCTATGGCTGCCTAACTGCTTCTCATCTCTAAACGCCTGCATTATTTTCCATTTCAGTCCATTTCTTTCAGCAGACGTTTATCAAAGGAATGAATAACTGTGGCCTGTTCCCGGTTTACAGTTAACTGAGTCAAGTGGGAATTTCAGACGTTAAAAAACATATTTTGGACCACACTGGAAAACGGCTACATGTCTAAGTGGCCAGTTTGCTCAGTCCTACCAGAGTGGGAAAAGATAAAAGGAACAGCTTTGTTATAAATGTCCCTGGTTGGTGGTGAATCAGCAGCAGTGTTGATAAAAAATACGGCAGAGTCATGGTGAAAACGCGAAGTTCACCACCTCTAGATCCCAATGAAAGCATCAAAACTAACAGAACAAGCCCAAACTTGCCTTGTCACTGATATGTGGATTCAAGACGAAGCCCTGCATCTTCACCTTTCTCCTGTTTAATGTCCGAAAACAGGTAAGGTGTCTTGATGACTGATGCTTCCCCTCTGTGCAAACAGAAACCGTGCTGTACATTTTCTTCTTCTCTATCCGACATCCATCAATCCGTCCGAGTGGAGAGCCATCTCTGCTCCCAGCATGTCCGGCTGCCTGCTCCCTCGGTGGAAGGAGCCTCTCAGATCGACTCAGCATTTCTCAGAGCGTCTGCCGAGCTTGCATCACATGATGAGGTTGGAACACATACCAACCCCCCCCCATACACACACACACAGTCACATGATCTATCAACAACAGAGCTTTTGTTCAAAATTACTGGGACTGCTGGTCTAGATACAACGCCCTGCCTTGTGTCCTGCCCTGCCCTCCAAACACACACACACACACACACACACACACACACACATGCACATGGTACAATGAGCAAATAGCAACTATGACCTCAGGATTTACTTGACACCCAGCCCATATTTAAACACAAGCAGGCAAAGTCCACTAAGTTATTCAAATGGATGAAGCAGCAATCACATTCAGGCTTCTATATTTAATAAAACAGGTTACAGATTTGTCTTAAACAAGAAACTAATAAAGTAAAGACCGGCTATAATGCCTTGGAAAAGGATTGACAACCCTCTAATTTTTTTTTGTCATTTTACTACACCAATCTTCTGCCTTTATGTGAAGTAAAAACTCAAAGTAGTAGATAATTGTGAAGTGGAAAGAAAATTATACCTGATTAGTTATTCAAATAAAGACCATTCTGCACACTTTATTTTCCTGTGACACATCATCAGTTATCTCACTTTGAGCTCAGCATCAGCATCTGCTCTTTAACTGTTCCTTGCTAAAGCATAACCCGCCACAACCTTTCTCACAAGGGTTCACCTGCCAGCTCAGACTGTGGGTGAGCGAAAAGCTGGAAAGTCAAACATTAACAAACACAGACACTTCACTACGGGACATACGAGGTCTGAGCATGCTCCGCATACCAAGTCTTTTAAGTCTCTATATAAAAACTGTGCTACTTTAAAATAAACCCTGTTAAAAAACGGGATGAGTGATAAAAGGTGGTATTTACTTCCAAAATACACATCATTTTTCCAAATGAGCCAATTAACCAAACATTGTGTAACGATGTGGCCGGCATGAGATTCTTATAGGGTGAAAATCTTCCATAAAAAACCATGGTTACACGGTATTAACACTGAAGTTTAAAACAGTTATGTGCAACACAATCTAATCCCCTTTATAAAACAGAAAATTACTAATTATCACTATTTCAGATAAAATAACATTATTACACTTAACTTAAGTAATATATGCTGCTAAATTTCTCTTCTATTTACAAAGTAACAGAACTATAATACTGATATTATTCTAAACAACCATGGTAGGTGGTGCTCTTTTATTAGTTTGGTTGTGCATTTTGCAACCTAAAACTGTTCTCAAATAGCTGAATTTGTCGTTATTCAAGTTCACTAACCCTGATTTAATCAAAACATGAATAAAAAAGCAAAAATTAAATCATACAAATAATTAAAACAGATAATATTTCAAATGAGCATAATGAAAAGCCACGTTTGAGCAATAAAATCTTTTGGAGCCTTCTTTCAGCAACCTGACTGGCAGTGTGCAGCAAGAGGTGGGGGAGGGGACAGCACTGCACTATTCAGTCTCTACACTAATATATGATCCACCTGTTTCTACACCTTAGTGCAGACACATGCTCTTACTTGTTGTCAAGCTAATTTCTAATGTAAATTTAATTTCCTTGTAACGCATCTGACTCATATAATCAAGATCCAACCTGCTTAGAGTTACATACCTCAATAATTCATAGCTCAATATCCCCTGGCAGGTGGATTTCAGTGTGCAAGCATGCAGGTAAGGTCACAATTGGAGAGATGTGTTGCTTTTGGTTTTTAATACAGGTCGCGACATGGCCCCTGTTAACCAGCTTAAATTATGAATTTTAAAGAATCTACAAGAAAGCAGTGACTGATCGCCTGCAGGTGAAGCAAGCTGCGAGGAGAGGAACCGCAACAACAAACCGAGCAGCTAAAGCTGCCTCCCGTCGGGTTCCACTCCTGTTATCGGCTCCCTGCAGGGAGCCTTCTTCTTGTTGTTAGCATGGTTGCTAATTAGAGTTCACTGTGGGCGTGTGAGAGCACTACCGTCTTTCTCCGTCCCCTCTGTCCGCCGCTGCTGCCGCCGACTGTCAGCCTCCAGAGTCCCGCAGCTCAGCTCCACCGCAGACTAGTTGACGGTAACTGTAGTGGCTGCTGCCATGATGAGGACCCCCGGGAGACTCCGCAGGCTTCCGGCGCACCCCGGTGTGTGTCCGGTACGGCCGGCTGTGTAAAGACGCGGACGCTGGTTCGGTTCTCCAGTGGTAGAGGAGACTGGCTCGACTCGACTCGGTTGTTTTTGCTTCGCTGGTTCGGAAAAATCAAACTGCTGACGTCACACCGTAGGATAAACATCAGCGTTTCTTCATTCATTAAAAAACCTTAAAAAACTGTCAGCGTGTGACTTTATTTATACTCTATACAACTTATTTTGCTTTCCTCCCTCAATTTTAAATGTCAGTATTATGTGTTATTACTATGAATTTTTAATTTAAGATGTTCTGACTCCAATGTTTTGACTTCGAGCAAAGTACCAAAAATTGTAAAGTTTGTAAAGATCCATATGATTATGACATATCTCAAAAGCTTACCTTTTTATGCTTTGACTCTTTCTAGTTCTCAATTTTGAATGTTAAAATCATGTTTAATTAAATGTTGGATTGTTTCTATATTATTTATGTTTGCATCATTTTCACTTATCTCTTGATTAAAAAACATCAAATTGTTGGCTTTGTATGCCCCATAATTAGTATAATATAATTTTGCTAAACAACTGTCTGAGAAATATAAAATTAATAATTATATAAAAAGACATTTGAAAGCATATATATATATATATATTTGTATATACAGGGGTTGGACAATGAAACTGAAACACCTGGTTTTAGACCACAATAATTTATTAGTATGGTGTATGGCCTCCTTTTGCGGCCAATACAGCGTCAATTCATCTTGGGAATAACATATACAAGTCCTGCACAGTGGTCAGAGGGATTTTAAGACATTCTTCTTCCAGGATAGTGGCCAGGTCACTACGTGATACTGGTGGAGGAAAACGTTTCCTGACTCGCTCCTCCAAAACACCCCAAAGTGACTCAATAATATTTAGATCTGGTGACTGTGCAGGCCATGGGAGATGTTCAACTTCACTTTCATGTTCATCAAACCAATCTTTCACCAGTCTTGCTGTGTGTATTGGTGCATTGTCATCTTGATACACGGCACCGCCTTCAGGATACAATGTTTGAACCATTGGATGCACATGGTCCTCAAGAATGGTTCGGTAGTCCTTGGCAGTGACGCGCCCATCTAGCACAAGTATTGGGCCAAGGGAATGCCATAATATGGTAGCCCAAACCATCACTGATCCACCAACATGCTTCACTCTGGGCATGCAACAGTCTGGATGGTACGCTTCTTTGGGGCTTCTCCACACCGTAACTCTCCCGGATGTGGGGAAAACAGTAAAGGTGGACTCATCAGGGAACAATACATGTTTCATATTGTCCACAGCCCAAGATTTGCGCTCCTTGCACCATTGAAACCGACGTTTGGCATTAGCATGAGTGACCAAAGGTTTGGCTATAGCAGCCCGGCCGTGTATATTGACCCTGTGGAGCTCCCGACGAACAGTTCTGGTGGAAACAGGAGAGTTGAGGTGCACATTTTATTCTGCCGTGATTTGGGCAGCCGTGGTTTTATGTTTTTTGGATACAATCCGGGTTAGCACCCGAACATCCCTTTCAGACAGCTTCCTCTTGCGTCCACAGTTAATCCTGTTGGATGTGGTTCGTCCTTCTTGGTGGTATGCTGACATTACCCTGGATACCGTGGCTCTTGATACATCACAAAGACTTGCTGTCTTGGTCACAGATGCGCCAGCAAGACGTGCACCAACAATTTGTCCTCTTTTGAACTTTGGTATGTCACCCATAATGTTGTGTGCATTTCAATATTTTGAGCAAAACTGTGCTCTTACCCTGCTAATTGAACCTTCACACTCTGCTCTTACTGGTGCAATGTGCAATCAATGAAGACTGGCTACCAGGCTGGTCCAATTTAGCCATGAAACCTCCCACACCAAAATGACAGGTGTTTCAGTTTCATTGTCCAACCCCTGTATATACACACACACTGCTCAAAAAAACAAAGGGAATACTTAAACAACACAATATAACTCCAAGTAAATCAAACTTCTGTGAAATCAAACTGTCCACTTAGGAAGCAACACTGATTGACAATCAATTTCACAGCTGTTGTTCAAATGGAATAGACAACAGGGGGAAATCTTTGGCGATTAGCAAGACACACTCAATAAAGGAGTGGTTCTGCAGGTGTTGGACCACAGACCACTTCTCAGTACCGATGCCTTCTGGATGATGTTTTGGTCACTTTTGAATGTTGGTGGTGCTTTCACACTCGTGGTAGCATGAGACGGACTCTACAACCCACACAAGTGGCTCAGGTAGTGCAGCTCATCCAGGATGGCACATCAATGCGAGCTGTGGCAAGAAGGTTTGCTGTGTCTGTCAGCGTAGTGTCCAGAGCCTGGAGGCGCTACCAGGAGACAGGCCAGTACACCAGGAGACGTGGAGGAGGCCGTAGGAGGGCAACAACCCAGCAGCAGGACCACTACCTCCACCTTTGAGCAAGGAGGAACAGGAGGAGCACTGCCCTGCAAAATGACCTCCAGCAGGCCACAAATGTACATGTGTCTGCACAAACGGTTAGAAACTGACTCCATGAGGATGGTATAAGGGCCCGACGTCCTCAAATGGGGGTTGTGCTCACAGCCCAACACCGTGCAGGACGCTTTGTATTTGTGAGAGAACACCAGGATTGGAAAATTCACTACTGGCGTCCTGTGCTCTTCACAGATGAAAGCAGGTTCACACTGAGCACATGTGACAGACGTGACAGAGTCCGGAGACACCGTGGAGAGAGATCTGCTGCCTGCAACATCCTTCAGCATGACCGGTTTGGCATTGGGTCAATAATGGTGTGGGGTGGCATTTCTTTGGAGGGCCGCATGGTCCTCCATGTGCTCGCCAGAGGTAGCATGACTGCCATTAGGTACCGAGATGAGATCCTCAGACCCCTTGTGAGACCATATGCTGGTGAGGTTGGCCCTGGGTTCCTCCTAATGCAGGACAATGCTAGACCTCATGTGGCTGGAGTGTGCCAGCAGTTCCTGCAAGATGAAGACATTGAAGCTATGGACTGGCCCGCCCGTTCCCCAGACCTGAATCCGATTGAGCACATCTGGGACATCATGTCTTACTCTATCCACCAACGTCACGTTGCACTACAGACTGTCTAGAGTTGGCGGATGCTTTAGTCCAGGTCTGGGAGGAGATCCCTCAGGAGACCATCCACCGTCTCATCAGGAGCATGTCCAGGCGTTGTAGGGAGGTCATACAGACACGTGGAGACAATACACAATACTGAGCCTCATTTTGACTTGTTTTAAGGACATTACATCAAAGTTGGATCAGCCTGTAGTGTGTTTTTCCACTTTAATTTTGTGTGTGACTCAAAATCCAGGCTAATGGTTAATACATTTTATTTCCATTGATGATTTTTGTGTGATTTTGTTGTCGGCACATACAACTTTGTACAGAACAAAATATTCAATGAGAATATTTCATTCATTGTAATCTAGGATGTTATTTGAGTGTTCCCTTTATTTTCTTTGAGCAGTGTGTAAATATACATAGCTAGCAATAGCAACTCTAACTATTCTGTGAACATCTTCCACAAGCTTAATGAGTGTGTTTATGGTTTACTAAATGCAAACTGAAAAGGTTGTCCACCACTTTATTTCAAATGTGAGCACATTGCCATGATAACACAAACGTTTGCCTAGAGGATACATTCCTCATTAAGTCCCAGTAATGCAGAGCTCAAAAAACATATTTAAAAGATCCCATCTACAATCACTATTTTTCTCAATATAATCCTCTATCTGATATGCCCAAAAAAATATGAACAGTAAATTTGTATTTTTTTTTTAATTTTATTTAGCATTTAGCAACACATAAAAAAACAGAAGAGCAGCTAGATAATTGCTCTTATTAGCTGTTTGTTTTAACAGCCCTGGTATAGTTGGGGAGTACATAGATTTTCATGGGTATATTTATTTGATGCACAGGGCAACATCTGGACAGACAAAATAAAATTAGAAAGGAAATGTGCATTAAAATATAGGCCTTTTAGCTAAAACCTTAAGGCGTTACAATCTATGCAGTGTTCATATTTTCTCTAACAGCACATCAATTCCTAATACTAAGGCTGAAATGTTCTTAAATACCTGAAAATATGTGTTTGCATGTGCAACAATACAAATCTGCAGTCTCTTTTGAATGCTTAGATAAGAAGCTAACTAACATACCTATCAGCCTGTTGTTCATCACAATGTTTTTCGTCACAAAACGTTTCCCAATACTAACACCTAGTGGACAAAAACTAAAACAACACCCGCCATGAGGGACAACACATCAGTGTGATCTCTTCTTCCCTTGTTTTTGTCTTCTGCCGCCCAGACTTGATTAAGGAAGGCACGCTTTCTGTCACGACTGGGCTGTCGCCACCACTTCATTCTCCATGGCTAAAACAAACAAGCACAATACAAAGATGTGAGACAGAAACACAACTAAACACAACTGCAAGGTTACATGATCTTGATATATATGCATTGGTTTTTACTCCTCTGCTTCTGTAGCAGAAAAGAGGAAAAAAGTAGCGATATTGCATTAAGTTTAACCATAAAACGGGTACATCTAAAACAATTAGAATATTGTGAAAAAGTAAAATTTTTTTGTCCCTCATTTCAGAAAAGTCTTATATTATGTAGATCCATCACAAATAGAGTACAATTTTTCAAGCCTTTATTTCTGGTGATTTTAATGATTATGGCTTAGAAATAATCAAAAACCCCAACTCTGTGTCTCAGAACATTTGTATATTACGTAAGATTAATAAAAATGTGGAAACCTCATTCTGGACCTCAAGTAGCCTCTCCTCTTTTCCCACAGACTCTGGGACCTAGATTTCCAAATGAAGTGCACAATTCGCTGAAAAGAGGACTTTGGACCACTGAGCAACAGCGCAGTCCTTTTTAACTGTAGTCCAGGTAAGACCACCAATTCTTAAATTGATTTTACATTACAATCCTCTCAAAGCTGCAGTTATCCCTGTTGCTGGTGCATCTTTATCTACCACACTTTTTCCTTCCACTCAACTTTCTTTGAGTATGCATGGATACAGCACTCTGAGAACAACCAGTTTCTTGAGCAAGCTTCTTGTGTGGGGTGTCAATTACTGTCTTCTCTACATCTGTCAAGTCAGCGGCTATGATTGAGAAGGCTATAATATGGCCATTATATGACATTTATACACTAAAATGGTGTTATGTAATATTCACATTTTCTGAGACACTACATTTTTTGTTTTCATGAACTGTCAGCCATAATAGTCAAAGGTACAAGAAATGAAGGCTTGAAATATTTCACCAGTGTAATGAATCTATGAGTTTCATTTTCTGAAAAAATTGACAAAAACATTTTAAATATTGAACTTTTTTATGATATTCAATTTCTTTAAACATGCCTATATATTTATAGTTTAGTTATGCTTTTTTTTCTCCTAAAAATAGTTTGGTAATCCTTCTTGTAACAACCAAACAAATCAATGTCTTATGCATTTATAAACCTACATACTACACTTTTCAAGTCAGTAAATCAACAGTAATGATTAAGTGCAAATATAATAAAGAATCCCTCATGAGGACGAAAATATCGAGGTACGTGACGTTGCCCGGTACGGCGGAGCCGGGGTCCCACCCTGGAGCCAGGCCTGGGGTCGGGACTCGCCAGAGAGCGCCTGGTGGCCGGGTTGCTCCTCGCGGGACCCGGCCGGGCCAAGCCCGAACGAGAAACGCGAGGCCATCCCCCAGTGGGCCCACCACCTGCAGGGGGAACCGTGAGGGACCGGTGCAAAGAGGATTGGGTGGCGGACGAAGGTGGAGACCTCAGCGGCCCGATCCCCGGATGCTTAGGCTGGCTCTAGGGACGTGGAATGTCACCTCGCTGGGGGGGAAGGAGCCTGAGCTTGTGCGGGAGGTAGAGAGATATCGACTAGAAATAGTCGGGCTCGCCTCCACGCACAGCGTGGGCTCTGGAACCCATCTCCTCGAGATGGGTTGGACTCTCTTCTACTCTAGAGTGGCCCACGGGGAGAGGCGGCGGGCTGTTGTGGGTTTGCTTGTCGCCCCCCAGCTCAGCCGTCTCGTGTTGGGGTTTACCCCAGTAGATGAGAGGGTTGTATCCCTGCGCCTTCGGGTTGGGGAGAGGTCTCTGACTGTCGTCTCGGCCTACGGGCCGAGTGGTAGTGCAGAGTACCCGGCCTTCTTGGTGTCCCGGGGACTCCATTATACTGCTGGGGGACTTCAACGCCCACGTGGGAAACGACAATGACAGACTAAAGATGTTTCCGAGTCTGGATTCAATTATAATGAACACCAGCTTCATACACCCACTGGTCACTTTATTAGGTACAGCTGTTTAGTTGCTTGGTAGCCCATATAGTCAGCCAATCACATGGCTGTACCTCAATGCATTTAGGTAGCTAGATATGGTGAAGGCGAATTTCTGAAGTTCAAAGCGAGCATTAGAACATGGAAGAAAGGAGATTTAAGTAAGTTTGAAGCTGGCATGCTTGTTGGTACAAGACGGGCTGGTCTGAGTATTTCAGACGTGCTGGAATTTTCATGCACAACTATGTCTGAGGTATGCGGAGAATTGTTAGAGAAAGTGAAAATATCTGGTGGGCGTCTGCTGTATGGGCTAAAATGACTTGTTGATGTCAGAGATCTGAGAAAAAGGGTTCAGACTGGAAGATTATATGAACACAATAGTAGCTCCAGGGCCATGTGGATAGTTGCCCTGAGCAATTGCCCATATGACCCAGACGCATGCATCACCATTAAAAAAATATTACTAATTTGTCTGTTGAACATGTTTCCTATTGCCTTTATGCAAGTAAGAAAGGGTACACAATTTTACACACTTTGTATGGGACTGCACAGCATTTTATACGGCTCTAGGGTTTTGATAATTTCCTGTATTTTAATTGGTTGGGGGACAGCAGGAAAAGGGGCTCACCCAGTGTGCCTTTTTATGTAAGGCCCCCCAAAGTGAATACATGTGATACATATTATGTGAGAGGGATGAAGATGCTGATTGGTATCTTTCTATGTAGAAGCCCTTATTTGTAAATTACCTAATTGCCTTTTAGAGCAGTTCCAGCACCAAGACTAAAGTAATAAATTCTTGATCTGTGAGTTAAATGTAAAACTGGAAAAAAGGCTATTCTGTTTTCTTTGACGAGATTTCACTGTGAGTTGTAATTAATAAGAAACTTCTAGCCTAAATTTGGTTCTTTACATTTGGATTAGTTGGTTTCTTTTTGTTGCTGTTTTTTAATCGCCATTTTATGTTTTTGTCCTCAACAATTTAAGGTGGATTAGACTTTGTTGCCTGCCTTTCTAAGATTAAACAGAATCATGTTCGGATCCTGCATGTCGTGCAGCATTAAATGGAAAAACAGCGGCTGTGTTCTTACGTTGTTTAGTCAACGGTGAAGACTTATCCTTTGCTTCTTGTGCGAGGTCCATAGCAGGCATATCCTCTCCCAGAGCAGGAGGTGGTGCCTTGCTTGATGGTGGACAATTGTGGCAGTTGTGGCAAGGTTCTTCCTTGTCCACTGGACCCATGGATGATGGAGATTCTGGTTCCGCAGCTGAAAGAACGTCTAGGTTTGGCTTGGTGGAGGCTGCTGCCAGCTGAGTCGTCTTACCAACTGTCCCAAATTTAATCTCCTCAGACTTTGTCTCCTCCTCTTCTTTTGTTGCCTCTGCAGTGACAATGACCTCCTCAGCATGCCAAGCCTCATCAGAGGAGAAAGAATCTTCAGGATAGGCCTCTGATGAGGAAATGGCTTCCTTAGGAGCAGAGTCAGGCATCATAGTGTTGTCTTCAACCTCAGGAAATGAAGCAGCTCTTTCCTCCTCCTCCTCTTTCCTCAACCTCAGCTGATTCTCTTCCTCACGGTCAACAGCTGCCTCTGCTGTTTCCTTTGTGCTCAGTTCTGAAACTACACCTAGAGCTTCTGATTCCCAAACCCCTTCCAAGGAGTTCAGGTCATTTCCATCAGCTGACATTTGATGCAGAGCATTCACCAGGCTCTCTTCATCCACAAAGGAGTTGATGATCTCTAAGATGGAGCTGCCGAGGGCCTTTCCAGCTGTTTACAGATTGAGGGACAGCAGGGAGCAGTCAGGATTAAATATAAAAACACAAGCACTAAAACTGCCAATGATATATTTTATTTAGGATTTAAACCAGACCAACCATACATAATACAGGTCCTTCTCAAAATATTAGCATATTGTGATAAAGTTCAATATTTTCCATAATGTCATGATGAAAATTTAACATTCATATATTTTAGATTCATTGCACACTAACTGAAATATTTCAGGTCTTTTATTGTCTTAATACGGATGATTTTGGCATACAGCTCATGAAAACCCAAAATTCCTATCTCACAAAATTAGCATATCATTAAAAGGGTCTCTAAACGAGCTATGAACCTAATCATCTGAATCAACGAGTTAACTCTAAACACCTGCAAAAGATTCCTGAGGCCTTTAAAACTCCCAGCCTGGTTCATCACTCAAAACCCCAATCATGGGTAAGACTGCCGACCTGACTGCTGTCCAGAAGGCCACTATTGACACCCTCAAGCAAGAGGGTAAGACACAGAAAGAAATTTCTGAACAAATAGGCTGTTCCCAGAGTGCTGTATCAAGGCACCTCAGTGGGAAGTCTGTGGGAAGGAAAAGCTGTGGCAGAAAACGCTGCACAACGAGAAGAGGTGACCGGACCCTGAGGAAGATTGTGGAGAAGGGCCGATTCCAGACCTTGGGGGACCTGCAGAAGCAGTGGACTGAGTCTGGAGTAGAAACATCCAGAGCCACCGTGCACAGGCGTGTGCAGGAAATGGGCTACAGGTGCCGCATTCCCCAGGTCAAGCCACTTTTGAACCAGAAACAGCGGCAGAAGCGCCTGACCTGGGCTACAGAGAAGCAGCACTGGACTGTTGCTCAGTGGTCCAAAGTACTTTTTTCGGATGAAAGCAAATTCTGCATGTCATTCGGAAATCAAGGTGCCAGAGTCTGGAGGAAGACTGGGGAGAAGGAAATGCCAAAATGCCAGACGTCCAGAGTCAAGTACCCACAGTCAGTGATGGTCTGGGGTGCCGTGTCAGCTGCTGGTGTTGGTCCACTGTGTTTTATCAAGGGCAGGGTCAATGCAGCTAGCTATCAGGAGATTTTGGAGCACTTCATGCTTCCATCTGCTGAAAAGCTTTATGGAGATGAAGATTTCATTTTTCAGCACGACCTGGCACCTGCTCACAGTGCCAAAACCACTGGTAAATGGTTTACTGACCATGGTATCACTGTGCTCAATTGGCCTGCCAACTCTCCTGACCTGAACCCCATAGAGAATCTGTGGGATATTGTGAAGAGAACGTTGAGAGACTCAAGACCCAACACTCTGGATGAGCTAAAGGCCGCTATCGAAGCATCCTGGGCCTCCATAAGACCTCAGCAGTGCCACAGGCTGATTGCCTCCATGCCACGCCGCATTGAAGCAGTCATTTCTGCAAAAGGATTCCCAACCAAGTATTGAGTGCATAACTGTACATGATTATTTGAAGGTTGACGTTTTTTGTATTAAAAACACTTTTCTTTTATTGGTCGGATGAAATATGCTAATTTTGTGAGATAGGAATTGTGGGTTTTCATGAGCTGTATGCCACAATCATCCGTATTAAGACAATAAAAGACCTGAAATATTTCAGTTAGTGTGCAATGAATCTAAAATATGTGAATGTTAAATTTTCATCATGACATTATGGAAAATAATGAACTTTATCACAATATGCTAATATTTTGAGAAGGACCTGTATACTCAATGTTTCTGTCACATAAGACTTGACTCTCCTATTTTATAATCAAATTATCAAATTTTTAGATAGCTTGTCTATGATTGGATGGTCTATAGAAAATTATGTGCCAGGTTCATGCTCCTTGTGCCCAGTGACGGTTTTTGATGTGGGCAGTTACCCAGGACGGTATTAGGAAGGAGGGCGCACATACACCACATAAAAAAATATAACATTTATCTGTCAGTTGCAGCTGGAACAAGTTTTTGATTGCTTTTATTTATGTGTATTCAATAGAGAATGTGGAAGAAGGGGCTTTGGTCAGAAATGACCAAATGAATCAAGTGTGGTGAAAAGCTAACACTGCACATTACTCTGAACAAATTATGCTTACTGTGAAGCAATATGCTGGTGATGCTTTTTTCTTTAGTGGGTCAACTGATCAGTGTTGATGAAAAAATGAACATAGCTAATTACAGGGCAATCTTGAAAGAAAACTGATAAGAAGCTGCAAAAAAGTGGCAATGTGGCCCCAGCAGGATAAATACCCTAAACATAAAGCTAGTGCTAGAAAAAAATTACTTAGTTCACAGCCTATCCATGTGTTTGATTGGCCTAGTCAGTCCAGACAGGAATCCAATTAAGAATCTATGACACTTAAAAAAACTTAAAGTTAACAGACGCTCTCCAATCTGACTGAGCTTGAGCTATTCTGCATAAAAGAATGCGCAAACATTTCACCTTTTAGACCTGCAAACCCAGTATATGGTGGTTCTGCAAAGTACTGATCAATTACAAACATATGCCACACTTTACAGATATTACTTAAAAAAAAGGTCTACCACGTGAAATCCTAACAAAATCTTAACAATATAACAAAATAGTGTGAGGTTGTAACTTGACATAATGTTAAAAGTCCAAAGGTGTTTGGGTCATTTGGGCCTGTTGCTGGTTTGAACGGTGACTCTGTCTTGGTGAAGTTTGAGGTCGTCACTTCAAATCTGAAGAAATCACAACAGAACTAAATGGTGTTGATTAAAAATAGATTTTAACCTCACAGCTGGTGTCCAGGTTTACAGCCCAGCTTTGCAGATACTTTTAATTTGACCTTGTGGCACACCTTGGTCATTTATCTCCAAACGAGGTCTGAACAGTTCAGTCACATAGGGAGCAGGAGCATGAACGTGGCACTGAGAGGAAAATCTGGATTTCCACAGGTGGCAAATGTTTCCACAGGTGGCAAATGTTTCCACAGGTGGCAAATGTTTCCACTGTCATTTAAAGAGGGACATTGTACAATATTAACATCAAATTCTGTTCAAAATCCTCAGTTTCTCAGAAATACTCCAAGTTCTTTCAATAACAGACAATGAAATGTGCAAATAATAAGAAAACGCAGTATTGGACCAGCTGAACTTGGATTTGATTAAAACACTTCAAACTTTCTCATTATCCAGTCATATTTTTTTATCTTTATTAGTTTAATAGAACAACCTTTAATGCCCAAACAGAAGGATGAATGTTTCACATTAACGAGGGAATAGAGAGCAGAAGCATCCTCTAACAAAGAAAAATGGTTTAAAATGATTAAGACACGGATAAGGTTTATAAGATGGATGCCAGGAGATGTATTCATTAATGACAAAGATGTGATAGTAAAAAATAAGCATTTGATACTGCGAGATGAAACAAGAAGATAAACATTTAAATGCATTTATTATATATATATTTTTTTTTAATGTGTTTTGCTCGATTGTTGCTGTTCAAAAAAAGACTTTAATCAGATGTAGCCTGCTTAAGGCCGCCATGAAATTTCCTTTTACAAAACACAGGAGCTGCGTTCTATTGCTCAAATTGCTTAGGTTATGATTTTTTTTCCCAGCAGTCAAACCATATTTTGGATTCAGGATGGCTGAGAACAAAACAAAACGAGAATATTTGGTTTTCAGGAATGTTAACAAAGGTAAAGAGAAAAAAGCCTCAGAAAAACTGGACTGATGGACCTCTGGTGTGTATGCAATCCACTATTATACATAAATGAACTGGAGCATGTTCCTTTTACTTTTTTTTTGAAAATGAGGTTCATCGGCCTTTTTCCATGAGACCAGGGAATCAGGGATGCAATAAATCTAACTCCTACAGCCCTTCTTTCTAGATGAACCCTGCTGAGGCCCTCCACCTTCAAGCAGCCATCTCTGCAGCATGGGTGGCTTCGGGCTCAGGGGCTTCAGAGAGAGTCTCTGCATTAGCAGGGGGAGCACAAGGGGCTTCATCTACTGCTTCCATACCGGCGCTCTCTGTTGCTGATGCATCCTCACCAGGAGCCTCGGATGCGACTTCAGGGGCAGCTTGAGGAGCCGTCTCTTCTACCTCAACAGGAGCAGGCCCCTCTGCGTCCGCTGGCTCAGTCGAAGCCTCTGTAACATCTGCCTCAGACACCTCGCCAGCTGGTGGTTCTTCTAAAGCAGCCTCAGGAGTCGGTTCAGCTGACGTCTCAGCCACCGGTTCTGGGGAAGCAGGGATAGATTCGGCCGTAATCTCAGCTCCTGGAGCTGGCTCCTCCTCTGCAGCAGCAGGTTCAACTGCAGGAGATACAGCTTCTGATGTGACTTCAGCTGCAGATTAAGATGTTGAGAACAGATTTAGATGAATAAAAGAAAATCCCCCCAAAAAAACCAAAAGAAAATGACATGCACTGTACAAGAGGTACAAGGCTCACAGGACCTTCAGGCCCACAGCATCATAGATGCTGCACCATATTTAACAGTGGTCATTAGGTGGTTTTCATATATTCTATTCTTTGTTTCAGCTGGAGTATTTATTGGCAAAAAGTACAAACTTTGTCTCATCTGACTAAAATATCCAACTTGTTAAAAATCTTTACTTGAGGTACCAATTCATGTAGAGGCTGCCATACATCAAAGGCCACAGTTCGCAGAACCTACTTAAATAAATACAGGTAAGATACAAATATGTTCTAGGTTACTCGAAGCAAGTCAGTGACACACAGCTGTGACAGGCTGGCAGTTAAACTGGTTATGAGATTACCATTAGGTCTACATGTCAGTCATACCTCTGTTAGGAGGAGAAACACTTTACAGAGAACGAGGAACCTTATTGAGTAAATGACCAAACAACTGACTTATCAGAATCACTGTTTGGCTGAGAAAATTTATCAAACACAATTTCTCACTAAGACTTATTTCATATCATTTTACCCTGAAATGGAAATTCTTTTATTAAGTTTTCCAAAGTGTATGACCTTTAGGTTACCTCTCTCCTCAGAACATCTGTGTTAGAGGAGGAAGCTGTAAAAGCCAGTATCAGACGTTTAATGGTTAAAACCCATGCTTTAGGGTGATGCCTCAGGAAGAGCAGATGGGTCTGCTCGTAGATAAATTTGTTACCCCTGACCCGAGGAGGGTCTAGGGCCATAAAACACAGACTCTTTGAAGTTGAGGTAACACCCACATACTCTTTAAATACTGTGTGTAAATGTTGATCGGGGCCCTGCTTCACTGACCAAGCTCAGTGACAGGGTCTTCAAACGGTGAATGCCTTTGAATAAAACTTATAAAGACAAAGTCCGGTCTTTGTCTTTTAATTAGTTAATTTCTACCCCACTTTGATAAGAAAATTCCACTACACCCTGAAATGTTTTTAACTGGTTTTCTACTAGTTGGAAAATCATTGGATCAATCTCAAGCCCAGACACCTTTTCAAGTTTCTTTTTTCATTGCTTTACCTCCCAAAAGCTCATTTGAAAAAAAAAAATGGAACACATTATTTTGGTTAATTAATTTTTATTAATTTCATAACTTAATTCATTTTTACTGCCAAAGAATAAAGATTTTTCAAATCGAGTCGTTACATGACCAATCAAATCTTTCCTTTTTCTTCATGAAGGTGGCATTGTGGGTTCCTTGGTTCTGACCTGTATTTAGCTGAAAAAAGGCTTTTTAATGCATTTGAATGCCATAATTTAAATATCCCAGTGGGTTCAATTTGAGGATGTGTGTTGGGTTGTAAAGATTTGGACAAGTGAGGTATGGATGCTTAAACAACTCTTTCCATGCTATATGTGCACATCTAAACCAGTGACAATCAGATGTTGTACCTGTTAGCAGCTCATGGCACAGAGCCATTATTTCTACAGTCTGAGCAGACAAAAAGCTTGCAGACATAAATCTGAACAGACAGGCACGATGAAGCTATTGAGAGGAGTCATTCTACCATGTGTGAAATCTGGGTGGAGCAGCCAGAAGCTGCTCTGAAAAACAGCTTTCAGGCTCACTGCATTCATTGTCAATTTGTTTGAGCCCTTTAACGTTTACCGTTTCAGAGTCGCTTCTCAATGAACATCCAGCTGCGTTTTCATAACAAGTTAAGTAGGAACTTTGAGAGATTTTTTTTAATGCAGAGTCTGAACAGCGGTAACACATAAGGGTACACACAGCAGTAGTGGGTCTTTATTTGGTACAAGTATCTTTTATAAAATTTCAGCACAGATTATTTTCTTGTAGCCACATTAGCAGTAAAAACCTCTGTTTTTGTCCCAATCAGCCCCAGGTCAGTTTGTCCCTTTGCCAGTTCGTACGCAGCCTACTTCTATTTTGTATCTTTAGACATAACTAGTTTCTACTTATTGCATATCAGTTTATGTGTCTTGGTTTGTAAATACTTTTGATGATCTATTAGAAATAAAAATGCTAGATAAATGCTGAAATTGACCTTATTATTCAATGCCTTCTATTATTTACTGGACATTTTACATTACACCCATATTTCCATTGATTCAAGCATAGACGCCTCTTTGAAACAGTCCTTAGTCATATAAAATGACAGATTATGACCTCTGATCCAACTGGAATACCTCCATCTGACCTTTTACTGGTAGACATTATTTATTACAGTCACATAATCACATTTACTTACAGTAGGTAATGAGTAGATTATAGAAGATGACTTTAAATCATCAATTATCAAAGCAAGTATTAGAAGTCTCACCCAAAAAAGTCAAGAACCAAATGAACAAAACTGGAAAAGCATGACAAGACGAATGGACAAAACAACCCAACTGCCAGCAAAGGTTATTAGGTTATAGTAAAACCAGGAGAAGATTTTCTTCTGGGACAGATGACAGCAACCATTACAGTCACTGCAACCAGAACCTGATTTGCAGCAGGTATTCACAGTTCCTCCTAATCATCCTGGGGTTTAAAAGTTGCTTTTTTTTTCCTGGTTCCATCCGCTGCTGGTATGTTTAAACGACACAACGACACATTTTAAGGCTGACATTTAAGTGCAACATCTGATTGTCACTGGTTCAGATGTGCACACTGAGCATAGAACATTTGTTTAAGCTCCCCCACCTCACTTGTCCAAATCTTTACAACCCAACACACAACCTCAATCATTTTAAAACACTTCAGAATAAACTCGCCTCTTTGGCTTTAGCAGCAGCCTGGCTCTCAGTTTCATTCAATAAAAGGTTACAGAGCCTTGCTAAAGTGTTGTTATATTCTTTCACATTCTAAATAAAATCGTTTCAGGGATTCACGTGAAACACCAACACAAAGTAATAACTAATTGTGAAGTGGAAGGAAAATGATTAAAGATTATTCCCAACTGAAAAAAACCCCTAGATAAACATGTATGTAATTTGATCAGTACAAATCCAGTTGTTCTGTAAAGGCCTCAGACGTTTGTTGGAGAACATTAGTGAACAATCAGAATCATGAAGACCATGGACCACAACTGACAGGTCAGGGAGGAAGTTGTGGAGAAGGTTAAAGCAGAGTTAGGTTTTAAGATAATATCCCAAGCTTGGAATTTCTCACAGAGGCATGGCTGTCCTCCTAAACTAACAGGTAGGGCAGGGAGAGTATTAGAGAACCAGCCAAGAGGCTGGCTCTGGAGGAGCTACAGAGATCCACAGTTTAGGTGGGAGAATCTGTTGACTGGAAAGTTATTAATCAAGCACTTCACAAATATGGCCTTGATGGAACAGGGGCCAGAAGAAAGCCATATACAACCCTATTTGCAGTTTGGCTGAACACATTTGCTTATGTTAGAAAACAAGCTGGTTTTACCTTTCTCCTTTGAGCTCATGTTGGCCAGTCTGTCCTCATAACGCTCAGTATCACCGTTAACCGTTTTATAAGCCTAAGAAGGAAAGAAACAGTAGAAATGCACATTACAGCCCAGCATAAAATGGTCTTCAAACTCATCATGTCCCCTCACACTTTGGCTGACATTAAAAAAGGTAGCAGAGATGTGTTGTTCTCTGGGTAAACAAGACTTTTCTGTTCATGTCCACGCCTGAAGCTTCTCCGAGCAGACAACAACCTCTGTGTCCAGTCCAGTGTGTGAAGCTGAGCTGAAGTCTGGAGTCCAGCCTGCACTGGTCTCCAGCTGACATCAGAAAAACAGTATGCAACCCAAAATGCATCTTTTATATTTCATCATATAAGAACACTGTTTTGGTGGGTGTTTTTACTTTTTAATCAAATTGAATTAATGCTGCATTGGTTCTCTTTGAGCTAAGCTAGTGACTCAGAATTACTAATGGTTGGGGATCTTACAAGCAAGTTGTAGTTTAGCACAGCAAAGAACTTGGCTGGAAAAACGTATTCGGGATTCTCTACTCTCACCATCATTTTGTTGGCTTACAGCAGAAACTAGAATAGAATAGAATAATATAGAATAGAATAGAATAGCCTCAATCATTGGAAAAGACATACAACATTGGCCTGCAGCTTTCATTGATGCATAATAAAAAAAATTAATTATATGTGAGGAAAAGTAGAATAAAGAAGATATCAAGAAAGAAAATAACATTAAATAAAATAATACATAATTGAACACAGGATTGCACGGGATGGTAAGGCTAATATTACACACACTAAATAAACAGTCTCTGACCACATTTCAGCGTTCATACAAAGTGATCTGAAAAGGTTTTTAGGAGCACAAAAATAATGAAAAACATTACAACTTTAGTTGCAGCTATTCAAACTTGGTCCATTTTTCTGCTATTAATACACTGAGAATTGATTGGGGTGAAGTGAAGGAGTGGCACAACTTGCGTTTACGTCCAGTAAAATAGATCTTGGTGCTCTTATCTCCAACCCAAGCTGAGACAGTGGAAGCAGGCCTATCTGTTCACCAGTGTGAAGATGACGGTGTCTAATACAACCTGAATTGCTTCACACGTTTATAACTCAGTCTGAGATTAGAAGAAAGGATGTTCTTGGTGTTGGTTGGTTGTGTGGAAAGTTGGCTCATTTTGTGGTTTCATTAAAAAGTGTACAAATGTATGTACAAAAACCCACAGATTTAAAGCCAGTTTTTTGTTTCTGTAAAATGTCTTGGAAGAAAAGTATTCACATCCCATTTGTTACAACCACAAACCTCGAAGTTTTATTGGAATTTTACCTGATATTCAAGGAGTGCTTCATTTCTATTCATGCATTTCTATTCATGCATTTCTATTCCGTAGCCCAGAATTGCTTTTCTGCAATTACAGCTCAAAGTCTTTTGGGATATGTCTTTTCCAGCTTTGCCGATCTAGAGACTGAAGTCTTTCTCAAGTTTTCTTTGTAAAATAACTCAAGGTCATTTAGAATGAATGAATATTTACTGTGAACAGCTTTTTTAATTCAATTCAATTCAGTTTTATTTATATGGCGCCAATTCACCACACATGTTGTCTCAAGGCACTTCACTTTTAAAGTCTAGCCACAGATTCTTAATTGGATTTGGATTGACTAGATCATTCTAACACCTGAATATGATTATATTATATTATATTATATTATATTATATTATATTATAGCTTTGGCCGTATGTACAGAGGTGATGTCCTGGTTCAAGGTGAACCTCCACCCCAGTCACACGTTTGCTGCCTCTATCAGGTTTTTTTCCAGGATTGTATTTACCTCCTTCCATCTTCCCATCAACTCCGACCAGTTTTCCTATTCCTGACATAGAAAAACATCCCCACGCCATGCTTCATCATGGGTAAACAATGTATTTAGGAACAAATGTAGTGTTGGCTTTCTGACACACAAGTCACTATGGTGTGACTTGTTTGTATAGCAAAAGGTTTTCAGACTGAGAACAAAATTTAATGGTCAGAACTGTAATGCTTACATAGACGACTGCGGCAGTAAGGCCTCCTCCACATAAAACAACGTACGCCAAGTTGCTGGTGCCTCCAGGACCAAAGGCCATGTGTCGCACCGGAGCAGCTGAAAAACAAGAGTTTTAGAACATTACTTTGGAAATATGCACATAAGCTGACCAAAAAAGGTAAGCAAATAAATTATTATTTATGTAGCACATCCCACAGCATCTCTTATAAAAAAAAAAAAGACATACAGAGAGAGAATTATTTAAAAATCCCTTTTTACCTATTAAACGCTACAATACATGGAATTAGATCAAATCTACTGGAACATATTTGGTTGACATTAAAGTAAATATGAATTATTCTTTCGGTAAGCTGTCGCTCCATCAGACAGTGCATTGTAACTGCTACAGCATGTCTCCATCCTTTAATCCAGTTACACAACCTAGCTCTTTGTAACTGAGGACACGGAAAGATTTAGCAGGGGCCAAGCTAAACACAGAACTGTCCCTTAATTCAACCCCAACACAAACAGTAAAACCCTTCCTGGCTGATGCATCAAAACAAACAACTTGAAAATTATCTGGTGGGTTTAGACTCAAAAAAAATCATTTAGGGATCAGCAGTGATTCTACTGAAGGCCCCTTTTAATGGATTGTTATTGTGCTGGTTTAGTTTTTAAACATCGCCAAGACAATAGCCAGTAGTGAAGGCAGACAACACCCAAAATAAAACCTTTGCAGACATTGCAAGAGCCTAATCTCTTTCCAACTAGACAAGGAGCGTGCCAATAAACGCAGTTACTGCAAAGGGTGATGTCATTGGAGGAACCTGCGTGTTGTTTCCTCATGACAGATGAGTTTGCATGTGAAGGAACTGGAACAAAGATTATTTTCTGGTTCAACTGTGTTTTTTTGTATAATGTATAATTCACAAAATCTGAACAAAGATTTGTAAAGTATCCAAAACTGATGTATAATAAGTTTACAAATAGCGATGCATATGCAGATAAAAGCTTGATTTTTTACTTACAAATACTAAACCTTGGTGTATTTTGTTTAACAACTATACATTACCAAAAAATACTAATAGAGATTATGAGTTAAATTAAAGTGCACTAATTGCCTTCAGCTTATCTGAGAATCCCCCTCAAGCTCATTCTGGGAAATCCCATGATGTTCCAGGGTAAAAAGGTATATACTTTCCCTTCATTGAGCTCTGGGTCTGCCCTGAGACTCCTCCCATGGAGATCTGCCCAGAAATCCTCCACAGGGAGGCACTCAGGAGGCTTCCTGATCAAAAGGTGTTCCAATTTTTTTATTAGGAAAACCCTACAAACTGCATGGTGTGTATTTTGGCTGACGCCACAAGGCAGCAAAGATCGATCCAGGAAATCTAGCACCAACTGTAAGTGATGAGGATCGACGGTAAGAAGGTTTTAGTTGGTTTTAACAAACGCTGTCACAGATGACTAATCCTTAAAAAAACAAAATACTGCTGTAAACTGTAAACCATTTTAATCTAGTCTGCCAAACTTTCCCCCTAAGGAATACAGCTCAGATGAAGAATATGATGAAGATCCCACACAGATATCTTGTTTGAATTTTACAATTCCCAGAAACCATGGATGCCACTCATAAATGATTCTGCTTGTATCACCTCAACTTGTTATGAGACATGCTAGTACAGTATCAGTGTTACATCTTCCATTTTCAGTACGCATTTTACACAGGAAGGTCATTGGTGGTACACTGCCTCCAAGCTCTGATTCTTGTGTAAAAACTTGCAAACGTGACTGTTTAAAGAGTCAAAGCTGCATTTGCATGAACAGCTATGATGTTTTTGAGATTGCCGTTGTTTTAAAGTCAGTAGAGGTCAATTTTGGTTTTAGCCCCTCCCCGACTAACCTCAGCCTCTGGGAGCAACTAATCTGGATTTAAACTAAATGAAGAGACCAAAAGATAAACCTCTAGCACAGACTCACGACAAAATTCCTGAACTTTCCCTTTAAGTGTAGTATTACAGCCATCAGCCTTTTTGAACCAGGTAACTTTGCATTTAGTTTTTATAGCTACGCTGATTGTACACAACTCCATATGTATGTGTCTTCTGATAACCGTAGACCCACCAATGGGCTTTTGACTGTATCAGTTAACTGAGTCAGGAGGGCAGAGAATTGTCTTTAGCTCAGTCAACGTACAAACAGTCTGAGAGAGAATCACACAGATGACTCTGAACACTGGAAATGAACTACTCAAATCAAGTAAAAGGTTTTGATTAAATAATCTGCTTTTTGATTTTTGTAAGAAGTGCGCAGCTCCTCACTGCTGAACAAAGCTCACATCACGGATTTTAAGGTCTCTGGCTACCTCTGCTTTCTAGAGGGTAGTTTTTGTTTTTATCTCACAAGCCCTACTGCTCTTCTGATAAAGACCTTCTGTTGGTACCGAAAGTTAGAACTAAAACTCACAATAAAGTGTCATTTATTTATTATGGCCCTCGCCTTTGAGCTAAGAGAGAGTTAATATGTTTTCGTTTTAGACATTCACTTTGACTTTTGGAATTATGCTTTATTTTATTTACAGTCTGTTTAGGAAAATTAGAATTTATCTTTCTTTCTATTTGATTTTGATGTTTGTAATATTTATCTTTTTATCTTATTTTTAGCATTACTTTAGATTCAAAACTAAAAGCCATGTAGTTGTACGTTTTATCTCTATTCTTATTCTGACTAATGATGTGATTTATTGTACGATTCTTGCTTGTTTGCGTGCTTGTTTGAACTTCTGTAAAGGCACTTTGTTCAATTTGATTGCATGAAAAGTGGTGAATAATAAAAATAATAATAAAATAATAATAATAAAAGTCTGAACAATGTCTGTTTATTTTGCTAGCCATTTTTGTAATAAGTGCTGCAGAGGCAATAACATTGTACAATGTGTATATTGTACATTGTAAATTGTAAATTGTAAATTTGTATATTCTGTAATGCAAAAACAGAACAAAAGAGCAAAGTGTACCGGAGGCAAATTCCTTGTTTGTATGTACGAACTTGGCAATAAAGCTGATTCTGATTCTGATAAAAGGTTGTTGGGTGACATCTGCTCTTGTTGAGAATGGCTGGGCAGTGTGTATCTAATTGATATTTCAAATTCAAAGAGTGCATATCTCTTTAACACACCAAAACACAAATAGAGAGCAACAGAGAACTTCATCTGAGGAACAGATTGAAGAACTGGAGAACAAATCTGTCTTTATTTTTTTCCACTCTTAAATCCTTGACAAAAAAGGTATGTTGTGATGGTTTTTGTTCTAGTATCTCCACAGGTTTCAAAGCTCAGGGTTTCCATCTTCGTGCATATCTTTCCTATTAAAACCGAGTAAGACATCTCTGAGCAGTTCATATTGCATTTAAAGAACTGTGTAATGTGTTATTGATAGTTAACCACTATGTGAAACCTTTCCACTGATGGTTGTTTTACGAACTGTTGTGGATGCTCGTATAGCTGTCTGTCCTTCCTCCTGCTCTAATACCCATGATACAGCAGCTCCATGAGCAGGTTATTTATACAGGTAATCACTTAATCCCCGTCGATTCCTCAAGTTCAAGTTGCATGTGAAAACGAACACACGTCACACAGCGACAGAAAACAGCCAGCAACCACAGGAGCCTCCTGCATTCATCTCTGGTGTCTTTTTTTAAACCATAGAGTCACACAATAACAGTTTTTTCCAGTCAGCAGCAGTCAAGTTAAATTCAGGTTTGCAGAGCTTCGCAGCACTTTGCAAGAATTTTCTGGACAGGAAATTAAAGCTGCCTCTTGCCCTCGGGATAGATTCCACATGCTCAGAATCCAAACGAAAAGGATGATCAGGGGAAGCATGCATGCATTAGGAACAAAAAGCACAAAGTACAAGCGAACAGCTTCAAAACTCAGTTCAAAAACTTAAAACTGGGATTTCAGAGAGATGCTTCAGCAACATAGATGCTGGTGTTCAGGAATGAGAAATGCTAATGGAGCACAATATTAAAGTAAAAGGATTTTGCATGGTCCTCATATTCTGATTGATTGTACAGAACTTCCTTGAAAAAAACCTCAAATATATAAATACGTATTTATTTAAATACGTATAATATGTTCCACCTATGGAGAAGACTTAGAAACATTTCATCCACAATCCAGGAGTTTAGCTGTAATGCTCTGCCATGCATGTGTGAACTGTGTGTTCCCCATCCAGGACACACCTCCTTCATTCAGACTCTGCACACTAATGTCTCTCTGAGGCACAGAGAAGGCATTTGAGAAGGAGCAGCTGATGCTTGAGTCAAACTTCCAAAATCTTCACAATTAAAAGTTACTACTTCAGGTTTGCTCCAATTAAGAGGATTACAAGCTGTTTCCCCAACTCCTATTAAAGTAAATCCGGTCTAATCAGCAATAATTGGACTAAATGCTAGAAAGTTGTAGATAAACAACATACTGGTCTTGGATATGGGCTTAATGAGCCACCGTGCCAGCGGCCCGACTCTCTGCCATGCCCGTCTGAAGAACATGTTGATGGTTTTTCAGCGGAAGGTGAACCGGTGCGTCTGCCTCCAGTCGCTCTTTGGAGATGAATGATTAGGAGCCCTCTCTCACTGTGCAATGCTCGTTATGAAGAGCACACCCCTCTCTGATGCAAAAACACGCCCCCTGCGGGTCACAAGGGAAAAACAGAAATGCATTGAAGAAATCTATGCATGTTTCTGAACTCTGCACATATTGAGCTGGATTTTGTACTCACCTTATAATCTTTTCAGTGATGGAAGTCAGCACTTTACTATCTGTCTGCAATGTGTGAGTGTGAGAAGGCTCAGACATCCCTCAGGCTGCTTTTCAAACGGATTACAGAACTATCCGTCTACGTGGAGAAGGTGAACTGTGGTTGCATAAGGATACAAACAGTGCCAGAGCATTGATGTGCAGCACTCTGATGTCAGAGACAAAATGGACAGTTAGAGGAGAGGAAGAAGAGGTCCACATGCCAAAAAAAATCATCGATTCAACAATATCAGTCTCCAAAGTCAATGCTGAAGTCTCTCTTTCTTTAATATCTGACCTTGCTTTTCATTATTTAATCTGCCCACTTTGATGCATTGATTTAAAGTATTATATTTTATAATCAAAGATGTTAGTTTGCAACAAATTGTAGTTTAAATGTCACAATGGCTTAAAGAAGTCTCTTGAAAAATAGACTTCATGTCTCAATGGGACTCACCTGTATAAATTAAGGTTCTGAATAAATGAATGAAAACAGAGAAGGATCAAACTTGAACATAATTTCCCATATTTTTAATTCTATTGAAAATGTTGTTGTGTTTATTAAAAGAAAAACAGACAAAGTTCATAGAAAGACTTTCAGAAACCTTTGAGAAGTATTGATTGTGACTGCTTTTCTTTAGAGATCACAAGAAAGTCTGAGTTTTTTCAATGAAAAATATCAGAACAGAGATAGCTCACACATCACATCAATAGTAAAGAATCTGGTGAACCTGAAATAAAGTCCAGCTGTCCTGTCCTTTAGCTAAATACATAGTTTTCAGAGAGTTTATAATTGTTGAAAAATTATCTCACTGTAGAAAGGCATCAGCAGCGCTGGGTAGAGGACTGTTACTTCAAAATAATAATAATCAAGTAGAGGTAACATGGGCTGCATGATGATACAGCTCATTGAACTGTTGCTTTGCAGCACAAAGGTTCTGGGTTCAAATCCTGTCTTAAGGTCTCTCCAGGTACTTCAGCTTCCTCCCACAGTTAAAAAAGGACATTTGTGTTATTTGCATTTTTTTTTAATTGCCCTTAGGTGTGCATGTTTTTTCCTGTGAAGGACAGACACCAGCAATTGTAAACAAACATCACAAAAACCGAATGTTTCTCTAAAACTGAGGAAAAGACAGAAAATGGCCTGGGAGGCCGCTAAGACACTGAGTGCAACACTGAAGAAGCGGCAAGAATATTTTGGGTCTGTTTTTGGAAAAGGTGGATAAAGTTTTTAGAAGCTCCATATACTAGTCTGTTTTGGCCCGAATCCTCCATTTGTCAGCTAGAAGTTGTCAAAGTTGTCAGATGATGGAATAAATAGTGCTCCTCTGTGTCCTGGACGTGTTCAGAGCTGGGTATAATGTTTTATAACCTAACCAAACTCCTCTATTTCCTTTATAGGTTGGATGTTTTGACGAGACACAATGTGAAAATGTTCATGGGGTACAAATACTTATCACTGTATGTACATAAATAAAATTACATTTTGCGCAATAAATGCATGAAAATAAAGAAACGTGACCTGATACACACATAAACTTGTACAACTCATCTTTAATTAAAGAATCAATAATAATAAATATACATATGAGTGAATGAATTGCAGCCAAGAGGGGTAAGCGTTGGACTATAGCTGGGCACTGGCGCCAAGACAATTTATCTTTCCTGTGTTAATACTTCCTGAGTTTTATTTCGGTCATTCTTACACTTAGTGTGTGGATATGTGTGTGTGACAGGCGTATGTATCAGATATTATAGAAATACCGAACAAATCACGTCCCTTATCGGTTCAATAGGGGAGGCAACATTTAAGGACGATTCCGTAATGGCTAGCTTTAGCTAAGCTGAATATTTACAACCCTCTTGTCCTGTTGTCGATACACTGACGGTACTTTCCTACTACTTTCAACCACATTGAAAGGTTTTTTTTCATCCCGACAACATCTTTATCCTTCTCCCTTTTCCTTCTTCTGTTTTGCGCCCCGGATAACTTTGTTTTCTGCCGCTCCATCTTGTTGTCCAGTGCACTACGAGTGGGATAGGAGGGGAGGTGAAGGAGCAGAGGGGCGCCTAATCAGTGCCGTTACTGTTATTGATCATTTCATGCAGTTAAATATAGAAAATGCCAACTAGAAAAACTTTTTTTTTCTATTGGGGGGGTTTGACGCCCCCTCTAGTGCAGCGCCCCTGTGCGTTGCATACAGTGCATACCCACTTTTTGCGCCACTGTGTGCATTTAACTGTGAGAAATCTCCTGAAATCAAGGTGCAAAGGCCAAATTTTTGCATAGAATCTAAGTATGACTTTCAAAGGATGACTAAAGTTTTCTCTGAGAGACATGAACTGAGCTTTCTGTGCTAAATCAATAGAAAATCCCATGTTATGCTGTTTCAGAAAATTCACATGTTTTCATGGTATTTCCAAGAAAACCTGCTGTTGTCTCCCTTTGATTTTCATCTTCTTTAAGTTCGCAGAGAGACTTCTAACGTTTGACCGGTGAATGTTACACCAATGCGACACACACACACACACACACACACACACACACACACACACACGCCTACTCAGCCGTATGTGTTTGTTCCTCATGTGACGACCTCTGAATCATCACACACATCATTACAGAAACACATGTGATGCACTTTTTTCATAACACACACATCAGGGTCACGCATAAGACCGCCATGAAGTTTGTTCCTTCGGGATGTAGTGCTGCAGCGGGAAACTGCAGGAAGCTGAGGTCGTCAGTCAGTCATTTTCTACCGCTTATTCCATAGTGGGTCGCGGGGAAGCTGGTGCCTATCTCCAGCAGTCTATGGGCGAGAGGCAGGGTACACCCTGGACAGGTCGCCAGTCCATCACAGGGCAACACACAAACAACCATGCACACACTCATTCATACACCTAAGGGCAATTTAGAGTGACCAATTAACCTAACAGGCATGTCTTTGGACTGTGGAAGGAAGCCGGAGTACCCGGTGAGAACCCACGCATGCACGGGGAGAACATGCAAACTCCATGCAGAAAGACCCCAGGCCGGGAATCGAACCCAGGACCTTCTTGCTGCAAGGCAGGAAGCCGAGGTGCATCATAAAAATAACTTTACTTCACAGCAGGTTAACTGACTGATGTGTTTTTTTTTTTTTTTTTTTATCAAGAGTGAATAGGTTTCAGTCTAGTGGACACACATGCAGACTCAGGATGTCATATTGAATCAAAACAAAGAACTAAACAAAATCATTGATTACCTCAAAGCAGTGGTTCTTAAACGTTTTAGACCAAGTATTACATCGGGACAGAGCAAAAACAACCATCTTAACACGTATTTTTAAACAGTATAGCAACAGGACTGTGACTGTTTGTGTTGCATGATAAAAACAAATCAACACAACAAAAATGTTCAGCATTTCTTGATTGATTGAAGAATGCAGTTTATTTATCTGAAGACATGAAGCACAGGTCGCCAGCAGGGACTCAAACCAGGAGACAGCAGCGTCGAGAACTGAAGCCTTTCCATACATGGGCCGCATGCTCTGCTGTGACCCATTTTGCTTCATTTTTTATCCATATGTTTGAAGTCATTTTAAGTAGTTAGCACCTTTGTATTGCTGGAAACTCAAATTTACCTTACACATAAGGTAAAGCATACCAGCATTTCTTCTGGGGACCACCTAAGGCAGCCCAAGTAACACCAGTGGTTCTAATGGTGCCTTTTATCTTCTTTTCTTTTTACCAAACTGGTGTTTTATCCTCACATAATATTAAACAGGAGTTAACTAATTGGTTTAAATATTATTTAAATGTAAGCATATTTATTTGGACTTTTATCAAACTTCTCTACTTGAGACATGAGGTATTTGTTGTGATTTGAAGCTATAATGATAAATTATAGAAGTGTGATTTTATTATGGTTGATATATTGTTAAAGCCCCAGCTTCATTATACAGTTGTTAAGTTTTACTTCTGTCAATTAGCCGACCACTCTGTAATTCACTCTTTTAGCTGCAATTTGTCCATCTAAGAAATGTACAACCTTTGGGTCTTCAAAAAAACAAAGTTGTAGATGTTTACAAAAAGCAAAAAGGCTGACGTTTATCTTTCATATTTAAAGGAAGCAGAGTGCTTTGTGCTCATTTAACAAAACAGAAAAAAGAAAATATTTAGTTTTACCAGAGAGCAAAGGAAAATTTCTCTACGTCCAAGGTTTGTGTGGTTGTGTTGCTTTTAGTGCACAGATGGTATTTATTTAACTTTCATCTAATAATAGAAGCAAAGCACGGAGCTATGTTAGGACATAAGAATGGCTCCTAGTCACGCATGTCAAACAGAAATCTGAAAATCTGCATCAGATCACAGCCTGACCTGCCTACAATCTTAAATTGCTCCCCTTGGTGAGCATGTTGAACATTCGAGGAACCAGGATGCACCAATCGGGCTTTTATGTGCCGGTTCTTCTTTATGGATTTCATCCTGGTCCAAACATTCCTATACTGATTTTCTGACAAAACATTGAGTAAAATAATGAAAAACAAAACATAGAACAATTAACCAAATATTATCATACAAAGTCATTTGTGAAAGCTTTATTTTAATTCAACAATCACATGCAATAAACACTTTGAAAGAAATGAATGTGCTGCAGGTTTCTAGATATAAGGTAGTAGTTTTGAACAAAAAAAGAAGGGATTAAATACAATCACATTTATGCATCAAATAATCTGTTTCTAACCGATTCCTGCTAAACTAATATAAAACTGTTTGTTGAAGGTTTTGTAGACTGGGAAAAACGAGGGGTTTCAGTCATCTTTCAGTGATTGAGGTTGAAGTCAAGGAAAAACTGGTGGATCCCGACTAAAACTGCTTAATGAATAACTCTCCATTTACAGTATCCGTTTTATGTGGAGCCGTTAACACAACTGAAGACAGGTCCTACTGCAGAGGATCTAACTGCAAAGTCTGAGTGGGAAAACAGTCCCAAACAACACAAATTCCCAGTGAGACCACACAGGCTGAGAATAAACACCTCACTGTACTCCATGATCGCTAGCATGTTTGTATTAACAGTCTTTTATTATGGAACAATTGTAAACAAGAAAATCACAAATATACAGAAACTTTTCAAAAAAGGCATCAAGTATGACAATTAATGCTAGTTTTTAAAAAGTCTGGCATTGGTCAAAATTAATCAGAAGCTGAAATCTTGCGTTCTCATGCTCACAAACTAAAAAGTGACAGTCACATTTTTCTACTTGGAAAATCAACCAAAAGAGCATCAGTGGTTCTCAGCAGCAACTCCACAGCTCTTTTTCTTGTTTTTTCTTGTAAATTTTAAAAGACCCACTGTATGCTGGTGAATAAGCAGTTAAAGAAGTTTTATGTCTCTTCAGAGTTGTGCCAACAGCAGTGACAATGTCCTCCACTTTACTCTGCTGAAGCAGATCCTCTCTTTCACCCCGTCGTCCATTTATGTGTTTCTTTGGCAGGTTCTTGGCAGACGTTTCAAAGAAAACCATACCATGAGCCTTGGCCAAGTTCATTGCCAGCTCCTGGCTCACCTGGCAGCCAGTTCGGCTGGCATCACGGAGGTCGCTCTTATTCCCAATGAGGAACCTAAGGTGAAACAAGGAGAAAGGTGACAAATGACATGGAAATATGTCTCCTATGAGTTGTTGCATTGTTAGACACCTCATGTGGAGTTTAACAGGGTTTTGTACTTGGGACAAATAGTATTTTTCACTTTGCAATCTCCCTTCTGGTTTTGTTTGACAAAACATCACATCTTACATATGTATACAGATGATACTAAGATTAACCTGTCTTAACTAATCATACTCTCCAAAATCACTGCCGGAATGTCCCAATTAGACTATAAGAGATTGTTTTTGTTGTTTTCCTGTAAAAATGTCAGTATTAGCAGAAAGCTACTTACCTGCAGAAAACGCACAACCAAAATAGAAACAGAGAGAACTGACATATGAAAATTCTATAAAAGCTTATTTAGAAGAAACACTTCCAGTGCAGATTTGTTCAAGAGATAGTTCCACCTTTCTTCTGCAAGGTTATGAAGAGTGAATATCTTATCAGCAGTAGATAGCTTTAAAACTAATTTCTGTTTCAGAGTTGAAAGCTGTTCAGAGAAGGAATATGATGTTGAAGCGGCCATCATGTTTTCATTCATTTACATGGAAGTTTGTAATAACAATTAAAATCAGGGTGTGTAATCTAATACCAAATTACACTTAATGTGTAAATTATGTAGTAAAAATATAGACTTTTTAGCCAGGGAGTTTATACAAGATCAAATTCTGTTTATCACTTAATAACTGAAAAGAAAAAAAAAAAAAAAAAACATAAAAAAAAAAAAACCAACATAATTTCATGGTGTTAATACAAAAAAATAAAAATGTATAATATAATTTGTTTCTATTTTTTATTGGAAAATGTTTCTATTATGTGGTTGATAAAATAATATATTGATTATTACAGTCAGAATGTTTGTTCTATCTACAACATTACTTGGCTGTCCCTGTTTTGTGACAACCTTGAATACTTTGAAAAAACTGAATGTTTTTTTTTTAAAAGCGTGGGGAAAAAAATGCAACCGCCTTTCATCAGCCTGTTGACTGGCAGTGTGCAGCTATATGCGGCGGGTGGTCAACACTGCATTATTCTTTATGATATATGACATATGACTATAGGTTTGAAAGTGAAGCTTTTTAAAACTTTGGTACCTTGATAGTGGAAACTGACCACTGCATTGTTCGTTCACTGGGCTGTGAGTGAATTTAAGGTTTTAAGTTCACTGTTTGTGCACTATGTCAGTGCTGGTACACTAAATTAAATCAATCTACTCATTGTTTGGGCTTTGTTATCCTAACTTTTATGCTGATGCAAAAAGAAAAGTCTTTGTAATCGTGCACCAAAATTATACAACCAACTCCTGCATCTAATCTTAAAGAAACATTCATATTCGTTCAAATGACTATAAAAACAATTTTTTCATCTTTTTATCTATTTGTATTGCAATCATGAAACTGTTTCTGTCTTGCATTACATTTTTGTGCTTTTATTTAGACTTACCTGGGTATTTCATGACCCAGAGAGTTCTGCCGGCACTCCTCCACCCAGGCGGTCAGCCCATTAAAACTGGCCGGACAGGTGACGTCGTAAACAAAAAGAACCGCGTGGACGTTCCGATAATAGTGCTGCACCAAGGACTTCCGGAAGCGCTCCTGACCTGCAGTGTCCCACAGCTGGAGCTGATCATCAGGATGGAAAATGGGAAACAAAACAGAGAATACGAGACTGAGATGCGAACTTCTCTCAAAGTTATTTGCCAGCAACCAAAAAAAAAAAAAAAAGAGGAAATAAATGAAAGCAAACAGAGGAAAGGGAATCATGTGTTGAAATAACTCAAAGCAGGCAGAAGCAAAGAAACACTGTGAGACATTGCTGATTGGGAGCAAAAGACTTTGAGTTTGGCCTGGAGAACGTTATCCAAGCCCACTTCTCTGCAGATCAATGTTTTGAAACAGGATGTTTTTCTCAGTACTTGATTTTGGAGCCTTAAAGGTGACTCAACAGCAGGATAAACAACTGGACAGGTCTCTTTCACACCAGGAAATCAGACGAGTTGTACTAGAATTAATAGGCTAAAGGACGAGCCAGACTTGGAAAGCATGAGCTCATCTCTTGTTGTTTAAACATGATGCTAAACGTCCAAATCAACATTGAATGAGGTGCAGACTTAGACAAGCCTTTGTTTATTTTCAACTTAAATTCTGTGGTGTTTGGTTTTCACCGAGCCTCCAGATTGTTTCTGACCTGCTGTAGGCAGGTTATGGAGTAGAGCTTGATTAGCTTTGGGCAGACAGACCTTAGATGTGCTCAGCTGACTCTAAAATGAGCTTAATTTCACTTCATTTGCAGTCGAGATGAAATGTCCACTTTAGCCAGTCTGGACTTTGGGCAGACTGCAGCATTGCATTGGTCTCATTGTGTGGCATTTACTAACAGTTCAAAGACACCAGCAGAATGGGACAGATAAAGAGATTTGGATGTAATGTAAATGACTGATCCACTCCAGTATTCTGACCTTTGATCTGACGTTTGGCAACCTTGACTTTTCTTTGTAATGATGTCACCACCTTACCTAACATTTCCTCTAAAGGTTCCTTTCATTCTTCCTGACAAAAATGTTCCAGATCAACTAGACAACTGTCTGGTTTTTACTCATTTTGAAAGAGTTTGAGATTTGTCCTTTACTTTTTCAATTTCCAGACATTAGACTGATGCAGATCATTTTATCAAATGTACTTCCCCCAACATTGATACCATGTGATAAGAAAGCATAAAGTCCCTTCATGTGATTAAATACTTTACATGCTTACACACAGCAGACAGGTAGAGACAAAGGTTTGAATAAGTTTAAACCAGAGTTTGGTTTTGAAAACAAAATCCCAAGTTTTGAAGATCGCAACTCCGAAGGAGCTGCAGAGAACCACAGCTCAGGTGGGAAAGTCTGTTGACAGGATAACTTAGTTGTAGATTGTACGAATCTGCCCCTTAATGGATGATTAAGAAAAAGACAGTAATTGCTGAAAGAAAGGCTGTAACAAGTTCTGTTGCCATGAGCCATGCAGGGGACATACACGTGGAAGAAGGCGCTCTGGTCAGATGGTACCAAACTTGAACTTTTGTGGCCTGAATGCAGAATACTATGCATGAAGAAAAGCTTCAATTCACCCTGAATACACAATACCTACAATGAAACATGGTGTCATTATGTTGCAGGGATGCGATTTGTTTTTCTTGGTCTTGAATGGATGGGAAGATGGATGGAATTATGATTGAAGCAGTGGTTCACCTTCCAGCAGACAAAAGCGAAACAATTAGCCTGAGCCATACTACAATGGTTTGGATCAGGGGTCAACAACCTTTACAATCCAAAGAGCCATTTGGACCCTCATTCCTACAAAACATAATTTGTCTGGAGCCACAAGACCACAATGATCTTCCAAAAAAGAAAATGTAAAATTAAATCAAATTCTTAGAATGATATGAATAGATCTACTTGAAAGAAACATTGCATATTTATGGGAAAAGAAGAAAAAACGATGCAGTTTGTGGCCAAATGGAAAAAGAAAACAATGAAACTGATGCACTAAGATTGAAAAAAATCTGATTGGATCAAGACAAAGAAGGCTGGACACAAATATGAGTCTTATGAGGTACAAAGCAGAGATATATCCTAAAAGACTTGCAGCTGTAACTGCAGTGAATGGTGGTTCTACAGTGTATCATACACCGTACATTTTTCATATATATATAAATATATATATTCTTTTTTAGATGTGAAAAACATGTATCAATTTCCTTCCACTTCCCAATTGCACACTTGTTAGTGTTGGTCTATCACATAAAATCCCAATAAAATGCATTTAAGTTTATGGTTTTTTAAAAGGAAAAAAGATCCAATTAAAATTAAAATATCGGAAATTGTAAACTCAAAATTTAAAATACATACAAAAGTTCGGAAAGCCTTCTTCTGGATCTGTATAATTCAATGAAGGTTACACATAAAGCTTCCCATAACATCTTCTAGGGTTTAAGGCAGAGAGGTGCTGTCAACACAAAACATTTTTCACATCAGAGACCAGTGGAGGACCAAGTTTCTTCCACTGGCCAGAAAAAATAAACTTCCTCTCTCATGTGGCCATTTCAAAACAGTCAGGAAACGCAGCAACCAACCGACACCCACATGTTTTTTCAGAAAACTCAGAGCTCATCGTCATGTCTGCAGGGAGCATCGACCCGAAGATCACAAAAATGCACCATAAGGAAAAGGTCTGACTGGAATTAGATGCATTGGTGAAGCTCTCGCACACAGCAGCCACTGAAATTACTTCTCCTCGCAGTGATTTACAAGCTGCAGACACAGAGAGCTAATTTTTCCTGCCATCCTGAGAATTTCTGTTACTCAGCCGAGAACAAGCAACAAAGAGGCAGAAAATACCAAAACAACGCCACCATGTTTAAGCTTATCGACGATCTCTGCTGCGCGTAAAAATGTTATTTGGCACACATCCCCCTCCCATGTTTGAGTGCTTTTCATTTAAAGCGATCCTTTCTTACTTTTATTTTCTCTCCATCAATATCCAGCGCTCTCTCACGGAAGTCCACGCCGATCGTAGCCTCCGTCCTGCGGGGGAACTCCACGGCGGAGAGTCGGTGCGTCAGGCAGGTCTTCCCCACCCCGGAGTCTCCAATCACCAGCACCTTGAAGGTCCGACAGCGGCTGAGCAGGGAGGACACGCTGCCCAGAGAGCTGGAGAACTCAAGAGAAGACTCCATGAACCTGGCCCCCCACACGGATCCAAACTCTGTGACTCTGAATCTGGGGCAAAGCTTCTCTTTATTTGAGCGTTTTGACCAAAAGCGGCCTCAGGCACCCTCCACGGAGCTAGACAGCAGCGTGGGTGAGAGAGGAGGAGAAGTGGGCTGTCTTGCTCCCACGTCGGTGTTTGATTTGACAGCATGGTGATGAGTGGACCCAGAGGGTGGAGAGTCCATCGGTCAGGCTCTTCTATTGAGACAGTACGGCATGATCCAACATGCGCGCCGTCTAAAAGTTATTTTTTACATCATATGTTTAAAAGAATCACATTTTAATAACAGACAACCTAAAAGCATTTTTTCTTTGTAAGGGGATTAAAGCTATTGTAACAAACCTGACATTCTATGTAAAAACAAAACCTAATCAATACCCTCCAGGCAACAATCAACTATCATCAATCAGAATCAGCTTTATTGACCAAGACTGTGTGCACAAGGAATTTGACTTCAGTTTCAAGCACTCACAGAGTACAGACATTACGCATAAATATATCCACTTTAGAGGACATAAACAGTATATGGGTGTATGTGCAGCCATTTTTTATATTATAAAGAAAAGAAAAAAGAGGCATGTTGTGGTGGTGCAAATAAGCAGAGAGACAACCTGGAGGCAGCTGGATTTTGAGAATAGAGCTCTGTAGCGCTGACCTCAAGGTAAAAGTCAAAATAGCTTGTGGCCAAGATGTGTGGGGTCTGCAGAGATGTTAGCTACCTTTTCCTGACCCTAGATGTCCTGGATGGAGGGAAGGTTACCCTTGATTCAATTCAATTTAAAAATACTTTATTAATCCCAAAGGGAAATTAAATGTTGTTGTAGCTCATATTATGAAGGTTTCTTCAAAGAGTCGTTATAGAAGCTGATAGCTGTGGTCAGGAAGGATCTCCTGTAGCGTCCGTCTTACAGTAGATCTGAAGAAGCCTCTGACTGAAGACACTGTTGTTGTAGGACAGTCTCATGAAGAGGATGCTCGGGGTTCTCCATAATGTTCTTCATTTTATGAAGAATCCTTCTCAGCAAAATTATTTCCAGAGGTTCTAGAGGAGTCCCCAGAACAGAGCCAGCCTTCTTTATCAGCTTGTTGAGCTTTTTTAAGTCCCTGGTTCTGATGCTGCTTCCCCAGGAGATGATGGTAGAAGAGATCACACTTTCCACAACAGACTTATAGAAGATATGCAGCATCTTGCTGCAAACACCAAAGGACCTAAGTTTCCTCAAGAAGTACAGTCTGCTCTGTCCCTTCTTGTAGATGGCTTCACAGTTGCATCTCCACTCCAGTCTGTTGTCCAGGTGAACACCGAGGTATTTATACTCCTCCACCACCTCCACTTCTTCTCTCATGATGGAAATAGTTTTTGACTTATTCCTGTTTCTCTTAAAATCTACAATCATCTCCTTTGTTTGTTCCTTTGATGATGTTCTCTGCAGACCTAATTTTTTGTTGCAGTCTGGACCTGTCCTGTTTGGTGGATGAGCCAAAGCACACAGTGATGGATGTGGACAGAATGACAGCGTAGAGGTGACCAGCATCTCCTTCACTATTTGAGTTGGGGCAGGAAGTAATTGCTCTGCTGGGCCTTCCTCTGGACAGTGTCTATGTGTGAGGACCACCTAAGGTCTACAGAGGGGAGCAGCCGATCCACCTCCTGTATGTCTGCACTTCATCATTAACCTGGATCAGACCAATGATAGTGGTGTCATCTGCAAGCCTAAGATGTTTCATTGACAGGTCTGCTGAGGTTCAGCCATTTATGTAGCGAGACAAGAGGAGTGGGGAGAGAACACACCCCTGGTGGGCTCCGGTGCTGATGGTTCTTGTGCAGGAGAAGATGATTCCCAGTTTCAGTTGTTGAAGCGACAGTCAGGAAGCTGTGGTGCCAGCCTCCATCTGTCAGGAAGCTGGCGAATGACTGACAGGTGGAGGCCGGCACTATGAGCTAGGTGAGCTTCTGGTGGAGTTATCTGGGCTGATGGTGTTGAAGCCCGATCCGAAGTCTACAAACAGGATGTATACTGTACGTTCCTGGGAAACATCACAAAACACTTGTTGAAGATTTGAGTGAAGATGGGGGCCAGTTGTTCTACACAGGTTCTCAAATCACATATAATTTACCATAATATAACAGCTTAATGTCACACACTGATGACCAGACATTCTCACTCAGGGTTTCTGGTAAAGAGCAGAATTCATGGTTCCATCAATTATTACAAGTCGTCCACATCCTGAAGCAGCAGAGCAACCCCTGACTATCACCATGTAAGTACAACGTTCTTTTTTCTGAAATGATGTTAGTTTTACACCACAGATGCAATACCACATTTCAAAAGTTTTCACTTTTCTCTCATCAGTCGACAGGATATTTTCCCTAAAAGCAGGGAGAACATCAAGATGTCTCTCGGCAAACATGAGACAGGTCTTGATGAATCTGGCTGGACATTTTTAACCATCTGTAGACATCAACAGAGACATGTTGTTATTCATAAAGTTCTGCTGGGTAAACTCAAAGCGGGCAAAACAGCATTTTCTTACCATGCACCATGATCATGGAATAATCTGCAAAAACTCAAAACCCTCCGTTAATGATTATAAGAATAAGATAATATCTTGACCAGGTCTACCTTGGAAAAATTATTTTTGATCTCACTGGGACTTCCTGATTAAACAATGCTATACTAACAATAAAATCTCCAATGGATGCCAATTTTGTCCAGAATCTTATTGCTGAATGTGAACACTGACTTTAACTGTTTACTACATTTGCAATATATCTTTTGGTTAAAATGGAAATAAATTAGGCTGAAAAAACAGTTAGGTATTGCCGATTACCAAAACATATTTATGTAACACTTTAAATAAAGTGTGATAATAATAAACAAATAATAATAATAATAATAATCTACATACCATAATAGATACATTAAAAAGAAAGACATGTATCAATACTTAGAAATGTCAGGAATATAATAAATATAAAATAATAATTAAATGTGTGAATTTTTACTTTAAACTTAAAATAAATGTATGTTAAAAATATCAAAATTCTTATGTACTTATGATGGACTGTAGCGCATCTCCTGTGTTACAGCCATCATAAAATAATCTCCAGTTCAAATATATTGTGGGCCACAAAATTTTGATTTTTAAAATGCGAAAACAAGTTTCACTTATACCTGCTCAACAATAAACAAAACACGTGTTTTAATTAAATAAAAAAGTCTGATTTCTGTAGAAAAACGAGCTGTAAATCACTGTAGATCTTGCAGATTTCCCTTGCTTAAAAACAAACAAAAAAAACCTTCAAACAATGTCCAAAATGTCAATTCTCTAGATCATTTCTACGTATTCTCAGCAACAAGAACAAATACGGGTACATTTTTCTTCAAAAACCCTTACTTTATTTAGCCAAGTTTACTAAAAAGTCTGCTTTTGAGTAACATTCTCTGGATGTCTGTGGTCTTATTTACTGTCAAATTGAATTAAAAACATGGTTGATAAAAGACGAGTTCTTTGAGTTGTACCTTTCTTTTTTAGAGGACCTCACTTTGCCTGCCACCTCAGTGAAAATTTCACTCTGTTTCTTTTTTTTAAAATATGTCTCTGCATCAACCTCCGGAGCTGGCAAACAAACTTTGTACTGTGGTCAATGGGCCGCACAAGATCAGCCAGAGGCCCACAAAAGGCCCTCAAGCCACACTTTAGACACCCCTGCTATAGACCAATCCCCTTGTCTATAATGGTATTAACCCCGCCCACTAGCTGTGATGGTTACGGCTAATGGATAAAAGTAAATTCAGCTGCATTTGTGCTGCAACTAAACAATATGAACTGATTAAATTAATATAAAATGATTTTTAATTTGTGACATATACTTTAGATTTGAATTATTCTTGCATTTAATCATTTTTCTATTTCATGCATTACTGAAGCATTTAAATCATTTCGTGTTCATTTATCACGTATTTAAATATTTGAGTTATCTATAGGAACTGTTGGACTTTGAATCTGCAGCGACCCCTGCAGGAAACAGATTTACCTTCATGATTGTTGGAAGCTGTTGAACACAAGTCTAAAACACGTCACAAATCCATTTAAATACAAGCACCTATTTTGGAAAACATTTGATTTTTTCCTCAAGGTTTGAGCACCTCTGCTAAGTGTCAGGTGTTTGTGATGAGTCCAAAATAAATCCTGTCAGAACCGTTTCCTTCGTCATCTTTAATTACTCACTGTGGTTCACAGGAGTCCTAAAACTTTTGAAATGACTTTTTAACCCTTTCCAGGTTGATGGACGCCGATGGCCGTTTCTCATCTGTTCTTGAATTTCTTTAGTTTGGATCAGGACATGACGTGTTGCTCTTTGAAATCTTCTAGCCTACTTCATGTTGTCAGACAGGTTCTTTTTAAGTGATTTATTGATTCTACTGGTCCTTCTCAAAATATTAGCATATTGTGATAAAGTTCATTATTTTCCATAATGTCATGATGAAAATTTAACATTCATATATTTTAGATTCATTGCACACTAACTGAAATATTTCAGGTCTTTTATTGTCTTAATACGGATGATTTTGGCATACAGCTCATGAAAACCCAAAATAAACGAGCTATGAACCTAATCATCTGAATCAACCAGTTAACTCTAAACACCTGCAAAAGATTCCTGAGGCCTTTAAAACTCCCAGCCTGGTTCATCACTCAAAACCCCAATCATGGGTAAGACTGCCGACCTGACTGCTGTCCAGAAGGCCACTATTGACACCCTCAAGCAAGAGGGTAAGACACAGAAAGAAGTTTCTGAACGAATAGGCTGTTCCCAGAGTGCTGTATCAAGGCACCTCAGTGGGAAGTCTGTGGGAAGGAAAAAGTGTGGCAGAAAACGCTGCACAACGAGAAGAGGTGACCGGACCCTGATGAAGATTGTGGAGAAGGGCCGATTCCAGACCTTGGGGGACCTGCGGAAGCAGTGGACTGAGTCTGGAGTAGAAACATCCAGAGCCACCGTGCACAGGCGTGTGCAGGAAATGGGCTACAGGTGCCGCATTCCCCAGGTCAAGCCACTTTTGAACCAGAAACAGCAGCAGAAGCTCCTGACCTGGGCTACAGAGAAGCAGCGCTGGACTGTTGCTCAGTGGTCCAAAGTACTTTTTTCAGATGAAATCAAATTCTGCATGTCATTCGGAAATCAAGGTGCCAGAGTCTGGAGGAAGACTGGGGAGAAGGAAATGCCAAAATGCCAGAAGTCCAGTGTCAAGTACCCACAGTCAGTGATGGTCTGGGGTGCCGTGTCAGCTGCTGGTGTTGGTCCACTGTGTTTTATCAAGGGCAGGGTCAATGCAGCTAGCTATCAGGAGATTTTGGAGCACTTCATGCTTCCATCTGCTGAAAAGCTTTATGGAGATGAAGATTTCATTTTTCAGCACGACCTGGCACCTGCTCACAGTGCCAAAACCACTGGTAAATGGTTTACTGACCATGGTATCACTGTGCTCAATTGGCCTGCCAACTCTCCTGACCTGAACCCCATAGAGAATCTGTGGGATATTGTGAAGAGAACGTTGAGAGACTCAAGACCCAACACTCTGGATGAGCTAAAGGCCGCTATCGAAGCATCCTGGGCCTCCATAAGACCTCAGCAGTGCCACAGGCTGATTGCCTCCATGCCACGCCGCATTGAAGCAGTCATTTCTGCAAAAGGATTCCCGACCAAGTATTGAGTGCATAACTGTACATGATTATTTGAAGGTTGACGTTTTTTGTATTAAAAACACTTTTCTTTTATTGGTCGGATGAAATATGCTAATTTTGTGAGATAGGAATTTTGGGTTTTCATGAGCTGAATGCCAAAATCATCCGTATTAAGACAATAAAAGACCTGAAATATTTCAGTTAGTGTGCAATGAATCTAAAATATATGAATGTTAAATTTTCACCATGACATTATGGAAAATAATGAACTTTATCACAATATGCTAATATTTTGAGAAGGACCTGTACATGCCTAGCAGTAATCAGGCCTGTGTGGCAGGTGCACTTAAACTCTTGTGGTTAATCAGTTAGTTTACAATTACTTTTTAGCAATAGATTGGCTTGGACAGCTTTCCTTTCTTTAATAAATGAAATCATGATTTGAAAACTTATAAATATGGTTATTCTTAATATAAAAATTTGTTTGATCTACAAAAAAAAAACAAATCTCTAATGGGACAAATACTTATTTTTTCTCAGCAGTGTGAGTAAAAGACACTTTAAACTTTAGAGAAATTGTTTCATCATTGAAAAACTTTAAAGGTATTTTATTGTTCAGTAAATGTTCATGTAAATAACATTTTAGCCACATTTGAAAATTCTCACAACTTCAAGAGTTTCCTGCTTCTACATCTTGCAGAGGATTAAAACTCATTGATTTTCGATCCAGAGTTAAAGCCATATTTCATTCATTAAAGTTCATTTGATACGTTTCAGGCAAACAGAGCAATTAATATGCTCCGTTTTACACAATGACGTTCCTCATTGAGGAGAATCATTAGCTATAGGTTGGTCTCAGGGAAAAAGCCAGAGTGATGGGAAGATGTCAAACAGACAAGATCCAAGTTTTTCTGCTTCAAAGTGAAAAGTTTTCACCTAAACTTATCTTCAGAGGATCTGGACTCTTCATAGCCCGAGGGCACAGAACGACATACACAAAAAGTCAGTATTTTTTCCTTTTGTTTTTAATACAAAAATCCAGAGATATCATACATCACCACCTCAGATTTCACCTTTCACATTAGAACCCAAATGAGAGGAAAAAGGGGAAGAAAAGAAGTTCATGAAACTGAGTGGAAGAGGTAAAACTGTGTTGTGATGTTCACATTTTTCCCTCGCTCTGTGGCATGTCACTTCTGACAGCTTTGCAACAGGCTTCGATGCTGATTTCTGACCGTTCCCTCTGAGGGACATGTTAAAATGCTAATTTTCATTTCAACAGAGCACTGACATGCAGATAAAACCATTTCTAACTGTAACGACAACTAATACACACGGGCCTCTGCCTGCAGGAAGAGTGTAACCACAACTGTATCAAATCCTGATTAGCCTTCAGAGTTACACTGACCCTTGGTATGAACAGGGAGGTGGCTATGGTATTGCTTGGGTCTGCCCGTCTCAGTCATAACCATGTAGAAAAATCCCCCAACAGAGTAGCAGTGTACTAGAAATGGAGCGCAACACAAACTTTACAGTTTTTATTTTGTGCTACAAGGTGCTCCAAAAGAACAGATAGGGTTACATGTTCCCTAACTGAACTTGGAGCGGTGAAGGAAGCACAATCTGATGGAAAACTGTCCACACGTGGCTCCGCGGGAATCTGGCCTTTCTCCCACTCTCCACAGATACTGACGTGAGTTTTACAGCAGATACAGATACGCCTGTAGCAGCTGGATGTTCGCAGTGAATGACTCTTATTCAGCTTGTTACAGACCGGAGATCAGATCCGCTCAGTCCCACATCAGAGTGACAGCTGTGTCCTGTTTCCATATAAATTAGATATCCTTTTTAAAATAAGGGAACACAGTATGCTGTAGGTGTTTGTTCGAGTCCAACTCAAGCGGCTGTAATTCAACATCATAGTCAAAACCAGCAATCTGTGTCTTTGTGTCACAGTTTCGCCCATCTGTTTCGCAATGACTACTGATTTTCAAGTTCAACTTGGTTGCAGACTGTTAAAAAAGTAAAATGTTTGTTTCATCATCTTCCTCTTTTTCCCCCTCCTAACTGACAATACATACGCACTCAACACGCACACAGTCCTGAAGTTCACCCACACGGGAGAGAGCCAAACCAAACCATGCCAGGTCAGACCAGATTAAGCTGAGCCAGAGGACCAAACACCCCTTCTTGCTTCCTGCGTCCGGCTCTAAATAAAAAAAGAACAAAATAAAAATAAAAACAAAGTAAAATGGCTGCCCGGCGTACCACAAGGCTCTTAGTTCGGCCCAATTCCTTTTCTTATTCGCTGCTCTTTTGCAGCGCTCACATCTCGTTAGCCAGCTCCTCCGTTTCTGTGGAAACATCTCCATTCGCGATCTTGGTGTTTTCCTCGTAGCCGGGGGGCATGAAAGCTAACGTGTACGGGTAAAGCTTGTGACACTCAGCACGGTACGACTCCGCGTGGTCTTTACAGTCTCCCAGCGAGCCGCTCCGAAGACAATCCAGGACTTCTGTGCAGATCTGTGTTTCACAGGAATAGAGTGGGACAGGACTGAAATAAAAAAAAGCAGCTTCATTCATTCAGGGTTGCTCATTAGACAGGGTATAAGAGTGAACAGTAGCAAAAAATTATAATCGACTTCTTTGTTCAAAGCAATAAAACATGTTAGTCACACAGTTATGTGCAAAAAATGCGACATAATTAAATTCATGAACTCCTCTTGAAGATAAGAGTCTTTAAAAAAAACGATTAGAAAGTACATAAATTAGGTGTTAAATGGTAAATGGACTGAACTTATATAGTGCTTTTCCAGTCATACAGACCACTCAAAGCGCTTTACACTAGAGCCACATTCACCCAATTGCACTCACTAACGCTCACACATTCATACACCGATACGCAGATCGGTAGGCAACTTGAGGTTAAGTGCCTTGCCCAGGGGCACATCGACATATGGCAGGTGGAAGCTGGAATCGAACCCACAACCTTCTGATTGCAAGACGACTACTCTTCCTACTGAGCCACAGTCGCCTTATGTTGTGTTATGGGGTAACAGTATAAATAATGTTGCTACTTTATAATCTTAAAAGTAAAATCTTAGCAACTGAATACATACTTGTATAGTTCTGTTGTTCAGCGACTCTTCCAGTGATGCGGCCAGTTCTGCTGCTTTTGTTTCCGTTGATGAGTCCAGATACACCATCATCTTAGCAGCTGCATGAAGGGCACAAAGGCTACGTTCACACTGCAGGCAAATACAGCCCATATCCGACTTTGTCATGGCAGTCAGGACGGCCCATATCGACACAGATTTCCGTATCCGTGCATCTCTTTTACAGATTTTCGTCCTCAAACAACTGAACTACACTGAAATTTGTAGTCAGGGGGTGCAAATATTTTTTCCCAAAATACTGTAAATAATTAAATAACACTACATCAAACTGGCTCAAAACATTGCAGGTCCCCTCTGTGACTCCACCAAGTACTGCCAGTCTATATGTGTGCATCCAGCTCCAGCAGCATACATGCTAATGTATGCACATGAAAGGGAGTGGAAGATGCTCACCAGCCAGGCGGTGTGGTGTGGAGTTGGAGTGCTTGGCGAGGTAGGCCTGGTTGAAGCTCTTAGCGTTGCTGTCTCCGAACAGCCGTGTAATCTCCTGCTTCAGGACCGTCCTGACAACCTCCGGCAGCTCCTTGCTCTCCGAAACTAAAGGAAGACAGAAGATAAGGTTTAGGACAGGATAGTAACCGCACAAGAGAAGAGATTTTCATTACATAAGAACACAATTATATCCCAGGCCTTACCTCCCTTGAAGAAGCGCACCAGACACTGGTGAAGCCATGGGTGGTCCGGATCAATGGCCAGGGCTCTCTTCACTGACTGGAGCATCAACAGGTATTTTTCTATGAGGAGAACACAGATTGGGAACGGCCGAAGAAGAGAATTTCAAAGTAAAAGGAGAAGAAAAGGCAGTGGGTTTTTTAGCCAACCTTTCCTGAAGTAAATCTCAAAGGCCAACAGGTGCGTCTCGATTTTGTCTTTAACCAGGTGCTTCAGAGGCGTTAGGAACTTCACAGCTTCCTCCAGAGGACTTTCGACCTGTAACATGAAACACAAAGAAAACCAAGAATCACTCTGATGTCAAGTTAATCGGTTTCAGATAATCTGCTCCTTTTATGGTCCCTGTCACCAACCTTGACCAGTTTCTCAGGAATGAGCTCCTCTTTGGGTCCTCCGATTTCCTCATCATCATCCTCCTTCTTCTTTTTCTGGTTCTTTAGCTGCTTCTCCTTCTCTGCGTTCTTCTTCTCTTCCTCCAACTGGGCCTTCTTCTGGGCTCTTCGCTGTTTGTTCCTCAGTTTCTTGAGCTCTTTGTCTGACAAGTTGGCTGGAAAATAAAGAGGAAATGAAGGGGTTAACACCTAAACATTTTTAGCTTCTGTTTGCGGAGGAAACAGATGCCAGAACTGGACCCAAGGTAGGAAAAATGAAAGTGATCTCAGCCTGTTTTTGCGCACCAGTGTCCGCCTGCAGCTCTTTGCTGTCATCAGTCAGGGGATTGTCATGGAGGCTCAGGTAAATCTGGATAGCTGTGGTGGCAGCCTTGTAGTAGAAAGGATGCATCCGGAGAACATCCTCCAGCTTCAGGAGGTCCACATAGGAGCGTAGCGTCATCTTCCTCATGCAGTAGGTGTGAAAGTCGAACTGGTCATCCGTGATCTCCACAAAATGCTGATGAAAGCAATAAAAACAACAAACTATTTCAGCACAAACAGAAGGACGATGCTCAATCGAGCGCAGGAAGCAGTTGGAGATAAGACACACCCTCTCAATCTCGTGACACTTCTTCAAGGCTTCTCCGAACTTATTCATGGCTTTGTAGGCGAGCGCACATTCAGTCTGGAACCACATGCACTGCATCTCGTTCAGGTTCTCCACCGCTGACGCTCCCTCCTGGGAAAACATCAAACACAGAGCCAGATCATAGCAAATGTTACACCAGGGATGTGTCGGGTTATTATAAGAAGACACTGGATATTTATTTAAGTACTCCCAATGAAAGTAATCATACAAGTAATTAGCTGTGCTCTGCCACCTGTGCTAAACTCAGATCTCTCTGGAAGCACATCCAAAGTAAAGGTAGATGTACCACAGAGGACTCACGATACTATCATTTCAAACATCATACTGATACTAAGAAAAATACTTGATATTTGATATAACTTTTGATTCCACTGCAACCTTTTCAGAAAGCAAGGAGTAAAGATCAGAAATATATAATTACAGGGTTTTGATATATTCATTCGTTTTCTATACTGCCTTTTAAAAGGGGAGCTGGTGCCTATCTCCAGCAGTCTACGGGCGGGAGGCGGGGTACGCCCTGGAGAGGTCGCCAGTCCATCGCAGGGCAACACAGAACAAAGAACCATGCACTCATTCACACCTAAGGGCAATTTAGAAAGACCTATTTACCTAACAGTCGTGTTTTTGGACTGTGGGAGGAAGCCAGAGTACCCAGACAGAACCCATGCATGCACGGAGAGAACATGCAAACTCCATGCAAAAAGACCCCCGGCCGAGAATAGAACCCACGACCTTCTTACTGCAAGGCAACAGTGCTACCAGCACAGTTGGCGGTGAGACTAATATATTCAGTCTTAATTAGGGCAAAACAAATAGCAATTTAGCTTATTTAGATAAAAATCTAATTTAAAAGTGAAGCTTTCCTGTATACCAACAACAGTAGATGAGATGACGTTTCACCGATGTGCCAGCATCCTTTATGGAAGCATTAATCTTGGACATTGTTGTGCGATAATTGGAAAACGGGGATTTTCACAGTGTAAACATGGTGTTGCTCTGCTCATCTACCCACGTCCCCATTTCGTACCCATCTTTAGCCATCTGCAGGTTACTAATGTTTAAGTTTTTACTCGTTCATTGTTGCAGAAACAGGAGCGTTAGTAACCTTTTTAAATCCCTCTCAAACAGAGCATTGGTTTCTAAGATGCTTCTCCACAGAAATATGCGGCATTCTAAGTAGCACAGCTAGCATCTGGGCTTATCGGCTTCCAGTTTTGCCTTTTTGACTGAAGAGGATGGCCGGGCATCTTCTCAGGGTGGACTTGCTAGACTTTTTAACTTCCAGCAGCGGCTTAATGTTTTGAATGTTGGCAAGATAAAAATTGGTCAGTTTTCATCGATTTTGAGATGGAACGCTGATTCAGGTACAATAATTAAAAGACATTAAATGTTGATGAACACGCAAACGTGATGCTCTTTCGGTTTTTTTAAGATGAAAACATGAATTATGAATAAGATGAAACATTAGTTGATAGACCAGCAAAGTGGACAGTTCACAAAGAACAATTACACAAGATTGAACCGGTCCATCCCTGCAACAACCCAGTAATCTTGTGATCTTTCTTCCGCGCAGCGTTTCTCACCCGTGTGAACTTGGAGCACATCTCCTCTGCCTCTTTGATCATTCCAGCCTTCAGCATGTACTTGGCACACTTGGAGTTGATGAATCTGTCAGCGGTGTCCAGAGCCTGAGCCTCGTCCATCCACTGAGCAGCCTCTCTGATGTTCCCAGCATGCTATGCGAGGGGAATAAGATCATTACTCAAGGCATCAGAACAGCAGCCCTCGACTGGAACACATACCAGACACCCAAGCGTGTGGCGTAACGTTTTTTTCGTACCTTGTAAATCTTTGCTTTGATAAGGAAGAGTTCGATGAGTGTGGGTGTGCTCTCGATGGCTGTGTTGATGTGTTCTAGAGCCAGTGTCTGCTGGCCAATCATGTCGTAGTGCTGAGCAAGGAAGTACTGCACCCAGAGTAATGTGGTTGGAGGTTCCTCCTTTCCATCATCTGAAGCAGTGAAAGCATCTTTAATTGATATTTTCGTCAAGTCCGAACTAGGGTTTAAAATCTTATTAACTGTAAATTACTCCCCCAACCATTCTGGCTGAACATTCGGCAGCTTTTCAACGATGTGTCATAGCTGACCACGAGTTCCTCTATAATTGCCACCTGAAAAGAAGAACAAAGTTCATGATCTCATCTGCATCATATTTCTGTTAATCTACAAGAACGACTCTCGGGCTCACACTCCTGCTGCTGACCCCTTACCTTTTCTTTGTCACTGTACAGAGATTTGAGCGTGGTGAAGACAGGCGGGCAGCCTTTACTGAAGTTCATCCTCAGGTATCTATCCAGGCACTCCCTAAACTTCTCACCTGCACAGAAAAACAAGAATAACATTCATTTTCCAAAGAATTTCCCCACAAAAAACAGGACTCCGTAAATCAAAGTACTTTAAACTGGATCCATTATGAGATCTACCAGAGAGAAAGTTAAGCGGCAGCCTCCGAGGAACCAGCCCTTTAGGAAACGTCTCCCAGGTTTCTTCATAGATCTTGAGTCTCTCCTCAACGCTGCCTGATAAAAGAAACATTTAGCAGTTTCTCCTATAACCTCTGTGATGAACTGCATGATGTCCAGGTCACAGATGATAGGGTTCTGGGAAACAGAATCAAGAGTCCTACTTGGTTTTAGGGCTTTCTCCAGCCCGTGGTAATAGGACCAGTTCTCCGGGTTCCTCTCTTGCAGACGCCTGTAGACTTCAGTTGCTTCGCTGAGACGCTCCAACTTTAACAGCAACTCTCCTGCAAGAACAGGCCTGGTTAGCTCCATGTAAGATTAAAGAAACATCTTGCAGGACCATCATGTTGGGAAAGTGCAAATTAAACACGCAAACTGACGCCAAATAAAATACTACAGTATAGATCTCCACACCAACAACCTACCTGATCACTTAAGCTTTAAATTGAGTCCAGCATCAGTGTTTTTTAACCAGACATCCGGCTACAGAACTGCAACATGAATGTAAGACTACTAACTGGTGCCATTATACGTCAACCAGGGGTATGTCTAAACACCCATAAATGCAGCGGTGGCTAACTCAAGTTCTCAAGGTGGCCTCTGGCCTGCATGCTTCAGATGCTCCCCTGGTTTACCAAAACTGAATCAAAAGAATGGCTCATCACCATGACTGTGCAGAACCGAGAAGGTCATTGAGCCACTAATTCAGCTGTGTTTTGAACATCTGCACATCTAAACCATCCAGGACTCATTGCACCTGCATCAGTGTTCTAGGGTTACAAAATCAAGTGCTTCTGTTTGCAAAATGACACAATAACTACAGTCGAGTTTCATTTGACTCGGAGAATCCACAGCAGAGTGCAATAGTAGTAAGTCCACCTTGCAAAAGTATTCATACATGTCAAACTTTTTTTGAAAGAAAGTAAACCAAAGAGATCAAGTAAGGTCTTCAGACAGATGTGTGATAAGTTTTGCTTATGTGGAAATGTGAAAAGTTTGAAATGCTGGATCTGCGGCTGTGAGAACCCAACAGAATGTCGTCTCCCTCTCTTTTGTTGCTCTGATGTATGTGGCTCACGTAGAGCAACATGCTGATGGCTCGCTTACAGGAAGACGATTTAACATTCAACAGCCCGGGGAGGCTGTTGACACCAATTATCCATAAATCAATCTTCCCTAGTAAAAACTAACATTTCAGATAGCAAGAAGTGAACCTTTCAGCTAAATATCATTCTTCTTGGGACCTATCATCTTATCAAGGCAAAACACTGGAAAGTTGAAACTGAATTGTCAGTAGGGCTGCAACAATCCACGGAAGATTAAAAACAAAATCTTTAATTTTCTTACCCACACAGTCATGTGTTTCACAGGGGATGGTTATTGTAGTCGCACAATATGTTTCTGTTTACATTAACTGTGTTTGAGAGAATGAGTGGCAAGCCTGAGGGAAAGGACCCAAAACAAGCTAATATTACCTAATATTATACAACAGGATCCTTCAAAACAATATATAAAGCTGGGCAGATTAAATCATTAGAAGCAAGATAAATATGAACATTTAGTATAAATAAAAGGTGAAACAATGCTTCTAACAGAGCATTTTACATAGCTAAAATATGCACAAATGTTTAAAAAATGATTAATCTGGGATATTCTCATCCATGTGAGCAGGCACAGTTCTGTTGAAGCAAGCATGCGTTTATCCAATTACTTGGATAATCCAGGAATTATTCCATAGATTATTTGATTACAAAAACATTTTCAGCCCTTTGTACCAAGACTTAATTTTTACTTTAAATATCTATAGCTGAATGTGAGATACATTTTTAATTAAATATTTAAAAAAGCCTGCCATACTTGCTTGCTGCTCATGTTGGGCAGCATCCTGCGATATCGACCCAACCAAGTAGCTGTTGTTGGTCTGCTATGTGAACAGGAACCAAACAAAGCATTTAAACATACAGCAACATCCCACAGCATGATGCTGCCACCACCATGTTGCACCTTAGCATGGTGTGTTCACACCTTCCTCCACAGGTCTGCTGCAAACTGAAGGTATGAATACTTTTGCAAGGCACTGTACAAGCTGCAAACTGAAAACCTGAGCATTGACCTTAAAGTGACTCACCTCGTGTCTCCTCCACTGCCAGTTTGTCGCAGATCTGCTTCTCGTAGTTGGACAGATGATCGAGGGCCTCCTTGTACAGACCCGCTTCTCTCAGCACTTGGTTCTGATACAACAGCAGCTCGCTGTATTCATAGTCCACTTTGTCCGGAGACGTCTGGACAGAAACGCGCAGGGAATGGGCCTACGTGAGTTTCAACAACTGGTACCAATAAAAAAAAAAAAACATTGAAGCCGCTGGCTGCCTTTTTGCCGGTCAGGAAACTGAATAAGTCCCCGTTTTTGACAGCATTTGCTCGTTGTGCTTCACTAGGGGGCACAAAGGCAGGAAGCAGACTAATCTTATCAGACAAAGAGGGTAAGCTCCACTGCTGTCGAGGACTAAACCCTGGTAGCTAAGCAGAAACAGCTCTTACGTAAATTAAAACAGCAGCTCTGAAACATACAGCATGACAAGACCTGTCAACCCATTTCTCATCTCACAGAATTGTTCCTGCTCGTTCTGATTTTGGGCCTTGATTCACAAAAGCTTTCATTGTAACTAACCTGCTGTGTTTTCCTGAACTCCTCGATGATTTTTGCAGCCATTTCATAATCTTCGAGGAGGTGATAGGCGATGGCGTAGCCAATCCACGAGGCCCGCTGGGCTGGGCGCAGCTGCAAGAGCTGGTACCTCGTCTCCTATGGAAACAAAACAAAATATTTGTTTCTGCTTCACATCTGCTCCAAAGATTGTGTATTGTGTCTCAACTTTGAGCTCTAAAATCTGTACTTATTTGATATGTGGGGGAGGAGAAGAGCAGGCAGAGAGAAATGGGTGAAGGCCAGTCTATAGAGCATTCTGCTGAGTCAGGGTAATGACATCAGGTTTTAGTTAACTGCCTCAGTCAAAGCTAACATAAACACCTCCTTTGACCCTCAGAGTCCCGCTCATTATGGTTTCATATGTTTAATCCTTTCAATCCAACATTTATCTTTTTCATATGTTTCACTAAATATGAATCACAGGCTGGGATGATCCCAGGAGAGCAAACCGTCCAGATTTTGATCACCCTAATACAAACCACTGGACCCTCACCCTGTATCCCTCCAGGTCTCTCATCTGGATCTGCAGCAGAGACAGGTCTCTAAGGATCTGCAGGTTGTCCTTATCCCACTTCAAAGCATTGCGGTAACACTTGATGGCCTCATCGTACTTCTTGTCTGAGCGCTGCAGTAAACCGTAGACATGCCAGCCTGAGATGCGGGAGAGAGTTAAGGAAAGAGCACGCACTGTTCATCCAAACTGTCTCAAACCATAATGTGCACATGAAGACTGGTCAGCTTACTGGGTCAATAAGGGTCCGCCAAGGCAGTCTTTTAATCACCACTGTTCCAACACATTTTCCAGGTCCAATTTCTACAGTTGTGCTAACTTTTCTAAGCTCTCATTCATTCAACTTTTAAAGTGTAACTATAAATGATAACCATGACTCTATTGACATCCAGCTTTCGGATATCTGCACAAAATACAAGAAGGAAGTAGGGAAGGAAGGAAAAATAACAAGGAAATTAAGAAAAAAGGAAGCAGGGAATGAAAGAAGTAAATGAAACAAGTAAACTAGGAACAAAATAAGGGAAGGAAAGAAACAATGAATAAAGGACGCAGAGAAGGAAAGACGGAAAAGTGCAAGGAGGCACAGAAAGATGGAAGCAAGAGTGAAGAAAATAAAGAAGGTAGAAAAGAAGGAGGCAAGGATGCAACATTTAGACAATAATGAGGAATTAAGTTTGGAAAAACAAATATTTATCTATTCTCTGTTTTCTGCCACTACTTAATCAGAACTGGAAAATAATCAAGTTCCAGACTTTTTCAGACTGTCCCAAAATCCCCCATTTATTACTCTCAAAATGTCTTTTCTGTTCTGGACGCAGAGTTTAAATATTGATAAAACTGACAGATCAAAACAAAAACAAAAAAAACATTATGAAGAAAAAGGATTTTACAAACTAAATTTACTTACTTTGTCAAATGAACATGTTTTTATTAGTGTCGATTAACTCATATAATAACATGAAGTGCTAAATAAATCCGGTGAACAGATCAGGAAATAAACCTCACTAAATCACTGCAACTACATTAAAGATAACTTGTTGCTAATCTTCTGCTCTTCAAAAGTTCACACTTGATTTATGAGCAGGCATCCCTCTTGGTACCCATTCAGCTACTTACTAAAGATAAGGGAAAACTGAAGCTAAAGAGATACCAATGTGTCTGAGATAGGGTGTGGGTCGCTGAGATAACCCTTATCTGCTCTGTGTGCACAGATTTCATACTGGCCTCAGAAGGACAGAAGAGGCAGAAACTGAGCTGTACTGAGATGTGTTGCAGCAACTCCTCGACCTAACGGCAGCCTATCCAGGTTATGTAACACAGGCTCTCCGTGTAAAGACAGGACACGTCTCGTGGCATGCACAGAGTAAGGATACAGACGTGACTTTTGAGGTCGTTGCGAAGGCCTCTTCTCACCAGGTCGTAGGCCTCCTCTTTCTTCCCCAGACAGTTCAGGGTCAAGCCCTTCATTGCCAGCGTCTCTGCAGGAAGAACACGACACAGCAAAGAATGAAGAAACCGATGAAGGACAAAAAAAGAAAATACGCATACATTTTCTAAATCGGTCAATATTTTTTCCTACCTCCATGTTCTGCAAATTTGGGGTTGGACAGGATCTGTTTGCAGAACTTGAGCCCATTTCTGTATTGCTTGTGCTCGTAACATCGCTGTGAAAAGAAGCGCAAAAAGACATGAGGCCACGGAGACGACACTGATATTTGGGCTAAAAATGAGTTACCCCAAAGTGATGCTCCATCATGAGTCTTTCCAAGAAGTTAGACATAATGAAATTACTTTCCGAAATAAAACTTTCAGCTCTAAAATTACACTTACAGATACTGAAAACACCAAATCAGTTTCTTAGAAAAATAGAATATTAATAAAAATACAACCAATAAATTTTTTTTTATATATTCAGAATGAAGATTAAGACTATACAGATCCTTCTCAAAATATTAGCATATTGTGATAAAGTTCATTATTTTCCATAATGTCATGATGAAAATTTAACATTCATATATTTTAGATTCATTGCACACTAACTGAAATATTTCAGGTCTTTTATTGTCTTAATACGGATGATTGTGGCATACAGCTCATGAAAACCCAAAATTCCTATCTCACAAAATTAGCATATTTCATCCGACCAATAAAAGAAAAGTGTTTTTAATACAAAAAACGTCAACCTTCAAATAATCATGTACAGTTATGCACTCAATACTTGGTCAGGAATCCTTTTGCAGAAATGACTGCTTCAATGCGGCATGACATGGAGGCAATCAGCTTGTGGCACTGCTGAGGTCTTATGGAGGCCCAGGATGCTTCGATAGCGGCCTTTAGCTCATCCAGAGTGTTGGGTCTTGAGTCTCTCAACGTTCTCTTCACAATATCCCACAGATTCTCTATGGGGTTCAGGTCAGGAGAGTTGGCAGGCCAATTGAACACAGTGATACCATGGTCAGTAAACCATTTACCAGTGGTTTTGGTACTGTGAGCAGGTGCCAGGTTGTGCTGAAAAATGAAATCTTCATCTCCATAAAGCTTTTCAGCAGATGGAAGCATGAAGTGCTCCAAAATCTCCTGATAGCTAGCTGTAATGACCCTGCCCTTGATAAAACACAGTGGACCAACACCAGCAGCTGACACGGCACCCCAGACCATCACTGACTGTGGGTACTTGACACTGGACTTCTGGCATTTTGGCATTTCCTTCTCTCCAGTCTTCCTCCAGACTCTGCCACCTTGATTTCCGAATGACATGCAGAATTTGCTTTCATCTGAAAAAAGTACTTTGGACCACTGAGCAACAGTCCAGTGCTGCTTCTCTGTAGCCCAGGTCAGGCGCTTCTGCCACTGTTTCTGGTTCAAAAGTGGCTTGACCTGGGGAATGCGGCACCTGTAGCCCATTTCCTGCACACGCCTGTGCACGGTGGCTCTGGATGTTTCTACTCCAGACTCAGTCCACTGCTTCCGCAGGTCCCCCAAGGTCTGGAATCGGCCCTTCTCCACAATCTTCCTCAGGGTCCGGTCACCTCTTCTCATTGTGCAGCGTTTTCTGCCACACTTTTTCCTTCCCACAGACTTCCCACTGAGGTGTCTTGATACAGCACTCTGGGAACATCCTATTCGTTCAGAAATTTCTTTCTGTGTCTTACCCTCTTGCTTGAGGGTGTCAATAGTGGCCTTCTGGACAGCAGTCAGGTCGGCAGTCTTACCCATGATTGGGGCTTTGAGTGATGAACCAGGCTGGGAGTTTTAAAGGCCTCAGGAATCTTTTGCAGGTGTTTAGAGTTAACTCGTTGATTCAGATGATTAGGTTCATAGCTCGTTTAGAGACCCTTTTAATGATATGCTAATTTTGTGAGATAGGAATTTTGGGTTTTCATGAGCTGTATGCCAAAATCATCCGTATTAAGACAATAAAAGACCTGAAATATTTCAGTTAGTGTGCAATGAATCTAAAATATATGAATGTTAAATTTTCATCATGACATTATGGAAAATAATGAACTTTATCACAATATGCTAATATTTTGAGAAGCACCTGTACAAGACTTGGGGTTGATGGCTGCTAACTTGACAGTCATCCAGCTGACAGTCACCAACACTTTCCACAAAGAAACTAAGCCACAACATAGAGTCCTGCACCCAGGTATGTTGAAAAGTGAATGGAAAGTTGAGTGGAAGGAGAAAGTGTGGACAAGGAACAAGAATAACTGAAGCCTACAAGAGTTTACAGAGTTTATTCAAGAGACTGGATGACATTCACAGGGTGTGAACTGCAGCTGGAGTCAGAGCTTCAGGAGTCACCATACACAGAAGTGTGAAGCTTCCTCAGTCAGTGATGCTTTGAGAAGCCATCTCATCCACCAGAGTGGGTCCACCGTGTTTTATCAAGTCCATAGACAGAGCAGTAATCTACCAGGAACTTTTAAACGCTTCCCTCTGCTGACGAGCTTCGTGGAGCTGATTTAATCTTCTACCAGGACTTGGTATCTTCCCACAATGTCAGAAGTACCAATACCTGCTTTAATGACCATGGCATTACTGGGCTTTAGTGGCCACCAAAACAGCCTAACTTCAACCTCATAGAAACGCTATAAAGGTCTTTCTAGAGCAAGATGAGACACCAGATGCAACAATGCAGACAAACACTGCTATTAAAGCAACCGGAGCCTCCTTAAAACCTCAACAGCGCCACAGGCTGATCACCTTCATGCCATGCTGCACTGATGCAGTAATTCATGCAAAAGGAGCCCCAACCAAGTAGATAAACATACTTTTCATAGGCATATATTTCCGTAGTATTCTTATTTTCTGAGTAACTAAATTTAATGTTTTCATGAGCTGTAGGTCATAATCATTTAAATTATGATAAATAAATGCTCGATAATTGTGACTGTTTGATGAACTTATAAAGACTTTCAGTTTTTTATATAAATTTACTGACATGAATTACCTTTTGGATGAAAATCTAATTTATTGAGGAGCACCTATAACTACAATTTTATTATCATGCCTCCACCCTAGCAGGATAACTGATGCAGTCAGTTTTTTTTTTACTGAGGTTTAGAAATACCAAGCGTTTTGCCCTGAAGCTTTATTCATGGTTGCAGTTGCACAAACACAACATCGTCGCTGTTGTTAAGCTGATTAGTGGCTGTTGGACGAGACGATGTGTATTTTTTGCAAGAGAGGAAGAGCCAAGCTGGCAGATGGTATTCTGTTGCCCCACAAACCACTAAAACCCAAAATTAAAAAAAGAAAAGGAGGACGTCTACTTCACATTGGAGCGCCACGGCTGGCTGTGATATTGGGTTATTTATAATCCAAAAGGTTAAAGTTGTGCAAGAGGCGGTGCAGACAATTACAAGAGGATAATATTGATTTTTCAGGCGGTTTTTGGCTTTGATTGATTTTTTTTCTACTTTCTGTCTGAACAATGTGACAAACAACTGGAATAATAACCAGTTTCTAAACATATGCTGCGCTTCTGCTTTATAAAGGAAGAGCTAATATATCCCTAAAAAAGCTACTGGACAGCAAATGAAATTTCTGTTTGCATGAAGTAACAAATTGAGGAAAATAATGTAAAAGATTTAACAGTGGAACTAATCATGAATTTACTCAGAACCCACTTCACCAATCTTCTTTAAAAGCGTCTAACATTTCATAAACGTAAGGAACCTTGTATCACTGGTGAAGTTTTACATTAGAAATATGTTTACCTTAACAAATGCAAGAAAAGAAAGAAAGCCATAAACATTGCTAACATTGTAAGCATCAGTGCACTTGAAAATAAATGTAGCAACATTAACACCACCAGCTGCGCTCTCTCTCGGCATGCTCTTTACAAAAATAGCTCGGCACCATGAGCTGCAGAGAAAATCTGTCGGAGCATGCGGTCCGAGGCTGCAGGGCTCTCTCCGTGTGCCAACATTTCATTCTGATGAAACTTTTCAAAAGCCTGTTCGCAGCGATGACACCACATTCTGTGTGAAAGCAAGGACAGAATGAAAGAGAGCGGGAGAGAGAAGCTTCACCGCAACTCCCAAGCTTGAATGTTTCTGAACACTTCATTCTAGGCTGGACGGGGACCCGCTTTGATATCGCAGAATCGTTCAGAACAGTTTAATTAGACTTGCAGCTGAATTCAGGCAAACGTTCGTGAGATCTGACTTTCTGTGTACTAATGTTAAACATCTGAGAATTCAGAAACAGAGGCACAGCGTCGGGGCGGCAGCAGCAAATAAGATCAAATATTTTTAGAAATGCATTACGAATCTCTGATCTCACCCATTTGTAAGGTTTTAATCTGCCGATACAAACTTTTGTAGCGGATTATTCTTTAGAAACTATAGTAGAAGACATAAAAACGGCATTTAAAACATACTGTCTAGTCTTCCTGCCCTGAGATGCCATTAATTAATTATATTAGGAGCAGATGTGACATCAGACCGCACGAGTGTTAGTGTGTGTGAGAGGGTATTGCTGTTTAACAAGGTTCTACTAATGTTTTAAAACATAGACACATGATTATAGAGTTCACACGTTAAAGCAACCAAAATGTTGGCAACATTTCCAGGGTGGACGGTCAAATGGATAAAACAGAGCAACTTTGCTGTACTCTCTTCAGCCTTCCTGTTATCTGGTGAAAGTATCGTTCTCACTCGCTCTCCATTAAAATGCTGACATGCCTCGACATGCAGAAAAATGCTGTTTTCCTTAAATAATGTCTATGCTTCCATTTTTAAAACAGTTCAAAAAGATTTAGAAATCAGCCACACCACAGACGCTAGCGGAGTGTCTCGGTTGTGCTGCATTTCCTCTGCTCCACAACCCAAGACTTTAATGTTGATTCGTTATTTTTAACACTCCCAGCAAAACTGCTGCAAAGCTGTGCTATTCTTAACCAAACCCTAATTCTGTTTCAAATCGATACGCAAGACAAAAAAAATGGAAATAACCAACCAGCAACAGCTAAAGCAGCAGATAGGCTTGGCTGCAGTACTGGTGGAAAGCTTAAAAAAAGTAACAGACTTACAGTGGAACGCCCAATTTTAAAAATGGATTAATTCTCTTGTACTCTAAAACTCATTCTACAAGCTTCCCATTCAGGAGCTTCAAGGATGCGCTGGAGATCCACTTTGGGACAGAAATAGGGCTGCAGCAAACAATTATTTTAGTATTCAAGTATTCTATCCATTATTCTGCTTAGTAATCAAGTTGTCTAATAAAAAAAAAAAACAACTAGTACATTCTACAGATTTCTCATTTAACTACTTAAGCTTATTTTATGAGTAATAGAAATACATGAAAGAAAATGCAAGTAATTCACTTCCTTTAAAACAAAATAGCCATTGCTAAAAATGAAAACTCACAACATGTCTATAGTGCACACTTGAACATTTGTAGCAAAGAATGCATCTGCTGCTAAAACAAAAAGTTCTAACATCAACATGTCACAAGCTCAGGCCTTTCTGGTTGACCTAACATCAACTCAGAGCTAGCTGCCTCTGTAGTGGAAGTGTCACGAGCATATTGTATTCTGGCTCTTTAAAGAGATAAAGCATAATGTTATCCAAATGAAATATAATCTTTGTTGTGTACTTTACTGCCAAGCTTTTTTTTGTGTGAAAACATACAAGAAAAAAAGGTCATTTTCATTCAGGCATAATAAACACTGCCTTTTCTATATCAAACTTCACTTTCAGTTTCCTCGCACATGGCAGGTCTCGTTCCGCAGACATCTGTTGTTTACAGAGGTGTTTCGTCAGTAAAATACGTTTTTCTGTTGTGCTTTTGAAGCGCTGGTTGACAATAAACGACTGACAGGTTGGGGAGGGGGTCATGGGGTGACTGCTTCCTGCTCAGGTGTTGCAGCAGAAGACATGGTGTTTTGCAGAACCTGCACTGGACTGTATTTTCTTTTTTATTGAGGTTAAAGTGATCCCAGACTTTTGACACTTTTAGTCATTTTCTCTGCGTTTCTGTTTGCTGTCTCCCTCCACAGCTAATAACAGCAGTAGGAATCCCCGTAATCATCATTAGCTGAAGTAAGAGCGTTGTACGACACAAATAATCACCCGACCGGAACCCAGTGCGCTGAATAGTTAAACAGAATTTAACGAAGCCTCGAGGCAGATCATTTTCCTCAAGGAATTTGAGTAATCGAGGTACTCAGTCGAGGAATCGTTTCAGCCCTAGATAGAAGAAATAACGTATGGCTCTGTGCACGCTTAACAAGAGCTAAAACAAGAACCCAACAGGAAACAAAACCCATGATTTACACTGATTTATAAAAGAGAAATACAATCTTTTTTGGTTTTCTCCCTTACTTTTCCTGTTAATACATTTCTGCTCATTTCGCCCGCGAGGAGGATATTTTGTACCTGCTTTCGACAGCCAATGATTTGAAGTAACTGTCTAACTTCAACTATGTGAGATTATGTAACTCCAATAAATATCTATTAGCTGGTTGCTTGGAGTTTTTAGCAGTTGTCATAATTTGTCAATACTCCAAAACAATGTCATTTTCAGAAAATAATATACAACTAAATGAAATTATATGGCAGATTTGGACACTTATGACTATTTATGTCCATAACTAACAAAAAAACAATTACTCTGACAATATGAAATATGAAAATATACTGATATGCTATAGTATAAGTACATAGCTACAAAGAGTCATTTACAGTTATGAACTGGAAGTAGGATGGGAACAAAATAGAAAAAAAAACAAGGGTATGAGTTGCAACAGAGGTGAGTATACTTGGTGCCATTCTGACTGCGCTTAATAAAAATCTAAACATAAGTTATTATGAAGTATAATTATATGATTATTACACAGCATTATCTGAAAACACCATGTGTATCCCTGTAAAAATGATCAGATTAGTAATACTGAGCTTTTGATTATCTTAGGACCCCAACTAACGATTATTTTGCAAATTAATTAATTATTGCTAGATTTTTTTTTTTTTAGGAGTTGAACCAGGTTAAGATAAAACTATGCCACTTGAAGAGTTCTGGATAGAGCATATTTACAGACAAGAAAGTTTTTCATCTTAAATGTAAAATGTACATATATTTTGTACAATATTTGCTCCGAGCGGATTGTTCTTTCAGCAAATGTCTTTTAGAGTCTGCTTACTCCAATTAACTTTACTTGAAATATTAAATTAGTTGATTATCTCAGTCATCGATTAACCACAATTAATCCCATTAATTGTTTCAGCCCTAGATTATTTAAATCCAAAATTCTAAAAATTACAACCAATAACTGTTTTAGGACAACAAAACACCCCAATGTGATGTGCAGCAGTTGTTACTTCAGAAACTTGGATGCATGTCCCGGGGTGTCGTTATGCAGTCGGCTGAGAGATAGCCGTCGACCCAATATTCAGGTCAACATCCTCTCCGAACAGAGCCACCGGCGCACAAAACAATCAAGTTGATCGGACCCGGATAATGGTCCACCGTGGTGCCTGGAAAGTGTGTCGCTGCAACACGTGTACCCGCACTGAAGGTGAAGAATACACAACACAAGGCACCACAGAGGTAGAAATCCGTCACTTTGATAAGAATATGACAGAACAGGACCCATCTAAGTTTAGTGATGTCTTTAAAGTACATCAGCCAGCGTGCAGACCCCCTAGATCACAGCGAGGCTACAGACAGATGCAGACATGGGGCACAGAGATGGGTGTACAGGCGTAAATCAGCTGCAAATACGGTGACGCATTCACACCGCTGCGTTTTGTGCTTCTATTCCGTGTAACAAATGCACCACATCAGTCAGACCTGATTTAATTTCGGCCAGTAGCTGCAGCAGCGCTACGAAAGACTTTCAGCAACATTTACCAACAGACCGCATACCCAGGCTAGGAGGCTGACCAGCATTAGCTGATTAGGAACCCTGAAATTCCCCCAAAAGCTTCAGGGTAGCCATGGTTTCTAATACGGGATATATAATATACACCGTTCTTACTCTGGATTGCGTATAAAGTAAACAAATGCCGGAATATATTTGAAAGTGTCCCTTCAAGTGAGAAAAGTGGAAGCTAACTTGGAGGCTAATATGTGGCTAGGGAGTTAGCTTACATGGAGGGTGTTTGTTGTGACAAACGGCGGGGCCTGTCGCTAGCAAACTGTCAACTTTGCATAATTTAACCCACATAACTTCGTTATCCACTGTAGTTGAATATGAATAACACGGTTCCTGTAGAACACCAACAATATCCCTGCCAGCCGCTAACGCGGAGCAGTGACAGCGCATATTGAGGGCCAGGCTAGCGAGCTAGCTAGCTAGCTAACTCATTCAATGATACCATTTTGCTATCAAACTGAAGCGGCTGTCAGCTGACTAAGGATCAAACCTCGAAAGTCGGCTGCTACCTTTCGTGCAGCCCTTCAACGACTAACTCACCAAAATCCTCTTGAAGAGGGCGTTCTCTTTCGGCGGTAAAGTAACCGTGGGCATCGTTGCAGTCGGGATCGACCTCAGCACATGTAGCTAAAGTTAGCCCGGGTAGTCCAGATGAGTTGAGCGCCGTTAGCCCAGGTTGGCCCTGCTTCTCCTGCTTCAGCCGCTCTCTGCTCGATTGCTCCGTTTTCTCTCCCCATTCACTTCCTCATCACATGCTTACTTTACTTTACTTTATTATTAATAAAGCACTTTAAGACAACCACAGCTGCAACAGAGTGCAGCACATGTAAAATCGAGGAACCTTTAAAACAAAAAAAAGAAAGAATAGGAACAGACTATTGACAACAACAATAAGCGCAATAAAACAATAAAAACACAAAGCCAATGAATAATTTTAGAAGAGTTTTAAAAGTGGACAGTGAAGGGGTACGTCTGATATTTAAAGTGAAATCATTCCATAACTGGGAGCAGCAACACTACAAATAATGTTAAAATATTAATATTATAGTCTAAATGCCTAGAATACGGTTAAAAATATAGACTGAAATAGAAAAACTGAGATTAGAATAAAAGAAAATACAGAAAGACATTTTATTTACTTATGATAAATTAGGCACTGTCAGAATATTCGAGTTCAAATATGTAATGGAGAAGAGATTAAAGGTTAAAAAAGAAGAAAGTTGAAATATATTCGTTAAAGTGAAAGTACGATTAAAGAGACTTTATTTACTATTAATATTGTAATTATTCCATAAATATTGGGATTAAGGTCAAAACAAGAGTATTAAAGTACTTCACTATTTATGTCCAAATCTAAAGTCAAAATGTCTGAATACTCAAAAGCATGAGAATAAATATATCTGTTGTTAGGAGATGCACTATATTCCATGTGTAAATAAAAATGACTGTGATCTAACCTGTCTGTTTAGAAAAGGAAAATACACTCACCACTTTGCTGTCAACAAATTTGTAAAGTAGTAGCTCAGAGCTTTGAAGTGGAAGAAAAAAATGTTAAATGGTTTTCAAAATTCTTAACAAATATTTCTTTAACATTTAAAATTTTTTACAAATATTACATTTATTTGCAACCCCCTGTACTTTGTTACCACTAAATAAAGTTCAGTGTAATGGACTGACTTCAGAAGTCACCTTCTTGGTGAGTCACTGTTCTGTGTTCTGTGTGATTTATAAAAGAGAAATACAATCTTTTTTGGTTTTCTCCCTTACTTTTCCTGTAATACATTTCTGCTCATTTCGCCCGCGAGGAGGATATTTTGTACCTGCTTTCGACAGCCAATGATTTGAAGTAACTGTCTAACTTCAACTATGTGAGAGTATGTAACTCCAATAAATATCTATTAGCTGGTTGCTTGGAGTTTTTAGCAGTCGTCATAATTTGTCATACTCCAAAACAATGTCATTTTCAGAAAATAATATACAACTAAATGAAATTATATGGCAGATTTGGACACTTATGACTATTTATGTCCATAACTAACAAAAAAACAATTACTCTGACAATATGAAATATGAAAATATACTGATATGCTATAGTATAAGTACATAGCTACAAAGAGTCATTTACAGTTATGAACTGGAAGTAGGATGGGAACAAATTAGAAAAAAAAACAAGGGTATGAGTTGCAACAGAGGTGAGTATACTTGGTGCCATTCTGACTGCGCTTAATAAAAATCTAAACATAAGTTATTATGAAGTATAATTATATGATTATTACACAGCATTATCTGAAAACACCATGTGTATCCCTGTAAAAATGATCAGATTAGTAATACTGAGCTTTTGATTATCTTAGGACCCCAACTAACGATTATTTTGCAAATTAATTAATTATTGCTAGATTTTTTTTTTTTTACAGGAGTAAAAAAACGAAATAAAATTCAGTGTAATGGACTGACTTCAGAAGTCACCTTCTTGGTGAGTCACTGTTCTGTGTTCGAGAACATTAGTGAACAAGGCTGTGCAGAAGTTTGTATAATACAGGTCTACACATACTGCAAACCGACAGGTTCTCTAGCCACTAGAGGGCGCCATATTAACGTACATAAGGCCAAAATGCATCTAAGGTACGTGTAGCATATTTCTCAACAAACAAACAATTGCTGTACTTCATTTATATTGAGACAACAGGCTGTGTTTTAGACATGTGATCAACTGTGTGTATGTTTACAGGGAAATGAAATCAGTATTTTGAGCAAACTGGGTTGGCATGTAGTGCAGCGATGTAACTAACTAAAGAAACAATATAGTCATAGGAAGGTAATTAAAACTGAACGTGTTTTGTGTCTGTGTTTGTGGGACCGTTCAGGCCTTACTCTGCTGTTATCTGGTGGCCTCCTGCTCCTCCACCACTACAATGGCTCCTGCACCACATTTATCAAGTTGACACACACTTTTCTTCCCCTCTATCACTCCACACCGCCTCATCTTCTGTTCCCTCTCTCCCCAGCCTCCACATTTCTTCAGCAACATTTCATTACCTTATTACCCGCCGAGAGGATGGAGAGTGAATCATCGTTTAAATTCATCTCCTTCTCTTTGTGACACATCATTTGTTGATCTGATTGGTGTCATAAATGTGCCTGCAGAGTGTGCTCAAGCCTGGTGTTTATATGTGTAAATGTGTGACCACACAGTGTAGAGCTGGGCAATATATTGAATAGCAGTAATAATTACAATATCAGGGTATGCAGTATCGTAATCGCAGAGGACTGCTTATATGTTATATTTGGTAGGATGCTATATTTCTAGTGTCATACATCTATGCTTTGCATATTGCTAAATTAGGTTGCTCTGGTCAGATGAGACCAAGATGTAACTTTTTGGCCTTGAAACAAAAAAACTATCCATGGCAGGAAACTAACACTGCAGATAACCCTGAATAGACCATGTTGACACGTGGTGGTAGCAGGATCGCGATGTGAGGACACTTTTCTTCAATAAGGACAGTCAGAGTTGATAAGAAGATGGATGGCGGTAAATACAGGGCAAAATGTTCAGCTAATAGATAAGACTAGGGATTGTGGTTCACCTTCCAACAGCATAACAACCTTACACATGTGGAGCTTCAATGAAACAGTTTAGATCATAGCATTAGAAGTGTCCTGTCAAAGTCCAGACCTAAAGCAACCGAACGTCTGTGGCAAGAAATGCAGTTCACATATGCTCTGTGAAGAATGGGAAAAATCTCTGTCTCTAAATAAAGCTGGTAGACTTGGAGCTTTCATATGCACTGAAAAGGGGCTTCTACCAAGTATAAAATACACATACATGCTACACTTCTTAAATGTTTATTTGTAAAAACCTTTGAAATGAGTGTATCATTTTGCTTTACTTCACAATTGTGCACTACCTTTTTTGGTCTATCACATACAATCCCCGTCAAACATTGAAGTTTGTGGTTGTAACTTCTAAGCTTATGAATAATTGCAATGTATTGTAGGAGGAAGGAACCTTACAATGAGTTGCCTTCTGCACCGAGTATTTGGCAAAGACTATAGAAGACATCTCTGTTCTTCAGGGGCTTTTAGACGAAGAAACACACATTGCAATGATAAAACTTGCCTAAGAATCCATAAGTGTTTTGTTTGAAATTCGGTTCCATCTTTCCTTTAGTACATCTTTCTCCTAAGCTAAATTTGAATCAAGTGTTTTCCAATTGAACATGAAACGGGTATTAATTTAACTCATCAGTGCAGTGTTGTGTCTAGACATTGAAAACAAAGAGATAGTTTTACAGCAATGGTTTTTTGCACCAAAAATACTAAAAGGATCTGTTTCATCAATACTTTGCAAATCTTGAAACGCTGCGCAGCAAGAGCTTAAAAAAGTTAGAAGTAACGAAGAAATGCAGAAAACAAAGATGTTTTGGTCTTATAAACATGCATACTTCACTTGCTTGTTTTTCGTGTATTGTTGTACTGCAAAATATTATTTAAAATCTGTCAAACTTTGTTATCTTTGCAAAGAAAGGAAACTGGAATAAAATTATATTTGTGACAGGCTTTCAGGGGCAATGTACCTACATATCCGACGTAATATTGGTCCTTGGCAAACCTGTCCGTTCAATGTCAGTTCAACACAAGCTCATCCTTGAATTTGAACATTTACATGACTAAATGATTCACACATCAGTTAAGCATGTTCAATAACAAATCCTCTAATGTGCTGAGGTAGAGGAGTGAAAAATAAAAAAAACTACAACTGTCCAAATAAAAACTTTCAAAAGACTTTCAAAAAGCCTGAGGAAAAGACTTAAATGGTCATTTAAAGGGCCATTTTAAATGAACATTCAAGAGTCAAAAGATTACAAGAAAGCCTTACTTCCTGGAAGTAAAATAATCCAAAATTAAGAATGTACTTAAGACTTTTGCACAATAACTGTAAAGCATACTTGATAGTATCTTAATTTACTGTACTAATTATATTTTTTTCAGTCTATACTGCATGTCCCAACTTATTCACCACGATCATGAAAAACACCTATATACATAGTGTACCTCAAATGTTTATCTTCCACCTTGGCCATGGACCCTCCTCCTTCTACATGTTTGTCTTCAACCAAATCAGAAGATGCTGATGCGGGTGAAGAGACAACTGGAGAGACTGAATCGGAATGAGGCTGCAGGTCCTGAAGACCTGTGCATAGCAGCTCTGTGGAAGACCTCTTGTCTTGTTCCGGTACCAAAGAAAACTCACCCATCAGTCCTCAATGACTATAGACCTGTTGCCCTGACATCCCACATCGTGAAGGTCCTAGAGAGACTCCCACTGTCATCTGGACAAAGCCAGCTGCACTGTGAGGATCATGTTCTTTGATTCTAACCAGGTAGTCAGCAGCACAGGAGCACCACAGGGGACTGTACTCTCACCATTACTTTTCACTCTGTACACCTCAGACTGTTCCAGTACAAGACAGACTCCTAACATCTGCAGAAATACTCGGATGACTCTGCAGTCATGCGGGTGGATCAGAGATGGACAAGAAGCTGAGTACAGGGAGCTGTTGGACCGCTTTGTGGCATGGGGTGGAAACAATCATCTTATCTTGAACGTGAAAAAAACAAAGGAGATGATTGTAGATTTTAAGAGAAACAGGAATAAGTCAAACACTATTTCCATCATGGGAGAAGAAGTGAAGGTGGTGGAGGAGTATAAATACCTCGGTGTTCACCTGGACAACAGACTAGAGTGGAGATGCAACTGTGAAGCCATCTACAAGAAGGGACAGAGCAGACTGTACTTCTTGAGGAAGCTTAGGTCTTTCAGTGTTTGCAGCAAGATGCTGCATATCGTCTATAAGGTTGTTGTGGAAAGTGTGATCTCTTCTGCTATCATCTGCTGGGGAAGCAGCATCAGATTCAGGCACTTAAAAAAGCTCAACAAGCTGATAAAGAAGGCTGGCTCTGTTCTGGGGACTCCTCTAGAACCTCTGGAGATCATTGTGGAAAGAAGGATTCTTCATAAAATGAAGAACATTATAGAGAACCCTGAGCATCCTCTTGTGTGTCTTTAGTCAGAGGCTTCTTCAGATCTGCTGTTAGACAGACCGCTACAGGAGATCCTTCCAAGATAACAAAACAATGTAAAATCAGAATCAATTATAAAAAACTGCTGAATGTTTAAAAAATTGACATTTAAATAAAAACTAATTATTTGAAAGCCTCTTTGCATTCACCCTAATCTTTAGCTCCCCCCACAGATTATCAGATTCAAATTGGGACTCTTGCTGGGCCACTCTTTTCACTGTTATTCCAGTGAAAAGAAAAAAATTGTTAAAAATAAAAGATTATTTTAGCCCTATATTTTGAGCTTAAATGTACATACAACAATGTTGCTTGTATTTAAGGCACTGAATGCATTTGGACTGCCTGCATCAGGATTGTGACACAGAGCTCAGGTTGAAACATGCCTTCGGGACCTTACTTAATTAAATGCTGTGAGCCACTCCCCTTTGGTTCAACTATCTCAGCTGCAGTAGATTGTGGAACCGATCTCATGTGGGGGTTGTGGCTATATGTTTATTGCAGGACTATAATCTAAAAAGGAGTTTAAGACCGAGCCTTTTGGCAGCATACACTTCAAGTGGGTTTGCCAAGGATGGTTGAGGAACTGTGATGCTCTGGGCTTGTTTCTCTGCCAGAGACACTTTGAACTTTGTCAAAATGCATAGCAACATGAAGTCTTAAAACCATCAGATTTTTCTAATAAAAATCTGGTGGACTCTGCCAGAAAACTGTAAATGGATTGTCACTGGGTCTTCCAGCCAGATTATGATCTAAAACATTTGGCCAAATCAACACAAAATGATGTTCCATGCTCAAAAGCAATCTTCTTTCATTGCCATCTCAGTCTCCAGGTCGGAATCCAAAATAAGAGAAGACCCGGGACCCCAGAGAATCTAGAGAGAAATTAAGATCTCTCTCTCTGGTTGCTCCAACCTTGTAAAATCTTATTGGAACAGTGCTGTCCTTAAATTCCAAGAATGTCTTTCTGCCCCTGAAAACACACTGGGCAATATAATCAAGCATCAGTTTTTACCCTAAATATATACAGGGGTTGGACAATGAAATTGACACACCTGTTTTTTTAGTGTGGGAGGTTACATGGCTAAATTGGACCAGCCTGGTAGCCAGTCTTCATTGATTGCACATTGCACCAGTAAGAGCAGAGTGTGAAGGTTCAATTAGCAGGGTAAGAGCACAGTTTTGCTCAAAATATTGAAATGCACACAACATTATGGATGACATACCAGAGTTCAAAAGAGGGCAAATTGTTGGTGCACGTCTTACTGGCGCATCTGTGACCAAGACAGCAAGTCTTTGTGATGTATCAAGAGCCACGGTATCCAGGGTAATGTCAGCATACCACCAAGAAGGACGAACCACATCCAACAGGATTAACTGTGGACGCAAGAGGAAGCTGTCTGAAAGGGATGTTTGGCTGCTAACCCGGATTGTATCCAAAAAACATAAAACCACGGCTGCCCAAATCACGGCAGAATTAAATGTGCACCTCAACTCTCCTGTTTCCACCAGAACTGTCTGTCAGGAGCTCCACAGGGTCAATATACACGGCCGGGCTGCTATAGCCAAACCTTTGGTCACTCATGCTAATGCCAAACGTCGGTTTCAATGGGGCAAGGAACGCAAATCTTGGGCTGTGGACAATGTGAAACATGTATTGTTCTTTGATGAGTCCATCTTTACTGTTTTCCCCACATCCGAGAGAGTTACGGTGTGGAGAAGCCCCAAAGAAGCGTACCACCCAGACTGTTGCATACCCAGAGTGAAGCATGGGGGTGGATCAGTAATGGTTTGGGCTGCCATATTATGGCATTCCCTTGGCCCAATACTTGTGCTAGATGGGCGCGTCACTGCCAAGGACTACCGAACCATTCTTGAGGACCATGTGCATCCAATGGTTCAAACATTGTATCCTGAAGGCGGTGCCATGTATCAGGATGACAATGCACCAATACACACAGCAAGACTGGTGAAAGATTGGTTTGATGAACATGAAAGTGAAGTTGAACATCTCCCATGGCCTGCACAGTCACCAGATCTAAATATTATTGAGCCACTTTGGGATGTTTTGGAGGAGCGAGTCAGGAAACGTTTTCCTCCACCAGTATCACGTAGTGACCTGGCCACTATCCTGCAAGAAGAATGGCTTAAAATCCCTCTGACCACTGTGCAGGACTTGTATGTGTCATTCCCAAGACGAATTGACGCTGTATTGGCCACAAAAGGAGGCCATACACCATACTAATAAATTATTGTGGTCTAAAACCAGGTGTTTCAGTTTCATTGTCCAACCCCTGTATTTGTTAATGAGTGTTTTCATGTCCTTGCTGATATTTAAATGTGCTTCTTCTCTAAGTAGCCTCTTCATCATCAATGTCACTCATCATTTCCACTCTTCTTGGTTTTCTAACCTGATCATCCTGCTCCAAAACCTCCATACCTTTTTCATTTGTGTGTTTTTTTAAACAACTTCGGGTATTTGATGTTTTGTGTAAGCTTGTTTACCATCCAAAGTTAACACCGAGCTGATGATCACAGCTGCTTAGTCATAATCTAGCCCTGGAGGATAATTGGAAAAGACAATCGAGCTTTGGAAACAGGAATTGAGGTGGAACTATCAAAAAGTCCATTCTGGTTTAAATTTTTACAGACATCTACTAAATTGGTGGATGAAAGGGTGGCAAGATTTAGAAAAAGAAAATACTAATGATTGTGCTTAAAAAACGACCATCAACAGCTGTTTTGATTTTGTCACACCACCAGTGAACACCTCAGCGTTGCTCTCTCCAGAGATTTTAGGGTGTGAGCTCTGTGTGGAGCAAACATCTCCAGCTGGAGCTTCTCTCCTCCACCGACATCACGCGCTCCATCTTCCTCTTATCCTGGCCTTCATCCTTCTTCCTCTCTTTTCTTTTTATCTGTCTAAGGTGGTGTCGCTACTGAGCATGAGTAATGATGCTGTCATCTCCATGAGTCTCCATTTATCAATGTCAAACAGGAGCACAGGAGTTTGGTGGTTGTGTGTGTGGTAGGTGGGGGGTAGAGGGTGGACAGAAAAACATGGCAACTGGGGAAATGTGAGGAGGGAAAGGTGTAGCAGAAACATGAGAGGAAGAGGTGGACGGAGATGGCCATGATGAGGAGGATGGATGAAGAAAGAGGCGTGGTTGATGGAGGAGGAGAGTGTTTGAAAGGAGCTGGGATTAACAAAAATATCCTGGAACAGCATGAGGGCTGTTTGTCTGTTGACACCAATGCAAAGCCAGTGTTCCACTCTGTTGCTGTCAGACAGAATCAAGGCGTGATTTCTTCACAGGTGTAATTATAATTATGCAAATCAGGTCTGATAGACAGATCCTTACAGTAGTAGTTAGTCAGTCTCATGGTGCATTTGCCTCCAGATCATAAAAATCGAAGCTTTTAAACAGGAAGTATTCACCCCAGTAATCTTTATGGAGCCCTGTTGTTGTCATGAAGTGTTGGATGGAGATGATCCAAGTGACAATCCAAACACATAAATCCAGAGAGCTAATTAAGGATCAAGTGGCTTTCAAGATATCTTACAATTATAAGGATGCTATGCTTAGGGAAACAAAACTGCAAGGCTTGAAAAAAAGATCCCTTCTGGATGTTGGGAAAACAAAGTTAGATCTTCTGAGGGAATCCTTTATTTAAAATAGCTCTGCAGAGGTTAAGCCTGATGTACAGCAACACTTCAAACCATTGCTGGTTATTAGCACAATTTTTTTTACCATGTTCAGAACCTCTTAACCTCTTTTTCTTGGAAAAGTCAGTGTAACTGACTTTTAAAAAGGATTGGTATCCATACTTTTAAAAGTATGGAAGCATGTGCAAATCCCTCTGGATAAAGGGTTCCCAACTGTTGCCCTAAGAGAGGCACTACAAGAAACCACCAATAAACTGCTGAACATCTTTTATCCAGGGTAACTGAAATATTTCAGGTCTTTTATTGTCTTAATACAGATGATTTTGGCATACAGCTCATGAAAACCCAAAATTCCTATCTCACAAAATTAGCATATCATTAAAAGGGTCTCTAAACGAGCTATGAACCTAATCATCTGAATCAACGAGTTAACTCTAAACACCTGCAAAAGATTCCTGAGGCCTTTAAAACTCCCAGCCTGGTTCATCACTCAAAACCCCAATCATGGGTAAGACTGCCGACCTGACTGCTGTCCAGAAGGCCACTATTGACACCCTCAAGCAAGAGGGTAAGACACAGAAAGACATTTCTGAACGAATAGGCTGTTCCCAGAGTGCTGTATCAAGGCACCTCAGTGGGAAGTCTGTGGGAAGGAAAAAGTGTGGCAGAAAACGAGAAGAGGTGACCGGACCCTGAGGAAGATTGTGGAGAAGGGCCGATTCCAGACCTTGGGGGACCTGTGGAAGCAGTGGACTGAGTCTGGAGTAGAAACATCCAGAGCCACCGTGCACAGGCGTGTGCAGGAAATGGGCTACAGGTGCCGCATTCCCCAGGTCAAGCCACTTTTAAACCAGAAACAGCGGCAGAAGCGCCTGACCTGGGCTACAGAGAAGCAGCACTGGACTGTTGCTCAGTGGTCCAAAGTACTTTTTTCGGATGAAAGCAAATTCTGCATGTCATTCGGAAATCAAGGTGCCAGAGTCTAGAGGAAGACTGGGGAGAAGGAAATGCCAAAATGCCAGAAGTCCAGTGTCAAGTACCCACAGTCAGTGATGGTCTGGGGTGCCGTGTCAGCTGCTGGTGTTGGTCCACTGTGTTTTATCAAGGGCAGGGTCAATGCAGCTAGCTATCAGGAGATTTTGGAGCACTTCATGCTTCCATCTGCTGAAAAACTTAATGCAGAAGAAATTTCATTTTTCTGCACAACCTGGCACCTGCACACAGTGCCAAAACCCCTGGTAAATGGTTTACTGACCATGGTATCACTGTGCTCAATTGGCCTGCCAACTCTCCTGACTTGAACCCCATAGAGAATCTGTGGGATATTGTGAAGAGAACGTTGAGAGACTCAAGACCCAACACTCTGGATGAGCTAAAGGCCGCTATCGAAGCATCCTGGGCCTCCATAAGACCTCAGCAGTGCCACAGGTTGATTGCCTCCATGCCACGCCGCATTGAAGCAGTCATTTCTGCAAAAGGATTCCCGACCAAGTATTGAGTGCATAACTGTACATGATTATTTGAAGGTTGACGTTTTTTGTATTAAAAACACTTTTCTTTTATTGGTCGGATGAAATATGCTAATTTTGTGAGATAGGAATTTTGGGTTTTCATGAGCTGTATGCCAAAATAATCCATATTAAGACAATAAAAGACCTGAAATATTTCAGTTAGTGTGCAATGAATCTAAAAGATATGAATGTAAAATTTTCATCATGACATTATGGAAAATAATGAACTTTATCACAATATGCTAATATTTTGAGAAGGACCTGTATGTAGGTACCTAGCTCTTTCTAAATGATATCATTCAGGCTAATTATCTATATAAGCTGTTTGATAATGATGGATCAGTTACCACCATGATGCAATACTACTACCTCCTTTAATATTCACCATTTGCAACAATGTTTTAATACAGTGTGGTCTCCATCTTATCTATTCTTACCTCTTTTCTTCATTTGGAGCATTTTGAACTAAAACAACAAATGATGGCCCAAACTGTGTGGCAGTCGAAATCTTAACTCAGACTGGAGAATACCGATTGTCATTTCTGCTGGTTATTTGGCTCCTTAGTTTTTTGTAATTTTGCAGTTGTGGTCTTTTTGTTCTTGAATTTTGTAACTGGAGCATTTTTATAATTAAGCTCGAGCAACAAATTAGGCCTAAAGATACTCATAAACTCATGAAATTTGCATACATTTTTGATTTCAATGGAATTAAAAGTGGCCGTGGTCAATTGGCTCTACATCGCCCCCTAAACTGAGATAGGCCAACCGGTATATACACAGGACCCTTTAAAACCAACAGGAACTACTAATCTACTTGATTAGGTCAAGTTGGTTTCAAACACAAACCTTCGCTGGAGGATGTGGCCGTGGCCATACGTTTGGTTCTATATTCCATATTTAATCTAAAATGCACCAAATTCAATATACTGAATTCTGCTGAATAAAACACCTTTCACACGAGGTTGGAGCTTTACCAAACCATCTCTGTCATCACAGACCTGAGCTCAACACATTCACAGGGTCATTTCATGACATCATCTTAGCCACCCCACTTAGAACTGGAGGTGACATGTTTTACTGGTGGATCTCCTCCTTTTACACTTTCTCCTATAAGTTTCAAGCACTGCCTCATGACTCTGAGTAAGGCGGTGTCGAATCTAACTCTGAACGGTGACCGCATGGCCAGGGCAGAGGAGCGATTCTCAATATCTTGCCATTTGGATATGGCTTGCTCTAAATCACACATGCGTGATGTGATATACTTCAAACTGGATATGAATGATTACTGCTAACCCACAAACTAATCAACACATTGGTATGGGAAATTGATGACATCACATTAGCCCCACCCACTGTGAACAAAGTCGCAAGTGTCTGTAGTGAATGACCCTCAATGATAATCTGTAGGAGTTTCAAACTTTGTCTCATAACAAAGAATTTCAAAAGACATTTTGAAGCTTTCATTAATGCTTTGCCACCAAACAGGAAGTGACTACAACAGATATTGGCCAAATTTTGAAGATCTCACCAGAGCTGCTAGTGGCTCGCCAGAGGCGTGGAGATGGTGATGCAGAATGCCCACAGTCGAGACACAAGCCAGAGTGGCGCTAAGCTACAAAGGCGATCCAACGCTGCTGCAGCTTTAATTTATAAATGATTTTGGTAACAGATATTCCAGAATGGTTTGGCAAAAAACAAAGTATGAACATGTCGAAAAGAACCTCGGGCCCACCATTAAGTACAGTGGAGGATCTATGATGCAGTGGCCCTATCTCTTTTCCAAAGGCCATGGGAATCATGGTAGAGTACTTGGTAAGAATTGTTTGAAATATATTTTAATAAAAATCTGGTGAAATAAAGGGAAGAGTCCATTAAAGAAGAGCGAGGACAGAAGTGTCAATATTTGAAGAAATCATGATTTCTTGCAATAACATTTTTTTTTTTTTTTACTATGGATACCAAAAGATGCTTATTTAAAGGAACTCAATAAACGACAAAACATTAATTTAATATGACCAGCGAGAACATTCTCTCTTTATTTTATCTTTTTGAAAAAAAAAAAAAAAAATCTTAATTCTCTTTTGTTAACATTTCATTATTCTGTACAGAATAAAAAGAAGCACTGCCTAAGAACAAAATTTCAAACTAAAATAAAATCCCAAAAAAAGAGAGGGGGTTTACAATACAAATTAGTAGTAAGACATTGTCTGAAGTGCAATGGCATAGCTCAGATGGGTTAAAAGTGAAACCGGAAAAACAAAAATAAAAATACTTCTCTATTTCCCAACAAACAGTAAATTCTTTACAGAGTAGAGACTGTTATATCTGATGTATTTAAACCTGTAAAAACATATGTACAAATAGCCATTATCTTTTATATATTTTTTTTTCCTCATAATCACATATATATGTCAGCACCAGTAAAAAAAAATAAAAATAAAAACAAAGAACATCTACAACAACAATTTTTGTTAAAATGTTGTCTACAGACTTGGTCCCAGTATTGTGATATTTGGAGGAAGCTTCTGTTCTCTGCCTGAAGGGATTCCCAAACCAGATCTCCGAGCTCTCACTCTGAAAAGGAGAAGACAGACACAGAGGGCTTTCAAACACCTTTCTCCTTGTACTTTGGAGGGGAACTGAAGTCCGAGCCTGCCTGGACGCGAGTCGGAGTTCTGGAAGCAGGAAATTCCTCTTTTTTCTTTCCGGAGAGCAGACCTGACAATCCATGAGTTTAAAGCGGCGAAGCGGGGTCTAAATTATTCAACCATCCTTCCTTAATAAAAACTGGTTGAGTGCTACAACCCCACAAACCTGTCTGCATGTGATAAGACAAAAAAAAACAAAAAACGCAGAGCCTCATTTGCAACGCTTACAGAACGACCGAGTTCTATTAAAGGGCTGGATTTTACAACAACAACCATGAGAACACAAGGCTTTTTGGTTTTGTAGGTTACATCATTGTCCTAAAATCAGACACTCTTGTCTTTCACTGGATAATACAAAACATTTAGAGATGCAACATGTTGACAAGAACCACAGCAATAAAACCTATTATATATTTTTATGTTTACATTTCAGGGCTAGAGATGAGACAGCTTGATGAAGGAATAAAAGCATGAGCAGCTGATGTAAAGCCGACAGTTTCTTACAGGGAAATGGAACCTTTGATAGCCGATAAAGCTAAACATTATTGGCCTGTTAGGCCAAAATCATCTTTTTAAGCCGTGGTTTGGGAACTAAAACAGGGCAGCTTGTGTATTTCACAGTAGTGTTGAAGTACAGCACAGTTTCAGTTTGGAGCTGAGAAGTTGGGAAGGCTGTGCTGCACGGAAGGAAGTACAGACAGAGGGTATGGACTAAGACAATGCAATGTTGTTAGAGATGAAGCAGGATAAAAAACAAAGAAAAACAATGCCTTGCAAATGTATTCATACTCCTTGAACCTTTTCACATTACACCCACAAAGTTGTTTATCATTGTTAATTCTATTGGGATTTTATGTGATGGGCCAGTACAGCATAGTGCATAATTGTGAAGTAAAAGGAAAATTGTACGTTATTGTAAATTTTGTTTTATTCAAGAAAATCTGAAAATTGCATCTCCTATGTGTATTCACCCCCTCTTTACTATGGTACACCTAAATAAAATCCAGTGCAAAGTATTAGCTGCAGAAGTAACTGTGTGTATAATTTAATCTGTGTGTATAATTTAATCTGTGTGTATAATTTAATCTCAGAATAAATCCAGTTCAGTTCGGCATCAGATTTGCATCATGAAGACCAAGAAACACAGCAGATATGTTAGGGATGTGGCCGTGGAAAGGTTTAAAGCAGAGTTAGGTCATAAAACAACATCTAAGGCTTTAAACGTCTCCTGGAGTACTGCTCAGTCCATCAACTCAAAATGGAAACATGAAGACATGGCCGACATGCCGGGCAAGGACAGCATTAATCAGATAAGCAGACTCATGGTCACTCTGGAGGAGTTACAGAAATCCACAGCTCAGGTGCATAATCTGTTATGTGAAGAACTATTAGTTCTAACCTTTATGGCAGATTGGCAGGAAGAAGTCGTTAAGAAGTCCTATCAGAAGTTTGCCACATGCCAAGCATGGGACACAGCAAACATGTTAAAACAGGGACTTTGATCAGATCAGAAAACATAACCTCTTGATCTACATCCAAATGCCATATGTAGCGGAAAACAAACTGCACATCACCCTGAAAACACCATTCCCTCATTGAATCTGAATTTACGCCATAATTTACATTATTTTTTCGCAAAAACATTTCAAAACTCTCCTTTTCCTTTCATTTCCCAAATGTGCACTATTTTCTTTTGGTTTTTCATATAAAATCCCTCTAAAAAAACATTGAGGTTTGTGGCTTTGACATAACGTGGAAAACATTGAAGGAGTTTTGCACGGCACTGCAGGTGAACTTCTCTACAAATTCACCTTAAAACAAAGAGGTCACTTGTGGTGTTTGAGTACATTCTGTGCCCAGCGTTCATTTGACATATGAGATGCGGCTTGTTCCTCAAAGCCCGGTACATGTAGTATTACCTGCTTGTTTGTTGTCACTGTGTATGCTGTGCTGTAAGCTGTCTGTCCTGTCCAACTCTCTTACTGGTGGTGTGTTCCTTCCCTTTGTCTTCTCTTCTACTCAGAACCATCATACAGCGCTTCACAATGCAGGAAATGAAACCCCCCTCCCTCATAAAAAGAAAGACTATGGGTGGGTTGCCTAGCAAAGAAGCACAAGAGGCCTGACTGTGCTTGTGTTGCACAATTGTGGAACATCATTTGTCCTGTTGTGATGTGCACAATTTAAACAGAGAAAGGAGTGCTGAGAGCGATGAATGAGTCTCTGGAGGGAGAGTGGGGGAGACGGATTTGGATGTGAATGTATGTATATATGTGGGGGACAAATCTGAGAGGAAATGGGAGCATTGAGAGCACAGAGTTGAGAAATCTGAAGCACTGAGCTGGGTGGTACACAAACACAAATAAACTGTCGCCTTGAGAACAATATTTCCTTCCTCTTCATTAGTCTGCCGTATGGAATCAGCTCGGGCTCGTAGATCTGTGGTGTAAACGGGAATCGCTTTCAAACGCTGAAACTAAAGGAAAATTTATTCTAGGGGAGAAAAGAGTGAAACTAATAAAACACACCTCCTAATTCTTATATTGTTTTTTCAATAATATGCACAAGACATGTGAGAGCTCCTTCCATTTCAAACACACATACACACAGAAAACATAAGAATACCAGAACTTATTTATAATCTTTCATGTTTTACAAAACAAAACATGCCAGTCTATGTTGTGTCATCCTTTCTCAGGTTTTGTCCCAAAGTTTAGTTAATTCTAAAAATGTTCCCCATTGGCTATTGGTTTTGGAAAAGCTCGTCCATCCACCCATCACTTGAGTCCAGCTCTGCCCCCGATCCATCACCCAAACCAAAGGCTCCCCCTCCTGAGGGCCCGCCCCCGTACCCATAGGATGACATGTCCTGATTGGCTGTCCTTTGGTAGCCTTGTGGCTGACCCCCAACTGCAACTCCCGCTGGTCCGTAGGGTCCGCCTCCTCCTCCCCCTATGCCCGGGCCTCCTGGACCCGGCCCAAAAGCCCCCATCCCAGACATCCCCTGAGCCATCATCCCTTGGTTCATCCCTTGGTTCATGACCATGGGTCGGGGCTGATTGGTCCTGGGCTGATTCCCCATGTGAGGGCCCATCATTGGGCCGCCCATACTTGCGGCAGGGTTACCCACCCTGGGGTCCATCCCTTGGCCAGCCTGTACAGGACCTGGAAAGTGTTGCTTGGTAATGCGCGGGGGTTGACCCGGCTGCATACCATATCCCTGGGAGGAGCTGAACCCCACCATATCTCCTCCTGCTCCTCCTGTAGTCCTTCCGACTCCTCCCCCCAAAGCTTGCAGACCTTGTCCTTGCTGCTGTGGCCACCCACCACTGGCCATCCCCGCTCCACCTCCCAGCATGCTTTGCAGTCTTTGAGACTGGGGTTTGGCAGGGCCTTTAAGGGGCTGCTGGGTTATGGAGTTTATTAACATCCCTTGCCCTCCATACCCTCCAGCCCCACTACTCCCAGGGCCCCCAGGCATACCTCCGAGTCCAGGACCTGCACCTGCCTGCCGGGGAGGCCCTCCGGCAGGGTTGTGCTGCGGTGGAAGACCCATGGAGGCTTGGACACTTTGGTTCTGGTGCTGCTGCTGGTGGATCATTTGGCTCATTGAAGGAGTGAGGCCATACAGGGTACCCTGGTTTGAGCCCTGGGTGCTATAGGGTAGTCCCATGTCGGTTTGAGGTCCCACAGGGCCTCCTTGACCCTGAACAGAATTCATCTGGACCATTTGCTGCTGGCTGTGCTGCTGCTGCTGCTGTAGGAGACGAGAGGTCCGCATGTTTTGTAGTGATTGGCTTCTGGAGGCCAGATCTTGTGGAGGACCTAAGAATGCAAATTAAAGAGGTGTTACAACAAGAAAAGGAGTCAAATGGAGAGAGTTCTGCAAATAGAAAAAATAAATGCTGAGGTACAGAATTATGTTTATAAAAAAGTCATAGATGGTTGCTGGACCAGGTAGATAAGGTGGTTATTTTTCCAGGACTATCCCCCTCAAAACAGGAGCACCACAAGGTTGTGTTTTGAGTCTCCTGCTGTAAACCCTCTACACTTAAGACTGTGTGACTCATAGTTTCAACAACAATGACACAGACTACATGGAAGATGTGGAGATACTGGAAAGATGTTGCCAGGAAATCCACCTCCTCCTGAATGTCAGAAAAAACACAGTAGACTGTCGTGGACAACAGCAGAAAGCAGCACCTCTCTCAATTTAAGGGGCTGCAGTCAAAAGGTAAATAGCATCAAGTACCTTAGATTCATCTTACAGATGATCTCACCTGTTCCATTCACATATTTGCTCAGCTCACTAGTGGCTTTACCACCTGATGACACTGATGGCTTAGAGTCTCTACTAAGGTCCTCAAAACCTTCAAAATGGTTGCTGTTAAAAGCATTTTGACTATAAGCATCACATATTTGGAATAGTAATGATCTGGACCTAGAAGCCCTGCGGGGTGATCAAAGCATCCAAGCACTGCTTCAGGTCAGGTCTGCAAGTCTTGCAGGATATCTACAACAGAATCTGCCGGAGCAAAATGGTCAAGGACACTTCCTAACCCAGTAACTGTCTTTGATTCATATTTTATCATTCAGTTGTGATGTCTACTGTTGACAAAAGATGATAAAACTTATTCTTATGATTTATTATCAAATATAGTCTGAAACATTGTGTTCAGCCAGTAGTCCGCCCACGACAACAGTCAAAGGTGCTCATGTAGCCCTTAAAATAATTGGTGGTGCCCGCTGTAGCATATTGTAGTGAACATTGCAGTTTGCTATTTAATGGACGATGAGACTTGATTCCCATAACCGTTCTGGTCAGTATATGCCATACTTGGCACTTGCATCTATACTTCGTCACTTTTTACTTTCACTGTCTGCTGCTTCTTGCTTATTATTTGTTTGTTAACTTACACAATTTATGCTGTTTTGTATATTTTTTTCACATATTTCTGAAATGTTTAACAGTAGATTCCCTGGTTTACTTCTTGTGTATTTCTAGTTAATTTTTTTCCTTCTTTATATTCTCCAGCCCAAGCAGTGATTCAGGGTCCATTTCACTGCATGTTATGCATGTATAGCAGAGCGTGTAACAAATGAACTCCTGAATCCTAAAAATATTTCCCATCCACCTTGGTTCACCAAAACATAACAAAGTTAAACCCAGCTGAGCACCAGCACCTAATTTAACCGTTTTTTTTCTATAAAAGCAGACCTGAAGGGACTGCAGAAGCAAAAATGACTCTAAATCCTTTAATAGACCTAATACTGACACCATTCCACTAATCCCTCTTCTTCAAGCTCAGGCCTGAAATGTAACACAGGAGTGGAAACTTGGTTGTTAATTCAATCCAGGCTCATGAGTAGGAAGAAACTGAGCAGAGAGGAATGTCATGAATGCTACCAAGCTAATTCAATGTGTGCAAAATTGCAATCACTGTCACTGACAAGAGGGGGACAAAGGGTGGTGTAGGGGGGCAGAACTGGGCCCTCCAACCATTAAATTATGGTCAAGAATTTATTTTTCCAAAGTAGGCCGGTCTGTAAATAAAAATGTAGGATTCATATTTAAGTCACTTAAAACCTTTTCCTTTACAGACAAATCTTTCATTGAAGCTGCATACCTGCAGGTCGAGAGACCAGCAGTGCTTGACAGTGCGTGTTCAGTGTTTGTGCTGATATGATTTGTTTAGTTTTCTCTAAACATGCTGCTTTATGGCCAAAGATTTATTTAGTCTCATCCATCTAAAGGACATGTTCAAAATGTCTGGTGAATTTGATGCTGACAGGTTCTTTACAAAGATGAGAGTGTTTCTCCATGCTTGTTCAGATCTTTTCTAACTGTGATGTTCCTGCTCTACTGGGAACCGTCCTCCATTAGTTTTTCTCACTTTGTAATGGTGGCCTCTTGCCTTATAAGCCTTCCCAGATTGTTCATTGCTGATATCTTTCTTCCCTGATATTTTGGTAACATACATCTGAATGCTCTAAATCTGCAACTTGCCTGCTGATGATCAACCTGGGGATTGATTAATTGAATTATAAGACCTAATAATGACTTTCTGAGCTGAACTATGCTTTGCTTACTCATTGGCCCTAACTGAGGGCTGCACAATACATTGCAAGTTTATTGTTATCACTATATCCCTGTACGCAATATGCATATCGCTAAGAACTGCCTGGATTGCAGCTATTTATTTAAGTACTATGCATTCAGGCTTGCTTTGCCTGTAATATATTTTGAAACACTTGTTTCTTGCAGCATAAAAAGAAGATAAAGAAGGTAAAGAGGAGGTCAAATCATTAATTACAACTTAGTTGTTTCAGTGCCAAAACAGCAGATGATGTCCAGAAGCAACTTTTTAAATTAAAAGTCTTGTTGAGATTAAAATATTGAATTACATATTTGAATCTCTACAACTACTGGGGTCTACGTTTGCTATGAAACCAAAGAAGGACATTGATACTTGATTTGTTCACTGATCGCAAATCATATTGTTATCGCAACATTCACCAATATTATCACATATTGGATGTTTTCCTATTATTGTGGAGCTTTACTTAGACTGTAAATCTACAATACAATGAATTTTTTGAGTTTTAATGAAACCAAGACTGAGGTTATGGTTTTTGGAGGTACGGCGGGTCACTCCCCTATAAATCTAGGTTCCTTGACTCAGTACAATAAATTGTTAGTGAGGAATTTGGGAGTTGAAGTAGATCCTGATCTCAAATTAGACAACCACATCAGGTCAGTTGTTAAAAGGAGTTTTTAGCATTTGAGGCAGATAGCCAAAATAAAATACTTTATTCCAAAAAGACATTTTGAGACAGTGATCCATGACTTTATTACCACCCGGCTGGATTACTGTAATGCACTTTATCTGGGGGTTAGTGGGTCCTCCATTGCCCAACTGCAAAGGGTCCAACATGCTGCAGCGAGGCTTTTAACTGGCACATGTAAATATGAGCACATTTCTCCTCTTATCTTCACTCCACCGGCTGCCTGTGCCTTTTAGGATCCATTTTAAAATACGTTTGTTTTTAAATCTTTGAATGGCCTTGCCCCACCTAACCTGGCTGATCTGCTGCATCCCTATCATCCCTCCCGCTCCCTTAGATCAGCTGATCAACTGCTCCTGAGGGTCCGTAAGACCAGACTTAAACTCAAGGGAGATTGATCTTTTGCTGCAGCAGCTCCTAAACTTTGGAACGAGCTGCCCCTCCAACTCAGACAGTCCCCTTCACTGTCTGTTTTTAAAACGCGTCTTAAAACCTACTTGTTTTCTTTGGCTTTTTGACACTGTGTAAGGTGTTGTGTTTTGTTAGAATTAGCTGTGTTTTTGTTTGAATTATGAGCTGTGTTGGGATCTAGTTTCTGTACAGCACTTTGGTCTGCTATGGTGCAAAAGTGCTTTATAAATAAAGTTGGATTGGATACAATAGTTTCATCTTCCTCTCCACCTTATCTCCTAGACTTGCAGACAGACTAATGGCTATAAATGGCTTGAGACTTGACTCTCCTCCTCCATCTCTCCATCATCCTCTCACCCACTCATCCGCACTCCTTCATTCACAACCTCAACTTCTACCCACCAGGACTATCTACCTCTTCCTCTTGTTCCCAGTCCCCCTTTCTCCCCCTCCACTCCCGCTCCCCTCATCTCATCCATCTCACTGACTTCACCGGAACTCCGGGGGATCCAGGACGGACAAGTTGCCTTGGTAACAGGCAGATCAGGGTTTTTTTGTTGTTTTTTTTTCCCAGAGAGAACGAGGCAGAAGCGAGGAGAAAGAGCAACTCTGAGAGATGACTGACATATATCTGAGTGAGGCAGATAAAAGGAACAGGGATGGGCTTGACAGGAATATTTGGCCAGTGCTGCTTTTAGTATTTTAATCTAAACTGAGGAAGCTGTAAAAAGCGCTTAATTCAGTTTGGCACTATTGTACATTTATTATACATACTAAAACTACAGCTGGAGATACATTGCATTGCAAAAGCATTGATTGCCAATTACAATTTCGCATTTAGCATATTACATACGACTAACTTCAATCTATTTTATTTCATGTGAGAGACCAAGACAAAGTAGTGAGAAGTGGAAGAAATGCGATGGTTTTCAAAATATTTTGGAAGCCAAATAAAATCTAAAAAGCATGGTGTGCATTTGTGTTCAGACCACTTTAATTAAAACTTGTTGTAGGACCACTTGTTGTTGTAATTGCAGCTGCAAGTCTTTTGGGTTATGTTTCCACCAGACTTGTCCAGCTACATACTGAATTCTTTTAGGATTTTTCTCTGTATTTAGCTCGATCCATCTCCTATCAACTCTGATCACTTTTCCTGTCCCTTTGTAAGAAAAGCAACCACACTGCATGACACTGTCATCGCCATGCCTCACGGTGGGGACAGCGCGTTCATGGTGATTTGCAGTTAGTTTTCTGCCTCAGGTTTTACTTTGCATGTAGGTAAAAAAGTTCAACTCTGATCCTTAAAAGGCCAGAAGAACATCATCTTCCTTATGTTTGCCGTATCCCCTGCATGGTTTGTGGCAAACTGTGAATGGGACTTCCTTTGACTTTTTTTAGGCAATGACTTTCTTCAGGTCACTCTTCCACAAAAGAATAAAGTAAACAGGTGAATTTTAATTAGGCAACTTCTGAAGGCAATTCACTGCACTGGATTTAATTTCAGGGTATCTGAGTAAAGAAAGGTGAATATATATGCAGACCACACTTTATCTGTAAAAATTGGTTTTAACCATGTATTATTTTCCTTCCAAGTCAAAATGATGCACTACTTTTCTGTAGGTCTGTCACATGAAATCCCAATAAAATAAATACACTGAACTGTCTGGCTGTAATTTTACAAAATGTGAAAAAGTTCACAGAGCATGAATGCTTTTGGAGGTACAGTACATGTCTTTGCATCTGGCATTGCATATGAGACAGTTTGTCTGCCTGCGACCTTTTAATGGATGTTTGCAGATTAAATGAATGCAGGCATTTTGTGTGTCTCACCTTGGTACTGATTGACTTGGGGGTATGGATTCCTCTGGCCTTGGCCCATCTGTCTTGGTAGATGCTGCTGGTGTTGGAGCTAAGGACATACACAAATACAAATTATTATGAGTTAACATTGGAGCTGGTTAACCCTCTCTTAGGACAAATCCATCCGTTTAGGACTTGTCATCATCATGTAGCACCTTTCACAAAAGAGAAAAAGCTGAGGGACTGGAATATCCAATTAAAGCAAACTTTTACTTTAGATATTAGATATTTTAGAGTATGAACCAAATATTAATATTTGTGAGGAAACATAAGGCCAACACATTCTGAAAAAGATGGCGACAGAATTAGTAAAGTAATTAACTGCTAGTAACGAGGTTATGCCAAGAGCCAATTATGATAATTAGGTTCAATAACAGTATCTTAAAAAGTGAATTTAAAAAGGTAGAGCTGCACAACATACTGAATCATAACTGTCCTACCAACAGCAATGCGGGAAAAATTACAATCACAAAGGGCTGCTAGGATCCAACACTCTGCAAACTATAAAACATCATGCGTCATGCATTAAAACTCTGCATATTAATAACATATTTGCCCACTTGGATGAACTTTCACTGTCTTTTTGCCCATACCTGATATAGATCTGAGTGACCAACATCCTAAAGCTCAGGTCATGTTTTCCTTATATAATGCAGCCCTAACAGTGAAAAGACCCCAATTCCATTAACAAATGTATGAAGGAAGCATTTCAATAATAAAAATGTTTCTGAATGAAAGACTGGAACAGATTTCTGTATTTCTGCAGCTTCAGGGCAGAACAGTACGAGGAAATTATTTAAGTGTAAGCAGCAGGGACGCCCGTCATTTCTCAAATATTTTCAAGGTAAATTTCAGCAAACCTAAATTGCTTAAACTAACACCTGGTTTCATATGATGATTTTAATTTACATAGCAGATGGTATATTGTGCTACAAAGGCCTAGTTAAGGTCTATTCTCAGATAGCAAATCAAACTCTGGGTTCTTCATTTTCTGAATATACCCTAAGATCCCGTGCTCTACATTGTAAAATATGTTGGTATTTTTTCAATATAGTTTATACCTGATTTGATCTGGACCAATTAGATCAAGGATGAATGGCCAGGATATTCACACCTTTTACCTTTATGAGGCTATCAATATAGATCATAAGGAGAGTTTTAAATTTTGTCAGATAAACTCTAATCTTCGTCAAAAATCATACAACAATTGTCTTAAAAAAGTGACTGCCTTTAATGTTAATTTCTGAAAATGTGTGTTTTTTTGCATATTCCACTACAAATAAGATATCTTGCACTGTCCCATTAATTTATTTCCCTCTTCGGTTATGTTTGCAAGGTTACAGAGTCCTTTCTATTATCCATTATGGATATAAGGAAAGGCTGAATCTCACACTATTATTAGTTCTGTTCTTCTGCTTTTTTATCTGCCTTTTTGACTAAATTTCAGTGCATCTTAAACTCAGAATGTGGTGCTTACATTATTTGGTCCAATGTAGCAAAAATAACCTTCATTGATCAACATCTGATGAAACCACGTGAAGGAGGAATTACTTTAGGAAACGTTTGTCAAGTTCTGAAACATGAAACTACAGCAGATGTGGACTTGAAATTATTTTTCCTTCAACCAAGAAGTTGGCTTCTGATAGAAATGAGACAATGTAAAAGGAGCTCCAATAGTGAAAAAGGTTATTTGTTTTTATTTGTTTTTTATTAGACAATTCCTTGTCTGAAATTTTGTATACCCATCTCAATAATCAATAATAAAATCGTTACTGGCATTACAGTAATTGCACCCTTGCTGACCAGCTGTTTGCATTTTGACAATTTATCATTGGCGATAAGCTTCAAATCTTTAAATATGAGGGTGATGGCACGAAGGTGCTCCAACTTTAAAGACTTGGCGATGAGCTCCAAGTCTTTAAAGTCGGAAAAACTCCTTGCCATCACCCTCATCCTTGGCTCCGTCTATTCGATTCAAGGGTTCTGATTCGGCCACTCCTAGATGTTTACATCACTTCCAGTCAGAAGAAACATGTCGGTCTGATTTTATAAAGGTATTAAACCTGTAGTGTTGGAACTTGTTTTAGGCTGTTTGACAGGGTTTACATGCAGGGACAGAGGCATATTAACAAATCAAACGCACTCCAAGGAGAAAAACAAATGGAAATAACTTCAGTTGAAAATGTCTGCATTTAAATATGCCAGAGTAAGTATCTGAATTAAGATTTTGGCTCAAGCCATTTGTCCTTTAATTAATTTTTTAATGCAATAACAATTAATTGTGTTAACACTTGATTTGAACAGACAAAAAATACATTTTAAGAGTTAAATTTGTTATTTTATTTTCGAGACCTTTACCATAAAAGCTAAACAACTCTGTGCCATACCTTTTTGGAGTAATACCATTTTTGTTCCAATGTGGACTGAAAAGATGTTAATAACAGCTGTAACTGCAGATGACACAGATGTAGATTCAGTTTAAGGTGAGATGTGTAACAGACCCTCAGCTATGCCGATCCAGGTGTTCGGTATGGGATAATTGAAGCAGATGTCTTGTTAAAAAGACAGATGTGGATGCAGTGGAGGTTAGGCAGATGCTTGGAGCAGATAATGCTGTTAAGGTAAATGTGAGAGAGATACCAAATAGAGTTGAGGTTAGTCAGGTGTTTGGTAAATTAAAGCTAAATGTCGTTCTTGTGAGGATTGGACTTAAATCTGAGGCAAAACAGACATATTTGATAAAGGAGACATGTTTTAGGACAGTTAAGACTAAACAGATGTTGAATACTATACAAACAGATGGTGGCCTTTATTCACAGATGTTTCACCTGTTGGAGACAGGTGGTGCTACTGCTGAATTCACACAGATGGTGGTGAAGTTGCTACAGAAGTAAAATCAGAGAAAAGCGGTTAGCATGGTGAACTCAAAAAGAGCAACGCCTTGCAACACTAATAACACCCCTTGACATTTTTCTTATTTTGCTCTATTACAACAGCAAATTATAATATTATATTATTATAATTCTATGTCCTACACCAAAACAATGCTCTGCTTTTCTGTTAATGGTTTTCAACTGTTTGTACAAGAAATCTGAAAGATGTGGTATTTATACATTTTAATCTCCCTTTAATCTGATACCCCTAATTAAAATCCAGTATAAATAATTACCTTCAGGTGTCACCTGTGCATACACTACAACTGAACTTTTTGTCCTAGATGGGCAGAAAACCAACACTGCACATTACCCTGAAAGCACCATCCTCCATAGTTAAACATGGAAAGGGCAGCATCATGCTGTGGGGATTACTTCTCGAGAGGGTGCAGAGGTGTGAAATCCTATTTTGCAAATAGGATTTCACATATAGAGACTGAAACATTTCACTGACTGCAAATACCACATTGTTCTAAATTTTTAGAGGTAAATATTGAAAATCATGTATTTGTGTTGGTCTAGCTTATAACATACATTGAAGTTTGAATTTTTGCAAGATGCTTTAATTAGCTCCAAAGTATGAACTAGATGCTATTTTAAATGAGTGTATTATATCCAGCAGTGTGACTTTTCATTTCATATTCCTGTGTTTGTGTCTCTGTGTGTTTCTTTTTGCAGATCCAAGCAACAAGGTGGGTGGCAACTTCATAGTTCAGAACTCTCTAACACTTGATTCCCCTCACAGAAGGAGAAATAAAAAGGAAACACCACATTATCACAGCAGGAGACAAAAACACACATTACAGAGATGAAAAGGAAACTGTGAGGAGAGGGCTGGGTCTGGGTAATTATACATGCAACCTGACTTCAGTAAGAAACAGGAGAGGGTTAGCTGCTGCTGTTAGAGCTGCGTACACAGACATCTGCACATAGGGAACAAACAAGACACACACACACAAGCAGAGGACTGTTGCATAGTCCATCCTTCACCTGTTCGGCCAGAAGATGCTGCTGCTGCTGCTGTCTCTGCTCTCGTAGGATCTGCTGCTGCTTCTGCTGCTCCATCATTTGCATCTGCACCCTCTTTTCCCGCTCCATCGCCATCATCTGCTTCATCATGGCTGCCTGCTGCTGGTTGCTCGCGTAGCCTGTAGGTGGACCTGACCCCTGGCTGGGGCCCACGCCGGAGGCGACGCCCCCAGCAGGGTGAGGAGGGGGTATTGCGCCAGGTGGTCGGGACATTCCCACCACGCCTTGCTCCTGAGACGTAAAAGAAACAGAAAGCAACAGGTCAGAAAGACTGTTGAACAGGTAATTATGTGATACTATAGTGCTGAGATATTAAAGTGTCTTATGATTAAGTTTTAATTTGGGAAATAATAGAAGGGATTTTTCTTTGTCTGACAATATCAAATACCTCTAAAGGCTTTTTTAAAGCTTCTTACTCATTCATATCTGACTTTAAAGCTGTCTGGATTTGTTTTATGGTACATAGTCTGAAAAAATTAAATGTTCAACCTCTAAAAAAGTTATTCTTTTTACTACACCTCCAGTTAATGTTTTGTATTTCTAATCTCCATAAAAGTAAAATTTTTGCATTTTTTAAATCATAAAATCTGACAATGCAACCAACCAAAAAGGTTTCTCAATGCACAATAACTGACAGTGTGTTAAACACAGCTTTACCTAGTGTCTATCAAATACATATGCAACTCTAAAGAGCTTTTAGATCACAAAACAAAATATACAAATAAAACATGAGGCTTAGTTTTCCTGCTTCTAAACAGTCAAACAAGCAGTAGTTTCATTTTTTAGATAGAATGTTAATGGATTGGAAAACTATTCATTAACTTTGGGGCAGCTGCTGCAAAAGCCTGATCCCCTTCATCTCTCGGTCGGGTTCTATGAGCATCTAAGAGATCCTGACTGGTTGATCAAAATGCTCTCACTGGTATGCAGATGTTGAGGTCAGTTAAGTAAGACTGGTCCAGACCCACTTAAGACCTTAATTTAAGTAATCTAATCCTAAAATCAATTTGGAAACATATAGGAGGCCAGTTTAATCTGTACACCTTGTAGCCAAAGGTGAGAACACTGATCCAGATCGACATACACTGCAGTAGTCTGGATGTGATGTAATGAACGAATGAATCACAGTTCTCCAGATCTTTAACAAGTAAATGTGGCTTCAACGTGGCAGTAACTCTTAAGTGGAAAATAAAATGTTAATGTTGTCTTTAACAGTTCAGCCTTGTCTGTCATTTCGCATAAGCTTCAACTTGCCTCATAATGAAATTAAACAGAAACAGGGTGTAATACGCTTTTCAGAAAACATACAATTAAACAAATATAAGATTTTACAATATTATTTTTTTCGTCTTCATAATTCATGAACATACTAAACTACAAAGAACAATAAACTAACATGCAACAGTTTCGGCATATCAGCAATTGTTTGCGGGTCAAAATGTAAGGAGGAAGGCACGAAAGGGCAATGAACGGGTACAAAATGGGGGCACAAATTGGCGAAGTGATGCAGAGATCTGTTTTTCAACAGCGTCTGTCAGCCAAGGCAGAAAAATAAGGAACTGTATAATCCTTTCTTGTTCTAAACAAATTTAATATACCAAGTCTTGTTTACTTACAGCTGGTAAAACCCAATAAAAACAGCCCCATTAGCATCTCATCACTTAATGATGTAATTTCAGATGATAAAAACATCCTCCTCTGATTCACTGACTGCTCTTTATCATGACTCAATAGGAATCAGGTGGAGATGAGAAAAATATTCAGTGCACTGAAAAAAATCATAGACCCATACAGTGGCAGTTTTACTCAGTCTGTGTGAGGTGGTTTTTCAGCTTAGAAAGAGACAGTCAAAAGTAAAGACAGACATGGACGACCCTGAGTCCTCCCAGTGGGTTGCTGGTTTGTCCTCTCTGCATACATTCTCTCCTCATTATCATATAAAAAGCACTTCCCTCTCCACTCGTCCGTATGCTAATCTCTAATAGGATGAAATGGCCTGCTTTGACCAATGGGAGTGCAGCGTTTATGGGTCTATTAAAGGTTAGACAGCTGAGTAAGAGTGGACATAATTTAGGCTTGCCAGCAATTGAAAATGAGAAGATGGAGGCAGAAGGAACATTTCGGGGCCAATGAAAAGTGTTTGCAGATATAAAATCGCAACAACACAGGGCATCAGACTGTGTACAACAAATCACATTTTCCTGCAAGCAAGCAGGAAACAACAAAAACAGGATTACGGTGCCAAATCATAGTCTCGGTTAAATTCTCTAAAATACAACCATACTTAACATGTTCTGAAAGAGCCAAAGCCTCATAATCCGCGTTGAGACTCTGCTCTTCTTATAAAGGAGAAGGAAGGTAAAGATAAAGCTTGTATATTAGAGCGCAAAAACACCCTGCAGAGCAAACAGAGTCAGCCGCTCAAGACCGGCTTAACAGACAAGCAGACCAGACTGATCGATGTTCACAGATACGTGTCTCATCTCCGCTTGTTTGTGCCTTGATGGAAGCAGAGCAGTCAGATGATTGCCTCCAGAGGATGCAGTGTTGGGAAAGTACCAACAGGTGGCAGTGGTGATCTTTCATCTCAAGAATGTGTGTGTGTGTGTGTGTGTGTGTGTGTGTGTGCGAGTCTCAGTGGCCTCCTCTCAGCAGATGGCTCAATCATGACGGTTCTGATCTACGATCTGTCCCTCTTTCCCCATCTCACTCTTCCTCTTTTCTTCCCTTTTCTCTAAACATCTCCTCCAAACTCTTTTCTCTTCTCTCTCTTCAGATCTCCCCCTCTAAACAGAGGGAGCCCTGCATCATGTCTGCACAAATAAATATTAAACAGAAAAGATGGACATAAAGAATAAAAGATTTTGGTGGGAGTAATGCATCTTCCCGATAGGATAAGAAAAGAGAAAATAAATGACCATGTGCGAGCAGAGAAAGGAGGTAGGAGAGCAAGATGAGGGACTGAGAAGAGTTGATCTGGTTTAGGGAGAAAAATTAAGAGTGAGCTTGGAGGTGATGAGCCATGGATAGGAGGAGAGGAGAGCAGGTACCCTGGCAACAGTAGCTGCAGCGAGGAGCAGATGGCGCTCGGAGGACCGGTTATGGCCGCCGTGGCTGGTCACCCTTCCAAGCACTGGGCAGACCCCAACAAATCTTACAGCATGCATACAAAAACACACAGAGTTATACTCTGACCAGAGTCCTTTGTAATTTTTCCGACAGTCACTTCAGAAGATAACTCTTGGTGCCTTTATTTACCATAAATACAGATTAGCTGATCCCGCAGGCTGATGCTAACGGCTAATCCGAGAAGGGCTAAGACCAAAAAGCAGATTTCTACAGTCTTAAAAAACTCCAATCTCAAAAACATAATAGCTATTTGTTTGAAAACTATTCCATCATCACATTTGCATTGGAGAGTTATTAACAGAGATACTAACAATGATTTTATTTGCTAATTGGAAGTAGGAGATAGAGCGCAAACAGGAACTTCCTGTGTGACACGTACTGAGAACCGGTCTGAAAATTGGTTCGAAAATAAAACAATTCTCAGCTTAACCAAACCCAAAAAGCATTTTTTCCAATTACTGAGCACTACATAATAAACTTTCAATAACAACGACACTCTTCAGTGTGGACACTGTTACTGAAGGTAGAAGACTCAAAGTTAGTTATTTTCAGTATCAACGCAGTGTACAGAAATTAAGTCAGAGGAAACTTAGAGATAGTAGAGTAGTAGTAATAATAATAATAATAATAATAAAACATAGCGGTAGAAAATGACTGACTGACATTTTATTTACAAGCGCCTTTTATTAAACTCAAGGTCATTGAAAAAATGAAAACAAAAAGCAATAATAAAACCAGATACTCGAACTCGTCGTCTTCCGCTTATCCGGGACTGGGTCGCGGGGGCAGCATACTCAGCAGAGACACCCAGACATCCCTCTCCCCAGACACTTCCTCCAGCTCCTCTGGGGGGAGCCCAAGGCGTTCCCAGGCCAGCCGAGAGACATAGTCCCTCCAGCGTGTCCTGGGCCGTGTCCTGGGCCTCCTCCCGGTGGGACGTGCCTGGAACACCTCCCGAGGAAGGCGTCCAGGAGGCATCCGGTATAGATGCCCGAGCCACCTCAACTGGCTCCTCTCGATGTGGAGGAGCAGCGGCTCTACTCCAAGCCCCTCTCGGATGGCCGAGCTCCTCACCCTATCTCTAAGGGAGTGCCCGGCCACCCTATGGAGGAAGCTCATTTCAGCCACTTGTATCCGGGATCTCGTTCTTTCGGTCATGACCCAAAGTTCATGGCCATAGGTGAGGGTAGGAACGTAGACCGACCGGTAAATCGAGAGCTTCGCTTTTCCCCTCAGCTCTCTCTTTACCCCAACAGACCGGCACAGCGCCCCCATTACTGCGGCAGCCGCACCGATCCGTCTGTCGATCTCCCGCTCCATTCTTCGCTCACTCGTGAACAAGACCCAGAGATACTTAAACTCCTCCACTTGAGGCAGGAACTCCCCTCCAACCTGAAGAGGACAAGCCAACCTTTTCCGGTTGAGAACCATGGCCTCGGACTTGGAGGAGCTGATCCTCATCCCAGCCGCTTCACACTCGGCTGCGAACCGCCCCAGCATGCTGTAGGTCTTGGCTAGAGGGGCCCAGCAGGACCACGTCATCTGCAAAAAGAAAAGACGAAATCCTCTGGTCCCCAAACCAGACCCCTTCCAGCCCTTGGCTACGCCTAGAAATCCTGTCCATAAACGTTATGAACAGGACCGGTGACAAAGGGCAGCCCTGCCGGAGTCCAACATGCACCGGGAACAGGTCCGATTTAGTGCCGGCAATGCGAACCAAACTCCTGCTCTGCTTGTACAGAAACCGGATGGCCCCTAATAAAGGGCCACAGTTGAATGCTTTCTCCAGGTCCGCAAAACACATGTAGACTGGTTGGGCAAACTCCTATGAACCCTCGAGTACCCTGTAGAGGGTATAGAGCTGGTCCAGTGTTCCACGGCCAAGACGAAAACCACACTGCTCCTCCTGAAGCTGAGGTTCGACTATAGGCTGGACTCTCCTCTCCAATACCCTGGCGTAGGCCTTACCAGGGAGGCTGAGGAGTGTGACCCCCCTGCAGTTGGAACACACCCTCCGGTCACCCTTCTTATGAAGGGGGACCACCACCCTGGTCTGCCAATCCAGAGGCACTGTCCCCGACTGCCACGCAATGTTGAAGAGGCGTGTCAACCATGACAGCCCCACAACATCCAGGGCGGATGTCTTCCACCCCCGCAGCCCTGCCACTGCGGAGATTTTTAACCACCTCGGTGACTTCAGCCTGGGTGATGAAAGAGTACAACCCCGAGTCCCCAGCCTCTGTTTCCACCAGGGAATGCGTGATGGCAGGATTGAGGAGATCCTCAAAGTACTCCTTCCACCGCCCGATAATGTCCCCAGTTGAGGTCAGCAGCCTCCCACCCCCACTGTAAACAGTGTTGGCGAAGCACTGCTTCCCCCTCCTGAGGTGGCAGACGGTTTGCCAGAATTGCTTCGAGGCCAACCAGTAGTCCTTCTCCATGGCCTCACCGAACTCCTCCCAGGCCCGAGTTTTTGCCTCTGCCACCGCCCGTGCCATGGCACGCTTGGCCTCACGGTACCCGTCAGCCGCCTCAGGAGTCCCACAAGCCAACAACAGCCGATAGAACTCCTTCTTCAGCGTGACAGCGTCCCTCACTGCTGGTGTCCTCCACCGGGTTCGGGGATTGCTGCCGCGACAGGCACCGCAGAACTTACGGTCGCAGCTACGGGCAGCAGCATCGACAATAGATGCGGAGAACATGGTCCACTCGGACTCTATGTCTCCAACATCCCCCGGAATCTGGTCAAAGCTCTCCCGGAGGTGGGAGTTGAATACATCCCTGGCCACGGGCTCCGCCAGACGTTCCCAGCAGACCCTCACTATGCGATTGGGCCTGCCAAGTCTGTCTGGCTTTCTCCTCCTCCAGCGGATCCAACTCACCACCAGGTGATGATCAGTGGACAGCTCAGCCCTTCTCTTCACCCGAGTGTCCAAAACATGTGGCCGAAAGTCTGATGATACAACAACAAAGTCGATCATTGACCTCCTGCCTAGGGTGTCCTGGTGCCAAGTGCACTGATGGACACCCTTATGTTCATTATGGACAATCCGTGACTAGCACAGAAGTCCGAAAATGAAACACCACTCGGATTCAGATTGGAGAGGCCATTCCTCCCGATCACACCTCTCCAGGTGTCACTGTCAATTCCCACATGGGTGTTGAAGTCCCCCAGCAGAATAATGGAGTCGGGCACTATCCAGCACCCCTGACAGGGACGCCAAGAAGGCAGGGTACTCCGCACTACCGCTCGGACCGTAGGCCGAAACGACAGTCAGAGACCTGTCCCCAACCCGAAGGCGCAGGGATGCGACCCTCTCGTCTACTGGGGTAAACCCCAACACGAGACAGCTGAACTGGGCGGCAACAAGCAAACCCACCCCAGCCCGCCGCCTCTCTCCGCACTACCGCTCGGACCGTAGGCCGAAACGACAGTCAAAGACCTGTCCCCAACCCGAAGGCGCAGGGATGCGACCCTCTCATCTACTGGGGTAAACCCCAACACAAGACGGCTGAACTGGGCGGCAACAAGCAAACCCACCCCAGCCCGCCGCCTCTCCCCGTGGGCCACTCCAGAGTAGAAGAGAGTCCAGCCCCTCTCAAGAAGATGGGTTCCAGAGCCCACGCTGTACGTGGAGGCAAGCCCAACTATTTCTAGTCGATATCTCTCAACCTCCCGCACAAGCTCAGGCTCCTTCCCCCCCAGCGAGGTGACAATCCACGTCCCTAGAGCCAGCCTAAGCATCCGGGGATCGGGCCGCCGAGGTCTCTACCTTCGTCCGTCGCCCAATCCTCAGTGCACCAGTCCCTCACGGTTCACCCTGCAGGTGGTTTGCCCACTGGGGGATGGCCTTGCGTCTCTCATTCGGGCTTGGCCCGGCCGGGTCCCGCAAAGAGCAACCCAGTCACCAGGCGCTCTCCAACGAGTCCCGACCCCAGGCCTGGCTCCAGGGTGGGACCCCGGCTTCGCCGTACCGGGCGACTTTATGTGCCTCGATTTAATAGTCGTCATGAGGGGTTCTTGAACTGCTCTTTGTCTGACCCGTCACCTAGAGCAGGTTTGCCATGGGAGACCCTACCAGGGGCATTTAAGCCCCAGACAACATAGCCTCTAGGATCATTCAAGCACTCAAACTTCTCCACCAGGTTAAGGTGGCGGTTCAAGGAGGGGTAAAACCAGATAGAACAGAAAAAAGTATATGCTGCAGTGCAATTACAAGGAGTAAGAAGTCCTGAATAGGTGAGTTTTAAGTCTGGGTTTGAACAGGGGGAGAATGTCAATGTTATGGATGTCTGGTGGGAGAGAAGTTCAAGAGTTTTGGGGAGCAGTAAGGTGGATAGAGGAGAGGATGTGAGGAAGTGGGACAAGGTACCTACATGGAGGTCATTCGATATGATTATGAAGCTGACTGGAACCCTATGGAGCTGCTGTAGAACTGGGTGATGTGGTAAAATGAAGAAGTTCTGCTAATGATACAAGCAGCTGAGTTCTGGACTATCTGGAGTTCATGAAGAGATTTTTGAGAAAAGAGAGTTGCAATACTCAATACGGGAGGTGACAAGGCTGTGAACAAGAATTGAGGTGCAGTTTGGAGAAAGGGAGGGACGGAGACAATTAATGTTGCGTAGATGAAAATATGCAGACCAGACGATGTTAAATAATGTGAGAGTTGAAAGATAGGGAGCGATCAAGGCTGACACCCAGACCTTTAACCTGAGGTGAAGGAGAAACTATGCAGCTTTCAACGGAGAGAAAATTTTTCTACTTTGTACAATACTGATTTTGTTACTATAACAAGGAACTTAGTTTTATCACTATTTAATTTTAGGACATTTGAAGTGAGCCAAGATTTTATTTCAGCCAAACTGGAGGTGAGGGAAGAGGGTGGGAGTATAGAATTGGGTTTACTGGATAAGTATAGCTGGGTGTCATCTGTGTAGCAATTGAAATTATTGTTAAACTTGTGGAAAATATTGCCAAGAGGCAGAAGGTAAGCAGTGGAGAGCTGGATAGGACAGGGCCCTGAGGAACACCAGATGTGACAGGAGAGGGGTGGGAACTGAAGAACTTCAGTTTGACAAACTGAGTGAGACAAGTCCAGTAGTTGGCGAGGAGTGAATGATAGCAGTTATGAAAGGGGAGAGAGACGAGAGGCAGGATTTAACCAGAGCTGTAGGGGCAGAATCAAGCAAGCATGTAGAGGGTTTAGATTTACCAATGAGGTACAAAATACTGAGTATTCCATGCAAAGATGTGGTATTTAGAAAATTCCCCATAGGGCAGACGTATGGGATTTGATAGATTTTAGTAAAGTACAAACCTTGTTAAAGAGGTAGAGATGATACGTTTGGTATTATAGAGGTTAAGGAGAAATTATTAATTGTCTAAAATGGGTATCAGCGAAAAAACAAAAACAAAGAGGAGATCGGAAGTTGCCTACAAATTTCTGATTGGCGGATCTCTGTCTTTTATTGACTTTTGATCTGTGTCAGTTTCTCTCACCGGACATTATTTTTGATATTCCTTTCCTGGTGTGTGTTTCGTACCAGAAGATGACAGGCGGAGCACTGCCTGCAACCTCTATTTCCAGTGTAAATTATGATCACCTAATGCAATCACACCTAATACAAATGTGACAACAATTTGTATTAACAGATATGACGTTATGAGATTGAAGTTATTTAAGACACTACAGGTCCTTCTCAAAATATTAGCATATTATGATAAAGTTCATTATTTTCCATAATGTCATGATGAAAATTTAACATTCATATATTTTAGATTCATTGCACACTAACTGAAATATTTCAGGTCTTTTATTGTCTTAATACGGATGATTTTGGCATACAGCTCGTGAAAACCCAAAATTCCTATCTCACAAAATTAGCATATCATTAAAAGGGTCTCTAAACGAGCTATGAACCTAATCATCTAAATCAACGAGTTAACTCTAAACACCTGCAAAAGATTCCTGAGGCCTTTAAAACTCCCAGCCTGGTTCATCACTCAAAACCCCAATCATGGGTAAGACTGCCGACCTGACTGCTGTCCAGAAGGCCACTATAGACACCCTCAAGCAAGAGGGTAAGACACAGAAAGACATTTCTGAACGAATAGGCTGTTCCCAGAGTGCTGTATCAAGGCACCTCAGTGGGAAGTCTGTGGGAAGGAAAATGTGTGGCAGAAAACGCTGCACAACGAGAAGAGGTGACCGGACCCTGAGGAAGATTGTGGAGAAGGGCCGATTCCAGACCTTGGGGGACCTGCGGAAGCAGTGGACTGAGTCTGGAGTAGAAACATCCAGAGCCACCGTGCACAGGCGTGTGCAGGAAATGGGCTACAGGTGCCGCATTCCCCAAGTCAAGCCACTTTTGAACCAGAAACAGCGGCAGAAGCGCCTGACCTGGGCTACAGAGAAGCAGCACTGGACTGTTGCTCAGTGGTCCAAAGTACTTTTTTCGAATGAAAGCAAATTCTGCATGTCATTTGGAAATCAAGGTGCCAGAGTCTGGAGGAAGACTGGGGAGAAGGAAATGCCAAAATGCCAGAAGTCCAGTGTCAAGTACCCACAGTCAGTGATGGTCTGGGGTGCCGTGTCAGCTGCTGGTGTTGGTCCACTGTGTTTTATCAAGGTCAGGGTCATTACAGCTAGCTATCAGGAGATTTTGGAGCACTTCATGCTTCCATCTGCTGAAAAGCTTTATGGAGATGAAGATTTCATTTTTCAGCATCACCTGGCACCTGCTCACAGTGCCAAAACCACTGGTAAATGGTTTACTGACCATGGTATCACTGTGCTCAATTGGCCTGCCAACTCTCCTGACCTGAACCCCATAGAGAATCTGTGGGATATTGTGAAGAGAACGTTGAGAGACTCAAGACCCAACACTCTGGATGAGCTAAAGGCCGCTATCGAAGCATCCTGGGCCTCCATAAGACCTCAGCAGTGCCACAGGCTGATTGCCTCCATGCCACGCCGCATTGAAGCAGTCATTTCTGCAAAAGGATTCCCGACCAAGTATTGAGTGCATAACTGTACATGATTATTTGAAGGTTGACGTTTTTTGTATTAAAAACACTTTTCTTTTATTGGTCGGATGAAATATGCTAATTTTGTGAGATAGGAATTTTGGGTTTTCATGAGCTGTATGCCAAAATCATTCGTATTAAGACAATAAAACACCTGAAATATTTCAGTTAGTGTGCAATGAATCTGAAATATATGAATGTTAAATTTTCATCATTACATTATGGAAAATAATGAACTTTATCACAATATGCTAATATTTTGAGAAGGACCTGTATAGGTTCCCTTTGGTCTCGGCCCCGATTAGCCATTAGCTTCAGCCTCTGAACCAATAATTTGGATTTATACTAAATGAAGCCGCCATGAGAGTTATCTGCTGCAAGTAAGGTATTGACTGCAATAACACAACCGTATATCCTGAAAAATTACTTTAATACTATAATAAAAAGCTATTAAAGCGTATTTTGTTTTGAACCCATTCTATCTTCTTCCATCTCTTCTGTCAAACCCCAAAACGAACCACCAGCTCCACTCAGACCACCAACTTTCAAAACTAACTACAACAGAAGATGCTTCTCTTAGTTGCTGCTCAGTATAAGAATGAAGGATGAAATGAAATACATGCTGAATGTATTACCGGTCACTCCAGAGGATGTTTGTGTGTGTATGTGTGTATTGCAGCCTGTCAGCTTTATTGGGTTAGGAAGCATGGAGAGCCCAGGTGATTGCATTACAGTCGATGTGAGCGGAAATGTGTGTGTGTGTGAGCCTGTGTTAGTGAGACTGTAATGTCTCATGCAGCAGAAACATGTCCACTGTGTTTGCCGCATGTGTGTGTGTTTAAAGGTGTATCTGCTTCCACTCTCCAGCTGAGACTAATCCCACTGGAGCGAGATTAAAAGTTGCACTTGCCACTATGAAATAACACATACAGACACCTAAATTGAGGCACCCACAGTGGAAAGGCAAAGACAAACAGACTAAAACAGCACTGTATGAAGCCTTACAGCTTGCGCATTGAGAAAACACACGTACACTCGCAGCTTGCAGGAGCAGCAGAGCATTAGGTGTCTGTGTGCTCTCCAGTCGCTCACATCTGTCACCCACTTGTGTGATCGAAGAGAAGAGGGGGTAGGGTGTAAAGGGGAGAGAGAAGCAGAGAGGCTTGGATAAGCGAGGAGACTCTTACAGAGGATCCAGCTGCAAGCACACATACATGGCGAACTAAAAGCCCATCTGGATACATGATGTCTCATGTCTGCATTCAGATCTGCAGCAGCAATGCAGCTAGGGATGGTTTGTGCTGCGGCTGCATGGAACGTGTTTTTGTCTTGTCTCTGGTTGATGTGGGATGATGAAGGTCACATGTCTCTTTCACAGCCAGCAGTCATCAATGCCTCAATGTCCTTCAGACTCACACTTTACACCTTGACCCTTCTGGTGAGGTGTAGAAGGTGCAGAAATATGGTAATCCGGCTCACTGGCTGTGACTGGTTTCCCTTCACAACTTGTGTGATTGATGTAAAGGAGACCAAAAAATCCAGTATGGAATGGTATGATGTTTCTTCATCAAAAACAAAATCTCATAAAGCCTATGAAAATGATCACAATGACAGACATTTTATGGCTTTGGTGAAAAGAAAAAGCTCTTTATCTTGACTTCATTCAAGGAAAATAGATGCTGGTATCAAATGGTGGTAGTTGGATTTTATAATTCTAGATTCAACTGTGTTGGATTTACAGCATTAAACATTCATTTCTAAAATTCAACAAAAATGAATTGTGATGTAGTTTGTTCTCAACTGGCTATAATATGGTATTTAATTATATTCAATAAAACAAAAAGGTACTAAACAAGCCTATTTTCACAGTTTGTGTATAATTACACCACAACTTTGCATTTTAAGACGACTTGGCCTTTCTTAACTCAACCACTCATGTCTGCTACCTTTCCCAATAATGTGCTTTAATAAATGAGCCGCTGAGTGATGGCAGCAATGCTCGGTGTAATTGAGTGCTGCCTTCATCATCCCCTACTTCACATCTTATCGCCAACTCTGCTCCATAACCACCTTCACTGGCAGCTGCGAGGTGCAGCAGCAGCCGACTGACTTCCATCCCAATTTTCTTCACCTAACTCACATAAAAAGAAGACATCTCAGGATGAGCTTGAAAGTGTCTCATGAAATGAGTTTAAGCTTAGGTGTCTTTCATGTTTGCGCAGCTGAAGAGGTTTGATTTAGTGTTTCAAAATTCATGCAAAAAGATAAAACAATGATTTTAAATTTAGAAAAAAACAGTTTTTATTCACATTTTATTAAAAATATCATGTCAAAAATTATTTGTACCCTTTCAATAGTCAATGGAAAAAGCTTTTTTGACATTTGAGGCTATCAAAACCTTCCTATTATTGCTGACTTTCTTTTTGCATGTTTCTTCTGGTATTTTATTAATTTAACTTTGGTGTTAAGCTTCAAGTCTCTCAGGTTGGAAGGCCTCCTTGCCATCACCCTAATCTTTAGCTCCCTCCACCAATGATCAGATTGAAGTCAAGAAGCTTGCTCAAACATTACTTCCAGTCAGAAGAAACATGCTGGTAAAATTCAAAGATTACTTTAAATCTAAACCTGCCAGAGCTATGAGTAATATTGGGGCATAAAATTAAAAAACGTCCAAACTAGGAAAATCCTGAGAGTAGTGGGCGCCTGAGAACGATTGGTGTGGCTGGAAGAGTTATGCTTTGGTATCAGTAACCCAATCACAGATTAAGAGGTACCCATAGAAAAATACTGTAAATCATTGGTTGTCCAAGCAGGGACAAACCAAGGTGGGTATGAAATGAAACATGGTGAATATGAAATATCCTATGGCAGACCACTTCGTTTTGCTCTTAGAAAAAGAAAAAAACTACTAAAAAATAAGGTGGCAAAGAGAGGAAATGACCAGGACGCTCTTTTGCCCGGTTCTAACAATACAACCTTACCAACATGGCAAAGAAAGCAATTATTTGAAAGGAACTAGTAAGAAGAAGCCCTTTTAAAAAGTTGTTTAGTTGTTAGGCTGGGTTGTTTTCATCACAGGACGCCGAGGCCCTGGTTTTTGAATTTTGAATAAAGCCACAGACGTTCTGCTTCTGCATTTTGCCTGTGTGGGATGTAGGGTATTGCAGCTCATAGTGAAAACATTAGTACTATGCATGTTATGCACCACCTGCTGACTGATTTACAAAGTCACGTATGAAAACACACAAACACACTAACCCTGAGCAGATGGCGGAGCCAGACCTCAACGTACTCGACTATCCCCGGAGCGGCACAAGTAAAGAAGACATCATTCTGACACACACACAAACACTGGTGTTATCATTTTAGTGGACTTTACATCATCCACCGTCATTTTTTCCAATACTTCCTCCAGTACTAGCCCAAAACAGGAAGACATCCTAAAATATACTTATTTTAAATTACCAGAATCCTCCTTTTTGTCATCCAAATCACACAATAAACAACCTATAATGGAAAATGATAGTGATAGTTAGATTTTCAAGGCTTTTTCATTTGGAACAGAACACCCGTTCACCTCCCCTAACCCCACCCCTGAAAACACACACCGACACACAAACTTACACAGTTTCTCCCAGTGGAAAGTTATATTTAAATTGCTGAAGAAGAGCCTTGCTCCCCACAGAGGTCTGTTTAATCTCTAACATATCTCTCCTCTAAACCCTAACTGGCCTATTTCTAACTCTTCTGAATCTGCACACTGGTGCGCACAAGTAATTTCAGGCCAACGTCAGAGTTAAAATTCACCACAAATTCCCCTGTCAAGAGACTGAAGAAGAAAAACAAATCTCAAAAAAGAGGTAGCCTAACAGGGGTTTCTTGGGATCATCCCAAAACCATAACTGAGCCAAGGTGATGCCATGCAGGGACACTGTGAAATGCATGTAGGCATGCAGGAGGGGATCAGTTGAAGTAAATGAATCCCTGCAGCAGGAGCTCTGTTTGGAGGCGCTGTGCTTAACAAAGTGATTTCTCTGCAGACACAAGAAGCCACCCACAGACAGCATAAAGCAAGGAATGTCCCTCCATGCTCGTTTGCAGTCATGTAGCGTGAAATTCGTTAAACTATGATTTCCACAACAACAAATCTATTGGTTTGTATTTATTTTTTACAGTCTGACATTTGCATTTATCATTTACATTATACACTCATTTTAGACAAGCATATTCATTTCTACAAAGTGAAAAGTAACATCTGTTGGCATGATGCAACCTGTCTTCAATGTAAATTCATATAATTTTGATGGCCCCTACACTGTAGTAGATTATTGAATTAACAAATGTAGTTGGTAAACATCACTGATTGTTCAAGTATGCTGTCTCCAGCATACTTGGGGGGTATTTTAAACGTGACTCCACTCTCCTCCTTATTTATGCAGCATGTTTCTTTGAGATGTATGTACAAGCAATTGGTTAGCTAGATTTAATCAGTGTTTAACCTGATACTTGATAACACGTCAGTACTCTACAACGCAGTAAACAGAGGCTAGCTAACTATAACCCTAAAGTATATCCATTGTCCTTTTAAGAGGTTTGACTTCAATTAGAATAATTTTAAACCAGCTTCCATGCCCATTCTGAAGTAGACACACCCATAGCATGACACTGCCACCACGTTTATTTTTGCAAGGCCCAGTACAAATGTTGACTAACACAACATCTAGCTGTTGTCAGGTTCAACTATGAGAGAAAGGTCCTTTATGTTTTCTTCACAAGTTTTTACACTCAGTTCAAAATATCAACAAATAAAATACTTTACTCAGTCGTTTGATGTACAGTAAATGTGTCATGATATAAAGTAGAATGGGAGGAGAGAAAGATGCCAGGGCTGGATAATATTTTTGATTTAAAACTGACTTTTCCAATGTTAATGTGAGCAGCTCATGGTATACAGGTCCTTCTCAAAATATTAGCATATTGTGATAAAGTTCATTATTTTCCATAATGTCATGATGAAAATTTAACATTCATATATTTTAGATTCATTGCACACTAGCTGAAATATTTCAGGTCTTTTATTGTCTTAATACGGATGATTTTGGCATACAGTTCATGAAAACCCAAAATTCCTATCTCACAAAATTAGCATATAAAATATGCTAATTTCTGACCAATAAAAGAAAAGTGTTTTTAATACAAAAAACGTCAACCTTCAAATAATCATGTACAGTTATGCACTCAATACTTGGTCGGGAATCCTTTGGCAGAAATGACTGCTTCAATGCGGCGTGGCATGGAGGCAATCAGCCTGTGGCACTGCTGAGGTCTTATGGAGGCCCAGGATGCTTCGATAGCGGCCTTCAGCTCATCCAGAGTGTTGGGTCTTGAGTCTCTCAACGTTCTCTTCACAATATCCCACAGATTCTCTATGGGGTTCAGGTCAGGAGAGTTGGCAGGCCAATTGAGCACAGTGATACCATGGTCAGTAAACCATTTACCAGTGGTTTTGGTACTGTGAGCAGGTGCCAGGTCGTGCTGAAAAATGAAATCTTCATCTTCATAAAGCTTTTCAGCAGATGGAAGCATGAAGTGCTCCAAAATATCCTGATAGCTAGCTGCATTGACCCTGCCCTTGATAAAACACAGTGGACCAACACCAGCAGCTGACACGGCACCCCAGACCATCACTGACTGTGGGTACTTGACACTGGACTTCTGGCATTTTGGCATTTCCTTCTCCCCAGTCTTCCTCCAGACTCTGGCACCTTGATTTCCGAATGACATGCAGAATTTGCTTTCATCTGAAAAAGTACTTTGGACCACTGAGCAACAGTCCAGTGCTGCTTCTCTGTAGCCCAGGTCAGGCGCTTCTGCCGCTGTTTCTGGTTCAAAAGTGGCTTGACCTGGGGAATGCGGCACCTGTAGCCCATTTCCTGCACACGCCTGTGCACGGTGGCTCTGGATGTTTCTACTCCAGACTCAGTCCACTGCTTCTGCAGGTCCCCCAAGGTCTGGAATCGGCCCTTCTCCAGAATCTTCCTCAGGGTCCGGTCACCTCTTCTCGTTGTGCAGCGTTTTCTGCCACACTTTTTCCTTCCCACAGACTTCCCACTGAGGTGCCTTGATACAGCACTCTGGGAACAGCCTATTTGTTCAGAAATTTCTTTCTGTGTCTTACCCTCTTGCTTGAGGGTGTCAATAGTGGCCTTCTGGACAGCAGTCAGGTCGGCAGTCTTACCCATGATTAGGGTTTTGAGTGATGAACCAGGCTGGGAGTTTTAAAGGCCTCAGGAATCTTTTGCAGGTGTTTAGAGTTAACTCGTTGATTCAGATGATTAGGTTCATAGCTCGTTTAGAGACCCTTTTAATAATATGCTAATTTTGTGAGATAGGAATTTTGGGTTTTCATGAGCTGTATGCCAAAATCATCCGTATTAAGACAATAAAAGACCTGAAATATTTCAGTTAGTGTGCAATGAATCTAAAATATATGAATGTTAAATTTTCATCATTACATTATGGAAAATAATGAACTTTATCACAATATGCTAATATTTTGAGAAGGACCTGTAACATTAAAAAGACAGATACTGAATGAAAAATCTAAAATAAACACCAACGTTTTAAATATATTAATACTTAACTAGTTTATAGTGGTGAGTTATTAAAATAAAAATCCATTAAGATACAAGGCATAGAAGACCATACACCTGTAAGTGCAGCTGTATATGTGATATATACAGGGGAGATTGTGATTGTGGCTCGGGTGGGTAGGCGTCTTGGGTTGCCGGTTGAAACCCCAGCTCAATCAGTCTTTGTTGTTGTGTCCTTTGGCAAGACACTTCCCCGCTTTGCCCGCTGATGGTGGTCAGAGGGCCGGTGGGGCCGACTGAATAGCAGTCACACTTAAGTCAGTGCGCCCCAGGGCAGCTGTGGCTACAACGGAGCTTACCCCTGTCAATGTGTGAATGGATGGGTGGATGACTGATTGTAGTGTAAACGGCTTTGAAAAAGTGCTATACAAGTGCAGGCCATTTACCATTTTACAATATATATTAGCTGGAAGCCGAAGGATTGAATAGTGTAGGAGTGTTTAATATGCAGCACTTACTGATAACTACAGATTTATTTGAGAATTAATCATTTCTGCAGTTAAAGCCATAGGTAAATATATTTTAGCCACAAGTTACTATTATATCCTTTGAAGTTCTCACTCCACCTGATCAGTGTGATCAGTGGTTCTTTTTAAAAGGATACTGAAAATTCGAATATCTGGCCCTAATGATTGGGGTTTGAGAGGGTGACCATCTTGACTGACAAGCCTGGGAGCCAGTGAGAGCGAATGACTGGGGAGGAAGAGAACCATTAACACGAACTAGTTCTATGATCATTTCTCACATGTTAAATATGAAATAATTAATGGTCATAGTTCACCACTTAAACATTCTGAACTAAACTCAGGTTCACAGTATAAACTTGCTTATGTTCATTTGCCCATTTTGTCATTAATTAAAGTCTATAAAAATATGTAGATTGTGACATCATGCAGCAATTAGCATACTGATGACAAAGCTTTGCATTTGCAATCTCTCGTTTATATATTTTCCTGCTTTAACTGTCGGAAAGCAAAATAAGGGGTAGGTAGATCTTCTTGATTCTGTTTAGCCATGTTGCATCATGTCAATTAAGGACAATGTATAGTCCATCTATTCTTGTATGTATGATGATAAAGAGAGATATAGTTCTTTGCCACTCTCTGCTGTACCTACAGAGCCACAGGCGGTCTTTTACCAACTATTTTCTCCATAAGGTAGCTACTGGTTGCTTCAAAGTTTACATAATTTGTTCAGGATGTAAAAATCTGCATTATTAAGTACAAGCATTACTGGAGATAATTTATGCATGTTTGTTAAAGGAAGAGGGTCAATTAGCCCCATCGTTAAGACTGAGAAGAAAAGATGGTGCACTCTGCTAAGGGTTGTCTGCTCATTTAACATTCTTCCCTCTTGTACAAATACAATCACTTTTGGCTTTGACTGATATAAACACAGATCAACATCAACACTAAAATGCAAAACTCAAGAATTTTATGAAGTGGTCAAAAAAAGGTGACATCGTTACATTTATCATTTAGGAACAGAACTTGGGTAAAAACAAATGCTCCGAGGAAACCAGAAACAACAGCTTCCTACTGATGACCTGATGCATCAATCAGATGCTGTTAATCTTTTGTTTCAGCAACAGTTTTCATAATTTGCTGCATGACTAGATAAATCATTATGTATATCCATCAAAATTCTCACTGTCCGTAGCATTAAATTTATAAACTGGCAGCCCAGCTGGTTGAACGCTGAGCTGCTGGGAGACCTTGGTCCTGACATCAATATGGGAGGCTGGAGAAAGACGAGAGAGGGCGACCAGAGCGAAGGGATGAGATCACTGGTGGCCGGGGAGCGATGGAGGCGAGCTTACCACCCTGAGAGGGACCAGGTGCTACAGTAAATTACCCTGGAAACGGTCGTCATGGAAACCTTAAAGGCACAGCGGGCAGGAGCTGTGGAAGCGAAGAGTTGTAAATTACAGTGATGTAATTGTGCACTCTAAACTGGGAGATTTCTGTGTTTGTCTGATGAGGGAAGGTGTTTTTATTCAATCTAGTGGTTTTGGTACCTCTCTTGTCTGGTCCACCTCATTTCTCATCATCTTTTATTAATTGTGGGTTTAATTTTTTTTTAACCAGTGAGAGAACCGAACCCTGCGGAGCCTCGACTCCACCTGTATTTGTGTATGTAAGGTTACCCTATCGCCTTGCAGATTATTTGCTCTACTCTGAGCGAGAATTCACCAACTAGTGGTTCTGAATTATTCACAGCTGCGATCAGCGCTATTACACGGCTGTTAACAGAGGTGAAGATACGCTCCACACATCCACCCGCCCTCCCTATCCCCCCCACATACAGAAAACTGCCCTTTTATCCATCCAGCAAAACCTCCTCTTCAATTTCCTCCTCTTCCATCGCGCCACCCTCCCTGTGCTCCCCTCTCAATCTCCTCCTCAGCTGATTGCTTTGCCACTGTTCTCCCACTCGCTCTTCCACCCCTTCATCCCTCCTTTTCCATCTACCCTCCAGCTCCATTCATCTTCCCCTCGTTCCCTCCTCCTTTGTTCACTCCTCTTCCGCTCCCTCCATTTCTGCAGCTTTCATTTGTTTTTCCTGCATCGTTTCACGTTTGCTTTTCTTCGTCTGCGCTCATCAATCTTTATTCTCGAGGTTGCTTTTTTAACGTCTGCATCCGTCCCCTGCCTCAGCATCAACCATATTTCACTCCTACTTTTTTCCCATTTATTTATTTGACTCCATCTTAACCACAGCTGTATAACCTTCACCTTTCTTTGTCTTTTCCTCCATGTCTGAATCTATCTGAGCCTTTTGTCATAGTCCCCTCATTATGTCTTCTCCTCCTCTGCACTCCTCTCTCCATCTCTCTCTTCTCCTCTCCAGAGAAGCCATTAGGTGCAGCTGTAAGGCTATTACTCTTTTTCTCTCTCTCTCTCTTTTCTCTCTCTTTGCTCTAGTCTCAGGGCAATACACCCCCCGTTCCCTTCTTTTCTCTCCCTCCATCTCCCTCAGTCTCTTCATCTCTCTGTTCCTGTTTTACTCTTCATCTCTCCCAAGTTCACATCCTTCGACATTCTTCTTTCCATCCGTGTCTCCTTCTCTCCATCTTAATTTCAGCATTTCCTAGAACTATACCAGAGAGAGACTCTTCTAACGCTTTCCCCTTATAGTGTATATGTACTATACTGTGTGCAAGGTTGTATTGTGGTTAGAGGTCACTATAGTCTGGAACACTCGTGCATGTGAATTACATTTTACAGTCAAATGAAGTAAAATGAAACTCAATTTCAAATCAAATCGTTTCCTGTGGTTGAAAAACAGCCCAATGTTGAAAAAAAAAAATACTAAAATTGGGCTCGGTCCAATCCAACATCCTTATCAGACCTGATATTGCTAGCATTCTTTGATCGGGCTCCATTGTTCTGTGGTTCTGTTCTGTCATAATTTGACTAATTTTACTCTGAAAGTATAGCTTTACCAATCAATGGGCTGCAAATCAGTGCATTCAGACATCTAGATGTGGTGATGATTACTTGCTAAAGTTCACACAGAGCATGAGAATGGTGAAAAAAATGCTATTTTAGTAACATGGAACATAGCATGGTTGTTAAATGGTAAATGGACTGAACTTATATAGTGCTTTTCCAGTCATACAGACCGCTCAAAGCGCTTTACACTAGAGCCACATTCACCCAATTGCACTCACTAACGCTCACACATTCATACACCGATACGCAGATCGGTAGGCAACTTGAGGTTAAGTGCCTTGCCCAGGGGCACATCGACCTATGGCAGGAGGAAGCTGGAATCGAATCCACAACCTTCTGATTGCAAGACGACTACTCTTCCTACTGAGCCACAGTCGTGTTGGTGCCTGACAGGCTGGTCCAAGTGTTTCAGAAACCGTTGATCCTCTGGGATTTTCCCATTGAACCACCGTCCAAATACTTTAGATTTAATCTGCTCTAAACTTGGTTTACTGAAGACTGAGTTGCTCCCTCTGAACGAAGACTGAAGGATTTATGGGAATTCAACCAGTGGAGTCTATGAGTATGACGCCATTTACGGTCCTCTGAAATCCAAACGTGGTTTGATGCTCAGTGATGATGCTACCCATTGTTTTAACACCTAACAGTTGAAATGTGGATAAAATCTGGACAATACATATTCTTTCCAAGCAATTTAATTCCCCACAAACTACAACTGGTAGATCTCCAGCTGCGAAAAGAGGTGCAACAGTAACTGAAATAGCCATTGGTAATTCTTCTTGAGCTCAGCAAAATAAGCGCTGCGACATTTCCTTGACGAGAACCCTTTTTTATACAAAGCCACAGATATTGTGGAAATATTTAAACAGTAGACACATCTTTAAGTGACTATATGCTGTTCTGTTAGTACACTTGCTTTGATGAGGGCAAATAATGAAAAATAAATCCAGTTTTCTTGTGCACTTATTGCATTAGAAGCAAACATACACAAATCAGTCTCAGCAGGCCCGAAAACTCTCTATTGCAAAGAGCACAACCCATCTTTACCTCCTTTTGTCTTGCACATTAAGTTGCCTTTCTAAGTGCAGCACCTTCTGCTATCTTCATCACCCCCAACTCTGCTTATCTTTGAATGCCATTAATCTCTCCTCCTCCTGCTGCTGTATTTCCTGTGCCTTTTCCTCCCCCTCCAGTGCAGAGGAGACACAGCGAGAATGACCATTATCTAAGCCAGCATCTCCAATAATTCCACAGCAGCCCATTATCTACAATAGAGCCAAAATGGCCTTTGGTAATATGATGAAATCTGCCGTAAAAAAGTAAAAATGGGACTAAAAGCGTCAGAGTGTAGAAAAACCTCCATTCCTCAGCTGCTTTATCAAATTATTGCATTCTACTCATCTCTCTGTCCGCGGCCCTCCCTCCTACATTCGGTGCATTACTGTGTCTTTCTCTAAATTCTCCTCATTTTGCTCTGTCTCTTTCTCTCTACTCGTTCGCCGATACTTTCTCCCTCCAACAGTCACACACTCTGCCCGTTTTTGATCTTTGGCCTTCCTCGTCTCTCGCCATCTCGTCATCTCTCGACTCCCAATGAGAGTGTGTCGATTGGTCGCCAGATAATACCGCACTCTCAAAAAGCAGAAAATGGAAATTGCATTAACCTAAGTGTCGGTCCATCCCAGATTGCACCTAGAAAACTCAGTCCAACTCCAGAAATGCGTTTGTGCAGACACATGAACAGAGGCATGCGCGCTGGGAGAGAAAGAACCTCACAATCAGTTGTGTGCTACAAATAGGTGCAGAGAAAACAATTTGCAGTCATTGCTAACAGCTGGTGGTGCTGTGTGTGCACACGCGCGAGCGTTCAAGTGTGTGCATGTGTGGGAAAACTAGCCCATTCTCTAATGCCTTTCTTTTATGCCTCCCCTCCTCCACAGCATTGTCCCTGGAGAAGTGGAGAGGTGATGTATGGAGCCTCTCCTGATCGCACGACTCAGCAGAGCAGATGGACAGAAGAGACAGAAGGACAGAGGTGTACTGTTGTAGATGGAACAAAAGGAGCATTAGATTGTGAGTGCACCGCACAAAAGTGAGCATGCTCAGAGAAAATATAGGCTTTGAATCCTGTTGGTACTTAGAATTCATAAGTTCAGGTGGATATATTCAGAGCCACATTATATTCTCTGACCTTTACTCAGCCTCACCATAGTGTCATTCTGTAGAAAGGTTTTCCAACATTGTAATATATCATGTTTTCCGAATGGCTGATAGGCAGAGTGATCCAAAATGATGTCTAAGAGTAATATAGCACAAATAGCTAGAAACTCACACTTACTAGCCATGTTTTAGGTGATTTATGACAGTATATGCTCAACAGGTCTGCCTGGATCAATTTAGTTACCAGGCAAAGTGAAACATGACCCCACACCCAACAGCAGTAAATCTAATTAGGCTGATAATAATCATTTGGCACCAAGTGGACCAAATCCCACCAGCAGAGAAATCTTAAGTTATATTGTCCATTTTAATTATTGCTAGTTGACATATAAAGGTAATTCACTTTGTTTTTAGTCAAGCTGATCATAACAGAAACAGTACTGCACCAAGATGAAATAGTGCCATTTGAACATAATTTGGCACAAATTTAGACCAGCAATAAGCATGTGAATAATTCGATGAGCAAGAAGACTGCACATCTAGAACAGGCACCAAAGGGCATGAGCGATGTTGCCATATGTTCAATAATAAGTTACAGGCAAAATTCTGTCAGAAAGTAGGTGAAGGTCACCAAACACAGATGATGCCTGGTAGACACATTAGACAGCATCGTTAACACTTGGCATAGATTGATAAGGGCCACGTATAGATTTGGGTGAGGTTGGGTGTTCCCCTGAACAGTAAACAAGCTTATCTGACTTTCTTCTTCTGCTCGTGATCTAACCTATCGTTTTCATATCTGCCATGTGTTTGGCACCACCTTCTGACTGGGAGTATTCTTGTCGCTGTCGGTGCACACAACAAACATGGTCTGCAGTGACCCCTACCAGCCCCTAGTGGGCAGGTATGGATGACAACATTTAGGTCACGGAAATCCTTTAAATTAAAAGCTTCTTTATATATTTCCAATATTTATAAAATGATAAACAGTCATCAGAAAGAGCATCGACTTCATTAACCAAAGGACTACCTATACAAAAACATGAGATGTAAAGCTACAATTACCTAGGCTTTCACATGATACTCTTCCTCCTTATTTCTAAAAAAAACAAGTGCCACAGAGAAGTGGTTCAGGCAAACTAAAAAGAAAGGTGGGCGGACACAACAACACTAGAAGGAATGGAGGGGAAAGCTGCTGCTGATGATGGAAGGGAGCAAATAGACACCCTCAGAAGATAAAATGAAGTTGCAGGAGAAGAAGGAGAAACAAATACATACTGGAAACAGTTTTCTTTTATATTTTAAGGGGATGGATCACCGGCCAACTTGGGGGGTGAAATAGATGTGTAAACAAACACTGGTGTTTCAGATAAACAAGAGTGAGTTGGAAGGGGAAAGAGAGAGAGCAAAAGAGACAGAAAAGGGAGGGGAGGATGGAAGAGTGGGAGGAAAGCACAGAGTGAGAAAACAAGCTCGACCATGTGTCTAAGTTAACAGCAGCAAGAGAAACCTCAATAGAGAAAAAGGTGTGGGCGGGAAAGCACTCCACGGGGAGAGAGGAGACAGATGTAGAAGGGAAACAGGCACCGGGAGACGTAGAAAGAGATAGAAGAGGTAAAACAAAGGTGCAGTTTGGAGATTCAGAGAGGAGAAAAATCAAGACAAAGTGAGGATAAAAAGAAACGTAACAACAGAAACTTCCTGGAGCTCAACATGGCATGAGAGAGGGATGAGGTTCATGTGGGATGGTGGGAATTAAATGACAAGAAAAACTAATTATTCTGTGATTCTGCTAATTAGCTCAAGCTTTACTGACAACTCTGCGTGGCACCAGACGTTTACCGAACGGCTCTCGCAACACTGATGGCCTTGGGTGGGAGGAACTGGAGAAGAAGGGACTAGAGGAAGGAAAAAGGGGGAAAAAAAAGGAAGCAATGGAGGTGGGCAGAGGGGAGAGAATGGTAGAAATAAACGGAAGAAAAAAAGAGAGAGAAAAGGAGGAAGAGAGGGAGAGGAGGTGGCAGTGATGTGGGCCCAAGTTATCTGAAAGCACTCCATCAAATGCGAGAGGAAGAGAAACAGAGAGAGGAGCTAAAGCCCAGGGGATAAACTCGTGACGTCTATTTACCCATGCATTGAGCCACTTTTACATAAACCAACAATTAAATAGCCTCATTTAGGCTCTTACTGCTGAAGATTATGCACAGGCTGCCAAGTCAATAAGAAGACTGTACTCTAATGCTGCTTGAAAAGACAGAACATCCACATCATTAAATCTGTTTACTCTTCTTTTTTACTCCCCATGTTGGATAACTCTATTTTCTTTGTTTCCTCTGCACTGCCTGCTGTGGTGTCTTTTCTCATGAGACAAATATACAGCTTGATAGCAGATTTATCACTGAAAATACTTCAAACCACTGTGTCTTTTCCTTCAGACAGGTGCTGCAGATAAAATTGAGCGTCCACAGTAATTGTTAATTTGCAAGCCACTTGTTGGCTAATTTAATGAGCTGCAGATAGCTAATGTGAACTAACAACCATCAGCTCCACGAGTTTGTCATTTACAGCCCACTTCTCTGAAACATTAACCCCCTTGAAAGGGCAGGTTATGTTCAAATGATGCATTTCACATCCTTGTGCGGGATATTCTTTTGAAAGTGCAATAAGTTAGCTTGGTAGTTGTGTAACACTGTCAAATGTTCAAAAACAAAAGTCAGAAATCCTTATAAAACCCCTGCATGTTGCATTAGATCTGCAAAGTTCACAACACATTCAAATTATTTAGCAGAATCATAATAAAGTTCCCTTACAGTACATTATACAAAATACTTAAAATGGGTGGTTCTCTTATGCCCCTTTTCCACTGGCTCGTTTTAGGTGGCGCGGTTTGGCGCCACTCGGTATGGTACCAGTTTTGTTTCCACAATAGTGCTGCTATAAAAATTAATTTGTGACTTTGTCACCTTAAAGTAATCTGCGTGAAACAATAAAAAATAGATTATTACATACAAAATAAAAACATAAATAAACTAAATACTAATGTTTGTATTGTATATGCAAGAATATCCTTCTGGGTATCCGTCTGGACTGGTGAAGCTCAAAAGTTTGCCTGAGAAAGTTACAATTTTGGGCTTTATGATGAAGTTTTGGTCTCAGCCATGGCAATAACGAGGACAAGGACTTTAAAGTGCAAAACTGCAGACTTCTGACCGTGATGAAGTTAGTTTTATGTTGGATATTGGATATTTGTGCTTGAGGGATTCAGCAGGGTCTTCCTCCCGTTGATCCGATGAAATTAGCCTGATTACAGGCAGCTGCTCTCTGCCTGCTCCCTCCTCCTGCAGACGCTGGTTCGCAAAAGGACAGTCAATAAACGTCCAAACCAAACACGCTATTTCCTGGTGGTATTGTTCTTTGTGTTTTGGGGGAAATGTTTGTACGCCTGAACAGCTGATTTTATCTGTGATCAACCGGTTGTAAATGACAGCGTCCCACCTGTGTTTAATTCAGAAAGCTTTTGTGTTTTTCTATTCTTTCAGCCTTCAGGCGAGGGAAATGATTTGTAAATGGTAAAATTAGATTTCGATTTGACCAGCTCCAGGGAAATTTGGTCCTTTATATTATTGTAGTCACTTTTGAGTTTTAATAAGTTCTCCCTGCATAACCTCAGCAAAAACCTTCTAATTTCTGCTGGTCCCATAGCCAATCACAGTGACCATACTGCTAGTCACTTCACATGTAGTCACAAAAAAGTAGGTACTGGTATGGAAAAAAACTGTAACGGAAACGCTCGCAAAGTGATCCAAGTGGATTAGAGTAGGGCCAAATTCAGCCAGTGGAAAAGGGGTGTTATTTAAAACCCCTAAGGCGGGTACAACTCAACATCAGTTATCCCATCTGACCGGTCTGGTGGGTTCCTGAGTCTTCCTGAGGCTGTATTCTCAATAATAGTCTCGACCATCACAGAACAGCTGATTGAAGATCAGATTAGATTAGAAAGACAATGTCTGTGGCTGAAATGTGACAAAAAGTTAAGTATGAATACTTGCGAGATTCTACATATTTGGGTAATAGTCTTAGGTGATTATAATATGCAGTCTCTAGAAAGGAACTTTGCAAACATCGTGACGTGTTGGTTGCTCGTATGTTGTATGTTGGTGGACCTTGTTCTTGTCACACAGCCTTCTGAACATGAATATTTGACCTTAGAGCTTCTTGAACTATACTGTATGGATTTTGGTTCACATAGTCAAAAATGTTTATTGGTTGCACGTTGCCCCCTGGACTGTGAGCTGCCTTCTTCAAAGATGAAGACAAACAGCTACAGCAAAAAACGTTTCCCTGCAATACTTGCTGTAGGTAAATAGGGACTTCAGAAGGCATCTGTGTTTTAGTTCACACACAAACACAACAGTAGAGCTGACTTACAGGAATACAAAGAAAATGTAGCGATCCCACATTGTGGGGTATTCAAACCCAGGGGCTGTGTTAGCTGACAGGTTTCAAGCAACCCAAATCGTCAGAGAATGAGAAGGTCTAACTTACAGGAGGAAGAGTGTGTGGGAGTTTCAGGCGATCTTGAGAGGTTCATTTGCCATGAGGCTGCCACGTGCCAGGAACGTGGCACCTAACAAAGCCTCACTTTATAGTGATTACACACACACACACACACACACACACACACACACACACTGCAGCTGATAGGTGCTGTCAGATACAACCACAAGTACAGGGTGCAAAATGAAAGAGAGGGGTTAAGTCGCTGAGTATGGAGGGATTTAAGCCTTAAACACATGAGGAAAAATGAGAGATGAAGTGGAGGGCTGAGAAAGTGCTCCGAGTCCCTGACGGAGCGCAGAAGTGTTTGACTGTACAGTAGGGGTTTTAGTAATAGATAGGGAAAGTAAATGCCATCAGAAAACATTTGTCCTTCTCTTTGTTTGCCTGCATTTTTTTTTGCCAAGCTTCTAGAGATGCAGGAAGAGTAGAACAAGATGTGGAAGGAAGAGGGGATATCCCTGCAAATCAATTTATTCCTTTCTGCCTGTGACTTTCCATCCTCCCTTTCCTCCAATGCCAAAAACAGATGCTCCTTTAAACAGATGAGATATCGCACTCTATTGACCTGGCGTATTGATACGTTCGGTTTTTCTCTGAACATGAGTCTGTTTTTCTTGGGAGACTATTGCTAAGCTTTCAGTTTCTGCTGCAGAGAAATCAATGACAACACAGCCCTCCTTCCATAGAAACCCAATGAGAGGACAGTTAGCAACACGTGTTGGTGTGATCGGGTTTGTGCGCAGTGTTTTGAATATTTACATTGGCTTGTTAGAAATTTATGATACGTTTCAACTCTGTAGTGATGAACCCCGGTCAGATAACTGCTAATCCTCGAACGCTGGGAGTGTGCAGCAATGTCGACTAATCCCAGGCGAAGAAGGCTAATGGCGTCAGGTCGCCTCACACGCCAAGGAGGACTATTTACGGCGTGGCAGCTGAGATCGATTGAGAGTGGGTGAGAGAAAAATATCGTAGTGTTGTTAGCCTTACTCACTGACCATATGTAGATCAATACTTGCAGCAGCCGAAGGACAGAGAGAAACACACACACACACGTATATAAAATAAGCACATAAATATTCCTTTATGAGTAAAAACAAGGACTCCCATCTGCAATCAGCCTGTGGGCTAAATATTGTTAATGATTTGACCATCAGGGCCAAGGCATGAGTCAGAGGTTATGGCTTCAAGAGAGGGTTGTATTGATGAGCTTTAACAAACACTGAAGCACCTGCACACACATGCACTGAACAGAGCAAAGTGTGAAGTACATGCACAATTTGTTGTTTTAACAGCAAATGTTTTTTTTAAAGTGCTCAAAGACATTGCAAAACCTCCTTTAACAAATATCACAATGACATGGTCATGAACAACTAGACTAGCCTGCAAAAAGGCCAACTGTGAGAAGACTTAAAGTTATTCATTTTTTGTATCACAGGTATTTCAACATGAAGTCAGACAGAGCCAAAACAAAAGTAGACACGTGGACTGATGATTACAGTTAGCAATGTTTACTTTGCTAATGGCTAACAGATGCTATGAAACACACCAGATACTACAAGGTTGTGCTGACAACACCCTTCTGTGTGGAAGTCGTTCATGCAGAAAGAGGACTCAAGGGCAGTCATTTTTACTTTCACTGCGGCATTTGAACAAGGAAGTCAGAGGAACAACAGAAGATACTGGAAAAAACACGTGTTCAACTGCAGAGTTCACACACAGGTATATTATGGTACTGATATAAATAATTAATGATCATGTATGACTAAAGGTCTTATGAAGACTCCTATATATTTGCAATAAATGAAGGAATGATTTGTTGGAGTCATCCATTTTGGTTGGACAGACTAGGCTGTGCAGGTCAACACACAGCTCAACAGATGATGCAGCTCTGACATCACCCAGGATTATAAAACCCGCAGAAAATAAACTTTTGTTGCCATTTCCAGCGTGTCTCACGGGATGACGCAACAGAGGTGCATATCTGGAGAGACAAAAGCTCGCAGCCAAACTTTTTCTCCACACGGCCATTCCCGGAAGAACTTAAAAGCTGGAATTCTGTCTGGTACAAGAAGGTCAGAAGATTCATATATCGAAGACGACGCCGACACCCGGCGCAGGTGAAAAACCCAGAGAGGTTTTATTTCCAAGGAGATGAGTTTCCTCCTTGTTGATTCAGTCGACTAAACGGTTCTTCATATTTTCCCCTCCTGGATGGATGAGAAGTTTACAGTTTTTCTTTTGAGTTGATCACGGACGTGTGTTCCCCCTCTCGTTTTTCTTCAGACCTGACCCATCCTCAACCGGTGGAGAGAAGAAATCGATGTCAAAGTAATTTCGTTCTTTTCTTTAATATTAAATCAGATAGGTGCATTTAGAGTTGTGGGCAGGATGAGGCAGAGTTAAGGTAATTTAGAATCACCAGTAGTTAATCCAAGGTATCAACTTGTTGCATGCAATACTGATTGAAGTGTTTTATGCTGTGTTTTTTGATTTGCTGCGCAAGCACTGCTGAATCATGCGTGGTTAATGTTTTTGTCCGACTGATCCCAAATCAGCCAGGAGTTAGAAGTTGGACATTTAAAAGTTTTTCAGTCAAAACAACTGTGGTCTGGGCCTCGCCTGACCATTCCTTTGTTCCAGTTTTATTACTGGAGTTTTTCCACTGAGTTCCCGCCTCAGAGTTTATGACTCTTTGTTTGAGATTTGGGGCAATCAACTGTTAGTGGCTAAAGGGGCGTGGCCCCACCGTTTTAACAGCTGATTGTCGCCATCGAGACATCAGCACACCAGGAGGACTTCTCTTTCCAGGTTAACCCAAATTGTACATTTTGTCCATAATACTGCTGGTTTGACAGATATACTTTTCTTTTATTATTATTGTTAGGTAGTAATTTTGATCCCTTTTGTGTAGAATTGCGCTTGTTAGTTAGGTGAAGGTTTTTGAACCAGAATAATGGTATATCAGAATTATATGGCTTAATTAATTTTCATATATATATATATATATATAATTAAGAGGAGCCTTTGTGTTTATTTTGTGCAAGATTGATTTATCCGTCAAAACAAGGTAAAAGTTCCCCCACCTTCGGTGAAGCGGTTGAATAAACAGTGACATTTTGTGGTTTTTGTTAATAATTGATCAATTATTAATGATGAACAGGTCATTGTAATTATTAAGAGCTTTGAGCCCATAATCACAACACCAGAGGACATCTCTGATTTCTATTTGTAAGTAATGATTTCGGTTAAGAAATTATCCTGAATTATGATTTTCAATTATAATGTTGATAAATATTAATTAATCAATAACCACAATCCTTACAGATTTAACAACATGGTGTTACCAGGTGAGGGCTTGTTACCAGACTCAAGGTATACCAAGTTAATGTTTCAAAAGTGCTAAAACCTTGTCAGAGAAAAGTGTTGGGTCGACCAGAGAGCACAGAATAGTGCAGTGCTGCAAGGTCAGTTGACCAGGAAATAGATACTTAGTGACTGTAGTTGTCAATCTGCACCATGAAAGTATAAGATTAAAAAGAGCATGATACAAAAGAAGGCATTCTTAAAAAAAAAACCTGCCCAACATTATTTAGAGAAACATCAGGGTTCATTGTAAGCCTATGACACTGAATGTCTCATTTTAAATGTGCGTATTTCTTAGGCACCTACCGCTTTCACAAAGTTGTATCAAATCCTGTTCTTGTCTACCTATATTTCTACACTCCTAGACTAAGATGGCTACCTTCTAAGAAGCAAAGGTTTTAAGGAGGACAAAGTCAGTCTCATAAAATTGTTAAAGAAATTATATATATACAGGGGTTGGACAATGAAACTGAAACACCTGTCATTTTAGTGTGGGAGGTTTCATGGCTAAATTGGACCAGCCTGGTAGCCAGTCTTCATTGATTGCACATTGCACCAGTAAGAGCAGAATGTGAAGGTTCAATTAGCAGGGTAAGAGCACAGGTTTGCTCAAAATATTGAAATGCACACAACATTATGGGTAACATACCAGAGTTCAAAAGAGGACAAATTGTTGGTGCACATCTTGCTGGCGCATCTGTGACCAAGACAGCAAGTCTTTGTGATGTATCAAGAGCCACGGTATCCAGGGTAATGTCAGCATACCACCAAGAAGGACAAACCACATCCAACAGGATTAACTGTGGACGCAAGAGGAAGCTGTCTGAAAGGGATGTTCGGGTGCTAACCCGGATTGTATCCAAAAAACATAAAACCAAGGCTGCCCAAATCACGGCAGAATTAAATGTGCACCTCAACTCTCCTGTTTCCACCAGAACTGTCCGTCAGGAGCTCCACAGGGTCAATATACACGGCCGGGCTGCTATAGCCAAACCTTTGGTCACTCATGCCAATGCCAAACGTCGGTTTCAATGGTGCAAGGAGCGCAAATCTTGGGCTGTGGACAATGTGAAACATGTATTGTTCTCTGAAGAGTCCACCTTTACTGTTTTCCCCACATCCGGGAGAGTTACGGTGTGGAGAAGCCCCAAAGAAGCGTACCACCCAGACTGTTGCATGCCTAGAGTGAAGCATGGGGGTGGATCAGTAATGGTTTGGGCTGCCATATCATGGCATTCCCTTGGCCCAATACTTGTGCTAGATGGGCGCGTCACTGCCAAGGACTAGCGAACCATTCTTGAGGACCATCTGCATCCAATGGTTCGAACATTGTATCCTGAAGGCGGTGCCGTGTATCAGGATGACAATGCACCAATACACACAGCTAGACTGGTGAAAGATTGGTTTGATGAACATGAAAGTGAAGTTGAACATCTCCCATGGCCTGCACAGTCACCAGATCTAAATATTATTGAGCCACTTTGGGGTGTTTTGGAGGAGCGAGTCAGGAAACGTTTTCCTCCACCAGTATCACGTAGTGACCTGGTCACTATCCTGCAAGAAGAATGGCTTAAAATACCTCTGACCACTGTGCAGGACTTGTATATGTCATTCCCAAGACGAATTGACGCTGTATTGGCCGCAAAAGGAGGCCCTACACCATACTAATAAATTATTGTGATCTAAAACCAGGTGCTTCAGTTTCATTGTCCAACCCCTGTATATACAGGTCCTTCTCAAAATATTAGCATATTGTGATAAAGTTCATTATTTTCCATAATGTCATGATGAAAATTTAACATTCATATATTTTAGATTCATTGCACACTAACTGAAATATTTCAGGTCTTTTATTGTCTTAATACGGATTATTTTGGCATACAGCTCATGAAAACCCAAAATTCCTATCTCACAAAATTAGCATATTTCATCCGACCAATAAAAGAAAAGTGTTTTTAATACAAAAAACGTCAACCTTCAAATAATCATGTACAGTTATGCACTCAATACTTGGTCGGGAATCCTTTTGCAGAAATGACTGCTTCAATGCGGCGTGGCATGGAGGCAATCAGCCTGTGGCACTGCTGAGGTCTTATGGAGGCCCAGGATGCTTCGATAGCGGCCTTTAGCTCATCCAGAGTGTTGGGTCTTGAGTCTCTCAACGTTCTCTTCACAATATCCCACAGATTCTCTATGGGGTTCAGGTCAGGAGAGTTGGCAGGCCAATTGAGCACAGTGATACCATGGTCAGCAAACCATTTACCAGTGGTTTTGGCACTGTGAGCAGGTGCCAGGTTGTGCTGAAAAATGAAATCTTCATCTCCATAAAGCTTTTCAGCATGGTGCATGAAGTGCTCCAAAATCTCCTGATAGCTAGCTGCATTGACCCTGCCCTTGATAAAACACAGTGGACCAACACCAGCAGCTGACACGGCACCCCAGACCATCACTGACTGTGGGTACTTGACACTGGACTTCTGGCATTTTGGCATTTCCTTCTCCCCAGTCTTCCTCCAGACTCTGGCACCTTGATTTCCGAATGACATGCAGAATTTGCTTTCATTCGAAAAAAGTACTTTGGACCACTGAGCAACAGTCCAGTGCTGCTTCTCTGTAGCCCAGGTCAGGCGCTTCTGCCGGTGTTTCTGCTTCAAAAGTGGCTTGACCTGGGGAATGCAGCACCTGTAGCCCATTTCCTGCACACGCCTGTGCACGGTGGCTCTGGATGTTTCTACTCCAGACTCAGTCCACTGCTTCCGCAGGTCCCCCAAGGTCTGGAATCGGCCCTTCTCCACAATCTTCCTCAGGGTCCGGTCACCTCTTCTCGTTGTGCAGCGTTTTCTGCCACACTTTTTCCTTCCCACAGACTTCCCACTGAGGTGCCTTGATACAGCACTCTGGGAACAGCCTATTCGTTCAGAAATTTCTTTCTGTGTCTTACCCTCTTGCTTGAGGGTGTCAATAGTGGCCTTCTGGACAGCAGTCAGGTCGGCAGTCTTACCCATGATTGGGGTTTTGAGTGATGAACCAGGCTGGGAGTTTTAAAGGCCTCAGGAATCTTTTGCAGGTGTTTAGAGTTAACTCGTTGATTCAGATGATTAGGTTCATAGCTCGTTTAGAGACCCTTTTAATGATATGCTAATTTTGTGAGATAGGAATTTTGGGTTTTCATGAGCTGTATGCCAAAGTCATCCGTATTAAGACAATAAAAGACCTGAAATATTTCAGTTAGTGTGCAATGAATCTAAAATATATGAATGTTAAATTTTCATCATGACATTATGGAAAATAATGAACTTTATCACAATATGCTAATATTTTGAGAAGGACCTGTACATATAATCTAAAAAAAAAAGCCAGATTCTTTAAACAGAGTATTTAATACAATCGTACAACCAGAAGTAATTTATAATAATAATAAATATAATATAGAGAAAGTTAAGTTGAAATGTGTTTATGATACTTGAGATAATTAGATCTAGTTTTCTGGTCAGTGTGTCAGATGTTTTTTACTGGATTAATACTTCAGTTTTTTTTAAGCATACAATTGAAAATCCCCTAAGCTGGGGAAAACACGATAAATACTAAATGTATCAATTATGATGCTTAAAAATGTAAATCTAGGTATTATCTTTAAAACAGAAAAAGCTGTATCATCAAAACCACTTGATTTCTAAATGTAAAATGTTCAATTATTTCTTGTTTTAGGCTTTCAAGAGTTAAATGATGTAAGCTGAACTCAGTCAGGTGAATATGACACCATGTCAAGGACATCCTCTGTGTCCTCGCAAGTGAGGTTGACAGTGGGAGCGTTTAGGACCGGTCCTCCCAAGTGGGTCTCAGGACATGATGCTGGCTATTTCAGTTTCAGCTGCAAGGAGGGGAAAAAGGATGATCAGGAGAAAAGAGGAGGAGGAGTAGAAGGAGGAACGGAAACTAAAGCTCTAAATTTAGGTCTATGCAACATTCCAGAGTAGAATAATACTGTTTCCTCCTCTCGCTGGTGGTGCTGGAAGAAGGGAGAGTGTGAGGGAAAAGAACTGCAAATATGAGGCGATGATGATCCTATAAACTTTACAGACCATGAAACAGATGCCAAAAATGTAACGTGATGACAATATAATAGCAAAGAGGGTTGAGAAACCTTTCTCTGGTCAAAACAAACAATGCTGCGGTGTTAAAAAGTTTCCACTCGTTGTTGAACGTGGAAGCTGTCAGAGCTCAAGGAGGCCATCATGTGATTCTGCGTGTGTCCTCACCCCTGACCTTCTGCTGCGGGAAAGTGGAAGAAGGGAGGCAGGGGGAGAGGAAAGCTGAGGGAGATAGTTATTGGATGTAAAGAGGAAGCACAGGAAAGATGAGAGGAAAGAAAGGATGAAACAGAATGTAAAAGGTGTGAAAACATCCCCCCTGCACATTTTGCAGGCCCACACAAGTTGAGAGAAATCAGTGGTATGTTTAGTGTGTGTGGGGAGGTGAGCGTGTTTATGCTCTTTACGCTTGGGTTTCACATGACCGGTCACCCTGCTTGTGGTGTGTGCCCCTCCTGGTATCTGCTCACATCCAAACAGATGCTTTAGGTGTGGTGATGAGTGTTACACATGCCCTATATGTGTTGCTGGTTATTTGCAAACAGGTTTGCATACGCAGGTCTTCCTCCTTGCAGTATAAAAGCAGAGCTGGAACATTCAGCATGTCATGAAATACTCACTCATGTTCATGTCCGCTCCAAAAACTAAAGTTCTGTGTTCTGAATTCAACTGACTATGCACAAAAACATGCCGAAACACTTCTATCTCCAGGATAATGTTTGCTTGTTAGAACTTTGGATTTATTTAAGCAACATTGCCTGATCTTTCGCTAATTAAAAAAAACTAACACACCAAAAGTGAACACTAACATCTAAGAAGGCAAGCAAGTTACGGGCCCAGTGGGTCACAAAGGTTCCGTAGTTTCATCTAAGAATGGCCTAATTATTCACACTGGTGTATTTGGAGTTAAAAGTGAAAAGAGGTGCAAACCGAAAAAAAAAAGTTCTGAGCATGCCAAACAAAGACAAAGCCCATTATTAACAAGCAACATGCAGAATGTAATTAAAGCTGCTGTCACACTGTTTTTTTTTATCTTGCCATGTAAGTGACAAGATCACACATACATGGCGAGAAAATAAAAATGCCTAAACGTGAAGAAATTAGGTACTTTATGTAAAACTTCAAGTTGTGATGGATGTAAAGTGTACAGTGTGCTAATGCATCAGAACAGAGTAAGCCATCTCCACATCATGGCCTAATTTTTCTTTTTTATATGGAATAATTGCCCAACTATCCACACTTTAGTTCAGACTGTCCTCATGTTACTACCACTTCAAACACTGCCATATCGAGGTGAGTGAACCTTCATCAGTGCGAACAGAGCATCCGCATAGTGTAGCATGAGAGTAATCCAAACACCGAGTTGTTACTGCCACTATTATATACCATTTTTGGAAATTTCATAGCAGGGTCTTATACGTGGGACACTGATCCACCAAGTCATTTGCTGCCAATAACCCTGTAGGACAAAAATCAGAAAACGTTAAATGTAGGCAATTAAAAGAATAAAGCAAGCATGTATAAGCTCTCCTTTCAGTGAAGTGAAATGTCAATGCAACACTAGCATCAATGCTATTCCTTTAGTTCAACCACAGCCACAAAATGCTGAGTTTTCAAATCAATTTGTTTTTAAAAAAAAAAGGCTTGAAACCTTCTCTCATAAATGCCATTTGTAAAGCAGAAAAAGTAATTTTTAAAACATTATTGCAGAGAATCTCTCTAGCAAATAAGGCTAACGATTACTTAACATCTACTTTCATTCTGCAATTTAGTGCTTTGTAAATAATGTAAAAAACATTTCTTGGGTTTTGTTTTTCTCTGTGAGTGACATCATTAAGTTTTGAGTGCTTCTTCAAAGGATGTGACCACATTTTTGAGACACAGACTGGTTGTTGAAAGAGGTAGCCAGGGTTCATCACTTGCCTTATAGGCAGTGTTGATTGCAGAACTGCTCTGGTGAAAATCACAGTATTCGCCTGGGCGTCATCACTGTCAAGTGGAAGCTGGAGTAAATTTATGCCTTTAGATGAATGCATTTAGAAAGTATTAGCTGGAACATTAATCATCCTAATGTCTTAACTGAGTACACAAGAAGATCTTTGATGTTTTCTAGAATTACATGAAATTACATGAAAATTACATGAAATTTGGAGACAGCAAAATGACTCCTTTCACATAACCTAACATACAAAGGATAAAAAGGCGAGTAGTCTTGAACACTCAAATATAGTCAGAAATGTGAGCTGTAACAAAAGGTGACTGAGAGGTTAAAAAACCCAACAACTATCCTCAAAGGTAGGGTTAGGGTTAACTCGTTGAGTGAGGGAGCGAGAAGGCTGAGAAAGTAAGAAAAAAAATGACAGTGATCCAGGCTGATAACAAGGTGGGGGGAGGGCAAGTTTGTGCAATTTCTGCAGGAACTGTTTGTGCCATTCTGGGACGAGGTGACACGGATGTGGAGGCATTAAACGATCAGCCGCTTCAAGATGTCATGATCAAATCGTGGGTCAATTAAAGCTGCTAGCTCCACGGTGGGCTGTTGCAGACAGTAAGAAACGGCAGGGATGATTGAAGGTTTGGTGGGAACACGATGGGGGAGGATAAGCAAGCACGTTAGTGACCCCCTTCGTTAGATGTAGACAAACAGCCCCACCCTTGCTATCTCCTCCGCTCTCCGCCAAGGCAGAGAGACGTCAGGGCCCGCCTACGACGAGGTCAAAAGAGAGATTTACTTCCTTATCAATTGGCCCAGACAGCTGCCTGTCAGAGGACAGGGGGGGAAAGAAGGATGGGAATGTGGACGGGCAAGGTCACTGCTCTGTGAAAGCGCGATGTTTAAAGGAGGTCGTTATGACTATCTGACACAAGCGCCAAGGTCCACAAAGTGAAACACGGGGAGAAGGAGGGACAGGGGCATGAAAAAAAATTAAAGAAGGAGAGAGTGTGACAGATGAAAAACAAGACAGATTTGGTGTTTTGCTTTAGCAGTGATGGAGACAGTAAAGAGCTCCATGTGTGTGTGCTGCTGCAGCCCTTCTGTGCCAGATTACAGTGACGTAGTGTTATCATTTCTCTGATAGGAGCACTGCCACAAGGGGAGGAGGAGGGAGGGGATGGCAGGAGAGGACAGAAAGGGGGAGGGGTGACGAGTCTTACTGCTGGAAAAATGGTCTGATAGCCAAGGAAAAAAATTGAGGTAGGGAGGGAGGGAGTGAGAAGGAAAAGTGAGAGTGCCACACAAAGGAACAGAGCAGACACAAAGAAAGACAGAGACAGCCAGAGGAGAAAGAAGACAAGGGAAGGAGGGAGGGAGAAACAAGTAGAAGGAGGAAGAATGAGATTAAATGCAGGGGGTTCTTTGTGTGGAAGTTCAGAGAGCAGAAGGAAAAATTAAAATACAAGAAAAGCAAGAAATGGAAGAAAACAATGTGGATATGACACAGAGGTGAGAACCAGAAGAAAAAGTAGAAAGGAAAAGGAAAGAGAAAGAGAACATAGTGAAGCGCCCCTGATCGGCTGGTGGGTCAACACAGTGCCTGCGAGCGTTTCGTGCAGCCGCACGGCCACGGCAAGCAACATTTACAAAGAGGCAGCTGTTCCATTAGCTTCTGCCATTGTGTCTAATTACATCCTGGTCTCCTCAGACGTACTCTCACACCATTGCACGCACAAAGCATATGTGCACAGAAACACACAACCACCGGCGCCTCTCCAGCCAACCAAGAAATCCCTACCATGCACACTAACGAGAAGAGGAACTCAGAGCGACAGAACCAGAGAGAGAGAGGGTCTGTTAATCACAGTGTCATGCACACTCGTTTACAACCCACCCCTCCTCCACACAAGGCAGAGAAATGACACTTCAGATCTACAAATGTCTGTGTGTGTGTGGGTTAGCCGGCATATTTCTCTAGCAGAGACACACACACCTCCCTTCTAGTCGCTGAAGAGAGGAGGATCTAAGGCTTTGTGAAATACCAAACATACCAGAGGAGCCACATGAGAGGGGAAAGGGCTGCTTTTGAGAATCCTCAAAAGACTCACACTTCCACTTGTGCACACAATCTGTGGAAACACGGGTCTCACAGTTGTTTCTACACATATAAAACTCACCCAAGCCAAGCTAGCATGATGTAAATGTTGATTGACAAACAGACGCATACACACACATACAGGCAGACTTCCTCCCTAATCAGCTCAGTGGTGTAGCATTTGGATAAGCAGCACTCCTAAGACTACTTGACAATAGTGAGACAGGAGAGCTTACACTGTATTAAACCAGAAAAACCGTACACAAGCATCCTTCAAGCTCCACGCTGCTGCTAGCAGAAACAAGAAAACCAAACAAAAGGCGACAGTCAATCCAAGCTAATGTACAATCAGTGGAGCACGGGGACAATAAAGTTGTCAATAAGACTCGGGGGGAGAAACAGAAACAAAATAAGGAAAGAACTACAGACAGGAACAGAGTTCTTTGATCAGCCAGTAAGCTCATAGAGGCCCTTTATAGATATTGTTTTGCAGTTTTTGCTGCCATAGACTTTGCCGTCTCTGTTTTTTTTCTTTTCACAGAAACTACACCTCATCCAGGTACTTCCTGGACAAAAACTATTAAAGGAGATATTTCTGTCACTAATTATATGTAGTCTCTCTGTAATGGCCCAGTGCTCAGCTGTGTTTCTCCACCAGTTCTTTGGTGCTGGTGCCAGAATGAAGCAGCTTCTGTCCTACCATCACAAACGTAAGCATGTGTTGTTTGCTAAACTGTACTGGGACTTTAACTGGAACTAGATGATTTGGTTAGATGAGAGTAAGATTGAGAAAGCAAAGTGTCTACCAGTGAGTTTCGAGTTTTATTACAGGCTGTGGATTTTGTGTGCATCACCGCTCTCCGTATGCATCTGAAAAATGTCCGTCCTTGTATGTATACAGATTATTTCCATTAAATGATTTTTATATATAAATCTCTTCTTGGCCAGTTACCTTCCTTTATGTGCAGGTACCAGACCCAGTATGCCCAAGTATTCTGCTTGTTCACAGATTCAGATTAAAACTAAGAAAAAAAAGGCTTTTAAATTATCTGGCCCGGTTTCATGGAATCATTAACAAAAGGCCCTAAATTTGTCAGAAGTGGTTAGAGAAAAATTCACTTGGTCAGTCTGGCTATTTTTAATTTTGTTCCTGCTGCTCGGTTATGCTTTGCTTATGCTGTTTTACTGTTCTCTTATTAATGGTAAATATCATAAATATGTTGGCGGTTTTTTTTGCAATGGATCTGGGTTTGTATTTTGTTTGTTGTACAGGTCCTTCTCAAAATATTAGCATATTGTGATAAAGTTCATTATTTTCCATAATGTCATGATGAAAATTTAACATTCATATATTTTAGGGTCATTGCACACTAACTGAAATATTTCAGGTCTTTTATTGTCTTAATACGGATGATTTTGGCATACAGCTCATGAAAACCCAAAATTCCTATCTCACAAAATTAGCATATCATTAAAAGGGTCTCTAAACGAGCTATGAACCTAATCATCTGAATCAACGAGTTAACTCTAAACACCTGCAAAAGATTCCTGAGGCCTTTAAAACTCCCAGCCTGGTTCATCACTCAAAACCCCAATCATGGGTAAGACTGCCGACCTGACTGCTGTCCAGAAGGCCACTATTGACACCCTCAAGCAAGAGGGTAAGACACAGAAAGAAATTTCTGAATGAATAGGCTGTTCCCAGAGTGCTGTAACAAGGCACCTCAGTGGGAAGTCTGTGGGAAGGAAAAAGTGTGGCAGAAAACGCTGCACAACGAGAAGAGGTGACCGGACCCTGAGGAAGATTGTGGAGAAGGGCCGATTCCAGACCTTGGGGGACCTGCGGAAGCAGTGGACTGAGTCTGGAGTAGAAACATCCAGAGCCACCGTGCACAGGCGTGTGCAGGAAATGGGCTACAGGTGCCGCATTCCCCAGGTCAAGCCACTTTTGAACCAGAAACACCGGCAGAAGCGCCTGACCTGGGCTACAGAGAAGCAGCACTGGACTGTTGCTCAGTGGTCCAAAGTACTTTTTTCGAATGAAAGCAAATTCTGCATGTCATTCAGAAATCAAGGTGCCAGAGTCTGGAGGAAGACTGGGGAGAAGGAAATGCCAAAATGCCAGAAGTCCAGTGTCAAGTACCCACAGTCAGTGATGGTCTGGGGTGCCGTGTCAGCTGCTGGTGTTGGTCCACTGTGTTTTATCAAGGGCAGGGTCAATGCAGCTAGCTATCAGGATATTTTGGAGCACTTCATGCTTCCATCTGCTGAAAAGCTTTATGAAGATGAAGATTTCATTTTTCAGCACGACCTGGCACCTGCTCACAGTGCCAAAACCACTGGTAAATGGTTTACTGACCATGGTATCACTGTGCTCAATTGGCCTGCCAACTCTCCTGACCTGAACTCCATAGAGAATCTGTGGGATATTGTGAAGAGAACGTTGAGAGACTCAAGACCCAACCCTCTGGATGAGCTAAAGGCCGCTATCGAAGCATCCTGGGCCTCCATAAGACCTCAGCAGTGCCACAGGCTGATTGCCTCCATGCCACGCCGCATTGAAGCAGTCATTTCTGCCAAAGGATTCCCGACCAAGTATTGAGTGCATAACTGTACATGATTATTTGAAGGTTGACGTTTTTTGTATTAAAAACACTTTTCTTTTATTGGTCGGATGAAATATGCTAATTTTGTGAGATAGGAGGTTTTGGGTTTTCATGAGCTGTATGCCAAAATCATCTATATTAAGACAATAAAAGACCTGAAATATTTCAGTTAGTGTGCAATGAATCTAAAATATATGAATGTTAAATGTTCATCATGACATTATGGAAAATAATGAACTTTATCACAATATGCTAATATTTTGAAAAGGACCTGTATGTGTTCCTGCCTTTGTGCCCATGTCTTTTTTAAAAAGAGATTTTGCTCTTGATTACATTATTTTTAACGGGAGAAATAAAGCATATACATTCTGGCTGTTAAGAGCAATGGGGGATCGGTGATGGTGTGGGCCCGGTTCTCTTCTGAAAGCCCTGGGAACATAGTCAGAGCAAATGGCATCACAAACTCTTTGATGAACACACAACATTTAAAACAATTGTCTAGTGGGCCTCAACCGGAAGACTGAAAAATGGGTCTCAGCAGGATAACTGTCCAAAATATGGTTAAAACAACACAGAAAAGTGTTTTCTAGACCAAAAAAACCAACTCTTCTTCTGGCTGTCTCAGTCTCCAGACCTGAATCTGGATAATTTATATAGATATAGTAAAAAATGTTTCGCTCTGTATTCTTCAACCTTGGTAGATCTTATAGGGAAGACTAGGGGCTGTCCTATTATCAAAAGCAGAGTGTATACAATATTGACATCAAGGGTACCAATGAGGTTGACATCTGTAATTCCATAGAATAATGAATATTTTTTAATGATTATCCTTCCCCCATGAATAAATGTACGAATATTAAAGTTCAGAATGTGGTTCTGCAATAAAAGGTGAATTTAATTTAAGACTTTTTACCATCTTTACCAGAGGTGCTAATTGCACAGTGAAAGGCATATCATTAGCCTATTTTTCATTGCAGGGACTTTTAGCCATTACCATGATTTCGACACAATTTTACCAGAGTAATTTTAAATTCCAAGTTCTGGTCTGGGGGTAGGGGTGGGGTTATATGCTGAGCAACGATGAGAACGGACCAAAGTAAGAGCACATACAATAGGTGGACTGAAGATAAAGTACAGGCTCTTTTGAGCATTTTTGATGATGAAGACATATAGCGGGACTTTCAGTAAGGGGTACGCCAAAATCTTACTACCGCCACCTGCTGGACTGGAAGCGTGGTACAGATTCTCACTGATATGTTTTGCCTGTCGATGGTCAAATGTACATGAAACAGAAATGGAAACTCAAAGCAACACGGCAGAAAGAAAAATCAAAAACAGGAACAAAAGAAACAGACCAGTCATCTTACTACACATATCATCAGTAAAAAAAAAAAAAAAATACCTCTGCCTCGAGCACATGCCACGGGTTTCTCTTTCCACACACCTGGGAGGTGTGCTCTTCAAGCAAACAGGTGGTGTAACCCCACAGTGAGGAGAAAATGGACATATCAGTCATGTTGCTGACAAAAAGGTGGACAACAAGCTACTGTCAAACAAGGCAAACGCATGATCCCTGCACACTCACCAATGACAGGTATGAGCTTGGAGAAAGAGTCAAACTCTCACACATGCACTCTTCATCCCCTTCCCCTCTCTGATTGATTTATGAGCTCCAACAGGGAGATTGCCTCCTACAAAAAGGAAAAAAAAAAAAAAAAAACACACACCAGCCTGCCTTTTGAAACACACACACCCACCTAGGCCTGCTCCCTATGTCAAGGTTAAATGGAGTAGGAAAACAAATAGATGTGCTCATAGCAAACCTCCGCTCCGGTGAGCAGTGAGTCTGGAATAACTGTAGGACACACACACTGCACAACAATTTATTTTTTTCATCTACCTCTAACCATCAATGTTGCTATTAGGGTCTAGAGCTCTGCAGGCTACCATGGTACAGAGATGCCATATTATCATTACCATTCAGACCCTCCATCTTCTGTTATAATGCATACTTTTTCTTTTTAATAACCGCCTCACCCTCTTAAATACACAAATACCAAATATAATTTTAGTTGTTATAAATCTAAGAATAAAATCATTTTAATATCCGTGGATAAGGTTTCCTAGGTTTGCCATATTATAGTTACCATCAAACAAAGGAGACTTTAAATGTAAAGGTACGGTAATTGTTTTTACACTTAAGAGTTTTGTATCCATCAGTGATGTTGCACCTGGTCAGCAGTTGTTGCTGCCATCTTCCTATTTTAAGGCGTTAAAGTATGACACTGTGATACATGAACTGAGGCATCAGTAGGTAATTCTGTCTAGAAACTCTGTCCAAAACAGGCCTAGAGAGACCCAAATGTCCTTGCGCGTGACGCAAAAAATAGCAGTCATCCAGGAGTCCTAGTGTCAAACAGTTACTGAAGACTGATAGCCGCTCATTTGTGGTTCTTCCTGCATCGCTGTTCTCTCTCAAAACACATACAAATAAAGGACTGTGAGCAGAAATATTGCTGCAAGCAAAACATGGACTGGAATCTAGACCTCGTCTCAATCTTGACTATTGTGGCAGGCAGATTTTATAAACAGGTTTGTTTCTACAGATATCTGCAGCGATACGTCAGTTAGTCAGTGATCGGAATTGAATTATTTTACCTTGGTCCGTTCTGACAGGTAATCGGCAGCTAAAGGTTTGGATAATCAGGTTGTTTTCTACCGTTCATTAAAAGGCATCGAAACTGAAAACAGAAGGTGAATTACATCAGATTATTAGATCATGTTAGAAATCTATGTTTTAAACCTTTGTGTTAATACAGTGAAACCATAGTGTTTTTATTCAAGGTTATCATACCAAGAGAATCTTATGCTAGTTTATACCTAGAAATAACTATTGGAAAGAAAACTCAAATTAGACAAAATTGCAATAGAGGTTAGACCCTAAAGGAATCAAAAAATTGGTATCGGCCAGAAGAAGTGGGATTTGTGCATTTCTAGTTATCTCAATGCTTTAGTCACAAGCCACTTCATTATAGCAAAATAAGAACAGCAACATTCCCAACTAGCAGAAAATGCGTGGCACACACCTTTGTTTCCACAACATATCATCCATCAGACATGGTGTTTTCAGCTGAACCGGAGATAATCTATGTCCACAGTAAAGTTTCAAGTCATATCAACATAACTGCTCTTAAACAGAAATATTAAATATGCTTTCTCCAGAATCATAAGACGTTGCTAACATCCGCCCTCTTGGAGATGAATTTGTTAAATTTACCACAATATGCCAACATCTGTCAGCTATGTTTACAGGTCCAATATTTGTTCAGTATCACCTTTTATTTTGTCTACATTAATTGGTATTGTATGGATAAAGGGGGACGAAAACAGTTGTGAAAAATGCAACAGACGATTAGTGAATATTTGTTCTGGGTGTCAGTGAAATATCTGAAAAATACCAAAATAAATTAAATTGATTACTGAATTGTATTTTGACTTGAAATGTCAATCTTTATCAGTTATTTAGGGGCTTCAGTTACGGTTCTGAATAAAGCACATATAGTACAAGAACAAATTACAAATGTACTAAATGACAAGTGGTATGCCGATACGTTGGCCTGATATTTAGTATTATGGCTGCCAATGTCAAAGATTTTCTGGATAAAATAAAAAAAAAAAACATTAGCTCAAGAAAAATTCATATTAGTTGACCTCTAACTTTAAAGACAGACTTTGCATGCTGCATGAAGACAAACAAATAAATCCCAGGTATTCTGTGTTTTTGGACTCCAACCTATGCCAGTAAAGTACTAAAGTAGCCCCATCCGGCTTGTCACTACTTCCATAACAAACACGAATGCATAAACAACCCTTCTTCACTATCTGGGACAGCGAACAGTAGGATAATTACTGTTTTGCTACCTGAATGGAGACCCACTACATGATTATGCCTTTTTTTCTAACCAGCTGCTCTGACAACAAGTTTATTGTGAATTAGTGTAAAATCTGCAAAGTTAAATCTGTTCACATTAAGGCAAAATGCTGCAACGGAGACAAATTTCAATGATTATAAATTTCATGGTTTTTTTTTGTTGCATTTTGTGGTTTTTTTTAACCAACATTGGGAGGATTACTGACCCCCTCTACTCTTCAGCTAAAGCATTTATAACATTTTGTTGCTCTCCAGGATGCTGATCCCAGGACAATCCAGGAGTGTGAAAATTCTCTGGGGGTGCTCGCCATCGTCCACGAGCTGGCAGGCAGGATTCCCATTGCTAACAATGACAAAATACAGCGTTCACCGCTGGGGCCTCTCACTGGTCCACATGCAGAGATTATTTTTAGGAAGTTTGGCATGAAGATCTGCTGAGAATTGTTATTTCTGGTCCTTATTTCAGTGTTTTCTCTTGGGTTTTTGTTTTTTTAACTTTGCTAATCAAAAGAGTTCTAAAACTCAAAATCAATCGACATCTCCTACCAAATTATCTTAAAGAATAGGTCTGTGTTTCTGCAATGCAGAAAGTGTGGAAAATGACCAATCGCTATTTTAAATCAAAGCGTGTTCCTTGCAGCATCGTGAAACAAAACAAAAGGTAATTAAACTGTGTTAAACAGTAAAAAAAAGTGTTAATAGTCAATTTACATGTTAGCACATAAAGCTTTGCCTTCAACAACGCTAAACCTTTTTTTCTGGTTGTGGGCGGCAGAGCCACACACATAAATGTGCTGGTATTGTTAACTGTACACACACACGCACTTTGGCTATACACAGCCACATGGGGGAATATATATACGCATACAGGATCCACACACACACACACACACACACACACACACACACACACACACACACACATACACACACGTTTACTGTTGATGGTGCAGGTAAAGCTGTGCTTTTCCAAGCAGTTTGAACTTGGTGTGAGGCTGCCAAACATCCCTGTGTGTGTGGGGTAAGCAGATTTTCTGCCTCCTTGCGCAAAAGCTACAATAAGAGATAGCGGGATTGAGGAAGGTGGAACGGAACGCAAAGGCAGGGGAAAAAAAAGAGAGAGATAAGGAGAATGACAACGTGTTTTAGTGCTTACCATCAACAAAATGATTGTAGACTAATGGCAGAAGGTCGGAAAATGCATTTTTTTTTGTTGGAAGGTCACATCATATTGGTTTGCAAGCAGCACATTGCAGATTCGTACATAGAAATACATTCTATGTTTTTATACTTTTATACTATTGCTGTTGTATTGATTTAACTGGCATCAATTATAATTTAAGCAGGCTATATTAAGAAATGTCCTACATCAAGGTAAAACTGAAACATCTTTACTCACTCTTTATTCTGCTGAAGAACCTATTACCTAAAGAAGGTGTGGAAAATCATCCCAAAAGAGTCATGAAGATCCTCTGAAAATGTGACAACTCCCTTGAAACATGCCTGTATTAGAAGCTGGCAAGCAATATCACTTAGTTTAGAAACTGTGTTGCTTCACAGGCAAATGAAAAAAAACAAACAAACAACAACTTCCAGAGCTTTGGTGCGTGGATCCTGTAAAGTCACATGGCATGCTCTTCACCTCTTCACAAAGATGATTGTAGCCACCCACAACTCTAATCACGGTTTTAAAGAAGTCTAAAAAAAACTTGAAATCAGCCATTCCAGCCAAAAAGTGACTTAAAAAAAAAACGGCATTCCAGGAAAATAACTTCATACCCACTGTGAAGCATCGAGGTTGATTAGGGTTATGGTGAGGGGATGCTTTGGTTCAGTAACAACTGGTCAGCTCACCATCATAGAATCCACCATGAATTGTACCATGTATCAGTGGGTGCCTGAGGAAAATGTTATACCACTTGTGAAAAAATTAAAGCTGAACTGGACCCTGCAACCTGGTCCAGGGTGTTCCCCGCCTCCCGCCCGTAGACTGCTGGAGATAGGCACCAGCTTCTCCGCGACCCACTATAGAATAAGCGGTAGAAAATGACTGTATGGACCCTGCAACGTGACAACAACCCAAAATATACCAGTAAACCACCCAAGGACTGGCTGAGAATTAAGAAATAGAAACGTCATACTGGGCCATAACTACCTGATAGTAACCAACTTTTAACAACCAAATAGGCAGAAAACAAGAACCCAAGGGCCACTGCAAATAGGTCTAACACACACACACACACACACGAAACAAATGGATTCGTGTGAGTAAAACTGTACCACAAATGACCCATGGCACGTGATACTGGCACTCAGCCCGTGTATCTGTGTACGAGTGCAGGTCTGCATCAGTCTGTCCAGAAACCAGTTTGACAACACATCCTTCTCGCTGAGGGAGTGTGTGTTTACATGTACAGTCGGAGAGGATGCTGGGAACTTTAGGAAACACAAAAAGAGCAGCAGAGTGGGAGCTGGGTGCACCAAACACTGGAGGGGAATGAAGTTTCCTGAGTTTGACTTTTAAAATTTCTGCAATCAAACACTGAATCATGAAGGTCTTCGACAGATTAAGATCCTTCATCTTTATTATTCATTTTGTCCTCAGATCAACGCAGAAATGTATAAAACATAATAAGTTGTTTATTAGCACCTTATTTTTTCTCTCCTCTCAGTGGTGGTTTCTGTGTGTTTATCTTAAGACATATGTTTTTTTTTTGGGGTTCTACGCTCTCGCCCAGTGCTTGTCAACATCGCAGCTTTCCTCCAACAGCCCTCCTCAATCTTCCTCCCCCGTGTTACTTATCATGGCGGCCGGGACAATAGGACCTGCGATAGGTGTCCTGTGCCATGCCTGATAACGCTGCCTCTGTGCTCCGCAGCTGTCACTGCAGCTGATGGATGGCATCAGCCGGTAGAGTCGCACGCCACACTAACCTGTGAACGGATGAAGGCGCACACAGACTGAGGAAGGGATGCATCTGATTAAAAGTATAAAACAAAGGCTACAGGATGCTAATTCAACCAGAATTTTATTATCAATTATTAATCTTAATTGTACAAATTTTAGATAAAACACATTTCGTCTTTGTCCTGCTTTCTAACTTGATGAAAACCATTTTAAGTAAAAGCAGAGCAGGACTGGTTGGAAAAACCTCAAATGTTCAGCCATTTTTCAGGCACCCTGGGCTGCAGGTAAAATGCAGATGAGCCCAAAGGAGTCACTGCTGTCTGTCCAGCATTAGTTTAAACAGAATCAGAAATACAAATCAAAAATGAGCTATTTACTTGACGGCTCTAAGCAAACAACATCTGAAATCACAGCGGATCCCAGAGCTAATCACTCTGGCATATCTAGTATATAAAAATGACTAACATGAGCTGGTTTCTACCCTGCAGACCCAGATAATTAATCAAACTTTATAAACAGTCTCCATGTTTGTGTGCGTGAATGAGAAGGAGCCACGGCACCAGTGGGAGATGTTGAGGAGGAGGAGGATGAAGTAGTGACTGTGGGAATAAAGAGAGGACAGGGAAGGGGAAAACGATGAAGAAAGAGGGAGTTTCTGTGCCACTATCAATCACCTTCCTGGGGTTGAAGTTTTATTTGGCTTCATTTTTTTTGTTTTTGTTTTAGAGGAAGAAAACAACATGGAGGGGAAACTGAAAACATGCAGTGTGTGAAGAAAGACAAGGAGATATATGCAGGGAGGCAAGATGTTAAAAAAACAAACAATTTTTCAGCAAATGTGTAAAATGACTGCCAAAAGTACTGGGTTACGCCACCAAATAAATGAATTCTGGTGTTCCAATCACTTCCATGGCTGCAGGTGTATAAAGGTTGTTGTGGAGATGTTTGACTGACCTGCACAGAGTCCTGACCTCAATCTTCTCGAACACTTTTGGGAAGAATTAGAGCGGAGGCGGCAATTCTGGTTTTCTCATCTAACTATGAACACGCTCCTAAATCTTGTGGAAGATGTTTACAGAAGAGTTAAAGTTGCTATTGCTGGCAGTGATGGGTCCATCAACAAAATGGAGCTTATAGATTAAGAATAGGATGTCATCAAAGCTCAGGTATGTAAAAGTAGACAGAAAAATACTATAGTATGTATATTAATGCTAAACATTGAAATGAAGGGAAATACCTCTAGGAAATGTGAAAGAGATCAGAAAAGGATCCAAACAGAATAACTAGAACCAGCCATCATCAATTATTACATCATCAATAGAAAAATCCTGAGATTTTCTCCACATTGAATTTAATCTGCTTTCAGCTCATGTGGCTGAGAGACGGCTTTTAAAAAGCAGCAGTGCATTTTGTGCATCTGGTGAAAAATCTGGTAAACTCTTAAGCAACTTTTAACCACATTAAAATTAGGACTCATAGTGACACGTTTCATGAGGTTTGGGCTCTTTTCCTGACATCTTACTTAATGCTTTAACTCACTGCTGCATTGTGCTGGGATCCACTTCCTATGGGCTGGGTTATCTGCGTTCTCTTTTAAGTCTCTATTTTAACCAGCAAAAAAGTATTTTGAGTAAAGAGACCAAAGAACAGACATATGTTCAATTCTTGTATTATATAAGTTGTCTGTTTCAGAGCCTCCTCCACCCTCAATCTGTTCCTTCTCTCCTGTTTTCGTAGCCGTCTGAATTGCTGTATATAGACTATTCTCAGTGTTTCCTCTGTCTGCATCTCCCACATTTCATGCCATCTTCAGTCTCCAGGTTCCTACTTTGTCTGACCTATAAAACCATGTAATCCATGGCTCCATCTTCCCAATGGTCTTATTCAACACTACTTTTCTAGCATTAGCAACTTTGTCACATTTTCCCACAATCAGTAACTTGATGTTTGTCTTCCTCTTTCAGTTTATTGTCTTCTATCTCTTGTGCCTATGTTGTGTCAGAGTCAAAGTCTCTACATGAAATCAGTTGAACAGTAAACCAGAAAAATCTAAACTATTCATCCTTTATTTAACTTCTGCTGCCAGAGTACAGCCAGCTGCAGGAGAGCTATCAGTCTTTTAAGCAGGCACAGTGGCTGAGAGCACAGATTTTGAAAAGCTTCTCCATATTTCCTTTGTCACCAAAGCTGCTCCACCAAAAAACAGACGTTTAATTATATTTCAAATATTTGAATGATCAGAAGCATCTCAAGGATTCTCCATAAAGACCAGTAAATATGGAAAACGGGTAACAAAACAAAACCTCTATTAACCCAAGCATGAGCAAGCTTTGACCAAGGAGAAGGACTAAGAAACAACATACTGTAGATGTTTTATGAAGGTTGAAATATGACAAATATGAAAGACCTCCAAGCTACACTGCGGCTATGAAAACTGAAAAGTAAAACCAAAAACAACAGTACCAGCAGACAGAGCCTGCATAACCAGCTTCTCCGCAAAGAGGGTTTCAACATGTATTCAATTCTGTATCATATTTCAATTGCAAATGAAGAACATCTACGGTCTGAGCACGGTAAAATCGATCTCTCTACAGCCTTCCCCTTGCTTCTCTCAGTTTTTCCGTCTTCCTCCTGCCTGCCCCTCTCTCACCTTGCCTTTTCTTAGTATCAAGTACAAGTCTGCTGGATTAGGCTCCTTTAAGAGCGGATTAGCGGCGTTGGAGCCATTTGAGGTAAATTGCTCCGAGGAGCCGATCTATCCCCGTTGCTGCCACCTCCTCATTTCTCCTCTGTAAGACAGAGTCAAAATTCTCAAAGTAATCCTAAAATCCTCAGTGCACACCCCCCACTTGTCCTGCGCCCACTTCTGTCTGTTTTACCTTCTCAGGTTCACTTCTACATGCCTGATTTTCCAGCGCCCGCTTTCTTCAGCTCAGAGACGGGTTTTAAGGAGTGAGGAAGCTATAATTGTATAAAATGGGGTTGCTGATTTTTATATGTGAGGCAATCTGCTGGAGGAGTCAGAGTCGCAGTAATGATAGGTGGCAGTGTGTATGTGTTGGCAGACTGAGGATGGATAGTTCTTACTATCCATAAAATAGCATTAACAAGGTTTTCATACCCATGTTACAATCCCAAACTTTAATGAATTTAAGAAGGATTTTATGGGACAGATAATTGTGAAGTGAAAGGAAAACTATGCATGGGTTTCAACTGTTTTTAAAAATAAAAATGTAAAAAGAGTGGCGTGCATTTGTAATCAGCAACACTGAGTTCATACTTTGCACAACCTCCTTCTGCTGCCATTACAGCAGCAAGTGTTTTGGGATGTCTACCAGCTTTACACATCTCATGATTTCATTTTCTGAGCAGTTTTCTGTTGAACCTCTGCTTCAATCTCCAGCCTTTCATAGCTTCTAACAGGTTTTCTTCCAGGATTCCCTCTATTTAAATCCATCCATCCTTCAATCAGCTCTGACCAGCTTTCTTGTCCCTGAAGAAAAGCATCACCACAGCATGATGCTACCACCGCAAAACGATGCTCTACTTTGGGATGGTTCTCCACATAGGTGGACAAAGAGTGGTCTGCAGGCAATTTGTGACCCTTGAAATTATTCTGTGCAGCTCTCTGACTGTAGTTCAAGAATTGTACAAATTTACCAGCAAAGGTTGATGAAGACAGTTATTTTTTTATTTTATAGATTTGAAAATCTTCTTAAAATAGAAAACTGTTAGGTACAACACTAAGCATTTCTCTTCTATTAAACAAGCTGTTTGCTTCGACTTTAATTTAATAATAAATAGGGCCAGAAACATCTAGCAAGTTTTACTCATATGGGTACATCCAACTCATTAAACCTGGCTAAACAGACTGTTTTCAAATAAAATATCGACTCAAACCTCAGTCTTGTTGCTGAAAATACACTAAAACACATTAATGGAGGAAATAGTAGGGCCTTTTTTATTATTAAGACCCTTATGTTTCAGATCTACAATGAAGGAAAATCAGACTACTTTGCTTCATTAAGATTTTGCATGTTTAGGTTACTGTAGAGCAGATAAAAAGGGCAAAATAAATGTGGTCGCACTTCATAATGTTAACCTGCGTGGCAAAACGTTTTCCACTGGGCTACCACTTAAAAATACTAATACAAATATTCAGTGTTTGTGGTTGTAACGTGACAAAGCTTGAAAAAGTTCAAGAGGTTTATATTTGTTTTTGAAGGCACTGCATGCAGGAAGTGAGAGCCTTTTTCAAGCCAGAGAAATGTTAATGGTGACTGTCAGAGTGTAAGTGAGAGTCAGCATCTTATTAACCATATGAGGGTGTTATTTAGAGATGAGGACAGGGCAACATCTGTGTCTTCCGTCACATTTCTGCATGTGTTTGTGCCATCTGGCATGGTGGGTATATTTTAAAACATCAGAACCATCAAGGTGAGCAGCGAGTCAGAACAACCATTCGACGCCGTCCCAGTGCTACAGTTCATTTTTAGACCAGTTCAGCAACATCATAGCGTGATCCTGAGCTTTATTAATCATAACAGGCTGAAACGTTTGGACAGAGATCGGCTGTCACACGTACACGCACGGACGAGCGCCAGCAGACGAGCCTACCTTCGTCTCGATCAGGCTGCGAAGTGCTGTGGGCAATGGTTGCTAGGGCAACCGGCAGCCGAGCAAGGCAGCCAAAGTTTGAGCCACTGGCATAAGGAGAGAGTGTTTCTCTCGGTTCATGTGTGTGCTGTTTGCGTACGGAAGAGGTAGAGCAACCAAGCATGCACGCATTTTTGTGTGAGAGATAGTGTGTATGTGTGTGTGTATGTGTATGAGTGAAGTGCTGGCAGGGTGATGGCGTTCTGTTTCGTATTCAGCCTCCTGACTACATTTGCCTTCCTCCCTCCCTTTGGCCCACAGACACAGCATTAAAATACCCAGTCGAGCCCTCAAACACCATCATAACCATACACACATACAGAGACCAAGACCAGTTTTCCCCATCGTCAGGCCTGCAGGTCGGTCAATGCCGTAGATGAGGTTAATATCAAAGAAGGCCTGATTACAGACACGCATATTGGTAATAAGCTCTCCACCGTTGAGTAACATTTCTCTCTAAAAGCAGCCTGTTGGTGGAGGCGAGTATTGATGTTTCCTCTCAGAGTCTGCACTCACACCTCCAGGGCGTGTCGAATGGGTGGAGATGGTCTGTCTCAGTGTGTTTTCTCTGCCACGGTGGAAGCAAACCAAACAAATTTGGTGGTTGAGTGTTGTGGGGAGGTGAGTCGGGGCTGGGAATTGTTTTCCCTGCCGCTGCTACTGCTGCTGCTCAAACACACACACACATATATATATAGATGCAGAAACACACACCTCAGTAGATGCTCTTGCGTATTAAACTCACCGTCATTCAGCTTTACAGTTCGGAAGGCCAAAAATTAGAGAGAGAGAGAGATACATATAAAGGGACACACACACTATTGATTGATTGAGAGTGGTGCAGCTCAGCATTAGCAGCCCGCTCTGAGGACAGGAGAGGCAGAAGAGTTAAAGAAATAAGGTGGAGGAGGGAGGTAAGAGTGAGGTGACATAAGGGTGGGGGCCATGAGACAAAATAAGAGAGGAATGGACAGTAAGAGCACAAAGAGAGAGCTGTTTGTCTTAACATGAAGCATCTTGGAGGAGCCAGAGCGCAAACAGACACAGGAACACAGCCGTCAGCCCCTTCCACTCCACCCAGACGCCTCCCTTCCTCTCTCTCCTCCCGCCTCCCCCATCTCTCTCGACATCCCCAGAGTCTCTCCATAGGATCTGAGGGAGGCTCAGCTCAAGCCCTGACACGTGTGGCTGAGAGAGAGAGAGAGAGAGAAGGAGGAGAGAGACTGAGCAGTATTCACTTGTTTATTTGTCACTCTGGTAGAGCCTATATGTGCAGGGGTGGGTGGGGGTGACAGAGGGAGCAGGAGCAAAAATGTGTGTTTGTAAGGGTAGGGAGATAATTTCTCCTGTGAATTGGTTGGGGGGGGGGGGCTTTCTTTCCAGCATAAAATGAAGAGAACAAAATTTGAGGCACTAAACGGACATCGGGGGCCAACAAAAAAAACTACCCTGTTACAGTGTCATGGAAAGGTATCCGTTCGCCTTCAACCGTTTCACATTTTGTCACATTACAACACAAACTTCAATGTGTTCCAATCATATTTTATGTGATCAAAACAAAGAATGATTTTCATTTCCAAGCGTGCATCTAACCCTCACCATCTCTCTCCTAATTCTGTTTGTTGTTAAAATACTGAAAAATGGGACACTCCTTTAAGACACTCAATACACTAGCAGTTCTCACGGATTCCTACAAAACAAACATGCTTAAATTAAAATGGCAGTATGCCATCAATCCAGCAGCAGCTTTCAACAAAACATAATGCCATGTGTGCCCCTTAGTGGAAAATAAATCCCCTTTAATGCATACAAAAAATTTTTTTAATACGCCTTGGGTAACGTATTGCAGATATACCAACAAAACATGTCCTTGGATGAATTAAGATGAACATCTGTAGCCACCTCTCTTCACCCTCTTAACAGGTTTTCCTCCAGGATGCCCCTGCATTTAGCTCAATCCATCTATTAGCTCTGACCAGCTTGACTGACCCAGCTGAAGGAAAACATTCCCACAGCATGATGCTGCCTCCAACATGTTTCATGGAGGGGGTGGTTGCTCAAGGTGATGTGTTAGTTTTCTGTAAAACCTCTGATGCCAGAACACTGATGCTGGGTTGAACGCTGAAAAGAAAAAGGGCAGCGGTGTTCACAGATAGCCAATTTTTGAAAGTTATTCAGCAAAACTCTCCTGTATTTCACTTTTACAGCATGAGTTCTGATTTTATTTTACCCAAGAGGCTTTTGCTCTGCTGTGTTCATGTCGCAAAGTTCAAGAAAACATCACCAATGGTGCTATAAGCTGAAAAAATGCAAGTTATAGCAGCACAAGATCTACATTTAATTTCTGCTCATGCCAGGGTCTATATGACCAACTGTGTGTGTCACAGCAAAGATCTGCAGGACATGAGAAAGCTCAGTTAAACACTGCACAGAAGAAGATGAGAAGAAGAAACAGGGAAAAGCCTTATCAGGGTCTCTTTGAGGCCCTGTGCACTTTTTTAAAGCCCGTTTTATTTGGTAAGTAAAGCCGTAGTCGTGACTCTCAGTCATCAACACCAGCCTCAGCTCCTGCATGCGCCACAGTTGCTGTGTGACAATGATTTTCACCACACACACTGATTAACAGAGTCAAACCTCCCGCTTCAATCAGTCAGCACGACAACAGCAGCCCTCCACTGAGGCCAACGCCTGTCAGTCCACTCTCATCCAATCATCACTCAGACAACCCCAGAGACCCGCCCACAAACTGCCAGCCTCACACAGCTGCTTGTGCAAGAAGCCACATCCGTCTCACCATCGCTGTGTTGCACAAACATCCACACACACACACACAGGCTCATGCACGAGCCTTTGTCCCCCACCCCCCCCCACTTGCTGCTTCCACTGAGACATCCACCACTGTGGCGATGGTAACCGCGACAACGGGCATAAATTAGCGTCATGGCAATATGCAAAGCGAGGGAGCAACAATTAAAGCTTGACTAACGAGCTTTGGAGGAGAGAGGCTGAAGTTTCCCTGAGCAGCTGCTAACTGGATTAGCCTACACACACACACACACACACACACACACACACACACACAGAGGGAAACAGAGCCGGAGAGGATGGAGCTGGGAGATTTTTTTAAAACACCACCTGTGAGACAACAGGCACGCATAAAGGAAAACGGCTAATACACACACACATATTTACACGAAAATGGCACAACAAGAAAAATGAAGCTAAATAAAGCCAGGTTTGCTTGAGTCAAACACCTACAAATCATGTCATACAGTCATGTGAAAAAATAAGGACATCACATTAAAAATTCAGTTCTTTGTTAAGAGGTATTCACATAATGATGCCCCTTAACAGAAACAGCATTGTTTTTACACTTACACTTTAAGAAAAATACTTTTAAAAATATCGTTTTTTTCTGTTTGAATTACTTGGGTATATTACTTGAAGGTGTCCTGACCATTTATTCTACATGCCCAGTATAAAGTGGAGATGCACCAACCAGGCTATTCCTGGCTGAAACAGATTCCTGGTGTTCTTTAAGATCCTATCTGCCATTTCTGATTTTGACTGACACAGATTTTATTTAAGGGGAAGAACCCATAAAAGAGAACATATGTGCTGCAGGTTGCTTAATAGTTTTGAACAATAGTTTTGAATGCAACAGAAAAATGAAGGAGTAACGATATTACCCCCGATTATGCATCATAGCTTATGTCCATCCAAGTCTACACTGTCGTTTGATGAGTTTGCATTTTTTCCCCACTGAATAAAATATACTTAACTTAAAAGTTGACATTTTCTAAATTACTGAATAAAAGATTATGCTACCCCACAAATGACAAATTTATTTCAAGACCTTTTTACTCATCTTTACCAGAACCACCAACAATCTTGGAGGTTGCCGTGTATGATTCTAAGGATATGATTTTTAATGTTACAGTTTCATATTTTTATTTACCCAAAAGCCTCTGACAAACTTGCACATCACTTCTGAAATAATGCTTTCAACAAATGAAACACCAGGTGGGAACTCTAGGTTATTTAGCCTGGGTGAAATGTTTGAGGTTAAATGATGTAAAAAAAAAAAAAGAAAAACGGCAAAATGGTTAATATTATAATAGTGGTTGTTAACTGGAAACAATGTTTTGAAAATACAATAGCACAAACAAAAACTACTTGACAAATACAAATAAGATAACAATGAGTACGGTCCAAATGAAAGTGCTTCTACTGAGTTAAATTCAATCTTCCTTCCATGTCGATGAGTCTCTGGTCATTTTAATGCAGGGGTCAAGTGAGTAACCTGTCTGCCGCATCAACTCTCATAAAGCAACAGAAACCCCAGAGCAAGAGTAAAAACACATTTTACACTACTGAGAAGGTTGATCCAAATCTGCCATTTTTATTAACGCATAAAAGAACAACAAAAACCAGTCAATGATACCTGACTGACACCGGACCGCTGAAACTAAAACAAGACACTGCTGAACTGGGAATTCTTAGAATAACCTGAACAACAGAGGGGATGGTTCTCAGAAAGATGAGCAGCAGGTAAAACTAGTGTATGTTGAAAATCTGTAACAAACCACCAGCCTAATCTTTACTTGCCAGTGGTGGCTAAATGTCGCATTGCTGTCTCTTTCTCTGGTCATTTTTTAAATCAACTTTCCAAATAAATTAGAACTTCAGCAACATATGCAGAATCAACTGCCTGCTTTTCAACATGGTTATATAAAAGCCTTGTTTATACTACTAACCAAAGAACAATTATAGGATTATAAGGTGTTTGTTTTCCACCATTCCATGGTTTTTGGGGTGAACTTATTTTTTTCAGAAACCCATTTGTGCTTCATCTTTGTTTTATAAATCCCGACAAGCTGAAATAAGTGATGGGTAGTTTTAAATTTTTATGTTTTGATTGGTGTTATTTAAGAACCTGATAAAGACCAGGGCCTGTATTCACAAAGAACCCTAAGACTAAAAGTAGCTCCTAGTGACATCATTTTGAGAAAAATCTTCTTAGAATTTTCCCTCGGTAAAATAAAAGTTATTCACGAACCATCTTAGGCCTCAAGAGAGCTCCTAACGTGAAATCCCTTTTGTTTTGGTCATTTTACCAAACTAAACCTCTTTATACAAGAAGGCAATGACAATAAAACGCAGAATTTTAATATTAATATGAAATAGATGCAGTATGAAAACAACCAGCATGGTGAGTAAACAATAATAAGCAAATCAAAATAATGACAAGCATGTAAATAAGCTAGGTTCAAACACTTTGATCCCGTGTGACAATTAATTTAATGTTGCTAAGTGATCATCATGATTTACACATTTCTGAATCTAATCGAAATTATATAATCTGTTAATTTCTCTTCATTGATTACTAGGAGCATATTTGTTTTTGTTTGTTTTTTGCAAAAACCAATCACAGCTCAGAAGACAACGTCACACCTAGCAACGGGGTCAACCACACCTCCGCACCAAGATAGGACTCTCTGTCAAATCCTCGCTCAGAGTCGCTCTCAGCAGAGAACTGAATCACTCTAAAGCTAGGAGTCCTTGGCGGGAATTTTTAGCCTAAGATAGGAGCTCTCTGAGAGGACTTTTGGCCCAGGTCATTTAAAGAATAAAAACCTTTCATGAAAATACAACGTACCTTTTTTTTACCATCACTGCAAGTCTGGAAAAGTTAAGGATTTGCTGTTGCCTGTAATGAAGCAACTCACTGCTCCAACACAAGGCAAAACATACTAGCAGCTGAATCTAGAGATAATTTTTGTGTGCTAGTTAGGAAAGAGTACAGGTGTTGCTAACTTCACTGAGCATCATGCTCTACAGAAGAAACTCCCTGATTACAAGCAGTATGACCCAACACCGTTTATTTAATTCTCTGCAAAGCAGCATGTATGTTCAATGCCTTCTCCAGATTAAATGTGAATGTGTTTGACATATGTTATCTTTTTTTTCTCAATTTCTCACCTACCATGGAACAACAGATTTTTTGCCTGCTGGGCAAACAGTTTGAGAACAGATAGTTTTAAAAGTGTTTAATTAAAAGAAGGCAGTTTTACAACTTATATGATCCTATATGATCCTAGTCTGCAAATATCTCCTACGATTGATTCCAACAGATTCCAGAAAGGCTCTTCTTGCAAATAAACATCTACGGTGCCTTGTATAATAGTCTGTTTCTCATTTTGTTACGTTACATTCATAAACTTGAATGCATTTCTTTAGGAATTTATTGTGAAAATGATACATGGCTTGCCAAGTTTTTTTTTTTCTACAAAGAAAAATCTGGAAAGTGTGGAGTCCATTTGTTTGAAGCCCCTTTTTTACTCTGATACCCCTAAATAAACCCCACTGCAACCAACGGCCCTCAGAAAATCCTAATCAGTAAGCAGAATCCACCTGTGTGTCATTTAATCTGAAAAATACAGCTGTTCTATGAAGGCATTAGAGGGTTATTAGAAAACATCAGTGGACAAACGGCACCTAAAGACCAGGGAGCACATCAGACAGGTCAGGCATAAAGTTGTGGAGAAGCTTAAAGCAGGGTTAGCTTATAAAATTATATCCATCATCTGCAGAAATACTCGGATGATTGTGCAGTCGTGGGGTGGATCAGAGATGGACAAGAAGCTGAGTACAGGAAGGTGGTGGACCGCTTTGTGGCATGGTGTGGAAACAATCATCTCATCTTGAATGTGACTAAAACAAAGGAGGTGATTGTAGATTTTAACAGGAATAAGTCAAAAACTATTTCCATCATGAGAGAAGAAGTGGAGGTGATGGAGGAGTATAAATACCTCGGTGTTCACCTGGACAACAGACTGGAGTGGAGATGCAACTGTGAAGCCATCTACAAGAAGGGACAGCGCAGACTGTACTTCCTGAGGAAGCTTAGGTCCTTTGGTGTTTGCAGCAAGATGCTGCATATCTTCTATAAGTCTGTTGTGGAAAGTGTGATCTCTTCTACCATCATCTGCTGGGGAAGCAGCATCAGAGCCAGGGACTTAAAAAAGCTCAACAAGCTGATAAAAAAGGCTGGCTCTGTTTTGGGGACTCCTCTGGAACCTCTGGAAATCATTGTGGAAAGACGGATTCTTCATAAAATGAAGAACATTATGGAGAACCCTGAGCATCCTCTTCATGAGACTGTCCTACAACAACAGATTGTCTTCAGTCAGAGGCTTCTTCAGATCTGCTGTAAGACGGAGCACTACAGGAGATCCTTCCTGCCCACAGCCATCAGCATCTACAACGACTCTTTGAGGAAACACTCATAATATGAGCTACAACAACATTTAATTTCCCTTTGGGATTAATAAAGTATTTTTGAATTGAATTGAATAAAACAATATACTGATATCATTGGACATCTCACAGAGCTTTGCTCAATCCATCATCTGAAAATGTAAAGAGTATGGCACAACTGCAAACCAACCAGGACATGCCTGTCCACCAAAACTGACAGTCTAAGCAAGTAAAGCAAGAATCAGAGAAGCACAGAAGAGGCACGTGGTAACTCTGGTCACAAGGGACCCAAAATTAATTTGTTGGCCTCCAGGCAAAAGGTATGTGTAGCAAAAAACTAATACTGCACATCACCCTGAAAATACCATTCCCAGATTGAAACTTAGTGTTGGCAGCGTCATGCTGTGGGCATGCTTGTCTTTATAAGGGACAGGGAAGATGGATGGAGCTGACCACAGAGAAATCCTGGAAGAAAACATGTTGGAGGCTGCCAGACTTGAACCCAGAGGTTGACGTTCACCTTCCAGCAGGACAACAACCATAAAGCACAGCCAACAATGCCTTTGAATGGTTTAGATCCAAGCAAATTCCACTCTTAATCTGGGTCAGGACTTGGAATTTGATCACAACAGGTACTGTCCTTAATTTCAATGAGCTTCAGCTATTTTCCAAAGAAGAATGAGCAGAAATGTCAGTCTCTGGATGTGCAAAGCTAAGTGAGTCATACTTAAAAAGGTAGACAGCAGGGCATTTTCATCCAGAAGAGGCCAAAAGTACCCTGGTTCGAATCCCACAGCCTGCCACTCTGGGTCCCTGAGCAAGACCCTAAGCCCCTGAATGCTCCCTGGGCGCCGCTCATTGGCAGCCCACTGCTCCCTTTAGGGATGGTTAAATGCAGAGGATAATTTCTCCATTGTGAGATCAATAAAGTCTGAATTATTATTATTATTATTGAACATCTTTAAATGTCCCAGTGCCATATTTTAATTTAAAGATGTTTTTAAGGGTGATATTCAATTCGTTTAAATCACTGTTAACTCCTAACCTGGGCTAAATAGATTTCATTTTGCATGTCAAACGCTCTGCATTGCTCAATCGTGTCTCTCTTTGCAGGGTCTTCATTTTCATTTGCTCCATCTTCCCTCTTCAATAAATCTTTTCCTTTCTGCACAAGCTTCTCTCTCTTCCAGGTCTTCAAATCTCCTCCACTCGCACAAATTAATCTCCTCCCCTACCTTCCTAAATCTATGAAACACACTCCAACATACATTTATACAGAGTTGCACTTAGATACACACACAGTCCTCCAGGCAGCACCCACAAAGACCTTATATTAATAAATCTGGTGCTTTATTGGTGCTGAGTGTCTCTGGCAGAGAGAGAGGCAGAGAGACAGAGGAAGAAGAGGAGAGGGAAGGGAAGGGAAAGGGAGGAGGAACAGGACAGGAGACGCAGAGATCACCAGAAGGGGAGGAGGAGGAGGTGACCAAGTGACTTTAGTCATATCATTCTCGCAAGGAAGCAAAAACAAGAGACAGGAAAGATAAAGAGCAACCCAGCAACAACGGGAATTACATGCACGGTTTCTATTAAGAGTTGGCAACCATTAGCTCTGGGGTAATGTGCAGCACCAGAACCACACAAAAAGAGGGAAGGTGTTAAAAATGAAAGGTACAGTCCACCCACAATGTAACAACATTGTTTGGAGCATTATTAGGATCACCTGACACCTGGCTGAACCACTAGAGTGTTCTGAGTGGGCTGCGCTGGGAAACAAACTGCCTGAGGTGGGCTTTTGGTAATGACAGCAGCTAGCTTGGCTTAGTGGTCCAATCTCAGCCATCAGTCAGCTGTGACAGATTGGGGATATGAGCTAAGCAGCCGTTTAGCTTTGGTGTTTGCTTGGTGTGTGAGTGCACGGGTTTGTGTGGACAAGGAGGAGGAACATGGGGGTGGGGGGGATCAGGGCTGCTAGCTTTGCAGAGGCATCAATACACTCTCGACAGGCCATTTTCCTATGCCTATTCCCAGTTCTGGCTTGTTGCTGGGGCAACTACCGCCATTTTAACTTCCCTGGCTGCATCTGAAAGAATTTTGTAAAACGGCAATCTGAAACATTTGCCGAGTTCAAAGTACCTCCTGTTTTTAGTGCTAAACCTGTAGCACTGGGCATTCTGAGCTCAAAACAGAGGCAAACGTATTGATTCACAAATCAATTAGTAATTTTTTTCCCCTCAAAGGACAAAGACTTGAAAAAGATTTCTACGTGTTTTTTTTTTTCATACCCATGTCAATGCAGATATTTAGCCTTTTTTGCTGCATTTTAATAATTTGTCTACAGTTTTATACTTCAGCCCAACAGTTGGCAATAATGTACTGGCTTGCCAACTGTTCATTAAAAAAAACCAATACCAAAACAAACAGGAAATCAAAGTCCAACACCACAAAATTGTACGCCATCTCTGCTTAGTCTGAATCCCAAAGATCCAATGTTTTTCCAGTCATTGAATACACCACACCTTGACGCTGACAGCAACACTTCTCAGTGTGGAAGTTTTTGCTCAGTCACCTGTTTTCAGTATCAGTAAGGTGTTTAAAAATTAAATCAGACAGAAACTGTTTAAAGAGGAAACTTAATTACCTAAAACATGTCAAGACATGTAAGGTTCATTCTGACTGCAAGAGAGTGAGAGAGAGCAAGACTTCAGCAGATAAATGGAAAGCTAAATGGAGTATAGTGAAGTTGTTCTGTTTTATCTTTAGTTATGGATGTAGAAGAATGCAATGATGCCTTTGCTTTAAAAGTGTAAAATCCTACTTTACCGCAAAAGGTCCCCCACACACACAGTTAGACATCCCTTCAGTTACTAATATAATTAGTTAATGACTAGGTGGATGTCAAGAACAAAATTTTTTTTAACACAGTTCTTGTGTCTTCTTATAGTTCTTAAGGAACAGTCCGAATAGTCTAAAATTTGTACATTCAGCTGCATAAAAACAGGAGATCAGACATTGGCCATAATATTCTGAACAATGCATCTGCAGTTCATAGGTCATGTCTTGTTTGTCTGTTATGTCTACTGACATTTGAACGGGAACTTTATGAGTATGTACTGAGTGAATACAGTTTACAGTAAAGTAGACCTGGGCAACCTTTGCAGGCTGGTATAGATGAGAAAATCTAAATCTCTTATGCTTTTAGGTGGGGTGGACTGGAAAACCATGTAATGTGTAAAACAAAAAAAGCAAATCCAACACTGGCCTATCCCAAAATTTACTGCAATCTTTGCTCTTCTATGAAACGGCTTAAAGAAAGTAACTAGCTATTAAATTACCAGCAGCATCCACACATCAACTGCATCAGAAGGCGATAAAGACCAAGCAGTTCCCTTACCTGGCCATGAGGCTGCATGGTGCTGTAGGGCATGTTCTGGTTCAACACCTTCTGTTTCATAATCAGCATCCTCTTGTGCTCCTCCCCCAGGTGAGCTGTCTGTCCGGGAATTGGCCCCTGTGTCTGCCCTGGCCCCTGTCCACCACCCCCAGCGCCCCCCATGTAGGGCGCCATCATGGGGTTCTTGACCTGGCTGTTCCCTGCCATGGGAGGAGTCATCCTCTGACCCATGTGGTCCACCCCGCTGGCGCTGAAGTGACTCAGTGGTTTGGTGTTGTTGTATGACAGCATGGCAGCTGTTTGCTGCTGTTGTTGTGACTGTTTGGACAGAGCATTCTGGTTTATGCTGTTTGGCTGCTGCTGTCCCATCATGCCCATGGGGTTGTGAGGGAGGTAGTTGTTCATGGGGGCTTTCGGCCCATTGTTAGGGGCCATCCCAGCCACCAGAGGGCCCTGTGGTGCATTAAAGGCTTGCGGTGGGTACATCATGGGGCTATTGGGCTTGTCTTGATTAAAGGGACCAGAATTGTAGGGACTGGTTGGGGCACCCACAGGGGACCAGTTGGCTGCTTGTTTTTGCTGGTGCTGCTTTTGGTGCATTAGCTTGGCATGGTGAGCATGCTGCTGGGCCATTGCTTTTAGCTGCTCTGCTGGAGAAAGTTCAGGTGTGACTGGGCCCACAGGCTGACCTCCAGGGCCAGTCCCGCCTGTGCCACCCCCTGACCCCGTCTGATTAACTGGGCCTGGGTTCATCATGTATCCATTCCCAGGCCTGGAGACTGCTTGAGTCTGAGCTTGGGTTGGAGTCTGAGGGGAGCGTGCTACGCAGTTGTGCAATGGTGAACCTGATGGCATAGCAACAGCTGGAGACTGTTGCAGGGGTTGCTGAGGAGGGGTTCCATTGGCAGTGGTTGCAAACTGCGGACCGGATGATGATGGTCGCACCTGAGGGTAAGAGACAAAACAGAAAAAAACGGTGTAGTGACTTTAAACACAACACTAGAAGTCAATAAAAGAGAGATTAATCTTGCAAACTCTTATTTTGATTTACTTAATACAAAACACCAAATAAATGTTCAATTTTGATTTTATGGGTACACATTTACTGTGCCTTGTTCTTAAAATTGTTTGGTACCATCTTGTCTGGTCAAAAGCATTTATTTACCATAGTCTGTTAAAACCAGCAAAGCCAGAAGCACTGATCAGAAGAAAGAATGCAGGATCAATAAAATCCTGTTTATCTAAAAAATACTTATGACTAAGATTTTTGTTTCCACATTTCAGTTTGCATTATCTGTTTGATCTACAGCAAATATCAAATTAAAATAAACCCCCAATTAGTTTCAATTTAATTTCATGGGTCAGGCCTTAAAATAGGGAAGAAAAACTTCCTATGATCAGCAACGCATGATATTTTACATCATGTTTTATTTTTTGGCAAAGCACGAACCAAAAATTCCCCAGAAGAGCCCTAAAAATCAAAGCATGCACTCACTGCTGCCATATGAATTAAGAGGTTAAGTAGCATTCAGTTCCTGCTAATAACAAGCATGTATTAATTGATTATCAGCAGACATGACCACTTCTAATTATGTTGAGGTTTCAGCAGTCTGCAGATTTGAATCATGAAACTGTGTCCAAGCTGGCAGGGGCATCAGCAGTAATCTCAGAGAAAATAATGCTGCTGCTCATCAGTTTTGGAAATAATGCACAAAAACACTGTAAAAAAACAAATAGATATCAGAGAACACACACTTCATAGCAACTGTAAAGCATGGCAATGGAGAGTTCATGATATGGGCTCATTTTGAAGTTATTTCTTATTTGTATTTTTATTTGTTTTTATCTGCTGAATGAAAATACAGGTCCTTCTCAAAATATTAGCATATTGTGATAAAGTTCATTATTTTCCATAATGTCATGATGAAAATTTAACATTCATATATTTTAGATTCATTGCACACTAACTGAAATATTTCAGGTCTTTTATTGTCTTAATACGGATGATTTTGGCATACAGCTCATGAAAACCCAAAATTCCTATCTCACAAAATTTGCATATTTCATCCGACCAATAAAAGAAAAGTGTTTTTAATACAAAAAATGTCAACCTTCAAATAATCATGTACAGTTATGCACTCAATACTTGGTCGGGAATCCTTTGGCAGAAATGACTGCTTCAATGTGGCGTGGCATGGAGGCAATCAGCCTGTGGCACTGCTGAGGTCTTATGGAGGCCCAGGATGCTTCGATAGCGGCCTTTAGCTCATCCAGAGTGTTGGGTCTTGAGTCTCTCAACGTTCTCTTCACAATATCCCACAGATTCTCTATGGGGTTCAGGTCAGGAGAGTTGGCAGGCCAATTGAGCACAGTGATACCATGGTCAGTAAACCATTTACCAGTGGTTTTGGCACTGTGAGCAGGTGCCAGGTCGTGCTGAAAAATGAAATCTTCATCTCCATAAAGCTTTTCAGCAGATGGAAGCATGAAGTGCTCCAAAATCTCCTGATAGCTAGCTGCATTGACCCTGCCCTTGATAAAACACAGTGGACCAACACCAGCAGCTGACACGGCACCCCAGACCATCACTGACTGTGGGTACTTGACACTGGACTTCTGAAATTTTGGCATTTCCTTCTCCCCAGTCTTCCTCCAGACTCTGGCACCTTGATTTCCGAATGACATGCAGAATTTGCTTTCATCGGAAAAAAGTACTTTGGACCACTGAGCAACAGTCCAGTGCTGCTTCTCTGTAGCCCAGGTCAGGCGCTTCTGCCGCTGTTTCTGGTTCAAAAGTGGCTTGACCTGGGGAATGCGGCACCTGTAGCCCATTTCCTGCACACGCCTGTGCACGGTGGCTCTGGATGTTTCTACTCCAGACTCAGTCCACTGCTTCCGCAGGTCCCCCAAGGTCTGGAATCGGCCCTTCTCCACAATCTTCCTCAGGGTCCGGTCACCTCTTCTCGTTGTGCAGCGTTTTCTGCCACACTTTTTCCTTCCCACAGACTTCCCACTGAGGTGCCTTGATACTTTTAAAGGCCTCAGGAATCTTTTGCAAGTGTTTAGAGTTAACTGGTTGATTCAGATGATTAGGTTCATAGCTCGTTTAAAGACCCTTTTAATGATATGCTAATTTTGTGAGATAGGAATTTTGGGTTTTCATGAGCTGTATGTCAAAATCATCCGTATTAAGACAATAAAAGACCTGAAATATTTCAGTTAGTGTGCAATGAATCTAAAATATATGAATGTTAAATTTTCATCATTACATTATGGAAAATAATGAACTTTATCACAATATGCTAATATTTTGAGAAGGACCTGTAGTTCACAAAATCTAATGATTATTCTTGATAATGAAGCAATAAAACTTAGATTTTCTATCAGCTCTAAACTACACAAACATTTTCCAAAGCAAGAGTGTACTTCATTGTAACAGTAGTAATCAGAGTAATTTGTATCTCGTGGTGCATGAATTATACGTATACTAGATTACCTTTTTCAACTTGTTTGCGGAGTTCCATACATGGTTTGTGGCAAACTAGAACTGGGAGTTTTTATGGCTTTCTTTCAACAATGGCTTCATTTTCGTCACTCTTGCGTTAATGTCAGAATTGTGGAGTATACTAATTCTGGAGATGTCAACAAAGATCCTGAAACTAAACTCTTGCTGGCTGCTTCTCTGATTAAACTCCCCTGGCTTGCCCAGTCACTCCAGGTGAACAGCCAGGTCTTGGTATTTCTGCAGTTGTGCCACACACTTTTCATTTTCCAATGACAGACTAAACAGTGACCTGTCCCTGATCTCTGACCTGTGTGTTGTGTTCCTTGTCCTCCATGAAGCTGTTTGTACAGTAATGCTCTCTCTATATAGCCATATTTATACAGAGGTTAAATTACAGACGGACTCTTTATTAATTAGGTACATTTTGAAGGAAATTGTTTACATTCGATTTTCGAGTTTATCGGTGTTTCATAGATTTATCAAGGAGCTAAAGACATGGATGCCACCCATTTCAGATTTTTCTTTGTTAAAAGATTTTAAAACCTTGCATAAATGTCCTTTCACTTCACAATTTACATGCTACTTTGTGTTTGTCTGTCACAAGCAGTCCTGCTGACAGTCTTTATACTGACCTGTGGTGAACCAATAGGAACCTGTGGGACACCCTGTGGAGGAGGAGGCAAGGATGCCGTTGTTCCCGCTCCAACACCAGGTGTTGTACTCCCAGCTGCTTCTTGTGGGGCTTCAGTCTGACTGTTCACTGGCCTGCCAAACTCTGCCTCTTTCTTGTCCTCAAAGTCCTCGTTGAAGAGGTCATGCATGTCGTCCTCTGGCACAGTGTTGGCCAGCTCGTCAATCAGCTCCTGCCATTCCTGGTCATTGAGGTTGATGTCAGAGAACAGTTTATTCTGGTTAGAGAGGGACTGGGGTTCATTGGACTCCATCCCTCCCCCGTCGTCCAGCGGCTCTTGTTTAAGGTCCTTGAGGAGGCCAAAGCTGTCCTCCAAGTCAACAGAGCTGCTCAGCTTCATGTCCGATAGGTGGCTGCCACCGTTCTTCCCCAGATCGTCGGACGCTCTGCTCGTATGGGTGCCATTGCCATTTGTAGTGTTGCCGGTAGATGTGTTGGGCCCACTGAGAATAGGCTTAATGTCCATTTGATGATGAAGAGGAGAAATGGGTGGCAAGTTATTGTTATTATTGTTCTTAGGTAGGCCCGTTAGTGAGTCCAAACCGCCGGGGCCCTCTTTTAGAACCCGCTTGGCTGTTGGCGAGTAGCTGCCGCCATCACAGATGCCGTTCTGGTCACCATTCAGGGGTGATTGTGCGCTGTCCAGTTTTCTTTTCACACTCTCCTGGAGCTGTAAGAAACACAGAAAAACACATCAAAACTGAACTTCTAGTTACAAATCAATAAAACAACAAGCTCTTCTCTCCTAACACCAGGAATCATCATCAGAAGCAAAAACAAATGTGCAGTAAAGACAGACCAGTTGTATTTTCAAGGCGATAATGGCCACACCAGTGGCTTCTTACATGGAGACGTGCATGTGTTTAGAAACACAAGTTATAAACGGGAAGACCTGTTTTCAATAGACAGAACGGAAAGATCAAAGCAACAGCTGCACTCTCCCCAGCATTAACATCAGCCAATAGGCAAATGAGCTGAAATCTGCAGCCCGTTCTTAGCCTCACTGTGGGCAGCCACCGCACCGCTCTAGCTCCACTGTGTCACTGCCTCGGCCAGAGCACAGACTAGATAACAACGGGGTGCTAACAAACCCTGGCTGGCGGTTAAGGTAATCACTGTCATAGACCTGGAGGAGGGAGAAGAGGAGGCACAGACAAACAGTAAACAAAATCCAAGACATCAAAAGAGACAGCGGAGACAAAGTAAAGGGTTCACGCCAACACGAGAACTTTTGAAGAACTTTCCAGTTTGCCTTTATCAACAGATGTGCTCCCTTAAAAGACACCTTTCAAATGTTAAAATCCAGTTAGCTTAGTAGGCTTAGCCTTATTCTCTATTCCTTACCACAGAGGACCAATTCCTTACCACAGAGGACTTAATGAGCTAATTACCTGTATTAGAAAGATTGGATTAGAACCAGCTCTTACCAGTAAACTCCCAAGGATTATTAATGTCATTTGATTTGTTTTTCTGTGTTTGATTTTCTGTATCACTGTAAAGTTTTTCCTCATATACAGCGCTTTGAGTGCCTTGTTGCTGAAAAGCGCTATATAAATAAACTTGACTTGACACTGAGACGGGTGTTTAACAGCTCTGCTGATGACATTACTGATATATAGTATGGAGCGTAGGTCAAATCAAGAAGGTATTAAACAGAAATGTTGGCCTACTGAAAGTATGTCCACTACTGTATATGCACTAACTACTTGGTCGGGCCTCTTTTTACATGAGTTACTGCATCAATGCAGTGTGGACATATAGAAAATCCGTTTGCAACTCAGTTTAGGTATTAAGGAAGCCCAAGTTGCTTTATTAGCAGCCTTCTTCAGCTCATCTGTATTTTTGGCTCTGCTGTCTTATCTTCCGTTTGTTGTGCACCTTCTTCTTCCACTCTTTTTGCTTCCACTCAAATGTCCATTGATATGGTGCATTACAGTTCTGTGAACACTTCTTTAGCAATGACCGTTTGTAGGTTTGCTCTCCTCATGGAGGGTTAATGTGTCTGATGATTAACCATCAGCAGTTTTTCACGTAACTGTTTAGGCCATGGCAATATTTCTGTAATTGAAAATGTTTTTTTTATTATTACATAATATTCATTTTTTCTAATTAAATGTATTTAGGATTTTCTTTAGCTCTAAGCCATAACCCTTAAAATCAACAGGAAAAATGATTACACTATAATTTACTCCGTGTGTAAAAAGTATCTTCCACTATTTTACCTTCTGATTAGACCTTTTAATGATTTACAAATCTTTTGAGAAACACCTTTAGTTCAACCCGGAGAACCTTTATGGATCAGTGATGAAATCCCTTCAAATACCAAAGTTATCTTTGCTGTCCTAGTCATTTCATTTGCAAAGTAACAACTACAGACAGGTAAACAACAGGGAGAATCACAAACTTGAAGGGAAAGAAAATGGGGTAAATAAGATAAGACATGATAATCTGTGCATTTTCATGAACTTAGTGTCAGTTTTATTCTTAATGAAGTTGAAACAACAGATGCATCTAATATGATGGTAAGGTGGGCCAGTGAGGTAGGACCTTATCTGTAAGGGGTTCCCAGGGCAAGCAAATTAAAGCCAATGTTTGATTAAGAATAAATGTGTTGAGAGCATAAAAGTTAAATATGCCTCTGTTTCCAATTTCTCTAAGATATGGTTTTATTTCATTTTGGTTAGGGCTGCACCATATTCAGAAAACAATATATATTATTGGGATGACATGACCATTTGTGAACCACACCTATTCCTCACTCTACCTGTTTTCTATCTTCACGATTAGAGATGCACATAATATAGCACATATTTTGTCATCGCACTATCACTATACACAATAGCAATATCAGCCATGCATTCAGCCTCTATGCCAGTAATATATATTTTATGATGTTTGCTGTTCAGTTATCATTAGCAAACTATAAATAAGTTGTTTCAATGCCAAAACAGCAGATTTAGCCAGAATTAATAAAACCTCGTTGTAGAGATGGATATAATGCATGTTTTTTTTTCCAGTAGTTGGACAGACTACTCTGACACCTATGTTTGCTATGAATCCCAAGCAGAAAGACATTACCACAGTTTAGCTAACTGTTTTTTTTAAATCGCATGTCATATCATCATCATCATCATCACAACATTCACAAACATTATCGCATTCTCCACCGCCCTAATGCAGTGCAGCCCTACCCATGATGCCCCCACCACTTTCCAAAATCGTAAGGGTTTTGGTGCCCAAGATCTATAATCAGGTGAGGACAGTACAAATTCATTTACTTGGCCAAATGTATTATTTGCATGCAGAGCATAAATGCATGCCACTTGAAATATTATAGCCAACCAAATGTTGCATGGAGGTGATGATTTGCAATTGTGATATTAGAGACAGATCATGCGATGCAACAAAAAATTGTTGTGCAGCACTAATTTCTGCAATACTACATATTTTAAACTGATTAGCAGGACTACATATTAAAGTAAAAACTATATAATAAGCAGGAAAAACACAACAGGACACAAATTGATCCCTTCACTGAAAAGATACTCCATTACTCCTTTTAAACCCAGCACACACACACACACACACACAGATAAAAGCTGAATCCCACAAACACATACACATTGATAACAGCCACTCAAGTCGTATCCATCATGCTCATCTACATTTGAAATAGGCAGCTGTAAAACAAAAGCGCTCAGAAGCTGGAAAATATTTTGTAAAATTCACACTCTCAGCTGTGATATGTGAAAGAGTCAAACACACACACACAGAGACACAGGAAGGTCTTCTGATACATGTATGTGTGCAAATACACACTTAGCTTTTTGTTATTCAGATAGAACAGCAGACTGAATATATTCAGATCGTATTCTGAGGTGGACCCATTCAAGCTGGCAGAAACACACACATACACGCCATAAAAAAACTATCCCTTTTCTTGATTTTTATGGTTTTCTGAAAGTGAATGGGAGTGGAAGAGTGATGCAGTGCTGCTGGAGGTGGTTTTCTTCTCATGATCCGCCCATTGATTGGCCGTTAGCCTAATTATCTTTATGAAATGATAAACGCTTTTAGTATTGACAGGAAAAACTCCAGCCTGTGAGCCGTGGAGTGATTAATCAGCATCAATGTTACGTGAATTTAAAGCTGCAACTAATATCTTTGCATTGAAAGCCCCAACTTATAAATGAAGCCTTTTGAAAATAACGATTCCTGTAATGTCAACCTGGTATGTGTTCTCCTTTTCCTTTTGATAGAGGAAATACTGTTCAACAACCATTCCCCTGTTAAACTCATTAAAGGCTGTCCCAAAATGAAATTAACTTTCAGGTGGAAAATACAACACTGAAATTAGTATCTGATTTGAAGCTTCCATTTTAGCAGTTAAATGGTTAAACCAGCTTTCACCAAGCTGCAAATAGTATTTTGAAAACAATTGATGCAAATGAGCTTGTGAAAGATAACAGCTGCATGCTGAGATTTTTCTTTAGAACTTTATCCAAAGCAGACTTCAAACAATTTCCTTTCTTGCCATGTATTCCAGTGTAATAAAAAAATGCATGTTAAATTGGTCTAAACCTGACACAATAAAGCGGGATCAAAAAGGCAGAACTTACGGTGTTCATTGTAACAACTGTGTTAAAATGGGGTATGCTACCTTAGCCTTGACCTCCCCATCATGTTTTTGTTCTGGTATTTTTTCTATCTTTTAAGGATCAAGTGATAATGTGGCAACTGAATTTCAAATCATTTAGTGTGCCAAAGTGGTCAAATAGGATCAGACAGTAGGTCATGCCGTCAGTTTTAAGCATTGACCATGTCCAGCTGTATGAAGTGGTTGGATGCGTAGCTAGAGATTAACTAATGTGTTATTCATTGGTTTCTTGCTGTGATGTTTGGTCACAGTTGTGTAGATTCTGTAGCAGTAGATTACATGTACATTGTACATAGCATGAGAGTTGGGGTGCTCATGCAAGGGACATTTTTGGTCATGTCAAAATCTTCGGCCGCTTGGCTTACCTGGTGATCTAATTTTATATGATGCAGTGTCCCTGAGCTTTTGTATTTTAGCCACTAAACATGCAGATCATGTGTGGGCATTAAGGGCAGTTAACTTATTTCTTTGGGGTGGATGTCCTAGCCTTTATTATATGGGTCAACCCCCCAGCCCCCTGTAATTTGTGCTTGTGTGTATTGAAAAAACTGTATTGCAAAATGTAAACGTATGAATACAGCTAACATCTGTAATTTTTTTACCCTTATGAGGGAGGTCCAGCGTTAATTAGGGGGGGTCACCCCTATAATTCGAACTGATCTGTGCACACGTGTGGATTTCTGGCTTGAGCTTTTGTGCTGCCACTGAAAACACCTATTGACGCTATTCCTTGTCCTGCTGAACACAGGTGTGTGTGTGTGTGTGTGTGTTTCAGGTTTTCCCTAAATGCCAGTGAGTCACGTTGATAATAACAGGCTTGCCTTTCAAAGCCCACCTATAAAAACTCCCACAATTATCCAGGTGGTGTGAACCGCCGCACCCTCCCACACGGACGCATGCACACACACACACCCAACAACAAAACAACAACATTATCCATTTAACCTCACTGATATAATGCAGAATGCATCGACAGAAATGAAAAAAAGAGGATTGTTGTTTGTCTGTGTTAGTCAGTGTGACACAGCCGGAAGGAATACAACAGGATGAATGACAAAACTGTGAGCAACTACAATAAAAACCTTCTAATAAGGCACTGATTAATCATTTATTTCGTTTTGTGCAATAAAGCTACCTAATTAGATGTCAAAAAACAACTGTAAAACACCTGTCATGCCCCGCGTATGGGTGGAAACAATGTTTTTTTTTGTTAACAGTTCATTTAATGAAATATGTGAAGACAGAAAAAGATTTTTATATTTTGAGACAAAGAACTCTGAAGAAGTTTGTTGAAGCTGGACTGATTTAGCGAAGGTAGAGAGACACAGAGAGAAACAGAATGACAGCGAAAAGGACAAGAGGATGTAAAAGAGCAAAGACAGGAGCGATCGCTGCTTATCTTCCCCTCCTGCGCGTTTTCTTTGACACAAACACCTGCTGACTGCTCTTCTGCCTGCTAACCACGACGCACATCGAATGACGACGACACAGAGACAAAGGTGAAGCCGACAGACACACAGGGAGGAAGAGGGGATTTATTTGTCGGCAGATGGTCTGTTTTTCTGTGTTTTTTTTTCCATTCTGAGCGAAGGGGCAACCAGAACATGAAGATGAAGCAGAGGAGATGGGGAGCTTTGAGGGGGGGGTGAGGGGTGGGATGGGATAGGAGGCTTGATGGAGAGGCATATCGCGCCAAATGACAGCAGGGAGCAAACGATGAGAGGGTGATCAGAAAGCAGGAGCAGAGAGATGGAGGCACCTAGGTGCTGTTGTTATAGCAACCTGCTGCTCTGCTGCTTTGTGCGCTGCATTCTCCCTTCTTCCTCCATCTCCTCTTCCCCTCACTCGCTCACTCTCCCAACACCCCGCCTTCTCTTCTCTTCCTGCCCACCTCTCTGCCTTTGCTTTGCTCCCTCCAGCAGGTTGAGAATCACATCCAACACAAAACTCAACATTAAAAGAACACATCAGTGTTTTAATTAAAACAATCCTAATCAAAATCAAGGAGCAAGAGAAAGAAGAAACAGATGCTAGAGACAAAACAAACCGAGGATGCAAATTATTGCATTTAAACTCAAATGGGTTGTTCATCAACTGATCAAAAGTTAAACCCCATAGCCTTAACAAATCTGAATCTGTACAAAAAGGTTTCTTTCATGCCATTTTCTGACATTTACACACAAGACCTCCTGATACCAAAGGCAACTGCTTCCTGAACAAGGCAGGACTCTCTTGCAACACTCAATCACTGCAGAGGTTGAACTCAGTAAGAAATAAAACTTTTTTTAAATATCTTGAAAGGGTTGGAAGCAAAAAAAAAAAAAAAGGTAGCAGACCCCCACCCAAAAAAAGGATTTGACAAGACGTGAATAAAGATCGTTGGACCGTTGACCCAGAAGAAGGCTTTAACTGATGCTGACTGCAGCCCAATAACCAAAACAGCCTTCGAAGGCTATGGCTTAAACTTGTCCGTCTGGACTTTGCAAGGGAACATCGAAAATGTAACACTAAAAAGGTGGAAGAAACATTTAATTTAATTTCCCTTTGCGATTAGTAAAGTATTTTTGAATTGAATGGAAACGTTTATTTTCTACCAAGAAAAGAAAAATGATGCTGCAGTCCTGATGGCTTCCAATCTTACTGGCATGACAAGGAGATCCCACTGGGAAGGTTTTCTACACAGCACAGTGGAGGAGGTTCCATCGTGATCATTTAATGAAACAATGGAGCTTCAGGTTGTGCAGAGGCATCAAACTGCTACTGGCTATGTGGAGATGTTGCAGTACCATCCCTCTTGACTGATGGCCTTGGTCTTTGTGGAGGTGGTCTTTGTGGACAATACTGCTGGTCTTAACGCCCATCTGACAAAAAACTTCCTCTGGCAGAATAACATTCTTCTTTTGGACAATCCTGCAGTTCCCCTTAACTAAATTTAATAAAAGTCTTTGCGGTGGAAGGCAAGTTAGTTCCAGCCCATAGATGCCTTTCAGGAAGCCATCTTCAACACATGGAGCATATCCCACCAGCTAACTGAAAACACATCAAGCATTGCTGAACAAATCTTTCAAGTGATCAGCAAGAGCTGCAGGGCTACTTACTACACAGGCCTTTTGACACTTTCAGTCCTGTTTTGGGGTTTTTTGGGGCTATGGTTTTTAACTTTGGATCAGCGAAGTGAGCTGTCTTTGCTCCTGTATCTTCTTTCTGTATTCTGAAGCTTTACTTACAACCTGGTTTCGACCCATCACAGACAAATGCAACTGCTAGTAATTTTCTTTGGTCTTAAGAGTTTGATCAGCAGTGAAAAAAGTCAGCAGTCCTGCAAACTAAAGGTGTAGGTTTGTCGCAGATAAAGTCTATTTTAAAACCATATTAGAACAATAAAACTGAAACCGAGGGTAGAATAAAAAAAAGCCATTCTTGACAAGCATCAGAAACCCACAATAGTCCTGCGAGTAGGAGACAAAATAACAAGGCAGAAATCCAGTGTAAAGACCTTTCAACAAGAGAACAACTACTTAAACCTAGGTTTAGTCAAAATGTGTTCATATGCTGATGACACCAAAATTGTATTTAGCTTCTTTTTTTTTTTTACATTGAAAGAGGTGTAGTACAGTTCTTAACTGACTCTTTCAAAGTAAACAGTACAGAACCGATCAGTCGGTAAGAGATTTTATTTGTGAGGCACTTTACATTTCCAACAAAATCTCAAAGTGCTACAGTCAATAGAAAGTGAAAAACTACCAATAAAGACAGGAACATTAAAATGCAGATAAAATACACAAGTAACAGTCTTAAGGCCATTAAATGCAAAAGGAAAATAAAAACAGGACTAAGCTTTTGAAGGAGGCCATTAAAAACGTTGGGTAAAATGTAAGGTTTTAAGGCCTGTTTTAAAATGCATCGGGGTCTGTGGAGTTCTCAGATGTGGAGGCAAATTGTTCCACACCCGAGGGCCAGCACAGGAAAAAGCCCGATCTCCCCAGGTGCAGGATCCCAGGGTGAGAAGGTCTTTTAAAAAAGATTGCACCTTACCATGCAGGCACTGGACGGTAAGCAGAGAGATTTTGTAGATGATCCGAGCAGAGAAGGGAAGCCAGTAAAGAGAACTGAGAATGGGGATGAAATGTAATGTTTTCACACTCTCATCGGGATCCTGGAAGTGCAGTTCTGAACGTACTGTAATCTCTGTATATTCTTGACCGGAATCCCAATGAGAAGTGCCTTGCAATAGTCAAGATGTACCGAGAAATCTGGCTGGTGGCCAGAATCCTCTGATTTTTAGATTGACCGAGGGTGACCGGTGGCCAGCTGGTCAGAAACTCAAAAATTTGTTTCCCATCAGTTAATGCACCTTACGTAAGCTCAACCAGGTCGTGTTAATGACAACAACAAAGTTTCCAGTAGGGAGAAATTTTGTTTTTCCGTTTTAAATATAACAAATTACACTAACTTTGCATCTTTCAACGTTGGTCTCCACAAGCTCACCCAAAAGCAGTTCTTTTCTCAGGCCCTGCAAAGAGCTGGTGCCAAGATAGTGTCGTTTTATTGCTGCTACAGTTGGTGGTTTGTAACTGATAGATCTGCTTCAGGACATGGATCAGCAATGGGCAGAGTGTGCTGTATAGATAATAACCAGGATCTCTTTGTTCGGCCGATGGCTAGATAGTTCTAATCTTTCATGATCATATATGGTTATTTCACCTACCCCCAGTCTGAACCTACCATTAATAGACCTAATCATTTTTTCCAATGGTGTCTGATCGCCAAAAATTCGGGTTAAGATTTCAGCTGAAATTTTTACTTTAGAGTTCCCAAAACAAAAACAACATTTTGCTTTTTGTCATGTTCAGTGAACTAATGGCAAAATAAACAACAAAATCTTTCCAACTTTATTTGGCAGAAACATGGGTAAACTCAATCACAAGCAGCCAAATACACATTTCAGTCATCATTTAAATTTCCATTTGATTTTCCTGGTGTGTATGAGGATGTACAAAACTTTGTCTGTCTGTGTATTTGTTCCTGGTCTGGCCCAGTAGACCGTGAAATGAGTCAATTAGATCAAACAGGTTTTTATTAAGTAAATGTGCTCGCTGCCGTTCAAGTGACTGATTGAGGTGATGGGGCTCAAAGCTCCGGTTCATCACCACATTTTAACACCAATGACCTGTTCTGAGACGTTGGCGAGAAGAAGCCGCTCCAAGTTCATATTATGCCTTAAAATATATACCTGAATTTGTTTATTTTAAGCCTATTGAGAAAAAAGGAAGCTAGTTAAGAAAATTGTTCTTTGTTTGTTAGCTTTTTTATTTTTAAAAAGGGACCAGGTATTGTTTCAAATTTACTTTGCAATAAACTAATTTGAAGCCTTTTTGACACATGACAATATGATCTTATATGGGGACTGACTGGAAGGTGACTGGAAAAGGAATTAAAAATCCGGCGAGACCATCAGGGGTGTGTCCTTTACCTCAAGGATACTAGCTCAAGCTCACGTCAGCAGATATCCATCCTTCTGAAGTGTCCTTGAGCATGTCACTGAGACCAGAGATGATGAGGGCTTTCATGCAAACAGCCCTCACACACAGTCTGCATCTGGCATGAATGAAGTAGCACCTGTTGTTACAGCGAGGAAACTGGAGCAGGTTCTGAACCAGTTTAATTGGCTGAGTGAAGCTGGGGTCTTTGAACTTTCAGTGTGAAAGAAATACAGCCATCAATTGGTAGAACTGATTCATAGCAAAGGTTTTATTTGTTTTTAAACCACATAAAAATAACCTTCTTGTTTAAAATACACTGGAATAAGCAGTTGAGATTCTTGACTGTTTTAAGGTGTTTCTAGAGTGCGCCATAAGGGACAGTAAAAAGCTGCTCTAAAGCAGCGCTTCCTGATCCAGGTCCTCAGAACCTATGCTCCCAGTGTGTCTGGATCCTCCCTGACCAACACACCTGATTGGAATGACTGAATACCATCATCAAGTTCTACAGAACTCTGTCACCAAACCAGTCAAATCAGGTGAACTGAAGCAGGATATATTTATTATATGCAGGGCAGGGAATGCCCAGGATTAATAAAACTAATACAGTAGGACCAGTGCTTCCACCCGGGGTGGTGCTAGAGCTAGTTCTCAACTGGTTCTATAAATGAACCGATCTGAGTTTTTACAGCCAGCTAAGTGTCACACAATTATGTCACTAAAAATAATGTTTAATCCTCCTCCTGATGTTTACAGAGTTTTCAGGGTTAAAGCCCAGAGACAGATCAACTAGACAAAGCGTATTTATATGGTGATTCTGAGAGCTTCACCATTATTAATGGCTAATCTGTAGCATCTGTAGCAGGCTGACCAGCTTAAATTCTGTGACAGATAGTGGGAAGGTTCAACAGTAAACTCACGATATTCTACTGCTAATTAAACTTTCTATTAATCTTAATTCGGGTTTTTTACTTTTTTTGGACTTAACAAAACGAAAACACTGGGAAGCACCATGGCACAGTTGTCAGCACTTTTGCCTTGAAGCAAGAAGGTTCTGGGTTCTCTCTAGGGACTCCGGGTTCCTCTCACAGTCCAAATACTTGCATTTCTGTTAACTAGCTGCTCTAAATTGCCCTTACGAGCGATTGTACGTGCATGGTTGTTTATGAACTGGCAACCAGGGTGTACCCGCCTCTGTAACAGCTGTAAATAGGCACTGGGACACCTAAACATTTTTACTCGGGTCCACATGAGACTACCTGCTAAGCACAAGAACCAGTTTAGCACTGGGAGAATAGATCCTTTTAGGGTGGCAATATTCATTTGATTGCAGTGTGCAATTTGCACCACTAGATGACACCACATTCGGCACGGTGGACCTTTAATGGGATTCTTCCATGATTTAGTATTTTTGTCTGTAATCACTGAAAACCCTGACCCTGTAGACAATTAGTCAAGAAATCAGATGCTCCATCTAAACTAGAACACATGATCATGCCTTAATAATGTGTATTACATGGCTATTCAATTATGAACTGTTAAGAGTTAAAAAGTTTCAAAACACTATTAAAGACTCACCAGTTTTCACTGCTATTTAATTGTAGTACAGTTAGAGAGGGTGCCCCAAATACAGAGCCTATAACCTCTGTATTTGATGCAGCCGTCGGGAGTTCGATTCCTGACCTTGTGACCTTTGCTGTATGTCTTGCTGTCTGAATCCTGTGAATAAACTACCATACCAAGTAAATAAACTACCATCCACATTCAAAAAGAATACAAAAAACAACTGAAAACACTGGGAAGAAACAGCAAAAACATCTCATATTCTCATATCAGTTAAAAACTTAAACCAGTTATATGTGGAAAATTGGGGATTGATCATGTTATCAAACACAAAATGCCCACAGTTGTGCTATGTTTAATTAATGACATCCTCACAATTATTATCATTATTATTATTATTATTATTGTTGTGGTTGGACTACAAAGACTTTCTTCCGGAACATCAACCGTTTTTTCCGGCTTTTCCTGCCACCAGATCTCTGAAAAGCTGAGTGGAGGGTGCGTGGAAAGAACACTAAAACAAAGCGTCTGCTTGAGTGAAGGACAGAAAACTCCAGAGTGACAAGAGGAAGGTGCAAACAAAGAAACATTTGGCTGCCGTCCCAGAGAAGGGTGTACGTACGTGTGAGAAAGCGCCTGCCAGTCTGCCTCCTGTACACAAGGGGCCTGTACATGCCTGATTTGAACACACACACACACAGATCTAATCACAGAACAATGATCCTTTTACATTATATTTTCACTATTTATTTGTTTGAGCGTCTGGAAAAAGCCAATACAAAAGCTATGTGCATCAACTAACTTGTGGTGGTGTTTGTGCTTTGTGGAGGTGATACAGATATACAGCAGAGCTTGGAAAACAACGATCTCCACACTTATTGAATCAAACACACACTGATAAACAGTCTTTGTTGCACTTTTGTAATGCCGTGTTTGTGTGCGTACATGTGGGCAAAACGAGAGAAGAGTGTATGTCATCAGCAGTTTTAAACCTGCTGACCTGACATAAAAAAAGCTAGTGGAGAGAAGACCATCACTCTCCCAATGCAGACCCCCCTCCCTCCCATCGCCAACCCCTTGACTCAATAACTTTAATATGTTTGTGTTGGGGGGGGGAAGAGAAACAGAAACACAGGGAAGGATGAGGAGCGGAGTGTGCTACCAGTCGCTTTTACAAACCATTAGCGTTTAAAGCATAACTAATTATCTCCGCTGTGTTGAGGACTGTGCGTGCTCCTGCCGGTCGGGGCAAGCATTTGTCTGCGTGTGCGATAAAGTAAGAAAGAGGGTGAGCAGGGAGAAGACGAGGGGATGAAAGAAGGGGAAACACTGAGTGTGTGTGTGTGATTGCATGTGTGTGTGTGGTTCCTGGCTCAGCAGCTCCTCTCTATTTATAGAGCTGCAGCAGCTCCTTCCTGTTTCTGGAGCTGCACCATCACGCTGGGAGGGGGTGGAGTTTGAGGGGAGGGGGAGGAAGTGTGAGAGGGTGTGTGGGAGTGGAGACTGGTCTTGAGTCTTTGGTAAATCAACAGATCCACCCCCTCTCTTTTCTCTCGCTCTCCGATCACTCCCTCTCTTCTTCCTCCCCCTCCCTCAGCCAACAGCACACCAAAGAGGCAGAGACAGCAAGAGGAGAAGACTAAACAGCATAATTAGGGGGATTTTCTTTTACATTTGATGGTGAAATTAGAAAATGTGGCTTCATGCTGAGTTACTGATTCTGCAAAAAAAAAAAAAAAAAAGAATAAAAACAATGAAGCTGTTATTAAAAGGGACAGTTCTGATTTTTGTTATTCTGAAGAGGGGTTTCTGAGGGGATGTTATGAGCAATCACTGCAGCAAAGTAACCTCAGTTTCCTCCTACACGTCATTTTTAAACCTTTATGCCAATGGCACTTTTGCATTAGATATTTAGTCACACAGAAGTTGTTATACATGTCATAGTGCATGAAATACAGATGTTGACACGTCAGTAGGCGTCTAAAACAAAAAAATTGTATTCAACTTCCTGGGTTCCTACTCATTTTTAATTGTAAAATCCCAAACCTGTCTTCAAATGCTAATATCTAGAGTTCTCAATGCATTTTATTCCGTTTATAAATTATAAATCCAGAAGTTTGAATTGAACTAAACTAGAGACTGAAGTGAAGGAAGACTGAACTGAACTGAAGATTGAACTGTATTTAATACAGTGCAATGAGTTGGATGGAGGAATAGATACAACAATTAGACACAATTAGGACAGGGACTAAAAATATGAATTATTAGCTTATGTTTTTCAATGTATTAGTTTAAAGCTGCCTTGTGCAACAACCCGTTTTCCTATGTTTTGAAACACGTTGAAGAAAAAAGATCAAGCTGCTGTATGGACACATATCTACTAAAATTGGCCATGCAAGATATGGTACATATACATGAAAAAGGGTTGACTCAAACAGCTTGGAACATTTTTGATTTTTTTAAGGAGAACAATAATCAACATTTAATGTGATTTTATCTTTGATTCGACAAAGTGAGATATCCAACTGTTTATAAATGCCTTACATAACCCCAATTCACAAAACCAAGGTACCCCTCGATTTGACAAGGTAAGGAAAATGCTTTTGAAAATGGTCAAAGATGTAAACTAGGAAGAAAACGAGTGAAAAAGAAAGATCCAAAGATACATTTGGAAAACCCTTTAATCCTGGAGTGATGCTGCTCTCTTAGACTACAGTGAAAAATTTGCTGGTGTTTCTCTTTAGCAGAGCACTGTTGATGAAGGGAGTGAGACCATTCAAAACACGTCAACATCTGTACAAAACTGTTAATGATGTATGTAAAGTAGTCAATGGTGTGGTAGGGAACGGTTTAGTGGAATCTGGTGTTTACCTGCTGAACTCAACCCAATTTGGAAGAAAACCTAATTCTATACGGCTGTTTCTCAAAACTCTTCCAAGAAGTCACAAAATAACTCAGATTAACGTCTAAAACACAGCCGGCCTCATTTTCCTCAGTAAAGGTCAGTATTCGGGATACAATAATAAAGTAAGAGACAGGGCAAAAATAGCATCCATGGGTGATTTCCCAAGCCAAAACCGCTGCTAACCAAAAAAAAAAAATAAACACAAAGGCCTACATGATCTTGATAACCCCCAAGACTTTCAGGGAAATATTCTGTGGACTGATGAGACAACAGTGGAACTTCTTGGATTGTTCTTGGATCCAGTTACATTCGGGGTAAAACTAACTAACATGGAGTTCCACTAAAATAACATCATAAAACATTTTGGTGATAGTGTGATGGTTTGGGGCAGCTTTGCTGCTTCAGGACCTAGATGACTTTCCATAATTGATGGAGTCATAAATTCTTCAGAAAGTGTCCGCCAATCAGTTTGAGACTTTAAGCAGAAAGCATGATCTGAAGAACACCAGCAAGACCAACAATGAAAAGGTAAAAATAAAAATCAAGGTTTTGAGTGGCTTAGTTAAAGCACATACTTAAATATGACCAAGATGCAGTTGCATGACCTTAAACAAGAATTTCATGCTCACAGATCAATGTGGCTGAATTCGGCAAAAAGAGTGGGTCAAAATTCCTCCACAACACCACAAAAGTCGCTTTGCCAGTAATCTCCAAAGCTTGAACAACACATCTAGTTATTAGGTTTAGGAGGTATTTTTTCCCCTCATGGAACCAAGTTGGTTTGGACAGCTTGGTTCCTCTGAAACATGAAATTGTCATTTGAATTGTGATAAAAAAGCTAAAACAGCAGGAATCTGTAATAGGTCAAATACTTTTTCACAGCACTGTTTTTAAGCAGCATATCCAAATCTACTGCAAGCAAGTAGCTGGAGACAACACTGTCCCCGAGTATTGGCTTGACTTTTTATTAAATTAACCTGTAGCTATCTCACCCTGACCTAAACAGACTAACATGACTTACCTGAAATAAAATCTTACCATTCTTTAACTCTGTGTCTCCTAATTCAAACATTTGTCTAAATAAAAGTTACCCTTCCCAGATTTAACAAGATAGATTTATTTTAAAAACAGTGCAATTAGTTTTCAAACCTTTGACTACATCAAAGTAAAATACAATTATTTCGAATGCTTCGAGCCATTATTCTGATGCCGTTCCTCGTTTCTTGGCCAGATGGTGTGCAGATTTTGTTGTGCATATGTGCAGGAGAAAAAGACAGTGGAAAGACTGCATCCAACACCTGTCCTCAGGAACAACTGAAAGCAGGTGTGAGACTCTGAGGCATGGTGATATTAAGTTCTTCTGTAACTCCTCAGGTAGGGCCCCTCTGAATGGCTTGGTTACGTGAGAGTGCCATTGGCTGAACCAAGTCGGCTTCTGCCACCGTTAGAGCCGGTTATGAGGGCAGACTGGTGCATATACAGATTTATGGATGCTCTCATGGCAGGAAGCGCCCCCCCACCCAATTTTCACTCTCTGCAGACTTGCCTCATAGCCAAGCGGGGAAGAGTGAGAGTGCAGAGACTACAGAGAGGCAGACAGGCTGCTATGGTAACAGATCACTGTGGCAGCGAGCGGCGAGGCCCTGGTGGCTACTTGGCAGCGATGGCCGAATCTCACTGGCTGCTTACACACATCAGGGTGGATGAGTGTGTGTTAAGGGCCAGTGGGAATGTTTTTGTGCGAGTGTGTGTGTGCTGACCAGAGGACATGCTGAGGCTTTCTGAGAGTAACGAACCCGCGTGCGATCCAGATGTCCTTATAGTCATGCAGATCAATGACCGCTGGTCATGGAGTCTTCACACTGAAAATTTACCGCTACTGCAAAATTTTGAGGTTAAACCTTTTTAAACTTTACATAAGTTTTACTTTTTGAACTGAATTACTAAAATAAATGAGCTTTTCAGTGATCATAACTTACCGAGTTGCACCAGTGAGTCCAACATATCTTTTGCTCAGACAAAAACATTCAAAATACACTTCATGTGTATTTGACATTAAAGTTAATTAAGAAATCTGTGAATTCTGATTATTTGGCAACAAGCTTACATTTATATCAGATTTCTTTGTGTTTCAGGTACAAATATATTTTATTCTAATATTTATTTTAGTTTTTTATGAACCCTTCTAGGGACAAACAATGAAAAGGGGCATCATCTTTAATTGAGATCTGTTTCATTGATGTATTTATTATCTGTTGCCAATAAAGAAAATTATTATTAGGATGATGTTGATACATCTCTAATGAAACACCAGCAGGATGTTGTTTAAATAAAACGTCATTCCTTCCCCGTCTTCCTGCCTGTCTTCTCTGGCTCCTTTCTGTCGTTTTGCTGTATGCATATCTAGGTCACGCAATAGTAGACTGCTGTTTTTCTCCCCTCGTTGCTGTGATTCTCTGACTGTGTGTGCACATGTATTTACACAGTCTAAACACACATCTCCGCTAGATCTGGAAGGAACAAAGTTCAATCCGCTGTGTGCATGCAAGATCCAAGTGCGAGCACAAGTACACAAACAAGCACACATGTTAACTGAGTAAGACCGAGATAACTGAGGTCTTTCAAGATGTGGAGGAGGTGTAACATGTGTCCGTGCTACCGAGATGATCTCAGTTTGTCTATTCCAACACGTTGCAGATGTAGTGACAATTCAGACTGAGAGCTGCTAACCAACGATGTTAGACGGAAGACCCCTAAACCTTACCTGAAAGCCCTCAATGTGTAATATGCGAGGGAGCATCGTCAGGGTGGACTGATACGTCTGTTTGCAAAAGCTAACGTCATCGGAAACCTCGAGGAGACATTACTCCTCATCTCTGTCAATAGTGTAAACACCACCAAAACAAAACAGCAGCCGCATGTCTGGAAACACTTGCAACCAAACCTGGTCTAATTGATAGCATGAGCAAGATGAATGATGAATGTCTTTTTACTTCAAGGTTTTATATTTCTTTTAATGTGTCTTTTGACGTGTTCTCTGGTTGGAAAAAAATTATCTGTAGGTCGGAGAAATCCCACATTTTAGTATCTCAGTACCTTTTTTCAGCTCTAAACGGTAATGTTTTACACATATACAGTAACTATGGTCATTATGATGTTCAAACAATTTACTTTTAGACCACAAGCCATGTCTCCAAAAGTAAGTTCTTTGTCCCTGAGGGCATTTCCTGACTGTAAGCTGGCTTTTGTTTTTACATTGCCTGTAGAGTAATGGCTTCTTCCTCACTGAACAGTGTTCGTTAGAGACATACTAATTGTAGTATATGTAAACTTCCAAATTAGAAGAAAGTAAAAATCTGTCACTATTATCATTAGCAATTAGAAATAATTTTGGTAATTCTAACTGAACTAAAACAAGACACGGTTTGTCTGAGAAAGGTATTTTTATGCACTGCATGTGCCAACTTGCAGGCAAGTTTAATCACCTGTTGCCTTCAAACTGTACACCTACCAATATAAAAATGATACATTATAAGTAAAGCTGCTCAATACATTAAAGAAATATGATCCCCACCAAATGACAGAAATGTGTGATACCAATGTCACAAAGTCTAAGTTGAACTGGAATAAGCAGTAGAACACGACCCCCTCCCCCAGACTGGGTTTGGCTCTACAAGCCAAACAAGAGAGCCACACGAAAAGATGTGTTAAAAAAGTAACTTGCATAAGTAATAAATATTGTTAATTTTACTGATAAAGACTTGTCTACTCCCACACATGCGGTATTCCACACTGAATTTACAAAATATAGTTTTGATTTGCTGCTTCCAGCTAATAAAGTGTTTGACCTGGATTTTTGACTTTTTGGATTTTTTTCCAACTAGGCGAGGGTCGGTTATCGGTATCAAATGATGCAGACGTTTTAAAAAGTTGGGTTTAGCACCAAATAATAATAAAAAAAAAAACATCACACCATTTTTATGGTTAAAAAGTCCCTTTTGATGGTAGCTAAAGCAATGGAGTTATGCGTGTTTTCTCCAGCTGTATGGAGCAGTGCTTCCCTTCCCCCAACTGATGCTGTGCACGGCCAGTCAGCTGGCTGAAAGAGGGCATCTATACTTTTCCCTTGATTACAAGAAAGACAAATTTGGCTGTTTGCAAATATTTCGCAATATTTGCAATATTTTCCAAATGCAAATTAAACACTCTTTTCTTCTGTTCTGACTTTTTCTAGCATCCTAAACTCGTCACCAATCACTCCAAAGTCCCCCGTCACTTCCTCAGTGAGCTCCACACCTGTTTCCAGCAGCAATCCTCTCACTACATCTCCATCCATCCATCCATCCCACCCTGGGTAAAAAATCATCTCATCTGAGCAGGGCAGGCAGACCCCTCATTACCCCAGCATGCAGGTATTGATCCACTACCCCAGAGTGTAAGTGTTATTTTAAGATGCTCAGACCTGTAATCAGCATGTTAATGATAGTCATCGCTGGAGTGAGTGGCTCTGTGTTTTTTCCAGGCCTGTGGGGACCAGCAAGAGGGTGGCAGCCTGAGCAAATACACACACGCAGGTGTGGAGGCTTGGTGGGCCCGTACTCTAATGAAGGTGGGAGCTTCAGAGTGGTTCACCGGGTCAAACCCCACCGCCCCGAAGAGAAATATTTCCTGTTAACTTGGAGCAGCTGGAGTTCATGTGGCTCTTTCTGTACACAAAACATGCATGTACGAGGAATCTGTTGCCATATCCAAGTGAAGGTGATTAACTCCAGGAGCCCTTCACATCACTTGATACAAACATGAGTGTTTGTGCCGGTTGGGCTTCACTCAGTCTGGATAAATAGCTTCAGCATCCCCTCCAAATGTGGCAATTTCACATTCTTATCAACATGAGGTAAAACTGCTGCGTCTATGTGCACACACACGCAGACAGGTCAAACAAAAGGAGCAGATACAATTCATCTTATAATATTAAAAGGTACTGCAGGCCCATACCATCCCTCCAAAAAGACACACACACACTCGCACAGCTGTGCCAGTATGGATAAGCCCTATTCCGCAGAGTTGAGGAAGATGCATTTCAGAGGTAAATGACATCATTACCATATAAATGACTTCCAGCAAAATACAGCTGCTAATGTGACACAAACACATATACACACACACACATATATACATATATAGATATATATATATTGGTTACACACATTTTCATTGCATCAGACTTCCACACAGTGCATGCACTCAACACAAAACAGGCTAACCTCACACATGGGAAACTGCAGTATCCTCATTGTACTCTGATTGGGTTAAAGCTGAAGGATGGGAGCAGAGGTGGCTGGAAAACAACTCACAACAAACACAGCGACAGGAGGTGAAAGGCCAAATTAGATAACACTTTAAGGAATTAGTGTCTTGTCCAATGCTCACTGATCAGAAAAGATGTGTGCTTATGTATGTAAAGGCTGTGAATAAGACCTGTTATGAGCTGCAAAAGGATTGCCACTAGGATGAAGGTTCATCTTTATGATGGACTAGGTCTGTAAACATACAGCCAAATCTACAATAGAATAGTTTGTGTTCGGATGGCCTAATCCAAGCCCAAACTACTCCATTGTACAGCACCTATTATTCCATTAATTGCCTTAAAGTGAGTGTTTCTGTGTCAAAACAGTATTCAGGTTGTTCCTGTACTTCAAGACACTCCATGCCTAAGACATGGTGTTGTGACTCTACATGTTTATTGTGTGACAGAAGGGAAACAATGGCTTAAACTAGGACAAACTGATTAATTTTACATACTGTAGATTTCACAAAACCTTAACTAAGTGTCTGACAAATATATTGACAGTGTATTTTAGAGGGATTTTATGTGGTGGACCAACACAAAGTATTGCATAATGGTGAAGTAGAAGTCTTCAGCCTCTCTGAGTCAATACTTAATCTTTTGCTGCAATTACAACAGCTTCTGGGGTATGTTCCTACCTGCTTTGCACATCTCGAGACTGAATTGTTTTGTACATGTTTCTTTAGAAAATGTTTCAAATTCAGTCACATTAGATCGAAAGCATCTGAAGTCACAGATTTTTAATTTGATTTAAGTTTTGGCTTTGGTTGCCATTAATGTGAAATGGCAACCAAATATAGTTGTGGTCGAAAACATACAGCCAAAGCTACAATGGAGTAGTTTGGGATTGGACTAGGCCATCTGAACACAAACTATTCCATTGTAGATTTAGCTGTATGTTTACAGACCTAGTCCATCATGAACATGAACCTTCATCCTAGTGGCAATCCTTTTGCAGCTCATAACAGGTCTTATTCAAGTACTGTCTTGTATTTAGCTCTATCCTTGTTTCCATCAACTCTGACCAACCTCTGTGTACCTGCCGAAGAACAACATCCCCAGATGGGACTATTCAAGGTGATGTTCAGAATCGGTTTTCCACCACACGTAAACATTTCAATTTGGGCTCATCTGACCAGGGCACCCTCTTCAACATGGTTGCCATTTGCCATTTCACATAAGGTTGCAACAGATGGGTTGCCATGCTCTCAGTTTTCAAATGTTGGGTGGAAAAGCGCCATGAAATGTTTAACGCTTGAGATATTGTTTTATAACCAAAGCCTGTAAACTTTGCAATAAAATACGTTGTGCTTACAGCACAGTAAATGACTGTGGACAGGTCAGCGGGGACCAGATGACTGTGCAAGGCACATCAGATGAAGTTGCAGAGACAATGAAACTAATTTTACTGAGATTATCTATCTGTTTGCAGCATGGTGACAGTCCTCATCTTATACTGTCATATCATGCTCTGGTGAGATCTACATTGTGTTTGTGTGTGAAGACGAGCGTTGCTCCTGTACGCAGATATCGCTTCTGTGTATGTGTGTGTGTGTTCTTGGAGGTTGAGCGGCTTAGTGCCACAGTAAGCTCAGGTGGGAACACTGCTACATCTTTGGAGACAGACGGTGTGCAGCGATCATATAAATCTCGTGCCAAAGACACTCTTTCAAGCAGGAAAGACAAGAGGTGGCATGTAGGCAACGCTGACTGCTGCAAAGCTGTGATGGCCATTATTGTCCTTAAGATGAGGGTGGGCTTTTATCTGCTCTCTGGGCTTACAAAAAGGGGAAAAAAGAGGGGTGGGGAGAATTAAAGGGAGAGAGAGCACAGCCTGCCTGCAGCTCGCTTTTCAACATCTAAATGACTGCATCGTCCTCCCTCCTCCTTGTTCTCCTCCCCTCCCTCCTTATATGAGGTTCTGCCTCTTTCTCCTCCTCCTCACACTTGCTCTCTCTCCTGCCTCCAGGCCAAAAACATCCGTATGTCACGCACATGCTCTTAACACACACACCACCAACACAGAGGAGCACCAGTGATGGGCTTTGTCTGACAAAGCTGGTTCTGAGGTCCACAGGAAGCATCTATGCACAAACTGAAGTGTTATGTGTCCGTCTGCACATGCCTGACCGTCCTTTGCTGGTACTGTCGCCTCTGAACACCGTCACGTATTCATGTGAGCGAGCTTTCGAGCAGGAGTCTCCCTGTGTGTGTCACTGTGGACGAGTGTGCTTCAGGTTGCTTGTCATTCTGCAGTGTCTGTGTTCGCCTTGTCAGACGAGCTGCAGGTGTTATAATGCAAGCGAAAAACAGAGGAAATTATTAATTATTTTAGCTTCTATTAGGAGGAACGCACCAACCAGATACCCCTAGAGACATGTCATCAACGCCTCTTATTGTTCTCCAGCTTACACGCCGCTCTCCTCCTCCTACCTCGCCTCCCCCTCCTCTTTCCTGATCACATGTACCATTTCTCTCCTCCTCTCCTGTGTCCTCACTCGTTCTGGCTGTGACAAGCACAACTAGCCTTGTTATACCCCAAATTTTCTCACTGGATATTTTTGCTTCACTGCATCTTCTTTAACAATTTGTTTCTGTTACTAACCCATCTTCTACCTCTGGTCTTGTTCACCTCGCTTATTTCACCTCCTTATTTCCTCACTTTTCATCCACGCCTGCAGGCTCATCCCTCCCTTCTATTTTACTCTACTAGTACTTCCTCTCCGATGTCTTTTGTCATGTTCACCCACACAGATTTTCTTATTTTTGTGACTTTGGGAGACGTGGAACCTGCCAGCCTACCTCGGCATTTATCCCTCGCTCAGTCGCAGCAACTATGACCCGCCCACAGCCCATTGGATTAGCCAATGAGAATGGAGGATGCCACTTCCTCATTTCGAAATGCAGGTGGTTTAAAGAGCCACTGGATAATTACACAAGAAGATGAAAACAGACTGAAAAGAGACAGAGTAAAAAGAAAATCTTGGCTTAGACCAAAAACGATTAAACTATAAAACAGCTGTTGCTATACATAAATCAGAATTGGGTTAATTAAACTTTTTTCCAAAGCCCATTGTCTGACCAGTTTACCTACCTAGTGGGAGACTGTAGCGATATACAGGTCCTTCTCAAAATATTAGCATATTGTGATAAAGTTCATTATTTACCATAATGTAATGATGAAAATGTAACATTCATATATTTTAGATTCATTGCACACCAACTGAAATATTTCACGTCTTTTATTGTCTTAATACGGATGATTTTGGCATACAGCTCATGAAAACCCAAAATTCGTATCTCACAAAATTAGCATATAATTAAAAGGGTCTCTAAACGAGCTATGAACCTAATCATCTGAATCAACGAGTTAACTCTAAACACCTGCAAAAGATTCCTGAGGCCTTTAAAACTCCCAGCCTGGTTCATCATTCAAAACCCCAATCATGGGTAAGACTGCCGACCTGACTGCTGTCCAGAAGGCCACTATTGACACCCTCAAGCAAGAGGGTAAGACACAGAAAGAGATTTCTGAACGAATAGGCTGTTCCCAGAGTGCTGTATCAAGGCACCTCAGTGGGAAGTCTGTGGGAAGGAAAAAGTGTTGCAGAAAACGCTGCACAACGAGAAGAGGTGACCGGACCCTGAGGAAGATTGTGGAGAAGGGCCGATTCCAGACCTTGGGGGACCTGCGGAAGCAGTGGACTGAATCTGGAGTAGAAACATCCAGAGCCACCGTGCACAGGCGTGTGCAGGAAATGGGCTACAGGTGCCGCATTCCCCAGGTCAAGCCACTTTTGAACCAGAAACAGCGGCAGAAGCGCCTGACCTGGGCTACAGAGAAGCAGCACTAGACTGTTGCTCAGTGGTCCAAAGTACTTTTTTCGGATGAAAGCAAATTCTGCATGTCATTCGGAAATCAAGGTGCCAGAGTCTGGAGGAAGACTGGGGAGAAGGAAATGCCAAAATGCCAGAAGTCCAGTGTCAAGTACCCACAGTCAGTGATGGTCTGGGGTGCCGTGTCAGCTGCTGGTGTTGGTCCACTGTGTTTTATCAAGGGCAGGGTCAATGCAGCTAGCTATCAGGAGATTTTGGAGCACTTCATGCTTCCATCTGCTGAAAAGCTTTATGGAGATGAAGATTTCATTTTTCAGCACGACCTGGCACCTGCTCACAGTGCCAAAACCACTGGTGAATGGTTTACTGACCATGGTATCACTGTGCTCAATTGGCCTGCCAACTCTCCTGACCTGAACCCCATAGAGAATCTGTGGGATATTGTGAAGAGAACGTTGAGAGACTCAAGACCCAACACTCTGGATGAGCTAAAGGCCGCTATCGAAGCATCCTGGGCCTCCATAAGACCTTAGCAGTGCCACAGGCTGATTTCCTCCATGCCACGCCGCAATGAAGCAGTCATTTCTGCAAAAGGATTCCCGACCAAGTATTGAGTGCATTAATGTACATGATTATTTGAAGGTTGACGTTTTTTGTATTAAAAACACTTTTCTTTTATTGGTCGGATGAAATATGCTAATTTTGTGAGATAGGAATTTTGGGTTTTCATGAGCTGTATGCCAAAATCATCTGTATTAAGACAATAAAAGACTTGAAATATTTCAGTTAGTGTGCAATGAATCTAAAATATATGAATGTTAAATTTTCATCATGACATTATGGAAAATAATGAACTTTATCACAATATGCTAATATGTTTGAGAAGGACCTGTACAGCATTTGCTTCAGCCTTGCAATCCTGATGCCAAGGATGTTCACAAGTCCTTTTTTATAAGTTAAAGTCTGAATTTTCCAATGACTGGAATGAACATTTCCTCATTGGTTGTAGGCCTTCTAGTCTATGTGAGGAAATGAAAGGAACTTGTGTCATTTCATTGCATTAATTAGACTGGAAATGGGCAGGGAGAGAAGGGAGAAGACAAACAAAAAAGTTCCCAAGGTTAAGAATCGAACCCTGGGCAACTGCGCTGAGGACCAATATCCCTTGTTTAGGAGGCACCTGCTCTAATTCTACACCATGCAGCAGCAACAGAAATGTTTTGTAGAATACACAAAGGAGCTTTAAATTCTGATTTCATCTATAAGGGGGAAAAGCTGTCCAAACCAACCTCACCCTATGTGGAAAAGTAATTGGCCGTAAATAACTGGAGCCATTCAAAGGTGGTCTTGCTCCTTCATGCTGCACTTAAGTTTAAGGTAAACTGATGGCGTGACATCCTCCTTCAGGATTTGTCTGATACACAGCACACTCTTATCGGGCAGTAGCGTTTTTCTCAACCTTGGAGTTATTCACTGGATGCATGAAAGTGCTGCTTTTTATATCTTGTAGCCTACTTCGTGTTGTTAAACTGGTTCTATTGAAGGGATTTTGTTTATTCTACTAAATTAGGTAGTAATCATGGTTGTGTGTGGCTAGAGATATTAAACCAAACTTCCCAAAAAAAAGTTGGTAATCACAGTTAAATGATAGTAACAAAGGGGGTGATTACTTTTTCCACATAGGACCAGGTTGGTTTGAATAGCTTTTTTATCCAAATAGACCAATTAAAAACTGGTATTTGTATAGTATCAGGTCATCTTTGTCTGACAAAGAAACTAGTTTGATGCTAACAACAGTTTAAAATGTCAACCAATATCCTCTTTCACAGTGACTCTTCTCTCTCACACAGTGGGACGTCACCTCTGCTCCTAATATAAATAATTACTGACTGACCATTTTCAATCGAGCATTTATTGTTAATTTGTTGGTCCTTTAAACGTTATTTGGATGAATATACATTAAGTTAAACAATGGTTCCAAATTATCCAGTTAAAAGCATGTGGTTATCGCTGGTGACATTACTGAAACAACCCTGGTTGGGTGATAGGTGTGCAAGCTTTTAGCCATTAAGAAGCCAAGTCAGCAGGCAATGGGAGAATCTTTGACCTTGAATCTGTTCAGAGTCAACAGTCGACTGCACAAACGAGACACTAATTATCAGTGAGCGCGCGCACATGCAGACACAAGAGCTTAAGAGATCAAAAACCTTGGACTTACGGATGTCTATGAACATGCACACGAACACCCAGACACGGCGCTCTATTGTCACCCGGACAAAGCTGAGAGTGCATCCCCTGTTGCAAGCGGCCGCCCTGGGGGAGGCCTGATTCTGCACCCACCCCTCAAACTCCACGCAAATTCGCACACAAACAAACACAGATACTAACCCACCCCCCAAAGCTTCAATGGCCTATTTTGAAGAGTTACAAACAGTCGAGCAGACAGAGGTGGGGGATGCTGGGGCAAGAGAGTCCCTGAATGGTAACAAGGGCATTATAAGCCAATTATGAGAGCCGCCTGAGTGACTGATAGACAGGGTGGAGAGCGTGACACGGTGAGCTGTCTGATGTGGAGAAGGTGTGTGTGTTTGTGTGCGTGTGGCTTTGCATCAAACTGCATTCCCTTCTCATGTAGCTAAAGCTTTGGGCTAAAGGGCTCTAATATGTGCTCATAAAGAGAGACTAACACACGCAGGGCAAACATTCACATGATCCCCTCCCTTGAGGTCCACTCCTACACGCGAAGGCATTCAAAAGATCTCTTTGTCTCCATTTCGTGCCAGAGAAATAAAAAAAGGAGCGAGAAGAGGAGAAAAGAGCAGCAAAGGGTTTGCAGGAAAGCAAGGAGGAAACAGGGGGACCTGAAGGAGGAGGGAGAGATGGGGAGAAAACATGGAAAAGGAAAGGCCGGAGGAACGGGCGGGGGATGAAGAGTAGGGAGGGAGGCGAAGGGATAGGAGAGTGTGAGAGATAGTCGGGCTACGGAGCTGCTCTGAACCCGTTTGATCCAGCTTGTCTCGCCAGGCGTTCCTCAAGATACATTCCTGTGGCTGGCTGGGTGCAGTGAGAGAGAGACGCAGAGACCGGCTGAGATTGGGAAACAGACAGGGAGAAGCTCGGAGGTAATTTGCAGGAAATAAAGCTCGAGATTAACGGGAGCACATTAAAACACGAGCTGGGAGATCCACCACGAGAGAGCGGGAGGTATCTCTCCAGCAACAGTTCCCTGAGAGCCAAAATGTTACCTGCTGCTAAGGTTCCACCCTCCAACCCACCCACTTTCACTCTGCGGCTTCTTGCCACCAGAAACCAGAGTCTTCTGGTCAGAAACCGGGCAGCGAGGCAAACTGGACTGCTTTGCCACATTTAAAGTAACCGAAAATCCCTGAGAGCACATCTTAATAGCAACAAGCAGCAAGGAGAGGGGGAAAAGAAAACTGTCTGGAATGATGTACATAGTGAGGACAGAAAAATGGACACTGCGAGTAGAAATGGAAACCCAGAGAGGAAAGATTTATAACCTCTGTCAACACTGCCAACAACAGGAGACAGAAACTGAGCAGATTTCACTTGCTTGCATGAAAGTATAGCAAGATTTTTCAGCTGAAAGCAGCATCAAGTTTTACACCTAAACTGCAAAATATTTCCATTTTTTCATATGAGCCTTTTCACCTGCTAACACGACATACACTAAGTGCTTTTCAAAAGCAATAACACCTCTTGAACTTGTTCACATTTTTCACTTTGCAACCACAAATTTTAATATATTTTATTGGGATTTTATGCGACAGGCCACAAGTAGTGTATAATTGTGAAGAGGAATGAAAATGATACATGGTTTTCAACCAAAAAAAAACAACAAAAAAAACACAGTGTGCCCTTGTGCTGAGCCTCCTGACTCAGCACTTTGTAGTAGAACCACCTTTCGCACATTTCTCACATCTAAAGACTGAATTTTCTGTCAAGCTCAGGTAAAATGGTTTCAGAGCCTATGTGAACACTAAATTCCCAGTCTTGCCACACATTCTCAACTGGATTTAAGTCTCGACTTTGATTGGGCCACCCTAGCACATAAATGTACTTTAATCTAGAGCATTCTATTGTAGCTCTGACTGGATATTAAGAGTCTTTGTCCTCCTTTGTCCACCCCAGTCTCAAGTCTTCTGCAGCCTTTTACAGTATTTGTTTTCTATTATTGCAATGTAATTAGCTCTGATCAACATCCTACCAACTCTGAACAACTTCCTTGACCCTGCTGAAGAGAACAATTCCCTAGAGCATGACGCTGCCATCACCGTGGTTCCCCATGTTGATGGTGATACTACGGTGATGTGCTGTGTTTTTTGCCACACTACCATGGGGCTCTTGCCTGTTTCTCTGATATTGGTTCTCCTTACCCAGCCTGTGAGTTTAGGTGGACCACCATGTCTTGGAAGGTTTGGGTGTTGTGCAAGACAATCGACTGGATTTTACTTAAGAGTGTGAGAGTAAGGGGAACAAATCCAAATACACCCCACACTTGGCAAAACACTTTACTTCCACTTCAAACTGCTGCACTACTTTGTGTTGGTCAACCACATAAAATCCTTCTAAAAACCCGTCGAGGTTTGTGGTCGGGACGTCACAAAATCCGAAAAGGTTCAAGGGGCTTTGAATATTTCAAGTCAAGTCCAAAGAAACAAAAGTGGCTAAAAAACCTAAAAAAAAGACTCAGATCAGATCAGAGATGTTGTAAACAGGGTGCCGAGATCGAGAGGCAAGCCCCAACTGTCTGCAATCATTGTTCAATGCCGAGAAGCATTTGTGTGCTTTGAAGAGGAGATGAGAGGTGACGGGAGGCTTTGATCAGACTGCCTGACATACCGGTGACCAAACAGAGCTGCAGCTGTCTCAGACAAACACTTATAGCTACCCACCTGCAGCTACATGTTCTAGTGATGAAGCCGACGATACAGCCATGTGGCCGTCTGTTGCTGACAACCCCTCACACTTTAACGTGTTAACAATAAGCTCCATGTGTTGCTAAATTAATTCATTCCTTTACTGCATATTGCTCCTTGTTTGCTCTGCTCTATCAGATCATTTGTTATGGGTCATGCATGCATGTAAGCAAATAAGCACAGCTGTAGTCAAACATTTATCTTGAGAACTGTAGATAGTGTCCTGGTTCAACTCCCCGGTTCAACTCCCCAGCCGGGAGTTGAACCCAGGACACTTTCTGCATGGAGTTTGCATGTTCTCCCTGTGCATGCGTGGGTTCTCCCTGTGCATGCGTGGGTTCTCACCGGGTGCTCCGGCTTCCTCCCACAGTCCAAAGACATACCTGTTAATTGGTGACTCTAAATTTCCCTTAGGTGTATGAATGAGTGTGTGCTTGGTTGTTTGTGTGTTGCCCTACAATGGACTGGCGACCTGTCCAGGGTGTACCTCGCCTCCCGCCCATAGACTGCTGGAGATAGGCACCAGCTTCCCCGCGACCCACTATGGAATAAGCGGTAGAAAATGACTGACTGACTGTAGATAGTAGTCAGTTTGTAGCTGTTAAATTTTTTTCCATTCAAGCATGATTAAAACAATCACTAAGTTTATGAATGCTATATTTTTGCAACGTTGCAATGAGAAGGTGAAAATGGAATTTCACCACATTCCTAAAACACAAACTGGTGCTTTTCCACCAGCAATATGGCTTAGATCAAATACATTGAGTTGGCAGCAAAAACTGATTTAAATAGCAATCTATTAAAGCTACTAGTATGACCTCTCTGTAAAATAACTTAACTTCACTTTAACAAAGTTCGACATCTCTAAAACAACATGTCATGGTCAGTTTTTTCCCCAATTTTCTTGTGAAACTTTATTTGATCAAGATAAAATCTAACCTCCCAAAAACAAGCTTTCACATTCAAGTCTCAACACATCATAGTTCTTTTGAATATGTCCTTTAGTTTTTTGTTTTTTAAATCTGCATGTTTTATTCAGATTTCTACTTTATGGACTTCAGGACAATTTGGCAACAAGTAGCGAATATGCACAGAAACCAATCCAATAGGAGACCTCAAACTGGAATATACGATTCATACAGTTCTGAAGACATCCATCGTCACCTTTACCATCAACAGCAACATGGCTCAAGGGTGATGATTGGAACCCAAAACATCTCAAATATTTCAGAATCCAAACAGATTTCTGTCAAAAGTCCCTCATCCACCACAATGTCTGTGTAATATCAACCGATCAGCTCAATTCTGGTGCCTCTTGTGATGTCATTGACCCAAATCCAAATAAAACAGAATTAGCAGATATTTCTCTTCAGTGCACTTTAAAGTGCACTCCTGCACAAACTACACTCCTTTCTTTAACCAATTGTGTTTTATAGTTAGTGTAGACTTGTTAGCAGAAGAAACACCACTGGACAGTAGCTGTAATAACTGCTGCATTTTTTTACAGGCCTACAGAACAATCATAATTGGTTGACTGGATTCATGGTGGAACCAAAGTCATCAGCAGATGGTGGCAGCATCCACCCCTTACCATGTTTTCAGCTGGTCTTCAATGCAAAAATCAATCAGTGGCACTGACCAAGACAGAAGCCTTCACGCCAAAAGGGCTTGAATGTCTTAACACAGTCTTAGTAACAAGCTGCAGGAAGTTGCCAGCGACTGTATAAAGATCCCTTACTGTTAGCAATGTAATCATCACCCCTCCCCCCAACAAGACCGAATCCCTGCAGGGTCACCTCAGCCTCACATTTTACAAATCTGCAGAGAATTACGTCTCTTATCTGTTGTCATCCCCCCCTTTGTTCTCATGTGGTGACAGGTCAAAGAATGGTCATTGATTGTATTTTCCTGAGTGTGTGTGTATCTGCTTTTCTGTGTGAGAGTGGGTAAAGATGGTCTAATTGCATGGGTAAAGGAAAGAAGACAGAGATGGGTCATTTACAGCAGGAAATGGAGATGGGGTGTATGCACATGTATGAAGGTGGGGGATGCTTTGCCTCTGGCTTACTTCCGACAGGATTGCCTTTTTACGCACCTATAAAACTGAACGGAGCTCCTCCAGGGACACCCATCTTTTTGGTCCAAATCTCCTTCAGCCACCAAGCCCACAAATGCACTCACACTGATTTGCACAAGTTTTCCTTATTATTATTTTTATTATTATTAAACTCTCCCTCTAAGTGGTTTGGAGTGTGTCACAGCTACAGAAGCAGGAAGAGTTGCATCCACAAACTGGTGCCTATTTAGAACATTATCTTACAGCACACAAACATCCAAGAACTATCTGGGGAATATGTGCACACTCAGGACCTTCTTATCTAACTGTTCACTTACAGCAGCTTAAGACCTGCACTAGCAGGGTGGGGAAATATGTAACAAGTCCCTGAGCTGAGAGTCCAGTGATCCAAAAGCTGTTAGTTCAAATCTCTTCGCCTGAACATATCCTAGATGCAACATCCTGTAGTGGATTTGTTTTCTCTAAAAACAGAAATGTGTACATGTGTACATGCATTTACATTTTACTCCCATCTTATTGCAGGAATGGATGCAATCACTCCCCTACTAACTAATGTGCATAAAGCATTGTTTTCACCACAACTTAATCCATGAAAAAATGAAAAGTGGCTGCAAAAAAGATGCACAATGGAAACACAGGGACATCTTTTACTAAGAAATCTGTTGGTGACTGGAATCAGATGAGTTTTCCATCTCTAATGCCCCTGATCATTGACCTGCCAGTCAGAAAGTCAAAAATCCAACCTTTTTACCGATCGGTGAAAGTAAATCCATACACAAGAACTAGGTTGCATTGACAACAACATTATCTGGTGTAGATGCTGTTACTGAGTGAAGAAGACTCAAGAGTTAGCCATTTACTGTATCAGTACGGTGTTTAAAATGAAGGCAGGAGGGCACAGAGATGTGAGAAGCTATTTCAAAGAAACTTGTCATTTATGTTGAGACACGTCAGCGGTACATTCAGGCTGCAGGAGTGTGAGTGAGAGCAAGAGATAAAGGATTAGGTTGAATTTGAAAAAGCATTTTGGAAATCTCCAAATAAAAAGTATCTCCATTCTCCACACACAGAAAGTGTAGTTTTGTAATGCCAGCAGCAGTAACTGAACTCATCTCTAGTATATGAGACAAAAAATTATTAAAAATGTTAACTCCAAAACTGGTAGCGGCAGCTCCGACTGGACAAAGACCTGAGACTGAAACTCAACCTCATAAATCTGAATTGTCCTTCTGTTGTTTTTTGCTGCATCTTGTTTTGGGATTTGTAGAATTACGAGGCACAAATAATCAGCTTCTGGATACGTTATACTCAGTGAAAAGGGAACAGTTAATGAAAATAGCAACAATATGGGAACCTGTCCCACACTAAAGTGAGAAGTTGACTACAATAATGTTAACGATGTATGTTCTAAGCGGCTTGAGATGGCACACATTCACGTTCTCTTTTCTTGCCTTCTACTGCAGGTAAGAAACTCACTACTCATCTCTACTCCACATAACCCCACAAAACAAAAAGAAGCATCCCTCTGAGTGGCGTTGAGAAATTTTCTCTGCTCGTTTTCTTGCAGGTGTTACTATCCTGGAGATCATTTCCTGTAAAAGGTCTTCCACATAGATGGCATAAATCTGGCTTCCAGCTTTTTCATTTGACCAATCAGTTTTTGTTCAAGGTGGATACAATCTAGAGAGTCGGTAGCTATGAAATAGATGACTGGGATGCGACCCACTATTGCATAACAACATTAGAAGGTATTCTACATGTGTCTTTCTCTACAGTCAGTGTGTGCAAACCCAAACAAACATCTCAGCTCGTCTACCCTGTTGCACCTCTACACGTGTGTGTGTGTGTGTGTGTGTGTGTGTGTGTGTGTACACAGATGGACACTACATTCTAGAGCAACGTGTGTGCACAAGTGTGTCTGTGGACCGGTGTCTTTAGTAGACTTGTGGTAATCCTCTTAGCGTATGCTGCTTGAAGCTCAGAGCGCATTATGTAACTGCTCTAATCCAGCAAGGTATCAAGAAAGACAGCAAAAGACCACAACCAGTGCTCTCCTACACACACAGAGTCACACACCCGCTCGAAGAGTTGGAGAGACCCACACTTACCACTACCAGATGTTAAATTAGGGGTCAGCATCAAGGAGCTGAACAAAATCAAGATTATTCTCACCCTATACCAAGTAGAGAGTCATATCATAGCAGAAAGTGTTTTTACTATTAGCTTTATCTTGTGGCATTTAGGACTGGAGCTGCATAGGAACTCAACACAGACGGTTTGTGCCTCTTCACACACTTTCCATTACTCTCTACTGACCTAAACATCGAACTTAAAACGATACTAAATAAAAAAAAATAATCTCTACCGGCTCTCCACTCGGTTGCCAGGGCAACAGTGGCCATCTTGTTGGCCCCGTCAGCCCTGGGTACACATCAGAGGCCGGTCATAAATGTGGAATGACATTCAGAGGTGGTGGTGGTGGTGGGGGGTGGGGGTGGAGGAGGAGTGAGAGTGAGTGAGGTAGAGAGTGAGAGGAAGAGGAGGAAGGAAAACAGAAGGACGGATACAGAGACAGACCAAGACACACACGTTCACAAGTTGTCTTGCCTGGTTCAAAGTACATAACAAGGAGAGGCCATCTTGGCTAAACCTTGTCTTTAAGTATTTTCATCATTTAGCGATCATTGTGCAGACAAAGTAATTCCTCTCTGATGAGAGAGCACTGAATACTTACACAGCCTCCTGTAGGATTCCTATAAAGTAACCCCTGAAATCTGCAGAATTTCTATTTTAAATATGTGACCCAATATCTTTTTAATGTCTTTTTAAGTAATGTAAAAAACAGGCCTCTATAGATCAGGAAGTCAATTACCAGGGTATAAAGAAAAATCTAACAAAGGCAATGAGATATGAATATTTAAAAAATAATTAATTAAGTACACACTGCATAATACAGGCACAAAAATGACTACCATGCACTAAAGTGTTCAGGCAATATTTATTTACATATTTAATGGAAACACTAGTTATTTGGTACAGGAAACAATGAAGATCAAGATTCAACAGCTTGTAGAACCACCATCAGCAACAGTAACTTTAGCCAGTTGTTTTCTGTAGGACTTTAAAAGTCTCATCGATAGTGAGGAACCTTGGCCCACTCTTCATATTCACAGCTCTCTTAAAGTACTGCAACAAAATGCCAATCAGACTGAGGTCTAGACTTTGACTAGATCATTACAAGCCCCAATCATCACTCCTCCACCATTGTGTTTAACAGTCGGTAAGAGGTGTTTGTATGATTTTCCACGAACATGGCACTAAATTATTATCAGACCGGTCAAATTTTATTGGTCATTTGTCCAAAGGATGTTGTCTCAGAAGGCTCATGGTTCATTCAGATCTGCACACCTAAATCATGCTGGTACATTATCTTCAGAGAGGAGGAGCTACCATCTGGCAGCCCTTCCAAAAAAGCCAGACTTAAATGTGTCACTTTCCAACAGTTCTTCCATTAACATTAACATTTAACAACGCAGAGTCTGACCTATAGAATCTAAGTTAGAGAACGTGGGCATTGCATGGTCTGATTTTGGGAGGTCTACAAGAAGACTGGTAACTGTCCTAAATGTTTTACACTTGCAAATAATATTTTCTGTGTAGAATGATGGACTTCCACTTGTTTGAAAAGTGCCTTACAACCGTTCCCAGAGTGATGGGCTGCTGAAATCTTTCCATCCCTACATTGTGTTAACACACACCTGTATACTCCAGACTAGGAAAATGCCCCCCGCCACAACTGTACATGACTCCGTTTCTCCTCTACAGTTTCTTCTAGAGGCTAAGACCACAATATTTTCATGTGTATTTTCAAGCCGGCCATTCAGCCACTGTTCTGTGCTTCATTGTCGTATGGTACTTCAAGTTAGAAGCCACTAAATGGATTTTTGAGAGCAACACTTGTTTTCAGCTGAGCTGCAGCTTACCTTGTCTTGACAAACACAGTGGGGGAGCTGGAGGAATGGCTGCTGTTTGAGTGAAGAGAAATGCTCAAACCCCTCCAAGAAATGCCCGGCTCTACTCTCCTTGGTGCCACAATGTGTTGTCACATTTTTGAAAGGTGCTTTAGTATGTGGAGCTGCTGCAGCAGTAGCAAAGTGTACACATACTCCACTCACAAATGGGTTTCTTTTCTGTTTGTCATTTTTCTATGCTCCCTTTCTGACACTCCTCATTGTGCAGATGTTGCAAAACGCTCAGTAAAAAAAGAGCCTTAAAGCCTTATGTCTATTTTAAAATATAAAAAGATGAAAATTATGGTAAACAATTAAACTCTGATCCTAACCTTAACCCCAACTCTTCCAGACTGCATAGGAACCCTGAGTAATGCATCAGGCTTGCAATTAGTTCACATCTTAAATTTTTCAGTCAGATTCCTCATTGTGGGAATTTTAATCCCAGTACTCCAGACTAAAATTCTCATGATGATCAATACATGAGGGCCACTGTGCACTCATTTACAATTCCCAAATCTCCCTTCAACAAGGGCTGTCAGAAAATTCACTTAGCAATGACTGTGAGCCACGGATGATGCAGAAACACACATGCAGAAGAATGGAGGGAGAACACACCAAACCTAAAACAGTAGGTTTAAAACCGTTTGGGAGTATCCATGACTGCTGTCGTCTGTCCAAGTACACGTTCCTCCACTGTACTCTTAAGCCACTGTTGATAAATCTTCAACTTAAAGACCAAGTTTTTACCAATTAAGAGATGCCAAATACTCAATTAAATACAGGCACAAGTATGAGATCAAGGTTTAGATTGAGATCTTTGAAAATTGATAACAATTTGGGTCACTGAGGCATCTTCAGATCTCAGTATCTTCTGTTTCAGGTAAGCTGCAACACTTAGCATTCATCGTACCATATGGCTTATTTGCATATCAACACAGACACTCATTATGGAAGGATTGCTTTAAACCACGGTAGTAATATTCATATGTCATTAATAAATTATTTAGATCACAAACTTGCATCTCCAAGATCACAAAATCTGTGGAAGATGCCACAGGAGCATGTGGCAATGCTGTGTTTAATGTTCATTAAATCATGCCGACTCCTTTTTTAATCATGAGGTACACTGCCATTACGTTCTTTATTTCAAACCGTCAAATTCTTTTCTTGTGTTCGGACAAAAACCTTGCATGAAGCTTAAAGGGAAGTGACGAAGTGATTCCAATCTGCCTGCCTGTCGAGACTGAAACGTTATCCTTCTGGTGGTGAGAAAACACGAGCGTGAGGGCAGCTTCACAGGAAAATTAGATGGATAAAAGGCGGCTCTAAAGTCAGTAATACAGAAAAAAGATAAAACTGAAACAAGGGGCAAGGAAAGAAAAATGAAGGGAAGAAAATAATCATGAGCAAGAATAATGAAGGGCTGGTTCAGTGAGAAGGAGGAGAATAATAAGTGTTCCTCTGGTGCTTGACTGTCCTGGGTGTTGGGTTACTGTATGTGCACAAACACAAAAGATGAGTCACTTTCTAAAACACTCAGGCGTGCAAACACAGAGCTTTAAATATAGACTCATTACAGCCGAATTCACGGCCTCTCTGCACCCATCCAGCCGGTATCCTCTTCTATCCTGATCAATTATGAATTTCAAATTTTGTTTCCAGAACGTAAAGCTGTAAAAGCAAAGAAAACTATTATTTTAAAGAAGTCCACAGTTGATGCACACCCCCTCTATCTGCACTCAGGCCAGCTCCCACTTTTTTTTTCTTCTCCAACATTTTCTCAGAAATTTTGTCATCTTAAAGAACACTAATTACAGGCTTAAGCATGCAGGCAACTGTAGAGTACACGCACGCACTCCCACCCGCCCAACTCCCTCAGTAAGTGAACATAATTAAAGACTTGAGGAAGCTATGAATGAGAGGGGAGAAATGGGGGGAGGTGGTTGGCAGAGAGGAGATTAGAACTGTAGAAAGTTTATCTTACAAGTTGAAGATCAGGGGGGAACTTCACACAGAGGTTCTTGTAGTTCTCGCTTTTTATACCACCGTTTCCTCACGGCGGTTTGTAGTCTACTTTGTACATGTTTTTTTACAAACAGCGAAGTCAGCACCGTATTTCGTTTATATGTCAGAGGATGACAAACAAATCCTACTCGACACAACCTATCAATCACAATAAACGCCTAATTGCCTGTAATGTTGTCAAAGGTGTTTCAACAAGCAGGGCCCCAAGACAAAAATAATTTACTCATTCAAATATCTGCTGCCGTGACTGACACCGTTCATTTAAAAGTTACTAAAGGTGTGTTGCTTTTGGTCCTAGGATGAAAACAGTAAACACACAAGACAACAACCCGAGAGATATGAAATTCAGGCTGCGGCTCTGAGGAGCCAGGCATGACAGTAAACACAACATAAAGACCTCAGATTACAGTTCCTTGCCACAAACGGAAGCTGACTGTGGACTCTGAAGTCATTGGGTTTATCTGTCAGGAAGGCATGAACCAGTACCAGAAGGTGGTGGACGGTTCAGTTGGTCCTGTGAGAGCTGAATGACATGCAGCTAAACACCGGCAAATGCTGGTGATGACCATAAGGAGGTCAGGAACATCATTCATCAGAGAGATGAGGTGGTGGACAGCGCTGCATGAGGATAGCAAGTGTGGGAATTCAGTAATAAAACCAACCACTGTCCGTCGGAGAGCCAGTTCAGTCTTGAGATCGAAGGTTGTTGAGAATGAAGGCTGGAAAGCTATTCGTCATCACTGATCAGCAGATGTGTTATGTGGCATGATATCATTAAAAGAGTATCAGTGTCATCTTATTAAATAATTAATTAACCATGATTGGGGGAAGGGGTGTTAATTTCACCTGATGACTGCCAGACATGACAAATCCAGAAATCACTTTAACAGAGCCTGTCTGACAGCATGAAGTAGGCTAAAATATCTCAAAAAGCAACTCATCATGTCCCCATCTAAACAAACTTAAGGTCAGAAGATAAACACAAGTATTGATATCGAGCAGTCTTGAAATGGTCATTTCTAAGGCTTTGGGAGTCCAGGGAACAACAGTGGAGCACATCGACAACTCATCCAAGAGGGTCACAAAGGAACCCAGAACATAAATTAATTTAATCCAATCATACAGACAGAGTCAAGTTCAATTACATATATTCCTGTTTGATGCAATCAAGTTCAGTTCAATGACAACTGGTAAGGTTTTCTGACTGAGGAAGCCCTGCCAATTGCTTCGAGTCACTGAATTTGCAGTAATCCCTCATACTAATCATGCGTGCACAATTAAGCAAACAAGAATCGACGGAAATCCCTCCAAAGTGATGAGGTAAAAGACTCATTGCCAATTATCACAACCGTTTGAGGGCAGTTGTTCCTGCCACAACCAGTTATTTGGTTTATGGGACGGTTACTTTATTTTAATAGCCTTTTTCCTATTATAAATGAAATCATCTTTTTTAAAACTAAGTTATGGATTTATTTAAGTATGGCAGTGTAGAGTTGCTACCCAGACAAAGAAAAATAGAGCTATATCACATTATAACGTGATAGCTTCATTGTTCTAACAATATACTTTTCAGGTTTCAACAATATATTATCACCTCATAACAAAAGCATTTCATGTTCTTACAATATTGCTTAAACATGATCATTTATTTTGCAAACACAAAAAAGATACTGCTAGAACAACATGAAACGCCATCCATCGCTACATCTATATATATTCAAAGGGCTTTTATTAGTCATAGGAGTCAACATGCCACATTCATTTGGAGTCATTTTTAGCCCATTTTGTCTTTGCACAACCCTGCATAGGTCCAGATACATCTGGAAAGTCTCCAGTATTCTGTGAGACAATGCAGCCTTGCCTGCCACTTCCATTTTCTTGCATTTGACCAGGATCAGTGTCAATACTGGTAGCGTGAGCAGATACCTGGACCCTACAGAGGATGCACAGGCAGTCCAACTTCACCAGGATGGCACATCGATACGCCCCATTGCCAGAAGGTTTGCTGTGTCTCTCAGAACAGTCTCAAGACCATGGAGGAGATTCCAGGAGACAAGCAATTATCTAGAAGAGCTGGACAGGGTCGTTGTACAGGGGTTGGACAATGAAACTGAAACACCTGTCATTTTAGTGTGGGAGGTTTCATGGCTAAATTGGACCAGCCTGGTAGCCAGTCTTCATTGATTGCACATTGCACCATTAAGAGCAGAGTGTGAAGGTTCAATTAGCAGGGTCAGAGCACAGTTTTGCTCAAAATATTGAATTGCACACAACATTATGGGTGACATACCAGAGTTCAAAAGAGGACAAAAGAGAACTGTCCGTCGGGAGCTCCACAGGGTCAATATACACGGCCGGGCTGCTATAGCCAAACCTTTGGTCACTCATGCCAATGCCAAACGTCGGTTTCAATGGTGCAAGGAGCGCAAATCTTGGGCTGTGGACAATGTGAAACATGTATTGTTCTCTGATGAGTCCACCTTTACTGTTTTCCCCACATCCGGGAGAATTACGGTGTGGAGAAGCCCCAAAGAAGCATACCACCCAGACTATTGCATGCCCAGAGTGAAGCATGGGTGTGGATCAGTGATGGTTTGGGCTGCCATATCATGGCATTCCCTTGGTCCAATACTTGTGCTAGATGGGCGCGTCACTGCCAAGGACTACCGAACCATTCTTGAGGACCATGTGCATCCACTGGTTCAAACATTGTATCCTGAAGGCGGTGCCGTGTATCAAGATGACAATGCACCAATACACACAGCAAGAATGGTGATAGATTGGTTTGATGAACATGAAAGTGAAGTTGAACATCTCCCATGGCCTGCACAGTCACCAGATCTAAATATTATTGAGCCACTTTGGGGTGTTTTGGAGGAGCGAGTCAGGAAATGTTTTCCTCCACCAGTATCACGTAGTGACCTGGCCACTATCCTGCAAGAAGAATGGCTTAAAATCCCTCTGACCACTGTGCAGGACTTGTATATGTCATTCCCAAGACGAATTAACGCTGTATTGGCCGCAAAAGGAGGCCCTACACCATACTAATAAATTATTATGGTCTAAAACCAGGTGTTTCAGTTTCATTGTCCAACCCCTGTAGGTTCTTAACCCATCAGACGGACTAGTATCTGCTCCTTTGTGCAAGGAGCAACAGAATGAGTACTGACAGACCTCCAAAGTGACCTCCAGCGGGCCACTGGTGTGAATGTCTCGGACCAACCTTTAGAACAAACTTCATAAGGGAGGCCTAAGGGCCTGGCATTCTGTAGTAGGCCCTTTCCTCACTGGCTTGCAGCATGGAGCTCAACTGGCATTTGCCAGAATTGGCAGGTTTGGCACTGGCGCCGTTCTTCTTACAGATGAGAGCAAAGTCTTTCTGAGCTCATGTGAGAGGCACGAAAGGGTCTAGAGAAGCCGTGGTAAAGGTTAAGCTGCCTGCAGCATTGTGCAGCATGATTGGTTTGGAGGTAGATGAGTTTTGGTCTGGACTGGTGAGGCATTTCCATGGAGGGACGTCCAGACCTGTGCAGAATAAATGATGGCATCATGACTGCCATTGGGTTTCAGGATAAAATCCTTAGAACCACTGTTGGACCAATGCTGTTGCAATGGGCTCTGGGTTCCTTCTGGAGCATGATAATGCCTAGCCCCATGTGGCAAGAGTATGCAGGCAGTTCCTGGAGGAGGAAGGAATTAATACTATTGACCGGCATCCGTGCTCTAAATCCAATAGAACATCTCTGGGACATCATGTTTATGTCCATCTGATGCCACCGAGTTGGACCTCAGACTGTCCAGCAGCTCAGTGGTCAGGATCTGGATTTTTTTTTTTTTTGCAGTGTTTATTGCAGCAAGACCCACCCAACGTAGAGCCACTGACACCATATATTCCTACTTGGAAAAGTGAGCTACTACAATTCAGGAAAATAACAAAATGGTTAAATTCTACGTTTTCCAGCGTTTTTAATGATATCTGATTTCTTGGATCGTGAGAATGTAGCACTAGCACTGGATTCACAGTTATTTCACTAATAGTTCAAAAGCAACAAATCTGTAGAGCCAAGAAACCAGTAGAGCTCCAGCTCCAATGTGCTGTTAGTTGTACATCTCTAGCTTTATTTGTTACGTTACACTAATAAATTATCCATTGGCACTATAGTTTTCTACATTCTTGATCTAGAACATATGCTTATGTTTTACCATAAAGTTTGTCAAGCCTTTGGTCCTTGTTTTTGTGGAGTTAGATTCAAAAATGGGGAAAACATTTTATTAAAAAATCCTGGATCCGGATCGGGATCACAACCAAAATTTGATGTATTCTTCCTTGGTGGTAAAACAAAAAACATTTAATCGTACAAATTCATCTGTAACATTTTTGTAAAGTTGCTAACACGGACACACACACACACACAAACAAAACTGAAAACATAACCTCCTGGGTGGATGTTATGATGTGATTTATTGTACAAACAAGTCAGTCAGTCAGTCATTTTCTACCGCTTATTCCATAGTGGGTCACGGGGAAGCTGATGCCTATCTCCAGCAGTTTACGGGTGAGAGGCGGGGTACAAACATGAAAAGTATAATTTTAAAACTAGGTTCATGTAATGAAATGATAAGGTGATATAGCTCTAGTTTTCCTTTGCCTGGGTGGCAACTCCACACTGCCGTACTTAGGTTACTCACTTAGGCTACATATTAAGTTGCGCTTGGTGATCTGAAACATTAAAATGAGACCAAAATGTAAAAACAGAAGAAATCTGCAGGTAAAGATCCTAAATTTCATTGGAAAGAAGAGCAACAGGCTTTAAAGTCTAATCTAAATTCCCAAAGCTTGCTTTTTTTTCTAAAAGATGTGAACATAAACATTTTACCAAAGTTTAATCTCAGTCAAAAGTTTCCAAACGTCCTACAACACTTAAGTCTCATCAGTTTGTAAAGGCTTGATGAAGAAAAAACAAGGAAAGATTATCCCTGCTGTGTTTACATTCTTTCTTAAATTTATGCGGTGCTTTCCAAAACAGCAGCTAGTTGTCTTCTTAAAGAGACAGTAGAGCTAAACTACAGGTGTGTATGAAAGCTGAAGAGCTCTCTGTTCTCAGATCCTTCTGTTAAACGTCTCTGCTCATGGCTTTATAAAATCAAATTGCTACCTCTCTTCATCCCGCTCTGTTTGCATCCGTCTATTTTTAGTTCTCCCTTCTGCAGATTAGGGTCCTATTTATAGACACCCTTATGATGTCCAATAACACGGTTCTCTGATGGTGAGCGGTAGCGTCACAAGGACTCATGGAACCTCCCACTTGCTAACAAACCCAGCCTCCTTTCCTCCCTCTGTCTCCACCTCTCCATTCGTCTCACCAGTAGAGTTCGAATCAACCCGTTTCCTCTTACTCTTTCTCCTCCCATGCCTTCTCATCTTCACTCCTCCTCCTTTCGGCCCCCGACCTGTGTATACAGTGGTGGCTCCTGGCAAAGGGCCTACATTTTCAATGGAAACTTTTAACACAGGAAAGCGCCTCATTTCGCCTCTGCGTGACAGATAGAGGGATGTAGTTTCCAAACTCTATCAAAACCAGAAAAGACTAAATTGCTACTGAATTTTTATAAATAATTTTGTGCTCTACATTCCACATTCGGTTTAGCTACTAAAACAGATGGACACACAGGATTAAAAGAGGTTATTACATAATTGTTCAAATGTTTCCTCTTTCAGCTGAGTGCGCCCTGATGGGGCATTTCTTTTTTTCCATCCCCACACACACTTGACGTATTCGAGCAGACAAGCAGCCTGTTCGGGCTCTCTGCATCACAGTCCCTATGACAACGGCAAGGGAACCGTCCAAAAAAAAAACTGCCACTGGGTGGGAGGAGCGTGGAGGGAAGAGGCAAGCAGACAAAGAGAAAGAGAAAGGGCTAATGTGTACGTGCAGCTGTATCGCCTCTGTGCCATGATCCTCAGCTCCATTTCCAGAAAACAGAGGTCTCACAAACTGAGCAGGTCCATTTCCTCTCTTTGTAGTTTGTGAAACTGAGAGTCACGTACATCAAGACGTAAATGTCACAAGCATAGCAAACATGACTTTAGTGTCTGAAATCAGCACTGCTTTGTCTCTCTGGAGAGGCTACAGGTTCAGGTCACAGTCTTCTAGCCTTTCCTAGAGCACAGAACTATGCTGGTCATTTAAATGTTCATTATAAAAGTTTGATAAGGGGACCTGATCATGCTGAGCAATGACAAAAGGTCTTGACCACTTAAAGTCAAAACAGAACCCAGTTCCGTCTTTAGGAATTTTTGTATTTCACAAACGAACGGACTCATCATTACTGAACTGATTCAGCTTTGTCACAGTGCACGACCTACTGGTTCAGAACTTTATCTCATTCTTACCTTTAATGTTCACCATTATCTTTAGATAAGAAAAAAAAACAGACTTCATCTCCGTCATGTGATAATAACACTTGTTTTACTCATGTTAAATAGATTTTTATACCAAATTTTTGATTACATTAAGATTTTAGTGTGCTTTATTTTCTATTGACTGGTTTATTTTTTTTCTCATTTTACGACTACTACTACACTTTATTTTCTAGCCTTTTTTATAATTTGTAATATTTTAAAGTAAAATTAATGCTGTGAGATTTTGTCTCACTCCAGTGTCAACTTATTATCATTAACATAACTGCATTTCCTTTAGTCGTTCAAACCAACATGACCTCTGTTACCCGTACATTTCTCTTAACTTCTCTTTCTTTATGATGCTTAGCCTTGTTTAACTAATTTGTTTTCTGTTTTATGGTTTTTATTGCTTCCAGTTTTATATCATGTAGAGCACATTGTGTTTCCCTCTTTATGTAAGAAAAGTCCTCAATAGACAAAGACTGATGAATTGATAACTGAGAGTTTACACAAGCACCAGCGATCGTTACCAACAGCAGACAAAGCTGACCCAAAACTGACTGCAATATGTATACATTTTTATTGTTAAACTTAACCATGATCAAATCTTGGTAACAATAAACGGCTGGAGGCTAAATAAAGCTCTAATGCTCTGGTTCTCGAAACTGTGTTGAAAGTATTAATCGTGGTACTTGGGCTGGCTTAAGTGTACTCGGAAGATATTTTGCGATTCACAAAATTTTGAGGTCGATAGGACTGATTTTACTGTTATGTAGAGTAAATAAGCACAGGCAGCCGCAAAGATAACTTATTCCATCTTGTGGATCTTTGCGTCAAACCGAAGCTCCTCACAACATGAGTGCAGGAGAGAATATTGCAATAAATCAAAGTCTAAAGTGAAGCGGAGGATGGGGAACCGGGAACCTGGTGCTGGCTTCCTTTTACTTCTGAAGTTGGATCGAAGAATGACGTCATGCCCAGTTTAACAATGGAAGTCAGAAAGAGATCAGGAGATTACTTTAACTGACATGCTTGGTGATCTGGCTTCCTCCATGTAGCAAAAACAAGCTAACATACATGCATTTCTCTCCTATGTTGCACAGTAGCAACATGTTCAAAAAGGAGATTTTGCAGTTTTCCTCTCCACTGTCGCTACATGCATGCTCAGTATGAGGGATTGCTGCAAAGTCACTGCAAATGACCGTTCACTGTCTCTACATCCGCATCCAAGAGGAGTGAATGCTGCATGTCACTGACTAAATGCAATCTGCTGGATTTCCTTAGAACAACTTTTTAACCAATTGGAATAATGAACTGAATTCGATTGCAATGTTTGATAATTAGGATTAATTGCATTAGAATAAATGTAGGTGCATTTATTGACAAAAAAAAGTGAGAATTCTTAGTTTTGATACATTATATAAATAGGAAAAAAACCTCTGAATATGACTTGCCAATTGAGGAAAATGGTCAGACTTCAGTCACTGGTCATTTGATTGGTGCATTTCTAATGTGTGAAAGTTTTACACAGCAGTTTGTATGATACTGTGAATTCCTAAAAAGAATCACAATTCATTTAATTAGCAGGTATCAAATATGGGGAAAACTTTAATATTTAGGTATTAGCAATGTGATAGGGGGCGTAATGCGTCATTTAGTTTCGGTATGACACACACAGGTGAATACAACAAATGCAGCGTTAATTGTAACGTGCAAAGTTTCAAAGTTCAATTTCAGAACATGAACTGCCACCGACCAATACTTAGAACAATACTCAGTATTGTTCTAAATGTTTTAATTTAGTAAAACACTTGCTCTGTCCTGTTCCACAGATATATAGTTATTTAGAGTAAAAACATACAGTTTTATTTCTGTTACACAATCATCGAGAAAGACACTTGGCTTTACCCATCTAGAAAACTACAGGGTTCATACAACACACAGGGAGAAAGAAAAGAAGAGTTTTATAGACACGTAATTCTCTGTCTTTACAGAAAAAGTAAAAAAAAAAATTTTATGTAGATAAGTAGATGGTTACTTATGTATATGTTTACTTATCACATGGATCCAGTTCTCAAGGTCCCTTCCTTTGGGATAAAATTTTAAAAGCACCTGTTTTCATCAGGTCTTTAAAACCTGCCCTCTCTGTATGTTTAAAGAACATCATTGAGTACTGATGCTTTTATCCTGACGTTCAGTCTCTGTGTGTCTGTTTTTATTTCATTATTTACTTCCTAAACTTCTTTGGTGGCATTTGTTTAAGCTGCAGCTAGAATGTCTCGCTCTCGTATGTCATCCTGCCTTACTATTTATATGGCAGAAGGCATAAAATTTAAAACTGACTGCCTGTGTACACAACTGTCTTATTACTGCTTTGTTAATTGAAAGAATGACTGGGACCTTGGCCTTCTGCAGTTTGATGTCTACAGCCTGGAGTGATGTTCTGTGGGGTACAGTCGTCCATTGCTGTGGGACGAGTGCGTCATTGACTGACCGTCATGCCGGAGAGTATTTCTAAGCGGTTGTTCATTGCTGTCCATGACTTAGCTAACATTATTGCCCCTGAAAGCAACTTAAATTTTAGATTCTTTTTCATCAGATATTTATCAGATATTGTTTAGCCTCAGTTTGTAAAAATAATTCCTTGTTTTTATTGTGGATTTACAAAAGATGTAAATGTGCTCTGGTAGCCAGCCTGCAGTTTTTCACAGAATACAGATTTGGGTGTGCCAAGTTTCTTGAGGGAATCTGGACGTGAAAAACATCACTTTGCCTTTTTATACCCTCACCTGAGGCTCAGGGCATTTACTGTAGTTCTTATTTTAAACAGTGGGCATCACTGCAGATGAAATCTGCCTATACTCACCAACTGGTAGCAGAAAACCAGTCAATAGAGGAAGTTACCCCTGATACAACTCTTAACGATGCAATCTTGCCTCATAAGTGTAACTCTTTTAACTTTTTTAGAAGGCTGTGTAACCTTTGAAATAATTGTTCCCTCTGCAATTATATTAAGCCATCCATATTCTTGTAAATTTGAACAGGATTCCTGTTTGGGTTGAGCCATATGAGCTTCATAGGTACTGGTAAAGAAAAAAATGGTAACGTGCTCGACCAGCTGAAATGGCAGAACAGGCTACCTCCAGGCTTCTGTCACGAGGACCCGTCTGTGGGGATGAACAGCAGGTATATCTAGGTGTACAGCAATATGTCATCTTTAGTTTCAAAAGCATGTTTCCTCAACACGAGCAACAAGCTGTGCTCCTTTAGTATCCCAACCACGACTATCTCTGGTGCAACCAAAAGTATTTTTGACCAGCCAAATCTGCCTTAGCTTTAAGCATGGAATCAATGTAGCAACGTTCCATCAACCAGCTGATCAGCAGTGTGCAGCAATATGTGGGGAAGTGGCAGTGTTACAATACTCTGGTCAGCTGAGCACTTTCTCGGGCACTAAAAGGATGTTCAAGCTGTATAACAGTATGGCTGGAACATTTTTAGTTTTAAAATAGCAGCTTTCTAAAACCATGATATACCTTGATACTAGTAACCATACCTACACCGGTAAAAGATTACATAGCTTACATTTATGACCTGTAAAAATGCATCTGACACAGATGGGGAGTTGGGTTTATCTACCAGGGCAGGTTTAGAAACACGAAGAAACCTAACTCTCTTAAAACTCTGAGGAGTTAACATCTCTGTTTTGTTCCTTGACCAGTTTGCTTATCACGTAGGGCTAATGAGCTGGAAAAGCAGTGGTAGGGAAAATATACCATTAATGATCCAAAATAGTTAGCATATGTGCATAACAAAGATTTGGACTTTTCTGCGCCTCCAGGGACCTCCGTCAGCTGCCAGTAAAGACCCTCTAGGGGCTTTCTGAGTTATGTTTATGTGTTTCAACCATTAAAGCCCCATTAAAAAACTTAATGCCTCTTTAGCCGACATGCTAAAATACTCTAGTATCATAACCCTTATTAAAATGAGTATCTTAAAACTTAGAGATGACTGGTTAAATGTTAAAACATCACTTAGCAATTTCAACTGAGGTTAAATCTCCAAACTACTCATCTGATCCAATCTTTTTAAGATCATAAGGGAATTGTAGTTTTTCCCGGCTATTTTTACCACTCCACACTTGTCTCTTCAGTAGAGTCCAGAATCTCAGCCGGAGGAGACGGGAAGGAGGCAGAAAAGCAGAGAGAGTGGGGGGAAAGGATGAGAGAATATGTGGAGATGTGCATGGAATGCATGGAGGGAGAGAAGTCAGCCCTGAAAGATGAGGAAGAAGTCAAACTATTCGAAGTTTCGAGAGGAAAGAAGTAAAATTCATGTCACAGAATCCTCCAAATGGATCCCTGCCTGCTCCAAACGTTTAGGAAGAGCAATAACCGCCAAGTGTTTTTATTTATTCTCACTAAACTGCACAATAACAGTCAGCATCTCGACTCCTCACCAAGCATGGCCACTATGCAGCAGCAAACTATCACTGTGTTTACATTCTTCACATTGCAATCATGACTGAGCAGATTGAGCTTTTTGTTGTCTGAGAGAACTTTAGCGATGCAGAGGAAAACAGAAGCAGTTTTCTATTCAAGTGTCTCACATTTAAAGAAAAAAATAATAAAAAGATGGTGTGTATATGGTACGTATCATCAAAGAATGATCTCTTTGTACTAAGGTATCAGTCAGGTGAAGGGGACAGATAATTTCCACAGCATTAAATATTCACACCGTGGCAAAGTGAAAACAGTCACCAACACTGGGAAAAACATGACAGCAATGGCCAATGGCCTTCATTGGATGACGGCACAAAACAGCAAAGCTCATTATACCATAAGAACGCCAGGTCCACTGTGAAACATAGTGGTGGAAACATCATGGTGTGGTCTTACCTCTCTTCTTTTGTTCCCCCCACAGTTAATGAAATTATAAACAGTTCCAAATATCAGTTACTAATCAGCCAGTTTAGACTCAAAACCAGCAGGAGTCTGAAAATGGGAAGGATTTAATTTTTCAGCATCAAACTGAGACCAGTCATCATCCGAATCAGCAAAGAATAGATTCACCAGAAGAAATGTTAAGTTTTGTGATGATATACCCAGAATCCAGAACTAAATCTGACAGAAATCCTGATGGCTGTGGACAAGGTGACATATTTGGAAAACATCTGCAAGGTTGAGTGGAGAAATATAGCAAAGTCAAGATGGGACATACAGATAAAATCTTAAAACTGGGTCCTGAATGCTGAAATCAGATCAAAAGAGGAGACAGTACAGTTCACATGTATGCAGGAAGGTTATGGCAGCTTGTTTTTACTTTTATACTCTTTTCGTCTGAGATTTCTTTATTTTTAGATTAAATTGTAAATATAAAAAGGTGAGGCGAAGTCCTGAAATAATTGATCATGTTCTCCTATTCCCTATCACAAAACCTGGCATTCAGAGGTATGTAAACGTCTGAGCTCTCCTGTAAAAGGTCTAACAGACATCGAGCACCTTCATTTTAAATGTTTACATTACCCTAAATCCTGATACAGAAACCTGTAAAAACCAAAGACTTGCAACTTTTAACACCTGTGGCAGATTTGTTCCAATGTCCTAATATAATCAGATCAGTTTGGCATATAATCATCACCCTGTAAGTAAATAATACAAAACCTACTATTCTTATGTAATAAGTGACCATTTTTCAACGTTAAACAAAACATTGTTCGATAACACCTGGCTGACTGTGTTAAATGTTGGCATCACTGGGCTGAAGGGAGAAAGTGAGTGTAGTTTTATAAAGTGCAGCTGGCATGTTTCCTTGGTTCTGATCGTTGCTGCAGCTATTTTAGGAACCACTCAGGAAGTGATCTGCAGACAGGCAGCTGACGGAGGATTCAACTCTACCAAACAAACCCCGACTCATCCTGAAACAGAACAAGTTGGGCCTAACAGGGAGGGTTTCAGAAAGGCGGCAGAACAGCAGCTAAGGAGCTGCTGGTTGACAACTGTTGCATTTGGTTTTTAAATTTTAGTGGAAACATTTATACCTTTATTTGATTCTGATTCTGCCCAATTGCCAAGCTGCTTTCCTCCCCCATCCTGATGTCTTCACAGATTTGATCTTTTGATCTGACCTTTACTATGATAAAACTCAAAGTTCTTTAAAGCGTGCTTTATCTTTGGAGAATATGTCCATTATTTTGAGGCCACCCTGTAACACTTTCCTTTATTACACATTTTGAGGAAAGCTGCAGCTCACATAATTAGAGTACATTTAGATTTTTGAACAAATTTCCAAACTTTTGTATAAAACTGAAACTAAAATGAAAGAAAACATTTTAATGTTTTCTGTCATTTGAATAAAATGCGTGGCAGGGATCGAAGGTCAACCAAAGGTATGACTTTGCAGTGATTAGCGTTTATTAATTTTTTATATTTTACTTGATGTTTCTGAGTGAATATTATATATTATTAACAGTTAATATAAAAACGTATTTCAGGTGACAGAGCTGTTAATAAGCACCGAATACAGATTCCTAATGAAACGTTCAAATAATCACAGATATTAATACAAATACATAAGAATTAAAAATCAATGTGTACATAGTAACAAGCCTGTTATTCACTGATGTTTGAGTTTTAATAAACCTAACTATGCCCTATGTGTTATTCATAAAAACATATCAAAAGAAGCAAAGCAGCAGTTTCTTTTTGCTCTTAAATATCTGGATATCATCAGTTTTCAGATCTGGTGTTTACATGGAACAATAAGGAACCCGGTCATTCATACAGTCCAGTCTCTGATCATATGTGGATTGTGTTTTTATGTTTAAGTGTACAGAAACCTGAACAAGCCCAAACCAAAGAATCCATGGGGTACGGCTAAAGTCATCCAGCACTTTGCTTCTGGACTCTTTTTTTTTTTCTTCCTTGTTGGAAAACAAGGACAAAGATACTAAGATAAATTAACATACAAAATTGGTCTGAGAACACTGCAGCGGCAGCCAGCCCAACATAAAGGTTTGCTGCACTGAATCAAAACAAACAAAAAACTACTTTATTTTCTGCTTTACAAAGAACAGAACATAATTCTTCATTCTCATTATGCAGACAGAACATTTTTGATGGTACCTTCTAAAAGCTACGGTGCTTTGAAAGGACCAAAAAGCACAACAAAAACAAAACCACACACACAAAACAAATAATGATTATGTCCAATAAAACATAAAATATAACTACAAATGATACAAAAAGAAGCGTGTGTGCCAGGCCATGGTCAGCATAGCAGCAGGTGAATGAAGGGGCAGCACAGAGCAAGTCCCAGTCTCCAAGGAACGCTGAATATTAAGATAAAAGATAAACTATATTGTTACACACTCCTCACACTCTCCCCCATCTACTTACTTTAGAGTTTAGACAAATGCATGAAAACAATTAAGCTCTGCTTTAAAAGCTGCAGCTACAGGAAATAACTTATCTTTCATAAAAAAAAAAAAAATTGTTCATTGTTTCTTATACAACAGGTAATCTTTCGTATATTTTATTTATTTCCCTAAACATCTAATGTACTTGAATGGATCACAGCTACTCCCATTTAGTTAACTCAGTTTTGTTTGGTTCGAGCATTGGACCAAAAACTTGTTTCCAACCCACTGCTGTAGGTGGCAACCCATTAAAAAAACAACACAAATAGATTCAGCAACACCTGAAGGGCCCAAACTACCAAAAATCAAGAGAATACAGAAATATGTGGCAATATTATTAATAATATAAACTCACAATTTCAGTATGTATAAACAAAAGCTCTTATTTCTCCCCTTTGCCAATATATACACCAATTACACACAGACTACCTTCATTTTATACCTGTAAAGAAACCACTGGTTACCCATGGACCTAACCATTGCAAATCTTTTTGTATTAAAAGGTACTTTTGTAACGTGATGGAAATGTTCTATGCAAATGGAGATAATGTGCTGTTGACATGGCACCGCAGTCTCTAATTTGACAGATCAGCATCATCTTCCGAGGAGAAATGCTGCAATCTAGGACTCCCTGGCCGATATACACGTTTGATTTTCTATCAGATCTGTGAATTGGGATTTCGACCGATTCCATTTTTAAGCACTATAGAACTCAACAGAGAGAGGCAGAAATGTGCTACAAGTTATTGGTTAGAAGTAGTAGTTTTGAATCCAAGCATATGCCCCAAATCTCTTATTTTTATAAAAGTCAAATAAAATGCATCAAAGTAAATGCTGCTTCCTAATTCATTTTTTGCAAATTGGGCCAGATTTATTTATTTTGATGCAATTAATGAATCAGAGGAAAAAAGATCAGATTTCTCTGATCACTGATCTGGGCGACTAATCGAAGCACATGTAGCCTGAACCCTTTATGATGTAATATAATCATAGTTCCCAACCCTACAAAGAAAGAAATCTTTATTGCATTTGTTCAATTGTAGCATTTAATAACTAAATATGTGATTTGTTTTGTATTTATTTATTATTTCGGCAGTTTTGGTACAATATATGCATACGAATTTCGTCATTTTATTCACAGATGGGCGCAAATCCAAACAAGCAGCACTGAACAATAATGAGACAAATGCAGTGAAATCCAACAACCAAACCAAAGCAGGGAGTCACCTGGTGTACATCAAAGCAACCATGTGGCTAACTGCCCCACCAGACAGTCAATATCCTCCCTCTTCATGTCCTGCTGTCCCTCTGTGTCCTCGCTCCATCTTCTCCTCCTTATGCCCTCTGCAGTATTATCAGCTAATGTATTTTCCCCCCTCCTGCACAGCAACCACTGTGGAACAATTACCACAGCTGCTGCACTAATGGCTATTGATGCAGCTGAGGGCCCCCCCGCATACACACTTGCACGCACAAACATTCATAAAAAATTCATGACAGCAGCTCAATGGGAAGGTGCAGGGGTGAATCTGGCCAGCCTTGGAAAGAACAAATGTCATCCAGCAGAGGAGAGAAGAGGCACATGTTGAAGGCTTAAACGGCAGCAGATGCAGGTAAATAAACATTTGACTAAAAGAACGGAAATTACTGTTCGCACAATTAAAACCTAAAAAACAATGAGCGCATGTATGTTCCAGCGTCTTTCTTGTACGTAATTCCCTCTTAACACAGGATTTCTCCCTGCCATCCGACCTGTGATGAGGGAGCTTTAAAGCACTAAGCCTGCTGGCTGAGACTGAACCGGGGATCAACACATACACATGTGTGTGTGTGTGTGTGTGTGTGTGTGTGTGTGTGGGGGGGGGGTAGTTAAGTAAGGGAGGATGGAAAGTAAGAACAAGTTCATCTGAATGATGGAGAGAAAAGAAGGGACAACATATTATTACAAAAAGGTCAAAACGAGGTAGGAACAGAAGGGCAGCAAAGTTCAAAGACCGAGTAGCCAGCAAAACATGAAAAAAGATCATAACATTAGCTGAGGACATTGTGCAACATAAAAAAGGAAAATAGGAAAAGACAGAAATAAATGTAATAACCGACGGATGTTGTTCTGCATTTTGATTGGCCACAAGTTCAAACAAACCAATTAAAAGATAGTTAAAAGCTGCTGTCAAGAAGCTTAAAACTGATTGTCACAGATTTGACATTTTCTCAGAATCATATAGGCTTTTACTATACCTGCACCACAGCAGAGGTCAAAAGGTCATGATAACCAGAAACAAAGTTAGGTTACATTCAAGAACCACAGGAAATTTTAATACATTAGAAAAGCATCAAATTATGGTTAGGTCATTCAATAAATGAAGGGGGAAAAAAAAAAAAAAATCGAATAATGCACTGCCCTTGTTAAGACAAGTAAACTAAGGGGAGATTTAGCCTGGCTATAGCTCAATTATGCTTGTAGATGGGGGAGGAGCAACAACACTTGCTAATGTAGGATGAAAACAACAGTTGAGCATAAATTATTTCTGAGCAATGTACAGAAAGATCTAAAACTTAACTAAATAAGAGCTAGGAAAACTTATTTTATATCCTTCATAGTAGTAGCAATTCAAAGCACCGAGTTTGAGGAGAAGTATCCTTAGGGCACCTCTCTCAGGCCCCTACCTACCCAGTCTTTTCCCCGTGTGTAGATTCCTTATTTTCATGTGGTAAAGTCTAAACTTACACCTAACACCTTACCTAGACAGCTAGCCTTATTTTTAAAACTATCCCTTGCCACTTACACTAACCCAAATCAAAAATACACTAAAAAGTCAAATTAAATATTGTTCATTAGGCACAGTTGTAAAGAGGAGAACTTGGATAGGTTTTCCTCTGCATCAACTAGAAGTACTCTTGTTCTTAAACCAGAGAGCGATTCAGACTATGAGGTCCTTAGAGAAGAGTTGGGTCTTACAGTGATGTTGAGAGTCTGCAGCCCGATTAGGTTTAAGGGTTGTCACGCCAGCGCTTGAGTTTAATAAATCCCATTAAATACACCAGCATGCAGTAAATAAATCATATTTAGTTCTTATCAAGTTCCACCAAGCCTTGAAACATTGTAATACTAAATATCATTGTTACATTTTTAATTATCATGACTTCTCAGATGGAGTTGGACTTTTTCATCACCCAGTTCTGAAGACACCGAGGTGGTTAAAAAGCTCTATGGTGGCAGGGCTTCAGGGGTGGATGAGATCTGTCCTGAGTACCTCAAGTCTTTGGATGTTGTGGGGCTGTCATGGTTGACACGCCTCTTGTGTGGCAGTCGGGGTCAGTGCCTCTGGACTGACAGACCGGGGTGTGTTCCAACTATCACACTCCTCAGCCTCCCTAGTAAGGTCTGTGCCAGGGTATTGGCGAGGAGAGTCCGGCCGATAGTCGAACCTCGGCTTCAGGGGAGCAGTGTGGTTTTCGTCACAGCCGTGGAACACTGGACCAGCTCTACACCCTCTACAGGGTACTCGAGGATTAATGGCAGTTTGCCGAACCGGTCCATATGTGTTTTGTGGACCTGGAGAAGACATTCGACTGTGTCCCTCGTAGTACCCTGTGGAAGGTGCTCCAGGAGTACAGAGTCAGGGGCCCTTTATTAGGGGCCATCCGGTCTCTGTACAAGTGGAGCAGGAGTTTGGTCCGCATTGCCGGCACTAAGTCGGACCTGTTCCCGGTGCATGTTGGACTCCAGCAGGGCTGCCCTTTGTCACCGGTCCTGTTCATAACTTTTATGGACAGGATTTCTAGGCGCAGTCAAGGGACGGAGGGGGTCTGGTTTGGGGAATAGCGGATTTCGTCTCTTCTGTTTACAGATGACGTGGTCCTGCTGGCCCCACTAGCCAAGACCTACAGCATGCACTGTGGCGGTTTGCAGCCGAGTGTGAATCGGTTGGGATAAAGATCAGCTCCTCCAAGTCTGAGGCCCTGGTTCTCGACTGAAAAAGGGTGGCTGTCCTCTTCAGGATGGAGGGGAGTTCCAGTGGAGGAGTTCAAGTATCTTGGGGTCTTGTTCATGAGTGAAGGGAGAATGGAGCAGGAGATTGACAGATGGATCGGTGCGGCTGCCGCAGTAATGCGGACGCTGTGGTGGTCCGTTGTGGTGAAGAGAGAGCTAAGCCGAAAAGCGAAGCTTCAATTTACCAGTCGGTCTACGTTCCTACCCTCACCTATGGCCATGAATTCTGGGTCATGACCAAAACAACGAGATCCCAGATACAAGCGGCTGAAAGGAGCTTCCTCCGTAGAGTGAGGAGCTCGGCCATCCGGGAGGGGCTCGTAGTAGAGCAGCTGCTCCTCCACATCGAGTGGAGCCAGTTGAGGTGACTTGAGTATCTATACCGGATGCCTCCTGGAACACCTCCCTCACCTCCAGGCACGTCCCACCGGGAGGAGGCCCAGAGGACGGCCCAGGACACACTGGAGGGACTATGTCTCTAAGCTGGTCTGGTAACGCCTTGTGCTCCCCCTGGAGGAGCTGGAGGAGGTGACTGGGAAGAGGGATGTCTGGAAGTCTACTAATTCTGCTGCCTCCGCGACCCGGTCCCGGGTGAAGCGGAAGACGATGAGTACGAGTATGACTACGACTTCTCAGATGACCCATTGACCCAAAACTACTACTTTTAGTGAGGGACCAACTTCCTATCGTCAGTCAACAGGGATATAATTTGATTTAAAACTAGTTTTAAATTAGAGACTTACTCTGAACCATCATTTAAACTGTCACAATCAAAAAGGGAAAAACAGAAATCTACAAATGGGGAGAATATTGGCTCAGATCAGTTATAAAAACGTCCACCAAGAATGCTGTTATACAGGCAGAACAGGGAAAACATTAGTACCTAATTCATCAGATTGAATTTAAACTCAATACTACATTTTGTCAACTCTGAAGCAATACACATGTAACACATGAACATGATTAGACAAACAGTTTATGAAGGAACTCACCGAAAGGTGGACATTGTTTTCTCTATTGTAAAACCCCTTTTCCTCAGACTGTTGGTAAAGTTCTTCTCATTGCAATCTTCAGCACAGGAATCTTCCAACAACAATCAATGTTTGAAACAATCATCTCATCTTGAACGTGACTAAAACAAAGGAGATGATTGTAGATTTTAAGAGAAACAGGAATAAGTCAAAAACTATTTCTATTATGGGAGAAGAAGTGGAGGTGGTGGAGGAGTATAAATACCTCGGTGTTCACCTGGACAACAGACTAGAGTGGAGATGCAACTGTGAAGCCATCTACAAGAAGGGACGGAGCAGACTGTACTTCTTGAGGAAGCTTAGGTCCTTTGGTGTTTGCAGCAAGATGCTGCATATCTTCTATAAGTCTGTTGTGGAAAGTGTGATCTCTTCATCATCTGCTGGGGAAGCAGCATCAGAGCCAGGGACTTAAAAAAGCTCAACAAGCTGATAAAGAAGGCTGGCTCTGATCTGGGGACTCCTCTGGAACCTCTGGAGATCATTGTGGAAAGACGAATTCTTCATAAATGAAGAACATTATGGAGAACCCTGAGCATCTTCTTCATGAGACTGTCCTACAACAACAGTGTCTTCAGTCAGAGGCTTCTTCAGATCTGCTGTAAGACGGAGCGCTACAGGAGATCCTTCCTGCCCACAACCATCAGCATCTACAACAGCTCTTTGAAGAAACCTTCATAATGAGCTACAACAACATTTAATTTCCCTTTGGGATTAATAAAGTATTTTTTAATTTAATTGAATTTTGTAAAATTTGGTTTCATTATGAATCATTAAACCACTCATGCACACACATGCACACAGTCTCTTCACTCCCTAGTTCAATATAACCAGACAGGAATTAGATATAAAAATCATGTGACCACCAGTGGGTCAATTTTAAAACTCACAGGAGCTGTTTTGGGAAGGCTTTTTAGCTACAACACGTTTCCTACCTGGAGATCATAAACGTTGCTGCATGTTGATGTTTGAGTAAGTATGACCAAACTAAAGCAGGCCAATTCCTTCGGCTGCTTTCAGTTTCTTGTTATCTAAATAGGACAGAAACTGCAACATACTTAAGAAATAAGTAAAGATGACTTCTATCCATCCCTTTACTATACCTGCTTATCCATCCATCCATCCATACATACATACATACATACATGAGCATGCAAACTCCATGCAGAAAGTCCCCAAGTCTGGATTTGAACCCAGGACCTTTGTGCTGCAAAGTAACAGAGCTACCGGCAGCCCCCGAGCTGAGAACTTGCAGAAAATACACAGAGAAGTTGCAATTACTGCACATTTTCTGTGGTAATTGCCCCAACTCTAAACTAGATAAGGCTCTATAAACGTAAAATAGTGCCAGTTCTGAATATCAGATACGAACCAGGAACTAGAGTTTATAAGTATGCATAAAATATTGATACACATCACGAGAATTTACATACAGTAAACTAGCTGCAGTGAACTAGCAAAACTATTCCTACCCAGGGAACGTTTTCACATCTGTCATGTGACAACTACAAATTTTACATTTATTGAGATTTTATGTGATAGACTAACACAGTTATTGTGAAATAGAAGAAAAATGTAACTTGGTTTCCAATCTTTTTCTAAGACCAAAACTTTTAACTTCCATGCAAAACTCTGAGTGTGGGAAATCTAATGCTTCTGGGGACACTACCGTATCGTGGATCATGGGGGCGCCAGCGTCATGCTGTAGGGATGCTTTTCTATAGTAGAAATAGGGAAAGTGCTGAGACTTTAAGGGCAGATGGATGGAGCTAAATACAGGACAATCCTGGAGGAAAACCTGTTGGAGGCAGAGGTTTATCTTCAAGCAAGACAAGGGCCATTAAAGTACAGCCAGAGATACCATAAAATGGCCTAGTCAAAGTCCAGATCTACAGTCAACTGAGAATTCGAGGGAATAGATGAAATCTGATTTTCACACGTTGTCTTCATCCAATCTGACTGAGCTTGAGTTATTTTGCAACATAAAATAAACAAGAATTTCAGTTTCTAGATGTTTGTAGAAGCAGTAAAATATTTTATACTCTACTTTGTGGTTAATCACATAAAATCCCAATAAAGGACATGAAAGTTTGTGGTTGTAACATGGCAAAATGTGAAACGGTTCATATGAGCAAGCATAAGAGCAAGCATATGAATACTTTTGCAATGCACTGTGTATCTTACAGTTTTAGGAGTTCAAAGTCTGTCACTTACTCAAGTGCGGAAACTTTTCGCCCTCTCATTTAGGGGTCTTCTCTGAAAGTGTGTTTGTTCCTGTCGAACATGTGAACAAGTGTGGGAGGGAGGGAGTGTGGTCGCAGCCGCCCCAAATCAAAAACATCCATAGCCTGTGTGTTTGTGTGCATAGAGACGTGAGGGTGAGTGGAAGAAAAGGAGAAGCAGAAATCTGGATGTCATGCGCACAAGAACAGAGAAGAGCAAAGTCTGAAAGACACTGTCAATATAAGGCAAAGACAGCCAGTCAAACAGGCGGGTGAAGAGTCAAAATCTGCACGCTTTTGATGTCATGTGGCTGCGCCGACGTCACACGCTGTGTGTATGCATGCTGATGAGTGTCAGCTTCACCCCAGCTAAGGCGTTTAAATATAGTAAGTGGGCAATAGTCTCAACTGACTTTAACAATGCCATAGATACCAAGAAGACCATTCACGCCACATTAGCACCGCGCTAACGCTGAAACCAGAGAAGCGATGAACAGAGGAAGGGAGGGAAGAGGGAAGGCCTTCGTTTCATGAAAACTCAGCCACCCACACTCTGGCCTCTGCCAAGAGCTGAGTAGGACAAGAGTGTGTGTGTGTGTGTGTGTGTGTGTGTGTGTGTGAGAGAGAGAGAGAGTGCGAGAGGGGAGACATTCCTCTGTGAGGTGGATGCCAGAGAACGAACAGAGCAGAAGACAGACCGTCCTGGGCTAGCATGTTTCAGTGAAACTAACAAGCCCCTCGCGGTGCATGCTGGCCTCACAGCTGTAAACTTCATGCAGATTAGATAATCAGATTTGACTGGATGTTTTGTCAGAAAAAATTGCAGCTTCTGCTTTGAAGCAACATGGTGGGGTTGGAGACACGTGCCTGTAACTGAAAGGTCACGGGTTGGATTGTGGCAACAGACGAGTTTTCAGTAAAACATCATGGCCTCCAGTAGAGTTTTATTGTTGTTTTTTGGGCATTCCCTTTCTGTCAAAGCATCAGATACAGTTGAAACCAGATATTTAAATACGTTGTATAAAAAGACACCACCTCACTTTTTTTACTGTCTGACTTTAAATCTGACTAAAGGTTTCTTGTTAGGTTAGTTAAAGTTACCCAAATCCCTTTTTATTTGTTAAATCCCAGAATGATGAGGGAAAAAAAGAGAATTTCAAGATATCAGTAAGAGAACGGGTCTTGTTCATCATTTGTAAAATATTCCAGATGCCTGAAGGTGCCATGTTCTTCTGTTCCAACAATCATATGTAGATATAAACATCATGGGAATGTCCTGCCATCAGCCCGGTTCAGGAAGGAGATGGGTTCTGTGTCCCAGAGATGATCGTGTTTTGGTGGGAAATGTTTGTTTTAATTTCAGAACAAAAGCAAACGACTTTGTGGAGTTGCTGGGGAGTTTCTTTATCCACAGTGAAATGAGTCTTGTACTAACATGGGCTGAAAGCGTACTGAGCAAGGAAGTAGCAATTACTCAAAAAGCAAAAAAAAAATAAAATAAAAATTTAAAAAAGATTACAGTTTAAAATTAAACCCATTGACAAATACCTCAAATTTGGAAGACTTGTCCTGTGGTGCATTGATAGTAAAACGGACATGTTTGACCCTCATTAAATTTTTTAGAAAAACAAAAAAAGGGGGGTGGGGGGCCTGCAAGCCTGAGAACATCATACCAACTGTTAAGCACAGAGGTTGAAGCATGTTGTTTGGGTGTTTATTCACAAAATAGATGGTTTCATGAGGAAAGAACATCATGTGAAAAATATTGGAACAAAATCTCAAAACATCAAACACAAAGTCAAAGTTTGGGCATAAATGGGACTTCCAAATGGACAATGACCTAAGCTTACTGCCAAATTAGTTACAAAGTGGCATAAGTACAACAAAGTTGATGTTTTGGAGTCCCGATCCCAGTCCCATATACTGTACAATTTGTGGGCAGGGCTGAAAAGGTGAGTTCAAGCAAGATGACTTACAAACCTTAGTCAGTTACACTAAATCTGTCTGAAGGTGTGGGCAAAAAAATCCAGCAGAAATATTGTGAGATGCTTGAGAAAGGACACCCAAAACGTTAGACCGAAATGTTATTGCTGAAATTCTATGTAAATGTATAAGTTTGAAGAAAATTGAAAAACTTGATTTAAAATAAAATGTTTTTCTTATTATTGTGATGGTTAACAAATCCTAAAAGATCTAAAATGTAAAAAGGTTAGTCTGATTTAATGGCAGATTGAGAAAGAAAAAACAAAGATTGTGTACTTTGGTACAGTCTAAGTACATGTCTGATTTCAACTACAAATGAAATGCATCTTCTCAGATTCTAACATTTTAAAACAGAAATCCTAGTAATATACAGGTTATAAAGGATCTAAATTTCCCTTCTAGGCCTCATGAGGATGAAAAAAAAAAAAAAAATAGAAAATTCATCACTGATTTCTTCACCACCAGCCCTGGATCCTCATCACGAATTCTCTCTCCACAACACATGTAAATTAGCGAGTTCACACATGCTGTCTGTGGGTTGTCAAATGTCATCCTGGGAAGATTAACGCACAGAAAAACATAAATTCGGGCCATCACACAGGCATCGGCCTGATAAATCTGACAAATAATAATTTATCCCTCCACTGGATGAGCGGTCCAGTCTACTCATAGAAGACGGAGCAAAAATGTTATTGACACCTCTGGCTGATAGTGGTGAAACTATATAAAATAAAATAAAGTGTAAAAATGGGTAGCAACACCTCTTATGTCCTACTTATTACTTAGGCACTAATACAAACTATCACATTTATTAAGGGCAGTCTTAATAAATGTGACATTATATGATATATGATTATATGATATAATAAGCGACTTTTATTTAGTGTTATTAATCACTGACTTTAGATTTAAAAAAAGCTGTATTTTTTGCATCAAGCGTGGTGTCACAGGCCTGCATTAGATGACTTCTATAGGGGCAACATGGGTTCGCGGGTCGAGGGAGTGATGACATATGGGTGACCACAGGCAGCACAGAAGCATCTCTTCTTTGTAGGTTTATTACTAAAATGTTTTGTGAAAGAGGCTTTAATTGTTGGATCAGTTCTCAGATCTGTTATCCAACTTAGCCAGAAATACTTATTAAGTCATTATAGTAGCCAAAATGCAACTTTCCCAAATGTTGATGGACCTACTCACTCTTGTCATCATACTCTTGATCGCATGATAACACTTGGCATAATGTGAACAATTCACAGTACTTCTTCAGAATAATTTTTCAACAATTCTACCACTTTTTGGTCAGAGCTGTCAGCTTTAAATTAGATCCTTAAGAAGTTACTTTTCCTATTAACCTGGAAAAACAATTTATTGTAGATAAAAGCACTTCATGTAGCTTCAACAAAAGTCTTCTATTTAGCACTGTTTCAATGAGTCAAGGCCGCTGAGCCATGTGTCCCATTGAACTCTCATGAGTGTTGACTTAATACTATTTAGAAGCGTTTACCCTACCATTATTCAAGGAGAGGGCAAGCAAGAAGGTCCTAGCCTCAAATCCCAGCCTGGTGTCTTTCTGCATGCTCTCCTTGTGCATGGAAGTATTCTTCACCAGGTACTCAAATTTTCTAACCAAAAATATGACTGTTAGGTCAATTGGTCTATATATATATTGGTCTTAGGTGTAAAACCTGGAGCATGTTTTTTTGCCCTGTGATGAACTGGCAACCTTAATGGTTGAAACTGGACCTTTTGAGTGCTACATCATTCAGCTCATCTGTGGTTCCTGAAGGAAAGGTTGTACCTCAGTTCTTGATGTCTGATCACTGGAGATAGGAACCAGGTTGTAGCCATCATATGTCAATACAAATTTACCACTTCTATTTAAATGTTACAATATCCAACTATAAACCAGAGTTTACATGTAAAAAACAAGGATGCACACACACAGAAAATGTTGCTGCTCAGAACCATAAATATTAAATATCTTCAGTAATACTTAGTCTGGCAATCATTTTCTGACTTATAGTTAGGACTTCAATATTGGTTTCAGAAGAAGACCCTTCATAATATCTTGACACATTTTCCTAACCCATATCGTCCACAACAAAGACATAACCAGATATCCTAGCAATGGCCAATGGGGACGCCTACATTAAGGAAGTTTAAACAAGAAACATCACCAGTAGTCAAAAAAGGTATGATCAGCAATTTCAATCAGCTTTTTATTCTTGTCAGCTCTACAGTTATTTCAGGTTAATTTGCTGTGACTTGTTTCGTTGATGTTAAACAGAAATATGATAAAATTAGGAATCATAAGTTACCTTGCTTTTTGAAACTATGTTAACATTAGCACTGTTTTTTAGAAAGCCTTCCATTACCTTCCTTACCTATAACAGTATACAGTTCAGGTAATAAGTTAAAATACACTCATGATGGGCATGAATGTTATTAATTGGGGGCTTTTTATTTTATTTTTTTTCATGGTGGAATAATGATTTCACATACAGTTTTAATTATTTTAAAAAAATAAGAATTGAGTTCAGTTTGGTTGTGGATTCTCTCCGATCCAACCAGGCTAAAATTATCCATACAGGCTTAAATATATACATACAGTCCCAATAAAATGTTTATAAATGCCCCTTAGCTGGTTGCACCCAGAGTACATGCTTTTTTAGCTGTCAACAAGCTTCTTGCATAATTTAGGTTAGATATTTGAATACTTATTAACGGAATTGGTGGAGTTTTTTTTTTTTAAGTGGTTCGTTTCTAGGTCTCCAGGACTTTCAGCATATCTCCATAAATTTACAATAGAGTTAGGGTTACGGACATTCAAATTTTAATGTTAACCTGCTTTATCCATTATGAAACCAGTTGAAGTGTGTTTGAGATCATTGTGCTGTTGGTACCTCCAACTGCTTCCAAGTTTCAGCCAACTGACTCAAACCAATGCCCTCAGAGGAAGGGAAATTGGTTAGAATATTCTGGAACAACTCAGAAAACATCAAACCTCAAGCCCATCATGAACTGGAAACTGTCCACAGTGACGTAAAACTCACCTCACTGTGGTCAGTTTTGCATTTCATGATAAAAAGCAAGTAAGAACTTCCTGCTCCACAATTGACACCTTCAAGATCAACTCCTATTTTAGCTACCTGCATGGACAAGTCAAATGCTTCAGTTCACAAAAAACTTTCTGGTCAAATTGTACGCAGAGCTCTGTGATTACAATGTTTGGAGGGGTCAAGATAAGTCATTGAAAGCTGGACACACCTGGGCCAACAAACGACAATGATCCAAAACACAAATCAAAACAAGGTTGTGGAACAGATAAAACAGGCTCTAGCCAAACTTCTGACGTTAACTCTTGAAAACGTGGACTGTGCATAAAACTCAGAAAATTTACCAGTTTTAATGAGCTGTACCCCTTCTGCCAGAAGGTTGTTGCTACAAAATAAATTGTATGATCCAAGCGAAACATACTAACTGACATTTAACCAAATATTTGTGTGTTTGCATTTATTTGAGCCTGTATGTGTAAGTCTGACCCATGTGGGGGTCAGCTCACCCAGTTATTGTTTGTTAAAAAAAGTCCTTTAACTGTATAATCACCCCACCAGTCAGGGTATTGTGATGTGTAAGTCAACTCCTCCTTACTTTAAGCTTAAAAGTGAGTCTCTAGACATACCGATGATGGCTGCCTCTGAACTCAAGTCTCTAAGAGCATCTTTGGAAATATTCCCTTACAAGTCTCTCTCACGTGTTGACTAAGCTGGATGTTCCACTGCTCAAAGATGAGATGGGAAGAGACAGAGGGTTGCCATACACACGTGGACAAAATTGTTGGTACCCCTCAGTTAATGAAAGAAAAACCCACAATGGTCACAGAAATAACTTCTCTGACAAAGGTAATAATGAATACAAATTCTATGAAAATTAACAAATAAAAGTCAGACATTGCTTTTCAAACATGCTTCAAGAGAATGATAAAAAAAAAAAAACTCATGAAACAGGCCTGGACAAAAATGATGGTACCCTTAACTTAATATTTTGTTGCACCACCTTTTTAGGCAATCACTGCAATCAAACGATTCCTATCACTGTCAATGAGTCTTCTGCACCTCTCAGCAGGTATTTTGGCCCACTCCTCGTGAGCAAACTGCTCCAGTTGTCTCAGATTTGAAGGGTGCCTTTTCCAGATAGCATGTTTCGTTTCCTTCCAAAGATGCTCAATAGATTTAGGTCTGGGTTCATAGAAGGTCACTTCAGAATAGTCCAATGTTTTCCTCTTAGCCATTCTTGGGTGTTTTTACCTGTGTGTTTTGGGTCATTATCCTGTTGCAAGACCCATGACCTGCGACTGAGACCAAGCTTTCTGACACTAGGCAGCATATTTCTCTCTAGAATCCCTTGATAGTCTTGAGATTTCATTATACCTGCACAGATTCAAGACACCCTGTGCCAGATGCAGCAAAGCAGCCCCAGAACATAACAGAGCCTCCTCCATGTTTCACAGTAGGGACAGTGTTCTTTTCTTCATATGCTTCATTTTTCCGTCTGCGAACATAGAGTCGATGTGCCTTGCCAAAAAGTTCATTTTTTTTCTCATCTGTCTATAGGACATTCTCCCAGAAGCTTTATGGCTTGTCAACATGTAGTTTGGCAAATTCCAGTCTGGCTTCTTTATGATTTGTTTTCAACAATGGTGTTCTCCTTGGTCGTCTCCCATTAAGTCCACTTTGCCTCAAACAACATCGGATGGTGCGATCTGACACTGATGTTCACCTTTCTGGGCTCTTTTGTTACCGTTCGTATTATCCGTCTCTTTGTTTTCTCATCAATTTTCCTCCTGCGGCCACGTCCAGGGAGGTTGGCTACAGTCCCATGGATCTTAAATTTCTGAATAATATGTGCAACTGTAGTCACAGGAACATGAAGCTGCTTGGAGATGGTCTTATAACCTTTACCTTTAACATTCTTGTCTATAATTTTCTTTCTGATCTCCTGAAACGACTCTTTCCTTTGCTTCCTCAGGTCCATGTTGAGTGTGGTACACACCATGTCACCAAACAGCACAGTGGCTACCTGCAGCCCTATATATAGGCCCACTGACTGATTACAAGAACGTAGACATCTGTGATGCTGATTAATGGACACACCTTGATTTAACATGTCCCTTTGGTCAAATTATTTTCAGGGGTACCATCATTTTTGTCCAGGCCTGTTTCATGGGTTTATTTTTTTTAATAATTCTGTTTAAGTATGTTTGAAAAGCAATGTCTGACTTTCATATGTTCATTTTCATAGAATTTGTATTCATTATTACCTTTGTCAGATTCAAGTTATTTCTGTGACCATTGTGGGTTTTTCTTTCATTAACCGAGGGGTACCAACAATTTTGTCCACGTGTGTATGTCTTCCCCAGCCTCACTAATTCTTAGTCTATAAAACACAAACACACACTTTCCATAATTACAGGCTTGCCCTTACGTGGGTGTGTCTGAGAACCATTAGACCACTGCACATTGTACTGGGATGCACACAGCAAAATAAGAAGCTTAGGAAACTGAAAATATTAGCTGTACAAGTCAGTCAGTCAGTCGTTTTCTACCGCTTATTCCATAGTGGGTCGCGGGGAAGCTGGTGCCTATCTTCAGCAGTCTATGGGCGAGAGGCAGGGTACACCCAGGACAGGTCGCCAGTCCAGCTGTACAAGTTTTGTCCCAATTTTTTATACATTTTCTTTTTTACGTTCGTATGCCGCAGCCATCCTACCGACACAAACAGCCGACAACGAGTAAACCATGTGCATTTCAGAGTCAAAGAGTGGGTTTATGTAATTTTAGTCTCACGCTGTGAACTTTACATCTCCAACCAAGTTGAGATCGTACCTACTGCTGCACTCATTAGGTGCAGGTGAAGCTGCATTCAAACACACCTTCTTACAAGTTGCACACTTCAAAGAACCTGTCTGCAGCACAGACCCTCAAGATTTCACCCTCCGGGGAGTTTTTATACATGCATGTCTGTGTAGTGATATCAACAGTGCACTTGGCTTTCCTAGAATGCTCGCTTCTGAAGTGACTACATACAGCCATCTAGCTGCAGCTCTGTTCTTCAGAGGGAAACCGGGGAGACGGATTGCAGACATCTCTCTCCTTTTCACCCCCCCCCCATTACAACCCATGCCTACACACTGCCAAGAACTCACAATGTAGCATTAAAAAAGGGGGTACCAACAGGCACCACTGTGCGTCTCGGCTATTGACTGTTGTGTTTGCATACAGGCTGTCGCCATCAGAGATTGGAAAAGGAGCACAGAAGGGATACAGCAAAACCGACGGCGCTGTGTCTTTAAGCAGTAATCCCTCCATTCTCTGAGCATTTGTTGCCGGCCATCTAATGGGCGGATCGGTATAATGTCCACAAGGGCCGCTGGGAGAACCTGCACTATTACACAAAAAAAAAAGAAAAAGAAAGAAAAATCACAGCCGTGCTCTCAAGCTGCGATTGGTTTGCCTGCATGGTTCTTAAAAAAACCTACCGAGGCAGGTCCAGAAAATTAAAGATGCTCTGATTTAGCATTTCAAAAGGGAAGGAACTGGGCTCATTGCAGCAACAAAAGGGTTGACAATGTTGACATGCCCAACGTCTATCCTTTGGTGTTTTCTGAAGGAAACTGTAGCTTGCCCACAGGGGATGTGGTGTGAACAGGGAACACTGCACAGCTTATGTCTTTCATGCAACCTGCTACCATCAAACACCCGCAGTAAAATCGGATCATTTAAAGATCTGCTCCTCAGTAAACAGTGAGCCACAGAGATCCAACCATCCTCCATATGTTACCACTGCCCCCTACCAACAGGAAATCATTGTAGCACTGATTGGATCTGCTGTATTTATTTCATAGAGACAAATAATGTAGTTTTTGATGTAACAAAAACAAAAACAGAGAAAACTAACATGCTTTCACCAAGATTGGTGAATCTGAAAGAAAAAGAAGAGTTACTCAATGACAGATCTCAAATGACTTTCTGCAAACAGGTGGCTGTGATTTAGTGTTTGCAACTCAGTGGATTTTTGTGAGAATGTAACAAATGTTAAGAGACATTGCTGGCTGGAATATAAACTACTGCCACTCCAGAGCAAGGAAACAATGTTGCAACCCCGCTGCTGTTGGCCTGTCTTGCAGAACAACTTCCACCCAATAACAAACAAGAAGAAAAGGAGAAGTTCCCTTCTTATGCAAATCGTCACTCCCCTCCTCCAGACTCAGTTAACAAGATTCTAAGCTGTAAAAAAAGAAAAGAAAAATCACAACTGCTTTCGAAAACTTTTAGACTCGCCTCCGAATCCGATCAGCTGTAATTTCCACACAAGGTAAAATCCCAACAAGGAGCTGATGCTGCTGTGTAAACTAATCCACTCTTGTTTAAAAACTGTGCGTTTGGGGAGCAATTCAGTGAGCATGTCAACAGGTTTATACTTATGAAAAGGTTTGCAGTTCTGCAGATTACTAATGGGCGCTTTTAAACAGGGCAGAAAGATGCAGAGTAAATTAAACAGTGAGTGCAGTATTTAACAGTTGAACTGCACGCTGAGGTCCTTACCGCTATAAGCGTGCTGGTCCTCTGCTCCGTGGAGGACGCAGAGTCCGGGTCCTGCTGCTGCTGCTTGTTCTGCGGCTGCTTGCTGCCGCCGGTGGATTTCTTGGCCCTCTGCTCCAGGGTCCGCTGGTACAGGCTGACGGTCTCCCTGCGCTCAAGCTCCAGCTGCTCGGAGTGCGCTTGCTGGTACCTGGTCTCGCAGATGTTGTGGTGTCTCCGGCAGCCCTCTATCCGCTGCCTCAGCCTCTCCACCACCGTGCTGTGTTTAGGTATGCCCACCGCTCCTGCGGACACCACGTTGCCGCTGGCCGGGTTCATGCTGTTATTGATGCAGATACTGCCGTTGGGTCCGACAGCGGGGGAAGCGAAGTCCCCCATCACCGCGCCGAGCGGCTGCTATTTTGGAGGAACTTTTCTCCCAGTCAGGCTCTCCTCCGCCACCTCCTCTTCTTCTAACCCCGAGTCCTCCGGCCACCTCCACCTCTCTGTGTTCTCCTCTGCGTGTGTCCTCCGGACGGTGCAAGCGACAAGCAGCCGCTGAGGCGGCCGAACACCGCGAGGGTTTAAAGGGCTGCAAACCACGAAGTCGCCGCGACAGACTTGAGTCTCCGGGTCTAAACAAACATGAATAACACCCGACCTGAGTGAAACCTAAAACAAGCTCATAACTGAATTCAACAAGACAGCTACTACCACGCTGCTAACAAAAACAATAACACCTACTCCACGGGTACAGCGATAAAGCGACAGTATAAAGGTTAGTCCCCGGTCATATACACACAGACCGTCCCGCGGAGGAGCAGCAGCGGCGGCAGCAGCAGCGGTCCTGTCGCCGCTCTACACTGCTGTCCTTGGAGAAAAAGTTTTGCTGCCTAAACCGAACAGGCTCCGGAGTTTCCAAGTGAACTTGCATCGCATATGTTTCTGGTTTGAAAGAAATCCCGGTGAATAATGTGTTACCGAGTCAGTAAACCAGCACAAGCGCCCTCGGTAGTCCCGTTTGTGAGGCAACTAAAGTTTAACACAGACGGCACAAAACGCGGATATGAGAACCAGGGGCGGAAGTCTGTAGTCAGTGGCTCCTGGCTGCCACCATCACAATAATCAGGTCCGCTTCTTCACCATGCCAGCGGAGTGATATCAGGACAGGAGTTGAGCAAAATCCAGCGAGAGGCTGTGAGGAGCCCCGCTGATGGACACCCCGAAAACCCGGAGCAGAGTATGGGGGGAGGGGGCGGGGGACCCTCCTGAGAGGACCGGGCTGCGGTTCCACCTACTACCGTTCCTGTTTACACCGGACCCGAGAGCTCAGCGCATATCAAACAGGGAAAATAGATGCAGGTTAAAACAAAACAGTTGCTACAATCAGGGAAAATTACATTGACCATATTTATATGGATATATTTTCTCTTCATATGTTAACCCCAATTAGATGATTTTGCCTGTATGAATAAAGGAAATAGTAACTGTAACAATATTACACTTAAAATGTGACTAAATGCAAATGCAAAACCAGATAGCACAATGAAAACAGTTTTATTTCCTAATCAACTTGTTACTTATTTTATCCAGCTTTTCAGCAAGACATCAAAAAGAAAACAGGACTAAACTAAAAACACAGTAGCAATTACAACTATTTTCTTTAATCTTTTGAATATTAATAAGACTTTTACCTGGCCAAATAAAGGGTTATAGTTAGAATACTAATAATATGCCAAAATACAAATACAGAAGTACAATGATAATCGTGAAACCAAACCGCTTTGCATAGAGTAAAAATAAATATATATCCCAAGCATAAAGAAATCACAGATAATTAGCATAATACTCAGAAAATCTTTTCAATCAAATTTTGATTTGTTTTATACAACTTTTAACAAAACATCAAAAGCTGAGTTGTTGCATTTTCTTGGAGTTTCTTTATGAAGCTAAATTTAGACTACTAACATACATTTTTATTTAGCCTGATTTTTGCACCTTTGTGTTTTTAATTTTTAGCATTTTGAGCTTTCAGGATTAATAAGAGTTACACCTATTTAAAGTGTTTCTCATAGCACAGGGGGAGTGTAAAGCTGACCATGTAGGTCAGGCTTGGAGCTTGCTGGTATTTATCCTGATTCCTTTGGCAGAGGTCTGACTCTGAGCACATTTTTGAAACAGAAAAACATTTTTTGTTTGTTTCTGAGGGAAACCTTTCAAAATTAAATTTAAGCAAAGGATGTTCATGCAAAGCAAACACAAAGGTCACTGGAGTTTCTTTTACAGAGGAATGTTAATAATCCAGTTCTTGCCATTTGTAATTATTACTTGTATCTTTTCATTGCAATTTGTAAATTGTCTCTGATCATTTTGCCATGTTGGGATTTTCCATCCCCTGGAGAAAGATGATTCTTTCTTTTGGGGATTTTTATAGATCTTCACACACATTCCAGCTAAGTAGACAACACAGCTATAGTTAAGAAGTAAAAATAATCACTTCAGGGTACCTGAAATGCATAACTGCAGTAACAAATCCCTCTTAGCATTGCGGCAGCTTCTGAATATGCAGATATTTTCATAACGGTAATAAAATTTACAAGATATTTTAAGAAAGATTTGCCTATTTATACAGTGAAATTTTTATGTGGTTGATGAATAACAGGTGGAACGATTTTAGCAGGAAAGCTAACTTATTCATGTTTATTGACTGGTAATGACCACCATACAGTAAGGTGTGCCATGAGTTTGTTTCTATGATGCACTGTTAGGATGTGTTGCGTATTTGTGTGGTAATGTGTCATGTGTTGAAGGTACTTCCCACAATCACAAAAGCATGTTGGAGAAGATGTGCTGCTGTCCATAAGGTTTTTATCTAAAGACACAATGGATTCATTTTATAGTAACACACCTGTCCCTTTTTAATTAACAGAAATTTATAAGAGTTCCAGACATGTTGGTTGTTTCATTGCTTCTGTAAATGAATGAAGACCACATAATTTACTCCACGCCAACATGAACAATGGTTTTGCATGACAACATTAGCATGTGACTGATGATTATTTATGGTGCAACACTTTGATTCACAAGGAATTTTATACATTTTGACTGTTTTACATCTTTCTTTTGTAAAAGGTTGAAATGTTATCTCAAATCTAAAGAAAGGTTTTAATAAATAGGTATTTGGTCCATGTCAGTTGTATTTAGCCCCCTTTACTCTGTTTCCCTAAATAAACTATGTAACAACCAAAGCTCATCTATGTGTAATTAAATCTCAGTATAAACACAACTCTTCTGAGAAGGCCTCAGAGGTTTGTAAGAAAACATTAGAGAACAAATAGCATAAAGAAGACCATAATACCCAGCAGACTGTTAGGATTGTGTTCTGTTTGGTGGATCTGTTTGTGTCTACTTACCTTCCAGAGTCAGAGTGGCAGGGGCGGAGTTTTCCAATCTACGCACCTGTCCTGGATTCTGCTGATGAGAGCAGCTGGCATTTAAGCTCCTGGAAGTGATCCATTCCTCGCCGGATTATTCAGTGACACTGAGTGAGACAGCCAACAATTTATCTTTGAGACTTTCTTGAGTAACCTGGTGATTTTTGTGTTTTTCTAAGGACACTTATTGGAGTGTGGAACTCGCTTTTTGCTGGAGCTTAAGGACTTGTGTATTTGGATTCCTCTCCTGGAGACTCTCACCTGGAAACCAACCATCCTCCGTCCTGCCACTCTCTCTCTCTCTCCCTCGGACCTGGAACACAAACAGACACTGAAACCTGAAACACTTACCTCCTGGATTTCCCTTGCCTCCTCCTCTGAGCTGACCTCCCTCCCAAGAGCCTGCAAGAAACAAAGAGACAATCTCCTCATTATACTCACCTTTACTCCTGTGGATGACCAGCTAACTTCTTCCTATACCCTTGCAGGACGAACCCACTGCTTTGCTTTCACTGTAAATAAACATCATTTAACTTTTCATCTTGTCTCTATGTCATTGTTCTGTTTTTTCCTGAACTTGGGTATTCCTCTAGTTAAACCTCAACACAAACAGGTCAAGGATAGAGTTGTGGTGACATTTGGTGGGAGAATCTGCTGAGAGGACAACACATTTGTTTATGTTTTTCTTGAGATTTTTTTGTGGGACTAGTGGGCTTTATATGTTGATCAAACAGGAAATGGGCAGAAAGAGTAGTGGAGAACACATTATAAATGTTCCACGGTCAGTTATCAAATCCCAGACAACTGAGGCAAGGACTACTAGCCTCCATACAGATGTATCTTTGCTCCACCACTGCCACAAACCATCACTATTATTCATGCACTCCAGAATCCTGGTGTTTATGGAAGAGTGGGCAAGAAGAAAGCCATTGTGGAAAACTAAAAGAAGTTTGATTTGCAATTCGACATACTGGTCCTTCTCAAAATATTAGCATATTGTGATAAAGTTCATTATTTTCCATAATGTCATGATGAAAATTTAACATTCATATATTTTAGATTCATTGCACACTAACTGAAATATTTCAGGTCTTTTATTGTCTTAATACGGATGATTTTGGCATACAGCTCATGAAAACCTAAAATTCCTATCTCACAAAATTAGCATGTTTCATCCGACCAATAAAAGAAAAGTGTTTTTAATACAAAAAACGTCAACCTTCAAATAATCATGTACAGTTATGCACTCAATACTTGGTCGGGAATCCTTTGGCAGAAATGACTGCTTCAATGCGGCGTGACATGGAGGCAATCAGCCTGTGGCACTGCTGAGGTCTTATGGAGGCCCAGGATGCTTCGATAGCGGCCTTTAGCTCATCCAGAGTGTTGGGTCTTGAGTCTCTCAACGTTTTCTTCACAATATCCCACAGATTCTCTATGGGGCTCAGGTCAGGAGAGTTGGCAGGCCAATTGAGCACAGTGATACCATGGTCAGTAAACCATTTACCAGTGGTTTTGGCACTGTGAGCAGGTGCCAGGTCGTGCTGAAAAATGAAATCTTCATCTCCATAAAGCTTTTCAGCAGATGGAAGCATGAAGTGCTCCAAAATCTCCTGATAGCTAGCTGCATTGACCCTGCCCTTGATAAAACACAGTGGACCAACACCAGCAGCTGACACGGCAACCCAGACCATCACTGACTGTGGGTACTTGACACTGGACTTCTGGCATTTTGGCATTTCCTTCTCCCCAGTCTTTCTCCAGACTCTGGCACCTTGATTTCCGAATGACATGCAGAATTTGCTTTCATCCGAAAAAAGTACTTTGGACCACTGAGCAACAGTCCAGTGCTGCTTCTCTGTAGCCCAGGTCAGGCGCTTCTGCCGCTGTTTCTGGTTCAAAAGTGGCTTGACCTGGGGAATGCGGCACCTGTAGCCCATTTCCTGCACACGCCTGTGCACGGTGGCTCTGGATGTTTCTACTCCAGACTCAGTCCACTGCTTCCGCAGGTCCCCCAAGGTCTGGAATCGGCCCTTCTCCACAATCTTCCTCAGGGTCCGGTCACCTCTTCTCGTTGTGCAGCGTTTTCTGCCACACTTTTTCCTTCCCACAGACTTCCCACTGAGGTGCCTTGATACAGCACTCTGGGAACAGCCTATTCGTTCAGAAATCTCTTTCTGTGTCTTACCCTCTTGCTTGAGGGTGTCAATAGTGGCCTTCTGGACAGCAGTCAGGTCGGCAGTCTTACCCATGATTGGGATTTTGAGTGATGAACCAGGCTGGGAGTTTTAAAGGCCTCAGGAATCTTTTGCAGGTGTTTAGAGTTAACTCGTTGATTCAGATGATTAGGTTCATAGCTCGTTTAGAGACCCTTTTAATGATATGCTAATTTTGTGAGATAGGAATTTTGGGTTTTCATGAGCTGTATGCCAAAATCATCCGTATTAAGACAATAAAAGACCTGAAATATTTCAGTTAGTGTGCAATGAATCTAAAATATATGAATGTTAAATTTTCATCATGACATTATGGAAAATAATGAACTTTATCACAATATGTTAATATTTTGAGAAGGACCTGTAAGGCATGATGCGAACACACCAAACACGTCAAACAAGGAGCTCTGGTCAAATGAGCCCGAAACTGGACATTTGGAGCAATGCAAAACTGTGTGTTGTGGACAACTAACACTGCACATCACCCTAACACACAATCCCTATCATATAACATTATAGTGGCAGCATCATGCTGTGGGGATACTTTTCTTCAGCAGGTATAGGAAAGTTGGTCAGAGTTGATGGGAGGATGGATGAAGCTAAATACAAGGACATTTTGGTAGAACCTGTTAACTTTATATTTTAGGCTGAGATGGAAGTTCACCTTCTACAGTGAAACGGTTTAGATAAAAGTAAATTTAGAATGATCCAAAGTTCAGACCTGAATCTAAATGTGTGGGCAAGGTTTGAAAAATGAAATTCACAGATAATTTCCATCAAATCTAACTGATTTTCAGCTTTTTTTCAAAGAAGAATGGACAATAATTTCAGTCCCTTTGGATGTGCAGAGCTAATAGAGACATACCCCCCAAAAAAGTACAAATTTCCTTACATAAAATCTCAGTAAGACACATGGAAGTTTATGGTTGTACTGTAACAAAATGTGGAAAAGTTCAAATAGTTTTGCAAAGCATTTTAAATGTAGTTGCAATTTTCATGACCTAATAAAAGTTTAAGTAAATGTAGGAGTTGTTTGTATCTCTGAATGTTTGCTACTGTTTCTTGAGCATCTCCATGATCTTCCAGACCAGAAGCATCACAGCTGTGCATACATGTTCTCATGTGTGCATGGACCCTTCCTCTATGTTATGTCATGTCGCGGAACAGTTACTCCTCTCCTCCATCCATGACGTGCCTCTCTCTGTCATTTTTATTTTTATCTGCTGTGTCATGTGGGAGTTCTAAGCTTCATCCTCAACTGTTCAGGTCATATGTGCCCGCCTGTCTCTTTCTAGCCATCCCACCATTCACCCGCTCACATACTGCACACTGACAGACATAAACACGCACACAGTCTGCATGGCAATTAAACACGAACAGCATGTGTCTGTGGCTCTAATTCACTTCTTTTTCCTGCTTCAGAGCTTAAAGGTTCAGGGGCTCTTGGGCGGACAGTCCAAGATAACTTCAACCACAAACAGTGTCAGGATCTGGGTTTCTGTTTGCGTTTTTGTGCTTGCTACATGTGCTCATTCTCAGGTGGTGCTGGAGCTCTCAGGTGTGCTGGGTGACAGGTGCGATTTATTCCACTGATTGCCAGGAGGAGTACTTAAGCAGGAGGCTGCCAGCACTTCAATACGAGAGTGTTTTACCACAGTGATACAAACTCTAGCCACACTCCAAGTTATGCTTCGTACTTCAACCTCTTTTAACTTTGTTTTTTGCGCCTCTGCAGATTTTGAAAGCCTTAGCTTTGGATCTATGTCACTGAGTTTCTGACTACGTTTCTGAAAGTTACTCTGGATAATCAAGCCTGTCTTCATTCTGAGGATTCTTATCCTGTGATCTACCTTCGTTTGGATTCGCATCAAGCTGGCAACTTCCTGTCCTCTTTGTCTCCTGAGCCAAGCCACAAGTGTACCCTGTCCACCCTCCAACGTAAGCCACCGCACATCGAACTTGTTTACTGTAACCTGAGCTCCACAGAACAGCACCAAGTGAACTCTCTACGGATTTACCTGCTTAAGACCTGGATCCTGAATCTCATTCCACTTGGCGACCTAACCATCATAACTCGAGATATTTTGTCCGTTCCATTCCTGACTATATCTTCAATAAACAATCTTTATTTTACTTACTCCTCCTGAGTGTTCTCTGTATGTGGGTCTGAGCTATTTCGAACATAATGACAAACAGGCTTTCTAGTCTTTGTACCATAAAGCATTAAGTGGCATTTTGCAGGCTGATTAACATTTCTAATGGCATGGATGATGTGTTAGCAATCAGACATATTTTTTTCTAGTCCTCCTACAGTGTTTTGATGCCAGGAATTATTTGTGTCAAGATTGTCCCAAAAGAAAACTCCCACAATATTGTGCACTAACCCAGTCTCCCAGCAGCTAGACAAACCATCAAAAAATCAGAATCAGAATCAGCTTTATTGCCAAGTTCGTACATACAAACAAGGAATTCGACTCCGGTACACTTTGCTCTTTGGTTTTGTTTTTGTATTACACAATATACATATTTACAATGTACAATATACACATATATAATAAAATGGTGCATTTGCAACATCTGTATGCTGTTGTTCTGTACTCTATTGAATGTTCAACAGAGAAACAGCATGGGGGAAGAAACTGTCTCTGTGGCGGCTGGTTTTAGCGAACAGTGCTGTGTAGCGGCGGCCTGAAGGTAAAGCTCTGAACAGTTTATGTGCAGGGTGTGTGGGGTCTGCAGAGATTTTAGCAGCTCTTTTCCTGACCCTAGACCTGTATAAGTCCTGGATGGAGGGAAAGTCAGCCCTGATTATTCTCTCTGCAGTCCTGTTTATTCGTTGCAGTCTGGACCTGTCCTGTTTTGTGGATGAGCCAAACCACACTGAGATGGATGAAGACAGGACAGACTGAATGATGGCAGTGGAGAAGATGACCAGCAGCTCCTGTGGAAGGTTGAATTTCTTGAGTTGCCTCAGGAAGTACAGTCTCTGCTGGGCCTTCTTTCGAACAGTGTCTATGTGTGAAGACCATCTCAGGTCCTCAGAGATGGTGGTTCCTAAGAACCTGAAGTGGTCCACGGCCGATACAGTGTTGTTGAGGATGGTGAGGGGGTGTATGGGGGTGGTGTTCTCCGAAAGTCCACCACCATTTCCACAGTCTTGAGTGGGTTCAGTTCAAGGTAGTTCTGACCGCACCAGTGTACCAGCCGATCCACCTGCTGTCTGTATGCAGACTCATCACCGTCCTGGATCAGTCCAATGACAGTGGTGTCGTCTGCAAACTTAAGGAGTTTCACGGACGAGTCCGATGAGGTGCAGTCATTTGTGTACAGAGAGAAGAGGAGTGGGGATAGAACACACCCCTGGGGGGCACCAGTACTTATTAATCTGGATCGGGAGAAGATGCTCCCCAGTCTCACCTGCTGCTGTCGGTCCGTCAGGAAGCTGTTGATCCACTGACAGGTGGAGGCTGGGACGTTGAGCTGTGTGAGCTTCTGGTGGAGGATGTCTGGTATGATGGTGTTGAAGGCCAAGCTGAAGTCTACAAACAGGATCCTGGCGTACGTCCCTGGGTGGTCGAGGTGTTGCAGGATGAAGTGTAGACCTAAGTTAACAGCATCATCTGCCGACCTGTTTGCTCGGTAAGCAAATTGCAGGGGATCCAGCACGGGCCCTGTGATGTCTTTCAGGTGCTTCAACACCAGCCGCTCAAAGGATTTCATGACCACAGACGTCAGGGCTACAGGCCTGTAGTCATTTAATCCTAGGATGGTGGGTTTCTTGGGAACCGGGATGATGGTGGATCATTTGAGGCAGGAGGGGACCTCACATTTCTCCAGTGATTTGTTGAAGATCCTTGTGAAGATCGGAGCGAGTTGATTTGCACAAGCTTTCAGGCATGATGGGGAGACGTTATCAGGTCCTCCAGCTTTCTTTGTTTTCATGCGCTGAAAGAGCCTGTGGAATACTTTTCACATTCTTGTTTTTTTTAAAAACCATTCACCACTCTACCTATTGAAAACCAGACAGAGTTACCTCGGTAAAGCTTTATTGCCAAAAGTCGCTTCAAATAATTGGATTCAGGTGTTCCGACCACTTCCATGGCCACAGGTGTGTAAAATCCAGCACCTATGGATGCAGACTGCTTATGCAAACATTTGGGAAAGAATGGCTCGTTCTCAGGAGGTCAGTGGATTCTATCGAGGTACCATAGGATGCCAGCTGTGCAATGTGTCTAGTGAATTCCCTCAATACTAAACTAATAGTCTATTCTTGAGGTATTATAAGAAAAAGAGGGAGTGTTTGGGAGTGATAGCTACTCAGCCACAAAGTGGTAGGCCTCCAAACTTCATGCGACCTTCGGATGAATTAAAAATGGTGTGTAGAAAGCTTCAAGAAATGGGTTTCCCATTCCAAGTAGCGTTATTTAAGCCTTAAATCACCCAATGGAAAGTGTTGGATGTAAGGGTGTAAAGCTCACAGCCCCTGGCCTCTTAAGCAGTGAAGACAGGCTATCTAGAGTGATTAATACCGTCTGTCTGGCAATACAATGGACAGGTCTGGGTTTGGCAGTTGTCAATATAGCGGCACTTTCCTGAATGCATTGTGTCGAGTGTGAAGTTTGGTGCAGAGCTTGGGATGAGTGAAGACTGTGAGCCTGGCGTTTTTGTCCGACATCATTGTTTAACCTCAAAAATGTGCTTCTGGAAAAACGAAAAAGAAAAATCCTAGAAACATACTTCTAAACCTTTTGGAAAGCCTTCCTAGAACAGTTGTTAAACAGCTGTTACAGCTACAAAGTGTGGGCTGGCATCATATTAAGCCTAATGGATTAGGAATTGGCTGTCACTCAAGTTCATGCATGTGAAATTGGTGAATACTTTCTCAGGAATAATCTGTCCCTCCTGACTTGGTGTGAGAAGCTTTCTTTTAACTTGGTTTTGTGTTTTATTTTATTTTATTTTATATTATTGATTTATTGGCTCCCAGTGCCTCTCAATTTAATTTGACCCCTGTTCTGTGTTTGGTTACCACACAATATCAAATATAACCCCAAAACTCTACACTTTACAAAGCAAATTTAAATTTAAAGGGGTGTACTTTCTTCTTACCATGAAAACCAAGCCCTGATACTAAATACACAACATATACAAGATGGGCTTTCTCAGTTTACTTACTTTTGGCCACAAATCATTCTCCCTTGAGAACGATTTAAGCCTGAAACCTTTCAGGTAAACGTGTGTTGATTGAAGATAGACCCGTTGAATTACATAGAGTCCTCCAAAAGGCTATCAGTGTGAACACTGTGAAAATGATCAAATGTGCAGGTCAATCTCTAATGCAAGATTGGGGGAAACCAAGAACAACCTCTTTCATAAAGAGGATGAAGCTTGAAGAACAATTTGAAAAAAAGAGGACAAATAATCAAAAACACATGAAATAAAACAAAAATGGGTCAATAACATTTGCTTGAGGTCACGAAGTATTTGTTTAGTTAGTCATCTAAGGCTGAGTTGAGTTTTGATCTTCATGTTTTGAGTTATTTCTTTGCTGGTTTTGTATTCAGTTAGTTGTGGTTTTTTATTTTTTACTAATGATTTTCATCCAGTAATCATCTCCCCAGTATACAATCATGTGATAAAGTCAAGACACTCTATGAGAGCATGTGCCTTTTTCTAATAATATTTAAAATACATCTTCAGATCACTAAGAAATTCCTTAAATAATTGTGTAAAAAACTATTTCTGGAGAGGAATAAATTAGGACACCCCAATATTTATTCCCATGTAAATGCCTAAAAGTACACACAGGGGTATCACATTAGGTGCACATAATGAGAACATTGTAACTCAGCATTTTGAAGAGGATTTGCCTTGTTCAAACCTCCTGACTGTTGAAATGAGAGTGAACACCATGGTGAGATCCAAAGAGCAGTCTGAGGCATTCAAAAAGAAGATTGTAGCGTCAGCTGGAATATGCTGTAGGGATCAGGGAAACAGCGCTAGGCTGGTTTAAATCTTATCTGTCTGACAGATTCCAGTTTGTTCATGTAAATGATAAATCATCTTTAAACTCCAGGGTTAATTGTGGAGTACCACAGGGTTCAGTACTTGGGCCAATTCTCTTTACTATATATATGCTTCCAAAAGGTAAAATGATCATGCAGCATGGGATAAATGTTCACTGTTACGCTGATGATATTCAGCTTTACTTATCCATAAATCCTGATGAGCCCAACCAGTTAGATAGACTACAAGCATGTCTTGAAGATATAAAAACTTGGATGACGTTAAATATTTTGCTTCTAAATTCAGACAAGACAGAAGTTGTCATCTTTGGACCGGAGTCTTTAAAAAAGAAACTGCTTAGTCAATCACTTAACCTGGATGGCATTAAATTGACCTCTGATAATAAAGTAAAAAACCTTGGTGTTATTTTTGACCAGGACATGTCATTTAAATCCCATATTAAACAGGTTTCTAGGATTTCCTTCTTTCATCTCCGGAACATTGCCAAAATTAGAAATATCCTATCCAGGAGTGACGCTGAAAAACTAGTCCATGCATTTGTTACTTCAAGGCTGGACTATTCTAATTCTTTACTATCAGGATGTCCACAAAATGCAGTTAAAAGCCTTCAGCTGATTCAAAATGCTGCAGCAAGAGTTCTGATGAAAATTAAAAAGAGAGATCATATTTCTCCTATTTTAGCTTCCCTTCATTGGCTCCCTGTTAAATCCAGAATAGAATTTAAAATTCTCCTCCTCACATATAAAGCCCTTAATGATCTAGCTCCATAATACATCAGAGATCTGATTGTTCCATATGTTCCTAACAGAGCACTTCGTTCTCAGACTGAAGGTTTACTGGTGGTTCCTAGAGTCTCTAGAAGTAGAATGGGAGGCAGATCCTTTAGTTATCAGTCTCCTCTCCTGTGGAACCAGCTCCCAGCTTTAGTCCGTGAGGCAGACACCCTGTCTACTTTTAAGGCTAGGCTTAAAACTTTCCTTTTTGATAAAGCTTATAGTTAGAGTGGCTTAGTTTATCCTGAGCTATCTTCCTTATTTTTTACCTCCGTCTTCTTCCCTCCCTGTTGATTGGAGTAAGGGGGAGTCAGGTTTAGCCTAAACCGGCTCAGTTATGGTTGAGGTGCAAACACACCCTCCATTTCTGCTACCTGTATGACCCCTTCTCTTTTCCAATGGATATAATCAGTCTGACAGAGGGAGGTATCCCAATCATTGTGGTTTTTAGTATAACAATGACCATCAATGGGACCGTTTGTGAGGTGCTTTGACTCGACATTGTTGTAAATAAGCGCTGCTTAATTAAATAATCTGAACTGAAACTATCTGTGTAGTTATGCTGCTATAGGCTTAGGCTGTTGGAGGACATAACGACCACTTTCACCCTCTTCGCTACATTCTCACACTACTCTGCAATTTTGCATTGTTTGCTGTTATTTCAGCTTTTAACCTTGTTCTCTCTTTTCTCTTCCTAGAAGCTTCCTAGAAGATCCTTTAGTTATCAGGCTCCTCTCCTGTGGAACCAGCTCCCAGTTTTAGTCCAAGAGGCAGACACCCTGTCTACTTTTAAGTCTAGGCTTAAAACTTTCCATTTTGATAAAGCTTATAGTTAGAGTGGCATAGGTTATCAGGGAGGGAGCCTTCATCCCTCCCTCTTGTGCAAACACACCCTCCATTTCTGCTACCAGCATGACCCCCTCTCTTTTCCAATGGTTATAATCAGTCTGACAGAGAGAGGTATCCCAATCGTTGTGGTTTTTAGTATAACAATGACCATCAATGGGACCCTTTGTAGGGTGCCTTGAGACGGCATTGTTTTAAATGAGCGCCGTTTAACTAAATAACGACCACTTTCACCCTCTTACATTCTCACACTACTCTGCAATTTTGCATTGTTTGCTGTTATTTCAGCTTTTAACCTTGTTCTCTCTTTTCTCTTCGTAGAAGCTACACCTGGCCTGGCTCTGTGTCTGCCTGTGACACCTTTCTGGAGAGGGGCATTGTCCAAGTTTCTGCTGGCAACAACTTAATGCTCACCCTCTACCGATGATCTACATAGCCCTGTCTTTTAGTGTTTAACCCTTTCTCTCTCCTAGACATGGAAATTGACTGAGCTTTTACTGTGACTAACTCTATGTGCTCTCTTTCAGACTCTAACCTTGAAAACTGGCTCAGAGTTTATCTGTTCTTTCTTTCTAGATGAAACGACTAAAGGAGCTACATCCATTAACATTTACTTTTCCTTCCCATAGAAAGTACTCCTGGATCAGTGCTTCTGTGTTCTTTTTGTGTCTCTGCTCTGTTCTCTCAAACCCCCAGTCGGTCGTGGCAGATGGCCGCTCACACTGAGCCTGGTTCTGCTGGAGGTTTCTTCCTGTTAAAAGGGAGTTTTTCCTCTCCACTGTCGCTACATGCATGCTCAGTATGAGGGATTGCTGCAAAGTCAACGCCAGTGACTGTCCACAGTCTCTACATGCTCATCCAGGAGGAGGGAATGCTACAAGTCACTGACTGGATGCAATCTGCTGGGTTTCCTTAGACAGAAAAACTTTTTATCCAATCCGAATAAATAACTGAATCTGACTGCACTGTTCAATTGTTAGGATTAATTGGAATGTATGTACCTGACTGTTGTGAAGTGCCTTGAGACAACGTGTTGTGAATTGGCGCTATATAAATAAAACTGAATTGAATTGAATTGAATAGTAATGACTTAGTCTCAAATAATTTCAAATAACCTGTTTCACTGTATAGAAAATCACCATGTGGAGGACACTAATTACTGTTACCATACATAAACACCTACAGTATTACAGAAAAAGAACATGAAGCACTGTGTTGGAAGTGTCATGGTTTGGGGATGTTTTATTGCAGCAGGACCATTAATTATATTGTGCATCAGAGGGAGCTTAAGGGAAATGCTGCAACTGGATACAAACATGACAATAAGCCAAATGATACTAGTAAATCTACTAGTAAATTCAGTTGAATTGTACAAGTGTTTGCTGTATGCCGCACTAAAAATGGAACATTTTACAAATTATTTCTCATGGTGCAGTTTTTTTTACTACTTTTAAGATATGATATGTACATTTGATTGTTTTGTATTCACTTGTACACCTTTACAGGATGTGTACTATGTATATAGAGATAGAGAATACACAATTTTGTTTACTAAAACTAAACTAAAACCTTTTTCAATTTTTGTCGAGTAAAACTGGACTAAAACTAGCACCATTTAAAAGGGACGGAAACAAGCTTTCCAAAGGTATGGGATTTATTGCAAAGAAGCATTGTTTCAACAAAGAAATATTCAACCAAGGAAGTATGTTCTAATATTTTGCGTCAACTTTAGTAGGGATGGATTGGAAAATGAGCCAATCACTGCAAGAGTCATGGAAAACTGGTTTAAAGTTCCTTAAAACTTTCTATAATTTTGTTTTCATTTGAAGCAATTTAAAGACCAGCTTCACAAATATTTGAACCAGGCGTGACTTATCACTGAAACTTCCCTTTGTACTCCCCTGTGTACCAAAAACCCTGACTACCACTCTGCTTAACATCAACCAGCAAAGCCCACAAGCAGAGTGACAAAAAAGGAGACCCCCCCCCCCCCCCGCCCCGCTCCCCGTTGTGTGTGTGGGGGGAGGGGGGTGGTGGGTTGTAACTGGCACTGTTGTGTTGCTGACCAGTCAGGGCGGCTTAGTGCTTTAGGAATGAATGGAATGTTATTTTACACACTCCACACTGGTTTTAAAGTGAGATGGTCCATCCATTTTGGTTTTCAGCTCTGACCTTGTGAGAACGACTTGCAGGTTTTTCGAGGCGGGGGAGTGTCCAGCTGTTTTGTTTTGTTAAAATATTGGTTACCTCCATTAAAAAAGCTCCAGTCTCAACTTTCTGCTTTCTGCTCTGTTTGTTATGGGTAGATTCAGTAAATATAACACCATGTAAAGGAGCAATACAGACAAAGTTCGACTTCTGTTGGTAGGCAGTTATCAAGATTGAAGAACAGAGTTGTTTTTTAGAAAGCCAGAGTGTTTACTGAGAAATGGCCTAAGCTGTTTTCATTCAATCTGCTGGTGCATGCACATACAAGGCATAAAAGATCATCTGTTGTTCAGTCTCGAACAAGGGAGAGACGTAATTCTTTTCTTTTGTCTCCATCATGCCGGTTTGTCTGCTCACGACTTCAAGTGTGGGTGGTAAAGAATGAGTTTACACAAAGGACATGCACATGTGTAGAACAAACAGACAGGCTCACGTTTGGGAAGCCAGTACTGGAAGAAAGTGTTGGGTCTGTGCTTCTGTTGCATCACAAACCAATCAAGGACATGCAGACCAAACAAACCCAGGCAGGAGAAATGTGTTTAACCTCATTTGAACATTTCCACCCACAATGACACCACATTCCTCTTCATCCTACATTTTTATTTCTTCCTCTGAGGGAGCCACGTCAACTTTTGCAGCGTTTTGGTCATTCAGGATGCAACATTCGCCCTGAGGACCACCCTCAGTCATATGACTGATGATGCCCAGGATTGGTGATGCGGTTCTCCAAGGGTTCTTTGCTTCTCTGGAGTTTCTACTCCTGATACCGGAGCGGCAGAAAAAAAACCTAAATACAGTCCCCTGTCATTCCCACTGGAGAGGTTGCCAGGCTGTTGCACCAGACCGTCTGCTGTTAAATTTTTAATGTACACAGCACTGCCTCTGAGAGTGAGATAAAGAGAGAGAGAATCAGGGTGCCTGATATATTGTTGAGCCACAACGAGGGGGGAGAATTGCATGAAAGGTGGGAGGATGGCTGAAAATTCAGGAATAAAAGGACAAAGGAGAGAAACCTCACTTAGGTGCACAAGGATGCTTGTCCGCTGTCCAGATGTTTTCTTTCAAAGCAGCCATCATAACACTAAGGAAAACATTAAACACATCCATCCATCCATTCATTCATTCAGTGTCTCACCCACTTATCCTTGCTGTGTTTTGCTGGGGGTGTGGGGCTGGGGGGGGGGCAATGCCTCTCTCTGGCATTGACTGCCAGAGAGAGGCATTGACTGCCTCTCTCTGGCAGTCAATGGGTGAGATGCAGGGTGCACCCTGGACATATCGTCAGTCCATCGCAGGATTTCAAATTATGAAACAGAATTTCATTTTAGACAAAGTTAACTTTAATAAATACAGGACGCACTTTTCAAATGATGATTTCCTTTATTGGGAAAAACAGGAATTTGCGCATCTCATTACATCAGAAAAAGAACATCTTAGTAACAGGCAAACATAGTGAGACAAATGAGCTCCTGTGCCATGACCATAATCTTGCCACTTGTCCTCGAAAACCCTCCAGTGTATTTTTTTTATATTCTTGAACATTTAAAGCAAATAAAATATGATAAATGTATATAAAGAAGTGTAGGAAATGTAAAATAAACAGACAAAAACAGAAATTCTAGAAGGAGCAGAAAGAAGCAAAAGCTTAAGTGAATTATGCTTCTTATACATATTCATTGCTCTACAATATGGAACCTAAACACATATATTTTATAAAATATATGAAACATTTCAAAGGGTATGAATTTGAAAAAGACTGATTACATCAACTGTTTCGTTAAATCCATACTTTGACTTTTAATTTTTCCAGGTAGTGTGCTGCAATGGCTGCTTTTTTATACAGGCATGTTGTTGCTAGCCACATTTGCAGCACACATAACCTCTGTTTACTCTCTCTGCACAGAGCTGTGACAGTCTGAAACCTCTGTCTGGATCAGAAGAGGTGGCGACCACAGTCACCATGGAAGCTGGAGAGGAGGAGCACCTATTTTTCTGCAAGGTCAGCAGCTTTAGAGCAGGGAAAATCAGGAGAAGTTGCAACAATTTTATGTTTTCCTTTTTTAAAAGCTGATTGTAATTATCAGATTTCATCATATAATGCTGGATTTATGAGGCAGATGAAGAAACACAACAAACAATTCAAGAAAACTAAAAGTGGGTAAAATGAGGAAACATATATTAATCCAGCAAACAACAAACAATGATGGCAGACAGAGAAGTTTGGTGGTCAAGGCAGGTTACTTCACATTAGGTTTCCAGCATGGGAGGTCACACATAAAAGAAAAACCTCAAAACAAAAACATTATCTTGGAAAACATCTCCTGCTTCAGGAGGTCTTTCCAGCTCACAGCCCTCACCACCTTTAATGACTATTTGAAGAAACTTGGAAAGTGAGAGTTAGAACTTATAATTTCCTGTTGGGTGTAATAAAGTATTATTGAACTGAACAAAATATGAATTAAAACTATGGACTAACATGAACTAAGGAGCTGTTAAACAGACTAAGCAGGTGTGTGATAAACCAGGCATGAAAGAGAAGCAGGAAACAGGACGAGAGACTTGAAAAAATGCAAAATAAACCATAATGAAAATCTAACTTGCAAATGACTACAAAATAGCCCAGCAAAATGTGTACAATGCCTTTCAAAAGTATTCTTGACCCTTGAACTTCATAAAAATCTGGTGACATTACAAACACAATCTTAGATATATTTGTTGGGATTTTATGTGACAGAGCAACACAAAGTGGGGCTTTATGGTACATTTCCCAATCTTTAAGTGTCTCAGACCATCCAGCAAAAAGGGTTGGTCAAACATTTATTAAAAAAGCAGTAAAGATGTTTATAGAAACTTTGAAGCAGCCTAGATACACAGCTCAGGTAGGATAAGTATTAGGGGCTAACTGCACTCTACAAATCTGGCCTTCATGGAAGAGTGACAAAAAGAAAGCCATTGTTGAGCCATAGGAAATCCTGCAAAAAGATCGAAGATATAGTTTCGTACCACATTTCACCAGCTTAGTTAAACCAGAGCTCCAACAAATCTCCAATGAATGCACTGGGGTGTGAAGTGAAAACAAAATAAATATACTGGATTAAAAAAAAACGGCTTTATGAAATATAACAGGAAGTAAATTGCATAAAACTGCAAATTACGAATCAACTAAACCCAATTAGGTTCAGTGAAATCAATACATAAAACACCAAGGACAAAGTCAAACCAAGAACCACAGAGCATGAACTAAATGTGAAAGAAAGAGGCTCTCAAGATTCCTACTGGTTTAAAAGAGTGACTAGAAGAAATTGAGGCATGTTTGCATGAAACCAACAGAATGACAAAGGTGAGATGCACTAATAGCAAGGATAAAAAGCCACAAGAGGAAAAAAACAATCCAGTAAACAAGACAAACAAACAACACACACTCACCCAAACATACCATGATCACAAAAGATGCTGGGTGATTATGCTTATTAGGGTATGATGAAATGTAAATGCCCTCCACCATTATGTGAGTTCTTTCTTTTCAGAATATGGTAATTTCCAAAGTGCTACATATACATCTCAATGGTAAGGTGAGGTAAGTGTATTTAAATAGCACTTATCAGTAAGGAGACACTCAAAATGGTGAACACACACATAGGTATTACTGATGTCTTCTGTCTGATGACCCAGTACACAAAAACATGCACACACTAAGCTCACCACTGCAAAAACAAATGCTTTTTCACAACATGACTCTACAAGCATATGGTTGCCTCCACAAACATAAGATGAAAACCTGTAGCACATTTTACATTCTGGACTGATTTACTGATGGACCTTTGTAAACAATGGGGATTATAGGACGACAGTCAAACTGCTCAGCGGCATCTGATTTTATGGACAGTACACACACAACTACGTCTGTCAAATCAGCAAAGTGCACACAAATGATCCAAAGTTGCATGATAAGTCAGAGGTGAAACAAATCATATTAAAATGGTGGCCCACGTTCAATGTCAATAATGTGTTGGAGAAAACGAAATGTATGTGTTTCTGCACTGAAGCAGTTTGCCGACATGTAAGTAAGTCATCCTGCATGCTTTTAGGGGAAATTTCCTCTACATTCAAATAGATTTATATACATTCCAGCCAAAGCAAATATTTCCAAAGACAATAGCTGTGTGTTGATTGGTCAGAAAAGATCCCACCTGCTGAAAAATGTAGGTAGTTTTGCAACAGGAGGAGAAAAAAGAGAAAATAGCAAATGGCTAAACTGCAGGCCAGGGAAGTCAAAGAGGGTATAATTCATCTTCTCTTCAAGTAAGGTCTGCCTAAACATCTCACAATTTTTTTTTTATCAAATAAGTTGTCTAAATTGGGTTTTAAAATAAGCTGTGGCTTTAAAAAAAAATATAGAACACAAATACTTGTGGAACATTGCAACATATGCCCAGGACTTTTTATTGCCTTATTCTCAGCCAGTCCTTGTTGGATTTACTGGTGTGTTTTGGGTTATTGTTGCATGGTCCAGTTCTACTTCAGCTACAGTGTAGCTCACCACTGTTAGTGTGTGAATGTGTGGATGACTGATTGTAGTGTAAAGCGCTTTGGGGTCACTGGGGACTTGATAAAGTGCTATATAAGTGCAGGCCATCAACGAGATGATCTCACATTCAACTGATACACCCTCTGAAAAATAGTAAAATGTATGATGATTTCTGTAATGGTAAGCTGGACAGATTCTGCTCCCCAAACCATGACACTTTCCCCTCCACGCATCACTGTTGGTATGAGGCTCTTATCCTGGAATGCTGTAGTTGGTTTAAGTCAATTATGTCCTCTGTCCTGATGTCCAAATAATTTTGCTTTAGACTCATCTTTGCAAAAAACATTTCTAAAGCCCTGGTCTTTGTCCATGCTCAGTCTGGTAAAGTTCAGTCTGGCTGTCATGTTCCCTACTTGCACGGCTTCAATTAAGGGCAAACGTTTGCACTGCGTCTGATTGTATAGGCATACATTTTACAGTGGCTTGTAAAAGTATTCATACCCCTTGAACCTTTCCACATATTGTTACATTACAACCACAAACATAAATATATATTTTATTAGAATTTTATGTGAAAGACCAACACAAAGTGGTATATAATTGCGAAGTGGAAAGAAAATTATACGAGTTAAAACATTTTTTACAAGAAAAAAATGAAAAGTGCGGTGTGCAAAAGTATTCAGCCCCCTTTACTCTGAGTGCAACCAATTGCCGTCAGAAGTAGCTTGATGATTGCTAATGACAAAATAGAGTCCACCTGCGTGTAATCTAATCTCAGTACAACTACAGCTGCTCTGTGATGACCTCAGAGGTTGGTTAAGAGAATATTGGGGAGCAAACAGCATCATGAAGTCCAAGGAACACACCAGGCAGGTCAGGGATAAAGTCGTGGAGATATTTAAAGCAGGCTTAGGATATAAAAAGATTTCCCAAGCTTTGAACTTCTCACGGAGCCCTGTTCAATCCATCATCCGGAAATGGAAAGAGTATGGCCTAACTGTGAACCTACCAAGACAAGGCTGTCCACCTAAACTTACAGCCCAAACAAGGAGAGCACTGATCAGAGATGTAACCAAGAAGTCCATGGTGACTCTGGACGAACTGCAGAGATCCACAGCTCAGGTGAGAGAATCTGTCTACAGGACAACTATTAGTCGTACACAGCACAAATGTGGTCTTTATGGAAGAGTGGCAAAAAGAAAGCCATTGTTAAAAGAAAACCATAAGATGTCCCGTTTGCAGTTTGCCAGAAGCCATGTTGGGAACACAGCAAACATGTGGAAGAAGGTGCTTTGATCAGATGAGACCAAAATTTAACTTTTTGGCGAAAATGCAAAATGCTATATGTGGCGGAGAACTAACACTGCACATCAGTCTGAACACACCATCCCCACTGTCAGATATGGTGGTGGCAGCATCATGCTGCATGGGTGCTTCTCTTCAGCAGGGACAGGGATGGTGGTCAGAGTTGATGGGAAGATGGATGGAGCCAAATACAGGGCAAGAAAACCTGTTGAAGTCTGCAAAAGACTTGAGACTGGGGTGGAGGTTCACCTTCCAGCAGGACAGCGACCCTAAACATAAAACCAGGGCTGCAACAGAATGGTTCAAAACAAAACAAATTAATGTGTTAGAATGGCCCAGTCAAAGTCCAGACCTGAACCCAATCGAGAATCTGTGGCAAGGTCTGAAAACTGCTGTTCACAAACGCTCTCCATCTAATCTAAATGAGCTTGAGCTGTTTTCAATTCAATTCAGTTTTATTTATATAGCGCCATTTCACAACACATGTTGTCTGTCAGGTACTTACATTCCAATTAATCCTAACCATTGAACAGTGCAGTCAGAGTTAATTATTTATTCAAAGTTTTTCTGTCTAAGGAAACCCAGCAGATTGCATCCAGTCAGTGATTTGCAGCATTCCCTCCTCCTGGATGAGCATGTAGAGACAGTGGACAGTCACTGGCATTGACTTTGCAGCAATCCCTCATACTGAACATGCATGTAGCGACAGTGGAGAGGAAAAACTCCCTTTTAACAGGAAGAAACCTCCAGCAGAACCAGGTTCAGTGTGAGCAGCCATCTGCTACGACCGACTGGGGGTTTGAGAGAACAGAGCAGAGACACAAAAAGAACAAAGAAGCACTGATCCAAGAGTACTTTCTATGGGAAGGAAAAGTAAATGTTAATGGATGTAGCTCCTTTAGTCGTTTCACCTAGAAAGAAAGAACAGATAAACTTTGAGCCAGTTTTCAAGGTTAGAGTCTGAAAGAGAGCACATATAATTAGTTACAGTTAAGCTCAGTCAATCGCCATGTCTAGGAGAGAGAAAGTGTTAAACACTGAAAGACAGGGCTATGTGGATCATTGGTAGAGGGTGAGCATTAAGTTGTTGCCAGCAGAAGCTCGGACAATTCCCCTCTCCAGAAAGGTGTCACAGGCAGACACAGAGCCAGGCCAGGTGTAGCTTTTAGGAAGAGAAAAGAGAGAACAAGGTTAAAAGCTGAAATAACAGCAAACAATGCAAAATTGCAGAGTAGTGTGAGAATGTAGCAAAGAGGGTGAAAGTGGTCGTTATTTAGTTAAATGGCGCTCATTTAAAACAATGCCGTCTCAAGGCACCCTACAAAGGGTCCCATTGATGGTCATTGTTATACTAAAAACCACAACGATTGGGATACCTCTCTCTGTCAGACTGATTATAACCATTGGAAAAGAGAGGGGGTCATGCTGGTAGCAGAAATGGAGGGTGTGTTTGCACAAGAGGGAGGGATGAAGGCTCCCTCCCTGATAACCTATGCCACTCTAACTATAAGCTTTATCAAAATGGAAAGTTTTAAGCCTAGACTTAAAAGTAGACAGGGTGTCTGCCTCTTGGACTAAAGCTGGGAGCTGGTTCCACAGGAGAGGAGCCTGATAACTAAAGGATCTGCCTCCCATTCTACTTCAGCAGTGGCAGCATAACTACACAGATAGTTTCAGTTCAGATTATTTAATTAAGCAGCGCTTATTTACAACAATGTCGAGTCAAAGCACCTCACAAACGGTCCCATTGATGGTCATTGTTATACTAAAAACCACAATGATTGGGATACCTCCCTCTGTCAGACTGATTATAACCATTGGAAAAGAGAAGGGGTCATACAGGTAGCAGAAATGGAGGGTGTGTTTGCACCTCAACCATAACTGAGCCGGTTTAGGCTAAACCTGACTCCCCCTTACTCCAACCAACAGGGAGGGAAGAAGACGGAGGTAAAAAATAAGGAAGATAGCTCAGGATAAACTAAGCCACTCTAACTATAAGCTTTATCAAAAAGGAAAGTTTTAAGCCTAGCCTTAAAAGTAGACAGGGTGTCTGCCTCACAGACTAAAACTGGGAGCTGGTTCCACAGGAGAGGAGACTGATAACTAAAGGATCTGCCTCCCATTCTACATCTAGAGACTCTAGGAACCACCAGTAAACCTTCAGCCTGAGAACGAAGTGCTCTGTTAGGAACATATGGAACAATCTTATCTCTGATGTATGGTGGAGCTAGATCATTAAGGGCTTTATATGTGAGGAGGAGAATTTTAAATTCTATTCTGGATTTAACAGGGAGCCAATGAAGGGAAGCTAAAATAGGAGAAATATGATCTCTCTTTTTAATTTTCATCAGAACTCTTGCTGCAGCATTTTGAATCAGCTGAAGGCTTTTAACTGCATTTTGTGGACATCCTGATAGTAACGAATTACAATAGTCCAGCCTTGAAGTAACAAATGCATGGACTAGTTTTTCAGCGTCACTCCTGGATAAGATATTTCTAATTTTGGCAATGTTCCGGAGATGAAAGAAGGAATGACAGGAAGGATGACAACTTCTGTCTGGTCTGAATTTAGAAGCAGAAAATTTAAAGTCATCCAAGTTTTTATTTCTTCAAGACTTGCTTGTAGTCTATCTAACTGGTTGGGCTCATCAGGATTTATGGATAAGTAAAGCTGAGTATCATCAGCGTAACAGTGAACATTTATCCCATGCTGCATGATCATTTTACCTTTTGGAAGCATATGTATAGTAAAGAGAATTGGCCCAAGTACTGAACCCTGTAGTACTCCACAATTAACCCTGGAGTTTAAAGATGATTTATCATTTACATGAACAAACTGGAATCTGTCAGACAGATAAGATTTAAACTAGCCTAGCGCTGTTCCCCTGATCCCTACAGCATATTCCAGCCTTTCTAAGAATATTGTGATTGACTATATCAAATGCAGCACTGAGATCTAACAGGACAATTACAGACACAAGTCCATAATCTGAGGCCATAAGAATATCATTAGTGACTTTCAGCAGAGCTGTTTCAGGGCTATGATGAGCTCTGAAACCTGACTGAAACTGAAACTTTTGAAAAGAAGAATGTGCAAAATTTTCAGTCACTAGATGTGCAAAGCTGGTAGAGACATACCCTAAAAGACCTGCAGCTGTAATTGCAGCAAAAGGTGGTTCCACAAAATATTGACTCAGGGGGTCTAAATACTTTTGCACAATGCCCTTTTCAGTTTTCTATTTGTAAAAAAAAAAGAAATCATTCATAATTTGTCATTCCACTTCACAATTGTATACCACTTTGTGTTGGTCTTTCACATAAATTTCCAATAAAATATATTTATGTTTGTGGTTGTAATATGACAACATGTGAGAAAGTTCAAGGGGCATGAATACTTTTACAAGGCACTGTATATCATTACTAGCCAGAGCCAGCTGTAGTTCCCATGATGATGTTTTAATGATGACATTTAATGGTCAGTATTGTTATAACTGATTTTAAATATCCGTGTGTGCAAATGTGTTTGAACAACATGTGAAAAGATCTCCGCTTTTGCATATGATTGCATGTTTTGCAATAGTTATGAAGCCAGCAGCAGATACCAGCTTACAATGGTTTTATACTTGTTAAAGAATAACAGCAAAAAATACGAAATATAATACTTTAAAATATATTAAACTAGACAATCCAACATGTTTTTCTTGTTGTGGTAATAATGTATTTTAAATGCAGCTCATTTTATACATATACTGTTTAATTATTTCATTAAAATAAGAATATTCCATTGTTACCTGCATATGATCATTTACTCACTGAACTTAGTTGTTTCGAAAAGAATAGAATCAAGTCAAATAGAAACCATTCGGATGACTTTGAGTATAATTACAGTGATGCTAAGCAAAATACATGAAATTAATTTAAACACCACATCTTAATGTCACTGTGAAAACATATTCTAATTGATATATATATATCAATTAGAATATACATATATATTCTAATATATATATATATATATATATAAAGTTATTTTTAATAATAACGGTTTGGTCTAATAAAGACTGAGTCCATCTAATGTTTTCACATTTAAATAATTGGGTTTTTAGAGTGCTGATGCACAGCAATGTGGCAGACCAACTGCTAAGTTTAGATAATAATACATGTTTTTGACTTCATGACAGCATCGAGACATTTCCACACGGGTCAACTGGAGAAACAGCCTAACTGACTGATGTCAACAACACGACCACACACTGACTCACTCATCAGTCACAGAAAATCCTTTAATCACTGTTATTCCACATTTTCTTGTCATGTCATCATTACACAAGGAAAAGAGAACAATTAAATAGGATTGATGTTTCTGCACAAACAGAAAAACAAAAAGCGGCTCTTCTTTTATCAAAATGTCTTTATTTTAAAAGGGAATCTTATTTACAGTCAGGGTTGATGTGATCAAGATGTGTGAGAAAGGTTTCTTACAGCTCCTCTCAGTGTTAATGAAAAAGGATGTTGCCATGTTGTAAGGCAATGTTTGAAACTAATGAAAGTGGTTCTGAGGAAGACTCAGAAACTAAACTAGCCTGAAAGAACAAAACCCAAACTTTAAATGGGTGGGCAAAGGTTTAGGATGTTTGCATACAATTTCTCTAAAAAGTGAGTACAACCATCAAATTTTTTTATATTTTATCATATGTTTTCATGGGATAACATTGCAGATATAACCATTTCCACTGTTATACAGCTTCTATAACAGTGGAAATTTGCTGTCCCCTCAAAAAATCTCAACACAACCATTAATGTCTAGACCCCTGGCAACAAAGGTGAGTACACCCATAAGTGAAAATGTCCAAATTATGCCCAAAGCGCCTCATCTTCACAGGTTGCCACTGGAATCCTCTTCCAGTCCTCCATTAAGACATCACAAACCTGGTGGATATTAGAGGCGTTGTGCTCCATCACATCCTGTCTAAAGATTCCCCACAGATGCTCAGTAGGGTTTAGGTCTGAAAACATGCTTGTCCAGTCCAGCACCCCTCAGTTTCTTTAACAAGGCAGTGGTTGTCTTGGAGGTGTGTTTGGGGTCATTATCATGTTGGGATGCTGCCCTGCAGCCCAGTTTCTGAAGGGAGAGGATCATGCTCAGCATGTCATAGTACATGTTGGCAGTCATGGCTCCCTCAATAACTCTGGCTCCCCCACAGCCGGCAGCACTTCTGCAAACTCAAACCATGACTCTCCCACCGCCATGCTTGACTTTAGGCAAGACATACATGTCTTTGTACTCCTCACCTGGTTGCCGCCACACATGCTTGACCCCAGGTGAACCCCTCGTAATCGTACTCGTACTCGTACTCGTACTCATTGTCTTCCGCTTTATCCGGGACCGGGTCGCGGGGGCAGCAGACTCAGCAGAGACGCCCAGACGTCCCTCTCCCCAGACACCTCCTCCAGCTCCTCCGGGGGGAGCCCAAGGCGTTCCCAGGCCAGCCGAGAGACATTGTCCCTCCAGCGTGTCCTGGGCCGTCCCCTGGGTCTCCTCCCGGTGGGACATGCCTGGACTGGAATGCCTCCCGAGGAAGGCGTCCAGGAGGCATCCGGTATAGATGCCCGAGCCACCTCAACTGGCTCCTCTCGATGTAGAGGAGCAGCGGCTCTACTCCGAGCCCCTCCCGGATGGCCGAGCTCTTCACCCTATCTCTAAGGGAGTGCCCGGCCACCCTACGGAGGAAGCTCATTTCAGCCGCTTGTATCCGGGATCTCGTTCTTTCGGTCATGACTCAACGTTCATGGCCATAGGTGAGGGTAGGAATGTAGACTGACCAGTAAATTGAGAGCTTTGCTTTGCGGCTCAGCTCTCTCTTCATCACAATGGACCAGCACAGCGCCCCCATTACTGTGGCAGCCGCACCGATCCGTCTGTCGATCTCCCGCTCCATTCTTCCCTCACTCGTGAACAAGACCCCAAGATACTTAAACCCCTCCACTTGAGGCAGGAACTCCCCTCCAACCTGAAGAGGACAAGCCACCCTTTTCCGGTCGAGAACCATGGCCTCGGACTTGGAGGAGCTGATCTTCATCCCAGCCGCTTCACACTCGGCTGCGAACCACCACAGCGCATGCTGTAGGTCTTGGCTAGAAGGGGCCAGCAGGACTACTTCATCTGCAAAAAGAAGAGACGAAATCCTCTGGTCCCCAAACCAGACCCCCTCCAGACCCCCTCCAGCCCTTCGATGTCTCCAGTCGAGGTCAGCAGCTCCCCACCCTCACTGTAAACAGTGTTGGAGAGGCACTGCTTCCCCCTCCTGAGGCGCCAGACGGTTTGTCAGAATCACTTCGGGGCCAACCGGTAGTCCTTCTCCATGGCCTCACCGAACTCCTCCCAGGTCCGAGTTTTTGCTTCTGCCACCGCCCGGGCCACGACACGCTTGGCCTCACGGTACCCGTCAGCTGCCTCAGGAGTCCCACAAGCCAACCACAGCCGATAGGACTCCTTCTTCCATAAAGTAGGTTAATGAGTGAAAATGGCATTTTAACTCCACCTGTTCATCAGTTAATCAAACGTTTTACACTATTGCCGTAGAAAAATCTGCCGATAAATCTGAATTTGATGCTGCTTTCTTTAAACCGTTAACCCTGTCATGACCCCTTGAAGGCAAAGGCAAAAAGGCTTTCCATTGTTGAATGTGGCAGGATTTCTGAGCCGCACAGGCAAGGCCTCGCACCATAGTCCATCCAGTAACGCAGTTATCTCTTAAAAGATCGAGAGGGTTTTAAGACGAAAAGGTCACAACTGAATGTAACTTATGCAGAATGGTAGAATCATACGGACTGTCTGTGAAGACACAGGCAGATCCACAACCCAAATAAGGCCCTGACTGATGCTGACTGCAGCTCCAAAACCATAGGACAGTATCTGTGAGTGAAGGACCTAAAAAACAAGAAAAGGTCTTCAAAGGACACGCCCCAAGGCACAAACTTGCCCAAAGATGGAACGCCGTAAGGTGGAATAGAGTTTTACTTTTTTACTTGAAATCAAAATTTTCTGTATAGGTTTCCAACTTCCCATTTGAGATCTTCAGGGACGACTGTGGCGATTGGAAAATTGTGTGCTCAGTTCCATTGCCATCCCCTGTCACATAATGACCGCTTGGGCAAGGCTCTTAGCCCAAAGGTTGCCTAATGATCTGTCGAGGAATGTGAACAGGTTTGTGAGTGTGACTGGGTGAATGTAACTCTAGTGTAAAGATGCTTTTAATGGTGCTTTTTTGTAGCAAAGTAGAGCAGGTTCCATTATGATTTCAATTCGGTTTAATTCAGTTTATTTATATAGCAACAATTCACAACACATGTGGTCTCAATGCACTTTACAAAGTCAATTCAATCAAATCGTATGAAGGGATGCTTTGTGAGACTTTAAAAAAAAAGTAGACCTTCAGGTTGTGCAGGGTTGTTTAACCATAGCTGGCCATGTTGAGTGTTGCACCTATTAAGAGCCACTGATTTAGGGAAGAACAGCAAGCGAGGTATACAAAAGATGTCAGTTTTTGACAGTACCGGTACATGCCCTTCATGAAGCCATCTTCTCCACATGGAGCAACGTTCCCATCAACCTACTGGAATCCCTTACATCAGGCATGTTGAAAAACATTTCTGAAGTGATCAGCCAGAGAGGTGGAGCTATTCACCACAGTGTGCTTTTTTTTTTACACATTTAGCTTACTTTTTTATTATTACCATAAACCTTTAGTTAACTGGTGAACAACCTGTTTGAGTTTATATGCTGTTTTCAGTGAATTGTCTACTCTACTTGTTTTGGCTGTTGCTCCTATTTCTTCTGTTTGCGTTTTAAAGCTCAGCTTGAGACCTGCTTAAGAGCCAAATACTTGTACGTAACTTTTTCTCCGACCTTGGGATTTTTTATCAGAAGTGCATCATCTTGAAGACCAACGTATACACCACACAGGTCAGGGATACAGTTTTGGAAAAGTTAAAAGCAGGGTTAAGTTACAAAAAATAGAAAAGCTTTGAACATCAGGTGGGAAAACTTGTTGAGAGGAAACCTAGGAGCAATGCTCTCCTTCAATCTGGCCAGATGTGAACTGCATTGAATAGTGGAAGAAAAGAAGAAAGCCCTTGCAGAAAGAAAGACATAATAATTTCCTGATCCACTTTGCTACAAGCAAGAAGGAGCTCTGGTCAAATGAAACCAAAACTGAACCTCTATGGCCAACATACAGAATGGTATGTTTGGAATAAAACTAATGCTGAAAACACCCTTTCCACAGTAACACATGGTTGTGGCAGCATCATGCTGTGGGGATGCTTTCCTGTGACTGGGACAGGGAAGCTGTTCAGAGTTTAGTCAAATTCCAAACCTAAATCTGCTGAAAATTACTGCTGTTATTCATTTAAAAGATGGCCAAAACTGATTTCGATGAAACACTAATCTATGTTTCAAAATATTTTCTGAACTGTTTTCTTGTCCTTTCATAATGTCCCGGACAGTCAAATTTAGTTTGTGCTGTTTTCTTTAAAATTAAATAAATGGTTAGGGTCAAAACTTCACTGTTTCCACCATCTATATGAAGCCTTTTCTCAACCCACTGAAAGAACTGTGCCGCCATGTTTACCTGCTCCAGATCAGAGGTCAAACTCTATGAACTGAACACACTTATGGTGCACATTTCATGATGTTTTACAGTAAACGATCTAAAGCTAATTTTCAGGGGAAGGTAAAAACAGCAGGAACTAGACTGCAACAGAGTGTTTACAACCGATCAATGAGTGTATGCATTTTGTTTTTCTTATTCCTCAACATTGCAACTTACGCTATCAATAAGTTGACATTTTTTCTCTCCACCCTCATTTGTTAGATTCATTGACAAACTGTTAAGTCATAAGTAAAACACATTAGACAAGTATAATTCAAGATTCAGTTTCATCTTTCGTAGAATGCTCTTATTTTATTAAGAATTTATTATTTACCTTCCAGTTGATATTGCACCACATTGGGAAAAGTAAAAAGAAGTAGGAAACTGCTGCTACTTTAATCATTTCAACCAGACCCCAGAGGTTTCTGATTAAAAGTTAAAGTCCTGTCCTCTGTTTTCCACATTTGCATTGTTAAGAAGGACAACCAAACATGACCATAGAAAGTTCAGTTTGTTGCTCTGGTGGAGAGTAGAGCAGGTGAGGCTGGTGAATGAAAGCTCTGCTCTGCTCCGCGACTTTAGTGGGCATGCGTTTTCAGGAGCGGGTTTGTGTGTGTTTTAGCTCCTCCTGCAGAGTAAATGAGTGTGAGATGAGACTGAGGCAGGAAGAGGAGGGGAAACATGGAGGATAAATTCACTATGTAGCCTCTGCTGGCTGCCTGCAAATCCTGAACTGGACTGCAAGGATAGATAGATAGATAGATAGATAGATAGATAGATAGATAGATAGATAGATAGATAGATAGATAGATAGATAGATAGATAGATAGATAGATAGATAGATAGATAGATAGATAGATAGATAGATAGATAGATAGATAGATAGATAGATAGATAGATAGATAGATAGATAGATAGATAGATAGATAGATAGATAGATAGATAGATAGATAGATAGATAGATAGATAGATAGATAGATAGATAGATAGATAGATAGATAGATAGATAGATAGATAGATAGATAGATAGATAGATAGATAGATAGGTAGGTAGGTAGGTGGGTATACGGCCTTTTTATTTATTCATTCAACAGGTTGTTTTGTCTTGTGTTTCAACTGGTTAGTTGGTTAGACAGTGCACCCAGTGTCTTCCTTGTGTGTCTGTTTTGCATAATTATTGATGGGTGGCATCATCCAGATCTGTGTGAGGAGGGAGCCGAGGAGAAGAGATTGTTCGTTCCATTTCTGTCTCCTCTCCCCTGTGATAGTCCACAGACCAGATGTCCAGTTTGGCATCAACTCGCTGCCAGCGTTATGTTAGGCATGAGGAGGGGTGTACAAACACACATGCACATGCAGACACATTATCGCACTGAGAGCAGAAGAGGCTGTAAAAGAGCACTCATCCATCTGTCCGTCTCCGCTGCACAGAGAGCACATCAGCATGTTTGTGTGAGTTTGAGTCTAGAAATCTGGCTGAAAGCCTGGCTGAAATGCAAATAAAAGGCTTCGTCTGGTTTTTAACACCTTACCTATCATTATATTTAGAGATTACGGTTGACTAAAAGCTGCGATTCTTACCTTCAATATACACATTTTAACCCTCCAGACATCTTACATATCTATAGAAAGCCAAATTTGTTGTTGGGTTAAAAACATGAATAACAGATCCCAAATAACAAATACATAGATATTATTAATTACCAGCAAGATATATAAAAGTAAAAAAAATATATTTAACTCAAGGGGAGAGGGGTCCAGAGTTCTGGTCATGTGACCTATAGAAACTGGTGGGGAGATACTCTATGTATTTAAAAGTTATGAAGTAAATGCTAGCGTTTGTCCATTCAAATCCCTATAGACAAAGACCAAGATCTTGTAATGTAGTCTGAACTAAATGTGGAGTCAATAAAGCCAGACTGAAAGTGGTGTGGCCTCAGAAACTTTGGTGATTTGGTCAGAAACATGGCGGTGCCATTCTGTACAAACTGAGGACGGTCCATGGGATCCTTTGTTCAGGAAGCTAAATGATTTATTTCAAAGACTCAACCCATGAATAACAATTTCCAGTTCTGATTGTGAGAAAATACATTTTAAATTAGCTTAATGAAAGACTTAGCACGTGAGGCTAGAGGACATCTTTCATTTTCAGCCATCAATCCTTTAACACAATCTAAGTACTTATATAGGATATGTTGTAGACCTGATGAGCCTTAAAAGGGATAACTGAATATCATCTGTGTAGTTCTGATGTGAGACATCTTTGTCTCAAGTGCTTAAAATGTCCCAAAGAGGGAGCAAGTAAACCAGAAAGAACAATGGGCCCAAAATCACAACCCTGAGCAACACCATAAGGAAGTGGATTTATAAAAGACATAGAATTTGAAGTAGCCAGACTTAATGACGATCAGATAGATGAAGAAAAAAACCACTGATATTCCTGCCCACTATTATGTTTTCTGGCTAGGTACAACATACATTAAAACCAAAACAAATGCAGGCTTTGTACATTGGAAATTATTGGCATGTACATTTCAAGGGGACATACAGTCATAGCAAAAAGAAATTTTCCATGACAGTCAATACAATAATGAATTAAGTTAAGTACATCTCACGATTCAACTGAGATGTATAACCACCTTTAGCATGATATTCGAAGAATTTGTTTCCTCAATTGATTAAGGATTGCAGGGACTTATTTAGGCACAGCTCTCTTAATGTCCCTCCACATCATCTGTCTTAATCAAGTGCACTGAATTTGTAACACCTAGCTGTTATTTATGTCTCCTAAATCTAATCAAAAAAGCAAGGGTGTACTTTCTTTTTCTCATAAAAACCTACTTAACCAGTATTTTGGACTATTGAAGTGCAGCCAACGCAGAAACTGTTTTGAGAGTGTGAAGTTTAAACATGTCTTATTCAATTAGAAATGTAAATTTCTGGTGATAACGTGCCATTGCTCCAGCTCAGAGTAGAAGAAATCCACCTTTTGCACTTTTATCTTTTTCATTAATCACTTTACCACTGAAACTGAAAAGGCCAAACTTTTTGGTTTTATTTTGACTTTACAATGGTCTCTTTCCTAGTAGGTAAGCAGTCTGCAGAAACTGCTTTTAAATCTATCTGTTTATCTCGCTTCAAACTTCCAGACACCATTGTTACAGGATCTGAGAGCATCTATTGAAAACTGACATGATTTATAGAGACGGAACAGAGTCTCAACTTAGAGGTTTATTTTTTTAGCCATTCATATGTGGACCTGTTAATTTTTCTTTAGGCTTCTGAAAGAGTCAGAAGTTCTTGACAAGTTTCATGTTAGACAGCCTCATAAGCTTCTGGTTTAATTAATATTTCATCAGAAATGTCATCAGAAAATAGTGTTTTTCCTCTGTCTTTGTCTTTATGTTTATTTGTGTTCCTTAAAATCATTCAGTCATTAGTACATAAATATTAGTTTAAATTAAGTTCTTAGTTCCACTGATTATAAGCTTACATTGATTTTTGTTATAAGCTGACGCTAAATTGTCAATATTAGTATTGAATCTAAATAAATCTTACTGTACAGAGATCTCCTTATGTCTCTTTTTATTTAACAGATATTGCTCAATGGAGAGCTAAATAATTAATCTAACAGACTGTGAGTCTGATTGGTTTATTGACATAAATTTTGTTTACTGTAGATTTATATCGCTACAGGTAGATGATCCTGTTTGTCCATCAACTGCCGTTTTTCATGTTAATTAGTTGCTTTTCACAATGAATCAATCTGCTTCTATTAGCCCTATAAAGATGTTTGTACATGAGGGATTGCTATAAGTCACCACCCCAGATTTCTCTCATCTGCAACATTGAGAGTTAACCAGCAGAGCGGAGGTTGCTCCCACAGACGGCTTCAGCTTTGCACCTCAATGTTCAGTTTAAATTAGCTAAAGCAAAGCTAAACTGCAGGTAAATAACCTTTTCCATTCCTTCCTATGAGCTGCAGGGTGTTTACATGTCACTCACTAAAAACACTCTTAATGTCAAGCTTAAGTACACGTTTATGACTGTGTTTCACATGAGACTTCTGGAGTTTAATCTTTGACCCTTGGTATTTTTCCTGTAGGCTTGTCTCTCGTAGTCAGACAGGTGTTGCCATGACAGCAGTGTAACCTGAGCTGCCAGTCAGGTAGGACAGGTAACCAAGCTTGTACGGACGATTCAAGCAGCAGGTGCGTGAGCAGGCAGGGCAAAAGTGAAAGAAAACAGGAGAAAAGAATACGACAAAAACCTGGAAACTCTGACACTAATGAAGGACTGTGTCAGATAAAAACAACTAGCCATGCTGGAGGACGACAAAGATACTCAGGCTCCCAAGGCCATTGTGGACGTGGATGTTACGACATTTACGACCATCTCTCTGGCAGACGACTCAGGTATAGAAGTTGTTTTAACATCTAAAAACCTATTGAGAAAGAGACCAAACCCTTCCTCTGTAACAGTTTTCAAAGTCAGCTGCATTTTGTTTTTTGCATAGAAAATTCAGCATGAGCGATTCTCCTGAGGTGTGACATAACTGTCCAGATTTGAATAAACTAACTATTTTCCTACATTCACCTCACCATACATCTGGCAGACAGGACAAAGGGCTACGAGGCAGAGACAACGGTTAGCAAGTGGTGTGGCTGTGTGGGTGTGCTCTGACAGGAAGAGGACAAACACGAGGCTTTCTTATTGGTCCTAATTCAGTTCAACTTTCTAATCTAAAAACTGTTTCTCCAAATCTACATGTCCGGTATCACCACAGCATCTACGTTAAAAAAAAAGGTATATCATTGTCCTTATGCAACTTTGTTTTCACTGTCAGACACCTAATGAGACTAAACCTTTCCTGTTTAGGTCAGTTATGATTACCAAGTCATTTCTATTTGCAAACTGCCAAAAATAATTAGAGAGAGATTTTGAGGTTTTGCTTGAAAGAGAGCTTCATATGCTAAACATTTAAAAGATTCGCATAAAAGAAAAAATATTATTATGCAGATTTAAAAGGCAGATTTAGATCAGATTTGGAATTAAATTTAAATCTCAATCAAATGCTTAAATCAGTCATCAGTGATTAGGCAAACATTTTCTTAATCAAACTGATCAACAGCTGTTGTACACAAAAATGTTTTCAGTCCTGATTGAAAGGACCCAGCTGTTTCTGCATATCTCAGGTTTTCAGGGAATCTGTTCTAGAGTTAAAGAGGATATAAAATAAATATTGCCTCCCCCCTTTTTTGGTTCTGGTGCTGGGAACACTGGGTATGCAGGTCTCTGAAGACCTGAGGGGTCTACAAGTACAAGTTTGTACGAACTTGTACTTGTAGACCCCTCAGAAATGTATTATGACGCAGGACTATTTAGTGCTTTATAGATTGATACAAGAATTAAAAAATTTATCATTTGACAAACAGGGATCCAATGAGATGATTTAGAAATGGTGTGATCCAGGAGTTGGTCAGAACTCTTGTAGCAGCACGAACACTTTACTGCACAAACCACAAATTCATTCTCCTACCAAATGTAACACCATTAAGATGGAAATAAATAGGCTTTCTTACACTATGAATGTACTGCCAAGCAGCATTGTTACAACAAAGAAATACTCAACCAAACAGAAATGTACCTATTTTTTGTGTATAGTATATACAGCTATTGTAACTAAGCCTGCACAATATGATATTATATATTCACAATATATAATATCCATCTGCACAATATTTATATCACAAAGGACTGTTTGGAGTGCAATATTTCTTTGCTAATATATTCAAAGTGTTAAGAACTTGCAGTTTACATGATAATTAAAATGTTTAACCATTTGAAGAGAGTCTCATTGGTGCAGATGCTCACATTGAACAAAATCAGCGCCCAGACAAGCACAGATGAGAAAGAAAGCAAAGAAAATATGCATACATTGCAACCGATATCATCATTGCAATATTTCCAAATATTATCATCCTTGACAATGTTTTCTAAAATCGTGCAGCTCTGATTGTAGGGGCCATGTCTTTAGTGGGTACTCACTAATCAGATCAAAGATGGTTAAATTCTCTTTGAAATATAAAATTTTTGTCCATTTTGCCGAGGCTCTGCTGCTTGTATTGACAGCAGATTGATGGTTTGTGGAGAGACGACGTGAAAACAGGTGGAAGACGGCCGGGATTCTGACGACTTCTGGAACAGAAGAAGGTTGAAGAAAAACAAACTTAAAGAAGCTAGAGATGGTGGAGGGTGGAGCTGTACCCGAAACCCTACAGGGAGCTCATCCGACTGAGGAGGGAGAGGCGGGAACGGGGTGTATGGGTCTGTGAGGCTGTGAGGCTGGGCGGGTGGAGCTTAGACACAGATGGGACAGCCGGGTGACTGCAGGCTACCGTCGGGGGTTGGAGGAAAGACCATGCTGCTCCGCTTAGGGAGGAAGGAGCAGCTACAACAGAGAGGACCCCTTTTCACCTCCTCCCCCGTCGAGGAGAAGACACAGCAGATGTGTACATTTGTCCACAGTTGCTGACAAAAGCTCCACCCCATTGCATAAAAGTAAAGATTTTCTTTAAGTAGTGCAGAGAACGAGCGAACCAGCTGAAGAGAATGATCTCTGACATTGAGGGTATGAGTTAAATGCTCATATGACTTGCCATACTACTGTTACCCACACAGGCTGCAGCCAAAGGCTGCTCCACTTATTGCTTCAGATCGGCTCGTTTACCTGCTATGCCTGTGAGCTGCTAGTGTTGCGCCCCCTTTTGGTAGATGTTGTAACACACACGGTAGAGTTTGTATTCTTTATCAGCAGTCGCCATCCTCCTCATCATCAACGCAGTAGAGTAACATCATAGAGTAACTCGGCTAAACGGAAAGCTCGTTCTTTTTACTGTAGGTAAGTAAACATCTTGTGGTTTTCCTAAAGGGCCGAGGAGAAAACCCTTAGCTGGCTGTTTAAAATTATTATAGGATTATAGGAAACCAAAAGTAGCCATCAGTAGAAAATAGCTTAAAAACAGTTAGCAGCTTTGCTTCAAACACCCAATGTTCAATTTATTGATCAGATAGTCTTCTGATTGTAAATCTAAAGTTTATATTCCTCGCCTCTTGTGTCACATTTACCCAGCATTTGATGCTAGAAGTGGTTAGCACGGCTAGCCGCCAAGCTAATTGGCTAAGGAAGCTAACTTACACACGCCCGTTATCGGACGGGTTTGTACGCGTTGGCTCGTTTAGCCTAAAACATGACGCTGGAAGGCTTCACAGTGTCTGAATGCTGTTCTTTAATGTAACTTTATTTCTCACTGCTGTAAGTACACGCTCCCCGCTTATTAAACCTTGACGTCTATGTTGGTAGAAATCCTGTTAGCAGAAATCAGACCGGAGTTCACCACTGTCATGCAGGGCGCGGTGTCTCTGCCCATCAGCACCTGAGCTCTTGTTTCTGAGCCCTCATGGTTTTTTTAAAGACATCGCTTTGACAAAATTCTTATAAAGACAACATAAATTAGAAGAGTACGGCATCAATTTTATTCGCAATATCTTCACTTATTTGTAAAGAGTGTAAACCACCTTTTAATTGCTTTATATTTTGTTTCTAAAAAAAAAAAAACTGGTCTTTCCTAGTAAACTGAAGCCCAATTATCCAAGATCTCTGAAGGTCTTGTCTTTGTCCAAACTTGCTTTCTTGCATTTTTCTCTCAGCTGCAGTCCATTTTCGGTGACCGATGTATTAGGAAGACTGGTATGAATTATTTAAGCATAGCAGGGCACCTAGCTCCCAGTGCTTGGCTGAAGAAAGTAAACCTGCTGGGTTACTTCTAGTGTTGTAGGCTTTTGATGATCGAGGTTTTACTGAGATCTAACCCCAGACTGCACAGATTCCACAATGTCAACATTTAATAAACAAAGACGGGGCCAAAAGTTGCATTAGAATTAAAATGAAGCTAATTTATATATATATAAAAAAAAATGTCTATATGGAGACACAGAGCTAATGAAATGCTAATGTTGAATCAGATCCTGAGAAAGTTGTTGTAAAGAGGCAAATTGTTCCCGATTCTGATTGTAATTACTGCCAGACATGGGGTAAGATTTTTGCTCTAGAAAGGCGATTCCCTGACACATAATATAAATGTTGCGTTTTCATTCATTAGCTGATCTTCAACTGCATTAAAAGTTTTTAGTTCTTTTCTCTTTGGGAATCATCTTGTTGGTTCTGTTATCATGTTTTTTTTTTTTTTGTTTTTTTTTACAAATCCAACTGAATAAATGTAAACAAACTGAGAGATTGCTTCAAGATCGTTTAAAATCGGTTCTTTGCCTAGTTGCTTGTTGTGTACTGGTTAATCACCGGCTATTTCTGTCAGAGTCAAGGGGCTTAACAAAAAAGATTGTAATTCAAATGAATTAAAAAGCAACCAAAGGTGATGTAATACTGAAGGAAAATCCTTAAGCAAAGTTGTAGAAATTCTGTACTTCTTTAAATGATCTAATTAAAGTGTTTTCTTTTTAAGAAGCAAGTAAAAGAACAGCAAAAAGTCCTGTTTGATAGTAGCATAGAAGAACGGAGCCTGTTTTAATCCTGTTTTCTGCGCTTTTCTCCGTTAGCCGACAGTGGATCTGCAGCCCTGTATACTAAACAAGAGGACGAGCTTTTCATCATGAACTGCGACATAGATGGTAAGTCAGCTTTGCATGAGATGTAATTGCTAGGATTTCTGATGTATGTTGATTGTAACACTGTATTTGTGTGTGTTTCAGGAGACCTGGAGAACCAGGCTGAGATGGAGGAGAAGACGAGGCTGATAAATCAAGTTTTGGAGCTGCAGCACACACTGGAAGGTAGACAAACGCTTTTGCACTGAAGTTTAATGACAGGAAGTTTTACCCATCACAGATTGATTAAAAAAATTTTAAATTCTAAACCTGCTAGAACACATTAAATTACCCAATTTTTTTTTCGCTGTTAGAAAAAGGGAATCTATAATACAAAATGTGCAAATCCAGTTATAATACACAGACCATGCTGCCATAAAGACAGTTTTATTGAGTGCACAACTTAGGATTGGGCTGTTAGCCTTATTTGTGGATCTCTGCAGCTCCTCCATAGTTACCATGGGCCTCTTGGCTGCTTCTCTGAATGTTGTTCTTCTTTGCCATCCTCTTTCCATGTTCAGATGATGGATTGAACAGAGCTCGGGGGGATGTTTAAAGCTTGGGATATTGTTTTATAACCCAACCCTGCTTTAAACCTCTCCACAACTTCATCCTTGTCTGCTGTGTTCCTCTTCATGGTGCTGCTTGTTCACTAACGTTCTCTAACAAACCTCTGAGACCATCACAGAGCAGCTGGATGAGATTAAATTACATACAGGTGAACTCTATTTACTGATGAGCTTTTATTTATTTGGATTTTTTTTTTAATGTAGTTTTCCTATGAATACTTTTCAGAAACACTAAACTGATTGGACTCGGTCTAAGATGAACTGTAAATCAGCTTTAGAAACAAACTTGAGGAAGCTCGAGCAGATTTTAGGTGTCTCATTTGAACGTTTCAGACCTGTCGGCCCGAGTCGATGCAGTCAAGGAGGAGAACCTGAAACTGAAGTCAGAGAATCAGGTCCTCGGTCAGTACATCGAGAACCTCATGTCGGCCTCCAGCGTCTTCCAGACCACCGACACCAAGAGCAAGCGGAAGTGAGGCGGTGTCCAACAGAATGGATTCCCAGGGACACAGAGAGGGGTTTGGAGATTCCTGCAACCTTTTACCCGAGTCAGAACTAAACAAATGTAAATATGAAAATAGTGTTTGTAAAATAGTTTTCTTTGGGTTTTATTTTTGAACACACCTACATCGGGACATTTTGTTGTGCCCCAATTAAACTTAATGTTAAAAAATGAGTTGAGCTTAAAATATGTTACCATGAACCTTATTATCAGCGTTTTATTTAATTTATTTTTGTAAATTCTGTTGTTGAACAGCTGGATCTGGTACTTCAGTTGGTCTTATATCATATGATGCTCAATTGTATTCCTCCACTATCAGCTGACCAGTGTTATGCAGAATGAAAAATGTTTAATAAGGGCATGTATAAGGGATAACTTAAGTATTAACATATCTAAAGAAATGTCTTACATTTAGCACTAAACCTGATGAAGCTGAGGGAGTTTTAGTGATGGTAGGTGGATAATAAATCTGTAGAGCTCAGAGACAATAATATAGTAATAGTACAGAAAAGCGAAGATGGCACCATCAATAATGTTTGTATAGCTACTAAAATTGTTCAGTTTAAGTATTCAGTCTAAACCAACATAAAAGTCCTAAATGCAGCCGAGAAGACAAACATTATTTTAGCCCATTTGGTTCCTCTAATGGTGATGGAGGGGTGGATAAAACAGGTCAAGTTACATGATGATGAGGGAAGGAGGAGATGCTTTCAGAGCAGCGGCAAGAACAGCTCTGAGTGGTATCGATCAGTTCAGTTTGGCCTGGAATGGATCGCCGGTCGTTAAAACTCATTCAGTGCGCAGCGGCAGGTTTGTGGGAACGTAAAATGTCAAAGTTCAGGTGGCGACGTGAGTACGTTTGCAGTGGTACGCTGTGTATTTGAAGGTTATTTTTATACTCCGTTATGTGTCATGCTGGCATGCTAAATACATCTTGCTGTTTTGTGTCCAAAATTGTCTTTAAATGTTTTGTGTTAATAAAAGCTCCCAATCACCACTTACCGGCACAGAAATACTACAATAAAACAAAACCTATCCACAAGATGGACGCAGTGCATCTGATTTCTTTTTGTATTAAATAGTTTTACTTCCAAGAGCAAATGTACAAGTTGCAAACAAATGTAAACAGGGATAAGTGCCAGAATCTGGCAGAAGGGTGAACTACAAAAGCTTCAGACAATGAAAAAACCAAAACAAAGCAGATCAATGTGTCTCCCAGCCAACAAGCTAACATCTAACCACCAGCTCAAACATGTACTAGGAAACATTGCTGCGTTCTGAGATTTCTTTTTAAATATCCAGCAGCAGAAACTCAGGTCTTCTGTGCCACAATTAATGGCCAAGGCAAAAACAAAATACCTACTTTATAGCTGCAAGCATTGACACTCAGTTTTTGTCTATTTTTAAAAAAATTTTATGACATTTTTTTTAATAATTCAGACCTCTGCTCATAGTAAGCACATCAGTGGCACATGTCAGGGAAGTTACCTCAAGCCTTAAAACACTTGGATATTAAACCTTTATTTGTACCAGCGTGAAACAAAGTCGAACCAAAACCAATAAATAGAATATTGGAGCTAGTTTTCAACTCCACATTAAAAATGTCACAGAAGCTCATTACAAACTAGCTAAATTCTAGACTGGAAATGCATTTTATCTTCAGCTGGAACCTTTTAATTAAGTTGTGATGGATTGGTTAGCCTTCTCTCTCAGCATCCTGAACATTTTTAAGCAAAAATCAAGAACATAATGTGAATAAAACTACCCTCTGTGAGGGGCCCTGTGACGTGCTGTAAAATGATAAGTGGAGTTAACAGCGGTGCCGAGGCTCTGCTGCTTGTATTGACAGAAAACTGATGGTTTGTGGAAGACGGCCGGCATTCTGACAACTTCTGGAACAGAAGAAGGTTGAGGAAAAACAAACTTAAAGAAGCTAGAGATGGTGGAGGGTGGAGCTGTACACGAAACCTTACAGGGAGCTCGTCCGACTGAGCGGACCGAAGGAGGGAAAGGCGGGAACGGGGTGTATGGGTCTGTGAGGCTGTAAAGCTGGGCGGGTGGAGCTTAGACACAGATGGGACAGCCGGGTGACTGCAGGCTACCGTCGGGGGTTGGAGGAAAGACCATGCTGCTCCGCTTAGGGAGGAAGGAGCAGCTACAACAGAGAGGACCCCTTTTCACCTCCTCCCCCGTCGAGGAGAAGACACAGCAGATGCGGGATTTGCCTCAGTCTTTCCGTACCCTCCTCTTTCTGACAGCTTGTTTGTGGCTCTCTTCAGCGACATCGCCTACATCTTTCTGCTGAAAATCAGACAAAAACAAGCAGACATTGACAAACAAGTCACTTACAGTTAAGTGTGGTGAACCCAGCCTGAGGTCTGAACCTAAGGATGGGTTTTGTGTTTTCTAGATTACCCACAGGCATCATTGATGTTTGATTTACACTTTTCTCAGTCCTTTCTGGACAAACTGTAATAGGAGTGTTGAAAAAGCCGGGCTCAGGTGTATCCAAACATAGAAACAGTATTGGTTTAAATACCATCATTAAAAACCTTTATTAGAACAAACAGTGGCTCTCATAATTGTCTCATTTATTTATAAGGAGACATTTCCTCTCTTGAAATCATTGTTTTGTGGATCTCCAGCTGTAAAGTGTGCAGCCTGCTGGCTCTCCTGGGACAGGGCTAATAAACTGGTAGGACCATTTCTAACAAAAACAACTTTAAGGAGTGATGTGGTGAATTTTATTGTAATGTTAAGAAGGCAAATCACTTATTTCATTTGATTATTTTGAAAAAAAAGTTGTTGCATCGCTAATCTAGGAAAATAATGTTAAAGGCCTGCGTGATCAGGAAAACGTGATTGGGAATATTGGGATAATATCCAATATGATTAACACACCTTTACCTGACTATTTTTTGAGCTTTAGCATCTCAGCCACTAAAAATAAATAAAGGGTGAGCATCAATTCTGAACGCATGGTGATATCCAACCAAATATTGCATACAAGCATGTCCTTTGAGATTGCAATATTGCACACTGATATTGCGACTAGGACTGGGATTCAATATTGTGCAGCTCTCGTTAAAAATCTATAAGAAAGTCATAGAAGCTCCCATATTACATTAAATATCATAACTCAACATCTGCTAATGGTAGCTGTGCAGCTGCTCAGAGCGGGAATCTTTCCAGAACAAATTTCTTGATTTTAGGCAAGTAACTGAAAACCTGTAAAAAATCTTTTACACCTCATCGGTTTTGTGTCCTCTCGTGGGTAGCTACTGACTGCTCAAAGCTACTTCAGAAAACTCCTCATTTAACTCAGATATTCAGAGTTAACTGAAGCCAACATGATATGTTCTGCAGATTACATAAAGCAACATTTTACAGAAAGGTCCAGCACAAACACATGGAGAGAACAGGACACACTCACCTCATCTTCTAATGTTCTTTCTGGAGTTTTGTTTTCCTCTGCTTCTTCTTCTTCTTCTTCCTCCTCCTCCTCCATCTCTTCTTCATCATCAGCCCCCTCTTGATTGTCTCCTTGTGCACCAGTGTCCTCCATCTCATCTTCCTCTTGTGCTTTAAAAAGAAAAGAGGTGATGATGATGAGGGTCAAGAATCATGCTGCTGAGATATTCTGGTAAATAAAACACCAACAGATGAATGTCACACCTGCTGGTGTTGTTCCAGCTTTAGCTTCTTTGTCTTCCTCATCTGCTCCTCCGTCTTCCTCCTCTTCTATTCGAGTCTGAGGTAGATCGACCTTTTTGTACACATAGTCATCTACTGGTTTCTGGAAACCAATGCAAAAATCTTTTCAGTGGTGTTAAGTAGGACCTCTGAGAGAATTTGATGGAGGTCAAGAAGACTGGTAAAGATCAGGCAGTTATTTCTACCTTTGGCCAGCAGAAGAGCACAGTCAGTCCAATGGGCAGGCCTACTGTCAGGATATAGATTATCCAAAGCCAGGGTCGCTCCTCGGCTGCCGTCATCAGTTGGGCGAATATCCCAGGCTGTTGGGATTAAAGATCAGAGACCAGAGATGAGCCTCACAGAAACATCACTTCTCCACCCCAACACGGTAAATGATCTGTCCAAAGTTTCCTTCACTGACCTCGTTAGCACTCGCCACTAGTTTCTTCAGCCCCCAGCTGTCTGAGGCCCAGCGGTCAGCCACCTCCTTGTGAGATGTGATGATGAAGTTGTCGAAGTAAATGTCTGAGGTCATGGACCACAGCTCCAGTCCCAGAGCTTTAAAAGGTGTCATTCTGAACGGCTGTGGGTCCTCGAAATGTTCTGGATTCATCATTTTACGTGGCTTCCAGACTCCCTGTAGAGGAGGCAAAACAGAAGAGACGGTTTTAGGACGAGAACATCTAAGAATACCGTCAGTTAATGAGATTTCCGGTCACCTGATAGTTAGGGTTGTCTATCAGAGGGGCTTTCCACTTGCCCTTATACTGCGGGTTGTTGATCATTGGTCGCTTCCACTCCCCGCAGCCAGGAGCTGTCTCACAGGCCTGGTTAGCAACCTGTGGGGCCTCCCACTCTCCATCCATCTCCTCGTCCCTGCCCCCAGCAAAGAGCAATCAGCTCTACACATCACTGTTTAATAAAACACTCATTGGTGGCGCCGGTCAGTTCAAGGACCCACCAGTCTTCTGGTTTCTCTGCGTTCGGGTCTGGAACAAACTCTGGCTCGTCATCCAGCCAGCCTTCTGGCTTTAAGGCATTAGGGTCGTCAATCTTTGCAGGAGCATCCTCGTCCCTGGAAGACAAAGAAAAATGCATTTACAGATTTGAATCGTGTCTCACGTCCTCATTGTCTTTAAATTCTTTGTCAAATTGTCACAAAGCTTCAACGTGTTTGAATGCAGCTTATTTACAAGCTCATCATTATTTTGATTTATTATTATGTTTACTTGCCATGCCGGTCGTTTTCATACTGCATCTATTTCGTATTAATTTCATATTAATATTAAAATTCAGCATTTTACTGTGATTGTCTTCTTGTATAATGAGGTTTAGTTTGGTAAAATCACCAAAAGAAAATGGGGGAAATAAGGTGGAGAAAACCAAACTGAACAGAGGAGCAGAGCCTGCTGGTGGAGGAGAAGAGAGGAGTGTTGAAAGGTAGATTTGGTCCTGGGATCACAGTGCGAACAAACAGACATTCCCAAGTAGATCAATGCTTCGTTCCCTCTGCTTTCAGCACCAGCTTGAAATGTGAGCAGCTCTGGTTCCTGCTCCAATCAGAAGCTAGAACCAGAGAACTTCTTCACAGATGGGGAGCGTTGTAGATGACCATTTAGGCTTAGGGTGCTGACATCATAGCAAATACTTATTAACCCCATATCTACCTTCTGTGAATATAGTGCTTAGAGGTTTGTACTTTATTATCATTTGTATTTACAGGGGTTGGATAATGAAACTGAAACACCTGGTTTTAGACCACAATAATTTATTAGTATGGTGTAGGGCCTCCTTTTGCGGCCAATACAGCATCAATTCATCTTGGGAATGACATATACAAGTCCTGCACAGTAGTCAGAGGGATTTTAAGCCATTCTTCTTGCAGGATAGTGGCCAGGTCACTACATGATACTGGTGGAGGAAAACGTTTCCTGACTCGCTCCTCCAAAACACCCAAAGTGGCTCAATAATATTTAGATCTGGTGATTGTGCAGGCCATGGGAGATGTTCAACTTCACTTTCATGTTCATCAAACCAATCTTTCACTAGTCTTGCTGTGTGTATTGGTGCATTGTCATCCTGATACACGGCACCGCCTTCAGGATACAATGTTTGAACCATTAGATGCACATGGTCCTCAAGAATGGTTCGGTAGTCCTTGGCAGTGATCTAGCACAAGTATTGGGCCAAGGGAATGCCATGATATGGTAGCCCAAACCATCACTGATCCACCCCCATGCTTCACTCTGGGCATGCAACAGTCTGGGTGGTACGCTTCTTTGGGTCTTCTCCACACCGTAACTCTCCCGGATGTGGGGAAAACAGTAAAGGTGGACTCATCAGAGAACAATACATGTTTCACATTGTCCACAGCCCAAGATTTGCGCTCCTTGCACCATTGAAACCGACGTTTGGCATTGGCATGAGTGACCAAAGGTTTGGCTACAGCAGCCCGGCCGTGTATATTGACCCTGTGGAGCTCCTGACGGACAGTTCTGGTGGAAACAGGAGAGTTGAGGTGCACATTTAATTCTGCCATGATTTGGGCAGCCGTGGTTTTATGTTTTTTGGATACAATCCGGGTTAGCACCCAAACATCCCTTTCAGACAGCTTCCTCTTGCGTCCACAGTTAATCCTGTTGGATGTGGTTCGTCCTTCTTGGTGGTATGCTGACATTACCCTGGATATCGTGGCTCTTGATACATCACAAAGACTTGCTGTCTTGGTCACAGATGCGCCAGCAAGACGTGCACTAACAATTTGTCCTCTTTTGAACTCTGGTATGTCACCCATAATGTTGTGTGCATTTCAATATTTTGAGCAAAACTGTGCTCTTACCCTGCTAATTGAACCTTCACACTCTGCTCTTACTGGTGCAATGTGCAATCAATGAAGACTGGCTACCAGGCTGGTCCAATTTAGCCATGAAACCTCCCGCACTAAAATGACAGCTGTTTCAGTTTCATTGTCCAACCCCTGTATTTTCCGTTGTTTCACACTTTTTTGTTCAGTATATAATTCCACATGTGTTAATTCATAGTTTTGATGCCTTCAGTGTGAAGCTACAATATTCATAGTCCTGAAAATAAAGAAAACTCTTTGAATGAGAAGTTGTGTCCAAACGTTTGGTCTGTATTATATACAGTGAGGAAAATAAGTATTTGAACACCTGTGAAAATCAATGTTAATATTTGCTACAGTAGCTTTTGTTTGCAATTACAGAGGTCAAATGTTTGCTGTAGTTTTTCACCAGGTTTGCACAAACTGCAGCAGGGATTTTGGCTCATTCCTCCACAGATCTTCTCCAGATCAGCCAGGTTTCCCTCCAAAGATTTTCTATAGGGTTTATCTCTGGAGACTGGCTAGGCCTTTCCAGAACCTTGATATGCTTCTTACAGAGCCACTCCTTGGTTATCCTGGCTGTGTGCTTCGGGTCATTGTCGTGCTGGAAGACCCAGCCACGACCCATCTTCAATGCTCTAACTGAGGGAAGGAGGTTGTTCTCCAAAATACAATACATGGCCCCGGTCATCCTCTCCTTCATACAGTGCAGTCATCCTGTCCCATATGCAGAAAAACACTCCCAAAGCATAATACTTCCACCCCCATGCTTCACAGTAGGGATGGTGTTTTTGGGATGGTACTCATCATTCTTCGTCCTCCAAACATGGCGAGTGTTTGAAGTTCTATTTTGGTTTCATCTGACCACAGAACTTTCTCCCATGACTCCTCTGGATCATCCAAATGGTCATGGGCAAACTTAAGACGGGCCTGGACGTGTGCTGCTTTAGGCTGGGGAACCTTCCATGCCATGCATGACTTTAAACTATGACGTCTTAGTGTTTTACCCTCAGTAACCTTGGAAACAGTGGTTCCAGCTCTCTTCAGGTCATTGACCAGCTCCTCCCGTGTAGTCCTGGGCTGATCCCTTACCTTTCTTAGGATCATTGATACGCCACGAAGTGAGATCTTGAATGGAGCCCCAGTCCGAGGGAGACTGACAGTCATGTTTAGCTTCTTTTATTTTCTAATAATTGCTCCAACAGTTGATCTTTTTTTTTTTTGATCAAGCTGCTTGGTAATTGCTCCGTAGCCCTTTTCCAGCCTTGTGGAGGTCTACTAATTTGTCTCTGGTGTCTTTTGACAGCTCTTTGGTCTTATCCATGTTAGTAGTTATACTTACTGATTGTATGGAGTGGACAGGTGTCTTTATGCAGCTAACGACCTCAAACAGGTGCTTCTAATATAGAATAATTAGTGGAGTGGAGGTGGACTTTTTAGAGGCGGACTAACAGGTCTTTGAGGGCCAGAATTATTGCTGATTGGCAGGTGTTCAAATACTTATTTACAGCAGTAACACACAAATAAATTATTTAAAAAATCATACATTGTGATTTCTGGATTTTTTTTAGATTATGTTTCTCACAGTGGACACGCACCTAAGATGAAAATTTCAGACCCCTTCATGACTTCTAAGTGGGAGAACTTGCACAGTTGCAGGGTGTTCAAATACTTATTTTCCTCACTGTATATTTTACTTACCTGCTGTACTATAATTTGATGCAGTGCAAATAGTTTTGGTTGCATGTTTGCCTTAAGCACAGGGTCACAGTGTGTGAAATCCAGCTCAGCAGCATTCAGCACCAGTTGGAAGAAAAAGCTTCAATGTCTTAGTATGCAGAACTCTGTCAAGGATCCGTTTTAATGTCTGTTTACTTTGTTTAATAAAAAAACAAAAAACCTCTTCTCTGGGTGGAGTTTTGTTGTTGTGTATAGTTAGTATTTGAGTAAAAACATATTAAATGTGGCCAGAATTGTTAGGCAACAATATAAATTATGTTTCATAACAAAATTCTATACTCAGCACCAACAAAAGGGCAACAATGAAGTAACATGACTTCAGTAAAACGTCTGTTGATGTTAGAGAAAAACAAAATAATCACCAGTCATCAGGCTTCACCGCCTCGGGGTCCGGAATCTTGGCCCTCTCGTCCCAGTCGTCCGGCTTCGAGTCATTTGGATCGTCGATCTCCTTCGGCGGGTTGACAGGAGGCACCATGTCGTACAGCAGGTTGCCACGGCTTACACTGGACTGATCGATGAACATCTCGTAGCTGTTGTCCGGGTTTAGAACTGAGTGCACACAAAAGTGAGGAGAGCACAGAAAACGATGAAAACTCAAAGGCTCCTCATCGATCAGCTACATACCCAGGGTGTAGAGGTGAGTCTTCTTGTCGGTGTAGAACTTCTTCAGGTCCACGTCGGCCCTTTTGGCGTGCTTCTCCTCCAGGTCTTTGTTCAGAGGGTTTTTGTGGCGGAAGATGAAGTGCAGTTTGTAGTCCTCTCCGCATTTGTCAGGTCCAAACATGATGGTGTAGGGTGTACGGTCATGGAACTGTTCCTGGAGGAGAAAACAAGAACGAATCAACTGTAACCAACAAGCGTTCAATCTGCAGAGTTACAGTTCAGGCTGACCTTCCTAATTTGGCAATATTTAACTGAAACCACAAACTCAGCAGTTGGCATAATTAAGGGTGGTGCACTTTCAGTAGACCCAGACCTTTGTGTCAGCATCTGCTACTTACTGCAAGAAATAAGTCCTTAAGTCTGTTGACAAAATATATTTAAAGGACATTAAAAGCCAATCAAGGTAGTTAATTAATCCAGAAGCTTAATACAAGTGAAAGTTATTAAGTTGACAACAATAGGCAAATCTATTCCCTATTAAATTTAGATTCTTACTCATCAGTACATACTACAAAACAATCTGGTTAATGTCAGGGCTTCAGATTATTATGGTAACCTCACATGAAGATGATTTATCGAGACTTTAATATTTATTTAACATCAATTAGGAAAAACTTCAGCAGTGATCTTACATCTGTTGCCGCATAGCATTCTGTTAATTCAACAAGGCAAGTAATTTCCCATAACAGACCTCGGTCACTGACTTGACTGTTAAAAGTTCATGACAGAACAATCAGAAGACACACGAAGCGTGGCATATTTAGGATTGGCAAAAATCTTGAAAAATATCCCAACTTTGGTTTAGTTGTATGTAAACAAATTTTTCAGACTAATTTTCAGACTTTTCTCGGCAGGTGACCATAATTGATCCTGATTTCAAGAAATCCAACTCTGTAAATATATTTTAAAGAAAGGAACAACTTGAAGTTGAGAGAAGAGTGCACAGCTAGTACAGATAGCTCGAGGAGGGAGTAAACAGCCCGACCAAGGTGATCGCTGTGGTTGTTTGTGAGTATAAAGTCAATCAGGTAAGAAAATGCTTTCTTTTACAGCAGATTTTTGTTAAAAAAGTCTGCTAATGTCCGCAGATCACTTTCAATCAATAATCACTCTTTCCAAATGTTTCTCCTGTATTTTTAGCCTCAGTAATAAGCTTCAGCTGTCTGAGCCAAATAAAGGAGAGAGTGGTTTCCTGTAGCGGCAGTCATAGTTCACCAGTATTGTAACTCTCCTTCCCTTCACCACATGCATAGCGCTAGCTTATAATGAATTTTTAGGGCCAAACACCACGCTGTTTCAAACTACAGTTTAATTTTAGGAATTACAGGTAGACTGGCCTCACCACATAGAGCTTTTACAGGGGTTGGACAATGAAACTGAAACACCTGTCATTTTAGTGTGGGAGGTTTCATGGCTAAATTGGACCAGCCTTGTAGCCAGTCTTCATTGATTGCACATTGCACCAGTAAGAGCAGAGAGTGAAGGTTCAATTAGCAGGGTAAGAGCACAGTTTTGCTCAAAATATTGAAATGCACACAACATTATGGGTGACATACCAGAGTTCAAAAGAGGACAAATTGTTGGTGCACGTCTTGCTGGCGCATCTGTGACCAAGACAGCAAGTCTTTGTGATGAATCAAGAGCCACGGTATCCAGGATAATGTCAGCATACCACCAAGAAGGATGAACCACATCCAACAGGATTAACTGTGGACGTAAGAGGAAGCTGTCTGAAAGGGATGTTCAGGTGCTAACCCGGATTGTATCCAAAAAACATAAAACCACGGCTGCCCAAATCACGGCAGAATTAAATGTGCACCTCAACTCTCCTGTTTCCACCAGGACTGTCCGTTGGGAGCTCCACAGGGTCAATATACACGGCCGGGCTGCTGTAGCCAAACCTTTGGTCACTCATGCCAATGCCAAACGTCGGTTTCAATGGTGCAAGGAGCGCAAATCTTGGGCTGTGAACAATGTGAAACATGTATTGTTCTCTGATGAGTCCACCTTTACTGTTTTCCCCACATCCAGGAGAGTTACGGTGTGGAGAAGACCCAAAGAAGTGTACCACCCAGACTGTTGCATGCCCAGAGTGAAGCATGGGGGTGGATCAGTGATGGTTTGGGCTGCCATATCATGACATTCCCTTGGCCCAATACTTGTGCTAGATGGGCGCGTCACTGCCAAGGACTACCAAACCATTCCTGAGGACCATGTGAATCCAATGGTTCAAACATTGTATCCTGAAGGCGGTGCCGTGTATCAGGATGACAATGCACCAATACACACAGCAAGACTGGTGAAAGATTGGTTTGATGAACATGAAAGTGAAGTTGAACATCTCCCATGGCCTGCACAGTCACCAGATCTAAATATTATTGAGCCACTTTGGGGTGTTTTGGAGGAGCGAGTCAGGAAACGTTTTCCTCCACCAGTATCACGTAGTGACCTGGCCACTATCCTGCAAGAAGAATGGCTTAAAATCCCTCTGACCGCTGTGCAGGACTTGTATATGTCATTCCCAAGATGAACTGACGCTGTATTGGCCGCAAAAGGAGGCCCTACACCATACTAATAAATTATTGTGGTCTAAAACCAGGTGTTTCAGTTTCATTGTCCAACCCCTGTAAATCCCTTCATAAGGTGCCGGTTTGTTACATCTAGAAGTTACTGCACTCCTCACTAGATAAATTACCATAAAAAACGTTAAAGTCAGGCCAAGTAAAGAACATAAAACACGTATACCGACCAGACTGAGACTGCCCGAGTCTGAGAGCAGTTTGATGTATGCTCCACCACAGTCAATACCATCTTGGAAATTCACCTCATACCTGTAATTAAAATACAATTTACTCAACTCTCACATTGCTTTTTTTCCCTTAATATCATTAGCACCTGCATGTTGCTGTCGCATGAACTCACTGGACAACCAGAGGTTCATCCTGGAAGACAAAAGGTTTGTCCAGCATCGCAGCTATGGCATGGTGTTTGGCCCGAGACTTGAGCACCAGGCCCTGGTCTCCTGGTACCTTATTCTCCTTTAGCGGCTCCGCCATCCACTTTCCTGGAGACGAACAGACAAGGGGGAGGATGGTTAACACACAAGAAACCCCACCAAAAATATAGTCAGAAATAAGAATGGTTTAGACAGCCACAAAGAGAGAAGTTGTTCTAAATGCTGTTTACATCACATATATGCCCCTTTTCCACTGAAGGTCCCAGCTCAGGATGTTTCTACTCCACTTGGCACAGAACCTGTTGTCTTTCCACTGACGGGTGGAGTTATGGCTTGAAGCCCTACCTCCAGCCGTCAGTGTAGTGCACTGTCGCTATTGACGTTACCGTGTGACATTAACACAATAAAGTAATCTGCGTAAAACGGTAAAAAGAAATTAATAGAAAATAAAACCATAAATAGTGTTTGTCAGTCAGTCAGTCATTTTCTACCGCCTGTTCCATAGTGGGTCGCGGGGGAGCTGGTGCCTATCTCCAGCAGTCTATGGGCGAGAGGCAGGGTACACCCTGGACAGGTCACCAGTCCGTCACAGGGCAACACACAAACAACCATGCACACACTCATTCATACACCTAAGGGCAATTTTTGAGTTACCAATTAACCTAACAGGCATGTCTTTGGACTGTGGGAGGAAGCCGGAGTACCCGGTGAGAACCCACACATGCACGTGGAGAACATGCAAACTCCATGCAGAAAGACCCCAGGCCGGGAATCGAACCCAGGACCTTCTTGCTGCAAGGCAACAGTGCTACCAACTGTACCACCGTGCAGCCCGCACGGTGTTTGTATTATTGTATATGTCTACACAGCTGATTTTGGGTGTGATCCGCTGCCTGTAATCCAGAAAGATGATGTTTCCTTTCTCTTTTCTTTCAGCCTTCAGGCATGGTTTATGATTTGTAAATAGTAAAATTATATTTGCCCCGCCCTGGCCACTGGGATTTATAATATTACCATAGTCATTCTGGAGTTTTATTAAGTTCTCTGTAGTAGTTCTTTGAAAACCTTCTCATTTCCCCTGGTTCCATGGCCAATCAGTGAACCGCAGTCTGTTCACCTCACATGTAGTACCTGCTCAGGCCCAGCTGCACCTGCTACTGCGTAGGTCACAATTCAGCAGGTACCGGGCCGGAAAAACCAATACTGGAAACACTTGCAAAACGGGCTGAGTGGAGTAGAGTCGGCCCAAGCAAAGCCGGTGGAAAAGGGGCATTAGGGGGGGATGTGGGCCTGTTGTATGTTGAAATAACACACACAGTAGAGATTAGCAGATAAAGGCTACAAACCATCATATTTGGCGATGTCATCGTCTGCATCCTCCTTCATTGTTTTTGACAGCTGCCATCTGCCCAGATCAACATTAAAAACTCTTTCAGGAATGGAAACCTGGGCAGGTTTACCTTAAGCACTCAATAACAGAGAGTGCTGATCAATCACGGTTTTTATTAAAACCTTATTTTACCTGTCCAGTGATCCATCATCAAACGTTTCTGCAAAATAGACATCTCCGGTGGGAACGGGAGTCTTGTAAGTTACCTGGGATTCATGGGAATAATTAAAATGTTAAAACAAGCTCAAGGGTTGAAATTCGAAATATGCCCTTAACTGTGGACATGGTTCTGACCTGGAAGGTGACATTAGCATCAATTTCAGAGGCTTCAGCTTCGTCTTTATCCTCATCAAACTGCTCTTCATCCATCACCATTGCCTCCTCCTCTTCGTCATCATCTGCCATGAGAACCTTCAGTTCCTCCTCATCTAGGCCCATATCACCTTCCAAAACGTCGGACTCAGAATGCTCATCACTGGACGCAGAGGCTGCTACAATCAAAGAGGACAGGAACAGCAGGCGCCACACCCAGCCTCCATCTAACTTCATCTGATGGGGGCAGGAGGACAGAAGATTTGGGGGGTGGGGATGAATGACACAGATCTTATTTATGGAGAGATGTTCGTGTCATGTACATGCACATGTCTGCTTCCTGTCTCACACTGACGTCCTTATCATACACTTTCCTTATAAGTCTGGAAGAAACATAAAAGATGCAGCAGTTCTGTGAAATTTTTCCAAGAAACACTCCAGGAAAATCTCCAAGAAACACTGAAAGTCTGTAACTAACTGCAGCTTTCCTCATCTAGTCTTCCGGTTTTATGACTGCATCATTGCAGAGCTACATGCAAACACAATAAGGAAGATCTGCTTAATAATGCCTTTAAGAGACCTATAATAACAGATATCAGTAACTTCATCTGGATCGGCTCAGCCTGGCTCCGTTCCGTGGAGGAGCAGGAAATTAAAATCCACACTGCAGATGCTGGCAGGGCACCTGGCTTCCCCTGATATATCACATTTTTCATTTGGGACGTTTATCTGCTTGTTACCAACAGAGGAGGCAGTTGGAAACTCACCTCTATACCGTTTAACAATCATCTATAAGCTCGGTCTGAACAGAATCACTAAAGAGGACAATCACAGGAGACAAGCAGAGCTGGAAGAGACGTTGTGATGAATTGGTTCTTGGAGGCTCCCTGAAATGTAGGGATGAACCAACAGGCACCAATATGACCTCACTACAGCAAGCTGTTCTTAACATTTACCTGTGAGAATAGGCATAAACTCATGATATCCCTTTCTCTACTTTTCTATTAATTATTACCTTAGTTATTATCTCAGGGCAATTTTGATGACTCCACACTTAATATGGGTTAGGGTTAGGCATAAAATAAGCAAAGGGCTCGAATAAACACATTTTAAGTTTAGTAGTTTTCCAGTAAACTTGCTTATTGTGAAGAACATTACGTTTTTGGCCGTTCTCTTTATTAAATTACACAAGTTCAACAATTAGGCTATTTGTCTGTGTAGAACCTGCAGTCATCTACCTTACACATATGCTCCTCGCAGCTCCCCAGCTGTAGTTTTAAACATTACATGGCGCTCCTTTAGTTGCAACAGTATAAGTGTCCATGTTTTTCACAACACAAACATTATTTTGTCTTTCAGCCAGCTGACCAGCATTGCACAGCAAGAGGACATGGATGAGCTGCACTGTCACCATCTGGTGGATACAGCCAGTTTCCTCATGGATCTCATCAAAACTATTGAAAACATTAGGAATGGTTTGACAGGACGTTTTAGTGATTTCACTTGATACCAGTAACCGGATCCCAGCTAGTAACCGCTGCTGCAATATTGTTAAGGTTCATGCCCTGGAGAGGAAAATCCATTAGCAATTTATTGCATGTTTTCTATCCAGGTAGGCATTTACAGCAACATATTCTGGCCTCCCCTTCTTAAGAATAGTTTCTAAACAGACTTCCTATTGTTTAGATCATTTCTAAAGACGATTCATAAAAATGAAGAGTTCAACTCACTGGCCACAAGCTTTTCTCTCAATTATAAAATATGGTGCAACATGGCAGGAAAAGAAATAAAATAGAAAAATCACCCTGTCGGGCTGTGCTATCTTTGTAATTTTTTAATAATCTAACTAGACATGGACTGATAACCAGCATCCAGGGTTCTAAAAACTTTTTGTTACAAGATCCACTAAAATGTTCCATCATGCCGTTCCAACAGTAAGATGGGGGAAAAAAAATGATATGGATACCAGAAAAGGGCCCAGGCGACCAAAGATTTCTTTCCTCGCCCAACCATAGATGCGCACTGCTGGTCAGCTGGCTAGAAGAAGGGAACTCCATATTTCCATCGCTTACATGACAGACAAATTTGGGAATTTGGAAACATTTCTAGTTGCGAAAAACATGGCCAGTCATAGTGTGGAAACTAAAGGAGACAACCAACACTCTCTCAAAAATAGCACTTTTTAGGACAATAGTTGATATCCAAAGAGCAGCATGTGTTAAAAGCATCTGACTGCAAGCTAACTAACCAACTATTTAGCCAGAAAATATTACGTTTTTATACTCGTAGTATTACTCTATAAAGAGCAGAACCGCTTTTTTAGGGTTTGATTTTTTTAAAGCTTATTTCTAAGTGGCTTAAACAAAAAACAGGCCGGAAACAGCCAATAAAAACATGGGAAAGTCTAGCGAAAATATAAAGACAAAAAAAAGAAAAAAAGAAAAACACAATTTATATGTATAAAACATAGTCATGGGAGATGATTTAGGACTTTTGTTTTGTACTAAACCTCAAATACCATGCATAAAAGCTGCACTGATTTAAGTTAGGTTGTTGAGCTACATGTGACAGGGCATGTTAACCTCATGATGGAGTAAAGCACATGAGCTCCTTCTGTTCTACAACCAGTCTGTTAGTTAGACAGACAGGTCATCCTTCCAACTTATTTTACGAAAACAGTACAAACTTATGTCCAACCTTGCCGATGTCGTCCATTTTCATTTGTTCGTTACAAAGCGCTCTGACTGACAGCATATACTCAGATAAAATACGGATGACAGGACGTGGCTGTGGAGCCAACATGGCCGCCACAGAGGACCGCAGTGGCCCGAACGGTTTTAAGATGAGCGGCTGTGTCCGCGGCACCTGCTCCGCTGTCTGATGCTAACAGCGCGGAGCGCCACTCGCAAACAGCAGACCTTCCAAAAACACGGGCTTAGCTGATAAAACGATTGAGCTCAGATGGTCAGCGCCGTAATTAAACACGCATTGGCGTTCAAAGCAGAAGGTATGCTATTTTAAATAAAAGTGAAACATGCTCACACGGTTTTGTTTTGATAGTTAAAAAAAAAAAAATGAATGAATAGCAGCTGCTAGCTGGGTAACTTAGCAGTAATGTCGCACTAGAAGGGGTGCAGAGACTCAGTGAGACCAAACACTAACCTTATGAGGTGTTGCGACAAAAGAGGAGAAAAATCCTTAAAATCTGCCTCTACGTGTCAGAGTCCTGTGCAGTTATCCCGCTTCAGTAAGAAACAGGGAGGAAAAGAGATTTCCGAGAGGAGCGTGAGAAACCGCTTGGTCCGAATATCGGTGATGCCAGGCTAACTGAAGTGATGCGTTCATGGACAGGGGAACAATAGCGCCTGTCTATAGTAAACGCAACATAGCTCAAATATTATCACATGAAATGCCTTAACCCACAAATAATGAGGCAAAAATCGGATTTATCTTGTGTGCACAAAATTGGCACTTTATAAGTTTATCGATGCACAAAATATCAGGTTTTATTATTTGCACATTTAAAAAAAAATGTTTTTTGCTAGACTAAGTCTGTTATGGGCGTACACGTCGCTTGAGTTTAGATGTTTCTTTTATGTTTAATGTTTCTGAGTGTTATATAGCATAAATAAATATTAGGGAAAACAATAAGGGCAAGGACCATGTGTGCGAATGTGTAAATGAAAAAAATAAAATACATTTTCGTTGTGTCTTTACAGTTTCATTAACGTTTTAGTTTTGAGTCCACGATATCCCCTTAGTTCTACACTGTACTTTATATTACTTTAAGAAAGAGACCAAAAATGAAGCAATCTAGCGCTTGGAGTTACCAGGTTTCCTGCTTGCATTGAAGGCAGCATATGTCGTAAATTGAAATTAGCTTTATTTTGGGTAGATAATAGAATTTGTGGCTGTGTTCGGCTCAACAACTCATTCAGTTGGAAATGTTTTACCAAAATCGGGGTTCAAATGTGTAATAATGTTAATATATTTTGTTATTTAGTCTGTGTAGCTTTAATGCCGTAAACCGTGTTTACCCGCGCATGCTCGCAGCGTGTAAACACAGACTACGCATGGTTGCTGAGAAGTGAAATTTAAACTCTGAATATAACAGATAAACCTGAAACATGAAGGATACGCCGCTGTCCAACTGTGAGCGGGACTTCCTACTAAAAGCCATCGAGGAGAAAAAGGTGCGTTTTTATTGTACATCTTTCAATTTCAATCTATTTAGGACGCCAGAAAGCAACTATGCTTCACGATTTAGTACGGGAATCCAACTAAGAACATCCAAAATGTTGTATCATTTCCTTGCGTGTTTTATGGAGAAGTGAGGAGACAGAAGTGCATTCATTTGGGTGGTCGGTCAGAATGGCATAATGGGTAATTTTGAGTAAAATCATTAATTATTTGTCCCGGAAATGGTAAAAATTAACCCTAACCTGAATCCAAATATGATTTCGCAAGAAATAATAGACTAGCCAGTGTGTGATCTTGGGTTGGGAGCTGTTTTAAAAAATCCACACACACGTTTTATTTGTAGAGAACACAGTAAACACCAATCGTATCCAGAGTGACTTGTTTCCAAACTCTCAGGTAATACCCAGTACCCAAGATGAGAGGTTCAATGTAAATCTGATTTCCCTGTGTGCACCCTTAAGTCCTCTTGTCAAGAAATGTCCTTTCCGGTTTGTCTCTAAACCTAAATGTGATATTAGGGAGGTATATAGGAAAATAAGACATTTTGGTTCTGAGTTGTAAGTTAAAATATACTTGGCACAAAATGTGTTGGGTTAATTATTTATTGTAACCATGCGTCTGGCCAGTAAATCTCATACTGTTGCCCTTTAAACGGGGCCACATTTGCAAGAAAAATGCATTTTTAGGTTGTGCAGCAGAGTTGAGTACAACTTGGCAACACGCTGCTGTGGAATGGCATCCCAACCTTTCACCAGCATTTGTTGGACGTCAGCCATTGTGTCTGTATTGGTCATTCTGGAACAGCACGTCCAAGCTGATCCCACAAGCGTTCAGTGAGGTTCAGGTCAGGACTGTAGGCAAGCCTTTGCCTCCTCTCTACTCCAAAGGTCTGGAGGTAGCCTCTGATAAAGCCGGCTGTGTGGGAAAAAGAATTGACATATTGGAAGAGTATGGTCTCCAAAAGTGGAGCTATGGGATTACCACCGGTTGCAGAATCTCATCCTGATATCTCTCTGCACCGAGATTGCCACCAATTGCTTCATCTCTGATGCTTAACTCAGAAATTCATTCTCCTTAAAAACATGGCACCATATAAGGAGAAAAGAAAAAAAAAAGGCTTTCCGATGGAATAAGATAAGCCAACAACCAATAATCAACAAAACACAAATTTCCTAACTTTTGTGCTTAATTTATATAACATGCTCAACAGAGCTGCAGCATCTGATTGGAAGGATGTCTTCCTGATTTGGTAGAACAGATGACAGAGCTTTAAAACATACAGTTTAACCTGCCTGCTGTCTCCTCCTGCAGCGCCTGGATGGCCGACAGACGTATGATTACAGGAAGATAAAAATCACCTTTGGGACTGACTATGGATGCTGCTTTGTGGATCTGGGACAAACCAGGTGAGGGTATGGTGAAATGTTAATATCTCAGTACTAGAACTAAAGCAAACAAGTTTGGACCGAAGACGCTGCTTAGATCTGATATTATCTGTTTGATCCAGCTATGAAAACACGTTCCAGACTTTTATACTACCTGTGGAGGCAATCCTTTACGGTGGACTGAAATAGCCAAAAATAAAACAAAATCCAAAAATAATGGCTTGATAAACATTTTTCTTTTTTAATAAATACTCTTAATATTTAACATGCACTATCTTATGCTTGTTAATTATTCCAGTTTATTTATATTTTGCTCCTGTTGGAAACTATAGTTTTCCATTTGAACTCATTTAATCTCGTGCTTTTTCCTTATACTTAACAATACTTTTACTCCTTTTTAGACGTGCTGCTGTGTTATCTTTGCTATATTTTCTTCAAGCATAAGAATCAGAATCAGAAAAGCTTTATTGCCAAGTACGTTTTTGGACATACAAGGAATTTGTTTTGGCATAGTCGGTGCAATACAGTACAAATTAAACAGTATAAACATATCTACAATATAATATAAATATATGTGCACAGTTTTAAGTGAGTGAGAGTAAATGTAGAGCAGTATAAGATGCAAGAGCAATACAACAGTGCAGGATGATCATTGTGCAAGTAAAGCAGTGCAAGTAAGCAGGAGTCCAAGCTGAGCGTTAATGTAACGCATAGAGTTACAGGTTACAGGTGTCCTGTCAGCAAAAAAGGGGGGGTGTGGGGGAAAGAGAGAATGTCAGGGTGGTTTCCGGACTTTGTTAACCAGGCTGGTGGCAGATGGGAAAAAACTGTTCTTGTGGCGTGAGGTTTTGGTCCGGATGGACCGCAGCCTCCTGCCAGAGGGGAGAGTCTCAAAGAGTCTGTGACCGGGGTGGGAGGGATCAGCCAGAATCTTCCCTGCCCGCTTCAGGGTCCTGGAGGTGTACAGTTCCTGGAGCGACAGTAGACTGCAGCCAATCACCTTCTCAGCAGACCGAATGACACGCTGCAGCCTGCCCTTATCCTTGGCTGTAGCAGCGGCGTACCAGATGGTGATGGAGGAGGTGAGGATGGACTCAATGATGGCTGTGTAGAAGTGCACCATCATAGTCTTTGGCAGGTTGAATTTCTTCAGCTGCCGCAGGAAGAACATCCTCTGCTGGACTTTCTTGATGAGGGAGCTGATGTTTGGCTCCCACTTGAGATCCTGGGAGATGATGGTTCCCAGGAAGCGGAAAGATTCCACAGTGTCAATTGTGGAGTCACAGAGGGTGATGGGGCAGGTGGTGCTGGGTTCTGCCTGAAGTCCACAACCATCTCCACTGTCTTTAGAGCGTTGAGCTCAAGGTTGTTCTGGCTGCACCAGTCCAACAGATGGTCCACCTCCCATCTGTACGCGGACTCGTCACCATCAGAGATGAGTCCGATCAGGGTGGTGTCGTCTGCAAACTTCAGAAGCTTGACAGACTGGTGACTGGAGGTGCAGCTGTTGGTGTACAGGGAGAAGAGCAGAGGAGAGAGAACACAGCCTTGGGGGGAACCGGTGCTGATGGTCAGGGAGTCAGAGATGTGCTTCCCCAGCCTCACGCGCTGCTTCCTGTCAGACAGGAAGTCAGTGATCCACCTGCAGGTGGAGTCGGGCACACTCAGCTGGGAGAGCTTCTCCTGTAGCAGAACTGGGACGATGATGTTGAAGGCAGAGCTGAAATCCACAAACAGGATCCTGGCGTAGGTTCCTGTGGAGTCCAGGTGCCGGAGGATGAAGTGAAGGGCTAGGTTGACTGCATCATCTACAGACCTGTTGGCTCTGTAGGCAAACTGCAGGGGGTCCAGGAGGGGGTCGGTGATGTCTTTTAGGTGTGAGGCGCTCAAAGGACTTCATCACCACAGAGGTCAGGGCGACGGGTCTGAAGTCATTAAGCCCTGTGGTCCTTGGCTTCTTGGGAACAGGGACGATGGTGGAGGACTTGAAGCAGGCTGGCACATGACATGTCTCCAGTGAGGTGTTAAAAATGTCTGTGAAGACTGGAGACAGCTGATCAGCGCAGTGCTTCAGGCTGGCTGGTGAGACAGAATCCGGACCAGCAGCTTTCCGGGGGTTCTGTCTCCTGAAGAGTTTGTTGACGTCCCTCTCCTGGATGGAAAGAGCCGTCCTCGGCGTGGGTAGGGGGCGGGTGGGGGTTGGAGGTGCCAAGGCCCCTCTTGAGGTTGGGGAGGTGGGGGTGGTGGATTGTGGCTGCAGCTGTTGGGGGGCGTCGTGGGAGATGGTTGCAGGACTGTCCCTTTGTCTTTCAAAGCGGCAGTAGAACTCGTTCAGGTCGTTGGCGAGGCGTCGGTCGTTGATGGAGTGGGGGGCTTTCGGCTTGTAGTTGGTGATTTGCTTGAGCCCTTTCCAGACAGACGCAGAGTCGTTGGCTGAGAACTGGATTTGGAGCTTCTCAGAGTACAGTCGTTTGGCCTCTTTCACTGCCTTGCCAAACTTGTACTTCACCTCTCTGTATATGTCTTTGTCCCCACTCTTGAAGGCCTCTTCCTTATCCAGTCTTAACCTTCTGAGTTTGGCTGTGAAACAGGGTTTGTCGTTGTTGTAACTCACCCTGGTGCATGATGGTACACAGCTGTCCTCACAGAAGCTGATGTAGGAAGTCACAGCCTCTGTGTACTCGTCCAGACTGTTGGTAGTAGTCCTGAACACATCCCAGTCTGTACAGCCTAAACACGCCTGGAGATTCTCCACAGCCTCACTGCTCCACTTCCTTGTCGTCCTCACAACAGGTTTGCAGAGCTTTAGTTTCTGCCTGTATGCAGGAATCAGGTGGACCATGATGTGGTCGGATTGGCCCAGTGCAGCACGTGGGACGGCGTGATAAGCGTCTCTGATGGTGGTGTAACAGTGATCCAGAATGTTGTCCTCTCTGGTCGGACATTTTATAAACTAAAATAATATCCCGTTTTTGTTACTTCAACTGGAAATTGTTCCTTTTTTACAGTTTTATGTTCATTTTTAATGTTTTTGGGAAAGGTGTGTTTCAGAGAACAACAAACAAAGCAGTGCATAACTGAAATGGAAAGGATACATGGTTTTTACCTACACATTTTCTTTACAAATAATAGTTTGAAAATTGTGGTGTGTAAATGTATTCCACCCACTTCACTCTGATACCCCTTAGTGAAATCCAGTGGAACCAACTGCCTACAGGAGTTGCCTTATTACTAAATAGTGTCCACCCATGTGTAATTTGAACCTAGTATAAATCCACTGTCCTGTGAAGGCCTCAGAGGTTTGCTGCAGTTTGCCGTAGGTCCAGTAGGTTTCAGAGCAAACAAGGTGCTCTGGTCAGATGGGACTAAAATGTACGTTTCTGGCCTGCAAACAAAACACTGCACACCGTCACCATTGTGAAACATGGTGGTAGCAGCATTATGATGTGGGGATGGTCAGAGTCTAAGAGAAGATGGATGTAGCTAAATAGAATATAATCCTGGAAGAAAACCTGTTTTATGGGGGTTTAGATTAAAGCATATTATTGTGTTAGAAATAAGTCTGTCAGAGCAAAGAAGAATGGGGGAAAAGTTCCTGTATCTAGATGTACAAAGCTGGCGGAGTTATACCCCAGAAGACTTGCAGCTGTAATTACAGCTAAAGGTGGTTTTACAAACTTGATTTAGTTTTTGATTGAATTATGCCCTCTGAGTCTGAGTGTCTGTGCTTCTCAGGGTCATGGCCCAGGTGTCGTGTGAGCTGGTGGCGCCTAAGGAAAGTCGTCCAAACGAGGGAATCATGTTCTTCAACCTGGAGCTGTCACCGATGGCCTCCCCAGCTTTCGAGCAGGGAAGGTGAGGACAACCCGAGGATTTTGTTGTTCTACGAACAGATCGGACACACAGCGTGGCTTTTCATCCCTTCTTGTTTACCCTCTGCGTTTCATTACGCCTTAAAGGGTTTAGTCGGCCTGTTGGAGCAGAAAATGATACGTGGGATTTTTGTCTCCCTGCAGGCAGTCAGAGCTGTCAGTGAAGCTGAACAGACAGCTGGAGAGATGCCTGAGGAACTCCAAGTGCATTGATACAGAGTCCCTGTGTGTGGTGTCTGGAGAAAAGGTGATGCACATGGCGAGACACACACTTCATACGCAGAAAGACAACAAAACACCTGCAATTAAACTCCTCAGATCCCAGCTGAGGAGGCAGGGACTGTTTTTATTTTGGTAAAACTCCCAACTTTTTAGTTTGCTTATTTTTAGAGAACCTTACTAGTTTCTGGCTATGTTCATATTTACTTCAGTACAGTGCCCTCCACACTTAATGACATCCCTGATAAAGATGTGCAAAAAGCTTTAAAATAAGTTGATATTTTAATTTTTTACAATTTAAAGCCACAATAAAAAAACGGTCCTTTAATTTAGGCTTATTTATTCAGTGGGAAAAGAAAAATGCTGGGTTAGGAAATAACTGTTTTTAACAAACTCACTGGTGGCACAGTAATTGGTACCCCTACCAATAACATTAAAATAAACATAACTGGTGTATTTTGTTTTTTTATATTCACACGTTATTTTTAAATAGATCAGGAACTTCAGACGTGCTGTTTCCCAGAGGTACCCTTATTTTTGCCACTTGCCGTTAGGTTGGATTAGGAGCCATACTGATCTGTCCACACAGAGTGAGCAGGGTAGTCAGGGAGCAACAAAGCCTTCAAAATCTTGTTAGAAAACTGCAGCATCAACGTTCTGCAACGTGTGGCTCTTTGAGCATTTAATATATATTTTCAATATATTCAATTTATATTGGTAAAAGGATCCATTGGCCTTGTTCTGCTCAAGAAAGAGCAGAACAATGAAGGATGAATATGTGTTAAAGCTCCTCATGCCCACTCGTAAGTATAGCTGGAGATCTGTGGTTCTGTGGGCCAGTTTCTTTTCTAAGGGCCCTGGGAAACTGGTCGGGGTGCACGGCATCATGGACTCTTTGGATAATCGGGAAATTTTACATAAAAATTTGGTGAACTCTAGTAGTAATCTGAAACAAAATGGGTCAACATTTGGTGTGTCAGCAAGATGATGAACCCAAAACATGTGGCCAAATCATTATAGTCACATTAAACAAAATCAAGCCTATTTCTTGAGCATCTCACTCCCCAGACCTAAATACCAGAGAAAACATGCAGGGAGAGCTGAAGAGCAGAATGTGAGAGAGGACCAAGGACTCTAGATGATCTACAGCCAATGTACAAAGAGGAATAGTTAAAGATCCCTTTTTCTCTCTGACTGCTCCAACCTTGTAAATGTTATAAATGTCAACTAAGTGCTGTCCTATTGGCAAAATTAGGTTATTCAAAGCTGTGGCCACTTGAGATTTTATTTAAAGCTGCTTTTTTTAACATGGGATTTCACCCCACTGATGAGCTGTACTCAAATAAAGGGTTTTGCACTGGGAAGTTAAATTCATTTGCAATGTTTTTGTAGTGTTAATAAACTGATGAGTCACTCATTCTGTGTATGGCAATATTCATGTTTGCCACAAGGTGGCAAAATCTCCATGGTATGATTGTGTTTTTCAAATGTGTCCTCCACAACACTTGACTTAGTATGTTTTATATCTATTCCCTTCAGAATAAGAGCTTTGCTTTTATTCTGAAGGGAACATATAAGGCACACTCCCACACACACACACCTATAAAATAACCCAAAAGAGCCATGCATTCTGTGCGATAATGATGCTGTGGTTGTGTTCCAGGTGTGGCAAGTCAGAGTGGACGTCCACACGCTGAATAACGACGGGAACCTGATGGATGCCGCCAGCGTCGCCGCCATCAGCGCTTTGTGCCACTTCAGACGCCCTGATGTCGGCATCCAAGGGGAGGAGATCACAGTGGTGAGTCAGCCGAGTCCACTGAGCAGAGACATTAAAGTCAGACTACTTCTTCACAGCATGATGGTTGTTTGTCTGTCTGCAGTACAGTCCAGAGGAGAGAGACCCCATTCCTCTGAGTATCTACCACATGCCCATCAGTGTCAGCTTTGCCTTCTTTCAGCAGGGGTGAGGATCTACTTTCGTGTCTGTTTCTGTATTACCTCTAAAAATAAACGCAAATATCAGACAGCTTTCTTTTTAAAAGCTCCACCATTAATGTTCCCCTCTCAATGTGTCCCAAGACCTCTGTTACAATTTCCTCTCAACTTCAGATTGAGTCAGCCCAATCTGTCATTAAAGGAACCCGCATTCAGTGCATTGGTGTGTTGGACAAACATAGCATGCAGGGCAACTGGGAGCTGTACATGCACATAAACGGTATCCTCACAGACGTGTTTGTGCCTAATTATGCAGCAAAAACTGAAAGCAGGTTAAAAGCATAGACCGGGCAGGTCAGAGCAATTTCAGGTTGCAGAATTAGGGAGGAAATCTCATTGGGCATCTGAGATTCACCTTCAACAGGTTTCTAGCAGAAAAATTAGGTGTTTACCCCTCAGCGCTTTTGCAGGAGACCTTGGTTTAATAATTGTCCATTTAGACTTACTGACTCAGCTGTCAGAAACAAACCTTTGAAAGTTTTGTACTTGTTGAGCACGAAATGGTTTTATAAATAATGTAATTGTTTATTTTCATTTATATTGTGTAAAGGAACTTTAACTTAAAGCCCTCAGTTGTTCGTCCCCCTGGCAGATTTCAATTTAAAATTATTTTCATTCAACCAACAGGTCTGTTTCTGATAAAACCAGAAATCAGTTTGTAAAAAATAATTTATCGATTTTTATTTACGTTTTACTAAAACCAGGCATGTCAGAAATTATTTATACCATTCTTAATAATGAGTGGAAACATCTTTATTGGCATTAAAGTAAACCCTTCTTAAAATTGCTGAGCAGCTTTTGGCATGTTTCCACTGGTAATTTTGTGATTTATCTTTAGTGATGAGCTTTAAGTATTTGAGTTTGGAAGGTCTCCTAGTCATCACCCTAATGTTTAGTTCCCACCACAGATTCTCTATGAGAATCAAGTCGGAACTATTAAATGTTTTTTCTTCCAGTCAGAAGAAACAGGTTCGTCAAATTAAAACACCACTTTAAACCTAAATCTTCCACGGGTACGTCTAATACATAAAACGGCCCCGTACATTTCAGTCACATTCATGTTCATATTCCATCCACAAAATCCAGCAATAGGGCCCTTTTGATTTCTGCTGGTTTAGTTGAACAAATAAAACAGATTCTGCTGTATGAATATTTTAAATTTGTTCATGTGTTGACGTGACCTAATGAATGCATCATTTGGTTCCCCCAACAATCTTGGTGTTTTTCCCTCTTTATAATGACGTTTCCAACATCGGCCAATACCGAAGTTAATGCCGATATATCGTGCATTCCTACTACATAGTAGTTAAATTGGAGTCCTGTCATGTGAACGCTGCCCTCTCTGCAGAACGTACCTGCTGGTGGACCCGTGTGAGCGGGAGGAGAGAGTGATGGACGGCCTGCTGATGATTGCCATGAACAAACACAGAGAGATCTGCTCCATTCAGTCCAGCGGGGGCATCATGCTACTGAAAGAGCAGGTGACCAGACTAAAATGCCATCGTGCTTCTTCATCGTCTTTCAGTTTGAACTTTTGTTTCAAAGGCGTTCTCCAAAACTGGGTTTAATTTGTCTTCTAAAGATCCACAAACACGATGGATAACAGTGCTCAGCCAACCAGTGTCCACCTGAAAAGGTGTTCAGATGTTTCCACTGGCTGCTCCAAATCTGTGGAACATGTGTTCAGATCACTGCGCCAAGATTTATCTTGTCAACCTTGCTTTCCTTCACTTTAAAACACTTATATATAAAATATGTTTGCCAAATAAATGTGTCGTACTTATTTACATATTTGGGGTTCAGGTTCAGAAAAGATATTCCTATTCCTGCCGTTGCCACTTTATGGCTCCTGTTGGTGGCACTAAAGACATCCAAAATGGGAAAATGTATTACAAATATACAAAATAGTTTTATCTGTAAGATTGTCAAGAAACTCCAGCACATTCAGGCCACAGTCATTCTTAGAGATGCACCGGTCAGCCTTTTTCTGGCCAATACTGTGCAATGATTTCCAGTTTTCTGTGAGATTTGACCTGCTGCTTCCAATTTGAATTGATTTCAGTTAGCTACAATATTCTACAAGGGGTTAAACCCAAAAAGGTGCATCAAAGTAAAGCGTCTGACTTGCTAATCACCAGCCCAAGCCGATCGAAGGAAAATTGGCTCATTGGTTGGTGCATCTCTAGTCATTTTGTATGTACCGTTAGTTATGGTAATTCAAGATTCTCCATCAAACTGTAAACTAAAGCAGAATAGCTAAACTTGTTAGTGTTGTGGGCCATGACTGCATCATGCCTGTGATTGCTCCCCTGCGGATATTATTAATAAAGGTGTGAGTCCACTTATTTTCATATTATTTGAGTCAATTACCTCACCATGTTCTTTTCTCTCTGTGCTGTTGAAGGTGATGAGATGCAGTAAAATAGCCAGCGTCAAGGTGTCTGAGATCACAGAGCTCATCAACAAGGCGCTGTTAAATGACAAGACTGCCAGGTGAGCTGTGGGATTCTTCTATTACTGTCTAGTTGAACACAGAAAACCCCAGAGACTCAAGTCACAAATTTAATGATGTTAGACTTGACGTGGTATAATCACAAAAGACTTAAAACCACTTGGACCTTTACACCAATGACTTGTGACCTCATCTTACACCGAACGTTAAAGGTTTGTCACGATGGAACCGCGGCTGGAGCATTCTTACTCGTTTCATTAATATGTCACATTTGCAATGTTTCTAGCAATGTTATTCGTTCGTTCGTTTGTTCGTCGTCTTCCGCTTATCCGGGACCGGGTCGCGGGGACAGCAGACCCAGCAGAGACGCCCAGACGTCCCTCTCTCCAGACACCTCCTTCAGTTCCTCCAGGGGGAGCCCAAGGCGTTCCCAGGCCAGCCGAGAGACATAGTCCCTCCAGCGTGTCCTGGGCCGTCCCCTGGGCCTCCTCCCGGTGGGACGTGCCTGGAACACCTCCCGAGGAAGGCGTCCAGGAGGCATCAGGTATAGATGCCCGAGCCACCTCAACTGGCTCCTCTCAATGTGGAGGAGCAGCGGCTCTACTCCGAGCCCCTCCCGGATGGCCGAGCTCCTCACCCTATCTCTAAGGGAGTGCCCGGCCACCCTACGGAGGAAGCTCATTTCAGCCGCTTGTATCCGTGATCTCGTTCTTTCGGTCATGACCCAAAGTTTATGGCCATAGGTGAGGGTAGGAACGTAGACCGACGGGAAAATTGAGAGCTTTGCTTTTCGGCTCAGCTCTCTCTTCACCACAACTGACTGGCACAGCGCCCCCATTACTGTGGCAGCCGCAGCGATCCGTCTGTCGATCTCCCGCTCCATTCTTCCCTCTCTCGTGAACAAGACCCCGAGATACTTTAACTCCTCCACTTGAGGCAGGAACTCCCCTCCAACCTGAAGAGGACAAGCCACCCTTTTCCAGTCGAGAACCATGACCTCGGACTCGGAGGAGCTGATCTTCATCCCAGCCGCTTCACACTCGGCTGTGAACCGCCACAGCGCATGCTGTAGGTCTTGGCTAGAGGGGCCCAGCAGGACCACGTCATCTGCAAAAAGAAAAGACCAAATCCTCTGGTCCCCAAACCAGACCCCCTCCGGCCGTTGGCTGCGTCTAGAAATCCTGTCCATAAAAGTTATGAACAGGACCGGTGACAAAGGGCAGCCCTGCCGGAGTCCAACATGCACCGGGAACAGGTCCGACTTAGTGCCGGCAATGCGAACCAAACTCCTGCTCCGCTCGTACAGGAACCGGATGGCCCCTAATAAAGGGCCCCCGATTCCATACTCCTGGAGCACCCCCCACAGGGCATCACGAGGGACACAGTTGAATGCTTTCTCCAGGTCCACAAAACACATGTGGATCGGTTGGGCAAACTCCCATGAACCCTCGAGCACCCTGTAGAGGGTATAGAGCTGGTCCAGTGTTCCACGGCCGGGACTAAAACCACACTGCTCTTCCTGAAGCCGAGGTTCGACTATTGGCTGGACTCTCCTCTCCAATACCCTGGCATAGGCCTTACCAGGGAGGCTGAGGAGTGTGATCCCCCTGTAGTTGGAACACACCATCTGGTCACCCTTCTTATGAAGGGGGACCACCACCCCAGTCTGCCAGTCCAAAGGCACTGTCCCCGACCGCCACGCAATGTTGAAGAGACGTGTCAACCATGACAGCCCTACAACATCCAGAGACTTGAGGTACTCAGGGTGGATCTCCTCCACCCCCGAAGCATTGCCACCGCGGAGCTTTTTAACCACCTCGGTGACTTCAGCCTGGGTGTTATTGTTTAGGATTAATGTGATTTTTAGTGCGGTGCATGTAGAGGGGTGGGTGGGGTGTTGGAACTAATTATTTAAATTTCCTTTTGGTTTCAACAGGAAAAGTTGTTCCCACACGCAAAATAAATAAAATACATTTATGCATGCTATAAAGTGTCACTTAAACATCTCTTAAATCAGTTAAAAGTGTCATTTTTAAATCCCAGCTAGTTTATAATACCTTATATATAGTTTATAATACCCGTAATCCCCAGGTCTGACACATCAAAAATATTATGTATCATTTAATTTTTGTATCATTTAATTTTTACAAAGTGATCCAAAAGAAATGAATTTCATGTGTGCTTAAAACTATAGATAGAGAGGCAACAAAATCTAAATTATTTAAAGCTAATATAGCGACTAATGTATGTTAGCTTAACAACTGACTATTCTTTTCGCTTGCGGATTAAATTATGGAGTCTAGATAATAATTTGAAATACATGGTCAAAGTGTTGCAGACTCGCACTGAAATATAAACCCAAAAAGATTTGCTTGCAACGTTTGGAAAAGCAAAGTTACATGGTAATATTTGCATTATTTCCTTCAAAGTGAAAGATTTCCTCTGATTATTATGTGAGCATCCAGTTTCTGTAACGTGAACCTGATTAAATTACACATTTGGTCAAATGCCTTGCTAAAGACTTCAAATTCTAAGTTTAGGACTTGCATGTCTTGACTTTGAACTTGACTTGAGACATGGGTAAAAAGACTCGAGACTTGTGATTTACAAATCAGTGACTTGGTCCCACCTCTAGAAAATCCCCTTACATCATTTCAGAAATGTCTTTTGTTTTGGTAATTTCCAGGAAAGCAGGTGGTAGGTGTGGTTTTGCAGAGTCCATGCCTCAGGAGCGGATCACAGCTCTGAAAATGGACCAGACGTCCGTGGAGATGACAGATGTCAGCGAAACAGTCAGCAGCATTGTCCAGACAGCCGAAGCTCCACCTCAAACGTATCCTGAACTGATCTTAAATGAGAACAGAGGGAAAAAAAGGGTGTCTTATATCTTTGTTAGTAAGCCTCCTTAACCCCATTAATCAGGGTGCCATCCCCATTGGTGCCAGTACCAGGGGTCGGACAGATAGGGGAGGGTTTGCGCAACACCTGGGGCCTGGAGGAGGAGGAGGAGGATGATGGGGAAAGCAGTGGAGGGGACAGCGTGGCAGAAGTGACAAAGATGGAGAAGGAACAGCACAAAGACGACAAGAGCAGAAAAGGTTTGGTTATTATTTCAGATGACGCAAAAGTCTTAAAGGAAGTTGTAAAAAACAGGGCTGTGAAAAAATGTTTGCCTACTTAAAGATTTTTTTTTCTGTTTTAACTTTTTTGTCACACTTAAATGTTTCAGATCAACAAGCACATTTTTATTTTGGATAAAGATAACCTGAGTAAATACGAAAAGCAGATTTTAAATGATTGCATTCATTAATGCAAACAAGCTATCCAAACCAACCTGGTCCTTGTTGAATCATCAACTGGCTACATTTTGTAGAACATGAAGAGGTCAATTTCAAAAGCCAAACCGAGGCCTGATTGTTACTTGACATGAAGATATACGGTTTGGCCCCAGAAATATTTGGTTTTGTTATTTTAGCTGTTTACGAAAACATATTCTGGATACAATTATATAATCAATATGGGCTTAAAGTGCAGACTCTTAGCTGTAATTTGAGAGTATTCACATCCAAATTGGAGCAAGGGTTTAGGAATTACAGCTCCTTAATACGTAGCCGCCTCTTTTTCAAGGTACCAAACGTAATTAGACAATTGACTCAGAAGGCTGCAAAAAAAAAAAATAACAAGGCTGCATGGGCTCTTCTCTTGTTAACTTATCATCAATTAAGCAGTTAAAAGGTCTGGAGTTGATTCCAGGTGTGGCGTTTGCATTTGGAAGCTGTTGCTGTGAACACACAACATCTGGTCGAAGGAGCTCTCAATGGAGGTGAAACAGACCATCCTGAGGCTAAAAAAAAACAAGAAATTCATCAGAGAGATAGCAGAAATGTTAGGAGTGGCTAAATCAACAGTTTAGTACATTCTGAGGAAAAAAGGAGTGCACTGGTCAGCTTGGGAACTGAAAAAGGCCTGGACGTCCACGGAAGACAACAGTGGTGGATGATTGCAGAATCCTTTCCATGGTGAAGAAAAACCCCTTCACAACATCCACTCAAGTGAAGAACACTCTCCAGGAAGTAGGTGTATCAGAATCTAAGTCTACCATAAAGAGACGACTTCATGAGAGTAAATACAAAGGATTTGCCACAAGGTGCAAACCATTAATCAGCCTCAAACATAGAAACGCCAGAATTGACTTTGCCAAAAAACACCCGAAGAAGCCAGCCTAGTTCTGGAACATCATTCTTTGGACAGAAGATCAACCTGTACCAGAATGATGGGAAGAAGAAAGTTTGGGGGACCGCTCATGATCCAACCCACACCACATCTTCTGTGAAAACATGTTGGTGGCAGTGTGATGGCATGGGCACGCATGGCCTCCAATGGCACTGGGTCATTTGTTTTTATTGATGATGTGACAAAAGACCGAAGCAGCCGGATTAATTCTGAAGTGTATAGGGATATACTTTCTGCTCAGATTCAGCTAAATACAGCAAAGTTGATTGGACGGCGCTCCCCTGTACAGATGGACAATGATCCAAAACATACTGCAAAAGCAACCCAGGAGTTTTTTCAAGCAAAGAAGTGGAATATTCTGCAATGGCCGAGTCAGTCACCAGATCTCGACCCAATCGATGATGCATTTCACTTGCTCAAGACAAAACTTAAGGCAGAAAGACCCACAAACAAGCAACAAATGAAGAAAGCTGCAGTAAAGGCCTGGTAAAGCATCACAAAGGAAGAAACCCAGCGTTTGATGATATAATGGGTTCCAGACTTCAGGCAGTCATTGCCTGCAAACGATTCTCAACAAAATATTGAAAAGTAACATTTTATTTAGGGTTATGTTTATTCGTCCAATGACGTTTGAGCCCCTGAAATGAGGAGCGTTTGCATAAAAATAGCTACAATTCCTACATGTTTAATCACATGTTTTTGTTCAACACTTTGAATTAAACCTAAATTAAAGTCTGCACTTCAATTCCGTTGTAATTGTTTCATTTCAAATCCAATGTGGTGGCATGCAGAGCCCAAATCTGGGTCTAACTGTAAAAAATAATTTAAATAGAACCTCTCTGGCGTCTGGACGGTCTCAAAAAGCAACACATCACCTATGAAAAATCAAAAACAGTAGAACAAACAAGGGTTACAAAGCCTTTTCTAAAATTTTGGGGTGACAGTGAACCAACGTGAGAGAAATAATCCACAGCTGGAGAAAACATGCACCAGTTTTCACCTTTTCAAAAACCATCTTGATGATCCTCAAGAATTTTGGGAAAAGTTTCTGTGGACTGAAAAAACAAAAGTGGAATTTTTTGGAACGTGTGTCATGTTACATCTGACCTAAAACTATCAGAACATCTCAGAAACAGACCATCATACACTTGCCATAACTGATGGAATCATGAAGTTTAATCTGTACCAGAAAATCCTGCAGGAAAATGTCCAGCCATCAGGACAGGACCTTAGGACCAATCACTCTTTGGTTCAGCAGCAGACAATGATCCAAAGCTAAATGGGCTTTTGGGATGGCCTAGCCAAAGTCTGGAGGTAAATGGCTTGTATAGCGCTTTATCAAGTCCCCAGAGACCCCAAAGCACTTCACACAACATTCAGTCATCCACCCATTCATACACACATGCACACACTGACAAGTCCAATTCAGATACTGCATTATAACCATAAACATGCTGTTCATACTCGAAACCCATCCAGTGTGGCTGAAATAAAACATTTTTCTAAATTAGAGTTTGACAAGATTTTTTCAGGGGTGAAGTTAAAGACTTATTGCCAGTTACCGCAAATTATGATGTGAGTTGTTACTAATAGGGGTTGCACAACTAGTTATTAGGTTTAGGAGCCACTTACTTTTTCCCAGAGGGCCAAGTAGGTCTGGATAACTTATATTGCTTTATGAATGAAATCATCATTTCTGTATTTTTTAAGGGTATCTGTATCCAATGTTAAAATTTGTTTGATCTTAAACATTTAAATGTGACAACTAAAGGAAATACAGAAGAAATCTTTAAGGGGACAAATACTTTTTCCCAGCCCTGTGTGAAATAGTTTTTTTCTTTAAGTGGATGTTGTGGAGATATTAGACAGTGACGAAGAGGAGGAGGAGGTGGTCATCCTGTATCCTGAGACAACAAAAAAAGCTAAGTGAGTGCACCCGTTCATGTTTATTAGAGCCGAGAAAGCAAACAAATTGTGTCTGATGATGGTTTCTGTTTTTTTATTTTTATTTTAGAAATACAGGAAATGTCCAGAAGGGGGCAGCAACATCCAGGAAACAGCAGAAAAAAATGACTTCGTCGACTTAATTTGATGGCAGTTTAAAATAAAAAAATTAAAATAAAGTAAAGACTTCAAATGCACTGTAAATGTAACATTGACCGAATAAATGTAGCTTTACAACGTTTTATCTAATGGTTTATGATTCATACATAAACATAAAGCATTGGTTAAATTTTCCAATAGTTTTACAAGGTGTAAAAACAATTACGTTACAAGAGAGAATTTACGAGGCTGCTTTTACCCAACAAAATGTAGACTTCGCAGAAAGGTTAGTAAGAAAAGTCAGGTTCCACCGAGATTTGAACTCGGATCGCTGGATTCAGAGTCCAGAGTGCTAACCATTACACCATGGAACCACCGCTGCCACCGTCACAGCAGTATGCAGTACATCTCCTGGTATGTCCTGTCATGATCGGATATGATGTCACGATTGAATCATTTCTCACTGATTTGTTTCAAAGGCGGAGGATGGGTGTCGACAAACCCTTTAAGTACCGCCATAGCGCCGGCGTTATGTTGCTGGTGCGGCCGGAGTAGTATTACCGTAACTCCGTGAAAATTCGCTGAATCTGAGAAATTACAACGCTCACAGGAAGCTGCGAATCACTGCTTCCTGTCAACATATAATCTCGGGTGTATATTACGGTAATGTGAACACTACCGCGAAAACCGCAGCTTTGAAAAAAGACGAGAGGGAGAAAGAAGTATGGAGTAAGCTACCTTTAGATAATGTTATATAGTAGGTTTTCTGCGTGTTTCTGGTTGTGTCTACATTTTATAAGACACACATATAATGTATGGAAGACCGGCAACGACTATAAAACGGCTGCTACGGTTCATAGAGGAGAGTGACGTGGAGGATTCCTCTTCTGAACTGAGGTATGTTGTTTTTAGCATAAATAGTTTGTAAGATTTAGAACAAATTTTGTGTTTAGCTCAATTTTATCATTATTATTATTTGCCAGAGAGTGTTTATGTAACATAATGTGAGACACATCTATTATTTGTATATTACAATGATGGAAATCATTGTGTTTGCTGCTACTGTAAAAATGAAAGATTTTCATTCGTTATCCATTTTACTTTCAGCGCTTACCCCACTGATGAAGAGTCCTCCGGTGACAGGTACTGACATTGTGCGTTGTATATAATTATTTATTTCTCATTATGTGTAAAATGAGGAAAAATGAAGCACTTGTAATGGAAAAAAACTTCTTCAGTTTGGAGAAATTCAAGCTACACTGCAAATGATTTTGAGTGTGGGACTTGACAATTTTTCCAATTTTCTTCCATCAGTGTTTTCTCTTCTGATGAGCAGCCATCCTGCAGTGGTCCCAGCCATGGTGACTTCATGCTCTCGTCTCATCCCACCAGTCACCCACCACTAACCCGACCCCACAAGCAGTGGAAATCCAGCTTCGATCAAGGGACGGCGTATTTGCAAACTTTGCAAAAGGTGCACCAGCTGGATGTGCAAACTTTGTAATGCACCACTGTGTCTGCAACCAGACAGGATCTGCTTCAAGCAGTTCCATATTGGACTACCAGCTGTGTAGATAGTAGCGATAGTACAAAGTTCTGTTGTTATAAATAAAGTATTGTTATATTATTATTTTTATTTTGACTTATTAATGTTAAAAATGCACAGTGTGTATATATAGTTATCTTTTGCACTGTTTTTTGCACACATGTAAAGGTTCATGTTTCAAGTTTTAAATCAAAAGTTCATGTCCAATGTTAATATATGACTTGAGAATGCTCATAACACATTTTATATACCTTTGTAATGTTATTTGGCCTAATTTTCGCTCATGTATATTATTATGTTTTGCACACCCAAAGTCCTAGACTCAATAAATGACTTGTGATTGTTCAGAACATGTGTAGGCTCACATTTCGAATGTCAAATCAAAACTTCATTAACAATCAGAAAATGTATTCTCATTAAAGCCTTAAAAAACAAATTCGATTTTGCATTTTTTTTCTTTTAAAGAGCTGACAATGCCTTATAATATGCAATAGTCATTAACCAGGTGTTGGAAAGTCAAGTTCAAGTACCCCTGGCAAGAGGGGCCAAAGTTCTTAGACTTGGGGCATTCCCTGGCCATTTTACAGCCATAATAGCAAAATATCTCAAAATCGGCATTTTAGCTTTGGTTCTTAAAGGGTTAAATTCTCATTTTATAATTTTAGAGAAATGTTAGCTCCTAATCCCAAACAGCGCTTTCATTTACCGACTTAAAACAGTAAAAACTCTTGGCCCGTACGGGGATCGAACCCGCGACCTTGGCGTTATTAGCACCACGCTCTAACCAACTGAGCTAACCGGCCATAGGGACCCGAATATCAGCACCACCCCTTTGACTATCTACAAGTGTGTCATGTGAGTACAACCTTGCACATACAGTCAGAGCTACTCTGGAGTGCTCCAGATCAAAGCATATTACAACAGGGCAGACAAATTCAACAACTAAAATTTTATTGAGAACCTATGAGAAACACTTAAAAAATGCACATTTTCCATCCGGTCTAACTGAGATTGAGTTACTACATATTGCAAAAGAGAATGGGAGAAAAAATGAGTTAGTGGATATGTAAATCTGGTAAAGACAAAACTCAGAAGACATGGTGCTGTAAATGTAGCTAAATGTTGTTCTAGAAACTATTTACTTAACTTAACTTAACTTAACTATTTACTTACTTAGCAGCCACTGGGTAATGGTAACTAAATGGTAGGTATAGGTTTAGTGTCAGTGTTATCCTGCCATTCAGTCCTATTCCCAAACAAAATTTTATAAATCCTTCAAATTATTACTTTGTCTTTTGCCTTCTTCCTCTAACTGTCTGAGAAGGTACAGCGAGAGGAGATATGAGGATTTTTCCCCACACAGACTCTGAGTGGAAAAGTACTGGAAAAAACATCTCTACCATATGGCCTGGCAGACTACACCACAGGTTCCCACTCGATGTATTAATTAAACAACACTGGTGGAGATTAAGTTGTGTTCTGGTCAAATGTAACAGATTTCAAAATTTTATCTCTGAAAATTCAACAAAAACACACAGTCCTACTGTCCAAAGAAAAGGAAAAATGTACTCCTGATGACAGCTCTGTACAGGGGTGCAGCAGTGAGCCCCAGGGATGACAAGAAACTCAATGCAATCCTCGATTACAAGAGGAACAAATGCGGAGCCTGGAAAAGGTATGCTGATTTAGATTTTTATGTACTTCTTCTTTATCATCAGTTTATTTTGAAGTGCACTATAAAAGTGAGACTTTGTTTTGTTGGAGTACAACATTTTGACCAAATACGGACACATGTTTTCGATGCCTTGATGCATGATGCAAAACATAAAATATTAGTTGCATGTGCTCATGATTTTATCCACTTTTTACCCTTTTGCAGGTTACTGGCACATACTCTTGTCAGAGGAAGACAGCATGTTGGCAGATGGTGTAAGTTGTCAAATCTTAGATGTGTCAGCATACAACACATTGGTGGATGAAGGTGAATCCAGGATGGAAGAAGGAGAAGGTTTTTAATAGGAGGCTATTTCTGAAGGAGTTGAGCAAAGCCATGCTGGCACCCCACATTCAACAACGCCAACAACTTCCCCGAACTCTATGTGGTACAATCTATTGGTAACAGAGATCCACGAGCAAGAAGCAACTTGCTACAAGAAAGACAGGTTACAGGAGGAAGAGGTACAGTCTGTGTGCTCCAAGAGATATCAAAACAAGCATAAAAGGCCATAAATGCTATGCATATTTTTGCCAGAGACACTTAACAACCAGTACATATTGTCCAGCATGTGCATGAGCAAAAACACCACTGAAGTGTTGTTCTTGTTAATTGTTTTTTGATCTTAGAATATTGTGAAAATGTCAAGAGCAGTTTATTTTCATTTTTATTTTGTACACATTTAAAATATTCATGGTCTCTTTAGCTGGGAACACAACAAGTGTTACAAATGTACTTGATAACGTTGAGCTGAACTCTGTACTCTGTAATAAACAGTACACCACGTGTCATATGATTATTTCTTATACTTAAAATGATCCAAAGATTCTTGCAGTTGCCTTCAAGTGTATAAGATCAGGTCAATGAGGCACACAGGCCACTAAAAACATAGAAGTTCAAAACTTGTAATATTAACTAGAACTTGAACACATGTCTGTGCACAAACAGGGTTGCTGTTTGATCCTTATCAGCCACCATTATGAATACTTAACCGGTCACCACATTGTTAAGGTGTTGGATTTACTAAACAACGTTTATTTTGAAGAGACCTGAGGACTCTTTAGTTAACCTGTCATTGAGCTTTCCTCCTACTTATTATTTAGGGACACAATCTTGCAGAATCAAACTCAGTAATGGAAAGATGATTTACCAATGCTAACTTGAGTTTTGCAAAGTATTTGCAGTCTTGTCTTAAGTGACCCAGTAGGAAACTATTTGCACTCTTAGGTTCACTTTGTGGTGAGAGGAAAGAAATCCTCTTCTTTAAAACCTGAACTCCTTTATTCCTGTTATAAATAAGATGAGAAGGAGTCTGGAGAGTTTCCTAATTCAAACTTGCACATTTGGTACCTTGTCACAGATCTAAAACTTTTAGTTTTAGATTGAATCTATGATAAGACAGACCTCTTTTTAAATCTGACGCATTTTTTTGTTTTTCCTGTCTCAAATTCTAATTGTAATTACAGGAATTTATGTTTGCAGTAACAAAAAAGTTTGAACTTTATTGGAATTTTTTTTGGACCCACTGTTTCTTTTTTTTTTTGCGGGGAGTCACGCATTAAACAGCAAACAATTTGATTTCAGCCTTTATTTTGACAGAACATTACCCCATTTTTGTTTACATTGGATTACACAGCAGGACCTTGCCGAGCCTTTGCAGGTTTACAGTACAGAGAGATGCAGTTATTGGCAACATGCATAGCAGGTTAATGAAACAAAATATGTTCAGCAGGGGTTCCCAAACATTTCAGGTTTTAACCCCCCCAAGATAAAAGTTGAAAAGACTTGTGACCCTAGCCAATAATTGAATATACTGTTAAGTCAGTTGAACAGGTGCATGATGGAAACACTGCACCAACAGCCTACTAGCCTGCCGTGAACATGCAAGGGAGGGGTGTGAACAGTGCGTACACAAGCGTGACGCTCCTAAGGCATTCCTCCTGGCTCTGATTGGTTGTTTCTGACTAGGAGTTGTGTATTTCTGCAAATGGCAGTAGGACCACTGGGAAGAGCCAGAGGAGCTTGATTTTTCCACAGATCATCTGTCCCACACTCTAATGTCAGGACATAGTTTAAACAAATATGTAAAAAATTACTTTTTACAAAAGTTACCTACTGCAGCTAAGTTTGATTTCTGTAGAGGATCTCAAGACCCTACACCTGTCGATTTGCAAACCATTGCTGTAAATTACACAGAAATACTTGTCAATAGGCCAAAACTTCTAGATTAAATTTTGTTTTTGTTGGTTTGATCAAATTTTGAATTTTTTCTGAGAAATTTGTTTTACTTTTTAATCTGAATGACCGAATAGATTAAAATTTCATTGACAAATTCAATTTCAATTAATTTAATTATTTATTAAAGATGGATCTTTAATACAATATCGAAAACATGTGTAAATATATATATACTGCAGCTCAGTGGAAAAAGGCTACAAGAAGTGTATTTTATTGCTATGAGTTTTTTCTTTATTATCATTAACCAAGACCAGATTTTTTACTTTTTACAAAATACATGTTACAAATGTTTTTCAGGTTAAAACTGGTGTTTTGCTTCCATTTCAGTGATGTATGACCATAAACGTTCATAAATCTATGCTAAAATTTCAACTTACAGAAATTATGCTTATAGTGGAATCTGTTTTTATTGTTCCCATTCTTTGTCCTCCTATCTCCCAGTCAAAACGACCAGACTTCAGCTTCTTTAGCAGCTGGTGGTGTTCAGCAGTTGAATGGCTGCAGAGCCTTCCTCTCTGCTGTCGGAAAGTTTAACATCTGAAGGGAGAGCTGTGTGCGCTTCCTTGCGTTTGATGTCGAATAAATCCCACTTGTCAGACAGCAGGCCTTTGCTGAAAATTATGGAAGCCAACCATGAAAAGAGCACAATAGACACCAATGACATGAGCATGATAGTTGTGCGGAAGGGGAAGAACTGGGTTAACTTCCCTTCCTTGTCCAACCGGCAGCCGGGAAACCTGATAGCAGGCGGGAGGCCTAAAAGTGGCTCGCCGCTCAGCACCCTCAAAACAAAGCCCAGGATGTAGCCCACACAGACACCATAACCATTAGACATCTTCAAAAAGAGCACGCAGACCAGCTGAGGAAACATTATGGTGTAGGACATGTCCACGCCCACGAGCCAGAAGACCAGGACGCTGCTGTCCAGGAAGGTGAGGCCAGTGCCAGCTAGACCCACCACTACCACCGAGATCCGGATCACCCACTGCATCTCATAGTCTGAGGCCTGAGGGAGCAATAACATGGGTAGAAAATTGAAACAACCGTCTTGTGTCGCAGCATATGATGCTAAGACAACCAACATTAAAGAGGAGCATTGAATGCAGCATTCCTTTTGCGCTGAAATAGTGTTATACCTCAATGTTTCTGAATTCAACAGGTCTATACTTCTCTGTATAAACTGTAACTGTGAGTGATAAGATAAAGCTGTCTTTATTTTTTTAGAACTGGAATGAATGCAGTAGTTTTTTTAACGAAGGAGACGTTTTTTTTAAGATAATGGTCTTTGAAGAGCTCTAGAATGCATGTAGTGATAAACTAACAGCCAGAAAGTCTGTGCTGAATTTTTCAGTAATTTTCATTGTCATTCTTATTTATATGCTTTTAAACCTAATAACCCTTTTATGTTTAAACCGTTTGAAAAAGATCAGACAGCAGAGCCAATCAGAGAAAACAGCCCATACTTTTGGCCCCTGTCAAACCTGCTCTGCCTTGTATTTATGTATTTATTTAACTTTTCCATATTTGATCTCTTTTATTGAGTTTTATGTGATAGAACATCACAAAGTAGAGCTTTATTGTGAAGTCAAAGGATAATAATACATAGCTGTTACAACTGGAGGCCATTTGATTTGCATAAGACTGTGAGGTTGCAGGTTGATGATTTCCTGGCCCAGCTGTGCAGTTACACATCTGGGATTGGCTGGCCTGTCTGGACTCCTCCCAATGGACGTCGCTCTGAAACCCGATTGGAATGTTTGTCTCCAGCTCCTCCAATCACAGAAGAGACAGATCTATTTAAACTCAGTTTACCTGTCAATGAGGGTGGCTGTGATTTAATATGAGCAGCTCGTCTCTTTGTTTGGGTGTCTTTGTTTGACCTTGTCTTACTTTAAGCTACCTGTTATCGCCAGGTCTAGGTTGCAACCAAGTGTTTTGTTTGAGGCTTGTCTTGTGTAACTGTAAAAGCTTTGTGAGCTTCTGAAAGCAGGCTCAGAAGTCTCACTTAGGGAAATCTTTTGTTAGCTTAGTTTGATCAGTGACTGAAACCTTTTTATTTTAGCTCCTTTGCTTAATCCTGCTTTGTAAATTTAGTTTTGGTAAACGTCATATTGAACTTTATTTCATCTGATGGTTGTTTTTAATAATTAGAAGTTATCTTTGTAAACCGTAACTGATCGTAGTTTGAACTAGTTCTAGTACTCACCTTTTGTCAAAGCCTGAATAGACAATAAGTCACTTAATTTAAAAACCACCTACATCTGGTTTAATGTTAATTGCCCTTTTCCCTGGCTGAGCCGGGTTGTGACAATGGTTGTAATACTTTTTTCCAAATAAAAATCTGGAACGTGTGGTGATTTGTTTTCAGCCCCTCTTAGTCAATACTTTGTAGAACCACATTCCATTACAATTACAGCTGCAAGTCTGCAGCTCAGGAGACAAACATTTTTTGGCCATTCTTCACTGAAAACTAGCTCAGTCAGACTGGATTTATCTTCAAATGTCAATTTTCAAGCCTCAGTTGGATGTAGGTCTGGACTTTCGGCTATTTTCCAACATGAATTGTAGCTCTGGCTGTATAGGGTCATTGTCCTGCCAAAAGGTTAACCTCTGCCCCCAGTTTTAAAGAAGCCTCAAACAGGTTTTCTTGCAGGATTCTTCTATATTGTGCTTTATTCATCAACTCGGACCAGCTTTCCTGTCCTTACTGACAAAAACCAACCCCAGGGCATGATGCTGCCACCACCATGCGAAACCAATGGGGATCAGGTTGATGTGCAGGGTAAACTGCAAGTTAGCTTTCTGAGTTTCGTATGTAAGCCAAATAGTTCAACTTTGGTGTCATCTATCCAGATCACCCTCTTCCACATGTTAGATGTGCCCCCTACAGGGCTTAAGACAGAATGCAAACACTTCTGGCTTTCTTCTTGCCACTCGTCCACAAAGGCCATATTTGTGGAGTGCACAACTAATACAGGTCCTTCTCAAAAAATTAGCATATTGTGATAAAGTTCATTATTTTCTATAATGTAATGATGAAAATTTAACATTCATATATTTTAGATTCATTGCACACTAACTGAAATATTTCAGGTCTTTTATTGTCTTAATACGGATGATTTTGGCATACAGCTCATGAAAACCCAAAATTCCTATCTCACAAAATTAGCATATTTCATCCGACCAATAAAAAAAAAGTGTTTTTAATACAAAAAACGTCAACCTTCAAATAATCATGTACAGTTATGCACTCAATACTTGGTCGGGAATCCTTTTGCAGAAGTGACTGCTTCAATGTGGCGTGGCATGGAGGCAATCAGCCTGTGGCACTGCTGAGGTCTTATGGAGGCCCAGGATGCTTCGATAGCGGCCTTTAGCTCATCCAGAGTGTTGGGTCTTGAGTCTCTCAACGTTCTCTTCACAATATCCCACAGATTCTCTATGGGGTTCAGGTCAGGAGAGTTGGCAGGCCAATTGAGCAAAGTGATACCATGGTCAGTAAACCATTTACCAGTGGTTTTGGCACTGTGAGCAGGTGCCAGGTCGTGCTGAAAAATGAAATCTTCATCTCCATAAAGCTTTTCAGCAGATGGAAGCATGAAGTGCTCCAAAATGTCCTGATAGCTAGCTGCATTGACCCTGCCCTTGATAAAACACAGTGGACCAACACCAGCAGCTGACACGGCACCCCAGACCATCACTGACTGTGGGTACTTGACACTGGACTTCTGGCATTTTGGCATTTCCTTCTCCCCAGTCTTCCTCCAGACTCTGGCACCTTGATTTCCGAATGACATGCAGAATTTGCTTTCATCCGAAAAAAGTACTTTGGACCACTGAGCAACAGTCCAGTGCTGCTTCTCTGTAGTCCAGGACTGGGGAATGTGGCACCTGTAGCCCATTTCCTGCACACGCCTGTGCACGGTGGCTCTGGATGTTTCTACTCCAGACTCAGTCCACTGCTTCCGCAGGTCCCCCAAGGTCTGGAATCGGCCCTTCTCCACAATCTTCCTCAGGGTCCGGTCACCTCTTCTCGTTGTGCAGCGTTTTCTGCCACACTTTTTCCTTCCCACAGACTTCCCACTGAGGTGCCTTGATATAGCACTCTGGGAACAGCCTATTCGTTCAGAAATTTCTTTCTGTGTCTTACCCTCTTGCTTGAGGGTGTCAATAGTGGCCCTCTGGACAGCAGTCAGGTCGGCAGTCTTACCCATGATTGGGGTTTTGAGTGATGAACCAGGCTGGGAGTTTTAAAGGCCTCAGGAGTCTTTTGCAGGTGTTTAGAGTTAACTCGTTGATTCAGATGATTAGGTTCATAGCTCGTTTAGAGACCCTTTTAATGATATGCTAATTTTGTGAGATAGGAATTTTGGGTTTTCATGAGCTGTATGACAAAATCATCCATATTAAGACAATAAAAGACCTGAAATATTTCAGTTAGTGTGCAATGAATCTAAAATATATGATGGTTAAATTTTCATCATGACATTATGGAAAATAATGAACTTTATCACAATATGCTAATTTTTTTAGAAGGACCTGTAGTTGTCCTGTCAATAGATTCTTCCACCTGAGGTGTGGATCCCCTCCAGCTCACCCAAAGTTGTTTGTATGGTTTGTCAGTTTAAGTAGATAGTCATGTCTTGGTAAATTTGCATTTTTGCTATTCTCTTTCCAGTTTCAGGTCTCTGCTGTGTTTCTTGGTCTTAATTATGCTGGTTTACAAATTTTCTTCATAAGACCTATGAAGCCTTTACAAAAAAGCTGTATTTATACTGAGATTTAACTACAAGCTATGATTGTTTGACTGAAAGTCTTTTCCTAACAAGGTGACGTTTCGAAGCAAGTGGTTACACAGAATTTTTATTTAGGCATATGTTGTAAAGGGATTTGAACACAAATGAAGATCAAACTTTTCATAATTTTGTTTGGAAAACATTTCTTAAAACCTTTTACAATTTCCCTGCATCACAGATATGCTCTACTTTGCGTTGGCCAATCACATAAAATCCTGGGACATTAATCCGAAGTTTTAGGTTGTAATGAGACTAAATATGAAAAACATTTACTTTTTGTACCAGCTAATAATTAGCTGACACAACACCTGCACACATCTTGTTCCAGTTGTCACCTGCTTCCTGATGATGTTCTTGTAGATGTTTGAAGAAAACAACGAGGCTGAGGACAACAGGGCTGAGTCCATGGAGGACATGACAGCAGCAGCAACAGCTCCAATACCAATGACTGAAACATAGGTGGGTGTGAGGAACAGCAATGCAATAGGGAGAATGGATCCTGCTTCGTCCTGCTCATATGGGGTGGGTAATCCGTATGCAGTTGAGTTCCAGTCTGGGAATTATTAGACAAACCGTTTAGGGTTACTAAAAGCCAGGAAGAAATTCGGCAGATCTTAGCTTTGTAGAATAATTCAATGTTTAGGCAATAAGCCAGAAGATTATATATCAGACTTTTCCCCGGGTGAAAGTTACCTGTAGACGCAGCCACAGCCCCAACCAGGATAGAAGGGATACCCAACACCAGACAGAAGGCTGCTGAAGCAAAGCAGGTCACTTGAGCCTGGGTGTAAGATGAGGAGGACAGGATTCTCTGGTAGAACGCCTGGTAGGCCAAGCCGCCCAGAGCCTGGGACAAACACACAGTTCAGACGTGATGACAGGAATTAGCTTGCACAGAAGTGCAGGACAACAGGAACCAACGTGACTCCCAGTGTTGGTATGCGTGGCAGTTTTCTCACCTAATGAAAAGCTTATTTAAGTCAACAAATGAGCTATATTTCATTTAACTGTTGAGGTGGCAGGAAATAACATTTATCCCCCCTGCATGCATGGAGGAGAACCTTCACCCAAGCTGCACTCACCAGAAGCATGAAATCGTCAAACCACTTGCCAGCCTCATTGAGCTCTACTGTGCCCACCCAGGAAGCCTGGAAAGTCTGGTTGTACGCCGTGAGCGAAATGTCCATGGAGTGAGGGTTGGTCAACAGGAAAGGAACGCACACATACTGTAAACACAAACAGAAGGACACAAATAATCTAAATAATGGCCCAGCAGGGGAGGCATTATAGTTAAGTAACTAAAATTATAAATCAGAATAAAATAAAGAAATAAAAGATCTGTTTCAAGAGATCTATAACATTTTATTGTCAGATTGGGACAGATTGTTTACTTTTTGCATTTAGTGTTGAAAAAAGTAATTTATTCAAAAAACCCTATTTCCATTATTTATTTGTTCATATCAATTTATGAATGGTTCAATGTTAAAGTCTATAAAATGGAAAATATTACTAGAAGAGAAATTCAATCAACTTAGAAAATATTATTAAAATCTCACAACTGCTTTTTATGCAACAAAGTAGGAGCAAGAATTAACTGTTTCGAAATTTTACTACTTGAGTAGTAATTAGGCTAAATGCTGTTTAGCCTAAATGAGAAGCACAGAATCCTTCTTTGTAGTTGTCAGTATACTGTCTTGCTGTTGGATTGATTGAGGGTGGCAACCTAGCAGCAGCTACAGGAAGAAAGTTTGTTTGGGTAACTAATTACCGCCAACAAGATAGGCAGTTCTTGTAACTGGTTTGTTTTTCACTAGATTTTGTTATTTTTTGTCTTATTCCATAACCAGCCACTAACTGATGTTTTTTTTTTACCTTTATTTTACCAGGTAAACATGTCTCTATTAAGTTGCAGTACTTGCGCTGTTCAAGGCTGCACCTGTAATCAGATGAAATTTAACTTCTGGTTTCAACATCTCAATGGTAAACATGCACCCAAAGTGAAATAGGACTATTGCTACAATTGGTGACTCTATTACCCCAAAAAATGACAAATTTAGTTGAAAAGTCTATTTGAAAGTGACAACCAAAACAATGCCTGTTTTCTGTTTTCACTTTGTTGACAAAAAGCCCACAAAGGAAAATCTTTACCCCAAGTTGTGGTTGGGCAACGACATATCAACAGAAAAGACATATCGGCTTCTGAAAAGGATTAACAGCAGTGCTAAGTGCAGACTGTTTCTAAAAACATTTTCAATGCAAAACTGTATCTACTCTGAAAAACATAGCTAACAGAATACTATCTCAATTACAGTAGATTTTTTGATGCCATTATAACGTTGTTTTGTCGCTAAAAGATCATACATGTCCTGTAACACATGAGCAGCTTGCTGTCTGTATTTCTTCTGATGCTGACAGTAGGACCCAAAACTAGTAATGTGTGTCTGCTTTGAGACACATGAGGTTGTACCCAAACCCCTTTCAATAAAATGCAGTCAACCTTATTACTTTGCAAGCACTGACACTCCACAGTAATCTAGTTGGCGAAGGAGCTTAATATGCCAGTATACCTAATCAGAGGCCATATTTTCAGGTCAAGATCCCAATCTTTGAAAATATTATCCCATTTATGGTGTAAAGCTATTTTTCCATGTTTTAAACCGGATTCTCCTGCTAAGACGTCATTTGTTTAGCTGTAAAAATGCAATTTTTGTTAGTCCTATAATTCACGCAACGCATCACGGATTCTAGGAAAAAGGTGGATAAGTTTAACATTCATCGATAAGCCTCTTGAATGGCGTACATCACAGAGACATGCCAAAGATCTACGCCAGTTTGTCTGGAAAGACCTTCAATTAACAGTGAAATGTAAACGCTTTAATTTAACAGGTAATGTAATAGCTAGCATTACCACAAGCCAACTTTGAACCCAACTGAGATATTATCTCTCAATACGCGGACATCCATATCTTTCCACTTTGTTGCAGCTACGTAATCTGATAGGACTCATCGCTATGTGTGGTCAATTATTTATTAGAAAAAGAGAAGGAGCTGTAAAGACCATAAAGGCTGGTTTAAAGATACAGGTTAGTGTTTACACACCAGGCTGACAAAGATGAGGACTAGCTGGATGACATCTGTGTAGGCCACAGAGTACAGCCCCCCCAGCAGGGTGTAAACGATGGCCACCACTGAGGAGATGATGATGGAGTAGACGTAAGGCAGGTCGAGGATCACCCTCATGGTTCCACCTGGAATAACACAGCAGAGGGATGAGCATTGAAGGATTGACAGGGACAGCATTTTTATTTCCATGGGTACATGCAAATATTTACCATAATTGTTTAATTAAACAGCTTTGTTGGAGTCACAGTCACTCTCTCACAGACACATACAGATTTACATGCATTCATTTCTGTTTTTACGCATATACTAGCATTTTGTATTAACACTGAAATTTTAACAAGAAAATCATCATAGAATACATGTACTGGTCGTCATTTAGGCCAAGAATAAAATATGACTATGGTTAAAACCTCTAAATAGTTTCATAATCTGAAGTAAAGCAAGAGGTCAACAGAAAAGTTACAATGGAAGCATAAAAACATTTCTGAGGGAACTTACTGATGGCGACACTTTTTTCACCCTCTTGGGTACATTAATATTTAAATACTGATCATTTAAAGAAAAACTATGACATGAAGTATCTAGTAAAACTAGTGTGAAAAGTTAAACATGAATAAATAAAAGACATGTTATTACTCAATCAAGGCAAGCAAAGCATCACTACCTTCACCGTCTCTTCTCCCACATTGCCATGGATCCCCCTGCAGCAGCCTGCAGCCACACCACAACAAAGCCCTTAAACAGAGAAGTGTCAGATCTGCACCATCTATCGCCACTCTCCACCCCTGCGGACAGCTCACCTCTGTCCTCCACCTGCTGATTATCCCCACAACTTTCTGTCTTTCCCACAGGAAGTGTATCATCATGCCCCTTTGGTTCTGACTCTTCACCCACTTTCTGCAGAAACTTCCTAACAATATAGTGAACTTCATTGTAATTTACTTAGATTTTCTGTGATACACCAAGTGGAAGGAAGAGGATACATGCTTTTCAAAGTTTTTCAAGAACAAAATCTGAAAAGTGCGCCATGTATTTGTAATTAGCCTTTTTTACTACGTTACCCCAATAAACAAAATCCAGTGCAAACAACTGCCTTCAAAGGCTGCCTGATTAATAAATAGAGTATCCCAGTGTGTAGTTTAATCTCAGTATAAATCCAGCTTTACTGTGAAGGCCTCAGAGGTGTGTTGGAGAACATCAGTGAACAAAGAGCATCATGAAAGTCCAAGAAATACACAACAGGTTGAGGATAAAGTTGTAAAGAGGTTTAAAGCAGGTTCAGCTTATAAAACAATACCCGAAGCTTCAGGATCTCCTGAAGTCCCATTTTGTAATCAAAAAACGGAAACCAAAAGGAAAACTGTAAACCTACCGAGACAAGGCAGTGTACCTTAACTGACAGCTGAGGCAGTTTTTGACTTACAGTGCCTTGCAAAAGTATTCGGCCCACTTGAACTTTTCAACCACTTGCCACATTTCAGGCTTCAAACATAAAGATATAAAATTCTAATTTTTTGTGAAGAATCAACAACAAGTGGGACACAATCATGAAGTGGAATGAAATTTATTGGATGTGTCAAACTTTTTTAACAAATAAAAAACTGAAAAGTGGGCTGTGCAATATTATCCTGCCCCTTTACTTTCAGTGTAGCAAACTCACTCCAGAGGTTCAGTGAGGATCTCTGAATGATCCAATGTTGTCCCAAATGACTGATGATGATAAATAGAGTCGACTTGTGTGTAATCAAGTCTCCGTATAAATGCACCTGCTCTGTGATAGTCTCAGGGTTCTGTTCAAAGCGCGGAGAGCATCATGAAGACCAAGGAACACACCAGGCAGGTCTGAGATACTGTTGTGGAGAGGTTTAAAGCCGGATTTGGATACAAAAAGATTTCCCAAGCTTTAAACATCCCAAGGAGCACTGTGCAAGCAATCATATTGAAATGGAAGGAGTATCAGACCACTGCAAATCTACCAAGACCCGGCCGTCCCTCTAAACTTTCATCTCGAACAAGGAGAAGACTGATCAGAGATGCAGCCAAGAGGCCCATGATCAGTCTGGATGAACTGCAGAGATCTACAGCTGAGGTGGGAGAGTCTGTCCATAGGACAACAATCAGTCGTATACTGCACAAATCTGGCCTTTATGGAAGAGTGGCAAGAAGAAAGCCATTTCTCAAAGATATCCATAAAAAGTCTTGTTTAAAGTTTGCCACAAGCCACCTGGGAGACACATCAAACATGTGGAAGAAGGTGCTCTGGTCAGATGAAACCAAAATATAACTGTTTGGCCACAATGCAAAACGATATGTTTGACGTAAAAGCAACACAGCTCATCACCCTGAACACACCATCCCCACTGTCAAACATGGTGGTGGCAGCATCATGGTTTGGGCCTGCTTTTCATCAGCAGGGACAGGGAAGATGGTCAAAATTGATGGGAAGATGGATGGGGCCAAATACAGGACCATTCTGGAAGAAAACCTGTTGGAGTCTGTAAGAGACCTGAGACTGGGATGGAGATTTATCTTCCAACAAGACAATGATCAAAAACATAAAGCCAAATCTACAATGGAATGGTTCACAAATAAACATATCCAGGTGTTGGAATGGCCAAGTCAAAATCCAGACCTGAATCCAATCGAGAATTTGTGGAAAGAGCTGAAGACTGCTGTTCATGAACGCTCTCCATCCAACCTCACTGAGGTCGACCTGTTTTGCAAGGAAGAATGGGCAAGAATTTCAGTCTCTTGATGTGCAAAACTGATAGAGACATACCCCAAGCGACTTGCATCTGTAACTGCAGTAAAGGGTGGCGCTACAAAGTATTAACGCAAGGGGGCCGAATAATATTGCACGCCCCACTTTTCAGTTTTTTATTTGTTCAACAAGTTTGACACATCCAATAAATTTCATTCCACTTCACAATTGTGTCCCACTTGTTGATTCTTCACAAAAAATTAGAATTTTATATCTTTATGTTTGAAGCTTGAAATGTGACAAAAGGTTGAAAAGTTCAAGGGGGCTGAATACTTTCGCAAGGCACTGTATATGCAAAACGATTAGCGCGTCAGAAAACTAATGCTGCACATTACCATAAACACACCATCCTAAAAGTGAAACAATATGGTGGCAGCATCATGCTCTGAGATGCTTTTCTTCAGCAGGAACAGGAAAGCTGTTCAGAGTTGATGGGAAGGTGGATGGAACTAAATACAGGGCAATCCTGGAAGAAAACCCATAAAATGTGTAAATCAAAGCATACTCGTGTTAGAATGGCCCAGTCAAAGTCCATAGTTATATCCAATTGAGAACGTGAGTTGAAAATACACGTTCTCATAGGCAAAAGATTCAGTCTCTAGATGTGCAAAGTTTGTAGAGAGAGAGTCTAACTCCAAAAGATTTCTAGTTGTTGAAAGATGGTTCTACAAAGTACTGACCCTGGGGTGCTGCATACATATACACACCACACTTTTCAGATTAACATTTTTCAGCAAAAAAGCATGTATTCTTTGGTACTATATGTTGTACATTGTTGAATAAAAATTAAGTTAATGGTTACAGAAAAAAAAAAAAAATAATTCAAGTGTTAGTGTTGCATGACACTGAATCTTTATAGTTTTGCATGTATTAACATGGTTTAGAAGAAGGGCTTCTTTACATACACTATATTGCCAATACACCACCAAATCAATAAATTTTGGTGTACCAATTACTTTCATGGCTGCAGGTGTATAAAGTTTGGTGTTGATAAATGTGACTGGCCTGCACAGAGTCCTGATCTCAATCTTCCTGAACACTTTTGGGATAAATTATAGCAGAGGCTGCAATTCTGGTTCTCTCATCTAACTATGAACACACTCCACTCTTGTGGAAGATTTAGGAGTGTGTTTTACAGAATAGTTAAAGTAGATTTGGGTCCATCAACAAATTAGACCTTATAGATTACGAATATGTGACATCAAATTTCATGTAGATGTTAAGGTAGACAGACAAATACTTTTAGAAATATAATACATATAAACTAATCTCAACAACCTGTACATAATAGTTGCTAAAAGTATTTTCCCTTGTTACATTTTAGTTATATCTACAGCTTTTGTTTTGTTTTTTTTATCCCTTGTTTTCCCGCACCCGTGCTGCTTTCAGCAGGTTGGTTTACCTGGAATAGTTCCACGAAAATGAGTCACCCAGAAGCGGTAAAATGAATTGCATCTGTGCAACCTGAAATCCATATAAACGAAATCTAGACTTGACCTACTTCAGATCTAATGGGATAGGGTGGAGGGGGTCAAATGATATAACACAGTCACTGCATCGTAAATAATTTCTGGGAAGTCCGTTTACCAGTTACAGAACTACAACTCATATCTGTGCTGTTACTCCTCTGTGCTAAACACAGAAAGAGGAAAGGTAAAACATTCAAAGACTTAATGTGCGGCATCAGAGATGGACCTATATGTGTTGTTTTTTTATCCTTGCCCCATCTACAAACCTTACGCATATGTGCACATGCATAGATACACACAACAACAAACTGTGTTTCTGTTCTGTCCTGCTATAGGCTTCTTCCTGGTAGAAATGTGACGCTAAGTGGGTGCTGACACCGAGCTGGGATGTGACACGGCAAGGACATTTTTTTTAAAGGTTGAGCAGCTGCTTGAGCTGGGCCATCATCCACATACACATACTCCCCTGCAAACCAGGAGCTCAGTTTAAATTACGCAAAAAGTCCGCAGGCAACGATTCAGGGGGTCCATTTCTCTGCGCCATCAAAGGTGTTGAGTGTTTCTTTGCATGTGTCCATATGCAAAGCCCAAGTGCATGTCTGGGATCTTTACCATGGCTAAAATGTATCAGGTCCTATGATTATATATCTGTATGGATAAAACAGACAGCTTACCTATCAATAGCTTTGTGAAAAGAATCATAGATTCAAGGGCATCAAACACTGTTAATAGGTTGCTCTTCACAAATCTGATAACAAACAGTGTTACAAAATATAATTATCTACAGTGTCTCCTGCAAACAAGTTCAAATGCACTTTTATCATTTTGTTTTATTTCAACCTTAATTTGCAATCTATTTTATTGGATTTTATGTAAAAACAAAACAAAAAACAAACACAAAGTAGTGTATAACTGTGGAAAGCAAGAAAAAAGATTTTCGAAATGTTTTACAAATAAAATCCTTCAACATGTGGCATTCATTTGTAGCAGTGCCTCTGAGTCTAAACCTGTTTGGGTCATATTTGGAGTGGCTACAGCTGCAGCTCTTTTTTACACATCTAGACGTAGATTATCAAGCTCAGTCAGACTGGATGGAGAGCTGTATGAATATCAAATTTAAGTCTTCCCACAGATTCTCCACTGACTTTCCTGATAAATAAAAGCCTTCCCAGCATGATCCTGCCACCGCTATGCTTCAGTGTCAGGGTAGAGTTTTTACGATTGCTTCTCTGATTAATGTCCTCCTTGCCAAGTCTTTCAGTTCAGGTAAACAGCCATGTCTTTGTAGGTTTGCATTTGTGCCTAACTCTTTCTGTTTTAAATTAACAAAATGAACAGTGCTCTGGAAAATGCTTAAAATATCTAACTGCTGTAAACTTCTTTAACTCCAACCTGTCTGCTGTGCTCCTTGGTCTTCATGATGCTGTTTGTTCATTAACGTTCTCTAACAAACCTCTGCATTTATGCTGAGAATAAATCACATAGATGGTTTCTGAAGCCAACTAACCTTACTGGATTTTATTTAGGGGCTTTCAAAGTAAAAGATATGGAATACGTATGCATGCCACAGGTTTCAGATTTAATTCGTAAAGAATATAGATATTATTTTACTTTCCCTCCACTTCACAATTATGCACTTCTTTCTGTTACTGTATCAAATAATATTCTAATAAAAAAAATGCAAAGTTTTGGGTTGTAACCAATGGTTGTAACCTGACGAAATGTTGAAAAGTAAAAAAAAAAACAAATACTTTGCAAGCCCCTGCAACATGTAAAATTACTTTGATTTATCATTTATACCTGGTACATGACACCCGTTCTGTTCACATTATACATAAAAGACAGTATTGGTGTCAATCATGTACTTAACCATGTTCATCTCTCATCCCCATGCCACACAGCAGATAAATTCATTAGATGCATCACTGACAATATCACAGATAAATATGTGGAACATTTACATTAGAATATGAACATTAAAAGTATGTAGACTTTTTAAAATATTGTCCACAGCAAAAAGTAATTTACAAGAGCAGTAATTGTCACATATAAAAATGACTTTAAATACTTCCTAGTAGCTACCCAGTTTCACTAACTGGTATTTTTAATTTATTTTGATATTATCAGGTACTAATCAGTCAGAGGAATGTAGTAAATTTGACATGAGGGATACTTGTATTTTAAAAATGTTCTTTTTTGAAGGCCTAAAAAGTGTTATATAATCTAATAAATAATGTTTTCTCACTGATACTACATTTGACTAAACCTTATGTTTTAGGTCTGTTGGGATTCATAAAATCATTTCTATAAGCTAAATGTCAGAATAATGAAAGAAAGAAGTTTTGTTACTTAAATTTCCTAAGTATTACAGTAAAACAAGTCCCATACCAGCATAGTCTGAAAGGCCACTCAGAAATGAAGAAGCCGTTACTCCAAAAGCAACATAAAAAGCCAGTTTAAAATCTGCAGAAGCACCCAGGTGCAAAGATCTTTGATTTTGGAGACATGTAGTCTGAGAAAATGTAAGCTGTTTGGCCTTAATGGCCATTGCAACATCTCAGGATGTTAAAGCTTGGGAAGAAATAAGTTTTTCCAAACGGTCAATACCCACAGATAAGTAACAAAGTGACTTAGGGACAATAAAGTCAATATTTTTAGGATTGGCTTTCACAATTGTACTGATGTCCGTCTAATAGCGACTTTCAAGGAAGAACTGAAAAGGTGTGTGTGTGTGTGTGCAAGTCAGGCTACAAGGCAGGCTACAGATCAGTCAGTTCTGCTGTAAAACAGAAAATGTTTCATTTAAAGTCATGCAGTGTGTGTAAATATCTGTTTTTAACTGAATATAATATATCGAATAGTTTATAGATTAAAAATTTACCTAGCAAACAATATAAACTGACAAACTAATCATGTTAATTTAAGCGTTTTTGCTCATATCTCAAACTATAGTAACCTGTAAGGAGAGAAAGTCTGGGGATTATGTTAAGCTATGTTCTAGCTCAACATTATAGTGCCTAATCTTTTTACAGCATGAGGAAACGTACCCAGGCTGACAAGCGTGCGTGCCACCCACAGCACATCGGCCACCAGCGCCGGAAAGATCAGTGCAGTGCTCAGGACGTTCCCATATTTCTTTTGGAAAGGATCCATCATTGTCATGTACTTATTCTCTCTCATAGGCTTGGCAAAGAAGAAGGCCCCTGCAGAGGGAAAGCAGTAGAAAAATGTTTCAAATGAATCTTTGTGGACATGAATGAGTCATTTCTGTTAGGACAAGATCAAATTTCTGTTGTTTAAAAACCCAGATGAAGTGGAGAGGAAGACAGTAAGCAGTGAAAGGACATGTGTGTGTGTGTCAGAATCAGGATCAGAATCAGAATCAGAATCAGCTTTATTGCCCGCCAGGCTGTTTCTCTGAGAGTCGGAGATTCAGAACAACACCATGCATATTTGGACTGATCTCACATTATATTGTATTGTAAGATCAATCCAAGTTTGCATGGTGTTGTTCTGAACACTGAACATCACAGTGTGTGTGTATTGTGTCCAATAGGAGAAACCAGTGTTCCCCCCTGATAACACAATAAACACTTTCGAGCTGAGATCTGTCTCTCTTCTGGTCAATAATGGACTACCAGGGAACAGGGAATGTTATATTTCCTGATCAGAGACTGTGACAGCATGATACTGTTGGATATTTTAGTTTTGTTAGTTTGGCTCATTCAAAGGTAACATGTCAAACTTCTAGGCTGCACCTGTTGCCTGATTGCTCATAAACCTATTTTTATCATTAGCGGCACATTTAATGATGCATGGAGCTACATTGAGGTTGGGTGAGAAGGAGCTGCACTTATGTCAATAAAGTTCATTTTACAAATAAGGCAACTTGATTTTGCTCCCATGACGACAATAACCAGGACAACGTTTGTGTGTGCTTGTCACAGTACTGCTGTTAAGCAAAAAGCAAGCACCAACTGTCTTACAGGATTGTTTATTAATGAAGCCAGGGTAGGATAGGGTAAGACCAGAGTACCATCTTCCACGTCTCTGTGATCCATGCATGGCTTGTGGTGTTGGGACCCACAGCCATGGATACAACATGAAAGATGCGGTGCAAACTTTTCTGGAACTTTCTAAATAAATTGCATTTAACCTACTTCCAGCACATTTGGAAAAGGGGGGTAACAGCGGACTTCCCATGATGCCACTGGTCGTATAAAACCCCACCTTTCCAATGGTGCGATCTCTTCCATCCAGACTTCGCTGTGAGGCTGGCAGGAGAGACAGCACGCTAATATCTCTTTGCTGGTAAACAGACATAACTCTTCAACTGGATCCGAGAGTGTCATACGATCATCGATCATATGCACTAAGTTAAGTACAGTACGAATGAATCACTGTTTGTGTACCTGGTATTCATTCATGAACGGGATAATTAAGGCACAAGCGTGGCTTGACTTTTCTCTCTGAGATTTACAGAGATTAACTGTTTCTAGAGAGTTCCCAGCACGACGCCAAGTGGAGCAGTTTCCCAAAGCAAGGACAACGGAACGCATCACCGTGGTTACGGCAGTTAATGTGCAGAGAGGTCAGCGGACACAGCAAGCCGCACAGCCACAGCTGTAGCTAGCCCTTTGTTCACAGAGCTTTCTTCAAACTTCGTCGTCACCCGGACAACTCCTCCTCAGCACGGTTCACATACGTGGTTACGTTTGGGCAGAGTAATAGAGATGAGTGATTTAGAATGAAATGATCTAAACATTTTTCATTTTATGAAGTTTTTTGTGTGTTGAACCCAGCTATCTTGGTGCTAGCAGGCTATCTGCTCAGCACGTGCTCAGTTTTGTGTTCTATGTTTTTTTTTTTTTTTAAAGTTAAGACAAACTTTATTTAAAGGGTGATTTTAAACACAGAAGATTGATCATAACACGCCGTCCGCATTATGCATTTTAACCCTTTTATTAACAGTATTTTAAAGGTGTGTGTTTGATTCTGGTGCTAAGCTATAAGCTTCTTTTATTAGCTTTAACTGCTAACAGCTAATGAAACATGTGCTTGCTGCTAAAGAATATTTACTCAGAAAGGTTGTTAGTTTTCAATCCAGTAAATAATATTTCCCTAAACACTATTTTGGTAGACTTGATGACTAAGTAACATAATTAAGCTCCATTTCTCCAGTAATATTTGGCTCTTTTCCAAAATATTTCCTTGAATATTTTACCACTTCCTTAATAATATTTCTTTAAATATTAATTTAATAAATAAAGGCAGCTAATGAGATACCGTTGAGAATTAGTCATCCAGAAGGTTGGTTTTATTCAGCAGATCATTCTTTAAAACATTATTTTAATAAAATAATATTTTATCTGATCTTGCATTGTGAATGGTTGTCTAATGGTTTGCTGATTATTGCCTAAGTTGGTTCCAAGACTAACTTAACTTAATTTCCAGATTCTTCAAGATAATCCTTGGTTCTCAAACATAAACATTGCATGTAATGTTGCATCACTCCTCATGGTTTCAATCATCTTTAATCAACTTGTTTATATTGTACGTAGCCCATTAGTCTTCCCTAGTCTTTAATTCTGCTTGGTAGTTTAGTTGGATTGTTTTAGCATAGTAAAGAGTTTGTTGATTGAAATATGTCTGACTTTGAGTTGACTTATTTTTGTTAATAAATTCTTGTATTTTAAGAAATTGTGTGAATTCATTTCATGTGTGTGCAGAGTTTTGCTGTTCAATAATGTCAGAGCTTGGCTCATCCCTTTCGATTTTGTCCTAATACCATCACCTTAATGGGCTGGTATTCACAAGACAACCCTTAACAGACCAAAATATTATTTGATAAAATATTAAAGTATTAATATTAAATATTAAATAATATATTCAGAAATGCAAACTACTTCTGTTGACTTTATTTTTGTCATTCTTACCTAAAGGCCAGAGGACACAACTACAAGCCTGTTCTGTCAGCAGATTCTCTAACCGGAGCTATGAGTCTCTGCAGCTCCTCCAGAGTTACCATGGGCCTCTTGACCATTTCTCTGATTGAGGCTCCCATTGTTTGGCTTCTCAGTTTAATAGGACAACCAAATCATTTTTGTTTGCTATTGTGTCTTAGTATTATCATTAAATTATTTTATTTAACCTTTATTTAAACAGATGAGACCTCTTGTACAAGAGCAACTTGGCCACGATGTCAGCAACATTCATCATAATTATTGCAAATACAAAAGACAGCTTAAAATCAATAAATTAAAGTAGTCACTAATTAGCCAATTTAGGACTGGAGACAATTTAGCAGGTAAAAAGTTCAAGTGCCACAGGAACACACTGCATAGTTGCTACTGGTTCTTTATAGCAGAGCATAAATTAGGTGTGACCAAAGCAAGAAGATCTTTAAAAGTCTGTGAAACTTCAGACATATCCAAATTACACACAGGTGGCCTCTATTCACCAGTTAGGTGACTTCTGAAGGTAATTGGTCGCACTGGATTTTATTTAGGGGTACAAACTGGGCTAAATACATATGTTTTGAAAACAATTTTCCTTTCACTTCACAATTAATTACTGCCTTGTGTTGGTCCACCTTATATAATCCCATCAAAATATATTGAAGTTTGCGGTTGTAATGGGATAAGATATGAGTAAGGCAATTCCACCATTAAGACCCTTCTGCCTTAATGCAGATGTATCAACCAGTTAAACCTGGTATCTGTTAACAGTCAACGTAGTGAAAAATACAAAAAAAAAAGTTTATGGTCTTTACAGGTTTACCCACCATGGTGACGTTACATTGCAAGCCATCTGTAAACTTCACTCACCTAAGAAGAAGGTCAAGACATAAGGCACAGGCATGAGTGCCCAAACTGCACCGAGTGTTGGATTGTATGTTGCCTCAGCGATACCCAGAATAAAGCCACCCCCCACCCATGTAGCTGGAGAAAGAGAAGGACAAAATGTCTCATTAAACGTGTGCTTTTGACAGACTTTTCCAACACTAATGTGTCATCACTTGAAAGTTGTGGGTTTTATTTCCCGACTGATGGCCATTTGCTCGTCTTTACCAGTAAGGGTAAAAATTCCAACAAGCAAGTTAATGTTGCGTCCAGCTAGAAGTGTTATCTCCATGCCGTCTCCTGTGCATTTTTTCTCCACCCGCTTGGAGCGCATGGACGCCCAAATGCCTGTTCCCAAAATCACGATGTAGAACACTGCCATGACCACAAGACCCGGGATGTTGATAGCCATCCTGAACTAGGTCTGCATGTATTTCCTGTGTAAAAGACAGGAATCGAACCCAGGACCTTCTTGCTGCAAGGTAACAGTGCTACCAACTGCGCCACCGTGCAGCCCTCATTTAAATGTATGTACATATAATAATTTATTTTCCAATGACTTTACTGAATTCATTTTTGTTTGTTTTGCCAATATTTTAACAATACACAACATGTTTGATTGTTTAAATAGTTTTTTGGTGACACAAAATCCTTTTTTTTTACTGCATAAACCCTCCTCTGGCATGTGTTCATGCATTTGATTACATTTAAAAAATGTAATCAAACCGATTTAGCACCGATTGCTCTGCAATGACACAATGTTACTGTCAATAATGTGTTTTTAGTGACAGGGTTGAAGCATACAGTTGTCTTTCTCACCCTGTGGAATAGCCCGTCTTAAAATGGTGATTTTTCACCAGCTAAAAAGTGATTTTAGCATCTAGTTTGCAAATGAAGTATTTTATCTGGCCCATAATGTCTTTATTTTATTCCTATTCATTATATTATCGACATCAAAGCACAATGGGTCCTGTGCATGATGTGCAGTAACAGTTATACAGGCTGTACGCGCTTCTCTGGCATATGATCAGTAATGTGCACACATGCTAAAAGGTTTGCGCCCACTGTTGTGATTTTACACACATAATCCAATTGGCACCTGACTTGTAGATCAGCTTTGCGGACGCATGTGGTCTTGTAAATGTAAACCTTATGAAGATCAGGCCCAAACTGTCTTCAAATCTTAAAGGTTCTGGGGGTCCTTTATTTGTGCTCTGATTTGAAGTTCTTTCCATGGATTTTCAGTTTGATACAATTCAGATAATTGATTGGGCCCTTCTGACAGTTTTACTTTCTTTCTCTGAAAGCCATTAGGAGTTTCCTTGATTGTGTTTTGGGGATTATTGTCTTGCTTGTTGTAAACCCACACCACCACGTTCCCACATGCAAACTTCACTTTTGGATGGTGATTTTGGGTTGATGTTTAAAATCATTTCATGTGACCAGACTATACAGGTCCTTCTCAAAATATTAGCATATTGTGATAAAGTTCATTATTTTCCATAATGTCAGTGATGAAAATTTAACATTCATATATTTTAGATTCATTGCACACTAACTGAAATATTTCAGGTCTTTTATTGTCTTAATACGGATGATTTTGGCATACAGCTCATGAAAACCCAAAATTCCTATCTCACAAAATTAGCATATCATTAAAAGGGTCTCTAAACGAGCTATGAACCTAATCATCTGAATCAACGAGTTAACTCTAAACACCTGCAAAAGATTCCTGAGGCCTTTAAAACTCCCAGCCTGGATCATCACTCAAAACCCCAATCATGGGTAAGACTGCCGACCTGACTGCTGTCCAGAAGGCCACTATTGACACCCTCAAGCAAGAGGGTAAGACACAGAAAGAGATTTCTGAACGAATAGGCTGTTCCCAGAGTGCTGTATCAAGGCACCTCAGTGGGAAGTCTGTGGGAAGGAAAAAGTGTGGCAGAAAACGCTGCACAACGAGAAGAGGTGACCGGAGCCTGAGGAAGATTGTGGAGAAGGGCCGATTCCAGACCTTGGGGGACCTGCGGAAGCAGTGGACTGAGTCTGGAGTAGAAACATCCAGAGCCACCGTGCACAGGCGTGTGCAGGAAATGGGCTACAGGTGCCGCATTCCCCAGGTCAAGCCACTTTTGAACCAGAAACAGCGGCAGAAGCGCCTGACCTGGGCTACAGAGAAGCAGCACTGGACTGTAGCTCAGTGGTCCAAAGTACTTTTTTCGGATGAATGCAAATTCTGCATGTCATTCAGAAATCAAGGTGCCAGAGTCTGGAGGAAGACTGGGGAGAAGGAAATGCCAAAATGCCAGAAGTCCAGTGTCAAGTACCCACAGTCAGTGATGGTCTGGGGTGCCGTGTCAGCTGCTGGTGTTGGTCCACTGTGTTTTATCAAGGGCAGGTTCAATGCAGCTAGCTATCAGGAGATTTTGGAGCACTTCATGCTTCCATCTGCTGAAAAGCTTTATGGAGATGAAGATTTCATTTTTCAGCACGACCTGGCACCTGCTCACATTGCCAAAACCACTGGTAAATGGTTTACTGACCATGGTATCACTGTGCTCAATTGGCCTGCCAACTCTCCTGACCTGAACCCCATAGAGAATCTGTGGGATATTGTGAAGAGAACGTTGAGAGACTCAAGACCCAACACTCTGGATGAGCTAAAGGCCGCTATCGAAGCATCCTGGGCCTCCATAAGACCTCAGCAGTGCCACAGGCTGATTGCCTCCATGCCACGCCGCATTGAAGCAGTCATTTCTGCAAATGGGCTACAAATGTTACATTATTCATGTCAAGCCACTAGTGAACCAGTGACTGGACTGTTTTTCAGTGGTCCAAAGTCCTCTATTCACCCACACACGCTGTCAGCAGACTGGCCTGACCTGAACCCTGTAGAGAATCTACGGGCTGTTGACAAGAGTAAGATGAGAGAAACCAGACTCAACAATGCAGAGGCCCTGAAGGCGGCTATCAAAGCAACCTGGGCTTCCGTTACACCTTAGCAGAACCACAGGCTGATCGCCTCCATGCTATGCAGCACTGATGCAGTGATTCATTCAAAAGGAGGCCTGACCAAGTATTAAGTGTTTAGAAATTAACATACTTTTCAGAAGCCTGACATTTCGGTTTAAAATATCTTTTTATTGACCTTATATAATATTCTCATTTTCTGTAAGCCATAATCATCAAAAAATATACATATATATTTTACTTTATGTGTAATGAACTGATATAATATATGAGTGTTACTTTCTGAAATTAGTGACAAAATGTATTGAACTTTTTCACGATATTTCATATTTCTTTAGAAGCACCTGTATATAAATTTCTGACAGAAACGGTACATGGACCATGCAGAGATGGTCAATTACTTCATCATAAATATAAGTAAAGATTTTCATATTGACTCAAGATCTTGGTGGCAACAATAAAAAAATTATGATTTCATTAGATGTTAAGTCTAATGACAATGCTTGGCTAAAAAACAGTAATGCTTAGCGTTACCAAAGTATTTTGGTTTAAAATAAACAGTTGTCTCAAAAGTAAAGCTAGACTAAAATTATTATGCAACTATTAGCAGCTACTGAACCTGAGTTCAACAGTTATTTACTGAGTTCACCTGAGATGCATGGAAGAACAGATAAATCTCTGGCAGAATATGATCAAAAACGATCATTCTTTGAAAATTACAACAGTCAAAGAATAAAAAAAAACTACCTCTTTAAAACAATACCAGCATTTAAATGGAGTAAAAGACAAAACTGGATGTACATACAGAACACCAGAAGCCTAATTTTAGCTTCTACAAAACACACACATTAAAACCACTAACAGAGGAGTGATAGGGAGCTAGAAAGCTGTGGTCAAGCATCCATGAGGATTTTTGGCTCCACTCCACCTCAGAGCTATTTCTAGGATAGGCAAGCACTCTGACTTGGCATATCCCAGCAGACCAAGTTCTAGGAGGCTCGGCACACTGACAGACTGTGCCGGCACTAACCATGGACACCAATCACAAAAAGCAAAAGTGAAAAAAACATATGTAGCAATTTGGGAAAGCAGATTAATCAAGAAGTACAAGGGTGAGCATTTTTAGCGAATACATACCTACAGGGAACAGTTTTCTTAGTTCTTAGCCACGATGTGAAGAGTGGACAGAGGATTTTTTTCTTTAAAAGGTGATCATTTCAGTCCAGGAAAAGAAGAGTTCATTCAGCACTCAACCTCTGTGTTCAGGAGTCTCTCAGGAGATTGAGGGAAAGACCCCAGCGCCACCATAAGAAATAAATTTGACTTAATGATCTAACACGAGTGTGCTTCTTAAAATAGACTGCTCTATAGGCTGGAGAATTTGAGTGAGAGTTGATGTTCAAAGCTAATGAGGCAGCTTCAATTAGGGAGAATGGAAAGCACTGCAGTCAACACTCAGATTTCCCCTGGTTTTAAAGCTCACATGGAGGGAGGGGACAGAGGTATATAAAACAAATGGAAGGTGACACTGCGGCCACCTGATTGGGACGTTGGCGCTGTGGTCTGCAGCCATTAAGCTGCCTCCGAACTGGAGAGACAGCCCCTTCTTTTCTGATAATGTACTGTTCAGTTCAGCTGCTCCTCCTCAGCTCACTTAACCCTCTCTCTTTCCTGCTGTGGTACAGCTTCCTCATTAAATAACACATTTACTTCCACTTGCTTTGTTAAACTTTGCATTCAGTAAACCTTCTGCTTTTATTCCACATAGTCCAGACATGCATCTATGATGACTGACTTCACACCAATTTATCACCTACTTACTATGTGTCATAGCTACTATTAAGCATAAGCATCACTTCTCGCACTCAGACTGAACGTAGCAAAGCATCTCCTTCTCCATGCTGCTATTATGCTACAGTTTTACTTCCTATCCTTTCCTGCTTTTGTCCTTTGGTTCAGCATTTATAATAAATCACATGGTAATATCCAAGCAGAAGCAATGGAGCCAAAGACACTAAAGTGAATTGCCAGGCATGGGATTTGATTACATCTAAACACATTTTAACAAGTTCAGAACATTATTTGTCTATAATATCTGTCAATATTTGCGAGTATTGAGTTTTTGTTTGGGGGCCTTTCCTCTGTTCATGATTGTTTATGTTTTCCAGGTGGTGCTTTAGCTGCAGCAGGTTCCTGTCTGTCATGTCGTGAGTCCAGGCATGTAGCTGAATTAGATCGGAGAATCTGTGGCGTATACAGGTCCTTCTCAAAATATTAGCATATTGTGATAAAGTTAATTATTTTCCATAATGTCATGATGAAAATTTAACATTCATATATTTTAGATTCATTGCACACTAACTGAAATATTTCAAGTCTTTTATTGTCTTAATACGGATGATTTTGGCATACAGCTCATGAAAACCCAAAATTCCTATCTCACAAAATTAGCATATTAAAAGGGTCTCTAAACGAGCTATGAACCTAATCATCTGAATCAACGAGTTAACTCTAAACACCTGCAAAAGATTCCTAAGGCCTTTAAAACTCCCAGCCTGGTTCATCACTCAAAACCCCAATCATGGGTAAGACTGCCGACCTGACTGCTGTCCAGAAGGCCACTATTGACACCCTCAAGCAAGAGGGAAAGACACAGAAAGAAATTTCTGAACGAATAGGCTGTTCCCAGAGTGCTGTATCAAGGCACCTCAGTGGGAAGTCTGTGGGAAGGAAAAAGTGTGGCAGGAAACGCTGCACAACGAGAAGAGGTGACCGGACCCTGAGGAAGATTGTGGAGAAGGGCCGATTCCAGACCTTGGGGGACCTGCGGAAGCAGTGGACTGAGTCTGGAGTAGAAACATCCAGAGCCACCGTGCACAGGCGTGTGCAGGAAATGGGCTACAGGTGCCGGATTCCCCAGGTCAAGCCACTTTTGAACAAGAAACAGCAGCAGAAGCGCCTGACCTGGGCTACAGAGAAGCAGCACTGGACTGTTGCTCAGTGGTCCAAAGTACTTTTTTTGGAATGAAAGCAAATTCTGCATGTCATTTGGAAATCAAGGTGCCAGAGTCTGGAGGAAGACTGGGGAGAAGGAAATGCCAAAATGCCAGAAGTCCAGTGTCAAGTACCCACAGTCAGTGATGGTCTGGGGTGCCATGTCAGCTGCTGGTGTTGGTCCACTGTGTTTTATCAAGGGCAGGGTCAATGCAGCTAGCTATCAGGAGATTTTGGAGCACTTCATGCTTCCATCTGCTGAAAAGCTTTATGGAGATGAAGATTTCATTTTTCAGCACGACCTGGCACCTGCTCACAGTGCCAAAACCACTGGTAAATGGTTTACTGGCCATGGTATCACTGTGCTCAATTGGCCTGCCAACTCTCCTGACCTGAACCCCATAGAGAATCTGTGGGATATTGTGAAGAGAACGTTGAGAGACTCAAGACCCAACACTCTGGATGAGCTAAAGGCCGCTATCGAAGCATCCTGGGCCTCCATAAGACCTCAGCAGTGCCACAGGCTGATTGCCTCCATGCCACGCCGCATTGAAGCAGTCATTTCTGCAAAAGGATTCCCGACCAAGTATTGAGTGCATAACTGTACATGATTATTTGAAGGTTGACGTTTTTTGTATTAAAAACACTTTTCTTTTATTGGTCGGATGAAATATGCTAATTTTGTGAGATAGGAATTTTGGGTTTTCATGAGCTGTATGCCAAAATCATCCGTATTAAGACAATAAAAGACCTGAAATATTTCAGTTAGTGTGCAATGAATCTAAAATATATGAATGTTAAATTTTCATCATGACATTATGGAAAATAATGAACTTTATCACAATATGCTAATATTTTGAGAAGGACCTGTATGTTTACATAACATACCGCGCAGGAAATGAGGAGCAAACTTTCACTTTGTGTACAGCTACTTGGATTAAAGTTTAAAATGATAAGAGATGTAACTGCTGTTGTGGTTATTCTTCTGAGTTTCAAAGTTAAAGACACATTCCTGCCACCAGCTGGAGATAGCATAGTAAAGAGTTTGTTGATTGAAATATGTCTGACTTTGAGTTGACTTATTTTTGTTAATAAATTCTTGTATTTTAAGAAATTGTGTGAATTCATTTCATGTGTGTGCAGAGTTTTGCTGTTCAATGTCAGAGCTTGGCTCATCCCTTTCGATTTTGTCCTAATACCATTGCCTTAATGGGCTGGTATTCACAAGACAACCCTTAACAGACCAAAATATTATTTGATAAAATATTAAAGTATTAATATTAAATATTAAATAATATATTCAGAAATGCAAACTACTTCTGTTGACTTTATTTTTGTCATTCTTACCTAAAGGCCAGAGGACACAACTACAAGCCTGTTCTGTCAGCAGATTCTCTAACCGGAGCTATGAGTCTCTGCAGCTCCTCCAGAGTTACCATGGGCCTCTTGACCATTTCTCTGATTGAGGCTCCCATTGTTTGGCTTCTCAGTTTAATAGGACAACCAAATCATTTTTGTTTGCTATTGTGTCTTAGTATTATCATTAAATTATTTTATTTAACCTTTATTTAAACAGATGAGACCTCTTGTACAAGAGCAACTTGGCCACGATGTCAGCAACATTCATCATAATTATTGCAAATACAAAAGACAGCTTAAAATCAATAAATTAAAGTAGTCACTAATTAGCCAATTTAGGACTGGAGACAATTTAGCAGGTAAAAAGTTCAAGTGCCACAGGAACACACTGCATAGTTGCTACTGGTTCTTTATAGCAGAGCATAAATTAGGTGTGACCAAAGCAAGAAGATCTTTAAAAGTCTGTGAAACTTCAGACATATCCAAATTACACACAGGTGGCCTCTATTCACCAGTTAGGTGACTTCTGAAGGTAATTGGTCGCACTGGATTTTATTTAGGGGTACAAACTGGGCTAAATACATATGTTTTGAAAACAATTTTCCTTTCACTTCACAATTAATTACTGCCTTGTGTTGGTCCACCTTATATAATCCCATCAAAATATATTGAAGTTTGCGGTTGTAATGGGATAAGATATGAGTAAGGCAATTCCACCATTAAGACCCTTCTGCCTTAATGCAGATGTATCAACCAGTTAAACCTGGTATCTGTTAACAGTCAACGTAGTGAAAAATACAAAAAAAAAAGTTTATGGTCTTTACAGGTTTACCCACCATGGTGACGTTACATTGCAAGCCATCTGTAAACTTCACTCACCTAAGAAGAAGGTCAAGACATAAGGCACAGGCATGAGTGCCCAAACTGCACCGAGTGTTGGATTGTATGTTGCCTCAGCGATACCCAGAATAAAGCCACCCCCCACCCATGTAGCTGGAGAAAGAGAAGGACAAAATGTCTCATTAAACGTGTGCTTTTGACAGACTTTTCCAACACTAATGTGTCATCACTTGAAAGTTGTGGGTTTTATTTCCCGACTGATGGCCATTTGCTCGTCTTTACCAGTAAGGGTAAAAATTCCAACAAGCAAGTTAATGTTGCGTCCAGCTAGAAGTGTTATCTCCATGCCGTCTCCTGTGCATTTTTTCTCCACCCGCTTGGAGCGCATGGACGCCCAAATGCCTGTTCCCAAAATCACGATGTAGAACACTGCCATGACCACAAGACCCGGGATGTTGATAGCCATCCTGAACTAGGTCTGCATGTATTTCCTGTGTAAAAGACAGAATTGAGGAAAGAGATTTAATTTCTGGCATAAAACATCACAACTATCAACTGTCCTACAAAGAATTTAAATCATTTAAATGTCAGTCAGTCAGTCATTTTCTACTGCTTATTCCATAGTGGGTCGCGGGGGAGCTGGTGCCTATCTCCAGCAGTCTATGGGCGAGAGGCAGGGTACACCCTGGACAGATTGCCAGTCCATCGCAGGGCAACACACAAACAACCAAGCATACACTCATTCATACACCTAAGGTCAATTTAGAGTTACCAATTAACCTAACAGGCATGTCTTTGGGAGGAAGCCGGAGTACCCAGTGAGAACCCACACATGCACGGGGAGAACATGCAAACTCCATGCAGAAAGACCCCAGGCTGGGAATCGAACCCAGGACCTTCTTGCTGCAAGGCAACAGTGCTACCAACTGCGCCACCGTGCAGCCCTCATTTAAATGTATGTACATATAATAATTTATTTTCCAATGACTTTACTGAATTCATTTTTGTTTGTTTTGCCAATATTTTAACAATATACAACATGTTTGATTGTTTAAATAGTTTTTTGGTGACACAAAATCCTTTTTTTTTACTGCATAAACCCTCCTCTGGCATGTGTTCATGCATTTGATTACATTTAAAAAATGTAATCAAACCGATTTAGCACCGATTGCTCTGCAATGACACAATGTTACTGTCAATAATGTGTTTTTAGTGACAGGGTTGAAGCATACAGTTGTCTTTCTCAACCTGTGGAATAGCCCGTCTTAAAATGGTGATTTTTCACCAGCTAAAAAGTGATTTTAGCATCTAGTTTGCAAATGAAGTATTTTATCTGGCCCATAATGTCTTTATTTTATTCCTATTCATTATATTATCGACATCAAAGCACAATGGGTCCTGTGCATGATGTGCAGTAACAGTTATACAGGCTGTACGCGCTTCTCTGGCATATGATCAGTAATGTGCACACATGCTAAAAGGTTTGCGCCCACTGTTGTGATTTTACACACATAATCCAATTGGCACCTGACTTGTAGATCAGCTTTGCGGACGCATGTGGTCTTGTAAATGTAAACCTTATGAAGATCAGGCCCAAACTGTCTTCAAATCTTAAAGGTTCTGGGGGTCCTTTATTTGTGCTCTGATTTGAAGTTCTTTCCATGGATTTTCAGTTTGATACAATTCAGATAATTGATTGGGCCCTTCTGGCAGTTTTACTTTCTTTCTCTGAAAGCCATTAGGAGTTTCCTTGATTGTGTTTTGGGGATTATTGTCTTGCTTGTTGTAAACCCACACCACCACGTTCCCACATGCAAACTTCACTTTTGGATGGTGATTTTGGGTTGATGTTTAAAATCATTTCATGTGACCAGACTATACAGGTCCTTCTCAAAATATTAGCATATTGTGATAAAGTTCATTATTTTCCATAATGTCGTGATGAAAATTTAACATTCATATATTTTAGATTCATTGCACACTAACTGAAATATTTCAGGTCTTTTATTGTCTTAATATGGATGATTTTGGCATACAGCTCATGAAAACCCAAAATTCCTATCTCACAAAATTAGCATATCATTAAAAGGGTCTCTAAACGAGCTATGAACCTAATCATCTGAATCAACGAGTTAACTCTAAACACCTGCAAAAGATTCCTGAGGCCTTTAAAACTCCCAGCCTGGTTCATCACTCAAAACCCCAATCATGGGTAAGACTGCCGACCTGACTGCTGTCCAGAAGGCCACTATTGACACCCTCAAGCAAGAGGGTAAGACACAGAAAGAGATTTCTGAACGAATAGGCTGTTCCCAGAGTGCTGTATCAAGGCACCTCAGTGGGAAGTCTGTGGGAAGAAAAAAGTGTGGCAGAAAACGCTGCACAACGAGAAGAGGTGACCGGACCCTGAGGAAGATTGTGGAGAAGGGCCGATTCCAGACCTTGGAGGACCTGCGGAAGCAGTGGACTGAGTCTGGAGTAGAAACATCCAGAGCCACCGTGCACAGGTATGTGCAGGAAATGGGCTACAGGTGCCGCATTCCCCAGGTCAAGCCACTTTTGAACCAGAAACAGCGGCAGAAGCGCCTGACCTGGGCTACAGAGAAGCAGCACTGGACTGTTGCTCAGTGGTCCAAAGTACTTTTTTCGGATGAAAGCAAATTTTGCATTTCATTTGGAAATCAAAGTGCCAGAGTCTGGAGGAAGACTGGGGAGAAGGAAATGCCAAAATGCCAGAAGTCCAGTGTCAAGTACCCACAGTCAGTGATGGTCTGGGGTGCCGTGTCAGCTGCTGGTGTTGGTCCACTGTGTTTTATCAAGGGCAGGGTCAATGCAGCTAGCTATCAGGAGATTTTGGAGCACTTCATGCTTCCATCTGCTGAAAAGCTTTATGGAGATGAAGATTTCATTTTTCAGCGTGACCTGGCACCTGCTCACAGTGCCAAAACCACTGGTAAATGGTTTACTGACCATGGTATCACTGTACTCAATTGGCCTGCCAACTCTCCTGACCTGAACCCCATAGAGAATCTGTGGGATATTGTGAAGAGAACGTTGAGAGACTCAAGACCCAACACTCTGGATGAGCTAAAGGCCGCTATCGAAGCATCCTGGGCCTCCATAAGACCTCAGCAGTGCCACAGGCTGATTGCCTCCATGCCATGCCGCATTGAAGCAGTCATTTCTGCAAATGGGCTACAAATGTTACATTATTCATGTCAAGCCACTAGTGAACCAGTGACTGGACTGTTTTTCAGTGGTCCAAAGTCCTCTATTCACCCACACACGCTGTCAGCAGACTGGCCTGACCTGAACCCTGTAGAGAATCTACGGGCTGTTGACAAGAGTAAGATGAGAGAAACCAGACTCAACAATGCAGAGGCCCTGAAGGCGGCTATCAAAGCAACCTGGGCTTCCGTTACACCTTAGCAGAACCACAGGCTGATCGCCTCCATGCTATGCAGCACTGATGCAGTGATTCATTCAAAAGGAGGCCTGACCAAGTATTAAGTGTTTAGAAATTAACATACTTTTCAGAAGCCTGACATTTCGGTTTAAAATATCTTTTTATTGACCTTATATAATATTCTCATTTTCTGTAAGCCATAATCATCAAAAAATATACATATATATTTTACTTTATGTGTAATGAACTGATATAATATATGAGTGTTACTTTCTGAAATTAGTGACAAAATGTATTGAACTTTTTCACGATATTTCATATTTCTTTAGAAGCACCTGTATATAAATTTCTGACAGAAACGGTACATGGACCATGCAGAGAGGGTCAATTACTTCATCATAAATATAAGTAAAGATTTTCATATTGACTCAAGATCTTGGTGGCAACAATAAAAAAATTATGATTTCATTAGATGTTAAGTCTAATGACAATGCTTGGCTAAAAAACAGTAATGCTTAGCGTTACCAAAGTATTTTGGTTTAAAATAAACAGTTGTCTCAAAAGTAAAGCTAGACTAAAATTATTATGCAACTATTAGCAGCTACTGAACCTGAGTTCAACAGTTATTTACTGAGTTCACCTGAGATGCATGGAAGAACAGATAAATCTCTGGCAGAATATGATCAAAAACGATCATTCTTTGAAAATTACAACAGTCAAAGAATAAAAAAAAACTACCTCTTTAAAACAATACCAGCATTTAAATGGAGTAAAAGACAAAACTGGATGTACATACAGAACACCAGAAGCCTAATTTTAGCTTCTACAAAACACACACATTAAAACCACTAACAGAGGAGTGATAGGGAGCTAGAAAGCTGTGGTCAAGCATCCATGAGGATTTTTGGCTCCACTCCACCTCAGAGCTATTTCTAGGATAGGCAAGCACTCTGACTTGGCATATCCCAGCAGACCAAGTTCTAGGAGGCTCGGCACACTAACAGACTGTGCCGGCACTAACCATGGACACCAATCACAAAAAGCAAAAGTGAAAAAAACATATGTAGCAATTTGGGAAAGCAGATTAATCAAGAAGTACAAGGGTGAGCATTTTTAGCGAATACATACCTACAGGGAACAGTTTTCTTAGTTCTTAGCCACGATGTGAAGAGTGGACAGAGTATTTTTTTCTTTAAAAGGTGATCATTTCAGTCCAGGAAAAGAAGAGTTCATTCAGCACTCAACCTCTGTGTTCAGGAGACTCTCAGGAGATTGAGGGAAAGACCCCAGCGCCACCATAAGAAATAAATTTGACTTAATGGTCTAACACGAGTGTGCTTCTTAAAATAGACTGCTCTATAGGCTGGAGAATTTGAGTGAGAGTTGATGTTCAAAGCTAATGAGGCAGCTTCAATTAGGGAGAATGGAAAGCACTGCAGTCAACACTCAGATTTCCCCTGGTTTTAAAGCTCACATGGAGGGAGGGGACAGAGGTATATAAAACAAATGGAAGGTGACACTGCGGCCACCTGATTGGGACGTTGGTGCTGTGGTCTGCAGCCATTAAGCTGCCTCCGAACTGGAGAGACAGCCCCTTCTTTTCTGATAATGTACTGTTCAGTTCAGCTGCTCCTCCTCAGCTCACTTAACCCTCTCTCTTTCCTGCTGTGGTACAGCTTCCTCATTAAATAACACATTTACTTCCACTTGCTTTGTTAAACTTTGCATTCAGTAAACCTTCTGCTTTTATTCCACATAGTCCAGACATGCATCTATGATGACTGACTTCACACCAATTTATCACCTACTTACTATGTGTCATAGCTACTATTAAGCATAAGCATCACTTCTCGCACTCAGACTGAACGTAGCAAAGCATCTCCTTCTCCATGCTGCTATTATGCTACAGTTTTACTTCCTATCCTTTCCTGCTTTTGTCCTTTGGTTCAGCATTTATAATAAATCACATGGTAATATCCAAGCAGAAGCAATGGAGCCAAAGACACTAAAGTGAATTGCCAGGCATGGGATTTGATTACATCTAAACACATTTTAACAAGTTCAGAACATTATTTGTCTATAATATCTGTCAATATTTGCGAGTATTGAGTTTTTGTTTGGGGGCCTTTCCTCTGTTCATGATTGTTTATGTTTTCCAGGTGGTGCTTTAGCTGCAGCAGGTTCCTGTCTGTCATGTCGTGAGTCCAGGCATGTAGCTGAATTAGATCGGAGAATCTGTGGCGTATACAGGTCCTTCTCAAAATATTAGCATATTGTGATAAAGTTAATTATTTTCCATAATGTCATGATGAAAATTTAACATTCATATATTTTAGATTCATTGCACACTAACTGAAATATTTCAAGTCTTTTATTGTCTTAATACGGATGATTTTGGCATACAGCTCATGAAAACCCAAAATTCCTATCTCACAAAATTAGCATATTAAAAGGGTCTCTAAACGAGCTATGAACCTAATCATCTGAATCAACGAGTTAACTCTAAACACCTGCAAAAGATTCCTAAGGCCTTTAAAACTCCCAGCCTGGTTCATCACTCAAAACCCCAATCATGGGTAAGACTGCCGACCTGACTGCTGTCCAGAAGGCCACTATTGACACCCTCAAGCAAGAGAGTAAGACACAGAAAGAAATTTCTGAACAAATAGGCTGTTCCCAGAGTGCTGTATCAAGGCACCTCAGTGGGAAGTCTGTGGGAAGGAAAAAGTGTGGCAGAAAACGCTGCACAACGAGAAGAGGTGACCGGACCCTGAGGAAGATTGTGGAGAAGGGCCGATTCCAGACCTTGGGGGACCTGCGGAAGCAGTGGACTGAGTCTGGAGTAGAAACATCCAGAGCCACCGTGCACAGGCGTGTGCAGGAAATGGGCTAAAGGTGCCGCATTCCCCAGGTCAAGCCACTTTTGAACAAGAAACAGCAGCAGAAGCGCCTGACCTGGGCTACAGAGAAGCAGCACTGGACTGTTGCTCAGTGGTCCAAAGTACTTTTTTTGGAATGAAAGCAAATTCTGCATGTCATTTGGAAATCAAGGTGCCAGAGTCTGGAGGAAGACTGGGGAGAAGGAAATGCCAAAATGCCAGAAGTCCAGTGTCAAGTACCCACAGTCAGTGATGGTCTGGGGTGCCATGTCAGCTGCTGGTGTTGGTCCACTGTGTTTTATCAAGGGCAGGGTCAATGCAGCTAGCTATCAGGAGATTTTGGAGCACTTCATGCTTCCATCTGCTGAAAAGCTTTATGGAGATGAAGATTTCATTTTTCAGCACGACCTGGCACCTGCTCACAGTGCCAAAACCACTGGTAAATGGTTTACTGGCCATGGTATCACTGTGCTCAATTGGCCTGCCAACTCTCCTGACCTGAACCCCATAGAGAATCTGTGGGATATTGTGAAGAGAACGTTGAGAGACTCAAGACCCAACACTCTGGGTGAGCTAAAGGCCGCTATCGAAGCATCCTGGGCCTCCATAAGACCTCAGCAGTGCCACAGGCTGATTGCCTCCATGCCACGCCGCATTGAAGCAGTCATTTCTGCAAAAGGATTCCCGACCAAGTATTGAGTGCATAACTGTACATGATTATTTGAAGGTTGACGTTTTTTGTATTAAAAACACTTTTCTTTTATTGGTCGGATGAAATATGCTAATTTTGTGAGATAGGAATTTTGGGTTTTCATGAGCTGTATGCCAAAATCATCCGTATTAAGACAATAAAAGACCTGAAATATTTCAGTTAGTGTGCAATGAATCTAAAATATATGAATGTTAAATTTTCATCATGACATTATGGAAAATAATGAACTTTATCACAATATGCTAATATTTTGAGAAGGACCTGTATGTTTACATAACATACCGCGCAGGAAATGAGGAGCAAACTTTCACTTTGTGTACAGCTACTTGGATTAAAGTTTAAAATGATAAGAGATGTAACTGCTGTTGTGGTTATTCTTCTGAGTTTCAAAGTTAAAGACACATTCCTGCCACCAGCTGGAGATAGCATAGTAAAGAGTTTGTTGATTGAAATATGTCTGACTTTGAGTTGACTTATTTTTGTTAATAAATTCTTGTATTTTAAGAAATTGTGTGAATTCATTTCATGTGTGTGCAGAGTTTTGCTGTTCAATGTCAGAGCTTGGCTCATCCCTTTCGATTTTGTCCTAATACCATTGCCTTAATGGGCTGGTATTCACAAGACAACCCTTAACAGACCAAAATATTATTTGATAAAATATTAAAGTATTAATATTAAATATTAAATAATATATTCAGAAATGCAAACTACTTCTGTTGACTTTATTTTTGTCATTCTTACCTAAAGGCCAGAGGACACAACTACAAGCCTGTTCTGTCAGCAGATTCTCTAACCGGAGCTATGAGTCTCTGCAGCTCCTCCAGAGTTACCATGGGCCTCTTGACCATTTCTCTGATTGAGGCTCCCATTGTTTGGCTTCTCAGTTTAATAGGACAACCAAATCATTTTTGTTTGCTATTGTGTCTTAGTATTATCATTAAATTATTTTATTTAACCTTTATTTAAACAGATGAGACCTCTTGTACAAGAGCAACTTGGCCACGATGTCAGCAACATTCATCATAATTATTGCAAATACAAAAGACAGCTTAAAATCAATAAATTAAAGTAGTCACTAATTAGCCAATTTAGGACTGGAGACAATTTAGCAGGTAAAAAGTTCAAGTGCCACAGGAACACACTGCATAGTTGCTACTGGTTCTTTATAGCAGAGCATAAATTAGGTGTGACCAAAGCAAGAAGATCTTTAAAAGTCTGTGAAACTTCAGACATATCCAAATTACACACAGGTGGCCTCTATTCACCAGTTAGGTGACTTCTGAAGGTAATTGGTCGCACTGGATTTTATTTAGGGGTACAAACTGGGCTAAATACATATGTTTTGAAAACAATTTTCCTTTCACTTCACAATTAATTACTGCCTTGTGTTGGTCCACCTTATATAATCCCATCAAAATATATTGAAGTTTGCGGTTGTAAGGGGATAAGATATGAGTAAGGCAATTCCACCATTAAGACCCTTCTGCCTTAATGCAGATGTATCAACCAGTTAAACCTGGTATCTGTTAACAGTCAACGTAGTGAAAAATACAAAAAAAAAAGTTTATGGTCTTTACAGGTTTACCCACCATGGTGACGTTACATTGCAAGCCATCTGTAAACTTCACTCACCTAAGAAGAAGGTCAAGACATAAGGCACAGGCATGAGTGCCCAAACTGCACCGAGTGTTGGATTGTATGTTGCCTCAGCGATACCCAGAATAAAGCCACCCCCCACCCATGTAGCTGGAGAAAGAGAAGGACAAAATGTCTCATTAAACGTGTGCTTTTGACAGACTTTTCCAACACTAATGTGTCATCACTTGAAAGTTGTGGGTTTTATTTCCCGACTGATGGCCATTTGCTCGTCTTTACCAGTAAGGGTAAAAATTCCAACAAGCAAGTTAATGTTGCGTCCAGCTAGAAGTGTTATCTCCATGCCGTCTCCTGTGCATTTTTTCTCCACCCGCTTGGAGCGCATGGACGCCCAAATGCCTGTTCCCAAAATCACGATGTAGAACACTGCCATGACCACAAGACCCGGGATGTTGATAGCCATCCTGAACTAGGTCTGCATGTATTTCCTGTGTAAAAGACAGAATTGAGGAAAGAGATTTAATTTCTGGCATAAAACATCACAACTATCAACTGTCCTACAAAGAATTTAAATCATTTAAATGTCAGTCAGTCAGTCATTTTCTACCGCTTATTCCATAGTGGGTCACGGGGGAGCTGGTGCCTATCTCCAGCAGTCTATGGGCGAGAGGCAGGGTACACCCTGGACAGATTGCCAGTCCATCGCAGGGCAACACACAAACAACCAAGCATACACTCATTCATACACCTAAGGTCAATTTAGAGTTACCAATTAACCTAACAGGCATGTCTTTGGGAGGAAGCCGGAGTACCCAGTGAGAACCCACGCATGCACGGGGAGAACATGCAAACTCCATGCAGAAAGACCCCAGGCTGGGAATCGAACCCAGGACCTTCTTGCTGCAAGGCAACAGTGCTACCAACTGCGCCACCGTGCAGCCCTCATTTAAATGTATGTACATATAATAATTTATTTTCCAATGACTTTACTGAATTCATTTTTGTTTGTTTTGCCAATATTTTAACAATATACAACATGTTTGATTGTTTAAATAGTTTTTTGGTGACACAAAATCCTTTTTTTTTACTGCATAAACCCTCCTCTGGCATGTGTTCATGCATTTGATTACATTTAAAAAATGTAATCAAACCGATTTAGCACCGATTGCTCTGCAATGACACAATGTTACTGTCAATAATGTGTTTTTAGTGACAGGGTTGAAGCATACAGTTGTCTTTCTCACCCTGTGGAATAGCCCGTCTTAAAATGGTGATTTTTCACCAGCTAAAAAGTGATTTTAGCATCTAGTTTGCAAATGAAGTATTTTATCTGGCCCATAATGTCTTTATTTTATTCCTATTCATTATATTATCGACATCAAAGCACAATGGGTCCTGTGCATGATGTGCAGTAACAGTTATACAGGCTGTACGCGCTTCTCTGGCATATGATCAGTAATGTGCACACATGCTAAAAGGTTTGCGCCCACTGTTGTGATTTTACACACATAATCCAATTGGCACCTGACTTGTAGATCAGCTTTGCGGACGCATGTGGTCTTGTAAATGTAAACCTTATGAAGATCAGGCCCAAACTGTCTTCAAATCTTAAAGGTTCTGGGGGTCCTTTATTTGTGCTCTGATTTGAAGTTCTTTCCGTGGATTTTCAGTTTGATACAATTCAGATAATTGATTGGGCCCTTCTGGCAGTTTTACTTTCTTTCTCTGAAAGCCATTAGGAGTTTCCTTGATTGTGTTTTGGGGATTATTGTCTTGCTTGTTGTAAACCCACACCACCACGTTCCCACATGCAAACTTCACTTTTGGATGGTGATTTTGGGTTGATGTTTAAAATTATTTCATGTGACCAGACTATACAGGTCCTTCTCAAAATATTAGCATATTGTGATAAAGTTCATTATTTTCCATAATGTCGTGATGAAAATTTAACATTCATATATTTTAGATTCATTGCACACTAACTGAAATATTTCAGGTCTTTTATTGTCTTAATACGGATGATTTTGGCATACAGCTCATGAAAACCCAAAATTCCTATCTCACAAAATTAGCATATCATTAAAAGGGTCTCTAAACGAGCTATGAACCTAATCATCTGAATCAACGAGTTAACTCTAAACACCTGCAAAAGATTCCTGAGGCCTTTAAAACTCCCAGCCTGGATCATCACTCAAAACCCCAATCATGGGTAAGACTGCCGACCTGACTGCTGTCCAGAAGGCCACTATTGACACCCTCAAGCAAGAGGGTAAGACACAGAAAGAGATTTCTGAACGAATAGGCTGTTCCCAGAGTGCTGTATCAAGGCACCTCAGTGGGAAGTCTGTGGGAAGGAAAAAGTGTGGCAGAAAACGCTGCACAACGAGAAGAGGTGACCGGACCCTGAGGAAGATTGTGGAGAAGGGCCGATTCCAGACCTTGGAGGACCTGCGGAAGCAGTGGACTGAGTCTGGAGTAGAAACATCCAGAGCCACCGTGCACAGGTATGTGCAGGAAATGGGCTACAGGTGCCGCATTCCCCAGGTCAAGCCACTTTTGAACAAGAAACAGCAGCAGAAGCGCCTGACCTGGGCTACAGAGAAGCAGCACTGGACTGTTGCTCAGTGGTCCAAAGTACTTTTTTTGGAATGAAAGCAAATTCTGCATGTCATTTGGAAATCAAGGTGCCAGAGTCTGGAGGAAGACTGGGGAGAAGGAAATGCCAAAATGCCAGAAGTCCAGTGTCAAGTACCCACAGTCAGTGATGGTCTGGGGTGCCGTGTCAGCTGCTGGTGTTGGTCCACTGTGTTTTATCAAGGGCAGGGTCAATGCAGCTAGCTATCAGGAGATTTTGGAGCACTTCATGCTTCCATCTGCTGAAAAGCTTTATGGAGATGAAGATTTCATTTTTCAGCACGACCTGGCACCTGCTCACAGTGCCAAAACCACTGGTAAATGGTTTACTGACCATGGTATCACTGTGCTCAATTGGCCTGCCAACTCTCCTGACCTGAACCCCATAGAGAATCTGTGGGATATTGTGAAGAGAACGTTGAGAGACTCAAGACCCAACACTCTGGATGAGCTAAAGGCCGCTATCGAAGCATCCTGGGCCTCCATAAGACCTCAGCAGTGCCACAGGCTGATTGCCTCCATGCCACGCCGCATTGAAGCAGTCATTTCTGCAAAAGGATTCCCGACCAAGTATTGAGTGCATAACTGTATATGATTATTTGAAGGTTGACGTTTTTTGTATTAAAAACACTTTTCTTTTATTGGTCGGATGAAATATGCTAATTTTGTGAGATAGGAATTTTGGGTTTTCATGAGCTGTATGCCAAAATCATCCGTATTAAGACAATAAAAGACCTGAAATATTTCAGTTAGTGTGCAATGAATCTAAAATATATGAATGTTAAATTTTCATCATGACATTATGGAAAATAATGAACTTTATCACAATATGCTAATATTTTGAGAAGGACCTGTATGTTTACATAACATACCGCGCAGGAAATGAGGAGCAAACTTTCACTTTGTGTACAGCTACTTGGATTAAAGTTTAAAATGATAAGAGATGTAACTGCTGTTGTGGTTATTCTTCTGAGTTTCAAAGTTAAAGACACATTCCTGCCACCAGCTGGAGATTTCTTATGCATAGCTACCAAATTCATCTTTGATCAAAACACACCAAATACCCATGCGCTGAGAAAGAATAAAACTCTAAAAACACCACTCTGTTAACAGGCCTTGGGTAAGTCTGTAACTCAGTTTTTAAATGGTAAATGTTCCATGTCTTCTCAGGTTCTAAGGGGAGCTCCACTGCAACCATGTCAGAAAAGCACAAACACATGGGTTGGTCGAAATGTAAGATTGTCTAAAACTGCCTACGAAGATATTTTTCTGTCACTGCAGAAGTAAATACAGATAAGAATCTGGTGTTATTACATGCTGCACACTTTGTGAACAGCAATGTGTACAGAAGTCAGGAATGAAGTCTCCCCTCCATCTGGCAGTGGCTGTGGACCTTTACAGATCCAGCCTGCTCAAGTGTTGCAAAGAGGTTTGCTGAGAAAAACAAGCTCGGTCCAGCTTAGTCTGTTCACGTAGCTATTTGTATATCTTAGCTCTTCCTGAACAACACAACACAACTTCTTGGGTGTGCTATTTTAAAAAGCTTCAAACATGAGACTAATGTACGTGATGTAGCGTTTGGTCAGTCCTTATTTCTGAATGGGGTTTGTTTAAAGAGTCTGATTAAAACACAACAAGAACAACAAGAAAAAACTGAGAACATTTCATAGTAAACAGTGAATGTAGAAGAGCCTGGTGGAGCCGATCACCTCTGGATGCTGAGCTATAACAACCTAAATAACACTTTCAGATAAAGCTTCACTTCTAAAAAATTTCTAACGCAGTTTAAGAAGCAATCAAATTGTTTACCACAAACTAAGCACTTATTACTCCAACACACAAGACAAGCGATGATCACCTGAAGTACAGTGCAGACTGAGCGAGACCGCTGTGTGTTAAAACAAGCTCAGCAATGATGACTAGTCTGGAGAAATCTTTGTGCCACAGCCATTTCCCAGTTCTGTTATGCTGAACACAAATTATGTGCTCACTGAAAGTAGTGTTTGACATGGTGGTTGATAGAAATGTGACTGTGTAAATAACAGCTTTAAGGCTAGAATTGTAAGAACTTTATGCTGTGATTATTCCTGTTTATCACTGTTTAAGTTTAGAAAATTGTTGAGAAAAAACAAATGTTTAATATCCAATGAATCTGTCTTAAGCCCAACCAGTTTGTTGTATCACAGTCTTGTGAAGAGGGGGTTGTCCATTATGCTCTTCATTTGATTAAACATCTTTCTTTGTACTGTTAGCCTTTTGCGTCAGCTTATTTTGGTTTTTCTTTAATTTACTGGCTCTCATTCTGCTACCCCAACTGATGATGGCAGAAGAGATTATATTTTCTACAAGAGATTTATAGAAGATTGGCAGCATCTTGCTGAAGGACCTACGCGTCCTCAAGAAATAGTACCATTTCCCTGTGGTTTCTCCTGTCATGTCCATTGGTGAACACCAGGAAATTTACAGGTGTCTCTTAGAAGCGTTTCACTTAGTGATTTGAACTTTTGAAATAATTGAATTCACTAAGTGAAGCACATGATATACATTAAATAAACACAGACTGACATTTTCAAGCCTTTCTTTCTGTTGGTTATGATGGTTTTCTACTTGCAGCCAATGAAAACATGACATTTAAAATTACAATGTTACATCACACTGAAAAAAACACATTTAGAATAAAGAAATGTTGGCTTAATGAAACATATATTTAACATCTGCTTAAAGGTTGTTTGTGCTCAAAAGACACTTTTAATCGGAACACATATTCTAATGTACTGAGATGTAGCTGTATACTCCTCCATCTCCTTCACTTCTTCTCTCATGATGGAACCAGTGTTTGATGTAGTCCTGTTTCTTCTAAAATCTGCAATCATCTCTTTCATTTTGTTCAGATTCAAGATGAGATGAGCTCCACTCCAAACTTGGGAGTTTTTACTATCAATGTTATCACAAATGGTTTTAATTCATCATAATGGTGGTCATTTATTTCAAAAATGATATTACTAACTGTAAGAAATCTTATCATGATAATCATGAAAACTGGCTATCATTTTATTTCTAATTTGGAGGCGTGTCTCTATACTTTGCTGCCCAACACAGAGGATACTATAAAACATTAAAAAAAAATCTTGATTTAAAGAAATGGCAATATTAAAATACAATTCATGAGTTTAGGGACATTTATGGAAACCATTTTTACTAAATATGAGTTGTTTGTAAGTTTAACCTTCCTGCTTCTTCATTGTGAGTACCCTCTGACATTAACTATTCATTTTTCCAAGATTGCAGACATTTCCAGATACAGAAAAACCTGGGTTGTCTTGTTTAGTTGTTTATCATCGTCGTACAACTAAATTTAAAATTCAGTGTTTGGGTTAGTTTAGCTAAATATCTAAGAGACACAATGGGTGAGTTGAATATACAGGCCTCCACTGCTGAAAGATCAGTAAGACCAGACTGTAGACTGTTTGTCTTTGTTCAGGACAGTTCATGGAAGAACTGATAGTCAGTCATTTTACACATACAAACAACCTTAAGGAAATATAAGGTTGTTTAACCATCATTTCTGAAGAATACTTCAGAAATGATGGTTAAACTGTCATTTCTGAATGATATATATCCCAGTGTCACAAAACAATTCAATGATTTTGATAACATTAAGCAAGGGGCAGGATTATTGATGCTGATAAATACATTGTGATGGATTTGAATAGAAGCTGAGGCATTGTAATTAGTTATTTGATTCTGCTGACTAGGTGTGAATCAGCCAAGGTCAGAGAAATGTTGATGGTGGATGTGTACCAGGCACAAAAAGCCATTGTTTCACTGCAACATCAAGACGAAACGACCATGGCTGTTTATGCATACACATTGCCAATAATCTTAAGGTTTTGAGAAATTGTTACTTGTATTTTTAGCTGTGAAAATAATGGTTGGCTATACCTGTTGTTTTGAGCGAATATGGAATTTTTCACTGATATGTAAAGGACACATAATCCTTTAACTTTTTCACATATAATCACATTACAACCAAAAACCTCTGTGTGTTTTATTGGGATTTTATGTGATAGACAAGACGTCACTACCACAGTCAGGATCCTGTACAAAATAAAACAAAATAAAACTTCTGATTAGGAGGTGAAGTCACAGAAACATGCAGTTTCCCACTTTTGATAACGTCTTGTGTGGTTTGCATTTGAAAGTAAATGATTATTTCTCAAGCAAGCAAGCACAGGCACCATGACAACACTAATCACCTCTTTGCATGAGAAATTTCATGTAAACAAACCTGAAGCAAGCTCAAACAGTTTCATCCAACAATGTTTGTGCCTCACATGAATAACTAAATGCAGGACAGATTTTAACAGAATGGTCGACTGTTCAGGAGCATGATCCCAAAATGTGGACTGTGACTGTGTGATCCATAGCTTTGTTTTGTCAACATTTATGTTTATTGATTTAGATTGTATTTAATGAATGCTTAAAAGACCTTCTCTAAGCCTAAACTGAATTGAATCATTCATGCGCATAAATACCTTGCCTCATTGTCTCTGTGAATTGAGTGAAGATACACAGAGCCATTCAATAAATTTGAATAATACGGATAAGTTCGTTTTATTTCAATAACTCAATTCACACATTATATAGATCAATTACACACCGACTGATGTTTTCAAGCCTTTATTTCTGTTAAATATGATTTTCCACTTATACTCAAATAATGTTTTTCAAAACGCGGTGAATATCTTTCCAAAATAAACTCCCAATCTTTGTTTTTTTCATGGGAAATAAAATCACAGTGTCTTGTAAAGGGATTTCCTGCTCATTGAAATTTCTTCAGATTTTTTCACCTTCAACCACAAACGTCTTATTGAGACTTCATGTAAAAGACCAACACAAACTAGCATTGTGAAGTTGAATCAAAAATTATCTTGGTTTTAAATGAACTTACAAATGCAAATCTAAATATCATTAACACTAACTCAGGGGAGATATATTCATCATGTACTCAAGTATAGTGTTGACTTGTATTGAGCTCCTCTGAGTCAATAATTTGTAGAATCACCTTTTGCTGCATTTGCAGCTGCACGGCGTATGTTTGTACTAGCTTTGCACATCTACAGACTGAAATATTTGCCTTTCTTCATTGTAAAATAGCTCCAGCTCAGTCAGACTGAATTGAGGGCATCTTTGAACATGACTTTTTACTTCTTGATATAGATTCTCAATTGGATTTACATCTAGCCTTTGACTATGCCAATTTTACCATAGGACTATGCTTTGGACTAAACCATTTAACATCTCTCATTGCAGGTTGTTGTCCCGTTGGAAGGTGTTCCCCACCCGTTTTATGTCTTTTGCAGACAGCCTTTCTTCCAGTATTGCCTTGTATTTAGCTGCATCTATCTTCCCATCAATTCTGACCTGCTTCCCTGCTGATGAAAAACAATCCTGCAGCATTATACTGCCACCACAATGTTTCACTGTGGAGATGGTGTGTTCAGGGCCTTGAGCACTATTTGTTCCCGCCACACGTAGTGTTTTTCTTCTATGCCAAATGTGTAAATGTGGCCTCCTCTGAGCAGAACATTTTCTTCAGATGATAGATTGAACAGAGCTCTGTGAGATATTATAAGAGAGATTTTGTTTCATAACCTTAAGTCTGCTTTAAACCTCCACAACATTCTTCCTTATCTGTCTGCTGTGCTCCTTGGTCTTCATGACGCTGTTTGTTCACTAATGTTCTCAACAAACCTCTGAGGCCTTCAAAGCCCTGCTGTTCAGCAAGCTCCTGCAGAGTCTGTTTTTCCATGATGTCTCCTGCACTGTGCGGGCACACATGCAGTGCTTTTGTCCCTAAATGACTGACTTTTACTTTATGAGACCAAAATAGGTTGTGGACAGATATATGAATCGTATAGACTGAGGTGAAGCTGCTAATGTCAGCATGGGGGTTTGAAAAGAAGACCTGCATGCAACAATTAGTGAGAAAAAGGAAATCCTTGGATTTCATGAGAGCCACAAACCGGTAGGCTGTGGCATGTTTAAACACAAATGTTGGGAGACGTTTCTCAACAGGAGGTTCCTTTTCTTCTGTATAAACATAGTTAAATGCAAAAGCACATATGAATACAGTAAGGCAAAACTTATTGTAGGATGTTAAACATGGATCCACTACACGGTACCTTGTAAAACTACTCACATTGCTTGAAAGTTTTCACATTTTGTCATGTCACAACCACAAAATTACCTTATTATATTACCTTAATAAATAAAGGCAGCTAATTAAACACCATTGAGAATTAGTCATCCAGAAGGTTGGTTTTATTCAGCAAATCCTTCTTTAAAATGTTATTTTATTAAAATAATATTTTATTTGATCTTGCATTGTGAATGGTTGTTGAAAGGTATACCAATTATTGCCTAATTTAGTTCCCAGACTAAATTTCCAGATTCTTCAAGATAATTCTTGATTCTCAGACATAAATAACATTGAATGGTAATATTGCATCACTCTTTCGGTCATGGTTTTTAACCATCTTTGATTCACTAGTTTAAATTGTACATAGCCCATTAGTCTTCCTTATTCTTTCATTCTGCTTAGTAATTTAGGATTGTTTTTGCATAGTAAAGACTTTGTTGATTGAAATATGTTTGACTTTGAGTTGACTTATTTTTGTTAATAAATTCTTGTATTTTAAGAAATTGTGTGAATTCATTCCATGTGTGTGCAGAGTTTTGCTGTTCAATAATGTCAGAGCTTGGCTCATCCCTTTCAATTTTATCCTAATACCTCCGCATTATTGGGCTGGTATTCACAGGACAACCCTTAACAGACCAAAACATTATTTACTAAAATATTAAAGTATTAATTTTGAATATTGCATAATATATTCATAATCACAATACGAGAGAACGTTGAAAACATGACTGTGTGGTAGTTACCAGGTGGTCCCCTTTCTAGTGATGGGTGTGTTCCAACTACAGCGGGATCACACTCTTCAGCCTCCATGGGAAGGTTTATGCCAGGGTGCTGAAGAGGAGATGCCGGCCGATGGTCAAACCTCAGCTTCAAGAGGAGCAGTGTGGTTTTCATTCCCACCATGGAACACTGGACCAGCTCTACACCCTTCACAGGGTGCTTGAAGGTTCATGGGAGTTTGCACAACCGGTCCACATGTGTTTTGTGGATCTGGAGAAGGCCTTCGTGGTGCCCTGTCGGGGCCCCTCCAGGAGTACAAGTGTGGTAGAGACACCGATTCTAAAATTTATGATGTCCTCCTGTACAATCTTCTAGTTTAAAAATAGTGTGATCCATTATTTAACTTATCAGCCTTTTTAGACCCCTAGAACCAACCTGTGTCATTAGCATATGTTGACAGCTCCTACTGAGAAAGGTCCACTCTGTTATGGGGTGTGAGGTTTTTTTCAGGACCAATGTGCAGACAAGAACGGGGAAGCGACATTGTAAGTAGAATACTTCTTTTAATAATATAAACAGATAAAGTCACAAAAAACAGCAGGGCATGGAACACAGGTATAGATTAGGAGGAACGAGTGGTAAGCAATGAAAACCAGAGTATAAATACAGAGGCAGGGTGGAGAATGGACCAATGAACAATGGGAACTAATCAGGAGAAATATGGAGCAGCTTGTGAGTGGGAGTATGCAGGCCAATTGAAGGAGTGAGGCTTATTAAGACAGAAGAGCAGGGACTTGGAGAAGTATTGGAGGGAATCTAACAGATCTCTGACTGTACAAGAATACAAGAAATAAGTAAACAATGGGATGAATTAAATCATAATAAAACTTTTTCAATAATCTAAAACATTTAAGCAGGATATCTGCAAGGAGCACATGTTTTTTAACAGCAATTCATCCACAAACTGTTTTGGGTTTAGAGAACAAAATGTTAGAAAATGTAAATTATATTGTTATTTTTATGAAGTAAACAGCAAGATAAATTAAAGAGTAGATAAAACACTGGGCCTTACTATATTCATTGTCAGTTTCAGTTAACAATAATTGTGCCCCCAGTGAAAAGTATCGAAGTAATTTCACATAGAGAAAGTTTTAGGTTCCAGTCTGTGACAGTGGCTGTAAAGTCACTCCATGTCTGTTCTCATCACACCCAGCATCAGTGCATGCTTCATCTTTCAGATTTTCTGCAACATCATCCACTGTTGGTGCAGTGACCGTATGTCTTACTTTGAAAATGTCCCATCTCTCAGGCAGCAAGCTGTGGTTAAGCATAAACCCAGACAACCAAGAAAAAAACAATATGGTTAACAAGGTGCACAACATGGACACTGACCTTTCTGGACATAGATATCTCTCAGAGCACAATCTGAAAATTGAAGAACAATGGGAATGCCCAAAGTGTTTTCACCCAACAGAATTCTCAGAGTCATCCCCACAACATAACCCACCATGGCACCATAACCATTGGTCACTTTGAAAAAAAGGACAGAAAACCAAATGGGGGAACATGAGGGTGTAGGAAACGTCTGCTCCAAGAATCCAGAGGACGAGGGTGCTGTTGTTGTAGAACGTTATGGATGTTCTAACAAGACCCACAACTACCACTGATACCCGAATCACCCACTGCATTTCATTATCTGATGCCTAAGTCAAAGAAGATGCTTGGTTATTTATTTTAACACGCATCCTGTCCACATTGGATTTATCTGGTTCTTAAATTTGGTTTGGGTCCAAAGGTGATGGGGTCAAACCTTTAAAGTCTTTACCTGTGTGTGCAGGATGTTTTTGTAGATGCTTGAGGAGAAAACAGAAGTAACAAACCTGAGTCTGTGGAAGACAGACGGCAGCAACGGCTCCAATTTCAATGATTGATATGAAGAATGGAGTGAGACACTGCAGAGTGAGGGGCAGGATGAAACTGTGCTCCCTTTGGATTCAAGAAGCTGGAGAGCCATACTGTCAGGTTCCAGTCTGGACAGGAGAAATCCAAAACATAAACATACTTTAAAATTATGTTTTACTTCACTCATCCGGAAATCCTACGTCCCAGGTCCAAGTTCTGAATCTTAAAATTCTCCAGTTACTGGGGTTCAGCGGGATGGACTGATGTTGTGATAAATCCAGGATGTTCAGTATATGACAGATATGTACAGTCCCACTTAGAATCAGAACCCAAATCAGAATACTTTATTGGTCCCTGAGAGACACTTTTGTACTACAGTTGTACCTATTCCAGAAACATTTATGAGCCCCTTTTCCATTGCCTGTAGAAAGCCCCAGGCTTAGGAAAGCCTAGGTTGTGTTTTGATAAAAATTTACCTGGGTAATTTCACTTTCCTGGGGCTTTACTTTCAAGGGTAAATGGTCCTACTGGAGTAGGTCTTTTCAGCTTTCCCCAGGATTTGTTAAAGGGACAGGTTATGTGCAGTTAGGCTTGGCACCAGCAGCTTCAGTAATGGCAGAGGTTACTACACAAATTAATAGTTTTTATACCATTAATTTGTCACAAAAAAGTCGTTTTAAGATGTTTTTAAGTGATAGAGTGCACCTCAAAACGTCATCGGTGCAGTCAGTTAATCAAGAATGAGCCTACGTTTAAATGTTTTTTTCTGAGTTTTCGGAGCAGCGGAGCTCCACTTACAGGATGGTCTGGCTGCTACACTAAGCTAAGCTTACATTGGCGGTTTGGACTTGGACTTCCCCACTAACTGCTGCCTGATCTCGGCTGGCACTTTGGAATTTCCCGCTACCTGTCACCTGATTGTGACAACTGAAAGTTAATATAAAGCATTTAGTAGGTATGTAGTGAATAACTGCAAGTACCAGAAAATAAAAATGTGAAACTTGTGACATTTTAAGTTATTGTTGGCATTATTATATACTTTTTCACCACAGTTCTGTAAGACAAATGTTTTAATGCTGTGCTGATGTTCAGAGCACTTTTTTTTTCCATGTACATATAAAACACACATTTCCCTAAGATTGTCTTTTAATGTAAACCTGACTTGCTGGAGGAGAGACCACCGTTTCAGGTTTGTCTAAACATCTTCAACTTTATTTAAATATTTGCTTATGATTAGACAATCAAGCCATCAAGTCCCTGTAATTCTGGACTGATTATCAGTTTTTTAGTCTAATAGCTAAATATAATTTTACTGGAAATATGTTCTGTAGTTGTCTGATGAGTTTACCTGATGATAATAAAAGAAAAAAGAGTGTGTTAATTAGTAGTTATTGTAAATGAATCATGCAGTTGTAAAGCAACATCTCTGGCTAGATGCAGGTTGGTAAAAATTTTTATGTAAAATAATGATGTAAACTTTTCCTGCTTATGAATCCAGTACAACTTAAGAAATAATTAAAGGGATTAATCAACTGTAAAACACTAAAGCTGTATCATCATCTATTGTCTATCAGTTGACACAAAACAATGATTCTTAGCAGAGTAAAGGAGTAATGCCATCTGCTGGAATGAATGTGTATTGCAGTTTCCTCACAACTTCAAAGCTTTCGGTGGGCTTTTATAGCCCCTTTCACACCGAAACCCCAGGATTTGATTTACCCGGGTAATAGAAATCCCAGGGAACTTGTACTTTCTTTTTCCATTGCCTAGAGAGGCCCCGGACTATTTATTTAAATCAGCCTAATGACATATGGGGATGTTGTGAAGATACTTTTTGAGATCAAAATATGGCAGAAGGTTAACACTGCACATCACCCTGAACACCATCCCCATAGTGAAACATGGTGGTGGTAACATCATGCAGTGGAGATGTTTTTCATCAGCAGGACAGAGAAGCCGGGCAGATTTGATGGAAAGAAGGATGGTGCAAAGTTGAGCCCAAAAGTATTTGCGCTCATGGCAGATTTAGATTTAAATTAACTTTTAATTTTACAAACATGTTTCTTCTGACAGGAAATCATTTTAACACCTTGGAATGACCCATCTAAAATCCTAATTTGAATGTGATAGAGAATCTGTGGAGGGAGATAAAAATTTGTGTGATTGCAAGGAGGGCTTCCAACATCAAAGACTCAGCACCAAAGATAAATCATCAAAAATACAAGTGGAAAAAGCTAGGCAGCAGTTTAACCGATGTAAGGCCAATAAAACTTTTCCACCACTCTTTGAGAAAAGGTAAATATACTTTTTGAAGAATTGCCAGAGAAAGGAGATTTGAATCTGAGTCATCATTCATTGTGAAAGGTTGACCAGGAGGTGCAGGTTTTATTTAATTGTTGCAAAATAATAATAATAATAATAATAATGTAAATATACATTGCCTTTAGCTTAGCACTCACCTGTGGAGGCAGTCACAGCCCCGACCAGAGCAGGAGGGGTTCCCAGAATGGCAATTAGAAAGGCTGCTGCAAAGCAGGTTAACTGGGCTGTGCTTGATGAAGAGGCAGACAGCGTCCTCTGGTGGAAGCTTTGAAATGAAAGACATACCACAAGACCATGAAATAAAATAACAGAGGCAACAAAAGTAAATTTGAGACAAAAAACTAAATGACTTATTGTAAAGCGTCCAAAAAGTACCCACACAAATAACAAGAAAAGACTCATACTGAAAGCCGTTGGACAATAAAGCTACAGACTAAACCCACCTCAAGGTCAGCACTTAAAAAAATAATCTACAGCTGGCGGATTATCAGTGTAACCACAAAAGTCCATAGGAGTCCAGTTCTGTCTATCCACACGGCAAACCAAATCTGCCAACCTCCTGAGTAAAGTCAGCTTGTATCAACACTATTACTTCTACTGTGTGACTTTTCATACAAATCTGATCAACATAGACAGAACTCCTGCATTTTGCCACTCCTATCCTGTCATCTTAACCACCTTTAGCAGCAACAACTCATTTTCTGTCGTCATGCTTATCATTTCGATCACACAATGTTGATATGTTTTATGAGGTTTTCCAATTTACTGGCGTTCCACAGCTACATTTAGGGTCATCTTTCCCACAACTGAACCTTGGCCAACATTGGGTCATACAAAAGGACAATGACAATCCCAAAATACATAAACAAATCAGCAAGAGAATGTCAGATAAAAACTGGTTGTGCATTGGCCTAGTCAAAGGTTTGTAAGACAGGAGATGATTGTTGCAGTATTTATCAGATATAAAGGAAATGGCTGTTGGTAGGATTTTGTGTAGATCTTTTGGAATATAGTTCTGACTCTGCTAATGGAGTATCTGTAAAAAAACATTTTCTGGTAGTCTACCATAGCAGTAAATTTCCAACAATAACTGGCTTCAACTCCAGAAAATAAGCTGAGAAAATAATATTGTCTTTTTTTTTATATAATATAAAAGATAAGACACAATTTGGTCTGACTTAAGAAAACACTTCTTATGTGGTAATAAGTGCATGTGAACTATAGTTAGTTACATACATACAGAAATACAGAAGAGTTTTTTTTAACAGAAGAGTTTTCAATTTGTTTTCTTTGCCCAGTCTGTAAGTTTTGGTGGGCAGCCTCTCTTGACAGGTTTGTTGTGGTACCATATGCTTTCCATTTGAAGATGGTTTTAATGGTGCTCCAATGGGAAAATCAAAAATTTAAATATTTTTTTTATAACCCACCCCTGACTTGTACTTCTCAACAATTTTTTCCTTGACTTGTTTGGAGTGCTCATTGGTCTTCATGGTGTGAGGCCTCTTGCTTAGTGATGTTCCAGCCTCTGGGGCTTTTCAGAACAGGGATGTTTATACTGAAGGCTCAACTAATTACTATTATTGCAACTGTTTGATGGCAGCTGTTGCTTCAAAGGGCCTAAATGATGTTTAGAGGACAAATACCTTTTCACATAGGGCCAGGTTGTTTTGTACAGTTTTTTTGTGTGTAATAATTAAATTATCATTTGAAAACTACCTTTTGTATTAATCAAGGTATCTTTTTAGTTGTAATAAAAAAGCAAAATGAAGAAATATGCAAAAGCACATCATTTGTCATTCATAGGATTAAGAACCTGATATATTATATTTATTTCTCCAATCTTAAACCCAGGGTTACTGGAGATGTTTCATCTTTGTCTAGACTAAAGAACAACAAATTAACCTCCAATAAGATTCTGTCTTTAAAATGAATCATGGTTATAAATGAACATAGGAACTGTGTTTATTTGAAAACAAAACTGCACCTGTCTGGACTCAGTTTGTTGTGAAAGCTGTTGTAAACCATCAGGCTAGATACTAAGATTTCTCTTCAAAAGTAGTTCAGTGAATACAACTATCACAAAAAACCCATACCCCCACAAGTGAAGCGGAGGGGGAAATTTATTGTCTCACTGTGCTACTAAAATCAGCTTTATAATGGCACCAGAGCCAGGCTAAACCATGACTCTGGTACTGTAGTCCTGTGACATTTTGTCTTAGCACACTTCATCAGAACTTCTTCAAATTGTGTCAGTTGTTAAAATAAATCACATATGTGTTATCTTGGCCAAGGTTAAAGAGGTAACATATACTGACCAGCTTACCAGCATTGAAAAGTCATCGATCCACTTCCAGGCACTATCTTTATCCAACACAAGGCTCTTGAAATATGTGGTTGAAAGCCATCTCAGCAATGTTAGCAGATTTTTTGTTCAGTAGAAGGAAGTGTAAACACAGCCAATGTACACACAAAAGAAAAATTGTCTTAAAATAGATCAAAACTCATTAAATACTGAAGAAGAAGAAGAACGCTGTCAGATACTGTATTGCAAGTGTTGTCATGTGTAGTAAAGGACCCTCTTACTTACCAAACTGGGGGATACGAGGGTAAACTGGATGATGTAGGCTACTGAATAAAGTCCTAACAGCAGAGTGTAGACTATAGCCCCCGCTGCCGAGATCCACACAGAGTAGGCAAAGTGTAAGTCCAGTATCACAGTCATAGTTGTTCCTGTTTCAGAAACACACACGTTAGGAAAACTAATGCCTCCATTCGCATCCAGTCTGAAATGTTAGAATATTATTTCCTTGCAAAACAAGTACAGCACTTTGTAAAAATATTTTTACCTTTTGTACTTTTTCACATTTTGTCATGTGACAACCAAATACTTCAATGTGTCTTACTGGGATTTCATAATGTTGAAGTCGGTGGAAAAAGGTACATAGTTTTCAAAAGTTTTTACCAATAAAAATATGAAAACTCAAAAGCTACATTGTAAGCAAATAGTCCACCTATGTGTAATTTTACAACCAGAATCTGCAATATTTTTGCCAAATATGTGTACACAAACAAGAAATTTGACTTGGTTACAATCTGTCTCTATGATTTGTTTTTTAAATTAGTGTTCTGTAGCACTGACCTGAAAGTACCGGTAAGTAAGTCTTAACAGTTTGTGACCAAGATGTGTGAGGTCTGCAGAGATGTCAGCTGCCCTTTTTCTGGCCCAAGACCTGTGAAAGTTCTGGATGGAGAGAACGTCAGCTCTGATGGTTGTCTCTGCAGGCCTGATTGTTTGTTGCAGTCTGGACCTGTCCTGTTTTGTGGATGAGCCAAACTAAACCACACAGTGTTGGACAAACACAGGACAGACTGAATAATGGCAGGGCAGAAGATGACCAGCAGCTCCTGTGGAAGGTTGTACTTAGGTTGTTGCAGCAAGTACAGTCTCTTCTGGACCTTCTTCCGGACAGTGTCTGAATGTCTCACAGTGGATTGTTCAACCCATAACCTAAAATTGAAAATCATATTTTACAACAGCAAACCCACCAATCATTGCTGGCATCCAGAGCATTAATCTAAGAAGGAGCCAATGGGTGCATGGTAACCGTAGAAGCTACTCCTGCAGAGGTTTTAGATGTGCAAAGGTGGTTCTGACATGCCCCGAAACACTTCCAGGTGTAACAACAGCAAAAGTCTGTTTAAGCTCTCTACATATTCGACAGAACATTACTAAGAAAAAAAAAACAGTAAAATGTTTTTTGTTCATCTTCTACCTGCTGTATTACGAGTTTATTTCTATATCTTTTTTCTTTATCTTTTTAAACTGTCTCTCCATCTTTCTTATGTTTAGATTGTAATTGTTTTGCTTACTCTAGTGCGGCAGAATCCTCCCAAAGTAGAAAACTACCAACTCTAAGATGCCCGCTATGTTTGCCCTTTGTGTCTCTGTGTTTGAACCCTTTCATTTATTGGTGACCTGCCCATTGTGGATTCTCTTTTATAACTTTTTTTGTGGAGATTCATTACTTCTTTGGCACCACCCCTACAAATATTGGCATCCTGTACTGCCAATATTTTATTAGTTTCCCCCAGTGCAAGTCTTGCATTTTCATGCCCGACCAAAGCCTTAGAAAACAAAATTAAAGATGGAATGCTTGCATCTATCTATCTATCTATCTATCTATCTATCTATCTATCTATCTATCTATCTATCTATCTATCTATCTATCTATCTATCTATCTATCTATCTATCTATCTATCTATCTATCTATCTATCTATCTATCTATCTATCTATCTATCTATCTATCTATCTATCTATCTATCTAATGTATGTATATAATTACCAAGGTCATAACCTTTTATACGGTGGTGACTGGACTTTAGCCGCATGTCAGGGGCAGGGCATGAAACATTTGGGCTATTTTGTGTACTTGTACCTCCACCATATGTAGCAGGAGTAGGAGAGTTAGATCTGTTGCTACTTGCAGGAGAGGAATTGCTGCCATCTAAACAAAATGTGGTGCTTTTAAAAACTGTAGATATCCTTGCCTGCTTTTCAGGTTTTAGCGGCTTGTTTTTCTGTGCGCTCTCTGCTGTCAGGAGGGCATGTTCACTTCATGTGATCTAATAAAATGAATGTTGGCACGGTGAAACCACTGTTTGCAATATGTATATTGCAAAGAATTGATGGACTGCAAATATGGAACGCCAATGTGCTCAAAATTTAAATAAATGAAACATGAAATAACCATCTACATCAATAAATAATAAACATGTGACAATGAAAATGTGAAATAACTAAATGCATATCAAATTCTCAGCTCATTATGAAATATATTTAATTTTCCATTAAAAATCAGCTTTATAATATAAAATAATTTTATATAGAATTTTTACCGAATAATTGAAATTATTGTTGAGGCCATTTTTAAATAATTCCAGCAGTTTTATTTTTATTCAAAATGTCATTTTTTAAAAGTCAGCTTTTATTTAAAAAAGCCAGGTTTTATTTTACAAGGGTGATTTCTCCCCATGGCCTATTTATTTCATAATGCCACTTTTCACATGAATGACTGTCGACCAATCAGTGTCAACGGGCTGGACCTGCATCCTCCTTGGCTGATTCTTACATAGCGATTTTCAACACAGTACTGACCCACATACAGAAAACACTCAGAAGTAAAGTTTAAAGTGTTTTTATTGTCAGCAAAGTAATCAGGGACGAGAACTGGAAACCAACGGTATGGGAGGAAAGGAGAAGGGACTGGTGAATAAACGGACAATATATAGCAACTGATTAAAGAGATCTGAGAAATGGCTTACTAAATTGCTGTTGCTTGAACCACCAGGGGTAGAGAGATTCAGAGTCTTAGCTTGCGAAATGAGGTTGCTCAGTTGTCTTCTCAGCTGCGGGTTTGGTGCAAACCAGATGAAGCACAGGTGCCGATGCTTGGGATGGAAGGTAGAACAGGGTACACTTATGCCTTGGTCCTGGAATTGAAGGAAGCGGGAAGCCGCCAGCTTGGTCCGTGTCCGAAAAGTACAGACGGTTGGGAGAGAATTCCAGAAGGTAGATCCAATACTCAGTAGATGATTATCCAGATTGCTCAGAGAACCTCTGGAATGAAGTCGGGTCTCAGCAAGGTAAACAAAGCCTCAGGTAAAAACCTGTGAGGGAGCAAATACAAAAGTTACTAGAAGCACATGAATGAAGCATAAATCAGTAGAGGCTGAGCTTGTTACCGCTAAGGCAAAAAAGTGCTGGCAGCCTCCCGTTTAAGTTCTCCTCCATGCAATCAGCAGATAGGTTGCACCTGTCATCCAGCGCACTTGAGAACCTCCAGCACCATCTGAGAAACACTGAAGCCATGAATACAAGTACACCATACACACACACACACACCAGCACATACACACACACGCACACACACAGACACAGACTCTGACATCATCGCCCCCTCAACGGCCGCCACCTGGCGGCCCAGAACAAGTGGAAAGTAAGGAAGTACGGAAGTCGTTGATGAAAGTTTGATCAAAGATGAATGACCGGGGCACCCAAGAGCGGTCCTCCGAACTGTAACCATCCCAGTCGACAAGGAACTGCCAACCCCGGCCCCGCCGGCTGGAGTCCACAATCAGTCGGACCACATAGACTGGGTGCCCCTGACGGTCCAGGGTGGGTGGTTGGGGATCGGCCGGAGCACTAGAGAAGCACTAGAGATCCAAGGTTTTATCTGGGACACATGGAACATAGGGTGTATGCAAGGCTTGCAGGTAGACGGAGGCGAACCGCAGAGGGACTGATCACGGCCTCAATCTCATAAGGTCCAATGAAACGAGGCGAAGGTTTTCGGGATAAAGACTTAAGTGGTACATCACGTGCTGACAACCAGACCTTTTGGCCAGGCCGATATTCCGGTGCAGGTCGGTGTCTTCGATCAGCGAAGCGCTTGTTCTGTTCTGCGGTTCGTTGGAGGATTTGGATGGTGGAGTTCCAGACGGATTTGCAGCGACGTATGTGTTGGTGGACCGAGGAAACTGTGATCATCAGCAGAAAACAAAGGCGGCTGGTAACCAAGGGATGCTTCGAAGGGAGAACGTCCTGTAGCAGAGGAAACATGAGAATTTAATGCATATTCAACCCATGGTAGGTATGAGCACCAGTCTGTTGGGTTAGTAGAAGTGAGACAGCGTAGAGTGGATTCAAGTTGTTGGTTGAGTCTCTCTGTTTGTCCATTAGATTGAGGGTGATAGCCAGAGGTTAATGAAACCTTAGCTCCCAAAGTTAAGCAGAACTGCTTCCAGACCTGAGAGATGAATTGCGGGCCTCGGTCGGACAGAATGTCATGTGGGATCCCATGCAAACGAAAAACATGTTTGGTGAGAAGCTTAGCTGTCTGCAGAGCTGACGGAAGTCTCCTGAGAGGGACGTGATGGCACGTTTTAGAGAAACGGTCAACAATTGTGAGAATGGTAGTTATACCTGAGGATAGGGGTAGACCGGTAACAAAGTCCAAAGCAATATGCAACCAGGGACGGCTAGGAATGCTAAGAGGTTGGAGGAGACCTGCGGGTGGTTGATTACTGGTTTTGTTTCTGGCACACGTGGCACAGGCCTGAACAAAGTCCTTAATGTCCTTATGAGTCCTTAAGGCCACCAAAACCTTCTCTGTATGAGAGCTATGGTTCTGTTGACTCCGGGATGAGCAGAAAACTTAGCTGTGTGCAACCAATCAATGAATCTGGAATGAACCTTAAGTGGGACATAGGTGCGATTGGGTGGTCCTGTGCCAGGGTCGGGTTTCTGTTGTTGAGCTCTGAGGATAATGTCTTCCATCTCCCACCTGAGTGCCCCAACAGTCCAACTGGGCGGTAGAATGGGAGCTGGCTCTTTTACTGAATCATCAACAGCAAACTGTCTGGAAAGGGCATCAGGTTTAGTGTTCTTAGGTCCAGGTCTGAAAGAAATGCATAGATCAAAACGTGAAAAGAACAAAGACCACCGGGACCGACGTGGGTTCAATCTCTTAGCTGACTGTATGTAAGCCAAGTTTTTATGGTCTGTCCAGACTTGAACAGGATGTTCAGCTCCCTCAAGCCAGTGGCGCCATTCTTTGAGAGCTAATTTAATGGCTAATAACTCTCTATCTCCAACGTCATAATTTCTTTCTGCGTTGTAGAAAGTCAGCCTCCCGCTTAAGTACTCCTCCATGCAATCAGCAGATAGGTTGCACCTGTCATCCAGCGCACCTGAGAACCTCCAGCACCATCTGAGAAACACTGAAGCCATGAATAAAAGTACACCACACACACACACACACACACACACACACACACACACACACACACAGACTGACTGACAGATTAGTTTTATTTTGTATAGGCTTTGCCCTTTAAGCTATCACTAGTGGGTTTATCCTTTCGCGCGCAGCCATTTTCTCCCCGCTAGAAGGGGAATTCCCCAAAGCGGACCAATGCCCACTGGGAGAAGCATTGGATATCTTTGATGCTTGAGTAGGTCATGTGCAGAAGTGCATGTCTGAGTTAGTCTTAGTTGGCTGTTGTCCTAAGCATGTGAAATTTGAACAATAAGGACAATGTTTATGTCACAGGAACTTCTTGTTTCATGGCAAAACGTATTATAAACTTCTTGGAAAATCTGATCTGATTATTACAACAGGGTCAGCAAAGAACTGTGTTTTCTTGCTTCTAATGCAAGTGGAGAGATTTTTCTACTTTTTCCTGAATAATTTTTTTCTTTGTTGTTTCAAGGTGTGGCAGTTAGAAATCTTTTTTAGAAATTGTCCAATGTAGGAGCTCAGTTGAACCATGGAGTGGGTGTTGTCCTCAGCTTTAGGCCAGAACAACCTAATAAAAATATTAAAAAAAGATTTTTTTAAAAACTGTTAAAAACTGAACCATCTAGGAAAAGTTTAATGTCTTGTGACCTGTACCACTAAGTGGTTTCTCTACCTGAAAGTAAGGAGAGGTAAATTGCCTTCAAAGGGCACAAGGTTTTTGATGGCCTGCTAGAACTTTGAAAAACACAAGGCTGAATTACAAAAACAAAAAGTTGATTGAAGACATTGAAATGTGTCTGAGCCATAAGATCTTTAATAACTTCTATGGTTCTGTGTGTTTCAGTGTATTACTTTGACTCTATTATAAGTCAACACATAACCATTAAGCCCTTGTGATGTCATAAGAAGCTGAACAATCCAATCAAGGGAATTGAGCAAATAGCGTCGGATAGCAATTAAGACCAATAAATTATACACAATATCCTGAACCCATGGTTTATATTTCAGAAGAAAAGAAAGAACCAAATCACTTGAATGACCAAATATCATTGGCTGGCAATCAATGATTTATTCAGTTTAAAACCTTAAAGGTTTGAATTGACTGTGAATTAACCATAGGTCTTTAAAAAGCTTACCGAGTCCTAGACTAGCAGAATAAGATCAATCCCTTTAAGAAATACTTTGACATGTATTTACAGGTATCTTCATCTAACTTCATCTAACCTTTCTGCTTCCGCCTCTCTGCCTCTCAGACGCTTTTCTCCTAAGCTGCCTGCTTGCTTGCATTCTTTTACTCCTAACTTTTTATCTCTTAGCCAAAATTACGGAAATATTGGACTAAAACTTCTTCTTACCAGCGACTCCCAAGGATTATTATTATTTTTATTTTATAAAAATTTTTTCTAAAGGATTTTGATGTTTTTATAATCGAACTCAAAAGGACAAGTTGACGCCAGCTAATCAGCACAAAATGCCTCCCTTTACCACAGAGGACTTCAACAAACTTTTACAGAAATTGGCTGTTTTGGAGATGAAAATCCATCAACTAGAAGTGAATGTGGAGGTGAATATGGGGTACAACGATGATTCAACTCTGCCTGTGATCCCAAACAGTGACAGACAGCTCAACGACTCAGCCGGCAATCAGAACACTGAGAATAAACCTACCGGCAGAAACCTCTGGCATGTTTTAGGGGCATGCCCAAAAAATCAAGGTGGACGACTCACTGGAAGATCTCAGCAATTAAATGAATTAGAATGGCCAGAATTACAGAGAAATGCCCCTGTTTCCCCTGGGAAAAGGAGACTTCGACAGCGAGCTGCTCTCACAACAACTGATAGGAGTGAGACAGTGTCACAGTCTGGGTTTGGATCAGACCAAAGGGCAGATAAGAGTTGGCAGCAGCATGTTTGTAGGAGTCTTCAAGTTTTATTCCAAAAAGGTTTTCAAAGCAAAACAAAGCACTGCAGGTATGAGATAATAAGTCGAGGTTCAAAACATACACATACTGAACACTGCAGGAACATGGCATGAAGAGGGTAGCGAGTATGAGCAAGTTGTGAGATGAGGAACCAGCAAAGGACAATGAAACAAACCAACTAATAAACAGAGTGAGAACAAAGGCAGGTAATCAAGGAACTAAGAACATGTGTGACAAACAGGCAGGGAGGCAGAGGGAGCAGGTGAACCTAATAAAACTAAAGCATGAGGAAATAAACAGACTGCAAAAACCCAAACTAAATAAAAAGTTGAAAACACAAGACCACAACAAAGTCAAAGATGTCATATCATGACAGACAGCTGGAAATAATGGAATTCCCCTCCAAAACAGATTTGCTCCACTACAGAATGAAAACCAGGAAAATTATCCATCTTCTGAGAACAATAAAAGGTTTGAGAACAACCTTCATTCTAAACAGACTTCTCCTAAGTTGCCAGAGAAAAGGTACCCCACCAGACCAAGAACCCTAATAGTGGGCAACACAGCTGTGGATGGGATTAAAAACTTCTGCAACAAGAAAAACACAGAAGTTATGATAGGTACCAGTAATGTGGTGTCCGATATTCCAGAGAATATTCTTGCAATCACAGAAAAGCGCCCGTCTCTAGAAAACCTTATTATACACTGTGGAGCCATGGATGACGTGGCTAAGAAAAAATCAGAAGGACTGAAGGAGGATTTCACTTGTCTTCTGAATATTGTTGGAAGTCTCAATATAAAGGTGTTTCTCAGCAGACCCTTTGCACCGATTTTCTGTGGAGATGAGATTTTTTCGAGACTTCTGATGATTAATAAGTGGTTGAAAAAAACATGTGCTACTACATCTGTGAACTTCAGAGACAAGTTTAATATTTTTTGGGAAAAAAGACTAGTCTTTAAGCAAGATGGTTTCTGTTTGAACAAGCCAGGAGCCAGACGTCTCACATCTAATCTCTTCTATTCAGTAAATAATCCACCAGCAGCTTCAACCTTCAGCAGAGAACATGGAGTATCAACAACAATGATAATGCTGCCTCCAACAGCTCCAGCAGAGACAATCAGCCAGTTGGCTGAGAAAGAGAGGTCAGCACAAAAGGTCTCCCTGCCGAAATCCACAGGAGAGGTGGACCCCCCCCGTTATACCCACCTCCCCCAAAACCCAGACCCAGACAGACACCCCCGGTAAACCCCCTTTACCCCAGACCTCGACCCAGACCGCACAGAACTCTCCCATCTCCCCCCTGAGCCCGCTCTTTGCTTTACTGGATTCTGATAACAGGAAAGGAGCTCTTAAAATCGGGACCCAAATGGCTCTGATATCTTCTCCATTCAACACCCCCTGTGGCCGAGGCCCTGCTACTGAACCAACATCTTCCAAATGCCGCAGACCTCCACCACCTCCTAATCTATCTCCTCCTAATCAGGACCTTCAAATCACTTCTCTGTGATACAGTCTGGGCCCCAGTGGTAACTCTATCAGAAATGAGCATGTCCAGGAAAAACTTGGGCCCCTAAGGAGACAGTTGTTAAATCTCTGTGCTTATACGTGACAGAAAGAACAAGGTCAAAAGGATAAGAGACATTAATAAACAATAAAAAAAAAAACATAAACTGTCAGGTACAACCAGACAGAGAGTTAATATCAGCAACTAAGTCATATAAACTGGTGTTATTGAACATTAGATCTCTGTCAGGAAAATCATTTTTAATCAATGACTTCATTACTGACCACGATCTTGATGTTATGTTTTTAACAGAAACATTGTTACATGAATTTAATGAAGCTCCCATTCTGATAGAGGCGACGCCCCACGAACTACAATTTTCTTTGTGAGAGCAGACAGCAAAGAAAAGGTGGAGGGGTGGTCACTTTGTTTAAAGATTTATTAGAGTGTAAAAGAGTATTTCTGGGCAAATTTAACTCTTTTGAATATTTGGCCTTCTAGGTAAAGAGCCCGGTCCGAAACATGTTTTTGAATATTTATAGGCCTCCTAAGTCCAAAACAAACTTTTTCAGTGATTTTAATGAACTTTTATCTGTGATATGTGTTGATTATGACTGTTTAATTATTGTGGGAGACTTCAACATTCACATGGACAATCCTGAAGACAGAAGTACAATAGATCTTTGTGACACTCTTAGAAATTTTGGATCGACTCAACATGTTAAACAGAAAACGCACAAACAGGGACATATTTTGGACTTGATCATCACTAAGGGTCTAAATATTTCCAAGGTGTCTGTAACTGATGTTGCCCTATCTGACCACTTTTCTGTTATTTTTCAAAGCATCATCTGCAATGACTCAGTTTGCCAAAGAGACATGATAAGAAAACGCATCTTTACGGACGGTGCTGCTGAAACCTTTAACCAGATTTACTCTTCTACCGCCACTTTGCCCTGTAACACTGTAGATGAGCTGGTAGATAACTTTCATTCTAAAATCTCGGACATCATTGATTCAATTGCTCCAATTAAAGTGAAAGTCGTTTCTGGGAAGAAAATGTCTCCATGGAGAAGTGCTCCACCAGTCAGAAGTGAAAAAAAGGAGCGTCTAAAAGCTGAACGCAGGTGGCGAAAGACTGGACTCCAGGTTCACTATATTATCTATAAAGAGAGACTATACAGATATAACCTACAACTGAAAAATGCAAGGGAATCCTTTTTTTCTGAGATCATCAGCAAAAACATTATTAATGCTCATGCATTATTTTCCACGGTCGACAGGTTAACAAACCCTCCTGTAACTTTAGCATCTGAACTCCACTCTACCAGGGCCTGCAATGAATTTGTTAAATTCTTTACTGAAAAAACCCAAAAGATCAGAGGGGCAGTCAGCACATCCACATCAACTCCAGTACCAATGTCGTCTCCAACTAGAACTGATTTTGACAAAATGTCCCAATTTCACCAAATAAACTACAAAAACTTAGAAGAAATCGTACAGCAACTAAGCTCTTCTTCCTGCTGTCTCGATCTTTTACCCACAGCTTTCCTTAAGAAAGCTTTGCCTGTAAGAACATCTGATTTAACACAAATAATAAACACGTCCCTTTTGTCAGGTGTTTTCCCCCAGGCCCTAAACACAGCAATTATCAAACCTACATTGAAAAAGAGCAACTTGGACAAGCTGCTACTACAGAACTACAGGCCAATATCAAACCTCCCCTTCATCAATAAGATTATTGAAAAAGCTGTGTTTCAACAGTTAAACAACTTCCTAAATATGACCAACCGCTTTGATGTCTTCCAGTCAGGCTTCCTGCTCACCACAGTACAGAGACTGCTCTTGTCAAGGTGTTCAATGACATCTGTATAAATGCAGACTCTGGAAGAATCACAGTGCTGGTATTATTGGACCTTAGTGCAGCATTCGACAATGTTGATCACTCCATTTTATTAGAGCGCCTGGAAAACTGGGTCGGCCTTTCTGGTACAGTCCTCAACTGGTTTAAATCCTACTTGAAGGACAGGGACTTTTTTGTGTCAGTAGGTAACTTTACATCAGAGACCACAAAAATCACATGTGGCGTTCCCCAAGGGTCCATCTTAAAGCCCCTCCTATTCAATATCTACATGCTCCCCCTAACTCAGATTTTAATAAACAACAACCTAAGTTATCATAACTATGCAGACGACACACAGCTATATGTTACGATGTCACCAGGTGACTATGAACACATTCAAGCGCTGGGTAAATGCTTAGAAGAAATCAATGCATGGATGGGCCAAACGTTTCTTCAGCTGACTCAAAACAAAACTGAAGTAATAATCTTTGGACCAAAGGAAGAGCGTTTAAAAGTTAGCACACAGCTTCAGTTAATACAGCTAGAAACCACCAGTCAGGCTCGAAACCTGGGTGTAGTGATGGACTCAGACCTGAACCTTCAGAGGCACATAAAGACAGTAACAAGGTCGGCCTTCTATCACCTGAAGAACATCTCCAGGATTAAAGGACTAATGTCTCAGCAGGACCTTGAAAAACTAATTCATGCGTTCATCTTTAGTAGAATTGATTACTGCAATGGTGTCTTCACAGGTCTGCCTAAAAAGTCGATCAGACAGCTGCAGTTGATCCAGAACGCTGCTGCCCGCGTCCTCACTAGAACTAAGAAAGTGGAGCACATCAACCCGGTTCTAAAGTCCCTACACTGGCTCCCTGTAGCTCAGAGAATAGACTTTAAAATACTTCTGTTAGTCTATAAATCACTGAATGGCTTAGCACCAAAATACATTACTGACTTGTTGTCTGTATATCAACCACCCAGACCTCTCAAGTTTTCTGGCTCAAATCTACTCTGCATACCCAGAACCAGAACCAAACATGGAGAACTTTGATGACATGCTATTCTTAGTCTATAAGGTCTAATTTGATGATGGACCCACTGTTGCCAGCAATAGCAATGTCTGTAAACATCTTCCACAAGTTGTGTTCATAGATGAGAAAACCACAATTGCAGCATCTGCTCTAATTTATCCCAAAGGTGTTCAAGAAGGTTGAGGTCAGGACTCTGTGCAGGCCAGTCAAGTTTTTCCACAGCAAACTTTATACACCTGCAGCCATGGAAGTGGTTGGAATACCAGAATTCTTTGGTTTGTGTATGTTATTTAGTATGTTGTGTATGTTATTTATTTATTTTTGATTTTTCTCTTGTTGCGTTGTCCAGGTTGTTTATGGATCCTGCTTTTTCTTTTCCAGGTGGTGCTTTAGTTTTTTCCTTGGGTTTGGTTTCTTATGATTCTATTTATGGTGCATTTTCATTTGTGTTCTGGTGTGTCTGTAAGATGTTCCTTAGGTTTGATTGTGTCCTTGTATTATTGATTGGTTCCAGCCATGTTTTGTGTTCACTCCTGCCACAGTTTGTTAATGAGCTTCATTCGGTCCACCTGCACCATACCAGTCTCCCTGCTTCACGTGCATGCCCATATATACACTGTTTATCCATTCACTCTCTGCGGAAACATTCTCTGTTATGGCAAGCTTGGCTGCCAAGCCTTTCCATGTCCTCGCCTGTTTGCCACACCTGACAATTTGTCATGCCTCCCTCTGCTACCACCTGCCTGAGTGCGTTTTTGTTATATTAAAGCCTTTACTCACCACCGCTCTGCTGTTCTGTCTGGATACTGGGGTCCACTCCTACACCACATCGTGACATCTACAGTGTAAAAAATTGCTAAAAATGTGTAAATACCAATCTTCAACTTCAGTAAAACATCTACACCCAATGCCCCCTGTTTTATCAAGTATTCATACTGTGAAAAAATGCTAATTTGGGGATGTATATGTGTGGAGAGATATGCTAAAAGACTATCAGGGCTGCAAACGTTACCAACTTTATGTAGAATACAACTCTGATGCCTGTTGAACAGTTGGTGCACTGGTTTGTTTAGAAAAAAGTAGTAAAATAAAGCTGACAGAAAGAAAGCTAATCTATTCATCCCGCTGGAGTTAATACTTTGTAGCGCCATCATTTGGTGTAATTTCAGCTGTGTGTTTTGGTTTGTTTGTTGACAGAGGCAGTAAACATTTTCAAGTTTGGTCACAGACCCTCAGTTGAATATATGTCTGGACTTTAACTAGGCCATTCTTTCGTAAATAGGCTTTGATCCAACCTAGGGGTGCACCGATATCAAAATTTAGGCCGATTTCGATATCCGATATTAATATCGCTGTTATAGTTGATAACCGATATTTACCTATATTATATATTATCTATATCTCACTACCCTTTCAACACCGTGAAAAAAACGACCACACTGCTGACATTGCTTCACTGCTTCAGTTAAACACCCTACAGTCCTGCACTGCATCACTGTCACTGTCACATGACCAAACAAATACCACATGGCCAACCCCCTCCTCTCCCCCTCCAGAAAAACATACACAAACAGCAACAAGATGGTAATAAATATCGGTTATTAATATCGGCCCAGTTTTACTTCTCCGACTGATACCAATACGTTAAAAATGACTAACATCGGCCGATACCGATGTCAATGCCAATATATTGTGCATCCCTAATCTAAACCATTCCATTGTTGCCTGTATATTAAGAGCCATTGTCCTACCGAAAGTAAACCTCTGCCTCAATCCCATCTCTTTGGCAGCCTCTAGGATTGCCCTGAATTCAGCTCCATCCGTCCTTCCATTAACTCTGACCAGCTTCCCCGTCCATGTTGAAAAATTGCATCTCCACAGCATGATGCTGCCATTCCCCAATTTTAATGTGGAAATGATGTGTTCAGGGTTGTGTGCAGTGGTAGTTTTTTAGCTCACAGTGTGCATTTGGCACACTGCAGATTAATTTAAGCAAGAAAATTCAGTTTTGGTCTCTGACCGTCATATTGTCTCTTGCAGAGCTTTGGAAAACATTAAGCCAACAAAAAAGACGATACTTGTCAACATTTGTTTTGCACAATGTTTTACCTTTGTGCAAATAAACTATTTGCATCAAGTTCATATTCATAGCATACATCTAAAAACAATAACATCTGACAGTTGAGTCGTTTGTTATGTGGAGTTTACAGTATTTTTCACTGAATATAGAGTGGATTTAAGAAGACTGGGTTATATTTACATTCCCCTTTTACACACTTTATTTCAATCTTTGGTTGTATTTTTATGCACTCAATCTCCAACGAGCATTCATCTGTTGGAAACTGCCAGTTTTGTAATCCCTGCAATGCACTGAAGCTGGAATCCACACTGCCTGTGGTGAACTGTGAGAATGGAAACTTGTCCAGGCTACTGCCCATATTCCTGGATGTTTTAGGCTTCAACTAGGCAGTGAGGATGCATTATTCTATTTAATATGTAAGTGTGCTAAATTATTTCACATTCTTTAAATGCACAGTTGCTTTGCTACTTGCGCCCCATTCAAAGAATCACAAATCTTTCGCTTTTAGTTGGTATTTTTGATTTATATATAACAGCAATACTGATATTCCACAAAATCCTTGGCATGTTCCAGAATAAGTAAACTACAGCCCAGGGCATCCACCTCATAAACCTCAGCACCATTAACCTTACTCATGTTTCATGGAACTTAATTTAAAATACAATTTTACAACAAGCTTATAACATTTAAATAAAACATACAAATGAAAATCAAGTATATGTTGGTGCGGAAAACCTATCATTCATTAAAGTTAAAGACCAGCTTTCATTGAAATATTTTAAGAGTACTACAACAGAAAACACAAAAACATCCTTTTCTTTCTGTGGTTTTTCCAGACTTATCAGCATATGAGAGGGGTGTTGTTCAAACGTTGCATAAAGCTGACACCTGCTGGTTGTCAAAGACTCAAGTACCTTCTTCACAAGAGGATGTGAAGCCATAAAAACAAAAACAAGATTTAACTAAACTTTGTGCCATCAGACCCAACAGCCATGAATCTGACTGCCAGCTTGACATTTTTAAGAGGGATCACTTCAACAGGCGGGTGAGGAAGTGTGAGGCGACGATTCCTGCAGCCAGGATAACAAACATGACCAGCACTGCCAGGCCGCGCCAGAACACCAGCTGCCTCACCGACAGGACATCCCCCACTGTGGTGGTGGTGGATTTACTCTGCTCTGGAGGATGAACCTCCTGGTACGCCTGGTCCTCCTCATCATGACGAAATGTTGCTGCATCAACCGGGCTCTGGTCACAGGCTCATATTTAAAAAGGAAGATTTTATTACTAGGACACAAGTTCAGGAACACTATGTTTACAAGGATGTAAAGGAGTAAAACAGTAAACGTTAAAGATTAAAGAACTTAATAAAGTTACTTGTTTTATTCTTTTGGGCTGGGCTGCAGGCTGACTTGTACCATCTACATGTTGAAATTTTGTCCCTTTTTAATTGTTTCTTGTACCCATAACACAAGAAAACCCAGAGTTTTAGTGAGAACAGAAGACAAAAGGCTGCATGGTTTGAAATTAATAACTCAACAGCCTACAATTAGCCCCCTTTCATTTATAAATACAGCCATTACCTGCCAGATTAGTGGTTCAAGCATACGTCTTAGGGGGAGGGGTATTCTTGAAAAGAGCCTAGAAGCCTCAAATGTCTACTGAGGCCGTTTCTCCTGAGTAGGGACTAGAAGGGGGTTTCAAAATGCACTGTACTAATTCAGTCATCATATATAGCCTATAAGCTTTTGACCATTTTTCACGTACCCTTTATTCAGCATCGGTCAACTAGTCAAACTAGTTTCAGTCAACACCACATTGTGTGATTGTTGAAAACAGTATAGGTAAGTTAATGATTATTTTTCACAAAATAATAGTTGAACAGTCAACAGGCCAACCCTGTCTTTTTTTTCCACATAGTCTGCATGTTAGCCTATATACTTACAGGTCATAGGCCCAACAGAAAATGTGAAAGGATATCTAAACCATGGGTTTCTCCATTTTATTTTTGCTCAAGGACCCTCCATGGAAGAGCACCACCACACATCAGACTCCTGCGCTGAAACAAGTAGTAATTTATTTAGTGTTTGCCAACTCACCTGGATTTTCCACCTTGGTCATCTCTTTTTCTTCTTTATTCTGCACTCCCGCCCTAACAAGAGCCTGAGCAGAGACATAAAGCTTTTGTTAAAAGTAAGTTTAAAGGCATCATCTTTTTATATCATATTTTGAACTTCCATTCAAGATGGATTATCCATCATTCTAATAAACCTCAAATTCTACAACTTTGAAGACACCATTAGCTTTGCACACATTTGTGGAGCTGAATCCTCCTGGGCCTGTTCTAAGCTTCTAAGGCACCCTTCATGCCCGACTAAGACTGTATCTTGAGATCCCGATGTGGATGGTATTTTGAGGTTCTTAGATAGCCTTTCTGGGGGGCATTAAGATTGCAATGTGTGCCCTTAATCTGTGTGATGTAGTGTGGGTTGGCTCTACACGGATTGGTTCGTTTTCCATCACAGTTGAGTACTGTATCAATGTGGTCGGACCCACAATCCAAAAAAGTAACATGATGTGATTTGTAGTGACACAAACACAATGGCCTTGACTGCTGCTCTGTCTATGGCTGGTGTCAGACTCAGAGTGAAAGAAGAGAGCCAGAGAAGACTGCAGCAAGATGAAGCACTCTGGATAAGTACAAACTAAAGGGTGCAAGCTAAAGAATGTGTGAAAGTAAGCTAAAGCTACCTAATGCTGGCTTGATATAGTGGTCATATACACAATAAGCCCAGCGTACAACGATTTAACATTTCAAGATATTAGTTATTAAAATATATCCCCCTATTGTTCTAATGACAAAAAAATGTACAGAGCTGCTAAGACAAACATTAAGCCTTGACAATAACAAAAAACATGTCAAGCCTGTTACAAACAGGGATCAGGATGCAATGTGAGAAGAGTGCATAGTCTGGTTCCTGATAAACTGAGGGATGCTGTGAGTTTTTTGAGCCTTGTGTTTCAATGGAAAATGTATATATATTTTTTTTAAATACCACCTTTTTCTAAGAGAAGCACTGGCATTGCCTTCAGCGATGAGCAGTGCAGAAGAAAAAGAAGATCAGCAGAGGCCAGAGGAAAAGTGAGCTAACTCTGACTGCTGGCTACTGTGGGTATGCATAATTAGTCCATAAAACCATGCTCTAGGGAAGAAAGAGTCAAAACGTATGCAGTCTTCAACTATAATAGAGATTAGTTAAGTAAATCTTGTACGCACCTCTTTTGCAGCCTTCTCCCAGTTAAGTTTGGACAGAAATATGATGAAGAAAATAGACTGCATCAACACACAAACAGTAAGTCCTGTCCACAGCCCTATTAAAAAGGGAAGACAACAGATTTCGTGCTAAGCAGAAGGTAAAGGATACATTTGAATACAGCACATAGTAACCGATTCTTACCTACAATCCCCATCTTGGCTGCAAACATCAGGGAAACACCGATGGGGAAGCCAATAAAGTAGTAGCCTACCAGGTTACACAGAGCACCTACCAGCTGTTTCCCTGAGCCTCTGAGAACACCCCCAGTAACACCCTTTCAGGAGGAAACGTTGATTTGGACAAGTCACAATTTTCACATGCAAATGTCAGTTTGAAATGCTACAGTGAAGCTGTCACTTACCGCAACAGCATCACAAAGATGTGTGAAGCAAAAAATGATCATGACCTCAGAAACCCTCAGTAAAATGTCCCTACAGGAACAAAACCAGCATACTGAGACCCTACACATTTAATTTCTGCTTATATGTAAAAATATGTCCAGACAGCTGATAAATCTGATAAACATATTCAGGTTTATGGAAGAAAGATATTTGAAACAGTCAAGCGTTTTAACAGTGTTTCATTTAGTTAATTAAACACTTAAAACTAGGAAACATCAATGAATGTGCTGACCTCAGTAAATCTACAAGCAGTTAGGAGAGCAGAATGAAATAAAGGTGTTTTAGTGCTTCACTTACTGATCTGAGGTGAAAATGTATCCAATGACATCTTTGCAGGCAGCAAGAATTGCAGCAATAACACATGCGATAATGGCTAAAAAAAAAAAAAAAAAAAAAAAAGAAAAAAGACAGCTCTGAATAAAAGGTTTGAATATTAAAATAAATCGGAACGAATATAGTTGTAGCTTTCACCCACAATTCAAGATACATCTGCATTTTGTAGATTTATAAATGGCGAAATTTTAAAGCAAAGACATTTCTGGAAGTTAATTCATTCTACAGATTTTTTTTTACACTTTAATGCTAGACTTCAGTGCTTTACTTGTGACAGTTAGTGGAACATGTTGCATAAAAACAACACACAAAACTGTTTTTACGCTAAACTGATTCCTATAAAAGATGCGTCTCCACTGCAGGAACCTTTTCAAGTAACTACCATATTTTTTTGTGGCTGTTGCTTTGCCGCCATTATATCCACTGTAGGAACCGGTGTCAAATCAGATCACCAGGGTTATTGAAATCTTAGAAAACCGTTAGGGTATGGGGGGGTGGATGTTGCTAAACACTTCTTACTGGTTAAAGATTCCCAGCACCTTGTTTCAGTCATCTCCCAGTTTAAAGCTCATGTTTTCCGTTAACCTTAAATACTACAGGAGTAATTGGTTTACATTTAAATCCACTTAGATCAAATAACCTATTTAAACATGTATAATTAAATGAATTCAATAAAACTTTTGCTTTCAGATGTCTGTGAAGCCTGAGAGAGTAATGCTTTTGTCAAAACCATATTCACTGCCTGGCCAAAATTAAAAGTCACTACCAAAAAAAAAAAGGTCACACACTCTAATATTTAGTTGGACCGCCTTTAGCTTTGATTATGGCACACATTCACTGTGGCATTGTTTCAATCAGCTCCTGCAATGCCACAAGATTTATTTCCACCCAGTGTTACATTCATTTTTCTGTGGTGGTCAATCCATGTGTGAGAATGATGTCTCATTCGATTCAATTCAAAAATACTTTATTAATCCCAAAGGGAAATTAAATGTTGTTGTAGCTCATTATGAGGGTTTCCTCAAAGAGCCGTTGTAGATGCTGATGGCTGTGGGCAGGAAGGATCTCCTGTAAGCGGTCTGTCTTGATGATATTCATTTAGAAAACCAGTAATGTGTTCAAATACTTATTTTATATACTGTATGTATGAGAGGTGAAAGTAATTTGTGTGTGTGGCTCTTACATGCACAGATAATGGGGACTTTGGAAGACAGCTTGGCTTGCTCAATGTTCCCTGCACCAAGAGCATTCCCAACACGAACACTGGCAGCAGCAGCGAATCCTAAAGGAAACTGAAAGAAAAATTGCACCGCCATTTCCCAAAAAGTATCTAAGATTTTTTAAGTAACTATGAAACTGTAATGAGAGAAGCTTTAGAGGTCAGGAACAATCTTGGAGGTGTTACCATGTAAGCAATAACAGCCAGCTCGTATATGATGGAATTTGCTCCCAGCTCGACCTCACTGATCACACCAGCCAGGAATCCTCCCACTTCAAAAATCCACCACTCCAGACAAAGCATGAGCATGCTGGGGATGGCTAGCTGGATGAACGATCCCCACTCCTGGAGGCAGTCCAGTGACCAACCTGGGGGTCAAAACCTTTAACATAAATCTTTGAAATACTGATTAATTCATGGATTAACAACGACTTGCAAAATGTTTTCATACTCCTTTAACCCTTTCACATTTTGTCAGCTAACAAACACAAACCTCAATTTATTTTATTGGGATTTTATGTGACCGACAAACACAAAGTATAACACAATTGTAAAATGGAAGGAAGATGATACATGCCTTTCAAAAATGTTTCTAAACAATAATTTGAAAAATGTGGTACGCATTTGTACTCAGCCCCCTCTACAATTATCCCCCTGAAGAAAATCCAGTGTGTCCAGTGGCCTTCAAAAGTCACATAATTGGTTACGTTACACAGCAAACATGTAAAGGATGGTGTTCTGGTCAGACGAGAACAACATTTTACTTTGAGTCTACATAAAGGATGCTTTGTGTAGTCTACTGCTGCATTTTATCCTGAACACACCACCCCTGATCACAGCAAAATGTATTTCTGCAACCTGTTGACTCAAGGGACTGAAAACAAATGCCACATTATTTAGATTTTTGGTTGTAAAGAATTTCATTATAACTTTCCTTCCACTTCACAATCATGCACTACTCTGTCTTTGCCATATAAGATCCCAATAAAAATACAATGAAATAAATGTTTGTATCATGCCTGGACAATATTAGGAAAACATGTATTTAGGACATGTTTGTAAACTATTGTGATGATAGTGTCGGTTTAGATTAATTCATATTTTCCTCACTCTTTCTTTATCATGAATATTTCCCTACCATTTTCCATAAGCTTATCATCTCAGACATTAAAATCTATCTTGGTTATGTACACCTGCAGCATTAAAGATATACTATTGGGGTGCAAGCATTGCACCTGGAATATCATAGCCAACAAGATACTGAATCCAAGCAGTCTTTTATGACTGCTATATTGTGTTTGGTGATACTGAGATGAGAAATGCAACTTGATATTTGATGCAGCTGTAGTAACAAGACAAACTATGAGAAAGTCACAAACTATAAATACATTTGCAAGTCAAGTAAAAGAGCAACCCTGAAGAAATGATTCTGCCATAACAAAGGTTTTACAAAACTTAATGCTGAATTACCCTCTTAACTTGTCACCTACACTGCATTACACAGTTCCAGAGTTTTAGATATTCTGTCGACCATTACACTCAAGGTATCTGATGGAGAACTACAGTTGTCACTGACAGAGCTAATAGATGGAAGAGGAAAAACCTGCTGTTTTTAGGGTCCCCGGGAAATCTGTAATAAACTGACCTCCCCATGTAGCCTTATGGAGACCCTTCAGGCAGATGTAGGCATATAGGACCACAGCCAGTACATACTGGGAGATAGCATTGGCTGCTGCAGACCCACTGGGAGATAAAAACAGAAGTTATTAGGATGATAATGAAGTAGAAACTAGTTTGAACTGGTGGAAGGTTTTCAAGCTATTCACAGCCTGTTGCTGTAAAATATAGCATGCAACAACAGGATACCTATTGTACTTATTATACTTTTTATTCAATGAAACTAAAATATTCAGCAATGATGGAGAACTTACGCAACTCCCATATCTAGAGGGTACAGGAACACATAGTTGATTATTGCATTCAGGACATTTCCGATTGCTCCAGTTACAACTTGAGGCCATATAATGCCCTGTAAACATTCCAATATGTTGTCAGAGCTACTTTTATTTAAAAAAGCAACTGATTTTAATAACTTTGTTGAAGACTTTGTGTGTTTCCGGAAACTGTACCTGGTTTTGGAGATACCTCCCCTGCAGCTGGTACATAAAGGCAGCCTGAAGAAAAAAGAGACACTTTAAACGTGAGACCATTGATTAAGAACCGGACAAGTTGCCTGCAACAGGTGAAGGTATGGCATTGTAAGGCTGATATAAAATTCTTTTTAATTTTAATATTAAAGCAGATGTTGGGCAATCTAGACAACCGACAACGGATGTTAAATTTGCAAATGTGAATTTGGAGCTGAAATCACTGCCTGCCATCACTTCACTTGTAATAGAAACCTGATGCGAAAACAGGCAAAGTATTTTAAGTTTTATAAACAAACTTGTGTTGGGGGAAGTTAAATAAACTGAATACTGGAACTCACTGGTAAAGCAGGCATGAATATGTTCACATACATCTGGGAGAGTCTTCATGTGGAAAAACAAGCAGAAAATAGGAGTGAGTGTAACAAATATATAATATATATTAAACATTTAAGCATTTAATGATATTCTAAGAGAACGTGACACAAAATGATTTTTAGCTACTATAACCAAACCAACCATCGTGTATAAAAACATCAGATACACAGGTGCAGCTCAGTAAATTAAAATAGTGTTAAAAAAAGAAATTATTTCATTAATTCAGTTCAAACACTATATATTATAAATTCCAATAAAAACAGAGTCATTTATTCTAATTCATTATTTTGGATTATTTTGATGATTATGTCTTAGAGACTGTCAGTCAGTCAGTCATTTTCTACCGCTTATTCCATAGTGGGTCACGGGGAACTGGTGCCTATCTCCAGCAGTCTATGGGCGAGAAGCGGGGTACACCCTGGACAGGTCGCCAGTCCATCGCAGGGTAACACACAAACAACCATGCACACACTCATTCATACACCTAAGGGCAATTTAGAGTGACCAATTAACCTAACAGACATGTCTTTGGACTGTGGGAGGAAGCCGGAGTACCCGGTGAGAACCCACACATGCACGGGGAGAACATGCAAACTCCATGCAGAAAGACCCCCGGTCGGGAATCGAACGCAGGAGACAAAATGTAGTTTCTTAGAAAATTACGTAAGATCAATAAAAATTTATTTTTAAACACAGAAATATTATGCTATGGCTCACAAATTTATGGGAAAGACGGCTGTCTTGAGAGCTTTCCTGCAGTCAGTGACACTTTCTATATTGAGGGTAAGCCACAGAAGCTGGCTGTTTACAAAGTGCTTTATACAAGTAAATTAATGGAAAGTTAAGTGAAAAAAAGTGTGGTAGAAAATTGTGCTAAACTATCCGTACAACAAACAATATATTCAGTTCATTTTATTACGCAAAAGTTTATATTGTAATTGTTTTGCTTACTCTAGTGCGGCAGAATCCTCCCAAAGTAGAAAACTACCAACTCTAAGATGCCCGCTATGTTTGCCCTTTGTGTCTCTGTGTTTGAACCCTTTCATTTATTGGTGACCTGCCCATTGTGGATTCTCTTTTATAACTTTTTTTGTGGAGATTCATTACTTCTTTGGCACCACCCCTACAAATATTGGCATCCTGTACTGCCAATATTTTATTAGATTCCCCCAGTGCAAGTCTTGCATTTTCATGCCCGACCAAAGCCTTAGAAAACAAAATTAAAGATGGAATGCTTGCATCTATCTATCTATCTATCTATCTATCTATCTATCTATCTATCTATCTATCTATCTATCTATCTATCTATCTATCTATCTATCTATCTATCTATCTATCTATCTATCTATCTATCTATCTATCTATCTATCTATCTATCTATCTATCTATCTATCTATCTATCTATCTATCTATCTATCTATCTATCTATCTATCTATCTATCTATCTATCTATCTATCTATCTATCTATCTATCGCTGCAGAGAGCTGACCTGGCAACCTCTGGACTCTGTTTGACAGCCAGCAGGAGAGGCTCAGTGTTGATGAGGACGGCCCAGCAGGGAAAACAGGCCAGCAGCAGAATCAGAACGCCCCTCTGAAGAATCACACCCACTCTCTTCAGGTTACCGCTCCCGTAGGTCTACGTGAAACAAGAAGACAGACGTTCAGCTGAAACACCAAGACTGCTGCAACAATCAAAGGTGTGAGAGATCTAGGAAAGCTAACTTGATCCAAAAGCTCACTGCTGAGCTGTTTTAAAGTGTATCCCAGGATAATCTGGGAACCCAGCCGTAGCTGCTGGGATTGACTCGGTTACATAAATAAAGTGAAAGAACAACCTCTGCTGAGGACAGTACCTGCGATATGACCGTATCACAGGTTAATGACAAACCGGTGCCAATGGAAATACCAGTAACGTTAATCACCTGCAGACAAACAAAAAGATACACAATACAAGGCAGAGCATACACATTATCAGCTTACAAGGTTGGTTCAAACAAAACAAACAAAAAAAAGGATTGCAACAAGTCTCCTCACCGCAATCGACAATGATACGCCAGCTAGTTCAGTTTTTCCCAGGTGGCCGCAGAACACCATGCTGACAAAACTGATCATAAAGATCATCAGCTGCGAAATGACCTGGATTGTGTAAAAAGTATTATTATTTTAATCAAAACGTGTGCATCTCAGATACATTAAAGAAGAATTAAGAAATTTAGGCAATGAAGAAATTTTGTTACATTTTGAAATGTAATAGCTCTAATTATTTTAGGTCAAAGCTGCAAGACAGATGCTTTTAAAAATGTGTCTTGTATGCAGTGGCAGAGAAGAATGCTGTTCTGTCATTTGGACACAGATAAAGGTTAGTCAGTCAGTCATTTTCTACCGCTTATTCCATAGTGGGTCACGGGGGAGCTGGTGCCTTTCTCCAGCAGTCTATGGGCGAAAGGCAGGGTACACCCTGGACAGGTTGCCAGTCCATCACAGGGTAACACACAACACACAAACAACAACGCACACATTCATACACCTAAGAGCAATTTAGAGTGACCAATTAACCTAACAGGCATGTCTTTGGACTGTGGGAGGAAGCCGGAGTACCCGGTGAGAACCCATACATGCACGGGGAGAACATGCAAACTCCATGCAGAAAGACCCCTGGCTGGGAATTGAACCCAGGACCTTCTTGCTGCAAGGCAACAGTGCTACCAACTGCACCACCGTGCAGCCCCAGATAAAGGTTAATTGCATAATAATCTGTTGTCTTAGCTATGCAACATTGCTTGATGGGCAAAGTTTGAACAAAAAACAACAACAAAAAAGAAAAAAAATCATAATTTAAATGATGTACATTACAAAGAAATGTTTTAGGAAGCACAATAGAGAACAGGGAATGAAGTCAATATCCAAGTTTAAATATACAAACAATACCAGCAAAACAGGCCAACACAGTTAACGTGGTACATGGCAAGTGTCTTGGCAAAGTATTCACATGTTCTGAACTTATTGTGATGTTACATGTATCATGTGTGTCATTTATTTTTTTTATTTTATTTTATAGAGATCACCACAAAGTGGCAAATAAATGTAAAAGTTAAGCAATAATTTACACGGTTTTCAAACTGTTTTTACAAATAAAATTCTTGTGTGGCACTCCTCAAGTCTTGCTTTATGAATGAGGAGCCATAAGAAGTCTAGTTTGAACTTTACTACAATCAATGTAATGGACACCTCAAACATGTGGAAGGTGTTATGATCTGGGAAGACCAAAATTTGACTTTCTGGTGTAGATGCAAAGGGTATGTGTGATGTAAAATTTACATTTTACATCTCTCTGAACTCAACATCCCCCATGATAATAATGGTGATCGCAGTATCATGCTGTGGGCATGTATCTTCCATCTAGAGGACATCACAAACATCTGTAACAAGGTTCTCTGGACACATCAGACCATAACTGCAATAAAATGTTTGGTCAAAACGTGGTATATGTGGTGGAAAACAAACATTAAGCACACTATCCCTAAAGAGAAGCATGGTAGTGGCAGCACCATGCTGTGGGTTTGCATTTCTTCAGTAGAGAGAGGGAGGGTGATCATTGTTGATGGTAAGATGGATGGAACTAAGTAGAATAGAGTAGAAGTATCCTTCAGTGGGGAAACTTAAATATAAACAAAATAATAAGTAATAAAATAAGAGACTGTACAGTAAGGTAAAATGTACAACGTAAGAAAAAAATACATTTATTAAAAATCACATATGCAGATTTAAAGAAATGTGGAGCTCAATGACATCATTTTAAAAATGTACAACAAAAATATTTGCAAGGCAAACGTGGAATAAAACCTGTTAGAGGCTGCAAGATTAGACCTTTAGAAAAACAACATTCCTGTACATACAGCCAGAGCTATAGCAGAAAGGTTTAGATAATTCAATTCAATTCAGTTTAGTTTTCATTTATATAGCACCAATTCACAAGACATGTTGTCTCAAGGCACTTTACAAAGTCAATTCAATCGAATCATACACATTTCAAGTCGGGTACATACATTCCAATTAATCCTAATTATCAAATAGTGCAGTCGGATTCAGTTTATTATTCAAATTGGTTAAAACGTGGTTCTGTCTAATGACACCCAGCAGATTGCACAGAGTCAGTGGCTTGCAGCGTTCACTCCTCCTGGGTGCAGCAATCCCTCATACTGAGCATGCATTTAGCGAAAGTGGAGAGGAAAACACCCTTTTAACAGGAAGAAACCTCCAGCAGAACCAGGCTCAGTGTGAGCGGCCATCTGCCACAACCTATGGGAAAAAACTTGTGCCATCACAAACTGAATTTGAATTACTCTGTGTTTGTGTAATTTGAAATTAAATGCATTGATTTGAAACTGAATTTAATGGTTTAAAACCGAATTTATTGGTTTGAAACTGAATTTATTGGTTTGAAACTGAATTAATTTGCATTGAAAATGTATTTCGTTGTTTTGAAAATTCAGTTTGACTACTTTCACTTTCAGTTCTAAAATTCAATTTCAGTTCTAAAATTCAGTTTTTTTTGTGTCACACATCCGGGTCCTTGAGGATAGCCACAGATTAATCAAACACAGATTCATCGATTTACGTTTCACATCAGGTTAAACTTCCTTTACGGCATGCTGAGGTGAAGCATTGCAGCATACATGAGCTTGGCGGATGTCAATCACCAAGTCAAATGAGCATCTATAAGAAGCGTCATGTAAACAAATGATTGTCAAACAGTAACACTTATACTACCTGTAGCTATTAGCTAAACATGCCAGATCAGCATAGTGCCGCCGGTGTTATGTCGGTTTGCGTTTCCCTGCCTTTACCACAGCGTAACTTATGTTGCCTAGCAACATGTGTGAAGCGCAGAGCTGTGAAGCCGAACAAATGGAGCCCTAATGGCTTATTTTCTTGTTTTATAATCTTGTTCATTATTCAGCCATTTAAATTGTTAAAGTTTTGTGTTCATAGATAAAAGAAATGTGTAAATCTATTTGTAAAAATTTAACAATTTAAACACTAACATGTTAACTTTAGGAACAACGTTTAAATCAGTTTATTTGTAGAGCATAAAAATAAAAGAACCAAACATCAACATTAGATTTCATCTGACTGAATTATATCTGTGTTTAACTTCCATCCATCGGGGAAACCCAGCAGGAGCCTGAAAACAACGTGCCGGGAGTCAGCTGTTCTCTCGGGGTTCATCCTTCATATCTGGGGAAAAGAAGGATGCATTTGTCGGCCCTATTTGGAGGAGCCTGCGAAGCTGTAGACTTCATTGCCTCACAATGACGTAATCGGACAACAAATGCGTCCTTCAAAGAATGCAGCTTCTCAATTTGGACGCAGCAATAGTGAATGACATCCGTGAATCAGTGAATCTGTGTTTGATTAATCTGTGGCTTCAAGGACCCGGATGTGTGACACAAAAAACTGAATTTTAGAATTGAAATTGAATCTTAGAACTGAAAGTAAAAGTAGTTAAACTGAATTTTCAATTCAACAAAATACATTTTCAGAGCAAATGAATTCAGTTTCAAACCATTAAATTCAGTTTCAATTAAGTGAAATTCAGTTTCAAATCAGTGCATTTAATTTCAAATTACACAAATACAGATTCAGTCTGAGAAATTCAAATTCAGTTTGTGATGGCACAAGTTTCTTCCCATACCTGACCAACTGGGGGTTTAAGAGATAACAGAAAATTCATGTGGAGTCAAAGTCTCCAAATCCAAATGGTAATCTGTGGCAACAATTGAAAATTACTTTTCACATATGCTCTAAATCTAATCTAACTAAATAGAACCTCATTTGCAAAAAGGAATGGGAAAAAATCAGTCTCAAGGTCTGAAGCCATTTTTGCCCTCAGCCCAGCTAAATAAAACTTGTTTAGAGCCGCAAATGTTACTTAACTTTAAGAAAAAAAAAGACTTCTTCATAAATTTCTACAATAGAAAATTTGTTGCCATTTTTAAAGGACCACCGTTTTACTTTTATTTTTAAGTTTCAAAATAAGACTAAAACTTGCAAAAAGAGGATGAATAAATTTTCTTCTGTGGGATGTCGATAATTGTGTGAAAAATTATGTAAAAAGCCCAGTGTCCAACCTATGGCAAGACAAATAGATCTAAAAAAAAAATGAGATTGCTACTTTTAGTGTCATTCAACTTTGGAAATTCAATGCAATTGTTCCATGAAAAAAAAAAAAAAACGAAAAACTGCTAAAACCTGCATTTGTTTATATATATTTATGTTTAAAAACATGATTGTGTTTTTTTTAAACAATTTTCAGCCAAAGTTATTAAAAATCAAAGCGATCGGTCCAAAGAGCCACTTGCGGCTCATCGCTGATGAACCAACAAAACAAATAAAAAACGGAAAAACATGCACAAGTCTAAAAAAGCGAATTATAATGTAATTTCTGGCTTTAGGCAAACATGGAAGATATGGAGTATATAGCCAACCCATAGATAGATAAATACCACCCAGATGACTTACCACCGGTCCCGCCAGTTTAAAGAGCTGTGCCAGCTCATTTCGGTACTTTTGCGGAACGGAGCCCCGTATTCTCCTCAGGCAGGACCCCCAACCTTCAGTGGAGTCTGCTTCAGCTGCTTTCAGATCCTCCTTTACTCCGTCGGTGTTTGCGCCCGCTGCTTTGCCCGCACCGTCCATAGCTGACCTGCTCTCAGCCAAAGTTCTGACTCTGGACTGTCTCCTGTCCTGTGAGGGACGGTGGACAGACAGCAGCCCCTGAAACCTGAGCGTGATGTTTTGACAGAGGAGGGTCATAGGAGGGGCTGGAGCTGTGCTGTAAGTGGAGGACTGTCGGAACCGGTCACCCTTTGCTGCTTTCATGTTGCGTTCAAGTGCTCACGACAAGGTCAAGTTAACAAATATGCATGTTAGAAAAAAAACAATAAAAACAACCCTGTGTTCATTTGCTTTCTGACTCAATTCAGGCCAGAGGCACAGTTGTAGGATGGCATTTTAAACAAAGATTTTTAATTAAAAAGAGAAAACTTGGATGGCAACAAATGTTGGTCCAGAAGATGTCCTGCTAATTACTCCCAGATAGTTCCCTGATGTGATTCCTTATGCCATCACTCTGGATACTGGTCTTTCAGTGGTGCCAAAGGCCAGGTATGTGGGTGGAGAATGTACAGGGGTTGGACAATGAAACTGAAACACCTGGTTTTAGACCACAATAATTTATTAGTTTGGTGTAGGGCCTCCTTTTGTGGCCAATACAGTGTCAATTCGTCTTGGGAATGACATATACAAGTCCTGCACAGTGGTCAGAGGGATTTTAAGCCATTCTTCTTGCAGGATAGTGGCCAGGTCACTACGTGATACTGGTGGAGGAAAACGTTTCCTGACTCGCTTCTCCAAAACACCCCAAAGTGGCTCAATAATATTTAGATCTGGTGATTGTACAGGCCATGGGAGATGTTCAACTTCACTTTCATGTTCATCAAACCAATCTTTCACCAGTCTTGCTGTGTGTATTGGTGCATTGTCATCCTGATACACGGCACCGCCTTCAGGATACAATATTTGAACCATTGGATGCACATGGTCCTCAAGAATGGTTCGCTAGTCCTTGGCAGTGACGCGCCCATCTAGCACAAGTATTGGGCCAAGGGAATGCCATGATATGGCAGCCCAAACCATCACTGATCCACCCCCATGCTTCACTCTGGGCATGCAACAGTCTGGGCGGTACGCTTCTTTGGGGCTTCTCCACACCGTAACTCTCCCGGATGTGGGGAAAACAGTAAAGGTGGACTCATCAGAGAACAATACATATTTCACATTATCCACAGCCCAAGATTTGTGCTCCTTGCACCATTGAAACCGACGTTTGGCATTGGCATGAGTGACCAAAGGTTTAGCTATAACAGCCCGGCCGTGTATATTGACCCTGTGGAGCTCCTGACGGACAGTTCTGGTGGAAACAGGAGAGTTGAGGTGCACATTTAATTCTGCCGTGATTTGGGCAGCCGTGGTTTTATGTTTTTTGGATACAATCCGGGTTAGCATCCGAACATCCCTTTCAGACAGCTTCCTCTTGCATCCACAGTTAATCCTGTTGGATGTGGTTCGTCCTTCTTGGTGGTATGCTGACATTAATTCAATTCAATTCAATTCAGTTTTATTTATATAGCGCCAATTCACAACACATGTTGTCTCAAGGCACTTCACAACAGTCAGGTACATACATTCCAATTAATCCTAACAATTGAACAGTGCAGTCGGAGTTAGCTTTTTATTCAAATTGGATAAAAAGTTTTTCTATCTAAGGAAACCCAGCAGATTGCATCCAGTCAGTGACTTGCAGCATTCACTCCTCCCGGATGAGCATGTAGAGACAGTGGACAGTCACTGGCGTTGACTTTGCAGCAATCCCTCATACTGAGCATACATGTAGTGACAGCGGAGAGGAAAAACTCCCTTTTAACAGGAAGAAACCTCCAGCAGAACCAGGCTCAGTGTGAGCAGCCATCTGCCACGACCGACTGGGGGTTTGAGAGAAAAGAGCAGAGACACAAAAAGAACACAGAAGCACTGATCCAGAAGTACTTTCTATGGGAAGGAAAAGTAAATGTTACTGGATGTAGCTCCTTTAGTCATTTCACCTAGAAAGAAAGAACAGATAAACTCTGAGCCAGTTTTCAAGGTTAGAGTCTGAACGAGAGCACATAGAGTTAGTTACAGTTAAGCTCAGTCAATTTCCATGTCTAGGAGAGAGAAAGGGTTAAACACTAAAAGACAGGGCTATGTGGATCATCAGTAGAGGGTGAGCATTAAGTTGTTGCCAGCAGAAGCTCGGACGATTCCCCTCTCCAGAAAGGTGTCACAGGCAGACACAGAGCCAGGCCAGGTGTAGCTTCTAGGAAGAGAAAAGAGAGAACAAGGTTAAAAGCTGAAATAACAGCAAACAATGCAAAATTGGAGAGTAGTGTGAGAATGTAGCGAAGAGGGTGAAAGTGGTCGTTATGTCCTCCAGCAGCCTAAGCCTATAGCAGCATAACTACACAGATAGTTTCAGTTCAGATTATTTAGTTAAACGACGCTTATTTACAACAATGTCGTCTCAAGGCACCTCACAAAGGGTCCCACTGATGGTCATTGTTATACTAAAAACAACAATGATTGGGATACCTCCCTCTGTCAGACTGATTATAACCATTGGAAAAGAGAAGGGGTCATACAGGTAGCAGAAATGGAGGGTGTGTTTGCACCTCAACCATAACTGAGCCGGTTTAGGCTAAACCTGACTCCCCCTTACTCCAACCAACAGGGAGGGAAGAAGACGGAGGTAAAAAATAAGGAAGATAGCTCAGGATAAACTAAGCCACTCTAACTATAAGCTTTATCAAAAAGGAAAGTTTTAAGCCTAGCCTTAAAAGTAGACAGGGTGTCTGCCTCTTGGACTAAAACTGGGAGCTGATTCCACAGGAGAGGAGACTGATAACTAAAGGATCTGCCTCCCATTCTACTTCTAGAGACTCTAGGAACCACCAGTAAACCTTCAGCCTGAGAACGAAGTGCTCTGTTAGGAACATATGGAACAATCAGATCTCTGATGTATGATGGAGCTAGATCATTAAGGGCTTTATATGTGAGGAGGAGAATTTTAAATTCTATTCTGGATTTAACAGGGAGCCAATGAAGGGAAGCTAAAATAGGAGAAATATGATCTCTCTTTTTAATTTTCATCAGAACTCTTGCTGCAGCATTTTGAATCAGCTGAAGGCTTTTAACTGCATTTTGTGGACATCCTGATAGTAAAGAATTACAATAGTCCAGACTTGAAGTAACAAATGCATGGACTAGTTTTTCAGTGTCACTCCTGGATAGGATATTTCTAATTTTGGCAATGTTCCGGAGATGAAAGAAGGAAATCCTAGAAACCTGTTTAATATGGGATTTAAATGACATGTCTTGGTCAAAAATAACACAGAGGTTTTTTACTTTATTATCAGAGGTCAATTTAGTCCCATCCAGGTTAAGTGATTGACTAAGCAGTTTCTTTTTTAAAGACTCCGGTCCAAAGACGACAACTTCTGTCTTGTCTGAATTTAGAAGCAAAACATTTAACGTCATCCAAGTTTTTATATCTTCAAAACATGCATGTAGTCTATCTAACTGGTTGGGCTCATCAGGATTTATGGATAAGTAAAGCTGAGTATCATCAGCATAACAGTGAAAATGTATCCCATGCTGCCTAATAATTATTACCTATTGGAATATTGGAAGCATACAGGTCCTTCTCAAAATATTAGCATATTGTGATAAAGTTCATTATTTTCCATAATGTAATTATGAAAATTTAACATTCATATATTTTAGATTCATTGCACACTAACTGAAATATTTCAGGTCTTTTATTGTCTTAATACGGATGATTTTGGCATACAGCTCATGAAAACCCAAAATTCCTATCTCACAAAATTAGCATATTTCATCCGACCAATAAAAGAAAAGTGTTTTTAATACAAAAAACGTCAACCTTCAAATAATCATGTACAGTTATGCACTCAATACTTGGTCGGGAATCCTTTGACAGAAATGACTGCTTCTATGCGGCGTGGCATGGAGGCAATCAGCCTGTGGCACTGCTGAGGTCTTATGGAGGCCCAGGATGCTTCGATAGCGGCCTTTAGCTCATCCAGAGTGTTGGGTCTTGAGTCTCTCAACGTTCTCTTCACAATATCCCACAGATTATCTATGGGGTTCAGGTCAGGAGAGTTGGCAGGCCAATTGAGCACAGTGATACCATGGTCAGTAAACCATTTACCAGTGGTTTTGGCACTGTGAGCAGGTGCCAGGTCGTGCTGAAAAATGAAATCTTCATCTCCATAAAGCTTTTCAGCAGATGGAAGCATGAAGTGCTCCAAAATCTCCTGATAGCTAGCTGCATTGACCCTGCCCTTGATAAAACACAGTGGACCAACACCAGCAGCTGACACGGCACCCCAGACCATCACTGACTGTGGGTACTTGACACTGGACTTCTGGCATTTTGGCATTTCCTTCTCCCCAGTCTTCCTCCAGACTCTGGCACCTTGATTTCTGAATGACATGCAGAATATGCTTTCATCCGAAAAAAGTACTTTGGACCACTAAGCAACAGTCCAGTGCTGCTTCTCTGTAGCCCAGGTCTGGGGAATGCAGCACCTGTAGCCCATTTCCTGCACACGCCTGTGCACGGTGGCTCTGGATGTTTCTACTCCAGACTCAGTCCACTGCTTCTGCAGGTCCCCCAAGGTCTGGAATCGGCCCTTCTCCACAATCTTCCTCAGGGTCCGGTCACCTCTTCTCGTTGTGCAGCGTTTTCTGCCACACTTTTTCCTTCCCACAGACTTCCCACTGAGGTGCCTTGATACAGCACTCTGGGAATAGCCTATTCGTTCAGAAATTTCTTTCTGTGTCTTACCCTCTTGCTTGAGGGTGTCAATAGTGGCCTTCTGGACAGCAGTCAGGTCGGCAGTCTTACCCATGATTGGGGTTTTGAGTGATGAACCAGGCTGGGAGTTTTAAAGGCCTCAGGAATCTTTTGCAGGTGTTTAGAGTTAACTCGTTGATTCAGATGATTAGGTTCATAGCTCGTTTAGAGACCCTTTTAATGATATACTAATTTTGTTAGATAGAAATTTTGGGTTTTCATGAGCTGTATGCCAAAATCATCCGTATTAAGACAATAAAAGACCTGAAATATTTCAGTTAGTGTGCAATGAATCTAAAATATATGAATGTTAAATTTTCATCATGACATTATGGAAAATAATGAACTTTATCACAATATGCTAATATTTTGAGAAGGACCAGTAGTTACACTGGCAGCAAAACGAACCAGTTGCATGATGCTACCACCACCATGCTTAACAGTCTGTACAGTGTTCTTACAAAATATGAAACCAACTGATCCATATATCTGATGAGAGGAGTGGTCAAATCTTCAGCCAGGATTATACCAGAAGATTGTTGATGGCTTTGAAAAGCCTATGGTTGAGGGCCTCAAGCACATTGAACCAAAAATTTGTGGGTTGCACATATGTATCTGAGACTGTATATATAATTTTAACCCTGTGAAGATATGAGAAAATCTGGATTGAATTTAAACATGTGAACCCAATCCTAACTTTTGAAATTCATTAAAGTCATGTTTTTGGACTGTGGCAGGAAGCCAGAGTACCTGGTGAGAACCCACGTATGGAGAACATGCACACTCCATGCTGAAAGACCCCCGGACGGGAGTCGAACCCAGGACCTTCTTGTCACAAGGCAACAGTGATGATGACTTTACCTACATTCTCACAGGTGCTACAGTATATTTGCTGACATTTTTTAGGTCTCAAACTAAATACAAATCATGTAAAGGGTTACAATGAATTTTTTTTCTACCAAAATAAGTACTGTGTGAAAACGAAACAGGAAAAAATTACTTATTTTAAAGGTAAAACAGAGCAGGATACAGCGTTGTACCCAATGGAAACACTTATAGGGCACCAGCAAACTCAATACATCTCTCTGCAATATCACTGAAAAATGAAACAAGTCAAGCTCTATTTTCAGTTTCTTTCACTGAGAAAAGTGATACTGCAGAGTGAAAATGTAAAAAAAAAAAATGGTGATAAGTTTTATTTCATAATGTGACGAGTTGGGCATTATTCTTGTGAACAAGACATTATTCCTGTGAAATACAGATCACAGAAAAATGAAGAGCAAACAAAACAACATGGCTGAAATGTATTTATTTGATGAATTGAACACTAAATTAATTTTTATCTTTGGGACAAATAGTACATAGCACCTTGAATTGTTTGTAAAGCTGTCATTCTACATGTGTGCTGAACTTTGGTCACAAAGTAGTAGAAAGACTTAAAGCGATAGAAAAAAGTAAAATTAAATAAAAAACATAAAAACACAAAAGGAGGGTTTCTCAAAGGCAACACGCATCTTTTTTTTCTGTTTGCATTTTCTCCCTGTCTGCTGTGTTGTAACTTTGCTCAGATTGACCTATACCACTTTTAAAGCTTTATTCTAATGAATAATTTTTATTCCGTGTTTAGGAAAACAAAATGTCCTGCCACCTGACTAGGATAGCTTACAAATCTTGGTAAAGAGTACAGCTATTCATGAACAACACAAGTTCAATATTTAATTTCCTTTCAGCCATTTTTTTTCAGTCTGCAGGTAATGGTCAACTTTTACTGTCTTCATCATTTCAAGCATCTATGGATCTAAGAAACAAGGAATGGATCCAAGAACTAGTAAAGACCAATTAAAATGTAAACAATACTTATTTTTATTTCTGCTTGTGCATTTCTATATTTCTCCACGTGCAATATTAGTGTTTTTCGAATGGTCTAGTCAAAGTCTAGACCTAAATCCAATTGGCAATCTGTAGCAAAAAAATAAAAACTGATGTTCTTAAAAATGCTCTATCCAGTCTGACTGAACTTGAGCTAGAATGGGCCACAATTTCTGTCTCTAGATCTGCAAAGCTGGTAGAGACACAACCTGAAAGACTTGAAGTTGTCGCTACAAAGAAAGAATCTTCTAAAAAGCACTGACTCATGGGGTTCAATACATCTATCCCAAAAGTCCCAATGAAGTACATTGAGGTTTGGGGTTTGTGTCGTGACAAAATGTAGACAAGTTCAACAGGAATACATTGCTTTGCGAGGCACTTCTCTTTTTGTCTATTTAATTAAAATACTCCTGTAATGTTTATACGGTTTTGTTGTTGATAATTAAATATTGATTGTTGTGAGATTAACCACTTCAAAGTTCTTGTAATGAGATTTGGCCTTTAGCCATAAAACTTGCAGACATAAACTAATTCATATATACTTCTTATCTGTTTTAGACACTTGAAACAACAGATGTACAATGTGCCTTAGTTGCCTTCTGTCCGTTACATTGTACAATGGTTCAGGAGGTTGTGGAGCAACAGCAGCTTTCCGGAAGCTGCACCAGGGACCTAATCATCCCTGAAAGAAATTCATCTGAAGAGGATGACCATGAAGTTGCTGCAGATCACTCCAGCCACAAGGACGAGGATCATGATCAAGTGCCAGGTTTCGCCGTGAGATCAGTTGTTTAACTGACAACACTTCCCCCACTGTGGTGGTAGTGAAGCCTGGACTCTGCACGTCTCCCTCTTCATCATCACTACCCCTTGTCGGAGTGCAGCCAATCTGCATCTGGATTTGGTTCTGACTTGACCCATAATGTTCAACAAAGTAGTCATTGTGTGTGTTCCCACCTAAATGTTCCAGGTTAAATGTTTCTTTTTCTTCCATGAGCTGGACCCCTGCTCTGACTGATCAGACAGAGAAAAAAGTAATGAAATACAGTAGCTGATAACATGGATTTGCTTTAATAAAAAGTCATTCAGTTTCTAATCTCTTCTGAAGCCTTTTTCCAATCAAGTTTGCACATACATGTGATGAAGAAAAATGCTTGCAGTGAAACTGCAATTGTAAGCCCGGTCCATAGTCCTGTTACAGTTGGGGGTAAAAAAGATTTCATGGTGTGCCAAACTGCAAGTAGACACAAAGAGACATTGCACAGGTGCATCAGAATAAAATAGAATATCACTGAATGGTTCATTTATTTCAGTAGTTTAATGCAAAGAGTGAAACTGAAATGCCACATACAGGGGTTAGACAATGAAACTGAAACCTGTCATTTTAGTGTGGGAGGTTTCATGGCTAAATTGGACCAGCTTGGTAGCCAGTCTTCATTGATTGCACATTGCACCAGTAAGAGCAGAGTGTGAAGGTTCAATTAGCAGGGTAAGATCACAGTTTGGCTCAAACTATTGAAATGCACACAACATTATGGGTGACATACCAGAGTTCAAAAGAGAACAAATTGTTGGTGCACGTCTTGCTGGCGCATCTGTGACCAAGACAGCAAGTCTTTGTGATGTATCAAGAGCCACGGTATCCAGGGTAATGTCAGCATACCACCAAGAAGGACGAACCACATCCAACAGGATTAACTGTGGACGCAAGAGGAAGCTGTCTGAAAGGGATGTTCGGGTGCTAACCCGGATTGTATCCAAAAAACATAAAACCACGGCTGCCCAAATCACGGCAGAATTAAATGTGCACCTCAACTCTCCTGTTTCCACCAGAACTGTCCGTTGGGAGCTCCACAGGGTCAATATACATGGCAGGGCTACTATAGCCAAACCTTTGGTCACTCATGCTAATGCCAAACGTCGGTTTCAATGGTGCAAGAAGCGCAAATCTTGGGCTGTGGACAATGTGAAACATGTATTGTTCTCTGATGAGTCCACCTTTACTGTTTTCCCCACATCCGGGAGAGTTACGGTGTGGAGAAGCCACAAAGATGCGTACCACCCAGACTGTTGCATGCCCAGAGTGAAGCATGGGGGTGGATCAGTGATGGTTTGGGCTGCCATATCATGGCATTCCCTTGGCCCAATACTTGTGCTAGATGGGCGCGTCACTGCCAAGGACTAGCGAACCATTCTTGAGGACCATGTGCATCCAATGGTTCAAACATTGTATCCTGAAGGCGGTGCCGTGTATCAGGATGACAATGCACCAATACACACAGCAAGACTGGTGAAAGATTGGTTTGATGAACATGAAAGTGAAGTTGAACATCTCCCATGGCCTGCAAAGTCACCAGATCTAAGTATTATTGAGCCACTTTGGGATGTTTTGGAGGAGCGAGTCAGGAAACGTTTTCCTCCACCAGTATCACGTAGTGACCTGGCCACTATCCTGCAAGAAGAATGGCTTAAAATCCCTCTGACCACTGTGCAGGACTTGTATATGTCATTCCCAAGACGAATTGACGCTGTTTTGGCCGCAAAAGGAGGCCATACACCATACTAATAAATTATTGTGGTCTAAAACCAGGTGTTTCAGTTTCATTGTCCAACCCCTGTACATTCATAAGAGTTTAGCCAAATTCAGTTTCTCAGGAAATTAGAAATGGGGAAGAGCACTGACTTGAAAGCTGTCCAGTAGACAGTCAGTGACAACCTCTACAACACGGGTAAGCCACAAACTGTCATTGCTAAATAAGCTGGCTGTTCACAGAGTGCTGTATTCCAGCAATTGTTGGAACATTGACTGGAAGGTAAAAGTCTGGAGAAAGCATAGCGAGGAATCCTCTTTGCTTAAGGTTCTGTGGAAAGCGTCCACAGTCAATGATGATTTGGTGTTAGACTTAGGGTGTTTTTACCAAGTTCAAAGTCAACATGGTTGTCTACCAGGAAATGTTAGAGCACTTCATGGCTACCTCTGCTGACAGAACTTGGCACCTGCCTTCACTTAAAAGTAGCGATAGGTGCTTTAATTATCATGGTATGCTGTGATTGATTGGGAGCCAGAGCTGATCTCCTTCATGCCATGCTGCATTGATGCAGTAGTTCATGGAAAAGGAGGCTCAACCACAAATTAAATGCAAATACTGCACAGTACATGGACATACTGTTCAGTGGGCTGACTTTTTTTAATTAAATTGAGCTTTTAATTAGTTTTTTGTAATAATGTAACTTTCTGACTTACAGAATTTTGGTTTTTCATTAGCTGTAAGCCATATATCCACCTGATTGTCATGAATCAATATAAAATAATTTGAATAATTGAATTAAATTGCTCAAATGAATACACTTTTTTTTTTTTTTTGCAATATTCTAATAATTGACATTCATTGTTGGTCTCATCCATAATTCCCATGTTTGCAGCAGACATGAGGGATGCTCCCATGGGGGTGCATGCCTACCCTATAAAGTAGAAGCTCACTATACTAAAAATGGCACCAACCAGTTGTTTTCCAGCTCCTCTAAGAACTCCTGCAGCAACACCCTAAAAGTAACAAATGCAGACCTGATTAGAATTTGTGTGCAGAAACCTGCAATCACAGACTTTGGTGTGTGAAGTAGTAAAAGTCTTTCTCACTGCAGTAGCATCACTGACATGCAGGAAACTAAATATAAGCATTACATCTGCAACCCTCTGAATTATTTCCCTAAAAAGAATGCAGAAATAGACTCCTCTAGACTGTAAGAACTGTAAATCATTCCCGACAGGAAACATAAAAAACGGCAGGGGGATTATTCATTTTTTAGTGCGGTAAATGGTAAATGATTTCAAGCTATCTTACATTAGCTGAAACTGACTTCACAGATTAAATGTGCTGAGATAAGCTTTGATGGGCTACAGTTTTAAAACTAATACACCTAACTAAGTTCATAATATCTGTAGAGCAAGGTACCAATGTTAAAAACAACATATTCTTTTCCCTCAACAAGTTTTAATTTGGCACACACCAACTCTTTCACCAAATGACAGAGCTTTTAAACATAAATGAAGCTCATTAAACAGTTACAGTTTAGTGTCCTTGAGTCAGCATCTTAGTTGATTTATGACCATCTTGCGTCTTAATGTAAATTAACCCTGTTATGAAACACGCAACAAACTGCAACAAAATATCTACAAGGTAGATGTTTTTAAAGAAATAGCTAATGAATTTGGGATTTAACTTACTGGTCAGAGGTGAAGATGAATCCAATGACTTTTCTGGTGATGTTGATGCAAACTCCAACAAAGCACACAACTATGACTGTGCAAAACATTCAAAACAAGTTAATGCCAAGAAGGGGGAACCAAATAAGACGGTTAATCATTGTATACTTCAATGCAGCAAGAAGACATTACTACATGATGATGCATCTGTTTCTTTGTTAATGTCAGTCTATTGGACAAATATACATTTTTTAACCTTAACATTTCAATACAAATCAGATTGGGTTGAACAAATAGATCATGACATGAAAGTTCAGTTTGGTCTGAGCATATTGGAGCATTCTTAAGGATGTTAATTTGATGTTTCATCAAGTGGTAACAATGACTCCAGGAACCTTCCTTTGCAGAAATGCTTCCCAAACCAGAGGAAAACACCCCAGATTCCAAACTTGCCACTTCCCTAAAGAATCAGAATTCTGCCGGGTCCAATGTGTCAAGTCAGATTAATATGAATTTAAAGGTTCAGAGGATCCATTGTCCATGCTTTGGCTTAATCGTATACAAAATATGGTAGCAATGCTTAAGGAAAAGCCATTTGCTCTGTACTGCTCCAGTTTTCTGAATTATTCACCTGACACATGATGATGAGCACATATGTTGTGAAATGGGTCTTACATGCACAGATGATTGAAACTTTGTACGATAGCCTGGTCTGCTTTATATTTCCAGCATCAAGAGCATTCCCAACACGGACAGTAGCAGCGACAGAAAATCCGAGAGGGCACTGGAAAAAACAATACACAAGACCAGAGGATATTATATCAATTCTTTGAAAGCAGATCTCAATGCATGTTTCATGATGGTCCCTTCAAACCAGATAAGACTGCTTTTCAGTCTACAGGGTCTCCAGGACTGTTTGATTGTTGTTGGACCTTAGACATTTTTAAAACTTTATTTCAGTGTGAAGGCCAGCATGGCCCTGCTGCAGTTTTTAGTCCTCAGCACATGGGTTTCTTACCCAGTGGCTTTTCTGGCCATCCAGTTACAGTGCTACTACCACGGGTAGAGAAACTCCTTACGGTCCGTAAAATGATGCAAAAAATATGTTTCTGCTTTGCTGTAAAACAGTATTTTGATCAGCAGCAAAGAGAATGGAAGTAAAGAGGGTGGAGTGGTTCTGCATAGAGGGCCGGGCTATACAGAGTGTGCCATTTGCACAATAATTTTAACCTGCTGCCAGACTATATATGCATATATCCAATTACATTAGGAAGAACTGATCTACCCAAAATCTGATCACTGATTACTCTGACATGACCAAAACAAGGCTCTGTAGCATATATATGGTTTTATGAGTTGTGCACTGAAGGAAGTAAAATTTTAATTTAAATCTTATGAGCCTGTGTTTGTGGTTTTCTTCCTCTTCCTTCCTCATCATTTCCTAAACATGAAGTGCTTATGTTGGACAGTGTCACAAATACATTTGGCATCTGAAAAGCAAAACTCCTTATTTCATCAGCCTCCCAATATCTAACCTAGCTAGAGGTGGGTGCACTCCTCTCCATCATAGAGCCCAATTGCTGATCTTTATGTGCAAAGAGTCTATTTTTTGGCATGGAGACCATGGACTGTTTTGTTTAGCTGCTTGGATAGATACTTTTTTTTTTAACGAGAGTCTGCGAGTGTAACTGGCAGAGAACATCCACATTCTGGTTAATTTCTCATGTTCTCATGCAGTCTTAGTCTGGTGTGCAGGGGATCTAATAAAGCCTATTTCATTAGTGTTAATTACATGGGCCAACAGCAGTGACGGGTAGGCAGTGTTATACATGCAGTGTGCATCAACATATGGATGCAAAGTGTCTCTAAACACGTTACCATGTAAGACACAACACACAGCTGGTATGCAATAGACTGAGCCCCCAGTTCAACCTCACTGATCACACCAGCCAGGAATCCTCCTACTTCAAATATCCACCATGACAGACAGATCATGAGCATACAGGGAATGGCCAGCTTGATGAAGAGACCCCACTTCTGCAGGCAGTCAAGTGACCAACCTTTGGGGTCCACAGATACAAAGGATTTAACTAGTTATGACAATAAACATGGATAATTAAACAGCTTGAGATTTTTGCAAGAGTACAATAAACATAGTGCAAGGACAAAATATGAAAAGCAAAACGCAACATGTCCGACTTAGTTCTAAGACTTGAACTGACCTCCCCATGTGGCTTTGTGAAGACCCCTCCAGCAGATGTAAACATGCAGAAACAAAGCCAACAAGTACTGAGAGATGGTGCTGCAGATCCCCTTCAAGGGGAACCCAGAGCAAGAAAATTTAGGACAAAAACATACACACAAAAAATAGAACAATTCATTATTGATTAGACTAGCAATGTAATGAAGATCCCTTTGGGTACAGCAGCCAATCTTCACAGCGTTGCTTACAGAGAAAACAGTGACCTTCATTTCCACAATGACACAAATCATTCAGTCAAACATCAGGTTGGTTTAAGAGTAGGATGAGTGCAATTTTTTTAATGCTTTAATTTGAAAAATTAAGGAGAAATCGGCAACGGCTTCCCATAAAAAAAACAAAAAAAGGAACTAGCCTTTTATTTCATCCTTGGGATTACTTTAAGATTTTCTTCAGACATCAATAAATCTGTTTTTATAAGCTGTGATAATACAGAAACTTACGCTACACCCAGCTTCAGAGGATAGAGGAAGATATAGTTGATGAGGACATTGAGGACATTCCAAACTGTTCCAGTGACAACCTGAGGCCACATGATTCCCTGTCATTGAAAGCACAACATTACAATTGTTTTATTTTAGACTTAAATGTAGGATATATGTTTAATAAATTCCATGTAAACAGCTTTACGTTGAGAAATCGCACCTGATTTTGTTAGTACTTCCCTTCCAGCTGGTAAAAGCAGCCTGAAGACCATGAAATGAAAATAAGGAAAACGTTGGCTTGTGGTTGTGAGGATCCGAGGAGTTTTGACCAGGAGATGAGATTTTATCAATTACTTTGGAAAATTTGTGGCAGTGAGTGCATTAAACTCACTGGTACAGCAGGCATGAAGATCTTCACATACTGCTGGGACAGACTGCAAGGCAAAAAACCTACTACATATAAGAAGGACTATGAACTGGAGAGTTTTACTAAAGTATTCAAACCTCCTTTTACTTTTCAGATATTGTCACATTACAATAACAAACTTTGTCTTATAGGGATTTTATGTGATAAACCAACTCATAGCCAAGAAGTGAAATGTAAATAATATTGAATATGAACATATTGGGAAGAGCTGCACGGTGGTGCAGTTGGTAGCACTGTTGCCTTGCAGCAAGAAGGTCCTGGGTTCAATTCCCAGCTTTGGGTCTTTCTGCATGGAGTTTGCATGTTCTCCCCGTGCATGTGTGGGCTCTCACTGGGTACTCTGGCTTCCTCCCACAGTCCAAAGACATGCCTGTTAGGTTAATTGGTAACTCTAAATTGCCCTTAAGTGTATGAATGTGTGTGTGGTTGTTTGTGTGTTGCCCTGTGATGGACTGGCAACCTGTCCAGGGCGTACTCTGCCTCTTGCCCATAGTCTGCTGGAGATAGGCACCAGCTCCCCCATGACCCACTATGGAATAAGTGGTAGAAAATGACTGACTGACATATTTCTCTAAAAATTTCTTTTTATTTCCAAACAAATCTATATATTAATATTTAAAATGTCTGTTCTGACAACAAAGTGGAATCAAAGTCAAATTCCTTGTTTGTGTGCACAAATTTGGCCAATAAAGGTGATTCTGGTAAATTATACATTTCTTTTTAAATGTTTTACAAACAAAAATCTACATTGTGTGACATGCATTTGTATTCACCCTCCCTTTACACCTAAATAAAACCCATTGCCAATCAAAATGTGAAAAGATTTGCTAAAATTAAATTGAAAGAGACCTGGCAACCTCTCGACTCTGTTTGACAGCAAGCAAGAGGGGCTCAGTGTTGATGAGGACGGCCCAGCAGGGAAAGCAGGCTAGAAGCAGAACCAGAACCCCCCTCTGGAGAATCACACCCACCCGCTTCAGGTTACCGCTCCCGTAGGTCTGCGTGAAACAGGGCAAACAAACATATATTGAGCCTGATGCGGAACACGTATTGTTTGGTTGTTTACTTAATAAACCTGGATAAGGACCCCTTATCCACCAAGAGGAAATGCAAGGATCAACACAAATCTAAGAGATGATTAAGAAAGGCATCATTTTGGCCCAGTCATCTTCACAGCAGCTGCCAGTGATACATGGGTTTGCCCCATGTCGTTTTCTGACAAAATTACCTAATTATTGATATATCAGTGCCTAATATATATATATTTAAAACAAATTATGGTTTATGTCTATTGTGTAAACTAAAAATATAATCATAAAACATTATAACAATTAAGATTTTAAAAAGATGTGTGAAAACCAAGAAAAAAACAAAACTACAAAACATTAGGCAATGCCATAATTAGTGCTGCCCATCTCAAAATTGCTAGAGAAATTCTTTTAACATAATTTTAACTTATTTTATTAATTGTAAATCGTTACAGATAGTTGGCCATAACCTAAAAAAAAACTAAATGCAAATATTTTCTTTATTTTGTCTTGCTGACTTTCCTGTAAATTGAAAAATACATTAAATTATACTGGACTTGTTCATGTATGGTAAGCACTACCGTGGAGAGGCATTTAAAAGCTTTTTCTGCATGAATGTGGGTGTTGATCTCATACTTTCAAAAAAGTCCGTTCAAAAAGCTTTGGCGTATAAGTCCCCACACTGCCACCCACTAGGCAGCCAGTGTAGGTTCACAAAAACAAATTCCGCAAACCAGTTTGGTCTTTTTTCTTAAAATCCTTTTATGGCAAAAAATGATTGAAAACACAATTCAAACAAAAAAAAAAGGCTTACATTAAGAATATCAACAGGTATTTAAGCAGCATTTAAATAACAAAATGTATAAACATGACAAGCATGTATCTAAGAAAGCAGTTTTAAAGTTATTAAGAGAATATTTATACTTACTTTACAGAACCAAATGTCTTATAAAACATTTCTAGATTTGCTTTAACTTCCTGAATATTTAATTTTTATTTTCTAATAATAAGTATTAATATTTAAATTCTTCAAATAAAGAATGTTATTTTTTTCTTTAAATGTTTGAAAATGTTCACTCCCTGCTTTACTCAAACTCAATAAAGTTATTGTAAAACTCTTTGTTTTAATGTCTGACATGTGGAAGACAAGAAGTGTCTTTCAATAATTTTAAAGCAATAGGTAGAAGAAGACCCTAGCACCTGAAGAACATTTTGGAGCAAAATATATAGATTTTCAAGAACACATGTTTTAAAGTAGGAAATTGGATTGTAGTTGTCCCAAACCCCAAACGAAAGAGGACAAGGTGGACAATTACACTTTTCAGGATTCATAACTCAACCGCAACATATGATTGGACGAGCCGTTGTGGGAGTAATTCAACCGCAACATGTGATTGGACGATAACAGGAAGTGATTTCTTTTTTTAATTGACGTTTGCCATTGGACTTTATTTTCTACTTATAATCTTCGATAACCCCCTTTTTTTTTTACATCGAATCTGTTTGAATAAAATAAAATAAGAAAATAAACAAAAAGGTCTCTCTAGGGACTTGTTCTATTTTTTCCTAATTTCAGTAGTTTATTCCCTGGTCTCGGACTTTTATTTATTTGTTTATTTTCATAAAGTTGATCTTTTAATAATCAACGGTATTGATTTTTCAGAGATATTGTGAGGGCTAAAAGTACATATTGGGACAAAAAGATTGATATTATTGATATTGATATTATTTTCTAAAATAATATCCGTTTTGGGTATGAAAATAATGTGAAACTCACAAAAGTAGTTTGAAACAAATCATAATGTAGACATAAAAACGTATTTAAAAAATAATAATTGTAATAAGAGTAGCTTGGAGACGAAGGATGGTTCCCATGACTTCATATTTTCTTGTTCAACCTTTTGAAGCAGTCACCTCTGATAAGTGATTACTGTCATTTTCAATTTAAATTAAATTAAAAAATACTTTATTAATCCCAAAGGCTAATTAAATGTTGTTGTAACTCATATTATGCAGGTTTCTTCAAAGAGCCGTTGTAGATGCTGATGGCTGTGGGCAGGAAGGATCTGCTGTAGCGCTCCGTCTTACAGCAGATCTGAAGAAGCCTCTGACTGAAGACACTCTGTTGTTGTAGGACAGTCTCATGAAGAGGATGCTCAGGGTTCTCCATAATGTTCTTCATTTTATGAAGAATCCTTCTTTCCACAATGATCTCCAGAGGTTCCACAGGAGTCCCCAGAACAGAGCCAGACTTTTTTATCAGCTTGTTGAGCTTTTTTAAGTCCCTGGTTCTGATGCTGCTTCCCCAGTAGATGATGGCAGAAGAGATCACACTTTCCACAACAGACTTATAGAAGATATGCAGCATGTTGCAAACATGAGATTTAAGCAGCTGGAGCAGGTATTTTGGGTCACATCTCATTAGTAAACTGCTCCGGCTTTCTCATGTTTGAAAGGTCACTTCTTCCCACTCCATGTTTCAGCTAAAACACGAGAGTAAGTTTAGTTTCAGCTTTTTGTTCTGGGTCATTATCTTATGGAGGACCTATGACCTTTGACTGAGACCAGGCAGCACACTTCGCTTTATATACCATGATCTTTTATTGCACCCTTCACAGATTCAAGCCAACCTGTGCCAGATACATCCTACAAACCTATAACAGAAGTGAATCTTGTCATGTTTAGCAACATGTCAGTTCTTTATTGGTAAGCTTCATTTGAACAAAGAGCTGGTGTAACTTGCCAAAAGATCCAGTGTTGTCTCATTTGTCCATACGATGATGTCTCAGCTCAGGAACCGCACCATCAGCATGAATTTGAATGAAAAAGCCTCCCCTCCTAATTACACACACAACTCTGATTTTAACATTAGTCTACGATTTAATGCAAACAGGATGTGAATCAGTCTACATTTCTAGATTAGTGTGTAGTTGTCAAATATAAATATATATATTTATATTTATAAACAATCTGCATTTTCTTTAATTGCTGTAAATCATGCTGTTTTGTTTTCATTGGTTGCTTAGTTTTTTTTGCTTTCAGTCTTATTATTCTTTCATTAACATAAAACTATTTACTGCAGAAAAATGCATTCCTGTAAATTTTGATAAATGCTTAAACTATGTAAAAAAACTTCATGTGAATCTGTTTTGTTCATTAATAAAAAATGTTTTTCACACGCATGCACTTACTTCATAATGAACTTAGCTTTATGTCAGGGTAAAGGCAGATTATCTTTCAGATATATCTTCTAACAGTAATAATGACCATGCAGAACTGCCTCTTAATGTGCCAAAAATAAACGTAGTGATAAAGCCATTTGCTCTACACTGAAAAACTGTAGTATATTATACACAAAGTCTAGAAATCATCACATTTCAACTCGTTGACAGCCCACATCAAAGGCAGCAATAAGAGACAACGTGAGGTTAAAGATGGTCTTTATTTTACATCAAAAAAACATGTGCAGGCATCACTTGGTGGTGGTGTACTTCTGAAGAATTTAACTTTTGAAGACATCTTAAAACTCTTCATGGCATCTATTATAAAAAAAAAACAAAAACAAAACAACAACATAGTATCATTAGGGTGTTACTTCATATGATGGAGGAAATTACAGTAGGAATCTGAGAAACTAACCCTGCATCCATGGCGCAGAAGTGGCTGCAGTACCCCGGAGTACTGGGTTCAGAATAAAAGCCTCTCAGCTGTCCTCGTTTCCCATTGCCCCAGTAATCTGCACCACAATCTTTAAATGTGGTTCCACAACTTAAGCAGGTTTATATGAGGTACGGCTTCCGGTACTCAGCCTGAAATTCTTTAGAGAACTTCTTCCAGTCAACGACACCTTCAATTGTAAAAAGAAATTATTAAAATCACCAAACGACATTTTATAAAGTAGCACTTGCATAAAGACAAGGCCTTTCCCTTTCCCAATGTATTCAACATGCAGTGCAAAAGTCCTTGGTGACAGAAGATTTCAATTAACGCCTGATGTTTGAAATGTGACTATGTAACTAAAAATAGAACTATAAATTAAGTAATTTGTGGATCCATGTAAAACAGTTTCACTTTTTAATGTTGTGCAGCTAAGGCCAATGACTCATTTATTGTTTTATTATGTCTGCAAACAATTTGAAGTTATTAAAATTCAATGAAAACACAAGTCTTGGTGAAGACAAACCTAACATTATAGGACAACGAAGATGATATTTGTTAGGGTCCTAATATGGAAAAAAATCCATAAAAAGGTTGTATTTTCTGTCTGCATGGAAGCACTGTGTCTTTAATGTTAGTTCAAACTACTGTGTGATGCCAGAATAACACAGACATGCTATAATCCATACATTACATGTTAGTGCAGGAGCAACATGTGAAAAATAATGCTGAACTTTCTGCTTCGGTGTCGCTACGATCACGTTTGAAACATAAGTACGATAGATTACCTTTCTTCACCTATATTTTAAACCTGTACGTTTGACCTGTACTTCTTTTTTTTTTTTTTTACATACACATTTCTACATGTAGGCTTCATAATACACACTGACAACATTGAAAATATAATTTCGAAAAATAACTTAATGACTGATAATTGCGTTACCTTCATTCTGCGCTTCTCGTGCAACTTCATACAGGTCAGCTCTGGTTAGCTCTGTATTTATACCTCCGTGAAAAACAGAGGACATAAAGCCAACCAATCACTGTCCGTGATCACGGAACGCCTACAGGTGGAGAAACCTCCACTTTTAGTCAGACTTGTCTCCCTCAATCCACACTTCGGCTAAACGCGCATCTAAGCGGACTTTGCCGAAGCATATTACCCACAATTCACTGTTACAGATGACGTTCTGGGCAAAAACCAATCAAAACCATCAATGCAATCGACCATCAAATCAGAATAGTAAGAACTGCGTAAACCTTAGACAGCAAGCCGACAAAATATATATATTTTTACTGGTTTTCCAGTCTCAACATTGTAAGATACCAGTGGGTTCACAGTGAGTCTGGGCAGTCAGTAGGCCATAATACTGAAGTAACCTTTCAAACAAACACTGGTGCGGCGAGAGTCTGGTGTATAAGCCTCCTTCGCTTCGTGCACTTTCTTCTCCTCAAAACAATTGCTTAATGTAGTTTTAAAATATTCTTTTTAGCAGCAAGACTGCGAATCGACGTAACACCTGTTCGCGCACTTTTTGATGTTGCAGTTACGGTGCAGAGGTGCAAGTCGATGACGTAATCCCTACCGTCCCAATTCTCCAATTTTGCACGCTTATAACCTGCGCACTTCAACTCCTAAGTAGACTTATACAAAGTACACACTTCATAGAGGGGCGTAGTGTGGGTATTATTGGGACAGGGCCTGTATCTATGATAACTTTAGTCTTCCTAATTTCTAGGAAACACTTGTTTAGTTGCTCAGCTACGTTTCCTTCTGTCCTTAAGAGAGAGACGCATCATCCTTACCACGGGTCCTGCCAGTTTAAGGAGTTATAGCAGCTCGTTTCGGGAGTCCGTCCTTAGGAGACCCTGGACTCCTCTCAGTCCGCAGTATTCAGCGGTGGTCTGATCAAGGAAAGCGCCAAGCGGGCCTCTGTCAGCTCCCTCACTGATAGTCTTGGTGACGGCGGAACAATCCATGAGCAGATACAGTAGCGCCTTAAAAACATTTGGTTCCAGGAACCGTCTCCTGTATAATTAAATTCTGCTTGCTGCCATGGGAAGTATCCGGAGATGAGTTTTGCGGCAGTGCAGACATCAAAACGTCTGCTGGCGCTCCAAGAGGATATGATGTTGATGACGACACTGTTGGATATATTACATCATAAAGCAAGCGGAACCCGTTGTGGTTTAAAGTAACCATTTAATACGGTGAAATGATGCGCTCTTTTATAAGCAGTGTAACATTTGTTTTCCTTAAAATCGCTTTACGTTGCACCTCTGCAGCTGCTCCTTTAAAAGCAAAGACAGTCCATGTGATTCAACAAGAGACATATTAAACCTTACCCACACAAGCTAAACTTATGCTTATAAGAAATGGAGCTATATTGGGGCCATAAAGTTTGTTCAGATGAAAAAAATTTGAACCTGAAAAATAAAAGTTTGTTTAAAAGAAAAAAATTTAAACCTGAAAAATAAAAGTTTGTTCAAAAGGAAAAAAATGAAGCTGAAAAATTATTTTGAACGGTGTCCGGGGTACGGTGTCCGGGGGGTGCAAAACACTTTTACAAGTACCGAAACAAATTTACATTTCAGAAAACAAATTTACATTTCAGAAAACACTTTTACATTTCAGAAAACACTTTTACATTTCAGAAAACAAATTTACATTTCAGAAAACAATTTAACAAGATGCGAAACAAATTTTACATTTCAGAAAACAAATTTACATTTCAGAAAACACTTTTACATTTCAGAAAACACTTTTACATTTCAGAAAATCAACCGGAAAGGAAATCTACCAATTCAAAACCCTAGGCAGAAACTGCTTGCAGGATTATGGAAGGGAAGAGTTTTCTGTTCCTGTAGCACTGACCATCAGGGCTGCTTGGACACCTGAAGTGGATATGGCAGCCGTCAATTGCACCCACAGCTTTAAGAAAAGCTCTGTGGCGTGCCAGCCCTGCAAACTCACGGGACACTGCCTTAAGTCCTCAGGGGTCTTTAGAAGGTAGATGACCTGGTGACGAATAGCCACCATCTCCTCTGTAACTCTGTGGACGATGCGATGGACAGTAGAGCGAGGCATCCCAAACACTCTGCAGATTACTCTGTAGGATGTGCCACTTGCCAGCCAGAAAAGAAAAACCAAGGTCTCAATAGTAGCACCCATCCATGTTGCCTATCCTGGTGCAAAAGATTAAGCCAGAGACTCCCTGCTCAACCGAAAATCAGGCCTGGTGTCCTCCTGGTTGAAGAAACGTTTCAGGACTGGGACACTCAGGTTGATCCTGCAGTAAAGGGGTCTGGTCTAGAAAAGGGAAGAATGGAGATGGAAAAACACGTTATTTTTAAGGCATGCTTCTGGATATTTTAAGTGATCAAAGCAAGTAGATACCAATACACCAAAAACACTGCATTATTATATAATTATCTAAGAACAGCCAGAGGGGATCAAATACTTTATAATTCCCATCTATCTTAAAATTTAAAGTTGTTGTTTATATATATATATATATATATATATATTATATATATATATATATATATATATAAAATATGTCAACATACATTAGCCATAAAGTTGCTATCTCTTTGTTTATTGGCTAGTTAAATCAAACATCTTTTTTACCTGAACATGATTGTCTCTGGATTGTACCTGGAATCAGAAATTATAATGCTAAATGAATTATAAATAAACTTTTAAAACATATAGCACATTTCTTCATTAAAAATTCATATTGAAAAGCTTATTTATTCTCAATCACACTCTCCAGCGATACAGTTGGATTACATAAAACTGTCCATTTATTCTGGTTAACCTTAATATCACCTGAAATATTAAATCGATTTTCAGTAACAATTAAAATGATAACATAAACTGTTAGAAATCACTTGTGTTAAACGTTCACTGTGATGACTGCCAGCGGGAGCTTAGTGCCGATAGTCCGGTCAGATCTCTACCGGGCTAGCTCACCTCACCGCCGGTAGGGCTGGCGAGGCGAGCCGGTTACTATGGTGAGAACGGAAAACTCCGAACACGTCGGAGCACGTTTGAAATTAAGCGATGTCTAGATAAATCAAGCAGATATTTCACGTCTACATAATTATATTCCCGCACTAAAAACATTGTAGAAGTTAATTTGTGTCACAGAAAGTGTAATTTTCCACAATTTACTCACAGCTTTTGTTGCTATGGTCCGCCATGGCTTCCCCTGCTTGACCAATCCGCTTCGACCCGCAATGAATGATGGGAAATGATGGGCCGCGAAGGATACTCACGACGCATCCTTCAAATCGGGCAAAATAAGGACACATTTGTCGGCAGCATTTGCTCGGAATGATTCATGAATTGGGACAGCCTTTGTCGCCGCGCTGTAACGTAATCGGCCAACAAATACGGCCTTCGAAGGATGCAGCCCTGAGGCTGACTTCCGGGTCAGCCTCGGCGTTGGTACATTCCCTTTCCGGTTGATTTTCTGAAATGTAAATTTGTTTTCTGAAATGTAAAAGTGTTTTCTGAAATGCAAAAGTGTTTTCTGAAATGTAAAAGTGTTTTCTGAAATGTTAATTTGTTTTCTGAAATGTAAATTTGTTTCGCATCTTTTTAAATTGTTTTCTGAAATGTAAATTTGTTTTGGTACTTGTAAAAGTGTTTTGCACCCCGTGGCCACCGTACTCCCCCCCCAAAAAATGTGAAAAGAACACAAGGACATTAAAAAATTCTTCCCTTTTCACCATAAAAACCTCTTTGGGATTCAATAAAAACTTTCTGTGCCGACATGAAGAAAAGTTAAAGGAATCATTCAAAAATGGAATTTCTTAAAATAGTTTTTAATGGTGGAAGTTGAGCATTACAAAGCAAGAAACAGAGCTCACCGTTCAGTCATTCACTGATTAAATCCCTGATGAAACAATATATTCTATGGCTTATAATAGCATGCTTGGTGAGGATAGATAACTCCTTAAAGCGTCGGACAGCTTCACATCGTGGCCATAGTAAAAAGAGAATTGCTTCCTTTTTCTGATGCAAAATAGTAATGAAGTTCAGGAAATTGTTCTGCAACCAAATGCAACAAAACAGTACATGTCATTGTAATAAATGGTGTTCTCAGCACTGAAGTGGTGGAAGTACTCCTGATAAATATTTCTCCAGTGAACATGCATGTCTGGTGTACTTCAAAGCATTCAATTTTGAGAAACATTCCAAGTGAAAATGCTTTAAACTTTAGGTTAATGTACAAGATTTTGTGGCAAATGTAATCAAATTTTGATTATTTCTGATGACAGGATCTCAAAATAGACTGGACTGAAGTGAAGTTTTCAGTGAACCACCCACAAAACGTATCTATGAAAAGCTGAAAAAAGCTCATACAGTTAAAAATCAGCCCTGCATCCTGGAGTTACGCTCAGTTTTGGATATCTGTGGCCAGATTCTGCTGTGACTGGATTCTTGCTCTTTGCTGTCATCTGCAGAAAGAAAGCACTTGGTGTAAGGGACAGGTAAGTACGAATAGGTGTTTCTGACAGTGTGCCGAGCTCAAACCCAGCTGTGCAGGTTTTCATTGTCTTAAAAACAAGGTATGCAACTCATGACTCTTAAAATCCACAAAAATATAAGCGAAGAAATATACATATTAACAATAATTGGAGAAACATGTTCTTAATACGTAGTGTTTGTGCTAAGAAAAATAAATGTCCATCCATATGAATGGTTTAGTTTTTTAACTGCAGGTGCACAACAAGGGAGTTGAAAAATTAGGACAAAAGCTGTTTATTGTATTAGATTTTTCATAAATAATACCAAAAGTTCGTGCAAAGTCACACCTAATTGAATGCAGCTCATTCAAACCAATCATGTAATGCACATACGCAAGCATTCCTCTGCTATATATATTTATATACAGTATATATAAAACAGCAAACCACTTCCAGTTTGATTCCTTCGAATCACATCTCATGCTAACGCTTGGTTTTGTAAACAGTAACGTTCAAAAAAGGTCCTCCCAGATGGATACAGTATGTTAAGATACAGTACAGTACAGCGCCTTGCAAAAGTTTTCACACCTTTTTAACTTTTCTCACATCTTCCATTGAAACCACACACTTCAATACCTTTTATCTGGATTTTAAGTAACAGACCACAGCAAAGTAATATGGAAGTAAATGCAAAATAACATGTAATTTTCAACAGTATTTCTTTTTTAAAAAGAAAACTCTGAAAAATGTAGTGTTTATTCGTATTCAGTCCCATTTACTCTGATACACAAAAATAAAATTCAGTGCAACCAACTGTCTTCAGAAGTCACCTAACTAAACTTTTAGACCTAAATGCAAAATGCTGTGTGGTGGAAAACTAAAACTACACAAAACCCCCTCTCACACACTATCCCCACAGTGAAACTTGGTGGTGGCAGCATCATGCTGTGGGGATGCTTTTCATTAGGGTAGACTGGGAAACTGGTCCGATTTGATGGGAAGATGGATGAAGCTAAATACAGGGCAAATTTGGAACAAAACCTGTAAGAGGCAGAGGTTCACCTTCTATCAGTACAACAACCCTAAACTAAGATGATCAGATGTCCTGATTTGTGTGGGACTGTGCCGCATTTTTCATTCCTGTCCCGGTGTCCCTCAAACAGACATTCGGTTTTTCGATATCTGGTCAGCCTACCCTAAACCCACAGCAAGAGCTGCAAACGAATGGTTTACATGAATGCATATTCACTTTGACTGGATGGTCCAAAGACCTGAATCCAAATGAGAATTTGTGAAAATGATAGTAAGACAGGGGCTGAACGGTGGCACAGTTGGTAGCACTGTTGCCTTGCAGCAAGAAGGTCCTGGGTTCGCTTCCTGGCCGGGGGTCTTTCTGCATGGAGTTTGCATGTTCTCCCTGTGCATGAGTGGGTTCTCACCGGGTACTCCGGCTTCCTCCCACAGTCCAAAAACATGCCTGTTAGGTTAATTGGTAACTCTAAATTGCCCTTAGGTGTATGAATGTATGGTTGTATGTGTGTTGCCCTGCAATGGACTGGCAACCTGTCCAGGGTGTACCCTGCCTTTCGCCCATAGACTGCTGGAGATAGGCACCAGCTTCCCCGTGACCCACTATGGAATAAGCGGTAGAAAATGACTGACTGACTGATAGTAAGACACAGTTGCCATTTAATCTGACTAATCTTGAACTATTTGCCAAACAAGAATGGACAAAGATTTCAGTCTAAAGCTGGTAAGCTGGTAGAGAGCTACTCTAAAGGACTTGCAGTTGTCATTCAAATGAAATCTGGTTCTACAAATTATTGACTCAGGGGGGGCTGAATACATGTCAATTTCAATTTCAAGGTTTGAAAACAATACATAAGTTTCTTTCCACACAAATGTGCTCCTTTGTGTTGGTCTATCACTAAAACATAGAAGTTTGTGCTTGGAACCTGGTAAAATCTGAAAAATACCATACTTTTGCAAGGCACCGTGTGCAAGTATATGTAAACTGCAGATTTCTTCTCAGTGGACCGTCAAGTTATATTAATATTGATGAGGCATGATGTGTTGATGTGTATGAGTAAATCACACAAATTTACTGTGTGTCACTTGTGTGATCGGACTTAGAGACACGGTTTCTCCTGCTAATAACGAGGTCTGTAAACATTTCTTCGTCCACTGACATTTTATGCTTCCTCAGACACACAGTAGTGACCCATTCAATAAATAGATAAATAAATAATAACCTATAGACAAAGCATACATTCAAGTATATCAGTTTCTAAATATTACAAATCCACAGAGTTTGTTGACAGCAGAACTTGTGCAGCATAAAGAAAGTCATCACATGCACCTCTACACACGATCACTTGTAAGTGCATCAAACTGGGCTCTGTAATTTTGAGTTGTTGAGTTTCCCAGCTCAGAAAGTTTACAACAGCTCCGGGCTGGACATGACACCATGAGGTTGCGGTTCTCTCACAATGCAGTGAGGGTACGGAACAGCTGAGTGAGGCAGAAGACAGAGGCGGTGAGTGCCGTGCACTGTTTTGCCAACAGCTTGGTGCTCAGGTCCTGGCAACTACGTTTGCTGCTGGCTCGCTCTGCCGCCAAGCAGAAGTCCCTGAATGAGCGCGCAACATCTGCCAGGCCTGCGACTGCCTCTACGTTCCTTCGGTCGCACCTGTCGCAACCAGAGAACCAGAGGCAAACGCCGGCCAGCTCTACCAAAGTCCGGAAACTGTCAGCCAAGAACTGAAGCATTTCCTCTGGGCTCTGTCCGGTCCCTGTCACCTTCTGGCAACCAGACATGAGCCGCCGGGCCTCTAACTGGAGCACCCTCTTGTTCTCTGTGAAGTGCGCTGGGCATGAGTCCTTTGGGTGACGACCTCCAAGCCTTTCCACAGATCGATCAGAGCTGCCGCTTACTTCCAAAATTGACAGAAGTTTATGAACATCTCTGCGAAGAACTTGGAAACCTTCGGGAGGTTCTGGATAATGCTGCTGACCCAGATGACTGAGAGTGTCCTTGTGTGTTTGAGACAAATATGATTCAGAGGTGTCTGAGTGGGGCGACAGAAGAGGGCTGAACTCAGAGGTGGAAGAGGAGAAAAAGATGGGGTTGGGAAATGATGGGGAAAGGGTGGAAGAGGTGGAGATGAAGGAGGGAACAGGGGGAGATGTAACAAGATGAAGACCTCCACTGGAAGTCTGAGAAATGCCGCTGTTCTGAGAGCGGCAGGAGAACTCATAGACCGTAAGCTCATCATCAAAGCTGTCTTCCCCACTGAAGCAGTTTGTATACGATACTGGACAGCCACAGGCCTCCAGGGGCACCTGGACCCCCTCCGCTACTGACTCACACCCAGACGCAAGCACAGAACTGCAACCAAATTCAGACTTAAGGGGTGTAGTGGAAACAAGGTCGCCTGGAGTACTTGTCTGGGACAGATCCTCACAGATGGTAAACACTTCGCAACCAGTAGACGATGCTTTTGAAGAGCCTGAAATCTGCTCTGAAGGTCTACAAAGACCCATCAAAGGTCTGTCACTACTTGTCCTTCTTACTCTTTGGGGCTGCCCATTAAAAGCAAGTTGTGGTCCATTTAGATTCTGGGTGGTCATCACTATCAGAGACTGACTATTTACTTTATACCCTGGAATGTCCTCCTGTAGACTGTTGACTTTTATGTTTAGCTCCGAGGCATCTTTAATAGGTCCAGGAGTGTCTGTGATGAACTCAGAGGTGTCTCTCTGGAAGAGGCTTATTATGGATGCAGGAGGCTCTGTTACTGGTCCTGGCGTGTTATCATTAGGTCTGGAATAAAGAGTTTGATGATGCTGTTTGGGCTCAGTCTGCACAGGCAGCTGACAGCTTACTTCTTTTTTCTCAGGTGCCAAATCAGATCTCTCCGCTGAGGTTGTTTCTACAAAAAACTCCCCATCCAACTCAGATCCAGTCACCGTTGCATCTGAATCGTCCGACTCGGCCGAGTCAGGTGCTATGCCTGTCTCCAAGTCAAGGGTCTGTGTGATATCGTGAAAGTTGTCGGTGGTATGTGCATCATCCCTGGTAGTGTCCCCAGCTAGACTCTGCACAAAACTCCCAACCCCTGCTTGAGTTAGACTTTCTTGGGAGCGTGATAAATAAAGAGGCAAGTTTTGAATTTTTCCCCTCAGCGTCGAGGCAGATAAACGGCCCATGATGCCTGGTGAACAAGTCTGGAAGATGAAATGAGCTGGCGGCAGAAGCTCTTTGGAGAGATCGTTCAGAGTGGCAGCCTTTGCCATCATAATGCTGGGACTTCTTAAACTCTCTGCAGCTGCACCACTCACCAAGGTTGAATCACTTTTTGGTTTTAATGTAACAACGTTTTTCAATGTAGTTCCTGAGTTAAGAGAGGAGATGATGTTTGCTGAAGCAGTCAGTTTTGCCCTAATAGACTTTATAGCTAGAATGTGATCTGTAGTGATGGAATGGCCCCTGTATTGGGCTTCACTGTTTAAAAGAAGCTGAGTGCTGATGTGTGATTCATCTTTAGCTCCCAGGGTTGAATAATCCCCAACGCAACTGTTTGAATTTAGATTCCTGTCATCTTGCTTCTCACATAAAGTGTAATTTAGGGAATTACTGGTGTCCGCATCATCCTCATCCTCAAAAACATTGTCCGAATTAAAGCTTTCTGTAGATTCATGAACACCGATGAGCTCTTCATTGTTAATGCTTGTTAAAGTCTGTTTGAACAACTTTGCAGCGTTGCTGTGGTTTTTAATCTGTTCTTTGGGATTTAAAGCCGTAAGTTTGATTGAGGTTTCTATGTTTTTGCAGATTTCTGCCTCTTTCATTAAAAGGTCACTTTCAGGTTTGAGTTCAGTGGGTGTTTGAGGGAGAAGTGGTGATAGTGGGGGAGGTGGTGGTGAAATCAACGGAAGGAAATATTTATCTATATGTGTGTTTATCTGTGCAGGGACCAACTTTTCATTCACTTTTGGTAAACCCTTTGGCATTATGATAGCCTCCTGTGGAATTTCACTACCCATGAGGGGTCTCTTTAAGCTGGATGATAATTCAAACACATTCTCTTTCTTCGCCTCTTCTTCTTTTCCTTCTTCCTCAATTATATCAGGTAGAAACAAATGACTAGTGATTGGTCCGTTTCCCGTTAAAATTGTTGGTTTCTCCTTTTCTGCCTCCTCTTTCCTTTCTCCCATTTGCTCCTGATCTTCCCCTTCCTCCTTCCCGTCACCTCTCCGATCTGCACTCTCCTTTCCATCTGGATCAACCCGGCAGCGGACAACGGTGATGGTAGGCGGCACCACCTTCACCAGATCTGTGACTGATTTGGATTCCATCGCATCTGGCTCCATCTCCATTTCCTGCTTCCTGGTCCTTGAAGGGGGGTTTATATCTCTATTCTGTTCATAGGCAGAAAGAAGGCCCGGTCCATGTGAGCAGAGCTTTGACAAGATGGGTTTGGACTCGAGCTGAGATGGTTCTCCTTCTGAGTGAGTGAGAGAGGACATGGTAGGGCTGGGATTTTGGGTTTGCTCCGAGGGTTCAGGATCTGAAGTTAGCAATGGGTTTTCATTTGCACCTGTCAAAATGTTTTTGAGAAGACTGCAAGAGTTTAAGTTGGACTCAGATTCCAGATTGGATTCTGGATATGTCACTGTAGAGGTGTAATCAGTTTCCATGAAAGAGCGTCGCTTTCGGGACCTCTTCCGGAGGAGGAACATCATTTCTTTGCCTCCTCTTTCCTCTTCATCTTGCTGTTTGTCAATTTCTGCCCCTCCATTTTCACCTGTGTCCATCACAGAAACTCTGATATCACTCAGGCTGAGAATGCTGAAGTTGTCCATCTTCATTTTTGTTCGGATGCCTGCAAGAAACAAAACAAAAAGATTGGCAAAGGCGACAATAAGCATAATCTATATCAGTTTGCATGTGTTTGAAAAATACTTGTGCTTCATGTGCAGAAGAAACACATGGTATTTACGTGAGTTTCTATTTCTTTTACCTCTTTGCGAAGCTTAGTGTTTCTCGTTTAATTTACAATTCTCATGTTTTCCTAAGGAACCTTTAATGAAGTGGTTGGTGAATGACATTGGGACAATTTTGGCCAAATCTTCATCTGTCTGCTTATACCTTCAAATTTGCCATGACATATAAACCAGGAAGACACTACTTATGCAGGGAAACACTGAATAAATGAAAATATTCTGATGGTGATCAAAATATCAGTAAATTAAAAAGTTATTTTATATCAGTAAAAAAATTATAATAGTCAAACTGATATTATATAAATTAGGCTGACATATTTCACACATTTTTGTTACAATCCATATTTCAATGAAGTTGGAACGTTGTATAAAATGTAAATACAAACAGAACACCATTATTTGCAAATCCTGTGGCAAGCCACAAAAGGTTATTGGTGAAGAAGCTGGCTGTTGACAGAGAGCGTGCTTTTTCCAAGCATGTTAATGGAAAGTTGAATGGCAGGAAAAAGTGTTCATAAGGTGTGGACTGTGGTTGGAGTCAGAGCTTCAAGATTACACCACACACAGATGTATCCAGGACATGAGGTACAACTGTCGCCAGTCCTGAACCTAAGAAAACGTTAGGATAGTCTTACATGGACAATCAAAAGTAAAAAGGACATGCCATCTGCCCACAATGCCAAATGTCTTAAAAGCTGGTTCAGTTACCATTATTTCACTGTGTGCTACTGGCCAGCAAACTGGACTTACCAAAACGGAGTATTGTCAAGAGACAAATATGAAAAACACCAGAACCATCAATGCAGATGAGCAGAAGGCGACCGTTAAACCAACCAGCAACCTCCTCAGCAAACACCTCAGCAATGCCTGAAAACTGATTACCTCCATGCCACAGCTCATTGGTGGACTAATTCATTTTGTGCTTCTAGACACCTTTGTGATCTTAGGCATCCTGGGCACGGAGATCTAGGAGCGGGAACAGACTGAAAACTGCATTGGCATGCAAACTCTGTGTGCCAATGCAAACACATGGACTCATGATTCTTGAATAATATTAGCCAACAATGATGGCATTCCAAACTGTCCTGTCTAATAATATTTTGCACACACACATATTGCAATGATGATATGTTAAAAAATAAATTGTGCAGCCCTGCTGTAAGCTGTAATCATCAAAATTAAGAGAAATAAATGCTTGAAATGTATCACTTAATTTGGAATGTATCAGTTTAATAAGATGCTTACCTTTTGAACTGAAATGCAGAAATGAATAATATTTTAAAGGTATTATAATTTGTTAAGATACACTGACTGATTATGTAAGATTAGCATTTGATAAATAGTTTAATATAATAAATAATAATAGGTAATTTAATCAAATGTTTTCCTGATAGTTTAAAAAAAGAACAATTTCCAAACAAAACTTTGTACATTTCTCATAATAAAATTTATTTGGCATTCTAAAATCCTAAACTGTTTCCTTGACATTTATCTTCATTTACTATATCAGGTGTTAGTTTTTATTTTTGACCACAAGTTTCCACATGTGGTTAAATATGTGTAAGAAAGTTTAGTTCGCTTTGTAATTCATTACTCACACCCTTTGGTGTACTAAATACTTCAGCCACCAGATGGCAGCAAAGATAAAACGTGCAGTCTTCCAGTTTATGAATGGAAATAATATATAATAATGGAAATATGTTGTAAACAGCTTTATGACTAAAGCTAAGTCACCTTTTGGGACCGTGCCTGACGTGGGATCTTCAGGTGAGGTGAAGCGATCTCTTGCATCAAAGAACTCCTCATCAGAGCTGCTATCGCCGAATCCAGGGGGCGGCTGGAGGACGGGAATTGGATCACATTCCTCAGCCTTCACCTCATTCTTATGGGTCCCTTTAGGATGCCGAGGACCCGGAAGGCTGTGAGCACTGTCAGGGGTGATGTTAGAGCAGAGGTTGTAGTAGCAGCGAGCATCGCTTTGGTCAAAGTTAAAAACAAAGTCTTTGTGGGCAGATGAGGATGGTGGAGAAGTGGAAAGAGGATGCTCTCCAACACTTCCTCCATCATCTGCATTTCTCAGTGTCACACTTATATAACTCTGTAACTTTCCCTTCTGCCTCAGCTCGTCTTCTTCAACATCGTCTTCCTCGCTAGCCTCAGGAGGGCTCGGCAGGAGGTCTGCGAGGCGGGAGAGCTCAGCGAAACACAGCGAGCTGTCTGGAGAGCAGAGTTCACCTAAACGTTTTTGAACTTTGGGGCTCTGAGACGGGGTGGAAATAAGTTTGGGATCAGCTCCATCACCTGACCTTCTGCAGCCTCCTCCAGATTCTCCACAGCTAACAACTGTGAGTTGAATAAGGGGATGAGAGTGAGGTGGTGGAGGAGTGAGGAGGTGAGGCTGAATGTGGCCGTCAGAGTGGAGGTGAAGTTGAAAGGGGGAGTGGACGCAGACATGAGGTTGTGAGAGAGCATGAGTCTGGACGGAAGAGGAGGAGCATGAAATTAAAGCATCATCCTCGAGGGCATCGATAGAGTCACTAGAGGGACTGGTCAAGACGCGAGAGTCAGTGTGACATGAATCTGATGCTTCTGATACCGACGGCTGCTCTTCCTCTCCAGTTTCAGGACTTACTTTTTGTCCCCCTGAACCACTGTCTGTTATTTGGATTTGTATTTTTGACCCAAGTCTCTTTATGTCCACAGTGTCTTCATATTTCCCCTCCTTATTGTTTTCTAATGAAGATGTCTCCTTTGGAGTATCAGGATAATTCTCTTGTTTTAGTTTTTTATTCTCCTCTTGTGTGTCTCCCTTCGCTTTGCTGTCTTTGCTTCTCATCCGGTCCCTGTCCTTCCGTCTCCTTCTATCAGGGTCTGACGAGGATCTAACACGAGGGCAGGCTTTGTTATCTTGTGACACCAGGCTGTACAGCGGCTCCATGTCCAATTCTGAAGAGTCCTCTGAGTCACTTGCACATCGTGACACGTAACCTGTAAACCAATATTAAAGCAACAATCAGTAACAACATGCGACACAAGCTTTGTTTTTGAAATTCAATGCAACAACAGAGCAGAATGCATGCCAGCAGACGTCTTCTAATTTGTAAATAGAGTCCAACTATGCATAATTTAATCTCAGTATAAATACATCGGTTCTGTCCCCTTTTGTCCCACTTCACAAATATAAACTATTATGTGTTGGTTTCAGCCTGTGACACCCAACACACCCCAGTGGGACTACAGGCGAAAATTAGCCCTTGTGGCTAAATCTGGCATATTTACATGACAGTCTAATGTACTCATGCTAATTATTATGTATTGTCTCTATTAAATAAACAAACATAAACATGCCAGAGACTGGTGACCCACTAAAAATACATTTATTTATTTCACTCTATATTTATGTATTTAATAAATATATATATAGATTGAAATAAGTATATGTATTTCTAAATGGCTTTATTTAATTATACATTTCTTAATTTAATGGCATATTTAATTATATAATAATGTACTAAATAAATAGATGGTACATTTAATTATTTAATGGGGCATTTAATAGTACAGTTATTTATTTATTTATTTTATGGGACATTACCAGACATGTTTTTCGTGATATATTTATTCATTTAATTTTGTCCCTTTGGGCCCTCCGTACACCTCAGGGGTCACATCATGATGATTCTGAAAATCATCTTGTGACCCTCTACTTTGTATGCCGCAACCCCGCCGGGGGATCCCGACCCCCATTCTGGGAACCCCCGGTCTGTCACATTGAAACCTAGTAAACACATTGTTGACGTCTGTGCCTAAGTAACAAAGTTAAAGTAGTATGAATACTTTAATTTGATTGAGTTTGGTTTTTACAGTACACAAGATAAAAAGTAAAGGCAACAATCTATGTTTGGTGTTTGGTAATTTTCTTGCTGAATTTCAGATTTTCCTTCTAACTTGTGAATCAGTGCAGATTTCGAGGCTAAAATCTTTGTTTTCATACTCAGCAGCAGGACTTTTCTAAGCTGTCTCAATACATTTAAATATCAGATAATTTTGGAAACAGACCACATAATGTGGCACTTGTGGAAAATGCTGAAGGGTTAAGACGCGATTATTTGCTTACAGACCTTCTTCAGCAGAAACTCTGTGTTTCTTGTCATCTATCCATGGGAAGACGTTGAGGCTGGGGTCAATAAACACACGGCAGTAACCTGCAATGAGGCAGGACATATCCTTTGCTGCACCTGCCTCTAACAGTAATGTGATGGGCTATGAGCAGGAAAAACAAAACAAGGTTTGGGTCATGAGGTCATGAAAACAACAATTTCACAGTTCTGCCTTTTATTGTGTTTAAATGTCTTACACCATATTGTAGATCTAGAAAATACAAAAATGTTATAAAACATAAATTAATCACAATCACATTTTTCTGACACAAAAAAACCATTGAAGCCGTGCCCTATAAAAACAGTAAGGAACTACCATATATGGATGATGATCTCCGGTGGAGTCATAGTTTAGAAACAGCCTACTGTGAACAGAAAATGTATTTTTTCTGGACAAAAAACACGTTTCTTACAGGAATATGTCAAATAGAGGTGTGACTGCTTATTGGCAACACAGAAAAAGGATGGAGTGATTCTTTATACAGGAAATTTGAGAGATCAAAATTAAACAGCTATCTGAGCAAAATAAAGGACACAATACACAATAGCGGTATTATGACACCACTTCCAACCACTAAAAGTGTTTAGAGGGATTTTTTTTAATCTTTGAACATGTTCTTGTGAAAAAAATAACTATAGACGGACTAATAGAGTTTGAGTTGTGTAACGTATGATGTTAGAATAATGTTTTGACAGCTTTATTACTGTAGTGGAGTTAAATCATGCTAAGTAAAATACAGATTGATTATGAACATTATAGTGATGTTCAGCTGCTTCCATTGATTGTAGCCAATTTTTACAATCACTGCATGACCCGCTGATATATACGTACACTATATTACCAAAAGTATTTGTCTACTTGCACATGTATATGAACTTTGATGAGATCCTATTCTCAATCTATAAGGTCCATTTTGTTGATGGACCCACTGTTGCCAGCAATACCAACTTTAACTATTCTGTAAACATCCTTTACAAGGTTTAGGAGTGTGTTTATAGTTCTATGAGAAAACCAAATATATATATTTAGGCAGGTGTGAAAAAATGCTGTAAACAAAGAATGCTTTATGTAAAATATAAATGATAATTGTTTATTTTTATCAATTTACAAAATGCTAATTGAGCGAACCCAAACATACAGCCAAAGTCATTAAGAACTATCTTCAGCGTGAAGAACAAGAATTACTGGAAATGATGGTATGATCTGATCTCAACATCATGGAGTGTGTCTGAGATTACATGAAGAGACAGAAGGATGTGAGAAGGTCTACATCCACAGAAGATCTGTGGTTAGTTCTCCAAGATGTTTGGAACAACCTACCAGTCAGGTTCCTTAAAAAACTGTGTGCAAGTTTACCTAGAAGAATTGATGCTGTTTTGAAGGCAAAGGTGGTCAAACCAAATATTGATTTGATTTAGATTTCGCTTTTGTTCATTCACTGCATTTTGTTGATTGATGAAAATAAATGATTAACACTTCCATTTTTGAAAGCATTCTATGTTTACCGCATTTTTTCACACCTGCCTAAAACGTTTGTACAATGCTGTATATACAAGGTTTTTTTTCTGTCTCAACAACAGAGACAGAAAAAGCTCCAGGTCCGAACACAGCTCTAAAAGAAGAGTGACCAAAATAATAATATGAGCATATTCAAGTTGTTGTGCTTGTCCTCCAGGGTCTTACCTTGATGTCCTGTAGATATATCTTGACGAGGCTGACTTTGTCTGATTCAGGCAGCAGTTCGATGCGAGTGATGCTGCTGAACTCTGTAAGGGTTGTCATGATACTCAGCTTATGGTTGACCACCTGACTCACCCCGTAGCGCGCTCCAACCAGTAGGCTCACCATCGACTCCCTGTCCTGAAGCTATAGAGCGCACGGAGATCCGAGAGAAAAGAAATTAACATTTGTACTTTGATCTATGTCAGCCTTCTTCCTTTTCTTAAAAGGAAAGCATAACCTAAAAGTAAAAAGCCTACCATCAAGGTGGCACCAAAGGACTTTCCCCCAAAGGACTTGAGATCACTCAGCTCTTCGAGATAGTTTATCCGCGCTTGATCTACTGACAAGCATTTTTGCTTGGGATCGTGCTGGGACTGGGTTTTCTTCATGTGGAAGCCAATAGCCTTCCTCAGATCTTTTTCTCGCATGTTCCTCAGTAATGTGGACGACACAAAATTTTCTATGCCCCAAGTCTTCCTGGAGCAAATAGAAAAGCAATTTCAGAGTGTTTTCCTTAGAAAGTAACTGTAGGGTGTAAACATTCAGTATATTTATAAATGAGACGAAGCAAAAAGCTTCACTGTCCTCAAGAACAGATTATGTCCTGTTACTCCTATAGAAAATCCAGTGCAACCAATGGCTATATCAATCCAGCTGTTCTATGAAGGCCTCAGAGGTTTGTTAGAGAACATTAGTGAACAAACAGCACCATGGAGACTAAGGTCAGGGATATAGTTGTGGAGAAGTTTAAAACAAGGTTAAGTTTTAAAACAATATTCCAAACTTTGAACATCTCACAGAGCATTTTTTAATGCTCTGTGAGATGTGAAATGAAACAAGCACAAATGCAAACCTACCAAGACATGGCCGACCATCTAAACTGATAGCGTGGCCTAGAAAATGCTTTTATAAAAGAAGCAGCAAAGAGGCTATGGTAACTCTGAGGGAGCTGCAGACATTCAATGCTCAGTTGGGAGAATCTATCAGCAGGCCAGCTATCAGTCATGCATCCATGGACGAGGTCTTTATGGAAAAGTAGCAAGGTGAAAGCAATTTTTAAAAGAAAGTTATAATGCAATACAGCTGCTGTGGAATGCTTTAGATGAAGTGTTTTTATGTGTCAGAAAGGTCCAGTCAATGTCCAGTCAACCTAAATGAAAATGGCTTTTTACTGGTGCTCTGCATCTATTTTAACTGAGCTTGAGGTATTTTGCAAAGAGCAAAACGGGTACAAAACTGTTTCTAGAATTCAAAAGTACAGAATTGAAATATAGAGCGTACTTTGTGTTGGTATGCAAATTAAAACATTGTATTATTATACTATATTATATTATTGAAAATATAATAAGTGTGTGGTTCTAATGTGACAAACGTCTCAAATGGTGTGAATACATGTACTGGATACCATCTCACAGCTTTCAGTTCAAAATGCAAATTAAATACCATGAAAAAGTAATTAAGAGTTCTTCAGTAATGCAGATTTACAGTAAAACGTTTGAGAATGTTTGTTTAACCAGATAAAAAAATATATATCTTTCTCCAATACACAATGACATCTACTGGTTTCAAGGGATGTCAAAGTAAAAAAAACGAGGCACTAAACCCAGTCATAGTGGTTGAACCTCCCTCTTGATCCTTGTACCTCTTTCAAAAACACTATCTGGAACTTCCATCTCTACATTCAAGTCAATCTGACTCTGGATTCTTCTCCCACAACTCCAATATTATGAACCAAGATATCAAACACTGTCAGAGCAAAGAACACTTCCTTCCATCATACCCTGACACAACTAATGTCTGTCACTTTTTCTGCTTACACTTTTCTATTGATTTCATACTTGATGCTTATGTCGGGACACTCTCCTGTGCTAAAAGTTGAATGAGGGTTCAGCGCAGATAAAAGCATCTGCTAAATGAGTAAATGTAACCTAAGAGGTAAATTTTTATAGGGGGATCATTGATTTTATTCTAGACAATTGCGTGCCTTATAAATATAAATACACAGAACTTCTGGTAAAGTGTGTCAGTGTGATTATAGAAGAAAAACCAATGGCAATCACCTAAATAACGTTTGTTTATGACTCTTGGTGCAGTTTTAAAAGTGACACAAGGATATATGTAACTGTCTTACGTGATCATCTTCAGGTTGGCTTTGGGGGACAGTCCAGAGCTCACCAGCCTCTCCTGAATGTGCAGCGCAGCAAGTCTTAAGGCAGCATTACACCTCATCTCAACCGCGTAGCGTTCCTGCAGCACATCGGTCACGCCCTTAAACATGGAAAAAACACAAATAAGCCTCATGACGATTATAGAAAATGTTTTTAATGCAGTAGTATGTTTTCTGCATATTTTAGAACTAGCCATATTTTCAAACCTCCTTCATCCAGCTTCAAATTTATGTGGGTGGGGTTGTGGTTAGTTTTGCATTTATCTACTCAAAGCCAACACCTATCGACGGCAGCATCTTTCATATTATTATGTTATGTTTTATGCATTTTTATGAGATTTCCAATTATATTTATGATTTAAAATGACTCCTAAAAATGTCTAAACTTTCTAATAAAACTCCCATCTATTGCAGCCAGTAATCAAATCATTCTGTTTTACAGTTGACAATAATTATACATCTAGTTTTATTCCGTTTCAAAAACAAACTTATTGTTATTAAGAAAACAATTTTTGAATTTTACCAGCCATAATTTTTACAACATTATGGCTGGTATAAAAATATTTATATAATCAAACAAAAGAACTTACACTTCTTAAGAAACTTCACACATTTAACATATAGATTAAATAATTTAGGTTCCAAAACTGAGTTTGTGGGATTCCAAATTTAATCAATCTGAGATTAACATATTTATGCTAAATATTTTAAACTGTGCAAAATATGGTCCGTTTTCCAATATAAATGTATGAATATAATAAAAATACAGCAAATTCTGTTTAAATTATCCCCCACCAATAGTGTGTGCTAGTAGTAGCATATGCTTGCCATATAACGTGACCCGGACCCGCTTCTGGCTGCCTTTTTGGGCTTAATTTTTTAAACGTATGTTTTATACAACCAAAATTTTCAAATTGAAAAATGCCAAGTGTCTTTTCTGTGGTTAATGTTTACTAAAAAGAAAAAATGGCTAAATAAATATCTTCAAGAACAATGTATTTTCCCAGGAGGTGCACCTGTAGGTAAAGGTACTCGAAGGCAGCGGGGTCCTCTTGCAGCAGCATCTTAAAGTCTTTAGGCATGAAACAAACACGGAACAGACACCTGTAGTTATGAACTTCCTTCTTCTGGAGTACCTGACAACATGCGTAAATAGGCCATGTCAAACATGCATGTTTTCAAACGCAGATGAAAGCTTAAATGTGCTGCCAGTGTTTGTTAATACCTGATGTATCCTCTCCTCGTCATGAAGCAGCAGAAGCTTGCTGCTGTTGTGCTGCTGTTCGAGCACCAGGGAAAAATGTTCAATACGGCTCAGTGAAAGCTTTTCCTTTAGTGTCATCACAATGTCCTGGTGCAGAAAAAAAGGACATCTTGAGAGAAAACCATGTTTGCTGGGATGTTCTATTCAAAAACAGTTTTTTGTTAAGATTTTTTATCCTTTATATATATATATATATAAAACCTCTTTCTAAACCAGAGTTTTACATTTGAAACCAATGAATCACAGCAGTTTCTATCTTATGGAACTGCAATAAGCAGGATTTAGTGTGGTTGGCAATCATTTTAAATTACCTTGACAGTAGTGTTGGTCTCAAACTTGAAAGCCTTGGTCTGCCCGTTCTCCAGATACACCTTCAAAACGTTGGGCAGGAAGAGCAGTGAGTTTCCCTGTAAACCAACAAGCACGCCAGAGATCAGGGAAAGTGCTTGATAAAAAAAGTTGAAGTGTTAGAACAGACTGCTTTGAGGGAATATGGTAAATGGCCTGAACTTGTATAGTGCTTTATCAAGTCACCAGAGGCCCCAAAGCGCTTAACACTACAGTCAGTCATCCACACACTGACAGTGGTGAGCTACAATGTAGCCAAAGCTGCTCTGGGGCAGGCTGACAGAAGTGAGGTGCCATACAATCGGCACCACCGGGCCCTCTGACCCCCATCAGCAGGCAAGGAGGGTGAAGTGTCTTGCCACGGACACAACAACTGAGACAGACAGAGCAGGGGTTTGAACCGGCAACCCACTGGTTACAGGACAAACTCCTACTACATGAGCCACGGCCGCCTGAAATGTGGCCTTATGTGGCCTGAAAAAGTATTTACACACTTGAACCGTTTCATATTTTGTCATGTTACAACTATAAATAAACCAATGGATTTAAAAAAAAAAAAAATCCTTGGATTTGGAGTTGGATTCATGTCTCCTGTGTTCCTTCTACTTTGCGGAAGGAACCTTTTCTGCATTTATAGCTGCAAGTCTTTTGGAATATCTGTCTATATATCTAGAGATTGAAAATTAAGCCCCCTTTGCAAAATGGCTTAAACTCAGTTAGATTTGTTGGAGGGTGTCGGGGAACTATATGTTTCAGAAATCTGATTTAGCTAGAAGGTAAAATTCTGTTCCAGCCTTAAGTCAAATCTGATAGGCTTCCATCTCCTGAAAATCTATCTGAAAAGCATCCGCACAGCATGATGCTGCCACCAATATGTTTCACGTTGGGAATGTTTTATTCAGGGTAATATGCAGTACAAATAATTTGCGCCACATAGAGTGTTTTGATTTCAGTTTGTTCATCTGACTATAGCACCTTCCACATTTGCTCTGACCTCAACGTGGATTGTGACAAACAGCAAACAAGACTTCTTTTTGTTTTCTTTCAAAATTATTTTTCTTCTTGCTGGTCTTCCACAAAAGAACAACAACTAGTTGGCAATAGATTCTACCAACAGAGCTGTGGATCTGAGCTGATCTTTCAGAGTTTCCATGGGCCTCTTCGTTGCTCTCTGAATTACCTGTTTCCTTCAAGTACGGTTCTGAACTTCCCTCAATCCATTTTCTGTCAAATCTGAACAGCTGCCTGGTTCTACCTGAAGGAAAGGATCCCCACACCATGATGGTCCCACCAGCATTTTTTGCCATTAAGATAATGTTTCCATGGTTGAAACAGGAAAAAATAAGGAAAAGAGCCATAAATACTCTTCAATTCAATTCAATTCAGTTCCAATTTATATAGCGCCAATGCACAACACATGTCGTCTCAAGGCACTGTACAAAGTCAATTCAATCGAATCCAACAGATTAGAAGTCGGATACATAAATTCCAATTAATTCTAACTATCAAACAATGCATTGCACTCTTGCAATGTGATATAGCAAGAAAAAATGGAGCTGTTCATGTTTGCAACTGGAAATATTTTGCATCATTGAAAGTGAAAGTTTTTTTACATGTCATGGTGTAATAAAACAAAACATATGCTCTTTGGCTCTTCTTGCAGAGGATTTCTTTGTATCCCATCTGCTGGCCTTTTTCTGTCTGCCCATCTTGTTCTCTGCTGAGAGTCATCCCTGTTCTATAATTTTGGAAATTGTTTTTCCTCCACTGACAATATGATGCAATGAAACATTGATGCAGGCATGTTTTTAAGTTAAAACATAGCAGTCGAGTTTAGACCTCTCCCATCTGCAGCTTCACTCACTTCATCTCTTCTGAATGTCTATCTACTTTTCCCTCCATAATCTAAACACTGTCCTGCAATCACAGAAATTAAGACCGTGGAGTCGTTCAAATATTGATCCGCATTTTCTCTGTCTTTACTAGTGGGTACTGCAGCTTCTGGGGTTTTTCCTCATTCAGCAGCTTTTTACATCCACAAGAAAGATGGGACCTCAAACCAGCAAGAATGAAATAAATAAAATTAAAAACTGCATACATGAAATAATACTGACAAATAAAAATCAGCATTAAAAGCAATTTGTAAAAGAAAATCTAAAAATTATGCCCAGTTGAAATATTAATTTATTCCTTTTCAAAAAGCAGATGAATAAAAAACTTTGAAGTGTTTATGAAACTGTATGTGGATCCCAAATGTCTGCTTAACAAAGCTGTTTCACATTGAAGGAGTTTCCTGTTTTTAGTGTGATTAACTCACAGGAACAAACTGTCTAAAAATAAGGAATCCTAAAACTCTTTAAACTCAATTAAACAATCTGATTACAAGATAACACCTGTGTAACGCTGAAAATAATCACGTAGTATATCAGATGAATAACGTTTTGACGGTCTTTCCTTGTATTTGCTACATTAAACACCAAATTCCTCAAATAGGCGGATGATCCGAGATTTGTGTGAGATTAAACATCCTCTGCTTTTTGTCTAAGGGCCTAAAAACCTACCTGAGAATATCCATTGACCTCCACCTCCTCGGCAAAGTGGACTTTGACAGGGTTGGACCTGAGCTTTGCCCTCTTTTCAGGCGTGATGAATGACGACTTCGGGCCCTGGCATGAAAACACATTAATAAAGCGTGATCTGCAATAGATTGCTTAAATCTCAGTAATGATTTCTTGGAGGGAGAAGTAAGTTATGAATCACTTGGTAAACGTGTATCCATCAGCACAAACTGCTCATGAGATTCACTGAGCAGCAGCCATTTATTTACCACCATTTATTTATCTAATCTAATCAATCTTTATACAAACATATGTCAGTTTCACAGATACAAAGTGAGATGCATGTACAGGTAAAGGTGTAGCTTTATTTGTGGGGAAATCCCTGTGAGTTTAGCATACTGTTATAGCCAACATTGATAAAGTGGTGTGAACTGGGCGAATGGATTGTATCAGGTACACCTCAAGCTCAGATGCAGAGAGATCCTGATTAATGTTTCTGCTGACTGCAGCATTTCAGAATCCCAGGTGAACAGAGACACTGAATGTGTACAGCCTGCGCTGGTTAATTTACTCTCAAGTGCTACGAGACACAAAACGTCCCAGAATGTTGATCCTCAGCTCTATTTTAAATTGTGTTTGGGGGTAAACATTGATATCCCAAGACAAAAAAAAAAAAGAACCCAAAGACCTTTTAACATCTTAGAAATATTTCCAAATAACAAACAAGAAACAGAACTTATCGCTGAATAAAACAATACAGTTACAGTTGTGTTAGGTGGATACCTAGGCAGAGTATTGTTTTTCTGTACAATATGTAGGACACTATTTGGGCAATCATTGTTGTGTTGCTAAACTACGAATTATCACTTGTTTTTTAACAACTGCTTTCTAAAGTTTATCAGCCAAGATGAACATGTACACAAATCTTGTGTACATGATGTACTGAATAGATGGATGGATGGACTGAATTTAGAGCTAGTGTTTGCTAAAGGTGAACCGGCTCAAAGCTGTTTTGGGTGTTATGAAGTTTCACACTTTACTTCAATATAACATGTTAAAGGCTTGAAAACTACAATGAGTCCCCGGTTTGTTTTATCAAAGCTGTGTTTTTACCTAATCTCTGTTATATAACTAATCTAAACGACTGAATACTTTGTATTCAATGAGAATTCAGTAGAAACACTGCCTATGAAACTATTACAGCATGACAACACCTGCAAACATGAGAAAAGGTTTTGCAGCGAGTGACTACCCGACATTGTTACACTAAGCTGTGCAGTCAAGGTGTGATATTCTCTCAGTCAGCCTCCTCCTGCAAAGATTTTTGTGCTCATCAATAATTTACACTCCAACACTGTGGGAAATACAGGTCCTTCTACAAAAATTAGCATATTGTGATAAAGTTAATTATTTTCCATAATGTCATGATGAAAATTTAACATTCATATATTTTAGATTCATTGCACACTAACTGAAATATTTCAGGTCTTTTATTGTCTTAATACGGATGATTTTGGCATACAGCTCATGAAAAAACAAAATTCCTATCTCACAAAATTAGCATATTTCATCCAACCAATAAAAGGAAAGTGTTTTTAATACAAAAAAGGTCAACCTTAAAATAATCATGTACAGTTATGCACTCAATACTTGGTCGGGAATCCTTTGGCAGAAATGACTGCTTCAATGCGGCGTGGCATGGAGGCAATCAGCCTGTGGCACTGCTGAGGTCTTATGGAGGCCCAGGATGCTTCGATAGCGGCCTTTAGCTCATCCAGAGTGTTGGGTCTTGAGTCTCTCAACGTTCTCTTCACAATATCCCACAGATTCTCTATGGGGTTCAGGTCAGGAGAGTTGGCAGGCCAATTGAGTACAGTGATACCATGGTCAGTAAACCATTTACCAGTGGTTTTGGCACTGTGAGCAGGTGCCAGGTTGTGCTGAAAAATGAAATCTTCATCTCCATAAAGCTTTTCAGCAGATGGAAGCATGAAGTGCTCCAAAATCTCCTGATAGCTAGCTGCATTGACCCTGCCCTTGATAAAACACAGTGGACCAACACCAGCAGCTGACACGGCACCCCAGACCATCACTGACTGTGGGTACTTGACACTGGACTTCTGGCATTTTGGCATTTCCTTCTCTCCAGTCTTCCTCCAGACTCTGGCACCTTGATTTCCGAATGACATGCAGAATTTGCTTTCATCCGAAAAAAGTACTTTGGACCACTGAGCAACAGTCCAGTGCTGCTTCTCTGTAGCCCAGGTCCGGCGCTTCTGCCGCTATTTCTGGTTCAAAAGTGGCTTGACCTGGGGAATGCGGCACCTGTAGCCCATTTCCTGCACACGCCTGTGCACGGTGGCTCTGGATGTTTCTACTCCAGACTCAGTCCACTGCTTCCGCAGGTCCTCCAAGGTCTGGAATCGGCCCTTCTCCACAATCTTCCTCAGGGTCCGGTCACCTCTTCTCGTTGTGCAGCGTTTTCTGCCACACATTTTCCTTCCCACAGACTTCCCACTGAGGTGCCTTGATACAGCACTCTGGGAAGAGAACAGCCTATTCATTCAGAAATTTCTTTCTGTGTCTTACCCTCTTGCTTGAGGGTGTCAATAGTGGCCTTCTGGACAGCAGTCAGGTCGGCAGTCTTACCCATGATTGGGGTTTTGAGTGATGAACCAGGCTGGGAGTTTTAAAGGCCTCAGGAATCTTTTGCAGGTGTTTAGAGTTAACTCGTTGATTCAGATGATTAGGTTCATAGCTCGTTTAGAGACCCTTTTAATGATATGCTAATTTTGTGAGATAGGAATTTTGGGTTTTCATGAGCTGTATGCCAAAATCATCCGTATTAAGACAATAAAAGACCTGAAATATTTCAGTTAGTGTGCAATGAATCTAAAATATATGAATGTTAAATTTTCATCGTTACATTATGGAAAATAATGAACTTTATCACAATATGCTAATATTTTGAGAAGGACCTGTAATGCCAGACTGAAAAATAGAGTTTTCCTTCAGTGTAACATTTTATGCATGGAGTCTGCATGTTCCTTCCGTGCATACATAGGTTCTCTCCGGGTACTCCGGCTTCCTCCCACTTCACTGTTAGGTTAACATGTCTCTCTAAATTGCCCTTAGGTAGGAGTTTGTGTGTTTGCATGATTTCCTGTCCTGTGTGGCCCTGTGTTTGACTGGCAACCTGTCCAGGGTGTACCCGCCTCTCGCCCAACAATTGCCCCTCTTACAAAAATAAGTGGGTATAGGCAATTATTTGATAGCCAACTCACTTGCATGATTCTGAGGACAGTCATTGTCAGCGTGTCTTGACACTCCCTGAAAAAAACAAAAAGTGAGGTTGTTATCGTCCTACCTGTTACAAACAGCCTAAATTAAGGCAAAGTGAAAATATTCAGATATGTGAGCCTGTGCTTTGTGTTTGTAGGTACAGACCTAATTATTTCAGCAGCTTGCTCTGGGGTCAGATCATCGACAGCAACGTTATTGATCTTCACGAGCTGGTCGCCAGGGACAAGACGACCATCTGCAGGACCACCTGGACACACAAAACGTCCTTGTGTCATCATGCCTGAGGGGGTTTCAAATGGCCTGAGCTCATACAGCTCATGAGTGCTGCTGACAGACAGCAGCTTGTATTCTAGTAATTTCCTTTCATCTGACTCCAGTGCATTTTCCATCCTGCTCTCTAAAGAGCTCATTGTCCCACCACATGAACATTAGCAGTGCACTAATTGCACTTCTTTTCTTCACTGTCACCCAAAAAAAATCTCCAAGGTTTAACCTCCAGTTTTATTAATTATTAATACAAGACTAACACATAGAAGTGAATTATTCTGACCTTCAACTAGAACAAAAACGATCCAGTTTGGTGTTTGCATGCAACCCCTTGAATAAATAATTTTTAAAAGAGCTACAGGTCTTGGTGTAGGTCTCTACCAGCTTTGACCATATAGAGACCAAAGTTTTTACCCATTTTCTTTTAAATGGCTCAAGCTCGGTCAAATTGGAGAGTACAGGGGTTGGACAATGAAACTGAAACACCTGTCATTTTAGTGTGGGAGGTTTCATGGCTAAATTGGACCAGCCTGGTAGCCAGTCTTCATTGATTGCACATTGCACCAGTAAGAGCAGAGTGTGAAGGTTCAATTAGCAGGGTAAGAGCACAGTTTTGCTCAAAATATTGAAATGCACAGAACATTATGGGTGACATACCAGAGTTCAAAAGAGGACAAATTGTTGGTGCGCGTCTTGCTGGCGCATCTGTGACCAAGACAGCAAGTCTTTGTGATGTATCAAGAGCCACGGTATCCAGGGTAATGTCAGCATACCACCAAGAAGGACGAACCACATCCAACAGGATTAACTGTGGACGCAAGAGGAAGCTGTCTGAAAGGGATGTTTGGGTGCTAACCCGGATTGTATCCAAAAAACATAAAACCACGGCTGCCCAAATCACGTCAGAATTAAATGTGCACCTCATCTCTCCTGTTTCCACCAGAACTGTCCGTCGGGAGCTCCACATGGTCAATATACAGGCCGGGCTGCTATAGCCAAACCTTTGGTCACTCATGCCAATGCCAAATGTCAGTTTTAATGGTGCAAGGAGCACAAATCTTGGGCTGTGGACAATGTGAAACATGTATTGTTCTCTGATGAGTCCACTTTTACTGTTTTCCCCACATCCGGGAGAGTTACGGTGTGGAGAAGCCCCAAAGAAGCATACCTCCCAGACTGTTGCATGCCCAGAGTGAAGCATGGGGGTGGATCAGTGATGGTTTGGGCTGCCATATCATGGCATTCCCTTGGCCCAATACTTGTGCTAGATGGGCGCGTCACTGCCAAGGACTACCAAACCATTCTTGAGGACCATGTGCATCCAATGGTACAAACATTGTAACCTGAAGGCGGTATCAGGATGACAATGCACCAATACACACAGCAAGACTGGTGAAAGATTGGTTTGATGGACATGAAAGTGAAGTTGAACATCTCCCATGGCCTGCACAGTCACCAGATCTAAATATTATTGAGCCACTTTGGGGTGTTTTGGAGGAGTGAGTCAGGAAACGTTTTCCTCCACCAGTATCACGTAGTGACCTGGCCACTATCCTGCAAGAAGAATGGCTTAAAATCCCTCTGACCACTGTGCAGAACTTGTATATGTCATTCCCAAGACGAATTGATGCTGTATTGGCCGCAAAAGGAGGCCCTACAACATACTAATAAATTATTGTGGTCTAAAACCAGGTGTTTCAGTTTAATTCTCCAACCCCTGAATTTCTGAACATCAAAATTTAAAAAAGACACTGAATTAGATTCAGGTCACTTCTGGTTCTTCATCACAAATACTGTTTTGCACGCAGACCAAAATCATTTTGTTTTGATCTTATTTGAGCAGAGCATGTACTTCCACATGTTTGCTGTGTCTCCTGCATGGCTTGTGGCAAAGTCTAACAGTGGGTTTCATCTCTTCAAAAAAGGCCAGATTTATGGAATGCACCACTAACAGCTGTCTTGTAAACTGATTCTAGCAGCGTTGCAGTTTGACCCTGTTGTTTACATTTTCAATTAATGGATAGTAAAGGTCTCCATGAAATGCTTGTGATTTTATTTTGTAACCTAATTCTGCTAGTAATTTCTTCACAACTTTCTACCTGACCTGTCTGTGTTTCTTGGTCTTCATGATGCTGTTTGTTCATTAATGTTCACCAACAAATTTCTGAGAACTACTAATTTTGTTGATTTCCAAAGGCAATCAGTTGCACATAATCTTATTTTGGGGTATCAGAGTAAACTGGTTTGTATATATACACTGCTCAAAAAAATAAAGGGAACACTCAAATAACACAACCTAGATCTGAATGAATGAAATATTCTCATTGAATACTTTGTTCTGTACAAAGTTGAATGTGCTGACAAAATCCCACAAAAATCATCAATGGAAATCCAATTTATTAACCAATGGAGGCCTGGATTTGGAGTCACACACAAAATGAAAGTGGAAAAACACACTACAGGCTGATCCAACTTTGATGTAATGTCCTTAAAACAAGTCAAAATGAGGCTCAGTATTGTGTGTGGCCTCCACGTGTCTGTATGACCTCTCTACAACGCCTGGGCATGCTCCTGATGAGACGGTGGATGGTCTCCTGAGGGATCTCCTCCCAGACCTGGACTAAAGGTGCAACATGACGTTGGTGGATAGAGTAAGACATGATGTCCCAGATGTGCTCAATTGGATTCAGGTCTGGGGAACGGGCGGGCCAGTCCATAGCTTCAATGTCTTCATCTTGCAGGAACTGCTGACACACTCCAGCCACATGAGGTCTAGCATTGTCCTGCATTAGGAGGAACCCAGGGCCAACTGCACCAGCATATGGTCTCACAAGGGGTCTGAGGATCTCATCTTGGTACCTAATGGCAGTCAGGCTACCTCTGGCGAGAACATGGAGGGCCATGTGGCCCTCCAATAGGAAATGCCACCCCACACCATTACTGACCCACTGCCATACCGGTCATGCTGAAGGATGTTGCAGGCAGCAGATCGCTCTCCACGGTGTCTCCAGACTCTGTCACGTCTGTCACATGTGCTCAGTGTGAACCTGCTTTCATCTGTGAAGAGCACAGGGCGCCAGTGGTGAATTTGCCAATCCTGATGTTCTCTGGCAAATGCCAAGCATCCTGCACGTTGTTGGGCTGTGAGCACAACCCCCATTTGTGGACGTCGGGCCCTCATACCATCCTCATGGAGTCAGTTTCTAACCGTTTGTGCAGACACATGCACATTTGTGGCCTGCTGGAGGTCATTTTGGAGGTCCTCCTGTTCCTCCTTGCTCAAAGGTGGAGGTAGTGGTCCTGCTGCTGGGTTGTTGCCCTCCTACGACCTCCTCCACGACTCCTGTTGTACTGGCCTGTCTCCTGGTAGCGCCTCCAGGCTCTGGACATTACGCTGACAGACACAGCAAACCTCGCATTGATGTGCCATCCTGGATGAGCTGCACTACCTGAGCCACTTGTGTGGGTTGTAGAGTCCGTCTCATGCTACCACGAGTGTGAAAGTACCAACAACATTCAAATGTGACCAAAACATCAGCCAGAAAGCATAAGTACTGAGAAGTGGTCCGTGGTCCAACACCTGCAGAACCACTCCTTTATTGAGTGTGTCTTGCTAATCGTCAAAGATTTCCCCCTGTTGTCTATTCCATTTGAACAACAGCTGTGAAATTGATTGTCAATCAGTGTTGCTTCCTAAGTGGACAGTTTGATTTCACAGAAGTTTGATTTACTTGGAGTTATATTGTGTTGTTTAAGTGTTCCCTTTATTTTTTTGAGCAGTGTATATACATGCATGGAACACTTTTTTGAAAACAATGTATCTTTTTCTTTCCACATTACAATTATGCACTACTTTGTCTATAACAAAAAACAAATCACTAAAATACACTAAAGTATGTGGCTGTGAGAATATACTGTAAGAAAAAATTCAAGGGATATAAATAACTTTGCACATGGGCGATTCTAGACAGGGGTCAACAGGGGCCAGTGCCCCTATATAACTGGTATGGGCCCCTGTTATGGCCCCTGTACTGAAAACATTACATTAAATCAATTTCTTATGATGATCTGTGCTAAACCGGAAACCTTAACTGATTGGTCACTTGGACCAATTTTATTTTTTACAGTTTTACTTTAATGATGAATTAAAAATGAAGTTGTTGCACCTTAAGTACAACCTTAAGGAGATAAAATCACAGTTTCCATTTGCTAGATCAGGGGACTGCAACCTGTAACTCCAACCGCAAGTAGCTCTGTGGCTCACTTAATATGTTAAACGATTAAATATTGCCCTGTGTTTTTTTTTGTTTCATTCTTTTGTTCTGGGGCCCCATTAAACACTGGCCCCACCCTGGCCCCCCCTGGGTAAATTTGGTATAGAAGCGCCACTGCTTTTGCCTGCTACTGTATATAATATCAAACTGACCAGAGATCCTCTGATTCATAAATTTAGATTTGACTGAAAATAGATGGAAAAAGATTTTGATTTGTAAAAAAAATTGAAAAACTATTTGTAAAAGTGTTCAATCGTGCTAAATTATGTATGATTATCATAAAATTCCCAATTAAATACACTGAGGTATACTGAAAGGTGTATTAACACTTTTGTATGCACTGTTTAGTCTGAAAACAAAAGCCATTCTTTTCAAAACTGCGACAAGATACTTTTCCTCCTTCCTCAACACCGTCATCACCCCTCACATTTATTGTCTCCATGGCTCGCTGCTACACTGATGAGATGGTTTTCTCGCTGCTGTTAGAGTTGTGAATTGATTACAGACACTCCTCCTGGTAGCATCTTGTTGGACATGTCTCTCTGTCCTTTGCTCAGGCTGTTACAGGAAGGATTATACAGCAGGTCCCAGTAAAACAAATGAAAACAGAAACATGTTGGCTGTGCTTGGCGCTGTAGGGGCTTTCATTAGATAAGATGAAGGCATACAGATGCCAAAGTGCTGTCAGCTGTCAGGTTGAAGATATTTGAAGATTTGAAATGGCCTGAGATTATATTATATTAATAAATCTAAGTGCAATAAAAAAAAAAGCAGCAGAGGAAATGTATCATTACTATCAAGGCCTTGGTCCAGCCTCCTAAGGTTTGTACTTTAGCTACAGCAAATATTTATTCTTCTAGCCACATTTTTTAGCAAAATCAGAAAACTCTCAGATACGAGACATTTTCTTTAAAAACAGTGTGGACAGATGTAGGTGACACTGATAGGCCTGAAAATGCTTTTGAACAAAGGATTCATATTTCACTGTCAAGATGCTGCAGCACCTGCCATAGACAAAGAGACAGAGGAAACTGAGCCAAGGCTCAGAGGAGCCACTGGTGGTGCGAGGAACGGTGTGCATGTTTGTGTGAGTGACGGGTAGAAACAGATGGTGATAGCACAAAGTTGAGCCGCACAGGAGAATGAAAGGTTTCTGTAATCCGTCCATGGACCTTGAAGGGAATCAGATCCGTGTTCCTCTGCACCTTCAGCTTCTCAACATAAACATTTTCACAGGTTGGTACTAAAATGGTTTTGGTCTTATTTGTTCATTTACCGAATTATGACATCTTGGCAGATGGATGATTTACAGTATTTAACTATTTTTAGTGATGCATTTTATTGCTACTTTCCAATATGCCAATACTTTAGTTTTTAACTAGCAGTCTTTGACTGCTTCAAAAGTACACAGTTCCTTGCAAAAGTATTCGTACCCCTCAAACTATTTAACATTTTGTCATTTTACAACCACAAACTTTAATGCATTTTATTGGTATTTTAGGTAATAAATACAACACAAAGTGGTGCATAATTGTATGGGAGGAAAATAACATTTTTACATATTTTTGTTAATACATGGTTTTCAAAATATTTTACAAATAAAAATCTAAAAGGTGTGGCGTCCATTTGTATTTCAATACCCCCAACACGAGTCTAAAGTCAGTAGATCTCCCTCGCCTTGCATCTACTCCTGCAAGTCTTTTGGACTACGTCTCTACCAGCTTCCACTCAGAGACAGATTTTTTGTTCTCTGAGGACAATTAGCCCCTACTTGAGCCGATCACCCTACCACCTGAGTTGTGGATCTCTGTTGCTAGTCCCAATTTACTTATTGTTTTTAACCCAACTGTACTATAAACTTCTCAGCAACCTCGTCCTTCACCTTTCTGCTGTTTTCTGTGGTCTTCATGATGCTGGTTGTTCAGTAATGCTCTCCTAGAAACCTCTGAGGTCTCCACAGAACAGCTGGATTTATACAGTCTATATATAGGTGACCTCTGAAGGCAACTGAATTGGTGAATATTATTATATTCATCAATATTATTATATTTTGTCAAGGTATTGCCATGGTCTAAGCATCATACTGTGGAGACCTAAAGTAGTCTCCTGGAGCCAATAAATCAGTAAATGTGGTAAATGACATGTGAGTTTCAGATAGATAATTAAATAAAGACACTGAAATTGGCCCGAATGCTAAACAAAAGAATTGAAACTTTGCATTGAAGGACAAAACATGTGTTATTTATTTATAATCATTTGTATATCAAAACCTAATGTGAAAAGAACACTACAGATGACCACTGCATACCTGCCAAGTTTTAATATACAATCCAAGAAAAACAAATTACTGCTTCACTTCATTCTCTTTTGAACCATTTTTCATCCTCACAAATATCAGCAATCTCCTTGGGTGCTGCCGTCTCCAATCCCCCCTGCCATCTATACTTCAAGGCAAAATTACTGCAACAATGGCCTGTTTGGATCTCACTGCATTACAAATAAATACATGTATGCACATTTGTTAGCACACAAAGGAATGCTTTCTCATTCTCAAACAAAAGCACACCATATTATTCAGATTTGTATTTGAAAACAAAAAACTTTCACAGGCATGTATCATTTTTCTTCCACTTACAAACATTCACTACATTTATGTTTGTATGTCTATGTATACGTCTATATACATATAGACATATATACATATATGTCTATGTTTGTATGCCTATGTAAACTTGTATATCTGTCACATAAAATCTGATGAAAATACATTGAAGCCTATGGCTGGAAGGTGAATAAATGTTCAAAAAAAACTTCATGGTTACTATGGTCACAAATGCCTGACAAACAAAAGCTCCCTTACAGTACTTCCATACAGTGCAGCATCCACACTTCCTCTAACACGTCAGTGTTAAATAATTCAGTTAGGAGGAAACCCTTGCACTGAGTTGAGGTACTCAGACTTACCTTCAGCTGTATCTATCTCATATCTAAAGATGCTTTACAACACCTATAAATGCACGTAACAAACACAAACAAAGACATTAGAGCTGCGCAGCACTTCCTGTTGTTAATCTAATTTTGTGTGCATCTGTGCAGCAGTATACAGTAGCAGCCCCAGGTGGGGGTTTTTACTTTGTCAGTTTGTGCCGACCAGAGGTCTGCAGACTTCAGACTTTAATTTGCTGAGAAGACATTTGTTATGCAAATTACAAACAGTGTGCTGGAGATGAGAGTGTAGAAAGAGGCTGACAAATGCTTTGTTTGTGCCAAAAAATAACAACAAATTGTAATCACTGTTTTGCAGCAGGTCTATTGGTTTACAGTAAAGAACATTTTAAACTGGAAAGGTGATTATTTGGAAAACTTATAGCAAGAATTTTGCAAATAAAGCATTTTACTTATTTTCTACTAGTGAAAACACATTTAGCACAATCAATAGCCTACTCAGTCTGAATATATTTCATGTAAGAAACCATGTGTAAGAGGTTTCTCCTTCTATTCTACTCTACCTGTTAGGGGTACAGATCCAGGTCCAGTGCTTTGTAACTGTTCCCTGTGATCAGTAAACAGTGTGGGCAGAAGGTACTGATTCAGCAAACTATAAGACTGCACCTTCTCCTAATAGAAATGTACTCCTGGCAGGTAACAGAACACTGGTTGGATGTAGTGAGTTGATGGAGAAGGAAAACCACCAAAACTGGTCTCAGAGGAACATGAAGATCCAGTTGTAAAGGTAAAATCTCTGACAGAGACAAGCGATTAACTATTTTTGATCACTGAAAAACATTTTTAGGACTAAAAAGGTTATAAATCAGTCCATGTGATACAGCTATACACACAAAGCAAGGTTTGCACACTATATTCACTCGCATCTGTCAATAACTAAACCAGATCTGTCAAAATTATAATTAACATTGCATTTGATTAATTTGTCCTACCTGGAGTTACCTCCTGCACCAGGATGGGGATCTGGGTGGAAAGCATGAGGCCATGGGAACTGAGGTTAGGGTCCTTTTGGATCTGAATGTTGAATCGGAATGGGTAATTTCTCTGATCGGAGCTACTGGACTCTCCTGTTTTCCCGTCCACAGCAGTTCGATCTCTGAAAAGCATCAGGATGACATCTTACTAGGTTACTGAATGTTTCACGGGAAATTTCTGTGATCTTCTTATGATTTCTAAGCTTCAGATATCAATCAGCATGAAGAAGGCCTTTACAGCTATGCAGGTTACCTCTGCCACGTGTACTGTTACACCCCCATATCAATACAGATGTTTGCTTTTATGTTCTGATAAGACGTTTTCTGTTCAACCCCGAGGTCACAGTGATTTCCAAAGAGATTTCCTGGTTTTTCAGCTTTTAGACCAGAAGAAAGATTTTCACATCATTCCAGTCCTTCTTAATTACCCCAGAGCCCCAGAAGGCTGTGTTGGTTTGATTTTCTTTTTCTCATTCTATAATGACGTTTTATCTTGGAGTTATAGATGGAGATTAACTGTGTTCACTTAAGAAGATTTCAGTTGTGTTCTGGCATTTCTATCCCATTTAGCTAATTTATTGAATTTTCTACAAGGCCCTCCACTGGAATATAGAGCGGTATAGTCTTTCTTGTCTCTGAGATATCAGTTAATGCTTAATACATTTACTGACTTCTTCCAAGGTAATCTTATTGGCTGTAACATTATTGTTGTGATTTAGCATAAAAAAACTTTAAAAGTAGATATTGGTGACATTTTTGTTTTTAAAGGGCATCAATAATTAGTAAATTTGCACAAAGAAAATTGGAAAACATATTTTTCAACCGATATATTTTTCTTTCTGTGGACCTTTTCACCTTTTGTTGTCAGCCAATAACTCAGCAGTACTGTCTTAAAATTTCAAAGAATCTGCAAGGAATTCACAAAGTGGAAGTCTCCTATTACAAATATTTTCTGTGCTGTTTGCCTAATTTCTACCCTAAATTCACAAAGCAAATTGCAGTTAATACTGTATGTGCAGATGCCAACACACCCATCAAATCCAACAAAAGGGAACAATTTGCATTAGGTCAGTTATCCTCTCTTCAGCCACAGGTGTGGCAAAGGCAGATGTGATTAACGAGACAGACAAATTGTTTTAATTAATTATCACCACTTTAATTACCAGAGAAATCATTTATCAATCAGCCATGCTGCAGGTTTTCCAAGACAGTGGAACTTTTTAATGGATCCATTCAGAGCTAAAAAGCTTTGTTTAGTCTTCAACACGAATCAGATATATAAAATTAGGGCATGTGTGCAAACCTACTTGCTTGCACAACAGCTAGTCTTTAGCTAGTCTGAGTATTTTTTACACCTCTGTGTGACTCTGCAACACAAAAAGCAACAGGATTATTTTAAACATAATTTAGCCATTTTATCTTAATAGAAAATGTATTTGCAACAATAATCCACACCTGACTGGAGGAGAGGATGGAATCTACTTTCTATGACATCCCTGACCTGAAGCCAGCAGCACAGCTTGTTTCCCTCTTTCCTTCCCCCGTGTCAAAATTACCAGCAGCTATCAGCAGATGGTGGGGTTTCAGCCCAAATATTAAAAATGCATACAGATCTGTTTTTGGAAAAGGCTAAGAAATTTACTGTGGCTGCAATTTACATAAATAAACATAAATATGACCAGACATTCTCCTAAATGCATGCATAACCTCCAACTGAAATGTGAGTAAACTGCATCAGCACACAGAGATGATATTTACATGGCTATTTTAGGAGCAGTTCTGCTTTTGCTTCTAGCTTCAGAATTTGAATCACAAACTAACTCAGGTTTGCACACATTTGGCATCTGTATTAACCCCAAATGGAGATGATTCAAGGTCGTTCTTCATGTTGAACAGGGCAGTTCTCACATCAAAACACATTTGACTCAGATAAATCTGATTACCTAATAATTACATCCCAATAAAGACAAAACAGAAGCTTACCTACTCAGAGAGTGAGACCTGCTACCTAAGTCTCTGGACCGCCTCAGCCATCGTCCCACCACCTGTTCCACTCGGCTGGTCTTGCGGGACGGGGAGCGACTCCTGTCCTGGGACTCCATTTACCTACAAGTTGTTAAAGAACAATATTTTTTATTATTACATTAATTTGATCTATTTTAATTTAATCCAAATTGCGTTCTTTCACCCAAGAAAAGACACACAATCAAACTCACACAGAAGACTATCTGACATGGCAGACCTTCAAATCAGGTAAACAAAGTCCACATTTGCTCTTTTCCACTGACAACAACGTCAGTCCTTAATGAGGAAATACAGGCTGTTACACAGGATGGTTCTGGGATGAGAGTAAACATGCTTTGTGTCTGCAAATGAGTATTGTGGTCCTTCCTGTACTGAAGAGAATGGATAACGCCTCTGAATGGATGGGACAGAAAACTGCCAGAGCAAATCTTTGACAATGTTCGGCTGCAGCTTCTGGAAACTGTTCTTGTCTATTTAAAAATGGGATTGAACTAAAATAAAGAAAGGATTTAAAATTCCCTGAATGCAAAAAAATCTAACTCAAATACTTCAGATATTTCAAAGACATTTGAGTTATTTAGGCCTTTGTTTCCTACGAGAGGTATACAAATATACTCCATCAAATCTCAAACAAAGGAAATAATGCCTTGTGGAACATTATGTGCAAGCTTTGCAGTGCTTAAGATATCTTTTTTTTTCTGTTCAACAACAAAAGCCATGCGAAAAAGAACGTACAATTACATTTACATTTTTTACTTTCTGAGAAATGCAGTCAAATGTGCTAGTATTGTTTGGTGAGATCCACTGGGACAATTTTTTATTTCACATGGACTGAGGCCAACAATGACATCAATTGTGGCGTCGTGAAGCTCGATAGTCTCTTAGCCTGATTTATGAACCACCTGATGCAATATTGCCCGCAAGTCTCAAAAACAATCAATATAAATACTTCATCAATTTAAATAATGACGCACTTTCCTTAAAATGAGTCCCTGTTGTGTAGCCGGGAAGCAGGTGGCTGTCACAAATGAGAACGTTGAAAGGCTGTGGTGGTTGGCAGGGCAGACATAATGGGACAACTTGGTGTCTACAGGGTTTGGTTAATGGACCATTGAGGAGCTGGGCAACATTTTAGATTATGACGTGTCAGCTTACAAGAAAACATGCTTATTAAAGTAGTCAGACTGCACTGACTATCCCTGGTTGAGAACAACTTGCTGGACAACTTTGGTCACAGATGGGAATGGTCTACATTTCTGTTTAAAGTAAAATACGCAAACTTTGAAAAAATGAGCTATGCATCTCATGTAAGGTCAAGTTATGTAATTGGTATTTATACCATTCTTAACACTGTTAGTGCAAAAATGTTAGACTTAGCCAGCATAAAGCTACACTAAAAATGCCACACTGGCCAAGTGTAACAATTATAAAGTTCCTAAATTTCCTTAGATTGGGTCATGATCTGTCATTATTTCTACGATCTTTAAGCCAACTTCATGTTGTCAGACAGATTCTATTTAAATTACTTCTTGATTATACAACTCTGGCAGTCATCAGGCAGCTATTGAAATTAAACGCAGCTTTCCAAAAAACATGATTAAAGAAAGTAAATTCATCTCGTAATGAGGGGTGGGTGGTTGGTTGAGGTGTATGGAAGTAAAATAGTCTCATTAGAATCAGACATTTTTTAGACATTATAACTCTGAATTTTTATCCTGTGCAATTATGCGTTTGATTTTTTTTTTTTACTTAAAATTTGCCAGCAAAAATGTAACCTGAAATACTTTGCCTGAAAAAATTCACCTGCAAATGTGTTGACCTTGTGGTGACTCATGCCAAAGCAATCAGCACTAGATCGAGTCAAGCGACTAATAATGCATCTTAAAATTGGATGCCACCTGCCAAAAATAATTCAAGAAGATTCGAGCGGCTTTTAGCCAATCAAATTACGCTCATTTGATCACGTGACTCACCAGTTTGCTTCAGCAGAGGCTCTTCTTTTGACCAAGAAGGAAGCGATGAAGCAGAAGTTGGCTTCCAGTTGTAGCTTCCAATTCAAAAATAGTTAAAGGGCAATTTCACCTCATTTTTCATTACCTTGAACATCTTTAATCTGCTCCAACTCAAAAACTACAGTACTAAGACACTTCAAAACTAGACTAGATTATGCTACACTAATAGCAGAATCTTATAAACACAATTTGGAATTTAATTGATTTGTGAAAATTTAATAAAGGGCCATATCAGTGTTTTTTTTCCCCATTTTGACCATCTTAGAACTGTTCCTGTTCCAAAACTAGCTCCAAAACCTGCCCTTTAACTGTTTCCTGAATTCTAATGAGACTATTTTACTTCTATAGGATGGTGGGGGATTTTACCCACCATACCATAGTAGGGTGGGAGAAGTCTAGAATACTTTTTTACACTGACCAAGGACAGTTTGGATAGCTTTTTTCCCCTGAATCTAAAATCATTTAAATACTCTTTGCCTGATAATAAATTTGTTTGATAAAATTGGGAGACAAAAAAGCAAAAACAGAGGAGTGTGTTATAAGGCAAATGGTAAAAGTCCTACGCAGCACTGAACCAGCAACATTTTGTTCTGTGTTAATATTCTGCCTCTTATTCACCAACTGACAAACTTTCCCAGATTTACACATCATCAAAAAGAAAAAAAAAAAAATTTGCTGTTCTGTGCAAAACAGTGTTATTTGGGTTTTCATCATGGCATAAAGGCCAGGTCATGACAGTGTATTTATCCTCAGTCATGAATTTCTAAAGCTTACAGCCTCTTGGCTGGATGGAAAGATGGATGGATGGATGGATGACAGACAGATGGATCTTTAGACAATACAAAGGGGCCATCCAGACTGGGAATATGTTTAAATCAAATCCCAGACTTTTCCAGACTGTATCATGCTGAATTCAGTAATATTTTATTAATCGGTTAGCAAAACATTAACGAGTCTGATGGGGAGATAACTGACAAATAAATCATTGGATACAAGAATAAAAAGATAAATGATGGGATGAATGAGAGGGAGCAGAGTAGCAGTAATACTGTACTGAGAAGCAGCAAAGGGATCGATTAAATGAATAAATGAATGATCTTAGCAAGTCTGATGTGTCCCCCATGAGTAGCTGCAGGAAGGAATCCCCCTACAGGCAGACTCTGCCTACAATGGACATCATCACGGTCAGTTAGAGGAAACATATTGCAGACAGAAGAATAGGGAAAGAAACGTTGAGATGAAGGAGATGAAGAGCAAATAAGTGAGAAATACAGTAAACTAAAAGAGGTGATGACAGACGACAAGTGTGATAAAAGTTGAGAAAGGCGGAGGCGTGGTGTGTGACACAGTAAGAGAGCAGTGTCTCCTGGGTAATCTTAGCTTATAAGCACATTATCCACCCATCTGCCCCTCTCCTGATCCTCTCTGCCTTTCCTTTCCTCAGATCAGCCCCTCAATATTTCCTTTAACCCATCTCATTTTTCATATTCACTTACTTGATCTCTCTTCAGTCACTTCTCTTGTTGCACAGACACAATGCAGAACTGTGATTTTTTGGGGTCAAAATATTCAAACAAACATACTATTGAGGGGAAAGCTGCCAATCTTACAGATGCAATCTATTTGAATACAATTATCCTCTGAGGTTACTTTCTACCATAACCAAGTACTCAATAATTGATTGTCTGCATCTTATAGGCACAAAATATGTGGACAAAGTGATCCTTCACAAGCAGCCCCTTCTAATATTATAAGCTTGTTTCCTTCCAAAATGGCTTTGATTGAGTATACAGATGAAGTCCAAGACCAGCAAATCAAATAAGCCTCAACAGCATTGCAGTTCCTGTTCTGCAACCACAGCATTCACGATCAGGGATCAGAGAAGAAATGTCAGCTGATTTTCCAAACAAGTGTAATAATAGCGCTGAAGGAAACCTTACACTTAATCCCTGACATTTTTAATAGGATTTTTGCCAAGTCAGAAAATGAACATGATATTAATCACAGTTTGCTAAGAATGTTCATATTCAGTTCTCTTTACAGTTTGGTTCAAAAGTAGCTTGAAATAAAGAAACAAAGTTACAGGAAACAGTTTCAAAAAAAAGAAAAAAAATTAAGACAAATATTAGAAAACGTGTGAATAGCTATTGGGTTATAGGTGTGGAGTAACTGTTATAAGGAATTAAGTTGTATATATAAATAAAAAAACACATCAATTTAAAAACAAAAAAAAGGTAAAAAAATTTATAAAAATTAAAGTTGATGTCTAAAAAGCATTCTAGTGGTTATATGATCAAAAATAAAACTGAAAATATAATCTAATCTATCAAAATACAGAATTATGAAGGGATCTTAATTCTTCGACAATCCAGGAAATACATTAGATCATTGGTCCTTTTAAACAGCATACATCACTGGTTTAAACTTATGTCATTTTATTTACATACAAAATCTTAAGTCCACTACTTTTACTTTGCACCAAACATATAGAAGTGGATGATTGACTGTAGAGGTTTACTTCAGCTACAAAACATAAAGGAGGCATCAGATAAATATACAGAAAAGCAGTTTTAAAAGTTAAAAGTTGAGCTTTCTGGTCTCTGTAGTATCGATATGGCAACTGGGCTGACATGTCTATAAGCTGCAACCCTTTCCTGTCATCTCTGCACTGGCTGGGTAATTGTTCTCTTATGTCCCCTCGACTGTTTTTATTAGATTACTGTTCATCTACAAGGAATCAGATTTCTCACAAACTCTGGCTCTCGAAACAAATGCAGAAAAGGACACCTCCTCCAGCTCCTCTGGGGGGAGTCCAAGGCGTTCCCAGCCGAGAGACAAAGTCCCTCCAGCGTGTCCTGGGTCGTTCCCTGGGCCTTCTCCCGGTGGGACGTGCCTGGAATGCCTCCCGAGGAAGGCGTCCAGGAGGCATCCGGTATAGATGCCCGAGCCACCTCAACTGGCTCCTCTCGATGTGGAGGAGCAGCGGCTCTACTCCGAGCCCCTCCCAGATGGCCGAGCTCCTCACCATATCTCTAAGGGAGTGCCCGGCCACCCTACGGAGGAAGCTCATTTCAGCCATTTGTATCCGGGATCTCGTTCTTTCGGTCATGACCCAAAGTTCATGGCCATAGGTGAGGGTAGGAACATAAACCGACCGGTAAATCGAGAGCTTCGCTTTTCGCCTCAGCTCTCTCTTCACCACAACGGACCGGCACAGCGCCCCCATTACTGTGGCAGCCGCAGCGATCCGTCTGTCGATCTCCCGCTCCATTTTTCCCTCACTCGTGAACAAGACCCCGAGATACTTAAACTCCTCCACTTGATGCAGGAACTCCCCTCCAACCTCAAGAGGACAAGACACCCTTTTCCGGTTGAGAACCATGGCCTTGGACTTGGAGGAGCTGATGTTCATCCCAGCCGCTTCACACTTGGCTGTGAACCGCCCCAGCGCATGCTGTAGGTCTTGGCTAGAGGGGGCCAGCAGGACCACGTCATCTGCAAAAAGAAGAAACAAAATCCTCTGGTCCCCAAACCAGACCCCCTCTGGCCCTTGGCTGCGTCTAGAAATCCTGTTCATAAAAGTTATGAACAGGACCGGTGACAAAGGGCAGGCCTGCCAGAGTCCAACATGCACTGGGAACAGGTCTGACTTAGTGCCGGCAATGCGGACCAAACTCCTGCTCCGCTTGTACAGAGACCGGATGGCCCCTAATAAAGGGCCCTGACTCCATACTCCTGGAGCACCCCACACAGGGCATCATGTGGGACACAACGAATGCTTTCTCCCAGTCCACAAAACACATGTGGATCGGTTGGGCAAACTCCCATGAACCCTCGAGTACCCTGTAGAGGGTATATAGCTGGTCCAGTGTTCCACGGCCGGGACTAAAACCACACTGCTTCTTCTGAAGCCGAGGTTCGACTATCGGCCGGACTCTCCTCTCCAATACCCTGGCGTAGGCCTTACCAGGGAGGCTGAGGAGTGTGATGCCCCTGTAGTTGGAACACACCCTCCGGTCCCCCTTCTTATGAAGGGGGGCCACCACCCCAGTCTGCCAGCCCAGAGGCACTGTCCCGACTGCCACGCAATGTTGAAGAGGCGTGTCAACCATGACAGCCCCACAACATCCAAAGACTTGAAGTACTCAGGGCGGATCTCATCCAACACTAAAGCCCTGCCACCGCGGAGCTTTTTAACCACCTCGGTGACTTCAGCCTGGGTGATGAAAGAGTCCAACCCCGAGTCCCCAGCCTCTGTTGCCACCAGGGGATGTGTGATGGCAGGATTGAGGAGATCCTCGAAGTACTCCTTCCACTCCTGTCCCCAGTTGAGGTCAGCAGCCTCCCTCCCCCACTGTAAACAGTGTCGGCGAAGCACTGCTTCCCCCTCCTGAGGCGGCGGACGGTTTGCTAGAATCGCTTTGAGGCCAACCGGTAGTCCTTCTCCATAATATATATATATATATATATATATATATATATATATATATATATATATATATATATATATAGGGGTTGGAGAATGAAACTGAAACACCTGGTTTTAGACCACAATAATTTATTAGTATGGTGTAGGGCCTCCTTTTGCAGCCAATACAACATCAATTCGTCTTGGGAATGACATATACAAGTCCTGCACAGTGGTCAGAGGGATTTTAAGCCATTCTTGCAGGATAGTGGCCAGGTCACTACGTGATACTGGTGGAGGAAAACGTTTCCTGACTCACTCCTCCAAAACACCCCAAAGTGGCTCAATAATATTTAGATCTGGTGACTGTGCAGGCCATGGGAGATGTTCAACTTCACTTTCATGTTCATCAAACCAGTCTTTCACCAGTCTTGCTGTGTGTATTGGTGCATTGTCATCCTGATACACGGCACCGCCTTCAGGATACAATGTTTGAACCATTGGATACACATGGTCCTCAAGAATGGTTCGGTAGTCCTTGGCAGTGACGCGCCCATCTAGCACAAGTATTGGGCCAAGGGAATGCCATGATATGGCAGTCTAAAACCATTCACCCCCATCCTTCACTCTGGGCATGCAACAGTCTGGGTGGTACGCTTCTTTGGGGCTTCTCCACACCGTAACTCTCCCGGATGTGGGGAAAACAGTAAAGGTGGACTCATCAGAGAACAATACATGTTTCACATTGTCCACAGTCCAAGATTTGTGCTCCTTGCACCATTGAAACCGACGTTTGGCATTGGCATGAGTGATCAAAGGTTTGGTTATAGCGGCCCGGCCGTGTATATTGACCCTGTGGAGCTCCGGACGGACAGTTCTGGTGGAAACAGGAGAGTTGAGGTGCACATTTAATTCTGCCGTGATTTGGGCAGCCGTGATTTTATGTTTTTTGGATACAATCCGGGTTAGCACCCGAACATCCCTTTCACACAGCTTCTTCAGACAGCTTCCTCTTGCGTCCACAGTTAATCCTGTTGGATGTGCACCAACAATTTGTACTCTTTTGAACTCTGGTATGTCACCCATAATGTTGTGTGCATTTCAATATTTTGAGCAAAACTGTGCTCTTACCCTGCTAATTGAACCTTCACACTCTGCTCTTACTGGTACAATGTGCAATCAATGAAGACTGGCTACCAGGCTGGTCCAGTTTAGCCATGAAACCTCCCACACTAAAATGACAGGTGTTTCAGTTTCATTGTCCAACCCCTGTATATAGATAGTGCTGCATAGTAAATATTTTGGCTTTATGACATAATTTCTCACTCATTTTGCAATCAATGGCTAAAATTATTAGATTTGCACATGAGGCATATCATGAGTGTATTATTGGGTTTACTCCCACACGCACAGCACACCCACTTCTAAATCAAGACCAGTGCTTTTCTAGACCCAATTCTTTATGTTGTGACCACTAAAAGCACAGAACAGCAAATGCAACCATTTCTGGGCCAGAACAAAGAACTTCACATGTTGGATTGTGGAGACCAACAACCACTAGATTTGAATCTAACTAACATCTTGATTAATAATTACAAGTTAAAAATGTGTTTTGTCCTTATTGAAGACAGTAAAATAAAAACACTGAGCTTAAATATTAGAAAGTTACCAAATTGGCACAGAAATAACACAGTCTCATTACCTCTCATTCTCCTGCTTTTTGTTTTATTATCACTTATGAAACAGTGGAGGTAGATCAATTCAGATATAAAGCTTCAGTCATAATTGTTTTCATCTGGATTTATTAACATAGCTTGCAGCTCAGTTTTTTTTTTCATATCACTAGCTGTTGTTTATAAATTCTTCCTGAAACAGCCTGTGCCACTACAGTTTGTGACACTGTTTATAAAGACCAATCAGAGATTTGAATTTCCAAATATAAATGCATTTATAAATCAGGCTAGGAATATTAAGACATTGTTACAGACACATGGATGACAAAGAATGTGATTTGTGTAAATGGACTGTCTGAAATGACAGAGACAGTCAAACAATTAAGAGTAAAAATATTATGGTGGTTTAGTAATTTGGGAATTTTTAGAAAGTCTTAAAGAGCTAATATCATCATATATTGGTTTTTCTCCTGCATTTCAGCCGACATCAATGATATAGCAGCATTGTTTTTTCTCTGTGTCTGAGCTAAATGAAAAAGAGAGTCCTTGATAACATGATTAGTTATTGTAGTGTACATACTGATTTGTTTGTTTTTATTTAAATGTTTTTTTTTTGTTGCATTTATAGACCCTTATTCCCCTTTCCTTCAGAAGATCATGCTTTTTCCAAGCTGTTCTTTATTTGTCCTGCCTGGTTAAACAAAAGCTAAATGAAACAAATAAATAAAAAGTTATACTACAGCTGCCGTCCGGTTGTATATTAGTCTTTTAACGTCCAACCTTCACATGTTTAGCATTAGCTGGATGACATGTTTTAGGGCCAAACAATGTGCTTTGAGTAACGTAATCTCAGACTAATAGTGTTTGAATGGTGTGACACCTACAGTACTGTAGTGTATTTAAACATATACTAGTAAAATACAGATTGATAATATATAGAAAATTGAGACTTGCACAGTTACTACATGGCTTGCTAATAAAATGTTGCCTATTTTGGTGACATGGTTGTTGGTTAAAACAAGCTGACGGCATTACAGTAACAATGCTGGTCAAAACTGGAGCAGAAATTATAACGGCCATCTACATCCAGAGTCTTAGTTGTGGGAATTAGTTTTTGTCAAGTGGTCAGTTCATTTGGGAAGATTGTGCTCATCACAGATGGATTAAACTCTTGGATAGGGTTTGTTTAATCTCAAAGATACTGCTCCCAGACAACATTTTCCCTAATTTTCTCCCCCTATCTGGACAATAGCCAGGGAAATATTGACATAATGAGCTCAAGCTGGTGTGTAAGGTCTTAGTTGGACATTGTGTTATGAACTGATGCCCTAGTTTGGTGTTTCAAATTTTTCAAACATCATCACCAGCTATCAACTTTTGGCTGCATTCTTAGCTGCCTTGTTTTTTTCTGTTGCACATTTTATTAAAAAAATCTTGATTTCAAAGAAAGAAATTATAACCATTGTAAGATGCAAGGCTGAACACAACTAAAAAAGGAAAGATTTTCAAGGTGATGGTATGTGCCCTTTAAAATATTTTGGCCCATGCTACTAGTATAACACAAGTGAAGGTATATCAAATGAAAAAATGAGGGATGAGAATGTTTTTAGGAAATAAATAATTTCTACATTATTCAACACTGTCTGTGGATGTGTCCTGCTCAGCTTCTGCTTAAAGATGGGGACTGTTACAGTTGGGAGAACAGTTGTACATCAGTCCACCTCAAAAGGAGAAATACCTTGTAAAGCACTGTAATCCTTACTAAGTTTAAAAAGGCCCTGTGCACACATAGAAAAATACCATCAAGGTTTATAACTGTGAGAAAAAAAAAGACCAGCAATGAGCCATTTCACTGAAAGAAATGATCTACCATACACTTCTAGTTGGATAATGTAACAAGAGGTGGGCAGTAACAAAGTGAATTTTACTTGAGTACTATGCTTAAGTATAATTTTTTAGAATTTGTACTTTACTTGAGTAGCATTTTTTGGAAAACGTATTACTTTGACTCCACTACCTTTTAACAATTAAATTGTACTTTTTACTTCAGTACATTTCTATAAAGACTTTTGTTACTTGCTACTTCTGTTGGCCATGTTTGGTAATGTAGTTTGGGTCTATTTTGTCCCACCGACACACAAACCATGCTCTGGTAGAGCATTTTTATACCATTTTACAGAGCTCCTTTTTTATGAAACATTGTGGTCTAATTGCAAATGCTAGCAAAAAAAAGACCGGGGCATCTTCATCTAAACAGAAACAATTGAAACTTATGGACACAAAACAAATATCTCAAAAAGGTATTGACAATTCTATACTTATGTTATTGTGGTCCAAGGCCTCCCCCCATGTGACTGTGTAAATGTGGTGGTCTGGACAGACTTTAGGTGCAGAATGTTAAACCAAATTGTAAAGTGTCTTTAAGAGTCTAGGAAAGTGCTATATAGGAATAATGTACTTATACTTAAGTATTTTTGAAAGATTAAGTAACTTATGTAATAATTTGACAGAGCTACTTTTACTTTTATTGGAGCATAGACCAGTAGGATCTGTACTTTCATTCAAGTAATGATACTTAGTACTTTTTCCACCACTGCATGTAACATGTTATTAAAGGGAAAATCTGTGATACTCTGCTTATTTGGCTTTTAACTGTAGCATGTTGCAGTTTTAAACCAGTCAGTGTGAGCCAAGTAACACAACAAAAATACTGTGGATAATCTAAGTGGACTCAAACTGTCTGTCTGTGATGTAATGTTGTAGGTTTCCTAAGTAGATTGATTAACAAAGGCTTCTCCGTCTGGACAACACAGGTCCAACAAATGCAAATGTTCCTGTTTATTCGTGATTTATATTCGCTTTTCCCTTCTCTAAAGCATTTGTTTTACCAAGCTTGATTTTTTTATACCTGATAGAAATGTTACAGCATGGTAGCTGTGCCTGCTACACCACTGCTGTAGGAAAGAGTCATCTCAGGCAGAAGGGTTGGCTTTTTGTTTATTGCTGAGGTAGGAACTGGGCAATATAACTGCTGCAGAGAAAAACACACACGCTCTCACAACCACACAAGTTGACTAATGGGGCTGCAGCAGCACTTTCAGTTTATTTTCCACTGTCACACTTGCTTTTTTGTTTGCATCTATAGTTAAATTAAGATGTATTTATTTCTTTGCAACTTCTCTCATCTTTTAAACATAGAATTTTAAATGATTACTTTAATAAAAGAGCTGTTATTTTAATCAGATTTCTTCCTATTCGGTATTTTTCTTATTCATGTCCCTTTATAAGGTTTTGAAAGCCCACTAAGAAGTGCAAGTACTTTGGCACAGGCAGCACAAGATTCAAATGTAATATATATATATATATATATATATAACGAATAAGACCAAAGCCTGTAATGCACATTTAGTTCTAGTCAGAGGTTTGGTTATTCCTTCTTAAAAGTTGCCTGGGAACTCATCACCTATCTGTTTGGTGATAGTTCTTGTTAATTTTTGAATGAAAAAACATGAAAAAAAGGAAATGTGTTTTATTTTAACAATCTTTATAAACATGTTACTAAAATGCTGTTTAGCTACTATAGAACAGTGTAAAACAGGTTTGTTACTGCCAGTGCTGTGTGTTAGAGTAGCTTCACATCAGGAAAAAAAAACTGCCAGATGTTCTTGGGTGTAGTTTTATCTGCACTGGGAACTCTGCTTTCTTCTTGGACAATAAACTGAATTACAACATAAGTGCAGGTAATATGTTTAATCAGCCAACTTTATTTTGAGCAGGCGAAGGTATTTGGTGAAAATGAATTCATTTTAAAGAAAAAATAATTAAAAAAGAGAATCCATATTGGCTAAAACAATAGTTGTTGGAATTACCAACATTTTTCTTTGCTATTTTCAGTTTTGTTGTGTCAAGAAAAAAAATAAATCACTTTGTTTTTCTTTTTTCAAATAAGGAAGCAATCAAATAAATAGATAAATAAATAAATAATAAAATAAAATAAAAAACCCCAGTTTCATTAGCCTTTACTAACATTATTAATATTTATTTATTAGTTATATTTACTAAAACAGAAATACAACTAAAAGTGTATTATAATGTTGAGTAAAACTATGATCATATCAGAATATATACACAAAAATTAGAAATTGTACAACAATAATTAAGAGCTTCTATTTAACTACTGTTGATAAAGTAATTTAACATACAGATTATTACACTTATAATTACATTATCAATGACACCTGTTTATTGTTGTTGCTCAAACAGCTAGAGAAAAGTCAGCTCCCTTTCTCTGGGATCTCATTATGACCACTTTTAACAGAGGAACAATATGGTGGAAAACTTTAAGGATTTTAGTAAATAGAATAGAGAGCTCCATATAACCCCCACTGTGCAGCACCCACTGTGTAGCTCTGCTAATCTGCCACCATGTATTATATGCAGTTGTGGTTGGTTTGCTCCATGTAAATGTTATTCTGTGATAGTCACTGTCATCCTGTATGAGGACACAAAAGTTCTTTATATTTTCTCACTGAATAAAATAATCTTCCAAACAGTGATGTTAGGTGTGTCCACAGGGTCCATGAGCATATAATTGTGCCTTACATTAAAGCAAAAAGCAGGAATTTCTGTGCAGTTAATGCAACTTGATGAGAAGTCAAATTTGGGAGATGAAGATGGGTATGATGGAGTGGTTTGTCTCTGACCTGGAGAAGTGAACAAGCGAATATGCTGTTTTCAAACATAGAAGGTCCAAAAAAAGAAGAGCTGTGCTTTTATCTGAGTCTTTGTGTTTTTAGTGATTTCCGATGTCAATCAATATACAAACTCATAACAAAAAAGAAAATGTTCAAGGAAACCTGATAACAAACCGAATGATTTTTAAAAACTATTTCCACCACATTCGTGAAAGCCATCAAGTGTTCTGATAGATATTAAAATAAATATAGCATGTGGTTTAAGAGACCGACTACTGGACGTCCAACTTACACAAAAAAACATGACTGCATGGTGGCGCATTGGTGGCACTGTTGGCTTGCAGCTAGAAGATCCTGGAATTGAATCCCTTCCTGGAGTCATTTTGGAAGGAACTTGCATGTTCTCCTCATGCATACATGAGTAATCACCATGGTTGTTCATGCTGTGCATCTTTGTGATCGACTGGCGACTAGTCCAGGGTGTACTCCGCACCTTGCCCAATGACTGCTGGAGATAGGTATCAGCTCCCCTTTGATAAGTGGGTACAGACGATTGATGGAGGAATAACTTCTCTATAGCTTGGTTAAGTGAAACATAGTGTTGATCCAGTTTATTTGTTTTGTAAATTAAACATCCTTGTATGGTGAGACTCAAATTACGTCCAACTTTTACATAACACACACTGAGACATGCACAGTGCAGGCAAATGGGATTAGATAGTGAGTCTGCAGCCTGTGGCAGGGAGTTTGTGCGTCACTCTTGGTGAGCCAGATTACACTGAGCTTCACTCCGACTTTAAAAGATAAACCGCAAAGCTGTAACTCAATCTTCCCGTTTGTCTCATTTTCACTTTTATCCCACACTTTTCTGATCCTGTAATATCATTATTATCTTTATTTTCTGTACACATACTGATCACATGCACAAACAAATCTGTTTATATTAGCACTTGGACAGACAACCCCAGTCACCTGCTCTCTGCACTGACTCTCAGGGCTCCCTGAAGGCACTGGTTACAGTCGCGCTCCACGTTCTGTTCGGCCATCATCTCGCTGAAGAAGATCTGGATGATGTATCTTCATCTCCTGAAGTTATGCACAGCATAATAAAGAAGTTAGAAGGGAGACTCTAGACATCTTTTTAGAGTGCTGTATTGACACACAGTGCCTGCAAAAGTACATTAAGTTGCATTTGTATTTCATATAAATTCTATGTGACGAAGCAACACAAAGTAGTGTGTTAATTGTGAAGTGTCAGGGAAAATTATACATGGTTTTTATTTTATTTACATGGAAGGGTCTTGAATGCTTTGGTATTCAGACTCGTTTACCATGATACAGCTAAATAAAAACAAATTGCTTTTTAGACATCAGCTAATTAGTAAAAAGAGACTAATTTTGTGCAGCTTAATTCCAGCTATTTTGTGAAGACTTCAGAGCTTTGTTAGAGAACGTTAGGGAACAAACATCAGGATCAGGAAGAAAAAGGAACACTGCAGGCAGGTCAGGGATAAAGTTGTGGAGAAGTTTAAAGAAGGGTTAGGTAAACCGTATCAAAAGCTTCTGACATCTCACTGTGCGCTCCTAAGAGATGTATGTCACCCTTAACTTATCGATCAAAAAGGTGCATTATTCAGAGAAGCACCCAAGAGGCCCATGGTAACTAGAGGAGCTGTAGAGTTTCACAGCTCCGGTAGGAGAGTATGTAAACATGTCAACTATTAGTTATACACCCAACATATCTGGCCTTCATGGAAGAATGACAAGAAGGAAGCTACAGAGTAAAGAAAGGCCAGAAGCTACTAGCCTTGTAGGCAACACAACAAAAATGTGGAAAAGGTTGCTCTTGTCAGATGAGACCAAATTCAACTTTCCAATATGCAAAATGCTGTGTGTGGACGGAAGCTCAATCTGCATCATCCTGAGCACACCATCCCCACTGTGAAACATGGTGGTGGCAGAATCATACTGTGGGGATGTGGTTCCACAGCAGGGAACGGGAAGCTGGATGGAGCTAAATACAGGCCAGTCCTGGAAAAAAATCTGCCATGTGCTCCAAAAGACCTGAGATTTAGGTCAAGGTTCACCTTCCAGCAGGACAAAAACCCTAAATATAGAGCCAGAACCCAAATCAAATGGTTTAGATCAAAGCATATTCGTGTGTTAAAATAGCTCAGTCAAAATCTGTGGCAAAACTAGAAAACTGACATTGACACACATTCTCCATCCAATCTGATGACTACCCCCCAATATTTTATATGCTGACCAAAAAGTTACATCTTGGACACCCAGGTGAACTCTATATTTACAAATTATTTATTACAATAATCCTTTATTCTAATTCTTACTAAATATGCGCCACACATTCTTATTTTTGTGCAGGAAACATTTTGAAAGACATGAATAATTTTTTTGTTACTTCACAATGATGTACTGTTTTTTTTCTTCTCGTTTTTCTGTTGAAATCCCAATAAAATACACTGAAGCTTTGGTTCTAAGGTGACAGAATGTGAAGTTAAAGGCACTGTAAAACTTGTTGTTTTTTTTTGTTATCCACCTCTGTTTCATTTTCCACTCTTTTCCTTTGAAAGAGGTTTAGGCAAGACAAATGAACATAGGATTTAAAGCTCTCCTCTTCAGTAAACACAGACAATTCAGTAATTTTCACAAGCTGGAAAAGAAACATACACCGTGAGAAAGTGCACCAAGTTAACAAGGCAAGGATTAGAAGAGAGAACCACTTGGGAGGAAGAGTGCAAAATGGTATTTCATAAACAGAGAAAAAAAGGAAATGTACAGACAGAAATGGAAGACAATGTAGGAATCAAAGGGAGGAAGTGAGGCAAAAAAGGGAAAAGAAAGTGAAGGGAGGGGACGAAAAGTAGGATGGGGGAAAAGAAAGTCAAAAAATATAGTGGGACTTCATCGCAGCAGGATAGGTCTAGCTGCCTGACTTCTCCCTGCTCTGCTCCAAACATCCTCCATTTTTAATAAACCCCTTACAAAGCCCTTTCTCAAATTGGTTTCACCCACCTCAAGACTCGTTAGATAACTCAGCATTCCCTCTTCTTCTGAGTTAATCATCTAATATCTGTTTAGGTATTTAAGCTGCCACCAGGGCAGAATTTTAGTGTGTGCAAACAGCTTAGCTGCTTTAGAGTTGGGCTAATTCAACATTGTTTTCTACGACATGAAAAACTAGTGTGCATGTCCGCTACCTTTAATTTATCTTTGGAAAGCACAATAACAATTAAAAAATTACTTTTTTGCTTCATTTAATAATGTGTCACATTGTGTTTATTTCAAGAGTGAGGATCTTCTTATCATCAGAGTTAGCTGCTGGAGTTTGTATGCTTTTGTCAGTGTGCTGCTCACATCAATAATGTATGCAGATAATGCAACTGCTTCACTGTACTAACAACTAACAGGCATACCGATGCACACAGACAGAGACACAGTGGGGAGAGGGAGAGGAAACACATGAGGCTGCAGAAAATGCAAAGATGAGATGGGAGAAACATAATGCAGGATGAGAAACAGATGTGTTTACTCTAAAGTCTACATTGTGAGCCAAATTATCATACAATTCAGATAACTTGGATTTCAGCAAACTTAATTTGTAGTTTTTCTTTATTGAGTCACTTTTCCATATGAATTGCATTAGTCCCAGACAAATTAACTCAAATGGTAATAAAAATACTCACGTGCCACAGTGTACAGTTAAGACCAAATATTTACATACATTGTATAAAAGACACAAAACTTTTTCTACTGACATTAAAGCTTGTTTTAGGTCTATTAGGATTACCTAAATTATTTGAATCGAAATAAGCACGAAATAAACACAAACGCTTCTCTTAATTATATATATGTGAAAATGTATTGAAACCATATAGCCCTGATAAAATTACTATTCTGGTCCAAAAACCTTCACCTAACTAACAAGCACTGTTCTACACAAAGGTGATAAAAATGACTACCTAACAATAGTAATAAAATAAAATATATGCGCATTGGGTGTCCAATGCTAGAAATGGCAATGAAAGTTTATTTTCCGCGGATTTTATAATCCCGGGTGACGTCAGAGCTGCGACGTCTGTTGAGTAGTGCATGTCGAAATGCGCAGCCCAAACTGGTCTATCCCTCCAAAATGGAAGACCCCAACAATGGACATGTTGAAGCAGGGAACAGAAGTGATGAGGAATTGATGGGCAGGTTTGGTATCCAGAACAAAAACGCAGAAGAACAGATGGTGGTAGACTGCAAAGAGGATGGAAATGGCTGTAGTTAATACTTTCCTCTAGAAGAGGAAGAAACACGAAGTGACGTACAAGAGGTGAGGTAGGGGCACACAGGTGGATTACGTCTTGTGTAGATGTAATCTGAAGGAGCCCAGTGACTGCAAGGTTGTGGTAGGTGAGAGTGTTGCCAGACAGCACAGGATGGTGGTGTGTAGAATGACTTTGACAGTGAGGAAGATGAAGAGGATAAAAGCAGAGCAGAGGACAAAGTGGTGGCAGATGGTAAAGGAAGAAGAGGACAAAGTGGTGGAAGATGGTAAAGGAAGAAGAGGACAAAGTGGTGGAAGATGGTAAAGGAAGAAAGTTGTGTTTCTTTCAGGGAGAAGCTGAGACAGGCTCTTTGTTGCCAGGAGGTGCTTTTAGATGACGTTTAGACAACTACAGTTAATGCTATCAGGAAGACAGATAGAGTACTTGGTATGTCTTCTGGAAGGAAAGTTGATCAGGAGAATTGGTGGTGCAATGAGGAAGTACAGGAGCGTGTACAGAAAAAGAGAGAAGCTAAGAAGTGGGACACTGTGAGGACTGAAAAGAGTCACCAGGAGTACAGGGGGACACAGCATAAATTGAAGGTAGAGCTAGCTAAGGCCAAACGAAGGGCATATAGTGACTTGTAGGACAGGTTGGACAGTAAGGAGGGAGATGGATTTATACAGGTTGACGAGAAAGAGAGACTGAGGGGGGAAGAATGTTCAGAAGGTTGGGGTGATTAAGGATCTAGATGGAAATGTACTGACAGGTGCAACAAGTGTGATGGGAAGATTAAAGGAGTACTTTAAAGAGTTGATGCATGAGGAAAATGAGAACAAAGAGCAGAGGAAGCGACCATTGTGGATCAGGAAGTCCCAAGATCAGTAAGAATGAAGTAAGGAAGTCATTGAAAAGGATGAAGAGTGGAAAGGTAGCCTAGTTGGTCCTGATAATATACCTGTGGAGGTATGGAAGTGTCTAGGAGAATCAGCTGTGTAGTTTTTTTGACTAGGCTGTTCAATGAGATTTTAGAGAGGGAGAAGATGCCGAGTAATTTGTGTGTTTTCTGTTTCCACTGCTCTGAAAGGCTGCAAAAAATTTATTTATACCAGCCTAACACTACACCTCCAGTCCAGCGGTTGGCGCTAATAAAATACCAAAGGCCAAACAAGCAAAACCCGACTGAGAAGCGTCTATCCTGCCATTTATTAACAAAACAAGATGGGGAACACCCAACTGACCATCTTGCGTCAATTTTAGCATGCACCCTATCATTCCATCTGCTGACTCAATGTCCCACTGAATGTCTTCATCAGTATAACACTCAAAAAAGGCTGGACCTCATCGTCTGTCCACCTATCATTTGTCCTCTTCCTTTGGTCCATTCTCAATCACAAAATGTACACTTAAATGTGAATTACGTATAAAGTATAGCAATAAATAAAATGAACAATGAACAACAATAAATGCTCTTAAATATGGCAGGTGAGCGTAAGCGTCACTGCAAGAAAAATGTTTTCTATTAGGATTACCCTGTATTTGGCTTCAACTCTGACCAGCTTCCCTGTCCCTACTAAGAAAAGCATCCCCCCCAGCATGATGCTACTGCCACCAAACTGAATGTTATGCATTTAGGGCAGAAAGCCAGCTTTGGTCTAACCTGACCAGAGTACAGTTCTCCATGGCTTCTTCTTAAGGCTCTCTCTCAACAATAGCTTTTTTTCCAAACACTTCCTTAAAGATCACATTTGTGGAGCGCCTGACTACTGTTTTTTTGTCAACTCCCTCATGAGCTGTGGATTTCTCCAGCTCCTCCAGAGTTACCATGGCTCTCTTGGCTGCTTATTTAATTATGCTCTTCTTACCTGGCCTGTCATTGTAGGTGGATGGCCTTTTCCTAACCCCACCTTAACTAGTTATTAACTTAATCCCTGAGCTGTCTGCTGTGTCTTTGGTCTTCGTGATGCTGTTTGTTCATTAATGTTCTTTATGAAACCTTTGAGGAATTCACAGAACATTTGGATTAATTATCACATAAAATGACACACAGATGGACTCTATTTACTAATAAGGTCACTTCTGAAGGCAAATGGTTTCATAGGATATTTATGGGTATAAGAGTAAAGGGGTGAATACATATTCATGACACACTGTATGGAGTTTTATTTGTGACTTCAAAATTTCCTTCGATTTCCTGTAAAGCACTTTGGTTTGCTTTGTGTATGAACACTGATATAAAAATAAGTTTGCATTGCCTTACTTTGTGCTGGTCTGTATCATAAAATTGAAATAACATGTTAAAGTATGTGGTTGTAACCAGGCATCATGTGAAATATTTAAAGGTGCATGAATACTTTTTCAGAATGCTGTACATAATTACAAACTGAAAAGAGATCATTTGATTCGACTGAAAAATAGATGGAAAAAGATTTTGGTTTTAATTTAAAGGCCACATCTGTATTGACTACTAATCTGTTAAAACTAATTACTGTAATTGTTGATAGCATTTCTAAAAACAATCTAAAACAAACTAAATGCAATCACAACTCTTTCATTTAAGCAGTGCAACAAACTGTTCTCTTATTTATTGAACTCGCAAATGGTCCTGTGAACTCCTTTCAGTCGTCATTCTGAAGGTTTCCTCAGAAAAAAAGCTCCCGACATTTCCATTAATAATAGCTGAGTGTAGAGTCACTAACATGTGGCCAATTAGACTGGCTCTTTTTACTCAAGTCCATTAATGACACTGATGGTATTTTATGACGTCCCATTTGATCTTTCCAGCACTTAACTGTTCTTGGTTCAATACACACTGTGAACTGCATGTTTATTTTTGTATTAGCCTCTCTGAGGCAAACGAACGGCCCCTCCCCAAACTCTCTGCACTAAATAAATACTTATGTGACAGAGTTTTTCTGGTTAGAAATACGTTTTCATGGCTTGATGGGACAGTCTGAACAGTCAAATCTTTAGTATTCCAAAAGAGTGATTTAAAGAGGTCTTCAAAGAATTTAAAATCAGATAATCCACTGTGCAAAAAACAACTGGAGGACTTTCAAAACAACTGCAAATATCCCCAGGTCAGGTCAGCAAAGCAAGTTCAACCCAAAAGCAGACAACAGTATGCTAAAAGAAGTCTCCAAAAATCCTAAAAAAGGACATACCTTTGCAAACAATTTGCTCTCAAAGAAAACCATAAAGGCCCGGCAGACGTTTGTCAGAGAGAATGTAGCTAAAGACCAGAACTTCTGGAATAATGGTTTAAAAACTTTGAAAGTGTTCCCAAGTGCAGTCGCAAAAACCATCAAGCGCTACAAAAAAACTGGCTCACATGAGGACCGCCTCAGGAAAGGAAGACCAAGAGTCACCTCTGCTGCGGACGATAAGTTTATCCGAGTCACCAGCCTCAGAAATCGCAGGTTAACAGCAGCTCAGATTAGAGAACAGGTCAATGCCACACAGAGTTCTAGCAGCAGACACATCTCTAGAATAACTGTTAAGAGGAGACTGTGTGAATCAGACCTTCATGGTAAAATAGTTGCTAGGAAACCACTGCTGAGGACAGGCAACAAGCAGGAGAGACTTGTTTGGGCTAAAGAACACAAGGAATGGACATTAGACCAGTGGAAATCTGTGCTTTGGTCTGATGAGTCCAAGTTTGAGATCTTTGGTTCCAACCACCGTGTCTTTGTGCGGCGCAGAAGAGGTGAACGGATGGACTCTACATGCCTGGTTCCCACCGTGAAGCATGGAGGAGGAGGTGTGATGGTGTGGGGGTGCTTTGCTGGTGACACTATTGGGGATTTATTCAAAATTGAAGGCATACTGAACCAGCATGGCTACCACAGCATCTTGCAGCGGCATGCTATTCCATCCGGTTTGCGTTTAGTTGGACCATCATTTATTTTTCAACAGAACAATGACCCCAAACACACCTCCAAGCTGTGTAAGGGCTATTTGACCAAGAAGGAGAATGATGGGGTGCTGCACCAGATGACCTGGCCTCCACAGTCACCGGACCTGAACCCAATCGAGATGGTTTGGGGTGAGCTGGACCGCAGAGTGAAGGCAAAAGGGCCAACAAGTGCTAAACATCTCTGGGAACTCCTTCAAGACTGTTGGAAAACCATTTCAGGTGACTACCTCTTGAAGCTCATCAACAGAATACCAAGAGTGTGCAGAGCAGTAGTCAAAGCAAAAGGTGGCTACTTTGAAGAACCTAGAATATAAGACATATTTCAGTTGTTTCACACTTTTTTGTTCAGTATATAATTCCACATGTGTTAATTCATAGTTTTGATGCCTTCAGTGTGAAGCTACAATATTCATAGTCATGAAAATAAAGAAACTCTTTGAATGAGAAGGTGTGTCCAAACTTTTGGTCTGTACTGTAGGTCCAATTGATACAGATTGTCAACTGTACATAGGTATGGACTTTAACTAGGCCATTCAAACACATAAATATGCTTTGATCTAAAAGAAACAGCAGTGGTTGTAGCTCTGACTGTATATTTGGTATTGTCTCATTGGTGTCTCGGGGTATGATCTGGATATACCCTGTTCTCATTGCAATTCAGGCTCCAAGTACAAAATGTTTGGAGTTACCAACAAAGCATGCATGTCTTTGAACTGCAGCAGACTGCAAACTCAGTTAAATACTCACACAGGCAGAGAAAGATAAAGCTAACTCCACAAGGAAATGTCCATCTGAAAGGTAACTCCTCCATAGGTGTGATTTTGTTTTCACAGATTACATCAAATGTACAGAAACTGTACCTATGAGTCAGAATTAATAACAAAGAACTGACTGAAACATTGCATTAAAAATGGGGTTCCTAAAAACAAAATGGCATGGTTGCTGGCAGCAAGACCCATGCCTACTTTAGGTCCCCTTTCTTTCCCCTCCTGATGCCTGGAGTGGTCTTCAGCAAGTTGTCTTCACTGCATCAAGACTAAATGTACAGAGTTGCTGCCTTGTGTTTGGTTGATGTGCTATTTGCGTTAACAAGCAACTGCACACTTTCCCTAATAAAGTTGTGTAAATATGAATCACAAAGGTTTTACACAAAGTCAGGCTGTCCAGAAGCTTATTGATTCCTATGGACATGTTGACTTGTCCTACTGAGGTAAAATCAGAAGTCTCCAATCAGTCAAGAGGAGGCATCAGGAGCTATCATTTGCTGCTGTCAGAGAACCCTTCAATCAAGTGTTAAGACTGAAGTCAAATATGGCTGAATGTACTGTCTTGGTAAAGGGGATTAGGGTCAACCTAAAACCTTTAGTACCTCATTAAACAAGGTTCTCTTTATATTTGCAGTGTTTGTCTAATACGCCGTGGAAAGCTGAAGCAGGAGTGATCAGATATTGTGATAAATCTTCGAAAAGATTTAGCTTTTACAAAGTAAATCTTTCAGGGCTAATGTATAGAAGCAAAATTATAGGATGACTACAGTACATTATATCCCTGATCCGGGGAAGATGTTACTAAATGAATGCATAGCTTAATGCTCTGAGACACATAGCTTTTGAATACAGTAACAGACATAAATTTTTAATCGTGAATAAGAACACACTGTCAAAAGAATACTAAAATATGCAAACATGCATTTTTGTCATGTGTAAGCACAAGAGCACTTGTGCACAGAAGAACAAAGAAGCTGACGAACACACTCTGAGTTATTTCTTAGAATTAAACCTGACAAATAAGAAGCATCAAAAATGTAGCCCAACCTAAAAATAACATCATAAATGAGTAAAGCCGAGCAGGAAGAGCCATCACAACACAGCCATGCAGCCTCAGTCTTCTTCTGTTTCAGCTCTTGAGTGTCAGGCCTCACTTTTCATTAGCAACTGTGCACAAAGCACCGAAGGGGAATGCCTCCTCTGATGTTGGGACATGCAGTCAGCACATATATGGAGTCAAGCTGTATATGCAGAGCATGATATCATGTTTATTATCATCATAACACAAGGAAACAATGCAGTGTACTCCAGCATGATGAAGCAAAAACTATGACTGTAAGATGCATGTGGTATTGCTTGTATATATGTGTGTGCAGTGATGAATTAGTAAAATGCATTTCACATATTTAGTATTAGTTTGTTCATCAATTCTTCAGCAGTGGTTGAACGCAGTAAAATGACTGATTCGCTTGCTGTGAGAGCAGCCAGTGGTAAATCTGAGTGAATTTGTTTCTAATCACTGCTGTAGATCTACCCTCATGACACGTTCCAGTAATTTCCATGCAACTACATCGATCAGGCATAACAATATGAACAGTGACAGGTGAATACCACTGATTAAGAGGGCATTTTGTATTAATGATGATGGTAGAAAAATGTGCAAAGTATTTAATGAGGGCCTAATTGTGATGGCTACATGACTGGGTGAGGGCATCTCATAAAACTGCAGCCTTTGTGGAGACTTCCCGGTTTGCAGTGGTCAGAATCAAAAATAGTCCAAGGTTGGAAAACTGGTGAACCAGCAAGGCTCAATTAAGCATGTGGCGAGTGGAAGTTTCCCTGTTTGATCTGATCCAACAGGCTAACTACTGTAGCTCACATAACTGAAGAAGTCAATGCTGGTTCTGATAGGAAAGTCAACTCACAGTGCACTGACAACAGTCAGGCTGCCCATCCTGACTTCCAGAAGAACAAACAGTGGGCATGTGAGTATCACAACTAAACCACAGAGCTATGGAAGGAGGCGTGGGCTGATAAATCCTGTCTTATTTTTGATCTTATGGATGCTTGGTTGCTTGTGCATCGCTTACCAGGGATACACATGCCAACAAGTTCTGACCGAAAACACCTGGACCATTGTTCTCAGTCTACGAAAGCAGCTTCTGACATCATTGGCTGCTCTTGACTGCTCCACACAGCAGGCAGCACTGAGGTTTTAGTATTAGTTGAATTGAATGTTGAAATGATGTCCCCCTGAGTCGACTTATTACAAAAAAAATGTCAGGTGTGTTTTGGTCCTTAAGATAAGCTAAATGCTGTCACTTCAGAAAGTGCATGTTTTGAGTTTTCTCTGTTAGGCTAAAGTGGTCTGCCCCCTTTGGGTTGCATCACTTCTGCTTTATTTTCATTACTTTGATTTTTTCTCATTTTGTTAGTGTTCTGGGAACTGATTAATATTGTCTGTCTTTTAACAGCTGGCTTGGGAGTACATACATAGGATTTTGTAGTGTCATCTACATGTGGGTGTCTTTGCATCCCCACGGGTTTAAGGTGCAGCAGAACCACCGGCAACTACATGAAGACTGAGGGCACGTTTTTACTTAGATTTGGTTAGGCAGTTTGCAGTTTTGCGCATTAGCTTTTGAGCAAATACTGTGCATTATTTTAGAGCCAATGTTATGAAATTTTTCTTGACGTTAGAGTAAATATTCTCACATGCCATTGGTTCACTTGTTTATTTTGTAAATTCTCCATTAAGGACTTTTTCTAATAAATGCACTGAGGATTGGCTGTTAATTACATTGGACCATTTTGGAATGGATGTTGGTGGTCTCAGTTTTCAAACATTACAGCTGTCTCTGTGGTAGTCTTGGAAACAGTATTCCCTCCTGATGGCTGTGGGCTCTTTCAGCAGAATAATGCTCCCTGCCAACAAATTGAAAACAGTTCCAGAATGGTTTGAGAAGCACAACAAGTTGGAGGTGTTGAAATACGATCCATGGAGGCCTGACTTCACAACTTCTGGGACTTAAAGGATTTGCTGTTTTCAGTTTGGCACCAGATACCACAGCCGATCTTTAGGGATAGAGTAGCATGAACCCATAATGGGTCAGGACTGTTTTGACAGCAAAGAGGGGACTAAGAATGGTCATAATGTTATGGCACATCAGTATATAGTGTCCCAGTTATAAAAGGGATGGTTTCTCTCCACCGTCACTTTTGTTCTCACTTATGTTTGCATTTAGATCCATCTTGTGCCCATTAGTGTACTTCCCCTCAGTTCCCTGCTTGGCTATCCCTCAGCTGCTCTGCATTCTGTTAATTGTACTCACCTGGTTTTTATGTAGCTCATCAGATCTACGCTGTATTAAAATTCCTGGGTTCTGTTTCCTCTCTGCATTCTAAGGTTGCTCATGTCCCGGTTCCTGTGATGAGTTTTTTCAAGTTCTTGTAAGTTCATAATTTTCTTCATTAACATATTCAATTTCCATCATGCATCTGCCGATGTCCTGTTACCGCTGTGGTCCTCAACAACCCCCAAACATGACAGAGGAATCAAGCCAGACTAAGGACCCAGCGAATGGACTCGAATTTATAAGTCTGTTCGAGTATTTTCGATGCAGGGCAGAGAAGACCAGACATAGTCCACCAGTCGGAGGACTATGCGGAGCAGCAATCGCCACATAGGCGCCATTGGCAGAGCCCACTGTTCGCCTCAAGCTGTTGCTGTTGCCTCAACCACAACCACTACCAGGTCAGTCACCGCGCGTTCCAGTTTCCGAGTTCTTGGACGAGAGTGTCCAGGTGAACCCGCCTTTTGTTCCTGTTCACACCTGACAGTCACCATATGCTAGCTCAGGATGAGGAATTGCAGCAACGTCAGAACTTGATGCAGTCTGCTGGCTTCTTTAGATAATCATGTGTTATGCCTATCAGTATCTTGTAAACAACCGAATTTGACTGAACAGAATTGTACTGCATGCTTTGGATTTTAACCTGAATGTGTGATTAGACTGATTTGGAATAAATTAGATTGGTATGATTACATTTTGGACATGGAGTATATTTAAACAGTTAATAACTGAACTTTTCGTGTAAAGTGCCTTGAGCTAATTGTTGTGAATTGGTGCTATGTAAACTAAACTGAACTGAAACTAAATGGTCCTATCTGTCAGATCATTCCTGAGAATAAACAACTTAGCACTTTGTGGTTACCCCTTGGTGCTTATTTGACTGCAGTAGTTCTTATGAGGGGGAAACTGGAGCTAATTTGTTTATTTATCGGCTATCTATAAAAGGTCTCGTAGCCTATGTATGTTTTCCATTTAGAGCATAGAGTTAGCAGATAAACCTCACAGTTTACCTCTAATTGTGTGATATGCGGAACAACTGGAAGTTATTGTGACCTTAAGTGTAAGCGAAGCCCTTTTTTTCTTATAGTGAATATTTATTCTCTCCCTATTTTGAGTCATTCACTTGCTGATACGCACTGAAAGGTAACCAACACTTAGCACTTTCTGTCCGGTTGTCTGTCTAGTTGGCTACATTATAACAACGAGGGTTAAATACCTTACCGAGTAGTGTCTATTCCTGTCCTATAATCCTCTCCTGGGCGGGCCGCCTCGACGGTCCCTGGTAACGTTGAAGAACTTGCTAAAGCGCCGCAAACCAGCCGCGCCTTCCTTGGACTGCGAAGAAGCCAATTAATCCATATCACCTGGGGGCTTCAGAGCGCCACATCCTTCAGTAGAAGGAGCGTCTGGTAGTCCATGCGTAGGTCCATCAGCAGGTGATGCGGAGGGACGGGGTGAGGTGCTTAAACCTCGGTAATCTCAATCAACAATCCCATCCTTCTTCCCCCTCTCTCTCTCTCTCGCTCTTCCTCTCTTCTCTCTCTGTCGAACACTAACCCACTGAAAGTTTTAAATAAAGCAGCACCAACAGAAAACAAATAGCGGACTCTGCGCCGTTGTTTACACACCTGCACTTGTGCGAAAAGATGTGTTTACTTTGTGTGAGAGTGTTCTTAAATAGAACTGACTGTGCTATCAGAGGTTAAGTCAATTCAATATTAAAATGACAGGAGCTAGAAATAGACATGACGTACTGTAAAACAATTGTATAGTATTTTTAAATGCCACAAACTGATTAGCTCACAAAAATAAGGTAGCGGCACAAAAATCTCATTCACTAAAAATAGGTATCTGTCGCCATCTGCTGGCGTCAGTGCTTCACTAACACTCACCAGAGGTTTAGGGCTGGATGGAGTAAAGCCCAAAATTATTCAAACCTGTGGCAGTTTTGGATTTAAATCATTTTCAGTTAACCAGGATATATGTTTCTGTCAGGAAATGAGACAGCCATCTCTCATTATATAATCAAGAAATGGAAAAGGCAGTTTCAATTTGGAAAATGATCAGTTATATTTTTCTATTCACATTTTAATCAAAAATGTGTATTGAATATTATTTATTCCCATTGTCAATAGATTTTTTTTTTTTTTTACTCTTAGAAATGTTGACCAGTTTTTTGCATGTTTGGTACCTTGAGTCTTTGAGGTTGGAAGATCTCCTTGCTGTCATCATAATCTTTAGCTCCTTCCAGTTGATTCACTACCAAATTCAAGTCAGGACTATATTACTTCCGGTTTGAAGAAACATTTTGATAGAATTAAATAATTATTTTTGAATTAATTTACTTCAATTCAAGTTACTCTTCCAACCATCCATCCATTTACTATACCCACTTCTTTTCTCAGCCGTGGGGAGCTGGTGCCTATCTCCAGCGGTCTACACCCTGTACAGGTCACCAGTCTGTTATGAATCTTTTTGGGCTTAATTGCGTGTTATAATAATTTATACTTTTGTTGTTGTTATTACTTATTTAATAATAATTATTATTATTATTACAATAGGTATGCAATGCTAGGGGTTGACTTAAGAGTTCAAGATGGTGTTGATTGTATCTAAAATGGAAGTTTAGCTGTTCACTCATTCTCAATTCCTTATTTTTTTTTTGTTTACAATTATTGTTGAAAATGGCAAGAAATATTTAAGTAAAATTGAAAGTCTACTTCAAACCCAAATCTGTTAAGGGCATGAACTGTTCTGTACAACTGCAACAAATGTCCCTTCAGTTTATTCATGCCCTGTAAACATTTCCACATTTTCGGTTGAGTCTTTTTACACCTGCTTTTTTTTTTTTTTTTGGAGACCAGTCTAAAGAGGCTTCCTAAATAAACAAACAAACAAACAATTGAGCAAACAACTACAAATAGTATGAATGAATTGAAAATAACCATAAAAGCAGGCAAACATAAGCCTGAGTAAAAAAACACAGATTGAGACAGCAATAATTAACTTAAACATTTCATTTTTAAACCTTATTTGGTTTCAAAAACTTTCTCTTCGGATGGCCCTGCTGTGGTTCTTCCCTTTTTCTTAAGTTCTTTTATCATCTATTTTCCTCATTGGGTTAGATTCTTTATTTTAAACTCGATGAGGCAGCAGAAGTTATTTTATTTAATTTTATTGCTAAGTAAAACTCACATCAGTGTCTGTATTCTGCTCTCTGTTAAAATGTATTGAGTTTACAGCCGGTCTGGCCACAAGATGTCTGTGTTGTACAACCGCTCTGTTCCTTAATTCATTTTTCTGTCTCGTCTAAAGTTCTTCCACCAACACACGAACACAGGCTTCAGAGGCACCATTAACGCTTGTAAATCCTCTGTGGAGCCTTCAGTGATAATAACCACACTTCCAGTCATTACTTGATCCCCTTCATCCTTTTTAGAAGGCCCACACTCCCACACAAGTCCTCTTGAATTTAACGGCAATTAGGGGAGGAAACTCTTTTGTCGCTCTTGTCTCGACCCTCCTGCTTTGAGGTTGGTTTGATCTCCGTCGTTGGTCATCAGATGGTGGACAGAACAATTTTTGGTGGGCGCAAGGGGATTTTTTTTTGATTGTAGTCATAAGACTTGGCTCTGCTTTTCAACTAGAGAGGACAGGGAAGTTAAGGTTGGAGTATATTCTACATGATTGAGCAACCATAATGCATGAATTTGAACCTTAGAACGTATAGATGTGTGAGCCCAAAACAGAAGATTTCTAAAGACTAGAACTATAGAAAAAGATAGAAATGTCCATTATTGTCCCACAGTGGGGAAAGTCAAGTGTGCCAGGAACAAAGTGAAATGCAAATGGAAGCTTGCAGATACACACAAAGGTAAAAAAAATTTAAAATACAAAAAAAGGTAAGAATACCAGACTGCAAACTAAGGAGAAATTTATAACTTAAGAAAAAAATGGTATTGTTCAGGTGAACACCCAGGTACTTTGTAAGAGTCCAGTATCTCAATGTCAGCTCCCTAGATGTTCACTGCTGTCATGTGGTGGGTCTGCGCCTGCGGAAATCCACCACCACCTCCTTGGTTTTCCTCGAGTTGATCCTTGACCCTGTGTCCATTGTACTCTGCTGTACTCTAAGTTGTCTTCACCTGTGATGACAGGAATAAGAGCGGAGTATGTAAGTCTGGTTTTCACATCTAACTATGAATACTCTCCTAAACCTTGATGAAGATGTTTACAGAATAGATAAAGTTGCTATTGCAGGCAACAGTGGGTTCAGCAACGAATTGGATCTTATCGACAAAGAAAAATATGTCATCAAAGTTCATGTACATGTAAAAAAGAGGCAGAAAAATGCTTTTGGCAGTGTAGCATATGTCAAGAATTTAAAATGGAAATACATTTCTTCTCTGGACAAAGTTTTAAAACGGGTCCAACAAACAATTCCAATAACTACAGAATAGAGCGTACATATATTGTCCTTTCTTCTTCCAGTTTCCTCTGTAAGGAGATGAAAAGATCTTTCATGTTGTTTCCTCTTGTTGCATTATTTATTATTGTGTGGCGCTTTATTAGCTGGTTTCATCTCAGATTTTGTAGTCTGGTTTTAGGGAACCCTTTGAAATGTGTTTCTGAATCCAAACAATCCGTTGCCTGCTTTCTTTCACGAGCTCCAGTCACCTCTCTTATGTGAGTAAAAAAAAAAAGAAAAAAGGTTTTCAAAGCGGATCAGCCACGCTCTGAAGCCAAAATCCATTCAGCACTGTCCTAAGCAACAGAGATGATGTTCTTGTTTAATGGCTGACATGAAAGAAGAGAAGAGCGTCCTTTTTTTTGTCATTAGCCTTATTAGCATCATTAGCTCAGTATAGATTAACTTCAGATGGCTTGCTTGGAGTTATTTGGGTTGCCACTGAAGTGACATGAGTTGTATTTTGCATACTATTGGGGAATGCTTTATTGCCAATAAATGGGGTATGTTATGGTTGTATCTGATGTATTTCAGATACAACCACTAGATGGTGGAGCTACTCCTGATAAGAATAAATGAAGGAGAAATATAGTTGCTGGAACATATCACAGAAATGTGGGCAAACTTGGTGAACCAGATTAGAACAAATTAAGGCAATACAATAATGAACCTTAAAAATACTTTTTTTTTTTTTTTTTCTGGAACACATGTTTCAGTAGTTTGTATAAAAAAATACACATCTTCATATGACAAAACCAGAGCCAACCTGAGGAACAAAACAACCTAAGCAGCGCAGGGTCTCCACACCAATGGGGGGGCTCCCAAGAGCATCAAGATGTTGACTAAAGTCACGTTTACAACTAGAATATCACTGAAAAGTTCATTTATTTTAGTAACTCAATTCATTAAGTGGAGCACATTGTATACTGTAGATTAGCAACACACAGACTGATGTTTAAAGCCTTAATTTCTGTTAATTATGTTGACTATGATGAAAGCTAAATAAAACACGACATTTAAGTTTAGAATATTACATCACACCAATAAAAGATACCAAAATGTGAGCTTAATTAAAATGTTTATCTGCTTAAAGGTTGTTTTTAAAAAGGTACTTTTAATCAGACAAACGAGCCTCAATGGAAAACCTTAAATTTAATAATATAACTGTAAATTGTTTTGTAAAACCAACACTGATACAAATGAAGCATCCTGGTAGAGTGCTTCAATGTATTTCATTAGATAGATCAACATGAAGTAACAGATAATTGTAAAATGGAGAAAAGAGAGATCTAAAAACTGCGCCACGTAATTTTATTCAGCCTTCTGTTCAGAAGTTTTTTTTTTCTTTTTTGCAATACATACCTGTTTACGTTTTTTTTTTTGTTTTTAAAAAATTTTTTTTTAAAAGACGTATTTCAATTTTGTAGTATGTTTTTAATATGTCTAATTTCTGTTACTTTATTTTACCTGTAAAACCCTTTGTCATACAGATAAACTTGTCTTGACTTTACTGAAGCTCAAAAAAAAAAAAAAAGAAAACAGAAAATTCCACACAATTAATTGCATACAGAAGTCAAAGCATATTTATGTGTTGCAAAAATCCAATTGAGAATCTGAGCCAAAACCCGATGTTTACAGAGATTCTCCATCCACTCTGCCTCAGGTTGAGCTATGTATTTTTCAAAGAAGAATGGGTAAACCACATATTTCCTTCTGTTATACAATTATGCTCTGCTTTGTGTTTGTCAATCACTTATATCACAACCAAAACCTAATGTATTTCATAGTGATATTGAGAAAACATGAGAGTGTTTAATACTTTCAAAACTTTTAAGATGCTGTATGGTATTAAACAGTTAAAAATGCTTCTAACATGTAAATCATGTGAAATAACAGTGAGTATAGCTTTGGCTGTGGAACCTATGATGTAATACACTTGGTGCTGATTTTTGAGGTTTTTGAAGTTAAGATTTGTTGAGATCTGTTGGAAGCCTCAAATCAAATGTAAAGCCCCTTAGAACCTCTGAACAGCACATGTGAGTATTTAATATTTAATCAGAGCATCACCAACAATATTTCACTACATAATGTTGTAGATTATTGCGTTTATTGATACCTCATCTCATAAGGTTATCTAGAAGCACTTGTCAATATATAAAGACTTTAGACTTATTAGTTCTCATTTTATTTTGAATTTGAACTGTATAAACTTATCTGTTATCTTGTGCTGCCATCTAAAATTATCCACCCTCCTAATCCTGCAGTAAAACTGTAGTTGGAGATGTGCAATATAGATTTCTCAATACAACAAACAATTCACAGCAAAGCTTCATTAGGATAAAGATGAAAAGGATCCAGATGAAGATCTCACTGAAACCCAAGTGGTGTGTCTAATACAGAAAGAGATGAAACTGTTTTCTCTCATCATGGGGTTATCACAGATAGAGAAGTGTGCTACTGTAAATTATTATGAGGACAGACTGGATAAGTGCTCAGAGCACCAGCATGAGCCTGGTTCAAAGAGGCCATCACATTGGGTGAGAGATGAGATGAAGGTAAAAGCAAAGAAGAGCTAATATATTTTGGATGGCATGGGAACAGTTGGTGGTGTGGGCTAAAACCCACGTAAACTTAATGGCTGGGCATTTCTCTCCCCTCCATCTTCTCCTCCACATGGTTTCTTGCATCTTTATCAGGAATCTCAACCACTCTGCACTTGATGGTTGATAAGCCCAGCAGGCCTGTTTTGGTTTGAACTTGTCTTTTATTCATTCCATCTCTCCCAGTACCCACACCTCCACCATGGCCCGGTTTCTCCTGGCAGGCCTAAATCTCTTTCCCTAATCGGCTGCAGACGTGAGGCTTTGCCATTCCTCACAGGATGTGCCTGGGAAATGGCCAAGTTTCCTGAGTGACTAAAAAGGTGCTCGGTGCAGTTATGGTAAAGCCAGTTGTCACTTTCCGGGGAAGAATACTTACCATTACAGATTATCTTACTCTTTCAGTTTGTTAGGACAAGAAGCAGTAGTGCTTTGTAAATTGTGGCTAAAGGGATATTTTTGAATTGGACTTGTGTGGATTTGTAACAGAAGTCAGAATCTTTTCTGCAATAGATCGTAGTCAGAGTGATCTGAGTTTGGAGAAGTTCTCATGGGAGGATCAAGCTTGCAGGTACAGAGAAGGGCCCACTTCCACCTTTTGCAAAAGACAATGTGTAAATTTTCTTTATTTACTCAAGAACATCTGATTTGCCAGTAATGTGTTTAGCACACACTAATGCTGATTAGCTAAGTCCATCAAAACGTTTTGATTATCTCTATCTATACTATCCTATAGCTAAACTTAATGTTTCATCCATTCTTTTTTGGCAAAGTACATTAAAGCATCTGTGAACAATGATGTTTAGGTCTTGCCACAGATTCTGAGCTGGATTTAGGTCTAAAACATGCATATACCTTGATCTAAATGTGTTGCATCATGTCAAAATGTAAAAACGTTCAGTGTATGGATGCTTATGCAAGTCACTGCACATATTTTCCTATCTTCTCGGAAACAGTTATTGTCACATTTGTTGTCACTTGTTTTTGCGGCTTGCAGTTGTTTCTGTTTTAGACCAGTGTTGTGAGTCACAGCTGGGTCGTGGCATAATACATTTTGCAGCCTGAGGTGGTCTGGTTGAGAAAATGCCGACAACATAAATGATTCATGCTCATATGAAAGTGATAAAATAAATTATCTAGTGTTTGCATCAAAGGCTTGGAAAGTTTTGAGCTTGAGTTGTATTAGGAGAAATCTACTCTTTAACAAGTCCTCTGATTAGCTGGTAGCTTGACTGCCACCTGAAGAGTTTTACCTGGTTTCTCAACATAATCACCATAATGCTTTCCACAGCAAGTTAGATACTGACTATTCAGAACTATTCCATACAACACCTATTAAAAAAACAGCCAGCAGAATTAATAAACCCTCAAAAACCAGCTGGTCTCAGCATCTGTGACTTTTTGACAAGCATCAAACGGACCGGGCTCTCCCTATTCTGAAACTAAGTTAAATACACACACACACAAATAGCTCTGTCTTTCATGTTAGCCTTATGGAGCGGAATAAATAAGTACAATCCACTTCAGTGAGGGCCTTTGTAGAGAGGAAGCAGCTGGAGATGGCACTGGGCCACGGTATTGTTTGTCAGCAGCTCACTGTTTCTTCCACAGTGCCTTTTTGGCGTCTCCTGTAGAAGCGTCAGGACATGTCAGCAGCACGGAAAACACACTGCTGAGTTGGAAAAGTGTAGCAATGATCATTGATAGTCACACCAAAGTTGGATGAATGCCTTGTCTTCATATAAACTAAGCAGAAATCTGTTTTGAAATCTTTAATAATTATTCGACAACTTTTTACATAAAAAGAGGTTGAAAAACATGGCTTCAATGTAGGTAGTTTTCCAGTAGGTAAATATCTGACTTTATATTTAGGTAGGTAGGTAGGTAAGTCACTATCAGACCGTTACACTGACCAGTAATGACTTAAGTGTTCAATTCTCAGTACATGTTCCACACAGGAAAAACACTTGTGGTGCACTACATTACACCTTCATTTCCTGTATGAATAAACATCAGCTTCTGTGTAAATAAGCAATAAATGCAGTTGTGACATTTTCATTAAATAGCATTTGCATAAACATCTGTGATGTTTTCAAGATGGGAGTTCTTGAAGATGGAAGTCTGCTTTGGTCTTTGGCCCACTGTTGACTCATAGTTCCAGCATTAGGGACCGATTTATTTCAATTTGCGCTAAATGATGACTCCAAGAAAGTTGCATCCAAGAGAGTATGTGATTTTTGTTTTTTTATGTATTTACTTTTTACAGACGTACATAATGGTGGAAAATATGGCACAAACACCTGCTGAAGTCAGTAGAGGTTTAAGGTAAAAATGCTTATTGGGCATGATATTCTTGCTTCTTCGTCATTCTGCTCTTTACATAACACTCTACACAAGTTGACGTTAGCCGGTTAATTAGCTGGGCTGTCTGCTGATGTAGCTAACATGCTGTTTGCTGCTTAAAAGACAGGCAGCGCTAGGCTTTGTACTTTCAAAAAAGCATTACCTTGATAAGAATTATGGGTGGATCTCATTTAGTTTTGAGGCCATGGCTTTCAAGAGTGTACTTTCGTTCTTGTAAGCAAGATAAAGATGTTGGAGTGAGCGGGAGTCCAAAACAGGTAAGTAAGGGGCGCACAGAGATGGTATGGTCCAAACAGCTGGAGAAAACTCCTGTTCCTCTGGAAATTAGGAAGTGTAGAACAAAGTTTTAGAAAACCATGACTTTTAAAGACCTTTAAAATACTGTAATACTGATAACTATGCTATGCCTACTTTACAGAACATTTCTTTACAAACACCTTTAAGGAACCTTCTAGGAATATGAGCTTAAAAACTGACTGCCCTGTCTTCCATAATTTCAGGCCCTAATTTTGTACAACATTCTTTTCTCACATTCTCTGTTATGAGTCAGTGTTTTCATGCTAATTCTTTCTCTCTCCTAGAAGTAGGTTTAAACATTCACAAATCCAACTTTTTGGACTGAGCGTCCAACTCCCTTTCGTCTAGGATTAGAGCGAGAGAAAGAGCGATGGTGGGGAGAGTGAGATGGATCGTTGCACATACAGCACCACTGAGCACAAACTGGAAAGGATTAACAGGAAAAACACAGAATGTGTCACAAGTAATGAAAGTGTACATTATTAATTATTGGATCAAAAGTTATATACACATCTCTTTTGAAGACATCTGATTAGCACTGTGAAGTTACTCAAGACAATCCAGGCTATGTTTTCTAATAACTGTATGGACTGTTGACTCAAAGAGTCTTAAAAGGTTTGCTTGGGTTTCCAGCCAGCTGGCAGAAGATGTAGGGAAATTGTAAAAGAGCCCAGTAATAATGTTACAGCCAAAACTGAGGGAAAGCTATGTTTTAGGTTAAAGCGTATTAATGCTTAGAGGAAAATAAGGCACTCATTATCACATTACTTCTTTTTCACAAATATGTTCAAAAGCTACAGTTTTGTTTTTTTAACCCTGATACTTTTTCTGCTCACAAGTCGTCTTTGAACAGACTTGGATGTAGTGTTAATTTCACAGATATAAATCAGTCCTTGCAAACTATTAACCAAATACATTTGGTGGCAAAACCTTGGCAAACAATATATTTACAGCATATTGTCTCCTTTCACTGGTCTTTGTTACTAACTGCCCAAGTGCTACATTGCTCAGTATAAGCCCATTATTTCCAACAGAGAATTGGCGTGCCAGAGCAAGCATCAATAGAACACTAACCTTACACGCTGCTTAGATTTTCTGCCAGGTTTCATAGCCGAAGTTCAACTAAACTGAACTTGGACCTCAAATATGCTGACTCTGAAAGGCATACCCATAGGCATTCGCAAGTTGTAAGGGTGCTAATTTCACAATATTCAGTCTGTTTTGCAGCTGCTTCTTACTGCTCAAAGATTTTATTTTCATAGTGCAAACTCTTCACATTTTGGTGTTTAAACATGAGTGAAGGCGAACTCTATGGTCCTCTAAGGATACAGGAGGAGCAGTTTTGTCAGGCTGATGATGAGGCAAGACATCCGATGGACACAAAGTGGTCTGCGCATCAACACATACAGGCTTCATGTTTAAGGGAATTTCTCTTTTTGATGGAAGTTTTTTAGGACAAGGAGAAAAGAAAGTGAGGCAAAATGAAGGCAGAAAGACTTAATTTTACTTTCCATCTTAAAATAAGAGTCTATGATGAAGAAATTTTCTCTTTATCATACAATCTGAATCAGAGAAAAACAAAAGCACATGGAGAACATTTTCATTTCAATGTGGACTGAATATTTCCCAAAATAATGATGTGGTAAGTTCTCGATATGTTATTTAGTGTTTTACCAAAGGACCTTTCCAAAGTAATCATACCACTTCAACATTTTCATATTTTGTCATGTTGGAACCACAAACCCCAATGTATTTTATTTGGATTGCATGTGATACGCTAACGCAAAGTAGCACACAATTGAGAAGTGGGGGAAAAAAAAGGATACACGCATTTTATAGAACATGGAATTAGAGTGGCAGATCTTTTGGGATATGTCTCCACCAGCTTTGCACATCTAGAGGCAGTTTCTGCCTACTCTGCTTTGAAGAATAGCCCATCTCAGTGTGATTGGATGGGATTTCCACACATTTACAAGTTGATTTATGTCTGAATGTTGACCAGGTGGTTCTAACACATTAATATTGTTTACATTTAACCCTTGCCCCATAGGTCTGGCTGTTTGTTTGGTGTTGATTTGCTGGAAGGTGAACCTCATGTCTTTTGCAGCCTCTAACAGGTTTTCTTCCTTAGATAGTGCACCATTTAGCTTTATACATCTTCCCATCAAATCTGACCAGTTTCCCTGTCCCTGCTGAAGGAAAGTATCGCCAGAGCCTAATGCTGTTTTTAACACTGTGGAGTTGGCTTGTGGCAAACTGCAAACCCTACTTCTTTCAACATTCCTTCAACAGTGTCTTTCTTCTTGCCACGTTTCCTAAAAAGCCGGATTTGTGGAGGGAAACACTAATGGCTGTCTTTTTGAAATATTCTCCTACTTGAGCAGTGGATCTCTGCATCTCCTCCAGAATTACCATGTGCCTCTTTGCTCTCTTTGATTAATGGTCTCCTTGCCTGGCCTGTGTAGGTTTGCTGTGATCTGTGGGATGTTCAAAGATTGGGAGATTGTTCCAACAAAGCTCTGAGGGCCTTCACGTAACGGCTGTATTTATACTGAAATTAAATTACACAAACACCTTTTTTACATATTGGGTTATGTCTGAATGTAATTGATGGCACTGCATTTTATACAGGGGCATCACGCTAAGGAGGGCTGAACTGCATGCCACACTTTTAAAATTTATTGTTTGGAAACCCTGCATCATATTCCATCCACTTCAAAATTATACATAATTTTGTGTTGGTCATAACATAAAATCTAATATAATACATTCAAGTCTGTGGTTGTCACATGACAACACTTACAAAAACAGCAGGACTGGCTGCTTTAAACAAACGGTCTTTCAGTGTAGATAAAAAAAATTAAAATGTTTTTAATCTTGTTACCTGCATTTATTTGTCCCTTTCTATTACCCACAGGTTCATTGCTGTGCATTTGGAACATGTGCTACACTGGCACATGAATACATTTAACAGGAAGTCAGTGCTAATAGCTTCCAAGTGCTTCAGAAGGACACATGTTGTGACAATCACCCAGGGGCATGAGGAAGTGGGTGACTGGAAGCACAATACCCAGAATGGCCTGATAAACATTTTGGATGGAGAAAAAACCAAGTGTCTGCCGGATGCGCATTTGAAGTCTGCTTGTATTGTTTTTTTGTGTCGTTTTTTTGGCAGATAAAAGAGACAGGTGCCTTTTGTTGTTGGCGGTTACAGGAATGTGAGAAAAGAAGCTTCCATTTTGTGTCATTATATCCTCTTTCATATTGGTTCCCACTGCAGAATACATCTACAGTATTTACAGGAAAGGCAAAGCTCCATTACCTGCACGTTTTATGTTACCTTGAGGTAGTGGGGGTTAAAGAGACTAATGGCTTCTGATGAAATGGAGCAACACTTAAACCTCAGAAACCAAGGGTCTTTGATCATTTAACCTGATCTTCTTATATTTAATGGCAAGACCCAAGGAAGAAGCATGGGAACAGTCTACAACTCCTTTGATGTGCACTCAGGTCATGCACTTTCAGCAGAGGAAACATCCAAAGGTTATACTGTAAATCATGAAACCAAAAGGTTTGTGAGAGCTTTACAGCAACACAAACAGGTTGATCCACTTAAGATTGTGCTGTTTTAGGAAATAATTTTCTGCTCAATGTTAAACTTTCTCACACATTTTTTTTTTTGCTATCAATAAGTGATTTCCCTCAGTTCTGTTTTCCAACCTTCTTGGCCTGCAGATCATAAATAGAAAACTAGTAATGGTGCATTTACCCTGCATGAAGTAGCCATCAGAAAATGGTTACATTGTGGTCAGAAAAGGGAATGGATAGTCGGCAACAAAATTCAGGTATGATGTAATGTTTTCAAATTATGCTATTCTGATACTGGGGGACCCAAAGTGTGTCATGATTCTCCACCACCAGCCTTTAGAACAAGGCAGGATGAATCCATGTTTTCAAATTGTTTACACCAAAATCTGAGCCTACCACATGAACGCCACTGAAAAACGTCTAGTCGCATACGCCTCGATTTTAGCTGTCTATTACTGTCCAGATTTAGTGTGCTTGTGCGTACTGCAACCAGTTTCTTGTGCTAAGCTGACAGGGATGGAACGCTGTGTGGTCTTTTGGTGCAGGAGTCAGTCTGCTTCAAGGATTGATGCATTGTACATGCAGAAGTACTATTCTGCTTACTTTGATTATGCCATTACCTTTCTACCTTCTTAAACCAGTGTCCCTTTTCACCTTTGACTTTTTACATAAACAAGGTTTTTTTTTTTTTTTTTTTCCACACAACCTCTGCTGCTCATTTGATATTTTCTTTTTGAGCCCCTTCTGAACAATTCTCTGTAGATCTGAGAGAAAATTGTGTGTAAAAATCCCATTGGCTCACTCCCAGCTCGCTTTCAACCTTAGTAAGCTGTCTTCACCAAATCTAAACGCCTAATAAGATGCTGCTATATGAATGCTGATTTGCTATTGGTGTTATTAAGAAAAGGAGCAGACTAATAAATATGCTGGTGACTGTAAATTCCAACTAGAATAACTTCTTAAGAGCACTTAATGCAAATGCAGAAAAGAACTTCAATGGAGGTAACTGAAATAAAAATAAAATTTCATTACTTTTAACATTTGTCTCCATTTTTTATAAGAACACCTTCCCTCTTCTAACATGTGGGTCCAATCACAGCAGATTTTTATGTCAGAATGACATGAAGGGAAAGTGTTATCAGATCACCCTAATGTGCAAACATTTACTATTAAATTATCTTTGCTAGTGATACTTGAAAATTGAACTCTCTCTCCTCTAACAGGTGCCAGTGTTCCCAGATGACCAGTATAAACTGGCAGCAACTCTACATTTTCTCCGGCAATCTATTTAACATCTGAGCTAAACTGTTGCCTACATGGTAGTGGGAGGAAAGAAAGATATATATATATATTTTTTGTCCGAGGCTAAAGCAGACAAAAACAATCTGTGGTTGTATTTAATGATGACAGTTTCCCTTTTATTTGCGCTGAAAAATGGCAGCTGCTGTTTAAAGTGGTCTTTGATGTAACCCAGCCCTTTCTGCCTTATACGATTAAATTTAAGTCTGAGATCCAACTTGGCATAAAGCTTGTTTGTCTTTCTCGTTTTTCCCGTTAGCTCTTTGTGTACTCTGTTTGATAAACTCTTACATGCTTTCAGCTGCAGCCACAGAGACCGATGTTTTTTAAAGTATTATTTAATACAAAACTTATCGTCAAGCAGCATTTTACAAAAAAGGTGACAGACTGATTCTAACAGGCCTCACTACATATCAGATTATTGTAAGACTGTCAGAACATGTTGAAAGTATTGTTTTAAATGATTAGTTGAAGGTTGGATTTTGTACAGAATTAGAGAAAATGGCAGAGTACAGGAAGAAAGAACCAGATATTTCTCATTTTAGAACTACAAATCCAGTTATGTTGTTTGCAGCAAAGGCAAACTAGACTGAACTGCTGTTACTGCCAAAGCAGTTTCCTTGATGGTCTCCATTATTTTTCACAAATTTTGAATCTGCAGTTTTTTTTATTAGTAGAGTAACTCTCCCTGTGCTTTCTACCTTCAAGGGTCAAAAGTTCATTAATCCATCCATCCATTCTCTATACGCGCTTCTTCCATACAGGGTCACAGGGGAACAGGTGCCTATCTCCAGCAGTCTATGGGCGAGAGGCAGGGTAATTCATGGACAGGTCGGCAGTCTTTCGCAGGGCATCGGGGACACCCAGGAAAAACAACTATGCACACCTAAGGGCAATTTAGAGAAACAATTAACCTAAGAGTAATGTTTTTGTCATTACAGAAAGCAAACCCCTCTTATAATTGCTGACCAGCCTTTTGCATGTTTCCACTGGTATTTTTAAGCATTTATCTTTAGTGATGACCTCCAAGTCTTTTAGATTGGAAGCCCTCTCTGCTATCACCCTAATTTTGTGCCCCCTCTGCAGGTTCTAGTCAAGACTCTGACTAAGCCACTGAAAAAAAATAATATTGCTTCCATTAGACGAAACATGGTGATAAAATTCAAATCTTACATGAAGCCTAAATCTTCTGGGTAATTTGGGCTCAACTGTTTGTTACAAAAATATTAATAATAATGTCATTATAATTATCACACTGGGTGTGTAAGGTCAGGAGTTGACCTGAGGTGTGAAATCATCGATTACATGACTTGCTTATTAAAAACAATGATTTCTGGACAAATCAAGCAGCGAAAAAAACACTTTATGATGGAACTGTTTTGTGAAAGACGCTATTGGGTTATTCACAAAAGGCTCTGGATCTGCGCTCCAAGCCCCAGCCCACGAGTTGTACAGAGACTGAAAGTAGCTCTGCCTTTAACAGTCATGTCGAAATTTCAACTTTATTTCTTAGTCCAATATATTGTGCTCTAAAAATGTCTCCCTACAGGAAATGAGGGATTATAAGAAAAATATACTGAACCTAGATTTGTTTTGAAGTTTAAAGAGTAAGCATTTTGAAAATCTGTTATTATACCGGTAAGTGCAAACCTGGACTTGAACTGCTTTCAGAACCTTGACATGCTTTACTGCCTCTGTGTATAATGCTTTCAGGTCAGCTGCACCAAAGCATTCTCCCACACACAGTTTTTCCTCAAAGCAAGCAACCTTTTTTGACTCTCCACTACCCGTTCTTTGACCTGCAGTCTTTCTTGTTGTGTGTTTGGTGTCACATTTTGAATGGTGCACTGTGATGGACCGTTGACCTCTCATGTGCTTGCCCGCTTGTCAACAAATAACCACTGGAAATAACCATTAAATATATTTCTTTGTACACATGTATGCATAAGTGTCAAACTCAGGAGGAATTGAAAACGTTTTATGGTTTCTTTTAAGGGTTTAATTTGTTTTTTAATCCATCCATTTTCTATACTTCCTTCTGTACAGGGTCACGGGGTAACTGGTGCATCTCTAGGAGTCTTTGAGCGAGAGGCCTGGTACACCCTGGACAAGTCACCAGTCCATTGCAGGGCAACACAGAGACACACAGGACAAACAACCATGTACACACCCATTCATACCTAAAGGCAATTAAGACGGACCAATTAACCTAACAGTGAAGTTTTTGGACTGTCGGAGGAAGCCGGAGGACCCGGAGAGAACCCATGCATGCACTGGGAGAAATTGCAATCTTCATGCAGAAAGACCCCGGCCAGGAGTCAAACCAGGACCTTCTTGCTGCAAGGCAACAGTGCTACCTTAATTTGTTTGTTTATTTGTAATATGTCTGAACTGAAAAAGGTGGAATCTTTTGGTTTTGATACATTCTAATTTTAATATGCACTCTATATTGACAGCAAACCAGATAATTACTGATGATATATCAGTTGTAGTTTGTAGTGATAAATGACCTGGCAACTACTACTACATTTTAACTTTACTAAACATTTGTAATTTGTTTTTCCTGGGTATTTAAGTTCAGTCTCAATTTATCACTTCTAACTGCACGCCATACATAGTGGATCTCAAACGTCTACATACCACTGTCTAAAAATGAGACCAAACAGAACATTTCCCACTTTTAATGTCACATTTACCTCGGAATATTATAAATACTACAATAACCAGTTGCACAAGTGCTCACCCGCTTAAATGAAAAATTTGTTGAAACAGCTTTTAATTTAATTGCAGCATTTAGGCTCTTGGGTATACACCTGCCATCAACTGTAGAAAGTCTGACTGGCTGTAAATAATTGTCAGCTTCACTTCCTGGATTTTCTTTACATTTGCTCACTAGCATCCTTTAGTTAATGTTGCAGAGAGTTTGCAAAGGATGAAAATGATCTGATTGTCCATACTTTATGGGTACACTTAGAACAAAATCTGCAACAACCTGGTTGTTTAACTATTTTCCTTCTAACATATTAGTTGGTTTTTCCATTTAATTGAAAAGCATAAGGTAACATTAAAGGTGAAAAAAGATCTGAAACAATTTATCAGGGACTGATTTTCTTCACATCACTAAAACCTGCCATTTTAAAAGGGGTGTGTGTTTTTAATTTCACCCAGACTCATTTTTTAGTAAGTAAACATTGAAATATATTTGCCACCTTAGCGTCTAATTTTATTGCCATAAAGTTTGGTCTCAAAGGGAAAATTATATTAAAGTATGCAATGAAAAATGTGAAGTTATGACTTCTCCGAAGTATATTTATCTAGACATTTACAGGACCAGTTTTAATTTACTTTGTAGTATGAGCACAGTGTGATGTCACTTTGCAAGTAGTCTCCATGTTGGAATGGGCACTCTCACAAAGCACCATTGTGGGATCTTTAAAGGGTTGCCCAACATTAAAGGGAGTTAGTGGTGGCAGGTGGTGTTCTGGAAGAAGAAGATCTCCCTGTGGTTTCATTCAGGCCTGACAGAGAGAGAACTGAGACAGGTGGTCAAGCCCTTTAATGTTGCAAGGCTTTTAATCTGTGCATGTGGCTCTAAACCAGGCCAAAGTTTACACTGACCAAGAACTCTTTACTGGCAGAGCTGTGATGCAGTTTCTTCTGCCCCTGTTTCATGTGGTTTGAAGGACTTTATGAATGCCATGGCTACTTAATCCTAGTGACACATGTGTTGCTTTCAGTGTTTTTGGACCTTTCGTGGAGTTGAAGCATTTGTAACCTGTCAACAGGCAACTTACTTTGACTTTATTTGCTGCCATTTGTTGTCAGGTACTTATTGTGCTGGTGTAATTTTATGGGCTGACGATGTATTGATTGTCTATGTAATCTCAGAAACCATTTCAACAACAGATGATAAAAGACGAAATTGGATATTTGAGCTCCAGCCTGCTAAATTGTGTTAAACATGCTTTCTGGTTCTCACTCGAGCCAAACGATTGGTTCAGAAATGTGAGTTATGTTGTGGAAACAAGCAGGTGTCTTCTGAAGGCCTTAACACACAGCAGTATCACTTTGCATAGGGGCTGCCCTTTGTTACTGTTTCTGCTTCATAGATCGCATCATTATCCTAGCTTTGTTTTTCTGTGTACGTTAACAGGGGGAATATCAATATGACAGTTTCAGGTTTCCTGTTCCCAGGAGCAACACAGACAGACACACATTTGTTTAGTGTTTTAGTTTTGAAGGTTTTTAATGTTGGAGGATTGACACCTGCATCTGAGGTAGAAATGATTGTTACAGTATTGATAGCAAAACATCACTTTTGTAAACATGCTTCAGTGTAAGCTGAGGCCTGTGTTTGTAGACATAAGAAAGATTAATTTGGACTAATTGTATTATACTATTAAATTAATTAAGGTTAAAGTGTTGTTCTCAAAAAATAATTGATTAAATACAAAGAACTTTGGTTTCAAAGCTAAAACAAAAATCACTGATGGAGGTTACAGAATGTTTTTTATTTAAACTGGGTAAACCATTTGTCATTAGCTTGCTGTTTCCAATGTTATTATCGTTAACGAAAACAAACCAAATAATGAAAACTAGAAGTAAAAAAACATTTTTGTTAAGTGAAATAAAAATCAAAACGAGACTGCAAAAAAATGAAAACTAAAACTGTAATAAGTGTTCACAAAACTAACAAAAATTAACTAAGATAATGTCCTTAGTTTTTGTCTGTGTCTCATGCATAAGTATGAAGTCTAGTCTCGGGTTGTGGTTGTTTTTTTTTTCTTGCAGATGGCGGGTACGTCAGTCATGTCATCTGAGCGGTCTGTCCACACCTAGCATAATATCAGCAAAACTTGGGATAAAGCGCCATAGTCCAAATTGGGATTACTGTGAATATGACTGTGTTTAGACGACCTGTCCCCGGCTAAAGCGGCCCCTGGAAATGTCCCCGATTTTAGCGTTTTGTGAATGAGAAATGTGTGTAGACTTACTACAGTAGCCGGGGGTAGAAAGCGCGAGTGAGCATGTTGCTTGCAACAACTGCTGTTACGGTAGCTGGTCGCGTTGCTGTTAACGTTACAGACAGAGGAGAAGAAGAGCTGAGTGCGCCGCCTTGGACTGGGCTGATCCTGGTGATGAAGGTTTGTTTCTTGGTAGGAAACGTTTCTAGTGTTAACAAAAAAACAAAAAAAACATAAAACAAATTGCTTGGATGTGTTTTGTTTTACTATAGGTGAGGACACATATGCTAATAAACCAAGTTTTTATGAACGAACAGAGCAGCAAATAGGAAGACAAGAGCACAACCTGATTTGGGAATTGGAGCTTGTGTCCCAATTCAGGAGCTGGATCCTTCGAAGGACCCGGCCTACGTGGGCTGGGTCCTTCGACGACCGCTAAAACCACGGAGGCCGGAAGTGAGCAGCTGCGGATCGGGACGGTCTAGCCTCACCGCCGGGAAGGCTGGCGAGGCAAGCCGGCAGTAACTATGACGGGAGCGGAAAACTCAGAACACCGCGGAGCACGTTTGAAATTAAGCGATGTTTTGATAAATCAAAGCAGATATTTCACATCTACATAATTATATTCCCAAACTAAAAACAACACAAGTTCATTTGTGTCACAGAAAGTGTAATTTTTCACAATTTAATCACAGCTTTTGCTGCTGTGGTCCGCCATGGCTGCCCCTGCTAGATCAATCTGCTTCGACCCGCAATGAATCATGGGAAATGATGGACCGCGAAGGATACTCACAACCCATCCTTCAAATCAGGCAAAAGGACACATTTGTCGGCCGCATTTGAAGGAGCCTCGGAAGGATTCATGAATTCGGACAGCCTTTGTCACCGGGCTGTGACGTAATTGGCCTACAAATACGGCCTTCGAAGGATGCAGCCCCTGAATTGGGACACACTCATAGTGTCAACAAGGATTTGTCCAAAGTAAGATGTTTTAGAATTGATTGATGACCTTTAGTTTATATTTCCTGAGTTAGTTATTAGTAGTTTTGCTATTTTATTATTGTGATTTCTGAACTCAAGCTGAGGAGTGTTTTCCACTCAGTTTGGACATATGAAAGTTACTGAAAGGAGTCAGTAAAAGGGAAAGTGACTGAGGCAAGAACTGCATGAAATGAGAATGATGAAAAGGGAGAGATAATCACCTGGTTAAATGTACATTTCTTCTGTTGTATTAGCCTGTAGCTCCAAGTAAAAAATAGTTTTGTTTTTTTTCTTTTTGCTTAATATGAAAATTTTTGTATTTCATAAACTGAGGAAAATAGCAAAATAATTAAAGAAAAGTTATCTAAAGGATTGTCCTAGTTTCCTACTATCTAAAAATATCCAACTACTATAGGGTATCTGAAACAATTGTATTTGTTAAATTGTAATTTTTCAGTATGTTATACGCTCTAATGTTTTTGGAGAGGATTGTGATTATATTGTCTCCTTTAGAATGGTGAACGTCTGATAGAGGAGAGAGGAGGAAAATAGAAAGACTGACAGAAAGAAGAGTAAAGCTAAGAGCAGGGAAAGAGCAGATGAGTGTTAGAAAAAGGAGGAGAGTAAAGAAGACAGACATTACTACTGCTATTTATTTGTTTTATTACTTTTAGGAAATGCTAACAGTGTGGATAGACTTTCGTGCTGTTACACTTGATCTTAATAGTTTATTTATGAATAAATATTTTAAAATAAATGAAAATGTAACTACCAATGTTTTCATTATATCTTGATAACTTTTATTTCTTTTAATCTCTGAGCTGGAAATGTCCCCAGATTTGATTTCAGAAAAAAGACTAAAACTATAACAAACTAATAAAAACTCAACTGAAATTAAGCATTTTCAAAAAAATAAAACTAAACTAAAATAAAAAATTGTGAAGTCCAAACTAAATAAAAATAAAAACTTATGAAAATTGCAAAACTATTAAAACTTTGGCTGTTACAATGTTTCTGATGAGCAATACAAGTGTGTTTTTGAATTGTATGAATCCTTTCTGGAAGACGGACTTGGCTAGTAAAAATTGGAGATCTTATTGTTTTATTTGTCAAAAGTTATACTGCATTTTATTTGTCTTGGAGCTTTGATCTGGGAATTACATATCGTTGGAGAGAGCTGTTGAGAGCTTTCTGTCTGAAAATCAGTCTGAATTGCTACTTGTTTTAGTGCTAAGTACTATTAACAATACAAGACAATACCAATGTATTTCCTACAATTTCATGTGTTCAAACAACAACAAAAAATTTCACATAACTATGTTTGCCATGGGTTTATTGAGATACAAACCGTAAAATGTCCTAATAAATTGTTTATACCAGCTTTTAGGAGAAGCCTAAAGTTCAAAGGTGATTATCAGAGCTTTGGTCATTGACCAGAAAAATTGGAAGTGGTTCGACCAAATGGATGCTGACCCGGTGAGCAATGGGAGAGAGAGTATTTCCCAATTACGTGCAATGCATGTACTTAAGTTGTCTGGTTTCTTTTTGTTTCGTTTCAGAATCTCATTTTACATGTGGGGGGTATTCTTTCACCTCACTTAATTTAGGCTCACAAAACTCCCCTGGTTCTGCCCCCACACCAACCGCCACGACAAAGTAAAACATAGTTGCACAAACTTGCTCTTACATACGACAAAGCACTTTCTAACATTGCAACACTAACTATTTCTAAATCTATTTGTGCAAAATAGTTTTAAACTGGCTTTTGGTTAACCACCTACCATTTTTGAGTGAGATAGTCCCAAATAAGGATCTGTCATATTTTTTTTATACAGAGATGCAGGCAGTAGATAGTATCCCATTACTGGGAGGCTCAGTTAAACATCCAGACTGATGATCTGCAGCAATGTATTTGGAACAGGACAGCCGTCTGAAACATATACAGCATACATATTAGAATACCTAATATCACCAAAAAATAAAATGTTGTACGCTGGATTTATCTGATATATTATCGACCACTTTAGCAAGCTAGCATTAGCTTACCCTCACACATCCTTGAGTTTGTACGTTGAGTTTGTCGTTCTATGGGTTCCCACACTCTCCTTATCCGCAGTGTTTCGTCTTGCTGCCCACAGACTTTTCTGGTTGTCTTCTTTTACTTAAAATCTGATAAAAGCCCAAGATTGAGCAGCAGGTTTAACATTGCTTCTATGTCCTCCTTTGTTGCGCTGTGCATGTGTTGCATACAAATCACATGTTACTTTTCAGACTCTGGGGCCTCCTTGCTATGACAATCACACCCACATTGAGATGGTACCCAATTGTAATAGAAAACGACAGTATAGCGTGGAGTTGAGCTGGACTGTTGGCCATTAGCTCTAGTCATGCAAAAAGTATGGCCCCCTTATAACTATATTATGACCCATTCTGACAACCTTGAGCACAAGTTATTATTTTAACCCTGGCCATGAAAAGGAATTTGTTGAGGTTGTGTCTATGTTTAATAATTTTAAAAAGCCCTGTAGAAGTTCCCAAGACTTTTAAATAATTTTTTGAAAAGCAGCTTGTGATCTTTGTTCAAAAAAGAGAGTGGCAGAGTAGGACAATATTCTAATGACTTGTATGCACTTTGAGAACACTGAAACTGGCTGTTATCTGCCAAAGATTGCATCTGTCTCAAAGCTTCCTATCAGCCATAAAGGACTATTTTCCAGTTTTTGAGCTGCATTTGATTATCTGTTGTTCAAAATCTAAGATGATTAGACTAGAAAAGTGAAAAAAACTGATTACAGACAAAACATTGCATTTCATAAACCCAATATCATGCATGGTCTAGTCTTGTGAACTGGATGTATTTTTACGCTTTTTGTCTTTTACCTCACCAGTTTACGGTGAGCTCAGAGAGTCCAAAAACCCAACTAAAACGTGAATTTTGAAGACAGCATGCATTAAATCATGACCATATTTTCTGTTTGATATTTGAATCCAGAGCAGAATAAGGGCTATCACACCTCAGCAAAGAAAAAACAAAATTAGCTAAGTGGGAAAAAGTAGAAACAAAACAACTCCATTGTACTCTTGGGAACAATTTCAGACTGATTAAAGAGAATGTTTCTAATGTATTATGTTTACAAAGAAACAGCAAAATAATCAAGAACTTTGGTTCAGAAGTAATCACACTATTCAAATGGGATTTTTTTGACTTCATAAGTTATAGTTTGCAATATAACTGATGACCATTAACATGAGATCCTAGAGCCGTCATCTTGCTAATGGCGCTTGATGGCTTTCACCCTGTTCACAGCAAATCAGGCCATGTCAACACGGAGCCAAAGACAGTATCCACACAGAAAGGTTTGACCTCAGAGATCAAACCACCCGAAGGCGTTGTATTAGGTGTTGTAATACTTATGTCACACCAGTGAGTGGCACAGTAACACATCAACAGAAGTCAAAAAGGTTTAGGAACCGATGGCGAGGTGGAATTTCTATGTTGGGTCATACTACACTACAAGATGAGGAAAATACAAGAGAATATTAACTGGGTGTCTTGCTGTTGTTCTTGGCTAGTTTTTGGCTGTGCGCGTTGAGAAAGAGGGGAGGGTAGCTCACCAGTTTCTAGCCAGTTAAGTGGTTGGAGCTGTTCACACGGAGCCACCATGGAGGGTGGCTTCGAACATTCCCAGTCTGGGAGCAGGTTTCAAATGTAGTCGGTTTCACAGCTCCCTATCCAACCAAGAAGTTCGCGGACACTCTCAAACTCGTCTTCTTGTGGACATGGGGCCTCAGATGGCTCTACAACAGTCAGGATTGTTTTTGTAAATTACCCTCCATTTTATACTTTTTAAAATTGTGCTCCCTGAATTTATTATTATTTTTTGTTTTTTTCGACGTGTCCTGTCCGGAGGAGTGGTGCTAAGAATTGTTGTCTGAGTGCCAAGAAAAAGCACAACAGATTTACTTTCACAAGTGGAACATTCCAGCCAACTCTTTAAAGCTCTGCTTGATATTTATAAAAGAAACTTTATTAGAAACTGCTTTGGGATTATGTCAATTGCTACAGACACGGAGACAGAAACGAAAAGGAAAAAATAAGAAGTACGAAAGAGAGAGAGGTGGGGCAAAAAGGAAAAATGGAGAGAAGGAGAAAAGAATGGAGGAGAGAAAGAAGGATGAAGAGATTACAAGATAATTGTCATATTAGACTGGATTTTCCTGAGCAACATGAAGAACCGCACTCGGAGACAATTCAGAGTTTTCTTAAAGATTTATTTACACGGTGGGGGAAAAAAAAAATCTCTGGGGAACGGGAAGAGGGGATCTGGTCCTCTGTGAAGGAGAGATGCAGTTAGTAAAGCTCTCAGGGAAGGTTGATCAGAAGTGTTTATCAGGAAAAAGTGGTAGCTTACGGTGCAGATGTGTGGGACAACGCCTCTGAGGTGGAGTAGCGATCCTGGTGGTGAGCCTTGTTGGAGGGATTTATCCAGGGGGAAGTCTGGTTTTGCGAATCTGTAGGTGCATCGGAGAGTGCATCGGCAAATTGGCTGGTGGGTAGTTTTACCGATATGAACACAGTCATCAGGCAGTTGGCAGGAGAAATCTGGGATTCAGTCAGCTTCCAGACCTGGAGGGTAGTAGCAGAGGAGGCAAGCTTAGGCGGGAAGAGATCAAAAGAGTATCTAAGTTTCACAAAGAGTTACAAAACTGGCACTGGGGATTCGGAGGCTTGACTTTACCGCCAACGTGGGCGAAGAATGCTCGTCCAGCAACTCCTTTTAAACACTACAGCCGAAGATTGTTTGCAGGTGTGCAGCTTTCAGCTGTGCGCCACGCCCACCAGCAGATCTCCTCAAGAGAAGCAGAGACTCACACACACACACACACACACACACACACACGCATCGTGACAATATCACCGTGCTTGCTTCTACACCTACAGAAACCTACATAATAACAGCTTTTTTAACGAAATGTGCACGATATGAATGCAAGATGTAATTAGTGGTAATTCTGGCCCAATATAGAAAATGTGTGTATCTGTTAACACCAAAATCTAATCACCTGTGGGTCTGAGTGTGAGTGTGGTTTCTCCATACAAATAAGAAATAGCGAGTGTGAGGAGCCACAGACATGCCCCCCTGGACCTGGGACAGATACGGAGGATAACCGAGCCATAGACATCCAAAGGCCCCCCAGAGCACAGGGACCCCAGGAGAACCATCGTCGGGACTACCGCAACCCCCACAGAGAAGAGCAGGGGAGAGTCCCAGGGGAACCACCCAGCAGCCACAGTGCAGAAGCCCCAGGGAGCTGCAGCGATGAGCCCACAGGTCTTCGCCGTCAGCCGTCTACACCAGAGATGATCCAGCTATGGATCCAGAGACCCGAGACCCCGGGACATATTACCTCAAGCAGAGGACCGACAGAGCCCAGGGGTCCAGGCCCCGGCAAGCAGCCACCGAGAGTGAGCCAGCACACACCAGAGACGGGCAGCCTGCCTCAGCACCAGCCCAGAAGAGTGCCGGCACTGCCCAGCCCGGATCCCGACCCTCCGCCCCGACCCCAGTCCCCAACGACCTCCTCATTATCAGGAGTACAAATGTACAGGTCCTTCTCAAAATATTAGCATATTGTGATAAAGTTCATTATTTTCCATAATGTCATGATGAAAATTTAACATTCATATATTTTAGATTCATTGCACACTAACTGAAATATTTCAGGTCTTTTATTGTCTTAATACGGATGACTTTGGCATACAGCTCATGAAAACCCAAAATTCCTATCTCACAAAATTAGCATATCATTAAAAGGGTCTCTAAACGAGCTATGAACCTAATCATCTGAATCAACGAGTTAACTCTAAAGACCTGCAAAAGATTCCTGAGGCCTTTAAAACTCCCAGCCTGGTTCATCACTCAAAACCCAATCATGGGTAAGACTGCCGACCTGACTGCTGTCCAGAAGGCCACTATTGACACCCTCAAGCAAGAGGGTAAGACACAGAAAGAAATTTCTGAATGAATAGGCTGTTCCCAGAGTGCTGTATCAAGCCACCTCAGTGGGAAGTCTGTGGGAAGGAAAAAGTGTGGCAGAAAACGCTGCACAACGAGAAGAGGTGACCGGACCCTGAGGAAGATTGTGGAGAAGGGCCGATTCCAGACCTTGGGGGACCTGTGGAAGCAGTGGACTGAGTCTGGAGTAGAAACATCCAGAGCCACCGTGCACAGGCGTGTGCAGGAAATGGGGTACAGGTGCGCATTCCCCAGGTCAAGCCACTTTTGAACCAGAAACAGCGGCAGAAGCGCCTGACCTGGGCTACAGAGAAGCAGCACTGGACTGTTGCTCAGGGGTCCAAAGTACTTTTTTCGGATGAAAGCAAATTCTGCATGTCATTCGGAAATCAAGGTGCCAGAGTCTGGAGGAAGACTGGGGAGAAGGAAATGCCAAAATGCCAGAAGTCCAGTGTCAAGTACCCACAGTCAGTGATGGTCTGGGGTGCCGTGTCAGCTGCTGGTGTTGGTCCACTGTGTTTTATCAAGGGCAGGGTCAATGCAGCTAGCTATCAGGAGATTTTGGAGCACTTCATGCTTCCATCTGCTGACAAGCTTTATGGAGATGAAGATTTCATTTTTCAGCACGACCTGGCACCTGCTCACAGTGCCAAAACCACTGGTAAATGGTTTACTGACCATGGTATCACTGTGCTCAATTGGCCTGCCAACTCTCCTGACCTGAACCCCATAGAGAATCTGTGGGATATTGTGAAGAGAACGTTGAGAGACTCAAGACCCAACACTCTGGATGAGCTAAAGGCCGCTATCGAAGCATCCTGGGCCTCCATAAGACCTCAGCAGTGCCACAGGCTGATTGCCTCCATGCCACGCCGCATTGAAGCAGTCATTTCTGCAAAAGGATTCCCGACCAAGTATTGAGTACATAATTGTACATGATTATTTGAAGGTTGACGTTTTTTTGTATTAAAAACACTTTTCTTTTATTGGTCGGATGAAATATGCTAATTTTGTGAGATAGGAATTTTGGGTTTTCATGAGCTGTATGCCAAAATCATCCGTATTAAGACAATAAAAGACCTGAAATATTTCAGTTAGTGTGCAATGAATCTAAAATATATGAATGTTAAATTTTCATCATGACATTATGGAAAATAATGAACTTTATCACAATATGCTAATATTTTGAGAAGGACCTGTACATTTGTTATCTTAGACATAGAATAGACTGGCAGACTGGGGTGGCGGTCCCCCTTCTTATGAAGGGGGACCGCCACCCCAGTCTGCCAGTCCAGAGGCACTGTCCCTGACCGCCACGCAATGTTGAAGAGGCGTGTCAACCATGACAGCCCCACAACATCCAGAGACTTGAGGTACTCAGGGCGGCTCTCATCCACCCCCGAAGCCCTGCCACCGCGGAGCTTTTTAACCACCTCGGTGACTTCAGCCTGGGTGATGAAAGAGTCCAACCCCGAGTCCCCAGCCTCTGTTTCCACCAGGGAATTCGTGATGGCAGGATTGAGGAGATCCTCGAAGTACTCCTTCCACCGCCCGATAATGTCCCCAGTCGAGGTCAGCAGCTCCCCACCCCCACTGTAAACAGTGTTGGCGAAGCACTGCTTCCCCCTCCTGAGGCGGCGAACGGTTTGCCAGAATCGCTTCGAGGCCAACCGGTAGTCAATCTCCATGGCCTCACCAAACTCCTCCCAGGCCTGAGTTTTTGCCTCTGTCACCGCCCGGGCCGCGGCACGCTTGGCCTCACAGTACCCGTCAGCCGCCTCAGGAGTCCCACAAGCCAACCACAGCTGATAGGACTCCTTCTTCAGTCCTTACTGCTGGTGTCCACCACCGGGTTCGGGGATTGCCGCTGCGACAGGCACTGCAGACATTACGGCCGCAGCTACGGGCGGCAACATCGACAATAGATGCGGAGAACATGGTCCATTCGGGCTCAATGTCTCCAGCATCCGTTGGAATCTGGTCCAAGCTCTCCCGGAAGTGAGAGTTGAATACATCCCTGGCCCATGGCTCCGCCAGACGTTCCAGAAGACCCTCACTATGCGCTTGGGCCTGCCAAATCTGTCCGGCTGTCTCCTCCTCCAGCGGATCCAATTCACCACCAGGTGGTGATCAGTGGACAGCTCAGCCCCTCTCTTCACCCGAGTGTTCAAAACATGCGGCCAAAGGTCTGATGATACGACAACAAAGTCGATCATTGACCTGCCTAGGGTGTCCTGGTGCCAAGTGCACTGATGGACACCCTTATGTTTGAACATGGTGTTCATTATGGACAATCTGTGACTAGCACAGAAGTCCAATAACAAAACACCACTCGGATTCAGATCGGGATCGTGGGCGTTGAAGTCCCCCAGCAGAATAATGGAGTCCCCAGGAGGGGCACTATCAAGCACCCCCGACAGGGACGCCAAGAAGGCCGAGTACTCCGCACTACCACTCGGCCCGTAGGCCGAAATGACAGTCAGAGACCTGTCCCCAACCCGAAGGCACAGGGATGCGACCCTCTCATCCACTGGGGTAAACCCCAACACGAGACAGCTGAGCTGGGGGGCAACAAGCAAACCCACCCCAGCTCACCGCCTCTCCCCGTGGGCCACTCCAGAGTAGAAGAGTCCAGCCCCTCTCGAGGAGATAGGTTCCAGAGCACACACCGTGCGTGGAGGCGAGCCCGACTATTTCTAGTCTATATCTCTTGACCTCCTGCACAAGCTCAGGCTCCTTCCCCCCCAGCGAGGTGACATTCCACGTCCCTAGAGCCAGCCTAAGCATCTGGGGATCAGGCCGCCAAGGTCTCCACCTTCACTTGGTTTCTGTTTAATTAAAAAGGCCATTCCTCATGAGGAACATGATCAAAAGAACTGGTGGGCAGCAACTTTAGTCACTTTTTAATGAAACAGAAAACAAGTGTTTCATTAAAGTGACTAAAGTCCCTGCCCACCCGTTTTAAGAACATATTTGGTCATGTTTACCCATCTGAAATAGTTTTGGACCTCTTTTACTGTCTCCTTTTCTTGTTTCTATTGTTATTGTCTCAGTATTCGTATTCAGAACTCAAGATATAAATCAGCAAGCACTCAATGTCCTTGTCTGATCTGTACAAATGATCTAAATCAGCAAGGGAAAACTTATTTTTTTCAGTTTGAAGCCATTTCCAGATGTATAAACTCTTTTTGGACTTTCACACACAGTAATCTAATCCCTTGTTTATATAATAATTATCAGAGGAGCTTTAAAAGTACCATTGGTCAGTAAATTTGAAGACATGTTAGACATAGAGCAGCTTAACAGTTTGTCTGTGGATACATATCATTAATCCTACCTCCCACACAGATGCATACTCAAAGCCTAGATAGCGTCTTTCCTGGACTTTCAAAATGCCATCTGCAGGACTCAGCCTGGGCCTGTGACATCACTTCCTCTCTCACATGGAGGCGTTTGTGGGAAATTGCACCACCATGACATCATGTAATGGTTCCAACATGCAGTGAGAAGAGTTGGATCCAACCAGCAACAGATGCTCTAATGTGAGCTAAACTCTGCAGCAAAGTCAGTGACATTGCCTCAGCCTTAATTGGACTTTAAATTTTATTCTTTTACACCTTTCCAGGTTTCTTAGAGTCCATTTCTGCCTCCACTTATGAGGTGAAACTTCACGTTACAGCTCTTATTAACAATGTCACGGTGACCTCTGCATCATCTTCCCCCACTGTTATCATGTTGCTCAAAGTTTTGCCCCAATAACTCAATATGACTCTTCAAACTCTTTCATCCTGCATGAGGATCTTCACACATCTTGTATCCATCATCTGTTCTTCCTACACATCGTGCACTGCTCCACCTTTCTCATGTTAATCTCCCCATTCCTCTCTCACTCACCTTTACTGTCCTGCAGGCCCCTCTTCTTCTTCCTCTGACATGGTACATCAGGAACCACTGAGCATGCGCACTGGCTGCGTTTGTCTTGGCACTGGCTGAAGGTTCTAATGTTGCCACTTCAGATTAGGTGTACTGGATGACTGTGGAAAGCAGCTTCCTTCTCATAAGACTGCAGTAAAAGATCAGAGGAGGTGGGAGGAGATGTCCACTAATCCATCTACTTATGATTCATGCAGTTTTGTTCCACTAACTTAAACCAGCAGTCGAGGAGAACGATGTATGAAAGCTGTTTACTGCACACCAACTTCTTTCTCTTTTGATTGCATCTGCAGATAAGACGTTTTCATGTGCATGGACTCAATTTGCTCATGTAGTCCAGAAATAAGAGAAAAGTGAGTTTTAACTTCCCAACTTTTTGCCTAAGTGGAGCTGTTTTGGAGCTGAACCTTTTCTTGTACTTCACATGCTGTCAAAAAGTGTAAAAACTCTGCTACTTGTAACAAACTTGAGAGAAAGCAACTCCCCCCCCCCCCCAAAAAAAAAATATGTAAGCCTATGTTTGTGTATGTGTGGGTGTACGTAAGCTGCTGTGCAAATGGGGCGGCCTTTGATGTAGCACTGCTAGGATCCTGTAGTAGTTCTCTGTTCCCAGGGTGGCTGAGCCTGTCCTTTTCTCTTTCAAGGGCAAAACACAAAAGGAAAGCGGGAGAAGGAGATAGAGGCAGGAAACAAACAAGGGAACGATAGCTTTCTCACGCCTGATGTCCTGAGTTGATTCTGTTAAATTAAAACAAATTACACAGTTGCTAAATATCTCTGTTGCTGTTGTGTTCTTCTGAGGGGTAAAATCTGCATTCCTACATGTGTGTGATATAAAACACTTACTAAATTATGTCATAGCAAAATATGTAAATTGAAATTATGTTATTTTAATCCTAACCCAAACTCACCCAATTAAGCATGATACATCCACTTAAGTACTCTGGAAACATCAGCTCTTTAATGTCTGTGCAAATATATATGCATTGTACAGTATCCTGAGGAAAACATGCCTTAATTTCTGCTGAGGCACTTCAATACATTCTGAGTTTTCTGAGAAGTGGCCTCTAGTGGCTTGTACAGGAATCGCAGTTTTAAGTATTACTGACAAGTATACACATATGATGAAAAGAAACACAATATTAAGTGCAGAAACATATCCATCATAATTATTAATAATTTGTATTAAAATAACTAAGTGACTTATATAACATATTTTAATAAAATGTAAAAATAGCAAAAAGTCAAGGAATTGCAGAAAAAAAGTGATATTTGTCTGTGAGAAAACTGTGATTATATACAGGGGTTGGACAATGAAACTGAAACACCTGGTTTTAGACCACAATAATTTATTAGTATGGTGTAGGGCCTCCTTTTGCGGCCAATACAGCGTCAATTCGTCTTGGGAATGACATATACAAGTCCTGCACAGTGGTCAGAGGGATTTTAAGCCATTCTTCTTGCAGGATAGTGACCAGGTCATTACGTGATACTGGTGGAGGAAAACGTTTCCTGACTCGCTCCTCCAAAACACCCAAAGTGGCTCAATAATATTTAGATCTGGTGACTGTGCAGGCCATGGGAGATGTTCAACTTCACTTTCATGTTCATCAAACCAATCTTTCACCAGTCTTGCTGTGTGTATTGGTGCATTGTCATCCTGATACACGGCACCGCCTTCAGGATACAATGTTTGAACCATTGGATGCACATGGTCCTCGAGAATGGTTCGGTAGTCCTTGGCAGTGACGCGCCCATCTAGCACAAGTATTGGGCCAAGGGAATGCCATGATATGGCAGCCCAAACCATCACTGATCCACCCCCATGCTTCACTCTGGGCATGCAACAGTCTGGGAGGTACGCTTCTTTGGGGCTTCTCCACACCGTAACTCTCCCGGATGTGGGGAAAACAGTAAAGGTGGACTCATCAGAGAACAATACATGTTTCACATTGTCCACAGCTCAAGATTTGTGCTCCTTGCACCATTAAAACTGACATTTGGCATTGGCATGAGTGACCAAAGGTTAGGCTATAGCAGCCCGGCCATGTATATTGACCCTGTGGAGCTCCCGACGGACAGTTCTGGTGGAAACAGAAGAGTTGAGGTGCACATTTAATTCTGCCGTGATTTGGGCAGCCGTGGTTTTATGTTTTTTGGATACAATCCGGGTTAGCACCCGAACATCCCTTTCAGACAGCTTCCTTTTGCGTCCACAGTTAATCCTGTTGGATGTGGTTCGTCCTTCTTGGTGGTATGCTGACATTACCCTGGATACCGTGGCTCTTGATACATCACAAAGACTTGCTGTCTTGGTCACAGATGCGCCAGCAAGACGTGCACCAACAATTTGTCCTCTTTTGAACTCTGGTATGTCACCAATAATGTTGTGTGCATTTCAATATTTTGAGCAAAACTGTGCTCTTACCCTGCTAATTGAACCTTCACACTCTGCTCTTACTGGTGCAATGTGCAATAAATGAAGACTGGCTACCAGGCTGGTCCAATTTAGCCATGAAGCCTCCCACACTAAAATGACAGGTTTTTCAGTTTCATTGTCCAACCCCTGTACATGCACAGTGACATTTAAGAATGTTTATAAAAAATATATTTCAAAGTCTGAAACGTTTTTGTAATTGCAAAATTTACAGTCAAGAACAAAATTATTCATATGGGTGGCAGATTTACGTGTAAAGTAAGCTTAATTTTACCAACATGTCTCTTCTTACTCTAAGTTATGCTAATATTTTATACACGTAATTTTAAAAATGTTTGCTAAAACAAATCTTTCTTTTGGCTAAATTTAGAACCTTTTACATTGGAAATACAGTTATGTGTTGAATGAAAATAATTTTACATCTCAATCTGCTGGAAGTATTAATAAATTGTGCCTCAAGTCTAGATCTTGCGTGTTAAGCTCAGGTAGTGAAATATTAAATTCCAGTTATGTTAGTAGGCTTTTGTTTGACACAAATGGAGACACTAACTGAAAGACAGTAGTACTACTTGAAGATTTATTTTAGAAACAAGGGGAACCTCATAGTACAAGTTTCTCTAAAACATTAGTAATAATCTCAGACAGAGAGAGAGCTTGATTGCCAGTATTGGTAATGAATATCATTACAGGCAATTGCAGGCTTGAAAAATACTTTCAGCTAGCTGAGACAGTAGTTCAGTAAAGCAGCCCCACCCTCAGAGTGAAAGTGACAGAAAGGAAGGGAGAGTGAGGAGGAGCAGGTGAGAATCACCACAGAAAATGTTTAGTACGATACATTCACTGTTTGGAAAAATATAGTTTGTGATTGAGTTTCCAACTGACTGGTCATCCATTGGTCAGATCCAGTAAAGATTTCTTGTTGCTTCTCTAAAACAAACACAATGTGTTCATTTATATTTTATCTTATGAAAGTATTTCTGAGTCTGTGTACATTGCCTTACCTTGATTTTGACAGCAGCCACAGCTCCAAAATCACAGCCTAGCACTGATCCTGGGGGCTTCCTTTACAGTCCTGTATAAATCACTTCCTTTTCAGGGCAGAGGCCACATATTTTTCTCTTTCCTACACCTTTCCTCCTGCATCTCTAAACTGCTTCTCCTGTGTCTGAGCTGTGCTTTTAACATACCAGATAAAGCAAAAAGCCCCTGTGTGTGTGTGTATGTGTGTGTATGTGTTTGTATGACCGAAGCAAGCTGCAGGTGGAGAAACATCCAGTAACCTACAGTATCTCGAGCCTTCAAACGGCTCTTCATGTTCTCTGCTAGATGCACTGAGAAAAACGAAGAAATTGTGGCACAAAGCCAGAAGAAACTGTGTCAGAAAGCTGTTTTAGCAGGTCACTGTGTGTTCTCTTCTGCATAAAAAGTATATATTTAACAATTCATGCAACATGTAAGCAATATCCACCTCAGTCAGGTTACTTTGTTACCACATATCACTGAAACCTTGATTTCTTTTCAGTAATTGTACTAAATACTGAAACATATCAAATTATTACATGAAAAAGCAAAATAAAAAAATATTTTAAATGTAAGAAAATTAAAAGTAAAAAATTATTTTAAATATAGAAATGTCAGAAAATTCTATCCATATACTTTTGCATTTATGCTCTCGAAACCTAATCAGGGCTAACTTTGCATGAATTACTGCATCATGGGGTTGTGCCATGGAGGTGATCGTCCTGTGGCTCAGCTTTCTTTTTGACATTATTCCATAGGGTCTTAATGGAGTTTAATTCAGGTCAGTTTACTGGTCAATCACATACATTATTACTGTTTTAATTAAAACAGGTATTGGTACTTTTGGAGGTGAGCAGGTGTCAAGTGCTTATGGAAGATAAAATCAGGAACTCCATAAAAGGTTTGTTGCAGAGAGAAACAAAGTGCTCTAAAGCTTTTTATTATAAATGGCTATGCCGACTCTGGACTTGTTAAAATGCAATGGATAAACACCATCAGATGATGTGACTCCCCAAATCATCAGGGTGGATCATTGGATATCATACTTCATTTAGACTATGCATGCCATTGAGAGCTGGATGGTGTTTAAGAGAAAACTTGTTTTTAGCTGCTGAAATTATGATGTTCTCAGAAAATGTTTGGGAAATCCCAATGATGGAAAAAAGGAAAAAAAGAGTCAGGGAAATGAGTTATTTGGAATACATATCCAAAACATCTGTGCAGTGAATGTGGAAGCACTGTCTTCAGCTGCAGTCCACAATTTGTGAAAACCTTGCTACAATATCCTCTCAAAGCTATACATAGCTTGTGTACCCATGTTTGCCACAGTTTTTCCTTCTACTCAACTTTCCATGAATATGCTTGACAGCCAGGTTCTTTGGCAATGAACTTTTGTGGCATTCTCTCCCTATGTGGGGTATCACTGACTGTTTCCTATATAACGTTACATTTAGCAGTCCTACCAATGATTATACTCAAGGTATGGTAAAATTTTCTGAGAAACTGAATTTTATAAGTAAATAATCATTGTTATATATTTGGTTTCTCTTTTTGCATTGAAGTACTGAAATAAAGCTACTTTTCAATCACATACAGGTTAAAAAAAGATGTTCCCAGCCTGAACTGAAAACCTTTGCAAATCGTTAGAAAAGCAGGTTTCCAAGCTGAATTTGCCCTCTAGGGGCGAAGAGGAGAAGCAACGACAGTGCCAGGGACAAAGGAGATAAACACATCCACATCATTTCAGAGGATTTTCATCTTTGCTGTCAACTTGGAATTTGGACCGAGTTATCTCAGATCTCATCCTGTCTGAGAGGCAGCATTTCTCAGATAATAAAACATCAAGATTTATACATCAGATGGACATATATGTGTGTGCTCACTCCATCATCAACTTTAGTCAAAGATGTGTCAGAGACATCCATCCACACGAGGGTAACTCCTTGCTCAAGAAAGGTGGTGCTTCAGTCTGAATGTTCCTATCATTCCATCGTTCGCTCACATCTTAAGGCTTCAAGCTGTGAAGGTGTGAAATGCTTCCTCCAGAGATTTTCTACCCAGAGATCAGGCCCTCCAGGGGAGGGTTCCCTCAGGAACTCTGTGTCTGTTATCTCACGCATAACGCAACACACTAGTGTTCAAACACATGCTTATATCGATGAGCACACAATTAACTTTTGTCTTTCTGTGAAACATCTGGAAAACAATCTTTGTCACCCATCCACCTGAGCATGAGTTATCTTCTTTCCACTGAACCCCTGTTGGGGCTCCACAACTATCCCCGTGAACAGATGTCAGGCGAGCATCACACAGATTGATGCTTTTTAATAAAACTGTATTGAGGATAAAGCAGTGGAGGAGAAGGAAAGAAGAGAGGACACTGTTCTTCTGTAGGTAGGTGCGGAGCACTTGTGTGTTCATGACTTACTTGGCAGGTCTTTGCACAAGTTTCGCCTCCACTGATGTGGTTGGTGTGAAACTTTTTTTAAAAGCGCATTTGAAGAATCTCAGATGTTACAAGGCGAAACACCCACACATGTTTGTGTATGCTTGTGTGTGCATGGGTGTGTGTGTGTGTATGTGTGTGTGTGTGTGTGTGTGTGTGTGTGTGTGTGTGTGTGTGTGTGAGTGCACCAATGGATGAGCATAGATTGACTTGACTCTTTTCACTTCAATCACATCTTTGTAGGTCTGCCTGTGGATCCTATAAGCAAAATGCAGGGTGAGAGGTTGCATTGCAGAGCTTCAATGGTTTCTTTGGCTGAGCCATAAGGGATCTATAGCACCAGCAACCTGACTGGCAGGCAGATGGGCAGGGATGAAATGATACAATATCAGATAAGAATACATCAGAATTTTAAAACGCTGCGGCCACTGCTCACATGTTTTCAACGGAGCACCTGAACAAGCACTCCGTTTTTAGCTTGACAGACAGAGAAATATAGAAAAAAATAAAAGACGAAAATGATTCAGCGACAAAGATTTTTCACAGATAAAGACACAAAAGGAGACAAAATTTTCTCTGACATTTTTCAAATCTTATATGGGAGAAGCAACAGAGAGATTCACAGCTCTTTAAAGCTATTTCAGCCACTTTTTGCACAAATCCAGCTTTTCTTTCCTTTATACTTGCACATATATTTACCCGACTGACAAATGCCTGTAATAGCCCCTTAATGGTTTGAAAAAGATGTTTCTATAAATTATGAATATATAGTAGCTGTACATTTTTAATTGATTCTTTAAAAGTACAAACAGAATGTGGATTGAAAGGTTTTACATGTTTCCTCCTGGGGTAAGTTTAATTTTTCTCTTTAATCCACTAATGTATTTACTACTACTGAACCTGGAATAAAACAGCGAAGGGATCAAGGATGTAATGAATACTTGACAAGCAGACTGAGCAGTCTGAAGTTTGTCAATGAGTATATTTTTCTTTTCTTTTGCAAGCTGTCTTGTTGAAAAAAAAAACTTTTTTGCTTGTCGTTCTGCAAGAAGGGGAACATTTGGCACTAAAGTTCTGTCCAATATTGACAAACAAAGCTGTTTCATTACCTGGATGCAAAAATCTTTTTTATTATATTACATCCACAAACCTTAAGGTATTTTATTATACTCCTAAGTAAAATTGCCATTGGAAGGCACCTAATCAGTAAATAGAGGAACCTTTCTAATCCACATATTTACTGTACTTTTTTAATCATAGGGGTGGGGCATGGGGGGCTGCTGCTTATATCCACCCATCAATGAGCATGAGAATGGTAGAAATAGAAATGGAAATATCCTTTACTCTCCCTTAGTGGGGGGAGGTGTATAAGCAATAAATTGAAAAGCAAATGGAAGCATTCAGATTCACATAAAGAAAAAAAATGTATAGGAGACTATACAGTAAGGTAAACATTTACAACATAGGAAAATTACTGTGGAGTTATTAAAAATAGCATACTCTGATTAAATGAAATGTGCAACTGATAGGGTGTTTTTCAAAATTTTCAAAAATGCACATGTATAATTGTGCACAAAAAAAAAAACAAAAAAAAAAAAAACAGACTATTTACAAGAAATGGAACAAACTACAAAAACAGCAAGGATGTAAACATGTATTAGGTTTGTTGGAAGAAGTGATAGTTACAAAGTATAACAGCTGCTGGGAGGTAGGACCTGTGATAATCCTCCCTTGTGCACCTAGGTTGCAGTTTTACTGAAGGAGCTCCCCAGTTCTGCAACAGCGTCATGTATGGGGTGGGAGACATTGTCCAATACTGATGTTATAGATGGTACACCCAGGACAAGTTGCCAGTCTATTAGAAGTCAATACAGAAACTAACAGGCCAGACAGCATGCACACCCTAACACCTGAGGGCAATTTAGTCTCCAAAAACCTAATGAGCAGGTTTTGTGGTAGTGGTTGGAAGCCAAAGTGCCTAAAACAATATGCAAGGAAAGAACATACTAACTCCACAGTATCCCTTGTTTGCTAAGGGGCTTTCACAGAGACTGGCCAACCAAGGTATAGTTAGTTCTACTGTGATCACTTGCTTGGTGGAATTGAAAGAAGATGATCATACCTGAACAAATAGTTGTTGAAGCAATTTGCACAGGAAACTGGAGCTTTGTGTCAAGATCCATTGGATCCACAAAACTTATCTTAACACAAATTATTTACCCCCAAAGCTTGACCAGGTTGATTCCAGACTGAAATGTTCACTGTTCTTTAAAAACTTTGTATTTTACTGCAAGAATTAAAGTAGCTTTTGTTCTATTCTTTTAAAGTTAGGTGCCAAATAAGCAGTTAGAGAGGCAAAGTTAAGATTATTTGGACTTTTACTGGGGACAGAAAGTGAATGCATTGGACAGAGGATGTTGGAGATGAAGCTTCCAGGAAGGAGGAAAAGCTGAAGACCCCAAAGAAGATTCATTGACATAGTGAAGAAGGATCTCGAGATGGTTGATGTAACAGTAGAGAATGGAACTGATGGGATGAAGGCAGGTGATCCACTGTGGTGACCCCTGAGGGGAGCAGCCAAAAGAAGAACAAGAAATTAGGGGCCAAATCATTTTCCATCTAGTGTTGTCAAGAAAAAAAACTATCAAAACAAGACTAAAGTCACCACTGTGTCTGCTGTGGAAAACATGCTCTATCTTCATCTGCCACAACAAAATTCTTATTTGACTCCTTTCTGGGGTTTCTCTGAGGTGATATTGTTTTGGCAGCATTTGTTTTAAATCAGTTAGTTTCCAAAGCAATTGAACGTCGTGCCAAATAATCAAAGATGTTATCAGTAGATGAAAAATCACATCATAGTTATGAAAGCTAATAAATAATGAAACATTATCCTGTGTTTTTCATTTTTTTCAGTCAAAGTCAGCCTCTTTGTACATTCACATAGAGACACATAGAGTTACTATCTGAATCCTGACAAATGTGTCTCTTTAAACAGTCAGAGGTCTATTAGTAATTGATGGGTCTGATATTTATGCTTGGATTCCTTTTAAGTGTGTTATCAGTTTCATTTATGAGCAGTTAATTATGCCCATCTTGCAGAACAGATGGTCCCTCCACTACTGTAATTTCCTTGAGGCAGTCTGTGGTGATCACAGTCACTGAAATATGTTTGTTGCCTATTATAAGTCTCATAATAGTAACAAAACAGGTGATGTTACTTGGCCCCTTAACACTGTGCTTAACCTACTGGACAGCATCACAATATTTAACATTTTTACGATCTTTACTGTTCATCATCAGTACTTTTTTGATCAAAATAATTTTTAATACATAAAAGGTGAAGCTGAAAAGTGTCTCCTGTGCTTTCAGAGATTATATATTAGTCCTAAATCAGCAGAATTAGCTTGCTAATTGCTCTTAGCTTTCAATATGAATAATTCTTTTTGCACTTCTTAGTAGAAGCCCAGGCTGTACTTGGTGCTAACTTCCTCTCATTTACACTTGCACTGCAATTTCATGTAGTTATACAACACGTGGACTGCTGCAGATAACCAAAGCACATTGTCACATATCCAAATGGATCATAATAATTAATTTAGAGTGTTGTTTTTTTTTTTATGTATTTCTTTTGGGGAATTTTCTGCAGTAATTTGGTTGATTCTACAAAGCACCTTAATGACAAACATTAAATTTGGCAGGAGTGATATGCTACAGTATCTAGATCAACTGGGGGTCATGTTCTTTCTTATGAACACTTGTCTCCACCTATCAAAATTTTATTTTCCAGTGCCAGTCAGAATCATCTAGAATGAAGCATTTGCTGCTACTAAGTCCCAACCTGAAACTAAACTAAGATAAAGTTAAAATCTTTGCCATGTTTGTGATTGGAAACTCAGTGACTGAATGCCACTCTGCCATTCAACAGTTTTACATAGTCTATATGTCAGACTGCAAAGAGATAAAAACCAAATGCTAGCAGAAAGGTGGCTGAATCATTTTAATGTGGATTTATTGAATAAGCAAGGAAAAACTAACAAGATAGATGGATCTAGGGCAGGATGGTGGGTGGGGGTGCCGGGACCATGGAATACAAATACACAACAGACAGAACTGAAGAGTCCATCGAGGAATTGATGAAGAATAGCTGCTTAAAACAAGGAGTGATGAGCAGCATGAGAAACTTGTAGGTAATTACACTGATTTGCTGCTGCTGTGAAGGCAATTGAACCAGACCAACCGAAGCAGTATACAATGATAGATTTAGACAGTGTGGTGCACCTTCATAAGGTAAGTTCACATTTTTGAGAACTTAACTTATGAACCAAATTAAATGATGCTTGTTTTAAAAGGTGGATCGTCAAGGAAATGCTACCCATCTTGATCCTATTTAGCACAGACACTTCAGCTTATTGTGAGGAGCCATATTTAGGCCTTTGCTTTTCCCCTTGGTTTAAACTCGACTATGCTGTCTTTCACTTTGCTTTCCGCCTGAAAAATATTAACTGAAAGCTTAAACCTCTTAAAACTGTCAGGTTACAATGAAGGTTTTTTTTTTTCGCTGCCATTCTTTTTTTTGTTTGCTTATGGACGAGAGATGGAGCACAGATCCTGTAAGCTGCAACTCTGAACTCCTCTCTCTCACCATCCTGTGGGCAAATACTTGAAAGAACAACAGAGATGTATTTAATTTACATGATTGAAAATTTTGTCACCTAATGTGTTTAAACAGAATCAGAATTAAAGAGGAACATCATGGTGGGCTAACCCATTTATGAATAAAATTATATACTGGTGACCTGAATCTATTTAGATTTTATAGTTGTAGTATTATCAAGAAAATGTGCAATGAGTGGCTGCTTTTGTCCAAGACAACTTCAACTTTCAGTAATTTGCAGTTATTCAGTATTACTGTGGGTTTCACTGTACAAAAAAGTTGAAGAGGGAGAAAAAAAAAACCTCTTGGCTAATAATAAATGCGCTTTCTTGATGGTGATAAGATTAAAAGGGTTAAAAGTGATGACTGTTACAAGCACAATCAAAATGGACGCTTTTCGATCCCTTTTTTCACTATTCAGAAAAACTATCACAAATAAACAAGAACCATGTGAAGCTGGAACTGTGAACCTAATTCACATTATTTAGGTGGTGAAGTATTAACATAAAGCAATTCATTTTAACCTAACTGAACTGACAACTACTTGTTAAAAAAAAGAACTGACACAACACTGGACATCGAATAATCCACAGATTACAACAAAGCAGAGGAAACTTAATCAAACACTAAGATAATCAAACTACCAAAAACTATGAATGAACAAAACACAAAGCTGAAAATCAAAGAGCCTTACTAAATTCAGAATCCTGAAAATCATGAAATCACATTAATGGTGTAATTGTGTCACCATTCTACCACTCATCAACAACATTTCAGAAGCTGGAGCAGTGAAGGTTTTTGCATGAATCTTTCTCTGGGTGAGTCCTTGATTTTACCTTCCTACCAACCTTGAGAATGTTCTTTTTGCATTTTCACAAATGTAATTAACGTTTCATTAATCATTGTTTTAAAATGTCAAGTCAAGTTTATAGTGCTTTTCGGCAACAAGGCACTCAAGGCGCTGCACATAAGGAACAACATTACATTGATACAGAAAATCAAACAGAGGTAATTAAAAAAATAAAGAGAATAGAATGATGGATAAGAAAATGAAAGGAAAATTGGACTGAAAACGTAACTAATAATGTTTAGATAATACAGTCAAAGGCCACTCTAAACAAATCAATTTTTAATCTTGATTTAAAGCAACTTAGGGTTTCTGCGCTTTTACAGTTTTCTGGGAGTTTATTCCAGATTAGTGGAGCATAAGAACTAAAAGCTGCTTCTCCATGTTTGGTTCTGGTTCTGGGTATGCAGAGTAGATTTGACCCAGACCTGAGAGGTCTGGGTGTTTGATACACTGACAACAAGTCTGTAATGTATTTTGGTGCTAAGCCATTCAGTGATTTATAGACTAACAGAAGTATTTTAAAGACTATTCTCTGAGCTACAGGGAGCCAGTGTAGGGACTTTAGAACCGTGGTGATGTGCTCCACTTTCTTAGTTCTAGTGAGGACGCGGGCAGTAGCGTTCTGGATCAACTGCAGCTGTCTGATCGACTTTTTAGGCAGACCTGTGAAGACACCGTTGCAGTAATCAATTCTACTAAAGATGAACGCATTAATTAATTTTTGAAGGTCCTGCTGAGACATCAGTCCTTTAATCCTGGAGATGTTCTTTAGGTGATAGAAGGCCGATCTTGTTACGGTCTTTATGTGCCTCTGAAGGTTCAGGTCTGAGTCCATCACTACACCCAGATTTCGAGCCTGACTGGTGGTTTCTAGCTGTATTAATTGAAGCTGTGTGCTAACATTCAAACCAGAGTGTATGTGTTTTAAAAAGTCTAGTGTACATTTATCCAGTTTGTATTTGATCAAATTAATTTGTATTTTCTTATTAAAATAACTACGGCAATCCAGATTTATTTAGAAATGGTAAAATAAAGTAAAATGAAGTGGCTACTTTAGTACATCCATATTTTCTTACACTGTGGACAACAGAGGGTGTCAATTCCATGCAGCCACATGGCTGGTGAAAAATAAAGTCACAACAACAGCTATTAGGAGCTCAGTTTAATCAGGTACTCCTTTACTGATAATTTAACAAGGCCTTTATTGGGAATCTGATTCAAAACTTGCGATCAAATGGGACATCCCTAGTTTCAGTGATGTTGTTCCAACAAATTAACTGCATTGTTTGAATTTAATACTACCAACAAACTCTTCTCTCATATCACCATTTGAAGTTTGTCTAAATTGCTGCAAAGAGGTCTTGCTTGCAGAAAAGAGAAGATTTTTAATTGCAAGGCGGGTTACTTTTGGGACATGAAAAAAATCCCAAGGACCTTACAAAGGATTTAAATAGTTTCTTTTTATTTTTCTTTTACCATGATATCACTGTGTTTATCACAATCCTCTGGTGTCCCTGAGGGTTTGTGCAGTCTTGGAGCTGATACCACATTGAGTTCAGATGGCAATGTGAGATGACTCTGACTTTCACAGCATATGCCCTGAAATAATTCCTGTTGAACTTTATCTTTAGAGAAGTAATGACTATCAAAGGTCTGAAGGACAACAACAAGTTGGAAGGATGGAGCCCTGCGTTTTGTTGATAAGAACAGATGATCGATATTTGGAAATTTATCAGTCCTATTTGACTTATCATCATTCACAGGCTATTCAGCAAAGGTGCCATCAATGAATGACATTTAATACTGCAGCCCTTCCCCTGGTCCTAGTTTAGATTGACAGACCAAATCACTGTGAAAACCTTTTTTAACGTTTTCAGATTACTAGTGAACCGAAAGTCATGACATTATTGGATTTCAGCAAAACTATGAACTGTAAAACAAAAGGGTCAGTTTGATGCTGATACAGGATTCACCAATGTTCCATGACAATATGCCTTGCTTGTTAGCTGTTTATTACTGATATAAAATAGTAACGTTTTTATTTTACACTTTTTTACACAGACAGTAATAAAAAACAGTTGTGTCTTTTTATTCAGTGTATGTAAATATTGGGTTTCTACCGTAGCTTAAGAAACATGCCAGAGTTTCTTCTTATAATAGAAAAATTAACCAGCTTCTCAAAATTGCTTGAGTTTGTTGATGTACCACAGCTCCACTGATGCCTTGGATCCTCACATTTAGGCCTAAGCTGCATGCTAGAATGGAGCCTGCTTACACTGCTGCCAGAGCAGCAGAAGCGGTTCTGTAGGTCTAGCAGTCTGTGGATTGCCACAGAGCCAGTTACGAAACAGATCAGTCTCAGAGCTCAGATTGTTTCACAAATGTGGAGCAGACTGACTTCCAGCTCTTTTGATGTGACGCTGAAGTTTCTAGATTCCACGTCTGACTATCTATGTTGGCTGACGATAGAGGCATCGAAGGGTTAGATCTCATTCGCGGTGCTCAGCATAAACAAGCACTCCCTGCCAAGCCAAGTTATCCTGTCATCCAAAGAGCAGGGCTGTCAGCATCACTAGGAAGATGGGGCTCATGCTTCTGGTATGTCAGTAAAACTGCGATAGAACCAGCACAGATGTGAGTTCTTGTTGCATTAAGAAAACGGTTTTATCTCATCTTAACATTATGTTTTCATTTTTAATGACGTTGGTACTGCTGGCTTCAGTATTAGTTGACAGAAGTTTAAAGGCGATGAAGGGGTCATGGGATGGATGAAGCAGGGGGCAGGATGGGATTTGATAGGAAAAGGGCTCTTGTTGTCCCCAGCTGTCCTCTCCGTGTCCACCCCACGACCAAAGGGCACCCTCAGGTCAGAAGGCCACCAAGAATAAAGGAAGGAGGGAGTTCAAATGCAGGTTAAAGACTGGAAGAGGGGTGGGGTCTGTGTGTGTGAGTGTGTGTTTTGCGACAGCGCACTTTGTCATCCACTCCATACCCCCGTTCTCTCACACACACAAACATTCAGAGAAGGACAGCGTGACCAGATGTCCCTGTGGCCTCTGATATATTTATAAGCTTGGAGCAGTTTCTGTTCGGAGAGGCAGACTTGTGGGATCCACCTGAGCAAATATTAACATCCTCTATAAGGAGCCTTTGATGTGCAGAGGCCCAAGCTCCGGGTCGGCACCCCCTCAGCAGACTCATCTCAGAATGCAGGGTCTGCAGCAGTGGCGCAAAAAGTAGGTATGCACTATTTACGCTAAATGCAGCTCATTGGGATGCTCCACTAGAGGGGGCACCAAAGACAAATTATGACAAGACAAATAAAGCAACTTGTTTGTAGTAATTTTGTTGTTCAGACAGTAATCATTTGTTTATCTAGACGGTGAATCATAAAACCAATAAATTATAGAACTTGGGAGTTTAAATGTCTTCACTTGGATATAACACGACAGTGCTGATGTGAGGTATCTGATAAGTCTGCTCAGATGCAGCGTCCAATCGGTAACTGATCTCCAACCATTTAAAATAAACATTTTATGTATTTACATGTGGTTTGACTGCAGTATTTTTCATGTAATTCAGCGGTGAGCATGGAGAGAGAGAAGAAGAGAAAGAAAAAATCCGGACAGACAGGCGAAGGCGACAGGTTGGTCTAATATTAGGAAAAATATTAACGGTAGGCAAAAAGTGATTCATTTTTAAATATTATTTATGTTGAAAAGGTGCATTAGCAAGATATGTAAATTATTTAAAGCTATTATATAATGCTTGTTTGACCTCATGACTTAGCAGAGAAGAACACAGGCAAGGGGTGAAGTATTCCTACCATGCCTCTGAAGGTCGCATCTGCAGAGATATCCTTTAATAAGCTGAAGCTTGTAAAAACACACCTTTGTTCCAGTATGCGCAATGATCTCTTGACCTGGTTAGCAGTGATCTCCACTGAAAACAGTGTGGAACGGTCTATATCATTGGATGCCATTCTTGACAAATGGTAAGTGCAAAAGGCACGACATGTAACAATTTAGTTTTAATATTCTTATACAGAATACAAGCTGTTGTTCAGATGTCATCATTTCATATGTCCACTACAGAAAAATGTATTGAGCCCTGGGTGTCACTGCTGTTACATGTTATTACACTATTCTTTTTGATTGAGTTGATCATCTGTAACATATGTAACAATATGTAACATAACATAGAAGTCTTTAATAGTAGTCTTGTATTTTCTAAGTCCACAAATTAGTGAGATTTATACACATAAACATAAAAAAATAAAAAGTCTGAGTTCGAGGGTGGGGTTTAGGTGCGCCTGTAATGTGTTCTCATACCACTCCGAAAGTAGGTAGTTGCTCCCCTGATCTGTAGAGTCAATAGACACCAAAGAACAGACGGATCAGAAGGACAAGCTGGACATTAAGGTTCTGGAGCACATTCTGAGCCAGAAAATCCAAATTTCCTAGTTCTATATTGTTAGAAAGAGCAGCTGATAATACTAAAACTAATTAAAATCAACAAAATAAATGCTTCAATGGCAAACACTGTAGCGCCATTCAAGAGTTTTTGTACCACTTTCTACCTGTTTTTACATATTACAACCATAAAATTTAAGGTATTTTACTGGGGTGTTATGTTTTAGACCACTAGATTGAACTATATTTATTTGGGGTGTATCAGAACACAGAGCAGTAAATTCCAATGGATGCTCCATTATCAGATTTTTATAGGTAAGAAATTCTGAAAACCATGTATGAGAAAACTTCAAGGCCTGTTTCCTGAAACTTTCAGATGTGCCTCTGCATCAACTCACCTGAATCAAATTCAGTGGTTTTCAGGTCTCTAGAGCCTGACTGAATGCTGCAGAGACAGTTTGATTCATTTGTTCTGGACCAGGGACACATCTGAAGGTTGAAGGACACCAGCCCCTGACTTGAGTTCGACACCCCTAGTCTAACACGCAAAATCCAAATAAAATATGTGACAGACAAAATGTGATATAGTTCAAGGGGTGTGGATACTTTTGCAAGGCTATGTATAGTTAGTAACCTTCATTCTGTCATTCCAGCCTGCCTGAACTACTGTTAAAACTTCATAAAACACAACGGCTCACACAGACAAAATTTATTTGAAAGAGGGAAAAAAAGATTAAATTCCAGAGACTTAAGTGTCTTTGCTGCTAAATCCCTTTTCAAACGTTGGGAAGAGACTTGAGGGAAATAAATATATAAAGTCATCCAAGAACGAGGCTAAGGGGTTTATCTCCTTTCATCTTGCCACCGCCGTATGACGACTAATCCTGCCTTGTGTCTTCAGTGCGCAGCCCGAGCCCCTCTGAACTACATTAAATGGAATAGATTAGCTCCTCTAAAAAGTCACGAGGTGGCATTTCACAATCTGCCTTGTTTTTTTTCTCTTTTTGGTGTCGCAAAAGATGGCATGAGTCATTATCTGTGTTTGCCTTTGTCTTTGAGTTTGCTGCCCACTTCTCAACTTTCAGCAGAGAACAAGGTACGTTTTTTACAGGATTGCAGATTGCTGGGTTTGTATGATGGTTAAAAAGTATTTAGGGGAAGGGATTATGTATATATTCATAACTAGGAAAATGCGGAGTGATAAAATCTATCATCTACAGGAGAGATGTTATCTGGCTTCTCATCAAAATGTCAATTCCGACAGACAAACAGGACTGTTTAATGCAGGAAGTGGACTGTGGGTGTGTAATGCAATTAAATGACTCCTTCATCTTGTTTGATCTGCTTCATTTTCATTTGGTCTTACTAATTTGGAAGATAAGTCCGATAAGGATGTGCCATCATGTGTTTTCACATCAAAACTGAGGGACGACAAAAATAATACTGTTTCCTTTTTATCTCTTCACCCAAACGTCTAAGGACAGCAGTGATTAGATCATCTCCATCTCTCTACACAATGAGCTATTGTGGGGAGAAGCGGCCACAAATTGGACCTGCTAGAACAATCTGTTTTATGCCAGATCAAATGCCTTACTGAGTATGACTACTACTCACGTCAAGAAGGTTTGTTGTTATCTGCTAATCTCTGCTCTTTGCTAAAATTCTGAGGACATTGGGTCAGGTTACAAAAATTGGACACCCCATTAAATATTCAGTTTTTTCAAAAGAAATGTTCATGTATGGATGTTTAAGGATCTTTTTTTATTTATCTCTAAAGGAGAAAGAGAAACATATGACCCTTTTCGCTTATTAAACAAAAGATATTAACAAAACCTTTTCTTAGAAAACGTTAGGACATTCTACTCCCTAATAGCCAGTCTTACCCCTTTAGTTGAAGTAAGATCAATGAGAAGCTTCTAGTAGCTATCTCCCAATCTCTGACCTCCATCTAAGGAAAGTTTACCGCTTTCAGCTGTAAGATGTTTGAAGGGTTTAATGCATATACAGCCTGTTTCAAGTCACCTCACAGCATCTAAATACGGATCAGGTCGTTGACATTGCCCAGAACATTCTATTTTCTAATTCTCATCTAGTCCTTGGTGGTTTTACTGGTCTGTTTGGGGTCATTTTCATGATGCAGTGTCCAGTTCTCCTTTAGATGTTCTCACATTACCCTCTAGTGTACAGATGCACAGTGGAATTCAGGATGGACTATAATTGTGAACTGGCCGGGTTCCTTTGTAGCAAAGCATCCTGAAAAACCATGACACTGCAACCTCCATGCTTCACAGTTGGTATGAGGTTCATGTCCTGGAATGCTGTAAGTTTGTACAGTCAAACTTGTTCTAGTTCTAGACTAATCTGTCCAAAGAATATTAATGCAAAGGTTTTGGTGTTTGTTCAAATTCTGGCAAACTGGGAGATGTTTTTCTCAGAGAGGTAAGATTTTCTTCTTGTACTGCTCCCATGAAAGTTAAACTTTACTGGTCTCTCTCTCTGATTGTACAGGCATGCACTTTCACGTCAACAGTAGTATGAGCCTGCTATAGGTCCCATGATGACATTTTAGAGTCTTTGGAGACTTCTTCTATGTACTGTGGAATAGGTGATTTCAAGATCTTTTGAAAACTCTTTGAATCCCTTATCAGACTCTTAAGCTGCTAAATGTTCTTCGAAATAAAACCATAAACTATAAACCCAGGGACTACCGCCTCCACAATGAGCAGAACTCCTCCACCCACCCAAGCCCTCAAGCCAACCTGTCCGCCCTCCAACACTTACCAGCTGCCTTCCAGCAGTGCTCTAACCGTCACATTAACCAAACACTCTGGACCTTTAACCAAAAACTCTGACATCAACAGGTGGTAACCTGTTTGCACTATTATTCCTTGAACATGAATGCCTATTTATATTTCTAATAAGGTAAATTTGATACCTTATTAATATTCAAAATAATTCACAAACAACACAAAAGTCATGACATCTCTATGTGCATTGAATGAAAATAGATAAATGTTAACATGTGATGATGATAACCAGCATCAGTGCAGTGTCATAGGCAGAGTAGATGAGATGCATCAATCACTAGAGACGATATTATACATTTATTCATGATATTAAACACATAAAACCATCAGTGTAACAATAATGTATTACATAAGTACACCAACTGATGGGAAGATTCCGAGAAGATGAAAAAATAAATATTAATTGGAACAAATACTCTTCTCTTCAGTTTAGAAGCTTATTTACTGCAAGACAATACAAAACAATTTTGGGTCATTTCATATCTAAGTTATGTCTCACTTTGTAAACATGTTGTATAGCATCAGTGAGGTCATTCCAGACTGGAGACATACAAAGGAGCATACCAGATGTGTAAACCAGTTATTTTGCTCATTGAGCATGCTGGCTCTGAAGATGTTCATAGGTTTGGCTGAAAAGTGAAAACGTCTCTCAGGTGTGTGACTCTTAAAAACACATCCCTGGCTGTTGCTAGCTGGACCAGTGTAAACAGGGTTCACCTTTGACCTTTGGCTTAATAAGACTGAAGCGCCATGAAATGAGGACAGGGGAAAAAAATGAGGTTGTGTTTTTTAATTATTAATATTGCATAGCGCACAATCTTATGCAAGTCCCATCTGTGAGAAAAAATTAAGCCCTACTATCATTCCCCATGTTGTTAGATTAAGCTAATCTCTCTGTCATTCCATATTCTCCTTTCCTCTCCCTGTCCATCCATCCTCTTTTGCTGTATTCCTCTCTTTCCATTTGAAGTTTTAGGTTGTCAAAGTGTCAATTAAAGTGAGCTGTGGCATGTTGTTTCATTGCATGTTTGATGTCTTGATATGAAAGTGCTTTGATTTTTTTTTCCTTTTTTTGCCTTTCCACAGTTCTTTCTTCTGTAGTCATCTGCTTGCTGGCTGTTTTGCTCTACTTTCTTCTCTTTTGTGGCTGTGAATTAAAATGAGACAAACAAAAGAATGCACACTTCTGAGTGATGTAATGAGTGAATAATCAGTATATAAAGTAAAAGGTGTAGAAAGCTGGACAAGTTATTGTAAACAAGGTATTTTAATAAAAACAACTTGTTCAAGTATAATACTTACAATTTTACTAAAGCATACTGTGGTTCTCATGCAGATAAAGCAGTTTAGCAGGAAGTCCCCCTTAATTCCCAACTATTTGGACATCACTGGATTTTGCTATATTCGAAACACTACAATTCAGAGTGAATGCAAGCATAACCTTACAGCATAGCGGATAAGTTTTTGTGGGCTTCCTACTGGCATCATATCTTCTGTAATATCTTTCCTTGCTGCCTGCAGAATGAGGAAGATGTCGGCACCTCCGCCATCACTTCTAGCCATTGTAGAGGGAAATAGGGAAATGAAGCAGTTGAGAGAGTTTCTCTGCACAATACATCATCTGAGAGTTTACCATTTTGAACAATCACTTTAATCTTGCTAAGTGTTATGTGTGAATATCTTAGCAAGTGCAGCAATAAAGAAATATTGTAAGAAAAATCCAAACTATGTCTTTGTTACTGATCATTCTCAGCTGATTATAAAGCCTAAAGTAGGTTTTCTTCAGAAATCACAATGTATCTTTTAATAATAGAGCAGAATACCTCTTCAAGACCCCATCAGAGGCCAGCTATAAACACAAAGCACTTCCTATCTTTTATTATATATGTTTACGTTTTCAAAATGGAGTGTTATGGAATACATTTGAGCAGGGCAAAGTGGTAAACACTGCTGCCTTGCCTTGCAGCAAGTAGGTCCTGGGTCGTCTTTTTGCATGACGTTTGCGTGTTCTTTCCTGACATGCATGGGTTCTCACTGTGTACTAAAGCTTCACAGTCCAAAAACATGGCTGTTGGATAAATTGGCTACTCTAGATTGCCCTTAAGAGTAAGAGTATGGATGGCTGCTTTTCTTGTGTGTTTCAGTGTTGCCGTGTAATGGACCTGGCCAGGGTGTACCCCGCCTGCCACTCAATGACTGCTGGAGAGAGGGACCTTACTTTCACATGAAACAGTTGTTTAGTTATTGCTGACTTCCCATCCAACCAACATAAATGTAGCTTTGTGTAACAGAGTGGATCGTGGGTACCACATGTATCTTGTCAAAAATTTGCAGTGACTCACGGCTCCTCGGTTCATTTCCCAAAACTGAAACTACAGATTTTAATACTAAAACTGAACAGAGTGTGCTGTTTTCTGAAAAATAAGTAATGGTTCCAGAGACATTGTGAGATATTTCGAAGGCAGAATACATTCAGTTTGCATAGCAACAGGAATGCGTTTGTCTGACGATGTAGTTACAATGTATACAAGTTTCTCATGCAGACACAAAGAGGTGTAAAAATGCTCAACAAGTTTACTTTAAGTGCTCAGAAACAGAATTTTGCGTTTAGCTAGAATTGGGGAAGTTTGAGAGCTCCATGAGAAATTCTCCTTGTGTCTCCATCACTGAATTCGACCAATGATCCCTATAGATAAAAAGCAAGCAAAAAACAAAGCAACCAAAAGTTCCTAAGAAAAAACCCTCAGTGGAAGCACCTTAAGAATCTATTTCTTTCTTGGTTAGACAAGTCAAAACAACATTTCACATCTTTTCTCCTTTTTCCCTTTGTTGCTGCTAACACTCATTGAAAAATAATAAGTTCAGAGTCAATCAAAGACAGAAAATGAGGAATGGTCACCTCTGATTGGCTCTGAACTTGTTGACAGATAGAGTTTAGTGCAAATTTATTCATTCCCTTAACAGATGTAGGTTTAAAGTAATCTTTTAATTTTGCTAACATGTTTCTTCTAACTGGAAGTACTATACACATTTTGGAGAGGCCCAGCCAGAGACAGGACTTGAATCTTCTTTTTTTCTTTTTGTCAGGACTTTAATCTGATAGAGAATCTGTGGATGGAGCTAAAGATAAGGGTAATAGCAAGGAGGCTCTCCACCCTTAAGCCCTTGGAGCTCATCATCAAGGATAAATCATCCAAATACCAGTGGAAACATGGAAACAGCTGGTCATCACTTATAAGAAGTATTTGATTGACACAATGCCATAAAGATGATTTCACTTGTTATTGAGAAGGACATGAATGAATTTTGATATGCCATTTAAATGGCAATGTAATGTTTAAATGAAAAATGTAAATAAAAACACATGATTTGTTTATCGAGACTATTTTTTATATTGTTTTAATATCTTTTGATAGATGATCAAAAACCCTGTTAAAACTATTATCAAGATGAAGTAAGAGATAGGCAGTTCTTTTTTAGTTCTATGCAGCCTCTGAATTTTCCTAGCTGGACTTATGAGAAACTTCTCGCTAGATTGAGACTTAAGTTAGGATTCTGTTTCAGGAAGCAATAATTTTTTTCACTTCAGGTAAGGAAACATGATTTTTGCAACCTATTTTGCCTGTTATTTATACCATTTAGATGATGGCTGAATCAACATTGGTATAGTATCAGTTATGGTTGAAAACCTAACGTTGATTCAACATGTAAGTCACTGATCACTTTTTGTATAATTTAAATGTCAGGCTTCAACATGGATTCAATATTTCTGCCTAACCATATTTCAACGTTGATTCACTCATATTTTGCTATCTGGGTAATTTGCTTTTTATGAATTCACTTGACCTGTACCTCAGGAGGTTGGATACACTCTACTACTGTGCTTTGAGTTTTATTACAGGCTGTGGAAATTGTGTACATCACTGTTCTCTATATGCTGCTGCTAAATTCTCTTCTTTATATGTTTGTAGACCTACTCACTGGATGATTATTATTCACAAATCTCTACTGGGGCTGTTACCTTTTTATGTTTGTAGATACCACACCCAGTATAGCCTGTCTTGACAAAGGGGTCCCTCAAATGTCGGTTCTTGGTGTCAGAACAAAACTCAGACAAATTACCATATCATATTACCAGTTCCAGGTAATATGTCCAACAAGCAACAGGAAATGTTTCCATCTTTAGCTTAATGATCTACAGGCAGAGATTACCTAAAACACTGGATGCAAAATGGTAAGAGGTTTATTTGCAATTTGAAAACGTGCAACTATTGGCATTATTCATGTTTCTGGACTGTTTTCATGCCATGCCTCGACTGTTTCAATGAATGGTTTTCCATATCTTGAGCCTCATAGCATACTTATGCTATGGGTCTAACAATATTTCACTGCACTCTTTACCCATGACTACTTGATCACCTAACCATCCTCACTGGTACCTGTGTAATTATCTCCACCTGTGTTCTCCAGGATGAAAGACCCTTCCAGCCACAGCACAGGTGTGATATTATCTAAAGTTTCATACAGATGAAATCCAGCATTTTTAAGTCAAGCCAAGTCATTAGGAACTCAATCATATTTCTCCCCTGGCTTTGTTATTTCTTACAGACTCTGATTTAATAGTTTTTGACCCTCTCCTGTCTTCTGACTTCACTCTGCCTGCTGGCTTTTTGAACCTGTCAAGCAGTGGACCCCATTTAAACTGAACCTGGACCATTTCCTTTGACCACACTTACCCTGTTGGTGAATGGTGGGAGTGTCATGATTTGAGGGTGTTTGGGTCTTTGTTTGGGTTCAAGATATTCTTATTTCTAGTTTACATTTTGGATCTTGTTTCTGTTTATTATTTTCCAGGCTGTGCTTTGGTTTCTTATTGTGTTCTGTACTCTTATGTTTTCCAGATTAGTTTGTATCCTTGAATGTCTGTTTTGCTCCAGTCACGTTTTGTTCTCTCCTGTCTGTTAAGCAATCAGCTTCATTTGGCCCACCTGCACTATGTTAATCAGTTTTGTTTTTCACTTATGTCTTGCCATTCATATACACCCTCATCCTGTTCATTCTTCACAGAAACATTTTGGATCACGTCATCTCTCTTCATGTCATGTCCTTTGTTCATGCCAAGCCTGTCTTGCCTGTCTGTCCATACCTGTTTTTGCTGCCACCTTCTGAAGTGAGTTTTCTTAATTTAATGAGTTTACTCACCACCGATGCTTCCTGCTCATCTGCATTCTGGGGTCCTCCACCACGCCGCACTTGACAGGCAGAAGTTTTAACCATATCTGTTTCTCTTCATCCAGTGTCACCCACCTGAGTACAGTCACTCATTTGCAAAGTTTTACTGGCCAGTCTACAGGCTTCTGTGGATCATTTGCTCACAGGACTCCCCTGGTTTTTTCCCCTTTACTTCTGGAATAACCTATGGCAGGTTGGTCAATCCCGATCTGAATAATATTGTGTAAATCTGTCACATCTCAGTCACTTACTGACCTCTCTCTGCTTCAGATCTGCACATGGGTCCTGCGATGCTGTATCCAAAGCTGCAATATTCCTGTTATAAAATAAAGACTGTTAATTGCCTCATTAAGTGTTGGCTGAATTTTTGGGTCCAAAGAATCCCAACCCATTAGTGTGTACGGAGAACAAAGGAGGCTTTAGATGGAACGAGGAGAAGCTACGAATACTGCAGGATGAGTGGTTGATTGTCTTCAGTGTTTTTCAGCCCTGATCCTCAAGGTAACCCTAACCCTAACCCTAACACACCTGATTCAGGTGACTGCAGTTAAGCAAAAGCCTTTTAATCAGCCATCAATAGAAACCAAGTGTGGTGAAGCAGGGAAACTTCTAAAACATGCGGGACAGTGTGCCCCAAGGACCAATGTTGAAAAACACAGTCTAAGAGATTCTGGTTGGGGGCTGGCAAAAACAGATGAGCGGAGCTGCATGGGAAAACCGTTGACCAGGTGAAAATTTCCAGGATGAAGATCTGTCAGAGGAGGTAACGGCTTGAATGATCTAGATGTGAATAACAATCTAACAGTGGCTTGAATCTGTAAGGCCATGAGGGCAAGAGGGAGTGAGTAACCCATGTTAACACAAGGAAAGGATAATAATACTAGAAAAAGTAACTCAAAGAGCTTCTTGATTCTACTACACAGGTTGATCCTCAGGTGGAAGGCAGTTGTCCAGCAGCTCCTGTTTAACTGCAGAAGGTGATGAGAAGATTGCAGTCAGGTGTCAGATGAGCTGCAGAATGCCCACTGGTGGAGATCTGTTCAGCAGGACACACACTCACATACACACACACACACACACACACACACACACACACGCATGCACATGAACTAATTGTTCTTCTATACAAACATGCAAAACTTGCATTGCTATGATTAGGTGCAGGTTTTTTAAATTTATATAACATAAAGATTAATCTGTTCCATCTGTTGAACTGCTTCATCTGGAATTTTTGTTAGAGCAAACTCCAGTAATAATGCATTTTACATTTCAGAGCATTTCAGGTATTTGGGATAACGATGGCTCAGGTGGTAGGGATTTGTCCTGTAATCAAAGTCCTAAAGCTAACCTGTTTTTTTACTGTTACTAAAAATTTGGTGTTGAACTTTGTGACTTTAGGCTGTTATGTCTTAATGATTGTATACTTATATTTGAGGTAACCCTAACTTTTCTAAAATTAACACCAACAAAAGTCATTACTCTCTGAGTGCTAACAAACCAGTTTACCATCTGCTTCTTTTGTTAAGGTGTAAAATATAAATGCCAGCCCAGGCTTCAATACAAAGGCATTAATATAAATGAGTGAAAATATAAGATAAAAGCCTGCCTTCTTCCATTAGCGCTTTTCATTTTTAGCAACCCTCAGCTTTAAGCTCTAAATCTTTAATCAAATAGGTCTTTCATTGTGAAGTATAAAAAAACCCTGGACATTCTGTGTTCCAAAAAGGAGATTTGGTGTATGTATGTATGTGGTTTTGTGCATTTATTCATACGTTTATGCATGTGCGCCTTGCTCACAGTCTGTCTACAGATCAACCACATCCATATGTCCGTACAACACATTCCTCAGTGCTCACACAGACAGCTCTGAGGCGTCTTTGGCTCCCACAAAATAAAACCAAAAGCAGAAGTGACAGGAACAATTTGTACAATAACTGCATTCCTGTACACAAGCAAGTAATTTATCCTTGGAGGAAGTTAAACCAGCTGACTTATACAGTACAAAGAAAGAAACCACACATTAAAATGAGCATAATAAAAAAGATCCAGTGAAAAAGTATTTTAATGTTATGCCTATATAAAACATACTGTAAGGATTCATTTAAATCTTATTTTCTTTCTTTGTCGACTGCAGAATAAAAAGTGTGGTAGTAACTCTTTGCCTCTATACACGTTGCTAACCCCCCTTGTCGCATTACTGCATGCAGTATCTGCCTTGCATTTCTAATGTGTAGAAATATATGCTTTTATTTTTAGGTAGGGAGCGCTGCAGCATCGATTTTCTAATCTGATACTGTGCAATACTGTATGTAATTTCATTGTAGCTAAGACAAACTTTCACTGATAGTTTTGGACAATTAAAAAAAATTTTACATTTATTTAAATGCTGCATAAAATGTGGTACGATTGACTCAGTCATAACTTTTTAATCTCATACTACACATTGCAGACACTCTGTCTACACTGATAAAAGATTTGTTTGCTTTTCAGCATTCCAAATGCTTGAAGAGTGATGACAGTAGAATTGAATCTGTCTTTTGAGTAGTTTTATAATTGTTTGAGCACTTATAGTCATGCATATGCTGTGAATTAAGCATTGAACATTTATTCATTCATTAAAAATAGAAATTCACAGCATAAATATGTCCTGAAAGTCTTTTGTCATTCATCCAAATACACCCAATATACTCTATGTAACAGCGGTACATCATAAATAATACAAACATTTAAATTCATCGCAGAAGTAGATTTCTCACAAAATGCACTTTATCTATCCAAACTTAAGACAACATAAAAATGTTTTTAGACCACCATGCTCAGCAAGATAAAAATAAAGAAAAACTGTGTGGCAGCAGATTTAGTGACGAATATCTCACTCATATGCCATTTTACACAAGCTCTATTATATACTTTACTGTAAGAAAAAGCTTAGCTGGTGTTTTCTATTAGTTATAGGTAAGATATCTATACTTTAAAATTTGTATTAGTTGTGATTTTATTCATTCATGTTTAATTCCTGCTAATTTTCATCTTTTTAAAGTTTCTAATTTAAAAGTTTTTGTGGTACCTCTGTTTACTGCCGTTGTAGTTTCTATATTAAAGCAATATGCTTCTACAATTTCTTTGGTATGAATAATAATATTAATACCACAATAGTAAAGAATCTCAGAAAAGAATGTGATAGAAGATGATAAAAGTCATTTTTTAAATTTCCTTGTGAACAGAATTTAACACAAGAATATTTTGAAATAAAATCCATTTTACTGTTACATATAGAGACTAAATAAGTTAACACTCCACAGATATTCCACATTGAACTATATTGTGAAGGAAATTCATGTATTTTTTTCATGAACATGCCTTAAATGATTTCTTCCACAACAATTTTTTACCTATTCATTATTTCCTTGTGCTTGTTTTTTTATGCAGCTGTTTCTGGAAAGTTCATTTTCTCGGCTTGTTCTCTTCATAGAAGCTCCATGTCCCCAGGTTCCAAGAAACAAGGAAATCTGGAGGATTTTTTCTTTGACCGACAATGTGGGCATGCCTATGTGACTCTGTAAGTCCTTTTCAAACACCCTCATGGTGTCTTGTGGGAATCTGAGAATGCAGTTGTACTCACAGGCTGCGATTAGATGTAGATTAGAGAGCATGATCATTGTCAGAGAGCAAAATGTATGATTTATAAATGTAACTCTCCGCTAAAATGTCATGACTGAATGTTTTAGGTGGTCTAAATTTTTATCAAAGCTGTTTTAAATTGGTGCATGTACTGTAAATCCTTACATTTTCGAACTGAACACAGCATCTACCCTTAAACTATGCTCTGCTCTGTGATTTTCCCCACTGATGTCACTGTTGATCAGCTCCCTCAGATGACTTCAGTGTTTACTCCATATTTACTCCACTTTGAAATGGCCTACAAAATAGTACAGTTACAACCAATGAAATAATAAAATTTCCAACAAGGAAATCCCCTAACTGTTTTCTTACTGACCATGCACTAAGGAATTTACATTTTAAAGCATCAACAAATTGTTCTTTCTCACTATTATAGTTTCCTAAAAAACAGAAAAATCACATAAATGCACAATTATTTCTGTGTTTATATGTATTTTATATAAGGAATAAACAAAAAGCACTACTAAAATGAAAAAAAAGATTGTAGAAATATCAACACTTTTGAATAAAAATAGTACTAAGTAGAATTAAAGGAATTTGAATTTGCAAACACAGAACTTTGTTTTTAAGGTTTAGGTGCTTCTTCCTAAGGTTATCAGTATAAAGATGTGTGCACTTGTTGAAGACCTTCAACTGCAAAGGCCCTAGGGCCTTGGCCATTTCTTAAGTTGAGGGCATGGTAATTAGGACAGACTCTGTCTGGGGCCAATATCCTAATTCATTGGTGCTGTTAACAGCCTCAGTAAAGATCAAATGCAGTGCCAGCAGATCAAAGAGAGCAGCGGGGAGTTTGAAAGAGGAAGCCACAGCATCAATTAAATAAGGCTTTCATTCTCCAAAGTCAGGTGGTTGGGGGGACAGGTATGTGAAAAAGATGAAGGCAACACCTGGTCAATGTCCAGAAAAGCAGCGTCAATTAGGCTATAACTGAGGAGTGTGTGTAAATGTGTGTCTATGCTTGCAGGAACACCTGCCATTTCACTTGTATGAGGAGGTGTGCCCTGCCAGCTCTTTGTTCTAGTGAGGCTGATTTTAAAAATCTGGTACATAAATTAGGTTTTTTTGATTTTAATCTTTAATTAACACAGCAGTTTATACAGAAACCAAATTATCTAGTTATTTCCTTGTATACAGTGCAAGAAAAATTAGCAGTCAGGTGATCTAAAACATTGCCTAAAGACGGGTGTTTCATTACACTGCAACTGAGCAATATCCTGATTTGAATGTTTTTTTCCCTTGATGTTGATCACAGTAATTTACGTTTAGGCATTTGCTTATACAGAATACCAATCTGACGCTGTGGAAATGTTTGTATTGCCACGGCCACAGTATCACATAAAAGTCTTTCATTTTAATGGCATCAAAAGACATGATGCCATTGGAAAATAACTCTCAGGCAATGCTTTCCACTGCATTCAACACTGTAGTATACAAAATTTGATCACCAATTTGACAAAAAAATCCACAGCGGGAACTGGAAGAGAAACTTAAGCCATCACTTGCTGTGTAATTTATTCCACAAATAATTTTTAAACCACTCGGGAACTGTCACGGAGAATTAAAATTTCATTGCCATTTGTCAATTGATTCTTTATTGTGAGAAAAATTTAAATGGAAATGAGACAGTCATGGAAAGGTAATTTAACTGGTCATTATGCAGCAAAAATACTGTGAACTCCTCCCCTTTAATTTCATAAATAGTTTTTTCCTAAACAGGGGTCCCATGCACATACTTCAAAGACATTACAGGACCTGATGTTCTGCAAAAGCTCATTCACTTTTTCACAACAGGTGTTTTTCAAAACGTTACCATACATGGCATTATAGGAAACGGTGTGACGGTAACTTACAGGTCTATACTTTAAGAAAGTAAAACATAAAACATTTTCTCTCTCATTATTGTCAGAAGTTGAGAACAAAAAGGCTATGTGTATTTTTAATCTGACACATACATATACAGTCTGCAATAAACAGTTTATTCCACTGATGTTAATACAGAGCATTTTGCTGAAGCACTAAGCTAAGATTAGCATGTCTTCTCTCTATTTTGATATTACTCATTGATAATTTGGCTCATGATAGGTTTTATGCTACTTCAGTTGAATGTGTGTGGACAAAACTTACAAAAACTATTTTTCCCACTGTATAAACTTAGCACTTTAATTTTAATGCTGTAATTTGTTATGACTAGTGTTTCAGCTGCTCTCCTTCATTTGGAGAACTGTCTAAGCACAGAGCACAGAGCTGCTCACATCACATAGCTGTAGCACTTTCTCGGAGACTGTGATTGTTACTGTAAAGTGTGGTTGCTAGGTAAAACTAATTTGTTTATTTGTTACATCAACAGAATGCACAATGCAGAGCCCAGCCTTTAAAGCAATTTTTAAGCCAGGCACAAAGAAGCAGGCCATGACTTTAAAACATAAGCTGCACAAAATGAAGCCACACAGCGTGCTGAAAAAGAGAGTTTACATTATTCAGGGCGTCTGGTACTGTTAATTTAAATGCCTACATCCACACACCTGATCCCTACTACGGTTTTACATATTGGGTAACTATCAGCAGGCCAGTAATGTGACATAAAAAACAGTTGGGGTTGATTCTTTTGGTGTCTAAATATTAAACAAAGAACAAAAAAGATCGTAACAGAGGCCAACTTCACACCCCAGGCATGACCTAAAGAAAGAAACCGTCAGAGACTGTTTTTCAAGGAGTTTATTATCAGACAGTTCAGTTATTGCCTAACCTTAGCCCTCCCTAACAAAGTGTGCCATAACATGTAATATAACCGCATGACAGACACAGAAGCACGTAAATAATTTTGCAGAGACATGTCCAGAAACATTCTGGATTAGTGGACATGTCCAAATTATATTTTATGATTGAGAAAAGTAATTTGCATTGATATAAATATGTAACTGGTTGGCTTTAAGTTGCCTGGTTGAATGTATTTTCCACAGACCGTTAAACAAAAATGGTTCCTCGACAAAAAAAACCTTGGTTCTGAACATATAGGACAGTCTATACTGTTTCATTATGTAGCAATCAGCTGGTTGTCCCTTTGGAGCATTGTGAGGTCTAAAGTCACTGAGGTATAGCTGCTCTTTGGTATGTTTTAAGCTTGTGTAACTTTTTATTGGTTTTATTGGTTGAGGCCTGAGGCCACTAATTAGCCAGAAACTCCCTATCAACCATTTAAACTAAGAAAGCCTTTCAGACGAGGAGCAAAATACCTTCAAAAAACAACAAAGAGAGTCTGTTAATCTTGTATTTAAGGACTTATAGTGATTAAAAAAATATTACTTCAGGTATTTTTAATGGTGAAACAAGACAAAGCAGATGATTTATCACCGCTACAAACAACAAAAGCATCACAAAGGCAGCCAGGGAATAAGTACCAAACCATGGCGATGATCACTTTAAATCACATGGAATAGGTATGAAGACTTTTGCAAGGCACCGAATAGGTGCAAATGTATATGGGTTAATATCTGTAAACTGAACACAGCATCTACCCTTAAACTATGCTCTGCTCTGTGATTTTTCCCACTGATGTCACTGTTGATCAGCTCCCTCAGATGACATCAGTGTTTACTCCATGTTTACTCCACTCCTGCCTGAGAGATATCACACCAGGCTACCACGTGAACACATGCCTGATGAGTGGATTCCACAGCCACACAGCCAGGACTTCCTTTAAGGCTAATCTATTTGGCCTTGGAAAACAGTGACTACGTCATGAGTAATTTGGCCCCTTGTGTGAAGTATGGCAAGAGGTTCTGGCTTTCTTCTTTAAATTCCACTCCCAGACCTTTCTCTGCAGCAAATCTTCTGACTTCGCTTTTACAAAATTTCTAGAGTTTCTACCTTGAAAGTGCTGACATTTTGGGAACTTGAGTCATGTTGTCCCCTCTCCAGATTTAGGATGTAGCTTTGCCTCAGTGAATGCTTTATACTGCAGCAAGATGAGAAACATGATAGGATGTGAGGTGATTAACGGCTGCTGCACATTATGGAGGCCTGTAATGCCTGAGCCCTGTGTCAAGCAGATTCAGGGGCTATTGGGAGGTAATTACATGTCAGCCTTACAAACATTGTGCTTCCTAGGGATGTTGTCAAACCTTATTTAGTTTTCCCTTTTAAACTATCTTAACCCCTGGCTGTATCCCAATGGGTGGGGGGTGAGGGCGGATATATGTGGTGGCTGCCAATGTTCAATCATTGAACCTTTTCTTTCCATACCCTAAAGATTTTGATGTGAATTTTGAATTTCAGACACCTCTCCTTTCATGTTAAATGCCAGTACCAACAAATAAATTCCTTTCTGACATTATACAGATGTAACTGAATCAAATTGATTTGTTTTTAGAAAGAAAAAGGCCCAGAATTCCCTCATCTCTGTTTCTTTATCCACATTTGTCATTCTCAATCTAGAGATACACTGACCAGAGGTTGTGTACAGCTCTGACCTCTCAGTACCAGTTTCATTCAATTCAGATTTTTTTTAAAGAATTTTGAATGAAAATAAAACAAATTTTTTTTCTATTTGCTGCAGAAGTTGAAAATTGATCTGTCTCAAAAATGTAATGTTTTCAGTAAAATAAAATGAAGATTTTCTGAAAAAGAGCCCAAAGTGACAGAGCTGTCTTTCTGCCTGTGAAAACTACAAATACATTGAGATATTTTAGGTTATAGGACAGATGTATCTGTACAAATAAAACCCAATTATAAATAATTACAGCATGTCTCCTTTACTCCTTCACAAGACAAATTATAGCTCACTAACTTTTTTTGCTCAACTTACTCAAAAAGTAAAGTCGAGTCATTTCTCAAAGTTTCTAACTTTTTAGAAAAAACTGTTTTTAGAAAAAAAAATCCATTCAAAGTAAAAGTGTGTCAAGCTTAACATTAGATAGGAAAAATGTCTGATTTTATTCATTTAATATAACTACATACTTAAGCAGCATTTCATGTCATGAACAAAGACAGGACAGTACTTCACCATCTGCAAACTTCTCAGTAAGAAAAGTAGATATTATCCTTCTAGACGTTGATAAATTACATCATCATCAAATTTGCATTATTGCTTAAGTGCATGTAATCATAATGGATGCTGTAGAAGAGAGGAGTTTGCATTGCGGAAGAGAAAAAGTGAATTAGAAAAATGAAAGTTGCAAACAACTGTCCAACTGGGCTTGGGGCTGGCAAAAGTGACCCAAGAGAAACACCATAGTAACTGTAGTTTTTACAATCCTTGAGAGGTGTTTTTCTTGTCTTGTTAAGTCTCGTTGAGTTTTGACCTTTGCATGATTCAGTTATTTATAATAACCTCTCTGTTTTGAGCACTTTGGGAAAGAGGAGAGGCCTATGGCTGAACCTGCTGCTCCTAGAGAAGAGCAAGCTTGATATACACTTGAAAAAGTTAATAGATTCAGTATACTGATTCAGTATATTGACAAACTATTGACAAAAACAAGATACACTGATTTTCACAATTAGCATTACAAACTCTAAATTTGAGTCTCTGTGTGTAATCCCTCTAGTAAACCCTTCCCTTAAGATTTTACCTTGAGATTTTCAAAAGATTTGCAAACATTTGTAAATCCTACATGCACCTTGAACGAAGAAGACTCATCAGAAGTGGCTGGTGGGTAAAATTGGCCGATTTTTGATATGAACCTTTTCCTTCACTCCCTTCCCAGTGTGTTGAATAGTAAAACTGATGGAGCCTCATATGACATCCCCAAACATCTGCTGGTTGTAGTATTAGACGGATGGGAGGAGACTACTAATACAAGAAGCCACCTCCAATCATTCAGCGTGAATGATTATTAGACTGAAGAGTTTTATAAAAAAAAAAAAAAGGGGAGTCTTGCACTTCTAGCTCAGACTCGCTGCTGTGGGAGCATGACAACGTGTTTCATTTCATGCATCTGCACAAATTCGGTCTTTATGCAACCCAGGACAGATTGGGGTGAATAAATTAAACCATTAGCAGCTGCCCAGTCTGGGAACTTGATAAATGTTAGAAATAGAGCGAGTGGGGTATAGAGGAGCCAAGCTAATTATCAACTAATTAGGCATTCACAAGTTGAACTCAAATGGGACTTGGGCTGTGGTTGGTTGTAGGAGTTTTGGACACGGCTGGGGCTGTAACTCCATGGATCCGACAGTCAGCAGCATGCGGCGAAGAGCAGTAGTGGAGAGGTTGTCAGGGCATGATAATCAGAGCTCCATAACCCTGTGAACAACTTCAAAGTGTAGCAAGCAATGTGCAGCATGCATATCAAGTGAGCAGTGCAGAATGGGAGCCACACTGGGGTGTTGTAGAGATCCACTTAAAGGGTTCCGATAAAAGAAAGATTTTTGGAAGTTTTTGGCTTTTTTCTTTATTCTTTACCAAACAAACAGCCTCACTTGGAGGAAGTGAATGCTCTAGCCCCCATAAACTGTAGATATTCTTGTTAAACTAGATAACACTGAAGAAAGTGTGATGTTCGGCAGAGTGGGATGGGAATCATTTTCCCCCTCTCAGGCCTCTTTTTGACTCTCCCCCCCTTCTGTTTCTGTTTAAAGTTTCTGTTTCTCTATGCAAATGAGAGAAGCCACATTGATTTGGCCTTCAGTTTTATGTTCCTATGGCAACAACATAACTACAAAGCGCTTAAAGCAGAGCACTTTTATCCCTGTGTCCCTCTGATCTTCAGGAAATTAGCATATCGGGAAACAGGAGAGCTTGCAGAGGAAAGCAATTGTGCTTTGGGAAGGCCGCGCTGGCTGCCTGAACAAAAAACAAAACTGCGGTCATTTAGGAGGAACTTGGCAAACACATAGGGAAAGCAGAAAAACAGAAACAATCATGTGGAGATTATGAATTCACAACATAAAAAACAAGTCAAAACCTTCCCTGTCATGGTGTCGACACAAAAAATTCAAATTATTTCTCAGTTCAATTCAGTTCAAATGTGAACCTCCTAAATTGTATTGATTCATGAAACAGAGTGATGTATTTTAAGCTTCAATCTTAATTATTGTGTCGCACAGCTAATAAAAGGCCAAACTTCAGTTTTTCAGAAAATTAGAAAATTATATAAACATTATTTTTTATGCAGAAATACCAGCCTACTAAAAAGTATGTCCATGTACATTAATATTCAAAAAAATTAAATATGTGTTGTGATTAGCAGCAGGCTTATTTGTCAGATTAACAGTACCCTTAAGCATTAAACATACTTTATATTAAACCCATATTTCTGTATTAAACATGTTTTTATTGGTCTGATGTAATTTTCTGATCTAAGAAATTAAATGTCTTGTTTTCAGTAGCTGTAATCATCATAAAGAGAAATAAATGCAAAAAAAAAATCTGCTTGTGTGTAATTAATCTACATAATGTGCTTTCCTCAGTGAATTGAGTTACCAAAATAAATTAACTTTTCAATAATAATCAAATTTATTGAATGGGTCTGTATTGTACAGTTTATGCATTAAATACATGATTAAATATGGGGCTCCTTTTGCTTCAAGGTGCCTGGTCATGTTGGAAAATTAAGTCAACATTTCCATAAAGTCTATCAACAACGGGAAGCATGAAGTGTTCTAAAATTTCCTGGTAGATGTCTCCTTTGAATTTTGACTTGAAGCAACAGTGGACCAGTAGCAGATGAACTGGCTCATCAAATCCCCACAGAGAAACTGCAGAACATTCACACTGAACCTCAAGCAACTTTGATTCAGTGCCTCTCCACTCTTCCTCCAAGCTATGGGACCTTGAGTTCCAAATGAAGTGCAGATTTGACTTATGTCTGGAAATACAACTTTGGAACAGTGAGCAATAGTTCACTCTTCGGTTATTAGCTCAGGTAAGATGCTTCTGACATAGTCTCTGGTTTAAAAGTGGTTTAACATAAGTAATGTGACAGATCAGAGGCTCGCAGTCCTGATTCTGAGTCCATTGTTTATGTTTTATGTAGGTCTTTGCTCCTGCACACCTGATTCAAATGATTGCATCACCTTCTCAGCATACCATCATTGCAGAAGCAGTAGGTCCTGAGGATCAGGATTGAGAACTACTGTCCTAGATACTCCACATCTGTGTTTGGTAGCTCTTGAAGAACTAGCCCAGAGGTGAATGACTAAACAAGTGTCAGAGTCCAGCATACTTTAGATATTCTCCTACTCCAGCACAGCTGAATTAATTGGCTGAATTACATCCTCAGTTTGTCATAAAGTTCTGCACAGATGTGGTAATGAGCCATTTAGTTGATTCACACATTTTAAAACATGCACAGCACTGGCTCTTGAGTACTGGAGTTTGTCATAGGATGGTTAAAACAACAAAATGTTCCTATTTAAGAAAATCCTGATTATGTTAAAGCACATTAGCTGACAGACTCTTCAGTCATGCAAATTATTAGTTGTTGTTTCAGTTAAATACCTGTAACAGTAACTGCAGCTTATCTGCACTCTTTAATGCATCTCTAAAAACAATAAAACTGGTTTAATCTGTTAATTTTGAGGGTCTTGAGGGTATTCCTATGCATAAAGCAAAGCCTAGTCTGGCATTGTTCAGTTTAAAGTGCGGTGTGCCAACAGCTAAACTACAGATCCTTCTCAAAATATTAGCATATTGTGATAAAGTTCATTATGTTCCATAATGTCATGATGAAAATGTAACATTCATATATTTTAGATTCATTGCACAATAACTGAAATATTTCAGGTCTTTTATTGTCTTAATACGGATGATTTTGGCATACAGCTCATGAAAACCCAAAATTCCTATCTCACAAAATTAGCATATTTCATCCGACCAATAAAAGAAAAGTGTTTTTAATACAAAAAACATCAACCTTCAAATAATCATGTACAGTTATGCACTCAATACTTGGTCGGGAATCCTTTTGCAGAAATGACTGCTTCAATGCGGCGTGGCATGGAGGCAATCAGCCTGTGGCACTGCTGAGGTCTTATGGAGGCCCAGGATGCTTCGATAGCGGCCTTTAGCTCATCCAGAGTGTTGGGTCTTGAGTCTCTCAACGTTCTCTTCACAATATCCCACAGATTCTCTATGGGGTTCAGGTCAGGAGAGTTGGCAGGCCAATTGAGCACAGTGATACCATGGCCAGTAAACCATTTACCAGTGGTTTTGGCACTGTGAGCAGGTGCCAGGTCCTGCTGAAAAATGAAATCTTCATCTCCATAAAGCTTTTCAGCAGATAGAAGCATGAAGTGCTCCAAAATCTCCTGATAGCTAGCTGCATTGACCCTGCCCTTGATAAAACACAGTGGACCAACACCAGCAGCTGACACGGCACCCCAGACCATCACTGACTGTGGGTACTTGACACTGGACTTCTGGCATTTTGGCATTTCCTTCTCCCCAGTCTTCCTCCAGACTCTGGCACCTTGATTTCCGAATGACATGCAGAATTTGCTTTCATCCGAAAAAAGTACTTTGGACCACTGAGCAACAGTCCATTGCTGCTTCTCTGTAGCCCAGGTCAGGCGCTTCTGCCGCTGTTTCTGCTTCAAAAGTGGCTTGACCTGGAGAATGCGGCACCTGTAGCCCATTTCCTGCACACGCCTGTGCACGGTGGCTCTGGATGTTTCTACTCCAGACTCAGTCCACTGCTTCCGCAGGTCCCCCAAGGTCTGGAATCGGCCCTTCTCCACAATCTTCCTCAGGGTCCGGTCACCTCTTCTCGTTGTGCAGCGTTTTCTGCCACACCTTTTCCTTCCCACAAACTTCCCACTGAGGTGCCTTGATACAGCACTCTGGGAACAGCCTATTCGTTCAGAAATTTCTTTCTGTGTCTTACCCTCTTGCTTGAGGGTGTCAATAGTGGCCTTCTGGACAGCAGTCAGGTCGGCAGTCTTACCCATGATTGGGGTTTTGAGTGATGAACCAGGCTGGGAGTTTTAAAGGCCTCAGGAATCTTTTGCAGGTCTTTAGAGTTAACTCGTTGATTCAGATGATTAGGTTCATAGCTCGTTTAGAGACCCTTTTAATGATATGCTAATTTTGTGAGATAGGAATTTTGGGTTTTCATGAGCTGTATGCCAAAATCATCCGTATTAAGACAATAAAAGACCTGAAATATTTCAGTTAGTGTGCAATGAATCTAAAATATATGAATGTTAAATTTTCATCATGACATTATGGAAAATAATGAACTTTATCACCATATGCTAATATTTTGAGAAGGACCTGTATGTCACTGCTGCTGCCATACATGTATGCACGCACAACTCAGCAGTTAGTCAGTGCTCGCCTTGAAGGAAAATGTCTGTAGTCCTTTCGGCTTAAATGTGGTATGAAGATACAGATAATATGTGGCCAGCTGTCCAGGACATTAAGGCAAAAATGCACAATAACCACCAATGTGCGATGCGTATTAGATGATCATCGTCTTGGTCTATGAACACACATTGTGTTGCGTGTTGCATTGAAGTGCACTAAGACACAACAGATAACTGGACCGAACCCAAGAGTGGTGTTCTCAGTAGTAGACACAGTTGAAAATAGAACAAGCCAACCAGAGTTAAAATAAATAAAATAAAAGATGTTCGACTAACATATCATGTGTGAGAACATTCATTTCCAGCTAATGCCTCTTTTGGTTCAGCATTGCTGGCTTGATTTTTGGATTGATTGGTGATTTATGAATAAGCAGAGACATTTTAGAGAGGGACTTGTGTTTGCTGGTTTTTGCAAGTACTGTTCTGTTAAGGAGGCTACTGATTCCAGCCACAGTCTACACCACATGAATCTACCCCAAACTCTTGAATGGGGTTCGAAATCCTCTCAACACTACTTCTATCACTGGTGCTTATGCTCCTTTTTGTACAACACTCTTTCTTTCTTTCTTTCTTTCTTTCTTTCTTTCTTTCTTTCTTTCTTTCTTTCTTTCTTTCTTTCTTTCTTTCTTTCTAAACTTTCCAACAATATTCATGGACATGGTACTGTGTAAACAACCGGCTTTTTCAGCAAAAACCTTTGGCTTATCATTCTTGTCAAGAATCACAATGACCGTCTGCTGGTCAATGGTCAGATCAGCAGACCTTCAAAGGATTGTGCAGGTTGCAATAACATAACAATCCTGGATGGGGAATCCTTTTTTCACATTTCTTCTTCTGTCATCATCTGCGGGTAGCTGATAAATAAAACTTCAGCCTGTCTCCTTGCTGGTGATGTGGACCATGTTTCCCATATCTAGGATATGGTCTGCTGGGTCGAATGGAGGGAGAATTCAAGGGTGGACACCAAGGCCAGAGCACCGAAGGAAATTAGAAGCCCAACTTAAACAACAGCTCATTAATGCATGAGGAGGTGATCCAGACCCAGTGTGGAATTACACAAGTACACATAAAAAAGTCTCTAAAAGCCCCCATCTTGAATGTCATCACACATAACCATGGTATGCCAGCACATCAGTGTCAAAGGTTTTAATTGTTAATTTTTATTTATCATGTCTCAATGAGCCACTGAAACAAAGGCTGCAGATTATGTTTGTAAAACATGGAATAGAGCTAAAAAGAATTGATTCCCATCATGCATTCAACATGCATAGAAAATAATGATTTAAATGAAAGAAAAATCCAAATAACAATGGTCTGGCAGTCGGTACATCGCCCAGATATATTGTTTTCCAATTTTGTTTGCTGTGTTAGTTGGTTGGTTGGATGAAAAAAATGTTATGCCTAAAACTGTCTAACTCACTGAGTCTGTCTGCCTGAAGACTACCCAGCATGCAATTCTGAAACAAAGAGGCCCTGTTTTGATTTCTACACAGCGTGACCTTTTTTGATTGGGTGAGATTGGCTGGCATGGAAATCAATACTGTGCTGTGTATTTGATGCAGCCTTATCTCTTCTCCACACTGTCTGCAGGTAGAGGCAAGGGAGGATTTGGTTGTTTTTTTGTGTCTGAGGGTATAAATGTACATTAACAAAAGATCTGCCTGTGTGTGGAACTTAACAATGGTTCCTCTTCTTAAAATAAATTTCTTTGGTGCGGGAAAATAGAAAAACTAACAGTTTGAAATGAGAACAGTCAAAATATAAACAGATATTAACACAATACATTCCTCTCTCCTTCTAACAAAAGTGTCCTTGAGCTGCTCAGTTTAGTAGAGAGGACTGAGATTAGAGGTACCACACTGCAACATAAATATCTATTTTCTGCACCAGTCTAATCCTTTTCAGGGTCACAGGGTTGCAGGAGCCAACCCTGACAGGCAGACAGGCAGGGTCAACATAGACAGATGAGACAGAGAACCAAACTCACAGATGCTTACACGTAAAGGCCAATTAAAGTTACCAGGTAACCAAATTGCCTTATTGTTTTGGACCCTGAGGGAAAGCCATTAAACCCACACTTAGACAAAGAATACATGGAAACACCACACAGAAAAGCCTGAGCTGAGATAGTGCTAACCTCTGTCAAGTTTACTTGAGTGTCAAGTTTTCAGTTTTGTGAAGGTTTTGACTAAGAGGAAACATTAGTGCAAGGAGTCCTGCTGGTGCATTTATCAAAAAACATAAAAAACCCTCCATAAGCCCTTGAGTGTAATTACACATAACCATGTGAAGGCTGCTTGACTTCTGCCTTGTTTTTATTAACATTTTTTAAATCCAGTGCCATCCAACTTCTTATACAAACAGTCAAAGATAAGCTGGACAGACCAGAAATGGCCTATGTCCAAAGAATAGCACCCAGTGGTAACAGATGCAATAGAAAAGAGAGGTAAAGAAATAAAGCCATGTGGTACCCACCAAGGAAATTTAACGCTGGAAGACATGAAATTGCTGATGTTTACAATAAAACTTCCAGTCGAGAGTTAGGACTTGAAGAACAAAACCTGTGATACCCATTGTTCCAGTCTAGAGATTGGGGGTCTTATGCTCAGCTGTGTAAAAAGGCAGCTTAACATAACCGATAAGTTAGGAATAAAGTTGTGGAGATGTTCGTTTATGAAACAATATCCCTTCTTCAAACAAATCACTTATCACTGTTAAAGTCATCGACCCAAAATGAAAAGAAGTATGGTACTACAGCAAAAAGCCATAAGAAGTCATGTTTGCAGTTAGCCACAAGCCAAGCAGGCAACATATCAAACATTTAGAGAAGTGGGTGTGATCAGATGAGACAAAAACTTTAACTTCTTGTACTATATGCATCATCTTGAACATACAGGACCCCAGTGAAACATGGTAATGGCAACATTGTTCTGTGGGCACAGTTTTCTTATAATGAACAGACTTACAGATTACACATGAGGAACAAGAGAAAATATACTGCGACTCTGTTCAAACTCCATCATCTATTTCTGAATGTGTCACACTGATGTTAAATGAGTTTCATACCCTATCAAATTCCTGAGTTGTTCTAAAGTATCTAGTAACAATATTCACTTTAAGTACTTAACTAAATACCATACATGAGAAAAGTAGTGTCTTGGCAATATGGGGACTGAACCCTGTCTGTGTGGTTCCTCCAAATCTAATACCAGGAACCAGCTATTATCTTACTGCACAAATCCAGAAAAGAGCAGCTGAAACCAGTTAAATCAAAAACAGTCACAGTTTCCACTCTGCATCATAGGCATTCCAACATGGCAGCTCCACAGTGCCTATCTTCACTCAGCATGGATACACAGTATGAAGTGGGCACACAGCAGCACATATATGCAGCCCACTGATTGTTCAAATTAGAAACCATAAAGGTGGCTGACAGACCTGTGAAAAAAACCTTTACTCAAGTTTCTTGGAGTAAAACCTTTCTCCTCATCAAATGAGAGCCTTTTTTTCTTTGAATACTTTGTCTCATGGGAAAAATGTCAGGAAGACAGGAAGAGAAGAAATCTTTCACTGACACACCCCATTGTTGGAGCCCATATAAATCGAGACAGACAGAGATAACAGTTATATCTTCTCTACAGATCTGGACTTTACTAAAACTTTGGTGTACTGGCCATTTAAATTAATCTTTTACAGACATTTAAAGCTCTATCATTTTCTATTTTTCAGCAAATAGTGTTGAAACATATTTCAATATAAAGTTAGTTATTTATGTGAAAATAAAGCAATTTTTGTGCATGTAGAAAGACAATCTTGATTGAAACAATTTTGAATCCCCTTTTCTTTTCTCCAAATTTAGATGCAAATTGTCTCAAAAAATATTCTGCCACACCCGTCATTAGCTCCTAAGTATCCCTAGATTTGCTTATTATTGTAAAGTGGTGTAAAATTGTTTTTTTTCCCCTGCTTGCTAATTTCTTCTTCTGATTTTGCAGCAAAATCAAGGGCTTGAGGTAATAATTCATGCCTTAGTACGTTGATAACTTCTTACCAACTGGTGCCTGATTTGATTGTATTTTATTAGAACTATGACTAAACTGGACTATTTCTAATATATGATACATATCTAAATATATGATTCAGTCCAGCCATAAATTTCACTCTGTGTTTGGATTGGACTGAAATAAATGGGATGGATTTGTATTGAATCGAGGCTAAAATAAATTCTGTATAATTAGATCTGTTTGTCTTATAAAGTGCCTTAAGATGAATTTGTTGTATGGAAAAGGCAGCAACAGTGAAACTAGCTAAGGGGCCACCCTTAAAGTTTTCACTCTCTGCAGCTGTATTTCTTCTGCTGGCTAAGTTTAGGCCACCAGATGACTCCAGTTGTTGACTCCATATGAGGTAAAAGCAGCCAATTCACACCCGGTGGTCTGCAGTCATCTCAACTTTCATAAAGGACAAGAGGCAGGAAGCATCCACAGGGATCAACCAACAGATGCAACAAGGAGGGAGGCAACTGTAAACCTTTGAGCCTCAAAACAACACATTGGGGTTTCATACCATAGTGGTTCCAGTGTTGGACCAGGGAACTTACAAGAGTCAATTCTAAACTGGTTGAACAACAATCAACAAATAATTGGTTTGATTTTTGAGAGCCACCACAGAGCCATGTCATTATGTAAATTTAAATGTCTCTTTCAGTAAATGTTTGATCCTCCCTTTGGGGTTTTCTGAGTTTCTGTAAGAACCACAGTGCATAACACAATTTATTTTCAGAAGTTATGGTGTTCTGTTATCCATTTGAACAGATGACTTAATTTTACCAGTCTAAATCATGGCAATGGCTTGGAAGATTCTTACTGCAGTTCACGCAGTGGCATCTTATGGTTTTGGAGCAGAAAAACTGTTTCGTTAAACACTTAAACATAATGAACCATGATTTATTTTGATAAAATTCCCGAAAATGACCAAAGGAGTATGCTAATAGAAAAGTGTCTTCAGTCACTGCTTATTTTTACTTTTTTAAATGAGTGGTTTAATCAAGTTCTCTAATTTATAATTGTCCAAAATTATACATACAGAGGATTAAATACATACAGACACACAGGCCAGGGAGTACCTTGGACCTAAACACCATGATTTTTGTAGCCATCAGTAAGCTTCTGGCATGATTCTACCCGTTTATTTGACTGTTCTCATCAGGAATGGTATTCCAGTAATTTGGAATTGGTTTCCTGGGACTTATCCGTCCTTCAAGGATTCCTCGTACATTTTTAATAGGGTTGATGTCAGGAATACTCTTCAAGTTTAGCTTAAGCCTGCTTTATCTATTCTAAAACCAGTCTAGATGTGTCTTTGGGATCATTGTCCTACTGGAACACCCAGTAGTGTCAAAGTTTCAACCATCTAACTGTTGATTTGAGTTGAAGCTGGAGATTTTGGATGCAATTCTTTTTCATTTTTACCATTTTATACAATCCACCAGTACCACTGGCAATAAAAGAGACCATCAGCATGGTGCTGCCACCACCATGCTTGACAGCTGGTACAATGATCTTAGGTTTAAGGTCTTTACTTTGACTCTTCTAAACATGCTTATTGACACTGTGAACATATAGCTCAACCTTTATCACGTTGGGTTATAAAATGCTTCTCCAGAAGTTATTTGGCAGGCCAATATAGACAGCTGCAAACATCAATTAACATTTGTCAAAACTCGTGTAGGGTGTAGTTTTGATATTGTATGGATTAGAGATTCTACCTGCTTTTCAATCCTGTTTTCAGAAATCATTAAATATTTATTTTATTTTATTGACCCAACCTCCAAAAAAGACTTGTTCAAATAAACTAGTAAAAGTGTTTATCATGACATTCATGTCAGTGAGTGTATTTAAACTCCTGAAAACAACTGTACATTCAGTTCAGTTAAATTTATTATATATGTAAAATTAAAAAAAAAAAGCTTAACAATGGTGAACACATCTTAGTAATGTACATATTCAAAGGGGTAGATAAAAGTATAAACTTGTTTTGTCCCACACCTCCTCCAAACATCATCAGATTGGTCACTTCCTATTTGTTTAATTATACTTCAATTTCATCAACTATAATGCAGTCCGCATGAATATATACATAGCCATATAAATATATTCTCTCAAAATCTAATAATGACATATACAGGCCAAAATGATGTGATACGCACCATATACAGCACTTATTGACTAGTGTCATATCAATTCCATGGACCTTTTGTTTTTACATTTTTTATAACATTCGTTATTTATTTTTCTGTTACAGTACCAAGAAACATTGAACTGGGATTTCTGTCTATCTTTCTTTCTAGGTTCTGATAAGTGCTGTGAAGTTCCAGGATCTCTTTAGACAAATCTGGTCCTAGATTGACAAAAAACAAATATTAAAACTGTTAGATGTTTCAATTAATATAGTAATTTTTTAATTTCTTAATTAATGAAATGCTTTGGGTACCCTAACTTATTTGTGCTGTTTTTGTAATGCTATTTAAAAATATTCTAGATCTCCTTGATATTATGTTTATTTTGACTTAAAGTTTTCCTATAATATTCCTTATTACATACAATATTAACAAACATGTTTTTGTATTTTGTATATGTAGATTCTACCTCTTAAGTTTTTAATTTTATAAATTTCTATAAATTATTATTTTCTTTTTGTTGGTGTTTTATAGTGCCTATATCTATTGTTTTTATTATACTCCCTCAATGGACAATGTTTATTATAAAGTTCCATGAATATCTCTAGAAATGATGCATATCATTTCTATGCACATCATTCATATCTTTTTGTTGGTATATGACATCCCAGTTCTGTGCTAATAAAGCATTTTAACTGCTTTACAGAGTCCTCCATTTTTACTCTTGTGTAAATTGTTTGCTTTTCTGTTCTAGTATAACATAATTAAAAATACTGATAGATGGTGACTAATGTCACTGATTAATAGTCAACATATAAATTTATTTACAGTCTCATTTGTGAAAATATTGTCAATCAAGATAGCTGAATAGGATGTGATTCTGCTAGGTCTGGATAAAGAATCAAGCTGTTCATTGTGTTCATAAACTCATGTGTGGGTCTATGGTTATTAATATTAAGTTTATATTACAATCTCCACATATAAATAGAACTTTGTTTGTTTAACCCGTAAACATGCTCTCCATCCAGTTCCTGAACATATGTATATTTGATCCAGGTGTTCTGCACAAATAACTTATAACAACATTCTTACATTTTGGGTGTACATATTTTTTAAGTTTTACATTCAAAAACAATATCAATTGCAGTTGGCATTTTATCTAACATTCTGAATTTAAAGATATGTCTGCATAAATTGCTGCTCCTCCTCCACTCTTGTTTTTTCTGTTCAAGTGAATTCCTGTCCTTCCAGATGAAAATCAGTCCCTTTTTCTGCATTCAGCCAGGTTTTATAAACCATGATAACACGCCAACCAATGTAATGTTCCACTTCTGTTAAAGGAGTTTTGTAAACATTCTCGTGTGATTTTATAAGTCATGTGATTGTATTATCGTCTCTGTCATAATTTCTTGCAAAACTTTATCTGGGCTTGTTTTCTTTGCTTGATGTAGCGTTTACCAAGTTATCCTACTCTTTACAACATATTTTTAAGAATGAATAAAGGACTTTTTATTTTATCAAAGCTGTTTGATTTATAAACAAACTTACAGCCTGATCTAATGGTAAAAACAGGTTTTTCTTAGATAATGTGTCTTAAAAAGTAAAGTAATTCACATAGTCAAAGAAATGATCTTGGAGTATGGAACCATGAAGAGGGAGAGAGAGAGAAACCTGCTGAATGCCAGAGTAAATAAATAAAGTGAATAAATGGCTGGATAATGTGTAGCAATTGTCGGGGTGTGCATAATCAGGGATTTGGAAGCTACACACTCTGCTGCTCATCTTCTGACTACAAAACCAGACCCGGCAGACACTACGCTCCTCCACCCCCCTTCCCTGTTTGTCTTGCTCACTCTCTCCAGACGGCGATAATCTGTTCCAGTACACTGGCCATGAAATGAGCGATGCAGAACTCGTAATGCACTGGACAGGCAAAGCTTAACAGATAACATAACCCCTCCCTTCCCCTTTCTCTCAGCCACCATCCTCCTGCCTCACCCATGCTCCACCATTAGCAGCCCTCATCCCCTTCCACTGGTAAATCAAGGCCATTCAGCTGTGGAAGAAGATTCGGTTCATTAGAAAGGGAGTTGTTTTCTTTCCCCAGCTTTTAAATCTGATTTGTAATATCTGAGGCGAGCTGTCTCATCACTTTCTGTTTGCATAACATTTCTTCTTGACTTTCGTGACCTTTGCTCTCAGACACATAACGCGAAGCGGCTGTGAAGCGGAATTTTTGACCTTCTTGTCTGTTTATAGTTGTGATTGCCATTGCGTGCAAGCATATATGTATATCTGTAGGCCTTAAGGGAAAAGCCTTACAGAGCAGACAGTGGTAGTCTGTAGTCTCATGGGGTGGAAAAATAAAGTTTTTTTTGATGGTAACAAATAAAGTTATTTTTCCCAGTTATTTTTTTCCTCTGCCTGAATTGTTTTCAACTCATCCCTTTATTTTTTTTCCTTTGCTGCATTTTATCTGGTTTTCATTTAAATGTCATAGCATCTTTATGAGTTCACACTGAAGGAATCTTTCTCCTTTAGCAGATTCCATATGTTCATGTGCTTCCCTTTAAACCAAGTAATTTTCACTCCACTTTAACTCCATGTTAAGTCTCACAGTTACCTTAGACCCTTTTATTTTGACAGAGTAGCCTAAAATCTCAGAGCGGCTGAAATAAAAGTGCAGAATTAACACAATGTAGTTATGGAATGTAAATTATTATAGGCAAGAAACAATATTACATGTGCATGACTAAGTTGCCAAGTCACATTTCCTCTGGGAAGTTGTGCTTAAATTGCACATTTCTTCAATACATAATGATGTAAATATTGAGTCAGCCATTTAAAAGGGGTTTTTAAAATGTCACCACATCTTTTTTCATCCATTTTATAGTGCACCATTATTTATAATGTTGTACAGGAAATCTAGTGAACAGACGTTGTATACCACATTGGTCGAAATCAGACCATCATGCACTGAGACCTGAGCAGGCTTAGCATGCTAATGTTAACATCCTAGAATAATATCTAGATTTTCAAAGTTCTTGAATATATCTAAACATTAGAAATTTCATACATTTTTAACTTACTCTAAACTTCTAGTTAATAGAAAATATTACAGTTCTAAAAAGCATTAGAGTTGTAGTTCAAACTGGTTTCAGTGATATACAAAGTGTTAACTACATATGTTCATACTAGAAAATGAATTTGTTCACTTAAGATAATAGTTTTTTACTTACGAAGTAGCTGGTGCTAGCTCTGCTCAACATTCATACTTTGACCAGAGAGCCGTCATAGAGTCAATATAAACAGGGGAATACGCTGTATTTAGTTTTTACTTTAATTTTTATTTATTTTTTGCTGTTGTGTTTGAAAAGTGCTTTTTGTTTATGCTGTATAAATTAATTAATAGTGTTGTTATGAGTTATACTTTTGAAATCACTCTTTGGTAATTTGCACATTGGACATTGTTCACCTGACCCAGTATGTTGGGTCAAACTCATAATCCGAACCCGTTGTGTTAAATCAATCCAGAACTGGATCAGTCCATGTTTGACCCAGAACTGCTCAACCTAAATCAGACATTGATTTCCAACTAAAACAACTGCAGACATTGACATCACTTTCCATCGCATTCATAACAACTTTGCGCTGCCCAGCAGGAATATTCTGCAGGCCTTTTATTTCTAAAGCTTACAGCTTCAAAAACACTGGTCCATCGTGCTGTGGGGAGTCTTCACTTGTACACTTTAAAACACTCAGTGATTTTTGGTTTGCAGCTGTCCATTGTTGGTGACTATTAAATAAACATTACACATTTTTCTTGTCACAGTTATTATATTGACTGAATATTAATATGAAACACTAACAATGAATTAAGGTGCTTTGTTCAGTCGTGGCTAAAATTATGAAAGCTGGTTTCTTGGAAATATGAGCCACGTGCAATCAATTATTGTGCAAACTGCTGACATTTATGCTAGATCCTTGGCAAACATCTGTCAAAGCTCTCTGCTTGAAAAAAAATTCAAATCTGTTGTTAATTTGAAAATTTTTATTTGAAAACTTTGAGAAATTAGCCCAGTGAGGAAAGCTGTACATGTACTGTTGTTTTCAAATGAATGCTCTCCTTCACTGAAAATGTTCAAGCGATGCAAGTATTTTCATGTAAAAGCTGGAAAAAAGGCAGATAAAACATTTATGATGGCATTTATATTCATCTCTGTGAGAGATGATTGCGCTTGACGGTTGATAGGGACCTCCCCGGCAGGAGGTTTGACAGTAAACAGCAAGCAGTAACGACTGTGATCGATAGGCTGTGGGCCCCAGTCTTCCCAACTGCCTTGTGGTTTTGAAGGCTTGGAAAATCCGCCACGAAGCAAGGGCCCTCCCATCTCGTCTCAACCAAACATTGCCTGAGTGGCTCCTGCTCCCATGCTCCTTGCTCACTGGAATGCCGGCATGCTGAGGATAACAGGGTTTCCTAAGATCCGACCAGGACCTCTCTAATTTGGGCATCCACTCCTGCCACTTCCCCTGACCAGAAACCAGCTGAAATTGGTAGCCACGTAGAGGCTGGCATTCCCCTTTTCCTCTTTTTCAATGGTCTGTTCATTTCTGTGGCTCTTTTATTTCTATCTGTCTCTCCCGATCTCTGCCTTTGCTGACACAGTGAGCTAATTTATTTCCGGTCTGAATTATTGTCCATAACCCTAAAGTGAAGGCCTTATGTGCACTCAGAAAACCCCACTGCCACCACTATTAATATGTCTCCAACCACACAGGCGCTATCTATGACAGGTACAGCACAACTGCAGTGTTAGCACTCTGTAAGCAGTGTGTGTGTGTGTATGTGTGTTGTGTACAAGCAGGTTGTTCCAACCAGTGTGCACACTAAAAAGAGTGACAGACCACCCACCTGCTTTGGCTCTTCCAATTGATGTCAGTTTGGCATCAGTGGGAGGGCAGCTAATGGGATTTCACTATCAGCACTTCAATGTAGCCAGCATGTCAGCTCTCTCTCCTCCATAGCCCTGCTCACAGTCATGCAGGGTAAAATAGCTTGGCTTGGGTTCACTGAGACATAGAAAGTAGCGGTATGTGATGAACGTTGAAGAACATGCACAGCAAAGCAATTTAGGAGTTGGAAGTTATAAAGGTCATGGCAGTTAAATAGGTAATTAAGAATATTTGAAGTGTGTTACAAGGGTTTGAGCAGTCAATTTCTTAAATAACTTTTTTAGATAACTTTCTTTGCATCTTGGTTTTGTATGAATGCAGATTAGTTGGTCCTGGAGGCTGAAGCCTGCAGCTAAACCGGGACGGGTCAAGACCAAAGTGGACTCCGACCACTGCTTTAATGATTTTTACACGGATTTTCACACTACATTTATGTCAGTTATTATTACCAGAAATGCTATACATGTTTCTATCTCATGTTTCACATAGGAAGATCACTGGTGACGCACCACCTCCAACCTATGTTCCCTGTGTATACTATCATCACTTTCTGCATAAAACAATTGCGGCATCTTTTAAGATTGTGGTGTTGTAAGCTCATTCATTCTTTGTGAGTGTTGTGATAATTATTATGACTAGATTATTTAATATTAATATTTTAATATTTATTAAATAATAATCTGTTAAGTCTGTTAAGTGTATCTTGTGAATACCAGCCCAATAGGGTGGTTGTATTAGGACAATAGTGACAGGGATGAGCCAAGCTCTTACATTAATGAACAGCAAAACTCTGCACACACATGGGATAAATTCACATTTAGCAAAAAATAAGTCAACTCAAAAATATTTCAATGAACAAACACTATATTATCCTAGAACAATGCAACTAAACTACCAAGCAGAAGGAAAGAATAAGGAAGACCAATGAACTCTATATACAATATGAGCAAATGAATCAAAGATTGCTAACCATGACAAAAGAGTTATGTAACATTATTATTCAATGTTATTTATGTTTGACAACCTAGGATTGTCTTAAGGAATGAGATTAAGTTCGTCTTGGGACTAACTTAGGCAATAATTGGTTCCCTTAAACCACCATTCACACTGCAACATCAGATAGTACATTATGGATAGTTCTCTGGGCACAAGCCGCTCGTGTAGGCTTCAGAGAAGAATATCAAGCTTGTCTCAATCACATTCGCGTGTTGTGCCTCGCGCGTTATGCCTCTTCTGTCCGGTTCTGGGTGGAAAGAGGCCGCCATGTTGGAACATGGCATTTTGTTCAAACAGTGATGTCACAGGGAGTCAGCTATGACTCCTCCTCTTCCTGGGCTGTTAGGTACAAGTTATTGTGACACTGAAATGTGTAGAAAGGTTCATACAGGCCTTTGTTTTACAGTTCAGAGTACATGTTCATCCATGTTGTAACCCATGGCCGGGGTCCCAACATGAGCAATTAATTTGGACATAAACTAAATGAAGCCAGAGCCTCCTGCAGGTGACATATTAACCACTTGGAAACTTTCAACAAGACCTCACTAAAAGAAATCCTGCACTATCCTTTTAACAAAACTGTAAATCCGTTTTCATTAAATTAAAAATTAAAAATCAAGTTTATTGTGTTTTTTTTTTAGTTTTACCTGATCAACAAAAAACTAAATGTAAATCTATTGAAGGAGGTATTCTGGTTTTTGTAGAGAAGGGATCTGCAAATCATTTTACATTTGAAACATAAAAGGGGTCTACACTTTTGCCTTAATAAAATAAATGAATACAATTCCTTTTATTTGGGTTATAGTTTGGGGGTCGGTTGTTTTTTATTTTGTTGGCCAATTTTGTTCCATTTCAATTTTTCAATCTTTTAATTTCAAGTGCCACAAATGGACCCCGGACCTCACTTTGGACAACCCTGGCGGAAATGAACTATAAAGGTGAGGAGTCACTGTTAGTTGATTTGGTCTGAACATAAAGGCCCAAATCAATATGTTTACAAGAAGCTTTCCTTGTTTTCCTCGGTGTACAGACATTTTTAGTCGGTCTGAGAAGTAGTAACAACTGTTTTTGGCCTAATGAGAGCAGCTTTGATTACACCATCTTGGTATAAACTGTGGTACGGTTAAAAATCCTGTACAAAAAAGTAGTCTGCAGCAATAGACAACAATCATTGATGATTGGCATTATCAGATGCAGAAAGGGTCTGAAGCTGCCACAGTCTGTTAGAGTTATGTCACCGTCTCTGTTGAGGTTTTGTGAATGGTGCTAAAGAGAGCTAGCAGCTGAAGGAGCTGAAAGACACGAGCACCTCATTATAGCATGTAGTCAGTATTCCCAAATCCAGCTCTGTCATAACAACATCACACTATTTAAGTCTTGCCTCATCCTCAGTCTTCCCTACTGCCTTTTAAGCTGTCTATATCACTCCATTACTTTGTCATTTGGAGTTCACTACTGTTCTCTGCAGATTCACACCCTCAGCTTGGTGACAGCTTTATACTTTTTTTTGTAACTTTTGGCTTTTTTCCATCATCTTCCTTGTGTTTTGCTCCGCACCAGAGATCCAAAGAGGGGCCTTTTGTGTCTGACTTTGCCCCATAGGCAGTTCTCTTGCAAAGCAGATTAATAATTACAGAGTACACAACATAAGGGAAAACAATTTCAACATCTTTGATGTCAAACATGAGAGAAACCAAAAATTACAAAGGGAAAAAGTATGACGCAAAGAAACCTTGAAAGATGGTCTTTTTCTGTCTCTTTCTGTCTTGGCATTATTTCCTGTTATTGTTGCTTTCTACTGTTTCTCAGTGCATTAAAACCATTAAGCTGGACTTGAAAGAGAGAGAGACGACACCCTTCTGGAGGGCCACATTTGAAAAGTGCAACCCTTCAGGCTGACACTGTCACCAAACAAGTAGCTATGTTACAAAGGATTTGGTCCATCTGTTTTATACTTTGGCACATCACTGAGCACTGAGCTGTTGTTTGTTTAGTGCCACATTAAGAGAAATAGAAGCCATCCCAAATGTGGGGGGACAGAGTTGTCACCACCGAGAATTATAATTATGGGCTTTAATTGAAAGGCTGAGCATGCTGTTTCCTTTTCTTTACTATAAAGCTCTTATAATTAAAAAAATTACTAGTTAGAATTTTGTCCCCTTTTGCTGTATGTTTTATGAAACTGTTTTTGTCTTGTTTACTAAACAATCAAGGGCCATATCAGCGCACATCTTTTTCCTTTTGTGATATACATGTGATGCTCAACATTTAGAGAAAATGCTGCAAACCTTTCTTTGCAAAATAGCTCAAGCTTGTTGAAATTAAATGGAAAGTATCTGGGAACAGTAATTTTCAAGTACTGCCACAATTTGTCAGTTGGATTAAAGGGCTGGACTTTAACTGGGCCATTCTAACCAAACTGAACTTCTGGTCTCAAGCGTTTTGCAGCCTCTTACAGGTTTTCTTTCACCTCCGTACATCTTCCTATCAACAGCAGCTTCCCTATCCCTATTTATTAAAAAAAACATCCCCATAGCATGATACTACTACCCCCATGTTTTGTCTTGAGAATTGTGTATTCAGGGATGTTTACTGTAGGTTTTCCAACACACATCATCTCAGCAAAAAAGTTACATTTTGTTCTCATTTGATAACAGCACCATTTTCTACATTTTTGCCAAGACAAACTACAAATGGGACTTTTTATAGCTTACGATTGTCCTGTCAACAGATTGTATCACCTGAACTCTGGAGCTCTGCAGCTCCTTCAGAGAGACCATGGACCTCTTGGCTGCTTCTATGATTAAAACGGGCCTTGTCTGACCAGTCAGTTGAGATGGACAGCCTTGTCTTGTTAGGTTTGCAGTTGTGCAATATCGTATGATGAAATTATCTGGCGTTAGTCATATTAGTTTGATTTAATTATATTTCTATAATAATCCTTAGATACAGTACAATTAAAAAAGTAAGAAAAGTGTGCCAATGTATTCATAGCAGTAAAATCTTTCTTTTTTTAAAAAGAAAAACCTTTGTAATCTAAGAACAAAGTCTGCAGTACTTAAACTGCTGACACAGTGACACATGAGTCAGTATGACAGGTGTCAGTGTGAATGGAGTTTTGTAAGAAAAAAAAATCTGCGTGGTGTTATACCCTGAGCTTAACTGGAACTGAGCTTAACAAGGAACTGAGATGTCAAAGCTGAAGTGACACACAGCAGAAGCTTCACTGTGCTCAGATTCTGACAGTGAGCTCCCTGTGAAAAAGGATGTAAATGAAATGTTTAGTGAAGCCAAAAACACAACAGTTGTCTTATGACAATTTTTATGCCTTTTCTTTTTGTATTAGCGTATGAAATATTGTAGAAATAGGACATCACCCTGTCATATCGAGTTCCCCTGATTATTAAGAGGCGAAAGGGCTTCACGTTGGACCACTTAACCTTCTAAAACAGCCATAAAAATGTTGTATCATGATTAATATCAATCAAATGTACGTTTTCACTTTTTTAGACATTGTCTTGATCATGGGATTTTCCTATTTATCTTAATTTGTATATTTCCAGACTGTAATATGGTTTTGATTTGCAGAGGTTTTCTTAATTCCTTCCTTTCTTCCATATGTCTGTTGCATGTCTGTTTTTATTTACTTTCTTTGCTATCTCCTAAGGTTTCATTTCATGCAAACGAAAATTAATCACATTTAAAATTAAATCAGAAAGAACAGTAAATGACCCTATTGACCTACAGTAGTTCACCTACACTGCAGTTTTAATTGCAGAACAAAAACCAATGTTCTAAAATAGTAGTATTGTATTTCAGGTAGAGCCATTTTGCTGGACCACAGGTACCCCCTCCAGTGTCTCCCCTATTTATAAAAATGAAGGAAGCAATGGCCGGGCCCATAGTTTCCTCTGACTGCAGGTTCTTTAAGCTGTCTACATATTAAACAGGACATTCCTAAAGAAGGAAAAACTGTAAAATGTTCTTTGTTCATCTTCTACCTGCCGTATTTATATATAATTTCTGTGTTTTTTCTTTTTCTTATTAAACTGTCTTTCCAGATTTCTTATTTAAGCATCTTATCAAGCTCAGTCCTAGAGAGCCAGAGGGATTATTTTACCTCCAACACCCAAGCCAGGTCAAAACCATTTATTCAGTGGTGACTGGACTTTAGCTGCATGTCAGGGGCAGGGCATGACACATTTGGGCTATTTTGTGTACTAGTACCTTTTGCCATATTTGCCAGGAGTAGGAGAGTTAGATCTGTTGCTACTTGCAGGAGAGGAAGTGCGGCCATTAAAATGAAATTTTGCGTTTTTAAAAACTGCACATATCCTTGCCTGCTTTCTAGGCTTTGGCAGCATGTTTTTTATATGTACTCTGTCCACTGTGGTAACTCAGTGTGTCAGCATCACTGTCGGTGACACAGAGTATGACGAGTGTGTTTTCGTCAAGCTATTGTCAAGTTTGGCAATAGAAAGTAGAGCAGCGATGATGCAGGGACAGAAATCGTTCACAACATGATCTAATAACTGTTAAAACATACTATTGCTCCATGCTGTGATCTTCTTGAGGGGAGTGGGCGGTCTTGTTGGCAGGGCGGGGTGCCCCCCTTGGATAATGGTAGGGGAAATGCTGGAAACTAAGGCACTGCAGGCAAATGTGGCCCAAATCTTTTATTGGGGTCAAGTGATCAGGTCAGGCTGTTTAAAGCAAGTGCAAACGCTCAGATCTGGCCTGTATCTGACTTTTGCAAGTCACATTTGAGCCACATTCATATGTGGTCCTGAATCCGACTCGTATCTGATCTTTTGGAATGTGACTCCAGTCGGAACGACCAAGATGTGAGTTTGACGTCACTTTTCGCCACATTTGTCAAAATATTTTTGCCGCCCAGCAGGAAACAGTTGCAGTGAGCAAAACAGACAGGGGGCTAGAATAGTACTGCACAGTGGAGAGACAGTGAGATGTTAGAGCTCGTTAATAAACAGAGATAAAACTTTATTCAAGCCAAATTGAAAGGCTCATAGGAACCTTTATTGTTTTTATTGTAAAATCCGTATACAACCCTTCAAACAAAGGACTTTAAATGCTATCGAGATTACCGAGCATGTAATGATCTGCCCCTGCTGCAGTCCGATACACTGGATTACATCAAGTATTCTGCCTGTGGAGTTGAGAGGAGAGGCGCCGACATATATGATTAAAAGTTGCTCTCGACTGGATAAAGTTCTGAATAAACTCAGTCTCTGTAAAGTTGCTAACATCCCTGCCCCACCATCTCAGCATTCAAGCAGTTTGTTGTGCTGAATTGGCTGTCAGATCTCCCTAAAATGGAACAGTAAAGAGTTTCACTCTCCTTTTATTCACATCTTTCCCACACGCTGACAATAAATGGCTTCTGTTGTGCACTTAAACCATAACACCTATTTCTCCATGTTTATTGTTGTGCTGCTCTTGACGGCAGGTCAGTTTGGAGCCGCAGCATTTTCAAAGTAAATGGGAACGACCACACAAAAAAATCGGATTTCTGAAAAAATCGGATTTGAGCATTAAGACCTGCAGTGGGAGCCTAAAACTCCTAACACAGGCAGATCATGACATTGTAAGCCATTGACTAATAAGGGTAGAAGAGTTTAAATACTTGATGTTTACATTCCTATCAGGTCTACTGTATGGAGATATTTTTGTAGCCATTTAATAAGACAACTAGAACTTCGTCTATTTTCCTTCCTTTTTAAATGTGCTTTATTTAACCTTTATTTATACAGGTTCTCTCATTGAGATCCATGATCTCATTACAAGAGAGAAAAAACAACCCCATTCTAATGAAGTTGAAACACAGTGTAAAATGTAAATAAAAACAGAAAATCCTGTTGAACCTATATGCAATTGAATACACTACAGAGTAAAGATGTTTAATGCTTAAACTGATAAGGTTTATTGTTCTGTTGTTTTTGCAAATATTCATTTATTTTGAATATGATGCTTGCAACAGAATAACGCTAATTGTTGAAGCTTTGTAGGTGGAAATTTTTCCCATTCTTGTCTGATGCAAAACTTCAGTTGCTCAACAGTCTGGGGTCTCCATTGTAGTATTTTGCATTTCATAATGCACCTCACATTTTCAATGGGAGACAGTCTGGACTGCAGGCAGGCTAGAGTGAGCTGTCTGGTGCTCTGGATCAAACACGTGCTAAAGCCATCCTGCACAATTCATATTTGTAAAAAAGTCCTATTCAGATGTCTTTGCATTTACAGGCTATGTGAATGTTATTTTTGATCTGCCCACCTTCTGAATAGTTCATATGTATTAGGATCAAGGATGTGGAATAACTCACAGTGTTCTGCTGCATTACTTTTTTCCCTTGTCATTTTTTTCACATATAAGGATCTACTGACCTTAATGAACTTTTAATGCTCCGTGAGTGTCCTGAAGTGCTTGGATAATTATTAGCCAAATTAATCAAAAAGTAGGACTTGCCAGAAATTTCAATTTTAAATATTTGGAATGTCGAGGTAATGGAATAAGCAATGGGTAAAGAGTTGAGAGACCAACTAGCTTTCTATCAGAGCAAAGAATAAAAGTGCTGAGCAGTTCAGTAGATACATGTATATGGATCCCCTGATTTAGATGCATCTTTCTGTTTATAAGTAGGATATCGTGGATGCGTTAAGAAAATCCACGTTCTTCTTGTTACATACAAAGTGAAAAGAGATCAATGACTACAAAAGTAGAACCTCTAATAAATGACCTCAGACACACTTGTTGCCACTGTTATTTAAAGGTTATATATCAGGTTGACATGCCATGGAGGCAACTCAGCCTTCTGATTCCGGTGTATTGGAGTAGGGATGCATCCAAAAGTTGTAGGACAGTGGCACTCGAGGACTGGAATTGCTGACCCCTGGTCTATGTGTTACACAGCCGATGGGAAGGAAGTGGATTTATTGGTGGTGTGAGCAGCTGTTCGCTCAGCAGGTAAGAGCCTCCGTGAAACTATATGAAACAGGTGTGTATGGGACAATAAGAATGTTGATGAGTCGTGGCAGGTGGGGGAACAACAAGTAATAGAGCAGACTGCACTTCTTGAGGAAGCTTAGGACCTTTATTGTGTGAAGCAAGATGCTTTATATCTTCTATAAGTCTGTTGAGAAGAGTGTGATATCTTCTGCCATCATCTGCTGGAGTAGCAGCATAAGAACCAGGGATGTAAAAAAAGGCAAAATACTAATAAAGAATGCTGGCTCTGTTCTGGGGAGAACCTCTGGAGATCATTGTGCAATAAAAGGGTTCTTGAAAATGATCAACGTTTTGGAGAATCTTGAGCATCCTCATCTTGTCTTTACGCAGAGGCTTCTTCTACAGGAGATCCTTCCTGCCCACACACATCAGTATCTACAGCAGCTCTTTGAAAAAAACCTGCATTATATGAGCTACAAAAACATTTAATTTCCCTTTGGGAATAATGCATTTTGGAATTGAATTGAATTGAATTAATAAAGACTTAACTTTAAGAGTGCAGTCAGACACAGCAGGATGTGTCTTTAAAATCAAGACATTTTTGTTCTTTATTATTTTAGCATATACATTTCCATGTTGGTTTAAAGTTTTGTCCATATTATATTTGGAACAACAGTAGCCTTTCAAACTATGATTGAAATGGCACAAAAATCCTTTTCATTTGGAGATTTAAAGGAAACACACAGACTTTACTATAACTATCAAATTGCACATATTGAGGTTTTATTCATGCAATTAAAGCAACAAAGCTAACAACACATGGCTAATTACTCTTAATTTGTCTGTTTTTGTGTTCACATCTCACCTACTTTATGGAATTGAGTAAAAATGGAAAAAAAAAAATTCTAATTATGAAAGTAGGCATATACTAGCTGGGTTCCAGTGTTTTGGTTTGAATATGAGGACCGAAAGGAAACATGTCAGCAGTATTAGTCACGCTTTGAAGCTTCAGACTCTTCTGAAGATCGAACTGTAGTAGCACTGATGGACTGCCAGCCTGACATACTTGTGGTTGTGAAATTCTTGGTTTTCCTGCAACACATTACACAACCTACAGATGAGAGATCTTAGAGTTGAATGGGGGGTGGGGGGTAGGGGGCAGATGATCGATTCAAAGATGCGTGAAAATATGACTAGATTTACTGCAGAAAAGCTTTCCCTTAATCCAACAAGAGGGGGTGATGATTTTTACTTAAACTCACTTTTTGTTTTTTTTTAAAAAAGATCTCTTAGCTATAAGAAATGTAACGCTGAAACAAACAACTGAGACACAGTTGTAGTCAAATTCCTGCAGCATGCTGTTCCTATCACAAGTCTCTTCAGATACACTAACCGAGCTAGGGTTGGTAATTACCATGAATTTAAACCAGCCATTCCCTCTGCACTTGGCTGAAAGTAGGGATGTTCACTCTCACCCCACACCTTTTCCCCCGCGGGCTTTTCCAGATTGATAAGGAGGAGACAGCAAGTGCTGCTTTAATAACTTTTCATCCCTTGGGGCAAAAAAGTGAAATTTATAGAAAAATCAATCTGATTCATTAGCAAATCATAAACACTTTGATCATTTTGCCACTAGAGCTGGTGATATGAAATGGTAATAGAGCAAAATCTATGTGAGCAATTGTCTATGTAGAGCTTCCACATATAATCTGTTGAAAAGAATAATCTGTGCTTTTTAAGATTGCCTCTTCCTATTTTTTGCAAAAACTTGATAATTGTTTTCATCTGATCAGATGAAATTGCACACATACCCACATAATAATTTCAAAAGGCATCCTGTTTTGGAAAACATTGCTCTCCAAAGGAAACTGAGTGATGGCAACAACAACACATGGTCCTGCTTTTCCCGTTAGCACTTCTTTTTTTTTTTTTTTTTTTTAGATTAGAACCAGATCCCTTTTCTTTTTATGAGATCATGAAGTGAATGTCATTTAGGTGTTGATGGCATAAGGGGAATATTTTCTCTTATTTAAAGCGCTTGTGCGTATCGAATGTCCCTGGTCCTCATTAGCTGGTGTCCTAATTAAGAGTCTCCTTGCTATACCCCCGGAGAAGCCTGAGACACGTCCCCCTCCTCTTCCATTCTTTCCTTGTATTTCTCTGACGTGCCCTTTGAACTTCCCTCATTCTCCATCCTCACATCAAAGCTTTGATAGAAGCTTCCTCCTTCCTCTTCTCAAGGTGAAGTACCGGGTACATCTGCAAGTGCGTGCTTTCAAGACTGAAATGGCCAAACCATGTGTTTGGATCCATTCTTAACCATTACCTTTCTTCATTATTGTGATGGAAATGGTTGTGCTTTCATTTAAAGGTATGTGTTGTGTAGCCCACTCGTCTCATTGTTCTGTTTGGGAGTCTGGAGAGCCTGGAGCTTTTTTCATAGACAGAAACAAGAGTGATTCTTTCCTTACTCCATTAACAATGGCTTGGCTGACGTGGTTATCATTCACAGGAAGAAATTTCATTACACTTCCTGTTTACCACTGTGCTTCTATTGTCATTTGCTGTCGTTTATCAATATTATTTAACCAATTTCTGTACATTTACCATAAAGTTAAATGGATAGTATGGGTTTCATTTGCAACATGAGGAGAGAAGCAGTGGAAAGTTAACAGGAAGTCAGGCAGATTTAAGATTTTATGAAATAGCCGGCTGCACTTTCATGATGAGAATCTACAATTTCACTACATCCTGGAGATGCTAGATTGGAATCTGGAGGCCATTTGAGTATAGTGAACTGACTTCTGTGACATGGTGTATTATCCTGCTGGAAGTAGCAATCAAAAGATGGCTACACTGTGGTTATAAATAGATGGAAAGGGTCAGCAAAGACACGCAGGTAGACTATTCGCTTCTGGTGTGAATACAAACTGTTCACGATCAGACCCAACTACAGGAAACATAAACTTAAAAAGCCGACGTAGCAAATATTGTGAATACTGAATGCATTGAAGTCATACCTAATATGCCGTCTTTTACTTGGCAGCACTACGACCAGCGTGCTGTGGGTCAGGGCACACAGAGCACATCGACTCGGCTTGCAGCACGCATTTACCGACGCCGCTCCAAAATTAGAAATAGAACGTTGCGGAAACTGCGTTGAATGAGCTGCTCTTGAGATTTACAACGATTTTGCAGCTGTAATAAATCCACAAATATGCAGAACAGAAATGCAACAAGCATTACTTCTTGTTTTCCTCCATTTCTGGGTCTGTCCTCTGTCCCTAGTCTTTTCTGTCCAATGGTAGCAACGATGGTCACGCACGTGGCTTTGTTTTACAGGATAGTTCATTTGCAAAAAGTACAATGTAAAAGCGAACCGCACCAATCATTTCTAGTGTGAACACACCTCTCTGCAGCTTCTGTATTGATGTGGCCCTCTCAATATCCATTTAAAACAGTGTCTGCTCCCAAACTGTTTAAATTAAAGAAGTAAATTAAAAATCAGCTCTACAGATGTAAATCTTCCAAATTTAATTAAACATAACATTACATTTATACAAAAATGTAGAGCTCAGAAACATTTCAGTTCAGTGTGGACTGATGAACACTAAGTCTCCAACTCATTATTAGTACATGATTTTATAACTGATCAACATATTGATTTATGCTGTTTCATAGAGATCTGGCTGAGGACTTGGCCAGTATTAAATAGTAGGCTTTGTTTCTACATTAGTAAATATGGAACTTTCCTCTCCTTTATCCCCCTGCCCTTGCTTAGGATGGGAAATTACTATGAGGGATTCTGTACTATGTGCTGTTTCCTTTTACTGTTTTTAGGGTACATAATTTAAGTTAAATTGAATAAAACTCTGGCTGTGACATGAACCTGTCTGTGACTGAAATTAAGAAAGTGCCTTAATGGATGCTTTTGATTTGCCTTCATATTATAAAAGAGAACTGATCTAAACATGATTGTATTTCCATTGTTTTAAGAGATATATTTCAATATAGAAACTACAGATGGAGATTCTGTATTTTCCCCTGTGCAAAGGTTTAGAACACTGTCATAATCTATTTGGTCTCCCGTGCAGCTACAAAGTGTATACTATGTAAGCTCTTAAACTACAGAACTATGTAAACTATGTCCTTTTGATTCTAAAGTAAATAACGTGGCCATGTGGTGTCTTCAGCAGCTGTTTGATGGGAATTTCTATCCCGTGTGAGATGTGCATGCCAAGCTGAGGCTAGATTATGTTGGAGATTTACTCTGTAAAACAAATATGACATCAGACACAGAACATCCCATGATAGAGCATATTTTTCCCTGTTAATGTTTATGTAAGACAATCTAAAGCAAATATGAAAAGAGGTATGTAAATCTAAATCTATCCCATGATTTAATAGCAGCCTTTAGCAGCAGTATATTCATCTACTGAAATCATCTATCTTCTGCCAAATTTCCCTGAGGTTAGGTCTAGCTTTTATCTGGGAATGATTTGTTGGACATATGCTTTTGTTAGGATTATGAATCGGAGAATATTTCATATTAATATTTTAATACTTATCAAATAATATTTCGGTCTGATGAGGGTTATCCTGTGAATACCAGCCCAGTAAGGCGATGGTATTAGGACAAAATAGAAAGGTGTGAGACGAGCTCTGACATTACTGAACAGCAAAACTCTGCACACACATGGAATGAATTCACACAATTTCTTAAAATACAAGAATTTATTAACAAAAATAAGTCAACTCAAAGTCAAACATATTTCAATCAACAAACTCTCTTCTATGCTAAAACAATCCAACTAAACTACCAAGCAGAATTAAAGAATAATGGAGACTAATGGGCTATATACAATATAAACAAGTTGATGAGAGATGATTGAAAATCATGACCAAAAGAGTGATGCAACATTACCATGCAATATTATTTATGTTTGAGAACCAAGGATTATCTTGAAGTATCTGGAAATGAAGTTAAGTTAGTCTTGGAACCAATAATCAGCAAACGTTTAGACAACCATTCACAATGCAAGATCAGACAAAATATTATTTTAATAAAATAATGTTTTAAATAATGATCTGCTGAATAAAACCAACCTTCTGGATGACTAATTCTCAACGGTGTCTCATTAGCTGCCTTTGTTTATTAAAATAATATTTAAAGAAATATCATTAAGGGAATATTTTGGAAAAGAGACAAATCTTTCTGGAGAAATGGGGCTTAATGGTGTTTACTTTGTTATCAAATTTAGTAAAATGATGTTAGGGAAATATTATTTACTGGATTGAAAACTAAACCTTTCTGGGTAAATATTATTTGGCAGCAAGCACATGTCCTTAGCTGTTAGCAGTTGAAGCTAACAAAGAAGGGTGATAGCTTAGCACCAGAATCAAACACACACCTTTAAAATACCGTCAATAAAAGGGTTAAAATGCATAAGCAATCTTCAGTTTAAAATCACCCTTTAAATAAAGTTTGTCTTAACTTTAAAATCCCACGAACATAGAACACAACCTGAACATGAGTGCTGCAGATATTCTGCTAGCACCAAGATAGCTGAGTTCAACAAAAACAAAACCAAACTTCATAAAATGAAAAACGTTTAGATCATTTCAATCTAAATCACTTCTATATTATTCTGCCCAAACACTTAACCTCATGAACTGTGGTGAGGAACGTTGTCCAGGGCGGCGAAGTTTGAAGAAACATCCACACAGCTAACATCCCCACAGCTAACCTCCTTAGCTCTGGGGAGTGGCGGCTGTTCTGTCGGCCGGCCAAACTGCACGTTACCGTAACCATGGTGATGCGGCTCCTGTCGTCCTTTCAGGCAGGGAAAACTGCTTCACTCGGCTTGTAGAGACAGCGTCTCTACTGGGGACTTCTCTGGGACAGTTTGCTTCTGCAGGCCTCAGAGAGAAAGTAAGCAATGCTTATACATTAATTTCCCCTTTTTTGAATGAATACCGGATTCTTTCAACAGTAATTCATCAGTATTTAACTTAGTGCATCTGATCGATGATCGTATGACACCATTGGGTCCAGTTTGAAGAGTTTATGTCTGTTTGCCAGCAAACAGACACCGGACCCCCCCCTTTCCTCAGTTGCTGGAAGTCGGTTAAATGCAATTTATTTTACAAATTCCAGAAAAGTTTGTACCGGAGTTTTAATGTTGTTTCCATGGCTGTAGGTCCCAACACTATTGTGTTTGGGATCACTGTTATTTTGTATAACTCACTATGTCCAAACCTTAGCTGTTGGGACAAATGGCCTCGCAGGGAAGGAGGTATACAGTGGAGTTTATAATCAACTCATTCACTGACAGATGCCCAGGTCAAAACAAATCCCCAAACTATTACCTCTCCACCACCATGCTTGACAATGTTTAGACTGACATGTTGTGTTGTCACTAAATATGGTCTTGTACATTTTAGCCTAACTTCTCATTTTTTTCCACCAATAAGTTTTTTCTGATAGGAATTGAGACAGGATCTTTCAAAAGATAATAAAATAATGTTAAAGGAGTATAATATTTGAAAAAAAAGAATGTATCTGTTTAGTTATGCTTCATTAAACCGTGTTATGTCAAAAATTATTTAGATTTTTTATTTCCTTCTCAATAAGCAATAGAAAATAATTTACTGGTATTATAGGAATCAAACCCTTTTTATGATTGCTTACCAACATTTTGCACATTTCTGCAGCTATTTTGATGCACCTCTAGGGATGAGCTCCAATTCTTTTGAGGTTGCAAGGCCACCTTGCCGTCACCCTAATCTTTAGTTCTGTACGCAGATTCAATTTTCAGACTCAAGTGCAACAAACATTATTACTTTCAGCTAATGAACACATGTTGGTGAGTGAAACTATTACTTAACCCTAAATCTGACAGAGGTATGAATGCTTTGGGGTGAACTGAAATGAAACAAATGAAATAAAAAATTATTGCAAAATGTATCCAACATTGACATTTAATTAAAACCTCCTGGCAAACATGCACACCTGATATGAAAACAAACACACATTCCTTATTTGTGAGTGACATCATTTGAAGTTGCTTGCAAGAAATTATTTAAACAGTGTTGATTAAAGATGTGCAGCTCAGTGCGTCTAGTAGTCTTTCATACAAGCTGAAACCTTTTGCTCTTTCTGTCTGCGTTTATACTTGCGAGGCAGAAATGCCAACCTCATGTCACTGCAGCAGAAATAGGTTAAGCAGACGCACGCACGAGCGCAAAAACACAGATAGATGAGTTACTCATTCTCTTTCATGGTCTTTGTAGATGGAGGAAGCGGATGCCATTGCAAAAAGATCAAAACCCTCTCTCGGAGAAACAAATGTCCTCCTCCTAGCAGCTGTACGGAAGGAAGGAAGAGTCGCTCAACAGGTTCATGCCACTGCTCTCTGCAGCTCCTCTCTTGCCTGTCCTTGTTTGCATCGTCCTGACAGATAACTGTTTTTGGATCCTTTCGATACGGGAGATACTCTGATATCCGTACATCAGTCTGAAGCTGCTTTCCGTCTCCGAGCATTTGTGGAAAACAGAATCAAAGGGAAAAATCAATGTCTCCTCAAGCAATAAGAAAGTCAATAGCTTTCATAGAATCTATGTATAGCATTGAGTAAGGTGGTGGGTCTCTGTTCTGCAGAGCTGAAATTTGGAAGATAAAGCCATTTTAGACTCTTGTTTATTTATTTCCTTTTTTCTGTTTTATGATTCATAACCTTATAAATGCCCAATCTGTTTTATATTAAGTAGAGGCATGCGTATACAGAGATCTGGACAGGTTTGGGTGTGAGAGGAAATTCTGCTCATGGCCTATCAATTACCAGAGCAGACTGAAAGCTCATACCAATTATACTCTTATCAACTTGTCTAGGTTTGTTTCTACTTTAATTATCTAAGGTATATTACATCCTGGACTTATCTAATATTAGTATCACCTAATCTTGATTAATAATCTCACTTCATTTTGCTCTGTGATTAAAATATATCAACCTGATTATTCTGTATTATATAAGCAGATATCAGCTCTATTGTTTGGGGATACATTGTTTCTTTTGAAGGGAGAAATAAAATCCTGGGCTTAATCCTAAAGCCTGTATATACTGTACATTACAGCCATGTCACCCTCACTGAGTTACACTTTTTTACCACTCTCTATTGCTGCAGCAGACAGGAGTCCTTTGGAAGAACTATAGACCTGTTGACTAAATGACACTGGTATCTCTTCCAAGCTGCAGATTTCTTCCCATCCATCAAATACCTCGTGACTGATGGAGTATCATTTATCAAGTTCTCTCTTGCCCCCACAATACAGCTACAGCAGCACAGCCTTGGTGCAGAGAAAAAGAGGGAAATCATCTAAAAGCTTTCAAATTGAAAAGTCCCTTTGAAGGGAAGAGGTCCGGGGAGTTGTAGTCTCTTTCCAAATTATACTTCAGATCTGATGCCAGTTTATAATTTCTTAGTAATAAGTGTGTCAAATTGTTGAGTTTTAGCCAAGTCAACTTCAGGGCTAAATAAATGTGTGAAGAGACATCTTTTTGCATCTTTATTTATGAATATATCGACAATTAAACTTGTAAAAGTGATAGAAGTATGTGAATTATTTCTGATGCATTCATTTTGATTTATTTCATTCTGATCGTCTTATTTTGGGTTAAACATTTATCTTGTAATACAACTCCTATGTAGGCTGGATGTTATGATGATTCTATTCAAGTATGGATTTTGTAAAGTGACCTTATTTAATGCATTATTTTTGGAAAACCTCTAAGAAGTGATGATAAAATAATGTAGTTTTCAGAGATCATCTGTGGCTATGATAAATAAATTAATATATTGTAACTGTAAAGAAAAAGTGTTGATTTGTTTGATCAGACTAGTGAAAAAGAACTTAGACAGGCGATGCCTTCCATTGTCATTTATGACGTTCAGTGTTTTATTTTTCTTTGACTTTTGGACCTGGTGCATTATTGGAGAGAGATGTTAACATTGTTTAAAAAGTGGGAAAGTATGCAGTACTTGGACATAGGTTATGAACTGTAAACTTGCACTTTAAGAGGCTCAACCAAAAGAGCTACCCTGCAATCAAAATAGCTTGATTGACAAGTAAAAACATTTATGTTATGAACCAACATTAAGGACCATATACAGTGCCTTGGAAAAGTATTTATATTGCTTCAACTGTTTCACACTCTGTCCTGTTATACCCACAATCTGCAATACATTTTATTCCAATTTTATGAAGACACAAAGTAGTACAGAATTGTGAAGAGGAAGGATATAATACATGGTTTTCAGAAGTGTTCAAAATGAAAATCCAAAACATGTGCTGTGCAAATCTATGCAGTCCTTCAGGTTTGTAGCTCTATCAGTTTGCACATCTCAAGTAAAAAAATTTTCCATTCTTCTTTGCAAAATAGCTCACATTCAGTTGGTTTTGATGGAGACTGGCACAGAAGTTAATTTTATTAAGCCTTGTCACAAATTCTTAATTAGGCCCGAGCAGGAAGGCCTGCAAGGGCCTATTGTAATTGCTCCAGGGCCTATTGTAATTGCTCCGTTTATTATTATTATTCAGGCAACAAATGAATTGCCTTTTCGGGGACATAAACATATTCAAAAACTCACCAAACTTTACCCAAAATTGTCCCCCTAGTGAAATATAAAGCTTTTAATGGAATTGAAAATGGGCGTGGCAAATTTCGAACAGCAATAACTTTCAAATAAATTGGGTGTATTTCAACCATTATTGATCCCTCTCAGGTCACCAACAATCCTATCTGGTCAAATGATGACATCATCAAAGCCACGCCCCCTGACAACAGGAACTCACTTTTTTCACTTAGAAAGGTGTCTCTCTGACCCTCTTGACCCAATCAACTTGAAACTGTGTCAAAAGACAGGTAACTAGTGGGTCTAACTTCATTTGAAGCACAGTAACTTTTCATAAAAGGGCATGGCCGTGGTGGCGCGGTGAAGTGTGACATCACTCCATGGCCATTCGTTTGGCTTTAATTTCCACATACATCATCTGATCTGCACCAAATTCAATGTGATTGATATTTGTCCAGTCCCCAATAGAGATCTGATGACATATTTTGTGGGCGTGGCCTAATTCGTCCACAGTGCCCCCTAGAACATTTTAAAAAATCAGCCCCAAACCATGCTTTGACTGAGGATTATGAAATTTGGAACAAATATATAACTTTTCATGATCTACAAAAAAGTCTCTTGGAGCGTTGGTCCAAACCCAACAGGAAGTCAGCCATTTTGGATTGAAGTTGCCATTTTGAGCCCAGATTTGCCCTTTCTAGCCCGTATATCTCCTCCTACAGCTTTTGACTTACAGACTTGAAAATCACTCAGTATACTCTTAAGGCATTGGGGATCAAAAGTTATCAAAAGCTTTTTGCTGCATGAAAGCATGTGGGCGTGGCCACGCCTCAAAATATGACTTCTCGCCATGAAACATGAAACTGTTATAGATCCTACAAGGATAGTCACAGAGACCTGAAACCTTCTGAGATTGATCTGCCTCTGGCCCTGAACAATATTCACTGATCAGATGCTGACATCATCAAAGCCCTGCCCCCTGAGAACAGGAAGTGTCATGTTTTCCTTTAGAGAGTCAATTTTTGATGTTCTTCACCTAATCAATGTGAAAGACAGTCGCCAGTACTGACAGCTTTAGCTGGAGGGTGTGGCTGTGGTGGCATGGCTAATTCTGATGTCATGCCACGGCCATACGTTTGGCTGTAAATTACACATGCATGGTCCGATTGATTCCAAATTCAATAAGGTTGATCTTTGACAACCCCCAAACAGCTCTATTGGATTACATTGGAATTTGGATCAATAACGCCTCCTAGGACACTTCAAGGGCTTTATCTCCCTCATACATCATCGGTTCCACTTGAAATGTAGTATACATGATCATGAGTTAATGATGGACATGTTGACACAGTCAATTGATGACATCACTTGAGCCCCGCCCACTAATAAACAAATGAGTGCAGCTTCCATCTGGAAGGTCTGATTTACTCCAAATTTTGAATGCTTCTCGCCAGACCAGAACTCTGTATGACCGAAGATCATTTAACATGTCGGTCACAGTCCCACTTAATGGTGAGATTTGGAATTGAACAGCGGCCAAATTGATGGCCTGCAGCCGACGATGCCAGGCTTCCACGGTCGCTGCACAGGCCGAGTTGCGCTGAGGTGCAAGGGCCTTCAATGCTGCTTGCAGCTTTAATTGGATTTGGGTCTGGACTTTGACTGGGCCATTCTAACACACAATCAGGCTTAGATCTGGCTGTATTTTAAGTCTCATCCTGTTGACATAAACAACAACACAGCATGATGCAGCCACCACCATGTTTCACAGTGGGGGCTGTTCAGGGTGATAGTTTTCTGCCTTACACTATCTATGTTTACATGGACGTAAGTAATTGGAATTAACGACTGATCGGACTAAAAATGTGTTATGTAAACATGTCACTCGGAATATTCTGATCAGATTCAGCTGGTTTGGAATTAAATTATAATCCGACTGATAGAGGTGATTAATGCCGATTGACAATTCGATCGACATGCATGTAAACGCTTGGCAGGATGAAGTTATTCTGAATGAGGCAAGCTAATCTGAGTGCACTTGTGATGTATTTCCGCCTTGAGTAGCAAGACGAATAGCTACAAACACAGCTCTATTAAAAACGTTTAAAGAGCTCAAAATTATTGTACGCCTTGATGGTTGAAAGTCTAGGAACACAGAATTATTGAGACAAGGTAATGACAAGTTGGTGGTGCTCAGAAATCATTGGACAAATGACCAAATAAAAAAATCGCTGGAAGAGCTTAAAAGGAAGCTACTACAAAGCTAAAAACAACAACGGAAAAAGTGGCTCCGACCCTGAAAGTTTTCCATTTTACGCTTTGATGGATACACATCTCAGTGGTTCTATACTGAATAAAGCCATGTGCTTATAAATGAACATCATGACTGGACTGAATGATTGTGTGCCCAAACGTTGTTTGTATTTGAGTGCTCTCTTTAGTTTTTTGAGCAGTGTATATATAGAGTAAAGAAAGGGTACTCAAGGGTTCATGAGAGTTTGCCCAACCGGTTCACGTGTTTTGTGGACCTGGAGAAAGCATTCGACTGTGTCCCTCATAGTGCCCTGTGGGGGGTGCTCCAGGAGTATGGAATCGGGGCCCTTTATTAGGGGCCATCCGGTCCCTGTACGTACGGAGCAGGAGTTTGGTCCGCATTGCCGGCACTAAGTCGGACCTGTTCCCGGTCGGACCTGTAGTCAGTTGAGGTGGCTCGGGCATCTATACTGGATGCCTCCTGGATGCCTTCCTCTGGAGGTGTTCCAGGCACGTCCCACCAGGAGGAGGCCCAGGGGACGGCCCAGGACACGCTGGAGGGACTATGTCTCTCGGCTGGCCTGGGAACGCCTTGGGCTAACCCTGGAGGAGCTGGAGGAGGTGTCTGGGGAGAGGGACGTCTGGGTGTCTCTGCTGAGTCTGCTGCCCCCGCGACCCGGTCCCGGATAAGCGGTAGACAACGAGTACAAGTTCGAGTACGAGAAAGTTGGCCAAGGCTCTGAACCCTGTGGTACTCCAAAAGTAACCCTAGAGTTTGACTAAGATTTATTATTTACATGAACAGACTAGAATAAGATAGAATAAGAAAATAAAAGAATTATAAAAAAAGATGTAAACCAGCCTAGTGGTGTTCCACTGATCCCTAAACTAATGGGAAAACTAATACTACACACCACCCTGAATCCTACATGCCAACTATAAAACATGGTGGTGGCAGCATCACAATGTCGGGATGTTTTTAGCAGAACGATCAAAGCCGGTTGTAGTTTAATGATGAAGCTACCTACAGGTGAACCCTGGATAATAACTTGTTATAAACTGTATACATGCCATTTTATGAGCCTTTATACCAAAGACACGTTTGCGTTGGATTTTTTTATAGGTAAGAGGCTGAGCACCACCAAAAGGTAAAAGGTAAGAATGTAGAAATCCACTTTGTTTAGCATATTTCGGCCTTTTTAAGAGAACATTATGATTGACTGTATCACATGCAGTAGATCGTACAGGACAAATATAGACACAAACCCATTATCTGGAGCCATGAGAATATCATTAGTGACTTTCACCAGTGTTTTCTGAGTGCTATGATGAGTTCTGAAACCTTCAAACAGATCATCACTGTCTGAAATGCTCACATGCTTGATTAGCAACCATTTTCACAATAATTTTAGATAAAAACGGAGGATTGGATATAGGTCTGTAATTTATCATGTCATTTTGATCAAGAGAAGGTTTCTTAACCTGTTAAGCCCTAATGGGTTTTAGAGCAATTTCTGCCTGAAATAACATACCTTAAATAAATCAAGTATAGCTCCACAACTACAAGGACTACATGCAAATGTTTGGTACCTGTGTAAAGGTATGACATAAATGAATATATTATAGTGGAACCACTGTTGCAACCGTTACTATGTCTGATTTATTCATGATTAAACACGGAAAATTAAAATTTGTTTGGCCCTCGCCTTAATTTGTTTCTAAATAAACATTGCAAAACACCATGAAAATCCTTTGGAAATCCTAGGCGAACCCCCAGGTTGTATTCATCAACATCTTGGCTATAACTGCAGCAAATTTGGATTGAATCAGTTGAAGCATTTATGTTCCACAATGGTGTTAGTGGGCAATGTGGCAGGCGGAGCTGGTATTTCGGCACAATTTAGCCAAATGTGCCAAAACTGTGCCGAATGTATTTTTCACCTCATAAAAGGAAATCTGGTCAAATAAAAGTACTGATTACCATTGTAGGATTCATTCTGCATACGACATAGCCTTTGGGCATGACATTTATCCCGTGTATCATCAAAATGTATAATTGTGCACAGCATTATATCAATATAATGAATAAAAAACAAGTTGAATTGTATAGTTTTGTCAGTTTTGAAAACAGGAATGTTCAATGGAAAACAATGTCAACAAATGTGCAAAAAGCAGTTATGTATAAAAAAATATAGAAATAGAAACATAGGCTGTAAAAATATAGAAATTGATTAGTTCATAGCTAAGTTTTATGTTCACAAGATGATAAATTCTTTGCTACTGTACTCCAAAAATAGACAAATAACACAAAACAGCAATGTTATAAAACAGTACAGTAATTGGTAAAGTGTAAATAATAAAACAGATTCATAACAAGCTTTCAGCCAGTCACCATACAGGGCAGGTATGTATTTTTTGTTGTGCTGGAGTGGGGGGAGGGACGCCATGTAATATAAAGACGCTTGAAATAAAAAGTAACGGTATTACTTACTTATGAATCGGGTGAATGAGAAGAAGTTGCTCATCGTCTTCCTCATCAAACTCCACAGCTGTATCTGAAGAATCCACTATGTCAATATTGCTCAACCTGGTAATTTCCCCCAACACTTCCAGAGTGGTCATCTGACTCTTCTGCGCCATTATTATAAAAGAAATCCAGCAAAAGAAAACACAGCCGAAGCAGAACAACAAGCTGACTTGGACTACATCTGTGCGTAATGATGCCTGTGCGCAAAGCAGCTGAGAATGCCGATTTTATAACCTCTGTTTCGCACGGAAATTACGCCACAGGAAAACGTCGAGCAAACACGTGACATACCTCGTTCGAAAGGTGAGGGTCTCTAGTTTCCGTTCATACTGGTCAAGTGGGGCCGGACCATACTATGTCTGTGTACGGAAGCATTTTCCCAAAAGAAACTCCACTTTCGATAGGACCTTAAAACAACTTCCTGTGTTTTTAAAGTGCTGTAAAACTGAAATAATTTGTGTAAAACAAATGACCTCTTAAGAAAGATTGGTTTAGAACCAGCTCTTACCAGTAAAACCCAAAGGATTCTTAATGTTATCTGTATCATTGTAATGTTGGCCAGAGATTTTTAGATTTCTCAGAAGGATTCATAGATTTTTAGATTTCTTAGAAGGATTATAGTATCATTTGATTTGTTTTTCTGTGTCTGTATCTGTGTTTATTTTCTTTGTGATTGTATTGTAATTGTATGTACAGCACTTTGAGTGTCTCGTTACTGAAAAGCGCTATATAAATAAGCTTACCTTACCTTACCTTACCTTAAACTGGATCAAAACAGTCCAAACACATATTAGGTTCTGCATTTACCTCCGGTGATGTTTCACTTACTGAGAATGAAGTAATCATGTGTGGGAGGATGCCAATGATTTTTATTTTTAATAGAATACATTTTATTCATAAAGAATCCCATAAAGCCATTATTCCTAAGAGCTAAGGAAATGGATAGCTCAACAAAGCTATGACTGTGTGTATGTTGGCAACTGTTTTAAAAAGAAACCTCTTCTATTAATGATGAGAAATAAGCTGTTCTAGTTTGGTGAAGTGTCTTTTAATAAAACAGTACACTATTTTTCCAGATTAAGTATGACTCCTCTAGGTTGGTAGAGCATAATTTTCCTCTCCAATTTTATAACATAAAGCTTTAAAATACGCAGCTCCGAATTAAACCAGAAAGCCAGCCTCCTAGGAATTGTGTTTCAAGGGAGCTACATTGTAAGATTTTTTGAAGGTTGTCACAGCATTGTCTGATAAAGATCTGCTACTACTATGAATTTTTCTTTCAGATGTAGCGTATTTGGATAACTTAAACTCAAAGGTGGTCAGACAGGACAGGGTTATGTGGAAATACTGTAATGTCTTCACACTTAATGCCAAATGTCAGCACGAGTATGAAGACAAAAGTGGGTAGGTATATGGACGTTTTGAGCAAAGCCAAATAAGTATAAGATAGCATTAAAGGCTATATTTAGGCTATCACTATCAGTGTAAACATGAATGTTATAAAATCCCCCATTATAATAATGTTATCAGCATTTAACACTAAATCAGGTAAGAAGTCTGAGAACTAATGTAAAAATTAAGAAAACGGGTCTGGTGGATGATTCAAAATAACAAACAGAAGTAGTTTTAGTGCTTTGTTTTTCACCAAAATAATGTATAGATTCCTGTCAAATTCTCTTATGTAGAATTATGGAGAATGGCAGTGGATGAAATATAATGGATATGATGAATGAGACACTGTTATAATGCACTATCTTCCTGTTTTTGCAAATTTGTTATTGTTTTATTACTGAGCATACAGTAGTTAACAGTTTTAGAAAGTCCTTCTAGTTTTAGGAAGTCTTTCTTAGCAGGATAAATGAAGGTCTGTTCACATTCAAGGTAAAACCAGAATATTTTCAGACAATTTCTAAAAGTACTACCACAGACACACAAATGACTGTATGTTAAGATACATGATCCAGACTCTCTTTCACCAAACTGCAAAAATGACATGCCAACCTTTTTTTTTTTTTTTCTCAGAAGGAATAAATGAATCCAATGTATCCAGCCTACATTACTGAATGCAGAGTTCATCTAACTCTTAGTATGATGCAGTTGGAACTTTTAATTAGTAATCCTTTTACCTCCTGCTTATTAGAGGTAGAAAAATGACATGACGGAGGTCCATTTCTCTCAGCCCCCCTGCAAAAAGAGGAGCTGAGAGAATTAGACATGATCTTCCTGTAAGGGAGATGTTTGTTGATCTTCATTAGCTAAGAAATGGCAAAAAAATATACCTCTCATCTAAATTAGGACATAACTATAGTCAGAGCAATAATTCGAATAATAAAAACTACAACTGTTAATACAAAGGCTGGATGAGGACCCGTTTGTTTTTGCAAACAGTAAACAGAATCGTAAGGGAGGTAAGCAAATACATCCAAAGCTCACTGTCAGAGAACTGCAGCAAAAACAAGCTGGAGACACAAAGTCTCTATAACAACTGTTAGACCTTATGTACATGCCAAGAAAAAGAAAGATGTAGAGTTTGCTAAGGTCTACAAGGACTTTAATTGGTCAAATGAGACTAAGGTTGAGTTTGTGAATGAATAGGGTGAATATTTGGAAAAGTTCTTTATGCCTCCTGTTAAGTATCGTGGAGGATCTGTGATGTTGTGAGCTTGTTTCCCTTTCAAAGACCATGGTACCCTTGTTAGAAAGCAATTGCATCATAAACCTTTTGAAATACCTGGAGAACTTAGCATTGTCAAGAGCAGACCGATGGACAACATCATAATGTTACATCAAAACACTGAATGTGCTGATGAAAAAAATGAAACTATTTATCTTACAAATGTTCTCTCTTTGTACACCTAACAATGGTTTGTAAGCACTTACCTTTGTTGGTGAGAAGGAAAAAACTACAAATTGGCAGGATTCACGTCCTAAAACAACTATGTTATACCCAGGTTCTGTATTAAAACAACTTCAAAAGACAGATATTTAAGAAACTTTGGCATTTTGCAAAAGAGAAATATATAGCTATAAAAAAAATAAATCATTTTGGTACAAAAATATAGATTTACAGGACTGTAAATTATTAAATATTTACACATAAAAGTGATTATTCTGAGGTTGTCGTCTCGTCCGGGACCGGGTCACAGCAGACTCAGTATAGACACCCAGACTTCCCTTTCCCCAGACACCTCCTCCTGCTCCTCTTGATCTGGAGGAAGTGTTGTGCTAGTTGTGCTAGTTCTTGAATTAACTCTAAAGACTTGCGGGCTACCAATACGTCCATCTCATGAGACAAGAAAAGACAGTACAACATGTTGAGCTGACGAGAATGAGACAAGATGAGACAAACAAAACTATTTAGCAACTGTTTTTCAAAAATAAAGTAAAATTTTCTAACCACAAAAAACTCAGTTTTAAAGAACATGTAAACTGTGTATAATTCAGTAGCCCAGGTTTGATTAGGATATTGCAGTTGGTATGCTTATTTAGTTAGAAAAGTCTAACTATGTGTGTCCAAAGATGATAAATCTCATTAGTGTCTTAAAAGTGTGTTTTTTAACAGTCTCTGTTCAGTGGAAAAAGTTTATGTATTTTAGATTTTGGTCTAGAGATAATAGAAAACTGCAAAATAACACTTTAGTTTAACATTAAGAAGATGGTCCGATGCAGCTGGCAGCTTCAGTACCCTTATTTATTTTTCTTTAATCTATATTTAACCCAGTACAAGTCTCACTGAGAACAAAATCTCTCTTTCAAGAGGGACCTGGCAAATCATTTGCATGTTTTCTCTCTCTGTTAAACCTAGGTCTTCTGATGTGTATCCAAAATTATGCTAACCCAGCAACACGTCCTTCTTAGCTCTGTCAATAACACTAAAGACATTCCTTTCTTACTCAAAAATAAAATAAAAATATGTGTCTCCTTGATACAACAGGGTGTCAAGCTGGAAAATGTTTTGCTTCATCCTTATATACAAGCTGCAGTCATTTGTGGTATTTCACTGCTAATAGCATCGCCTACAGCATGACCCATGGACAGACATTTATAAACACCGGCCCCCCTACCCTACACCACCTCAACCCCATCTGGCTCCTTTTAAGTCTATGTCAGACTGTCCATAATCACTCTGTCAAAATGGCATCCCGTTACCCCACCTTGTTATGAAGTAGCACAGAGCAGGAGGCTGAGACATACCAGAGTCGGAGCAGTCTAGCGAGCCTGCCAGCCCCCATCGTGTAACATGAGGAAATGAGTTTGTGTCAGGACTATTTTGGAGTTGCTTTGAAGTCTTATTTTACCCACATTGCCTCCAGGGGGACAGCACAGAAAGTAAAGGGGGGGATTGAGTGGTACAATGTAGGGAAAACTACTGAAATGCCCTGATAACAATGGCAAGCTCTCCTGATCTGTGCCAGGGTGGTCAATGTACATAGAAACGCATTACAATTTGGGTTAACTATATATATTCCTGTGTTGCATAGACATGTTTGAACTGCAGGTTTCCTCTTAAAATTGTATGTAAAACTCATCTTCCAATCAGCATGCATAAACATCTCCTTAGAGAAAGGTTTTGTTATCCTGAGGCCTTTTACTATTTCAGGTTTTATTTATGTATAATTAACTTTTTTGTGCTCATTATTTTTACATAAACTTTAACTTTTGTATGGCTTTAAGGCAAATTTTGCTTTCATATAGCGAAATGAAAATTTTTAATGCTTCATTGCCTGTTTAGATAAATGGTCTATTGTATTTAGCAGCTTTTCAAAAATTATTTTTAACAAAGACAACAGAGAAAATGAAAAAAATTGCTAAACAGACACATCACAAACCCTCAACTAGAACAGACATGTTATTATCACATTGTACAAATTCATAGATCAATAGGCAACAGTGGATCTGTCGATATGAGCCCGAAGCAACAGACTCCTCAGTGAAAAGTATGAAAAGAAGGGGCTATACCTAAGGCGTCACAAACAATGATTTTTATTCTCTCTCAAGGAAAACAGAAATCTGAACATACGCAAGGGACTATCTTACAATTGTTTTACACACTCAGGCAGACACATAAAAAAATAAGCCCAGAAGTGTCCAGTCATCAGTGCCTTGACCTTGTACACAAGTTTACAGCTCAGTGTTTAGAGTTTGTCTCCAGTGTCCTATTTGCGGCCATGCATGAGGAGGAACAAAAATGTTGCCTTGCCAAACAAAATTGGAATTCACACATGCACGGACGCAACACACATACATAAAGACCTTTTTGCTAAAGATTATGGATGATTTGCACCCCTGCTGTATCTGCTGCAATGTTCCTGGAGTGGGGACAGTGCGAGGGGCATTCTGCAGTGCTGTTTGGGGCATCCCTACCAGCATACGACAACTTCACTATCCCTCCCCTAGTAGGGGACGATAATCACATCAGGCTCCCCTGACAAGAGGCATTGAATTCCGCTTCGGTCCCTTTAAGATTTTGGCATTCAACAGTCTCTGCCAAAATGCTGCTGACATTAGAATGAGAGGGTTTTTTTATTTTTTATTCTGTGACTTTTTTTTCTTTCTTCGAAATCCTAATGCTTCTGCAAGAATGTGGAATTGCTTGTTATGGATTGAAAACCTGAATCGACAGAATCGAGAGACACTGTCACTGCTCAGTGTGAGAAGTGTAATTATGTTGGTGTCTTCTGCTTGTTATGGCTAATTTTGTACAAAAAACTACCTTTTGTGTCAGTTTATCCCATCAGAAGACATTAAGAAAATGTTTTCATGAGAAAAACATCAGAAAGATTTGCATCGGTTACTAAATATAAAGAAAAAAATTTTAAGACTTGATATCACCAGGACAATGAGTTTAGCTTGGAGTCCAGTCCCTAAGACAAGCTTGGCAAAAGACATAAAGGATCCTATCACTTTAAGATATGTATGTCTTTTCATACCATTCTCTGTCAAGATTTGCCCTTTCCTCTGGTTAGTGACTGTGTTCTTTAATGATGATTTATTTTCCAGAGGTCATCTTTTTTGTTGCTGTATACATGCTGGCATTTACTGGTTTGGTCAAAGTGAAAGTAACATATGATAGCTGGTATTTATCTTCTGTACATTATTGTAAAATATTTGTGTCTAATGTTTCAAAAAAACAGAAACTAAGAGCATGCAGTTTCTTCTGAAATCTATTGAAACTTCTGAGAATTCCCCAGGAACTGGTATTAGCTTCTTTGTGGACCTGCAGAGCTCCTATGCTACCCAGGGAGGCTGGCTTCCAGCAGCTTTGCCCCATTCATCACCTGCTTTCAGCAGCCACCGCCAAGCTGCCTCTGGCTTGAAGGCCAGGTAGGGTGCCGGGTGGGGTACAATGTTTGGGGGATTAGTAATCAAAGGCTTGAGCCCTCTGTCCTGCATCTGTCTTTCACTCTCTAGCTGGGGGAGGAGAGCTCCAGCAGCAGCCAAGGTCATCATCTCCATCTCGGCAGGAGGTAACTTGAAGAAAACCCTGGGAACGGGCTAGCTATCGTGGGCTAGCAGGCTAACAGCACAGCAGGTGTCTCAGCCACAAAACATTCATCTGCTTGGACTGTGGATGGCATGGCTGACAACAGAATAATGCGTTGCTTTTAAGTTTTTCTCCCTATCCCCCTCTTTTCTGTCTTCTCCCACTTCTTTATTTCTTTTGTTGTTCTTGATCTGTTCCAGCCTCATTCTGTGGGATTTAGTTTCCTGTTTATATTACTGAATGGTATGTTAAGTTAGGATGATGATAAAACTGCTACAATAGCAGGTCTAGTTTTGAATAAATGGGTCCTAATTGTTTACTGAAATGAGAATGTTTGGGTGTAATCTCAATATTGCTAATGGAAAATCAAGATATGTTTCTCAAATGTTTTTCTGAAATCGAAACTCTCAAACAAACCTGGAAGAACTCCTATTTTCTGTAATCGTATGTGTTTATGCATAAGGGGTATAATACTAAATAGTCATGGCTTCAAACTGAAAAGAAAATCATTTAAACTGGTTTGACTCAGAGGCCCAGTGCTGATTTACAATCCACCTCCAGAATTTTATGTGACAGAATAGTGATTATGTTTATCGTTTTAAGCTGATTTGGTCTCCTGTGGTGCGAGACATTGGGCAAAGAAATCCTGGCGAGACAGCTGGCTGTAGACTCATCGGTTTAGAGCAGAATGGCCCATAAATTCTCAGAGATCGCAGGCTGGGCAGATTAGCTTAGCCCGCTAGGTCTGTGAAAGGGGGAAGAAGCAAGCGCTGAAGTAACGATGATGAAAAATAAGTCGTCTGCTTGTGCCAGTCAGAGGCAAGAAAGCAAACGTGACCCGCCACCCCACCCTTCTACCAGCACACCCCTGTTGGGATATTGGCAAGTTGTCATGACAACAGGGATGTTCTGCTGATGAGGTCTCGCTCAGCGCTGTCCAATCAGATCGGGGAGCTACAACCGCAGCGTGAACAGGGGAGGACGCACCTTTTCCAGTTGCACAATGCTGAGAGAGGATAGGCGAAACCCTGGACCACCAACGGGAAATTGACAATCTGGGGGAGGTTGTGAATGGGCCGCTATGGTTCGACAATCCACAAACAGCTGGGGGTCGAGGCAACAGGGGCCGCCAGGTAGGGGGTCTGTGCTCTGTATGATGCTATTAACACTGCTACTGTTGTTTTAATTTCCGCTAAGTATTGAATTATGATCTTTTTGCATTGACATGCATTTTTTTTTTAAATCATCATTTGCAATGGGGTCTAAGGACGTTACTGACGGATGGATGTAGCTATCGGATTGTTCCAGCTGCACTTCAGGAAATAGTTAAATAACTCCTGCAGGTGGTTTTTAACTACTAGCCACAAAAGCTATGGCATGTTGAAGAAAATCGTAACGCATAGGGAGGATATGTCATATAGAATTAACTTAGGTGGAATTTTGCCTCCATTTCTCTGCGGGATGTGATCTAAGTGTAATATGGAGAAACTGCAGGAAGTAAAGCAAGAAAAAGAAAAACTCTCCTGGTGTTTGTTTGATTCAGGCCTTTTATGTCAAGCTGCAGGAGGGATCTTTTTTTGTTCCATTCAGTGGGTCTATGATTGACCAAAAGGAGAAACTGAAGTTGTTCAAAGCTTTAAAAAGATGGAAGGCTTGGAGAGGAGAGTGCGCTCTTTGCACTGCAGGCAGACATTACGGTCATTGCCTGCTAAGGCTTATTATTTCAGCCTTAAAACTGTTTCTGACCACAACTGCTGTTCTTTTTCTTTACAAGTTCTTGCATATCCATGCAATGGTTATTGATTTAAACACTGAGTGCGTGGCCTCTCTTTAGACCCATCCTTTCTCAGCTCCAGTCCCTCTATCATGGGCTCTCTGTGGGACACCTATTGACAGACCGGCCCCGGTTGTGTTTGACTCTTCAAACTTGAGAATGAAATGAAGGTTGTCAGCATGCAAAAACCACCTTTATTAACTCCTAGCTGGATATCTCCATGTTTGTTTCTTTGAAACCTTAATGGCAGTTGAATACTTTTACAAATCTTAGTGCAAGAGCAAGACAGACAACCAAGCGGAATGCCTTTAGGGTGGCATGTTGGTGAAAATAATAGCGATGTTCCAACTTTTGCAGTCTTAAAATCCTTACATTCATTATTGGAGGATAGCAGGAAAAAATGCATTCTGGTACTTTATGTATTGCTTCTAGCTACGTTATTGGTGTTGTGATTAGGCATCATAATCAATGGCATCGGCTTTGAAACATTTCTTATTAGATAATGTTACGACCCAGCTATAATTTTTTTTTAACTTTTGAACAAAAACTGTCTTCCTTCACACTGCTGTGTATGCGAAGAGCCCCCCTGTGTATGTAAGCAAATATGTTGGATAAAGCATGTCTTCCAGTATGGAATGAGCAAGCTTATAAATTCAAGGTTTTCAGAAGATGAGAGGTCTAAAAGTACTTTAGATCACAGAGCAATCTGCAAGGTTTCTTGGTATACTGCTGCAGCACAAGTGTGATGGATATGCATCCCTTGAGACAACACCCAGGGCTACTGTTGAGTCCACTGTCAGTAGTTAGACAGGTTGTCTGTCTTCTACATTTTCCACTGAGAAAATGTTTAAGGAAACCTTCACTCGAATCTGGACCCCCGTTAAGTTGCTTTTGATAATGTGCAGACTTTATGCAACATACTGTATCAGTTTAATTTATACCGGTTTTAAACAAGTTTAAATATATAAATATTTGGGACTATATTTGATCATTATTTTTATTATTATTATTATTATAATTTTTATTATTAGTAGTTGTTAGGGTTAGGGTTACGGTAGAATCAAACAGTTTAGATGAAACAAATAGTTGAAATGAAATTGTTGTTGGTAGCAACCCAGGTAATTCAGAAGAGTTTTTTTGTCTCAGTGGATTGGTGTTAGTAGGTTCTCATATATATTAAAAATGAATCTGCACCAATTCAAAGTCCAAAGTACTCCAGATGTTAAAGAATCTTTAGGTTTTCAACATGACATCAGACTGTACATGTTTTCTTCTTCTCAGCAATATTTCTCCATCCTCATAAATTGAACATTTCTGTTCAAATGAAAACATTCTAGACTAGTCCTTGTCAGATATGAGACACTGAAGACATTTGGCTGTACCAGGTAATTTCTGCCTCACCCTTATAATGGGAAACTGGATTCGGCCCACATAGTGATTACTGGGCTATTATGTCATTTGCAGTGGAAATCACCCACTGGATAGGGAAATCAGATGAATCGTGGTTAAGATGGAAATAGTGGGCTCAACTGCTGATTGTAAATTTGAGATGGAGCTCAGAAAGGGGCACAACAATATTTTTTCCCCTTGTTTGTTCCTTTATGACTTTAGGTCTGACAACTTTTGCCAGTACAAGCATCATATAGTCTTTGCACAATCTTGTTCCAGTGGATGTTTTTTTGTTCAAGAAGAAAATATTATTTTAGCCATACGTGGATACCAAACCAGTAAACCCAGTGAAAAGTTGCTTAATCATTTAGTTATGCTCATTCATCAACTCTGAGTTGGTGAAAAGGGATTTGTCTATTTCTTTGAAGTGACAAACCAAAAGAGTTGTGGAGAGTTTGCGGATGGTGGTGTTAGATTGTTTGCAGAACAACAGGGTTTGTAAATTTAAAGCACGACAGAGATATTTTTTCCGCTTTTGTAAGGCAGATGACTGGGATAGGATGTGGTGAGCGCTACAGCATCCTGTTTACTTCTGACCTTGAGGCTTGGAGTGACATCAGCAGAAAACAAGATTTATGCAGAGCAAGTGCTTTTGTACCGACCTTATTAGCCTTTAATGGTATCCTTTGAAATATTGTCTTTTTTTTTTTCAGACGATCTGAAGTGTTGACATGATCGGTTTAAATATAAAGTTAACCACAGGGGCTCTTGGGAAACTCATGGCAACTTGCTTGGAATTCATTTATGTCATCTTGTGATCAAATGAGTCTGAGTTACAGATAAATCAGAGCTCAAAATGTCCCAAAAGAGAGGGTGTAAAAGTTGATGTTTCAAGGAGTTGAAATGAATTGCTAGAGACACATGTGTCAGTAGATGTCATCATACGGCTGACGGGACCACCCGGTGATTGCCCATTTAAAGTCATGCGGTTTCCATTGAAGAAGTTCAAGAGTTGTACCCAAAAGGTTTTCTTTTTTCCTCCTGCACACCAACCCAGCAGATTCAGATCCTGTGATCCACAGATGGGAGTCTCGTATTCGCTGGCCTTACTCCTGAGAGCAAAAAAGAAGTAGAACAAACTATCGGACAGGCATCACGTAGCAAACACTCAAAATGTCTATTATGACCGCTATTAGATGGGTAGAGGGGGAGCGGTTTGCACAAATAAATTGCCCATCATTTGTCAGTGCAGTACAGATTAAACAAAAGCTCTGCGAGAAGCTGTCAGCCAAGGACAATGAATGCCCCACATTTCTTCCCCACCTTCCTACATTTGATCTAATGGAGACGGACGTGGACCACAGACATAGCTGCAGCAGAAATATGGTCTGGTTGTAAACACACAGACATGAAGAGGAAGAGCGGTATTACAAACAGGTTTGATCTCCTTAGGGCTGTCCAGACCGGCTGACAGTGGGGAGGAGGGGTTGGGAAGCAGGGGAGAGCTGATTTAGGCTCCTTTTATTCACTCCTCGTCAGCCACCTGTCTCTCGCCGGCAGCGTTGTCATTTGGGCTGTCCAGATTTTACTGAGAATTCGACATTGAAAGAAGCACTACAATGAAGCTGAAGACATGCAAACAGGCAGGCGAATGTACCTGGAGGCTGAAGCGGTGGAAAACAGCTGAGACCCACCAATTTGTTAACAGCACAATTTTCAGTGGAGTCATAACATTAACCCTCCCTCTCACTATCTCTCTAGTTCAGTTTATTGTTCATTATTTTCTAACACTGAAAGAGTTGTTGCATGCCTTCCCGCAGACAGTCAGACTATCTTTAACGCCAAACTAATCAAATTAAATTCCTCATTATCACTTCTCTATTCAAAACCGTCAGGCATTTCTTTTGATTCCGGTGAAATTAACTGGACATTATATCTCCATCCCGTCATAATATTATGCTCTTTGTTCTTGTCCTGGTATAGGAAGGAGCAGGAATAGGCAGATCATGAGATAATGATGAGACCGGCCTATCTTCCTGTAATGTGCTGAAAAAATGAGGATGACACGGTCTAAAGATGAAGAAGCGTCCTTCCCGGCTAATTTAGACAAGGGGAATTAAAGGTCCAAAAAAGTTAGAAAGTGAATCACGTCCTTCACAATAACATGTGACTTCTAATATCACTTGTAGCTTTGAGGCAGATGTCACTTCTAAAAAGAACAATTGTACATCTGCTGGTGGAATATGACCCATCAGTTGAATGTCCATTAAAGAACTTGTGAAACAGAAATAAGTGGGGATACATTTTTATTATTCTTTGAGACTAAACTCAGTTTTAAAGTACAATTTAGTTTTCCTGTTCTTGAACGGATATTTCTTTTAAAAGGTTTACAAGCAGTTATCTTACCTTCTGTAATTAACTCTCTTGGTATCTTCATTGATAAATCCAGATTAGTTTGTAATCAATGATGACATCAAGTGCTAGTCCGAGAGAGGCCAAGACCAATGTGGCCTTCTGCTGTTATGATTGTGACATGTGAAACACGTAATTAGAGCTGAATATGTAGCATTTCTGGTCAGATGAACTTCTTGATATAAAAGTAAAACTGTATAAAGTATTGGTGGTTCAAAACTTCCTGCCTCCACTTTCTCTGCAAATAATCACTGGCCTCTCTGTAAAAAACTACTCAAAATAAACATACTCAAAGTTAACATGCGATAACTTGCAATTAATTTAAACAACTATTATATTTTTGAGATTGGAGTTCTTTAAGACCGTAAAAGCCCCCTCCGATCACAACTCCTTTTAGACAAGCCCTTAGCTTTAACCTCTAAGACTAAATAATCTGGATTAATTTTAAAACAACTTTGATCTTAAAAACGTCAAACCAGTTTATATGGCTTTTATTTTAAGAACCTTTATAAAGTTGCCACATATGTACTAGGCTATAAATTAAACAGATGGTCTTCCTGTGTGAAATTATACTGAGAAAGCAACATCTAATCAGAATACCTACCTAATCAAAAAGTAATGCAGTGTAAACATCAGTAAAATAGACCTTCTCTTTTGCAGCTATAATAGTTTTGGTGTTCTTTAATATCAGACAGTTACTTTTACTGGAAACACTATGTGCTTCACCTAAAAAGATCAAGATGGCAGCAGTCTACCTTTTTCTTGGTCCCTCTCAGCTGTTAGTGTTAACCCTTCAGCGCCAACTAATCTGTATTTACTGCTTATAACCATGTAACTGAAATTCAGTGCAAAAATCTTGATATATCCCTTTCATGTATTGTAGTAAATTGTTAATGTTTTTAGAAATGTATTTGGACTTTAAATGTGTAATGATTTAAAAGACTTTAATGTTCAAATAATAAAAGACAGAATAAATATTTATGCATATCAATTTGATCCCAATGGATTCTTGAGAATCTGGGTTTATGTTTCCAACAAAAAGCTCTCTGATCATGTAGCAGATGAGTCTTGACCATTTCACTTAAGGAACAGCAAAGTGAGGCCTTGTGAATACCAGAGCTCATGATAGGATTATGTCTGTAAGTACAGCCATGATGGATCTCTGAAGATGAAGTAGAGAAGAAAATAAAACAATAACGTCCTGCCAGTCAGAGCAGACACACAGCCTCGACGAAGTGTGTTGAGAAACACATGGGAATGCAGAAAAGCACATCAAATGGAGCCAGAACATCTGCAAGCCACCGGACCAGTGGTTTAGTTAAAAGATGAGGAGGGGTCTGGTGAATGTTCTGCTACTCATTTATCTCACATTTCTGCCCATTGCTTTTAATTACGGGTGACTCTTTTAAGTTGGAAATAGACATGCTTCAAAATCACTTCTTTTTTTGTGTTTCGCCATTGTTTCTGTGGCAACCTAACACATGGGAGGAGAGAAGTAACGGTGTGTGGGTTTTTACATGTGTCTGCGCATCTTCCTGCCTCCCTGCACACCCATCTGTCTGGTTGCATTTGAACACACGCTGTTATTGATGAGCATTTCTTTTTGCGTGTGCATGTTAGCTCTCCTCCATGTGTGTTAAAAGTTGGACCCGCTGTCTTTTCCCGGCACAGCTGCAGCAGGACTGGATTGATGTGTAACCCAAGCCGGCACTTTAAAAGGGCGAGAGGCCTGGGCAGACGTGGTCTTGCTAGTATACCAGATGGGGCTTTACGATGAAAAGAGCCTAATCCCCATCCAGGCATCACTTCCATCACTTCTGCACTACAAAGCCATTGACAGCATTTTATTGCGAGAAATCTCGCTTTTTTTCCAGCAGTTCCAAACAGAGCACATTTTTTAACTTTTTCCTTCTCTGGCCTTATTCTTATCTTCTTCTTTTCTCCTAACACTTTTTTCTCCATCTCTTCTCATCTTTCTCATCTCTCCCTCTTATTGCCCATCCCACCCCCACACAGCCCCTCTTTGCTCTTGAAGACTTGCAAATGTGGCATTAGCTAATATTCTGAGAGCCAGGCAAGCGATCCCTTTTTATCTGCCAGGGCCCGTCTGATTGAGCTACAGTGTGTGCATTGGAAATGAGTGCTGCGCCTGGACCGCCAAGCCCTATTGCCCCTGATTGGTATTCAGTATACATGTCACTGCAGGACATGGTGTTTTTTGGCAATGGATTCACTCTTCTTTTTTGCTCTTGTGCACTGAGTCTCTGTGTTTCTCTCATCCTCTGCTAATTCCTGCCGCAGAAAACATTTTTCTCTTTTTGCTTCTGTCACTTATGAAGACAGTAAATAGTAGGCGCAATTAGGAGGCTGAGCCAAGCTTGTGCTTTAAACATGCTTGTGATAATTCCAACACTGAAAGAACTGTTAGCAACCGACTGATGGAAGTATTGCACTCTGTTATTTGGTAGACTTCAATTTATCAGCCTGACAAAAATTCCAACAATTTTTAATACTAAAAATTCACTTAAACAAATTAGTTAAACTGTAATATACAGGGATCCTGCACAGTCGTGAAACTCTGGAAAAGTATGGAATTTGCTTTTACCATTTTCCAGGTTTGGATGGGAAGAAAAGACTATGAAGTATGGAAAAATCTTACATTTTCCAGACTTCTTTCCTACTTCCATTTTCTAAAGATTAAACATATAATAATGCCAAATAAACCCAGTGATTTTCAGATTGATATACAATATACAATTAACATGCTTAATCTGTGATTTACCAAATCTCACCTTGATTTTCACATTTCATCTGTATTTTGTTTTTTGACTTAGTGAATAATTGCACATTCATTTGAAAACACAAAAAGGACTATTTTATAGCCAGTTTGGTCTCTAGACTCCTTAAGATTAAGGTTTAAAGAAGAAATAGCTTTCTGTCAAGGATGATCCATTAATTATTTGGCAATAACAGTTATAGAGTTATAGATTTTGAAATAGAGTCGACCTAAATATGTTCTTTTATGACATTTTTGTTTGGAAAAGTATCAAATTCCATCATGAAAAAAGTAAAGGAACCCTGAATATACATAAACAATAAAATAAAAACATTAAAAACTCAAAAAATGGCTAATTGATTATGCTTGTTTCTCATTACTTGGGTAATTTCTTTTGCTGACCAGCATTTTGAATGTTTCTACTGCTATTTTGATGATACACCTTTGGTGATGAGCTTCAGGTCATTGTTAAAAGGCGTCCTTCCCATCACCCTAATCTTTGGCTCCCTCCTCAGATTCAATTCTTGGCTCTGGTTGAGTTACTTAAAACAGTAACATTGCTCCCAGTCAGAAGAAACATGTTGAAGAAATTAAAAGCTAAATCTGCTGGGATATAAATTATGTTGGGATAACTGGACCCCAAAATACTGGAGCTGCAATGAAAAGGTAGTTCTGCAAAGCATTGACTCAAGAGAGCTAAATCATACTGCATGTCACTCTTTTCAGAAGTTTATTTGTAAAAATTTGTCTAACCCATTCATCTGATTTCTTTAAATTCACAGAAATGTGCAATGTTTTGTAAGTCTAACACATAAAACTGTTAAGACTTGTGTAGTGTTGGACCCCAGAATGCAGACGAGCAAGCAGCATGACGGTATGAAAAAAAGGTTTTAACAAAAACTCACTCATAACAAGAGGCAGGAACAAAACAATAAACGGGCAGGCAAGACAGGCTTGGCATGATCCAAAAAACAAGACGTAAGCATGATCAAGACGACTAGATGTGAGCATGATCCAGAAAACAAGACTTGAGCATGATTAGAAAATGTTTCCGCAAGGAATAACAGAACAGGTGTGTATATATGGAATGTGAACCAGGTGAAGCAAGACAGATTAACTAGGTGCAGGTGAACCGAATAAACTTAATTGACAGGAGAGAACAGATGTGACTGGAGCAAAACAGGAATTCAAGAATACAAGCTAATAGAAACATAACTAGAAAAACATGAAACGAAAGCATAACCAGATCCAAAAACTTAACTTGACAACACATGAACTAGAAGACAAAAACTAAAGCATGACTAGGAAAATAATAAACAGAAACATTATTGAAAACCTTAACTGTGAAACAGACCAACAAAACCCAACAACACCCACAAATCATAACAAAAACCCCAATAAAATGAACAGATGTTTTAGTTGTAACATGATAAACTGTGAACTGATAAACTGCAAAACACAGTACATACTTCTCCATGTCTGTCTAATGACCACTTTAACTGAAATCATTGTTAATCACCTGCCATGACTTTTTTTATTTTTTTTTTATTTCCATAATGCTGTTGGAACTGATGTTTACAGGCAAGATAGTGACTGCTCATAACTACTCCACAAAAACCTACTTTACAAAATGCAAACCAAAATTATCCCTTGTTGAAAGGCTTGTGGTGGACTAAGCCTTTTTTTTGTTTTTTCATCCAAATCCAAACCCATACAGGGACAGATAAGGACAAACAGTTTTTCCTTTTGGATCATCTGGAGCTAAGGTGGAGCACAACTTGTACCACTTCAGTGCTGAATGTGTACCCACTCTACTTAATGGGTGACACAAATCTGCTTCTCCTGATTCATCGAGTGACAAATCCTGCCCAGATTTGCAAAGGCCATAAATCAGGGGCATTCCCCAAAGAAATCACCCACTAAAATACTAATTTTAAACAAAAGCACAATGATTTTTTAGATCTTGTGCCAGGTTGGAATGATATATCTCTGCATCTGTATTTTAGCCTCTGAATTCATTTTGTCTTCTGTAGTAAAGAACTCAGTATGTTCTCTCTTTTTCCTTCACTTGTTTTGTCTGCTTCTGAAGAATTCCCTGTGAGCAGCAGGATCGCTCTCTATCTCAGACTTACATCATGCTTGCTGAATATGTCAGAGTTTTTACTTGCACGTACATTAGTGAAAGTGTTCCTGAAACCTGCCATGGCAGAGGAAGACGAAGCAGAAGTAGTAGCTTAAAAGACAAGTTAGGGATGATATCCTCCGTGGGACTTTGGCAGTGACGTACACCAGAGCACCTGCACGTCAGAGGTGGATTTGCTGCTTTGATTTCAAAAAGCAGATTGTATTCATGGCAGCCATCATGGTTTAAAATAACATTACTCACAGGTTTTCATACTGAAAAAAAGTTAACTTTTGGGATTTTCCCATTTATCTGTCATTTATAAATGGAAATGTTTTATTTTTCCCTTGAATGAAACAAATTTGGGGCAGTGTGAGTTACTTGATACTTTACATCAGGCCAGGGTGCAGTTAGCCCTCTTCATCTGAAGTCCAAAGGTTCATCCTGTTGGTTCCCTGTCATGGGCCTTGCTCCAGGTTTGGCTGGCCCTGATCCAGTTGTGGGAAGTGAAGTGTATACAGTTTACAGAACTGCTGCGTCTGGGGAAGGCTGATGGCTACTGCTGGGAGAAGTGAAACCTGAACAACGCTTTACAGGCAGGCAGCACTGCAAGATGGAGTGTTCATGCATGTTTTGTTGTGAACCAACAGGAAAATTACCCTCCACTTCAAGGAAAAGTCGGCCAAAGAGAACGGTGGCTGACATCAGCGATCATCTCGGGGTTTTCTGGCACAGGCAAGCAGACTATTTGAATTATTCCCTGCATGTAGTTCCTCTGAACCTTATAGATAATTAGTACACTAATGTGGGTAATACAACATCTATGGAAGCATTAGTTCATAAACTTCAAATGGAACACCTTACAAATCACACCCAAAATAAAGCTGATTTAAATTGACTTTTAGAACATTTAATCAAATTTTCCACCATGATTGATATATTTTGCCCTATAATCAGGGCTTTTTCCTGCTCATTTTAATCCATAAAACCATTTCCCCCCGCATAGTACTGGAGAAACTCCAAATAAATTTTCATTGACTTGGAGTTTTCAGCAGATGTCAGCCCTCTATTGGTTTGCAGTGAACACTACAATTGTTCACTGCAAACCCATATGATGCACACTAGTTACTAAAGGCTCGCAACAAACATGCTTCAATCAAACCACTCACCAAAATGACAAACACTGCATACCTGTAGCATTGAATAAGCCAGCACCCGGTCATAATAAATCCATCCACAGTCAAAGAAGTGGCTCTGTAGCATTGAATTCCCCACGCCCAGGCAGTAATTTGACAGTCACTAGTCTTTACTAAAAATCCATGTGGCACTCAAATCCTGCCACAATCGCTCACACCATGGAATGCGTGGCCCCAGCAAACACCTGGCCGCCCAATGGATATTGGCACTTCCCAGCAACACAGCCAGCTTCCCGTTTATAGAAGCCTGGACCATGGGGAATGTGTGAAACCCTGTGGCACTACCTGTCACATGCTACTGATTTGAGGACCAAGTTTGTAGTCCAAGTATGGGCAGGCCATAGCCAATGTAAAGCACATCGTTGATGTTTCACTCCTAACGGTGAATATGCCCTAGCTGTTTGTCGGCTGTCAACGGTGGCCTTGCTTACTAGCTGTTCACGTCAGGCTCCACTGCGGGTGAGGAGCTGGGGAAGGAGGGCTGTATCACAGCAGAGAACCAGGGGGAGGGACTCGTAAGGTGTGGTAGTTCAAACTTTCAGGCTAAGTCCACGGTTTTCTCAGAACTCCCTTCTACAGCATTAAGTCCACATTTCTTTATTAAAAATGTTCTTTATTGGTGATATTCTAATCTTAAATGTTGTGTTTCCATTGACTGTAAGATGAAAATCATCAAAAAAAAAAAGGCTTGAAAACATTGGTCTCTCTGTAATTCATCTGTATGATGTGTTTCACTTATTGAATTGAGTTTCTAAAATAAATTAACTTTTGAATAATATTCTAATTTATTGAATATGACTGCATGTTTTAAAATATTAATGGGATTTTTGGATTGCTTCTTTGGCAGTGTTGCTGAATCCACTGGCAGTTTTCTGCTTGTGTAAATGCTGAAAGCATGGTTTTCAACAATTTTGCACATAAATATCTGAATAAATGTTGCGTACATTTGCATTTAATTCCCTTTACAGTTAAACCCTTAAATAAAATCCAGGCCAAATGTCTTCAGACATCTGGTAGGATGAGATCAAAATAGATTTTTTTTCTGCCTAATTTCAAAATGCTGCATGTACAGGGATTGGACAATGAAACTGAAACACCTGTCATTTTAGTGTGGGAGGTTTCATGGCTAAATTGGACCAGCCTGGTAGCCAGTCTTCATTGATTGCACATTGCACCAGTAAGAGCAGAGTGTGAAGGTTCAATTAGCAGGGTAAGAGCACAGTTTTGCTCAAAATATTGAAATGCACACAACATTATGGGTGACATACCAGAGTTCAAAAGAGGACAAATTGTTGGTGCACGTCTTGCTGGCGCATCTGTGACCAAGACAGCAAGTCTTTGTGATGTATCAAGAGCCACAATATCCAGGGTAATGTCAGCATACCACCAAGAAGGACGAACCACATCCAACAGGATTAACTGTGGATGCAAGAGGAAGCTGTCTGAAACGGATGTTCGGGTGCTAACCCGGATTGTATCCAAAAAACATAAAACCACGGCTGCCCAAATTACGGCAGAATTAAATGTGCACCTCAACTCTCCTGTTTCCACCAGAACTGTCTGTCAGGAGCTCCACAGGGTCAATATACACGGCCGGGCTGCTATAGCCAAACCTTTGGTCACTCATGCCAATGCCAAACGTCGGTTTCAATGGTGCAAATCTTGGGCTGTGGACAATGTGAAACATGTATTGTTCTCTGATGAGTCCACCTTTACTGTTTTCCCCACATCCGGGAGAGTTACGGTGTGGAGAAGCCCCAAAGAAGCGTACCTCCCAGACTGTTGCATGCCCAGAGTGAAGCATGGGGGTGGATCAGTGATGGTTTGGGCTGCCATATCATGGCATTCCCTTGGCCCAATACTTGTGCTAGATGGGCGCGTCACTGCCAAGGACTACCAAACCATTCTTGAGGACCATGTGCATCCAATGGTTCAAACATTGTATCCTGAAGGCGGTGCCGTGTATCAGGATGACAATGCACCAATACACACAGCAAGACTGGTGAAAGATTGGTTTGATGAACATGAAAGTGAAGTTGAACATCTCCCATGGCCTGCACAGTCACCAGATCTAAATATTATTAAGCCACTTTGGGGTGTTTTGGAGGAGCGAGTCAGGAAACGTTTTCCTCCACCAGTATCACGTAGTGACCTGGTCACTATCCTGCAAGAAGAATGGCTTAAAATCCCTCTGACCACTGTGCAGGACTTGTATATGTCATTCCCAAGACGAATTTACGCTATTTTGGCCGCAAAAGGCCGCAAAAGTTAAACTAACTCTGCATATCACTCTAAAGACACTATCCCTACAGTAAAACATGGTGATGACAACATCATGCAGTGAGGATGTTTTTCTTCAACCGAGATTCAACAGGGAGAGGTTTGTCAGGATGGATGGAGCTACATACAGGCCTGTCCTAAAAAGAAAACCTGTTAGATGCTGAGAGATGGGTGGAGATTCACTTTACAGCAGACAACCATAAACATGCAGTCAGAACTAGAATGAAATAGGTAAGAGTGTAAGTCACTTTGTTGGTCAAATCATATAAAATCTCAAAGAAATCCATGGAAGTTTAAGGCTTCTTTCTGAAAGAATATGAAGAAAATGGTAGTAGCATGGATACTTTTGCAACAAAATACACACAGTTTGTTCAGTTCTGAGAGGATAAGTTCATGTTCTGCATATTTAGCATTGCACATGCTTAAAATCTCCTGCTGTCCCATGATGTGGTTGTGGCTGCTCTGTTGTCTGAGGCTGAATGCAGCAGGGCCTGCTGTTGCTGTTGTTCTAAACCTCAACACAGGAAAATGAGGTGCTTTGAGGAAGTAGACACATATCTCCAAGGACACATACCACCAAGCAGATCAAAGGACTTTAGAGGGCACGTTTGATGGGGAAACCACACTGGCTTTCAAAGCAATATAGTCCTGCATCTCCCCAGCACATCAAGGCCCATGAAAGAAATTCTAATACCTCTGCCTGTCAGTTAATTGAAGCCCTGTTCTGTCCCTTGAGGAGGGATAGGAGGCTGGTCGCTCGGGAGCATCTTTGTCCTGCTGCATAGTCGCCGTTAATTATTATTCCTCATTCACCTCCATGGTAACACTGTTTATTGTCTGAGCCTGTTTGTGTACCTTGTCACCAATCTCTTGTCTTGTGAAAACACACTGATGTTTGACAGAGAACAAGATTATAGCTTTCCACATATTCACTCAAATCATATCAGCCTACCTTTGGGGGAGTTGTGTGTTTGCCGAGTAGGTATTTGGTTGTCAGCACTGTTGCATTTGATCCTTAGATGGGGGTTTCAGAGTCAGTGATGTTGTTATTCTGCATCAGGATAGCAGTACACTGTAGAGGACAGAGGCTTATTTGAGTGTAATCATAGCTGGCAAAGACAGACCACTGTATAGTTCGCTGTAGATTGACAAATGCACACATACAAAGAGTAGTCCTGTCAATCCAAAGACCTCTTCCCTGGAGAAAGACAATCTGCTAGACAGGAAGTCAGTCTTGTCTGTTTGTGAAGCTCTGAATGAGGGAGGCAGTGATGAGCAATGGCAGCTGATCTGAGCTCAGCCATGTGTCTGCGTATGGCTGGTGTGGTATGTAGTTAAAGAACACACTTGATCTGTGCAAAAATATACACTGCTCAGCTAAACAAGCATGTTTCAGACTTATCTTGTCAGGGATCACATTTGGTATGAGAAATGGTGTGTGTTTTTACATCTTAATGTGTCTGTTTAGCCAATGAGATGCACTCCACTGACAATCCGGACAAATTATATTTTAAACCCTGAGGAAAGGCATTGGGTTTCACTGATATCATATCGCGTCTGCAGCTATGTCTGCTTGGAGGGCTTAACGAGTTTTCCGTTTCCGTACAATGCCGGTCAGAGATTTTCATACACTTATCATCAGGTTAAACTTTATTCATGAAGTGCTTTAAAATGCACATTTTAGCTGTTCTTTTTTCAGGGTGGATTGATAAACAACTTCAATGTTTTTACAAATGGTAAAACGTACGTTTTATCCTTTCCAAACCCTGTTTTAATATGTATGTTTGGGATCAATGTATTGTTGGAACACCAAGCTGTGTCCAAGTCTCCACCATCTAATAGCTGAGGTGAGATGAAGCTGAATTATGAGAAGGTTGTTTTCCTTCTTGATTACACTAACTAAGACAACAATCAGTTCAGTTGGGATGTGAATGTGTTGAATGAATGTGCCAAACAATCCATTATGTTTATTTAGGACTGTGGTACGAAGATAGAGTACAGAAACCACACATGCATTGAGACAACATTCAAATTCAACATGGAAGGGCCACGGACAGGATTCCAATCCAAGACTTTTTTTCTGCAAAGCAGTGCCACTATGCAGCCTAACACCATACATGTTGTATACATATGTTAAAAATAAGACGTACCTAGTTGTTGCAACAGGACAATGATCCCAAACATGTAAAATTTGGCTTTGGAATGGATAAAGCAGGCTCCAACCTCTACCCTGTCCAGGTCAATGCCACGACCCCAACCAATTCAAATTAGTTCTGACAAATCTGATGAGAAAAACATTGTTACTATCCAGACGGAAATTTATCACCACGCAAAACATGTGTGGTGTCTCTAGCACCGCATATGTGTATATTTGAGCTTGCTTGATGTATTCTTATGACACTGTGCATTGCAGAAAATTCACAATGATTTGAAACCTGTGCAGCCCATTTTTGTTTTGAAAAAATATATTGTTGTAGTTTGTTTTATCAGCATTCAATCTGGAAAAAAGAATGGGTCAAATACATTTTTAAACACCTAAATTAATCTAATATTCATGGTTTTGATGATGTTAAACTCTTGACCTGCACTCCACATACTGCTCCTTGTCCTTATTTATTTAAGTGATTTTACATATTGTGGTTGTTTTTTGATTAATGCAGATATACGATGGGAAAGATGGAAATCAAAGTCAAATCCCTTGTTTGGGCACACAAACTCGGGCAAAAAAGTTGGTTCTGATTCTGATATGATGTTCCAATAATAGATAATAGCATGTGTTTGCAGTCTAAAGTCCCAGTGGGCAGCAGACCTGGCTTTGATGTTGAATCCGAATGTATATTGAAAGTCTATTTGTAGCCCTGGTTTAGACCTATAAGTCAAAACAGCATCTTTTAATTTAGCATTATAAATTAATTTCAGAATTTTTCAGTTGTGATTTTGCATTAATAATATCAGTCTGGTGTCACTACTCTGTATATCTTCATTTGTGGGAAAAACTGACAATGGTAAATGTGACAATATATTTATACTGTACTGCTGGAAAATCTTTTTCTAACGTGTCCCTAAATAATGAAACACAACAGGATGTTGTCTGACAGCAACACATTTCTGGATATCATCAGAGATGAAGTTTAGTTTGTTTCCAGAAGAAATTGTAATATCCAAACAGCTCCATTGTGAGAGTGGAGGCAGCTGTGAATTAAACATACCTACATTTAGATTTCTTATAAATATCTATAAAAAAACAATTGAAGATCTTGAAAATCACATTTTAAACCTGATTAGACGTATTGCCAACTAAAAAATGTTGACTGGGGAGCACTGGAAGCTCTTGGATAGATCTTTGTGGTTTATTGCCACAGGGTGCAGTGATCCTATAGCTCCTAACTGTTTCTCTGTGACCTCCTATCTCCAGACCAAATGACCGGTTTGGGCAGTGAAAGAGAAATAGCCTGCATTCCTCCATAATCATAAGAGGTATTTACATATGCCCTCTAAATGATTATGTGGTCCAGCTAGGAGCATCCAATAAATTTTTGACAAAAGCACTTTTTGCTATTTACATTCCTAAAACGCAATGTGGTTTAATGTGGTTTGTGCTGCTGGATGGGTGCAGGCAGGAGGAGCGGGAGAAATGAGAAAATAGAGAACCGGAAAGGGGGGCTGAAGAAAAGAAGTTCAAAGCAAACAAGGTCAAGCTTAAGGGTCAGACTCTCAGTGCTTTTTCACAGTCTGTGTGAATACATTACCAACAATTGACTTTCTAATTGAAGGGGGGCCTAATCAAATATGCGGTTTAGTAATAACAGTTATCATGGATCCTTTTATTCATTCCACTTTATTTTGCTCCCGAAGCATCTAAAGTGACCTACGTATTAAATAATGATGAAGAAGCAGCTGCTGCTGGCTCTTGGCTCTTTTCAGCTTCTTGTTGTGGCCCTGAAATACAAAATGACAGCCAACCATTGTCCTCCATCCTTCACTCATAAAAAGACTCTCCCTGCTGGATTCTGTTTCTGATTGGATCAAAGGTTTGACCTGTGTTGCTGAGTGACCTTTCACGACTCCTGCTGTCCCTCAAGAGCAGGGACCTTTGCCGGGGCACCTGAGAATTACCTTGACAGTGGCGATGTCGGTGGCTGTCAGAGAGCCACTGTCTGTTTGATGTCACCTCTGACATCAGTCTCTGTAGTAATCATCAGGAAGATCTGACGCTCTTGCTGGGCTGTGAATAATAGACTATATCCAGTGGGCTGAGACCACCATTGTCACTGGTGCTCCCCTATGATAAAATGTCCCTATACTTACCTACAGGGGTGATGTGCTCTTCCTGTCTCTTTCAGCATACAAAGCGATGCATCAGTGGCCAACCATGGGAAAGAGCTGTCAACACGCTGGCCCAGCTGGCAGCGCACAAGGTTCCCACGGGGCCCACGGTCGACTGAAGTGGAGAGTTAAGGATGCTGACGGATGATAAGAGATACCTGCAGGAGCAGAGGAATCTTAACTGATGAACTACTGTCAACAGTGAGAGACACCGAGAAATGTTCAGTGCGCTTTGTTCCCACGAGACTCATTACAAGTTTGTACTCTCATTTATTTGTTTATTTTTACAAAGTGTGTTACACAGGGACCCCTTTATGTGTGTTTTTTTTCCTGTTGGTTTTTTACTCTCAATTATGTTCTTGTTTTCATTTTGTACTTGCTTCCCGGGTTGATTATACAGCACACCCTTTTATAGGAATTTTGCTTTCAGTAATCTCTAAACCTTTGCGTTTTATTCGCTAATGTGGTTTTATAGTAAAACATAAGACAGCACAAACACATATGAGTTTATTTGCATTTGTCAGGTGGTATGAGACAGAATGAGCTGTTTTAGAGGCAAGACCCAACACCAAGTAATCTCTAAAATGTTAATACTTAAGAACTAAGAGCTGTTACTTCCATATATATCACACACACACCGTAATCAAACATAAATAGAGACACACACTTACCATTTTAGTAGCAAGGTGCCCTTGCAGTACAAGTTGTGAAATTTTGGTTAATGCTTTAATGGGGATAAAGTAGTGCCACCTGGGAACACACAAATCTAAAATGTTAGTGCTAGTAGTCCAAAATGAAATCCTAACATAAAGACATGGACTTGATGATAAGATAAATTTGTGTTTTATTTTATCCTAATATTAGGAACTGAGTTGACAATTCAAGCATTTATTTGCTTTTTGTAAGGGTTACAGTGATTTTATCCCTAAACCAAACAGTATGCCTTAACCCAGACTGAAATCATTGAATCACAGCCAATGTAGTGGTGAAACAAAATGTGTATAAATTTAGGGGAAAGATTGTCTGACTCATCTCTATTTCTAGTAATGAGTCCAAGTATCTTGGTGTCTTGTGTATGAATGTGGCAGGATAAAAAAAAGTAGATATATCAGGCCCTCTTCTGCAGTAATGTGGTCATTGCCCTCTGTCGTGCTGAAGAATGCTCAGTCAAAAGCCAAAACTCTCGTTATACCCGTTTTCATTTATCCTAAGGCCAAAATATATGGCAGAAAGAATGAGATCCTGAATACAAACAGCAAAAATGATCAACTCACTAGAATGGCTGGGCTCACCCTCATCTTCTAGGGAAAGCTTGGAGGTTTGCTGCACGATCACTTCCTTTTGAGGTTTAGCAGACATGTCAGGCTGGGAGTAGACTCATGGGGAGACCCCAGAACTCACTAGAGGGACTATATATCCCCTTCTAGCCAAGGATTGCCTTGGGATATACAGAATGAACTGAAGAGTGTTACTTGAAAGATGGAGGTCTTGGTTTCCCTCCTGGACCAGTCAGCTTAGCCATCCAAGGTATCCAAGGGGCCATCCCTAAGCAGTAAACAATCAATGGATGGAAAATTACCCTTTAAGTTCCAAATATTGACATTTTAATCTGTCAAACATTTCTATTATAGCAGTTTTTAATGCTATGAGACTGTATTCCTGCTGAGAGATCAGTTGACCATTCTGTGCTTTCCTTCTCAATATTGACACCAGTATTGCCACCATAGTGAGTCCTGGTTATTCTGTGTTAGCTGCTTTATACAAAGAGAGGTAGCAGTTGCGACGCAAGTTACTGTTAAGAAAATATAATACCCCTTCCGCCCTAATGTGTATATGAAGCGCATGTCAATGGTGTTGGACGCTATGGCACCTTATAGGTAAACAATATTTACACAACTTAGCATACGCAATTTAATTTTCACATGCCTTGGCAGGACATTTTTGCTTTCATAATGTAGTTGAACCAGGGTTAAGGCAGCATATTGTGCTGACATGCAGAAATATCTGTTGGTGTCAGGGAAAACTAATTACTTTATTGGTGAGGGAGGTAAGTACTACACTGTCACAACACAAAAGTAGACCAAGTCATACTGATGGAAGGTATTCTGTTATTACACTGCATATAGATGGAATTGATTTTGCTGTGATATCAGTCTGTGACTAGGTATGACTGCCTTTTCCTAAAAGTATGGATGTTTATCACACGTAAAAAATCCTGATTGGGACATCCCCTTACTAGGTGCTATCATGTGCCATTAGGAAGTTTTTTTTTTTTTTTTTAACTGTGTCCTGTCCAGCAGAGTAGCGCTTGTTGTCTGAGTGCCAAGAAATTGCCCAACAGATTTACTTTCACAAGCGGAGCAAAAGCTAATGCTTTAAAGCTCTGCTTGATATTTATAAAAGAAACTTTATTATAAACTTCTTTGGGAATATTTCAATTGTTACGGACACGGAGACTGAAATGAAAAGGAAAAAAGAAGCTGGAAAAAGAGAGAGATGGGGCAAAAGGGAAAAAGGGGAGAAAAGGAGGAAAGACTGGAGGAGAGAAAGAAGGATGAAGAGAATACAAGATTACACCCTGCTTGCTTATACACCTGCAGCTGTTTTTTTTTTTCTTTGCTTTTTTTTAACAAAATAGTACGGTACTTATGAATGTAAAATGTACTTGAGTGAGAGGTGCAGCTGTGAGTATGAGTGTGGACGCGCTTTTGTATATAAGGTTTCTCCACAAAAATATGCAATAGAAAGTGGGAGGACCCACAGACATGCCCCATGGTCCCTGGACAGACACTGAGGAGATCCGAGCCACAGACATCCAAAGGCCCCCCAAAGCACAGGAACCCCAGGAGAACCACTGCCGGGACTACCGCAACCAAGGGGAACCACCCGGCAGCGACAGTGCAGAAGCCCCAGGGAGCCGCAGCGACGAGCCCACAGGCCCCACCGGCAGCCGTCCACGCCCGAGCAGATCCAGCCATGGACCCAGATACCCAAGACCCCGGGACACACCAGCCCCCCAAGCAGAGGCCCGACAGAGCCCAGGGGGCCAGGCCCCGGCAAGCAACCACCGGGAGTGAGCCAGCACACACCAAAGCACCCAGCCCTGGACACCGAGAACCACAAGTACACCAGCGGGCAGAGACTCCAACCACCGGCAGGTAGTCTGGCGGGGAGGAAATTAGCCGCCCATAACATGGGGGGGGCCTAAGCTGATCCAGGAGAGGGAGCAGTCCAAGACCCAACCTGTCACAAATAAAAACAGGCACACACTGTCACAATAACCCACTCCCACCCTCATGCATACACATAAAATCACTCGCACCCAACGTAAAGACAAACAACAATGGACGTCATACACTCACTTACACTCCCCATGCATACTCTATACTCCCAGGTCCAGCCGCCGGTACCCCCTAGGGGCAACCAGCCCCCGGACCCAGGAGGTGGTCCCCTTCCCTCCTGGGGCAGAGTCAGGGACACAGCGCCGGCACCACCCAGACCTGGGTGACCCCGGCACAATCCCACAGGTGAACTCCATAGCCAAGAAGCTGATGAAGCCACACCCACACAGCGCAAGCTCCACACACAGCCCCGCTCTAAGCACCCCCGCCGCACTCCGATCCCCCACCACACAACACGCTGCAAAGGCAGGGCAAGAGCCCCACGCAACGCCAACCCTGCCCACTGGTGCAACAGGGCAGACCCCACCAAGCACCGCACCCACAACAGGACCCCCAACCCCGCACCATAATGGGACAAACTCACCCACCAGGAGGTCCCCGGCCAGCGGCAGGCACCCAGGGCCAATGTCCCCCACCACGCCCCCCTCACCCACAAAAAACACTACATCACTGCCACTGCAATGACCGCCCAGTGAGAAACACTATCCAGCTCAGCTCCACCATCGCCGCCCAGCTGATCCAAACGCCGGTGACACCACATCCTAGAAGTGGACACAGCCCCTTCACCCCACAGGCTGCAGCCCCTCCATGCCATCCCCCATCCCCCGTCGCGCCACCGCCAACCGCAGCCCAGCGCCCGACCATGGGCCAGAACCACAGAAGGAAGCAGTGGAAGAAGGCCACGGCAGCACCAGTTGGGGCATGGCGCACCACGGTCCACCAAGCAGTCCAGCCGGCCAGCCCCTCCACCAAAGCGGGGTCACATCCCAATTAACACCACCTAAGACCCCCCTACCAGAGCCCAGCACCCCCCAGCCGGCAGACCAGGGCCCAAAGCCAGGGGCGGAGATCCAAGGGAACCCAAGCGATCCCGAGAGAGCTGAAACGCCAGCCCCAGCACCAGACAATCCCCAAGACCCGACCCCCGACCCCAGCCCAGACCCGACTAGAGGGCCCACTGCCTCTCCCGGCCTCCGACCACAGATGGGAAATAGCAAACGGGGGTGTGAAAAGACCCCAAGCCTGCCTCCGCCAGCTCAAATGTGGTGTTGATGCGTGTTGTTGTACTGTGCATTTAAAAAGAAATAACGGTGGGGAAGAGGGTCTGTTTTTTCTTTTTTGTTTGCAGTCCATGGTAACCACACGTGTGTCATATGTGCACATACAGTAAATCAGTACAGGGAAATAGTGATCAATAGTGCCTGGATACAATTCATCAATAGTGCCTGGATACAATTCATCAAAGTCACTGTCCTTCTGGAGAATAGATATGTGCCAGGCCTCATCTGCTGTGGATTACTAAAGTCTGGGAATGTCTGCGGGTTCACTCCCACCCCCACATCTCCACCATATGTGAACCTGAAACTTACATCCTTTTGTATACTTTGGATACACATATTGACTTTCAAACGTGTTCATACCTCTTGAACATTTTCACATTTGGCCATTTTGCAACTACAAACCTCTGTGTATATTTTATTGGGAAGTGTGGCAGAGCAACACAAAGTAGCTCATAACTGTGAAGTAAAAAGAAAATGATATTGTTTGTGGAGTTTATTTGGGGCCTCATAGCTGTGATACCCCTAAATAAACCCCTAAGCAACCAACTGCCTTCAGAAATCCCTTAACATTACTAAACAAACAGCATAGCGAAGACCAACAAACACACCAGGCAGGTAAGGGAAGTTGTGGAGAAGTTTAAAGCAGGATTGGGTTATAAACATCATCTAAAAAAATTAAAGAGTGTGACAACTGCAAACCTTCCAAGACATGGCTTGCCACCTAATCTGACAGGTTTGGCAAAGATAGCATTAATTGGGGAAGCAGCCAAGAGGCCAATGGTAACTCTATAGGAGCTGCAGAGAATCACAACTGAGGTGGGTGAATCTGTTGACAGGACAACTACTAGTCTACTCCACAAATCTGGCCTTAATGAAATGGTGGCAAGAATGAGAAAGCCTTATTGGGTTTAGTTAGTATCCTGCCTTAAACCACATGGGAGCCACAGCCAAAATGTGAAACAAGGTGCCCTTGTCAGTTAAGACCAAAATGGCACCTTCTGGCCTACATGTTAAACATTGTCTGAAAAATGAATCATGGTGGTGGTGAAATTATGCTGTTGGGATGCTTTTTTATACAGCGCTTTGAGTGCCTTGTTGCTTAAAAGCGCTGTATAAATAAACTTGACTTGACTTGACTATAGCAGCGGCAGTAATGCAGGTCAGATTCGATAAAAGGTCTGATTATGCTAAATATAGGAAGATCCCGGAAGACACAACAACACTTAGCTGGAAGTTCAACTTACAGCAGGTGTCATGATGAGCTGAGCTTTAGCAGGACCAACATGTAGACAAAAGTGTGGGAGCTGGACTGGTAACTTAGAGGCAGAGGAAATGGAACATAGGTGATGTAAATGGCATGGAGTAGTTAGTTAACAGTGTCATTGAGGTAACATGCATAGAGCAGATTGCAGGATCCAGTGGGGAGCAATACAGAGGTGTTGTGGAAAACAACCAATGAACTAGAAGGGCTAATAAGGAGAAATGTGGAGCAGCTGGTCGCAGGGAGAATGCAGAGCAACTGAGGGAGGGAAGATAAATTACACAGATGAGCAGGAATATAGAGAGGTCCAGTGAAGTAACATAAATATCTAAACAAAAGAATGAACCATGAACCTATCTACTAAGAATAACAGCAACTAAATAGGGAAGTGCAGAGAAATAGACAAGAAACTCAAACCACAAACACCTAACTCAGGAGAATCATGACAGCAGGACAAATAATCTAAACATATATTCATTGCTACAATGGCAGGGTATAGATAAAACCATATATTTAAGTATTACAATAGTCTAATCAAACTCAAGATCTTAATGCAATTGAGGATAAGTAGCAAGATTTGAAAAGCAGCTCTGTATCCTGTTTGACGGAGTTTTAGTTATTTTACAAAGAAGAATGTGCAAATATGTCTGTCTCTAGATATGTCAAGCGACAGAGAAATGCCTCAAAGGACTTGCAGCTGTAATTGTAGAAAGAAGAGGTCATACAAGGTATTGCCTCTGGTGGGCTGAATCTAAATGTATGCCACATTTTTTTAGATTTTCATTAGCTAAGAAAATGTAAATGCATGTATCCATTTCCTTCCACTTTATACACTACTTCATGTTGGTCTGTCACATAGAATCCCATTAACATAGAATGAAGTTTACAGTTGTAACTTGACAAAATATAAAAAATTTAAGGGTAGGAGTATTTTTGCAAGGCAAAGAAAAACCTCAACTACACCAGTGACCAGTGACAGTAGCTACACAAACACCATTCTCTTTCTTATCACAATTTCTTTTTCAGCCCTCCTCCAGCTCTGATTTCGCTGTGTTTCCACCTTCTCTCTCCTCACACTTTCCTTCTCTTAGTGTCTCTCAGTAAGCTGGATGAAAATGCATTCCTCATTTCTTGAATGCTTGTAGAAATGCTGGGTTTTTTTAGTGTCAGCATTTCTCAAAATGGGCTGCTGCTGCAGACGCTCTAGCTGAGGCCAGATGGGAACAGAAGGAAAATCCGCTCAATCTGCTAAACTCAGAAATGTATTTTCTGTAAAACAAGTTTGTTTGAAGAGACTGGGAAGGTGGAGGGGACAGATATGGCATAGCAGAAGTAATCAGACCAAAGCAGGGGATAAGGATAAATTTCATGAGGTGTTTACTTACCTTGAAGTGGATTGAAGTTGCTTACTGCATGCTACCAATGAGCTAAAAAGAAAGCACAAATCTTAAATTTTACACGATTTTGCTGTTAAGTAGGAAAATCCAGGGCTGGTGTTTTAGGATGTATAAGAGTTCAGGTTTGCGGGCAGGCAGTAGTGGTTTAGCTGACACTGACAAAAGTATTATCTCAATAAATCCCTTATTATCTGGCCCACACATGCCTGGATTTGTTTCTTGCCTGAGTAAGTCTATATGTGCCATCAATTATCAACCAGCAAAACTTGGGACTACCTGGAAGAGGGTTACAAATCATAACCAGTGATTTAAGGAATCCGTCCATAATTATATAATTATATAAAGATATAATTATGACTGAGTAAAGATACAGGACACTGAGCTATTAAGATTTAGGGAATATATATATTGCATAGTTTAAACCAACATATAAATGTTCTGTCAATTTGTTTTCACTATGTTGTTTTTTCATTATTTTAAGTCTGCAGCTTTAGTTGTTGATGGAATTATTTCATTACTTGCTAGTCTAACAGCTGAAAGTGCTTAAATAAAGCCCGACAAAATGTAATTTATCATGAACCAGGCATATTTTTTGATACACATGCCAGGGTTAGATGTTGTCATTTCACCATAGGGCAGAAACATCTACTCTTGCATCATACCTCTCATTTTCTGTGTGTTTCAGCAGTTTGTTATCTGTCTCAAATATATCCCTCAGGGTGTATAGGATCACCTAACAGTCTGCAATGAGGAAGAAAATGATCAGTCAATATCATTTTGTTGTTTTGGTAATCCCTGCTAGTGTGTAACAGTTTGCTAAAATCCACTTTTTTCCAACAAGCTGACTCAGTCAGTTGAACAGACCCACCAGGCCTTTTTCCCCCTGTGCTCCTTCCAGGGTGGTAGATGCACATGGAGACCACCCCCAGATTAAAAGAGCCTTTTGCTTCTCTGATTAGTGGGGATGAACTCATGCATGCTTTTAATCATATGAAGACGCATTATGAGAGCTACATATGTACATGATTAGCAAATGGAATATTATATGGCAACATAATATGAAACAAATTTGATGACACTAAAGAATATACAAATGGAAAGGGGCTATGTTCCACACAATTTTTGCACACATGGTTTCTGTATCCAAAGAAAGATTTAAGTGTTTATATGTCCAAATGAGGCAAAAACACACATGATTGTCCTCCTTAAAGGCATTTCCAGAGCATGTGTTTTAGTTCCTTAGACTCCTTATAATAGGAGGGTGTAAATGTCCACCATTTTTCATATTTTATCACATTATAAACAGAAAGCACATGCATAATTGTGATGTCCAATGAAAAAGATAATTTTGTTCAAAATGATTTGCTAATGAAAATCTGAAAACATATACCTGATACCTTCAGAAGTCCTTGAATAAGTAAACAGACTCCACCTGTGTGTAATATAATCTCAGCATAAATCCAGCAACTCCTTGAAGGACTCTGAGGATTGTGAACATCAGTGAACAAACAGCAAAAAACAATTTCTCGTACTTTGAACATCTCACAGAGCCATGTTCAATCGGTCATCTGAAAATCAAAGGGAAAGGGTATGGCACAACTGCAGACCTACTGACATGGTCATTCACTTAAACTGACAGACCGGGCAAGGAGAGCATTAATCATAGAAGCAGCCAAGAGGTTCATGGTAGCTCTGGGGGAGCTGCAGAGATGCTGCAAAAGACTCCAGACAAGAGCAGAGTTTCACCTTCGAGCAGGACAATGAACCAAAACTCAGATGTCTAAATTAAAGTGCACTCTCTTGCTAGAATGGTACAGTAAAGTCCAGATCTAAATCCAATTGAAATTTATAAAAAAGACCGGAAAATTCCTAATCACAGTCTGTCTATCCAATCTTACAGCACTTGAGCTATTTTGCAAAAAAAGAAGGGGAACAATTTTAATCTCCAGATGTGCAAAGATGGTACAGACATATCAAAAAAGGTTACAGCTGTAACTGTAGCAAAAAATACTTTAACAGATTTGCTGAATACAAATGCAAACCCCACTTTTCAGAGTTTAATTTGCAAAGACCATGTGCTTCTCTGTGTTGGTCTATCACATAAAATCTGAAATATATCGAAGTTTGCAGCTGTAACTTAACAGAATGTAAAAAAGTTCAATGGGAAAAATTATTCTTTCAAGGCACCGTGTCTTAATGTTCGGATGCCGCTTCGATATGCAGGCCAGATGAGGTCCATCCACTTTCTGTCACAATGTAGAGTAACTCCCACAAATGGTTCAGAGATGTAAGCTGTCAATCTGTCTTCCTCCTCCTCAATCCCTGTCTTGACTGTTGCCATGAGGCTCAGAAGGGTGATGCTGAGTGTTTGAAGGCTGATGCAGAGAGGGGGTGTGGGCTTAAAGATGGAAGAGAGCAGTAAAACAGAAGAAATGAAAGAAAATATAAGATGGAGAATGGAAATTATGAGAATATTGGGAAAAATGATTGAGGAATACCATAGCTTAGTGATAGTTGATGTTTCTGCTGTTTATTCTTGCATCCTTTGAAGTTTGGTTAGGTTTCTGTGATTGGCAGATAGCACGGCTACTGATACGAGAACGCACACACATTGTGCATGTGTCCAGAGTTGTAGACACCCCCTCCACACACACACACAAGGCTTTTTTGCTCATTCTAGATGGCAATCACCATGGCAACAAAATGTACAGAACACAGTCAGGGTGGGATATTTTTAAGTTTCAAAGGAATGGAAACAACAATGGAGATGACAAAGGAAGGAAGGAAGAGAGAAGAACAGTTCAGAGTGAGGGAAGGAAAGTGAAGCTGATGAAAGTGCGAGTGGATGAGTGAGTGCTTGTGTGTTTGGGAGTGTGTGTCCAAGGTCACACAGCTCAGAGCCATATGTACCCAAATAACAGGGACGATGACATGAAGAGTAAAAACAAGGGAGGAATCTCCATATTCATTGGTGTTTTATAGTATTTGGTTGTTATGACTACATGTTCTTTACAATAAATACACATAATAACAACAATAACCACTTTTGATACAGCAGTATTTTCTCCTAAATGTTCAAATACCTGTGTTTTCACTAAATTACAAATTTTGTGAAAACAAGCTGCTAACAAACATTAGAAGGGAAATTCCTAATACAGTGGAAGACACCATTTTGTAGTCTTACAAATGACCATTGATTTTAGTGGAATGAGTTGGTCTTTTAAAATGGTAAAAGATATCTGCAAAAAGCCCATCGGTGTCACATGCTCTGACACATTTTTCAGGTATTGCTTCTCATTTTGCCTACAGTGCCTAGAAAAAGCGTTTACACCTCTTTTCTATATTTTGTCACATGACAACCAAAAACGTTAATTCATAATATTGGGATTTTGTGTGTTAAACCAACACAAGGTAGTGTTTAATTGTGAAGTGGAAGGAAAATTACACATCCTTTACTTTTTTTTCTTAAAATTTATAAACTGCGCATATGTATTTCAGCCCCCTGAGTCAGTGGAGTCAGCTGATTGTCTTCAGTGGTATGTTAGTTACATTAGATGAAGAGCGTCTGTGAACAGCAGTTTTCAAATCTTGCTGCAGGTTCTCATTTGCATTAAGGACTGGACTTTGACTTGGCCGTTCTTACACCTAAATACGCTTTGACGCTAAATCATTGCGCCGCAGACCTGGCTGTATGTTTTGGGTCACTGTCCTCCTGGAAGTTGAACTTCTGCCCCCTTCAGAGATGTTTTGCAGTTTCTAGCAGGGTCTTTTTTACCAAGATCAATCTGTGCTTAGTTTCATCCAACTACCCATCAAGTCTGACCCGCTTTCCTGTCCCTAACAAAAGCATCTTCACAACATGATGGTGCCACCACCATGTTTACTGGGGAAATGCAGGATTCATGGTGGTGTGCAGTTCTAGTTTTCTACCACAAATAGTGTTTTGCATGTGGGCAAAATTTCTTTGTTTTTATTTCAGATTCTCAGTTACAAGATCTGGACTTTGACTGGGCCACTCTAACATATTATTATGATTTGACCTCAATTGTCTTCCTCTGGAAGGTAAACCTCCGCTCCACTTCCCATCTCATAACTCCATTTATTTTCCATCACCTCTGACCAGCTTCTCTATTCCACAGCATGATGCTGCCATCATCATGTTTCATGGGGGGAGGTACTGTCATGATCTCAGGGTTTAAGTTTCTTTATGGATCTGTTTCTTCCCTGTTTTTGTTCTCTATTTGCTGTTATTTTAGTTTTTTCATTGCAGATTATGTTCATTGTTTATTCTTGTGTTTAGATATTTCTGTTCTTCCCTGGACATCTGTGTTCACACTACACTGTGTTAACTAGCCTCCCTGCTTCCGTTACTCTACATTCTCCCTGCCATCAGCTGTTCCACATTGCATCTGATTATCTCTTCTAGTTCAATGGTCAGTTCTCCACCATGCCTTTGTATTTAAACTCTCTGGTTTTCATTGCTTGCCACTGGATACTCCTGTTGCTTTACCTGCTCCATGTCAAAATGTACCAAATAGCTAAGCGATTGTTGATGTTTGAGCTCTTAATTCTTGACCCTTTGAATATTGCTTGTCGGTTTATTCTTTGTAGAAATGTTGTAATCCATGCGTTTTCCTTCTTACTAATTATACAATACTTTGTCGATCACATGAAATTCCATTAAGTTCTTGGGTTGTAAGATAACAAAATGTAGCAGAGTTCAAGGGGTGTGATAGTCTAAGCAATGTGCTGTACCTTCATGTGCATGAGGACACAAGTGGCTGTCTATGTGTGGTTCTGCTGAAAACTATATTCTTGTATCTGTATGTCTGTGCGCTCGTGATCTCACAGCTCATCCCTCTTGACTGAGTGTGGATTTAGTGGGGGACAGCTGAGTTAATTTCAGAAGTTTAAGCAGGTCACAGGTCAGTCACTGGTGTAGGTCGCCTCTTGTATCAAGACCACCATCCAGCAAATGCCAAATAAATCACAGTCATGCTGAGTGGTTTGGCAAGCGTCACAAGCCTTCCTCCTCACACTGTCTGTCTGTATATGTGTCTGTCTTTCTTTTTCACTCTTCTTTTTGTTAACACGCACACACATGTCTGAGTCAGGCAGCAGCAGCAGCTCATAAAGGCACATCTGGCCCAGAGATCCTCACTGGACATGATCAACAGTGACCTTGAACACCTTCCTGTTTTGTGTCTTGGCATTGCTCCAGATAAAAAGTTGTTTTCATTTTCCAGCTTTTCGGTGAAAAGTTAGGATTTGGTATATTGTTATTTTATTTAATTGTTTGAATATCTACATATCCTGGGTTAGGGTTGAAGCACAAAAAAAACCTTTGTTTCCCCGCTAAGTTGTGACTCTCGAAAGAACCTCATGAGTTAACCTTAGCCATCCATTATTTTTCTACAGACAGTCTGTTACCAGAGCATTAGATGTTTGTCTTCCCTTTTTTTCTTATTATTTTCATGTTATTGTGCAAGTCTTTTGTAATTGGTACAGAGAGCACATCAAGTGATACTTTGAATACCTTATCCAAAACTAATCAAAGTTTTTATTTGTACTTTCATTATTGCCTTTAATCATTAGAGGCAATAATGAAAAATAAAGTTTTAACATGTCATTACATTAATATTGACAATTTTATTCATGTCAAATTGTTATTGTTTAGTATTGTTTTGGTGTTTTCAAGCTTAAGCTAAATAAAGCCTAAACAAAGGGAGACTGGGGGTGAATTGTGCCAATGGGGAAGTTGTGCCAGAAAAAAATCGCCATGTGACCATGCATTTTTGAAGAGTTACCCATTTTACTCATCCTGCAAAGAGAGCCTCATTACATGAGAAGTAAGCACATTTAAAATAAAAAATAAAAACAGTTTTTTGCCTTTTAAAGTAAAATTTTCTATGATCAAGGTTTTTTGGTTGTTGTGTCTGAACATAGACCAGTTGGAAAACATTTCACATAAGTTTTTGTGCTTTGTTAAGCTACACTATGAGTCTATACAGCTAGCATAATGCTACCTCAAAACTGCTGGATAATGCATTTTTCCAAAAATGGTGGGGTTGGTGTTGGGACCCACAGCCATGGATTTCAACATTAAACTCCGGCACGGACTTTTCTGGAACTTTCAAAATAAAGTGCATTAACCTTCTTCCGGCACAGCCAGGAAACGGGATGACTGCGGACTTCCTGTGATGCCACTACCCAAATAAAAACACAGCTGTTGCTACATCTGCCCTCTTTCCACACGACCTTCGAGAAGGACCAGTCAGGGGAGTCCCAGCGCGCTGATGTCTTTTGCTGGCAAAAATACATAAACTCTTCATCGGATCCAAGGAAGCCATACGATCATCGATCATATGCAAAGTTAAGTACGGATGAAATACTGTCTGTGTATCCGGTATTTTCATTCATGAACAGGGGTAATTAAGGTACAAGGATTGCTTGACTGTCGCTCCGAGCCCCCGCAGACGCAAACGGTGTTCGAGAGAAGTCCCTGCAAAGACGCGGTCTCTCAGCCTGGAAGGAAGACAGCAGAGAACGCAGCGGACAGGACGAGCCGCCCAGCTACAGCTCCGGAGCTAACACTTTTGTTCACAGAACGAACGCACCTTCTGATCGTGAGAAGCTGAGGAGGTTAGCGGGAAGCTAACCCTTTGTTCACTGTGGATACCTTCTTCAAACTTCATCGCCCCTTGGACAACATTTCCTCACCATGGTCTGAGGTTAGGTTTGGGTAGATTAACAGTTAGGATGAAATAATCTGAACGTTTTCATTTATCAAATTTAGATTTGTTTGTGTGAAACTCGGCTACCTTAGTGCTAGCAGGCTATCTGTAGCACACGTGCCGGTTTGTGTTTTTTGTATGTTTTAAGGTTAAGATAAACTTTATTTAAAGGGTGATTTTAAACAGAACATTGCTCATAACGCGCCGTCCGTGCTTATGCATTTTAACCCTTTTATTAACCCTGATATTTTAAAGGTATGTGTTGATTCTGGTGCTAAGCTATTAGCTTCTTTGTTAGCTTAACTGCTAACCAATAAGAACACGTGCTTGCTACTAAAGAGTATTCAACAGAAAGGTTGTTAGTTTTCAAGCTAGTGAATAATAGTTCCTAAACATCATTTACTAAATTTGATAACTAAGTAAACACCATTAAGCCCCATTTCTCCAGAAAGATTAGGCTCTTTTCCAAAATACTCCCTTAATAATATTTCTTCGAATATTATTTCAATAACTAAAGGCAGCTAATTAGACACCGTTGAGAAATGGTCATCCAGAAGGTTGGTTTGATTCAGCAGATCATTCTTTAAAATATTATTTTATTAAAATATTTTATCTGATGTTGCATTGTGAATGGTTGTCTAAAAGTATATTATTGCCTAAGTTAGTTCCAAGACTAACTTAACTTCCAGATTCTTCAAGATAATCCTTGGTTCTCAAACATAAACATTGCATGGTAATGTTGCATCACTCTTTTGGTCATGGTTTCAACCATCTTTAATCAACTTGTTTATATTGTACATAGCCCATTAGTCTTCCCTACTCTTTAATTATGCTTGGTAGTTTAGTTGGATTGTTTTAGCATAGTAAAGAGTTTGTTGATTGAAATATGTTTGACTTTGAGTTGACTAATTTTTGTTAATAAATTCTTGTATTTTAAGAAATTGTGTGAATTCATTCCATATATGTGCAGAGTTTATGCTGTTCAATAATGTCAGAGCTCATCTCACACCTTTCCATTTTGTCCTAATACCATCGCCTTACTGGGCTGGTATTCACAGGACAACCTTTAACAGACCGAAATATTATTTTGTAAAATATAAAAATATTAATATTAAATAATATTCTCAGATTCATAATTACAACAGTTGGGGTGGGATAAGTTGTGCCAGAGGCAACATATACAGGATGACATTAAATCGTTACATGGAGAAGAAAAACATAGATGGAAATGAAATAAGGCCAGGATATAAAAAAAATCAAATCAAACAAAACACATGAACAAAAATGGTTGTGTACAGTAGCTCAGAAGAAAGTGACATTGCTATTCTGCCTAACGACACCGCTGAGTATGAGACATCATATGTCCAGAATCATGATGTTGATGATAGTGACAAGGATCTGTCTGCTGGGGACTTTATCATTGTGAACCTTGCAGGTAAAACCAAATCCTACAACTACGTGGGACTGATTGAAAAGTTTGATGGTGCCGACATCATTAGTTATCACTATCACCCTAGAGAAGATGTGCATAAGAAACTACCCGCACCACAAAAACTTGGTGGTACAGTCAGAGGGGAGCAACAATTTATATTCCCCTGTATGCATCAATAGGTGGGATGTTATGTAGTAGGCCAGATCTGTCAAGAGAATTGCAGTCAATTTAGTCTTTATAAATTTTATTTTGTTTTGAAGATGTGTTCATGTGGTGTTAGGCCTTGTTTAGGAAAACTGACCTTTGAGGTGCTCCTGTGGAGCATTAGGCTTGTAGAAAATTGGCCTTTGATGTAATATAACTTTAAATAAATGTTAAATAGTTTTTTATTTACTGAATTTTTTCTAGCTTTTATTTAGCATTACAGTTTCTGGGATTAAAAAATACACTTTTTTATTTCAATAATAATAATAATTAATAGCACAATTTAGCCCCAATGTATTCTCTCCAAAGGCACAGCTTACTCCACACATGTTGTACCATGAGACCACTTTTTTCAGAAATCTGTATTTCTTAAATACAGGCCCAGAGCGACTTTTCCCAGGGATGCACCACATCCTGAAATATATATACGTATTTTAGTTGAGCATTGCTGTCATGGCCTTACTTTAAAGTCACTTTAAGTAAAAACTGGCACAATTCACCCCACTCTACCCTACAGTAAATGAAGTGAGTTAAAACAAAATGTAAAATTAAATAAAACAGAAAATAATGTTTAAATTAAAAACATACTTACATACTAACCCCTCCTTGAACCGTCACCTTAACGTGGTGGAGGGGTTTGAGTGCTCAAAGGATCCTAGAGGCTATGTTGTCTGGGGCCTAAATGCCCCTGGTAGGGTCTCCCATGGCAAACAGGCTCTAGGTGATGGGTCAGACAAAGAATGGTTCAAGAACCCCTCATGAAGAACAAAATATCGAGGCACGTGACGTCGCCCGGTACGGCGGAGCCGGGGTCCCACCCTGGAGCCAGGCCTGGGGTCGGGACTCGTCGGAGAGCGCCTGGTGGCCGGGTTGCTCCTCGCGGGACCCGGCCGGGCCAAGCCCGAACGAGAGACGCGAGGCCATCCCCCAGTGGGCCCACCACCTGCAGGGGGAACCGTGAGGGTTCGAGGATCTCCTCAATCCTGCCATCACGCATTCCGTGGTGGAAACAGAGGCTGGGGACTCGGGGTTGGACTCTTTCATCACCCAGGCTGAAGTCACCGAGGTGGTTAAAAAGCTCCGCGGTGGCAAGGCTTCGGGGGTGGATGAGATCCGCCCTGAGTACCTCAAGTGTCTGGATGTTGTAGGGCTGTCATGGTTGACACGCCTCTTCAACATTGCGTGGCGGTCGGGGACAGTGCCTCTGGACTGGCAGACTGGGGTGGTGGTCCCCCTTTATAAGAAGGGGGACCGGAGGGTGTGTTCCAACTACAGGGGGATCACACTCCTCAGCCTCCCTGGTAAGGCCTACGCCAGGGTATTGGAGAGGAGAGTCCGACCGATAGTCGAACCTCGGCTTCAGGAGGAACAGTGTGGTTTTCGTCCCAGCCGTGGAACACTGGACCAGCTCTATACCCTCTACAGGGTGCTCGAGGGTCCATGGGAGTTTGCCCAACCGGTTCACATGTGTTTTGTGGACCTGGAGAAGGCATTCGACTGTGTCCCTCGTGATGCCCTGTGGGGGGTGCTCCAGGAGTATGGAATCGGGGGCCCTTTATTAGGGGCCATCCGGTCCCTGTACGAGCGGAGCAGGAGTTTGGTCCGCATTGCCGGCACTAAGTCGGACCTGTTCCCAGTGCATGTTGGACTCCGGTAGGGCTGCCCTTTGTCGCCGGTCCTGTTCATAACTTTTATGGACAGGATTTCTAGACGCAGCCAAGGGCCGGAGGGGGTCTGGTTTGGGGACCAGTGGATTTCGTCTCTTCTTTTTGCGGATGACGTGGTCCTGCTGGCCCCCTCTAGACAAGACCTACAGCATGCGCTGTGGCGGTTCGCAGCCGAGTGTGAAGCGGCTGGGATGAGGATCAGCTCCTCCAAGTCCGAGGCCATGGTACTCGACCGGAAAAGGGTGGCTTGTCCTCTTCAGGTTGGAGGGGAGTTCCTGCCTCAAGTGGAGGAGTTTAAGTATCTTGTTCACGAGTGAGGGAAGAATGGAGCGGGAGATCGACAGACGGATCGGTGCGGCTGCCACAGTAATGGGGGCGCTATGCCGGTCCATTGTGGTGAAGAGAGAGCTGAGCCGAAAAGCAAAGCTCTCAATTTACTGGTCGGTCTACGTTCCTACCCTCACCTATGGCCATGAACTTTGGGTCATGACCGAAAGAACGAGATCACGGATACAAGCGGCTGAAATGAGCTTCCTCCGTAGGGTGGCCGGGCACTCCCTTAGAGATAGGGTGAGGAGCTCGGCCATCCGGGAGGAGCTCGGAGTAGAGCCGCTGCTCCTCCACATCGAGAGGAGCCAGTTGAGGCGGCCCGGGCATCTATACCGGATGCCTCCTGGACGCCTTCCTCGGGAGGTGTTCCAGGCACGTCCCACCGGGAGGAGGCCCAGGGGACGGCCCAGGACACGCTGGAGGGACTATGTCTCTCGGCTGGCCTGGGAACGCCTTGGGCTCCCCCTGGAGGAGCTGGAGGAGGTGTCTGGAGAGAGGGACGTCTGGGCGTCTCTGCTGAGTCTGCTGCCCCCGCGACCCGGTCCTGGATAAGCGGAAGACGACGAACAAACGAACATACTAACATGAAATAAAAATAATGCATTTAAATAAAAATAAAAAAGTGTGTGACAGAATCCTTGAATTTACACTTGAATAACACTGCTGCATTGTGGTTAGGTGTTCAGAGATACATGTAAAGTTCTCAGTTGGGGCTTATCTGTGTGAAGTTTGCATGTTTTACTTATGGGGGAAGCTTTTCTGTGGGTATTTCTGTTTTCTCTGAAAGCTATAAACGTGCATGTTCAGTTAAAGGGATGTTTTTTTTTAAACTAAGATTATGTGATATTGTATTTTATCTGCAGTGAATAATGGTCTGCTAGGAGAAACTGAGGTGAAATCTCCTTGGAGAGTTGAGATAACACCTGATCAGACATTTTAAAGCAGATGTCTGCCATTTTGAAAAACTCCAACATTAAAAAATCCATTGCGGTTTGTGTCGTTGCCTTAAAAATGTGTTTACATTGCTGTCACTTTGAGATTATATGCATTTGTTGGAATATTTGTTCTATTTGAACCGCTTGCTGAAAACAAACCAGCTTAACCTCAATTGGGCACAGTACCAATTCAATAGAAAAGCAAAACAGCTTAAAGGGGACATACCGTGTTTTTAAATCTTTCTTTTTCACACTTAAATCATTCAGTTGTGGTCTATATGAAGTGAAACTGCAATACTTTGGTCTGAACTACTTATTGTAGCTCTACAAGCCGCTCTTATTACCCTGTTCTGAGGTGCGTCTGAGAGCAACTCATTTTGGTGTGGTCCCTTTAAATGCTATTGAGGCACTTCACACCCTGCCCCACATGAGGTCAAACAGCACTGCACTTTTACGCATTTTGTAGTTTGATAACAGACATACAATTATCTAGCAGCCCAGAAACAAGACAAATATGTCAAAAACAATGCAAAACTGTTTATGTAATAATACTATTTTAAACACGCAGTACAGATCTGTCCTCAAGGAGCTAAATGCAACACACATATTATACTCATATCTAAAATAAAGTTTGTTGTCATTTTAGCATTATTTGCAGCATACCGCTTTGCTGTGTCCGTTGTTTCCATAGACAGAAGGAACTGACCACTTAATCAGATGAAGTCTTTTGGCAAATCCACCTTGATACTAGTGGAGGTTGCTGAAGCACTCGTCATCTTTGAAGAGGTTCTGAACTTAATTAAGTTACTTAAAATAACAACAATTTAATCATGCCAATCATTAAAATATTCTTTTTTTTATTGAGTACAGAAAGAATGCCATCTAAAACATTATTTTATTTTAACAAAATAATGTTAAAATCAAAGGTAGGCAGGCACCAATTTTGGTTCCCCTAAACAATAACTTTAAAATGAATGTAGTATATTTCTGAGCAAAGTGTGGAGTCCCCAAGTCTCCATAACCACCATTAGATGCTGTCTTTGTGCCAAATGGTCACTGGGGAGTAATGCCAGAAAGAATCCTTTTTTGTCCTACCATCACAAACGTAAACACGTGGATGTCATTAAATACTACTTGGACTTTAACTGGAGTCTTGTGCTCTGGTAAAAGGGGAATAAGATTAGGTTTTCAACAAATAAAACTTGTTAATTTGTCATTTTGTTATGATACACAGGTTAAACATGTGGAAAAGAATATATAGCCCAGTGTATGGTGGTGGATATGTGATACTGTGGGTCTCTCCTTATTGTCCTAGGCTATGACCTTACCTTGTTAGACTCCATGGCATCATGGACACTTTAAAATACTAGAATATTTTGAATAAAATCTGTTGGAATTCAGCAGTAAACTGAAAATGAATGGCTGCTGTGTGTTTCAGTAAAATAAAGATCCAAAACTAAATTAACACAGATTCACTGGACACCAATCCTTCTTCCATACACACCACAGTCCCTAGACCTAAATCCTATAGACATCCCGTAGGGTGAGCTGAAGAGAAGAAAACAGAAGAGAACACCCAGGACTATAGATGGTCTAGAGAGATCCAACAGGTAATGGTCAAAAATCCCTCTTTCTGTATGCACCAACCTTGTAAAATAGTATTGGGGAAGACTGTCTAATTCATGGTTGCTAGTTTTAACCTTGGCTGCTTGGTAGAACACATTCAAGTTTGCATGTTCAACCGGTGCATGCATTGGTTCTCTCCAGGAAATCTGGCTTCCTCCCGTAGTCCAAAAACATGCATGTTTGACCAGTTGGTCTTTCTAAATTGGCCTTAGAACTGTCTGTGTGATTGCAAAATGTTACATAAACATAAGAAAAGGTGTAAAACTCACACTTAAACAATCAAATACTTTTTCTGCAACCTTTTATTTATTACAGGCAGATTTTCTCTGTGGGTCCATCTACTGTTTAAAATAGGAACTGGTATAATGGAAAGTGTGACTGAAGCAGTAGTTTAAAAGGCAACAATGTTCATATCTGTGAAAAAGCTGCCTTGCAAAAAGGATCTACATTTGAGCATAACTTCAGCTTAAGTGCTGTCCTATTGGCAGAGTTGTATAACGTTTTAAAAGCAGTATAACCAATAATTGTGCCACCTGCAGTTTTGTAAAACAGTGTAAGATTTTCTTTCTGCAATAAAATATAAATTTGTTTGAGGGTAAAATGTTTTAGCAGAGATGCCAATAAATGTGTCTGTGTCTGTATCTTTATCTGTATCTATTACAAGGTAAAAACCTGCAAATGTCAGTGTAAAGGTTTGTTTATCAAACTTCACTCCTTCTGTCATTTTTCTGGTATATGGTGCAACAGGACCAGTGGTCTAATTGGTTCCAGTTTACGATATAATAAGCAGCAAAACGTGTCGGTTCACTATTCAGTAATCAGGACTCATTCTGCTCTCTGAGCATGAAGAGAAAGATAACTTTCTGGAGATCTAGGATGAACTGACAGAAACATGGCACTTGGGTCTCCACAGGTCCTTTTGATACATCTCCTATTTTGTATTTGCAGTGGTGATCCAAACAGGAGATGACAGACACGCATTGTGTGCAGTGGTAAATTGCGGGCAGGTTGCACTCTGTGTGCGCATGGCTTTTACCATGACGGTTTGCCTCATAAGATAATGTGATGATCTCTGTGTTTTGCTGCCAGGTTACCCCGTCACCTCCCCCACAGCTCCCTCCCTCTTCTGATTCCTTTACTGCCGTAGTAACTTATGAATTTCTGTCAGCTGGTTGTCCTGCCATTTAGAGATACTACTAAATCACGTTATGTTTGTCATGGATTAGGTGTATGGGCAATGCACCTCCTTAAAGAAGAAAGGAAAAAAGGGATAAAAACAAATGTGCTCACAATTACCTCTAAGTGGATATGGGAAGTATAAGAGCTTATATGAATTTGTATCCTGCAAATGTTGGGGGTTCAGACAACACATATCAAAATCTTCTCTGTTTTTAACATATTTCAAAAAGGTTGATCACTGAACACTCAGTGTGAAAAACTTAGACGTCATTCATGATGTTGCAGGTGGTACCAAACCAAAATATCAATGATATCAAGATTTCGGAGGCCACTAGCCAGAATACTATATTTGCTCTTATGTGTGTGTATGTTGTTTGTGTGGCAGAGGATTTAAAGCTGTCACTTTGTAATTACCTCAGCAAATACAGGCTTGGAGAGAGTTGACTGAAGTCTACCAGTAAGACAGCCCTGGGAGAAAATAAGAAGTGACAAGCCACATAACACAGCGTGGGACGTAAATAACTTTTAGCCCTTTCTCTCTCTCTCCCTGTCTACTTTATAGAAATGTGGATGATTCTTCAAGGATTTTAAAAGAGTGAGTGAGGGAGAGCTGAGCTGAAATGAGAGAATATCCCTTGCTTTCATCTTTAGAAGAAATCTCTGACATCCTCTCTCGCTTGCTTTGATGAAAGCCTTTGGTTTTTTGGTGGGGTTTATCCTCTTACATTAGGTGTATAAAGTGTAGCTTGCTTGCGCCAGTTTGAGCGCGACTCACGCATGGATTTGTTTGCGTTGTCATGAGGACTGGCATGCACCTATCTAGTTTTTCTCACCGGAAGGTGTGTAGGTGGCATTGGAAGTCAGGCTTAATGTGTTTGTGCATACGAAGGACTTCTCAGAGCCATCTGAAGTTGTAGAGCTGGACTTTTGTCAGACCTGTCACCCGTCCCTCAGTCTGACTGTGAACTCGCTGCTGTTTCGGCAGCGAGTATCAAATATTTACCAAACATGAAGACAAAAGCATAAGTATTATTTTTTTGTTTTGATAAACAGTTACAAACAACTGTAAATACACGTATAAAAACAACTTTATATTATAATTTAATTTCATATTGTGTCATAGTGTATTGAATTGTGTCCCATTGTGTCTTATCAGCTCTAATTCTGTGTGGTTGTATATCGTGTCTAACTCTGGGAGTTTTAGATCATAAACTCGTGATAAACATAGCAGAGCAGCTTGCCTTATTTATTTCCTAACTTATATTCTTTGGTTTTTATGGCAATTGTCATTTATTGGAAAGCTTAGAAAAAGTTGGTCCAAATTAAATTTAACATTGAAAATCTGGCAAAAACTTCACTAAGAAATCTGGAAATTTACCATCTGGAATAGCATGACATTTTTAAATGAAAAATGGCAGCAACAATTCTCAGATTTCTATTTGCAAAAGAAATGTTGCAAAAAGAAACCATTTTCCTTCAACTTCACAAAATCCCACTACTTGTGTTTGTCACATAAAGTCTCAACAAGATCCAGTAAAGTTTGTACTTGTAACATGTCAAAATGTGAATATTTTACATGGTTATGAATATATTTTCGAGACAATGCCGTTTGTTGCGGTGAAAGCGCCACTGTTGCGGCATTGTGTGAGTGTGAGCTCAGCAGTGCTCACAGAAAAGGCCCTTACAGGTGGATAGGGAGTGGTGACACGTTTTCTAGCATCTTCCAACCCTGAGCATGAACATTTTCACACAGACACACATTGATTTATATTATATCCTTTAAGCGTTACTGTTTTGCCTCTAGGTCTACGCCAGTATTATCTTTCTATTTTTTCCACTCTCCTCTCACAGCCTACACCACTCCACCTGGCTGGAGTCCAGCTATAGATTGTTAATTATGGTTTGTACGTGATGCACGGTCCTTCCTCCAAATACTGCAGCAGCGTTCTTTGGCAGACATCAAAGTGTCGGTGTTTCATTCCACGGGGATTAGTGATGGTAGTGCGATAATGCCCTTGCCTGCCAGGCGAATTAAACGCCCATGGCTGGGTGCAGGTACTAGAAATCAAATGAACACACAATCATTCTGGCAGTCATACACAGTGCATACACCCGAACAATCAAAAAAAAAAAAAAAGACATGGGTTTGACACATTCAGACATGTTAAAAACACACTGAGACCAGCAGCCTCATTCCAGGGAAATACACAGTGATTAAACTGTGGACTAAACATCCAAGCAAACTCTCATCTCTTTCATCTAATTCCTTTCAGAGAAAAAAAGCATTACATTAGTCAGTGTGTCCATAGAGAGAGTCACAGCACATTGACTGTCCTTCACTCATCTCTCCCCCCATGGCAAATTGGATTTTTAAACGGCTCATTTTTTTCATCATTCCCCCGCACTCATAATTGACAGCAGTTTCTTTCTTGCTGTCCATTTTCTTCTGCTTGTTTCTCTATGGCTGACCAGAAAACCTAATAAAAAAGAACTGTTGAAAACATTAAAAAAATAGATTTTAAAAGTCCAGTCTCTGTAGCAACTCTCGCCATCATTCGCGGAAATGACAAGTGTTTAAAGGGCTGCGGGGCGTTTTAATGTTTAGTTTGTGGGGTTTTTTTTGTTGCCTTTTTCTTGTCGTATGAGTAGGTCTCGGGAGACGGGCAGAAAAACAGCCATGAAAGGGAAAATAAAACTGTCAGAGGGAGAGGCAGAGGCAATAGAGGCTTGTCCTTGGTAATCAATACAGGTGCTGTTTCTGTTTCTTTGTCCTTAAGGACAATGGCGTAGGAGAACAGGGAAGTGATACATATGAGCATTGTCTATAGGTCTTATAACAAACACCTGATGAAACACAGGGTGTAAGTGTCATTGCCCTGCTCATACATTACATTGGACATTTTCAAGCTGTTTAAACACAGACCTGGTGGCATAAGACAAAAATTCTGTCCACCAAAAGACAGAAACCAAAGTACAAACCATGCAAATAGTTGATGAACAGCCAATGGACTAATTTTCAAAAGATTTAATCCAGTGTGATGCAGCTTCACTGTAAACCATACAGATTTTGGAATATTTTTTCTTCTTTTCAAGTTTCAGTTTAATCAAATTCCTTCTGAGGCTTTTGTGATCCTGTGTTCTCCAAAAGTTAAAAAGGAGTAGAAATGAGATTGGAACTACTATCAAATTTGAGCTTTAAGTCTCTGATCAGTCATCTTCTTTGTGTTTGCCGTATTTCAGTGACTGTGTAATGTTGCCTCATTAAGGCTTGGCACAATTACTTACCTAGGCCTCGTTTTTGTATGGATTAAGAGATACCTAGAAATAATGCCATTTTATTTAAAGATTTTTTTAGAAAGAATAAATGCAAAGATTGTTTTAGAAAACTATTTTCATTTGGACATGACCTAATAACCTTAAAGTTTGTGTGAGTTTCAATGTACTGCAAGGGTCTGCAACTCCAATCTTCGCCAGCCACTGTTCTGCAATTTTTAGATTCATACAGTACAGACCAAAAGTTTGGACACACCTTCTCATTCAAAGAGTTTTCTTTATTTTCATGACTATGAATATTGTAGCTTCACACTGAAGGCATCAAAACTATGAATTAACACATGTGGAATAATATACTGAACAAAAAAGTGTGAAACAACTGAAAATATGTCTTATATTCTAGGTTCTTCAAAGTAGCCACCTTTTGCTTTGATTACTGCTCTGCACACTCTTGGCATTCTGTTGATGAGCTTCAAGAGGTAGTCACCTGAAATGGTTTTCCAACAGTCTTGAAGGAGTTCCCAGAGATGCTTAGCACTTGTTGCCCCTTTTGCCTTCACTCTGTGGTCCAGCTCACCCCAAACCATCTCAATTGGGTTCAGGTCCTGTGACTGTGGAGGCCAGGTCATCTGGCGCAGCACCCCATCACTCTCCTTCTTGGTCAAATAGCCCTTACACAGGCTGGAGGTGTGTTTGGGGTCATTGTCCTGTTGAAAAATAAATGATGGTCCAACTAAACGCAAACCGGATGGAATAGCATGCCGCTGCAAGATGCTGTGGTAGCCATGCTGGTTCAGTATGTCTTCAATTTTGAATAAATCCCTAACAGTGTCACCAGCAAAGCACCCCCACACCATCACACCTCCTCCTCCATGCTTCACGGTGGGAACCAGGCATGTAGAGTCCATCCGTTCATCTCTTCTGCGCCGCACAAAGACACGGTGGTTGGAACCAAAGATCTCAAACTTGGACTCATCCGACCAAAGCACAGATATCCACTGGTCTAATGTCCATTCCTTGTGTTCTTTAGCCCAAACAAGTCTCTTCTGCTTGTTCCCTGTCCTCAGCAGTGGTTTCCTAGCAGCTATTTTACCATGAAGGCCTGATTCACACAGTCGCCTCTTAACAGTTGTTCTAGAGATGTGTCTGCTGCTAGAACTCTGTGTGGCATTGACCTGTTCTCTAATCTGAGCTGCTGTTAACCTGCGATTTCTGAGGCTGGTGACTCGGATAAACTTATCGTCCACAGCAGAGGTGACTCTTGGTCTTCCTTTCCTGGGGCGGTCCTCATGTGAGCCAGTTTCTTTGTAGCGCTTGATGGTTTTTGCGACTGCACTTGGGGACACTTTCAAAGTTTTCCTAATTGTTCGGACTGACTGACCTTCATTTCTTAAAGTAATGATGGCCACTCGTTTTTCTTTACTTAGCTGCTTTTTTCTTGCCATAATACAAATTCTAACAGTCTATTCAGTAGTACTATCAGCTGTGTACTGTATCCACCTCCTGCACAACACAACTGATGGTCCCAACCCCATTTATTAGGCTTGAAATCCCACTTATTAAACCTGACAGGGCACACCTGTGAAGTGAAAACCATTTCAGGTGACTACCTCTTGAAGCTCATCAACAAAATGCCAAGAGTGTGCGGAGCAGTAATCAAAGCAAAAGGTGGCTACTTTGAAGAACCTAGAATATAAGACATATTTTTAGTTGTTTCACACTTTTTTGTTCAGTATATAATTCCACACGTGTTAATTCATAGTTATGATGCCTTCAGTGTGAAGCTACAATATTCATAGTCATGAAAATAAAGAAAACTCTTTGAATGAGAAGGTGTGTCCAAACTTTTGGTCGCTACTTTATGTGCCCCAACACAACATGCTAAAGTAGCTGAATTATCACTTCAGCATGTCATCATGCTCTGCAGATTTTTGAGAAATTGATCGTATTCACTTGTACTGAATAAACTAATAAGATGCTTCTAAAATGACAGTATCTCCAGTTGAGGAAGACTAAATAAGGAATGACCCCTCATGTAGTGTCGTTTCCATGCATAATAGAAACTTGTGTAGCTTGGGAACACTGTCTATAGCTTAACGGTCCACCTCCTAATTTCAGCCATGGAGATCAAGCTAAAAGTTCTTCATGCTTTGACATGCTGTTTGGTGTGGACTGTAGTGTGGACTTCGATTAAGGCTGGACTTTATTATGATTTCTGCATTATTTATCACCTGCATCATTTATTGGAATATATCTGCTCCTCATCTTTAAAAAGCATCTTCCTTACCATGATCTGTCTCTGTTGCTTCTTTAGATTCTGTGCTGTCATTCTCTGTGTTTTCTGTCTTACTTCAAACAGTAAAAGACTGTGTAGGAACTTGCAATTGCGCAATATGACTAACAATATGAGCAACTAAGTTGCATCAGCTCTTAGTAATCGTGTAATTTTTGCTTCACCCTGGAAAAGAATATTTTTAAATATGAAAAAAATAGGGAAAAATCTGAATCTGGACACATACACACTCATTAGATGATCTCTGATCATTTAAGCGTATGCCTAATTGTTCAATAGAACCTCAGCGATCTACAGCTGTTGTGCAAAAGCTCCTTTTTGAATGGATTTGTTTTACTGATACTGCAATAACATAATAACCATTAATAACATCAGTGGCAAAATATGAAATGATGTAAATAGACTGGGACTGGAGTGGAGGAGTGGAGTGGAGAATCACCAGGAGGAAATGATCCTTAACATACAGTCCAGAACAAAGCATGTTCATGAAAGTCCTGCCCTTAACCTAATTGAGAAACTTTAGCAAGACATGAAAACTGATGCTATTCATTCAACCTGATTTAGCCTTATTTGTGCGAAGAAGGATGGGCAAGACTGTCAGTCTGCAGATGTGCAAAGCTGAAAAAGGCATTCCCAAAAGTACCAGCAACTTTTATTGCAGCAAAAGGTGGTTCTACCTCAGCAGCGACAAATAAAAATAATTGTAATACTTTTTTAGATTATTATTTATAAAAAAAAGGAAGTCATATATCATTATCTTTCCATTTTGCAATTATGCACTACTTTGTGTTGCTTTAGCACACAAAATTCAAAGAACACACATTGAAATGTTGTGGTTTTAATGTAACCAGATGTAAAAAGAAGCTCAAAAAGAGTTCATTCTTTTGCAGGGCACTGCAAATCATATAGATCATATAGTGTTGCATTAGAGGCAATATTGCACAACACCATTCCAAAATAAGAGGCCTCAGCTCCTAAATTCAGTGTGTTGTTGATGACAAGAACGAGCAGAATATATAAACTATTTCTCCTTGCACAAAATATTCAAAGATGGGACCAAAGTAGGAATAGAAAAAGGTGCTCCAAAATCATATATTTAAAACCTCTTATTGTTTAGCAGTAAAAGCTACAGTACTGTGCAAAAGTTTTAGGCAGATCTGAAAAAATGCTGTAAATATCATTTTCAGAAATATAAATGATGATCGTTTATTTTGATCAACTTACAAAATGCTTAGTGAGCGAACTCCAACATACAGCCAAAGTCATTAAGAACTATCTTCAGCGTAAAGAAGAACAAGACTTACTGGAAGTGATGGTATGGACCCACAGAGCCCTGATCCCAACATCATAGAGTGTGTCTGGGATGACATGAAGAGACAGAAGGATGTGAGAAAGCCTTCATCCGCAGAAGATCTGTGATTAGTTCTCCAAGATGTTTGGAACAACCTACCAGCCGAGTTCCTTCAAAAACTGTGCAAGTGTACCTAGAAGAATTGATGCTGTTTTGAAGGCAAAGGGTGGTCAAACCAAATATTGATTTGATTTAGATTTCTGTTTTGTTCATTCACTGCATTTTGTTGATTGATGAAAATAAATGACCAATACTTCCATTTTTGAAAGCATTCTTTGTTTACAGCATTTCTTTCACACCTGCCTAGAACTTTTGCACAATACTGTATACTAACTGTTTTAGTTCGGAATAGATCCCTCAGCATCCAGGCCAATTACCTTGTCATCGTAAAGCCTAAATAATTTTATACAGGGTTTCTCTCAGCTGTGCAGTAAAGCATGTTTGTGCTGGTTTGTATGGTTAGTGTTAGAGGATTAAAGGATAAGTTGTAGACAGACAGATCAAAACAAACAGAAAGTTGACCTTTATTTCTCATTGTAAACTGATTTAACAGGCCATAGTGGCAATGGAAAGAAAGGCAAAGATAAGGGTGGCAACAACAAGGGGAACGGGGGAGTCTGAAAGAGATTGTCAAAGAAGTAAGGGTAAAAAGAAGAGAAAATATAGGGACAAAAGAAAACACAGCAATGACAAAAAAGGTTAACCTTAGCAACAGACAAATATCTCTCTCCACCTGTAATCGCCTCCTGCAGGTCAGCCTCTGCCTTGCCTGGACTTTCCACAATCCTACTAACACCAAACCAAGCCATCAAACAGCTATCTCTTCTTCTGCCCCCCCTCCACTCCTCCCTTTTTTCTGTTTACGCTCACACAGAAGACCTTGATGTTTTTCCAATAATTGGCAGCAGAGGTTGACTTTTTCTTTCTCTCCACTCTACTCCTCTCCCCCCTCCCTCTTTTTCTGTTTATCTTTTTCTCTTTTTTCTGCTTTTCCTCTTCCTTTAGAGATGAATAGCTGGCCCTGGATCAAAGGCAGGCTCCAGCGGGCCATTCTGACCACCACAAAGGGGCGTTGGGCACTGGCGCGGGGCCAGGTGCTCCACATGGTCACATGGGGACAAGCAGTGCAGATGGGCCGCGCGGAGGCCTTGTTGCCCTCCACCCCTACTGCCGCACACGCGAGGTCAGCTGCTAAAGTATTAGAGCGTGTGCTTCCTGTAAGGTGATCTTGTTGTGCAACTGATTCTTATTTTGTTTCCATCTGTGTTCTTAAAGTGCTTTTGTTGTTCTCAGTCTGTCTAATTCCTGATGCAATGTTTCTTCATAGACATCTTTTCTTGTTTCTGTATTTTTTCTTTTTTTTGCTTTTTCAGAGAACAGATCTGAGGCTTGGGCCGCCTGTGGAACAGAACCAGCTGAGGTAAACATTTCCCCTCATCGACAGACCAGTGTGTATAAATGTTAGGGAGAACCCGGCTCTAGTTTAGTCGAACATTTCCCCCTACCTTCAACAGTCCTTGTTCAAATATATAAGAAGATCAGCCAAGCCCAATGTACCTGGTGCCTGTGCAAATAAATTTCTGTGGAGGACACAAGGAGGCGTTTAGATAAAAAAAAAAAGAACAAGTCTCGGTACTCCAAACATATATGTAATACCAGGCTTGGTTTTCAGCTCCTTCATCTGACGTGATTGAACAATTGAGACTGGCAGGGTTGAAGTTACTGAGTCAATATGAATTCTTGATTTGAAAGCAACTTTTAGATCCTTTAACCTCAACATACAGTCACATCCTGGCTTTTTTCCTTGTATAAATTTTGGGAGAACTAAACTTTTCTATTGTGTATGTTCTGTTACTTTCAAACAAAGTTTTTTTTTTGCGATTTTTTATGCAGCCTAGCTAAGAATTTATATATTTTTGCATCTATTTCAACCTCCATTGCCATAGCACTTGTTTCAACACCAAAATGAGAGCCAAAACATTAAAACCTGCAGCACCTTACATGTTTATTATACTCCTTGAACCTTCACACATTTTGTATTGTTACAACCACTAACATCAATATGTATTATTACAGTTTCACATGAAAGAAGACAACAAGAGTGTGATTGTGAGATAGAATGTAAAGGAAAATGTACTTTATTCATTTAATTCTTTTTACAAATAAGAGGTTTGTTATAGAACAAAATTGCGCAAACAGCATCATGAAGGGCAAGGAACACAGCAGAAGGCAAGGAAAGTTTTAATTTGAGATGCAGCCAACAGGCAAACGGTAACTCTGGAGGAGCCACAGAGCCCCACAGATCAGGTGGCAGAAACTGATGACAGGACAACTACTAGTTGTGTATTACACCAATCTGGTTTGTATGGGTAACTTGACAGAGGATTGTTGAAAAATAGCTGTGAGGTCCAGTTTCCCACATGTCACATAGGGGACACAGCAAACATGTGGAAGAAGGCACTCTGCTCAGATGAGATCATAAACCAACTTTTTCAGACAATATTTTAAAAAAGGCCAGGCTAACACTGCACATTCCCTAAACACACTATCTCCACCATAAAACATGATGGTGGCAGCATCATGCTGTGGGACAGTGAAGCTAGTCAGAGTTGATTGGAAGACAGTTGGAGCTAAATTTAAATCCTGTTCAACCTGCTGCAAAAGACTTGGTGAGGAGGTTTATTTTCCTATGGGACCATGATCATAAACAAAAAGCCAGGGCTATAATAGAATAGTTTAGATCCAATCATAACAATGTGTAAGAATGGCCCAATGAAAGTCCAGATTATGCAAATGCGAATCTGTTGCAAATTGAGGTTTATAAATAGCTCACACTCACTCAGATGGAATGAAGAGTGTCTTATAAACCTGTGCATTATGTGTAGAGACATTACCCACAAAGACTTGCAGCTGTTAAGCTCAGCTAAATACAAATGCAAGCCCAGCTTTTTAGATTTTATTGACAAATGTTCTATACGCTTTTTCCCTAGCGTTTGTGAAATTACAAAATGTGAAAAAATGTTGGTTTTGCAGCTTTTGAAAGATAAAAAAACTGAAACAGGATGTTAAAAAGCACACATAAATTTCAGTTTTTTAATAAAAAGAGGCAACAGCTGTATTTCTTTGTACACTGCATGCTGTCATGCATAAGTCTTCAATTTTAGCCACATGTTTAAGATTAGATGTACTCTTCCTTGAGATGAAAACACAGACAACAAAATTCAGGCTGAGTCCCTGCTGCCTATGAATTAATTAACTCCATCCACACCCTCTCCATTGAGGCTTACTGAGGACTGATAAAAGAAACACATTTACAATATGAATCATATCCATTTCAGTGGAAAATGATGTAACTAAGTTTGTGTTAAAAAGCATGGAAATAACAGGATGAGGTAACTTTGAGTTAAATTTCTCTTAATGTGCCACAAATACTATTTCTGTGTCCAAAGCACATAGAAAAAATTAACAAATATTAATTTCATGGAAATATTTGCTACTGTACTCTTCTCAAAATCAAATTTGGATCTGATTTTGCCACTGATCCGCTCTCTTGTTGGGAGATTTACAAACTTGACTAACTTCTGCAATGTTTTAGTCAAAATTACAAATTTTTAAGTTTTGCTCCTTCACCATTGATCAGTGTAGCTTTTTAAAGATATTATCTTTTGACTGTCAAACAGTCGTCCTTTTTAGGATTTGATACGTCTAATAAAAACAGTCGCCTTAAATTTATGTCCCCTATAAAGGATTTTCACTGGTGAGCAAATGATTTTGAGGAATTGGTTATTAAAAAATGTCAAGATGTCACCCCCGCAGCATGCTGCACTATTTTTGTGCCTTGGTGCAAGAAAGCCTTTGACCCCTTGGTGCTGCTGAGTATCAGTTTTTCTTCTTATAAATACTTTTAGGGATTTTGTTGACTAAATATGCATGTGTATATATACACATTTCTCTCTTTTCATTTTACAGTTGCTGCCTTATGGATTTAGAAACTAAAGCAAAAGCTGTGTTGGCTCTTAATTTTTATTGATAATTTGTAATTCTCTGCTATTTTAGTCCTTTGTTTATTCTGAATTAAAGTTCCACTCAACTGAAGGAAGCTTCTGTCTCTATGAGGCAACTTTAAATACAGTTTTCAAACAAGGCTTCAGTGTGTTAAGTGCTGAACTCAGTGTTCAGCTATTGACAAGGTCCTCTTAAATGTTGGTCTTTTCTCCCTTTATTCGGATCAGTTAATGAAATTAAAACGTTTGCTATTAAATGTTTGACTGCGATCCTTAAACAGAATCACAGGCTGGCTGCCTTTCCCAGACTGAAAGGTAATATGATTTAATCTTGGAGAATGTTGTTTGCTCAGGATCTATTGAAAGTACCAGAAATTTGGCTATTTGGATTTGAAATTGAGAAGGCCAGTAAGACTTTGAAGGCAGGCGGAAAATCAAAGCCGGCCTGAACCAAAACATTTATTGTTTGTCTAATTCAGGCGCCCCGATATGGCCTTCACAGGCTTCTTATCAAAACATTTCTCCTGGATGTTCTGTAAATACGACGCTCTGCCCCAGCAACCCTCCTCATCTGTGAACTGAACTGTATGGCTGTTTGATAAAACTTCCATCTTTTTTTCAAGGACAATGGCACCTTTGTCAGTGTTGACAGTCTAATTCTTTGCACACATGACCATGCTTAAATATTGACACCCTCACAAGTCCACCATGCCCCTGCAAAATCTTTGCTTATGTGTGTTGTTTTCCCATGCTCCTTATTTTTACCTAAATGTGGATTTCATTTTTTCATTTCCTCTCCTTTTCATAGATTTTTAGATTTACCAGTGAAAGGAAAATACTAGTTTCTTAAAAATTTGAACAAAAGCTGTTTTTACACCAGTGACTCGGCTTCCTTAGTTAGAACTCAGTGATTGCTTGGTGAAATTTCAATGCATGCAAATGGGACTACAACTGCATTATAACAGCGAACCCAAGGATCATTCTCTCTCAGCACAAGATGCTTTCATCTACATAGAAGACTTTATGATATAATTACCTCTTTAGAAAGATTGGTTTAGAACCAGCTCTTACCAGTAAAACCCAAAGGATTATTAATGTTATCTGTATCATTGTAATGTTGGCCAGAGATTTTTAGATTTCTCAGAAGGATTCTTAGATTTTTAGATTTCTTAGAAGGATTGTAGTATCATTTGATTTGTTTTTCTGTGTCTGTATCTGTGTTTATTTTCTTTGTGATTGTATTGTATTTGTATGTACAGCGCTTTGAGTGTCTCGTTACTGAAAAGCGCTATTTAAATAAACTTACCTTACCTTACCTTACCTTACCTTACCTTACAGTATGTGAGGGCATGCGTGTTTGTCTCTCACACAGCTACTGCTGAGTTATAAGGTCTCTACAATCCTAAACAGGATGAAGCAATTGGGGAGAATAAATACATTTTCAGGTTTGAACCCCAATCCCATTATCAAGTTCTATGTATGGTAGCAGTATGTTACTATGAGAATCCAATATTGTACTCCTATATTCCACCATGCCCTGGATCATATGAAGATAAAGCTATTTGCTAAAAGATGACCTTTGTTTTGATGCTACTACCACAACTGTCATGTTTGTGTTTGGTCTCACGACCTCATGACAAACTGCAGAAAATTCTTATACAGCGTGTATTTAAAATTAAAGTTTCTGGGCCTTGAACATTAGTGCCAGCCTTGTTGTGAAGGAAGAAGCTTCACAATGTCTGACAAGGTTATCACTTTGCCAAAACAGAAATTGTTAAGATTCTGTCATGCTACAACCACAAACTCTATTGTAATTTATTGGATTTTGTTTAGATTTTATAACTTTATAACCATCACAGCCCCAAACAAACTCTATAAGTGTTTACATCCCTGATTCGTTTGTCATTTTTCAATTTCTTGTAAACAGTCTGTCGCTGTTGTTTGTGTTCAAACATACACTCACCGGCCCCTTTATTAGGTACACCTGTCCAACTACTCGTTAATGCAAAATTCTAATCAGCCAATCATATGGCAGCAACTCAATGCATTTAGGCATGTAGACATGGTCAAGACAATCTGCTGCAGTTCAAACCGAGCACCAGAATGGGGAAGAAAGTTGATTTAAGTGACTTTGAACGTGGCATGGTTGTTGGTGTCAGATGGGCTGGTCTGAATATTTCAGAAACTGCTGATCTACTGGGATTTTCATGCACTACCATCTCGGCACCTGAGTATCGTTGCTGACATCTCCATCCCTTTATGACCACAGTGTACCCATCTTCTCATGGTTATTTCCAGCAGGATAACGCACCATGCAATAAAGCACGAATCATCTCAGACTGGTTTCTTGAACATGACAATGAGTTCACTGTCCTCAAATGGCCTCCACAGTCACCAGATCTCAATCCAATAGAGCACCTTTGGGATGTGGTGGAACGGAAGATTCGCATCATGGATGTGCAGCCGACATATCTGCAGCATCTGTGTGATGCCATCATGCCAATATGGACCAAACTCTCTGGTTAATGTTTCCAGTACCTTGTTGAATCTATGCCTCAAAGGATTAAGGCAGTTCTGAAGGCAAAAGGGGGTCCAACCCAGTACTAGCAAGGTGTACCTAATAAAGTGGCCGGTGAGTGTACATACGCATTTTGTAGATTTTTACAAATCACCATAGAAAGTCGCATTGAGATCAGAAATCTCCACCTTTTCTATGGAGACCTGGTTACAGGGAATACCTACTTAAGGATAATAAAAGTCAATGGTAGGTTCTGCTCAGAAGAGTGAAACCAAAAAGCAAGATTTTCCCATCTAAGATGTCTGACACAGTCTAAACATAAAACACCTTTAGCTCAAACCTCTAATTTATGTTTTAGGTGACATAACATGTTGAACTGGCTGTGAGGAGTAAAACCTTGTTCCAAAAACAGTCTGCCGGAGGTAAGACAGTAACTACTCATGAATTCTTTACACAACACAGCTTACAAAACAATCTCTTAAAAATATATAGATTCACTGTATAGTTTAGGTATTGTTAACCCCTACAGAGCAGAGGTTAATAAAAACAAGTAAATGAAACCCCAAAACAGGTTCAATTACCATAAAGAAGTAGTTCCAACTTCGATAATAGCTCGCCTACCACAGAAAGCTTCCTAATTAAAAGAGCAGAGAAAATGCTAATGAAGTCACCTAAATAGGGTCAACTATTTAGTTGTTTAGCTTCAGAGGTAACTTCTTTGCCGTTAGAAAAATTACGAGCAAAAGCAGGCTGATGTTGTTTTTCTGTAATAATGGGCATTATTTTCCTTTTTATGTGTTCCTCCTACAGAGAAAATAGGCCTGATCTCTCCCTTTGTGGTTGCTCCAACTGTTCACTTCCACCGCCCACACAACACATTTTCCCAGGCAACAGTGTTCTTCCAAAGTTTACACACAATAAATAACGCTATGCCCAAAGCAGTTAGCAGTGGCCCCGCTCTCTCCCGTTTCCTGGCTGGAGTTGAAATGAAATGGTAATTTTGACTTGAGGAGGATTTCAAAGGGATGGCCTCCACTTTTCATCTTGATGCATACCACGAGCTCGCCGACACATTCATGCTGGGATTTGAAAAAGAAAAAAATCTAGGAAGAAGAGAGAAAAAAGCTGAATTTTAAGGTTTTTTTTTTCTATGAACTTCCTTCTTTTTTTTCCTGCCATCTCCCCAAAGATAGAGAGATGTAAAGTTGTTGAGATCTCTTCCACCAAATGGACGGCATTTATATAAACAACCACCCCCGGTTCAGGGATCGTTTGATTGATGTGTCATTGTCCAAAGATTGTTTCCAGGCATTTGAATAGATAATTCAGCATTTGATGTAGACATTTCTCTTCAAAGGGCAGGGGGCAGATGTGGGGGTAGAGCGGAGGTGTCCTCTATCTCCCATGCTATTTTTGCATCCAAGGCTTTAACCAGCTTCAACCGTCTGTTTGTCACTGGGGAGATTGACTGACACTTGAATTATTCTGCTCAAGATTTTAGCACTGCTTCCAAAACTCCATCTGAGAGCTGTCTGAACACTGTTACGCAAATATCTTTGTTTAAAACAAAGGACCGTAACAGTGTAAAGATGTGTCCTGTGCCTGTTTGTTTTTCAGGACTGCCTACAGTCAGATTGCAAGATTGGACCAGGACCAAAAGCCACTGCAGAAGGAAAATTCCAGTATCTTGGCTTCCAGGAGTAAGAAATGGAGTTTAAACAACCAATCAAGGTGTGCACATCCTGCACTACAAAAGAACCCTTTAAGGTTGTCTTATCAGGCTCATCCAGTTGGCACTGCAATACCAAGGGTCCATTTCCTTGGTGCAGGCCAATTACAATCCATTGTCAGGCAGTCATTAGGGTAAAGTCAAGATGACTTAAGCTTGGTCTTGGAAAAGAAAGCAAATAAAAAAAACTATGTGATGTCTTCATTATCTCCCAGCTCCTCGGCCTGTGTGAAAAGGGCCAGGGTTAATTACTGCTGATTACATGTCAGCGTGCCTGGCTCAGCATGCATACAGATTGCACAGAGCAGGCCACAGAGACCCAGAGAGGAAGGGATGAAGTCGTTTGCAGACAATGATGTGATATTAGTGTCAAGTGGTCCTCCTTTGAGGGTTCAGCTGGTTTGGAAGCAGATGAGGAATGTAGATGAAGCACAATGACAGTTTAGTTTATATGCCTGTGTGTGCATGTGTGTCTCTTCACTGTGGACCTGCATGGTTTTTGGTTTTGGTGCTTAAATAAATGTTGTGCTTGTAGTTAGGTAGGAAAACTTATCGAGATTTCCTTTATTTAAAGTTGCTGATATGTAAGCAAATCCCTTCCTTCCCTATTTATCCATCTGGCTTAGTCTTTGAATGAGAGGCCTGTTTAAGCCAAAGCCAAAAGCAACCCAGTCAGATTTAATTTTGGACTTTGACTAGGTCACTCCAAAAAAATCACTTTGCTTTTTCAGCCATTTATCCACCTTCTGCAACCTTTTTGGGTTTTGTCTCTACTCTACTAAAATAAATGCCGTTGATTCCCAGTTGTACTTAGCTCTAGATTATGACTGGGTCATTCTCGTTTTAATTCCTTTCTATTGTATCTTTGGCTTTGTGTTTAGGGTTGTTGTCTTACTGTAAAATAAACCTCCATCCCAGTGTTCTGCAGTAACAGGTTTTCTTCCAGAATGGTCCGGTATTTGGCTTCATCCATCATCCCATCACTCTGACCGTCTTTCTTGTCTGTGCTACAGAAAGTCATCACAATAGCATGATGCTGCCACCATCTGTAATGGCTTCAGGATTTTTCTGACTCAATTGTAGAATCATATTCAGGACGCAGGTTGAAGTGTAAAGGGTTTATTTACTAGGTTTCTTAAACAATGAAAAGTGTAAAGGATTTCTAGGTGAGACTTTTGAGGGTCTGGTATAGCAACATGTGGAAATAGGAAGGAGTTGTTACTGAGATGTAAATATATTAGGTAATAATGAACAGAAGGTTAAACTGGCTTACTGTGAGAAGGGAGACGTAATGTGTTGGAGGAGCACCCGTAAACCAGGGAGTGTATTGGTTATGGAAACATCTTGGAGAAGATTTGTGTCACTGAGGGATTCTAAAGAAGTGAGAGCAGGCTAGGACAGTTATCCAAAAGGAGAGGGGAATCAACCGATGGAGAGTGAGCTGGTAGATGAAGGCTGGGGGTCAATGGAGCTTGCTGGGAACTACCATAGCTTGAATAAGGTTTTGGGGAATATCTGTCATCCAATGGTTCTGATGGGGGAATCCGGAGGTGATGTAAGTCACAAACTACGGCTTCAACCTAGAGAAAGGTAGGCTACAATGATGTAAGTTTCTTCAGAATAATGCTTCAGCAAAAGCAAGAAGAAAATCACTGGAGGCACAAACGGGTAACAAAGACACTACCACATGGATTGACCATCAGGCAAAGAATGGTGGTCCCGCAGCTCCTTAAATTCACAGTTGTTACATCAGGAGATTCAGCTCAGGTGTGCAGTCTGCCACAACTCAGTCACATCCCCCAGCAGAGATATTCTGTTCCAAAAGAAAACTCACACAGACATGAAAACAGAACCATACAGAAGGATCATGGCAACACTAGGTTTCACAGTGAGGATGAAATGATGGGTATGGTGTGTTCAGGGTTATGGGCAGTATTAGTTTTTAGACACATCAATTGCATATGGGCCATAACATTAAACTTTGGTCTTATGTGACCAGCGTACCTTCTTCCACATATTTGCAGTGTCCGCTACATGACTTGGATCAAACAGCAACTAGGACTTCTTTTGGCTTTCTTTCTACAGTGGCTTGCTTATTACCACTGTTCTAGAAATTATTGTTATGTTTGTGGAGTTGACAAATAATAATTGTCACATCAACAGAATACTCCACCTACACCATGGATCTCTACAGATCCTCTAAAGTTACAATTTGGTCCTATTGGGTGCTTGGTAGGTTAGTAGTTATGCAATGCCATTTCCATTTTTTGAAGACTGATTGGTCTATTTTAGTAGAAATATTAAAAGCCTATGATATTGTTTTATTAGCTAACTCTGCTTTAAGCTTCTCCACAATTTTACCCTTGACCTGTGAATGGCGTTCCTTGGTCGGTGTGATGCTGTTTGTTCATTAATGTTCCCTAACAAACCTCTGAGGCCTTCACAGAACAGCTGGATTTATACGGAGATTAAGATACAGACAAGTGGACCCTATTTATTAATTAGGTGACTTCTGAAGGTAATTGGTTGCAGCAAATTTGTCTAACTTTATTAACTTGAATATTAACTGTATAATTTTTGCTTTAAATAAAAGGCAACAATAAAGATGAATCAACCTGGTAGCCGTTAGTAAGATAGGGTAACCTGCTCTTGTGTTCGGTACAGCATGGTTGGGGGGTGGTTCCACAACTTTTACACCAAAGAAAAGGTGCCCACACCATCCTGTTTTGCAGTGACTTAAAAAGAGATGCCACACCACCTGCACAAACTCACACATGTATAGCCATGTTAAACCATATACCTGCATGTAAATGGCAAAAACCTTTCTATTTAAAAATGACCCACAAGCTTGATATTGCATGCCTCATGATCTGAAATCAGGATGTTTGAACCAGCTGGTTGATAACTTTCAAGCTTGATTTACTCAAGCTTAAGCTTATGCTTATGCTCCAAGATAAATGCCATGAAAGGAAGAATACTCTTTACATTTGGTCAGTCTAAGTTTTGCACTGTCCTTTGAAAATGGAAAGTGCTCTCCCTTGCTCCAACAACTGTCATGGACAAACATATCTTCTACCAACCTTGTCTAGAAGATAACTTAACAAAACCCTATCAAAGTGCAGGTTACTTAACGGGTCTTTTTCAGCAATGCAATCAATGAATGTGCTCCATAACCTAAATATGAACACAGATTTTATTTGTAATGTTTAGCATCCTTAGGCATCTTACAACTAGAATGTAGGCATGGATAGAATTTATTGCTTAGATACAAAAGTTAACTGTGGCAAAAAAATAACTGATAGGCATTACAACTGGATACAGAGGCTCAAGACAGTGAATGGAGGACTTTGACACTAAAAACAATTTAAATAAACCATTCACAACCACTGACTGGTTTGAATAATACTCAGAACACAAAGTCATGAGAGGAAATATAAGCATCCGTGAGATGAGGGACAGTGGCATGATGCAGTATAATTTAAGATTATTTAAGATAACTGTTTAAACTGTGCTTCCTTTTGGTTTTTAATTCAATAGGTCATGATGTGAATTATATCAATGCATGGTCTTTTAAATTATTTTTCCTTTATGGTCCATTTCTTTGTCCTCTTTTAAAGTATTTGCACATTCCTACCCAGAATGTGAAAAAAGTATTTGCCCCCTTACTGATTTATTTTAGTTTTGCTTTTTTTGTCTCGCTTACATGTTTCAAATCATAAAAATAATTTATTTTAGAAAAAATAACATGCTGTTGTCAGATAATGATAAAATAGCTGCCCAAAACAATCTGGCACCATGTGAAAAAGTAATCGCCCCCTAAATCTAATTACTAATAACCCGGCAATGAGTCTCTTATTTATTATGTGGATTAATTTTGGCCCTGTTGTTTCAATTCAGCCACACTGGAGGGAATGTGAACAAGAGTCACCTGTTTTAGGTCATGCCACGGCATCTCATAATTAATTCTGGATTTTGACTAGGCCACACCAACAAATTCAGTTTGCTTATTGGTCTTGGTGGACTTGCTGTGCTTTGAATCACTGTCCTGCTGCATGACCAAATGCACTAAGACCAATATTCAAGACTGAATATTGGTCTTCAGAATTTTCTGGTAGAGAGCAGACTTCATGGTTCCAAAAATTGCCTAAAGTCATCTAGGTCCATACACAACACTACCACACCACCTGCACAAAAAACAGTAGCACCATGTAGTTTGGGTATTGATATAATGTTCATTTTCTGAAATGTTGTGCTAGTTTAACACCAGAATCAATGTTCAAGTTCATTGGTCAAAAAGATTTACTTTGGCCTAAGCAGTTCACAGATAAGTTTCCCAAATGTCTTGGGGATAATCAGGATGTTTATTTGACGGACCTTTGTGTTCCTTTTCATCAGCAGTGGTCCTCAGAGGTCTCCATTAGATGCCAGTGTTGCTACTGTAAGTGCTTTAGGAGCACTTTTTGTAGGCCGACCACTCCTGGGAAGGTTTCCTGCTGTTCCATGTTCTCTCTATTTGTGAAAGAGCCCCAAAGCCTTTGAAATGGCCATGTAACTTTTTCCAAAGAGACTTTGTTGTTCATCTGTTCTTAAATTTCTTTAGATTTGGGCGTGATGTGTTGTTTTTTAAAATTTTTTAGCCTACTTGATGTTGTTAGATGTGGTTATATTTTAGTGTTTTCTTGATTTTATTCATTAATAAATGAAATAATCAAATGTAATTACACTGTCTTTTTCTAAAATATTTAAAATATTTTTGATCATATAAAACATGTACGTTTGACAAAACAGCAAAAATAAGACATATCTACAGTATAATGGGGGAACAGTAATTGGTGGAGTATATTTAGGTCTGATGTGCAAAATCATAGAATATGTTCACCACAAAGACTGACAAGACTGTGAAAGTTTTATTTTACCTGCTCCAAAAGACAAGATATGTATCTGTCTTTCTGAGCAGAAACTGAAATTCTGAGCTAAACTCTTCCTCTCCTTTCAGATGTTCACCACCATCAACAAGACAGTTGTTAATAGGGCACCAAAACACTTTCATCCTTAGTTATCTTGTGTAAAGTATAAACATGCACTCAGGCTAACCCTGGGTTAGGTTTGTCTTTATTGTGAGAATTGTATTGCTCTGTTGCTGTTGTAGCCAAAATAACAGTGACGATAGAGGTGTTTGAGACAGGAGGCAAAGCGAGAGGCAGATGACTGAGATCAGAACGTCGCAAACCTTCTCACAGTTTGCAGAGCGAGAGCTTGCTTTGTTTAAATTCCCCCAGATCAAAGGGTTCAATGCAAATTCCTGCAGCTTCCACGATGCCATTTGATGTTTGAAGGAGCCAAATTTTTGCGGCGATTACAGTAGCCGTGCACAATCAATGGAGCAGTCCAAACAAGCTCTTTATTGTGGCTCTCAATTAGCGGTGTGACATCTCAGCACCCAACGCCTGAGAGGCGTCCTACAATAAGAGAGGCTGTTTGGGCTGATAAAGTGATTTGGCTTGGTGGGGTCCTTTCATCTATACTGACAGGGGGGTATTTGAGGCTTCTGGGTATTCTTTCTCCACAGCCTCCCCTTTATTGTGACAATAGCGCCACTGTGTTTAGTGTCTCAAAAATGCCACAAGCCTCTTGCTCTGTGAACAACTCCAACTAGTCTCTTAATGCATCATTCTTTAAAATTGAATGATCAAGAATGTAATGAGACGCATTCAATTAAAAACTTCTTTTTTGCTGCAGCAATATATGAATTTGTTGACATTTAGTGGGAGCATTCTGACACAATCCATGACGATGTTGAAGGCAGCACTATTGTTGTTGCTTCTGCCTTAGTGAGAAACAACTCTGAGTTGAAAGGATAACTTTGCCCATGGGAAGGACGGAGAACTGGAGGATCAGGTTCAGCTGATAACACTTTGCATTCTGCAGGCACCAGTGACGGCTCTGATGCCTCATGTTTGATTCTCTCTTTCATGTTCTCCCTTCACTCTCAGTGTAAGCAATATGGGCGAGGAGGAGGTGAAGCGATGGTGAGATGACTACAGAGGTTTACAGAGAACAGGATTTGATGCTTCTCTGTCAAGCTGATGGACAGAGGACTAAAGGGATGTTGGTTTTAAAGCGCTTCAGGGTCTCTCACAGCAGGCCGCATCATAGACAAAAATCCAAACAAAGTTGTTTGTCTGGAAATAAATGCTGCATAACTGTTCCGAAGCAAGTTGGTAGGCTGTATACAATGTTAATAAAAAAATTTAAAAAATTAAGAGGGGTAGAAAGACTAACAGGTATGATATGAGTCATATTGGTTCACACACATAAGGATTATTTATAAGGGTTCATACCAAACACTAGTATGACATTTTTTACATTTTTTCATATCAGACGTTGTGTGTGTTTTGGGGATTATAGACAGAAAGAAAGTAGTGCATGATTGCAAAGATGGGGTAAAATAATTCATGGTTTTCAACATTATATGCATGTACATTTGTATTGAGCACTCATGACTCAATAATTTGTAGAACCACCTTTCATATGCAGCAATGTACAGTTAGAGCTGCTGGCTTTTTGGGATGTGTCTCTACTTGCTTTAAACACCTAGAGGCTGCTCAGTCATATTGGACGTGGAGCATCACTGCACATCAACCTTTACGTCTTTCCTAAAGATTCTCAAGTATATTGAGGTCTAAGCTTTGATAATACATAAATATGTTTTGACCTAATCTGTGGCATTGTAGCTCTGGCTGCAGAAGGGAATTCTTCTTGCCACTCAAGTAATACTTGTCCTATTACCAGATTCTCCCACCAGAACTGTGAATATCTACAGCTCCACCACAGTTGCAATGGGCCTTTTGGCTTTTCCCTAATTTGTGCTCTCCTTGCCAGTCGTTTAAGGTGCGCAGCCATGTCTTAGTAGGTTTGCAGTTGTGTCATCCTCTTTCCATTTTGAGATGATGGATTTAACAGTGCTCTGTGAGATTTTCAAAGCTTAGTATTGTTTTTTTATGTAACCCTTCTTTAAACCTCTTCACAACTTTATACCTTACCTTTCTGCTTTTTTCCTTGACCTGTAAGTTATCTGTATATATATACTAAGATTAAATTACACACTTATTAAGTAAGTGACTTCTGCAGGCAACTGGCTGCTCTGGAGTATATTTAAGGGTGTCAGAAAAGGCAGCTGAATGCAAATGTACACCACACTTTTCAGATTTTTATTTGTAAAACATTTGAAACCATGAACACATATATCATTCATTCCTCTTAAAAATTACGCACTACTTTGTGTTGGTCTTTCCAATAAATGCTCATTAAAAGATATGGGTTTTTATTTAGTTTTTTTAATGTGAAAAAGTTCAATCGTTAAAAACATTATGGCACTGGATGCAGCTAGTTGTCATTTTATTTTAATGACTATTTACACTGCAGATTCTCACCACACGCAACCAAACGGAATGAACACTTATTGAATTATATAGTAAACAAAATGTGTGAAATAACTAAACATTTTTATATTTTAGATTCTTCCAAATAGCCACCCTTTGCTCTGATTACTGCTTTGCTCTCTTTGCATTTTCTCCCTGAGCTTCATGAGGTGGTCACCTGAAATGGTTTTCCAAAGAGTCTTGACAGAACTTCTCTGGGGTTCATTGAGAGATGGCCAGAGGTTAATATTTCAGTCATCATAGCGAAGGGCGCTACTTTAAGGAATCTAAAATATAACATATTTAAAGTTTTTGTTTGCTACATAATTGCATAATTGCACTGGTTTGATGCCTTCAGTGATAATATGTACAATGTAAATAGTCATAAACATAAAGAACACAATTCAATGAGAAAGGCGGTCTAAAACCTTTGACCAGTAGTGTATATGTATAAATTAAAAAAGATTAAAAAAAACTGAAACAAACTAATCTTGTCTGGGATGCTCAGTGCATTCAGGGAAAATCCTCTGAGCACACAATTTAATGTCAAAACTTCATTAACTTAAGCTCTCGCTTTTAGAGTGAGTGCACAAATTGTAGGGTTAGCGCAAATTTATCAGAGCTAGGGTTTGCATTCAGTTTACTTGGAGTTCTTTGCCTTTATGAAGCGGCTATGTTCACCTGGTCGAAGTTGTTGATCGCTGTGAGAAAACAGTCCCTTAAATGCTTCCAGCTCACTAAGAGGAACATACAACACTAATAGATTTAGTTTAATTGCACATCGACTGGCAAAAGGGCCTCTGTTTTCTCACAGTTGTAAAAAAGGCTTAGCGTTTGTTGTTGGTTCAAGACTCTCTAAAGGATATGTTGGCATGTGTGGGGTTTTGGCAGAGAGGAAACCTGCGGTGGTGCTGGTGGGTGAACTGTTACTGTTTGAAAATTGTGCAAGCAGCTCTCACAATGCCGCATCCACGGAAATAAAGCAAGGACAGAGCTAAGAGGGAGAGAAACAGGCAAAAAAGGAGAACAGGAAAAAACAAAAAAAAGTATTTGACTGACGACTTAACGGGCAAAACCGAATTTGTCTTTTGCTGCAAGATGTCAGATGCCTTGCCAATGAGTGAGGGAGAAAGATGGAAAAAGCACACCACAGGATCTCTCTTGTGTCTTTTCTCGCCCTTCTCTTTTCTCCTCTGGTTTAAGACGGTTTGGTGAATGTGAAAACATCAAAGGCCTAACACTCAGATAGTACACTGTTGTTCCAGTAACCACATGAAACAGAAATGAAGAAAGATGGAGGAAGGCTTAGAGAAATCGAATGAGCTTTATTCACAGTTATCTACTTAACTAGGGTCCTTATGAAGGAAATCAGTTAAAAAACAGAAGATTAACTCTTTTGTCTCTTAATTTCATAGTCCACTGTGAGGGTAACCAATGCCGCAGCAAAAGCAGCGTCCTGCATAACAACACGTACGACTCCTCCAAAAACACAGCTGATGAGGGCAGAAATAGAGCCAGCGAGATTCGTGTAGCTGCAGTTTTGACTCATTGTCATTGAGAACAGCCCTCAGTAATGGATGCTAAACTTAGACAGGAGCAAGCACTTGCCATAGACATTCCTCACGCGTTTAAAAACGGGAACAAAACGAAAGAGTACCAAACTCAACAGGCTTCATTCTTGCCTGCTCTTATCTCGCCACAGAGACCACCCAGGAGCAACAAGTCACTTCCCACCTCTGATGTGAGTGTGTGTGCAGGCTTTGCACTTCATACATGTGTGTCTGCATCTGTGAATGACTGTGTTCTCTCTCTATATATGTATGTGCTTCCACCTCCCACCATCTGGGTCCTGTTTGGAGAGATTTTCTGTAAAAATCACAGTCACGCCGTGGTAGGATTACCACTGTGAAAAGCAGCACCTGGAAGAAACTCTGTGCTCCTGCTGCCTTTTTCTTTCCCTCAGATGCTCAAAGAAGTTTCTGGCTTCCCAGCATGAAGCACAGGATTTGTTTTTGACCTACATGGGCGTCCTCGGCCTCGCGTTCTCCTCCAAAGAAGCAAAAGAACACATGTGAAATTCGCACTCAGCTGCATCCAGCAAGGTTACAGCATTTCAGAAGATAAACAAGCGAATGTCTGTGTGTGTGCGTGTGTGTGTCTGTGTGTTGGTGGGGGAGCACAGGATATGTGTTTACCCCATATATATACAGCACACATCATATTTTCATTTTTTATTACGGCGAGCCAAGCCAAGGATGATTATCCGCGCTGAGATTTAAGTCGATGAAAGAAGGAGTTGAGTAATCCCAGATGGAAATTGAGTCGGAGCATCTCTACTGAAGATTTCCCATTAGAAATAATCTTAGTCCAGGATTAGCCACAATTAAAACTGTTTTTGATGTTCCCTGCACACAAGCACATGTGATGAGTAGTTTATTTATTTTCAGCATTTGAGTGATGTTATACAGCTGAGGAAATTGCTCGAGTATTAAATGAAATATTGGACTGAAGATTTACACTGCAGCTGCATAGCATTTTTAACTTTCAAATCCTCTGTTGCAACCATTTTTTATGATTTAAAACCCCTGTAATCCCTTTAGTAATTTAAGGAAAACATGATTTATGTTGGCTCGTATGTATCAGTTTAAAGCAAAAGTATGTTGATTTACATACTGTCCTGTCCCAGTAAAAAACTAAATAGTAAGCTTGAAAACTCAGTAGCTTCCATATACAGTGAAAATGAGATCCTACTTTAGTGTAAAGCTAAGCCCAAAACTATTTATAGTTCTGGCAGATTTAGGTTTAAAGTAATGTTTTAATTTTACAAACATGCTTCTTCTGACTGCCATTAATATTAACATTTTGGGGTGGCCCAGTCAGAGTCCTGACTAAAAGAGAATGTGTAAAAGGAGCTAAATATTAGGGTGATGGCAAGGAGGCCTTCCAGCCTCAAAGACTTGGAGCTCTTCATCAAATATAATCATCAAAATGCCAGTATATACATTCCAAAAGCTGGTCAGAATTTATAAAAAGGATTTAGTTGCTCTAATGTCAAAACATTTTTCCAGTGATTATTGAGAAGGATATAAATAATTTAGGATGTACAATTGTTTAAAATACAAAATGCAAATAAGAAGAGATCCATTATTTTTTTTAAACTCCCTACATTGTTTTATTATCTTTTTAGAGATGCATTACAGGTCAAGTACTAAAATCTGAATGTTTCTTTCCTATTCATTAAATGCATCAAAACTAAGAAAGTCCTACCATTTCCAGCTTATAATTGCATCAACCAGCTCCATGTATTTTGAGTTTATCAAAAATTATCTAAAAGTTAGGGGCATATGCTTTGTTGCATAAATAGATATTTTAACCCTTTCATTTTCTGCTGGATTCTAAATGTACCACTATCTTAGAACCTGCAGCAAACTTTTCTGTTGCTTGTTATAGTCCTTAAAACAAAACAAAAAAACTAAAAGGAATTTACAAGTCAGATCTCAAAGAAGAGAAATTGTTAACGACCAGAAAAAACTTGATCGTTGCAACCCTATTTGAAATGCATCTTTTCATTGCCAAAAAATGTCATATAAAACCATAAATTGTGTTTTAGAAGAGGAAAGCAGTTTGTTTTGGTAATTTTGTAAGGTACAAAACTTGCATGAGCAATTGGGTAACAATCTGTTGGCCCCTGATGCAGTGTTCTTGTCTTTTAAAAACCCAAACTGTACCTGTGATAACAGTTAAGTTATATTCACATGCAGTTTCTCAAGCTTGCCCTTTTTGCTAAACAATATTTACACCCTGACTGTGAAATCCTTTGAAAGAGGTACAATTACATCTAATAAGCCACTAGGGGGACTGAGTCTAAGCAGAGGCTCTAACAGAAGCTGATTTAAATTACTTTTTGGTGTCGTTATGTCTGACTCTCTATTCAGTTATCACTTGTGTTTGGTGTAAACATGTTAAACTATAACATTTATTTACAAAACATATTATGCAATTAACAAAAGTTTGAAAGTCATGTACTAATAGCAGGTTATAATATCTGTGTAAGCCTGCGTCAAATAAAAATCTGTCAGAATATGTGGAAGTAGAAGTGCGGAAGTGTGGATATGTAGCATCGAAGAAATACTACAGTGTGGGAAAAGATAGGTATATCTAATTGTTCAGTATATGGAGATTTCAGTAGGGCACATTATTCATCAGTGATCAAAGTTGTGGGTTCAGGAAATATACTGGATTATGCAGTGCCAACAAGTCCTGTGATTGTTTTTATCAGATGCATGACAGTAGTTCAAAAGCTCCTCTTTTTTCCTTTTGGTGTGGATTTCTGCATTCATCCTTTTCATATGCATGAATGTACATTATTTTGTTTATCAAGTCTGTATTTCTTTCCTAGCCTTGTCGCCCAACCCCTTGACTACCCGCCCGCCCTCAAATCTTGACCCGATGACCCCGCACTCCGTGCCTGGCAGCATCAAGCCCCTCATGTCAGTGACATCGCTCATCGCAAAGTGTCCACTGCCACCTCCAGCCCTACTGTCCATTGTCAGCCCAACTGTGAGCGTCCTTGTTCTCATGAAGGACGGGCGCTGGCGTGGCACACTTCCTCTGTAAATGATGAAAGAGGGTGGGAGACTTGTGCTGAAAGTGCGGGCCTTGTTCTATGGGTGCGCTGGACACCGAGCTGATCGGAAGGCGGCTTTCTCGCCTGACAGTAACTTCTGTGATCTGTCAGATATAAATCTAGAATGTTTTTAATGTCTCGATTTGAATAAATTCCCTGATTTTTATCGTTTTACAGTCTTTTGCGAGGGTAGGAATGTGTACCAGCACATTTATTTTGTTTTTATGACTGTAACCTAAGTATTAAAATGTAGGATTTATTGTTAAATTCTAAACAGCATTTGCGGCCCTCAGGCTGAACAACAAAGACCAGCATGGCTCATCTCTTCTACTGGCTTGAAATCTTTTTGACATCATGTGCATCTCTTTGGGCAAACATACAGCATATGATTCAATTGCATGCAATAACATCTACATGGCATATTTCCCAGAAATACTGTTGATCAGGCTACATTAAAGGGGCAAAATGTACAAAAACAAGAGTGCAGCATCTTCAGCAGCATTTTCCTGAAATGTTATGGCCTAAGTCATGGTGTCCTTGTGTTTTTGATGCATGAGGCAAATATTCTGTAAGTGGATGAACAGATCTGTGTGTGTTTCCTGGAAATACACAAGGAATCACATCTGGAGCAAATTTTTTTTACTGCATTTTAAAAAGTCAAGAGGGGGAAGTGAAAGCTGAAGTGAACAACAGCAGCTCAGTGGTTGTGGTTTTACCCAAACTATCCTTGTAAAGTAGTCTACATAGCATCTTCAAGGTGAGTTACAGGGCCCTGCAAAAGTACAGAGACCCCTTTGACCTTTTCACACTATGCCACAATACAAACACTAACTTCAGTGTATAGTAATGAGATTTGTTGTGGTAGACCAACACTAAGTAGTGCATAATTATGAAGTGGAAGGAAACCGATAATTTTCCAAATAAACAAATGAACATAGCATATGTTTTCAGCCCAAAGTTAATGCTTTGTGGAACCTTATTTCGCTGCAGTTACAGCTGTCTTTTGGAGTGTCCAACTGCTTTGGATATATAGAAGTTGAAGTTTGTTGCACATTCCTTTTTTCAGCATTGCTCAAGCTCATACAAATTGGATGGAAAGAATCTGTGAATATCAATTTTCAGACTCTAAGCTGCATTTAGGTCTGGGCTTTAATGTGACCAATATGCTTTGATCTTAACCCTTCCAGTTTACCTCAGGCTTGGCTATTACCACAGAAGGAAAACTCAATCATGATGCATCTTCCACCATGGGGATGATGCTTTTTGGGGTGATGTCCAGTGTTGGTTTTCTGCAATACATTGTGTTTTACATGTAGCCAAAAAGTTCATTTATGGTTTCATCTGGCCAGAGCACCGTCTTTCACATTTTTGCTGTGTCCCCTACGATTGTGGCAAACTTATTTCTAATAACTGTCTTTTGCCAATAGCTGCCATTTGTAATTTTTTTCAAGAAATGCCAGATTTGGTGGGTGTACATACATAACTGTTGTTCAGATGATTCATTCTCCACCTGAGCTGTGGATCTTTGCATCTCCTACAGAGTTACAAAGGTCTCTTGGCTGCTCCTCTGATTAATGCCCTCCTTCCCCGGACAGTCAGTTTGGGTGAAAGGCCATGTTTTGGTGGGTTTACAGCTTTGCCATACTCTTTACGTTCTCAGATGATGGATTGAACAGTGCTTTGTGAGATGTCCATAGCTTATTGTATTATTTTATAACCTAATCCTAGTAACCTTCCTTTAATCTTTCTCCCAGACCTATATGATTTGTTCCTTTACCTTCATGATGCTGTTTGTTCTCTAATGCTCTCAACAAACTGTTAAGACCTTCACAGAAACGCTGTATGCATATGCATGCCACATTTTTCAGATTGTCATTTGTAAAAACAGTTGTTACATTTCCCTTTAACTTCACAATAGTGTACCACTTTGTTTTAGTCTGTCACATAAAATCCCAATAAAATCCATTAAAGTTGGTGGTTGTAATGTGACATACTATGAAAATATTTAGGCCCTGTACCGAAGCATCTTGATTAACTGTAAAACATTAAATTTAGGTTCTATTAAAACTCTTACAGGAAATTCTTTGTCCATCTCCTCCCGTATGGTTTATTCGTCACTGGTGTTTGATATATTTGATCCGACATGTTTGTTTGATCATATGTTTTACCTTAACCGGCTGAGACAGTTGGGAGTCTTTTGTCATGTAAATTCAACATTCGGTGGCCTGTTTCCTTTGAAGGATTGCAAAGGCTCAGACAGACCTAGACTGAGACTTTTCTCAGGAATTCACTGTAGGTGTCACACAAAGCTTGCTCCCTCCCTTGTCAAAAAAAAAAAGAACCTATCGTGCTTCCACACCATATGGAGAATTGCCCCAATTTCTTTTTCTTTATATCAAATGAAATCCTTTTCAACCCAAACCTTTTGTAGGATATACCACATGCGATTTAGGCTCTTGTGCTGTGCCGCAAACTTTGTGACTTTTTGATACAGCCGTGAGTTGTTTCTGACAAGATTCCGTCGCTCACTCTTTTTTCCCCCCTTCCTTTTCCTCTCCCTCCACCGCAAAAGAATATTTTCTATTCCATCGATTGATTAGCATACATCAAGCCCCGTCGTTACGGCAAAGCTTCATTTGAATCTTCTGTATTTTTCTCGTGTCTTTCAACCGCCAGCTGTCAGCTACATCAACGCTGGCATGCTCTGTGCCACACAAAGTTGAATTGAAGCACTTTCTAACACTATATATAGATAAAATGACACTTCCATCAAGAGACGAGGCACCTTCGAAGTCGTCAATACAGAGCGCTTCATCACGGGCAAAATAACTTTGAAATTGGAGAAGAGAGTAGAGATGAAACAACTATTCTCTTCTTTCCACTTTGTGCTTGAAAGAGGAGGAAAAGCAAGATTATTTTTTAAAGTGGGTAAAAGCGTTTTAAGGGGCTTGTTTTTTGATCTGTCTGTCCATCACGAAAAACGAAGAGCACCTCCTGACGCTTCTGATCGTTAGGTGTCCTCAAAGTGTCTCAAAGTCTCTTTGTTACCACTGAGTGCGTCGATTAAAGGGAGGAATATCATTTATTCATTTTCCATTGAGCAAAAGAAAAGGATCCGAGAGCTTAGCACTCATTTTCGTCAAACTCTTGAGGTGAGGTGATGAAGTCAGCTCTCTTTTTGAAAGACGAGTTGAGTTGAGGTAAAAAGTTGTTGAGTGAAAGTTTTTGCTCTGCAGATGTTTTTAAAAGGTCTTAGTGATGTTTTGTACAAAGTAAATGCTGTTCAGACTTTATTAAACTGCTGAAGTTGAATGTTGTCACATGCCCAACACACATGGAAAAATAATGATTCAATATGTTCAAAAGGATATATAAAGTTGATTTAAGGGTTGCACATGGCTCTCAATAAATTAGAATATAATTAAAAAGTTTATTTATTTAGTTCAAACAGTAAAACTCATCAACTGTTATTCCATCCTCACTGCAAACCAGGTAAGTTCAGCTTTAACAGCTCAACAGAACTCATATTACAAGTGGTTTCTCCAGTGAAAGACAAAAGGCCACATGTAATGAGTACAGGAGGCTTAAAATGATTAAACCTTTTAGCCTCTAGCATCTTAAGCGCTTATCAAAGCACCTTTCTGCAGTTATAACCTGCAGGGATAACCAGACAACAGCTTCTGGCATCATTTTGTATGGTCAGTGGCCTCCAGTGAAGTAATGTTCTCTGGTTTGTGTGCTGCACCCACTTTTTTTTAAAATCCTAAGATTTTCAAAGTCAGGTGACTATGACTGCTACTAGTATTGTTCCGGACTTTGTTTAAAACCATGTATTTAAGATATGCTTGGGACCAATGTCCTTTTTTGCTATTCGAATGATTACCAGGCTTCAGCTCCTTCACAGATACTTGGTTGAATCCATTTTGCTCTCCACATGCTGGAGGTTTTCAGTGCCAGAGGAAGCGGAGCAGCCCCAGAGCATCGATAAAGCACCACCCTGCTTGACTGTTTTCATGGTGTTTTTTTCAGTCTATGCTTCATTCTTCCTTCTCCAGATATATTGCCAATCCATAGGCCCAAAAGGCTTTGGTTTTGATTCATCGCTTCTCAGAGAGAATCCCCAAACCCCTTTGCCTTATTTATATAGGTTTGAGTAAACTGCAGCTGACTTTTCTTATGCCTTTGCTTCAGTAATGGTGTACATCTTGGAGTTTAAGCATGGAGTTCTTCATTATTCAACATATGCCTTACTGAGGAAACTTGAACATCAGTGGCTGCTGCTTCCTAACTGTCCTGCAGCCCTTTTGCAGTCAGTCGAGGGTTTTTGACCACCTGCCTCTTCAGGAATCAGGTGGCAGCCATTGATAGCTTTCTCTTTCTGCCACCAAGTATGCTTCCCACTGTATCTCTAGGAACATTCAGGGCCTTTACAATCTTTTGTAATTTGTGTCATTGTTTGTCTGCTGGTCAACTGCCAAGTCACCACTTTTCCCTGTGATTGTGTAGGACAACACATAACATTTCTGTATAAAAATAATTTCTCACTGGCCTTACATAATGTTCTCACTTCTTAGGGAAACGGGATTTTGGGTTTACATGATGTGTAAAATCATCAAAATTTACAGAAATATACTGTTAAAATCTTTTGCGGCATGTAATGAATCTATAAAATGAGTGTAACGTTTTTAATTGAGTGAGTAAAATAATTGATCTTTTCAATAATATTCATGTTTGGGCTATATTCACACATGTGCAAGCACACCAAGCATGGCACAATCAGTACACTCCACCTGCATCTGGTTCATCTTTCATCTTTAACGTGCCTCTCAGATTGGAAGTCCCATCCATTCCTACTGTTTCAAGGTTTTTTCTTCTTCTTTTTCCTTTTTTTTCAAATGCTCCATCCTGTTGCGAGGTTGTCTCTTAGAAGTTGAAAAGTTCTTTTCAAGCCCCAAGTTTTTGCCGTCTTCACTTTTTCAGCTGGCAAGATGAATATTGTCGGGACAAAGCAGACAAAAAGGAAAGGCTTTTGACAAGACTTCTAAAAACCCAGGAGCTCGTCCTGTTTTTTCCCTTTTGCGGTTTCTACCCGTTACTGGCTGCTAAAAAGGCTCACAATCAAATGCAAACTAAGAAGTCAGCCTTTTAAGTTACATCAGTGAAGTCCTCATGGCGAAGCCATTCTGCTCAGGTTTTTCATAACTTTTTAGAAAAATTAGAATTTGGTGCATTATCTTTTTTTCTACCTGAGCTGTAGACAGTAGGTTGATGCTCTGTATGTGCAGAGAAGGTGATGCGATGAATACATGATCTGGAGACTCCTTTTCGACTCCAGGTGTTCTTACTTGCAAGAATTCATCTCGTACAGAATGTGATTTATGTTTTGTGAATGTAAGTGGTGGTTACAGTTGTATCTGAACCAGACCTCCCTCAGTCATTTAAAAGCTGAAATGTGGGAACGGAGAGCGATGAAGAAAAGAAAAGCTAGTGTATAAAAGCAATATAAATACCAAATGGTTTATTTTCTTTCAGACCGGCATGAGTTGCTCTTTGTAGTCTTTGATTTCTGGTCAATCTGTGTTGGATATTTGAAGTCCAAACAGTCAGTGTTTTCTGTTCACTGAGCCTGAGGTAGAGGGTAAGGGCCTTGTGGTTTAACACGTTCAAGAATCACTTAGCGGGGCGGCATCACAGAGCAGCCCCCAGCAACCTGAAATAGCTGAAACTAGAGCTCTGGGCAAATAATCACCATGGGCCTGCATAAAGTGTTGTGTTTGTGTATTGTAAATTGTGAAAGGGAATGCTTTAACATTGTGTGGCATATGTATTTCAAGGCTTTGAACATTGGAGGCTATCCGAAATTCAGCCACGCAACCACAGGCTTTCGATCCAGCCCTCTTGACTGAAATATCTTTTGCATTCCCAAAGAGACAAAAAAAAAAGCAAGGCTGAGGCTGCTTAAAGAATGCGTCTGAAACCCTTCCCCTGCTGCTACCAGGCATCTAGTTCTCACTGCTGCAGGGTCACAAACCTTCCTCTGACATCTTGCTCTTTTTGTAGTTAGCAGACAAAAAATTTAAAAATATTTGTTAAATCCAAAAATAATACAGTAATTCAGTTTTAGCAAAATCTGGACTTAGAGGGTAACAGCAGATCTGATTTAACAAACAACAGCCTCTCTGTGGAGGTTCATAGGAACGATCTTTGGCAGGAGAGCAAGCTGTCACACTGGTTGTCTTTTCCCTACACTGTAATTTTCTAGTCTTGTAACACACCTATTCCTTTGATGTGGGTTTTCCAAAACCTTGTTCTTCAACCTGTTTACCCTGGAAGCATCTCAATGTCGGTAATACACTTAATAAAGTAATTGCACACAAGCCCCGTTTTTTCACCCACTGCTTCATCAACAAGTTGGGTCAGTTATGTCATCGACTCAGATCTTTATAAATGGGCGTGTGTTGATGTTTCATGCTGCTTTGTTCTTAGGTTACACAACTACTCTGTCTGTTGAGGTGAGTTTAATCATCACATAATCATCTAAAGATCAACATGACTCATACATCCCTCAAACATCAAAGATTAAACAGTTTTGTATTCATCCCTTCAGTTGGCCTCTCATTCATGGCCTGTCCTTTGAATGTTTTTGGGCGGTCTTGTGCCTGTTCCTCCTTAACAAGAACTAGTTCTAAATTCAGTTCTCACCACTTAATTTTTCTGAACTAAGTTCACAACTCCAACTTGAAGTAGTGCTCATTTATTTGGTATAATTTGTCTGAGATTACTTTAAAAAGATATATAGGTCATGAGTATATGGATTATGTTAATGCACAGCATACATTTTATTCATACATTTTATTCTCTCTCTATTGTATAATAGAGTATATTGTACATTGCATAATTGCTCATTTTAATTGAATGTTGTTGCAAATTCAAAAACCCCACAGTAACAGTGCAGAACAGCCAAAATGAAAGTTAAGGTTGTCTTGATAAATTCAGGTCAGCTATAAATAATTCTGGCCAAAAGGCAGTTTTCCCTTCACAGTGTTTCTATTTATTAAAGTTCTGACTTAGTTTAAGCACGTTGGCCAACAGAAAGTGTGGCTCTTGATGCTCTTGATGTTGTCATGATTGTTGGTATGATAGTTGGACAGAAAAATTCGAAGCTGCTGTTTTCTTTCGCATCTTTACGCCATCTTCCGTCCATAAACAAACAACCTAAAAAAAAACAAAAAAAACGAGCAAAACAGTACTTCGGTTATTACCTTTATAATGAAGTAAAGCCAAAGGTGGGATAGTCAAGTTTAAAGAGAGACTAGCTGCTAAATTACCAATATTGGTAGGCAGATACTGAGTGCATGTCTTGAGGGAAAAGGCTGCTGCTTTTTCTCTGTGAAATATTTAAAGTTTGCCTCCAAAAAACACAGTGTAAGTCTTTAATTCACCCCCAATCAGAATGCAATTAAATGCCATCAAGATGAGCACATTCCACAACTAAAAAACAGCAAAGTTCAGCTCAAAGTTCTCCACAATCTGAGCTCAACTCATGAGGGTGTTCAATTTTAAATATGTGCAATTGGACGCAGAAAAGGCGTTTGATTCGGTGAGATGGGTTTTTCTGTATAAAGTTCTCAAAAAATTTAACTTCCATAATACCATTATTAATACACTAGAAGCACTATATGATAAACCAAAAGCCCGTATTAAAATCAATGGGGACTTGACATACTCCTTTTGCCTGCATAGAGGAACAAGACAAGGATGCTGCGCTTCGCCGCTCCTCTTCGCCCTATTCATTGAACCTTTGGCCCACTGGATTCGACAGAGACCTGACATAAAGGGAGTAATGACTTTAGATGGAGAGCAAAAATTAGCCTTGTTCGCAGATTATCTTTTGATAGCCTTAACACAACCTGCTCTAACACTCCAAAAACTAATGAATATGTTGGAAGAATATGGTCAGTACTCTGGGTATAATATTAATATAAATAAAACTCAGGTGCTAAAATTTAATTTTAACCCAACAAAAGAACTGAAAAATTAATATAAATGGAATTGGAGTAGCGACTATATTAGGTATTTAGGGATTAAACTACACAAAGATAACTCAGATGTTCGAGGTTAATTATCGCCCACTAATGGCAAGCATAAAATCTGACCTCCAAAGGTGGAGTATAATTCCCTTTCTGAACTTGAGCTCTAATATAGAGTCAATTCGAATAAATGTTCTCCCACGCATGCTCTATTATTTTCAATGCCTTCCACTGAAAATACCTCCCAAAACATTTCAGGATTGGGATAGGCTAATTTCTAGATATCTATGGCAAGGGAAAAGGGTCAAATACAAAACACTACAGTTGAGGAAAGAAAAGGGGGGAATGGGCCTCCCATGTCTACGGGATTACTATTACGCTGCCCAGATGAGGCCACTAGTTTGTATTGGTTCAACATCCTACACATCAGGTTGGAAGGAATTGGAAGGTACCACTGTGAAGGGTATTCCAATAATGGCCCTCTTGACAGATGATAAACTCCAGACTGAACTGAGGGCTTCAGAAGACCCCCTATTGGATTATCTATTTTACCCCCTAAAAAACGTAATTAAAATATGTAAACTAGAAGTCGCATCCAGAATGTTGAGATGGTGTGGCTACGATTCTGATTTTGAACCCAATAAAAGTGATGACGGATTTAAGAGGTGGTCTTTTAGGGGCCTCACATGCTACAATTCATTTCTTCACAAACGGTCATTTAAAAGTTTTGAAGCTTTACAAATTGAGTATGGTTTAGAAAAGGCCGACTTCTATAGATACCTTCAAGTCAGACATTATTTTAAACAAATTCTGAAACAACCTTTGAGTGATAGCAGTGTTGGATTTCTGGTGGTCTTCCGATCATTAATGAGTCTGAGACAGTGTAATAAAGTGATTTCCAGATTGTACAATGGAATTCAGCTTTCAAAACAAGGGAGTACTGACTACATCAAGAAGAAGTGGGAGGCTGAGATAAAGGAACTCATCTCAACTGACACATGGGAAAACATATGCCAACTTCAGTGGACCTTCACGGCATCAAATGTATGGCGAGAGTTTTGCTGGAAGAACATTATGCGGTTTTTCATCACACCAGAAAAGATATCTGGGCAGTGGAGATTCATGTTGGAGACTGTGGGACTGGGGGAGCCACACATGAACATCTGTTATTTTATGACACGGTAAGGTGTTCGTACCAAGGTATCTGGTTGTCAACTAAGCCTCTATTGCTTTCTGTTCCATTTTAATATGTTCTTTTAAAAAAAAAAATTATATTTACTCACTCATGTTTTTTTTTTGTTTTTTTTTTGTTTGCTTTGACATGTTAAACTATCAACAAAAGAAATAAAAAGAAAATTACAAAAAAAAAAAAGAAATATGTGCAATACTTCACTGTACAATAATAATGATTGCACACACCCAGCAGAGATTCCCTTTCTATATTAGGTGAACAGGACAGGGAGATCCGTCATGAGAGCTAGTTGGATGACTTTTTTGAGCTTTGCAGCTGGGTCCGGGCTCTGAAAGGAAATATGATTAGTTTTGTCTGTGGAATGTCTTGGCAAGAATGTGCAAAGATTTTGAACTTTCACCTCATGTGTGTAGCAGCTGAGGTCTTAGCTGGAGCAATCCTGTTCTTTTGATGGCTTTCAGCTAGTATCACCACTCCAATCTGGGCCATATTATAGAATATTTCACAACTTCGAGGCCTTCAGTGTGGAAAATAAAGATAATATGGTTGAAGCATTTTTGTCTGTTGTTTGTGGTGTGCATGAACGTTGTTTTGCATTTGTTTCTTGCAGAAATCGGGGGATATAGTAAGGAAGACATCGGTAGGATACGTTGCAATAAGTAAGTGCATTGCTTTATGTTCCTGAAATCTACTGAGGAGACTGAAATTAACCATTGATTTGAAATTCATCACAAATACAAAGCTGGTCAGTTGCTAAGACAGTTCTTCACCACTATTACTTTAAAAAAGGGGGGCACATTGAATTTGACCAATATGCAAGCTGGTACCTTTACACTTTACTATTTCTCCTTAACTTGCATAAAATTTTAAAGCACTTGATTTAGATTTCAGATTCAGGTACTTCATCATGTTATTCTGGCAGTTTTTCTTTTTGACAAGAACTTAAGATAACTGATTGGAAACATAAAATAATGTTTAAATTTGTAAAGAATTGTATGCCATGAAAAAAAATAACAAATGAAAAACATAAAGAAGTGAATCTTGTCTTCATCTAAAACGTTTTTTGTCAATAAATGTTTTTATTGTACCCTTCAATACACATTGGATTCAAATTCAGAAAAAAACATTTATTTTTTAACTTACTAAGAGGTAACGTTCAGCTGTCTCACAAAAGAATTACTAATTTTGGGCTTAAATGTACATTTAGTGGTCCGAATACAAGCAAAGTTGTCATGCTCAAATAAATGTTCATACTTTTCAGTATCATAGCGCAGACTCTATATCACTAAATACTTGAGCTGTGATGCCCTGCTTACTTTGGCTGTGTGACTACCTCCCAGGGGTGATAGCTTTGCCCATTTTTCTTTGCCAATCTCATCTCAAGCTCAGTCAGACTGGGTGGAGAGTCCCTGTAAAAACTGCGTTCAAGTCTTGCCACGGATTCCCAATTGGATTTTGACTCGGTTGCTCTAACAAATGAGTATGCTTTGATCCAAACCATTCCATTGTAACTCTAGTAGCAAGTTTAGGGTCTCTGTCCTGCTGGAAGTGGGAACTCTGTCCCTTTCTCAAGTCTTATGCAGCCTCTAGCTTTTCTTCAAGGATTGCTCTGTCTTTTTCTCCATCCATCTTCCCATCAACCCTGATCAGCTATTGAAGAAGAGCATTCTTCAGCAGGTGTATCATTGATGCACCACACTTCAGCAAGTGTTTCATCATTGAGATTGTGTATTCAGGATGATATTCTGTCAGTATTTTGCTACATTTAGTGTTGTTAAATTGCAAATAATGCATCTTATGGCTTCCTTTCAGCATAGTTTCTGATATTGTCATGCTTTCATGAAGGCCAGTGGAGTGAATGACTTTGGGCTATCATGTCCCCTCCCACCTGAGCTGTGAATCTCTGCATCTCCTCTAGAGTAATCATTTACCTCTTGTAGGTTTGCAGTTTTGCTATCCTCTTTACATTGTTGGACATGAATTGAACAGTGCTCTGTGAGATGTTCAAAGCTTGGGAAACGTTTTTATAACCCAAGCCTTAAACTTCTTCACAGCTTTATCCCAGACCTGTCTGATGTGTTCTTTTGTCCACATGATGAAGGAACATTGTAAATGTCATGGCATGCGAATGTTCTTGCATGGCATCGTAAATCACACCAAGGTGGTAGCAATGCATCTCATACTACAAGCTTAAAGGTTCTAGATAAGGACAGTTGAATCCGGATGCTAAGAATGTTCTTCTTCTTTATTTCATATATGCACTAACATCAACTTCATCGCCACCAACTGCCCCAGCATGGTTGTCGCAACTTCTTAATTCTCAATTAGACTAGAATAATATTTTTCAAACTCAGGGAAACAAATACATGTGGAGTCGTTTTTGCAAACACTTACTGTTTTAAAGTGTTAAAGCCTTAAACATTTGAAGAAGACAGTAAAATTTTGGAGATTTCAGTAGAAATACATCGACAGTACCAGACATAATAGCCCAAACTACAAATAAAACTCAAACAGTAATATAAGTGAAATTTTGAAGTTGAGATGGAATATGTGCAGGGACCTTGATTAAAGAGCTCAGCGCATGGGGTGTGATGGTGATGCAGGGCTACAGCGCACAACCCATGTAAGGAGGCCTTAGTCCTTAATGCAGCTCTTCACACGTTCGAGTCCCAGCTGTATATCTCCCCCCACTCTCTTTCCCCATTTCCTATCAGGTCTCTTTCAAAAAATAAGAAAGATAAAGGCCTGCAAAATAAAAAATAAAAAAGAGATCAGCACACACACACACATCTCTGTTTTACTATCTTTATGAGGACTTTTCAGTTACTTCCATTGACTTCCATTCATTTTCCTTGATTTTTAGTGCCTAATCCTGACCCTAACACTAACCCTAACCCTAACCAGTTAATACCTCACCCTAACCCTAACAATAACTCAATTCATACCCTAGTCCTAAACCTAACCCCTGTCCCAAGTATGGAATTTGAAAAAGTGAGGACCAGGAAAATGTCCTCACTTTGTCAAAATGTCCTCACTTAAAAAAATGGTTCTCACTCAGCAACAAGTACAAGAACACACACACACACACACACACCCTTAGTCCCCAGAGCTCCAGCTGCCCAGGATCTCTAAAGCCATGTTGTCCTAGTGTGACTGAAGGTCCAGCTGGTAGGCCAGCCCTTTTGATCCCTTTCCCTTTTATGAGAAAGACAAACAGCTCCTCGTCATCACCCACACTGGAGTGATTGATACACACACACACACACACACTCACTCACGTTTTCTTAATGGAGCCCCTCTCTCCCACTGTAATCACTTTGCTAATGACCTGCTCGAACTCTGAATGGAAACCAGAGGGTGGGAACAGAAGGTGGAAAAGGGGGAAGTAGCTTAAAACATGCAGTGTGTGAACATGGCTTACTGGATATCCAGTCTCTAAATAACTTGTGATTACTTAAAAGACTAAGTCTGTATTCTTGGAATGAAAAAGAAGCCTCTCTAATTTCTGCTTAAAACCATTTTTGTGTCAAATTGATGCCAGTTTTATCTTTAAAAAAAACAATTCAATTCTTCTCCTTTAGTTGTTGCAATCCAGTTTATTCTTTTAGCAATTTTCAGCTTTTTACCCACAATCCTGGGTGGACTTCTTTGATGACCAGTGTAATTTTTAACAATCTACTTTCAGGTACATTTACCAGGGAATATGCATTCCGCTGAGGCTCATTTGTCAGATTAAAAGTACCTTTTAAAAAATAACCTTTAAGCAGGTAATAAACATAACTATCATTAAACCCATGTTTATGTATTAAAAATGTTTCTTTTATTGGTTTGATGTAATATTATAATCTTAAATGTCGTGTTTTTATCAACAGTAAGCAGAAAATCATTGTAATTAATAGAAGTGAAGGCTTGAAAACATCACTGTGTGTTATTAATCTAAGTAATGTGTTTCATTTAGTGATGGAGTCACTAAAATACATGAACTTTACTGTAAAATTATAATTTACTGAGTTGCACCTGTTTATTCTACTGTAAATAAGTGTGGTTATGTTACTCCCCTTTCACAAATTCCTACTCCTATTTCATAACCATTAGAGACAGAATTTAGAGGCCAATTTCCAAGTTTTGGTTTTTGTAAAGCCTGCCGATACTGATTTTAGCTTTTATTTCTCTTTATGAACTACTGTGTTGAAAACAAAATGTTGCGTATTTCTTTTCAAACCTTTCTGCAGTAATTATTTACAATAAGAGCAGAAGTGATGTCACACAGTGTGTGTGGGAGAGCAGTCACTGTAAAAGGTGGTTTCACTGTTTTAAAAAAGGACAAAAATTATTACCAAGTTAACATCTTATATTCACGATTAGTGCTGTTCGTACAGCTACTATCAATAAAACTGCAGTTCCCATGTGTATTTTCTGGAGCAGGGGTATCCAACTCTTGTAGCCGAGAGCGTCTATCCTGCAACGTTTACATGCATCCCTGCTCCAACACACCTGAATCAACTAGCTGACTTCTCTCATCAGCATTTAGTTATTCAGCTCTGGAGAGGCCTGATAGTAAGAAGTTAATTTGATTCCGGTGTTGGAGAGGGGATGTATCTAAAAGTCGAAGGACAGTAGCTCTTCAGGACAGGAGTTGGCGATCCCTGCCCTAGAGAATGTAGATCCTTATCTTAACTCTGAGATTTTCAAAAGACTTTCAATATTTCTGAACTTAGCAAGTTTCATGTTCTCGCAGCCTACAATTTGCAAAAAGCAAATTTTTTAAACATATTCTTACATCACTTACCTTCCTCTTACTTCACTTTTCAGCTCCCCACTAATATTGAAAACATCAAACTTTTGAGTTGTCATCCTGTAGCAACAACTTAGCAACATGGACGTTGCTGTAAAAGTGACTTGCTAGCACTGGATTTTTAAGTTTAGAACCAGCAGAAACCTAAAAATCACTTGACAGGGCTAACTAAGCTGAAAACCAACCTATCTGTTGTTGGATAATTAGTCACCACATGCTGCCCTTTTGTTCCAACCTATTTTAATTTCGAGGCTGTAAACAAACCATTTGATTTTCTTGTTATTAACTGTTGCATATCAGCTTATTTGTATGGGTAGTTGGGTTTAAACAATAAAGACAAATAATCATGCTGATCTAACATATAATTCCAACTAACTTTAGATTATAGTCAGAAGATTCTATACTACATCTTATTTCCATTAACCTCCAATTAGCAGATGTTATTTACTTGAGCTACATAACCACTTTTCTTTACAATCGACCATTAGATCATAGGAAATGACTAAAGTTAATCAGCTGACAGAATGTGTGGTAAATGTCACCAGGGAGGGAATGACCTGAAGCATGGTTGGTATCAGATATCGAGAGGCAGGCTGACCCCAAAACCACATAAGACAAGTTTAATCAGAGGGTCATAATCTGCCATATTTCATAAATATTGACTGGTCTAATTGAGTTTCAAAACAACAATTAATGGAAATGAGGTGTATATTTTTTCTGGACTGAAATTGAATGAAATGAAATAAAATGCTTAAATGAAATTTAAGTATCTAGATATGAGTACACACACAAAAATGGAAACACATTTAAGAGAATGTTCTGTATAAAGGGTTGTACATTAGACATTGAATTGGGACTGTGGCATTATTACTTTTTAAATTTGCGAACAATAATTTTTTTTTAAATTTACAATAATTTAGATGAATTTTAAACTTATAATTGTTGTCATTTAGAATTAACCTTTGGAGAGGAGGATGAGGGGCTCGGGGATCCTTAAGTTTCACATAATAATTAAAAATAGCATTATAATGAGAGACGCCATTTAGTTTTAGCTTGAGGGTAGTTATCATAAACAACTGGCTAAGGTAATATACAGCTTGTGTAGTGGTTACAATTCACTTGAATAATAAATAACATTTATTGATTTCTCACTTTAAAGTAGCTGACACAGCCATACAGTGGAGTGAAAAAGTGTTTGCCCAGTTTCTCTTTCTTATAGTGGAGACATGTACACTGATCTTAACTGAGACAAGTCAGGCCTGAATTTCTTTGTCTGTTGTTGCTGGGTGTGTTTTGACCTCTTGGATGAGTCGTTGCTGCGCTCTTGGCGTAATTTGGTAGGCCAGCCACTGTTCCATGTTTTCTCAGTTTGTGGATAATGTCTCTCACTGTGGTTTGCTGGAGTCCCAAAGCTTTAGAAATGGCTTTATAACCTTTTCCAGACTGATAGATCTCAATTACTTTCTTTCTCATTTGTTCCTGAATTTATTTGGATCACAGTATGATGTTTAGCTTTTGAGGAACCATTGGTCTACTTCACATGGTCAGGTTTACCCACTTTCTGACTATTGCAGTTCAAGGCTAATCTTTTCGCTAAATTTGTTTAACAAGCTGATTAAAAAAAAAGTATTATGCATTTTTTACTCAATGCTTTATGTTTTATTACTCTCATAAAATGGACTTGTTTGTGCAAAGGGCAAATATGGTAATATTAGGTTTTGCATACAAACCTTTAAATACAGGTCTGCTTTCATGGCTGCCTCAGTGAGTTCTGAGTGAAAACTTCTACATTATTTAATTTAATTCTCAAATCAACCTCTTAGATTAAACCAGTGCAAATTAAACTTCTTGTAAGTGGATCTCCTAGTCCTTATTTAAACACTGTGCAGGATTAAAATAACAGTTTATACTTAACTTGTTCTGAATGAATCACTGAATACATAAACATGAGTCATCCTGTGATTTGTAAGCCAATATCCTACCTGCGTGCTTGGGGTTTTCTAGCGACAGCCCCTTCCAAGCTGTTTCACCTGCTCCTCTCTCCCCCCGTTGGCAAACGGATGTAACAAAAGACGGGGCAACAGACAGACAATATAAAGACAGAGGAGGGGGGAGACGAGAATGAGCAGCCAGATCTTAACTTCCTGGGTGTCTGTTGGCCCCAGAGGCCACTTCAGAAAGGAAAACAAAATTAGATGGACCTGTCAAGGACCGATACTGAAGAAGAACTCATCTGAATTTACAGGAGGGTAATAGATGACACAATTTGTTGTTAAAACCTTATTTAGTGATCCATTCACTACACTTTCATGTATTTCTTGTGAATAACTCTTTGACTATATGTAGAACAAGAGACTTTGGGAAGCCATTGAGTGATATTTTGTTACATTTTAGGGCTACAGTGGGAACAGTCTAGAAATGTTATTTCAAGGAACAAGATAGTTCTCTGCAATCTCAATGAAATTGATCAAATTTGATAAAAAAAAAACGTTTTTGAAGGTTCATGCCCATTCATGTTAAAATAGAACATACATTAATGCTGTAATGGAAACAGTGAAGTGATGCTTTTTAAAATTTTTCCACATCAGTGACTGCATGGATTTTCCTTTCCTTACTATTAAACACGCCTTTGGACAGGTAAACTGCTTCCTTTTTGTTTTATTTTTAGACTGAAATTACATCGTTTTTTCAATCTTTAGTAAAGCTTTCAATCACCATGTCAGAAATGTGAATTAAAACATATAAAAGGAAACAGATCTTTTCAAGTGGTAGCATTCATATGACTAATCTCAATCTGCTGACAAAAGTACTATCCAGTTGCAGTCAGTATGTGATTTCACAGAGTGAAATAAAAATAAGCCCTTAAAAGGAGCAACAGGTGTGGAAGGGAGCACTTTGAGTGTGACTAACAGTTGTAGCTGTGTTTGAGACTCCTATTTTGAAATAGGAAGGGACGTAGTTCTTGTGTTGTCATTATGTATTGACAGGGTCAACTGATAGACTTTTTTTGGGGCTGGCTAAGTGAAGATATAAAAAACCTGAAAATAACAATGAGCAGTTCATTCCTAATGATGACTGGAACATGGCATAACCTAAACTGTAGGGTTTAACATTCAACATGGCACATCTAAGACAATAGCACTGATAAAAAAGGGAAATTAATCAAATCAACACCAAATAAAGCAAAAGCGACACAGAGTGAAATGAAAAGATGAGGTGGATCAAGATCGTAGATCAGTTTCTATAACATTTAATGGGTCCTATTAGTTCTCTAATGTGACACACTCTGTCTCTCATGAAAATCGGTCCAGTAGCAGCTTGTTGTCAAACTCCTTCATAAATCACAGCTTGTATGAAACACCTGCGGGAGGCAAAGGTCAAAGGAGAGAATTAGCAGCTGTTCTTTCCTCTCCTTTCATGTTTGCCGCGGGGCTAATCACGAAGGCTGCCATCATCCTCATTTCCACTTTAAAACAAAGTCGCCGACAACGACAACGGGGGTGGAGTGTGGTTCGCTTTTTTCCTCTGCTTACATTTTATGGCACCAAATTTTTATCTGTGCAAAGGTAAAGGGGAAGTGGAGTTTGGAATCAGGGGGTGCACGTTTCTCTCAGCCCCTTTGTTTCAAATTTCTTTTCTGCACATCATCTTCTAGTTCCACAGACTGCCCCTTTCATGCAGCTCTGTTGACACATTTCAGCAGCTCCGTAGCAGCGGTGATGACTGCTGAACTTCTTTGCCTCTGCTCAACTCCAAGATGGTTCTGCTTGTTAATGCAAAGCCTGGTGGACTTTGACGACCTCCTCACTCCCACAGTGGCTGTTATTCTCCTGTCCTACTGATGCAACTTCAAAGTAGTTCAAATACATGCAATTATGGCCTTCACCTGTTGTCACTCACTATAAAATTAACATTATGGAAGTGTTTCCAAATATCTTGAAAAAGGGAAGGCTAATAGTTTTTTTCCCCCTATTAGACATAATGTATATTTCAATGACTTTGTGAATGTGTTAATGCAATAAAATGCTCTTACTGATTATTTGTCTTAGTATGCCTTGCGCTGCATTCGCTGCACTGTTAGAGTGAAAGCAAGTGACAGTGTGCATAATGCAGTAGTTCAGTTGAGTTGCAATAGAAAACCATACTTTGTAAAAGTATTTATAACCCTTGAATTTTCCACATTTTCTTATGCAACAATCACAAACTTCTGTGTATTTTGCTCATATTTTTATGTGGAATCACAATTGTTATCACTGTATCACAGTTATTGTGTGCAATATCACAATTGCAAGGGATAGTTTGGAGGCAATATATGGAAAGCTATTATATTTTAAGTGCCATACTGTATGCTCTTTATACCAGTAATATATTTGGCTATGTTGCTCTGGTTTCATAGCCCTTCTTTCACACCTAATATGGATGATAACGACTGAGGTGCTAAAGCTCAGGCAAAGTGACCAGAAATTTGTGATGATGAAAAAGTAAGAGAGAAGAGAGAAGAAAATGTAAGTCATTTGCCAGTAATAATATTAAACAGTTCCCCAGTCGCATGTTTTCCTATTGCTGTGGACCCCTATGATAGACCAACACAAAGTGGTGTACATTTGTGAAGTGGAGGGACAATTATGCATGGTTTCAATGTATCTTAAAAATAAAAATCCAAAAAGTGGATTGGGCATTTTTATTACCTTTTTTACTTTGATACCCCTAAATAATAGGGGGATAATAATCCAGTAGTTTCAAAATGCACCAAATTATTTAATAGCTTCCATCTGTTAGTAATGTAATCTCAGCATAAATCCAACTATTCTGTGAAGGCTTCAGAGGTTTATTGAGATCATTAGTGAGAAAACAGCATCATGGAGACCAAGGAACACAGCAGACAAGTCGGGGATGACGCTGTGAAGACTTTTAAAGCAGGTTATAAAAGGTTATGACATAATATTCCAAGCTTTAGATATGAGTTGGTTGCAATGGATTTTATTCAGTGCTATCAGAATAAACGGGGCTCAATAGAAATGCATGCCACACTTTTTTCATCTTTCCAATTTACAATCATGCACAACTTCATCTTGGACAATCACATGAAAATGAACTACACTAGATTTTGTTGTAAAGTGACACAATCCAAGAAACTTCAAAGGGTGTAAATACTTCTGCAAGGCATTGTATTTCATTCTTGTTTAGTTTAGTGTTCCTCTTAAAGGATTCCTGTTTGCAGCTGTTTGTCACTGTCATGCACAGCATAGCTTGTCTCATTTGATGACAAAATGTGTCTATAATGATCTTCTCTGTAGCGTCTATTTGCTCTAATTGATGTCAACAGCAAACTGACTTCCTTCTTTATGTTCGCCTGCGGCTTGATGCTTCTCAGGACAGAAGTTTCCTAGTTTTCTCGAATGACATCTGTTTTCAATACCACATTCAGTGTGGTTTAAATTAAAAACAACATTATACATATTTATTTCTATAGCTTCCTCACTATTGTTTGACCTCTCTCTCCCCTTTTTGTTCTTTCTGTACTTTCATTTTACATCTCCCTTCCCCAACTCTGCGCCCTATCTCCATCTTTTTTTTCCTCTCTATGGGAAAGTTTTCCCTATCGTTTGTCAGAGCAGTCAGTGAGGTGCAAAGCAGTGGAGCTTTGATGATGTTGCTCTTTGCCTATCTGCTGGGCAATATGTTTTGAGACCCCCCCTCCCCTCTGCACACCTGCTGAGTAGCTGCATGACACTGGGAAACATTCCACAATAGGGTCAGAACACTTTTATCTTAGTTTTAGCTATGGATTGGGAAACTCTTTCAGGATTAAAGGAACGTTATGCAGCTGGCCGATGCTGAGCACCTGTACGATTGCTCTTTTTTGCTTCATGTAGGACTTCCTTTATTCCCAGTTGGTGGGTTTTCTCGCCATTTGGTAAAAAAAATACAATTGCCTTTAAGAAGAGAAAAAGGTTACACAAAAATGAAGATCAATGTTTCATTCCGAAGTGAAATATTCTGTTTTTCTCAAACCATTTTCTTTGTACGTACATGAGTCATTGTGGTTTGAGACTTACAATGATGGAATGCTACAAATGAAGCCTTTGGGTGGTTTTGCCCTGCAACTTCACTTTATGATTTCATATGAAACGCTTTTGGAGACTTGAGCGTGAAGCATGGCCTGAAGAGACTATGACTCAGACTTAAACCACAAAAGTCTGCTAATTATTAGTAAACTTCATCACAGAAAAGCAAGGACTGTTGTTGTTTGGTTCTTTGACTTTAAATTTGCAGTTCGGGCAGGTGCGTTTGATTTACCGAGTAAATAAAGACATGTTACTTTTATGCATACCTGCACACACAAAAACCTTCAGCAGGTACAGTATGTATGGACTTGAACTATGCATATTTGGGATTCGTTGAACATTCATTCAATTCCCATATTTTAACAGGATAGCCATGCACCAGCGTATGAAACATGGGTCTGCTGTAGACTTGTCGTCCTTTTAAAATTTGGCATTTACTAATTCTGAATCCCAATCCAATACTTTTACATTTATACATACGAGTAAAAACACACTAATTCCATCCATATTGCAGGATCTACTTTAGGTAGCACTGGAATTTGCTGAGCTCTTGAGAGCAACCTGTACTTTTACAATGGTTTGTAGAGGCCGTCTGCATGTCTGTGGGCTGACGTTTATGCACCTCTTGTCATGGAAGTAATTGAAACACCTGAAGTCAGAGATTTATATTAGGAAGTGTATACTTTTGGCAAAATGGTGTATCTGCCTCGAACATACAGCTTTAGTCTTCAATAAACTTATATGTTGCTCCTGCTAACAACGTTTTCCAGGTCCTTGGCAAATGTTTCCAAAAGGTTTCCTCCCTGTTTTCAAAGGACTCATAGGTAATTTAGCTGGCAAAGTATTCCAGTACTTTTCCAGTGCTTTTCTAGTTAGTCATATGTGAGAAACAAACATACCATGATATCTTTTTTAAACGTAGCACATTGCTTTGAACATGGTAAGCCTTAATGACTAGTGCTTCAACTGGTTCTGCATGAGGACAGATGGAGATATCTAAGAACAGCACAAAGCAAGTCACATGACAGACAGAAAGGGAGGTGCAGAAGTCTCTCTTTTCACTTAGATTATCAGAAAAACCCCAGGTTCACTAGATAAACAAGAGGGTGCAAACAACCTACAATAAAATGTTGCAAGTCTCTGCTGAACAGTTGATGAATTAAAGGACAGTATGTTTGATCAGGACCCCAAGCGAATAGCTGGGATCAGCTTATGATGTCCTTAGTCTACAGTTCCACACTCTGGACCAATAGGGTCAATAGGATGATAATATCTTGGCTTGAGAGTTATTTATTTAAAACAGAGCAAGATTGAGACTTTTCTCTGGCAACTCAAAGCAATTTTTGTGTCTGTGCTGATAAACGACGTGTACAAATGTAAGTTTTAGTGATTCTCCTCCTGCTGTACCTTCTCAAAACACAGTCTGTGTGGTAATGAAACATCGCTTGACCATCTTTTTAACTTGGTGTTTAATTCCAGTTGACCAGAAGTATCAGACATGTTTTATTAATGGTTTTTATTTTTCTTATCCTTTAAACTTTTTATCTTCTCTTATTCTATTAGTTGTACTGTAGATGTTGTATTTTATTGCTTATTAGATGTTTTATATTTCTTTTCTTTTATTGACCTGTACAGCACTTTGGTCAATTTGGGTGTGTAAAGCTCGATTGAAAGTGGAATAAATTATGACCTACAGTAAAAAATACCATGGTTTATAAAGATTTTTACACTAACATTTAAAACCAAAACATAGAAAATTACCTTTCATTCCTTTATTTAAAGCAGTAAAGCAACAATTATATTGTATAATTGTATAAGTTAATGTAACATTCAAACTTTTGTTTACTTTTGTTTGTGATACATAGACTTAAGCAAAAACCTTGCATAAAGACCTGCTAAATTTAGTAGTTTTTACTTTTTCAATTCAATTCAATTCAGTTTTATTTATATAGCGCCAATTCACAACACATGTTGTCTCAAGGCACTTCACAACAGTCAGGTACATACATTCCAATTAATCCTAACAATTGAACAGTGCAGTCGGAGTTAGCTTTTTATTCAAATTGGATAAAAAGTTTTTCTGTCTAAGGAAACCCGGCAGATTGCATCCAGTCACTTGCAGCATTCCCTCCTCCTGGATGAGCATGTAGAGACAGTGGACAGTCACTGGCATTGACTTTGCAGCAATCCCTCATACTGAGCATGCATGTAGCGACAGCGGAGAGGAAAAACTCCCTTTTAACAGGAAGAAACCTCCAGCAGAACCAGGCTCAGTGTGAGCGGCCATCTGCCACGACCGACTGGGGGTTTGAGAGAACAGACCAGAGACACAAAAAGAACACAGAAGCACTGATCCAGAAGTACTTTCTATGGGAAGGAAAAGTGTAGAATATACATTTTTACTGTTGTGCTTTTTATAGAGTAACACCTGTCTAATAAGTTAATATTTGCCAGTTAATTTGTAGGTCTCTCTCCCCAGTTAGCAAGCCTTCAATCATCTGCGTAAAAGCGATGTCACTTCTAGCATGCAAACTTTAGTTTTAAAGCAGCATTACCTTTATAATCCTTTAGTGTCTTCACCATGGCTCTGCATGTTTTGCACAACTATATGTATTTCAAAACGACCAAATGTATCTTTTTGTAAGTGGTTAACATACTAGCCTTCTGTTAACCAATCTGGCCCTTTCTCTGGCTCCCTTCTTCCTACATGCTGTTGCTGTGATATGGCGTGACAATTTTAGCGACAGTAACCGTGTGTAACAGGGTTTATGACGCCTACCTCTTTGTGTGGTTAGTTATATACTCATACTCGTACTCGTACTTGTCATCTTCCGCTTTATCCGGGACCGGGTCGCGGGGGCAGCAGACTCAACAGAGACACCCAGACGTCCCTCTCTCCAGACACCTCCTCCAGTTCCTCCAGGGGGAGCCCAAGGCGTTCCCAGGCCAGCCGAGAGACATAGTCCCTCCAGCGTGTCCTGGGCCGTCCCCTGGGCCTCCTCCCGGTGGGACGTGCATGGAACACCTCCCAAGGAAGGCGTCCAGGAGGCATCCGGTATAGATGCCCGAGCCACCTCAACTGGCTCCTCTCGATGTGGAGGAGCAGCGGCTCTACTCCGAGCCCCTCCCGGATGGCCGAGCTCCTCACCCTATCTCTAAGGGAGTGCCCGGCCACCCTACGGAGGAAGCTCATTTCAGCCGCTTGTATCCAGGATCTCGTTCTTTCGGTCATGACCCAAAGTTCATGGCCATAAGTGAGGGTAGGAACGTACACCGACCAGTAAATTAAGAGCTTTGCTTTTCGGCTCAACAAGACCCCGAGATACTTAAACTCCTCCACTTGAGGCAGGAACTCCCCTCCAACCTGAAGAGGACAAGCCACCCTTTTCCGGTCGAGTTAGTTATATAGTGCTGGTTATAGTAATCACTGCCAGAGGTGAGTCTCCTTTTACAGCACAGAGTGTAGATAAGCATTGTATATATATGAAAACTGTTTTTATTAACTTATATAAACAGTGTGTAATAAGCACTTACTGGGAAAGTGTCCTTCACCAGTTTCTGTACTTTCCAGTTGTATATTAATGTAAAACATCTTGCTCTGTTGTAGTGTGCTGCACGAGAGCTATATGTGATGCGCCATTTGCAGTGATTCGTGACTTTTACATTTCTACACAGGTACATCATTTATGTTATTGAGTTCTTTTGAGCTATATTATATTAAATAGTGCTGGTTATAGGAATCATGGCCAGTCTATGTGGATCGCATGAGAGTGTGCTGTACAAGAGCTACATGTGATGCGCCATTTGCAGTGATTCGTGACATTTACAATTTTACACAGGAAATAAATTGCCTGATCAACCAGAAAACTCCTTGTCTTCTTTAAGAAAAACACACAACGCAGAATCAAGGGGGTTTATTTGGGCCGGTCTGACAGAGTGAAATGAAGCAGAAACCAGTTACACGTGGCACATCTTGATATCCGTAACAGTCTTATCTTTTGACTGTTAGATGACAGAACTGGTACAAACATTAGACAAATATACAACAATATAAATGAGAGATGACACATATTTGCAATATCCTGTGTTCCCAGACACTGTAGATCTTTATTTAAAATTAAACCTATCAATGTTGTTCCCTTTGTCCTTGTGCCTCGCCTATTCAAAGGTGCCAAGCTTTTTTTATGGGTTGATTGAATTATTTTGTCTGCTTTTGCCATTGCATCCTGTGAAATGCTCTGAGTGCAGCAGCAGGAAGCAGCTTGATGTTTAATGGGGCAGAATGTGAATGAAAAACAAGTTTAAAAGTGGCAACACGGGCCAGTCCTTTCCGTGAGGGTGGTAATGGAATATTTGATTAATCGTATGTACACAGATGGTTATTTGGTTTTCGCCATGGAATCTGACGCTGTGTGGACACAACCACGCATCATTCATGCCTTTCAGTTGGAGCGTGACAGAACTGGCAGGGTGTGGATATGCTGATAACACAAGGGCCGTCTGTACAAGTTGCATTGTAGACAACGGATCCTTGTCACCTCTCTCTGTTGGTTTTATAGTGACCCTTCTGTTTCTAGCTGCTGTCATGTAAAGATATAAACAGTGGAGCTGTGCACCATACAGTCGATAGAACTCCTTAATCTGTCATATTGATGCATAGACTTGCTGTCCAGATTTACCTTACTCTGTATCCTTTTATCTTTTTAAAAATTGATTGGTCTGTACAAAGTTTTGTTGAGCGCTTCTAAGTTGAAACCTTTTGATTAACATAATTTATCTGTTCTCTATTACTGAAGGCTATAATTTTGTCTCTTTAAAAAAAGCTGTATTACATAGTCTACAATTGATGTTCATGCAATAATCTTTCATTGATCTTTTGTATTTAAGAGAGATGTCAAAAACATCTACTAACAAAACTACATGCTTTGCCAAACTGTACTGTCTGGCATCTCTTTTATTCAGCAGCGCTCAGCATTGTATCAGAATCAGGGTCTAAATTATCATAACCTTTTTAACTAGCATGTTTTAGTTCTAAACAACATCTCTAGAATCTCTTTCAAAGAAGTCATGTCTTTCTAGCACTGACTGTATGTGCTGAAGAACAGCCTGGTTTAAATAAAACCCAATACAAATGTTTTACATAGAGATTTAAAGAAGGACGTTATATATCAGATTGTCTGCTGTGATTTTTTTTGGAACTAGCAGCACTAGAGACTTTGAGTTTTTATTTTATTTTATTATTGAGAGTATCAAAAAATGTGCATTCATTTATATTTTGTCTGTATGATTACATTATTTTCATTATTAAGTTAAATCAGATGAAAACAGTACTACCCAAGTACTCAGTACTTTAGTTATTTTTTTACCGAATACTTTTTGACTCTTGAATTTTTTTGGATGACTACTTTTTACTCCTACGTGAGTACAAATAAAATGAAGTAGTGCTACTCAAGAGGTTGGTAGTGCTACCAACCTCTGGTCATTAGGGATTTTGTTGTCGAAATTCATTTAAATGAAACCAAGGCCAACCCTCAATGCAAAGTCCCTTATTAGAAAATAACCACAACCCAGACCTGAAGAGAAGATAAACTAATTCCAAAAGGATCAAGAAAATTATCGCAAACAAAATTTTCTTTGGTTTTCAGCATTTTCCAGTGTTAACCCAGTTTCAATTAAATCTAGCATGTATCTCCACCAGTTCTAAATCAGATGTTTTTTTACTTGTTTAGGAAAAGGTCTGATCAGGATTGTTGCCACTAATATCGATCCCATCTAAAAAAAAAAAAAGGTCCCAGTCCAATCAACATTAAAAGGAATGTTTTGTTTAAAAACCCAGTAGCTTTAATATGCAGTAAAATACCACTTTACATTTCATTAGTATTACACGCTCTTCTTTCATATTGCGATTGTGTCCCACTTAACTCACTGGCCACTGATGTTCATTTCACTGCAGTTTCTGTTTTTCCTGACAGCGTTGGGTATTAAATGTGGGGGGTGTCCTAATTTATTCCTCAGTAGAAATTGCTTTTTGTATTTAAATTTTAATGAATATTTTTAAAGGTCTTTTCTTCGGTTTTTAATATTTTGTTTCAAGTGTTTTTAGAGTTATGTGGAGCATTTTTTGCTTGAAGTCACGGATTAAGGTGCATAAGGTGCTTATGATGCCGTGCACAACTGGGATATCCTGTAAATTGCAATGTAAAATGCACTGAGGGATAATACAAGGATGCAGCGTAGCATGCCAGTGGTGTTTTTTCTGCAACTGTGCAAACTGAATTACACCTTGGAAAGACAGACACGCTGACACGCACCAACTCCGTCTGGCTTGGCAAACATTTGCACACATTAGATGGAGTTTCAGTGCAGCCAAAACGGATTAGACAAAGCATCACAGGCATTGTTTTTACACATTATTGAACTTTTAAGCCACCGAAAAACAGGATTGTAAGAAAAAAGAGGGAGAGGGGCAAGTTAGAATAATTATTGATCCCCAACGCTCACATGTTCACACACCCACACTTTTATTCATGAGTACCTCAATCAAGGATGACCATAAGGTTCTGCTTATTTTACCGTCTGTCGACAAGCTCACCTGTTTATCGTCACCAAAGATTTATTAAGACTTTCCCTAAAGTTAAAATTAGAGTTTATTTTGCTCAAATTGGGTCTTTAAACAGAAATGCTCCTCTAACAAGCCATAACAAGAGGATGAATGGCTGGCTTCTCAAACTTTAAGGTTGTTATACACCATGTCCAACTTCAAAGCACGTCTTAAATCCACACTTTAATTGTATCTTCTTCAAGCCCGTCTGCCTGACCGCCATCTGATTCTGCTGACAACTGCACTCCTCTTTCTTCTCGCACTCATCCCTCTATCTTCCCATTCCTGCTTCTCTGTCTTTCTCCATCTGTCAGAGTAGATAGATCCCCCCCCCCCCCCCCCCCCCCCCCCCATCCCCTTCAATCCCTGTTCCTCACAGTTCCTTCAGCTTCTCCAAACTCTCTCTGCTACAAGTGTCAGCTTTAAATTACTTTTTTTCTGGGAATGCGTTGACATCTGCAAGGGGCATAATGCTGTTTACCACTCCTTTTCTCACTCTCTCCCTCCTTTCTCTTTTTATTTCTCTCTTTTTTGCCATTTCTCTTGGAGCCTACAAACAGACATTCACGCTTCTCTCCATATGGGCTTTAATTTGCCATTGTCCCCCAAGATATTCCTCGCTCAGGCTTGAGATAAAGGGATAATCACTTCAAAGGGAAGCTGGAGGGGGGGGACTGCCCCCTCCCTCCCAGCTGAAAGGAGAAGTGGACAATACGCTAATTGAGAGGGGGAACTGATCACAGGGTCTGTTCAAAGGGATGCCTGGCCACGCCTCCTCCTCCCCACCGACGCACTTAATTTTATTAGTGTTTATGGTGATGCTTCAGCCAAAATTATCACTCCAACCCTCCGCAGCCTTTGAACATTCAAATTTTGGGGTTATTTGCAATTATCCACCCTTTCCTCTGTTTTTTCTTTGCTATTTTACTGCAAGTATGGGGATTTTGTGAACAGCAACGGGTAAACTCACAAACCCAACAAACAAGCTATATGGAATTTATTGTCCGCAGTGTGGGAACACAGGCTTTGGGCTGTGATGTGATGCAAATCCAAAGATTCTTGTGAAAAAGTGACAAACAAATGTTGAACACAGGCCTTATGTATGACTGATGCAACTAATGATGCACCATCAAAGATTTCCGCAGTTCAGCGACATCGCTAAAAAGGAAACAGAGAAAAAAACAAAAAGGGGGGAAGATATGTTCTTTCATACAAATCATTCCTTCCATTCCAGTATTGTCATTTAACTCTTCTATTTCTGTGCTTCCTGATGGCACCTCTGCTGACAGATGTGAAATGAACACTTTCCCTGGCCATGTAAGCCAGGCTCTAATTAAAGATGAGTTTAATTTACAATCTGCGGTGGCCCTACCAGATGCTTTTAATTTCTCCCAAACTACGAGCTCTCAATTAGCCTCGAGGTCACCATGTTTTATTGGGGGGGGGGGCTTCATAGCCCGTCAGTGGCAGCACTCTCGTTCTGTATTGTGCTTTTAGTGCATTTGGATCCCCCCAGTGAGTTGGTTAGGGGCCCAACAAAGGGGTCAGGGCGAGGTTGACTTCAAAAAGGGGCTCCTTGTGGATACTTTACAACACCCTTATTCTTTTGTTACTGCTAAACACAAGAGCGCACTCTCCCGGGTCAACAGGTGTGGTCTTTTGGGTTTAGCATCTTAAAACAATTTAAAAAAGAACTAAAATAGTGAGCATCTTGCACAGTAGGTCACTGAAAATATTCATACCCCTTAAACATTTTGACATGTTACATCCACATATGTTTATGTATTTCTTTGGGATTTTTGTTAAAAAAGCAACACAAAGTAGTGCATATTATGAAAGAAAGCAATTTTGTAAAGGTGTTTAAGGGTAAAGAGGGTTTAAATACAAATGTGTTTCACACTTTGTTGAAAATGTTGAAAACCGTGTTCCATTTTATAATTATGCAATACTTTGTGATGGTCTATTACATAAAATCCCAATAAAACATACTGACATTTCTGGTTGCAATTTGACTAAATGTGAAAATGTTTAAGGGGTGTAAATACTTTTGCAAGCCACTGTTTTTTTTTGCAGCCGCATTCTGGGTTGTGGACAAACCGATTTAAAAAGAATGACATCCTGAACTTTATATATCATAAAAAAAAAAACAAGCAAATGTTCCTGCCATGCAGCCTACAAAAAAGCATAACTGTCTTTTTGCACTCATGTGTGCAGCCTAATTTAATTTAAGTGAGGATACCATCTTATCCCACATTTGGAAAATCCCTCTTTTATGATAGTCCTACACTTCAAATATAACATTTTATGAGTCGTGTATCTCAATTCTCCTTTTAGAGCTTACTTTAAAGAAGTTGGTATACAGATAGCATAATGCAGACATATTTCTGCAGAAAGCCCCTTAAACGTTACACTCCAAACACCACTGCCACACATTGCATGTTTGAGCTGTGTATGTTGCAGTACACACTGTGGGTAAATCTCAGAGTAAAACCCCATATGTTTTTAGTGTACTTTAAGCACTAGGCAGTGTGAACTTGTGCCAGAAACAATAGATTTACTGATCCCTGCGGTATGAATATCGCTTTGAATGACCTCTTCATTTTTTGGTGTCATCACGTGCAGACAAACAAAAAACAGAAAGGAGGAAGCTGTGCTGTTATGCAGGCTTTTGATAACACCTTAGAGTAAATACTTCTGATAATCTGGGAGTGGTTGGGAGGATTTCAGTGAAATCAACTGCAACCATGCTGCACAGAGAAAACAAGAAAGACCTGCTGCATTTATTGCTTCACGAAAGCTAGAGCATGGTAAAAATATTATCCAGTGGTCCGTTTTGTTTGACACACAAGCGTAGTAAGAAATTAAAAACACAGATGGCTATTGAAGTATGAACTTCTACTGCAAGATTTTTCTAAATTAGAAGTTATTTAAGAGCATACTGATAAAAAAAAAATTCAAACTCTGCTTGGCTTCTGAGGTGGATATACAGGTCCTTCTCAAAATATTAGCATATTGAGATAAAGTTCATTATTTTCCATAATGTCATGATGAAAATTTAACATTCATATATTTTAGATTCATTGCACACTAACTGAAATATTTCAGGTCTTTTATTGTCTTAATACGGATGATTTTGGCATACAGCTCATGAAAACCCAAAATTCCTATCTCACAAAATTAGCATATCATTAAAAGGGTCTCTAAACGAGCTATGAACCTAATCATCTGAATCAACGAGTTAACTCTAAACACCTGCAAAAGATTCCTGAGGCCTTTAAAACTCCCAGCCTGGTTCATCACTCAAAACCCAATCATGGGTAAGACTGCCGACCTGACTGCTGTCCAGAAGGCCACTATTGACACCCTCGAGCAAGAGGGTAAGACACAGAAAGAAATTTCTGAACGAATAGGCTGTTCCCAGAGTGCTGTATCAAGGCACCTCAGTGGGAAGTCTGTGGGAAGGAAAAAGTGTGGCAGAAAACGCTGCACAACGAGAAGAGGTGACCGGACCCTGAGGAAGATTGTGGAGAAGGGCCGATTCCAGACCTTGGGGGACCTGCGGAAGCAGTGGACTGAGTCTGGAGTAGAAACATCCAGAGCCACCGTGTACAGGCGTGTGCAGGAAATGGGCTACAGGTGCCGCATTCCCCAGGTCAAGCCACTTTTGAACCAGAAACAGCGGCAGAAGCGCCTGACCTGGGCTACAGAGAAGCAGCACTGGACTGTTGCTCAGTGGTCCAAAGTACTTTTTTCGGATGAAAGCAAATTCTGCATGTCATTCGGAAATCAAGGTGCCAGAGTCTGGAGGAAGACTGGGGAGAAGGAAATGCCAAAATGCCAGAAGTCCAGTGTCAAGTACCCACAGTCAGTGATGGTCTGGGGTGCCATGTCAGCTGCTGGTGTTGGTCCACTGTGTTTTATCAAGGGCAGGGTCAATGCAGCTAGCTATCAGGAGATTCTGGAGCAGTTCATGCTTCCATCTGCTGAAAAGCTATATGGAGATGAAGATTTCATTTTTCAGCACGACCTGGCACCTGCTCACAGTGCCAAAACCACTGGTAAATGGTTTACTGACCATGGTATCACTGTGCTCAATTGGCCTGCCAACTCTCCTGACCTGAACCCCATAGAGAATCTGTGGGATATTGTGAAGAGAACGTTGAGAGACTCAAGACCCAACATTCTGGATTAGCTAAAGGCCGCTATCGAAGCATCCTGGGCCTCCATAAGACCTCAGCAGTGCCACAGGCTGATTGCCTCCATGCCACGACGCATTGAAGCAGTCATTTCTGCCAAAGGATTCCCAACCAAGTATTGAGTGCATAACTGTACATGATTATTTGAAGGTTGACGATTTTTGTATTAAAAACAATTTTCTTTTATTGGTCGGATGAAATATGCTAATTTTGTGAGATAGGATTTTTGGGTTTTCATGAGCTGTATGCCAAAATCATCCGTATTAAGACAATAAAAGACCTGAAATATTTCAGTTAGTGTGCAATGAATCTAAAATATATGAATGTTAAATTTTCATCATGACATTATGGAAAATAATTAACTTTATCACAATATGCTAATATTTTGAGAAGGACCTGTATAACATGGCATAAGCATAAACATAAGCATACGAATTGAGCTGATCAGCTAGCATTAGTTAACACCACTGTGGAAAATTTGACTTTTGACAGGTTTTCGACATAACATTAGAGGCATTCAAGTTATGTTAGAGTTGCAAAAGGTTCAACCTCTCATGTTTCAGCCGGGGTCAGCAGTGACTACATTGACTCTTTTGACATGTTGCCATATCTAAATGTGGGTCTAAACATCAACGAAAAGCACATTTTGAGGATCACGCCCTGTGATCTGCTTCATTTAAAGCCATTACCAGCATGGGTCAATCCATTCATGAGCGCATCATCACCAGTGCTGACAGAGCATCTGCATAACATAGTGTGAGATTATATAATGTTATTATTAGCACTTAGCCCCATGGTGGGGCTAGGTGCAGAAAACATCCTGGAATTTTAAGATCATTATATTGCAACAGATTGGCCAGATCATATGGTTTATAACAATGTGGTTCATAATGATTGCTGAAAAAATAGGAAGAACAGTTGCTCATACCTTGTGTGATGTCACAACAGACAATTGCAAGTGGAAAGGTACAGGGGTTGGACAATGAAACTGAAACACCTGGTTTTAGACCACAATAATTTAGTAGTATTGTGTAGGGCCTCCTTTTGCGGCCAATGCAGCGTCAATTCGTCTTGGGAATGACATATAGAAGTCCTGCACAGTGGTCAGAGGGATTTTAAGCCATTCTTCTTGCAGGATAGTGGCCAGGTCACTACGTGATACTGGTGGAGGAAAATGTTTCTTGACTCGCTCCTCCAAAACACCCCAAAGTGGCTCAATAATATTTAGATCTGGTGACTGTGCAGGCCATGGGAGATGTTCAACTTCACTTTCATGTTCATCAAACCAATCTTTCACCAGTCTTGCTGTGTGTATTGGTGCATTGTCATCTTGATACACGGCACCGCCTTCAGGATACAATGTTTGAACCATTGGATGCACATGGTCCTCAAGAATGGTTCGGTAGTCCTTGGCAGTGACGCGCCCATCTAGCACAAGTATTGGGCCAAGGGAATGCCATGATATGGCAGCCCAAACCATCACTGATCCACCCCCATGCTTCACTCTGGGCATGCAACAGTCTGGGTGGTACGCTTCTTTGGGGCTTCTCCACACCGTAACTCTCCCGGATGTGGGGAAAACAGTAAAGGTGGACTCATCAGAGAACAATACATGTTTCACATTGTCCACAGCCCAAGATTTGCGCTCCTTGCACCATTGAAACCGACGTTTGGCATTGGCATGAGTGACCAAAGGTTTGTTTATAGCAGCCCGGCCGTGTATATTGACCCTGTGGAGCTCCCGACAGACAGTTCTGGTGGAAACAGGAGAGTTGAGGTGCACATTTAATTCTGCCGTGATTTGGGCAGCCGTGGTTTTATGTGTCTTGGATACAATCCGGGTTAGCACCCGAACATCCCTTTCAGACAGCTTCCTCTTGTGTCCACAGTTAATCCTGTTGGATGAGGTTCGTCCTTCTTGGTGGTATGCTGACATTACCCTGGATACCGTGGCTCTTGATACATCACAAAGACTTGCTGTCTTGGTCACAGATGCGCCAGCAAGACGTGCACTAACAATTTGTCCTCTTTTGAACTCTGGTATGTCACCCATAATGTTGTGTGCATTTCAATATTTTGAGCAAAACTGTGCTCTTACCCTGCTAATTGAACCTTCACACTCTGCTCTTACTGGTGCAATGTGCAATCAATGAAGACTGGCTACCAGGCTGGTCCAAATTAGCCATTAAACCTCCCACACTAAAATGACAGGTGTTTCAGTTTCATTGTCCAACCCCTGTAGTTTTAGGGAGGGTCCATTTTGAAAGAACGATTTACAACAAACTAGTCAAATAAATAAATAAATAAACTGACTATCACATGTTGTTGTATAGGTGACAAACTAGTTATGAAGTGAGTCTGATTGATTTTTCAGAAATGTCAGACCACTAACATTAAAATGACTTACCATAAGATGTCATAAGGTGAAGTGTAACCTGGATACATAGGCTTGCAATCATCCAATGTATTTTAAAGCAAATAATAGCAATTGCCTAGAAATATATATCATAAATATGTATTTACCAAAGTTGGGAAACTAAAGGACAAAGATTTCACACAAGTGTAAGAGCACATTGGAGTTTCTACATCATGTTTTTTTCCCTTTTTCTTTATAATCCCTTTTTTATATAGCATGAATTAATCACCATTTAGTGACCTCAGAGAAGTTTCATTTCATTAGCTGACCTGTCCTGTACCATCATGGGAGTTTTGTGAATTTGAATCCACTGACTTATATAATTATATCCTCCTTTAAAGTTGATTTTCAACATCAAAGGAATGATATAGCCTTTGAAGTACCATGGGATTGGATCACTGTCTAACCCACTCTTTAAGATTCTGTCACAATGACATTAGGGAAGTCATGTGAATTAAAAGACTAGAGAACAGCTCTTTGCCTTTGCTCTGTGTCCAATTTCAATCAAAATGTCATGCTGTGCCATTTTCCCCTGAATGTGGAACTGGCAAGTACGTTCCACTCACATCTTTGTGGCTAAAATCCTGTGACTAATATGTAAATTATTTGACAGTTACACTCCACAGGATTATCAAATCGGGCCCATAACTTAAATAACAGCTTTTTAAATCATTGTGTACACCAGTGCCGAGGTCCAAGACCGCATAAAGGCCCTAAACAGAATTCAGTTCTAATATCCCCTTTGTATGATCCAGCTGTTTATGCATTATACATCTAATACAACCCGTTTTATAGTTTGTCCTTTGTAGCTTAGATAATTCTACCATGTGAAAGAATGGAGAATAAAAACAGCTGAGCAACAAAATATTTGACTAAGAAAATGGTATGACTAACTTAAATTAACAAAACAATTTTTTACATATCAAATATCACGGCATGCGTTTTGCACGAAGTGCATTTGTAAACCTGGCTTGTGGTCTTGGGGCCCCCCTTATGGTTTTGGGGCCCAATGTACCTGATTACTTTGCTTTTGGCTTGGGCTGGCTCTGGTGTACTGTCCAGGAAAACACATTTACAGTCAGTCCATTTTCTTTGAGGAATCTACAAATGGATGAGCACATTAAAAGGGTTTCCCTAAATGATATTGGTCACAAACTCCCTATATACACATAAAGCATAACATTATGACCACCTGCCAAATAGTGTGTTGGTCTCCCTTTTGCGGCCAAATTATCCCTGAGCCATTGAGTCCTGGAGTCCAATACACTCCTGAAGGTGTGATGTGATATCTGGCACCAAGATTTTAGCAGCAGATATTTTAAGTTGTGAGGAAACGTCTCCCTGGAGTGGAATTGTTTTCACAGCACATCCCACAGATGCTTGATTGGAATGAGGTCTGGGGAATAAGAAGGTTAGGTCTACTCCTCAGACTCCTTATTGCACTCCTTAAAGCATTTCCAAACAATTTGCAAGTTTTATCTAGCTAAAAGAGGCCAGGGACATCCAGAAATACTGCTTCCAAGGTGTACATGGTCAGACACAAGATTTAGCTGGGTTGTATGAATCAAACCAACAATAATCATGTTGTCTCTGCCTGCTTATTCCTACAATGCATCGTGGGTTCGCAGGTAAGTGCACTAGCTCATCAGCATTATGTAAACTAACTGTAATGTGTGTTGTCTTCTGATACATTTCAATCAGATCCAGCATTAACATCTTCAGCAATGTGAGTTATAATAGTTTGTCTGTTGACTCAGACCACAGTATTTGTTTCCTACCCACATGGATGACCCTGTCACTGGTTCACTATAGTTCCTTCTTTGGACCACTATCAACAGATACTGACCAATGCAGACCAGAAACACCACACAGGAGCTACAGCTTTGGAGATGCTATGACCCAGTCCTCTAGCTGTCTCTAATTGCCACTTGTGAAACTCACATCAAATCCTGATGTGAGTTTCCTGCTTTAAATTAGAGGCTGACATTTTTTCGGGAATCCCACGGGTCACGGGATTCACGGGAGACAGCATTAGTAAAGATCACGTGATTGGGATGGTACAGGATAAAACTTGAACGGGAGCGGGAACTAACCAATAGGAGGGAAAACAAACTAGGAACAATTGTCTTTGGAAATGTAAAACTGAGACTTTGTTATAAACTTTAAGAAAAAAAAACTTGGCTCGACGCCGCCATTGTGTAGTTTTTTTTCCAAGAAGCCTATACTATAATGCGAGTCAAACAACCTACACGACCCACAAGCCAACAGTGCTTTTGATCGATGTTTTCCACCGGCTTCAGAATGGAGAGAGCAAAGGCAGGTGGAGAACTGGACGTGGTAAAATTGGATTTGTAACGTAAAGTCAGAAGTAGCTGACAGGAAAGTCGCAAATATTACCGAAGTTCAGGAGAGTTGAATGCAGCAGTGTTAATACGCAGTCTGCTGCTTGTAAAACGTGTTTAGCTGTAATCAAGTTCACCAGTGATTAAGGGACACTTGTAAGGCAGATTCTGGATTGAATCAGCCCTGCATCTCTTCATTCGTCAAACAAAAAGTACCATCATGTGTCAAGTCTCATCTGACCAACAAAATTGCTCGCATGTGCACTAAAGATTTAAAAGCCTTTGCCACAGTAGAGGGGAAAGGTACGGAGCCCGTGAGGGGACATGGGGGATTTTGTTTCTTTTGCGTCCCCAAGCAATACTTTTGCGTTCGTTCGCAAAAGTTATTAATCACCTTGAGAAAGATGTGCATTTTGGAACAGCAGCACAGATGACAAACTGCTCACAAAACAAACAGCACTGATATGGCATCGGTATGGTTTATTTGTCATATGCAGGTTAACACGTAGTCAACAATACGATTAATTGCTTAGGATAAGAAGAACCGTTCAAATCACGATAAAAACAAAAGTGGCATGCAAAAATAGTACACATCATGCAACAGTAATAAGCAAATAAAGTTTCACAGATGTGGTTTCATGCAGTATTATTTTCCAGAGTTCAGTAGTTTGACAGCATGTGGATAATAACTGTCTTTAAGTCTGATTGAAGATCATTTTATTTAAGGCAGATTTCAAAATAAAACTCAATAAATCTCAAAAACGGGTCTCCCACAAAGTATTGCGAGTTAACGCAAAGACTATTGCGTGGGAACGCAAAGACTATTGCGTAGGGACGCAAAAGAAAAAAAATTCCCCCATGATCCCGCGCGGGCTCCGTGGAAGGCTTCATCAAGGGCAGATATTAAATAAATATGTTGTGAATTAGAAAAAAAATTTATGTACCATTAAATGTACAATTTATTTAATACATCATTAAATATGACGTGTACCACTAATTACGTCATGTTGTCTTTAAAATTATACTTAATAATTCAGTGGCACATTTAATTGCATAATAGTCCATTTCATGATATAATGGTACATTTATTGTTTCTAATGATGTATTAAATAAATAAATGGTACCTTTAATTTAATGGCACATTTAAGGTTACATTTCTTTTGTGTTACATTTATTTCACTTATGGGACATTCACAACATTTATTTATTTAATTATGATTTTATTGTATTAATTTTGTCCAGTTTGACCCTCCATTCTTGATGCCTGTGCAGGTCCTTCTCAAAATATTAGCATATTGTGATAAAGTTCATTATTTTCCATAATGTCATGATGAAAATTTAACATTCATATATTTTAGATTCATTGCACACTAACTGAAATATTTCAGGTCTTTTATTGTCTTAATACAGATGATTTTGGCATACAGCTCATGAAAACCCAAAATTCCTATCTCACAAAATTAGCATATCATTAAAAGGGTCTCTAAACGAGCTATGAACCTAATCATCTGAATCAACGAGTTAACTCTAAACACCTGCAAAAGATTCCTGAGGCCTTTAAAACTCCCAGCCTGGTTCATCACTCAAAACCCCAATCATGGGTAAGACTGCCGACCTGACTGCTGTCCAGAAGGCCACTATTGACACCCTCAAGCAAGAGGGTAAGACACAGAAAGAAATTTCTGAACGAATAGGCGGTTCCCAGAGTGTTGTATCAAGGCACCTCAGTGGGAAGTCTGTGGGAAGGAAAAAGTGTGGCAGAAAACGCTGCACAACGAGAAGAGGTGACCGGACCCTGAGGAAGATTGTGGAGAAGGGCCGATTCCAGACCTTGGGGGACCTGCGGAAGCAGTGGACTGAGTCTGGAGTAGAAACATCCAGAGCCACCGTGCACAGGCGTGTGCGGGAAATGGGCTACAGGTGCCGCATTCCCCAGGTCAAGCCACTTTTGAACCAGAAACAGCGGCAGAAGCGCCTGACCTGGGCTACAGAGAAGCAGCACTGGACTGTTGCTCAGTGGTCCAAAGTACTTTTTTCGGATGAAAGCAAATTCTGCATGTCATTCGGAAATCAAGGTGCCAGAGTCTGGAGGAAGACTGGGGAGAAGGAAATGCCAGAAGTCCAGTGTCAAGTACCCACAGTCAGTGATGGTCTGGGGTGCCATGTCAGCTGCTGGTGTTGGTCCACTGTGTTTTATCAAGGGCAGGGTCAATGCAGCTAGCTATCAGGAGATTCTGGAGCACTTCATGCTTCCATCTGCTGAAAAGCTTTATGGAGATGAAGATTTCATTTTTCAGCACGACCTGGCACCTGCTCACAGTGCCAAAACCACTGGTAAATGGTTTACTGACCATGGTATCACTGTGCTCAATTGGCCTGCCAACTCTCCTGACCTGAACCCCATAGAGAATCTGTGGGATATTGTGAAGAGAACGTTAAGAGACTCAAGACCCAACACTCTGGATGAGCTAAAGGCCGCTATCAAAGCATCCTGGGCCTCCATAAGACCTCAGCAGTGCCACAGGCTGATTGCCTCCATGCCACGCCGCATTGAAGCAGTCATTTCTGCAAAAGGATTCCCGACCAAGTATTGAGTGCATAACTGTACATGATTATTTGAAGGTTGACGATTTTTGTATTAAAAACACTTTTCTTTTATTGGTCGGATGAAATATGCTAATTTTGTGAGATAGGATTTTTGGGTTTTCATGAGCTGTATGCCAAAATCATCCATATTAAGACAATAAAAGACCTGAAATATTTCAGTTAGTGTGCAATGAATCTAAAATATATGAATGTTAAATTTTCATCATGACATTATGGAAAATAATGAACTTTATCACAATATGCTAATATTTTGAGAAGGACCTGTATAGGAGGTCATGTCAGAATTTGTATCAGGTGTTCTGGAGCAGACACACATCTAAAACCTGCAGGGAAGGGGTCCCTGAGGACCAGGGCTGTGAACCATTCAGGTACAGTTTCTAAATTTAAATTATGAAGGTAATGCCTTTTTGCCCTTTTGTTCAACAAGTACGGTTCTCTTGCTAGGTGCATTTTTCTTTCGTTTCAGCAACTTGAAACATAAAAGTAATGTCATTGTTCAAAGGAAACAATCACTTAATAAATGAGTAAAATACAACTATGTACATTTTGTTTATTCAACTAAGATAGGCATGGTCTGTTTTCTTGTTTGATATTTTATTATTTCTTCATTATTATTCTTTTTACTTTAACTGGCCTTTACTACAACTAAAAACAGGGACGTAACTGGTCCTTCAAAGAAATTGCCATAAGACTAAATGAAGAAAACAAAAATGGGAGTGGCACAGGAGTGGGATGGGACAGGATTTTTTTTTTATGCTGGCCTGGGATTGGCATGGGACGAGACATTTTTCTGTGGGAGCGGGATGGGACAGGAGAGAAAATACACTCCCGTGTCACCCTCTACTTTAAGTACCCCAACATTTAGGACAAAATGTTCACTAGCTGCCCACTACTGTATATGCAACTCACTAACAGATGGAAGGACAAAGAAATATTCAGCTTTATTCATTGCACCACCCAGTGCTCCTAATGTTGTGCCTGATCGGTTAACAACTTGCATGTTTGACAACACGTCCTGTGAAAAGGGAGACAATAATGGTGTTTCGAAAATTATAATGTTCACAAAGGCCCTTTAATGTAATCCAGTACCAGCTGCTGGCCTTTATATGGCCACACTGGCCAGGAGACCAAAAGCTCGGGGGCTCTGCAATCACTTGGACATTTTTTTTCCCATAGCACTGTAATATGGTGGTGTCATATATCTGGAAATATGGTTGTATACAAGTGGTTGGCTAATGAGGCAAAAGTAGGTATCTGATTTAAGGTGATAAATTCAAAGGCTATTTTACAGTTTTTAATGGAATCTGGACTGCATTTAATAAGCTCTTGTTCAAATTTGAGCTGGGTAATTCTACTCTGACCAGGGTATGATTTATGAAATTCATATTTTCTATTTTGAAAAACAAGAACAGATTTTTATACAGACTTTTATAGCATTAGGACGACCTTAGAGTGAGACAAGTTTGAAAACGAGTGAAAGTTAGTCAAAAGTAATTTACAATGTTTACAGAACGACCTGTGTGTCTAACTTTTTTAGTTCACAGTTGTTCTGAATGGACCTCTGAGCTCATAGTGATCCAGAAAGGAGGGGCTCTTGCCCAGGTGTACCATTCTTGCAAAAACCGCCACTGTCCAATAGAACTGTATCTCGGAAAAGTCTTAATTAGGCAGGTTATGGTCATACAAGCGCTGCAAAAAGCAGGCTATTGTAAAATAGAATACCACGGCGAGTGCTAACTCTTCTCTTGTCACTTAAGGAGGTCACAGTCAACAAAGTGTTGCTTTTGTTTGCTTTGTGTCGCTGTTGAGAGTTTGTGTTGTAACAGAGGAACAGTGAGAATAATAGTACCGGCGCGTTGGATCACTTACTTCTGACGCTCCAAAGCCTCAGGGAGTTGGCTGGAGATTGCTTTCTTTGATAAGGTCCTGGCAGACTAGTCCTTCCCTGTGTGTAAAAGTTTAGTAAACCCTCGTAGACGTGTCGTTATAATGTTTAATGATAGGAATGTGTATGGAAACCTATTTAATGTATTAATCAAGCCCTGAGTGTTATTATTTCGTACCCCGGTGGTTATGTTTTTGCTTTAGTTCGCTTATAATTGTGAAGACGGAATGCAGCATTTTGTATGTCTCTTTCGGGACCAGGTCAGCGGTTCTTCACTTTGAAGTCCGCTCTTAAACCTTTAGCCCAGTTGGTGTAGAAACAGCCGGGAGGATTTCAACCGCCTGCCACGACTTCTTGAAACACCTACCTGCGGAGACAAAAAGACAGATAGAGAGAGGGGGGGGGGGGACAAACTTACTCTTTGGTTTTATTTACTCTTTGGTTTTATTTACGACTGAATTAAACTTCTCCAATGCGAAGGGTACGAAAAGGGAGCGAAGCCAAGACTGCTTGTTCGGGACCATACTTACTTCACTTTTACGTTTTCTAATCAGAGCGGTAACATGGATGGTGAGTTGTATGGGGAAGCTGTTCCACAGGCCCCCTCTCTCGGCCGCTTTGATGTGCTGCTGCTCAGCTTTGAAGTTGAGAAATGCGGGCTGTGTTTCTTGTTAGTGGGCGAGAAATACGGTGTTATAGATAAGAAGCTTATGTGTGTGTGCGTGTGTGTTAGGGAGAGAAAGAGGGAGTGCATGAATGCATGAATGTGTGGCTTATATAAAAAAAAAAAAAAAAAAAAAAACACGAATATTTGTTGGGTGGTGGTGCTGCTTTTTCTTCTGGCTGGGTTAAAAAAAAAAAAAAACGCGTGATCCCCCTTCTTCTCCACCCTCTTTCTTATTTTTGACACCCCCAGCGATCTACATAGGCGAAGAGCCTGCCTACTCTGAGGTCAGTTGTTGAATGGGACAGAGTGCGTTAAACTACCAGCGCTTGCTTGATGTGCGTGTGGCGCGGTGGAGCCTCGATAAAAGTCCGCCCGTCGCTCATTTCTTCTCTTTTTGCGGACTATATAACGACTCGGAGAGTTTGGGACTGAGCTTAAAATGGACTAAGAGCTCTTTTTAAAAACTTTTTTATTCTGATCTGCTCTACCATGGTATGTTGTTCATATTTTCTTTTTTTTTACATGCTGTTTGGTGAGTTACTTCGCCATCCATTTTTCCACCTGTCCCTTCTTGTGGTTACGATCTCTTAGAAGTTCTCCATCCTAATCGCCCAGATTTATCTTTGCCCTCCTCTACTTCTTCCTACAGATCATCTCAGTTGTTGGTAGTTTAGACACGTCTCCGTACTGTTGTAATCACCCGCTCCGACTGATAATAATCACGCTTAAATCTCTGCCTTACTCCGTCCAAGTTCCTAGCGGTGCAGATCAGCAGTCTGCGCGGACTGGAAGTGGAAATGAGTGGCCGTGTCTGGGACTGGGAATTAATTGGAGTTGAAGCCTGTAGCACGGACTCGTTAGGAGAACACGTGTAAGCCACTATAGTATGCGATTCTATGAAGAGAGTTACCGTGTGAGGGTTGATTATTCTGGTGAAATGTTTTTGATGTGGCAGATCAATCCACGTAGAGAATGTGGGCTGCAGTTGATCTCTCATTTAGGTTATAAATAGATAAATGAAACCAGGGAGAAAAAGGCTTTCATTTTTCCCTTTCTCTGTGAACCCTTCCAGTTTTTAATTTCATTCTTTTTTTTTTTTTTTGAAAGGGACTGTTTACTTGATGTCTATCTTTTGAAGTTCAGGCAGGATCTGGCTTTGATTAGATCAATACTTTGTGTTTCAGAGTGAAGAGGAGCTGAGAAGCTCCCCCGCTGCTTTTAGAGAGTGAGCGAGGAGGATTTTTTTTTAGGGGGGGAGCTTGGAAGCTGGAGCGGAGGCACCACGGCGGCACTCTCACACAGGCAACCGGAGCCATGAGCAGGGCGCTCACGGAGCACATCAGCGGTAGCTTCCGAGAAGATGCTCCTCGTCCTCCGGTTCCGGGGGAGGAGGGAGAGGCGTCATGCTACAACCCGAGCAGATCAGGCAAAATGAGAGCCCAGAGCAAAGTTAAAGATCTCCCCGCTGCTGCTGCTGCTCTTGTCGGCTCCATGCCGCGGAGGAACGAGGATGGACTCGGAGAGCCGGAGGGCAGCGCGTCGCCGGACTCGCCACTTGTCCGGTGGACCAAGTCTCTGCATTTCCTCCTAGGCGACCTGGACGGTGCTCACCTGTTCAGGACCTTCTTGGAGCGGGAGCACTGCGTTGACACTTTGGACTTCTGGTTCGCCTGCAACGGCTTCAGGCAGATGGACTTAAAGGATACCAAAACGCTGCGAGTTGCCAAAGTTATCTTCAAGCGGTACGTCGAGAACAACAGTGTGGTGGCAAAGCAGCTGAAACCGGCCACCAAGACCTTCATAAGGGATAGTATCAAGAAGCAGCAGATAGACTCGGCCATGTTCGACCAGGCGCAGACGGAGATCCAGTCCCATATGGAGGAGAACGCGTACCAGATGTTCCTGACCTCTGATGTATACCTCGAATACGCGCGCACTGGCTGCGAGAACGCCGCCTACATGAACCACGCCGGGCTGGGCAGCCTCAAGCTGATGTGCGGATACCTTCCTCCCCTCATGGAGGAAGAGGAGTGGAGTTGCAATGACCTGAAGGCAAAAGGGTTGGGGTCTGTGGTGGGACTGTCTGCAAAGAACCTGAGGGCTACTGCTACTATCCGGACAGCAGCTGAGGTGCTGGAGAAGACCTACAGGTAACCTTGCATTCCTGCTCACCTTGCACCCATGTGATCACATTTTAGGACTGTTTGATGTATTGAATGTCGCATACTGTAGTCAGGATCATTACAGTCTCGTAAGACAGGTTGAGTAAGAGCCAGGGCGTTATTTCTAGAGATGCTGATCAGGCCGATATTTTTTTTTAGGTCTGATGTCTACATTTTTTTTTTTTATTATGGTTGTAACACATCAGTTAGAAAATATGTCCAGCACGTTGTTTGATAGAGGAGGTAGCTTTGAATCCAGTTAAAAATGAAAAAAAAAAAAATGACAAGATTATCCTGGTTATTGAATTAAAATAAATGTCCCTAGCCATTATTTGGATTTCATTAAACTTAAAAAAAAAAAGTAGTTGTTGGTTGGTGTCTTTATAGACCAGCACCGGTGGGGATTCTTCATTTTGATGTATTTCATAAATAAAGTATTAACCTGCCATTAACTGATCAGAGTCGATCAAGAGGAAACCGGCTGATGGATTGGTGCATTTTTTTTTTTTTTTTTTTTTAGAAATGACTGAGGGGAGAGAGTGAAAGCCACATGATCAAAGGGTCTCAGAGGATCATGCCTGTATATTTGTGCCCTCTTGCCTCGCAGTTAGTCAAGAGGTTGGAGGGGTGGAAGGGGCGGGGATGGGTACAAAACATCAATGCATCTGAGTCTTCCTTTTAAGTAAATGGTGTCTTGCAGGCAGCCCTCTGCTGGCTTGCTCAAGTTTCCTGTGCTTTGAAATCGCTTCTCCGCTTCAGGAATGAGTTCAGACACCGAAACCTCATGATTGTTACAACTACATCAAGCCGTGCAATGTTTTGGTTTATTTATTTATTTATTTATTCGGACCTCTCTGAACCTTTTTAAAATTTTGTTTACTGCCACGGAATCTACTTAATGCCTGGAAATGCAAACACAGAATTTAAAAGAGAGCAAGAAAAACAACCTTTGCAGATATCACTCTTTTGGTCTGAGATGAAAGCAGAACTGTGTGTGGAAAGCATTTGCGTTTTATCTTAAGAAACCATCCCACACATTGTTCAACAGCTGCAATCTTTTGAGGCCAAGAAGATTTTCCAAAACTTGGATTGTATGCTTGAGGCTTCATCAAAGGAAATTCAAGAATGAGTTTTTTCATTCCACCAAACAAATCTGTCATCGTATCTGGAGGCAGTTATTGCGTCATACTCTTGTTTGGTAAGAAAATGCCATGTTTGTAGATCATTCCTACCTTTCATGACAATTTATGGAAAATAGGAATGGGTTTATTATTGGCATGAAAGTATACTGAGGTTTTAAAAAGTTCAGCTCTATGTTGAGATGCCACAGTAAGTGTGGGGCTGACTGAAGTTTTTAACGACAGTAAAGAGCCTAGAGTAATGGACCCTGCCTTCATACCTTAAAAAAAGGACCACTTCAGCTTCAAATGGTCTCTTTGGGAAGAAAATGGCAAGTTTGGAGACAATTTGTAGTCATGGTGGAAATTGTTTCCAGTATGATTTCTTAAATGTTTTAATCCAAATTAAAGGTATACCAAGATTGTAAAAAGTTACAGTATGAAAACCCCTTGAAATGTCCGTTGTACCATTTCTATGGTTTAATGACATGAATGAGAAAGTTTCAGAGTAATGCAGTGCTGTGCTGCCTCACGCTGTAGCTGCACACTGCCGCTCAGCTTGCAAAGGGCTCTTTTTTCACACATAAAGGACCAGTTTAGAAACTTAAAGCTGTTTTAAATAAAAACTGATCAGATCACGTTGTACGTTTTTGTTTTAAAACTATAATACTTTGACACAGTTGTATATTTTTAGTCAAGGTTATCACACCGTGAAAATCTCACGCTGGCACATGCCTAGTACTAATGCATGAAAGATTTAGCGTAATAATAGTGACTGAGTGTAAATACTCAAATCCAGCTTGTTCCGTGAGAGTTTTTGCCCTTCATGTGAGCAGATGTGAGATAACAACAGCGGCTCATTTGCTTGGAAGTGGCCATGTGGAGAGCGGGGGAACCAATAAGTGCAGGGTTTGTTGACATGTGGGTATATCCTGCTTTCCTGGTGTGATCCCCTGTGTTCTTGTTTTTCCTCTTTAAAAAGAATAGCAGGAGGGAGAGACAGAGTGAGAAAGAGAGAGAGACCATCATTCTACCCTTCCGTCTCCTTTTCCCACTGCCCCTTACCATCTTTGTGGGTCAACCAATTTCCATCTCAAACATGTGGAACTAATTTTGCCACTGCACAGACTCCCCTCGTCACTTTTCGGAGGGACCTCCAGCGCGCACAGACTCCAAAGCCGTAGAACGACACGACAAAACATCCTCGTCTCAGTTCCGCCACTCCGACTGTAGATCCCGCTCTGCAATGGATTTGTGTGCGTCAGTGTTTTCCCTCTTCTTTCATTTCTGTCTTGCGCTTTTATCTCTTCTGTTTCAAAGTGGAAAAAAAAAATCCTTCTGACAGAGACTAAGCATGCTTTGGAAGGAAACAGACAAGAGGAGGGCAAGAGGGAAAAACAGGAAGGTGGGGGTCAAGAAAGAAAAGAAAGATGGTTGCGAGGGGGGGGGGGGATGCGGGGTGCAGAGAGCCCAGCTGTGCTAAATACCTGACTCTTTGCGCGGACCCTCCAAAGGTCAAATTTGTGCTTGGGGCCTACGGCTTTAGTCATGCTGGGGCTCTCCTCAGCTCTCCCGGCAGAAGGCATTCTCATAAAGAAAGGGGCCCTCCTTCCCCTTTTCTCCCTCTCTCCTTCTCACTCCTTCTCTAAAGCTCAAGTTCCCCCTTCCTCTCATTCCCTGTCTACCCCTTCACTCCTGGAGCAGGAATGCAACACAGCAGGATAGGGAGCAAAGAGACAGAGAGACTTTAGAAAGGAAAGCAGGAAAGAGGTGGCGAGGGCTGGGAGGGGCAAGGTGGGGGGCCAGCTGGGCTGACAGCAAAGATGGAAGAGAAAACTCTCCTCAGGAAGGTGAAAGTGGGAAAGATCAGAAGTTTGGACCAAACAAAAGGCTGTAGTCCTTACATGTTAGAGAGAAAAAACATTAAAGTAAAGGAGAACCTGTAGAATAACGCTGATACCACATTCCTTGGGCTCCTGGACACCTCTCACATGAGCCACCCTAATTAAAGAAATCTGCAGAGGGCAACAGCAAGGCAAACTCCGAGTTGTTTGTTTTTAAGCCAACAGGAGCAGGAAACAGAGCAAAAAAAATGTCACCTCACCCTTCCTACCCTCTCTTGAATAGTCTGGACAGTATGGCATTTCTGTCATCATTTTCCAGGTATGGAGAAAAGTTGAGAGAAGGGAAGCTAAGGATGAAAATATGTTTGAGATTCTGTTATCTAGAGCTCTGATTCCCAAACCTTTAAGCTTTCAACACACCAAAGTACAGTGGCACAGAGATGTCTGATCCCAAAAATTAACGCATCTCATTACTATGTCAATTAAACAGGGCTACAATGGCAACTCAAACACCATCCACAGCCAATATAATGCTTTTTGTTATGCAGTTTAATTTATAAAGAAGATCCCAAGACTCTACACTTGTTGATTCTTTACCGCAACTTAGGGAGTCATTGATCTAGAAGATGAAAAAAAGAAATCACATTTCTAAGAAAAAAGTGCATTTCACAAATTTATAGTTATATGAAAATGTAAATCTTTGATTTATCACAACCTACATTTTTGAACAAAAGTATATGATTTTTAAAGAATAAAAGGAATAAAGTTAGCAAATTTAAGGTAGGACATCCAGTTTAGATTTGGCAAACTTAAGTGTTATAGATTTTAATGTAGAGCTGATGTAAGTTAGTCTGGATGGCAAAAAAAGTGAAGTTGCTCCCTACAATACAGCCAAATCAGAAGCCAAAACTAGGTAGATGTGATTTACCCATATTTTCAGAATGTTATAAAAACTAATAGAGATCAAACTTTTCCTGGCAGATAACAATTTCATTTTCAGGTCTGACTGTCCAATCCTAACTTTTATTGGTTCTGATCTTTTTTTTCTCCTGAGGAGTATAGCACTAAAAAAGAGAAACAAAGAGAAAATTAGATGTGTTGGTTGATGTCTTTATTGGCCAAAAGATGGTTGGTTTTTAAGCATTCAATAAATAAAAAACAAAATTCTCATTACCAGAGTTGCCAATCAAGGAAAGAATAATGTGCGGAAAGTTTGGAACCCTTCTTCACACTTACATCTTGGGAAACTGTGTTTAAAACCTTTCCTTGCATCTCCCATAGGTCCCACCGACGAGGAGAGCCCGCCAGCCCGTACTTTGTCAACTCTGGCTACATTTTCGCTCCCGCCACCAGTGCCAATGACAGTGAGATCTCCAGCGATGCAGCGACAGATGACTCCTTGTCGATGACCGACAGCAGTGTGTAAGTGTTGAGCTTTTATTCAAATTTCCAAAACAAAACGAAATTAAAGCCCAGGTGGCTCTGGAGATGAAACTGCAGCTTTTTCTGGAGGATCATTTCCTTGCAGCTGATTGCAGCCAAAGCTCTGTGCAATTTTATTACTTCCATCGTATCTGAATGAGCCCAGGCCAGCTTTCAGTCAACACCTTTCCAGGAAAAAGTCCAGGGGTGTAAAGAAAAATATTTGGCCTTGTAGTCCAACAAGTTTGGCTTTTCCTCTGGGCCAGGGGACTGCATTGCCGAAGAATAATTGTGTGTAATGTATTTTAATTATCCTCTGTGATTGACTCCAGGTAATTCTATTAATGTGCAGTTGTTACTACGGCCTCGGGGGAGATAACTCTGGGAAAGTCATTACGTCTGAAGGCCTTTTGAAGTTTTTTCTGATGTGTTGCAGGCTGGAAAAAGGAAAAAAAATAGGACGTCTTGATGTGGGTGGAGGCGTTGCCTCATTTTCCTCAAAGTTGATATGTATCCATCCCACCCACCCTTCTGCCACTAGACTTTTTTTCTTCATTTTTTCATATTATCTAATCGCTTTTCCCCTTTGAAGACCTACAGCAGGGGGGGGATCCATTCGGGTCTCAAGACAAACTCATTGAAAAATGTTGGCACCAAATGAAAGGAGGCTTACTCACATGGTGGGTCGGTTTCCTGCCACTGGCCTCTGCGGTGTGCTGAGATCATGTGTCTGCAAGGCTTTCACGGGGGTTACTCATTTCTAGACCCCGGGGCAAGACATAAGGAACCCCCATCCCCCTCCTCCTGTTCCCCTCCCGGCCAGTCTAGTCCACCCATACAGCTTCTCTCCTCCAGCTTCCAGAGTTGTAATCAAGAGCGGTGAGGCTTCAAGTGCAAGGGAGTGAGAAAATATAGTGCAGAGTATAAAGGGCTTAACTGAATCGCTTTCAGCCTATTGTTAGGTGAGGGGAGCTTAGCGGGATAAGAGGGTGGTTGGCTGCTTTGAAAATGACTTGCACCACTGAATAGGAGATCCCCATAAAAGTGAGGGCCCGTGAAACCGTGAAAGAGTTCACGGCTGTTTTCTCTTGCAGTCCAGTCACATGGTCTGGGATGCTCTGTATTGATAAATTGCGCAGCCGGTCAGAGAGGAGTTGGTGAGCTTTGTTGGCTGCTAACTTTGGGGTTCAGTTTGGGTTTCCCATAGCTGCTACCTGTTCCTTCAGGGCGTCGCAGCTTGTAGTCTGAGGTTGTAGTCATATTGCCAGCCCTGTGTCCATTATTAAATTTCTCCGACATAAAATTTGATAAAGCTCTTCAGATGAAACAAATGGGTTAACTGCTAAACAGCTTTGCTTGTCAAAGTCATATTCTTAAACTGTTCTCTAAAACGTCCTTGTCCCTCTTTCTTTCAAGGGAAGAATTTGATTAGCTAGTTAAAAAAATGTTGTGCAAATTTGAATCTAATTTCCCAGAATAAAGAACAAGAGGAGGATTTTAGAAAGAGGAGCTGGAAGAAAGGGTGGTGGTAGTGGCAGCGGAGGGGCGGGATTTTTTTTTTTTCTCTTTCTGCTTATATCTTATTTATGGATTTACTTGGACGCTGGGGAATGCTGCTGCACCAACTTCAAACATTACCTTATCTTACAAACCAGCCTTTTGATGTTGCCGAGATCAGAGGCTTGCTGCGGAGCGCTTGCCAAACGAAGATGGCAGCGGGTGCATACGTGCATGAGTGTGAGATTTCAAAGAGGCAGCAGAAAAAAGTAGCGTTTGGGCTAGGTCAGACACTTCCGAGCGGCCAAAGCGGACGCGATAATTGGCCGAGCATAAGTGGCAGCTGACTGGAGGAAGCAAGCAGACAGAATGGTGTGAAAAAATAGAGGATGAGATTCCCAGAATAAATGCCGAATTGTCCAGAGACCTTTATTGTTTTTCGCTAAACATCTCTTATTTAACTAGCTACAAAGCAAAAATAACTTGTGTGCCATTTGGTAAGCTGCTTTAGTCTGTAGCTACTGAACTTTTGTAGCTCCAAACTAACCAGATACTGAAAGTTGAATCTTTTTTTCCTGTTTGAATGTCTGCTGTCAGAGTTCATTTATCAGAGAGGCTCTTTTTTAATCAAATTTAAATCTTTAGCACATGTTTTAAATTATTTCCATGTGTTTTATTCTGTGTTTCTGTATTATTCTTGATTCTAGTATTAATGTTAGAGATGCACTGATAAAATCGCCTTATAAACGGATTTCCCCAGTTTCTATTCGCTCTGTCTGGTGGACGGTCTTAAACTCAAAAATCAGATAATATTCCGATCAGTGAATGCACCATACAGAGGCACTACCAGGCCATGCTAACATGCCAACACCCTTCTTTGTGAAAGCTGTTACTGAGTGAAGACTGAAAGTTATTATTTTTAATATCAGTGACATGTTAAATGAAACATAAAGTCAGAGGAAACTCAGACATGTAAGAAGCTATTTTAAATTAACCTTATTTTCACCATTCTGAAGATAATTGTCTGTGGTACATTCAGGCTGTGAGAGAGCAGGTTAAGAGCAGCACCTAAATGAGATTACAGGAAGATGGAGCAGAGTAATGAAAATACTCTGTCATGAAACTTTATTGATTGGAACATTTGGCAGCCTTTTGAAAATTTCAGAATTATTATATGAAGATTGCTGTTATGGTCAATAACATATTTATTGATATTATATATATATATATATATATATATATATTTATTTATATATATATATATTTCCCTACCCTTTCAACACAGCGAAAAAGATGACCATTGATGAACATTGCTGCCTTGCTTCAGTTAAACATTCCACACCCTAACTATCCTGTGGTGAATCACTATCACTGTTACAGGGCCAGACAAATACCAATAATGTCTCTAGTTCATGATTTTAAGAGATGACAAGAGACTCGTCATATGCTGCTCATTGTACTTTGATAGAATGAGCAGCATATGACAAAAATAAATTGGTTATAGTTGGATTTTATGTATTTTCTTTGCTTTTGTAGATAATTGAATATGTGGAATCTTTTGTTTTTGTTGCAGAGATGGCATCCCTCCTTACAAGATGGGCACCAAGAAGCAGCTCCAGCGAGAGATGCACCGCAATGTTAAGATCAATGGCCAAGTTACACTACCCCACTTTCCTGTAAGTTCCACTTTATTACAATCTATATTCTCTTATACGCTCACTGAGTCTCAGTTTCTTTAGGATAGAATATGAAAAAATCAATTCCTTATGTGTTTCTAGTAACACATTAGAATACGTTATGCAAACTTCTGATGTTTAAAGGTCTCTCAATCTTCCATTCTCAGTTGCTTCTTGGGCTGTTAAAATTTGGATAGTTGCATTCATCTTTCTGTCTCCATAACTGCATGTAAAAAATCATCATGATGTCAGATTACAGACCAGGGATCCCTCAAGCACGTGTATCCGGTCCAATTTCAGTTTTTTTGTGTCTCGGACAGTGTGTGTTGTTTAATGTGAGATATTTTCTGACTGGCTCAAGTTGCTGTGAGATGGTTTAAAGAACTGGGTCAAAATAGGTTGACACAGATTAGGAGGCAGGAAAAATAAACACATATTTCTTTTGTCTCCATATTCAAACACAGGTATGTGTTTGTGGAGGGCATATGTGTGTTTGTGCATGCGTTTTCTGTTTTCACCAGTATTCTCTCAGTCTTTCCTTCTCTCTCTGTCTCTTTCTTTTCCACTTGCTCTTCTTTAATGTCTCCCTCCTGATTTGGAGATGGCTCTGTCTCCCATGATGCACCAGCCCCAGGCAGCGGGGGCCCCGTGCAGGGCTGGCGCTCCTTTGCCAGCATCTCTGCTTGCCTTTCTTCTTCTTCCCTTCATCGTGTCTACAAAGAGATGAGAGAAACATAAAAAAAAGAGTCAAAATCAAGAAAGCCAGTGTGCCAAATAACAAAAAAGTAAGTATTAAAGGGAGAAAGAGAATCCAGCTCATATAGTTAAAAAAAAAGGATGGTAATATGACTAGAGTACCTTTGAGGTGCCCTGCATGCAGCCTGGAAATAAATTACTACTTCCCTTCAGATCTTCCCAGTATTTGACTCCTCTGTCTTCTTACTCTCTTTCCTTCTGTGCCACCAATGCCACTCCACAAACACACATCCTAATCTTCTTCCTCCCTCTTGATGCTGTTAATTTTGTCAACCCCCCCACACTCTCTCTTCTCCGTCGATATCTGGCTTTTATTCGGAGATTTAAAGCCGCGTGTCCCTCCCACCCCCGTTGTGCGTTTGATGTTTGACTAGGGCCCTTTGAAGTGTGCTGACTTCAGAGGCTGCCTTGCTGATGGTTTGGTCGGGCTACAGAGGGTACAGGCAGGGGGCATCCCCTCCAAGCGAGACCAACTGCTACCCCACTACTGCTACCCCCATCTTTTCCCCTTGCCCGGCAGCTTGGCACCGCCAAGGGCACTGGGCATGAGAAGATCTGGAACGGTATGGGCAGCAAAAAGGTTCAGGTTAGCTTGAGGGCAAGGGCGTGTGTATTAGGTCCTTTTTTAGAAAAGTAACAGGCTTTTTGGAACGAGACAGGATTAGGGCAAGGGCAATGGATTAATGCACTGTATAGCATCCATTTGAAACACCAAGTAGCTACACTTGCACACGTATTAAAGTGTCCATCCCCTCCCTCTCTGTGTTGTTTACCCTGCAGCGGACACATCGGCTGCCTAAAGAGATGACCCCAGTCGAGCCCTCAGCTTTTGCTGCCCAGCTCATCGCCAAACTGGAGAAGCTGAAGAGAGACCAGGACATGATGAACTCACTAGAGGAGAGACTGCAGCAAATTCAGGAGGTTAGCATCAACAGATACAGTATATTTTTCAAAAGTATTCACACAGCTAAAACATTCACATTTTGGCACGTCCCAACCACAAACTTAATTTTATTTAGGTTTTTTTTTTGCGATAGGCCACAGCACAGAAGTGCATAATTGCAAAGTGGAAGGACAAAACACATTAACTAAAATCTAGTTTGTAGAATCACTTTTTTTTGCAAATACAGCTTCAGGTCTTTTGGGGTATGTTGCTACCAGCTTCGCTCATCTTGAAAAATGTTTGCCCTTTCTTTGCAAAATAGGGCAAGCTCATTAAGACTGGAGAGCTTTCGCACACATCAGTATTCAGGTCGGGTCAGATTATGAATTGGCTTCAGGTCTGGACTTTGATTGGGCCATTTTAACAGGCGAATTTGCCTTGATTTAAACCACATCCCTGCCACCACCATGTTTCACGTTGGGGGTGGTGTGTTTAACATATTTCTCTACCGCACGTAGCGTTCTGCAAGTTTGCCAAAAAGTTGGACCCATCTGACTAGAAGACCTCCTTCCCAGTTTAGGCTGTGTTCTGTGGAACATCACAAATGTGGAACGTTTAAGGAGTATGAATATTTCTTCCAGGCACTGTGCCTCCTCAAAAATAGTCTTATAGCTACTTAAAGCATGCCTCCCACTTTGTAAATTCCAACTTGCATCCAATTTAATTCAGTCAGTAGTTCTAAACTTCACAACAAATGCCTTTACGCCAGCTTTAGCACTAAGAACCGGGTATGTGCCGTGGGATTGCAAAGTTTGTCTGGGTTTAGCTGCTACTTCACTTTTGCTTTGTGTTCTCCCCTATTTCATTTGGAAGGAGGAACTTTCAAACGTATGTTTCTAGACACACTTTAAGTGCCTTCAAATAGCACTTAGTTACTCTCTAGTGGCACATTTGCTGAATATGTGTAGTGCCAGTTTCTTTGTGAAGCACAGGCAGATTCTGCATTATAGATGAAGCACACCCAAAGCCTGTTAGGGAAGATAACAGTGCAGTAAAGGAGAAAACTCACATCAAGTTATTCAGGCATTTGCTCTGACTGATAGAAGTCGACTGACACCAAAATTCCTCAACAATATGTGATTATTAATGTTTTGTCAATCGCCTTTTCTTTTTGGTTTGCAGGAGGACGAAAGAGAAGAGAGCAATGACCTCAGCAGCAACAGCTCCCTCCATCACCCCCTGCTCCCATCCGCAAACCAGTGTGAGGAAGACCCCCAGGCCATCTTAGATGAGCACCTTTCACGTGTCCTGAAGACACCCGGCTGTCAGTCACCTGGCGTGGTCCGGCACTCGCCACGTTCACGCTCCCCAGATCAGACAGGCGTTCTGGTGTCGTCCGGCCACGGAACTCTTTTTGGTGCTTATCATGGGTCCGCTAAGGTGCTGATGACAGGCAGGCAGTCCACAAAGCACATCCACCACCACTACATCCACCATCACCACGCTGGGCCCAAGACTAAGGAGCAGATTGAGACTGAAGCGGCTCAGCGTGTGCAGTGCCTCTGCCCTCAAGGGGGCGCCAATTACTCTGACTTCACACCTGCGTGAGTGCAGCATCCTAGCTGCCCCTTCCTAAAACGATGTTTTGCTGTTTAAAAAACACTAGATCCTAATAATTCGTTGTTTGCCTCTCCAGTCGCTGCAGCACTTTGTCCAAACGACCAGTGAAGGGCTCCGATGAGGGCGCGTCTTCACCATGCCTTCCCATGGTTTCCACCGACCGCTCTCAGAATGTTTGGCAGTGGATCCTGGAGAGCGAGAGGCAGGGCAAGCACAAGCCACACAGGCAAGTGTCGCAACATCACCTTTAAAACAGAAGGTCTGAGTCTTGTCCCATACTGACCCCATTTTTCTTATTTCAACAGCACTCAAGGCCTAAAGAAGCCCATTCCTCTCGACTCCAAGATTCTGCCTGCTAGGACCAACACCTGGGGTGGAGCTGGCTCCTGCAATGGGAGTCACCTCCGTGTCCATCACCCAGGCCATCCCTTCATCCAGGATCCTGCTATGCCACCTTTGCCCCCACCCAACACCCTGGCACAGCTTGAGGAGGCCTGTCGCAGACTAGAAGAGGTTTCTAAGCCGCCAAAGCAAAGGTACTTCGCTTACTCATAAAGAGAATTGTATTCCTTTAACACCATAACAACTATTACATAAGTGATTGATTGGTCAAGTTTTAATATGGATTATCTTTAACAGGCATTCAACACTCTCTAGCAGCCTTCAGAGAGACCGGAGCCATCCACCTGCTGGAACTGGTGCAGGCACCGCTCAAAACAATCCTGAAGAGTATGTATTCTTTGGCTCTGATTTTAATTATTCCAACTGTTTCTTTATGCCGGTTTGGTTTGTCTTCACTTTCTTTTTACACACTTGCTTTGTAGTTTCCAGGATTATATCCAGTTAGATTTACATTTGAGAATTCCTTTGTGTTCTTGTGCAGTTCCTCTCAGATGTTCTAGCACCCTTCATGTAATGAGTCCGATTAGTTTGTTTGTCCTTAGCTCCTCTTCTCTTGCTCTTTTATTAATTTACGATTAAGCATACTTAAATATGGCATCCATAAGTCTCCTCATTTTCTGAAACACACACCACCAGAACACAACAAATAACATCTAAGTAGTTGTTGGTTATTCGTTTTTAGACACTGTTGTTTTCAAATTGGTTCAGCTGATGGCAAAATCTTCTTTTTTTACTAGTTTTACTAGCTTACCATTTATTCAGGCTAGCTCATGTTACCTGACTATAAGTACCTAAAAAAATTACTTACTTCTTGTCTAAAAGCTGTTTTTATTTTCAAATTTCAGGTCTAAGGAGCTGGTGGTAACATACTTTTTCTGTGGCGAGGAAATTCCTTATCGCAGCATGATGAAAATCCACTGCCTCACCTTGGGTCACTTCAAAGAACAGCTCAGCAAGAAAGGCAACTACAGGTGAATATGCTGCAGAGATACAACAATTATAACTAGAAACAACTTTGGAGAGCAGTGCACTGATCAGAAATTTGTGGGTGACTTATGATATCGGGTATTTGTAAACGTTTTGACCTGCTGATTGCGATTTATGAGCATAATATAAATAGACAAAAAAAAAAAAACAACAACAATAATAATAATTTTAACATCTCTACAACATTCAACACTGCAAACTAGAAAAACTGGACAGCACGAAATTGATGGGAAATCTAAATGGGAACATGTAGATACTTACCTTAACACCTGGAGTTTCTAAAAGCTTCCAGCTTTTCCAAATCCAACTTATTCCATGACATGAACAGTCAAAAAATTAACACAGATCAACTTTGCTGTGCTCTATTTAGCCTTCCTGTTATCTGCTGGAAGTCTTGTTCTCTTACAGCCCAGATGAAGCGACATCTCGTAGAAGTAAAGGTTCCTTTTTAAATCGTTTTTTCCAAAGCTGAGCTTCCTAAGACTTCTTTTTTGACACTTGGCCACCTGTTAAAATGAAATAGTTAACTAATTAACATGAAGTGAAATAGTTAACATTAACGGAAGGGTATTGTCAGCACCAACTTGTTAATGAATGCTGTGTTGGAAACAGAGAATGTTTTTAGTTTCACCAGTTAGAGCCGACAAGGGCAAAAACCATCTGACGTCTTATCTGTGGTGCTGATTTCCGGTGCATCTCTAACTCTGAATGATACTTAATGACACCAAGGGACACCAAGCAGAGGAAGTTAGAAAACTTTTCAATGAGGTTTTTGTTACTGTACTGTTTTGTGTGTGTCAAGTACTGGATCCTGATTGCTAATAAAGACACAAAGCTGGGCTCACCCACTGTATTCAGAGCTTTACAGAATGAGGGAGAGAGAAAGGGGGTTCTGGAGTAAAATTTTCTCACATCTGGCCCTGATTTCCATGCTAAGGCAGCCTTAATAAATATGGTTTTGAAGCTAGGGCTGTTTTATTTTGTGTGCAAAGGCCATTGCAGTGCTTTTTATTCCTCTGCCAGACTATTGCATCAGGTTTTGAATGCAAGCACCTTGTTCTGGTAAGGGTATTGGGCACTGCAATAATACCGCCCCGTCAGTGTCGTCTGATGAGGCCAAATTCCTAACATTAGGACTTTCACAGGTAACTTCACATATAAGTACCTACAAGGTCTAATAATAAACAATTAAAGCTACTCAAATACCTGTTTCAGGGATGAGCCTGTGGTTTTCCAACAAGTGAAGTCTATGCAGGCCCATGTTGCAGTCACATCTGCTTGTGAGGCAAGAGAGAAGAGAAGACCCACAAACAAGCCAACGCTCCCCCAGCTATCCCATAACTCTTCAGTGAGCCTGTGAGAACAGGGGGTGGGGGATGAAGCGCCTGGCTTCAATGGCAACAGAATGTGTGGAGTTGGTTAATTTGGACATGGCAGCGATTCAGCAGAGAACAGTACTCAGCGGCTCTGCCAGACAATATTGGTGCCAGATGTTGTGAGGAGAGAAAAATCCTGCCACATAAAACATGTTCCAGTGGAAAGACTTCTTCTGTCGCTCTGCCTCTGCAACAAAGTGATGACTTTAAACAATGTGTGAGGATAAAATGTAGTTTCATTCTAAAAAAAGAAGAATGCAGCAAGATTGAGATGAGTAGTGTGGTTGTTTTATGAGAAAAATTAAACAAGAAATATGTATAATTGAAAGGCTTTGAATTGTGCCCAGAAGAAGTTACAGTTTGATTACAGGCAATATTAACTTCCCTCTGTCACATTAATGGTGCTACATGTTCTGCAGCTGTGATGAAGCAAACCTCCTTCACATTCGTCTCTGATTACAATCAAAAAACAACGCTGTATGTGTATATTTATGTATGCCATTTGTACATGTGTTGTTTGAATGACTCTCAGCTGAGCTCATAAAACACTAGGCACTCCCTACTTTTTTCCTGCCTTTTTATATTCTGAATGCAGGCACACATGGACAAATGAGGCATTTTTCCATTACAAAGCTTATCATTAAATCCCCTCCTGCTGATCTTTTTGCTGGGTTTAAAGTAGAGAGTAGAATCATTAGGAACACCAGTAGACTTCACAGTCGCTGGGACTGAGCTAGCCCTGGGAGTTATCTCCGCCTGTGTGAAGAAGAAGAGCAGCGGGCTAGCGAGGTGGCCCGGTGACCTCAAGGAAAACCTTCTGAGGGCAGAGGCCCTTCATCCAGACTGTTGCACCCATTTGCTGAACAGTTGCTTGAGATACACCGAATTTTGTGACCTACTTCCAATCTTCAGTTTGCTTACTGCTCATTTTAGTTAGCTCTGACTTTAGCTCTCTTTATGAAATATACAAAGATATAAAAACAGCATTTTTCATGTCTTTCCTGCTATGAGTAATCATTTTAAACAAAGAGAAAATTATTAAAGAGCTGACATTGTTATTTCAACTTTAGCATTTTACATTAGTTCTTATTGTTGTATATATTCTAGTGAATGCAGATGATATTTACTTTCCAACTTTCAAAAGGCTGCCAAAATTTCCCAAATTCAGCATGTTCTATGACAAACAGAGATTGATACTGCAAGAGGACAAAGCAGAACAACTTTGCAGTACTCTGTTTAGCCTTCCTGGTATCTGCTGAAAGTCTAGCTCTCTCTCACAGCCTGAATGAATGACAGGCATATCTCGACATGTCTTTTTAAATAGCTCTTTATTAAGGCTGTTTTGATCTTAATCATGTTATGCACTTTTGTTGGAAAAATCCTCCCTGCCCCCATATTTTACTCCAGCCTACCTAACACGTACTAAAAATACTGAGTCCACACTGAAAAGTGTTTTTGTCAATGTGAACCGGATTTTTGAGTTTCCAACTGGCCGGTGCATCTCTAGCTCTTCCGCCTCTGCTGGTAATAGGAAATGCAGAGTGCTGCCACAGGCAGACTCTCGGGCACCTGAAACGTCAACCTGTGTGACATAAAGGCCCTTCATTTGACAGCTAGCCCAATTAGAAGCCATGGAGACACTGGGAGGAAGACAGGCAAGGTGGGGCACCAAAGAGGGAAAGAAAGAGGGGGTGGGAGGTGCTTAAGGACAGCCTGTAATTAACCCTTCAACTTTAATAAGTCCTCGCAGGACAGGTCTGCAAACGAGGAGCCAAGCACACACAGAAAAGCCGTTTTTAGCGGCCCAAATTATCACAGGGAGTGTTTAAACGAGAGGTTCAGCTGTGTTTGCACAGCGGTGTGATGTGGAGTTAGGCTCTACCTTTGAAGTGTTCAGGGATGGCATTGAAGGCTATGACTAAGTTGTTTTGTACAAGATCCATTTCTGGCTCTGAGAGAGTGTGAGTGTTTGATTTGGACTAAAGGGAGCGTGTACACGTAAGTAGTCGTGTAGGAGCCTCAAAGCTGTTTAGAACAAGATGAAATGTATCAGTTGCCCTCCTGCTGCCGCTCTGTCAGCTATCGTTTGAGCTTAGGTTTTTTCCCTTTTCTTTTCCAACACTCACCTACGCTTTTTCTAATCACAAACTTCACTCTTTTGTGTTTGTTTTTTCTCCTCAGGTACTACTTCAAGAAGGCGAGTGATGAGTTTGAGTGTGGAGCAGTGTTTGAGGAAGTGTGGGAAGATGCCACTGTGCTCCCCATGTACGAGGGCAAGGTCCTGGGCAAAGTAGAGAGGATGGACTAAAAACAACCCATGCCCTTCACCCCCCCACCCACAACTAAGCTCTCCCAAAAGAACTTGAGCAATGGACTCTTTGAAAACAAAAAACTCTGAACTTCTTTTTTAAACCTATTTCTTATTATTAATATTATTATTATTTCTTAATATTAAGCTAAACAGAGTTAATATATCCAGCACTAGAGGAGTGATTGAAGGAAGATGAGCCAATGAAGTATGCCGAACTCAGAGGAGGAGCCGCCCCTCCCTGACTCTCAACCAATCAGCCTTAGAACACACAAGGGAACAAAACTTTGAAGACCAACGCAAGAATCAGAGGCCAGGGGGGAGGAGAGACCCCAACTCCTCTTGAACATAACCACTGAAGATACAGATGACCGTTGTGTTGTGACATAAAGGCGGACTAATGGTGTCCTGTGCAGAGGGCTAAGCAGGCGCTAACAGAAACGCCCATACGTGTGTATATACATACATGCATATATATGTATATATACATGTATTATATTTAGATGATTTTTGTCTTGAATTTAAAGTTTTTATTTAGTATTTATTAAAACAACCTTTCCCTCTTCCCTCCCATGTCTTAAAACCCCTTTTCCTGTTTCCAGCCAATGAACAAGCTGCTTTGAATGTTGGGAGAATACTGTGGTGATGCTGTTTCATGTTTGTCCGTTTTTATGTTCCCCAAAGGTCGTCAAGCTAGCCTTGTTGCCACTTACGACCCATAATAATGACCTCCGCGTGGCTTCAGTCCAAAGCTACATTTTGCTAATGGTCGATCCCAGTTTTATATGCTGCTGATAGTTTGTTCAAAGTTGTCACACTAGGATCTCCCAGCGCTCATCGTTTCTCTCTCCACTCCTCCCTTTCTCCCTGTCTTTTCCCTCTTTAGCGACAGAGCTCAATCTTTTTTTTGTTGTGCCTTTGTTTGTAAACCAGGCATTGCACAGGGATGGGAAATGGGCAGGGGTGGGGGGCTAGATTCATACAGAGATAAGGCCTAATAAAGACAGTGTTTACAGCCCGCACACCGAAATAACTCATGCTTACAAGAATCAGTTTGGGTCACTAATAGCGACTTCTCAACGAAGTCAGCCGTCGTGTGCGGAAAAAAAAAAAAAAAGCAAAAAAAACATGAAGATTTCCACTCCAGTATCTATTGAATGTTGTTACAGTAACACCGAATATAGCAGAGCTCCTGCATATATTGTAATTATGCATTCTGAAGTATGAATACTGAAACACACACTCAGACACAAACACATGACTGCTGGTGTTTCTTGAGTACAGCACCTGTGCCTACATGGATGCCATACCATGTGCTACCCTGTTTCAGGGTTTTAATATATATCCCTTGGTTTTCAGAAGGGTTTTATGTTGAGAAGATATTTTTATGCTTTTAATAATGTCCTGTAATCATGTTTTTTATTTTGTTTGGGTTCATTTTTTACACCATGGCCTTTTTTTGGTTGTTTTTGGTTCATAATATTCTAAACTGTAAATTATACATTATATACAGAGTTTCATTTAAAGATTTACATGGATCTATAATTATTGTAATTATTGAGAGATGTAGCCTTTATTAAAGTTTTATATTTTTCAAATGAAAGATGATGTGGCTGGACTTTTTTTCATGGTATTACATGTGAGATGCAGAAGTATCCATACTCCTATACATTCTCCTACATCTTAACACGTTATAACCATAAGCTTCGTATTTTCAAGCAATGTATGTTAGTAAGATTTAAAATGATAGACCAATACAACAAAATTTATACATGTTTTCTATTTATTTGTTTAGTTTAATTTCATGTTGCAGATACCAAGGTGATGTCCAGCGATGTTGCATACAGCAAGTATTACATCTTTCTTGCAGCAGTGTGTTCTCCTTACCACTCTTCCTTAAAACCTGGATTGTAGAGCGCTCAACTATTAATTGTTTTGTCAACAGCATCTCCCACCTGAGCTGTGGATGTCTGCAGCTCCGCCACATTTACCATGGGCCTCCTGGCTGCTTTGATTAACTTTCTCCTTGCCTGTCAGTTTAAGTGGATGACCTTGTCTTGCTGGGTTTGTAGTTGTGTCTTTGAAGGATGTAACAGTGCTTCATGAGATGTTCAACAGTGTCGAATCCTGCAGCTTAAAACGTCTCCACACCTTTTTCCCTGACCTGTCTGCTGTGCTCATGATGCTGTTTGTTCACTAATGTTCTCTAACAAACTTCTGAGACCTTTTCAGAACAGCTGGAGTTATACTGAGGTTACATTACGCACAGGTGGGCTCGATTTATTAATGTGTTCCACTAGATTTTAATTTGAGGTATCAAAGTAAATGGGACTCAAAATAAATGAGCCCTACATTTTTCAGATTTTTACAATGAAATAATTTTGAAATCCATGTTTCATTTTCCATCTACATAGCATTCTGCTTTTCTTTGTGTTGATCCATCACATAAATTTGCAATAGACAGTTTTTAGGTAAACGACCTCATTAGGTAGCTGTTGTATTTCTGAATTCCCTAAATTTGACTGAAACTTCAGTGGGATTATTTTTTGACAGAAAGACCCGACTCATTTGGTCAAAAACACTCGTGCAACTAAAACTGGCATGTTTCAAACTAGTGCTTTATTATTCCAGTTTTATCTATGAGCTGAAGATTAAAAACTGGCTTTTTGGTGCCATTTTCAGATGAGTGTTTAGTCTGACGATGAGAATAAGTAGCCTGCACTTCTGTTTCAAAATGTCTGTGTTCAGTTTAACAAAAGACCAAGAAGGTGTTCTAGTCTTTATAGTTACTAATTCATTCCATATAGTTTTGAATCTGAATGGGGTTTGTTGGAATGCTTTATTTCCCACATCAGGCAACCTGAGGTGTATCCATGTCACGCCTTCGACATTCAGATTCCCATCATTGGAGCACACCTTTCGTTGTTCTGGTCATGATCCTGAAGTGTTTGTTTATTTTGTTCTTTAGATCTTTCTATAGTTTTTTCCTCTGTGCTCATTTTGTTAGATGTTGTACTTATTAGTTAATTCTTTGTATTTAGTTTAATCTTGTCTTCCCCGAGTTATTATCTGTTAGATCACAGTTAGGTATTCCCATGCACTTGCTAATTACTCTCCCTCCATCAGCTGCTTTCCCTTCTCTGCCTCAGCTGCAACCCATTCCCTCTGATTAGGCCATCTGGTTTCCAAGTCATCTCTCTTCCCCTGCTTCAGTATATATGCTCACCCATTCTTTGTTTCTCACTGGAGTCTTCTGTTACCTTCGTCCTCTGCCAAGTTCCTTGTCTCTCTGCCTTTTTTGACTTCCATAGCCGGTCCAGTGCCTCAATTTCATATCTGTTCTCCATTTGCAAGATTATTTCTGTAAGTTCTCTTTATTTTATTATTAAAGCATTATGCTTCATCTTGGTTCTGCTGTGTGCTTGAATCCTGCAACAGCTAAAACATGACAGTTCTGGTCAGAGATATTGTTTGATATCACATCCTGTCTCATCAGGCAAGGTCAACAGTCAGACGTAAGCTTCAGGAACAGTTATTCCCAGTGTCCTTTTGTAGAGATTAGGACCACGCCTTAAAATAAATGCATTTAATATCGTAGGAAAAAAATTGAAGTTAAAAAAACAACTTAAAGACCCAATGACCGCCTATTTCAATTCAATTCAGAAATACTTTATTAATCCCAAAGGGAAATTAAATGTTGATGTAACTCATATTTGAACTGTTCTGGCAGAGGCCGCCAGATTTGTATTTCAAATATCCCACTTTTTTATGGATAAAAAAAGGATTTGACGACACAAAACTGACAAAAAGAATCTTGCATATTAATAAAAAACTTTAAAAAGCAAGGAACGTATTCATTATTGCCATATAATGTGATCCTGAGGTTGATTTCCCTCCATAGCTCTTCAAAATTGGAAAGACATGAACTTGGTAGATAGATTTTTATGTAAATTGCTGTTTATTGTAGAGTTCATTATGCGAGGCTTCCAAGACCAAGAAACATGCCCATAGCATCACAGATCGTCCACTGTAAATATCAGTGGAATTATGGTGCTTTTCCACATATTCATCACACCTCACCCCTCCAGAGTGACTGTTGCGCAAAAAGTTTTATCTCAAAAGTTTCTGTAGGGTTTAGCAGGCTCCACATACTGACATTTGTGATGGTAGGCTTGTCCTAGCATATCTCCCAAACAACCAGATGGCATGTATCTAGTTTCTGATGATTTTTATGAAGACTTTATTAACCCTAAGATGCAACTCTTTGCCAATGTTCTCGAGCAGTGAGGTTTGGAGATTTTTTCTTGAGTGTGTTGGCAAGTCAAGTATAGATGATGGTCCAGCCTCGTAGCTTGTGGCAGTCTGTGTCATGCCTTATGTATACCCCAGAGAAACAGAAAGTCATTGATTACTAAATAAAAGACCTGAAAAAGTCTAATTGTAATTGTAATCAAACACTTAGATTTACTCGTACTCGTCGTCTTCCGCTTTATCCGGGGCCGGGTCACGGAGGCAGCAGACTCAGCAGAGATGCCTAGACGTCCCTCTCCCCAGACACCTCCTCCAGCTCCTCCGGGGGGAGCCCAAGGCGTTCCCAGGACAGCCGAGAGACATAGTCCCTCCAGCGTGTCCTGGGACGTCCCCTGGGCCTCCTCCCAGTGGGATGTGCCTGGAACACCTTCCGAGGAAGGCATCCAGGAGGCATCCGATATAGATGCCTGAGCCACCTCAACTGGCTTCTCTCGATGTGGAGGAGCAGCGGCTCTACTCCGAGCCCCTCCCGGATGGCCGAGCTCCTCACCCTATCTCTAAGGGAGTGCCCGGCAACCCTACAGAGGAAGCTCATTTCAGCTGCTTCTATCCAGGATCTTGTTCTTTTGGTCATGACCCAAAATTCATGGCCATAGGTCCTCACCTATGGCCATGAATGTAGACCAAGAATGTAGGAACGTAGACCGACCGGTAAATCGAGAGCTTCGCTTTTCGGCTCAGCTCTCACTTCACCACAACGGACCGGCACAGTGGCCCCATTACTGTGGCAGCCGCACCGATCCTGGAGCAGGAGATTGAGAACCATGGCCTCGGACTTGGAGGAGCTGATCGTCAACCCAGCCGCTTCACACTCGGCTGCGAACCGCCCCAGCAAATGCTGTAGGTCTTGTCTACAGGGGGCCAACAGGACCACGCCATCCACAAAAAGAAGAGACGAAATCCACTGGTCCCAAAACCAGACCACATCCGGCCCTTGGCTGCGTCTAGAAATCCTGTCCATAAAAGTTATGAACAGGACCTGTGACAAAGGGCAGCCCTGCCGGAGTCCAACATGCACCGGGAACAGGTCCGACTTAGTGCCGGCAATGCGAACCAAACTCCTGCTCCGCTTGTACAGAGACCGGATGGCCCTTCATAAAAGGCCCCCGATTCCATAATCCTGGAGCACCCCCCATAGGGCCCCATGAGGGACACAGTCGAATGCTTTCTCCAGGTCCACAAAACACATGTGGACCGGTTGGGCAAACTCCCATAAACCCTTGAGTACCCTGTAGAGGGTATAGAGCTGATCCAGTGTTCCACGGCCGAGGTTGGACTATTGGCTGGACTCTCCTCACACAACATCCAGAGATTTGAGGTACTCAGGGCAGATCCCCTTTGATCTTCTGCTCTCGGTGGAGGAGGATGCTTTTTCTCTGTCTCCTGTACACCCTCCCATATCTGCCCTGCTTCAGCTCTGTGTCTTGTCTTCTTTTTGGAGCCTCTTCTTGCATATCTTCCAAATTCTTAGTTACGGATTTGGTCAGCTGGTCTCTCAATGCAATTGATAAAATTTTCTCAAGGAGAAGACAGGGTGAAGGAGAGCCCAACTTGTCCAGACGGGACGTTTTTCTCTGGATACACAATGGACTCCTGGCAGAAGTAGAGGATTGTGTGTTTGTCGATAATGTCAGTCGAGGATGTGGAAGATATGTATATAATTGGATGTTTGATATCAGGATTTCTGCTTTTTGGAGTCAGCGGTTACCTGGCATATTGAGAAATTTGGAGAATGTCAGCAGGTGTTCTGGCAATTGTGAGGCTGCCTGGCATGTATGATGGGATCTTCAGGGCGATCAGCACTCAGACTGAGATGTTACGTGAGCTGAATTGCAGAGTGGATGTGATCCTTACACAGGATCGCAGGCAGGTTGCGGATCCTGGACTCAGGGGTGAAATGGGATAAATCTTGGAGAAAGTTGTTCGCTCGGATCTGGCAAAAGACCAGGAATTTAGCTGTTTGGATTCGCCTTTGAGAAGCACCAGCGAGATTCTCAAGGCTGACGGAAAATTAAGAGTCAGCCTAACCCAAATAATTATTGTTTTTCTGAATATGGCTCCCCTGCACGTCCTTGATGGCTGGCTATCTTCAATCTCTCCTGGAAGTTATGTAAACATGACGCTCTGCTCCCTCTGCCCCCTCCCTTCCTTGAGGACATCTGTGGACCTGCTCAGAACTTTGTGGCCGGTTGATGAACATTCCAACGAACCATCAAGGACAATGACCTCTGTGACAGTGCTTCATGGACTTACTTGCACACACTCACTTGCACACACACACAGGCTCAAGATAAACATATGTACCCCCTCACACCACCTTCATCGTTCCCGGCATGATGGTGTTTTGTAAACTTGTTGCTTCTTTGTGCTGAGGTTTTTTGCAATCTCAAACTGTACCCTGCTAAGGATAAAGTGTGAAATATGATTTTTTCCCTCTACTTACCTAATGTGGCCTCTTTTCTCATCTAGCAAGGGCAGCGCCTGTGAGTGGGCAGCAAAGCCTCGGTGACCCGTCCCCCCCTTGTCTTGTGTCATGATGTATGTTTGAATGGGTTGTACTGGAATTCTAATTTCCCCTCGGGGATCAATAAAGTATCTTTGAATTGAATTGAATTGAGATCTCATCCACCCCCGAAGCCCTGCCACCGCGGAGCTTTTTAACCACCTCGTTCACTTCAGCCTGGGTGATGAAAGTCCAACCCCGAGTCCCCAGCCTCATGCATCAACCCTGACAGGGACGCCAAGAAGGCCGGGTACTCTGCACTACCGCCCGGCCTGTAGGCTGAAACAACTGTCAGAGACCTGTCCCCAACCCGAAGGCGCAAGGATGCAACCCTCTCATCCACTGGCGTAAACCCCAACACGAGACGGCTGAGCTGGGGGGCAACAAGCAAACCCATCCCAGCCCGCCCCTTCTCCCCGTGGGCCACTCCAGTGTAGAATGTCTCCTCACACTTAAATTTAAAAAAATTTAATTTTAGTGTTAGAGGTAACAATATTAATTGTGTCACTAAAGTGCTTTTCTTAAAAAATTATAATTTCTAAATGTTAGATGTCTCCACTGAATAAATGTGAATGTTGGAATATACACTGCCTGGCCAACAAAAAGGTTGACACCAAAACAAAAAGGTCACACACTCTAATATTTTGTTCGACCTCCTTTAGCTTTGGTTACGGCACGCATTTGCTGTGGCATTGTTTCGATAAGCGTCTGCGATGCCACAAAATTTATATACACTCAGTGTTGCATTAACTTTTCACCAAGATCTTGCATTGATGATGGTAGAGTCTGAGCGCTGCACAAAGCCTTCTCCAGCACATCCCAAAAATTCTCAATGGGGTTAACGTCTGGACTCTGGTGGCCAATCCATGTGTGAGAATGATGTCTCATCCTCCCTGAACCACTCTTTCACAATACGAGCCCGATGAATCCTGGCATTGTCATCTTGGAATACGCCCGTACCATCAGGAAAGAAAAAATCCATTGATGGAATAACCTGCTCATTCGGTATATTTAGGTAGTGAGCTGACCTCATTCTTTGAAAACATACTGTTGCTGAACCCAGACCTGACCAACTGCAGCAACCCCAGATCATAGCACTGCCCCCACAGGTTTGTACAACAGGCACTAGGCATGATGGGTGCACCACTTCACCTGCCTCTCTTCTCACCCTGATGCGCCCATCACTCAGGAACAGGGTAAATCTGGACTCATCAAACCATATGACCTTCTTCCATTGCTCCAGAGTCCAATCTTTATGCTCCTTAGCAAATTGAAGCCTTTTTTCTGGTTAGCTTAACTGATTAGTGGTTTTCTTAAGGCTACACAGCTGTTCAGTCCCAATCCCTTGAGTTCCCTTCACATTGTGTGTGAGGAAATGCTCTTACTTTCACTATTAAACAAAGCTCTACTGTTATTTTTCTTCGATTTGATTTCACCAAACGTTTAAGTGATCAACGATCACGATCATTCAGGAGTTTTTTCTGGCCACATTTCTTCCTCAAAGACGATGGGTCCCAACTATCCTTCCAGTTTTTAATAATGCGTTGGACCGTTCTTAACCCAATTTTGGTAGTTTCTGCAATCTCCTTAGATGTTTTCTCTGCTTGATGCATGCCAATGATTTGATCCGTCTGAAACAGACTGACATCTTTTCCACGACCACAGGATGTGTCTTTCGACATAGTTGTTTAAGAAACGAGAAGCAACTCATTGCACCAGTTGGGGTTAAATAACTTGTTAAAACATAATCGCCCATGAAGCAATTATCCAACGTGAGGCTCGCACCTATTTGCTTAGTAAAATCCAGGTGGTGAAATTTTTTTGGCCAGGCAGCGTATATTGTTTATTTCAGTGTGAGATTTTACTAATAGAAAAAAATAGAATTTTATTTTAAGGCTTATTTTAAGGCCAATATTTGTGGAAGTTGCTGAAAAAGTTTACACTTTAACAAGCATGCTGGAAAACTCAACATCATAGAATGAGACAATATCACAACTGCATAAACTGCAAAGTAAAAAGGAGAAACTTTTAATGTTACAGTTGTCGCCCTCAAAGTAGTGCTATGATCTAATCACAGTGTTGCAATAGATGGATAACTGAATATTAACATCAGTTAGACCTATTAGGACATCTCTTCCTAAAATAAAGAGTTTTAAAAGCTGAAAACATATTTGCTTAAAAAGACGAGAATCGAATGATAAACAGAAATCACTCAGTGCCTCTCAGTGATTAACTCTGTAGGCTCATTGCTCAGCACTTTAATGGGAGACATTAGGCATGGAAATGAAGACAGGGTGCTAATTGGTGCTATTAAAGAGTAATAAGGGCCAGCGTTACTCTCTGTAAGTCAACACAAACATTAATGAAGCACCCTGCCTCCCCTTTTAGACCGTCTCCACATGTTTGCTTCAATTATCTGGCTTTATATCAGCATTGGGGAAAAATCATTTAATACCATGGAAATAATTAAGCGCTGGGGACTGTGATGCTGTCTTCTGCATGCAGATGGACTCGCTTGTGCATTTGAGTTCAAACTGTTTTCATAAAAAGGAAAACAAGTGTTGCTGTTGATAAAAAGCAGAAGTTGCCACTTCATGAGATTCAAATAGCCATTACTGATTAGCTTATGCTTTTTATTCTATGTTTCCTTCTCCTACAAGGTGGAACACTCAGGAAAAAATGGAAGGAAAACATTCCCTTTTGATCCAAGATGTTTTCACACTCCTTAAAAAAGTATAATTTTTTGCAGCCAAACACATTTGGTGTTTTTAACAGCACAACTACCAAAATTATTTTCCAGGCTTCACCCAAGCTCAGAGCGGCGAGACTGCGCTACATAAGTGCTGCATTACATACTCCGCAAACCCTGAAATCAATTATGTTGCAGATTTAACTTGACAGTGAGGAGGGTTTAATCAGGCCGAAGCAGCTAGTTTCTCTGTCGGGTTTGGGGCAGGTGTACCACTACGGCCCTCCCTCACCCGCATGGGCACCACCCTCACCAACTTATCCGAACTCTATTTCCACAGCCTGTTGGGGGCTCAGGCTTTGAAAAGCAACTTACTCAAGGAAATTACTTGCGGTTTTCCCCACTGATGTGCTGATAGATAGACATTGACTGTCGCATACCCTCTCGCTTACCCAACAGGAACTTGCACTTACCCCCCGACCCCCCTCCCATCTTTTCACAGTGGCTCTATGACATTCCACTCCTAATAGGTGTTTTGTTGAGGTACAGTACAAGTTACATACACGTTTCTGCTTTCACAGAAACTTGACTTACATTTGATGCTTCTAACCCTTTAAATTGAAATTTGAGACACACCATTCCTTGACTTTTTGAGAGTAGTAGACATAACCATACCATAATATGATGTGGGTTTCTTTCTCTGATGTCTCAAACTTTGCAACCGTTGCTGTTGTCTTTTCTCGTAAAGGTGGCTTTTATTCCTTTTGCGTTGCCTTGTAATTGGCATAGCAAGGTTGGGGCTATTGTAAACATGACCATGTGAAAGGGGTAGAAAGAGGCACCAGACGCTCCCCGGGCTAAGTCAGTGCACGAAGCAGGCAGGGACTGCTGCCTATTGTGCTGCTGAAGCCTTTGTAGATTTGCAGTGGGCCCCCTTTTGTAATCGCCTTCTCATGCACCGCCTGTCGCCTCACTTTGCATATTTAATTGCCAGGTAAAATCATTTGCTCGACAATCCGTTTAAATATTTGATTGTACAGTAAACCGTAAAGAGTAAGCAGGGGGAAGTGGAAGTGATAAAGAGGGATAGGGAGAAGGAGGGAGAGAAAGAGAGTGAGCAGCAGGCAGCGGAGAAAGAAAGGAGTCTGTTGCCAGAATAGACATCAAAGCTGTGCCTTGATGTTGATGTTGAATGGGCATTAATGATTTCTGAAGGCAAGAGATTGCACAGGAAAAAAAAAGAAAAAGAGCTAAGAAAAAAAATAAACCTTCCTTTTTTTCTGACAATCCCGCCAGCCATCTCACTAAATGCATAAACATTGGAAGCCGGTACAAGTTAGAGCATTGAACAGAGATAAAGAAAAAGAGTCTGAGGGAAGATAGTAAGATTGCTCACTTCTATTTCCTGTAATGACCAAAGAGTGAGTAATGGAGAAGAGATGGGTCAAATGGACTGATCTGAGGTGATTAGGTTGCCACCAAAATGTTCAGTTGATTTTTATCACTCCTGAAGCTTTTCATGTTTTATCGCAGTTTTTTCCTGTTGTATTACAATAAAAATTATCCATAATTCAAAGCACTGATTGGTAGAAGGCTTAAACTTTCCCAAACTAGTCATCAGAGCTTGTTATTTTTTAAAGCTGTGATATGAATAGTTTTAATGTTTTTCAGTCAGTCTTGTAAAAACAAAGGTAAATTCTTTGCTCTTTGTTTGATAAAATTTGTTATTTTGCAAAACTAGTGGCCTTTAAGCAGATTATTCCTGTGATTGGTGGATTATGTTCCATCAGTGAGGGACAGATGAGGAATCAAGACAAATGTGGCACCTAAAGATGAAACAATCACCACAAACCCTGCATATTTACTTCCTTTATTTTCTTAACAAAAATCACATAGAGGAAAATCCCCAGAGGTGACAAATTATTAGCGACAGAAGGGCACATTCCAGAGATAGCAACTCGAATTTGAGACTCGTACTCAAGTCGTACTTATATCACTAAAACAAAGACTGCTGACTTGACATGTGCTCTAAAGACTTGTGAATTGACTAAAAATTGTGGTTTGATACCCGAGTCCTATTAATCTTTGTTTCATGTGATTAGCAGGGAAAGTATGAATGTAAGCTACACACCGCAGCAGCACAAACCCTATGTAGTGCTGTATATGTTAAAAGACTGGAAAATATGAGGACAGGGATTAAAAGGTGTTAACTAAGTCATTCCAAAACTAAATAAAATGCACTTGTTTGGTTTATTAAGAACTTCAACATGCACAGGTTTTAATCTATTTCTATTAGTTTTTTTTGTTTTTTTACCATAAATGCCTATTTATATCTCTTGACTTGACTTGGACATGGGGAAATTACTTATAGACTCTATGGCAATAACTACATGACACATATGTGACACACTTTTAAGCAAGTAACATTCTGCTCTTTGAAAGAGCTTGATGGACTCATTGTTAAGCTAAAATAAAAAAGTTAATATAAAAAACAAACTAAAATTACAAATCAAATGAAATCTAAGCATAGTTAAATCAAATAAAATGTATTAAAATATCTAAAAAAAAAATGTAATTTGTGAGGTCACAATTTACCTAACCATGGGAAGCAAGGTACATAATTAATTTAGCTGTGTCATGCATTAAGGCTTACACTGGACCAGATTTGAACTTAAACCAATGAACCTTTAACACATATTGATGTTTTCCTTCTGCCCAGTTGTATGCAGTGTCTTAGCCAACATTAACAAATCCAACTGGACATATTTATAGCAATGAGCAGTCTTCGTCTGATATGCTCAGTTCTCATTGACATCTGTCAGTCAGGAAAGATTTCCAAAACCACTTTTAAGGTTTTGGGACTCAAACCACAGTGAGAGCCAAACCCACAAATGTAGAAAACATGGAACACCGATGAACCTTCAGTGCAGTGGCCAGTCTACCAAAATTACTTCAAGAGCACATTTACCACTTATTCAGGGGGTTGACAAAGAACTGAGACCAACATCTAAAGCACTGCAGCCCTCACTTATCTCAGTTGCTTATCTCAGACAACAATAAAGAGTTGACAAAAAGGTGAAATCCAATGCTGACCAAATAAACTCCACAAAGAACTATCTCACAATTACTAGAAAGCATCTTCTTGATTCCCAAGACTACTGGGACAAAATCAGTACGTTTTGAAAGGTGTGGAACCTTTAAACCGGAAATAATACAAATACAGCATTTCAGAAAAAAATATCATGCTTACAGTGTTTAATGCTTCAGGACCTGAATGATTTGTTGTAACTAATAGAATCATGACTTGTGCTCCAGCAGTAAATGCTGTAGGAGATCCTTTCAGTCCGGTCATCAGTTTGTGAGCTTAAGCTAAAGCTGAAACTGAAGCGTACTTGGGTTATCCAGCAAGACAAGGATCCAAAGCAAATCAGCAAGTTTGCTTCTGAATGGTTCAAAGAAAGAATCAAGGTTTTTATAGTGGCCATGGTCACAGCAACTTGAGATGCTGTGGCATGACCTTAAACAGGCCATTTAAAAACCCTCCACTGGGGCTAAATTAAAGCAGTCCTGCAAAGTGTGCCAAATATCATGTACAGTGAGATCGTTCGTTCGTTCGTCGTCTTCCGCTTATCCAGGACCGGGTCGCGGGGGCAGCAGACTCAGCAGAGACGCCCAGACGTCCCTCTCTCCAGACACCTCCTCCGGCTCCTCCAGGGGGAGCCAAAGGCGTTCCCAGGCTAGCCGAGAGACATAGTCCCTCCAGCGTGTCCTGGGCCGTCCCCTGGGCCTCCTCCCGGTGGGACGTGCCTGGAACACCTCCCGAGGAAGGCGTCCAGGAGGCATCCGGTATAGATGCCCGAGCCACCTCAACTGGCTCCTCTCAATGTGGAGGAGCAGCGGCTCTACTCCGAGCTCCTCCCGGATGGCCGAGCTCCTCACCCTATCTCTAAGGGAGTGCCCGGCCACCCTACGGAGGAAGCTCATTTCAGCCGCTTGTATCCGTGATCTCGTTCTTTCGGTCATGACCCAAAGTTCATGGCCATAGGTGAGGGTAGGAACGTAGACCGACCAGTAAATTGAGAGCTTTGCTTTTCGGCTCAGCTCTCTCTTCACCACAATGGACCGGCACAGCGCCCCCATTACTGTGGCAGCTGCACCGATCCGTCTGTCGATCTCCCGCTCCATTCTTCCCTCACTCGTGAACAAGACCCCGAGATACTTAAACTCCTCCACTTGAGGCAGGAACTCCCCTCCAACCTGAAGAGGACAAGCCACCCTTTTCCGGTCGAGTACCATGGCCTCGGACTTGGAGGAGCTGATCCTCATCCCAGCCGCTTCACACTCGGCTGCGAACCGCCACAGCGCATGCTGTAGGTCTTGGCTAGAGGGGGCCAGCAGGACCACGTCATCCGCAAAAAGAAGAGACGAAATCCACTGGTCCCCAAACCAGACCCCCTCCGGCCCTTGACTGCGTCTAGAAATCCTGTCCATAAAAGTTATGAACAGGACCGGCGACAAAGGGCAGCCCTGCCGGAGTCCAACATGCACTGGGAACAGGTCCGACTTAGTGCCGGCAATGCGGACCAAACTCCTGCTCCGCTCGTACAGGGACCGGATGGCCCCTAATAAAGGGCCCCCGATTCCATACTCCTGGAGCACCCCCCCACAGGGCATCACGAGGGACACAGTCGAATGCCTTTTCCAGATCCACAAAACACATGTGAACCGGTTGGGCAAACTCCCATGAACCCTCGAGCACCCTGTAGAGGGTATAGAGCTGGTCCAGTGTTCCACGGCTGGGACGAAAACCACACTGTTCCTCCTGAAGCCGAGGTTCGACTATCGGTCGGACTCTCCTCTCCAATACCCTGGTGTAGGCCTTACCAGGGAGGCTGAGGAGTGTGATTCCCCTGTAGTTGGAACACACCCTCCGGTCCCCCTTCTTAAAAAGAGGGACCACCACCCCAGTCTGCCAATCCAGAGGCACTGTCCCCGACCGCCACGCAATGTTGAAGAGGCGTGTCAACCATGACAGCCCTACAACATCCAGAGACTTGAGGTACTCAGGGCGGATCTCATCCACCCCCGAAGCCTTGCCACCGCGGAGCTTTTTAACCACCTCGGTGACTTCAGCCTGGGTGATGAAAGAGTCCAACCCCGAGTCCCCAGCCTCTGTTTCCACCACGGAATGCGTGATGGCAGGATTGAGGAGATCCTCGAAGTACTCCTTCCACCGCCCGATAATGTCCTCAGTCGAGGTCAGCAGTCTCCCGCCCCCACTATAAACAGTGTTGGCAAAGCACTGCTTCCCCCTCCTGAGGCGCCGGACGGTTTGCCAGAATCGCTTCGAGGCCAACCGGTAGTCCTTCTCCATGGCCTCACCGAACTCTTCCCAGGCCCAAGTTTTTGCCTCTGCCACAGCCCGGGCCGCAGCACGCTTGGCCTCACGGTACCCGTCAGCCGCCTCAGGAGTCCCACAAGCCAACCACAGCCGATAGGACTCCTTCTTCAGCTTAACAGCATCCCTTACTGCCGGTGTCCACCACCGGGTTCTGGAATTGCCGCCACGACAGGCACCGCAATCCTTATGGCCGCAGCTATGGGCAGCAGCATTGATAATAGATGCAGAGAACATGGTCCACTCGGACTCTATGTCTCCAACATCCCCCGGGATCTGGTCGAAGCTCTCCCGGAGGTGGGAGTTGAATACATCCCTGGCCGAGGGCTCCGCCAGGCGTTCCCAGCAGACCCTCACTATGCGCTTGGGCCTGCCGAGTCTGTCCGGCTTTCTCCTCCTCCAGCGGATCCAACTCACCACCAGGTGATGATCAGTGGACAGCTCAGCCCCTCTCTTCACCCGAGTGTCCAAAACATGCGGCCGAAGGTCTGATGATACGATAACAAAGTCGATCATCAACCTCCTGCCTAGGGTGTCCTGGTGCCAAGTGCACTGATGGACACCCTTATGTTTGAACATGGTGTTCGTTATGGACAATCCGTGACTAGCACAGAAGTCCAATAACAAAACACCACTCGGATTCAGATCGGGGAGGCCATTCCTCCCGATCACGCCTCTCCAGGTGTCACTGTCGTTCCCCACGTGGGCGTTGAAGTCCCCCAGCAGAATAATGGAGTCCCCGGGAGGGGCACTATCCAGCACCCCCGACAGGGACGCCAAGAAGGCAGGGTACTCTGCACTACCACTCGGCCCGTAGGCTGAAATGATAGTCAGAGACCTCTCCCCAACCCGAAGGCGCAGGGATACAACCCTCTCATCCACTGGGTTAAACCCCAACACGAGACGGCTGAGCTGGGGGGCAACAAGCAAACCCACACCAGCCCGCCGCCTCTCCCCGTGGGCCACTCCAGAGTAGAAGAGAGTCCAACCCCTCTCAAGGGGATGGGTTCCAGAGCCCACGCTGTGCGTGGAGGCGAGCCCGACTATTTCTAGTCGATATCTCTCGACCTCCCGCACAAGCTCAGACTCCTTCCCCCCCAGCGAGGTGACATTCCACGTCCCTAGAGCCAGCCTAAGCATCCGGGGATCGGGCCGTTGAGGTCTCCACCTTCGTCCGCCACCCAATCCTCTTTGCACCGGTCCCTCACGGTTCCCCCTGCAGGTGGTGGGCCCACTGGAGGATGGCCTCGCGTCTCTCGTTCGGGCTTGGCCCGGCCGGGTCCCGCGAGGAGCAACCCGGCCACCAGGCGCTCTCCGACGAGTCCCGACCCCAGGCCTGGCTCCAGGGTGGGACCCCGGCTCCGCCGTACCGGGCGACGTCACGTGCCTCGATATTGTGTTCTTCATGAGGGGTTCTTGAACCATTCTTTGTCTGACCCATCACCTAGAACCTGTTTGCCATGGGAGACCCTACCAGGGGCATTTAGGCCCCAGACAACATAGCCTCTAGGATCATTTGAGCACTCAAACCCCTCCACCACGTTAAGGTGACGGTTCAAGGAGGGGGCCAGTCTGCTTCGATCAGAGTTCTCCAGTGGGTTGGAGGGAGAAGTTGCAGTCCTGCAAAGTGTGCCAAATATCATGTACAGTGAGATAAAAGGCTCATATGCAGTTATCACAAAGGTTTGATGGTAGTTCTTACCAACATAATCAGTTATTAGATTAAATGGGTAGTATTTATTTTTACAAATTATTTGCAGAAGCTGTAACAGTCCTGATAACTGGTGGAAAGCCCTTCTCCAATTCTGAGCACTCTGAAAGGTTTACATGCTTGTTTACATGCTTTACCACCAGGTAAAAAACTGCAAATCACTGGATCAAAGTCTTAGTGGACAAATTATTAAAAACCTTTTCAATTTATCAAGACAAAAAATAATTTTAAGATCAATTATGCACCAGCAGATATAAAATACCACCAAGCATGTAGATTAAACTATCAGAATATTAATTCAACATGATACAATCATATCACATTTGTATTTCTCAAGCACCAAACCAAACAAATGTATCAACTGTACTTGTTCCCCCCATCATGTTATCTAAATGGTGGTTCATGTTGCGTGAGGTCGTCAATGGGACTTGGCTGTCGTGTGTGACTGGTGCAAGCCGGGACTTTAAACCGCAGCAAAAGTCTGAAATTTGTTCAAAATCATCTTGATCCTCTTTCGGCTGGCACTGCTGGAGATCTCCCTCTCTCTGTCTCTGTCTTCCAGTCAGGCCAACTGACTCTTCTTTGTTGGGAGCTGTACTCGTACATTTTAGTACAATATCATCTGTGCTTATAAGCAGGTACCTCTGATTTTATGTATAAAAAGCTCATTCTGTAATAATTTGATTCTTTATCCTACTGAAAAACGTAGTGAAGAGGGATTTTCAGTTTATTGATATAGATTTCTATTTAAAATCTGGTATGAGGAAGAGTTAGTAATGTCATGCAAAATGTTTTCAGAAAGCTAAGAAGACAAAAGCGCCCACAGCATCACAAATCCTTGATATAACAGTTGACATGAGGTGTTTTTCAACATATCCATCCATTGTTTCAAATCAGATGTACATCGACTGAAACGCTCATGGTTTCGTTTCTAAATAAAGTCCCAGTAGTTTAGAAAACTCCACATCTTCATGTTTGTGATGGTAGGATAGAAAAAGGCATTCTAAAGTATCTTTGAATTGAATTGAATTGAATTCTCCTGGCATGCATTCCAAACAGGAATGAAAAGGAATATTAACATTTTGAGGAGGCCCAGCCAGAGCCCTGACTAGTGAATCTGGAAGGAGCAAAGGATTAAGGTCATGGCAAGGAGGTGTTCCAACCTCAAACACTTGGAGATATGCTCAATCATGAAAGTACCAGTGAGAACATGCAAAAGGCTGGTCAGCAAATATTAGAAGCATTTAATTGATTTTATGCCAATAAAGATTTTTGCACCGATTATGGAGAAAGGTACTCATAATTTTCAAAATGCCAAATCCAAATTCTCTCGGTCTCATGAACATAATTAAAAGTGTAAATTTGCTAGGGAGTAAGAATATATATATTTTTTATTATAGTTTAATCTGTAGCTGTGTTGGGGTGCTACATCAGTAGCACCCAGGTAGCCATGTTTACCTCTTTAATATCTATCTGTACAAATAACACTATTCTAGTCAGAAATATGTTGCTTATGAAACCTCATATCCTCCTCAGCGTTATCAACATACAGCTTCTCCAGAGCATCCAACCAACTTATCAGCAGGTAGAGATAATTCAATGATCACTAAAGAGTGAAACGCTGAATTTTTAAAAGAGTGGATCCTCTTTCCATATACCATCATTCCCTTTCAATTATGTTTTGTCTTGTGAAACGCAGAGAAGTGATTTTATTTTTATTTTTTATCTTACCAAGAGATGCTCTGTATCCCCAGGAATCCTAAACACAGAGGAAGGAGCATACTGGCTCGGCTCTGATATAAAAGCATTCTTTTTGGGCAGTTGTTAATTTTATTTTGGGTGCATCCATTCATCTCTTTCCCTTCCTCTTTTCCTCTGCCAGTTTTCTTTCAGCTTTGGATAGGCATTGTCTATTTAGTCAAACTACCCCCTGTTGGGGTTGCAAACCACCCCCCAAGGGAAGCCTGTGTTCTTTGGGCAAGACTCGACTTCAGGCCAAAAACCGCTGTCAACAAGGGGAACAATTTGGCTGGGAACAGCCATATTTACATATTGGTGAACCACAGCTCCATTTAGCAGTGTTCTTTCGTCAGTAAACACCACAGGTCAGAGACTTTATCTGATCTCAAAAGAAAAAACAGAGATAGAATTATGCAATGTGGTTTAAAGTTGGTCTGCACCAGCTACTTTTCAAATCACCATTGTTTGGAAGTTCAGAGCATCCAAATGAACCGATAAAGCAGGTTTGTTGTGACACACACTCTGTCCACATTCCTTGGTGACCAACTGGAATGTAGTTCCTCAAAAGACTTCGCCTGTGGCCTCTGTTTGGATGCTGTTCGTTATATTTTCAATCTTGTCTTTTCTTGTGCAATCCTTTATATTGAAAGGGGCATTTCTAAAATTACTGTGATTTAGCCTTTGTGGTAATTTATATAAATGGCTCAATCAAACTATGTTTGCACCATGGTACAAATGCAGTGTATGCCAATGTGCCAATGGATTTCAGCCTTCACGCCTGGTTAACACACTGGCCCACCTCACAGTGTGGGTAGCTTGGTATGCAGCAGAAGAAAACATTTGGAGTTAGAGATCAGAGAAGGCTTCAACACTTTGCAGTAATGAAGTGAATCTCGGACAGAAGAGACCAGTGACTGGGTAGAAGATGGCTAAAGGTACTTAAAATAAGTTGGAACACTAATATCTATTGCTAATAAAACTACTTCAATTCTGGCTGTATTTTTGTGAAAATTTGTCTGTCAGTGGTGTAGAACTCATATCTGTATAACACCCAGGCACAATAAAAACAAAAAATTCTTTCTCATGTGTATGGCTTCACGGTGGAGCAGTTGGTAGCACTTTTGCCTTGCAGCAAGAAGGTCCTGGGTTTGATTCCCAGCCGGGGGTCTTTCTGCATGGAGTTTGCATGTTCTCCCTGTGCATGTGTGGGTTCTCACCAGGTACTCTGGGTTCCTCCCACAGTCCAAAGACATGCCTGTTAGGTTAATTGGTCTCTCTAAATTCCCCTTAGATGTATGAGTGTGTGTGCATGGTTGTTTGTGTGTTGCCCTGCGATGGACTGCCGACCTGTCCAGGGTGTACCCCACATCTCGCCCATAGACTCCTGGAGATAGGTACCAGCTCCCTGCGACCCACTATGGAATAAGCGGTAGAAAATGAGTGACTGACTGACTTTCTCAAGTTTTTTATTTTAATGGCAGGGGGATCTAGACGTTTTTTGAAAGGGTGCCCTTAATTGTGGTTTACTGCTAATTTTGGGGTGGCAGATCAAAAAAAAAAAAAAGGCAGAATAAAGTTTTAGGAATTATATTAAGCTTTCATAAATATATATATATATTTTTATAAATAAAAACGTTTGGCATGCTTTTGTATTAGGTTATAAAAATATGCAAAGCTTCATTTTCTCACACAGCAATATTTAATCATTCTGAAAATGGAAGGAGTATGGCATAACTGTAAATCTAGCAAGACATGGCTGTCCATGGCTGACAGACTGGGCGTTAGTCAAAGAATCAGCCAAGAGATCCTTAGTAACTCAGGGGGAGCTGCAGTTTGGGCTAGAAAACATTTTGCCCCCACAATTTTAATTGTGCCCTACGCAAATTTGGCCTTTATGTAACATTGGTAAGAAGAAAGGGATTCAGTTTGCAGTTTGCCACAAGCTATGTAGGGACACCGCAAACTATGTGTCCCTACATGGCAACATGGCCAGGAGCTCTGGTCAGATGAGACCAAAATGTAACTTTTTGGCCTACATGCACAACACTATATGTGGTTTAAAAAAAAAAAAACTGCAAAACACTGCAACCTGACAACAACATCTTTATTATGAAACCTGGCGGTGGTTGCATCATGCTGTGGGAATATTTTTCTTCAGCAGGGACATGAAGGCTGGTCAGAGTTAATGGGAAGATGAGCCAAGAAGGTTAATCTTCCCGCAGGGCAGGGTAATCCTAGAGGAAAAACATCTTAGAGGCAAAGACTTGAGACTGGCACAGAGGTTTATTTTCCAGATAGACATCAGCCCTAAACATAAATCAGAGCATATTAATTTATAAGATTGTCCAGTCAAAGTACAGACTGAAATCCAATTGAGAATCAGTATCAATACATGAAGATTGAGGTTCCCAAACACTCTCAATAAAATCTGACTGAGATTAGGCAACTTTGCATAAAAGTGTACAGAATTTCTAGATGTGTAAAGCTGGTAGTCATACCTCCAAAAGACTTAGATGTAACTGCAGTTAAATCTGGTTCTACACGGTTTTGACTCAGAAGGGCTGAATACAAATGCAAATCACATATAACAGATTTGTATTTGTTAAAAATGTTGAAACCCATGTATCCTTTTCCTTCCACTTTATAATTAAGCACTACATTATGTTGGTCTAACAAATAAAATCACAATGTAAAACAATGAAAGTTGTGGGTGTAATGTGATACAATATGAAAAGTCTCACTTGGAATAAATGTAAAAGGCACTTTAGATAGATCGAAAGGTCATAAAATGGCCCACATATTAAATAATACCAATATTAAAAGTTTAAAAGATTTCATAGTTTAACAGTAACTGTCTTTTTCAGGATAAAAATGAGCCAAAATGTATCGATAAGCAGCGAAATGGAACATCAGCAGTAATATAATTTAATTTGATAGCAGATGAGTCACATGAAAGATGCGGTTAATGTTCAGCGGCCCTGAAAAAATAAAGTGCAGAAGCTACCAACATTGCTGTCCATACATGTTGTCTTGCCTGGGTGTGGCCACCACAGACAGTATTGAACTGAGCTTGTATTTAGAAACTGGGGGATTTTTCTGTGCTTTAATCCTAAAACGACCACAGTGCTTCAGTGTTGTGCCTCACACATACCTTCAGCTCCACAGGCCATTCCCCAGACAGCTGCGGGAAATGTGGTGAGGCCACTCTGGCTTTGGACGCCTCCCAGGCACCACAGGGATAAAAACTAGCCTCAGTCATGTGACCCTGTCATGTGACTCCTGGAAAACAGGCGAGGGAAATCAGAACGTTGAACATTAGATTTTTATACACCTTCAACAGTTTAAAACTCTGAGTCACCTCTGCATCTAGTATTGGTGATTCATATCCCCCAAAACTCTAAAACCTCTCTAAGAGCTCACAGATGCATAAATAATTCTCAGAGAATCACCTGGGCCATCCAAGACACTTCATCTGGCAAAGCTCTGGGCTTAGCCGCCATTGTTTACCCTTTCCCTACAGATCCTAGCACCTGTTACAGATTGAGCTGTACATAATCCAGCTGCAAGCCATTTTTGTCTAACACCCAAGATGATAACAATCCCTCAAGCACAAGCGATTAGGCTAATTGGTCTTGATGATGGAAAGAGACAGAGTTAGATGAGAAGGTAAAAAGTTTGTGAGCTGAAAATAGTGGTCTGCATGGGGGATCAGATCAAAACAAACTAATGGACAACTGATGCCCAGTTGTGTTTTAAATACTCAGCACTGACTTCTCTTGTTTGTGTTCCTCATCTTGGAAGGCTAACATGCCTACCCCAACAAAACGAACCGCTACAGTGGTTAAATGATTGTGCAGCCCTGTCTCTCTCCTTTCTTCATTCTATTACCAGCGTGTCCATCTTCTCATTGCTTTTCATACACAGACAATCAAGTCAAGTTTTCCAAAGCCCTACAACATTTTTTGTTCTTGTTTTTGTTGTTGTTGTCCTGGTTCATAGTCTTTCTTCCTCTCTCCTCTGCTCTTGGGGGTTTGGTCCGTCGGATGAGGAGGTCGAGGCCGGGGGCGTAAAAAAGAGAAAAGGGAGTTGGTTGGGTGAATTTCCAGTTTTATGACTAACCACATGTGTTTATGGCTCTTAATATTTATATGTTCCTCATGGAAAAGAGGGTGGTGAAAGAGGATGCCGGGAGAAGAAAGACAGGCATATGGTTCTTATTAGATTGTGTTAAGTATTTGTTTCTGATGAGCAGAAAGAAATGAGTTGTCCAAATTATCGTTTAACTTGGCTCTCGTCCAGGCAGTGGTCACATTTTATTTTATACATAAACACTGGATATAAACAAAATGCTGTTTAATAAAACTGCCTGATGCACTGTAAAGCCTCAAATTTTGTTTAATAAAAGAAGCAGGATTGCATGTTTGCACATCTGAAAGGTTCTTGCTTAAGTTTTCTAGTGAAGCAAATATGTTGGGTAATTAAAAAGTTGTAGAAACTTCTTGAATTTTTTCTCTCTATGCATGAAGCTTTGCTGCTTCAACTCTTTCACTCGCCTTGGGCAGCATAACTGTTGGCAAAGGTCGGATTAGTTTAATTAGAACCAGAACCAGGAAGTTTGCTCTCACCCTCTTCCTTTCCTGTTTCTGAGACCCAACCACAAAAGTCAGTCGTGATCCAACTGCCTTGTAGAGGGTAGTGGCCACATTCCATTCATTGTTGCACACCTTTGGCATGTAGTCTACATAGGATCAGACTTTAAATATAATACTCTGCAGAGATCCTTTTCACAGATAGTGGTAGGCAGCTGTTTCATGTGCTTCATTTAATGTGGAGCCCCACCCCTTTAATTAAGGATTGAAGTGGTAGAGGAGCACATGATTTATTGCTTCTTCTTGTGCTACTGCATTCTGTTGAAAGCACAATAACTACGTTAATGATTCAAGACTTGAAAAACGTCAAACCAGCCCAGATTTTCTTGCTAAAAAAATGTCACTTCTTTTGTTGCCAGCTCAATTATTTTACCTACATGTTGGATTTTTGCTGTTGGGACAGAAGTTAGGTAGTGATAATGAACCCATTTAGTTAAGTTAAAAAACTGTCCTGAGTTATTTGGGTTTTGATTTTCTGTTGTGTGTATTTTGACCATTTTGTGTTGTTTATTTTGTTCTTTAGGTCTTGCTTCCCTTAGTTTATTGCTCTCTGCTAATTTTGTTAGATGTTTTCCTTATTAGTTCATTCTTTGTATTAAATTTCCTTGTTTATTCCTGTGTTCTTTGTACTTGTTATCCCCAGGTTTCTTTACATTTCTTTTTCTGCTCTGCTCTTGCTAATTAATCTCCCTCCTTCAGCTGCTTTCCCTATCTCTCTGCCTCAGCTGCAACTCATTCTCTCTGATTATGCCAGGCCAGGTGTAGCTTCTAGGAAGAGAAAATACAGAACAAAGTTAAAAGCTGAAATAAATATGGAGGTTAATTTGTCTCAATATTATTCAATCAAACAAAAAACTAATTTCAATCAAAAAAAAAAATAATCTCAATCCAAAAAATAAATTGTGGTCAAAACTTTTCGAATATTCAATCAAAAAAACTAATTTCAATCAAAAAATATTAAGTTGTGATCAAAACTTTCAGAGTTGTAACGATTATTTTTTTTTAAATGGAATATTTTATTTTGGGAAGAAACAAAATTGTTTGATAAAAACTTTTTTTTGATTAAAATTACTCATTTTTTTTCACGAAGAAAACAAAGTTATTTGCAAAGCATAAACTTTTATTTGCGCAGGTCAAAAATCTTTGGTTACGAGTCTCGTTTTTTTGGTTTTGACGCTCTCTGTTTTTGGTTGAACTCAACGAATTTTGAGTTCTGGAAACATCCTGGGCAGGGCCTAAAGATGAACGCTGTAAGACGTTTCCCTATTGGTTAGCGCTGACTAAAGCCGCAGACTCTGATCCCCTTCACCTCTGAACTTCTGCTCGAAGTGCAGGGCTTGCAGCGTCGCTTCAGTGAGGAGACATCAACTGTACAGAAGAAAACTGCGGTTAAGTGAGCCGACAGTCAGAAATACGCGGTCCCGCCAGCCGACACTAGCTCTTCCTTAAAGATTACCGTAATGCATACAAGGTGCATTACGGTAATGGAGCAGAAAGGACGCCGATCCTGGCAACGGTTGAGAAAATAAGAGGAAAACAGAAAAGTAACCTACAGAACATTTATATTAATTACATTTTTACAACTTTCATATTCATGTTTTATGTAAAAAAAATTATATTTAATATTTTACTGTACAGTTTTTGGAGAAATATCTTTTCAAAATACCTCAAAATGCTCAACCATTATATGCATTTGTCCCACTTTCAGGAATTTATTTCTCCAAAACCATGAGAGGTGACAACACAATCTCTTCAGATTTTATTAGAGGGTCATCTATATTATAACCAGAATTAGTATTTCATAATTTTACTGTAAAGGTTGGGAGAAATAGTATAAAACAGAGTCTATGTCGGGCAGATGGCATCCCATAATCCTGTGTGTTGTCCTCACAACCCGTGATACTTCCTCTCCTGTGCAGTTCCCTCACCACACTGTCCTGCTGAGACACAGAGTGCTTTCCACCGTGGCCCTGTAGATATCTGTAAGCAGCTGAGGAGATGAAGAAGAGCTGTTGTTGTACCTTCTTCAACAGGCGAGGGGCGTTTCCGGTCCAGGAGAGGTCAGAGGAGATCTGGATGCTCTTGCACTTTAAGTTGTCCAGACCACTTCCCAGGATCTCATCGACCTCACCAAAAAGAAGCGTTTGTGGTACTTTGTTGGGGTAGTTGTGTATTTCTCCAGAAACCTACAGTGAAATTATGAAATACTAATTCTGGTTATAATATAGATGACCCTCTAATAAAATCTGAAGAGATTGTGTTGTCATCTCTCATGGTTTTGGAGAAATATATTCCTGAAAGTGGGACAAATGCGTAATTAATATAAATGTTCTGTAGGTTACTTTTCTGTTTTCCTCTTATTTTCTCAACCGTTGCCAGGATTGGCATCCTTTCTGCTCCATTACCGTAATGCACCTTGTATGCCCAACGCTAATTTTTAAGAGAGAGCTGGTGTCGGCTGGCGGGACCGCGTATTTCTGACTGTCGGCTCACCTAACCGCAGTTTTCTTCTGTACAGTTGATGTCTCCTCACTGAAGCGACGCTGCAAGCCCTGCACTTCGAGCAGAAGTTCAGAGGTGGGGGGATCAGAGTCTGCGGCTTTAGTCAGCACTAACCAATAGGGAAACGTCTTACAGCGTTCGTCTTTAGGCCCCGCCCAGGATGTTCATGTTTCCTGCACTCAAAATTTGTTGAGTTCAACCAAAAACAGAGAGCGTCAAAACCAAAAGAGCGAGTCGTAACCAAAGATTTTTGACATGCGCAAATAAAAGTTTACGTTTTGCAAATAACTTTTTTCTCTTCGTGAGAAAAAATTTGTCATTTTAATCAAAAAAAAAGTTTTATCAAACAAATTTTTTTTCTCCCCAAAATAAAATATTAAATTAAAAAAAAATAATAATCATTACAACTCTGAAGGTTTTGATCATAACTTAATATTTTTTGATTGAGATTAGATTTTTTTATTGAATATTCCAAACGTTTTGACCACAATTTATTTTTTTGATTGAGATTAGTTTTTTGTTTAATTGAATAATATTGAGACAAATTTACCTCCATAAAATAACAGCTAGATTTGAGTGTGTGCATGCACTGCAGTTTCTCTGTGTTTCCCTGTGACCATCTTGTGCACTGGCCTCTTGCAGATCTACTGCTAGACAGGTCCAGGTCATGGGTTGTTGTTTTTGGTCCCTAACAGTAGACAATAGTCACTTTAACTCATTTTTGTGATGAAAGCACAACCAAAGCAAGGCAAGGCACGTTTATTTGTATAGTAGATTCCAGTAACAAAACTATGCAATGTGCTTTACATGAAGACATATAAAAGAAAACAAAGAATAAAATTATATTGCAGTGGCATAATAAAGGAAACTAAAGAAATACTGAACTACAGACTGAGACTTATGATATTTTAGTTAATAGTTTAGGTAGATCAGTCAAAGGCAACTCTAAACAAACAGGTTTTTAATCTTGATTTAAAGGAATGCAGGGTTTCAGTGTTTTTGCAGTTTCTGGAAGTTTGTTCCAGATTAGTGGGGATAACAGTAATAAACTAGCAGAAGTATTTTAATTCAAATTTATTCTGATTGACCAAAAGTACAATGGAAATAGCAAAAATAAACCAAGTTTCATTTAATCTAGCAGTCTTAGGGGTGTGCCGTTATCAGCTTATTTTGATTTTGTAACCAAAGCAGAAAAATGAAACTAGTTAACTTTTACTGTGATACAGAATTTTTCATATGACTCTTTTATGTCTTGGAAAAAGAATGACTCTTTGTTACAATTAAATAAATCATAAACATGACCATTAGTGCAGAGGAGGAAATGAAAACACACCAGAAAGCTCAACATTTCTCAAGACTGTTTTTCGACTTGAACTCTGGAAAGGTGTTGATGGGCTTGTTGTGGCAAGTCTGGCTGCACCTGTCCTTGTTGACAGCGTCAGTCAACACTGTTCAAAAGAGCCAGCACCAGGTAAATATTTTCCCATACTACAGGGAAGAAAGAGACATATCACAGTGTTCCTGTCTCTTCTTGTCTCTCTAAACTTTTTGTATTATCACATTTTATTTAAAAGAGAAGAATCAAAAAGAGATGTGACTTTGATAAAATAATTGAGAGAAGTGGAATCAAAATATAAGTGACAAAGCAATGTTTTCACTTAAATAATAATGACCACATGACCCTGGAAATTATTATTAAACCTTTCTAAGTTAGTAGTCAGCCGATTTCCTAGGCTAATCATCTTAGCAAAAATTGCTGTTTTACGATTACTAATTTACTCAATCTGACTGCAACGAAATATATACCAATTGGATTAAATTTGACAAAATGGACCTGGACAAAAAAATGGTTGTACTGAATAAAAAGGGCTAAATACAAATCAATGAAATGGTTTTCAGTTTTTAAGTTGTTGAAACTTTTGAAACCACTTATCATTGTCCTTACACTTTACAATTATAAATGATTTTGTGTTGGTTTACCACACAAATTCCCAATAAAATGCATTGAGACTTGTGATTGCAATATGACAAAATGTGGAAACCTTCAATGTTGTGGATATTTTAGTAAGAGACTTTAATTTACGACACAGTCAAAATCTTGGGTTGAGTTTTGTGGCAAAAGAAAAGACAGATCCAGATCCAGATAGTTTCATACATTATTAACCTTCTAATCAGTGAGGCAATTCACATGACAGGCAGGGCACATGTCTTCTGTTACAGTGATTCCTAAAGTCTGGCCTGGACCCTTGCTGTGGGACCCCGCTGTAGTCTGGCCCTAAACATAGGAAACAAAACACATGTGCACACATTCATACTGATTGCATATTACCATGTAAAAATCTCAGTAATGTTTGATCTTCTGTGTTTAATTCTGAACTTGTGGAGTATTGCAGAGCAGGGAGGCAGTGTGACTACACAAATCACTGTATTTACATCAGTATCCCTACAAACAGATGTCCTAATATCTCCTGACGAAAATGTTAACACAGCTTTAAACTAAAATCTTTGTTTATAAAAGCTTCATGAGAAGGATTTAATTAACAGTACCTAACGATATAGAAAAAGCCAGCAGTGTTTAAAGGTGATCTATTATACTTCCTTTTAAACATTTAGGATAGGTTTATGCGCTATACAAAACATTTTTTGCACAAAATCATTCTCACATAATGAAATTTCACCTCCTCAGTTTCCCCTTTTTTTGAGCTCCCGTCAGAATGAGCTGTTTTAGGGCTCTGTCACTTTTATGCAAATTAGCTGTATCTGGCCCCCTGACCAGCACTTTGTACATGAAAATGAAACCGAAACCTATAAGACTCAACAATAAGTACTTACATTTCTGTCATCTGCAGACTTGCCACAAGCTGAATTTTTCTTCAGTCTAAGTGTTTCTGCAAATGCTGACGTATACTGATGTGAGTTCTAAAAGCAGTCCGTGGTGAAATGATTCACGCAAACCAGTACTGTCTTCGGCATTGTGACTGGAACATTGCCCTCAAAAATAATATGAAGCCACGAATCTCTGTTATCCGACAGTGGGAGAATGTACATGGACACATCTGGGTCTTTGCAGCCAACAACAGAACAATTGCTTTGGAGGGTAGCCATTGTATAGCGACACGTGATCCTCTACTGAAAATCAAGTGGGTGGAGCTCCGCCATTGTAAAGCGACACGTGATCCTCTACTGAAAATCAAGTGGGTGGAGCTCCGCTTCAGTTGCTAGTCAGGGGGGGGACTCAGATAACGTTGCTAGGTGCCAGTTTTGAAACCTTGCATTTGGACTTTTTGTAGAAGCATTAGAGACCCAAATGGAAGTATAAAAATGATCAAAAAGTGAATTTTGCATAATAGATCCCCTTTAAGAACTGAGACGGAACTGAAGTTTCTGGTTTGTTGAAGATAAAGTTGAAGACCTATGATCTTTGGGTTTTGTGTTTTAAATTAGGCAGATTAACCTCAAAACTAAACATGGGCCTCACAGCATTTTGAAATATTGTTGGTCTCCCTGAGCCAACCTCAAGCTCCTGCCAAAGAAGTTTCTTTCCTCTGGCCCATCTAAGAATTAGAACTCAGATAGCATCGGTGGTAGAACCCATTGAGCAGTGGATGCGGTTAGGTATAAAAACCAAAAACAACTTTTAAACATTTTTTAAGGCTATAACCGCAAACTTCGATTAATTTTTTTGGGATTTTATGTAATGGACCAGCACTACATAGCCCATATTTGTCTAGTGGAAAGACAATCATACCTGGTTTCCAAAATCTTTTAAAAATAAATACCTTGATAATGTGTCATACAGGGCCCCTTACTCTGATACTTCTGAATACCTAAATATAGTCCAGTGTAACTAATTAAAGTTTGGCATGTGGCAAGAAGACAGTTCTTGTTAAAAAGAAAGTTTGTAACTTTTTGGATTACATGCAAAACACTATATGTGGGGGAACCTAACACTACGTACCTGCCTGAACACACAATTCCCACAATAATGTTGGTGGCAGCATGCTGTGAAAGGGTAGCTGGATGGGATTGATGGATGCATTTAGATGGATAAAGCTACTTACAGGGCAATTGTGGAACACAAAAACCTGTTAGAGACTACTGCAAAAGACTTTAGACTGAGGAAAAAGTTCATCTTTCCAGTAGGACAACACACCTAGAAATACATCCAGAGCATTAAAATAGTTCAGATGAATGCATATTCATGTGCTAGAATGTCCCAGTCAAAGTGCAGACTTGTAGTTTAGAATCTGTGCCGTGACTCGAAAATTGATGTTCACAGTAAGTCTATCCAGTCTGACTGAGCTTTAGCTCCTTTGACAAGAAGAACGGGCAAAAATTTTAATCTCCAGATTAGCAAGACTGCTAGTTGTAGCAACAGATGGTTCTACAAAGTATTGATTCAGAGGGGCTAAATTAAAATGCTGTCCACACTTCATATTTTTATTTTTAAAGAGTTTTCAGTTCGCAGTTATGTTCAACATTTCACCGGGTCTATCACACAAAATCAGATACAAGATATTGAAGTTTCTATAGTGAATTAAATTACCTTTTCTGTTACATATGAGTTGATTAAATATGACCATATAAGGGTAAGATACTGATTGATAGGAAACATTACTTTAAAAAATGTCTGAATTTCTTCTTATGTCTTGATGTTTTCCAATGAGGGTGAATGACTGGACTATAAATAGAAACAAGTAAAAAACAAAAATGATTTGCATTTTTTTATGTATTAGAACCTATCAAATTGTCATTTCATATAGTTTTTGCCGTAGGCATATTTTTTCGCTATTAATTCCTTTCAGAAAGGACTCTCTGTCCAAACTAGCTTTAAAAAAACAATAAAGTAATCAAAAGAGTTTGTGTTACTTTATAAGTTTCTTCACAATATTGCCTGATTTAAGTCAGTGAAAAATTACCATACAAAACAATAGGACTATAAAGGCATGTCAAAACTCAGCTGAACATCAAAGGGATGTGTTCATTCAAAACAGTTCATCACCAAATGAGTCACAGACATCTTTCTGCAGGGATGGCCTGTCGTTTGTCGAAATGGGACACCGAAAAGGCAAACAGATTATTTATTCATGTGTTGATATCATGGTTGTTTTTGTCCCTCTTGTCACACTTCCATTTTAAGTGTCAAAGGACCTCATTTAAGCTGTGTCAAAAAAAAAGTGCCAGACAGGCTTGAGTCAGCTGCTCTCGTGGAAAGAGACGGCACTTTTCAAAGGATGCAAGTTTAGCTTTAGCCTTAACTGCACGCTCTTTGGAATTTCCTCATGAATATGGATCATATTGTGAAAAAAGGTAAAGGCTTCTGTTTCCCTGATCTCATCTCCTGCTTTGGAGAACTGGAAGAGGATAAAAAAAAAGAAAGCGAATCAGAGCTATAAAGTGAGTGGAGGTGGAAGGTCATGAGTGACAGCGGGATGAGTGCAAGCCAGGAAAGTGAAAGAGAAGGATATTCAGTGCTGCTTTATTTTGCCAGGGTGTAGGCTGATGTAAACAAACACGGAGCTTATGCAAGCTTTTGATCTTATGATCCGTGAAATCTTCTCGGAGAAAACAGGAAAATTAGACCTCACTAAAGGGAAGGAGGAGGGGCACAGTGGGCAAAGGCTCATGGGAGAAGACATTTAGTGGGAGATCTGGAGTTTCAAGCTATTAAACAACCCCCCCCCCCCCCCCCCCCTCCCATCCCGACTTAATTTGACACAGCTTAACACTGTTTTCCCAGGATGTTTAACCCTGAGGAACTCATAAGGATTGGTATTGGTTGAGCTATTGTTCTGTGATCAAAGTCGAATAGTCATAATCAAGCCTTTTGTACTTTGTCTTTATTCAATGGTGGGTCCTTATGGTGAAGAACCGTTCAGCAGGGGCATATTGTGGATCACAAGGCTCCAATAACCAGGCGATTAGTTCTTTTTCACCATAGACTGGGCGCATAGGAGGAGATAAGGAAAATATTTTTTAAATTCTTTTTGAATGTGGATCTTATTGAGCAAAGCTGATTTTCATCAGATGGCCACATTCACTGAATATTGTTGACACTGCACTAGCGACTCAAGGGGATGGGGGGTGAACTGCTGGGTGATAAAAGTGGGATAGAGAGGAGGAGGGGGAGGCTACTTGAAAGACAGAAAAGAGGGAATCGGTTTCTTTGCCCACAAGCTGCACTTTTGAAAATTCTTTCCCCTCACGTAGCTCCTTGGTAGGAAATGTGAGTTTGGTACAGGGTTGAGCAAGCTTACCCCCCCCCCACCCCCGCGGAAAACTCGTGCCCAAAAGCGATTCATTTGAACTTCAGTGAGAGGCAGCCCTCTTGTGAGGACTTGAAACAGGCATCTTATGGAAGCTGTTAGAAGTGCCCAGGCATGGTTTCTTTATCTGATGTGATGTGAGGCTCACTTTTGTTTGATGAATCCATACATGGTTACAAAACTGGTATCCTGGGATGGAAAAGAGCGAGATCAGGAGAAAAAAAGGAAAAGATGGGAGGATGACAACCCTGACATTGTAGCTGCGCCACACCTGCTACGTGTTACTGAGTGTAGCGACAAAACACAAACAAGAGATTCAGCTTTTTTTCACTTTCTGTGTGTTAAATATCTTGCATTCTATTTTTCTCTTGATGGCTTACTTTACTTAATTTAGCAACTGTACATACATGTAATGGTGTGTACAGGTCATGTAGAAGACACCAGAATGCATATCTTAATACATAGGACACAATACAGCCCAGAAATGATACATTGGAATATAATCTATTAGAATTTTGCATGGTCTGGTACAACTCCTGTCAGATGTTTAGTAGGGGAGGAAATCTTTAGGCACTTGATGCGACCATAAATTAAATATTGCCACCCCATCATTGGTAGGGACCTTTTAATAAAGTCTTCTGCCAACATCTTTGATGTTTGCAGGGTATGATTAGTTGTTTTACTTCTGAGAGGGAAAAAACCTTGTATGACTGTTCCTCATGTTTGTTGTGTTTTAAATTTTCATTTTTATTTTACCAAGCCAGCAAGGGGGTAGTTAGTTTACTCTTGTGTTTTCACAATTGTCAAAAGGGGTGGTGCTTGTGGAGGACCCAAACGCAGGCAAAGGAATGCAAACCTTTAGTTTAATAATACAAAAAGAATCATCAGTCCAAGGTCCAAAAATCAACCCCAAAAATTAATTGTAGATCATGAAACTAGTTAAATCCAAAAACAATCCAGTAACATCGAGGGACAACGGTGGAGGGCAGACTAGAACAGGATTGAGAAGATGAATCAGCGGTGACTAAAGAACCGAAGGGTTATATATACTGAGGAGAGTTGATGAGAGGAACAAGAAACAGATGAGACCAATGAGCAGAATGGAACCAGCTTAGAGTGTAATCAGATAACATAGGGAATCAAAGAGAATGAATGACAGAATAGGAACTAAACCAGAAACTAATAGGCAGAACAAAAAGAGACTCAAAATCAACAGAAGACTAGGGTACTCAGAAAGATGTAAGAAAACTGGAAGAGAACACAGGAAGGACCAGACTAACCAAAAATAAAAAACAGGAAGCTAATAATAGGAAACCAAAGACCCTTCTAAACCCAATAACTACCCAAACATGATGAACGTGATTATTGATGTTGTGTTATTTATGTATTAGCTAAAGACCAAACATTTGAGTTGTTTGAGTTCTTTATTAAAGTTCTGCTCAGACATTTTCAGACACATTCTGGAGAAGCAGGGGGACTGGCCATCCTTTCTGTAAAAAGAGAGTGTATATACTAATTTCAGAGTTGGTTTAGATTTGTTTTGGGTTTAATTCTTTGTTTAACAACCAACTTGTTAAATTGAAAAGCACTCACCTCTTCCTGGTTTGACTCCTCAGCAGGTTGACAGCAAAAGGGAGATATATGCTCCAGGTGTTGCTTAAAGGCTCTTAGAGCAAACCATTTGGATAAGGAGGGCAGTGCTTGGAGTAACTGCTAAATCTTATGTATACTTTTGATTGACCTAAGATTTGTTTGGCTGTAATGATTTATATTTATGTAAATATTTATTGGGTACCATTTATTGTTCTGTTGTTAGGTTTTTGTAAATATTGTTTATTTCTTCTTTTTGGATTATTCCCATTTTATGGTTTCTTCCTGTAAATCACTCAGGGCAGACTGGCTATAAAAGGCAGACAGCTGCTTTCAGTGTTTGATGGTGTTGGTGTATACATGACCTGCAGTTGGACAATAAATCCACCTCAAACCTCATTTCATTGTCACACCTCTCCATTTAATGCTGAGCCTCTGCTGGTCATAACTGACACCAAGACATGAAAACCATAAACTGCCTTGCTGTTCCAGTTACACAGTTCAGAGTTCGGCCTTTTACATCATGTAAAATTCAATTATTTACAAAGATAATTGAATGTTTGTTAATCTTTTAAAAATTGTTCATGTCCCCATCTTGATGCCATTGAAAAATAGATTTTATCCCCCACACCTAATTGGCCAAACGAGCATCTGTGGCTCAAAGGCAAGATGTCCTGCAGATTTGGGTTCAGTTCTAGCTTGCTCCTGTGACATGTTGATGTCCCTTTGGGCAAGGTAGTTAACTCCATCCATCCATCCATCCATCCATCCATCCATCCATCCATCCATCCATCCAGATTATTGGTGAGAGGCGGGATACCCCAACCAGTGTTACCAGTGTCGAGAGACACAGGACAAAAAACCATGCTCACACACACCTATACCAAAGGGCAGAGACTAATGTACCTAACAGCATGTGGAAAACACACAAACTTATTGCAGAAAGACCATAGGCAGGGATTCTAACCCACTACCTTCTTGCTGCAAATAACCTTACATTTTTTTTTATTTATGAAAAATTTAGCTAATCACATATATTGTTCTTTTCACAACAATATATTTTCTGTCAGTCATGATCCATATGTCACGACCTGAAAAACACCTTATTTCTGCAGCAGACTAGAGCAAAACTCACATTACTGCAGACAAAGCCTCAATTCATGAATCAACATCTTACTCTAACCTGGCATCACTTGAAAAACAGCCACCATGATACTTGAACTCCTCCCCCTGCGGCAGAGTCTCACCCTGCATCTGCATTCAGCATTCCACTTTTTGGACGTTAACAGATTATCTATTTAAAAATAAAATCAGTAAAGGAGGTGCAATGTACGGACGTTGTTATTATGAGTTGTGCTGGAAATGAAACTGGCTATAGATGCTTTATGAACACACAATAAACATCTCAGTCTGTAATTTGGCAACATGCAACCTTGGAAAAACCGCAGGATGTCACTTAGGAGTGGATAACTATAACTTGATGTCAAAAATAGCTACTAAAGCCATATAATTTGTGAAAACAAATCCTTGTAGGAGTCTTTCTGATGAAAGGTGCATTATTTAAGAGTATAAAACAGAAACAGAAATTTGTACTTTCCAAAGTTTTGTATGTACTTTTAGTAGTTCTTTATTTTATTTTTTTCTTTAGTTTTTATAGTTTTATACTTTTTTTTGTATTTACTGCAAATTTTGTTTTGTAAGGCCATAATCTGATTCTGAAATCTTGTTCTTCATTATTTTATTTTAATTTGTCCCAGTGGGAATATAATGTTGCTCTGCTTTTAATAAATAAAATAGAAATAAAACTTCACAACCGTAAAAATTAGGGCTGCACAGTATCAGGAAAACACATAGTTAAGATAGTATTGCAAAATAATGTGATGACATGGTAGATTACAATTAACCCAGATGTTCCTGACTCTTAACTGTATTTTTCTTCAGCACATGTTCCTCCACTTTCCGTGAGCTGTCGCATCATGACCACTGAAAATATAAATCAAATGCGGGCATCGAAGGTGGCGAGAGTCTCTCCATGTCTCTACATGATCCAATCACATATTGTGTCCAAGCAGTCCTTACCTGACAATAATATTGTGATAAAAACTGTTATTGCATGAATTGTGCAGTTCTCATGAACATCATATTTTGAAGTAAAACAATAAACTATCCTTCTTACACATATTCTTTACATATCATCGCAACAGTAAAGTTGAATTGATTCGGTTAGATGCAGTAAAGCCCAAAGTGGGATTTGTTCTCTCTGTGACCAAAATTAATGTTTGGAATTGACCCAGAGCTAAAAAGATTAGTGTGACGGTAAGGAGGCCTTCCAACCTCAAACACTTGGACCTCATCAGCAAAGATAAATCGTCAAAGGTCCAGTGGAAACATGTAAAAAACTGGTCAGTAATAATAAGAGTGGTTTGATTTCTGTAATCCCAATAAATATGACTGTTGAGAAGGGTATAAATAATTGTTGATATGCCATTTTAAAATAGGTAAAGTAAAACAGATAATTTAGTTGTTTCTTCAGGTAATATTCTACTTGCATTATTTTAAAAGATGCTGGTCTCATTTCTTATCAGAAACAAACTTTTAGGTTAAATTATCATTTTAAATTTAAGGGGGTTGAATAATTTTGGGCTTAATTGTTCATAAATCTTCTTTTCCAGTGTAGAGAACTGCAGAATCCACAGCACTGTCCAAATGGACAATATAATTTTTTGCAGCCATTTTTCTGTACAGTGCCTTGCAAAAGCATTCATATCATGTAAACATGTCTACATTTTATCATATAACAGCTACAAAGTTTATGGCAGTGTATTGGGATTTTATAGGGCTGATCAACACTAAGAAGAGTATATTTGATAAGCAAAAGAAAGGGAGATACAGGATTTAAAACTGTTTTTGCAAATGAAAATCCATAATGCGTGGTGGGCATTTGTATTCACCTGCCATCAATACTTTTCAGAACCACCAGGGGTTAAGGGGTATGTCTTAACCAGTTTTGCACATGTAAAGAAATGTCTGCCCATTCTTCTTGGCAAAATAGCTCAAGCTCAGTCAGACTGGATGAAGAATGTCTGTTGACATCAATTTTCAAGTACTTTCACAGATACTCAATCAGATTTAAGTCTGGACGGCCATGTCATTGGACATTTGCAGTTGTGCCACATGCTTTCCATTTCTATTATGGATTGAAACTCTGAAAGCAATTGGTTACACCCTAATCTATTCAGGGGTATCAGGGTAAAGAGACCTATTGCACACCAAATCATTTATGTCTTATCGTAAAAAAAATGAAACCTATGTATCATTTTCCGTCCTCTTAAAATTTATGCACAATTATGTTTTGGTCTGCTGCAAACTGCAGTAAAATACATTAAGGGTTGCTGTTGTAGCATGACAAATTTTGGGGAAGTTTAACAGGTATGAATACATCCCTAAGTAAAATATATGTTCAAACATCTAAAGTGATAAGTCAGATAAGTAAAAATAGAATCTATCTCTTGATGTCTTGTTCTTTACATCACATGAGGAAAATTATTAAAACTTTATTATTGTTGAAATGTACTCTTCAACCTTCTAGCTGTCATGTGTGAATCAGATACAAATATGTTTTTTCACCAACAATGCAGCAAATGTCTAAACACGCTGAATACCCAAAATGTCCCGGTATATTTCAGGTTTTATGCTCTTTTGTCTAAATCTCTTGCCATTCAACTTTGTATGATAACGAATCAAAGCTTCCACAATCTAAGTTTGTTTTCCACTTGAAATGCAGTCTTTTTGTGTTTGTTGCTCTTTGAAAACATTTAGTTTTGAAAGCGTAAAAAAGGAGCCCCGGAGATGACAGGCATTGAGTTAAAATGGCCAAGTAGCAAAAAATGTCACCAAAAAAGCACATTCTGCATTACTTTTGATGGAGATCCGCCTTTTAACAAGTTCTTCTTTAGAGATCTTTTCAAATCACAAAGAAAGAGAGAAAGGGCAGAAGACAGCAGACAAAAGAACCCAAACGCAGACTTCACTTCTCCCTTGAAGATGTTAAAATTAGTGTCTTAAAAAAAATCAAAGGCTCAACATTAAACGCTGAAAGATACTTGAAATGTCGACACTGCAGTGTTTTAGAAAAAAGGACATAAGATGAGAGATACTTGCAACAGACTTTGGTGTCACTTCAAAGCATTGACTTTAAGAAAGTGGGCTAATATAATACTGATAGGAGAAGCTTTACCTGGCTCTGTTGACCTTGTCCTAAGCTTCTGACAGTCCAACCACACATCTCAGGACAATGTCTTCACACCAGGAGGTAAGGTGTGGGCTGAGGGGTCTGCGGGTCGAGGGAGGTTTGACGTCTAACCCTCGAGGGCATCTTTGGTCTCTTGTTCTGTGACGGCTTCTTTCTATCTTTTATTTTTTTTCTTGTTATGTTTTGAAAAAGATGGCTGCCTTTGAACTCTGCAGCAGCTATAGAAACGGCTGGAGTTCCTCCACTTTATGGCCTGGCTGTCAGTGTCTGACTGTGCTATCATGATGGGCCGACATCATTAAAGGCTGCCGCACAGAGGATACATATTGACACATTTACTGACACAGAGTACATAAACAAGGCTCTGTGGAAGTGTGCATTTGCGGATGTGTTTGTTTTTTGGGGGGTATGGGGGTCATTTTAATTGGCTTGGCCCGCAAAGTTACGGATATCAAAAAGCCTACGAGCAGCAGAGGCCTGATGGGTTTGGACTAGTGAGAACTCCCCTTTCATGTGTTGGGTTTAAGACTTTGTGAAGAAAATAAAACTTTTACATCTCTCGTTAGCCTTGAATCATGCTGAATCAGAGGGAATAAGTCATGGCAGTTGAGTTAAACCTTATGAGGTTCACCAAAAAAGTCAGTACTGCCATAGGTGGAGGAACTAAGTTTAATATCTGCTGTGCGGCATAATTGCAGTGCCTCCCAAACTACTAAACGAAAATTTTCAATGTATTTATTCTGATCTTATGTAATAGACTAATACAAAGTAGTGCATATTTGGGAAGGGGAAAGAAAATGATGGCCTATGTGGTTTTTACTTTTTTCTTTTACAAATAAAGGCCTGAAAGTGTGGCATGCATTTATATTTATCCCCATTTCTCTTACACACCCAAATAAAATTCAGTGCAATCAACTACTTTCAGAGGTTGATTTAAGTGGCTTCCCTGCCTCAACATCTTTTATCAGAAGGGAAAAAAGGAAAAGCTGTCCTGCATGACTGTCCACGGTCAACACGAAGTGGATTTCTGCCTGGAGCATCTCGTGGAACACTGTTCAGTCCATCATCTGAAAATGTAAAGAGTATGGAACAAGTGCAAACCTACAAAGACCTGGCTTTGTAGACTGGTTGGACAAGGAGAGACATGGAGGCAGTCAGGAAGACAATGAGAATTTTGGAGAAGCAACAGAGACCTACAGCTCAGATGCGAGAATATGTTAACAGGTAAATGGACTGAACTTATATGGCACCTTTCCAGTCATACAGACTACTCAAAGCACTTTACACTAGAGCAACATTCACCCAATCACACTCACTAACGCTCACACATTCATACACCGATACCCAGATCGTTGGCAACTTGAGGTTAAATGAAGGGGCACATTGACATATGGCAGGAGGAAGCTGGAATTGAACCCACAACCTTCTGATTGCAAGACAACTACTCTTCCTACTGAACCACAGTCGCCACCAGGGTAAAACTTTAGTGGCCTTTATGGGACACTGGCAAGAAAAAACACAACAAAACATTGCTGTTAGAAAACCCAAAGAACTCTGTTTAAAGTTTATTATATGCTATGTAAGGGACACAGTATGTAGAAGAAGGTAAATTTTATTTTTCGGTGTACATTCAAAACGCTATTGCCCTTTTCCATTAGTACCTGCTCTGCTCTGAAAGCCTAAATAGCGAGTAGAGCCATGCCAAAACCATGCTGAGTAAGAACCCATGGAGAACGAGCATGTGTGGCAGAAGGCTAACATTGTAACTTACCATGAAAACACTATCACAAAAGTGATCCTACTTGTGGTTGTAGCATCATGTGTAGGGATTCTTTTATTTAGGAGCTGAACGAGACATTGGTCAGAATTAATGACAAGAAGGATGGAGCTAAATGCAAAGCAGTCCTGGAAGAAAACCTGTTTAAAGAGGAACTAAATCCAAAGCAACTTTTTTTGCAGATAAACTGTATAAACTGGGCTTTAAGTGTGGTATCATTATGTCACTGTGCTATTTTTTTAAATTTAATGTAAACTTGTTTAATTCTCCAATATTTGTCCTAAAACTCTTAGCGCTGCTCTCTTTGGGTTGAATGGTGGTTACTGCAATTGAATTTTCCTATTGGTTCAAATGGTACAGACTAGTGCATGCTTACGTCACAGCCCCCACATTTGGGTATAAAACCATCTCACTCAGACACATGTCCCCGTAGCGGCTTCGGCCATTACCGAGTCATTGCCTTGAGCCAGTGGCTCGAAGTGATAAAGCTCAGGCCCGCTGGGCTGCTTTTAGATTCAGTAGGACATTTACCCTAAAATTGCAGCCAGAGCTACAATTATATGGTTTATTTTAAAGTATGCCCACACATTAGAATGACCCAATCAAAGTCCAAACCTAATTACAACTGAGATATAGCAAGACTTGAAAACTGACATTCAAACATGTTCTCCATCTAATCTGACTGAACTTGAGCTATTTATTAAAGAAAAATTGGCAATAAATCTCTGCAAATTGGGTAAAGAGATACCATAGAGGGGTGAAGGCTTTTGTAAAGTACTGTGAGAAAACAAATTCAAGAAATTGTTTATAAAGGAACAGCTTTGGCACTTGGTATCTTCAGCACTGTGTTTTTTCTTAAAAGCCATCTAAAATGTAAAACCTTTCTCCGCCCAAATATTTTTGTAAAGACTGAAATTTTCCAGTCTCCGTAACTTCAAAGAACTGACAATGTTCGCAAGTCCACATCCCTGCGAGCACTCTGCTCATCGCCACTTTTTCATTTCGTCGGCCCCTTCGGTAAATATGTGCAATGGCTCCTCTTTTCAAACAGATTCGTTTTCCATGTATTTATTTTAAATGAATATTATTAGCTGGTCAGGCAAGAAAAGGTTTTTATGCTAATCCGCTGGAATCGCAGAGGCATTTCCATTTAATGTCTACTTATAGGCTATTCTTTAACGACTATTTGCCTCACAGTCTTAGCAAATGAGCTCTGCACCCCAGACTCCTCTGTGCTCCTAATTTCATTGGTAACAAGAAGATACGCTGCACCCCCCCCCAAGTACCCCCATACCCACCACTACTCCCTCCTTTTTTTTTACTTTGATCCCGGAATGTATTTTTGAATCTGCTGGTTGTGTATTCGAACATCAATGGAGTCACGGTTGCAAGTGCTTGCTTTCATTATTTTTCAAAGAGATAAAACGAAACAACAGAGGGATGGGAGGAGACACAGGGGCTGGGGGGGGGGGATGACTTGGTTGGGGGTATGATGGGAGGAAGCACAGGAAGGGTAGGTGACAGTCCAGGACGGGCCTCACATTGCTGTAGAGACAATGTGTGTTAATGCGAAGTCACATCATTATCAGGCTGCGTGTCTTGCTTCTTACAACAGCTGACCTCCCCACTGTCGCCACTGCTTTTAACTGGATCGTCGCTTTAAACACGGCCCCATCATTATGTCTAAACAAACAGTCTTTTTTATATTTTATTATATTTCTTATTACTTTCAGCTCCTTTTTGAAGTTATCATTCCCCCACTAGGTCAAAAGTAGATTCACAGTTAAAGTTTTCAGTACAGTGGCAGTGACATCTGCGAAACAAGCATGTGCAATAATACATAACGTAAGCATATAAGAACAAGAAGGAACTTCATCAGTTTCACCACAAATGCACAGCAAAAACAGATATCGCTTGAAAATACAACTTAGAAAAGCTATGTAAATTCTTACAGAGCAGCCAAATAATCACTTTTAAAACAAAAACAACAGATGCAGTTCAAAACATACACTACCAGTCAAAAGTTTTAGAATGCCTTTCTCATTTAATGGTTTTCTTTATGTTCATGACTGTTTACATTGTACGTAGATTCTCACTGAAGGCATCAAAACAGCTAATGAACACTTATGAGATTATGTAGCGAACATAGAATATAGTTTAGATTCCTTAAAGCAGCCGCCCTTTGCTGTGATGACTGAAATATTAACATTTGGCCATCTCTCATTGAACCTCTGGGAAGTTCTTTCAAGACTCTTTGGAAAAATATTTTAGGTAACCACCTCCTGAAGCTCATGGAGAGAACGGCAAAAGAGCAAAGCAGTATTCAAAGCAAAAGGTATTTTTTTTTATGAATAAGCTAAAATATACAATTGTTTGCAGGTATTTCACACTTTTTGTTTACAACATATTACCATGTGTGTTCATTCACAGTTTTGTTGCTTTTGTTGAGAATCTACAAATTAAATAGTCATGAAAATAAAAAGACACATTAAGTAAGAAAGTGTACATAAAACTTTTGACCGGTAGTGTATGCCAGAAATAACAAAGATAGTAAACCTGACGAGCCAGATGGGACATGTTCCACTTTTTTTTCCTTGTAACATCTTTCTCTATTTACAGTTGGAAAGAACAAAAAAGACAAATAAAGCTTTGCTCTGCAATTATGCACAAAGAAAACAGACCAAGTATAAGAGAATTAGAACAACAAACATTAAACAAAACTTTTATAAAATACACAATCAAGAAAAACAAAGCTTTATCCACATATTTAACTCTTGCAAACAGCCAGACCTTGCTCAGACTCTTAAATAAGAATGAGTAAATCAATTTTTTTGTGAGAATATTTAGAGATAATAAATTAAATCTGTTTAATAAAAATATATTGGCCCTAAAATGGTGTAATCCAATGCAGGAAATTGACAATTCATTTTCTAATACAATAACAGCTGTCACTCACCAGTATTACTATAATATTGGTAGAGATGCTACTTTTTATTTATGTTTAACCACTTATGTTATTCTTCTATCAATCAGCTGTTTTAGAGGTTAGAATGAATAGCCTGTCACTAACAAATCATTATGTAGAATATATCACATTTCTGTCAAAATCTCTCTCCTCAACTAATGCAGGTTTTTGTGTTTCAATTTAATAAGATATGTCAGTCAGTCATTTTCTATATTGCTTCTTCTATAGTGGGTCGCGGGGAAGCTGGTGCCTATCTCCAGCAGTCTATGGGCAAGAGGCGAGGTACACCCTGGACAGGTCTCCAGTCCATTGCAGGGCAACAAACAAACATGCACACACTCATTCACACACCTAAAGGCAATTGAGATTGACCAATTAACCTAACAGGCATGTCTTTGGACTGTGGGAGGAAGCCAGAGTACCCAGTAAGAACCCACACATGAACGGGGAGAACATGCAAACTCCATGCAGAAAGACCCCACAAAGGGAGTTAAACCCAGGACCTTCTTGCTGCAAGGCAACAGTGCTACCAACTGCACCACCATGCAGCCATTAATAAGATATTATTTTATAAAATTAGCTTTCTTTTTCATTCTTTCAAAACATTTAACTTGAGTCATTTCTAGGAATTGGATTAGATAGTAGTGAGTGAATTCTAAACTTTCTGTCTTGTGAGTGCATTGAATAAATAATGTCTGTCTGTGTTTCTGAATACATGCATATATTAAAGCTACACTGCCTGATTTTGTGAAACTGGAAAAGGTGTAAGTTTGAATGATGTGCTGACCCTTTATCACTGTCACACATGGAGGCAGACAGCGCACACACTGGCTTGTAAATAGACAATCAGAAAGTATGAGAAGCGTCCTGCAGAGTGAAATTGTGATCACAATAACATATTTAATACAGATATGCATGGTGTTGTGTTCTATAGTTTTTCCCAGATTTGATTAAACTGTATATCTTATTGTTTACTATTTTGTAGTACAACATAGTGCAGTGAACTGTAAAAGCTGGATGAGAGTTTTGCTAATATACCTTCCTAGAATCTGGTTATACATGCCCAATTCTTACTTTGAGCACCTGCCCCTTTGGTGGTCTCTGCACGACCCTACTCTTGTGTTTGTGCTTAGTTTGCTCTAGCGTGAGCTCACACTGCTTACATGATGTTAGGAAGAAACTTTGTTTTCAACAAAAAATTTTGGCACGACTGTTGGCAAAATGTGCCCTCACTACATTGGTCCTTACAAGTTCTAGCTGCTGCGGTGGGCGGACGCCTGCCTGGCGTGTTGGGGTATCTGGGCTGGGGTCTCTCCTGCTTGGTGCTGGGTGTTCTTGGTGCCAAGGGTTGTTGGGGAACCTGAACCGCTGGGGGGGCTTAATCTGCGAGGCGGGAGATGTTGGAGACTGGGTCGGAGGGGCTCGGAGCCCGACATCTCACCCTGTGCCTCTTTTGGCCTGGGGGCTGCTGCTCCTGTGCTTGACTGATAACCTACCTCTGAGGTATGGCTCTCCTGGGGTGATGCCTTGTGTCTGTTTGCCTGGGGCTGCTGCGACCTTCTAGACACAACTCCACCTGTCCTTTGCTACTTTTGGGTGTTGCAGGCTTTTTAACGTTCTCATTACCCTTACTACTATACAATTCCAGGTGACAAACTCCCGCACCCACTCAACACAAACTCTTATTTGTACACATACGCTAACGGCTAACACATCCATCCATCTACACACACACACACACCTACACACACACACGTAGTGTTTTCATGTCCTTATAGGGACCTACCATTGACTTCCATTCATTACTATAGCCTAACCCTGACCCTAACACTTACCAGTATATACCTTACCTTAAACCTAACTATTGTGTATGGTACACAAGTTCGAATAAAATAAACTATTCAAGCAGATAACTGGAAAGAACACAGAACCATCTTTATTCACTCCCGTTCTTGCTTACACCAGCCAGCGCCCCCCAGTGGAGCTGCATGGTAATACAATACTTACACAGCAAAACACAACATTATCCACCACGCAGGATAACAACAAATACCAAGATGGCCTCAAGACCCTTAACTACAGGTTCAATTGTTCTGTGTGTCTGGAACACCACAGCTCCTCCCCCGTAAAATCCACACTTCTCCATCATTTACCCTTGTAGTGTCTGAACATATAATTTTTTAACTTTATGACATTTTTTTTTTTAACTAAACATCCTTTCTAAATGTCCTTACAAGTTCAGTCTCTCAGGAGGCTGCCAGTTTCTCACTGGACGAGTGTTCCCTTCCACTGTAGATGACGGCAGCTCCATGGGTGGTTTTCTAACAGTGTTTTCTTCCATCTGTTGATCTCTTTTTCCAGGTGTATGGAGCTCATCAGCATCCCAGAAAGTCCTGACACCAGAGTCTGTATTGGTCTCACCAGTTGGATTTTCATTTCCATTTACTCCCAACAACTGATTTACATGTTTTTAAACACATTTTTCATTCATTTCAACACTATAAGTTACAGGACCCAGAATTTCTCGTACAACTCCATTCAACCACTTTTCCCCTCCCCTGTAATTTTTTACCAGTACAGGCTGACCTGTACTGGTAAAAAGTTCTAAGACGAGGAAACATTGGTTCTGTTTGGATTTGCATTCTCTAAGAAAACTGAGGTCTGATCATCGAAAGCCTTGCTCGAACCTAACTTTTTAGAAACAACTCAGAAGGAGTTTTCCCTGTTGTGGTATGGGGCGTGTTTCGATAACCTAGAAGGAAATTTGCCACACAATGCTCAAGTGTCATACCCCTTAATGTTTGATTCTTTGCTAGTGACATTTTAAGATTTTGGACTAATCGTTCCGCCAATCCATTGCTAGCGGGATGGTAGGCAGGTGATTTAATGTGCTGCACTCCATTTTTCTTAAGAAATGACTCAAACTCTTGTGAAACAAACTGAGGACCGTTATCTGTTACAACTTCTTTTGGTAACCCATAGGTTGCAAACAAATTTCTCAGTGTCCCAATGGTTTTAGCTGACATAGTAGTATGCATAGGAATAACCTCTGGACATCTAGCATAGGCATCCATTACCACCTAAACATCTGCTTGTGGTCCTCTGCAAAATCTAGATGGATCCTCTCACAGGGACTCTCAGACCATTTCCAATGATGTACTGGTGCAGTACAAGGCATACTACGCAGCTTTTGACAAATAGTACACTCGCTGACTTCCCATTCAATGCATTCATCTACTGCTGGAAACCAAAAAAAATCTTCTGGCTAAGGATTTCAACTTTACTATTGCCCAGTGGTGTTCATGCAGTTTATAAATCAACTGATCCCTTAGTTTTTTAGGAACCACCACTTGTAACCCCCACAGCAGACAATCATCCTCAACAGTAAGGTCAAATCGTCTCTGAAAATAAGGCTTAAGCAACTCATCATGTACATGTTTAGGCCACCCGGTCAACACCAACTGTTTCACCACCTTCAACACAGGATCCTTGTCTGTTTCTTTGGCTACCTCCCTTACAGTTACAGGTAACTCTTCAAGATAAGATACCTTGTAAAAAGGGTTTGACACCACATCCAAACGCAGTTTCAGTGGTAACCTTGATAAGGCATCAGCATTACTATGCTGTTCAGATCTTTTGTACTGAATCTCGTATTTATATGCAGCCAGGATTAGAGCCCACCTTTGCAATCTAGCGGCAGCTAGTGTAGGCACACCTGTTTTTGGTCCTAATATTTTAAGTAATGGTTTGTGGTCTGTCACCAAGATGAATTTCCTTCCATAAAGGTAGTCATGGAACTTCATAACAACAAACACTAACCCAAGTGCTTCTTTTTCAATCTGTGAGTAGTTCTGTTCTGTCTTGGTTAACATTCGTGATGCAAAGGCGATCGGTTTTTCACTTCCATCGTTTGTTTGGTGACTAATTACAGCCCCAACTCCATAAGGAGATGCATCACATGCTAAGATAATAGGTAGCTCTGCGTCAAAATGTAGCAAAACTTTGTCAGATTGAAGAGCCTTCTTTGCATTCTCAAATGCATTTTGACAGTTTTCCAAATTCAGTCAGCATCTTTGTGTAGCAACACTGACATTGGCTGAATCAGTGGATAGATTTGGAATAAACTTCCCATAATAATTTAACAGAGCCAAAAATGACCTAAGTTCAGTTACATTTCTTGGAACTGGTGCCTTCTGAATGGCAGTTGTCTTTTCCTTCATGGGATGAATACCTGCAGCATTAATGACATGTCCTAAATATGATACACTGTCTTGCATAAATTCACATTTTTCTCGCATTACTAGCATCTTGTAACCTTCTAGCCGCTTAAGAACTTCCTTTAAGTTAGCCAGGTAACTTTCTGCATCTTTACCTGTTATCAAAATATCATCAAGGTAGCAGATCACCTCATCCATGCCTTGAAGCACCTGATCCATTATTTTCTGGAGAATTGCAGGAGCACTTGCCACACCATAAGGCAACCTGTTGTATTGATATAACCCTTTTTGAGTGTTTATGGTCAGATAACGCCTAGAGCCTTCCTCTAACTGGACTTGCTGGTAAGCCTGGGATAAGTCTAGTTTGGTGAATTTCTGACCTGCTAATTTTGCAAACAGATCTTGCGTTTTAGGAAGTGGACACTGATCCACATTTAACCACGTATTAATAGTGACTTTGTAGTCTCCACACAATTGTACATTGTCATCCTTTTTAGGTATGCACACTATCAGAGCAGCCCACTCACTATAACTAATAGGTGAAATAACCCCTTCGGCCTCCAACCTAGTCAGTTCCTTGTCCACAGCTTCTCTTAATGCATATGGCACATTTCTTGGTTTATGGAACTTCGGTACAGCTTCTGGAGCTACATGTAGCTTGGCTTGGATATCTTTCAACTTGCCTAGCTTAGGGTTGAACGCTGATGCATACTTGGCGCATACATCTTCCACTGTTTCTACATCCACCTTATTCACTTGTGACCAGTCTAGCTTCAGCTGACTAATCCAATCTCTACCCATCAAAGCAGGACCTCTTCCTTTTACTACTAGCAGGTCTAGTTTTTTAGTGGTCTCTTGACATTTTACTTTTGCCATGAATTTTCCCATCAGCTGCAATGACTCTTGGCTGTACGTTTTAAGTACGCAATTTCCTGGGCTAAGTTTGACTGACTTAAATCTGCGCTTGTACAGATTTTCAGATATCACTGACACTGCAGCCCCAGTATCCAGTTCCATCTTCACTCTTGAACCATTTACACTGACATACATATAATAAGGTTTTACAATATCACCATTACCTGCGTTCATTTAAAAAAGACCAAGATCTGGAACAGTGTCATAGTTCGGTGCACTTTCCACTTGCACTGACCCTTAACATTGCTGACAACACTGTTGTCTCTGATGTGGTGCGGCAGGGCTTGCGTGCCTTCTCCAACTCTGGTCAACTCATGAGTGCTGTCTCGACCTGCATGCTGGTGCGCATCCTCACTCGATCACTGCTGCCCAGGCAATCTGCAGAACTCCTTTTGTCTGATATCGCTGACACCATGACAGGGCTGTTGCTCCAGAGCGCCGGGATGTCTTTTCTCCATATCCAGATGCATGGTTCCCTTGATCGTCCTCAACTGACCTCCTTCTCTGCGTGAGCGACAGGCTTTAGCTATGTGTCCTTTTTTTTTACACTCGTGACACTGGCTTTCTTTAAACCTGCAGTAATTTGGGCTGTGTCCTTTTCCATGACAACAATAGCAGGGCTTTCCACCAACTGTGCTTTTCTCAGCTTCACAGTACTTAGCTTGAGCTTTCTTGTCCACTACATGGGCCTTGAAAACTTTCTGTGCAAATTGCTGTGCACTGTCCCTGGTTACCTCATAGGCGAGCGCCATTTCTACAGCAAGCGACAGCGTCAAGTCTTTGGTGTGTGCGGTGCTGAGCAGCCGATCTCCCAGCTCACTGCTCCTTACCCCACAGACAAATCTATCATGCAGCGCTTCATCTAAGAAAGTCCCAAATTTACATGTTGCTGCTAACTTCCATAAAACTAGCCATGTACTCACTGATCTTTTCATCATCTTTTTGGTTTCTTCCGTGAAACTTGCACCTTTCTGCAATAAAATTAGTCTTCGGTACGTAGTGTCTCAGCAGCAGTTCCACCAACTCCTTGTAGGTTTTCTCCGACGGTTTATCCAGTGCACATAGATCCATCAGCAAGCTATGTGATCGTTTCCCCACCACCGTGAGAAACACTGACTTAGTTTTCTCTTCTGTGGTATCCAAGTCGTTTGCTGCAAAATACTGCTCGAGACGCTCCCAGTAGTCTTCAAAACTTTCCTCACTTTCCACAAAGTGAAAATCTTCTGGCTTTCCAAGCGCCATTTTAGCTAGCTCTGGTTCGGCGGTCCTTCCACTCACCAACCTTTGGCTTTTTCTTCTTACCACCAGTGTTTCTTTAGGGGAGTCTTTATGCTCGCGAGCTCTGTGTCTTCCAGCTTAAATATCCCATTATTGTCACCAAAATTCTATTGTGTATGGTACACAAGTTCGAATAAAATAAACTATTCAAGCAGATAACTGGGAAGAACACAGAACCATCTTTATTCACTCCCGTTCTTGCTTACACCGGCCAGCGCCCCCAGTGGAGCTGCATGGTAATACAATACTTACACAGCAAAACACAACATTATCCACCACGCAGGATAACAACAAATACCAAGATGGCCTCAAGACCCTTAACTACAGGTTAAATTGTTCTGTGTGTCTGGAACACCACACTAACCTAAACTCAATTGACACCACAGTCCTAAACCTACACACACAAACCTAAACACACAAACACATAAATAACTGGTTTAAGGTTATACAAACACTGGTTACAATTACATCAGTGTGCCCTGCCTACTTTGATGCTCGATCCAGTCTTGATTTTCTAAAGTTAATTAGGGTTCCATCTTGAGATGTCCTTATTTGTAGTGCTAATCTGCCCTGGCACACGTAGGCAACCAGTTTCTCTTTATAGTATGCCTGAAATGCTGCGACAGGACATACACACAAAAAGAAAAGCTGAATCTTATATCCTATGGAAGCAAATCATTACATTTTCAGAAATGCTTTTTCATTTTAAGAATGTGGCTGCATTATTTGACCCATAAATAAAATTAGTAATCAATAATCCTATTTGCATTTAATTTTCTTCTTCAAGACTGCTCATTCTTTCACTTAATTAAAATGAAAACGAAAAAGACATTTGAGATTTATTTTTCAAAATGTACCCCAGCAAATAGATACCAAAATTCAATTTGAAATGTAAAATTTGAAAATGAAAAAGCATTTTCAGAAATGCTTTTTCATTTTAAGAATGTGGCTGCATTATTTGACCCATAAATAAAATTAGTAATCAATCATCCTATTTGCATTTGCATTTTCTTCTTCACGACTGCACATTTTATGCCATAATCAAAAAGAAAACAAAGCAGACATTGCTTTTTCGTTTTCGTGGTCTGCTCGCAAAGTACTGCCCAGAACTTGAAAACGACAAAGCATTCCGAGCAGCGGGCGCAGCAGAGTGACGTCAGCAGCCACTCTTCCTCAGCTCCCTGCTGACCGAGCTACCCACCTTGTGCGGTAGGGGGCGCTGTGCACGTCTGCATTGCATTACATTGCAAACGTGCCGAGAAATTGATTGAATTGCAGCAGGGCCGAGCTCAATTTGTGGCAGCTGATTCAGAATGCTGCAGCAAGAGTTCTGATGAAAATTAAAAAGAGAGATCATATTTCTCCTACTTTAGCTTCCATTCATTGGCTCCCTGTTAAATCCAGAATAGAATTTAAAGTTCTCCTCCTCACATATAAAGCCCTTAATGATCTAGCTCCATCATACATCAGAGATCTGATTGTTCCATATGTTCCTAACAGAGCACTTCGTTCTCAGACTGCAGGTTTCTGCAGGAGTCTCTAGAAGTAGAATGGGAGGCAGATCCTTTAGTTATCAGGCTCCTCTCCTGTGGAACCAGCTCCCAGCTTTAGTCCGTGAGGCAGACACCCTTATAGTTAGAGTGGCTTAGTTTATCAGGGAGGGAGGAAGGCTCCCTCCTTGTTGGTTGGAGTAAGGGGGAGTGAGGTTTAGCCTAAACCGGCTCAGTTATGGTTGAGGTGCAAGCACACCCTCCATTTCTGCTACCTGTATGACCCCTTCTCTTTTCCAATGGTTATAATCAGTCTGACAGAGAGAGGTATCCCAATCCTTGTGATTTTTAGTATAACAATGACCATCAATGAGACCTTTTGTGGAGTTCCTTGAGACGACATTGTTGTAAATAAGCGCCGTTTAACTAAATAATCTGAACTGAAACTATCTGTTTAGCTATAGGCTTAGGCTGCTGGAGGACATAACGACCACTTTCACCCTTTTCACTACATTCTCACACTACTCCCCAATTTTGCATTATTTCCTGTTATTTCAGCTTTTAACTTTGTTAAAAGCTCTTCCTAGAAGCTACACCTGGTCTGACTCTGTGTCTACCTGTGACACCGTCCTGGAGGAGGACATTGTCGAAGCTTCTGCTGGCAACAACTTAATGCTCACCTTCTACCAATGATCCACTTGGTCCTGTCTTTCAGTGTTTAACCCTTTCTCTCTCCTAGATATAGCTACTGACTGAGCTTTTACTGTAATTAATTATATGTACTCTCTTTCAGACTCTAACCTTGAAAACTGGCTCACAGTTTATCTGTTCTTTCTTTCTTGGTGAAATGACTAAAGGAGCTACATCCATTAACATTTACTTTTCCTTCCCATAGAAAGTACTCCAGGATCAGTGCTTCTTTGTTCTCTTTATGTCTCTGCTCTGTTCTCTCAAACCCCCAGTCGGTCGTGGCAGATGGCCGCTCACACTGAGCCTGGTTCTGCTGGAGGTTTCTTCCTGTTAAAAGGGAATTTTTCCTCTCCACTGTCGCTACATGCATGCTCAGTATGAGGGATTGCTGCAAAGTCAATGCCAGTGACCTGTCCACTGTCTCTACATGCTCATCCAGGAGGAGGGAATGCTGCAAGTCTCTGACTGGATGCAATCTGCTGGGTTTCCTTAGATAGAAAAACTTTTTATCCAATTTGAATAAAAAGCTAACTCCGACTTCATTGTTCAATGGTTAGGATTAATTGGAATGTATGTACCTGACTGTTGTGAAGTGCCTTGAGACAATATGTGTTGTGAATTGTACTCATACTCGTCGTCTTCCGCTTTATCCGGGACCGGGTTGCGGGGCAGCAGACTCAGCAGAGACACCCAGACGTCCCTCTCCCCACACACCTCCTCCAGCTCCTCTGGGGGGAGCCCCAAGGTGTTCCCAGGCCAGCCGAGAGACATAGTCCCTCCAGTGTGTCCTGGGCCGTCCCCTGGGCCTCCTTCCGGTGGGACGTGCCTGGAACACCTCCCGAGGAAGGCGTCCAGGAGGCATCCGGTATAGAGGCCCGAGCCACCTCAACTGGCTCCTCTTGATGTGGAGGAGTAGCGGATCTACTCCTCACCCTATCTCTAAGGGAGTGCCTGGCCACCCTACGGAGGAAGCTCATTTTCGCCGCTTGTATCCGGGATCTCGTTCTTTCGGTCATGACCCAAAGTTCATGGCCATAGGTGAGGGTAGGAACGTAGACCGACCGGTAAATCGAGAGCTTCGCTTTTCGGCTCAGCTCTCTCTTCACCACAACAGACCGGCACAGCGCCCCCATTACTGTGGCAGCCGCACCGATCCATCTGTCGATCTCCCGCTCCATTCTTCCCTCACTCGTGAACAAGACCCCGAGATACTTAAACTCCTCCACTTGAGGCAGGAACTCCCCTCCAACCTGAAGAGGACAAGCTACCCTTTTCCGGTCGAGAACCATGGCCTCGGACTTGGAGGAGCTGATCTTCATCCCAGCCGCTTCACACTCGGCTGCGAACCGCCCCAGCGCATGCTGTAGGTCTTGGCTACAGGGGGCCAGCAGGACCACGTCATCTGCAAAAAGAAGAGACGAAATCCTCTGGTCCCCAAACCAGACCCCTCCGGCTCTTGGCTGCGCCTAGAAATCCTGTTCATAACTTTTATGGACCGGTGACAAAGGGCAGCCCTGCCGGAGCCCAACATGCAAAGGGAACAGGTCCGACTTAGTGCCGGCACTGCGAACCAAACTCCTGCTCCGCTTGTACAGAGATCGGATGGCCCCTAGTAAAGGGCCCCCGATTCCATACTCCTGGAGCACCCCCCACAGGGCATCACGAGGGACACAGTCGAATGCTTTCTCCAGGTCCACAAAACACATGTGGACCGGTTGGGCAAACTCTCATGAACCCTCGAGTACCCTGTAGAGGGTATAGAGCTGGTCCAGTGTTCCACGGCCAGGACGAAAACATCACTGCTCCTGCTGAATCCGGGGTTCGACTATCGGCCAGACTCTCCTCTCCAATACCCTGGCGTAGGCCTTACCAGGGAGTCTGAGGAGTGTGATCCCCCTGTAGTTGGAACACACCCTCCGGTCACCCTTCTTCTGTAGGGGGACCACCACCCCAGTTTGCCAATCCAAAGGCACTGTCCCCGTCCGCCACGCAATGTTGAAGAGGCGTGTCAACCATGACAGCCCCACAACATCCAAAGACTTGAGGTACTCAGGGCGGATCTCATCCAACCCCGAAGCCCTGCCACCGCGGAGCGTTTTAACCACCTCGGTGACTTCAGCCTGGGTGATGAAAGAGTCCAACCCCGAGTCCCCAGCCTCTGTTTCCACCAGGGAATGCGTGATGGCAGGATTGAGGAGATCCTTGAAGTATTCCTTCCACCGGCCGATAATGTCCCCAGTCGACGTCAGCAGCTCCCCACCCCCACTGTAAACAGTGTTGGCGAAGCACTGCTTCCCCCTCCTGAGGCGCCGGACGGTTTGCCAGAATCGCTTTGGGGCCAACGGGTAGTCCTTCTCCGTGGCCTCACCGAACTCCTCCCAGGTTAGAGTTTTTGCCTCTGCCACTGCCCGGGCCACGGCACGTTTGGCCCCACGGTACCCGTCAGCCGCCTCAGGAGTCCCATAAACCAACCACAGCCGATAGGACTCCTTCTTCAGCTTGACAGCATCCCTTACTGCCGGTGTCCAGCACCGGGTTCGGGGATTGCCGCTGCGACAGGCACCGCAGACCTTACGGCCGCAGCTACGGGCAGCAGCATCGACAATAGATGCGGAGAACCTGGTCCACTCGGACTCTATGTCTCCAACATCCCACGGAATCTGGTCAAAGCTCTCCCGGAGGTGAGAGTTGAATACATCCCTGGCCAAGGGGTCCGCCAGACATTCCCAGCAGACCCTCACTATGCGCTTGGGCCTGCCAAGTGTGTCCGGCTATCTCCCCCCCAGCGGATCTAACTCACCACCAGGTGGTGATCACTGGACAGCTCAGCCCCTCTCTTCACCCGAGTGTCCAAAACATGCGGCCGAATGTCTGATGATATGACAACAAAGTCGATCATTAACCTCCTGCCTAGGGTATCCTGGTGCCAAGTGCACTGATGGACACCCTTACGTTTGAACATGGTGTTCATTATAGACAATCCGTGACTAGCACAGAAGTCCAGGAGGGGCACTATCCAGCACCCCCGACAGGGACGCCAAGAAGGCCGGGTACTCCGCACTACCACTCGGCCCATAGGCTGAAATGATAGTCAGAGACCTCTCCCCAACCCGAAGGCGCAGGGATGCGACCCTCTCATCCACTGGGGTAAACCCCAATAAAAGACGGCTGAGCTGGGGGGCGACAAGCAAACCCACCCCAGCCCGCCGCCTCTCCCCGCGGGCCACTCCAGAGTAGAAGAGAGTCCAACCCCTCTTGAGAAGATGGGTTCCAGAGCCCACGCTGTGCGTGGAGGCGAGCCCGACTATTTCTAGTCGATATCTCTCGACCTCCCGCACAAGCTCAGGCTCCTTCCCCCCCAGCGAGGTGACATTCCACGTCCCTAGAGCCAGCCTAAGCATCCGGGGATCGGGTCGCCGAAGTCTCCACCTTCGTCCGCTGCCCAATCCTCTTTGCACCGGTCCCTCACGGTTCCCCCTGCAGGTGGTGGGCCCACTGGGGGATGGTCTTGCGTCTCTCGTTTGGGCTTGGCCCGGCCGGGACCCGCGAGGAGCAACCCAGCCACCAGGCGCTCTCCGACGAGTCCCGACCCCAGGCCTGGCTCCAGGGTGGTACCCCGGCTCCGCCGTACCGGACGACGTCACGTGCCTCGATTTTGTAGTTGTCATGAGGGGTTCTTGAACCGCTCTTTGTCTGACACATCACCTAGAGCCTGTTTGCCATGGGAGACCCTACCAGGGGCATTTAAGCCCCAGACAAAATAGCCTCTAGGATCATTCGAGCACTCAAACCCCTCCACCATGTTAAGGTGGCGGTTCAAGGAGGAGGTGTTGTGAATTGATGCTATATAAATAAAACTGAATTGAATTGAATTGAATAAATGTTAGTACAATTATTATTATGTTCAACCAAAATCTGCCAGGGGTATGAATACATTTGAACTCAACTGCACATAACTGTTTTGGTTAAACAGAAATTCAACAGTGTACTCACTTGAAAAAGACAGCATATTCAGTTGGCATCCCATGAATAGATAAATGTTTGAGATTATCTCTTTTTCTGATGGTTGGTGGTTTTATTATTAGTTTTTTTTTTTTTTATGTGCCTGATCTGTGTGTCTTTATTTTCCTGTAAAGCACTTGGAATTAAGTTATGAATGGTGCTGTTCAAATAAGCACGTGTGTCTTAACCTTGGAGAATAGAGATGAGCAAGGGAAGGGTCCAACAAATTTAAAAATGCGGTACCAGAGCATATTCTGTATTAGGCTTTGGCAGTGAACTGCTCTAGTCCCCATTTTGGCCATTTCCTTTCCTGCAAGGATTAAATTCTCTTTAGTTTGAAAATTCAGATTATAGATAACTGGCTGTGTTTGAATGATCGCAATAGGTTTGACCTTCTCCTTGAATTCCCCGTCCACCTATTGTGGCACCCATTGCTGCCACTGTGCTGAATAGGGATTGAAGTTTCCTACCAAGGTATAATGAGTGACGGGGCTTCTTTGATTCTTGAAAGCTTTCATCTTCAGTCAAGGTCCCCACTGGTAGACTGCACTTTTTCTTTTCCTGTTCTTCTTTGTCTTTTGCCTTGATGTCTGGTGGCAAAGATGGAGAAAAAGATCTTAAATATGGTCTCCGTTCGATTACCACCCTTCTGTCTGCGATCTTCACATTGTGCGCCCTTTATCGCTGGATTCATGCTTTCATAATTGGGATACCGTCACTGAGCCACGGAAACTAATTTTGCCTGTTGTCACTGTGTTAGAAAGTTTGCTAGGCAGTCTTTTGCTTGTGCAGCAGCTCAGAATCATTACTGTCTGAGCTTGTAACATCCCTCTGAGGGAGGTTTTTGGAGGGCTTTAAGAGCACAGCAAGTCACTTGGAGGCAGAATTTTATTTTATGTTTTGAAAGATTTGTGGTGGAAAACGAAGGAAACTTGAAAGAAGAACAACAAAGAAAGCATTTGTTCTTTCTCTGCGCTTGCACCCTCAGTCTAGGGTTCTAATCTCTTATTGTTTTAGACCCAAACAGAGACAAAGGAGTCGCAGATCAAAACAAATGACTATCAAGCTATCAAACAAGCACCACCCCGCTATGATTCCAAACGCTGACTGCGGGAGAGCGAGAAGAGAGTCAGAGTCAGACGGGTCGCGCATTGTTTCCAGTGACTTTGATGCAGAACTTAAAACACTTGGAGAAAAAAATTCAGACATCCACCATGAAAGAAAGAAAGAGCAAAAGGAGAAGACGAAGGCAGAGGAAAAAGAAGGCGTGATGCGAAACATGCTAACACCCTTTGCATATGTGCACTCATCTTTGTTTCATTAGTGGTCCAGCTGATAACCTTTATTAGGCCTGATCTGGAATTAAACTCATGGACCAGCAGCGCTTTGAAGCTACGAAAGGCTCTTTTCCTGTTTGTGCTGTAAATGCAGGTTGTGGTGTGGAGATAAAGCACTTCTGAAGGATATTAAGACTTGAAAGTCCCTTGGCTATTCTTTGGTACATATTTGATGTTGTTCTTTTACTCCTTGGCTAAATTAGCATATCTCTTTCAAAGCCCTCTCCCCAGCCTCCCCACTGATAAATGTAATCCTCTGCCATAATGTGTTCACTAAAAAGTCATAAATGATGGAAGTACATTGTGTTCACTGCTGACACATCAAAGTGTGATAACACGATTAGCAATGATGACTCGAGTTTGTTTTCCCCCCTCTCCTCCTCTCCCCCCCCCTGCTCCTCATCAGCAGCCATTTGCTCCTTGCTGTATTTTTGTTTCTTTCATTTTGGTGCACATCACAGTCGCTGTTTCAAAGTCATCGTACCAGTTGCGGCGGGGTGACACAACCTTTTCTTAAGTTTGCTCACTTTCATTCAGTCTCTGCCAAAAATCTTTCCATCAGCTAATTTTAGTACGGATCACATCATCCTCCGCTCCCCTCAGTATGTGACAGCTTAGTCTCATCCTTTTTCTCAAATCGAGTCATGTTTGCGGGGTTAGAGGGCAAATGCGCCGCACCACTGTAAATGAGTCTGTAAGTTTAAACTGCAAGGCACACTTTCTGGCTCATCAGATTGCACACATCAAAACAAAAGACAGTGACAGCACCATTGTGATCTATTATTTAGCCCCTTCTGTATTTGATCACAAGTGTGTGCCAGAGTGATGATCATGCAGATTAACCCTGTTTCTTCCAGTCACCCTGCTAAACGTCTTTGCTTTTCTTGTTCTGAAATTTTCTTTTTTTGCTGCGTTTGCAATTCTGAATTCGAGCTAACACTGTGATTTTTCTTTTAGAAAATGGGATAAACACAGTCAGGTAATAAAACATTAGTGAAGAACACTAAACAGCTTAAAATGCTTTCCATTTTTCACACATACAGAGATATTAAAAAAGAATTTCCCCCCTTACGAATTTTGTGTTTTGGCTTTTTACTTTAAAATGTTTCAGATCATCAATCAAATTTTAATATCATCTTATTTTACTGATTTTACTGATTTCTACCTGATTTTACTCAGGTTATCTAAGATTCTTGCAAAAGTCAGTTGACTACCTTGTTTGGTGAGTCGGAGGCATGACTTCACAACTCAGTCTTTTACAGAATACATACAAGTTGGAAAGGCATCTTAATTCCACCTTGAAGTATTTTCCGAAAGAGGGTGTAGCATAGCAAGACTGATGGACCTACAGGTACTGTATATGAAAGCCACTTAAACATGTTGTAAGAACAGCTGCTTTTTTAAAATGTTGAAGCCACTTTAATTGTTATTAATTTCAGTGCCTTCTTCTTTGTGCCTATGCACTCCTAATCCATTGCCTCCTTTAAAAACAAATCTATTAATCTGTATTTGCTTAAACATTGGCTTGAAATAAGACATTTTGCATCTTAGTTATCAACAGCCAGATTTTATTAATTTTATTTCCCCCCTTTAAGGCTGATTCCAAAACATGAAAGAAGCAGTTTAGGTACTTTATTAGCCAAATTACTTCTGAGAGGGCTGAAGGGACACACCAATCAGAGCTAATCTCGTTTGATTCCAAACATCATCGCTGCTCCCTTTAACCTTAACCACTCAGCTGTGCAATTGTTCACTCAGTAGAGGCAGAAACTCTCTGCGTAATTAGCGGAAGACCCCTTCATGTATTGAATTAGCATCATCTTTGTCTTCTCACCAGGAGTGTAGCCCTAATTATCCATCTGCATGTTCCAAGGGAGGCCATACACAACGCATAGGACAATCGCATTCTAGACCTTCTGGTGGCCCTTGTTTTATGATTCGCAAGACAACAAAATATTCAGAAAGAAAGCAAAGACTTTTGTTGGGAAAATGAGGGCAAACTCTAAAATGCTAATTAAAGTCTGACTACAGATGGGTCTCGTTAATTTTCCACCATGGGGTCATACCACAACCCTTTTGGCATGGCCTCTTTTTTGTGTGTGTTTGTCTAAATGTGTGTAGTGCATGGAGTGTTTTAGGTGAGATCATTTCGGGGGGGGGTGGGGGTGGAATAAATTGACAATCCAAACGCAGGGTGCCTGCACAGCGTCCAGTCTTGCCTCTGATTAAAAATGCTAACGTGTCTCCTTTGTGTTTGATGTGGGTCGAACAATGGTGAATGGGGTGGTGGGGAGATGTTACCGTGAGACAATGTAATCCTTTACTTGTCACCATGCAATGATACCCAGCTGAGCGCTGTGACAGTCCAAATCAATCATGTCGCAGGGAGCCGCCATGAGTCCACCAGTTAACAATCCCCCCAGCTCCTCAACTTCCAAGGCTGCACAAGTCTAATTAGCTTCCCCCTCTCAACATGCTTCGGAAGGGAGGAAATCAGGAATAGCATTAAGAGAGTAAGTTCTGAACACACTTTGGCAAAATACACACAAAACATTCAAACATGCCTTACATACCACCACCATAAAATTGGCTCCTTAACTCAGTTTATCTTCAGTAGTGGATAATTTTAGAGGTACAATGCCTTGCAAAAGTACTATTGCCACTTGCACTTATCCAGATTTTATTACATTGCAACCAGGAGTGATGGTATAAACTCAAAGAAAATCCATCCGTGTTTTTCAACTGTGTTTTCAAATCAAAATCTGAAAAATCTGTCTTAAATTTGTATTCAGCCCCCTTTACTTAGATACCTCAACATAAAAACCAGACCACAAAGCTTATTCCAGTCTTTGAATTCCCCAGTCAAAGTTAGACCTTAATACATTTGAGAATCTGTGGCAAAACCTGAAAAATGACCACAGATGCTATCTATTCAGTCTCACTGTTCTTAAGTTTTTTTTGCAAAGAAACGAAATAACTATATCATTTCCTGCACCAATTAGTGGAGCTGACCAAGTGCAACTTTAAAGAGACAATACGATACTGATGCAAAAAATTTGCCATACAATTCAGGTTTCTCTATACTTTTAGTCACTGAGTTTAGTTATTACTGACAGTTACCTGCAGTGATATAACATACTAGCTGAGGGCAACACCATAAAAAACAGCAGGTGGTTCTCCAGAGAATGTAGATGCTTAAAATTATTTCAGTTCTCTGGTCTAAGATTGACTTTTACCGGTTTCTGGATATGTATGCAGTTATAAAAGAGTAGAAACACCCATCTTTTCAAAATGTTTTACATATAAAATCATCCTTAAAAAATATTTGTCCAATTCCAAATGTTACATTATGAAAACTAGACACCACATGGCAAGTTCACCTCCCCTGAAATATATCAATTCACAACAGGCAAATAAAATCGACAGCCCCAGGTAACCAGTTGAAGTACACTAAAATACAGCAGGTAGAGGAGTAAATAAGTCTGGCCTGTTATCAAGGCTTAGAATGAGGTTTGCAAAGATTCAACTGAACAAACAGAAAAATGTCTGGAACAACATTGTTTAAACAGATGAGAGCACAGAGGAGATGTTTGGCCAATGCACAATTTAGAGAAATTAAAATACCATATATCAGCACAAAAGAACTTACACCAACTGTCGTGTATTGTGAAGAAGGGCTGATGATTTGGGCAGGTACAGGACTTGTTCACCTTGTAGTCACTGATTCAGCAAGTAACTCTTCAGTGATGCTCGTAGGAAGCAAATGCTGGCTCGTGTGGAACAGAAAAGCAGCAGTAGCTCAAATTGCAGAGGAACTTACTACTTCTGATCGAAAAGTGTCAGAATACAATGAGCATCATAATTTGTTGCATATACGGCTGCATGGCTGTGGCCTTTTTGAGCAGAGAAATGGCATGGTCTTTGGATTTGGCACAGTTATATTGGTCTTTGTTTTGGTAGGTTTATCATTAAGTCCTTATCTTTGAATCTACTCTGGTGTCTGAACTGAAAGGAGAATGTAACCTGTCTGTTACCTGCAAAAATAGTTCAGGGTGGTTCAGGGGGGACATTATTGTGAGTTGTTGATTTGGCCTGATCTGTTAGATACATTGTGCAGCCAAAACAATTTGCTCGTCCATTAAATTTCCAGATAGAGAGACATGATTCATTAGTCCAAAAAACAGTGTGATTTACACAACCACATCCAACACTTTGCAATGCACTTGATGATGTAAGTCTTGGAAGCAGCTGCTTGGCCATGGAAACCCACTCAATTATGCTGTAATGTAATGTTTTTGAGCTAATCTGAGGGCCGCATAAAGTTTGAAGGTCTGTAGCTGTTGACTTTGAAGCAGGTTGGTGACCTCTGTGCACTATGCGCCTCAGCATCTTTGTTATAATAGAGTATAAGAGTTGACTGTGGAATATTCAGCAGCGCAGGGATTTTCTGAATACGTGGCAACCAATGACAGTTACACACTACAATTCACTGAGTTTATGAGAACAACCCTTTCTTTCTATAATGTCTCTAGAACCAGTCTACATGCCTAGTTGCAGGATTTTATACACACCTGTGGCCATGGGAGGTATTGCAACAGCTGAATTCGATGATTTGCAGGGGTGAGCGAATTTCTGCATCCCTCAGACACAATGGCAACATGAGTGGTGAGCCATAATGTCAATTTCAAAAACTGCTACTGGATGCCAAAGATTTCTCTGAGTTATTAAATTTTGAGGTCAACTAAGATTTCCTAATTCATTGTGCATTTTAGTTTTTTGTTCACTAATTCATAATATTGTAATATTATTTAAGGTTTTCAAAAAAAGTAGAAACAATAACTTTCTATTGCTCCATAGTTAAGACTTCTAGCACTAATAATTAGAGGAATTTACCTTAATAGTACACTATGTTTAAAACATCCATTTATCCACAAAGTGTCCTTACAGGCAATGTCACTGACAGCCAACCACAGAAAGAGACTGTACAACGTCTCAGACATTTGCTGTCCTGCCATTGAATGGCTCACTTTTAAATATTTTTTTACCGAAATTTCCAGGCATGTTTACCATGTTTACTCTACTTTCATGCCGCTGCGATCAGGATGTGACACTGCCTTGACTTTGTTTCAAGAAAGAATCCTCAGCTTGAAACCATCATGGTTGTCACACCCTGGCGATCTGCCGCTCAGCAGCACACACACAAAGCTTGATGATATTCTCTTCAGTGAGATATGGGTGTGTGCAGTGTGTGTGTGTGTCTGTGAGACAGAAAAGGGGTTGCGAGGACATAAAGTAGAGGAGCTTTTATCAGCCTCTGAGTTGGAAGTCTTTGAGGGCCTTCTCAGAAGCTCAGCATTTCTTCCATTGTTCTATTTCCGTCCCTCGCTTCACTCCTGTCACATGTAAAATCACAAAAGCATCCTTTACCCCCACACCCATACCCCTCCCCTTCAGTCTTATTTCCATCCCCCTTTCCCCCATGTTCCAACGTCAGAGAGGCTCATAACCCACTTAGATTATTCTCAAAATACTTCAGAACTTTACAGTGCACTAGCTGCAAATTGGAGTTCAGGCAAACAAGCAGAAGTGCAAATCTGAGGTTGTGAACTTCTTTTGGTTTGAAGCGTAAAACAAATATTCTAATTTAATCCCAGCTATTTCCTCGCCCAGAAGACGGTAACACTCCTGTGTTGTAGTTACACTGTGTCACATGCTGCACAGACATGCTAACAGCATTGTTGTTCTTGGTGCCGATCCAGCTCTTATAAACACATATTGGGCACAATTTCATGATGTTTCAACCTCCCTAACCTTGAGGTGGGGGTGAAGGAGCGGACAGAGTCTACCTACTATGGACACATCTTCCTCCGGTGAAACGTTGTTTGCCCTACTCAGTGAGCTAAAATCCAATCACAATGAGAGCAGACTCTGCCTTTCTCACAACAACATGTATAGACTTAAACACGCGGATATCTGAGACCTGGAAAAAGCCTGCCTGCAGGCCTGTACCCATTAACAGGTGATGGCAATGTGACATCTCAACTACAAGAGCTCCTTCCCTTTTCTCTTTCTTTTTTTACCCCCCTCCTGTTTTTTTTTTTGTCTTATCCTCACCGCTGCATTCTTTTCTGTTGCTTGTCCCCTGACTGCTCCCATTCTGTTCTTTCTCCTCAGTCCTTGCTGTCATCATCCCTTCACCAACTTTTTGCCCTTAGGTGCACACTGACTTCAGGTTTCAGGTGATGGAAGAAGGAAAATAAAATATTACTTGCTTATTTCCTTCACAACAAACTGCAGCAGGTGCATTGGAAATCCCCTGGAGTTGCTTTTTTTGTATGGGAGATATCATCTTTGTTATTTGAAATGCTACAGTGCTTGGCAAAAGTATTTGTTGTGGTTCAGCTTTTTGCATTTTGTCCCATCACAGACAGGAACATCAGTTTATTTTATTGGATTTCATGACATAGACCAACACAAAGTAACACATAATTCCAACCCCCAGTAATGAGGGCAGAATTTAACTTTTGTTTTCTTCTACTTTCTTTACTGCAAGTTCCATTAGTTAAACATAAATATATGTGGTATCCACAGAAATGGTAGAATTTTGGCTAAAACCTGATATAAACCATTTCTACAAACACCAAAAACGGTTAAAACTAAAGTCAATTGAATCAAAAAATAAACAAACTCCACAAAATTACATAACCGCAAAACTCGGTCTCAGCTGTTCACCACAGGGCTTCTACACACACAACCAGCATGTCTGCTGAAAGCAGAGAGCTCACCCAGGTTTTACTCAACTAACAGCAAAGGAAGACCAGAATTATCACTCCCACTTAAAACATAATTATTAACATAATGATAGTTTAGATAGAGTATGTCAATTCTCAGAAAAATTCAGTTAGATTTGAGCATGTTATTTAAAGCTCCAACTTCTCAAAAGCCGTTTGGGCTTAAGAGGTTAAAGTAAAAGGAAATTGACATGACTTTAAAGTTTTTATTACAAGCTGCTAAGTTTTGGGTATAAAGGATTTTGGATGAGATTAGTGAAAGGCATATTTAAAAGTTATAATTTGGACAGATTCTTCTATCTAAACTGTGAATCTCTGCAGCTAAATGTTTTTAACTTGTCCAAAATGTTGCAGCAATATCATATTTCTCCAATTATGGCTTTTTTTTTCACTATTTCCCTGTTAAATCGAGAAAATAATTTAAAATTCTCCTTTTTACATATAAAGCCCTAGATCAAGATTGTTCCTTATGTTGCCGACAGAGTACTTTACTCCCAGTCTGCAGGTTGATTGGTGGTTCCTAGAGACTCTACAACTAGAATGGGAGGCAGATATTTTAGTTGTCAGGCTAGTGTCCTGTGGAACCAGGCTCCTAGTTTTAATCCGCGAGACAGACACCCTACTTCTTTCTAACACTAGGTCTAAAATTCTTCTTTTTGATGAAGCTTATTGACAGTGGTTTTGGTTACCTTGCAACTTCCTCCTACTTCTTTCCACTTTTGTACTATCTGCAGTCCAGGCCGTGAGCTGAGCTATTGCTGACAATATCTTTGTGTTCTCTTCAAACCCGTCTCTTTCCAAGACACAGCAACTGAAAGACCTATTGCTGTGACTAACTGTATGTACAATGTTTAAATCCTATATATTTTACAACTGGCATAGAACTTATCTGTTTAGCTGTGTTTCTCCCCTAGAATAAATTACAAACAGATGGACTCTAATTATAACTGAGTTTTGAAGGCAATTGGGTGCACTGAATTTTATTGAAAGGTGTCAAATTTAAGGGGACTGAATAAAAATGCACACTGTGCTTTTCAGATTTTTATTTGGAAAATTTGGAAAACAATGCATCCTTTTCCTACCACTTCACAACTACTTTTGTTGGTCTATCAAATAAAATCAATTAAAAGTCTGTAGTAGTGATGTGACAAAATATGAAAAAGATAAGGCCTATGAATAGTTTTGTGTTTTTATGGTCATGTGGTTAAAAATTAATCTAGGGTTTTGTTCCTTCTTCCATTCATCAGTGGTGTGCAAACCTGGCTGATCCTTTGTCCCATGTAATCAAAAATGACACCAGTTTGTGCAAACAACAACTAAGCCATGGGTTGTGTTTTCCGCCCTCTCGGTTTCTCTTCCATTCCCCACCTCTTATTCTTTTGTTTCTTCATTCCTCTACAATAGATAACAAGAGCGATTTTCAACTGTCCACATTCAGATGTTGCTTTATAGCTTGATCTTCTGCACATTGGCGTTTTTTGTGCGGGCTAATGCATGTGTGGATGTGTGTGCACGTATGTGTAAGGTGAATAAAGGTATCATTGTTGGCTGCAGGTGTGTGCTTGTTCCAGGCAGGCTTCAGCAGAGGTTCCCAAGAACAATGGCTCTTTGTTGAAAAACACACCTGAGTCAGAGACAGGAGGTGAGAGGGCCTGATCACAGTAAGATTACACAAGAGCAGACTTCATGAATCCTGGAGGTGGGGTGGGGCAATGGAGGGAGAGATAAAAGTGTACAGGAACGTAAAGAGAGGACTGGTAAGAGAGTCAGGAGAGAGAGAGAGAGAGGCAGATTATGGAAAGCGGAAAAGGAGCTTCAAGTGAGCTGAACGTTGAAAGAAAACTAATGTAAGAGTACAAGGACAGAGGAGCCAAGGTTACAGTGGTTGCACAGCAGGTGCGAGTTCACATGGCAAGCACTTTGACTCCAGTTATATTCAACAAGAGCCAAGCTGCAGTGTATGCCCTGTGCACATAACTCAACAGATACTTCATGAAGGCAGTGGGGCATGAAAGTAGCCATTGAATTTGACCCAGTGTTGTGCTCTGTGGGGTTTTTCTGCCCAAGGATTTGGGGTTTCAATATATTTCCATCTTTCCCTTTGTTTTAAACTTACTGAGTGTGTCTCCAAGTATTTATTATTTCTAGCTCACTCTTTGAATTATAAGCTATGCTAAATATACAATCCAACATCACTATCTAGATCAATCACTGTTTCTGGTAGAAATGTTTTTCTTTTTTTCAACACAGCAAATAATTTAGTAGCAGGTGTAGTAACCTAATACAAAACCAACAGACAGAGGTCCTGTATCGTCTTCTTTATTCCTTTATGTTGGTGACCCCTGAAGCAAGCATGTTGAGGTCCCACAGTAAAGCCAACTCCTCTCTGGTGTCACTTGTTGCTGTGGAACCTCCACCTACAACTCCAGTTTCTTGTATAAAATCCTGGACTTCTGGCTTCATGATCCTCCAAAACGTATAAGAAATTCCGGGGTGAGGCGTCTGTAGATCTGAGTTGTTGTCCAAAACATCCCATAGTTGCTTGATATGATTAAGGTCATGGGATCCAAGTCAACACCTCAATCTTGTCACTGTGCATCTCAAACAATTACTGAACCATTTTTGAATGTTCAATATCCATGCATATCCATCCCAGGGTGTGCATGAACTGCAGTAGGTCTTGGGTAGCTGGTACAAGTCAAAGTAGCATCCACATTGGGCCCAAGCTTTCTCAGCAGAACATTGCTCAAGAAATTTCACTGTGTCTGATGGCTTGACTTCTTCCCATAGTGCATCCTGGTGCAATGTGTTCCCCAGGTAAGAGACAGACACGTACCGGCAAAACAAAGCATAATTTATCAGACCACGCCAACTTCTTCCAATGCTCCTGTCATTGTTTTAGGAACCGATTTGACCCACATGCAGAAAACACTCAGGAGAATCAGAATAATTTAACAGGTTTATTTGAGAAAAGATGTTGTCCGGTCGGTACCGGTCGGGAAAACTCGCCCACTGTGAGAAAGAAAACAGAACGGGAGAACTGGCTTTACCTGAGAAGCAGAAACTGACTGATACTGTGTCTTACTAGGTCTTGGAATGAGAGCCGCCAGGAGGAGAGTAATGCGGGGAACTGGAAGCAGTCTAAGACAGCAGAGGTAGGTATGAAGGTTGCCTTAGTTTATTGATCTAGGAGGACGAGGTTTGGTTCTGCGGCATCTGTGTCAGATGTAGGACGTGGAGTGTGGTGGAGGGTGGACAGGGTTCGCTGGAGGGGTTCGTAGTGGAGGAAGCTTGATAACGGCCAGCTGGTGAATGAATCCGGTTGATTCACGGCTTGGTTGTGGCTTGTAGTCCTTCATGTATCACCTGTAGTTTGACAAATGAGGTTACACTTGGAATAGTCAGCCGGAGGCAAGTCTGGGTAAGGGCCAGGTCATCTCCGGCATAGTACTGTTGAAGAGGATAAAAACAGGTTACACGAGGTCGAAACAAGTACTTAGGTTTTCTATAAGGATACTTGGCTTGAGCTTGTACCACGGTTGGCTAACACTCGAGCAATGAGATGCTGGAAATATTATTTTACTGGATTGAAAACTAACAACCTTTTTGGGTAAATTATCTTTAGCAGGCAAGCACGTGTTCTTACCTGTTAAAGCTAACAAAAGAAGCTTATAGTTTATCATTAGAATCACACATATACCTTTAAAATACCACTAATAAAAGGGGTTAAAATGCATAAGCATGGATGGCACCTTATGGCCGATCTTCTGTGTTTAATATCACCCTTTAAATAAAGTTTGTCTTAGCTTAAAAGAAAATACAAACACAGAACACAAACAGAGCACGTGTGCTGAACAGATAATCTGCTAGCACTAAGATAGCTGAGTTTCAACACAAACAAAACCAAACTTCATAACACGAAAAAATGTTTAGATTATTTCATTCTAAACTACTTCTCTCTGCCCAAACCTAACCTCTTACGTGAACCGTGCTGAGGAAAAGTTGTCCAGGGTGACGAAGTTTGAAGAAAACATCCACAGTGAACAAAGGGTTAGCTGCAGCTAACCTCCATAGCCATGGGGAGGGGCGGCTCGCTCTGTCGGCCGGCCAAACTGCACGTTACTGCTGTAACCACGGTGATGCGGTCCTGTTGTCCTTCCTTCAGACTGGGTAAATTGCTCCACTCGGCATTGTAGAGACAGGGCCTCTGCTGGGAACTCTCTGGAACACAGTTTGCTTCTGTAGACCTCAAAGAGAAAAGTCAAGCCACGCTTGTACCTTAATTACTCCCGTTCATGAATTAATACTGGATACACAAACAGCAATTCATTCGTACTTAACTTAGTGCATATGATCACGTGATCGTGTGACACTCTTGGATCCAGTTTGAAGAGTTATGTCTGTTTGCCTTCAAAGAGACATTAGCGTGTCCCTCCGTCCAGTTCTGCTGGGGGTCCCGTGTGGAAGAAGCAGGATCTCTGCAAAAGCAGTGTTTTATTTGGACAGTGACGTCACGGGAAGTCTGCTGTTACCCCTTTTCCTGGCTGTGCTGGAAGTAGGTTAATGCGATTTATTTTGAAAGTTCCAGAAAAGTTCATACTGGCCATTCATGTGGTCCCCATGGCTGGGTCCCAACACCAGGAATATTCATTGGGAATGGTGTTCACCTGTCTCCTCACACACCGCAGTCACCAGCGCCTTCTAGAGGCTAAACACAGACAGTAGCAGGCAGAACACAAATACTCATACCCAGAACCCTGACAGCTCCATGATCTAGTTCTGATGCTTATGTGCCCATTGTTATTTTTGGGAGTGAAAAGGGGTCACCATAGAAAAACCTGAATTGTCTCTGGCTATGCATCCCCATAAGAAATTAACTTTAATGCACTGTGTATTTTGACATCTTTCAATTAGAACCAAGATTAACTTCTTTAGCAAATTGACATGCAAATATGCATGTCAATTGACATTATTGACATTCGTTTTAAGATATTTGTACATCTCTCTTCCTCAGACTTCAGGTTTAAACACTTTACAGACACTGGAAATGACAAGTCATCATCTTACTACCACAACTTTCATATTTAAAAGTTTTCAGCATGACTTTGCATCACTATGAAGTGGTCACTGAATTGAAAAACATCAGGTATTTGAATTTATGACTGGCTGTTCACCTGTCAGACATTGCTGATCAAGGAATCCCACTTATTTCTTAGGCAAGTGTTGCTTGGGTGTCAAGCAATGTGGCAGGTGCAATTTTAAAATTAATAATCAGTCAGACGATCATTTTCTACTGCTTCTTCCATTGTGGGTCATTGGGAAGCTGGTGCCTATCTCCAGTAGTCTATGGGCAAGAGATGGGGTACACCCCGGACAGGCCATCGCAGGGCAATTACAGTAATAATCATGAAATGACAAATAAATTAATTGGTAAATCAAATTTTATTCCAAAACATCTATAGAAGGTGAACATATGGCATACCAGAGAAGATCAACAGAAGGATAATACGTCTCTCAGGTCCTGGCTCAGATCTTACTACTATAGTTTCTGACACTTATTTTTCTTATTTTGTCCTTTGCCTGTCCTTATCTTCAGCATAAAATACACAATGTCCTCTCACAGTTAGGTAAAAAGACCAAATGAAGTGAATATGTTAACGTAAGTTTGAAGGCAAGTCCATGTGTCAACCCTCTAACTACCCAGCAGTCGACTTATACTCAGTTCACCCACTCTTCATAGTGGGTTATGTTCTTTCAACCCTACCCTCAACCAGGCGGAGACAGTTTACATACACAATCTTTTTACTGAAAGTTAACACAATAGTCGCTGTTGCGCCATCTGTTGGCTGCAAGTAAATGTGCTACAAAAGAGCACTTATGCTTATTACACTTGGACTAAAAGTACCCAAGGCCTCCACATGGTGAATTTAATGGATCAGCTTATAAATAACAGGTTTTGCAATAACACCAAAGCAAATGAAGATGTAATTTTAAAAAACAGTAATTTGGGGGAAAATGTACATTGAAGGATTTAGGATGCAATTGATCTGAATGAGTCAGATAAAGTTTTTCATGAAAACCTACATGTGTCGGGGTACTGGGGAATTTTCTTCTGTCACTTGTCATTAACCGTTCAGTCACTAGGTAGAGCCAAGGACCTTGGTGAGGTGGGCACAGGTGTTTCCCATCTGCAATCTTCTCTGGAGCTTTAAGAGGGAGATATAGCCTGGACTTCTTCGCCTGAGTGTTTGCCTTAAGTGGTAACTAGTCTGGCCCCCTGAGAATTACTCTGTGTTGCGATTTCCTGGACATTGAAGTTTCTTGTACTCACCTCCTGTGTGATCCTCCTAGGTTCTCTGCACCTTATCTCCTGGTTCTGGAGGAGGACATCGGTTCTGGTCCAGTCCTCGGTACCTTCCTGGCATGTTCCTTGGATCCCACTAAGGCTGGCTGCCGCTCAAGCTTCGGATCTTCCAAACATCAGCAAACGAACCTGCCCACTTTCCAACGTGAGTCCAATAAACCACCTCACTCAATTTCACTAACCATTCCTTGGTTTAAAGGCTTCCGAGAAGTGACTGAAACTTACCTCATCCATTCGGACAACCCGCTCGGAAGAGATCCTCTTACTCTGTTTCTCTTCTGGCGGACTCCTACTCTTCACTCTCTGATCCCCGCCGCTTTCGAGCCCTGATCCTGATGACCTGTTCCTCATCAAATAAACAAACTTAAGAACTGTTATTCATTCTCCTGAGTTTTTCTGCATATGGGTCAGAGCCATTAATGTTAAGATGACAACATGTTTGCTGGTGATTTAAAGTGACACTGAGGTAGACATATCACAAACACTCGAGATGAGCAGAGGTAACGCAGAGGCTCATCTTAAATATGGCCCATATCATGAAAAAAAGTTGTTTAATTCTGCATGTTGATGTAATTTTGTTGGAATCCTTTTTTCTTTGTTATGATATAATAAAAATCAAAGCAAATGTTTCTTTGGGTATGTTAAACATATCAGGGACTAGGCACGAGGACAGCTTATCTCAGTTGAGTTACAGACAAGAGGAAATTTCATGCAAATTCTTTGGCAACTAATTTATGACACAAAAGTTTAATGTGGAAATTTGTGACAAGATGACAATATTGCATTGTATCGAAACTCTGAGAATAGTTTTACTCTTCATCTTCCTCCTTCTATCCTTCAATCATCCATTCTCCTTATAGCCTTCTCTGCAAAAGTTCAGAAAGTCAAAACGTTCCTACGTTTACATAGGATTAACGCTGCTTCTGTCTCAGCTCCTCAAACATAAAACGCAAATGGTATGTAAATGTCGTCTTTGATTCTGTTTAATGTGTCCAGGGTACAAGGTGCAAAGAATAAAAGAGGCTTCTCGTCTCTGCCTATAAAGCATTGCGGCACACCTTTACAGGACATTGGGACTCCCTGCTGTGAGGATAATAGGAAGAAATTGTTTTGCAATGAGATGAAGTGATAAAGGGAAAAGTAGGATTTTTTCAAAGACTTTTCAAAAACCCTCCACGCTCTACTTTGGGAGTGCACAAGAGGAAAAGTGGCAGAGCACTAATTGAGCGATCGCTGATTGCTGAAGTGTTCATCTTTGATGTTTTTCTCTTTTTTCTGTCAATGTAAATGAAACATCAAAAAAAGGCGGATGTTTTGAGAAGAATTAGGATGAAGTCAGAATTTGAAGGGGATGGTGTGCAGTGATATGTGTGTTTGTGTATTACTGTGTACTGATTATGTGTCTGTTATTACTGAACACAGTTAACACAATAACACACTGTCCAGCTCTAAAAATCTTACTGAATCATACTTACCTATATTATTATTATTACCAACATTTGCAACGCAAAGCTGATAAAGTGATTTACGTGTGTAAAGGAGACATACAGGTAAGCATCTTTTAGAGTCGTTTGTTACAGTACATTCAGCTCAGAAGACAAGACAATATACAATACTGGATTCATGTGAATGAGACAAGATGAGATTTTGGCCAAATTTCAGGGAAAAATAATCTCCATTTTTGGTTTCACAAACATAGGAGGGTAAAATCTGATATATTGTGACATTCTTTTTAGCTACCTCTTCTGCACAAAGTTATTAATTTAGGTTTGCCCAACTGAACTATTATATAAGTTAGAACCTGAGATTATTGCAGTCTAGACCTATAGAAACTGTTGTCCCTGTGAAATAGCTTCTTAATAATATTATTAATGCTAAGAGGAAACTACAAAGATGCTAAATTAAGCCTCACTTCCAAACTCTGTGTGGCATTGACCTGTTCTCTAATCTGAGCTGCTGTTAACCTGCGATTTCTGAGGCTGGTGACTCGGATGAACTTATCGTCCGCAGCAGAGGTGACTCTTGGTCTTCCTTTCCTGGGGCGGTCCTCATTTGAGCCAGTTTCTTTGTAGCGCTTGATGGTTTTTGCGACTGCACTTGGGGACACTTTCAAAGTTTTCCCAATTGTTCGGACTGATTGACCTTCATTTCTTAAAGTAGTGATGGCCACTCGTTTCTCTTTACTTAGCTGTTTTTTTCTTGCCATAATACAAATTCTAACAGTCTATTCAGTAGGACTATCAGCTGTGTACTGTATCCACCTCCTGCACAACACAACTGATGGTCTCAACCCCATTTATTAGGCTTGAAATCTCACTTATTAAACCTGAGAGTGCACACCTGTGAAGTGAAAACCATTTCAGGTGACTACCTCTTGAAGCTCATCAACAGAATGCCAAGAGTGTGCGGAGCAGTAATCAAAGCAAAAGGTGGCTACTTTGAAGAACCTAGAATATAAGACATATTTTCAGTTGTTTCACACTTTTTTGTTCAGTATATAATTCCACATGTCTTAATTCATAGTTTTGATGCAAATTCATAGTTTCGATGTGAAGCTATAGTATTCATAGTCATGAAAATAAAGACAACTCTTTGAATGAGGTGTGTCCAAACTTTTGGTCTGTACTATATATATATATATGTATATATAGATATATATGGCTGTGAGGAGTTTGTTGAATTCATTAGGGAACAATTTTTCATTGATAATTCTTTTTTGCCATTTGTATATGTAGTTTTCCATTGAATATTAGGTTTGCACATTGATTTACATAGTTTGTCACTGATTATTCTTTTCTTCAATAAATTTCCTCCAGTTTGAGATAAAATAATTCAATTTAGTATGATTTATTTTCATTATAATGATTTTATGCTGTGCAAAATGGCACATTTTGATGATACACAGGGTAAATGCTGTGTCATATGCAAGAGGAGCCCAACAATGGAAATTAGCACTTTTATTTGATCCGATTTCCTTACATGAGGTGAAAAACACATTTTGACAGAGTTCTTGTGCCAAAATGCCAGCTCTGCCTGGCACATTGCCCACAAAGGTTTTTGTGGAACAACTATGCTGTCGCGTTCTGAGGTTTAGAGTGACCAAAGCACAGACAAGAGCTAGGCAGCAGCACGTTTAAAGGAGTTTTCTTACTTTATTTAAAGAATAATCCAAAGGTTCTCCAACGTAACAAGAACATAGCAAAATCACTGCAGATACAAGAAATCCAAAAACTTACAAAGTTGATACTGCAAGAACATAAAAGGCAAAGTACATAGACAAAGGTAGGTGAACGGAGATGTGAACAGGGATTCGAACGGAAGGAACCAGCGAGGAACAAACAAGAACAGAGAGCTTATGAACAGAGGGAAGTGGAGTATGGACCAATGAGAATGAGAGATAGGAAATCAGGGGAGATGTAATTCAGGTGTGGACCAGGCTGTAGAGAACTGAGGGAAAGTGAATAGTTGTTAAGGTGAAAAGGCTAGAAACAAAACAAAGCACGAGAGCTAAACCATAACATAAATCCAGAGGGGAAAACATGAGGGAAGCGAGCCAATAACACAACCAAAGAAACCTGACTACAAAAACAAAACTATAAATAACAAAACTCAGGGAAAACAGATCAAAGCAAAACTATGGACGAAGATAAGAAACCAAAAGAAACATAAGAACCTAGAATAAACATTAACTAAAGCAAACTGAGAAACTAGAGGGAATAGAAGAAACACCAAAACCTAATAATTAACAAAGAACCCATAAAGGAACCCTGACTGTAAATAAACAAAACCTAAACCACAGAAAGGGAACCAGGACGAGAAGGAACAGAGAAAATAAACTGGTAAACAAAGAGCGCAGATGAACAAATACCAAAACATAAATAAACACAGATATACTAAATGGGAAACTAAACTAGAGACTACAAGGAAGACAAGGGAACTAGAAAAACAACAAACATAATAATAGTCATAATCATAAGAAAACCATAACAAGTAATAGAAAAGAAACCACTAAAGGAACTAGGAGCGAAGGGAGAGAAAACAACAAACACTAGGAGGCAGGAAATAAACAAACAACCATGACAACAAAACCAAACTAAAGTCAAAACATTAAATCACAACAAAGTCCAAAGATGTAGCCTCATGACATATGCTTAAACTGATTCAGTCCAAATTTGCTGCAGTTATAGTGAAGATGTTTATGAATATATTCTGAGGCTTCTACTAAGGATCAAAAGGATATACATTGTGTAATGCAATGTTCATTAAGAAAAAAGTTTTGTGGCGACTCTCAAAGAATTGTTTAATTACAAATAAATCAGACATAGTAACAGCTGCAATAGGGGTTCCACTGGAAAAAAATATTCTTTTATGTCTTACCTTGACACAGGTACCAAAGATTTGCATTTAAATTTTATAACTGTGGAGCTATACTTGATTTATTTTAGTTAAGTAATTGCAATGCTTCTAAAACCCTTAGGGCTTTAGGTTAACAGAGCAACTCAAGAACTACCTCCTTTCTTACTTCAAAATAAAAGTCTTAAACAAAGATACAACTTGGTCTTAAGCATAAAGCACTCACAATCATATCCAGGGCCCATTATAATAGCCTAAACATACTTCACTACATGAAGTCACAGGCTCTGGGAGACAGACTTAATTTTGATGAGAAATATTTTGGTTTTTAAACAATAGCAAAACTTGTTACACCAGCTGTCTCCACATCCTTTTCTTCCACTTGGACTTCTTCCATGACCCTGTTTTCAAATTGGTCATGGGTCAGCATAACCACATACAATCGTCCCTGAAAATCTATAGAGACAGTTCAGGAAAACCTTGATGAAGTCTTCAAAATATAAAGTATTTATTGGATTTGAAACAAAACTTATTCAAACTACATTGCTGACCTCAGTTATATTGCACAGGAAGAAATGTACAAGCATGAGAAATGAGAATATGTTTATATTTGGACTTTTTCTGCATATTTCCAAACTAATCTCTTATATAGACATAAAAAGATCTTCAATAGACATGGGTTTTGGGGGTTTACCATCAGTGGCTTAGCCCTGCTTGTTTCAACACCAACAAAGACAGCATGCGAATAGACTGGCAGGCCTGATCCAGCTGGGCTTGACAGCAGAGCACACATGAAAGAAAGGGATGGAGGGACGGAGCGATGAGAGCAGGAAGAAAAGCGAGGGATGAACAGAATCACACACAGGGATCCTGCTGTTTACAACGGCAGGTGCAAGAGGGGAGGAGAAAAGGGGGGTGTCAGGGATGGGCTGGAGTTAGTTGGGTGTATGAGTGTTTTTATAGAGAGGAGAAAAAATAATGAAATGGAATGAGTAGGAGAGGGGTGACACAAGGATGGCATTAAATTAATCATAAACAAATGCAATTGTTATTTAATTTTAAACCATTGCAAGGCCTTTGAGTAGGACTCCATCAAACTCAGTTCTCTAGGCTCCAAGATGCAATAGCCTGATGCTGTCAGTAGGAATGAGCAAGTTCCACTGTCTAACACTCACTGTGGTAAGTTGTAGAAAGCAGGGGGAGGTTTTCAATTGCAACAAAACAAATCAATAAATGTAGTATGACTGGGTCCAGTGGTGATTCTTCTATGAATGCTTGGTGAGTTCATTCTTTATAGATAGATAGATAGATAGATAGATAGATAGATAGATAGATAGATAGATAGATAGATAGATAGATAGATAGATAGATAGATAGATAGATAGATAGATAGATAGATAGATAGATAGATAGATAGATAGATAGATAGATAGATAGATAGATAGATAGATAGATAGATAGATAGATAGATAGATAGATAGATAGATAGATAGATAGATAGATAGATAGATAGATAGATAGATAGATAGATAGATAGATAGATAGATAGATAGATAGATAGATAGATAGATAGATAGATAGATAGATAGATAGATAGATAGATAGATAGATAGATAGATAGATAGATAGATAGATAGATAGATACGGACAGATAGACAGACCATATCAAACCCACCTAGACTCAAAACTGTGGGGAAGTGGGTGCTTATTTCCAGTTGGATTCATAAAGAACTTTTTAAAATGCATGCTGCAATTTGTTGAGTCTTTCTTGAAACGTATGAGTTATACAGTCACCTTGAAGAAATTAAACCTGCTCTTTGTATGAAGTGGTTGCAGGAAAACCAAGCATGGGCAACCACTGCAGTGGTTTTTGTTTGTTTCCGTGACTGAACCAGCACCAACCTCTGTGCCTGTACTCCTGTGAGCTAGCTTGTAACCTAACTTTGACTTTATTTTATTTTTTTCAAAAAAATAAAACCAAAAGTGTGAGATGGAATAGGGGGAAGGGAGATATTTCAGATTACAGTGTATGAGTATTTCGGAGAGGCATCTTTATGGAAGACTGGGCGTTGACAGGCAACAAGAAAACCAGCAAGGGAGGATAACTGAAGATCTCTTCCTTTGATGAGACATAACAATATCCAAATCCCAGACCGCCTCTTATTTAAGTTACTGAAGACTCTAAAAAAGGGGAAGTTCTTCCAAAGTAGCTCAGAAGCTTTTGCGCTTCAGGTGAGAGGGAGGGAATGGAAGGAGCAAGGAGAAGAAGGGTGGTGGGGAATAATGTTTATGCATTAGATTTTCAAAGAGCTTTTTTTTCTGCAAGGAAATTCACATTCAAAGGTGTACTTCTTGCAGGAAGATCTAAAGGATTCTTTCTCTCTCTCCCTGTTATTGCGCGAGATACAAAGTCTCTCTCTGTAGCTTAGCCAAGACTGTATGCACATGGTAACTGAGTGTGAGAAGGCCTTACATTGCTACAGTACATCCAGTAAAGGAATTGAGTGATGTGTTACTGTATATTTCATATATAATATTCTCTACGCTCAGACTACACATTTAACATCAAAGAGAGAAGCAGCAATAAAGTAGCACCTCAGTTTGCCAATTCAAGGCTACAGTTACCCCAAGTCAAACACTCTGCCGCCCACCAGCAATGCTACTGTGCTCACAATGGAGTCTGAAGTGAATGCTGAGAATTACTGCTTTGCTCCAACTCCAAAAACATCGGATCAACATTTAACTGAGACTTTTTCCCAAAGTTTGAACTTGAAAACTTCACAGGAAGAACACTGTGAAAGAGCTGAAGGAGCAGAGATGTGACTGAAAGGGTGTGTATACGCACGCCCGTGTCGGATAGTTGCTGAGCGCAGCACTCGTACATACGTGTGATTAAAAATTCAAATGAGCGCCTTTAGTAGTAGATGGAAGGCTTTGAGCTTCCGTAATGAGGCTGATATATGAAGTTTAAACATTCGAAGCTGCTGGAAATGCCACTACAGAAAAAGAGACAGAGAAACACGGAGGGAGGCGAGGAAAAAAGGGAGGGAAAGATTCGTGGCTTTGATGCAGCAATATCACCGTGGGGCACGGCTGGTTGGCTGGGGCTGGCTGGTGCCGGGATCCGGAGCGCCTTGCAGAGTGTTTGTAACGTTCCCCGGGATACCATTTCCAGCAATCCCCTGCCAAAAATCCAGGACAAACTGGGAGAAAAGAAGAAGCAAAGCAGAAGAAGTTATATTACAGAGTGAAAGGAATTGGAATAAAAAAGGAAAAATAGTGTTGAGTGGGAAAGCAGAAGTGGATCGGAGGGACCCATGGAAGTGACAAAGAAGTGACTGCAATCGATTTCCTTTACACACCTGTCAGTCACACATACACACTTTTTCACACAATACAGCAGGTAGTACGAGAGGATTTGGTGTGAAGAACCAAGACATAGTGTGAGTGTGTGTGTAGGAGAAAAAGACCACATGTGGATGCGGTCACACTCACACTGTTCCTCTTGTACCTCTGGAAGCAGCGGGAGTCTAGTGCCACTTTGAACTTGCCTACCATTGAAAGCCTTACAGAGTTTTGAAGAGGCTTATTGAAAGGAAACCTGTGCATTTATGATGTAAATGTATTTTTTCCAACCTTTTCTTCTCCTTCTTCTACCTCTTTCCTTTTATTTTTTATTTTGACAGCGTTTGAATTTTGTCATATGAACATTTAATTTAACAGCTTATCTGCCACCCTGTTTGCAGTGACCCATCTTCATTTCTACTTGAAAGAAACTGGCTGAATGTTTTGATTTTCTTTAATGTAATCATTACTGCTTCGAGTATTTTGTTGTAGTCTGATAATTTTCTGTCCTATTCACATAGCTTCAAAGAGAGAAAACAAGATCTCTCAGAACTATAGCATATTCTTTAACCTTGCCACTTTAAGATGGATGCTACAGTCTTTTCTTTTATATGTAGCAGAAACTAAAATTAAAAGCTTCCTTAAATCACTAATGTGAACAGCTCCATTTGTGACCATATGGCCCTACTAGTGTGTTTGTTTTGACTACAGCTAAGCCTGATACTTCCAACCAATGTTCAGGACTGAAGAACCCGTTTGAGTAAGAGGTGAAGCATCTTTAAGATATAAAAGAAGCCCAGTTGCCTTCTATTTAAGCACTTGACACTGTAATGACTGAAATCTCTGCAATTTAAGTCAATCAGAATCCATTAATGCCATAACACATTGTAAGTAATATGATTTGTCAAAGAAACATTTACAGTGTACTAAATCAGTCTCTCCTGCTTTTGTGAACATTTGTTTGGACAGATGTGGATATGCATGTGGTATATATTGTAGATGCAAACTATTGTAACTGTTTGAAGACTAAGGCTAAGCAGAACTGTTAGTCAGTCAATGTTGATGTGCGCCATGTGGCAAACACTTTAGAATTGAGAAATTTAATTCACCTTATTCTTTAGGAGCAGAACCTGGACCTGGGCAGCTGCAGTGCCCCTAGGTCATGGCACTTTCCCCACAGGCTTACATGTTAATAGGCATGATGGGTGGATCACTTCTTGTGCATCTCACTCAGATGCACCTATCACTCTGGAACAGGGTGAAACCGGGCTCATTAGATTGCATGGCTTTCAGAGTCCAACAAAATGAAGCTTTTTTAGTAGCCTCACAGGTTTTATTAAGGCTACACAGCAGGTTAGTTCCAATCCCTTAAATTCCTTTTCCATTGTACCTTTGGAAGTGCTCAAACTTTAACTATTGAACGTAGCTGACAGTTCAGCTGCTGTTGCTCTTTAAGATTTGATCTCCCAAACCTTTAACTGACCACTGATCATTCAATATTTTTTGTATTTCTTCTGACTACATTTCTTCAGTAAAGATGATGGTTCACCACAATCCTTCCAATTTTTAATAATGTGGTGGAAAGTTCACCAATCTCCTTAGATTTATTTGCTTGATGCATGCCAATAATTTGACCCTTCTGAAACAGATTAACACCTATTCCACAGCCAAGGGATGGGCCTTCCAAAATGGTTGTTCAAGAAATGAGAAGCTATTCATTGCATCATTTGAGACAATTGAACTGAACTGACACAGTGAGTTCAGACACTGCATCAGTTAGGATTAAATAAATTAATATTACATAATCAATCATGCAGTAAATATTCAATGGGAGGCTCTGATGTATTTAATTTATTTATTCCAGGTGATGACTTGTTTTTGGATAGACCATGTATTAGTTTGTTGTAGTGTACATGTGTATAAGAACCTCATGTTGGTAATTCAGCCCTGAGCACAACCATGGGTTTCCATGGAGACTTCAAACAGACGTTGACCAAGGAGTCACACTGATTTCCTGATGCTTTACCGTTAAGCAGTGACAGGTGCTGCCCCTTACTAGGTGCTGTTTGATCTTATAACATCTGAAAGAAGATAGGACACAAACACAATTTAGTTTTATTGTATAATTTGGAGATATATTAAGTGAAAAATAAAATAATTCCTTCTAGCTGTTGTGCTAATAGAATGAGCAGCAGATTTTGCACAAGTTACTTGCATTCCCCAACATAATCTTCCAAAAAAGTGTTTGACTTATTATAAACAATCCCTGCACACACTCTTATCTTAGGACAGTGTTATCCATACTTCTGCTGGATCAAGTTCTGGATCAAGTTTTTTTTTATTTTTGTTGGCCCGCTAAGAGTCTCTTTGGCCTGGTCCCTACTTGGCTTAAAGTCATAAAGTCAAACAAAGAGATAAGATCAAAGCAAGTAGTTGTGCAAGCAGCCTTGGGTATTTCTTCTGGCCTTCTGAAAACAAAGTCCTTCAACCTGAGACCTTCATCAGTCATCACCTTTCCTATAGCATCTGTTACACAGAAAATATTTGATTTTAATACCCAAGTGTTATCTACCCAATTTTATGAAAGATGATTTCTATTTAGAAATATTTTTTTTTTCAGTTACAGACAAATAAGAGCTTGTTTTCATAGATTTACAAGCAAATTTAGGGCTTTAAGAAAATGAAAAATAAATCTTAAAATCAATGAACATCTTTTAATAAACCTGGGATCACGGCACTATGACTGGTACTGGCTAATAGTACAGGATTATCCATCAATAGTATAGAAAATTCTTCAACAACACTTTCAGTGACTTTTAGACATGAGATACCTATTATAGCTGAATGTTACTACACTGGCAGACCACCTATAGGTTTAGAAAGATACTTTGTGCTGCATCCTTCACCTACATGTTGGGTTGTTGTGCCAGTCACTGGTGGTTGAGTCTTAATAAAGCCTAAACCCCGCCGCGCTACCTCTCTCTGTTCTACAACTCCTGCTGCTCATCTGTCTCAAGTGTACCGTAATTTACTGTCACAGAACTCCTCAAACCGGCCACCACACAGCGTACAGAGGGGGAGGGGAGAGAAGGTAGCACTGTCAAAAGAAGGAAGCAACTATACCAACTTCCTTGTGTGCAAAAAAAAAAGGAGAAAGTCAAAAAAACTGAGGGGAGAAACTGTTTTTCAAAGACTCAAACTCACAGCGGTTCACCCGGCCTTGTTTAGGTTTTCTACTCTTTTTTCAGAAAGAAGAGAGAAGGAAATGAGGAAAAATTGCTAGGTGGTTGTCAACAGTTGAAGCTACAGTCGCACCTGGCACCGTGCTACTGGTCTTTGATCACTTGTCGAGTGAAATTCCACCACTGGATTAAAGTGAAGGAGGGGGCATCCAAGGGTGGGAGGACTAGCAGTAGTGACAAAGAAGGATAAAACACAGAGGATGACTTTGCCTGAGATGTAGCCCTGCATGTTTGGTGTCTTTAATGTGGTGTGCACTGCCCTGTTGGCTGTAATTAAAATCAGCATGAATTGTTGGGGTTGTCTCAAGCTGATCATTTCTATTCCTGCCCCACACATCGCAGAAACTTTTATGACAAATAAGTAAAGGCAAAACAAGTAAAGAACACTACCTTTATTTAATTAGCACCTACACAAACAGCCAGACCTCCTTTAATGATGGGGAATTTTCCACAGGAGCTCATGGTAAGCAATGACTGATAGATGTGAGATGTTATTTTCTTTTACGTCTTTTGTTTTTCAGTGAACCAAAGCCTGATAGTAAAGGAGATACTTTTCTTTAGAGGGCTGCACGGTGCTGCAGTTGGTAGCACTGTTGCCTTGCAGCAAGAAGGTCCAGGGGTCTTTCTGCATGAAGTTTGCATGTTCTCCCCGTGCATGTGTGGGTTCTCACCAGTTACTCTGGATTCCTCCCACAGTCCAAAGACATGCCTGTTAGGTTGATTGGTCTTTCTAAATTGCCCTTAGGGGTATGAATAAGTGTGTGCATGGTTGTTTGTGTGTTGCCCTGCGATGGACTGGCCACCTGTCCAGGGTGTACCCAGCCTCTCACCCATAGACTGCTGGAGATAGGCACCAGCTTCCCTGTGACCCACTATGGAAGAAGCGGTAGAAAATGACTGACTGACATTTCTTTAGAAGTTATTTTATTTCACCTTGACAGCATTTAGGGTTTAAGATGAGGTAAATAGATGTATCACCTATTAAACTTTAGGCTAGGAAAAAAAACAATACGTTTTGAAATAAAATACATAACTTAGGTTTAATATAGTGATACCCAATGACATACTATTCAAATTGCGGTAAAGTGAACATTTTTGACCATAATAAGGACACAATCTGAGCTCTGGAGGCAATATTAACTCCTTATTGCTTCAGAAAATTTACAGCTGTATGAAAACAAATTGGGGCTGTTGTTGCTTAATTGCATAGATATTATTAGTCCACATATATTAGATATATAATTAGATTGAATAGTTTTGAAGTTTGAGTCTTTAGAAAAAATGTAGGTTTACCTAAGGTTCACTTTAGCAAGATGTTGAGTTTTCACTTGGGTTTAAAGATAATGTTGTGTGAAAATATCCAGTGAACCGTGTTTGTCTGGACTAAAATGCCTTGTTGATGTCAGAGGAGAATGGGCAGGATAAAGCATTGTCTAACATTGTCTAAATTCTAAAATCTCTGAAGAATGTTTCAGACACCTTGTTAAATCTATCTCACGAAGAATTAGGCAGCTCTGAAGGGGGTTTAATCTTATAGCAAGGTGAACTAAAAAGTGGCTGGGGAGTATATTTTCTCATGCCCCTATTACTAGTAAATCTAAATTCTTACAATTGTGTTCTCTATAAGGTTGCAGTGAATGCTTTCCAGGCATTGTGGTGGAACTGAGAAGAAGCGGTTAACTCTTTTTAAAAACAATTCCAGGACATCCAGGCTAAACTGTTAGCGTTACCGAGTTAACACCTACCGTGGGAGTCATGACAGGGCACCATTGCTCTGAATGGTGAGAGCGACCTTGAACGAGGAACCAGGAATTCCCTTCACTTGACAGCTGGCTCTTTTGTAAGCCCATGACTGAGCATGTGGAAAGGCTGTCAAAGATTTTAGGCAAGAGAACTCTTGGCATGCTAATCTCCGCTGTGCTTGTGGCATGCACGAGGAAGTGTTGACAGTAGTTCTACCAGTTGTTTAGTCCTGCACACTGAGGCAGCACTGGGATATGAAAGAGACCAGAGATTTCCCAGGTTGCTGTGGACAACTACAGCAAATGCTTGACTTGATAGTAGGAGGAGATATTCATGGCAGCTGCTGTCACTGTGATCTCATCATGAGGATCCAGCAGCATGCAGCATGCAAACTATGTTAATTTAGTCATATAGCCATATATACTGCATATCAGAAGATGAGGGTCTCTGTGTAACATAAATATCATTCTTGTCCTGGAAGCACATATTAAGTCCCCTCACACATTAGCTGTCACTAAAATGAACGATGCTAAGTAACAAGTGGGCAAAGAAAATATATGCTTATATAAAACTCAGTGGTTAAAGTTGCTATTTATACAGCTATAATGAGTGAAAGCATTATGCTTCAATAGGAAGACCAAGTATCCGTTTTTGTTTAGAAATTCACAGCACATTAATGTGTTGTCGCTTGTGTGTCATTTTAACTAACTCTACCTTTCATTTAAAGCAGTTTTCTGCACAAAGGTGTAGAGTTAGGTTCTGTCAGTCTTTTTTACAGCAGACAGCCACTGTGTTTGTAGGATTTTGTTTACTAGTATACTAATCAGTATAATGACCTTAAAATGTCTAACAACATAATTCCTGTTGATTTTTTTTTTAGTTGATAAATTGTTTGTATTAAAAAACTTTTTGTATTAAAAAATGCATTTTCTACAGTAATAACCTGTTTATTTCACTCAGACCAGAATAAGCAGCATAGAAAATTAGCAATTTGAATAATTAGATGCATTTCTCCTAGACAGAAAACTATTTGTCTCTTAGGAAAACATAAATTTTTATCTGACCAGCAGATGGCAGCATTTGCACCTCCCAAGCACATGCGTCTTAGGGTGTATTCACACCAGGAAAGTCCTTTGGTCCACTTGTTTGGTCCGGACCAAAAGCGAATTAAATTTTTTTCATTTGGTGCGGTTTGTTTTCACATTGTACTTTTTGCAAGTGAACTATTACTTGTAAACAAAGCCACGTGGGTGACGATCATTGTTCCCATTGGACAGAAATGAAGGGGGCGGAAATTGAGGAAAACATCTGTAGACGTGCTGCGTGTAGCACCTCTGTTCTGCATATTTGTGCTGTTATTACGGCTTCAATGTTATTGTGAGGGTGAAGAGCAGCTCATTCAACACAGACTTGAGACGCTCCATTTATAATGTTGGAACCCCGTCGGAGAATGCGTGCTGAACGCCGACGTTCTCTACGTGCCTTGTCACACAACAAGCCGGTAGTTGCTAAGCAACACAGCTCATCAGGTATGATTACCTTACAACACACACCTTTGCTACAGGCTATGGTGGCTTTTCATGTCCAAAGAGACGTACGCTTTTTGTTGTTGGTTCGGATCGGGGCCGGTTTGTATTCAGACCATAAGTGAACCGCCCCAGAGTCCGTTTGGAAGCGGACCGAGACCACCTCAAAAAGTGGGTCTCGGTCCGGTTGTTTGGTCCGGACCAGGGTTTGCTTGAGTGTATTCACACCTGCACAAAAGGTCCGGACCAAGGAGGGAAACGAACTCTGGTGGCAAAAAAAAAGTGGCAAGTGTGAATACACCCTTAAAAAGTCTTTACAGTGCAGGGGTTCTAGATGGGTTCATGATGTCCCATTCAGAGAGACTGTTATCTTCATCTGTACAAGTATCTGAATTGATATAAGACTTCTGTAAAGTGAAGCTCGCTGAAAAGACAAGACTTCTCAAATGGTTCATGGGGAAATGTATAAAAGTTATAATTATCTAACAAATATTAAGTCCCATTGTCATTATTTAAATTTAGATTTGGTCAAACTGCTACTTATTTTTAGTCACTCACCAATTACCAATTTCGCAGTAAAACAAAGAGGCAAAAAAAAACTTTTTTTAAAAAAGACATCAATTTACAAATGGTGATTATTTGTGTAAAAAGATCCAATTGTCCTTTTTAAACATATTGTCTCCAGTCAACTGAAATATGAAACAAGAGAAAGGAGTAATGATCCCCAGACATTTACAGACTCATTCAATAAACTACAATATTGTTGAAAAGTTCATTTATTTCAGTAAGTTAGCTCATTAAGTGAAACACATTATATAGATTAACTGCACATAAACTGATGTTTTTAAGCCTTTATTTCTGATAATTATGAGGATTTTCTGCTTACAACTAATGAAAACATGACATTTAATTTTAAAATATTACATCAGACCAGTAAAAAAACTTTTTTAAATACAGAAATGTGGGCTTTTCGAAAAGTCAGTCAGTCATTTTCAATATCGCTTCTTCCATAGTGGGTCACAGGGAAGCTGGTGCCTATCTCCAGCAGTCTATGGGCGAGAGGCAGGGTACACCCTGGACAGGTCACCAGTCCATCACAGGGTAACACACAAACAACCATGCACACACTCATTCATACACCTAAGGGCAATTTAGAGAGACCAATTAATGTAACAGGCATGTCTTTGGACTGTGGGAGGAAGCCAGAGTAACTGGTGAGAACCCACACATGCACTGGGAGAACATGCAAACTTCATGCAGAAAAACCCCCGGCCAGGAGTCGACCCCTGGACCTTCTTGCTGCAAGGCAACAGTGCTACCAACTGCGCCACCGTGCAGCCAGCCCTTTCGAAAGGTTATTTTCAGAAACTGCTCTCAATCTGACAAACAATCCTCATTGGATCACATATTCTAATTTATTGACTAATTTATGACTGAAATATAAGATTCAGCATTTTTTTGTTGACTATGTAAGTCATGAGTTATGTTTTTAGACAACACTTTTTGGCTAAAGGAAACCATGTTTTTTAAAGTGATATATATGTTGTAGATGCACACATATGAAATAGAAACCATAAAAGAAAGCTGTATCATCCATCTTAATTCATCTCTCTCTAACTACTCCCTCTCTCTTTTCTGCTTCTTTGCGATTCACCTTGCGGGGCCGAGCCCCCAGTGTGTTAAACAATGTTTTAAAAGTAATAATAGTAGTTACAGCATTGTTCTTTACTGACTGGGTTAGCTGACAGTTGGACACAAACAAACACATACACAGGGGATATTGTCATTAGCCAACACCACTACAGAAATAATAAAAAAAAACTCTAATATCCACACTTAATAATATTAATACATTAAAAAAACGAATAAATTTTTCCCAAAGAAGCAGATCAATGTTTTGTATCAAGTTTTTTTCACAATGAAAACTGAACAGTCTTTGATTTTAAAAGAAAAATTATATCTGTCAAACTGAACATCAGTTAAGAACATCATGTGATAACTACTAGCCTACAGAAAAAACTCTGACATTAAACTTAAATTAAAAATACTTATTTTTATTTATATATATTATTATATATATATTTCAAATCTAGATATCTCTCTAGGAGCAAACTAAATATTAATTAGGCTTGTATCTGACATTAACATCCTGACCGACGCTTTTCAAAATTCTGTCCTCTTTATATTCTCCCCTTTTTTTTCTAATCTATTTTTCTCTACTCCTCCCAGCCCACTCGTTTGAGCTTTTTAACCATCATATGCTAGTCTAGTTGCTTAACCAGTGAGCGGATAAAATAAGAGGCTGAGTTTGGACAAAGCAGGAGAAATGTCCCGCCTTATCCAACCTTGTGTTCATTGAACAAGTGAAGCTGCCCATTGGAAACGGCATGCGGACCAAGCCACTTTGTGGAATAGGGGGGGGGTCATTATCTTTCAATAATTAAGATTTTTAAAATTTAAATCACTTTAGTTGTACTTTTATTTAACCTTACTATATTAATATTTGAAAAAAGTATTTGTGCTTACAATGATTTTTTCTGTTTGTTGGGGTTGCATACGTAACAGCAAAATAACAGTGAACAGAGTCAACAAGAAAATAAACAACAAAAACTCTGAATTAAAAGACCCACATTTTATATTTTCGACATACTTTCACTTGGCGTGAATGTTTTTGGGTTGTGCTGAGTCAACTTGATCGTAAGGGCTGGGAGATAGTCAAGGGGTTTCACTCAGAAGGAAAGCCAAGCTGAAATAAGCAACTTCACGTTCAAAAACAAGCCCAAAAAACAGCAACCCGTGACTCATGAGATTTTCAAGCGACTTTAAAGAAGAACAAGTCCAAAGTCTCGTATAATAAGCGGACTTGGCAACACTTAACAATAGAGTAACAGAAAGTTCCAAAAAAATACATAACTTGTCTAGGTGTGAGTGGAGCCCCGTAGTGGTCCACCATAGCCTAAATATTACCTTTTGAAGGGTTGTCACTGGATTTTCAACTCAAGGACGGAAAGTTAAGCCTCTAATCATCACGTTGTTCTACTGAGGAACCAGTGTTTTCTCTTGTGTGACAAATGCTAAAAACCCTTCTCTGTTCATAAGATTGTTCTTTTTGTTAGCCAGCTTCCCGGATCTGAATGGATTTTATCCTTTGGCTTTGCGCCGAGAGGTCCAGGGAGGACTGTTGGTCAGTTTGTTCTCATTTACATCATCATTCTGTTTCTTGGTGGTGGTAGTTAGGTGTCTGTTAGTCTTATCACTATTTTGAATCATCGGTAAGGTTGTTTGTTTACATACCTCCCATTTACCTCCACATTCACTTCAAGCCGGTGAATTTTAATTTTCATCACTATTATTTGCATGAGAAGTGTGTCATACTCCTCTGTGGAGAGGGAAGATATCGTGTACTGATTGGCCTGTGCTGCCATGAAAGTGTAGCTGCTCCTGATGTCATCTGGTCCTTCTCTAAAATAAACCTTGAAAAAAATCCTCTGAAAAGTGTCCCTGGTTTAAAGTAGTTTAGTCCAACTTTCCTGTAGATTTTGACTGAGAGATAAGAAGTTAAGAATAAAACAATGGAAGCAAACAGAGAGCAATGGGAGAAGGCGTCTGAGCTAGCAGGAGAAGTGACATTAGTAGAAAGATATTACTGAATTCAGATTCGGTTCAGATGAAATTTCTTCACAATTAAACCTTTTGTTTTTATTTTTTATTTTAGTAAAGCCATTGGAAATCCTCCCTGGGGTCAAATTGATCTATAGCATTTTGAACCTATCCAGATGATACAGAGATGTGATTTTTCCTCTTCAGGTGGTGTTACAGCAGTTTGTCAATGGTTTTATTTAAAGTCAAACCTCTTGTAGCTCTTTTGGTATATTCTGCCATTTCATTTACAACGTTTATTTTGTCGTAGGTTGTGGAAGTACTATACGAAAACGGAAACCATGATAAAGCAGTAAATGTCCTGAATAATAAAGGTGACCTTTGTGTTAGTGTGTGTCCATGGAAATACATTTTCAAATACTGATTGAAACACTTGTTCATGAATGTATCAGAGATATGTTTCGTTTTTTCATATAGTCATGCAGAGGTGTGAGAGTTCATAAAGGCCTTTTCATTTCATCTTGGTTTCATGGGAACCAGCAACCAGCCCATTCTCCTTTTGGGTCGAGAGGGCTTCTCCAAACAAATCATCCAGTTCTAAAATCCACTGCTCCTCAAGTGGGCTCCTGGCTCTTTTTGCAAAGTCCCACCATATAACACACACACATACAGAAAGAGAAACCCTCTTTTTTCACATAAAAGCTACCTACCGTGAGGCAAATCCCTCGTCTCTGTGTCTTTTCTTCCAAGAGAAGGGGAAGGAGAAAGGAATGGGGTGTGGATAAGCCAGACCAGCAGGAGACTGTCAAGTTGAAGGACTGGATGACCTGTTTTGGAAGAAGGGCTGAGTCTGAATAATGGCTCCTCATGAAGGGGTCATTGTTTGATTGGAAGCTCATGGAAAGCGAGGATAAAGGCATGGATCTTGATACTTTGATGTGGCTCCATCTGCTGTTCTTCATTATACATCAGAGAGTTGTAGTGTACAGTATCAACACCTTTGCATCTGTTTACAGAATCACTGTGTGCCGGGGTCAGTTCCTTCAACATGCCCATTGTTGTTATGGTAGATCTCCTTGAGAAGTATCTGCCACAAACTGTTTAGTTTGAAGTTGGGTTTTGTTCTTTAGATTTTGAAACAGATAATGCTCTCCATGTTCTCTATTTGTTTTCTTCAACATCTGTTTCTGTTACCACCAGTTATTATGTTAAAAAAAACTGGTGTATCTGAATGCAGTATATATCACCAGTCTTCTCTGGCTCTCTGGCTTTGTCATATCTTTCTTTGTTTATATTTACCATATTGAAAACCATATTTTTTAGTTCTTCCACCTTCAACCACATTAAAAATAGTGCACTTTGAGAAATTAAGGCGCTAAAATTAAAGAAGGCTTTTCGTTCTTTCAAGAGAAAACTTAAAAGACTCTTTGAAGTAACACATTAATATTGCATTAGAACGGGGTTGGTATCTTGTTCTTTTCCCATTGTATTTTTTGTATATTATTAACTTTCCTTTTATTAGTCCTGCAGAAGTGAAATATCCTTAATTTTTCAAATTTTTTGTTTTTCTATTTCAGATTTCTTTTTGTGCTGCAAGACTGAAAGTTTGATCAGAGCTTTTCTGACAATTATAAGCCAGATTAAATATGCCACATTGATATTCAGTCAACAGTGGGCAACAGGAAACATACTTTTGCATGTATAAGTATTTATAACCTGTTTTCACACTGTTTCCTATGTCACCATGTATTTTGTTGTATCTAAAAGCGAGTCTTGCATGGATCTAAGCATGAAGAAATGAAGCACATTTTGTGAAACATTATGTCCTGTCATGTCTATAAAGTATGAGTGTTGCTTTTAATGCATTCCTGTTTTGCATATTGCATGTCAATCAGGATGAAGGTTTTAAATCTCTGTGTTACGGCATGTAAGACGGGGGATATATTCAACTTGCCTTGATGTCATCGTCTCATTTAATTTTTTTCTGTACTTAATGTGTTGAACATGAAAGTTCAACCCTCTATACACAGTGCTCAAATACCTATAAGCTTAATTTAACAATAAATAGCAAGAATGCGTGAGATGGAGTCCCATCAACCATACACCATCCCAAGGTAAATCTTTATTAGCGCAGACAGAGCATCTGCATCGTGTTGCATGAAATGATTTAATGTTATTATAAGTCATTGCTGCAATTCTGTAGCAAAATATACCTCAAATATGTGATTTATATATGCCGTGAAGGAACTGTAACATTCATGTTGCGTGACTTTTAGACATGTCTATAAACATTAGTGTCAAACATCAATCTGGGGCTGTCATGATTTAGTTGTTGTAGACCCAAATGCAGAGACGATGATGGGAGGAGCATGATGAATGTGTATTATGATTATGAACGGAACCAGAGGCTAGCATAAATAAACCGGAAACAAGAACAGGATGGCAACAACATTGGGGGATTTTAGATGAAGAACTATTTATGTTGAGGTAGTTGTTTCCTGTTATAAAGGTATTTTGGTCAGCAAAGTGATATGACCAAAAAAAGAAAGAAAGAAAATTCTCACAGAACATAGTAAACACTAAAATAAACTAAAATAAATGATCTGGATTATAATCAAAGCAAACCAAGACTCTATGTATTGAACTGAGTATTGACGTAATCCAGAACAGTTGTAACAATTTGAAGAAAAACAGATGTGAGTTTTGGAAAGAAGGCATGTCTAATTAGCATCTAACAAATAAACAACCTTTACAGCTGTATTGTTTAAATAAAAAGGGTTGTAATTTTAATCAGAATACAGTATGGGAAAGCGAGGCAAACACTAACTAAACTCAGAATAAAAACAAAGTCCAAGTTAAACAAAATTAAGACTGAAGGTTTTAATAGAGCCATTAAAGATAAAAGACTAGAGTAAAGAACACACTCAAAAAACTAAACACAAAACGCACCACAAACATTCTTTGGGAAATGAGACTGAAAAGGTTAAAATTTGACCTACTGTGCTCAGCCTCCACTTGGTGGTGCTGTTGTACAACAATCGTTGTGGCACAAATCTTTTTGTATAATTCGCAGGTCTTTTGGCTTCTTTTAATCAGATAGCCACTAATCAAATTCAAAAAGCATAGTTATTAATAAAAAAAAAAAATAGGCTGTTGGAATTGTTAGATCTCTTGAAACTTTTAATATTAGTTAAAATCATTTTAAATGCTTGTAGGGTGTGCTTTGTATTTGAAATAATGTTGCCTATAGTAATGTGCTTGGTGTATTCAGTGTAATAAATAAATAAATACTTTAAATATTTGTGTTTTTATACTTTATATGCTATTTAACTTTATAATGTATTTAAAAATGATTTTAAAGCTCCATTGATTAACAATATGAGGCTTGTGTAGGTGATTAGAGTGGCAGTAGCTTAGGCTACATGTAGCTTCTGTGACAAAGGATAATAAATCTGGCCCTACTCTCCAACAATATACATTCTCGCTCATACTGTGTCTACATATAAATCCGTGCATTCATCTATTATCCCTTTTCTTCCATGCAGAATCACAAAGGGGCTGGTGCAACATCATTTCTGTCACAACCAATGACTTGTAGGCTAATAGGCTCACAAAAACTCAGCCCTAAAATTTTAACTGTAGGCTAATTTGTTTGTTTTACCTGACAGTGATGATTCATTGACCTAATGCTGGCTGTAGCTTTAAAGTTAACCAAGGCCTCAACTGACAACATTCAATAACGTCTGCTGTTCTAAACCTATTTAGGGTTGACTCGCAGGTCCTACAAGATGCTGTCGCCTTTATTTCATTTCGTACAAAAGCACTAGCCACCATCTTCTGTAATTGTTGATCAAACTGTGATGTGCTGACCCAGAAGGATGTGGAAGGAGAGAAGAGGACTTCCTGTCACATTGTAACTGTGCAGCTCAGCAAGCGGATGAAAAGAGATAATGAACACTGACCTCTTTGACATGCTGACCTCCTGCTTTGTCCTCCTTGCCCCAGATTCTCTTGTTAGCCTCGTCGCATCTTGGAGCATCTCCGTGGATACAGTATGCAAGAACTCCTCTTCCACTTATTAAACACTCACCTCCCTCTCTGCCCTCTGCCTGCATCTCCACCGCTCTGGAAAGACAAGGACGACAAGGAGCACACAACCTAACCTCATTCCTAACCTGTTTCTGCCAACCTCAGAGCCCTGAGGTATTCGGCACCCACTCTTCCAGAACTTCACAGCCCAGAACCAAATAAGACAACAACACCACCTTCTCTTTTCACATTCTTTATTTTAATCTCCTAGGTATTCATTAATCAGTTCTTCTTCCTTTCATTCCAAACCCCTAATATTCAAACCATAACATTTGCTTTTTGGCAGTGTCAAACCCTTCACCACTCAGGTTTTGACCTGAGACCAAGATAGCCATTCATCATTTTATCTAATATGATGAGCCACTTTAGTAAATGTTTGGTTCTGTCCTGATGGGGGCGCAAATTTCAGCAGTATCATAATAAAATATTGCACAGCCTCAAATACCAGCAATGCAGTGATGCATCTGAAAACAAATACACGGCAGCTAACCAAAGTATTATACAAAAATGAAAAAACAACAAGAATAAAATAATACAACAGCTGTAAAATAATACATAGGAGCTATAGAAAATATGAAATAGTATAGGTACATAGGCTGGGTAAGACATTAAGACCCAAATGCTAATTCACGTATGAAAATTGACAGGCAATTGTTCTTTATTTCTTCCTTTTCTATAAAGATGGTGCTGGATCCAAACATAATGCAAAAGTTAAAGTCAGTTGTAAAAATAAAGTGCTAAAGGTTAAAAGAGGACAAAAGTCTATCAAACAAACAAGCATATATGATATAAAAATATGTACATCAGGGGATTTCATGGCACAGGGGGCTGAAAACTGCAAACCCTTTCTTGCAGTCCCGAAGAGTCTGCGATAAGCCGTAGGTAACTCTTAAATATGATGGTGCCAGGCCACTGAGGGCTGTGTATAGAATGAGCAGGATTTTATATTGATCTCTGAATTTTAAAGGGAGTCAGAGGTGTGATGCTAAAACAGCAGAAATGTGGGTCTGATCATTTCCCCTGCTGCAGGATCCTGGATGAAATGGGAGACTTTCATCCCTGAACAAAAACATTTGAAGTAGTGCACAGCTGAAATAAATCAGTTACCAGCTTTTTCTCACTTGTCCTGTCTTAGCATTCCAATCATACCATATAGATAGGCCGGTTGCCTACATGTGCAAGGACAGTTGTGCTCTATAAAAATGTAATATCAAGAAGATATCCTCATTCTGTGAAAGACTTTACTGAATCAATACTGGATCTGACATCAGAGTAAACAAGTCACATACATCACAACTGCTGCTCGCTGGATCGTTTTTCCTTTTTTAGAAAATTCCTTGTAAACACGAGAAATGTGCAAAGTCAACTAAATCACTGTCTCCCCCATTCTAATGCCAGGCATCAACTTCAACATGTGTTCTTTACCACATTTAGATGCCTATATGCATTTAGTTGCTACCATGATATGTCTGTTTGGCTATATTTATATCTATATAGATATATCTATCTATATATACAGTACTGTGCAAATGTTTTAGGCAGGTGTGAAAAAATGCTGTAAACAAAGAAGGCTTTCAAAAATGGAAGTGTTAATTATTTATTTTCATCAATTAACTGTATATAATTTGTGCAAAGATATGTTCATCCAACTGTCCACATCTCTGTGACTCCCTCAGCCTTCCAGCAGGGGACACACAAAGTACAAGTGAACAAGCTCTGCAAGTTTGGCCCATATACAGAAATCTCTTTGCTTCCATCAAGGGTAGCCTTGTGGTGCACCATTGCACAGAATAATGGGAACTGTAGTTCAGGTCTGCATATTTAATTTCCAGTATATTTTATCTTCTAAGGAAAGAGATTCACTTTCAGCTTATAATATGGGCCATATGAACCCATCACACAGTGCTAACTGAGGATATTACAGCTTCGATTTTGTGATTCTATGGAGAGAGAGAGAGATGTCTTCATATTCACTCATATTCTTGTTTTGGACCTGAGGTTGCAAAGCAACTCAGAAGATTGAAGGTGAAAATGCTGGATTTTCTTCTTTGACCAAGAGACCTGATTACATCAGTGTCGTAATATTCATGATAAAAGGTGACTATATATATATTATACAGTACTGTGCAAAGGTTTTAGGCAGGTGTGAAAAAATGCTGTAAACAAAGAATGCTTTCAGAAAAATAAATGATGATTGTTTATTTTTATCAATTTACAAAATGCTAGGTGAGCGAGCCCAAACATACAGCCAAAGTCATTAAGAACTATCTTCAGCATCAAGACTTACTGGAAGTGATGGTATGATCTAATCTCAACATCATAGAGTCTGGGATTACATGAAGAGACAGAAGGATGTGAGAAAACCTTCATCCACAGAAGATCTGTGATTAGTTCTCCAAGATGTTTGGAACAACCAACCAGCCGAGTTCCTTCAAAAACTGTGTGCAAGGGTACCTAGAAGAATTGATGCTGTTTTGAAGGCAAAGGGTGGTCACACCAAATATTGATTTGATTTAGATTTCGTTCTGTTCATTCATTGTATTTTGTTGATTGATGAACACAAATGATTAACACTTCCATTTTTTAAAGCATTCTTGGTTTACAGCAATTCTTCACACCTGCCTAAAACTTTTGCACAGTACTGTATATATATATATATATCTATATATACACAGTCATGTTCAGTAAGTTAGAATATGGATTCTTTATTGCCAAGTTTGTACAGATAAACAAGTAATTTGACTCCGGTACATTTTGCGGTACCCACGTCAGGTCTCCAGAGAGCTGCAGAGCAGCCCACGCCTGGTCTACAGCCTGACACACCACAGCCTTCTGTTATAATTTGGCTTTGTTTGGTTTCAGTTTTTTTCTTATATGTTTTCACAGTTTTTGAATCATGCTTCTGTTTGTTGTTTTCCTGGTCATGCTTTAGTTTTTTCGTCTTGTTCATGTTCAACTACTATAAACTCATGTTTATAGTAGTTACAGTTAACCGAATGGTGGGCAAAGGTGTAGCAATCTACTTTTGATTTTGACAAGCCAAATTCAGCTACCTTGGAACGCGAACCTCTAGTGGCAAAACCAACTATGCCTAAAGGGATATCCAGAACAATTCCAGTTGTTGGACGCAGATGACGTGGAATCATTGACGAGAGATTCAACAGAATCATAGATCATACTGTTGATGTCCAATGTGCATTTTGGGAGGTTTCTCCAGTCCACCACAGAAACTGGGACTTTCTGGTTCTCCCCATTCATGTAGCTGTTTCTGTACATTTTGCAAGTGCCATTTCCAAGGTTCCATGTTTCAGTATTGATGACATAGGCGCCATTTCTTTTCATTTTGACAATGTCGAAACCTTCTCCACCCAGGTTGTAACCTGGAACAAAGTGAGCCTTTTCACATTGCTGTGGTAAACCAGTGAAGCTCACACAAAAAGGACTCAATGTTCAGCTCAGGAGTAGGAGTTGCAGAAGTCTTGCCATTTGTGAAAAAAGCATTAAATCTTTAAACATATAAGACACACATACACACATACAAACCTTTGCGCTTTTAAAAATATACAGAGTTATAAATGTTTTGGAATAGCAAGAATTTCAGTTGAAGTGAAAATTTTAAGATCTAACTTCGACAGAAGGCAGCAAGCTCTGCATAGTTTTCCCAGGGGCTGAGCGATATTATACTATTGATGCGGAGGCGTAGTTTTTGTTGTCAGTTCAGTTTCACAAAAAATACACCCACAGGTAAAATGTGCTAATTGTTTTACTTCCTCCACCCTTTAAAAACAAGTACGGGTTTAGTGTTGACATCTCACCCATTTCACCCATCTCACAGTTACTGTGCTGGAAAAACGACAACCTCTGAACCTTGTTCAGACAGTGCATCATTATTAGAAATATAATTACGTTCAATTGATTTAGTTTGCTAATTAGAAATCAGCAAGTTCGATCCACAAATATTCTAATCCACAGCCAACAAAGTTAAGATGATTTAGAACAAATCATCGCTTATTGAAGCAGATCACTCCAGGTATTGCTGTTTTTTTATGTATATAGGTCATGCTTACAGTATCTGACACCTAGTTTAATGTAGCTGAACAAACTTATTAAGTATGCCTTAGTGTCATCAGCATATAATGAGAACTGTTGTGGCAGTCAATCACCTTATTTGGGGCGCCCATCCGATTGGTTTAAGACTGGACTGCAACATTTCAAAGACTATGAACTTGAGTCATGTGACTTGGAATCAAGTCATACTCTAGTCAAAAACTTTATGACATTAGACTGGATTTGATATAACCACAAAAGAGTTAGGACTTGACTTGGACTTACACACCAATGACTTTTCTGCGTGGTTTTATAATAATTGATATTGTATACCAAATATTAGGTGTAACCACACCTGGCAAGCAACACTGGAACTAACCTTGAGTGGAAACAGCCTGCCCCGCACCTTCGGCCATGTGTCAATATTTTCCCCTCTTGTTGCTGCAATATGCATGCTCCATCGGCCATATTGTTTACCTGCTTCTCTTCTGCATCCTACAATGACAGTGAAGAAGCCTGATGGTGCTGGTGTTGTACTGTCATCCAACTATCAGAGGTGTGTGCAAAGTTGGAAAAAGAAAAATAATCTGGGCATGTCATCAGCCTAACAAACCGTATGTAACTATGGCACATGACTCTGCACAACAATGTTAAGGTACTTTTAGTAACATTTTAAATGTTGTATTTCAAGTCCGATCCATAATTTTAAGCCAGGAGACAGTGGCAGTGCTGCAAGTGCTCCGAGCAGTTGTATCAACATTTCTGTGCAGAATGCTAGAGATACCACATTGTTTTGGGTATTTGCCCCATCACAAAATGTTCTAAGATAGAGTGGTACCAGGACGATTCCAAGTCATGATGAAAATGTTTCATTTTTAAATTTTTGTTTTTGTTTTTTACAACTAAAACGTTTTTTTTTTTATATATATATATATATATATACTTGTGGCTGTAACAAGATGCTGCATACCTTGCAATTTTTAAACATCTAAATATTTATTGTCAAAAAATATTTCTTTTTAAATTAAAATCTGTCTCACAAAGCACTTTCCAGCTGTTGTCACCACGTGACTTTGCCTGGTACAGAAAGTGTAATTGATAATATTGGGCCCCTGCTATGATGGACAGTGTTTTTAAGCTTGTAAACGTTTTGTACCTGTGTTTGAAGTAGAAGATAAGAGTCCACTTCCTGTTTTACTGATTTGTGTTGACATAGTCTGCTTCAAGTGTTCATGAAGTTGCCTGATACCACTTGTTACCAAAGTATTATAAAAGCCTCCACCAGTTTTGAACTGTTTGTCAGGCTTTTTGGTACTTAGTTGTAAAAAGAAAAAGTGATAGACAGACAAGATTGGGAGCAAAAAACTTGGAGAAAAAAACCACAAAATAAATATCCTGTAAATGAGTGAATAAATATTAATAGTAATAACTTATAAATACAAATATGAACATCAAACATCCAATTCAAATAACATTTGTACTATGCAGTATATACAAAAACTATATGACTATATACAAAAGCTATAGGAGAGGAGTGTTACATCTATTTAATAAAAAAGATGATTCCTAATTAAAATGAAAACCCTATTAGATACATGTTGCCTGTGATGCATGTATAATATAGAATATAACTTCGCCTGATTTACGTATTAGATCAGATTAGATACAACTTTATTTTAATTACAGTGAAATGTTAATAATCAGATGCAAAGAAGAAGTAAACTGCAGTATAATATGGCATGTGGGAATGCTCACTAGAGACTGGGAGTAATACGGAGTACCTGGAGAGAACCCATGCATGCATGGGGAGAACATGCAAACACCATGCAGAAAGACCCCCGGCTTGGAGTCAAACCCAGGACCTTTTTGCTGCAAGGCAACAGTGCTACCAACTACGCCACTGTGCAGCCAGGTAGTAAAGTAGTAAAGTAAATATGACTCAGAATGAGAAGAATGAAGGCTATTTATCAGAAATGTAGAAGAAAACATGAGCTACAGATAACAAGAAGCTCATAAAGTGCATCTCACATTTTCTTAGCTTTGCATCCCACTAAGCTGCTTGCTCAAAATGTATCATGTGAACAGAGATTTTGCTTTTGAAAAGCAATGTAGGCAATGTTCCTTAGAGGAAGCTTCTCTGAAAAATGGTGCTAGACAAGTACAAATTACTTTTAACAGCTTGAGCTTAAATAAACCACAAAATCACACATCTTGTATTTGGTCAACATTGAGTATCATACATTTTTCACAGTGCCACGTCAATTTCCGTAATGAGGAAACTTGCAATTTATAGTGCACTGAACCTTCTTGGTAGGTGCTGTGCCATCCTCCTTATTTGCAACATTTAATATTACTATTCAATTCTGCTACTGGACTTGTGTGCATCTACCACACTGTGATTGGTAAAATGTTGGTAAACTACAGAACTGCAATGGATCAGACCTGCTTCAAGAGGCAACGTTTAAATTACATTCTGCAAAACATCCTTTCCCTAGACAACTTTTTGTCTGTGTCGGTGCTCAGGCCACGTGCCTAAGTGGTAGGCCCGCGTCTGGTGTCCTATGGCACACCCGTAGGTGTGTTGGGCTGGTTGAGGGCTGAGCTCTGCTTGGTGTCCCTCTCTCTAGACCTCTCAGGAACTGGAAGTGAAATGGTGCAAGGAAGTGAAATACAATGTCAAGGTTCCAACTGCTGCGGTGAGCTGGTGCCTGCCCGACATTTTGGGGGCTCTGGGGGGTCTCCCCTGCTTGGTGACGGGCCATCTTGCTGCCGGGGGTTGCTGCAGGCCCTGGGACGACAGCGTTTGTTAGAGAACATTTGAGAACAAACAGCATCAAGAAGACCAAGAAATACAGAAGACAGGTCAGGAATAAAGAGAGTGGCAAGTTCAAAGCAGGGTTAGGTTATAAAACATCATCCTAAGCTTTGAACATGTCACAGAGCACTGTTCAATTCTTTATCTGAAAAAGGAAAGAGCATGGGACAACGGCAAATCTACAAAATGCATTTCACCTACTTTACACTGAAGGGCCAGGCAAGAAGAGCATTAATAAGAGAAACAGAATATTTCAGAACAGCTACATTGCCACAAATCTAGCCTTATTGAACAACAAGAAGAAGAAACCCAGTGTTGAAAGAGAGCCACAGGAACATTGCACATCACCTTGAGCAGACCATCGCCCAAATAAACACACAAAGGTAGTTCTATGTCCCCACTTTTTTCAGCTGGGACATAGAAGCTGGTCAGAGTTAATTGGAAGATGGATGGAGATAACTACAGTGCAATCCTGGAAAAAAAAATCTTTGATTGGAGGTTCACTTTTAAAACAGAGCCACAGTGGAGCAATGAGATCAAAATATATTAACATGTTCAAATGGTCTAAGTAAAGACCAGTTGAGAATCTATGGCATGACTTGAAACCAGATCTTTACTGCTGTCCATCCAATATGACAGGGCTTGAGCTATTTCACACAGAACTACGTGCAATAATTTTAGTCGTTAGATGTGCAAAGCTAGAGGAGACACCCTAAAAACCCCACAGCAGTAAATGGAGAAAAAAGTTGTTCTACAACGTAATTTTAATCGGCCTAGCTACAAACAAGGAACTTTTTTCAGATTTTTAATTGTTAAAAATAAATAATGTAAAAAGCATAAATAATTTTTTCCCACTTCACAATCATACACTACTATGTTTTTGGATTGATTGCAGAAAATCCAAACAATGTACACAGACATTTTTGGTGTAATGTGACAAAATGTGAAAAAGTTAATGGGGTACAACTGCCTATGCAAGGCACTGTATGCTGAATATAAGTCCAGCTAGATAGGGTTCCTTTTTTAAGCAGCTAAGCTACGTACATATGTCCGATATCAGTAATCCATTGTGATATAATATATGCTTGGCAGTATTATGTAGAGAGGCTTCAATCCCACCCTATGCTAATGTTTGTACTGCACTACAACTTGCAGTATCTGCTCGTTAATCTTGAACACTTAAAAATGTTTCAAGTCATGTTGTTGCATAGAAAGGCCCACACAACATGAGATTTGGATATTAATAGCTTATTTGTTTAGTCCCTATGACATTATAAGAGAGAAATCGTATTGTCAAGTTTGACCATGTTTGAAAAACCACAAATGAATGGATTATGTTACATCTGAGCTTTTATAGAAGAAATGCAGAGACCCTAACACCAGAGTTCTAGTTGAACTTAGCTTCAACCTAGGATCTCTGTGGTTGAAGATAAGTATTAACTTAGTATGTTGGTCTGTGTAATATCTTCTACAACGTTCTATATTTTCTTTTTCAAAAATTACACTATTTCCAGGAATGCTACTTCATTCAAGTTCATTCAATTCCAATGATCCCTTTGCTGTGGATTTTTGTACTTTTGAGTCAACCTAGAACATCTGGGCGATCTGGATGGCTTATATGATAACAGCAGGTCTGTTAAATATTTATTTTATTTTTTATCTCACCTTTATTTGTGGGGATGCATGGTGACACAGTTGGTAGCACTGTTTCCTTGCAGCAAGAAGGTCCTGGGTTCGATTTCCATCCAGGGGTCTTTCTTCATGGTGTATGCATGTTCTCTCCATGCATGCGTATGTTCTCACTGGATACTCCAGCTTCCTCCCACAGTCCAAAGACATGCCTGTTTGGTTAATTGGTAACTCTAAATTGCCCATAGGTGTATGAATGAGTGTGTGTAGTTGTTTGTGTGTTACCCTGTGATGGACTGGCGACCTGTCCAGGGTGTACACCGGCTCTCGCCTGTAGAGTGCTGGAGAGCACCAGCTTTCCTGCGACCCACTATGGAATAAGCGATAGAAAATGACTGACCTTTATTTATACAGGCGAAACTTATTGAGACACAGCGACCTGCTTTAAACAGACATACAAAATGACAACACATTAAAACTGACTATAGTCAAAATAATTTATACAACAAATAAACTGAATAAACAAGTAAAAGAAAAAGACTGCAACAATTAAACATTAGGAAAAGGAACAGCCAGCAATTGATGAATAAAATGTAGTATGTTAGGTACTTATACCATTAAAAGAATTTTAAAGTCATTAAAATCAACTAAAAATAGTACTAAAATGCACAGGTATCCAATGCAATCACCTCAATCTAAGAATGTCTTTTACTTTTACTTAAGTAGAGCTACATTAGGTGCAAACATTAAGCAGTTATTTATTAAACAGTTAATAAAAACACTCTTCCAGGAAACTAACTATACAACAGTGGATGATCATGAGTTCAAAAAACTTCAAGTCTCAGTCTTAGGTTGAAAAGATCTCAATGATATCTCAATATTTGACCCTTAGATACACTGACCTGCCTGTTCTATCTATGTTTCTGCATCAACACACCTGATTCCATGTAGTTTCAGCAGCTTGTCATTAATGTGTTACATTAGATAGGCTTTTGTTTTAAGGACCATGGTCGGAGAAAAAAAATTTACTGAGTGAACGGTTTTAGATGTTAAAGATTTCAAAAACCCAGTAGCTGAGATTTGAAAAGACAAAACACATCCTAAGGAATTGAAGATGGGCCCATTTCACTCTCATACACATCTGATAATTTGCTGTAGGTGAGGGTTCCTACTGGCTACATTTATCTGACCTGGGTCAATACTCCTTCCTTAACTAATACATGTGTTGGGCTTTTACAAGTTTAACAAAGGTTGCATAAAAAGCCAGAAAAATGTACTTGCAGATGGAGGTGAGAAGGGGGCGCAATCACTGCACTACGAGGATAGCATTACAAACTGACATAATGACCACATTTACAGTAATGGCCTGGACAGGCAGAAATGTTGTTTTTCTTAAACGTTTCTGCTTCTCTGATGTTGGAATACTTCTCACTGGAGCAAACTCAAGCAAGTTGGATCGTGTGCATTTCTTCTCTTTCTCAAGACTCTGTAACCTTGATTTCCAAATAAAATGATAAATGTATTTTTATCAAATCAGTGGACTTTGGCACTCTGAGCAACAGTGCAGTCCTTTCTTTCCTTAACCTAAGAAATTCTAACATTGGTTCAGGAGTGGTTTAACACAAGGAACCAAGACACAGACAACAGTTGAAGTCCATGTCCTACATACATCTGTGTGTGGTGGCTTTTGAAGCACTAATACTACTTACAGTCCACACCTTGTGAATCTTCTGCCAACTCTTGAATTACCTTTGGTTTACAAGTCTCTCGAGGCTGTGGTTATACCTGATGCATGTGCACCTTTTTTCACCACCACACTTTCCAATAAACTTTCCATTAATATGGTTGGATCTAGCACCCTGTGAACAGACGGGTTCTTTAGCAATGACAATGTTGAGTTAAATACCATTAACCATTTACAAAATAAATACTTAAAAGCTAAATAAATAAAGAATAGTGTAATGTATTTAATTATAAAAAATATATCAGTATTTATAATTTAATTCATTTTCTCTCTGTAACTCAGACTGTGAGCTCTGAAAAACTACCCTTAAGGCAGTCTCATAAGTAATTACAGTCAACCAAATTTGATTGTTGTCCGCCCCTGACATCTGCTACAGGAGATAAAACAGAAGCTGCACTCAATTCTCATTATCATACTGGGGTCACAGACAAGAAAAAAAGAACAACAAACTTGTTATTAACACTGATACATAATGTTATAGTCAATAGACGTAACAAACTAATGTAAAGTTTAAATAACTCTTTACCTCTATACGGATGAATTTATTTTGTTGGAATACAAGCCAGGCTTCTGTTCACATTATTTGGTTTTTCTAATAATATTTGCTGATTTAAACCGTTAACTGTACTTCCCTCTTAAAATCAGGTTACAAGTCTGCTGAAGTGTCTGTTCTTTGCTTTAATTTCTCAGACAAGTCTTTTCCTAAAGAGGGTGATGTTTGCTAAATTGCTAAGAATATTTAGGGATATTCAGAATATTTATTATTATTTATTTATTCAATGTTTTATTTATTTATTTATTCATTTAATTATTAATTATTTAATATTATAAATGGTTGAATGGTCTGTCCAGCAGTCACTGTCTGCTGGACTGTTGTCAAGTCAGTTGTCTTCTCTGTGATTGTGTAGGCCATAACATAGTCATAATTTAAAATTTCTGTATTTAAAATAATTTTTATTTGTCTAATTTGTCTAATTTAGTTATTTTGAAATTCATAGAAATTAACAGAAATAAACCTTTGAAATACTCTCACCAGTCACTTTATTAGGTACACCTGTCCAACTGCTCGCTAACGAAATTTCTAATCAGCCAATCACATGGCAGAAACTCAATGCATTTAGGCATGTAGACATGGTCAAGACGATCTGCTGCAGTTCAAACCGAGCATCAGAATGGGGAAGAAAGGTGATTTAGGTGACGTTAAACATGGCATGGTTGTTGGTGCCGGACGGGCTGGTCTGAGTATTTCAGAACAGAAACTGCTGAACTACTGGGATTTTCACGCACTACCATCTCTAGGGTTTACAGAGAATAGTCTGAAAAAGAGAAAATATCCAGTGAGCGGCGGTTCTGTGGGCACCAATGCCTTGTTGATGCAAGAGGTCAGAGGAGAATGGCCAGACTGGTTCCAGCTGATAGAAAGGGAACAGTAACTCAAATAACCACTCATTACAACCAAGGCATGCAGAAGAGCATCTCTGAACCCACAACATGTCGAACCTTGAGGCGGATGGGCTACAGCAGCAGAAGACCACACCAGGTGCCACTCCTGTCAGCTAAGAACAGGAAACTGAGGCTACAATTTGCACAGGCTCACCAAAATTGGACAATAGAAGATTGAAAAACGTTGCCTGATCTGATGAGTCTTGATTTCTGCTGCAACATTCAGATGGTTGGGTCAGAATTTGGTGTCAACAACATGAAAGCATGGATCCATCCTGCCTTGTATAAACGGTTCAGGCTGGTGGTGGTGGTGTAATGGTGTGGGGGATATTTTCTTGGCAAACTTTGGGCCCCTTAGTACCAATTTAGCATCGTGTCAACGCCACAGCCTACCTGAGTAACGTTGCTGACCATGTCCATCCCTTTATGACCACAGTGTACCCATCTTCTGATGGTTACTTCCAGCAGGATAACACACCATGTCACAAAGCACGAATCATCTCAGACTGGTTTCTTGAACATGACAATGAGTTCACTGTTCTGTAATGGCCTCCACAGTCACCAGATCTCTATAAAATAGAGCACCTTTGGGATGTGGTGGAACGGGAGATTCGCATCATGGATGTGCAGCCAACAAATCTGCAGCATCTGTGTGATGCTATCATGACAATATGGACCAAACTCTCTGAGGAATGTTTCCAGTACCTTGTTGAATCTATGCCACGAAGGATTAAGGCAGTTCTGAACGCAAAAGGGAGCCCAACCCAATACTATTAGGTACACCGGCAAGGTGTACCTAATCAAGTGGCCAGTGAGTGTATATCAATCTGTGCGCAATTACTCTATAAAATATAATTTTTACTTTTGAATCGAGTTTCTTTTTGATATAATTTTATCTCCATTATGTTTCTGCTGTCTACTGAATTGTATCTTCCAAGTGTCAGGTTATGTGGAAGTGGAGTAGGACAAAAGCATAGCCAGGATCTTGGGATGAACATGATAATTTATTGGATAAATGCTGAGAACTTACAGGGAGGCGTAAGGAAAACAAGAGGGATCCAGTGGGAAACAATAAGAATCAGTAAGTATGTACAGTGGGACAGAGGAGAACAGCATCAGGGGAATATGTGAAGCAGCTAAGGCAGAAGGAGCACAGAGAGACTGAGGGAGAGAGACTAATCAGCAAGAATAGAGCTCAAATGGGACAGAAAGAAATTATCAATCAAGGGAAAAGATAAACATAGATGTAATAGTATAAATACTAAAAGTACTATGAAAACAAATGAAGAACCTAAGGACAAAGAAATAACTAATATGGCAAGAACATAAAACATAATGAACAACAGGGAAATTATGAAAATAAACACAATTGAGAACCAAAACCTAAAACAGCCAATGATCATAACACCGAGATAGTCTCTGAGAACCCCACTCTGTAGGGACAGCTACCTCCAGAATTTGTACATGGAGAGGATGAAATGGCCTGTCTGCAATCCTCAGCTCAAGCACATTAAACACTTGCTGGATGAATTGTCTGTTAGTGCCAAAGTAGTAGTTGAAGACTGGGATGTCATCCCACAGCAGAGTATAACCAAGCTGGTAACCAGCGTAGGGAGTTGACAGCCTGGTTTTGCTGTTCACGGTTCTCCCACAAATTACTGAGGCCGTTGTTTATTAAATGAACCTTCTTCTTATTTTGGCTTTTCTCTTTCAAGGTTCACCACAGAGAGTCTTCTGTCTCATCTAACCCTATCTTCTGCACAATTTTCTCTTATTAAATTAATAATTTTGAATTTGCCAGGATGTTTTGTATCTACAAATGTCAATCATACGAAGGAAAAAGACACCAGACAATAATCTGTGGCAGAATGAGTTCCTTGGCATTGGCTGAAGATTTGAACAGATTTTCATAGACACAACATACATACCTAACTCTGCTGCTCAACCTACAGATGCATGTACCTCACAAATGTGGTGCAATATAAGGGCAAATAAACAGGCTTTAGAACAGTACATTTATATTTACAGATTTATAGAAAATAATTCATGATGTGCTGCAACACAGGACTATTAAAATAAATAAATACTGAAGTAGCTATGTATTTTTACATGGAAAGAACGAAAATTGTAATAATTAATATATATATATATATATATATATATATTTAATGGTTCATTGCAATTTTCACATTTAAAATTCAAAATTATTTGTTTATCAAATTGTGTCCGTTTTGGCCTATGATAACCCTGCACATGCCTGCATGAGTACAAATAACCATGGGGATAACCAAGCTAAAAGCTGGCAACAGATGAAAAGAAACTGTTATTGCCACAAAATCTTCGAGGGGTTTGACACATTTGGTCCGGAACCACAGAGATCAGTGCAAGATGCCAGAGTTGATATGCGATTGATGTGTGGACTGGGTAGAGGCGCAAGGGATTGATCTATCTCTATATAAGGGGGGAGAAAAAAACAATTTCAGGGTCGGTGTGGACACTCTGACTCTTCATATTCAAAACACGATTGCAGTCTGGAGATGAGACGCAGTCCTCGCACCGCTATGCCCGTTTTTCCACCTTATTAAACGGCCAGAAAGCCCAGCCCATCAGCTTCAGGACTGTTTCTTTATAAAGCGCTACAAACACCCATTACCATTCACATGAACACATTCTGCGTGGATTAATCATTCATCTCTGATACAGGGGGTCTACAGCAGAAGCAGCCATGTCTAATGCGTGGGGATACGGACCAACCAACGGTGAGCATTTTACAGCATCCATATCAACATTATGCAGCTAAATCCTGATTGGTTAAAAATCTTCCACCACGCTGAAGCTCTGTACCATACCAGAGACAACCTAGAAAAATGTAACTATAATCAACCACTCTTCAATAACAACTTCATAAAGTCTTTTGCACAATTCTTGCATATGCAGCTAAGACTGCCCACAAAAAATGTGTTCTTGCATTTAGTGGAGGTTTACAATTAGTTAAATAGAACATGAAGAGACACATATTAATTAGGGCAGTTCCTTATTTGAATAATTAAATTCTCAATTTATTAATCTTACTAACAGGCAGTAATTGAATGCATTAAATTTTACAGGAATCAACAGGAAATCAACAGATTTTTACATATTCAGCTGAAATTTAAGCTCAAACAGGGCTTCATTTCTACCCGTTTCAGACTGGAATAAGTGTGTTTTAAATATTGCTCCTCTGGTAGAAGTAAATAGTACTGCCATGTATAGCACTTAGCTATTTCTAAAGTATGCTTTTATTTGCTTGTATTTTAGTAATGAGGGATTTTGTACACCTGTATTGCTGCTTTAAAAAATAATTATAGCACTGTCTGTAATCAGATTAGGATTTTTAAAATTGTTCATGATCTTCAGATCAGACTTACACATCATTCCTATGTTTTAAATTCTCTTTTAAATACATTTTTCATGACCAGGATTTTTCTCTCGCCTCCACATTCACGTATCAGTTTGTTTGGAATATTTTTCAATTTGATCTCAGATTTAATTATTCAATTACCTGTGTGTATTTGTGTTTTCTTGTATTTTATTACTTGCTTTTTACCTTCTCATTGTTTTTAAATCTTATCTTGTGAAGCACTTAGTAACTCCTGTTTTTAAAGGTGCTTTAATTGAAGTTATTTTTTTATTATTTGTAGGACCTGACACATGGCTGGAAAGGTTTCCAAATGCGAAGGGTCCCAGACAGTCTCCCATCAACATTGTTACCAAGGAGGCCCAATATGACCCATCTCTGAAGCCTCTGAAAATCAAGTATGACCCCTACAATTCCAGGGACATTCTCAACAACGGACAGTCCTTCCAGGTGGACTTTGTGGATGACACTGACAACTCTAGTAAGCAATGTCCACCTCCTACTTTGAGACTAGAGAGCCCAAAAAAAAACCCATTTATTTATGCACATGTATTTTGTTAAATTGATTTATTTTGTTTTGTAAGGATCTCCTGTATCAGTCTGTCTTACAGCAGATATAGTTTGGTTATTATTATTTTGTAAATGTTGTCTAGATATGTCAATCCAAGGTTGTCTTTTTGCTGCATTTAGCTGGTTTTAAATTATTACACTTTCCTTTTACTGAATGATTTTTTATCATCACACATTGCCAGAGTTTTAATAGTAATGCATATTATTAAAGCTCTTAACTTTCTAGCATGTTCAGCCTGTAACAGTAATACGCTCACACAAGAAGCTCTTCCCAGCAGTAGGAACAGGGTGGGTGTTTGGTTTGTTGGATGAAAGGCTAAAGATAGCAAACAGGACTCCAAGAAAAGATTAAGAATTGTGAAAAAGAATGCACTATTTAAGGACTTTTTTAATGATTTTACCATTACTTGAAGTTAGGATGTTAGGAGCTAAACTGTGACATTATGATTTTTTTGTTTTGGGCCTTTTTGAATGGTTAGCTGTCTTATCATTGGGTGAATTCAAATGTGTCTACCATCAGTAATCATGGTAACTAAGATATAAAGTGCAATATGCTATACAGACAGCTGACTTTACATCATCTTGATTGTATAAGATCTTATTGTAAAAAAATTGTGATTTAGAAAACCAAATGTCAAAAATAAAGAAGAAATTGTAGGTTCTTATATTTCAATTTAGTTTTCATTAGGTAATATTAGTTTAAGCAGTTACCCCTGGCAACAGTAGCCTTTTCTCCACAGTCTCTTTACCACTGACCTCAGTAAGTAGATATGTATTTAAGACAGGGGTTGCACCACATTAATTCACTACAGATTATTTATATAGAGCTGATTTTCAACAAATGTTGTCTGAAGGTATGTTAGAAAAATAAAGAGAGAAAATCCAGTTTGTATGTAATCTGTTCAATTAAATCAAATAGACTGATTTACTTAGGAAACCTCATCATGATATTAATGTTGCCAAGACTTTCTGTGACCATTAGCATCTTGACCACTGTCTGCACCATCTGTATCATATGTGGGCATCTACTGCTGTAAGACGCCATCCCACAGGATGAATATCTTATTGACATGAAAAGTGTGTATTTATGACAATCTGAAATACCCAAAACACAGACAATATAATTTGTAGCCCTTGCTTGGAAGTTCCTGTATTTCCAAAAACTTCACATTCTACCAATGTTTGTATTAAATCATGAATCAACATAATCATACACAAAAGTGTGCAAATCTAAGAAAAGGCTGATGGCAGTCTCCTTCAAAATAAAAACTGTTTCTTTGTCAAAATAAAAGCTCTGCATTTGAATTATTATGCACAATTACCACTTTATGCTTCTTTTATTTTTGGTTTTCTCTGTTGATAACTCTGGGGCAGTCCAGAACGTTTGGGTTTTAAGACCAAACTAACAAAAACTATGGATGAACATAGACAGACAAATGTTTTTAGTTTTTTGTTCCTGACTTTATCTTCAGTGACTCTGTTGTGTTATTTCCACCAGCTCTGACTGGAGGTCCCATTTGTGGAACATACCGCTTGAACCAGTTTCATTTCCACTGGGGAGCCAGTGACGACAGAGGCTCTGAGCACAATGTTGATGGGGCCCAGTTCCCTTGTGAGGTATTCAAGTCACTAGGTTTTCTCTAGTTGTTTCAGTGGGTCTTGGATATCAGCATACAGTAAGATTTCTTTAAATCTCCATGTTGAACAAAGAGCTACAACTTGTCTTTAAGAATAAAGGTTTAAATAACAATTGTGGTTGTCATATTTTGCTTTTATTATCTACAATAAGAAATCACAAAGGGGTTTTAAGGAGGTCTTGTGTATGGGTGCAGTTTGTAAAGAGGCTTAAGCAGAGGAGGGAGAACAACCATTAACTGTACTCAAGTAAGAGTAGCATTATTTGAATATGTTTTTACTCAAGTAGATTTAATTATGATTATTTAAAAAAAGTAGGCTATTCAACCCTACGAAGAGTAAAGAAGAATTTTGTAAAAATACTATTGATGTACTTAGTAGCTGTTTGCTTATCTGTTTTCATTTGCCCAAAATTATGTCACTACACAGGCAAAAACATAAAGTTATGTGCAACTTCTGGTATTTTAGCATTAAAATTTAAAATTATAAAAATGAGCAGAAATAAACAACTGGAATATCCAACAACAAACTTAATAAAGAACCTCACATTTCCAATTAAACTTTTTTCACTAGATAGAGCTACTGAAACAAATATTTACTAAGAATCATGCATAAATGCTACAACAGTGCAAAGTACATCCAGTATCATTATCTACTGTTTACTGTATATTCCCTTGACCCCAGAATGGCATGGCAGGCTCATTAAGTGAAAAATACTTTTGTGATAATGTAGTTTGGTTATAGGAAGTCTTGCTTTACCACAAACTGTGTGTGCCTGTGTCTGGTGCATTTTGGGTGAAAACATCTTTGTTCTTCATACAGTGAAGTAACTAGGGGTAGAAAGAGTAGCCAGAAATTGTACTAAAGCATGAGTGGTATTACTTCAAAATAATATTACTTAATAAGAAGTAAAACATACAGTGCAGTAAAACTACTTCTAGAAGTAAATTATTTTCAGAAACACTACTTTATTAAATGTAACTGTAACACTCTACTCTCGTAAATGTAACTAGTTATTACCTACTTCTGGATTTTAGCTATTAGTTCTGTCATCAGTTACAGTTTTAAGTCAATTACAAATGTAAGGAAATTGGTTAAGCCTGATTTAAATTATGTTTTTGCTATCATATATAGAAATAATTATAATATTAAAATATTCTGTTCAAATTGCAACTAAATAGCTTTAATTTACTGCATACCTGGTCTTTCTTTACTCAGCTTCACCTGGTGCACTGGAATACCAAATACTCTAGCTTTAGAAAGGCTGCTGACAAGGACGATGGACTGGCCGTGATTGGGGTCTTCCTCAAGGTAACTAATCATTATCTGCTCATGCAACTCAATCTGGCCCTGCACTACAGTGTGCGGTTGGGAAACTGTCAACAGTTGGAGAAGAGGAACTAAAATAGTGGTGCATTTAAACCAAATTAATACTAAAAGACCTATATTATGTGTTACATTTTGATTTAGATTGGCGCACCCAACCCCCAGCTTCAGAAAGTTCTGGATGCCCTAGACTTTGTCAAGACGAAGGTAAAGGAGAGCTTTCCATGCTTTCTTTAAAGAGGATTTAATAAACTTGAAAAACTGAATACCTTTTCTTTCCCTTTCTTCATTTGGCCTCTTGATTTCACAACCTCCTTCCTGAATCCTTTAGGGAAAGCAGACAACCTTCTCTAACTTTGATGCAAAGACTCTTCTTCCACATTCTCTGGATTATTGGACTTATGAGGGCTCCCTAACAACTCCACCCCTGCTGGAGAGCGTCACCTGGATTGTCCTCAGGGAGGTGATCAGCGTCAGCTCTGTACAGGTAAAAATCTCTATCTCTATCTACCGGTGGGAGGCGTCCATGAGGCATCCAGTATAGATGCCCGAGCCACCTTTAACTGGCTCCTCTCGATGTGGAGGAGCAGCGGCTCTACTCCGAGCCCCTCCCGCATGGCCGAGCTCCTCATCCTATCTCTAAGGGAGTGCCCGGCCACCCTATGGAGGAAGCTCATTTCCCTTCCTCCGTAGGGTCTCCAGGATCACTTTCCAGGATCTCGTTCTTTCGGTCATGACCATAAGTTCTTGGCCATAGGTGAGGGTAGGAACGTAGACCGACCGATAAATCCCGAGCTTCGCTTTTCGGCTCACCTCTCTCTTCACCACAATGGCCCGCCCACGCATCCCCCTTACTGCGGCAGCCACACCGAACCGTCTGTTGATCTCCCGCTCCATTCTTCCCTCACTCGTGAACAAGACCCCGGAGGTACTTGAACTCCTCCACTTGAGGCAGGAACTCCCCTCCAACCTGAAGAGGACAAGCCACCCTCTTCAGGTCGAGAACCATGGCCTCGGAGTTGGAGGATCTGATCTTCATCCCAGCCACTTCACACTCGGCTGCGAACCATGGCCTCGGAGTTGAAGGATCTGATCTTCATCCCAGCCACTTCACACTTGGCTGCAAACTGCCCCTGCGCAGTCTTGGCGAGAGGGAGCCAGCAGGACCACGTCATCTGCAAAAAGAAGAGATGAAATCCACTGGCACCCAAACCAGACCCCCTCCAGCCCTTGGCTGTGCCTAGAAATCCTGTCCATAAAAGTTATGAACAGGACCGGTGGCAAAGGGCAGCCCTGCTGGAGTCCATTATGCACTGGGAACAAGTCCGACTTAGTGCCGGCAATGCAGACCAAACTCTTGCTCCGCTTGTACAGAGACCAGATGGCCCCTAATGAAAGGGCCCCCGATTTCATACACCTGGAGCACCCCCCACAGGGCACCACGAGGGACACAGTCGAATGCCTTCTCCAGGTCCACAAAACACATGTGGACCAGTTGGGCAAACTCCCATGAACCCTCGAGTACCCTGTAGAGGGTATAGAGCTGGTCCAGTGTTCCACGGCCGGGACAAAAACCACACTGCTCCTCCTGAAGCCGGGGTTCGTCTATCAGCCGGACTCTCCTCTCCAATACCCTGGCATAGGCCTTACCAGGGAGCCTGATAGGACTCCTTCTTCGGCTTGACAGCATCCCTTACTGCCGGTGCTCACCACCAGGTTCGGGGATTGCGGCCGTAGCTACGAGCAGCAGCATTGACAAAAGATGTGGAGAACATGGTCCACTCGGACTCTATATCTCTAATATCCCCCGGAATCTGGTCAAGGCTCTCCCGGAGGTGGGAGTTGAATGCATCCCTGGCCGAGGGTTCTGCCAGATATTCCCAGGAGACCCTCACTATGCGCTTTGGCCTGCTAAGTCTGTCCGGTTTTCTCCTCTTCGAGCAGATCCAACTCACCACCAGGTGGTGATCAGTGGACAGCTCAGCCCGTGTCTTCACTCGAGTGTCCAAAACATGCGGCCGAAAGTCTGACTACACAACAACAAAGTCAATCATTGACCTCATGCCTAGGGTGTCCTGGTGCCAAGTGCACTGATGGACACCCTTATGGTTGAACATGGTGTTCATTATGGACAATCCGTGACTAGCACAGAAGTCCGAAAACGAAACACCACTCGGATTCAGATTGGAGAGGCCATTCCTCCTGATCACACCTCTCCAGGTGTCACTGTCGTTTCCCAGATGGGCGTTGAAGTCCCCCAGCAGAATAATGGCGTCCCATGGAGGGGCACTATCCTGCATCAATGACAGGGACGACAAGAAGGCCGGGTACTCCGCACTAGCGCTCGGCCCATAGGCTGAAACGACAGTCAAAGACCTGTCCCCAACCCAAAGGCATAGGGATGCGACCCTTTCATTCAAAGGGGTAAACGCCAACACGAGACAGCTGAGCTGGGGGGCAACAAGCAAACCCACCCCAGCTCACCACCTCTCCCCGCGGGCCACTCCAGAGTAGAAGAGAGTCCAGCCCCACTCGAGGAGCTGGGTTCCAGAGCTCACGCTGTGCGTGGAGGTGAGCCCGACTATTTCTAGTCGATATCTCTTAACCTCCTGCACAAGCTCAGGCACCTTCCACCCTAGCGAGGTGACATTCCATGTTACTAGAGACAGCCTAAGTATCCAGGGATCGGGCTGCCAAGGTGTCCACCTTCGTCTGCCGCCCAATCTTCTTTGCACCAGTCCCTCAAGGTTCCCCCAGCAGGTGGTGGGCCCACTGGGGGATGGCTTTGCATCTCTCATTTGGGCTTGGTCCCACGAGGAGCAACCCAGCCACCAGGTGCTCTCCGACGAGTCCCGACCCCAGGACTGGCTCCAGGGTGGGACCCTGGCCCCGCAGTACCGGGCGACGTCACGTGCCTCAATGTAATGGTCCTCATGAGGGTGTCTTGAACCGCTCCTTGTCTGACCCATCACCTAGAGCCTGTTTGCCATGGGAGACCCTACCAGGGGCATTTAAGCCCCAGAAAACATAGCCTCTAGGATTATTCGAGCACTCAAACCCCTCCACCATGTTAAGGTGCCGGTCCAAGGAGGGGGGAAGGATCTGTAAAGTTATTGACTTTAATTTTCTTCTGCAAACAAAGAAAGTCTGTTGTTCTAAAGAATGTCTAATGATTCTTTTGGAGGTGTTTAACTTATCATAAAATACCCTGCAGATATTTAGCCTGATTATTAACCTTTCCATTGAAACTTGACAACAATTATTATAAATATAGAGTATAATTATTATATTAAAATATAAACATTAGCAGTTTATTCATTAGCAGTGTTTTAAGATTTTCAAAGGCATTTGTTTAACAAAATAACAGACTGATGTTTAATATATAGACTCAAAGAACCACCTAAGGCATAATATTTGTAGTACTGAAAATAAACTTGTCCGGATCTGGGTTGTGTTGGAGTATTTTTGTGCCTGTAACTTGTGTCTCAGTGTTTTCCAGACTGTGCTGAACTTCCCAGGTGTGCTGGGTGACAGGTGCAACTTATCCTGCTGATTGCTTGGTAGAGTATTTATGCAAGAGGCTGCCAGTACTTTGACACCAGAGTGTTTGCCTTCTGTGGTAACAAGCTCAGCCAATACAAAGTCTATGCTTCGTCTCTCATTTTGTGGATTAACTTTGTTCCTATGTTTTTGCCGACCAAGAACCAGGACTTCTGGATTTATGTCTCTGAGCCACGGACTGTGTGAGCTAAGTGTTTTCTGGTTTAACTTCGTTTTGTGGATTTCGTTCTCTACTTCGTTTTTGTCTGGATCTTGGACCAAGCTGGCAGTTTCCTGCAACTCTCATCTCATATCAGCACAAGGAAACAGCCTCACCTTTCTCCAAGCACAATTAAGTCACTGCCTAATGATCAACTAAATAGACTGGACTTCAACAACCTGAGTCCCGAGTCCCTCTATCCCTTGCGACCTGACCACATCCATTCATTTATGTTTCCTTCCCGAAATTTCTTGGTTTTTGCCGTCTACCTGTGTTTCCTGTATTTACCAGTTATCTTCCCCTCTTCCCCAACAGTCGGAGTTTTCGCCTGTTTACGTTCCCTGTACATTTTGTTTACCAAATAAACAACCTCAGAACTTTACATTCTCTCTCCGGAGTGTTCTCTGTATGTGGGTCAGAGCTATTACGAAAACGATGTCAGAACACTCTGGCCGACAGGACCCAGCAGAAGCACTCCGGAGAACACTCACTGAACAAGCAAATCAAATCCATTTACATGACTCGTCTCTCCGTTTCCTTACAGAACAACAACAACAAGCTAACCAACAGCTAGATCTTATAGCGTCCATGTTGCAACAGTGCTCAGGTTCCCAGTCCTCCGTTCCGGTAGAGGGCGATGATGTTCAACCGGTTTCTCGTCAGCTTCCCTGTTTTTGTGATGTCATTTCACCTACTCCAGAAAAGTTTTCTGGTGAGGTGGGTAAATGTGGGGGATTCTTGCTTCAGTGTTCTTTGGTTTTCAACTGTTCCCCCCATTCATTTCCCCATGATAGTGTAAATATTTCTTATGTTATTAGTTTATTGACTGGCAAAGCATTACAAGTGGGCAGAAGCCCGATTTACTGAGTGTCGTGAGTTTGGTTGTTCTTTTGAAGATTTTGTCAAAGAGTTTACACAGACTTTTTCCCCCCGAGGCAGATAAGTCTAGTGCTGGTCGACAGTTGAGTGTTCTAAAACAGCATCATAAATCTGTTACCGATTTCTCCATTGAGTTTCGTACATTAGCTGCAGCTTCTGGTTGGAATAATAAGGCGTTAAGTCTACTTTTTTGCACGCACTAGATGACTCCTTAAAGGATGAATTGGCTATGGTTGAAGTACCATCTGCAATAGATGAAACTATTACACTTGCAACTAGGATTGATAATTGGTTAAGAGAGAGAAGAAGAGCCAGAGCTGAGAGGGTTCTTTACAATCCTCAGCTGAAACCAAACCCTCCTCTGGTTAAAACTCCAACCCAGCAAACTTTACCAGAACCTGAGCCTATGTTGTTAGGATGCACCAGTCTCACATATGAGGAGAGACAGAAACGCAGAATGTCCAAACAATGTTTCTATTGTGGTTCTCCAGAGTATTTTGTAGCTGCTTGTCCTGTTTGCCCAGGGTCCCCAAAAGACAGGGTCCACCAACTATGAAGGGGGGCTTGGTGGACCACACATAGATTTGTAAACCCCCAGATTTAGTCTATCGGCTACTATCATTGTAAATCAACGTACTATGACCTTGTCCGCTTTGATAGATTCTGGCTGTGAACAGAACTTGATTGATTCTGAGTTGGTAAACCAGGCAGGCATAGAAGTGGAACCACTAGATTCACCACGTTCAGTCTTGGCTTTAGACGGTAAGAGACTTCAGCAAATAACTCTGCGGACAAGACCTGTTGAACTCTTATTATCAGGAAACCATAGAAAGAAGACATCCTCTTATGTGTTTCCTGTGTCTCAAGGTTCATTAGTTCTACGTTTTCCCTGGTTACAGGAACATAATCCCGATCTAGATCGGTCTACGTGCCGCATTGAATAGTGGTCTACAAAGTGTCATTCATCTTTTTTACAGTCAGCGTTCTCGCCCAAGTCAGGAAGACACGATTATTGATCTTTTTCATGTTCCACGTGAATACCATGATTTAAGAAGAGTTTTCAGTAAGGATTAAGCCCTGTCCTTACCACCTCACAGGCCTTCTGATTGTGCAATAGACCTTCCCAGTGCTCCTTTACCTTCCAGCAAACTTTATAACATTTCCCAGCCTGAGCGTGAATCTATGGAAAATTATATTAATGACTCCCTGGCGGCAGGTATTATCCGGCCTTCCTCTTCACCATTAGGGGCAGGGTTTTTCTTTGTAGGGAAGAAGGACAGGTCTTTACGCCCATGGATAGATTACAGGGGCCTCAATCAGATCACAGTTAAAAATAAGTACACAGTTCCACTCCTTACCTCCGCTTTTGAACCGGTCCATGGCGCTACCATATTCACAAAGCTTGATTTAAGAAATGCTTATCATTTGGTCAGGATTCGCAAAGGGGATGAGTGGAAGATGGCTTTCAAGACGCCGCTGGGCCATTTTGAATATTTCGTCATGCCTTTTGGACTATGTAATGCTCCTGCAGTTTTCCAAGCTCTAGTCAACCACGTTCTCAGAGACTTTTTGAATATTTTTGTTTTTGTAGACTTGGATGATATTTAGATTTATTTACGGGACATCAAGGAGCATCACAAACACGTTCGCCAAGTTCTGCAACGTCTTCTGGAGAACCGCCTATTCATCAAGGCCGAGAAGTGTGAGTTTCACCAAACCTTTATAACTTTCTTGGGCTACATTCTCGAGGGTGGACAGGTACGTTCGGATCCCGAAAAGATCAAGGCAGTTTTGGACTGGCCTGAGCCAGACTCACGCAAATCTTTACAGCGATTTCTTGGTTTTGCTCATTTTTATAGACGCTCTATTAAAGATTACAGTCTTGTTGCTGCACCACTCACTGCCTTGACTTCCTCCAAGGTCCCATTCACCTGGTCGTCTGAAGCTAAGATAGTTTTTCAAGAATTAAAGACACAGTTGTCCCAAGCCCGCATCTTGGTTCATCCAGAACCTACTAGCAGTTCATTCTGGAGGTCGACGCTTCTCAACTTATGCATCTCTTTCAGACCCGGACAGAAGAACACCAAGCCTGATGCTCTCTCTTGGCAGTTTGCCAAAGAGGATTCTGTAGAGAAACCTGCACCCATCATACCGCCCAGTTGGACTATAGGAGCACTCAGATAGGAGATAGAGGACATGATCTTGAGGGCACAACAGCAGGAACCTGACCCTGGCACTGGACCACCTAACCACATCTATGTTCTGTCTCAAGTACGTCATCGACTTATAGATTGGCTTCATTCAGCTAAGTTTTCGGCTCATCCTGGTGTGCAGAACTATTGCATTAGTACAAAGAAGGTTTTGGTGGCCCAGCTTACACAAGGATGTATAGGAATTTGTTCAGGCATGTGCTACTTGTGCCAGAAATAAGCCCAGCAATCAACCGCCGGCAGGCCTACTCCAACCACTCAGCAACCCAAACCCCCCCTGGTCCCACATTGCTTTGGATTTCATTACTGGACTGCCTTTATCTTCAGGTATGACTACAGTACTCACGATTGTTGATCGCTTCTCTAAAGCTTGTCATCTCATCCCCCTCAGGAAACTCCCATCAGCCCTTCAAACTGCCAAGCTTCTCACTAAACATGTTTTTCGACTTCATGGGATCCCTCAGGATATTCTTTCAGATTGTGGACCACAGTTCATCTCTCAAGTTTGGAAACAGTTTTGTTTGGCTCTAGGAGCCAAAGTCTCACTAACTTTAGGTTTTCATCCACACTCCAATGGCCAAACCGAGAGACTAAATCAACAATTGGAATCCACATTATGTTGCCTTACCTCCACAAATCCTACAGCTTACCTGCCCTGGGTTGAGTACGCCCTAAATTCCCACGTTTCCTCTGCAACTGGTTGTTCCCCTTTTGAAGTATTTCTCCACTATCAGCCACCTTTGTTTGCTGCCGATGAAAGGGACATCAGGGTTTCATCGGTTCATCAACACTTTTGATGCTGTAAATCCATCTGGATTACTACTATCCAGACCCTACATCGCACTGCTGACCAGAACAAACGCTTTGCTGACCGAAAACGCCGACCGGCACCTGGTTACCAGCCGGGGCAGAAGGTATGGTTTTCAGCACAGGACATACCACTGAAATCTATGTCTAAGAAACTCTCGCCTCGTTTCATTGGCCCCTACGAGATTGAGTCTGTGATTAGACCATGTGCTGTTCGCCTTCGTCTACCTGCAAGTGTTCGTGTTCATCCTACGCTCTATGTGTTACAACTCAAGCCGGTGGTCTCTAGTGACTAGTGTTCTCTGTATGTGGGTCAGAGCTATTACGAAAACGATGACAAAACTGGGATGTAACAAACTTCATACTACAATTTCTTGGAAATGTATTCATATGTTGAACTCTCACATTTTCTCTTATTAAAACCAAAAACCTTAGTTAATTTTATTTAGTCTTTATGAGCAACACAAAGTAGCACATGATTGTAAAGTGGGTGCAAAATGGTGCATGGTTTTACCATTGCTTTAGTACAATTCAAATCTGAATAATGTGGTGTGCATATATGTATTCACACCCTTTTAGTTTGAATAACAAAAAAAAAAACAATATGATAAATGGGCTGAATTTATATAGCACTTTTCCAGTCATACCAACCACTCAAAGCGCTTTGCATGGGAGCCACATTCATCCAATTGCACTCACAAACGCACACACATTTATACACTGATGCATAGATCGGCAGGCAACTTGAGGTTAGGTGTCTTGCCCAGGGGCACATCATAATGTAGCAGGAGGAAGCTAGAATCAAACCCGCAACGTTCGGATTGCAAGACAACTACTCTGAGCAACTGTGGCTCAGTGGGAAACAAATCAAAACAAAACAGTTAAATCAATTGCCTTCAGAAATCGTCTTATTAATATGTAAGGGGCAGCTGTTCTATGAAGGCTTCAGAGGCTTGTTAGGTAACACAAGGAAACAAACTGCATTATGAAGTCCAGGGATCACAGAACACAGGTCAGGGAGGAAGTTGTGTAGTTGTGTAGAAGTTTAAAGCAGGTTAGGTAATAAAACCATATCCCAAGTTTTGAACATCTCACAGAGCACTGTTCAGTCCATCATCTGAGAATGGAAAGACTATGAGAAACTGCAAACCTGCCAAGAAATGGCTGTCCACCATCAAGGCCATGGTAACTCTGGGATAGCTGCAGAGATCCTGAAACTGGTCAGACATGATATGAAGATGGATGAAGCTAAAGCTAAACCTGAGGCTGCAAAAGTTTAGACTGGCCAATAGGTTTACCTTCCAACAAATTTAAACATTCAGTCAGAGCTACAATGAAATGGTTTGGATTGAAGCATGTGTTATGACACTTTAATCAAAGTCCAGACCTCAGTCTAAATGAGAATCAATGATGGGACTTTCACAGACCCTACATCTAATGTCTCTAAGCTTGTACTATTTTACAAAAAAGAATCACTTTCTAGATGTGAAAAGCTGGTAGATGCATACCTCAAAAGTTTTGTAGCTGCAAGGTGGTTCTACTCAAGGAGGCTGAACATAAATGCCCTCCCTACCTTTAAGATTCATATTGGGGGAGGCAGCATCTTCTGAATTGGTTGACGGCAAACATGTATGAAGTCCTTTACAGTTATAAACCAGTTTGTGAAGGGAGGTGATTATGAAGTCTCTGAAGTCAACATTAAACAAAGTGATCAACTTTTATTCTGATATTTTCTTGACTGACTTTTCTTGACCATTGGAGAATGTTGTTAACATAATTACTCTTTGCAACAGAACTAAGCAGTTTAAAATGTTAAAAATATCTAAGTCTAGATATTTACACTCAAGAAATCTTTTGGAGAATTTTTTTTTTTTGCTTTCACATTGAAATCAATGCATACATTAAACATGGACCACAATTTGTGTTAATTCAAACAAAAAAAACTTTAGATACAATTAAATACAATACAATTAAATACAATACAAAACAGCAAAGTTTGTCATATACAGGTCTATAGGAATTGTTTGGATAAGCTTATTCTTTTATTTTAACAGGTTTGATTTAAAAATGAGGGCTGCACGGTGGTGCAGTTAGTAGCACTGTTGCCTTGCAGCAAGAAGTTCCTGGGTTCAATTCCTGGCTGGGGTCTTTCTGCATGGAGTTTGCATGTTCTCCCCGTGCATGCGTGGATTCTCACTGGGTACTCTGGCTTCCTCCCACAGTCCAAAGACATGCCTTTTAGGTTAATTGGTAACTCTAAATTGCCCTTGGGTGTATGAATGAGTGTGTGCATGGTTGTACATGTTTTGCCGTGCGATGGACTGGCGACCTGTCCAGGGTGTACCCTGCCTCTCGCCCATAGACTGCTGGAGATAGGCACCAGCTCCTCCGCGACCCACTATGGAATAAGCGGTAGAAAATGACTGACTGACTGACTGATTTAAAAATGCATATTAAAATACAAAAAAAGTTTCAACCACAGTGGAAAATTCTCAACATGAAATCAGCTGTACTTGATTTTTTTTATGGAATCTCGGTGTCCACTATTGTAGAAAAAATGTATTTTCTAAAGAAGAGAACCATGCTAACCATTCAATCAGCTTTATTAATTTAGCCATAAGGGAGACAGGTCTTTCAGCATCAGACGTGTTACTGAGCAGAGCCGAGACCAAATCTGGTGAGACAAAGGCTGACACCTCATTATGTCAGTTTGGTAGAAACCCCATGTGGCCCGGCAACCTCTAGGAAGAGCAGAGGTGAGAATCAACCTAACTTTCACGTGGACATCTCGGCTCCTCTGCAACAAATTGTTTGTTGAACCAGCAGGGGTTCCAGGGACAGGAAGAGAAACGAAACACCTTTTGTTCAGGCACATTTCCCCTTTAGCCTGTAAATATCGTGGGGATGACCGACAGGAGGGAGCAGAAAAGAAGGTGGAAGCCACTGTCAGTTCAGACCTGGTCGTCACCTCAGAAGGACAAAAGCAATTTAAATTATTTCATTATACCACTCACACCAGGATTTATTCTGATGCTGTTGATTTGTCTTGTTGTACATAGAAAAATAACTTAACTACTGTCTTCTTTGTTGGTCTCTCTTCTATCTCTTAGATGGCCAAGTTCCGAAGCCTCTTCTTCACCGGAGAGGGAGAATCTCAAATCTCCATGGTGGACAACTACCGCCCCCCGCAGCTGCTCCAGGGCCGTCACGTCCGGGCCTCCTTTCAATAATTTCTCAAAAGTCCAGCCCTTAAGTGCCTACATTTTTTCTGTAGTGTGTTTTACATTGTCTTTTCTCTAAAGTTTAAAAGATATCTGAAAATTTTCATCCAAACTGAGACAGTCTCCTCAACAGTAAGAGTTTTAAAAACGTAATGTTGAATTTCAAGCACAGAAGTTGGGTGCGTTATGTAAGACATTGGTAAATGTAAGACTTTCAGTAAACACTGATGTTTTAAACTGCCTATTAGATTTCATTTTGCGTTGTATGACAATGAAAGTTTTTATCAACTTCATGAAACCTTTTCTTGCATCTGTCATTGCTGGACATTCTGTTCATTAGATTGCGAAATAAAGTATTTTGTTCATGACTCACTTTGACTTTTTGAAACCCCTGGCCGGGAGTCAAACCCAGGACATTCTTGCTGCAAGGCAACAGTGCTGCCAACTGCGCCACCGTGCAACCCCATAATAAACAAATAATGTAATTATTTAAATTGTTGACTAAATATGTTGTTAAAGAATCAGTCAGTCATTTTCTATACCGCTTCTTCCATAGTGGGTCACGGGGGAGATGGTGCCTATCTCCAGCAGTCTATGGGTGGGAGGCGGGGTACACCCTGGACAGGTCGCCAATCCATCGCAGGATGGATGAGTCAGTGTAAGTTATTAGATAACCTAAAAAACAACTACAGAAATACTAAAACAATCACGTCTCTTCAACATACAAGGAATACATGTTTTAATGAAGGATTGTGATATCTGAATATTTAAATAGTTATTACACTGGTGATAGATGGTAATGACCCTGAATAGATAAATTAACTGATTTTTTGCATCCTGGCTTTTTTCTTGAGTGGAAAGGGAAAGCTGCTCAGTGCAGAAACCTGTTGGAGGCAGCAAAAGACATGAGTCTAGAGTGGAGGTCAGGGCAGTCAGGGCACCACTGTTGTTCGTGTAGTGGTTAAGGCGGCAACCCTTGTACCGAGGCTTTGATCCTTGATGCAGCAGTCCCGGGTTCGAGTCCAGGCCCCAGCGACATTTACCACATGTCATCCCCTCTCTCTCCTCCCCTTTTCCTGGTGAGATGAAAGGTTTCTTCTTTAACAATAATAATAACAATGACTTACATGGGACTGACATCAGCCAGGTCAGCAGAGGCTGGTGCAGAGGCAGGAAGCAGAGAGGAGCAGTTCTGGCCCCATCCGTATCCCAACGGCACCAGCACCAGCTTGGAACCCCCAAAATCTTCTTCTATTTCCTTCATCAGTAGGGGAGAAGTCAGGATTTCAATCTCCTCCCCATAAAGATCTCTATCCTCCTCGTCCTGCTGATGGATCCATTGGCACAACTCCGGTTGTCTGCTTGGTCCTTAATCAGGCTGGTTCCTTCTGTCATGGGAAGTTGCGGTTTGTTCGGACCAAAGTGCAGATTAACACTCAGGAGCAGCATGGTGAGTTGAAAGGTTTCTTCTTTAATAACAATAACAATGACTTAAACCAACAAGCTTATAAACAGAAGGAGGTGGAGTGTGAACCAATGAAACAAGGAGGCAAGTAATCAGAGGAAACACGGAACAGGCGTGGAACAGGATGCAGGGAACTGAGGGAAATGTGTCTAATTAAACTAATGAGCAGAGGGAAAGCAGGGACATGAGGAACTGAGCCGAAAACAAGGAAACGACTAAATAATAAAACCAAGGGAAAAAACAAACCTATAGGAAAACATAAACAAACACAGACTTGGAACCATGCAGGAACCGCTGGAGCCCCGAAGAATGGGGGAGGAACCGCTGGAGCCCTGGAGATCTGCGACAGAGCCCTGAAGGCTCTAAAGACGGAGGCAGCTCGTTCTCCAGAACAGGAGTCAGTTTGTCCTCAAACCCCTCCAGGACAGGAACAGGAAGCAGAGGGGGTTTGTCCTCGAACCCCTCCAGGACAGGAACAACAGGAGGTTCTTCATCCTCAAACCCCTCCGAGACAGGAACAGGAAGTGGAGGCGGTTCATCCTTGAACACCCCCAGAACAGGAACAACAGGCCAACCTTCAGGCTAATGGTGATGATGATGATATCTGAACCAGAAGTGTAGATGAAGACGGTGATAACTGATCAGCAGGAGCTGAAGTGTCAGGCCGACCCACAGCGGCGGCAGGAGCTGAGGCGTCGCGCTGACCCACAGCAGAGGCAGGAGCAGAGGCATCGTGCTGACCCACAGCGGAGGCAGGAGCAGAGGCATCGTGCTGACCCACAGCGGAGGAAGGAGCGGAGGCGTCGTGCTGACCCACAGCTGAGGCATCTGGCTGACCTTCAGCAAAAGCTGGAGCAGGGGCTGATGTGTCTGGCTGACTTTCAGCAGAGACAGGAGTTGATGTACCGGCAGGACCCTCAGTGGAGACTGAAGGAGAAGGTGATGATGATGATGGAGGTGGCTGATCAGGAACCAGGAGCAGTGGAGGTGGCTTATCAAAAGCCGGCATCAGTGGAGGTGGCTGGTCTGTGGCTGCAAAAACTGGAACCTTTAGCTGACCCTCAGTGGAACCAGGAGCTGAAGCCTCGTGCTGACCTTCAGTGGAGCCAGGAGCTGGAGTGTTGGGCCGACCATCAGTGGAGCCAGGAGCTGAATCGTCATGCCGACCTTCAGAGGAGCCAGGAGCTGAAGCGTTGTGCTGGCCCACAGCGGAGACAGGAGGTGAGGCATCTGGCTGACCTTCAGGTGCTGAGTTATCGCCCGGCTGACCTTTAGTGGAGTGAGCAGGACCTGAGGCATCCTGAAGACCCTCAAAGGTAGGAGCAGAGGCGTCTGGAAGACCCTTAGAGGCAGGAACAAAGGCGTCCGGAAGACCCTCAGAAGCAGGAGCAGACGCGTCACCGAGACCCTCAGTGACAGGGACAAGAGCTGGGGCATCGCCTGCAGTGATTGAAGCCGAGGAGGCATGCTTGCGGTGCTGTCTGCGACATGCAGAGGTGGTTGAAGCAGTTGAGCTCTGGAGACCTGGCGTGGGCCGATCTGCAGAGGATGGTAGACCCACGGAGACAGGAACAGGAACACTGAAGACCTCTCCAGGAAAGACAGGAGCTGTAGCATCTGACTGACCTTCAGTGGAGACAGAGGCTGGCGCTTTGACAGAATCCTCAGTGGAGGCTGAAGCTGAACGAGAGATCTGATTTCCACCAGAGCTTTCTGACACTCCATCTCAATGGTCTTGGGAGGCTGGTGCAGAGGCAGGAGGCAGAGAGGAGCAGTTCTGGCCTGGTCCGTATCCCAACGGTGCCAGCACCAGCTTGGAACCCCCAAAAACCTCCTTCATTTTCTTCAGCTGTAGGGAAGAAGGCAGAATTTCAATGTCCTCCCCATAAAGAACTCTATCGTCCTCGTCCTGCTGCTGGATCCATCGGCACAACTCCGAAGTGCAATTGTCTGCTTGGTCCTTAATCAGGCTGGTTCCTTCTGTCATGGGATGTTGTCATTTGTTTGGACCAACGTGCAGACGAACAATCAAGAGCAGCATGGAGACTTGAAAGCTTTCTTCTTTAATAATAATAATAATAATAACAATGACTTACATGGATGAGTCAGAACAAAGACATAGAGCCACGTAGCGACAGGGGAGAAAACAGTAGGAACCAGCAGGGAACAAGGAAAGCCAACAAACAGGGAGGCAAGTCATCAGAGGAAACATGGAACAGGTGTGGAGCAGGCTGTAGAGAACTGAGGGGAAATGTAGACTAATGTAGAAATGTAGAATGAAACTAGACTAAATAATAAAACCAAGGGAAAAAACAAGCCTATCGGAAAATACAAACACGTGAAACAAGAATATAGGGAGTAAGAATGAACAGAAGTCATCTAATGACTTGGATGATAAGAAAACACCTGGCTGAGAAAAGTAAACAAAAACACAACACTGACTGAGAAGGAAATAAACAAAACAAAACACAAACTCAAAACCCTAACATTGACACATCATGACACAGTCAAGGTCCAGACCTAAGTATAAGTGAGAATCAGTGGCAAGACGTAAAACACACTTTGCCTCTAGTCTGCCTGATCTTAAGCAAAGAAAATTGTGGAATAAATTCTAGTCTCTCGATGTTCAAAGCTGATAGAGAAATTCCCCTATAGGCTTGTAGCTTGTATTAAAAACTGGTCCCACAAAGTTTTGTTCCAGAAGGCTGAATATTAATATATGCCACACCTTTTAGATTTTTCATTGTAAAAAAAAATTTAATCCATGTATTTTTTTCATTCACTTTATCACATATAACTTTGATATAATAGATAGAAATTTGTGTTCATAATAATAAATGAGTAAATATTATAAATATTGTATATTTGTAAGCGTCCAAGCAAGTTGGAACGGGTAAATGAAAGTGTCAGGTGTGTTGTATGATAAAAAGAGCATCAGCAAAAATGGTGGTGAGACTATTTTTGCCTGTCCAAAGCCCAGATAATTGCAGAGGGCTGCATCAAGAAGGTCATTCAGCGTAAATTCTACCATGCAAGTCAAGAACATGATCTTGCAATTGTTTCATTATACTGGGTGATATAAAATACAACGTTTTTTATATTCATGAAGCAGAAGAAAAAATAAGCATTTTTCCCCAACACACTGAACAGCAGCCCCAAGGACCAATTTCATATAAGGCTTTGAAAACCGCCGCAAATATAAAACTTTACCCAGTCAGCACCATATTTCAAGATATCATATGAACTGCCACCTCCTTGAACCTTAATGTGGTGGAGGGGTTTAATTGCTTGAATCATCCTAGATGCTATGTTGATCAGGGCTTAAATGCCCCTGGTAGGGTCTCCCATGGCAAACAGGCTCTGGGTGACGGGTCAGACAAAGAACGGTTTATTGGCGAGCAGTCTTAACCAGTTGTTAGAGACTGCAGTCTGAATCCCCTTGGAAAATGTCGAAGCCGTCTCTGCTTCCCCGGGTCCGTTGATTTGGGCACAGGTTTCAAAAGAGTGAAATAAACACAAAGTACAATTAGCTTATGTTCGCCTCTGCGCAGAGTGAGAGATAGGCCCCAACCAAACACCTGCGAGCCCAACTCTGGTCTCTCTCCGCTTCCAGCTCGTTTTATTAAGTCTCAGGGTGTTCAACATATACATATATCATGTCACTCATGTATAGCATAACAGTTCCTTATGTCCAAATAAGGAGTGCTTCTTGTTATTTCTTCCAGCAAGTTCATCTTGTCTTGTCTCCGGCCTTCCCTGTCCTTCACAAATTTACGACCTTGCACTCTGTCTATCCTCTACTCCCTTGTCCTTCACCAATTTATGACCTTGCACTCTCTCTATCCTCTACTCCCTTTCATCTATCTGCACATTTCAGTTACACACATAGATAGTTTATATTCTACAAAAAGCACAGCTCCCACTTTATTTCAACCAATGATCTCTGTGATATGCTCACTAAATTATTCGCTTAAACTTTGAGTAGAGCCCAAGTTCCTCTTTATTGCTTCACAGTGTTTAGTCATGACCTTAATACTGGCAATGTTAGCAAAGTTAGCTGAGGCATCAACCAACAAACATTCACTATCATCTATTGCTGGTTGCTTGCAAGTCTACAAGATTGCTTTTGCCTTTATTTCAACTCCCCTGCAATCTGAGAAAAAACATGCAGTGGAACACAGAAATGCCAACTCCAAATAACTTCATATATGATATTTACTTATACCGTTCAGCTTGGGTTTAACAAAAAGAAATAAAAGAAAAATGTTTTTTTTAAAAGTAGTTTAAATAGAAAATAGTTGGTGCAGATTGGAGATGGCAAGTTCTGCCCATGTATTTACAGGATTCATCTTACATTATAGCAATAATTTAGAGTTGGAGTCGTGATATCAAATGTGCTTCTCACAGATGTACTTCATAACAGTGTCATTTAACAGCTATTTTAACACCCACTGTAAAAAACAAAAGAAATTCACACCTCAATGTACAATAACTGCTGTTGAGCCTCTCAAGTTGATATACAGTAGTGACAGCTTTACACATTTCAGTTACTGGGACTTTTTACATCTTTTGAAATGTTGCACAACCCTTGTATTTTGACTGTCTTCATCTCCAGTGATGACAGAACTTTTCCCTAAACACTACTTGTCTCACATAAAGTGATGTTTTCCTCAAATTTCAAACTTCTTTTGTACCATTTTGCCATGTGTAGCTGGATTAGATGCATGAGAGACTCAAACTACTTTTTTGTTTATATTAGAACAATGCCAAAGTAATCACTAAAATTCAATGTTAAATGTTCATGTCCAAAGTTCTCAATATGAAACTGGCTTGTAGGATCAAAACTGTTACTTTTCTTTCGTTGTTTATATTTCTTCTACATATCTTCAGTTACAAAATAAAGAGAGGACACTGATTAATGCGTTTTATTTTTTGTCACCAACGGTAAAACAACTGTATGGCTCGGTCGAAGCTGCCGTTTTCTTTATTCCCATTCCTTAACATGAGATAACTTCCTGTATAAAAACACGGAAGCCCAGAATTGACAACATTTCTCAAATACAACTTATCTAATAAACTAAACATAAACACAAACATGTATCAATCTTAGAATAACAAACCTTAATTACATCTTGATATAAATAAAGCTGGCCCCTAATTGTTCTTAACAGGAAATAACAATTACCAACTAAGAAAGCATCATTTACAACTCAGTTGAAACCCAACATAACATTGTATGTTTCTTAATCTAATATACTGAAAACATCAATTTCTAACAATAAACATAACTTATCCACAGGTCTTTCTAAGCCACTGCTTTCAGTTTTGACAAACACACATCTAACAAGTCCATGTGAATCTGAAACAGTCTTTTCAACTTTTCCCATCAACCAAGAGCTTCTTGGCGATGTTTCATCCACTATGAGAACAACATCTCCTGGTTTCAGATTCTGTCTCATCACTGTCCATGTCTGTCTCTCTAGTAGAAGGGGCAAATATTCATTTGTCAAATGCTTCCAAAAGATGTCAGAAAAGTACTGCACTTGTTTCCATCTCCGTTTCGTATACAAATCCTCCTTCTGGAACAATCCAGGAGGCAGAACTGGTTGTGACTTCAGAAGAAGCAAGTGGTTTGGAGTTAGTGCTTCTACATCATTCTGGTCAGTTGACACTCTTGTTATTGGTCTTCCGTTAACAATGGCTTCCACTTCACAAAACAAAGTCTGAAGTTGCTCGTCATCAAGAAACTGCTGCTTCAAAACTTGATGGAGAACTCTTTGCACAGAACGGATCATTCTTTCCCAGACGCATCCAAAGTGCAACCCTGCTGGTGGATTAAAAATCCAAGTTATATTCTTCTCCAGAAGCACATCTGAGATTTTTGAGTAATTCCAATCTTTCATTGCTTCTCTCGTCTCTCTCTCAGCTCCCACCAAGTGTCTCCCATTGTCTGACCTCATGATAGACACCTGGCCTCTCCGTGCAACAAATCTTCTAAATGCATTTATACATGAGTCCGTCTCAAGTGAATGAGCAACTTCTATGTGTATGGCTCTAAGAGACAGGCATGTGAATAACACACCATACCGCTTGACTGTAATCCATCCACAATTCACATCAAATGGTCCAAAATAGTCTATGCCTACATTTGTAAACGGAGGCTTGTCAGATGTCAACCGATCTGGTGGCAAGTTAGCCATTCTTTGCTCTCCAGGTTTTGCTGAGATTCTTTTGCACACCACACACTTAGACTGTATTTTTCTGATAACCAAATCAGCTTATGGAATCCAAAACCTTTCTCTCAGTCTTGACAATGTATAGTTTCATCCACTGTGTCACTCTTGATGTATGTGTCTGACAACGAGTGTGGAAACATGATGATTTCTAGGAAGAATCACAGGGTGTTGAGCATCTACAGACAGCACAGACTGGTGCAATTTTCCTGCAACTCTTAAAATCCCATCTTGGAGAATAGGATTCAGTTTAAGAATATGACTGCTTCTTTTCAGTTTGTCACCTCTCTGAAAACTTGTAAGCTCATCCCTGAAACCTTGAATTTGACAAAGTTTGATGATCACAGTTTCTCCTTCCTCAACATCAACAGCAGTTAGTAATGATCCCTTGACTTTTGATCTGAACAACTGCATTTATCTTCCAACCATTTCAGCTTTCTTCTCTGGTTTCGAAAAATCCTTTGTTTGCAACATCAGAAACTTGCCATGTTGACTCAGGTTATGGAGTAGCTGCTTAAACTTCAACATCCAAGAAACTGCCTTTTTCAACCTAAACCACTCTGAGTAATGACTAATGAACTTGATGTAAAGATCTTTATTTACCTCTATAACACTCATGCAGATTGTAGTTTTAACTCCCACATCGCCTTTCAAGGTTTGTTTCATATCCGGTATGACTGGCCAGTGTTCTTTGTTCTTTGCCAGAAACTTGGGTCCAGCAATCCAGTTGTGACACTTTAGGAATGCATCTGCATTCACTCCTCTTGACGCATAATCAGCCGGATTCAAATCTGAGCCAACATACATCCACTGACTTGGCTCTGAGTTGTCTCTGATAAGTGATACTCTGTTTGCCACAAACTGCTTAAACCTGATGCTCTCACTGGAAATGTACTTCAGCACAGTAGTACTGTCTGACCAAAACATTGACTCCTCCAGTGGCATCTGCAGCTCCTTTTTCATAAACTTGTCCATTTTCACTGCAAAAGCAGCCGCTGTCAACTCCAGTCTTGGAATAGTTATTTGCTTCAAATGTGAAACTCTGGATTTATCAATAATGAAAAAGCAGTGTATTATTCCACTGCTGTTCACTATTCAAAGATAGGTCACGACTCCATATTCCTTTTCGCTTGCTTCTGCGAAGTGATGCAATTGTGCAGACAGGATTTTTCCAAAACCCGCTGGTTTCAGGCATCTCCTCGCTGTAAAACAATGAAGCTTCTTAAGATCCAAAATCAATTTTTGCATCCTTTGTGCCATTTCAGGAGGAATGTCCTGATCCCAGGAACATCTCTTGCCACATAATTCTTGCAAAATGATTCTGGCTGGAAGTATGACAGGAGAGAGAAGACCCAAGGGGTCATATATGGCGCTGACATCGAGAGGACACCACGTCTCGTCTGAGGCATGTGTCTTGTGTTGATCCTGATCTTCAACACATCCAGTTCAGCACACCAGTTAACTCCTAGAACCCTCTCATCAGGTAACACATCATGGCTGAGATCCAACTATTTAACTTATTTCGCTATTTCCATTTCAGGAATTGATCTGCTATTACTCATCCATTTTGTTAGATAGAATCCTCCACTTTCACAGATGGCTGTTAAATCTCCAAAGATGTCACAGGATTGGCCTTCATCTGACACAGACAGGAGGCAATCATCAACATAAAAATTATTCATAACTGCATTAACTGCAGCTGGTGCCACTTTGTCTCCAGCATCTTTAGTTGCTTTCTTCAGGGCAAAATTGGCACAGCTGGGGGAGGATGTGGCCCCAAACAAATGCACCACCATTTTGTAGTCTTGTAGAGGTTCAGTCAGGTCTCCTTCCGGCTACCAAAGGAATCGCAGCAAATCACTGTCATCAGGCGGCACTCTCACTTGGTGACACATAGCCTCTATATCTGATATTAGGGCAACGTAATCATGTCTGAAGCGTGTCAAGACTCCAATAATGGAATTTGCTAAATCTGGGCCTTGCAACAATTCCCTGTTTAGTGATACACCTTGATATGACGCTGCACGGACAAAAAATGCTCTGAGCTTCTTCTTCTGTGGATGGTACACTCCATGTAAGGGTATGTACCAAACCCTTTTGTTTTCAGAAGCAGAGCATTAATTTTCACTTAACTGCGTAGCCTTTACTCACTAAATCAGACATGAAACTCTTGTACTCTCTATGAAAATCATCATTCTTGAGAAGTTTCTTTTTCAAGTTTTCTGCTCTTTGGGCAACCAAGCTCCTATTGTTCGGAAACTGAGTAGCTGTGTTTCTTAGGAGGAGGCCAATAGAATAATGCTCATCAATATTTTCCACTGTTTTATTAACAGACTCCATGAACTGAACATCTTCTTTTGACATTTCATGCTTTTCCTCACTAGCCTTCTCTGGGAAGTCATGATTGAACTGCTGCATCAACAAGTCCTCAACAGTAACAATCAAGATGCGATTCACAGAAGCACGTACTGTATCACCTGGTGAACTTGTGCAGACATTTTCTCAGAGAGGACCAGTAACAACCCATCCCAATATGGTTCTCACTGCATATGGACCACCATCTTCACTGTAAATGACTTCTCATGGCTCCATAGCTTTGTAGACATCACAGCCTATCAAAAGCCCAACATCTGCATCTATGTGAGGAAGCTCGATTCCATGCAGATGTTGGCATCTTTCCAAATCTTCCCGTAATGAAATGCTGTCTTTGGACACTGGGATGTCAGAGTGGGTATAAACATCAGAAAGGTCAATATAGACACTCTCTTTCAACCCACACACTTCTAGTCCTGAGACATGATAGCCTGGTACTAATTTTTCTTGACCCATATTATGAAGTAAAATCTGAGTTTTCTGCCCCTCTACACCAAGCTGTCTCATTAACTTCTCCGAGCAGAAAGTTTCTTGACTTCCATTATCCATAAATGCGTAAGTCTCTTTGAGCTTTTTGCCTTTCTTGAGCTTAACACAAACAGCCACAATTGACAGGACACAAATGTCTTTCCCGGCCCTAATAGCACCACAAGATCCTCCTGACACATGTGATTACTCACTGGTGGGGTTGCCATCATTGATGCTTTGACTACTATTTACTTGCTTATTGTCATTTTCCTGCGACACATGAAGCATAGTTGGATGTCTTTTGAGTCACAGCTCACACGAAGCTCGTTTTTTGCAATCTTTACTTAAATGTCCTTGTGTCAAACAAGCAAAGCATAGTCCTTTTCCTTTCAGATAGTCCAGCTTCTCCTTGTGTGGCTGACTTCTGATCTTATTACAGTTTGCTAGCGTATGCTATTTTTCACAGAGTAAACATGGCTTCTGAAATGCTCCACCAACATTATGAGCTGAAACGTCTTGCCTTTCTCTAGCTCTAGAGCAACTGGGCTGGAGGTTGAAGTGGAATGGAGACTCACGGCTGGATGAACGGGCCTTGGGTTCAGATGCTTGTCTGTGTATGACACGAAGAAAACAGGAACTCAAGAATCCAAAATTGTGTCCACAAACTCAGATCTGCAAGGCAGGGAAAATTATAGTTATATACTCTTAACTAGGAACAGAAGGACAGCGGATTTCCTGTGACATCACTGTTTGAATAAAAACCCCAGGTTTCGATAAACAGACCTCTTCCACACAATTACCCAGTGGAACTGGAAGGAAAGATAGCATGCTAATGTCTTCTGCTGGCAAGCAGACATAACTCTTCAACGTGGATCCAGAGTGACTACGATCACAAGTAACAAAGTTAAGTAATGATTTGCTGTTCCAGTGTCCGGCATTCATTCAAATAAAGGGCGTAATAAGACAAGCTTGACTTGGCTTTTTTTCTGAGGCCCCCAGAAGCAGCCCTAATCGAAGCTGATTTCCCCACGGCCTGGAAAAGAAGGCCAGGACTGCATCGTATGCCTTCCTGTGTGCACGTCCAGGTAGCGAGAGCTACCCCACTGCATCGTGGCCACTCTTGGAGCCGAACGTGCCTTTGTCAGCCAGGCCAGCTAAAAGCCCATCCCCACAGCTAACTGCAAGCTAATCCTTTATTTATCCACACATGAATGATTTCCTCAATGCCCAGGAAAACTTCTCCTCAGCATGGTTAAGATTTAGTGTTTGGGCAGAGAAGATCAGTTTAGAGTTAAATAATCTAAATAATGTTTGTTTAATGATGTTTGTTTTTGTTTGTGTTGAGAAGTTCAGATAATGATGTGTTCTGTGTTGTGCTTTTAAAGTTAAGACAAACTTTAATTAAAGGGTGGTTTTTAAACACAGAATATTGGCCATAACGCGTGGTTCCCCCTTTGCATTTCAACCCTTTTATTTTAAGGTATGTGTTTGATTCTGATGTCAAGCTATAAGCTTGTCATCAGCTTTTGTTAGCTCCAACCGCTAACAGCTAAGAACACGTGCTTGCCCACTTTATGAGTCCGCTGAAGATCATTTACCCACAAAGGTTGTTAGTTTCCAATCTAGGAAGTAATATTTCCCTAAATATTATTTTACTAAACATGATAACTAATTATACACCATTAAGACCCATTTATCCAAAAGGTTTGGTTCTTATTCAAAATAATAGTTCCTTAAATATTATTTTAATATTTCCTTAATAATATTTCTTTAAATACTACCTTAATAAATACAGGCAGCTAATTAAACACCATTCAGAATTAGTCATCTAGAAGGTTGGTTTTCTTCAGCAAATCATTTTTTAAATTATTTTATTAAAATAATATTTTATCTGATCTTGCATTGTGAATGGTTGTTCGAACATATACCAATTATTGCCTAAGTTAGTTCAAAGGGTTGGACAATGAAACTGAAACACCTGTCATTTTAGTGTGGGAGGTTTCATGGCTAAATTGGACCAGCCTGGTAACCAGTCTTCATTGATTGCACATTGTACCAGTAAGAGCAGAGGGTGAAGGTTCAATTAGCAGGGTAAGAGCACAGTTTTGCTCAAAATATTGAAATGCACACAACATTATGGGTGACATACCAGAGTTCAAAAGAGGACAAATTGTTGGTGCACGTCTTGCTGGCGCATCTGTGACCAAGACAGCAAGTCTTTGTGATGTATTAAGAGCCACGGTATCCAGGGTAATGTCAGCATACCACCAAGAAGGACGAACCACATCCAACAGGATTAACTGTGGATGCAAGAGGAAGCTGTCTGAAAGGGATGTTCGGGTGCTAACCCGGATTGTATCCAAAAAACATAAAACCACGGCTGCCCAAACCACAGCAGAATGTGTGCACCTCAACTCTCCTGTCTCCACCAGAACTGTCCGTCGGGAGTTCCACAGGGTCAATATACACAGATGGGCTGCTATGGCCAAACCTTTGGTCACTCATGCCAATGCCAAAAGTTGGTTTCAATGGTGCAAGGAGCGCACATCTTGGGCTGTGGACAATGAGAAACATGTATTGTTCTCTGATGAGTCCACCTTTACTGTTTTCCCCACATCCGGGAGAGTTACGGTGTGGAGAAGCCCCAAAGAAGCGTACCACCCAGACGGTTGCATGCCCAGAGTGAAGCATGGGGGTGGATCAGTGATGGTTTGGGCTGCCATATCATGGCATTCCCTTGGCCCAATACTTGTGCTAGATGGGCGCGTCACTGCCAAGGACTACCGAATAATTCTTGAGGACCATGTGCATCCAATGGTTCAAACATTGTATCCTGAAGGCGGTGCCGTGTATCAGGATGACAATGCACCAATACACAAAGCAAAACTGGTGAAAGATTGGTTTGATGAACATGAAAGTGAAGTTGAACATCTCCCATGGCCTGCACAGTCACCAGATCTAAATATTATTGAGCCACTTTGGGGTGTTTTGGAGGAGCGAGTCAGGAAACGTTTTCCTCACGTAGTGATCTGGCCACTATCCTGCAAGAAGAATGGCTTAAAATCCCTCTGACCACTGTGCAGGACTTGTATATGTCATTCCCAAGACGAATTGACACTGTATTGGCCGCAAAAAGAGGCCTAACACCATATTAATAAATTATTGTGGTCTAAAACCAGGTGTTTCAGTTTCATTGTCCAACCCCTGTAGTTCAACAACCTTCTGACAGAATCAGAACCCATCTCAATTTCAATCCCACAGGATAAATTATTCTGGCCTTCTTCAACGTCACTGAACAACCTCCTGGTAGCCCTCCTGAAGTCTGGGCCTTATCAGGATAACATCCCAGTTGCTCTCCTGAACTCCATCATTGTTTCTCTGTTCCATGCCAGTCCAATTCCTATGTTCACTGTCTGATCTTTTTGAGAAAGATCATTTTTGTAAGTTTTCTTAGTTTTTCATTTATCATTAAAGTACTCAGTCTTAATTCCAGTTTGCTCTGCATTTGAGACCTACACTGATGAAGGTCACAAGCTGAAACATGTTGGTGTGCTCATGAAATTGTTTCCTCAGTATTTAAAGCATTATCGGAGTCTTCCCCTCACCAGATCTTTGCCCCTCTCCATGTACCTTGGAAGTAATCGAAGCTTTGAAACACCTTACATCACAGCCCTACATAAATCATTTGGAAAGATTAGCTAGCTACTGGATGTGTTGTCACAAGAAACACAGCTAGCTGTTTTTAGCTGACTGAATGTTTAAAAGATATACTGTACTAATTCAGGTAGAATATTATGCCCATGTTACAATTCATTTTAACAACATATAAATAGGGGATACCTGAAGGGTATTTTCTTAGCTGTTTTGAAACTGTCAGATGGCTGCAGGGAGATTTAAATGGGGGAGGATGATTCTGAAAGTAGGAATGAGTGTATGTGCAGTACACAGGCCTGTGAAGTTTAGCAGCTTAATAAAAAGGAACAGGTAAATAAAAGCTTCTCTCTAAAATGTGTCAGAAAGATGTCACAATTTGGCATTTGAGTTTCCATCTGATACCTGGATATTTTAGAGCACTGAGTTGTGCAATATATACCTTAAGAACAGTAAACTTATTCAAGTCCAGAAAATGTAAATGACTTAAAAAACTCCAACTTCCTTCCTCTTTGAAACCAGTAGTCTTTTTTCTTACATTTTCTGCAATGAGAGATCCACACAGTATCTAGGCACACAGCACAGCCCTTAAATAATCAGGGGGAGTCAATCCATTTTGAAGCTAAGCAGACAAACTTCTAAATCTCAAAACATCTGCATTAAAGCCAATAGAAGTTGCATCAGATAATGCACCCCCAAGTTCATGTTAAACGTTTCTATACAGCTCAGATAGCACTCTGTTGGCCATGTAACGTCAAAAGGGGAGGACGAACTGTGGCCCCAGCAGCTGAAATAAAAACAACATCAATCTTTATTCAGAGATCTGTTGATTATCCAGAGCAATACAATGAGAGGTTGTTGCTTGGGAACCTTTACGCTCTAGAGTTTTAGTGTGTTGCTTCACCTTACTCTCTTTCAGATTCAACTTGTATTCAAACTTGCCTATAAAAAAACATATTATTAAATTCCCGTTTAGGTGAAACTACATGTACCTCTTTCACTACTGCCTTAAGAAATCACCAGACTTTCTACACTGCTTCGTTTTTCTGGGTTTTTTTGTTGTTGTTTTTCTGTTTTAAAATACCTCTAAATCAATCTTGTTAAAAACTTTTAAACACTTCACAGCTTTAATGACACATGGCTTTTACAGTTTTTGAAAAACACCAGGAACTGGACCCTCAAGCAGTAATAGCTTTAATTTTTATTTTTGCTAACTAGTAAGAGTAATTAGAACCTTACAGTTTATTTGAATATATTACTGGCAATAAGAGATGGTACAAAACAGACTGCACACCACTCCAAAAAACATTTTGAGAAATCATTATTGTCTCGCTGCTCAAATGCCAAACTATTTTCTGAAATCATGATGCCACATTTTCTGTTTCACTAAATCAAAACAAGTGAATTGATACAAAGAGAAACAATGGGTGTTAACCATACCATTTGGTTTTTACTGGATCCTAAAATTAGATAAAGACAACATCAGAACAACAAGTATTTAAGATTTATCACACTGTCATTATTTAATACATTAAACCAAAATGCCTAACCATTGTTTGGAAACAAATCTGAGTGGTATAACATTTCTATAAGAAACCGACTATCAGTTTGTCACATTATTGCTTAAATATGTACACTGTTTTCATTTTTGTGTCAGGATCTGCCATTTTGGACTTTGTTTTGGTTTTGTGTTTTACTTTTTCAGTTAGGTGTTTCTATTCCTTTTAGATTTAGTAGTTATGTCTTTTTATTCCTTGTTATCCTGATGTTAATTTTGTTCTCTCTCCTTCCTCCTAGTTTTAGTAGTTCTTTCTCCCCTCGCCCATAGTTCCCTTGGTAGTTGCTTTCTCGTTTATTTATTCCTTAGAATTGTTTCCTCTGGTTATTGTTCTTATTTTTACTGTTCTCTTTGTTTATTTTCCTTCTTTGGTTTTTCTAGTTTAGTTTCTCGGTTAGTGTTTCTGTGCTTGTTTACTGTTGTTTAGTTATTTTCCCCTTTGGCCTTAGACCCCTTTGTTGTTACTTGGTTGGTTATTCCCTGAGTCTAGCTTTTCGCCATGTCCTCCGGTTTAGTACTTCTTAGAGTTTATTCCTATTGTCTAGCTTCTAGGTTTATGACCCTCAGGTTTGTTTTCATTTGTAGGTTATGTCTAGTTTAGTTTCTCCCATGCCTCAGTCTCACATTAGTTATCATAACAAACAATTTCATCAGTTCCCTTCACCTGGTCTGCGCACCTGTTACAACTTCCATCTGATTACCTGCCTTCCTCCCTCATTGGCCCATACTCCAACACCCTCTGTTTATTAACTGGTTTGTTTGCTACACTCCGTGCTGGTTCCTCATGTTTTGTCGCATCATGCATGCCATGTTTCTCACCTGTTGTCTTCCTGATGTCTCCTGGTTCCTTGTCGATGTTTGACAACTGTTTGACAAGTCCTTCGTTAATTATTATTAAAGAAGAAAAGAAGATTAAATCGCACCATGTGGCTCCCTAGTGCTTGCTTGCAATTTGGTTCAAACCAATCTCTGTAATGTGCCCATGTCCTGTGGCTGTAAATCAGCCCACATCATCAGCCCTTCACCACCATGTTATATATTCTTAAGTGTTCGAGTCCAGGGGTCCACAAACTTTTTTGCACCATGGACCGGTTTCAAGTCAGACAATATTTTCACGGACGAGCCTTTAAGGTTTGGTGGACAAATACAGCAAAATAAAATTATACAACCAGCATAAAAAACTGTGATATTATCTAAATGTAATAAGATACGTGAATCCACCCTGCACTTGTATGCAACCATATTGGCTCGTTGCATGATGTGGCTACTCGACATCCATTTATCGAACATTGTGAGGGCGAGTACGTCCTGTTTGGTTGTTTCCCACCGAATGCAATGGTGTTGTATTACACCCGCTGCCTTCTAGACTTCCCAAAAGTTTCACTCAGCGATGTTCTCCACTTGATTCGAGCCTCATCTTCAGCTCCACGTTGCAAAAAAGAAAAGGGCTTCAAGTTTTACGTGTCAAATCACATTGACACCTATGAAAGTAAGGATTAAACACATTCAGTCAAACGCCATCTCCGATTCGGAAGGGTCCATGGACGGATCTGCAGCGGCAGATTCCTCCCGTGGCCTATGTTCCAACACAATGGGTGTTTTCTCGGGCAACGAGTAGTTGTTCCACTCAAATAAAATGGGAAAAGCACCCCTTTTTAACCATCTCCTCACCCCCGGTGTATCTACAAGATCCTCAGGTACGAAATGTCAACTACATACCCATGTGTCTCTACTGGGACTTGAGTTATCTCTCAGGATTTTAGCTAGCCATTGCTGATGTGTTACATTGTCAACAGGGAAGCTGTGAAAGCTAACTTTTGAATTATAGCGTGAGGCACACGAATATCGAGGTACACAACAGTGTAGCGACGATCCCCTCACCCGCTGATAGCATAATTTCTTCCTTTGGACAATTGACACACTCATTTCTTTCCACAGCTTGCTATCAAACCAATCCAACCTGAATGGCAGCCACGTTTACCCGGAAGTTCTCGACCTCACAACTTTTGACCAGAAGTGTGCGGGCGCCGTATTGTTCACATTTCCAATTAGCAGCTTCCTCATAACATAACACAACAACATAACATGAGTCACATCCTCTGTGATCCCTTACACTCTCTGGTCTCTAAGGTAATGTTTGTCTTCAAAATAAGATACACCACAAAAACAAATATAAAGTGCATGGAAAACACATGCACTGGAAAATCGTGCACATCCTTCTGATAAAGATATAGCACATAAACAATTGTTCTCAATATCTGTAGACTTGTCAACCTGGAGTATGTACCACGGTGAAGTATTAATCCACTCCATCAATTGTCTCTCAGTGTCCTATATTTTTTTAATGACAGTTATGGTGATATCCAAAAGAGGCACCTGTGCTATCTTTTTAACCGCAGCCACTCCTAGAGGTTCAAGGCAAATGTATTTAATGGTGGGCAGGATCAGTTATTCATAAATGGTGGATAACTTCTTAGCCTTAGCAGTATGGTTAGCAACCAAGTATGATGCTGTCAGTACTCTTACATTTGTTGATGTTCTTGGACCATTTGTGCGCTACTATGCCTTCCAGCGTCAGCTGCCATTATGTACCCCCAGATAGTCTGCTACTACAACTCCCAGCAGGGATTGCAGCTGATAGGAAGGGGGGCGTCGCAGCTCTGACATCAGAGTGGACTATATAATAATATAAGGTCTCTCTCATCTTTGCTTTTCATGCTGGAAACCGGGACCAGTTAGCCACGCAATTCTTGAGAAGAAACTCACACGTGGGTTTTCATCAATTCTCCCCACTGGCCAGAAAACTCAACTAATTAAGCTTATAAGAATAGGAAGGCTTGTGAGTTTACTTTACCGATCGAAGACGTGGATTTAACAAGTGACCAAAACCCACGGAGGTTTTCAAGGAGACGAATTCTTCCTCCTTGTTTTGTTCCAGTCGACTGTTGACGGTCCATCATATTTTTTTTTTCTCTGTTGCCAAAGGAGGCCAGAAGGAGTTAGTTGCGGACGCGCAACTACTGCCCCCTCTCTCTCCCCCTATTCCAGACGAGGCGACCCGACACCAAGTAATCCCGTTTTGTTTTATTTCTATTAGAAATAGCTTGGGCAGGATAGAGTAGGATTTTAGAGCGATTTAGAATCGCCACCTATAGTCCAATGTGTTCTAAGCTGTATGTGCATGCCACTGAGCTACATTTTGGGGGGGCCACTCCCAAAGCTCCGCTCAGCACCATATTTCCTCTTGTTTTGCCATAACTGCTGGTTTGATCTCATATATACTGAATGCTGTTTTATCTTGTTTAGTTAGTTATTTTGCCCCTTTTGTGTAGAACTTCTGCATGCTTGATTAGGTGAAGATTATTGAATCGGAATAGTGATGTGTATCAGGGCTGTTGATTTAATAAATGTTCATGTAGATAAAGAGAAAGCGTTTGTGTTTACTTTGAGCAAGAGTGATTTGTCAGTCAAAATAAGGTCAAAGGTCCCCACGTTCGGTGAAACGGTAGACTAAACAGTGACATCTAATAATAGTTATCAATTATTACTGAAAATTTAATAATTGTAATTATCAAAGGGCTTTGAGCCACAATTACAACATCAGAGGACATTGACAACTATGAAAGTAAGCATTAAACACATTCAGTCAAACACCATCTCTGATTCAACATTGCCAAAATTAGAAATATCCTATCCAGGAGTGATGCTGAAAAACTAGTCCATGCATTTGTTACTTCAAGGCTGGACTATTGTAATTCTTTACTATCAGGATGTCCACAAAATGCAGTTAAAAGCCTTCAGCTGATTCAAAATTCTGCAGCAAGAGTTCTGATGAAAATTAAAAAGAGAGATCATTTTTCTCCTACTTTAGCTTCCCTTCATTGGCTCCCTGTTAAATCCAAAATAGGATTTAAAATTCTCCTCCTCACATATAAAGCCCTTAATGATCTAGCTCCATCATACATCAGAGATCTGATTGTTCCATACATTCCTAACAGAGCACTTGTTCTCAGACTGCAGGTTTACTGGTGGTTCCTAGTCTCTAGAAGTAGAATGGGAGGCAGATCCTTTAGTTATCAGGCTCCTCTCCTGTGGAACCAGCTCCCAGTTTTACTCCGTGAGGCAGACACCCTGTCTACTTTTAAGGCTAGGCTTAAAACATTCCTTTTTGATAAAGCTTATAGTTAGAGTGGCTTAGGTTATCCTGAGCTATCTCTGTAGTTATGCTGCTATAGGCTTAGGCTGCTGGAGGACATAACGACCACTTTCACCCTCTTCGCTACATTCTCACACTACTCTCCAATTTTGCATTATTTGCTGTTATTTCAGCTTTTAACTTGGTTCTTTCTCTTTTCTCTTCCTAGATGCTACACCTGGCCTGACTCTGTGTCTACCTGTGACACCTTTCTGGAGGGGGGCATCGTCCAAACTTCTGCTGGCAACAACTTAATGCTCACCCTCTACTGATGATACACTTGGCCCTGTCTTTCAATGTTTAACCCTTTCTCTCTCCTAGACATGGCAATTGACTGAGCTTTTACTGTGACTAACTCTATGTGCTTCTCTTTCAGACTCTAACCTTGAAAACAGGCTCAGAGTTTATCTGTCCTTTCTTTCTAGGTGAAATGACTAAAGGAGCTACATCCATTAACATTTACTTTTCCTTCCCATAGAAAGGACTCCTGGATCAGTGTTTCTGTGTTTTTCTGTGTCTCTGCTCTGTTCTCTCAAACCCCCAGTTGGTTGTGGCAGATGGCCGCTCACACCGAGCCTGGTTTTGCTGGAGGTTTCTTCCTGTTAAAAGGGAGTTTTTCCTCTCCACTGTTGCTACATGCATGCTCAATATGAGGGATTGCTGCAAAGTCAACGCCAGTGACTGTCCACTGTCTCTACATGCTCATCCAGGAGGAGTGAATGCTACAAGTCTCTGACTCGATGCAATTTGCTGGGTTTCCTTAGATAGAAAAACTTTTTATCCAATTTCAATAAATAACTGAATCTGACTGTGCTGTTCAATGGTTAGGATTAATTGGAATGTATAAACCTGACTTTTGTGAAGTGCCTTCAGACGACATGTGTTGTAAATAAACTGAACTGAATTGAATTGAATCTCTGATTTCAATTCATAAGTAAAGATTTTTGGTTAAGAAAAATTTTTTTCTCAAATTAGGATTTTAAATTATAATTCCTGATAAATATTAATTAATCAATAATCATAATCCTTACAATGTGGTGCACTTAGTTATTGCATTGGTCCTTTTTTTTAACTTTTCTTTCTGTTAAAATACTCCAAAGACATGTCCTTCATGTCAAAGAAGAGTGTGTCCAAATTCCTTCAAAGCAACCTATTGTGAGTTATCGCAAACACTTGCTGCCATGAGAGACACGACCTGTCATATTGCATATTGAGGTTTGGTTGGATCACTGTGCAGACAAGAGTGCTAAGGCCGCATACTGAGTTGCTGAGTCTTTTTAATAATAATAAGGACAGGAAAAATGGTAACTTACAGGAAGCAAGAATAGCTGGTGACTGGCTGCTATTAATAAAATCTGTGAAAACTGAGTGTGATATCAATAAGTCTCTGCACCAACAATATAAAGCAAGTTAGATACCGGAAACAACTGTGTTGAACTTGCCATCATCTACAGTGAAGGTAAGATACAAATGTTCTTCGTTGTCTGCAGCAGCTGTTTTCTATTTTACCTGATTCCAAAAATAGTTAAAAAGTTTTAGTTTCATTGCTCATGCTACTACTATCCTGAGCAGTATAAGCAAACTGGTATTTAAAATTACAATTGTTGAGCTTGCTTTTGTTTCATTTCTGGTTTCCTTTACTCCAATAGATGCCAAACCTTTGGAAGCTCATGCTCCTGTTTTGGATGTGGATTCCTCCTGGCGTTTTATCCACTTTAAGCTTTACTGGTTCACCACAGCAATGTGAAAAGGCTCACTTTGTTCCAGGTTACAACCTCGGTGGAGAAGGCTTTGACATTGTCACAATGGAGAGGAAGGGCGCCTATGTCATCAACACTGAAATGTGGAATATTGGAAATGGCACTTGCAAAATGTACAGAAACAGCTACATGAATGGGGAGATCCAGAAGGTCCCAGTTGCTGTGGTGGACTGGAGAAACCTCCCAAAATGCAGCATGAAGGTCTCCAGCAAACTCTACGATTCTGTGGAATCTCTTGTCAATGATTCCACATCATCTGTGTCCAACGACTGGAAAGTTGGTCTTAACATCTCTTTGGATAATGTAGCAGATGTTACTCGCAGCCTCGGAGGGTCACACTCCAGGGTTTCTCAATTTGGCATGACAAAGTCCAAGAATGACCGCTACACCTTTGTCCAACAATCCGTTTTTTGCTACTTTTATAGGTAAGTGTACGGGTGGATTACTGCTAAATAACTTGGAGGTATATCTGTTCATTTCAATCAGAATTTTATTTAAATAACTCTTTTCGTTACATGTACCCTCAATGTGACTTACATGGAAATTCAATTGATTTAAAATAACAAAACAATATAGACAAGAGAAACATTTGCTAGAAATTACAACATAGATAAAGTGCACAGTAGAACAAATAACAGTAACCAAAGTACTGTCAAAATAAGAATACCTTGAGGATATTTTTTTTAAATAAAAACACAGCTTTAACAGTCCTCAGGACAGTATCTGATTTATGGTTAAAACAAAGATGAGACAGGCCATTGGTAAACTAAGCACCTTTTAGAGGATTTTAAAGAGTGATAAATAATGAACATGAAGCAAGTAAAAAGACTCATTAAACACAGCAATATATTAAAACTCAGTCTATGACAAAAAGTAACTAATTGTATGTTTTCTTTGCATCACAGGTACAGAGTCAAAACAGATCCTCCTTTGAGTCCTGACTTTCTATCAGCTGTAAACTCTCTTCCTCCATATTCTTCTGTAAACGTGTCCCCATATCGCAACCTGATCAACACTTTCGGCACTCATTACATCACACTGGTGTATCTTGGAGGGGAAATAAAGGCAACCACAGCTTTTCAGACCTGCAAGGCAACCATGAATGGACTGACAGCTACAGATGTTAGTGATTGTTTGTCGGTTGAAGCCTCAGCTAACCTTCTTAACACTACTAGTATTAACGCTATGGCTAAGCACTGTGAGGAAAAGAAGAAGAACGTAAGCTCTGGTCAAAGTTTCAGCTCAGAATTTAGTGAGCGTATCACAGATGTCATTGGTGGGAATGAAATGGGAGTGTTACTTTTCCAAAAGGATTCAGACTCTACCGTCTTTAACAACTGGTTAAACTCTCTTAAAATCACACCAGATGTAGTTCAGTATAATTTAAATCCACTGCACATGATACTTCCAAATAATCACCATGCAAGAAATGGTCTGAAAAAAGAGGTGGAACAATACATCATGAAAAATGCAGTTCTGAAAACATGCTCTGAATCCTGTCAAATTGGACACAGGTCCAGCAAAAGAGATCCATGTGCCTGTGTGTGTAACAGCAACCAGAATATCAAGTCGAACTGCTGTCCTGCTGGTAAAGGTCTTGCAACTTTAAAGGTGTACAAACTTTATGCAAAGAATCTGTATGGTGATACATGGAGTGAGACAGATGGTTCAGTGGAGGTTAAATATGGTAACCAGATAAAGCGCACCAAAATAATCAGTAATGATGACAATCCTAGGTGGCCTGAAAAATTTGATTTCGGTCCCATTGTCATCAATATGCAAAATAGGCTTATGTTTTCTGTTTATGATGAGGATACCAAGTGGAACAGGGATCTGCTTGGTGAGTGCTCCTTTGATCTCCATAAAGGGACTGTGACAGACAGCTGCATGTTTAATCATGGTACATTCTTCTTCACTTATGTCGTGGAGTGTGCACCAAGCCTGGGCGGTAGCCGGTGTGATGAGTATGTTTCCTCCCCCATGAAACCCTCTCTGGCCAAAGTGTTTTACACCAGAAATGGTGTTCTGCTCGGAGATTCAATGAGAAAGTTTCTGAAGCAAGGCGCTCGTTCGGGTATAGGCCAACTGTGAAATGATAAAACGAGAACAGTAAATGCATTTTCTTGTAGCTTGGATTGCTTTTTTCTTTAGCTGTTGTATGAGTGAAAAGATATTTGTCTTAACATGTTTGTAAAAATGCTATTGGATAATCCATATATATGTTTCTTTCCTACCTGCAAAATCTTGCAATAAAGCATCCACAAAGACAATGTAGCCTCTCTTTTATTTTAATTGCTTAATTCAGAATATTTTTCTTATCAAAGTATATTTTAGAAGGTAGCTGAACAATGTGCATCTTCAAAATAGAAGAACAAGAGTAAAATAACAAGTAGTTTAACTCATTTTAGATGACCTACCCTAACAAAAGAAATGTAAACAAATTCAACAGTTTGAACTTTATTACTGTTTTAACAAGATAATTCTGAATTTCTGGAACGTTTTTCCAATGGTTACTGTTAAAGACTGCACATCTGACTGTAAAACATTTAAATTAAGGCTGACATTACATGAAATTATAACAGGATTTTAAAATGTGTTCAAGATGGAGCTGTTGCATTCTGAGGTTTAGAGTGACCAAAGCACAGACAAGAGCTTGGCAGCAGCATGTTTTAAAATGTCTTTCTTTATTCAAAGATAAGTTCAAAAGGTTTTCCAAACGTAGCAAGAACATAGCAAAAATCACTGGAGGTACAAAAACACAAGTCGAAACTCCAAAAACTTACAGAGTTGACTCTGCAGGAACAAAGTAGTCAAAGCTTTAGACAAGGATAGGTGAACGAAACAAGGAAGCAGCAAAGAACAAACAAAAACAGAGAGCTTATGAACAGAGGGAAGTGGAGTATGGACCAATGAGATACTGAGGCAGGTTAATCAGATGAGAATGGAAATCAGGTGTGGACCAGGCTATAGAGAACTGAGGGAATCTGGATGGTTGCTAAGGTGACCGAACTAGAATACAAAGGGAACATGAGGGAAGTTAGCCAATAACATAACCAAAGGAACCTGACTACAAAAACAAAACTATAAATAACAAGAATCAGGGAAACAGAACTAAGCAAAACTATAGACGAAGATAATTAACCAAAAGAGACATAATAACCTAGAATAATCATTAACTAAAGCAAACTGAGAAACTAAAGGGAATAGAAGAAACACCAAAACCTAATAATTAACAACGAACCCATAAAGAAACCCTGACCGTAAATAAACAAAACCTAAACCACAGAAAGGGAACCAGGACGAGAAGGAACAGAGAAAATAAACTATTAAACAAAGAGCGCAGATGAACAAATACAACAAACATAAATAAATAAATAAAGACAGATATACTAAATGGGAAACTAAACTAGAAACTACAAGAAAGACAGATGAGCTAGAATAACAACGAATATAATAATAGTCATAAGAAAACCATAACAAGTAATAGAAAGGAAACCATTAAAAGGAACTTTGACAAAACCCACACTAAATGAAAGGTCGAAAACACAAGACCACAACACAGACCAAAGACGTCGCTTCACGACAGGAGCAAAAAAAACCCAAAACAAAATAAAGGAAGGGAACTTGTATATGAAAAATTGAGGGTGAGAATTTGTTTGGTGAAACAAATTTAACACAAATATTATTCATATCTGCCTATCCAAGCAGACTCCTGTAGATTTGGTGCCTATCTCCAGTAGTCATTGAGTGGCAGACAGGGTACAATCTGGAGGAGTCTCCAGTCTATCAAGGGACAACACAGACACATGGGACGTAGCCATGCATATGTAAGGGAAGCCAATTAACCTAACCGTCATGTTTTTGGACTGTGGGAGGAATTTGGCATTGCCAAAGAAAACTCTTGTATGTAAGGGGAGAAACTGCAAACTCAGAAAAACTCTGGCCAGGGTTTTTGAAGCTAGAACCTTCTTGAAGCATCGGAACAGTGCTAACAACTGCGCCACCCTGCAGCCTAACTACAAACAAAATTTTTGTTTGTAAATGTTGATATGTTTTATTGGACTTGGTCTTAATTCAGTCTGGAAATGTAGTGGAGAAGGGGGAGACATGCAGGAAAGTTGTTGCCAGGACAGGACTTGATCCTGAGACATCTATGTTGAGGACTGAGGCCTCAGTACATGGGCTACGTGCTCTACTGTTGCGCCACAAGCCAATTCTTGTAAAGTATGTTTTGATGTGGCTTTGTTCATGTCAGCTTTGTTCAACACATACATTATTGCTCAAGACATCATGTTTGAGGTGAGACTCAGAGGCCTAGATGTAACTACTGACACGAGAAGCAGTTTCAAGTTGTTTAGTATAACAACAAGAAAAATCAGAGTTCTTGTCTGCAGAAAGACTGGAAATCTTGATCAGATAGAAACGTATTAATACTACAAGCAATACTGTATGTCAAGACTTTTGTTGTTTGATTTAGAAAGCCACAATGTTAAGATGTTAAATAAAACGGTAGATGTTTTTAGCTCAAAGTAATTAAAACACTTGAAGATGATCCCAGAGCAGTGATTTCATACTTTTTGGTCAAGGTTGTTTGACAATCAAAGAAAAAGTCATACTGCCAAGCAAGTACATAAATTAACATTAGTCCTAAAAAGGTTACAAAAGAAAGAAAAAGGCAAAGATGGAGACATAACATTTTCTCCTGAAGTATGAGGATGTCAAGCCATGTTGAAGTTTGAAAGCGTGAAAAGCTGATAACCTCAAACTAGAGTCATGTGAACAAGTAAGGGTCCAGACCTCAACATGGTGGAAAATTTCAAGAGGGAGCTAAAAACTGATGAAGTTACTAAATAAAAATGCCTGTTTATTGCAATGACAAACGTCCAGATGGATCCTCTGTAGGATTTTTTAGGACCATTAAAAAAGCATCGAGTGAAATGTGTTGTTACCACCAAAGATCGCCTTGAGAGGGTTCAGAGCAGTTGTACATTTCACTGTGGGTGTAAGAACAGTTGCAAACATGAATTGATATTGATAACATTTGTAAGAAACACATTTCTATATTGTCGCTCCCCCTCTGCATTAGTACCGTACCGTGCTAGAAACTGAAAACCACTGAGCACAACTTGCCATCCACAGTCAAGGTAAAGCGCCAAGGTTTTTTCTCCTTGTCTGCCGCTGCTATTTTCTATTTTAACTATTTAAAAAGAAGTTTACTTTTATTAATTTCTTTACTATTGCCATTCTGAGCAGTGAGCAAATTGTATTTGAAGTTGCCAGTGTAGAGTTTGCTTTTCTTTAATTGCTGTTTTTTTTGTTCCAATAGATGGCAAACCTTTGGAAGCTCTTGCTCCTGTTTTGGATGTGTATTTTGTTGGACTAATTATATATAAATTTATCTTATATTTTCTTCGTTTTCTATTAACTTTACAATTTGATCTTTATAACCTTTCATGTATGTGTGAGTAAGGATGCGATGAGTTTGTCTGCAGGCAAGGATCAAAGGTGGAGCTGGAAAGGAAGCTGTCACAGTTGAGGAGGTCATAAAGATGAAGGCTGATTGTGCTGAACAGAAGAAGACACGCTGATCTTAAGATGGGGGGAGACTGTAGAAGTGTGTTGTTACAAGATAATGGTGTTTATGACCTGTATACGTTGCAGCTGTTTTTCCCATCCTTTAGAGAGCAACGTTTATTGTAACTAGGAAGCCCCCAAAGAAAATAAAAAGAGAGGTGCGGACAGATGGTTTTCAGAGCGGTAGGAGATTTGTAACTGAAAGCACATCTCTGTCCGTTCTCCTCGCAGCGAGTAAAATAACAAATTATTTGTCTTTCTCTTCTTTTTGTCATGATTATAAGTATTTTAGGTTGTTTAAACCTGACATTATTTGGTCCTTCGAGCCGGATTCCAATTATGCCTGAGGATTCCAGCAGGTTGGTGGACTTCAGTAAAGACCGTGCGCACGGCAGTCTTCATCAGGGAGACTCACAGACCCTTTCTGGGACTGGACCTCGGCCCACCCGCTGGGGTCTGACGGCTGACGGAACTCCGAGAGAGAGGATGAAGACAAAGTGGTGAGTTTGAGTTTGGATTAAAAAGTGTGACGAATGACTGGGGGTCATTGCTTGAAATAAAACCCTGTGAATCCTAGGCCCTAACAGGTACGAATAGGACGGCGGAGTCCTGAAAAAGTATTAAGAAGTAATACTAAAAATTCCGTGTTTCAAGGACGGCGGAGTCCGCGTTTAAGTATTTAAACAAAAATACTAAGAAAATTCCGCGTTTAAAAATGTGTGCACGTGAGAAATGAATGGAGGATTTAAACCACTAGGTTTGCCTCATACCAAAGCAGTGGGATTGAAAGTGACTAACTTTTGTGGATGCAAAGGCAAGAATTCTCCACTCGAAAGAGTTGAAGTGAGAATTACCACAAAAGGAGATTTTTCTGTCACCCTACTGAGCAGAATAATCCAGCATTTAGAATACCCTAGGTATTTATATACTGGACCAAATAAAAAAAAAAAAAAAAAAATGGGAAAAGGGGCGAGTAAAAATAAACTAAAAAACACATTTGCATAAATCTTTTCCTATTTTCTGCAATGAAGAAAGCTTATTAACCGCTGCTCATGTGACGCTTGCTTGACGTGGACAGATATAGCGGGTTAAAATATTATTTTAGGGTTAGAAAAGTATCTTTAAAAGGGTGATAACTTAGCTCATTTGATACTTTCCGGTTAATTCTTTTAGAGAAACAAGTTCTCTTTTGTCGTGGAATATTCAGGGTCAATTATTCTAGTTATTAAAAGTTATGAAAATGCAGAGGAAATTACAACATCTCCAAGACTCAGCAGTAACCATGTGTTTCTATGTTATTCTCAGGACAGATCTCATGAAGGAGCATTTTTAAAACCCAGCGCATGCGTAACACCTGATGGGTTTCTCCTTCAGGTATTATTTTCTGTTGTCAGAGTTTGTATCCCATAAATCTAATGGGTAGAGACCTCATTAAAACAGGCTTAGTTCTACTGCAGATGGTCTTCATACAGTTTCTGACACAGTACTTAAAGTTTGGTGCAGTTTTTGTCCGCAAGTGCTAACTGACGCTTATGGAAAGTACAAATTCATTGTTTTTCACAGCAGCTGCTGGGAAGAGGTTATATTAGGTTTTTTTCTTGAATCTTCTGATTCATGCAGCATGTTGATTTACACTGTACCTTATATCAGGTCCTGACAAAAACTATGAAAGGCTTGGTTCTGCAGTTTCCTTTTTTCTCCCTTTGGAGAAGGAAAGGACACCTGATCAGTTCTGTGTTGCATAGAAATATTAAAACACTTGTTGTTTTCTAAGATATAACCAGCTAAAAACTTTTAAAACTTTTGAGAGTAATTGGTTTTGTTAAACACATTTCCCTTGGTAAAACAAACCTTTAAAATGAGAATTAAAAATGGGGTTATTTAGAAAGAATCTGATTGGACAGTGGTACCACACAAAAATTAAACTAATCTCATGCTTCCTAAAATACTCTGCATGAAAAGGCCTTCAGAGCCGTGGAGTTATTTTCCACCACAGTAACAAGTTTTTTTAAGCATGCTTTTTCTTTATTTTAAAACAGATCTGGGTTTTTGTTTGTTTTGTTTTTGGCTTTTCAGCATAATGTTTGTCTGAAGCTTCTTATGAACTGGGATAGGAGCAAATATGATCTGAGGTAAATTAGGAGCTGTGAACTAATAATTTTAAATCTGATTATTGTCCAAGCAGAAATAATATATTTAGCCAATCCTTCAATCTCTGCAGAAAGTTAACACCATTGTTCAATGCAGTAGTACTCAACTTGTATTTCCTGGACTCCTGAAGCCTGTAAGCCATAGATTTTGGGTCCATAAAATTATAATATTTAATTAAAGGTAGACCGATTACCTATTAAAATAAATCTAAGCCAATGATGAGTTCCAGTCATTTGGTGGCTTTGAAATGCAATAATACTCAAAATTTCTACTCTGGGGACACAGATTGGGGTTGAAGAGTTTAGTTTTGGAACCAAGGCTAGGATTTTTATAACAGAATCAAGACAAGTAAAATCCTTCATTTTAGGAAAAGAAAAGAAATAAAGGCCCTCTTAACAGTAAGAGGATGGTCGGCTCAAACTCAAGTCTCCTTGTTTGATTTCTTAGGGTTTAAAGATTAAAAGAATACATATGAGTACAAAGGTACACAAGGTGATTTCAGATTACAAAGAGATAAAATATTGGAATATTTATCAGCATTTGGATTATTAAAGAGGGGTTCTAGTAATAAGTTTTCCCCAACTCTCAAAATTTAAATAGCCCAAATTAAAGAAAATGATGGTTGTTCTTTTTGAAACACTATGTGGGAAAAAGTCCAGTTTGGAAACAAGCTTCTTATCTTAATTTCTGATTAAGTCAAACACTGCAGTTTTGTTTAGTTTGGATATACCATAAAAATGTCAACGCTGACTTTTCTAATTTCCCCTCGGGGATCAATAAAGTATCTTTGAATTTGAATTGAATTAAAATACTTCTTTGCATTTAACTTGAAATTCTGCAATACAACTGCGATCAAATTGAGCCAAACAAAAAGAGAACTATAACAATAACTCTCAGGATTGTAGTTATTATTACAGAGTTACAGTACAAAGAATTAGCAAAAGGTTTCAGCATCAGTAAATTTGGATTAATTTAAGAGAAAACTGTTGCTGTGCTTCTAAATACTTTGAGATCTCTTTGGACTATGTGCACTCATTTAAAAAAAAAAAGGATCCTGAAGATTGTCATAACAAAATTGATCAATTATAGCATTAAAAGATATGGTTGAGAAAACATATTCTGAAAAGAGATTGTTAAAAATTTATTTGAATTCTTGAAGCTTCAAATTTGGCCATTTGTTTGTCTTTGATGTTTTGTCTTTGTTTTGTTGGACTGAATGTTTGATTATATGTTGCATGACAATAATTCATGTTTAGAATAATGTTTCTAAATCCCAGATTGATTAAAACTTTGAGTTTTCAGGAGAGTTAAGAAGCAGCTTGTTTCTCAGGTAGGTGCATGTTAATAGCTAAGCAGTTTAAGTTACACTAATGTGGGATGGGATGAAGAAACTGTGGGTCCGCCCATAGACTGTCAATCACAGGTTAGTTCTGCCTGACTCCGCCCACCTACCAGGTTGGTTCATGCCTTTGTTGTCATGGTAACGCTCAGCACCTCCCTTCCTGAGTTTTAACACTGTTTAAGAGACAATAGAGTCAAAATGCTTGTAGTGATTGTTGCCTTAAAAACATGTTTGTTTGTTTTTTGTATAATAATTAAGGGTGTAGCATGACTTTTGGATTTATGTGTTTTATTATTAAAAGGTTAATGAAATACAGGTCCTTCTCAAAATATTAGCATATTGTGATAAAGTTCATTATTTTCCATAATGTCATGATGGAAATTTAACATTCATATATTTTAGATTCATTGCACACTAACTGAAATATTTCAGGTCTTTTATTGTCTTAATACGGATGATTTTGGCATACAGCTCATGAAAACCCAAAATTCCTACCTCACAAAATTAGCATATCATTAAAAGGGTCTCTAAACGAGCTATGAACCTAATCATCTGAATCGACGAGTTAACTCTAAACACCTGCAAAAGATTCCTGAGGCCTTTAAAACTCCCAGCCTGGTTCATCACTCAAAACCCCAATCATGGGTAAGACTGCCGACCTGACTGCTGTCCAGAAGGCCACTATTGACACCCTCAAGCAAGAGGGTACGACACAGAAAGAAATTTCTGAACGAATAGGCTGTTCCCAGAGTGCTGTATCAAGGCACCTCAGTGGGAAGTCTGTGGGAAGGAAAAAGTGTGGCAGAAAACGCTGCACAACGAGAAGAGGTGACCGGACCCTGAGGAAGATTGTGGAAAAGGGCCGATTCCAGACCTTGGGGGACCTGCGGAAGCAGTGGACTGAGTCTGGAGTAGAAACATCCAGAGCCACCGTGCACAGGCGTGTGCAGGAAATGGGCTACAGGTGCCGCATTCCCCAGGTCAAGCCACTTTTGAACCAGAAACAGCGGCAGAAGCGCCTGACCTGGGCTACAGAGAAGCAGCACTGGACTGTTGCTCTGTGGTCCAAAGTACTTTTTTCGGATGTAAGCAAATTCTGCATGTCATTCGGAAATCAAGGTGCCAGAGTTTGGAGGAAGACTGGGGAAAAGGAAATGCCAGAGGTCCAGTGTCAAGTACCCACAGTCAGTGATGGTCTGGGGTGCCGTGTCAGCTGCTGGTGTTGGTCCACTGTGTTTTATCAAGGGCAGGGTCAATGCAGCTAGCTATCAGGAGATTTTGGAGCACTTCATGCTTCCATCTGCTGAAAAGCTTTATGGAGATGAAGATTTAATTTTTCAGCACGACCTGGCACCTGCTCACAGTGCCAAAACCACTGGTAAAGGGTTTACTGACCATGGTATCACTGTGCTCAATTGGCCTGCCAACTCTCCTGACCTGAACCCCATAGAGAATCTGTGGGATATTGTGAAGAGAACGTTGAGAGACTCAAGACCCAACACTCTGGATGAGCTAAAGGCCGCTATCGAAGCATCCTGGTCCTCCATAAGACCTCAGCAGTGCCACAGGCTGATTGCCTCCATGCCATGCCGCATTGAAGCAGTCATTTCTGCCAAAGGATTCCCGACCAAGTATTGAGTGCATAACTGTACATGATTATTTGAAGGTTGACGTTTTTTGTATTAAAAACACTTTTCTTTTATTGGTCGGATGAAATATGCTAATTTTGTGAGATAGTAATTTTGGGTTTTCATGAGCTGTATGCCAAAATCATCCGTATTAAGACAATAAAAGACCTGAAATATTTCAGTTAGTGTGCAATGAATCTAAAATATATGAATGTTAAATTTTCATCATGACATTATGGGAAATAATGAACTTTATCACAATATGCTAATATTTTGAGAAGGACCTGTAGTTTAAACTAGTTTGAAGAATTAGTTTTGCATGCAGAATCATTGGTGATTTATTAGATTGAAAGTTTCCCTGGTGCCATTAAACTAGCTGACAGTTCAAGATATGCAAAAGTAAGGAATATATTTTTGATAAAGAATCTGAGTCATGACTTTATACTTGGTGGGAATTATTTATTAGATTCGAATTTGTAGGGTTTATGCATCTGAATTACATTAGATGTCCATTAATCTAATACTCATCTTCATACAAGACAAATCAGGATGATATGTGATTAATTTCTAAGTGAGACATTGATGAACTGAATAATTAAAGTTTGTGTTTTGTTGTTAATGGAACTGAATTGCAGTTAAAAACATCTGGATTTTTTTTTTTAATGTTGCTTTCGTTAAATTCATAGTGACACATAGTTATGTCAGAATTCATTTCTTTGGTTCTATGTAATGTGATCTTGGTTACTAGAACATTTTTGTACAAACGTTTTGCTGAATTCTCGCATGGGTTGGACCCTGCGCCAGAAGAGGGGAATGTCAGAATAAAGTAACATGGGGTTCCAAACGTTTTAGCACTCATGGGAAAAAGGGTAGCTCATACCTCCAGTGAGGACTTAGTGACAATGCAAGAGAAACGTTGTACTTTGTTTATATAAATGGTGCATAGCTCCCTAAGACCACATTCTGAAAACCTCTCTGAAATTATGGTGTTGATTCTTTTGTGAAATTTTACATCTCCACAGATTAGACCATTTTTGAAATTCTTTTTGGGTTTTCTGAAACTATGAAATGTTGACCTGTAATCAGACCTTCCTCAAACATCATGTCACATTTTTGATATTCAGAATATTTAGCTGATAGTCACTGCTAGTATATCAGGTGAAGTCAGAACATTAATTCTTTTGATTTTGTTGGATGTTTTGATGAAGTTCATGTAGTTAAGCACTTAGGTTTGAGAATGGGACTTTGAATTGAAAATTAGCCAAGTGTTGTGAAGGCTCTACCTATTGTTCTCACTTATATGAGATTGAGACAAAGGACACAGGCAAATCTCAGTCCTTTTGAAGTGCTGTGTGGCAGGTCTCCTAATTTGGACATGGGAATATTGCCAAGATAATTTTCTTCCACATCTTTGTGTGAAGATAGGATGTTTGTTTTACTGTCAAAACCTGTCCACTGTGTTTTCTCAAGTTTCACAGATGGTGAAGGCTGCATTACCAGAAACAGCCACTTCCACCCTCCAGTCCTTTATTCCTGGAGACTGGATTCTGGTCAGAGAATTTAGGAGAAAACACAGAAAGTCCAGGGCTGGAATGGCCCATATCAGATCCTACTAGACACCCAGGAAAGCTGCAGGAAAACTCTAGCTCCTCCAGCTTCATCTGGCTTCCAGGACAAGTCATCTTCCAATTGGATCATCCACGGCTGAAAGGTGTGAGGACAGCAGACCACCACAAGACAAAGAACTGTAAGCTGATCACTGGCGAGTGATTGAAGAGGTGGTTGAAGAACACTGTTTTTACAAGGGCACAATAATCCCTTGTGCAACGTTATTTCAGAATCTGAAAGTTAGAAATCATAAGGTCATTTGCCTCACTGCACACACACCACAGTGAGAGGGAAGACCTCTACACATTGCACATAACCTTTCTCTGGATGATGGACTGGTGACGTCTGCAAAAGAAAGACAGTCAAATATGCGCCATGATGCTTATTCTCCTTAATTTCTTAACATTTGGTGGCTACTAGGGGCTCTTTTGCCTGGACAGCAAGGGTCAGCCAAATTCTTTCCTCCCACTTTGACAGCGAGACTGACTCTGAGGAGGAAATCTCGGATGCTTTTATCTAACTTTTATGTTTATTGCTTGATATTTATCATTATGGTACAAATTTGAAATGTGTTCATTTCCACCGTTGTTTAGTTGGACTATGGAAGCCTAACTTCCAGCAGGATTTTTTGTTTTTTAAGTTGTGTTTATAATTTGTTTTCTTTGGGAAAAACTGTTTGCTTTCAGTACCAGAAGAAAGGACATTCCACTTCAAGGTCACAATGCAGCTATATGGAAGATGGTCTGTTCTGATGCTAATGATTGGTATTGCAAGTATTTTTATAACTCTTGTGTTAATTTTGGGAAAGGTACAGCAAAGACAATGTGTGGTTAATCTGACTAATAATACTCATCAGCGGATTCGAAGAGAGATTCATCACTTTTCTGACTACTATGATCATACTGATAATGTTTGGTGGCAACTGATGCATCAAAACTGTGAGGAATTATAGTGTAAGGGAAAGCAGAAATGTTAGTAGATTTTCTAGTGAGATTAATTTAACATGTGCATCTACAGGAACTCTTTATAGAATTTGGGGTAATAGAAATCCGATTAAAGGTCCAGATATTTCTATTACACAGGAGGAAAGTACACCTTATTTCCTTGGGAAGACAGTAGGTTGCGAAGCTATTATATCTGTTTTATGTGCTTTAATCAACAGACATAAATTTGAGTCATGTCCTATCAGAACTGATCCTTCTACTATTTCAGGATCTTTGGTCCCTGATCCCTTTGTGTTAACTTTTAATCTTACTGCTTTATCTGAGGAAGGTTTCACTGTTCTAACTACGGAGCAGCAGGCTATAAGAATGATGAATTTGCAAATAGAATGGCTTTGGATTATCTGTTAGCTGAGAGGGGTGTTGGTTTGAAGAATTTTCCTTTAGTTGTGATTATCTTGTAATCAGAAGAAAGGAGTGTGATGGAAATTAAGTGTTCCAAAGTGTGTGACCTTTGGGTTACCTCACTTCTGTGAACATCTGTGTTAGGGAGTAAGCTGTAAAAGCCATTATCAGACGTTTAATGGTTAAAACCCACAGTTAGGATGATGTGTTGGGAAGGACAGATGAGTTCCCAGATAGCTTTGTCACCTCTGAACCCGAGAAGGGTCTGGGGTCATAAAACACAGACTCTTTGAAGTTGAGAGAACACTGTCATGTTCTGGTATAAATACTGTGTGTAAATGTTGATCGGGGCTCTGTTTCAACTGACTAACCTCAGTGTCAGGGTCTTTAAACGCTGAATGCCTTTGAATAAAACTTATAAAGACAAAGTCCGGATTTTCTCTTGTTATGACTCAACTTCTACCCACTTTGATAAGAAAATTCCACAACAGAGCGTTACCTCTCCATATCAGGGCAAAAACAGAATACAGGCCCTGTGTAAAACAATACCCTTTGAAACATGATGCACGTGAAGGAATAAAACTAGTAATAAAGGATTTAATAACTGCAAGGGAGACAAAGTCAGTAAAAAGAAACTTCAGTTGTGTAAAAATGAGATTAAATACCTAGGCCACAATCTTAGCGCAGGGGGACGCACAATTGTAGAAGAAAGAAAGACTGCAATATTACAAGTTCCAAAACCAGTAACAAAAAAGCAAATGATGTCCTTCCTTGGACTAACTAATTATTGTAGAAACTGGGTGCCAAATTATGCAGAAATAGTAGCTCCATTAAACAAACAGTGACTTCAGTTCTGGTTGAACAACATGAAGAGAAAATGAAACCAATAGCCTATTTCTCTTCAAAACTAGATAGTGTTACGTGTACATATTGTGTGAGAGCTGTAATTGCAGCCTCCATGGCAGTCGAAGTTAGTGCTACAATAGTGTTATTTCACCCTTTAACCTTAAGAGTTCCCCATGCAGTTTCAGCATTATTACTGCACACAAATATGACCTTTCCATCACCTGCCAGACATTTGTCCTGCATGTCAACCTTACTGTGACAACCACACTTAACTATAGAAAGGTGCACCACGTTAAACTCAGCAACATTGTTACCCACACCTGAAGATGGAATTCAACATGATTGTTAAGAATTAGCAGAAAAAGAAGCAAAAAACTAGAAGTGATTTGCAGATTCGACCTCTGGCACAGGATGAAATAGTTTATGTGAATGGTTTCTCCAGAAAAGATGAGAGAGGGAAGACACAAACAGGATATGCATTGGTGACAAAAGATACAGTAAAAGAAATGCAACAACAAAGCCCACCACAGGAGATAGAAATGTGGAAAAAACATGGAGCTGCATTAAAAGATGAAATCTATATTTGACCAGGTAATAAACCTGTCCTACCAAAGAACCTATATAAATGGGCGGCAATATTGAGCCATCATGTTTCACAATGTCTCAACAAGGGGGGAATGGTAGGACAGATACATAAATATTATATAACATATGGATTTAATTCCTATTCAAACATTTTTGTAGAACATGTTTAACATGTACAAAACATAATCCACAAAGGAATTTAAGACCACGAAGAGAACAATTTCCAAAACCAAGATACCCTTTCCAAATAATTCATATGGATTTTATTGAGTTAAACCACAGTGAAGGGAAAAGGTTCTGTTTAGTCATTATAGATGCATTTTCTAAATGGATAAGAACGATTTCCAACTAAACATCCAGATGCCTTAACAGTAGCAAAAGCACTGTGTAAAGATTTTATTCCCAGATATGGGATTCCAGAGAAAATATATAATGATAATGGAGCCCATTTTGTAAATCAAATAATAAAGAAAATAGGAATTATGTTTCTCATAAACCTGAGAAACCATTGCGCTTACCACCCTCAAAGCGCTGGATTAGTGGAAAGAATGAATGAACTGCCTGAAAAAGTGTATTGAAGAGACAGGAAGACTGTCATGATGTAGGGTTGTTTGGTTTTTGGTTTCGGGGTTTTTCCTTGTGTTTTTCACTGTTCAAGTTTTGAATCATGTTTCTGTTTATTTTTCTGGTCATGCTTTTGTTTTGTCGTCTTGTTCATGTTTTGTCAAGTTTGGTTTTCGGATCTGGTTATGCTTTTGCTTCATGTTTTTCTAGTTTGTGTTCAAGAGTCTCTGTTTTGCTCCAATCCCGTTTTGTTCTGTTAATTAAGTTTATTCAGTTCACCTGCTTCAAGTTAATCTGTCTCCTTACTCCACCTGGTTTTCACGCCATATATTCACACCTGTTCTGTTAGTCTTCGCGGAAACATCTTTCATTCTCATGCTCATGTCTTGTTTTCAAACCAAGTCTTGTTTTTTGTCGTGCCTGTCTTGCCTGCCCGTTTGTTTTGTTTCTGCCTCCTACTGTGAGTGAGTTTTCATAATTGAACCTCTTTTTTTTCACTTACCATCATGCTGCCTGCTCGTTTGCATTCTGGGGTCCAATTATCAAGTAAACTGTGATAGAACCGTGACAAAGACCATGGACGCAGTGTCTGGATCTAGTAAAACTATATATAAACATTACAAGCACCTCAGGGCTAACACCCTATAAAACCTTATTTGGCAGACCATACACATTACCGCAGTTCAAAAATCAGTGGGAGTTAGATGAAGAAGCCAACCTAGCCGATTATATGAGGAGTATGTTAGAAAAACAAAAGAAACAAAATCAAACTAATGAGAAATGTTCTATTTCCCAGCAGGAAAACCAACTAGTGGAACCAGGAGACTGGGTGTTAATAAGGAGTGTAAAAAAGAAACATTGGTATTTCACCTAAGTGGGAGGGCCCATATCAGGTATTACTAACCACTCCTATAGCAGTAAAAATAGCTGAGAGATCAGCCTGGATTCATCTTACACATTGTAAAAAGGTCCTTCTGGTTGAAAGCTCCACCAGGGGAAGTGATTTACAGTCTGATAATAGGGTGGACTGTCGGAGCCGTCTCTGCTTCCCCAGGTCCGTTACTTTGGGCACAGGTTTCAAAAGAGTGAAATAAACACAAGTACAATCAGCTTAAGTTCGCCTCTGCGCAGAGGGAGAGAGATGCCCCAGCCAACACCTGTGAGCAATAACTCTGCCCTCTCTCCGCTTCCAGCTCGTTTTATTAAGTCTCCAGGGCGTGTTCAACATTTCCTTTTTTACATATATCATATCACTTAGTCGTACAGCATAACAGTTCCTTATGTCCAAATAAGGAGTGCTTCCTCTTATTACTTCCAGCAGGCTCCTCTTATCCAGTCTCCTTCACTCCCCATCCGCAGCTCCCTGTCCTTCACCAATTTATGACCTCTATCAGCACATTCCAGTTACACACATGGATAGTTTATATTCTACAACCCCCTCTTTTGAACTCTCATAAGAGTTCACACCCTAAAATGTCCTTCAACCAAGTACTTCTAAGAATAAGTAGAAATAAGTAAAAATATTACTGTACCACCTGTAAAACGAGAAAATCATTAAGAAAACTTGCATCCATCTTATTATGCGTCCATGAATTCACACTCTGAGTCCCCATCCTGGTTATGGTCAATTTGGAACAGTGGCATCATTGTCTTTGGATCCCTCCCCTCAATTGTGGAGGTGATGAGGCGCACCATCAGAGAACGAATGCATGGTACACAACAACATCCACAGGTCACCATTATCGCTACAAATACTGCAATAGAAATCATCAAAGACATTATCAAATCCTTCCAGTGTCCAAACATGCCTGTCATCCACTCCTCCAGGGGATTATCAATTCCAGAATGTTCATGCATGGTGGCGGAGAGGGTCTTAAGTCCCTCTAAAGCCTTTGACACTGAACCATCCGGTGCAGTGTTATTGGGAATAAAGGTACAACACATATCTCCAAACATGGCACACACACCCCCTTTTTCAGCTAACAACATATCCAATGCCATCCTATTTTGTACTGCCATGAGGGAAGTTGGGGCCAATTGTTCAGATAAACCTTCTACAGCGTCTCGAGTTAGATTGGCCAGACGCAAAACATTATAATGAATATAATTAATGCGGTCTACGTTTTTTGATTTATAGAACTCCGTACAGACATCAGAGCTAATGGTAAGGCAGTAACCCAATTCATTTTGGTCTGTGCACAGATTCATTCTTTCAACCTTCCCCTGTGACTGTGGATGGTACACAGTACCAAATGAGTGTTTCAGTCCCAGGAATTTTTCCAGTTCCTTAAGTTCCTCATTTTTGAAATGTGTTCCGTTGTCAGACCTTATTTTAGCTGGAAAACCGTGTCTAGGGATATAATGATTTATCAAACACTTCACCACAGATGTGTTGTCTTCCTTTTTTGTAGGCCATGCCTCCGGCCATCCAGTAAATGCATCCACACACACCAACAGATATCTGAACCCATTTACTCTCTCAATCATGTCTGTATAATCAATGATAACCTCTTTTCCTGCTATTGCGTCTACTGGGAACTTTACAGGTGCTGGCTTCACGGTTGGTCTAACATTGAACTGCCTGCACATTTCACATGAATTAAGCAAATGCACTGCCATTGGTTTAAAAAAAGGTTGCCACCAGTGTTCAATATTTTTCAACATTTGTGTTGTTCCCACATGTCCTACTCCGTGTGCTTCTTCTAGGGCTACTTTGGTAAGACCTGGTGGCAAGATGGGACGTCCGTCAAGGTTTCTCCAGAGACCACTCTGATCCTCTGATTCCCCTCGGGCCTTCCAAACTGATTTTTCCTCGGGAGAGGCCCCTTTTGTAATTTCATTACTTCTTCCAGGGTGGGTTCTGGTGTCCACCCTGCTTCTGAACACAGCATTATGTGCCTGGGCTGATATCCTGCACACTGTTTAGCTGCCTGGTCAGCTGCCTGGTTCCCTTGTGCTACTCTGGTGTTACTGCTGTCATGTCCTTTGCATTTAATGACGGCTACTTCTTGAGGGATCAACAAAGCTTCAGCCAACTTTCTCATTTCCTGTTCATGTTTAATGGGTTTCTGTCCTGCAGTTCTGAATCCTGTCCTCAGCCACTGTTTGAGTTCTACATGTACCGCTCCTGTAGAGTATGCAAAATCTGTGTTGATGTTAACCTTCTGTCCTGCTCCTAGTTCCAGAGCAGCTATTACTGCCAAAACGTCTGCTCTTTGCACTGATTGTGCGTCTGTCAGTTCCTCTGCCTGTACTGTGACAAAATCTGTCCCTGTGTCTTAAGGTATGCTGCTGCCTTAAGTCCTTCTGTGTCATGTCTGAAGCAGCACCCATCTGTGTACAGGTTTCGGGCGTCTGTTAGGGATGTACTTTGTAGATCTGGTCTGATTTTTTCATTGAACTCCACTTTTTCTGCGCAGACATGTGGTGTACTGGTAATTATTCTATCTGCCATGTTTATTCCTTCATGTGTGTGTGTGATGTTTGGGGCCTCCAGCACCTTAATCAGCTTCTGTTGTCTCAATGGTGAGAGTGTGAAAGCCTGAGAGTTCACAAAGGCCACCACACCATGTGATGTCAATATGTTAAGAGGATGTCCCATCACTACATGAGCTGTTTTTTGGATTATTTTAGCCATCCCTGCTGCGTGTCGGGTGCACTCATGATGTCTTTGTTCCATATTGTCCAACATTACACTTATGTACATTAGCACTGTTCTTATTTTTATCCCCCTTTTTTCTGGAACAGCACACCATTTGCCATGTGTGCTGTGACAGAAACATCCAACTGGAAGGGCAACGTGTAATCTGGGTGTGCCAAATGTGCAGCATGCGAGAGGCTGGTTTTTAAGTTAATGAACGCTTCTTCAGCTTCTCTGGTCCATTCAAGCGGGGCAGTGAGGTTTCTCATGCCCTGTTTTTTGACAATATCTCTAAGGGGTGCAGTGAGGTCGGTGTAGCCGGGCACAAAAGATCTGCTATACCCTGTGAGTCCTAGGAAAGACAACATGTCCTTAACCAGGAGTGATTTTGGGTGGGACAAAACTGCAGATTGGTGAGCTGGGGACATCCCCGTGCCAGGTTGGAAACAACTCTGCCCAGAAAGTCAACCTGGTGTATGCAGATTTGGAGTTTGGCTTTGGTAACCTTGTAGCCTTTTTTGGCCAAATGCGACAGGACAATTGCTGTTGCCTCAAGGCATTCAGCCATAGTGGGTGTTGCGAGGAGAATGTCATCCACGTACTGAATCAGAGTGGTATTTGGTGGTAATGGGCAATCTTGGAGAGAGTCTTTCAGAACCTGATTGAAGATTTCTGGAGAAAGCGCGAATCCCTGCGGCAAATGAGTGTATCTATACCTATGGGATTTATAGGTAAATGCGAAAATGTCCCGGCATTCCTCAGCTAAAGGAAGGCAGAAGAATGCGTTGGCCAGGTCAATGCAGGTAAACCAGCAATGATTTGTCAGAGCAACATAGGGATTGGGCACGGGAATGGTAGGGGTGGCCAAAGCTGCCTTTATGGCCCGTAAAGTATGTGCCATGCGCCATTTACCCGTCCCTTTTTTCTCCACTGGCAGAATGGGTGTGTTCCATGAAGGCCTTCCACTGTATCTTTAATGCCTAGTTCTGCTGCTAGTTTGTGAGGGTATTGGGGCTTCCATATTGGTTGGTCAGTGGTCAACTGAAAGGTAATGGGGTAACATTGAATCAGGCCTACATCTGTGGGTCCCTCTGCCCAGAGGGTGGAAGGAATGTTTTCCACAATAGCAGCTGCCAGCGGATGGTCTGTTTTTTCCCTACCATGGTGTCTGTCCAACTGAACATGCTCCAGTGTGCCCACATCTGTGGAGTGGTTGAATATGCAATAAGTGTTACCTGAGGGCGAGTAAAAAAGGTTGGGGGTTGCCAAAGGCTGCCAATCCTGTAGGCTCAGGGAGCGTTTTAACACACCTCCAAGTTCACGTGCTTCATGACCTGGGTGCAGAGCCAAAGAGACATGAGGCACGCCATCAGACCACATCCTAAACCACACTTCCTGCTCTTCAGCCAAGTGAACCTCAGCCACCACTCCTTCTGGTGCTACATAAATGTCTGTGGTGACAATGTCCAAGTGCGTACCCTCTAACTCGTCAGCAAAGCTTTCCTGGTAGCATTCACAATTGTTTCTATCATGAAACAAGGTGACATGCGGGGGGTCAGGAGGAGGTACATAGGGCGCTAGAGTGGAGAACCAGTATTTCCACCGATGGAAAGCTGAGGGAATGCCTCTGTGCGCGGTGGTTTCAGGTTGCAGCAAAACCCAGTATATGTCAGCCATTGAGTCTTGCAGTGGCTGGAGGAGGTATTGTCTATGTGAAAAAGAAGTGTTATTGCCACAAAATAACTGGGTGCCATTGGGCAGGTGAACCTGCAGTCCATCAGTCCCGCATAAAATGGTTGCTCCAATTTTTATCAAAATGTCTCTACCCAGTAAATTTACTGGTGTGTCAGTGGAGACTAGATAACTGTGATTCAATGTCTGTCCACCAATTTCAGTGTTTAAGGGCTTGTTATATGGCAGGACCTGTTTTGCCACCGCGAACCCCATGACAGTTGTAGTCCTGGTGGAGAGTGTGTTTGGAGCAGCCTGTTTGATGGTTGAACATGTGGCCCCTGTGTCCACCAGAAAAGGAAGGCTATTTCCGGACACAGTCACAGACAGCAGGGGGTCCACAGTCCCGCTGTCTTCTGGGGTCGGTGGGGACCTTCAGTGGTGCTCAGGCCAGAGACTAGGCTCGTCCCAGGCCGGTAATTGGAGTTGTGGTCCGTGTGCGCCGCATGCCTCTGTATGGACGGGCCGGAGGAGCCATGGTGGGACCATAACACCCGTACCCTCCGGGTGGACCATTCTTATGGGGGCAATCTCGAGCCCAATGTCCAGGCTCATTGCAGTAGTAACACACATCAGCACCACCCAGTCTCCTCTATGGTCCTCTCTGGAATCCCCTTCCCCTCGGCCCTCCCCGTCCCCCAAAACGACCAGCATGTCCCTGATATGGGACCGGGGCCTGATGCCACTGTCTTGCTGTTTCTCAATTTCCAGGAAATGGAGGAGCCTGAGGGGGCTGAGACACTGCACTTTCATACATAATTTTAGGTGTTTTACCCTCCTTTTTCTTTTCCCCCACCTTCTGTTTAGCTTCTGCTAATTGCATTTTCAGGAGCTGAGTGTGTAACATTTTTAATTCACTCTCCTCATTTTGTTTTGCCTCTTTGACTTTAGATAAATGATGCATCAGATGGCGCTCCCATACTCCAGTCTCTGCCCCAGGTAGGTCGGGATTATCTTCCATATTAGTCTTAACCTGTGATGGTAACCCTCTTAAGACAACATCCCGGAACCAGTCCCTTTGGGGACCAGCTCTGTCTGGATTAGTTCCTGTCTGTGTTTGCCACATGGATTTGCACTGATCTAAGTATTCTCTAGGATTTGTGTTTGCGTTCCACTCAAATTTTGGAATGGTACGTCCTCTGGTTACAGGATACATTTGTCTAAGAGCTATGCCTATGAGAGTGGAATAGAAGGTAAATGGGTCCCCATCTGGTGCTGTTGTTATACCCGCCACACGCTCTATGTCCCTACAGCTGTGTGGCTTCATGCATCATCCAGCAATGGCCCTGTAATCACCTAGAGCTAAAGTGGCGCCTGCTGTCAGGGAGTCCAGTGTCTGTAGCCATATAGAGGCACCTTCTGTGATAGGGGGAAGTTTCTCACACAAAGTGGTGAGATCTCCCAGTGTGAATGGTTTGTATCTGTTTCCTCCAAATTGTTGTTGGAACAGTGGACCCATATAAGAAGGTTTGGGATGGGTTCGGGGTCTCATGTTATAGCCATGTCCAGCAGGTGGAGGAGTAGCCTCAGGTATTGGTGGCAATGGGGTTGAGGGAGATGACATAGCTTCCTCATTTTCAATTGGTAACTGATTCTGTATTGTAATAGGTGGTGCCTGCATAGCAGAGTCATAATAAGTACCGCAGTCAGTGGTTCTTCTTTTACCCATTTCCTTGACACTGACATAATAACTGAGCCCTCAGTTACATCTGGTTTCAGAGGTGTGACCAACTCCATATCACTTGGTGAATGGGAAGTATACGGGGTGGAACATCTTTTTGGGCCAGAGGCTGCCTGCAATTTGTCCCGTAGTACCCGGTCAGCAAATGGGTCAGTTAGTGGAACCTGTGAAGTGAATGAACCTCCAGAGGACAGTTCAGACCCAGCAGTGGAATGTGAGCTGAGAGAGGCGGGGGCTGAGGGGGAAAGAGAAGGCGGTGATGAGCCAGGAGGAGACTGGCCATTTACTGGCGACAGATCACACACGCTCACGTGTCCCCCAGTAACTTGCAACATGGGGTAAAAGCCTGCGGGGGGAGGAGTGGGGGGAGGGGTGTATGCGGGAAGTGTATAAGGTGGCGGCATTTCAACTGTACTGCTATTTTTAATCTGTCTGCTTTTCCAGTCTCTTTTCTCAGTCATAGCATGATCACTACTTTGCCACAGCAAACCCATCTATGACCAACATTTTTCATCCTTTTCTGCCTTGTCTTTAAGTTCCTTCCACTTTCCTCTTCCCAACCACCTGCTGTCTCTACACTGTTTGTCAGCCAACTCTTTCTCCTGTTTTGACTGTTTCATCTTCAACCAGAACCACTTGCTAATATTCTCTTTATCTGTCTTGCTTTTTCCATCTTTTGACAATTCTTCATTTATTTTAGAATCCATCCGTTTAACCAACTTCTGCTCCTCTTTATGTTCATGTGATTTTTTAATAGCAGCTTTCATTATTAGCAGCTGGTTCTCTATGTTCTTCCATGGACCATTCTGTCCCCATCCACTATTATCTCTATAAAATTCACCCTCCATCTTATGACAACTACTATCCTTTTTTCTGAAAGATATATTTAATGCGTTATCTCATTCACTCACTCATTCAGTTCTGGCCGACCGGGACTTATGTCATGCTATGTCCCGAGTTCCCGGTCCAATTGAAGGTTCTCTAATTGACCCTCAAGACACCAGAACACATCCACCCCCCAGGAGCCTGTTTTCAGTGGCCGGTCCTTGTTATCACCATCAGGTTACCAGACCGAACACTTATCCAGTCCCCTGGGCCTTTCACACCGTTTTTTTTAACCCGCAATGGGAGTCGCTCGCTGCTTGGCGTCCTCCCCCACTCACACAACAGCTTTCATTCACTCATGTTTTCCTAATTAGTCTGTTCTTGCTGGGGTGTGTGTCCAGCTCATAGATCATTCATTTAAACTGTAAATCTTGTCTGGTCTTGCTGGGGATGTGTCCAGCTCACAGCTCATTTATTTAACTCCTCGAACTCACTGGACTTTCTATCTTTTACGGTGTTATTTCCACTGCTTATATTGTTCCTTCTGTGCTTATGCAGACGTCTGTAATCTGAGTTTTCACAGAGAAATATCTCCGTTACTCATCAGCATTCATACACAGTGTATTTGCCTGGTCTTGTTCTCAGTTATATGTAGAATTCGAGGTTTCTCATGTCCTCGGGCCTCTAACCCAGCTAACAGTAGTCCACCGTCGAGGACGTACTTTGAAGTGCCACGTTTGAGAAACTACTATATTTTTCCACACAACACCACCACTAAGTCTTGTAATTTTCTAAAAACAACATCCTATTCACCAGTTTAAATCCTAGTCAACATTTATGACACTCTTTTTCTTAAGTTTTAGCAGACTCAGACTTACTAAGACATTGGACACAATATTAATTTAGCCTATCGAAAATCCAAAAGCAGAGTTTGATAAAACAGGTTCTGCTTACCTTTTCTGTAGTTTTGGCTAGCCTGTGTTTGGTGTCTGTTGGTCCTTGTCAGTGATCCCAATTTTCACCTGTTTTCCCAAATCCCGGACGAGCCTCCAAGTTGTCAGAGCCGTCTCTGCTTCCCCAGGTTCGTTACTTTGGGCACAGGTTTCAAAAGAGTGAATAAACACAAAGTACAATCAGCTTAAGAGGGAGAGAGATGCCCCAGCCAACACCTGCGAGCAATAACTCTGCCCTCTCTCCGCTTCCAGCTCATTTTATTAAGTCTCCAGGGCGTGTTCAACATTTCCTTTTTTACATATATCATATCACGTAGTTGTACAGCATAACAGTTCCTTATGTCCAAATAAGGAGTGCTTCCTCTTATTACTTCCAGCAGGCTCCACTTATCCAGTCTCCTTCACTCCCCATCCTCTGCTCCCCTGTCCTTCACCAATTTATGACCTCTATCAGCACATTCCAGTTACACACATAGATAGTTTATATTCTACAGGACCCAGACATTTAGAGGCTGGAGAGACCCGAAAGTCAGTGAAGAAATATAAGACACTGGAACCACTTAGAGGAGTCAAAATTTCAGCCAAAATGACTCTTAGATGGATTAGCAATGCAGTCCGTTGCTGGGCATTTATATTTTTCCTCATATTGATTTTCTTATTTTTCTGGTACCTCTGGAACCAGTCAAGATAAAACAGAATGTAACAACACCTGCTATGAGTCATATTAAACGAGTAGCGCTAAACCAAGGAAAGCAAGATAACCCAACTATGTGTACTAAACAAACCTGTTATACCTATGGCATTCAAGTGTGCGTGAAATCTAATACCACAGCTGTAGTGCTGATCCCACTCATTAACTTGACCAAACGAGGAAGGAAAGGACAGGATTATAACAGATATAATTGGTACTTAACTAATGACTAAAATAGATTGTGTTGTGTGTATGGGTCCCAGGCTTTTATTACAAGTCATTCCAGCTGTGATGCCACAATTCTGTGTGATGGAAGTGATGAATCAAACCACAGCACTGGGATTTTGTTTTTCCTGTAATTAGAGCAGATAAGAACAAATCAGTATTTCATAAACGGGTCACCACTGGAAACTACACATGTATAAATATGACAGAGAGAGGCAATAAATTGGGAAATCTCACTGCAGTATGGTGTACTACGACTGTAAAAGTAAATAAGTATTTTAAACCAATCTCTAGAGGAGACATTTTGTGGTGGTTTGGTGACGACAGGTTATTTGATCGATTACCTTCAAAAGTAACGGGACTCTGTGCTCTAATTACTTTATTGTTACCAGTTTCAGTATATACTATGTCAGTAGATGAAGTAACAGATGGACTATCTAGTGTAAACCCACATGACTGGCGTAATAGAAAGTGCAGAGCAGTAGCTTGGTAGACTGAGGGAGATTCTACGTACATAGGTGCTATAGATGAAGATAAATTAACTGATCAAGTAGCCGCAAGATTTGAATCAAATATCTGTTGGTGGTGTACGATGAACAAAAACATAGACAGGATCAACTATATTCACTACAATGTTCAAAAACTAAGAAATTGGACACAAAGCGGGTTTGAAGCTGCCCATGACTAATTGGCTTCAACTTCCCTGATGGCATTCCAGAATAGAATTGCTTTGGACATGTTGTTAGCTGAAAAAGGAGGAGTTTGTGCAATTTTTGGAGAAAAAGGCTGCACATTCATACCTAACAACACTGCTGCTGATGGCAGCCCCACTAAAGCCACACAAGTATTTCCTGCCTTCGTTCTCTTCTTAACCGTCTCATCACCACAGCTATTTCTCCTATGGAAGACAGAGTTACCCTACTCTATCCGTTACTTAAACATCAGGATGATGAAGATGCGACTGACCACTTTTCTGACCAGTACCTAGATCCATCTCTACAGGTCCGTCTCAAAATATTAGCATATTGTGATAAAGTTCATTATTTTCCATAATGTCATGATGAAAATTTAACATTCATATATTTTAGATTCATTGCACACTAACTGAAATATTTCAGGTCTTTTATTGTCTTAATATGGATGATTTTGGCATACAGCTCATGAAAACCCAAAATTCCTATCTCACAAAATTAGCATATTTCCTCCGACCAATAAAAGAAAAGTGTTTTTAATACAAAAAACGTCAACCTTTAAATAATCATGTACAGTTATGCACTCAATACTTGGTCGGGAATCCTTTGGCAGAAATGACTGCTTCAATGCGGCGTGGCATGGAGGCAATCAGCCTGTGGCACTGCTGAGGTCTTATGGAGGCCCAGGATGCTTCGATAGCGGCCTTTAGCTCATCCAGAGTGTTGGGTCTTGAGTCTCTCAACGTTCTCTTCACAATATCCCACAGATTCTCATTGGGGTTCAGGTCAGGAGAGTTGGCAGGCCAATTGAGCACAGTGATACCATGGTCAGTAAACCATTTACCAGTGGTTTTGGCACTGTGAGCAGGTGCCAGGTCGTGCTGAAAAACGAAATCTTCATCTCCATAAAGCTTTTCAGCAGATGGAAGCATGAAGTGCTCCGAAATCTCCTGATAGCTAGCTGCATTGACCCAGCCCTTGATAGAACACAGTGGACCAACACCAGCAGCTGACACGGCACCCCAGACCATCACTGACTGTGGGTACTTGACACTGGACCTCTGGCATTTTGGCATTTCCTTCTCCCCAGTCTTCCTCCAGACTCTGGCACCTTGATTTCCGAATGACATGCAGAATTTGCTTTCATCCGAAAAAAGTACTTTGGACCACTGAGCAACAGTCCAGTGCTGCTTCTCTGTAGCCCAGGTCAGGCGCTTCTGCCACTGTTTTTGGTTCAAAAGTGGCTTGACCTGGGGAATGCAGCACCTGTAGCCCATTTCCTGCACACGCCTGTGCACGGTGGCTCTGGATGTTTCTACTCCAGACGCAGTCCACTGCTTCCGCAGGTCCCCCAAGGTCTGGAATCGGCCCTTCTCCACAATCTTCCTCAGGGTCTGGTCACCTCTTCTCGTTGTGCAGCGTTTTCTGCCACACTTTTTCCTTCCCACAGACTTCCCACTGAGGTGCCTTGATACAGCACTCTGGGAACAGCCTATTCGTTCAGAAATTTCTTTCTGTGTCTTACCCTCTTGCTTGAGGGTGTCAATAGTGGCCTTCTGGACAGCAGTCAGGTCGGCAGTCTTACCCATGATTGGGGTTTTGAGTGATGAACCAGGCTGGGAGTTTTAAAGGCCTCAGGAATCTTTTGCAGGTGTTTAGAGTTAACTCGTTGATTCAGATGATTAGGTTCATAGCTCGTTTAGAGACCCTTTTAATGATATGCTAATTTTGTGAGATAGGAATTTGGGGTTTTCATGAGCTGTATGCCAAAATCATCCGTATTAAGACAATAAAAGACCTGAAATATTTCAGTTAGTGTGCAATGACTCTAAAATATATGAATATTAAATTTTCATCATGACATTATGGAAAATAATGAACTTTATCACAATACGCTAATATTTTGAGAAGTACCTGTATATGATTCTGTGATTTAAATGTCAGTAAGGGCCTCTGAGTATAATTGTCTTTGTACTCATGAAAATGATCTAACAGTTAAAAATCCAAAAGAAGTGGCTGTTTAAGTGATATGAGAATATGAGCAAATATAAGATAAACAGGGGGGAAATGTCGGAATAATTGTATATAGATTTATCTTATATTTTTTCCTTTTCTATTTACTTTACAATTTGATCTTTATAACCTTTCATGCTGTATGTGTGAGTAAGGATGTGATGAGTTTGTCTGCAGGCAAGGATCAAAGGTGGAGCTGGAAAGGAAGCAGTCACAGTTGAGGAGGTCATAAAGATGAAGGCTGATTGTGCTGAACAGAAGACACACTGATCTTAAGATGGTGGAGATTGTGGAAGTGTGTTGTTACAAGACAATGGTGTTCATGACCTGTATACGTTGCAGCTGTTTTTCCCATCCTTTACAGAGCAATGTTTATTGTAACTAGGGAGCCCCCAAAGATAATAAAAAGAGAGGTACAGACAGATGGTTTTCAGAGCAGTAGGAGATTTGTAACTGAAAGCACATCTCTGTCCGTTCTCCTCGCAGCGAGTAAAATATCTAATTCTTTGTCTTTCTCTTCTTTTGTGATGATTATAAGTATTTTAGGTTGTTTGAACCTGACAGATCCCTCATGGCGTTTTATCCACTTTGAGCTTTACTGGTTTACTGGTGTTGGCCTTGGAGGGTCACACTCCAGGGCTTCTGAATTTGGCATGAAAAAGTCCAAAGAAGATCGCTACAACTTTGTCTGCCAATCCGTTAACTGTAACTTCTATAGGTGAGTATGCAGATGGATTTCTGTTAATAAGTTAGACATTTATAGCTCGTGGGTGGTCGTCTTGCAATCAAAAAGTTGTGTGTTCGATTCCAGCTTCCCCTGTCACATGTCAAAGTGCCCCTGAGAAAGGCACGTAACCCAAAATTGTCTACTGCATATCGGTCTATGAATGTATGCTCAGTAGTGAGTACAATTGGGTGAATGTGGCTGTAGTGTAAATCGCTTTGAGAGGTTAGACTTACTCGAAAAGCGCTATCTCAGTTTACCCATTATCTCAATTCATTATTCATTACATGTAAACTTAGTGTGCTTGATGCTGAACTTCAATTCACATAATACGAAACAAAAAATAAAACAATAACACAAACAGCACAATAAAAGATTTGTAATAAAACAGGTAAAATACAAAATTTAATAATTAAGAAGAGCACAATGACAACTTACTGCACAACATTGCAACCATTAATCACTAAGAAGCTGATGTAGAAAAGATTGTGCTACAAATATACATAAAGTGCTCATAACAGCATACTGTGCATCCGTAAGCAGTAGGTAACCAAAGGATTGTTTCAATTAAAAAGCCTAAAGTTGTTTTCAATGCAAATACAGCTGTGACCGATCTCATGTTGGTTATAAGCTACTTCCAGGTAGGAGGACGACCATAACTGAGAAATTGGATCTGAACTGATTTTAGGTCTAAGTCAGGGATGAATAGTCAAATCATTTAATACTTTTGAGGCTTTTGAGCACTTTGCAAAGTTTGGGGTAAGAAAGGTGGTTAACATAGCACTGCAGTTAATTACATTAATGCCTATTGTTCTGCATTCATTGGTGCACACACCAGTTTGTCACATTAATGTTCAGTTCTACGATATATCAAAATTATTCATATGAAAACATTTTTTTAATGGAAGATATGGTACAGTATTTGAGGGTCTATTTTTCCACTCCATTTTACGCGAGACCTGTTCATAGATATGAAGAATTGTGTTTAATGCCATATGAACTGCTTCACTGAATACATTACATTATATCAAAGATCCAACTTATGACATAGATATAAAAATATTATAAGATTACAAGCCATTTGTTTAAAAGTCGACCCCCTCCAATTCCCTCCTCTGAGAAGATATAATTGCAAAATGCTTTTGGATGGATTTTGAAACTTATTTAAATTGTAAACTGACCAAGTAAAGGTACATGTACCACAGTGGTATCTTCAAACTAACAATGTGACAAACCTTAACTTATTTTCATTATTTCTGTGCTTCACAGGTACAGACTCACAACTAATCCTCCTTTGAGTCCAGAATTTCTGTCAGCTGTGAACTCTCTTCCTCCATATTCTTCTGCAAAAGCATTACCATATCGCAACCTGATTGACACGTATGGCACTCATTACATCACACAGGTGTCTCTTGGAGGGGAAATAAAGGCAACAACCTCTTTCAAGACCTGCAAGGCAACCATGGATGGACAGACAGCAACAGATGTTAGTGACTGTTTGACAGTTGAAGCCTCAGCTATTTTTGCTAGTTCTGCTAGTGTTAAAGCCATGACCAAACACTTTGAAGCAAAGAAGAAGATGTTAAGCTCTGGTCAATGTTTCAGCTCAGAATTTAGTGAGCGTATCACAGAGGTCATTGGTGAGAATGAAATGGGAGTTGTACTTTTCCAAGGTGGGTCAGACCCTGCTGTGTATAACACACCTACATTATAGTAATAATGTAGGTGAGATATATAAAGATGGGGTTTTTATGTCCTTTTCAGAACTCATGCTCAAATATAATATAAAAAGAAGATAATTTCTGGAAATACCTACAGATTACCCCTCCTTGAACCGCCACCTTAACGTGGTGGAGGGGTTTGAGTGCTCAAATGACCCTAGAGGCATGTTGTCTGGGGCTTAAATGCCCCTGGTAGTGTCTCTCATGGCAAACAGGCTCAAGGTGACGGGTCAGACAAAGAACGGTTCAAGAACCCCTCATGAAGACTACTGAATCATGGCACGTGACGTAGCCCTGTACGGTGGAGCCAGGATCCCACCCTGAAGCCAGGCCTGGGGTCGGGACTTGTCGGAGAGTGCCTGGTGGCTGGGTTGCTCCTCGCGGGACCCGGCAAGGCCATGCCCAAATGAGAGACGCGAGGCCATCCCCCAGTGGGCCCACCACATGCAGGGCAAACCGCGAGGGGCCGTTGAAAAGAGAATTGGGCGGCGTACAGAGGTGGAGACCTCAGCGGCCCGATCCCCGGATGCTTAGGCTGGCTGTAGGGATGTGGATGGTCACCTCACTGTGGGCGAAGGAGCCTGAGCTTGTACGGGAAGTCGAGAGATATCGACTAGAAATAGTCGGGCTCGTCTCGACACACAGCGTGGGCTCTGGAACCCATCTCTTCGAGAGGGGCTGGACTCTCTTCTACTCAGGAGCGGCCCACGGGGAGAGGCGGCAGGCTGGGGTGGGCTTGCTTGTTGCCCCCCAGCTCAGCCGTCTCGTGTTGGGGTTTACCCCAATGGATGAAAGCGTCGTATCCCTGCGCTTTCGGGTTGGGGACAGGTTTCTGACTGTCATTTCAGCCTACAGACCGAGTGGTAGTGCGGAGTACCTGGCCTTGTTGTCACCCCTGTTGGGGGTGCTGGATAGTACCCCTCCAGGGGACTCCATTATTCTGCTGGAGGACTTCAACGCCCACGTGGGAAACGACAGTGACACCTGGAGAGGCGTGATCGGGAGGAATGGCCTCCCCGATCTGAATCCAAGTGGTGTTTTGTTATTGGACTTCTGTGGTAGTCACGGATTGTCCATAATGAACACAATGGTCAAACATAAGGGTGTCCATCAGAAAACTTGGCCATACTAGGGAGTCCACTTGGCACCAGGACACCCTAGGCAGGAGGTCAATGATCAACTTTGTTGTTGTATCATCAGACCTTCAGCCGCATGTTTTGGACACTCGGGTGAAGAGCGGGGCCGAGCTGTCCCCTGATCAGCACCTGGTGGTGAGTTGGATCCGCTGGAGGAGGAGAAAGCCGGACAGACTTGGCAGGCCCAAGCGCATAGTGAGGATCTGCTGGGAACTTCTGGCAGAGCCCTTGGCCAGGGATATATTCAACTCTCACCTCCGGGAGAGCTTTGACCAGATTCCGGGGGATGTTGGAAACATAGAGTCCGAGTAGACCATGTTCTCTATCTATTGTCGATGCTGCTGCCCATAGCTGCGGAAGTAAGGTCTGTGGTGCCTGTCGCAGCGGGGAGTCCCGAACCCGGTGGTGGACACTGGCCGTAAGGGCCACAGCCGAGTTCTATCGGCTGTGGTTGGCTTGTGGGACTCCTGAGGCGGCTGATGGGTACTGTGAGGCCGAGCGTGCCGCGGCCCGGGCAGTGACAAAGGCAAAATTTAGGGCTTGGGAGGAGTTCGATGGACAACTAGCCACGAAGTGATTCTAGCAAACCGTCCGGCGCCTCAGGAGGGGGAAGCAGTGCTTCGCCGACACTGTTTACAGCGGGGGCTGGGAGCTGCTGACCTCAACTAGGGACATTTTCAGGCGGTGGAAGGAGTAGTTCGAGGATCTCCTCAATCCTGCCATCACGCATTCCCTGTTGGAAACAGAGGCTGGGGAGTTGGCGTTGTACTCTTTCATCACCCAGGCTGAAGTCACAGAGGTGGTTAACAAGCTCCGCGTTGGCAGGGCTTCGGGGTTGGATGGAATTCGCCCTGAGTACCTCAAGTCTTTGGATGTTGTGGGGCTTTCACGGTTGACACGCCTCTTCAGCATTGCGTGGTGGTCGGGGACAGTGCCACTGGACTGGCAGACTGGGGTGGTGGTCCCCCTTCATAAGAAGGGTGACCGGAGGGTGTGTTCCAACTACAAGGGGTTCACACTCCTCAGCCTCCCTGGTAAGGCCTACGCCAGGGTATTGGAGAGGAGAGTCCAGTCGATAGGTGAACCTGGGCTTCTGGAGGAGCAGTGTGGTTTTTGTCCCGGCCGTGGAACACTGGACCAGCTCTATATCCTCTACAGGGTACTCGAGGGTTCATGGGAGTTTGCCCAACCGGTCCACATGTGTTTTGTGGACCTGGAGAAAGCATTCGACTGTGTCCCTCGTGATGCCCCGTGGGGGCTGCTCCAGGAGTATGGAATCGGGGGCCCTTTACTAGGGGCCATCTGGTCTCTGTACAAGCGGAGCAGGAGTTTGGTTCGCATTGCCGGCACTAAGTTGGACCTGTTCCCGGTGCATGTTGGACTCCAGCAGGGTTGCCCTTTGTCACCGGTTCTGTTCATAACTTTTATGGACAGGATTTCTAGGTGCAGCCAAGGGCCGGAGGGGGTCTGGTTTGGGGACCAGAGTACTTTGTCTTTTCTTTTTGCAGATGACGTGGTCCTGCTGGCCCCCTCTAGCCAAGACCTACAGCATGCACTGGGGCGGTTCGCAGCCAAGTGTGAAGTGGCTGGGATGAACATCAGCTCCTCCAAGTCCAAGAACATGGTTCTCAACTGAAAAAGGGTGGGTTGTCCTCTTCAGGTTGGAGGGGTTACTGTTTCAAGTGGAGGAGATTAAGTATCTCGGGGTCTTGTTCACGAGTGGGGGAAGAATGGAGCGGGAGATCGACAGACGGATTGGTGCGGCTGCCGCAGTAATTGGGGCGCTGTGCCGGTCCATTGTGGTGAAGAAAGAGCTGAGCCGAAAAGCGAAGTTCTCGATTTGCCGGTCGGTCTACGTTCCTACCCTCACCTATGGCCAGAAACTTTGGGTCATGACCGAAAAAAAGATCCCGGATACAAGCGGCCGAAATGAGCTTCCTCCGTAGGGTGGCCAGGCACTCCCTTAGAGATAGGGTGAGGAGCTCGGCCATCCGGGAGGGGCTCGGAGTAGAGCCGCTGCTCCTCCACATTGAGAGGAGCCAATTGAGGTGGCTCGGGTATCTATACCGGATGCCTCCTGAATGCCTTCCTCGGGAGGTGTTCCAGGCACGTCCCACCGGGAGAGGCCCAGGGGACGACCCAGGACACGCTGGAGGGACTATGTCTCTCGGCTGGCCTGGGAACGCCTTGGGCTCCCCCCGGAGGAGCTGGAGGAGGTGTGTGGGGAGAAGGACGTCTGGGCATCTCTGCTGAGTCTGCTGCCCCCGCGACCCATAAAGCGGAAGACGACGAAGATGAAGACCTACAGATTAGAGACTGTATTGTTAAAGAAAATTTCATACATAACGATAACCCAATACAGGATTTTATGGACTCATCTGGAATCAAACACAAAGCATCCACATTTTATAAATTATTTAATGGCATGGAAAAGGATGTGTGCAGGAGTCTGAGGATTGGCTGGCAGAGGGACCTTGGCTGCAGTCTTAATGATGATGAATGGTTGAGAATTCTATCAAGTAATGGGAAATATATTAAAGAATCTAGGGGGACATTTATGCACTATAAGATGGTGCATAGATTTTATTTTACCCCATCTAGGCTTCATAGAATGGGTCTACTTACCAATAACCAATGCTGGAAATGCAAAACGGAATCAGGAACCTTTATACAAGCGATCTGGGAATGTAAATACATTTTCCCATTCTGAAAACAGTAATACATCATATTGGAATGTGGATAGGTGTGGAGATACTCATGTTATCCAAGAATATGTTTATTGGGGGACCAAACAGTGATGCCTAATATATCAAAACACCAATGTACAATGATACAGGTGAAGGTGGTTGCGGCTGCCAAAGTAATCCTCACACTACGGAAATCTACATCTGATCCAAATGTTAAAAGCTGGTTGGAATTAATGTTGGATATTGTGTCATATGAAGAAGCGTTGGACAAGCTAAATAATGACGTAGAAAACTTCAAGAAAACTTGGGACTGTTTCCTCTCCTGCAATACTGTGACAACTAAATACCTTTAATGAACTGCCAATTTGTAAAACACTGATGGACAACTTTTGTTTTTTGTGGCAGTTTCTGTTACAATCAAGGATGCTTGTACGCACAAATCTTTTCTATGAAACTTTAGGTTACTAATTTGATATGCACTGACCTGGTTGTTTTATGTTTTATTAGTTCTTTGTTAGTTTGTTTGTTCTATTTTGGGATTGTTTTTTTTTATATATGTGTTCTGAAACTAATAAAGTGTTTAATAACAAAAGAAATGCTTCCTTATGTGAAAAATATTCTGTTTGAAACCCTTAAAATAACAACAGAGACACGTGCACTATCTTTATGGATGCTTTATTGCAAGGTTGTGCAGATAGGAAAGAAACATGAAAGCAGGATTATAAGTTGGTGTTTTACACACATACATTAATAATACACTCATTTAAATGTTAATATTTTTCACAGAAATGTTATGGACAGAAATCCTGAAAATTACAAGCAATGCATTTATTTATTTTTGGGAAAAGGTAAGCTCACAATTGGCCTGAAACTGACTGACTAGCTGGCTTCAGAAACTTCCTCATTGAATCTCCGAGCAGAACACCATTTCTGGTGTAAAACACTTTGGCCAGAGAGGGTCTCATGGGGGAAGAAACATACTCATCACACCGGCTACCGCCCAGGCTTGGTGCACACTCCACGACATAAGTGAAGAAGAATGTACCATGATTAAACATGCAGCTGTTTGGCACAGTCCCTTTATGGAGATCAAAGGAGCACTCACCAAGCAGATCACTGTTCCAGTTTTTATCACTATCATAAACAGAAAACATAAGCCTATTTTGCATATTGATGACAATGGGACCGAAATCAAATATTTCAGGCCACCTAGGATTGTCATCATTACTGATTATTGTGGTGCGCTTTATTTGGTTACCATATTTAACCTCCACTGAACCATCTGTCGCAGTCCATATATCACCATACAGATTGTTTGCATAAAGATTGTACACCTTTAAAGTTGCAAGACCTTTACCAGCAGGACAGCAGTTCGACTTGATATTCTGGTTGCTGTTACACACACAGGCACACGGATCTCTTTTGTTGGACCTGTGTCCAATTTGACAGGATTCAGAGCATGTTTTCAGCACTCCATTTTTTATGATGTACTGCTCCACCTCTCTTTTCAGACCATTTCTTGCATGGTGATTATCTGGCAGTATGGTGTGCATAGGTTTCAAGTTATACTGGACTATATCAGGTGAAGTTTTAAGAGAGGTTAACCAGATGTTATACATAGCAGGGTCTGACCCGCCTTGGAAAAATACAACTCCCATTTCATTCCCACCAATGACCTCTGTGATACGCTCACCAAATTCTGAGCTGAAACTTTGACCAGAGCTTAACATCTTCTTCTTTGCTTCACAGTGTTTAGTCATGGCTTTAACACTAGCAGAACTAGCAAAAGTAGCCGAGGCTTCGACTGTCAAACAGTCACTAACATCTGTTGCTGTCAGTCCATCCATGGTTGCCTTGCAGGTCTTGAAAGAGGTTGTTGCCTTTATTTCCCCTCCAAGAGACACCTGTGTGATGTAATGAGTGCCATACGTGTCAATCAGGTTGCGATATGGTAATGCTTTTGCAGAAGAATATGGAGGAAGAGAGTTCACAGCTGACAGAAATTCAGGACTCAAAGGAGGATTAGTTGTGAGTCTGTACCTGTGAAGCACAGAAATAATGAAAATAAGTTAAGGTTTGTCACATTGTTAGTTTGAAGATACCACTGTGGTACATGTACCTTTACTTGGTCAGTTTACAATTTAAATAAGTTTCAAAATCCATCCAAAAGCATTTTGCAATTATATCTTCTCAGAGGAGGGAATTGGAGGGGGTCGACTTTTAAACAAATGGCTTGTAATCTTATAATATTTTTATATCTATGTCTTAAGTTGGATTTTTGATATAATGTAATGTATTCAGTGAAGCAGTTCATATGGCGTTGAACACACTTCTTTATATCTATGAACAGGTCTCGCGTAAAATGGAGTGGAAAAATAGATCCTCGAAATACTGTACCATATCTTCCGTTAAAAAAATGTTTTTATATGAATAATTTTGATATATTGTAGAACTGAACATTAATGTGACAAACTGGTGTGTGCACCAATGAATGCAGAACAATAGGCCTTAATGTAATTAACTGCAGTGCTATGTTAACCACCTTTCTTACCCCAAACTTTGCAAAGTGCTCAAAAGCCTCAAAAGTATTAAATGATGTGACTATTCATCCCTGACTTAGACCTAAAATCAGTTCAGATCCAATTTCTCAGTTATGGTCGTCCTCCTACCTGGAAGTAGCTTATAACCAACATGAGATCGGTCACAGCTGTATTTGCATTGAAAACAACTTTAGGCTTTTTAATTGAAACAATCCTTTGGTTACCTACTGCTTACGGATGCACAGTATGCTGTTATGAGCACTTTATGTATATTTGTAGCACAATCTTTTCTACATCAGCTTCTTAGTGATTAATGGTTGCAATGTTGTGCAGTAAGTTGTCATTGTGCTCTTCTTAATTATTAAATTTTGTATTTTACCTGTTTTATTACAAATCTTTTATTGTGCTGTTTGTGTTATTGTTTTATTTTTTGTTTCGTATTATGTGAATTGAAGTTCAGCATCAAGCACACTAAGTTTACATGTAATGAATAATGAATTGAGATAATGGGTAAACTGAGATAGCGCTTTTCGAGTAAGTCTAACCTCTCAAAGCGATTTACACTACAGCCACATTCACCCAATTGTACTCACTACTGAGCACACATTCATAGACCGATATGCAGTAGACAATTTTGGGTTACGTGCCTTTCTCAGGGGCACTTTGACATGTGACAGGGGAAGCTGGAATCGAACACACAACTTTTTGATTGCAAGACGACCACCCACAAGCTATAAATGTCTAACTTATTAACAGAAATCCATCTGCATACTCACCTATAGAAGTTACAGTTAACGGATTGGCGGACAAAGTTGTAGCGATCTTCTTTGGACTTTTTCATGCCAAATTCAGAAGCCCTGGAGTGTGACCCTCCAAGGCCAACACCAACAGTGACTGAAGGGTCGACAGGGAGCTCAAGACCAACTTTCCAGTCGTTGGACACAGATGATGTGGAATCATTGACAAGAGATTCCACAGAATCGTAGAGTATGCTGGAGACCTTCAGGCTGCATTTTGGGAGGGTTCTCCAGTCCACCACAGCAACTGGGACCTTCTGGTTCTCCCCATTCATGTAGCTGTTTCTGTACATTTTGCAAGTGCCATTTCCAAGATTCCAAATTTCAGTGTTGATGACATAGGCGCCCTTCCTCTCCATTTTGACAATGTCAAAGCCTTCTCCACCGAGGTTGTAAGCTGGAACAAAGTGAGCCTTTTCACATTGCTGTGGTGAACCAGTAAAGCTCAAAGTGGATAAAACGCCAGGAGGAATCCACATCCAAAACAGGAGCATGAGCTTCCAAAGGTTTGCCATCTATTGGAAAAAAAAAAAACATCAATGAAAGAAAAGCAAACTCTACACTGGCAACTTCAAATACAATTTGCTCACTTCTCAGGATGGCAATAGTAAAGAAATTAATAAAAGTAAACTTCTTTTTAAATAGTTAAAATAGAAAATAGCAGCGGCAGACAAGGACAAAAAACCTTGGCGCTTTACCTTGACTGTAGATGGCAAGTTCTGCTCAGTGGTTTTCAGTTTCTAGCACGGTACGGTACTAATGCAGAGGGGGAGTGACCATATAGAAATGTGTTTCTTACAAATGTTATCAATATCAATTCATGTTTGCAACTGTTCTTACACCCACAGTGAAATGTACAACTGCTCTGAAGCCTCTCAAGGTGTTCTTTGGTGGTAACAACACATTTCACTCAATACTTTTTTAATGGTCCTAAAAAATCCAACAGAGGATCCATCTGGACGTTTGTCATTGCAATAAACAGGCATTTTTATTTAGTAACTTCATCGGTTTTTAGCTCCCTCTTGAAATTTTCCACCATGTTGAGGTCTGGACCCTTACTTGTTCACATGACTCTAGTTTGAGGTTATCAGCTTTTTACGCTTTCAAACTTCAACATGGCTTGACATCCTCATACTTCAGGAGAAAATTTTATGTCTCCATCTTTGCCTTTTTCTTTCTTTTGTAACCTTTTTAGGACTAATGTTAATTTGTGTACTTGCTTGGCAGTATGACTTTTTCTTTGATTGTCAAACAACCTTGACCAAAAAGTATGAAATCACTGCTCTGGGATCATCTTCAAGTGTTTTAATTACTTTGAGCTAAAAACATCTACCGTTTTATTTAACATCTTAACATTGTGGCTTTGTAAACCAAACAACAAAAGTCTTGACATACAGTATTGCTTGTAGTATTAATACTTTTCTATCTGATCAAGATTTCCAGTCTTTCTGCAGACAAGAACTCTGATTTTTCTTGTTGTTATACTAAACAACTTGAAACTGCTTCTCATGTCAGTAGTTACATCTGGGCCTCTGAGTCTCACCTCAAACATGACGTCTTGAGCAATAATGTATGTGTTGAACAAAGCTGACATGAACAAAGCCACATCAAAACATACTTTACAAAATTGGCTTGTGGCGCAACAGTAGAGCACGTAGCCCGTGTACTGAGGCCTCAGTCCTCAACATAGATGTCTCAGGATCAAGTCCTGTCCTGGCAACAACTTTCCTGCATGTCTCCCCCTTCTCCACTACATTTCCAGACTGTCCACTTTGAAATACAGGTCACATACTTGGAGTGCCGCTAAAACTAATGTGAAAATCTTTGTGACATTCAATGGCAAAAATTAAAGTGTAGAGCGTGTCTAAGTAAAGTCTGAGGTTTTAGTTTTTGCAATTTATGGGTGACTTCAGTCCAGGTCTGACACTTGGTTCACCATTTCTGGTTATGGGCTTTTTGTTCTAAGCATTGTAACTACTTATTAGCTTTTCCTTTAGAGTTTTAGTGTAACAGGCTGCTTGAAACTTTTATCATACCCATAACCTCTTCAGTTCAAACATTAAAAGACAAGCAAGTATTTCAAGTATTTTCTTTAATATGTGTTCTAATAAAAAGAAACCAGTGAAGAGTCATAAATAGAAACTGTTAATGTTTATGATGTTTGTTTGTGGCTGTCAGTCACAAACCCTAGCACAACTTGTAAAGATCTCAAAACGCTTTAAAGAAAAGTAACCTTTTAATCAAGCTGTGGTAAAACTTCACACCCAGGCCTGTGGGCTGCGCATTTTTATACTTCCTATTTCAGCAACATCATGCATATTTAAACTTTCTTGGAAGCCATCTGACTGGTTTGAAGCAATTATGATATTAATCGTTTGGGTCTTTTTACTCTTCTAATAATTTAATTGGTTTTTCATCTTTAGATTTAGACAGGGAAACTTCCACTTTATTTGATTAGTTCAGGTTAAGTCTGCCTCAACCAACACATCTTTAGCGTTCCATGCCATCCTAACAAGTCCAGCAACAACTTTCAAGATACAAATATGGATGTTGGTTTTAACCAGTTTATCTGCCTGCTGGGTCAGCCTCCACTCACTAATCTGACAACTCTGAAAAATAGCTGGTTATGTTGTTTTCACAAAAGTCCAGAGAAAGTACTGATCCCTAATACACACACTACAGTGCCTACTACAGCAGAAAGCATGTGTTAAACGGATCAGATGAGATTCTTTGTGTCTTTGTTGTTTTTACAAACATGCACACACAAACACACACACACACACACACACACACACACACACAAATATGAAACTGAATTAAGACCAAGTCCAATAAAACATATCAACATTTGCAAACAAAAATTTTGTTTGTGTTGTTTGAGTTAGGCTGCAGGGTGGCGCAGTTGTTAGCACTGTTCCGATGCTTCAAGAAGGTTCTAGCTTCAAACCCTGGCCAGAGTTTTTCTGGGTTTGCATTTTCTCCCCTTACATACAAGAGTTTTCTTTGGCAATGCCAATTTCCTCCCACAGTCCAAAAACATGACGGTTAGGTTAATTGGCTTCCCTTACATATGCATGGCTACGTCCCATGTGTCTGTGTTGTCCCTTGATAGACTGGAGACTCCTCCAGATTGTACCCTGTCTGCCACTCAATGACTACTGGAGATAGGCACCAAATCTACAGGAGCCTGCTTGGATAGGCAGATATAAATAATGGTTGTGTTAAATTTGTTTCACCGAACAAATTCTCACCCTCAATTTTTCATATACAAGTTCCCTTCCTTTATTTTATTTTATTTATTTTTTTTGCTGTATGTTGTATTTGTTCATCTACGCTCTTTGTTTACTAGTTTATTTTCTCTGTTCCTTCTCGTCCTGGTTCCTTTCTGTGGTTTAGGTTTTGTTTATTTACGGTCAGGGTTTCTTTATGGGTTCGTTGTTAATTATTAGGTTTTGGTGTTTCTTCTATTCCCTTTAGTTTCTCAGTTTGCTTTAGTTAATGATTATTCTAGGTTATTATGTCTCTTTTGGTTTATTAACTTCATCTATAGTTTTGCTTAGTTCTGTTTCCCTGATTCTTGTTATTTATAGTTTTGTTTTTGTAGTCAGGTTCCTTTGGTTATGTTATTGGCTAACTTCCCTCATGTTCCCTTTGTATTCTAGTTCGGTCCCCTTAGCAACCATCCAGATTCCCTCAGTTCTCTATAGCCTGGTCCACACCTGATTTCCATTCTCATCTGATTAACCTGCCTCAGTATCTCATTGGTCCATACTCCACTTTCCTCTGTTCATAAGCTCTCTGTTTTTGTTTGTTCTTTGCTGCTTCCTTGTTTCGTTCACCTATCCTTGTCTAAAGCTTTGTCATCTAAAATGAGTTAAACTACTTGTTATTTTACTCTTTTTCTTCTATTTTGAAGATGCACATTGTTCAGCTAGCTTCTAAAATATACTTTGATAAGAAAAATATTCTAAATTAAGCAATTAAAATAAAAGAGAGGCTACATTGTCTTTGTGGATGCTTTATTGCAAGATTTTGCAGGTAGGAAAGAAACATATATATGGATTATCCAATAGCATTTTTACAAACATGTTAAGACAAATATGTTTTCACTCATACAACAGCTAAAGAAAAAAGCAATCAAAGCTACAAGAAAATGCATTTACTGTTCTCGTTTTATCATTTCACAGTTGGCCTATACCCGAACGAGCGCCTGGCTTCAGAAACTTCCTCATTGAATCTCCGAGCAGAACACCATTTCTGGTGTAAAACACTTTGGCCAGAGAGGGTTTCATGGGGGAGGAAACATACTGATCACACCGGCTACCGCCCAGGCTTGGTGCACACTCCATGACATAAGTGAAGAAGAATGTACCATGATTAAACATGCAGCTGTCTGTCACAGTCCCTTTATGGAGATCAAAGGAGCACTCACCAAGCAGATCACTGTTCCAGTTTGTATCCTCATCATAAACAGAAAACATAAGCCTATTTTGCATATTGATGACAATGGAACCGAAATCAAATTTTTCAGGCCACCTAGGATTGTCATCATTACTGATTATTTTGGTGCGCATTATCTGGTTACCATATTTAACCTCCACTGAACCATCTGTCTCACTCCATGTATCACCATACAGATTCTTTGCATAAAGTTTGTACACCTTTAAAGTTGCAAGACCTTTACCAGCAGGACAGCAGTTCGACTTGATATTCTGGTTGCTGTTACACACACAGGCACACGGATCTCTTTTGTTGGACCTGTGTCCAATTTGACAGGATTCAGAGCATGTTTTCAGCACTCCATTTTTTATGATGTACTGCTCCACCTCTCTTTTCAGACCATTTCTTGCACGGTGATTATCTGGCAGTATGGTGTGCATAGGTTCCAAGTTATACTGGACTATATCAGGTGAAGTTTTAAGAGAGGTTAACCATTTGTTATACATAGCAGGGTCTGACCCGCCTTGGAAAAATACAACTCCCATTTCATTCCCACCAATGACCTCTGTGATACGCTCACCAAATTCTGAGCTGAAACTTTGACCAGAGCTTAACATCTTCTTCTTTGCTTCACAGTGTTTAGTCATGGCTTTAACACTAGCAGAACTAGCAAAAGTAGCCGAGGCTTCAACTGTCAAACAGTCACTAACATCTGTTGCTGTCAGTCCATCCATGGTTGCCTTGCAGGTCTTGAAAGAGGTTGTTGCCTTTATTTCCCCTCCAAGAGACACCTGTGTGATGTAATGAGTGCCATACGTGTCAATCAGGTTGCGATATGGTAATGCTTTTGCAGAAGAATATGGAGGAAGAGAGTTCACAGCTGACAGAAATTCAGGACTCAAAGGAGGATTAGTTGTGAGTCTGTACCTGTGAAGCACAGAAATAATGAAAATAAGTTAAGGTTTGTCACATTGTTAGTTTGAAGATACCACTGTGGTACATGTACCTTTACTTGGTCAGTTTACAATTTAAATAAGTTTCAAAATCCATCCAAAAGCATTTTGCAAATATATCTTCTCAGAGGAGGGAATTGGAGGGGGTCGACTTTTAAACAAATGGCTTGTAATCTTATAATATTTTTATATCTATGTCATAAGTTGGATTTTTGATATAATGTAATGTATTCAGTGAAGCAGTTCATATGGCATTAAACACATTTCTTCATATCTATGAACAGGTCTCGTGGAGTGGAAAAATAGACCCTCGAAATACTGTACCATATCTTCCGTTAAAATATTTTTTTCATATGAATAATTTTGATATATCGTAGAACTGAACATTAATGTGACAAACTGGTGTGTGCACCAATGAATGCAGAACAATAGGCCTTAATGTAATTAACTGCAGTGCTATGTTAACCACCTTTCTTACCCCAAACTTTGCAAAGTGCTCAAAAGCCTCAAAAGTATTAAGTGATTTGACTATTCATCCCTGACTTAGACCTAAAATCAGTTCAGATCCAATTTCTCAGTTATGGTCGTCCTCCTACCTGGAAGTAGCTTATAACCAACATGAGATCGGTCACAGCTGTATTTGCATTGAAAACAACTTTAGGCTTTTTAATTGAAACAATCCTTTGGTTACCTACTGCTTACGGATGCACAGTATGCTGTTATGAGCACTTTATGTATATTTGTAGCACAATCTTTTCTACATCAGCTTCTTAGTGATTAATGGTTGCAATGTTGTGCAGTAAGTTGTCATTGTGCTCTTCTTAATTATTAAATTCTGTATTTTACCTGTTTTATTACAAATTTTTTATTGTGTCATTTGTGTTATTGTTTTATTTTTTGTTTCGTTTTATGTGTATTGAAGTTCAGCATCAAGCACACTAAGTTTACATGTAATGAATAATGAATTGAGATAATGGGTAAACTGAGATAGCGCTTTTCGAGTAAGTCTAACCTCTCAAAGCGATTTACACTACAGCCACATTCACCCAATTGTACTCACTACTGAGCACACATTCATAGACCGATATGCAGTAGACAATTTTGGGTTACGTGCCTTTCTCAGGGGCACTTTGACATGTGACAGGGGAAGCTGGAATCGAACACACAACTTTTTGATTGCAAGACGACCACCCACAAGCTATAAATGTCTAACTTATTAACAGAAATCCATCTGCATACTCACCTATAGAAGTTACAGTTAACGGATTGGCGGACAAAGTTGTAGCGATCTTTTTTGGACTTTTTCATGCCAAATTCAGAAGCCCTGGAGTGTGACCCTCCAAGGCCAACACCAACAGTGACTGAAGGGTCGACAGGGAGCTCAAGACCAACTTTCCAGTCATTGGACACAGATGATGTGGAATCATTGACAAGAGATTCTACAGAATCGTAGAGTATGCTGGAGACCTTCAGGCTGCATTTTGGGAGGTTTCTCCAGTCCACCACAGCAACTGGGACCTTCTGGATCTCTCCATTCATGTAGCTGTTTCTGTACATTTTGCAAGTGCCATTTCCAAGATTCCACATTTCAGTGTTGATGACATAGGCGCCCTTCCTCTCCATTGTGACAATGTCAAAGCCTTCTCCACCGAGGTTGTAACCTGGAACAAAGTGAGCCTTTTCACATTGCTGTGGTGAACCAGTAAAGCTCAAAGTGGATAAAACGCCAGGAGGAATCCACATCCAAAATAGGAGCAATAGCTTCCAAAGGTTTGACATCTATTGGAGTAAAGGAAACCAGAAATGAAACAAAAGCAAGCTCAACAATTGTAATTTTAAATACCAGTTTGCTTATACTGCTCAGGATAGTAGTAGCATGAGCAATGAAACAAAAACCTTTTTAACCATTTTTGGAATTAGGTAAAATAGAAAATAGCTGCTGCAGACAACGAAGAACATTTGTATCTTACCTTCACTGTAGATGATGGCAAGTTTAATACAGTTGTTTCCGGTATCTAACTTGTTATATATTGTTGGTGCAGAGACTTATTGATATCACACTCAGTTTTCACAGATTTTATTAAAAGCAGCCAGTCACCAGCTATTCTGGCTTCCTGTAAGTTACCAGTTTTCTTGTCCTTATTATTATTAAAAAGACTCAGCAACTCAGTATGCGGCCTTAGCACTCTTGTCTGCACAGTGATCCAACCAAACCTCAATATGCAATATGACAGGTCGTGTCTCTCATGGCAGCAAGTGTTTGCGATAACTCACAATAGGTTGCTTTGAAGGAATTTGGACACACTCTTCTTTGACATGAAGGACATGTCTTTGGAGTATTTTAACAGAAAGAAAAGTTTAAAAAAAAAAGGACCAATGCAATAACTAAGTGCACCACATTGTAAGGATTATGATTATTGATTAATTAATATTTATCAGGAATTATAATTTTAAGTTATAATTTGAGAAAAATGTATTTCTTAACCAAAAATCTTTACTTACAAATTGAAATCAGAAATGCCCTCCGATGTTGTAATTGTGGCTCAAAGCCCTTTGATAATTACAATTATTAAATTCTCAGTAATAATTGATAACTATTATTAGATGTCACTGTTTAATCTACCGTTTCACCGAACGTGGGGACCTTTGACCTTATTTTGACTGACAAATCACTTTTGCTCAAAGTAAACACAAACGCTTTCTCTTTATCTACGTGAACATTTATTAAATCAACAGCCCTGATACATATCGCTATTCCGATTCAATAATCTTCACCTAATCAAGCATGCAGAAGTTCTACACAAAAGGGGTAAAATAACTAACTAAACAAGATAAAACAGCATTCAGTGTATATGAGATCAAACCAGCAGTTACAAGTAACAAGAGGAAATATGGTGCTGAGCGGAGCTTTGGGAGTGGCCCCTCAAAATGTAGCTCAGTGGAACACACAAAGGGTCATAAAACTTTTCAGCGGCAACAGTGGAAAAACCACGAATGGTGAAGACAAAGAAATGGTTGAGTTTTCCACCATGACGTTCTAGCAGTCCAGCTTTAAAATGCACCTGAGTCTGATCTCAGGTGTTGATAAACAAAACAGTGAGACACACATAACTTCAAAGCACAGCAGCTTTCAGAGTCTAACAGCAATCAAAGTTTCAATAAAACATGGCATGCACATACAGCTTAGAACACATTGGACTATAGGTGGCGATTCTGAATCGCACTAAAATCCTACTCTATCCTGCCCAAGCTATTTCTAATAGAAATATAACAAAACGGGATTACTTGGTGTCGGGTCGCCTCGTCTGGAATAGGGGGAGAGAGAGGGGGCAGTAGTTGCGCATCTGCAACTAACTCCTTCTGGCCTCCTTTGGCAACAGAGAAAAAGAAAATATGACGGACCGTCAACAGTCGACTGGAACAAAACAAGGAGGAAGATTTTGTCTCCTTGAAAACCTCCGTGGGTTTTGGTCATGTGTTAAATCCACGTCTTCGATCGGTAAAGTAAACTCACAAGCCTTCCTATTCTTATAAGCTTAATTAGTTGAGTTTTCTGGCCAGTGGGGAGAATTGATGAAAACCCACGTGTGAGTTTCTTTCCAAGAATGATGCGCTTCAGTTGCGTGGCTAACTGGTCCCGGTTTCCAGCATGAAAAGCAAAGATGGGAGAGACCTTATATTATTATATAGTCCACTCTGATGTCAGAGCTGCGACGCCCCCCTTCCTATCAGCTGCAATCCCTGCTGGGAGTTGTAGTAGCAGACTATCTGGGGGTACATAATGGCAGCTGACGCTGGAAGGCATAGTAGCGCACAAATGGTCCAAGAACATCAACAAATGTAAGAGTACTGACAGCATCATACTTGGTTGCTAACCATACTGCTAAGGCTAAGAAGTTATCCACCATTTATGAATAACTGATCCTGCCCACCATTAAAGACATTTGCCTTGAACTTCTAGGAGCGGCTGCGGTTAAAAAGATAGCACAGGTGCCTCTTTTGGATATCACCATAACTGTCATTAAAAAAATATAGGACACTGAGACACAATTGATGGAGTGGATTAATACTTCACTGTGGTACGTACTCCAGGTTGACGAGTCTACAGATATTGAGAACAATTGTTTATGTGCTATATCTTTATCAGAAGGATGTGCACGATTTTCCAGTGCATGTGTTTCCATGCACTTTATATTTGTTTTTGTGGTGTATCTTATTTTGAAGACAAATTTACCTTAGAGACCAGAGAGTGTAAGAGATCACAGAGGATGTGACTCATGTTATGTTGTATTATGTTATGAGGAAGCTGCTAATTGGATATGTGAACAATACGGCGCCCGCACACTTCTGGTCAAAAGTTGTGAGGTCGAGAACTTCCGGGTAAACGTGGCTGCCATTCAGGTTGGATTGGTTTGATAGCAAGCTGTGGAAAGAAATGAGTGTGTCAATTGTCCAAAGGAAGAAATTATGCTATCAGCGGGTGAGGGGATCGTCGCTACACTGTTGTGTACCTCGATATTCGTGTGCCTCACGCTATAATTCAAAAGTTAGCTTTCACAGCTTCCCTGTTGACAATGTAACACATCAGCAATGGCTAGCTAAAATCCTGAGAGATAACTCAAGTCCCAGTAGAGACACATGGGTATGTTGTTGACATTTCGTACCTGAGGATCTTGTAGATACACCGGGGGTGAGGAGATGGTTAAAAACGGGTGCTTTTCCCATTTTATTTGAGTGGAACAACTACTCGTTGCCCGAGAAAACACCCATTGTGTTGGAACGTAGGCCACGGGAGGAATCTGCCGCTGCAGATCCACCCATGGACCCTTCCGAATCAGAGATGGTGTTTGACTGAATGTGTTTAATCCTTACTTTCATAGGTGTCAATGTAATTTGACACGTAAAACTTGAAGCCCTTTTCTTTTTTGCAACGTGAAGCTGAAGATGAGGCTCGAATCAAGTGGAGAACATCGCTGAGTGAAACTTTTGGGAGGTCTAGAAGGCAGTGGGTGTAATACAACACCATTGCATTCGGTGGGAAACAACCAAACAGGACGTACTCGCCCTCACAACGTTCGATAAATGGATGTCGAGTAGCCACATCATGCAACGAGCCAATATGGTTGCATACAAGTGCAGGGTGGATTCACGTATCTTATTACATTTAGATAATATCACAGTTTTTTATGCTGGTTGTATGATTTTATTTTGCTGTATTTGTCCACCAAACCTTAAAGGCTCGTCCGTGAAAATATTGTGTGACTTGAAACCGGTCCATGGTGCAAAAAAGTTTGTGGACCCCTGGACTCGAACACTTAAGAATATATAACATGGTGGTGAAGGGCTGATGATGTGGGCTGATTTACAGCCACAGGACATGGGCACATTACAGAGATTGGTTTGAACCAAATTGCAAGCAAGCACTAGGGAGCCACATGGTGCGATTTAATCTTCTTTTCTTCTTTAATAATAATTAACGAAGGACTTGTCAAACAGTTGTCAAACATTGACAAGGAACCAGGAGACATCAGGAAGACAACAGGTGAGAAACATGGCATGCATGATGCGACAAAACATGAGGAACCAGCACGGAGTGTAGCAAACAAACCAGTTAATAAACAGAGGGTGTTGGAGTATGGGCCAATGAGGGAGGAAGGCAGGTAGTCAGATGGAAGCTGTAACAGGTGCGCAGACCAGTTGAAGGGAACTGATGAAATTGTTTGTTATGGTAACTAATGTGAGACTGAGGCATGGGAGAAACTAAACTAGACATAACCTACAAATGAAAACAAACCTGAGGGTCATAAACCTAGAAGCTAGACAATAGGAATAAACTCTAGGAAGAACTAAACCGGAAGACATGGCGAAAAGCTAGACTCAGGGAATAACCAACCAAGTAACAACAAAGGGGTCTAAGGCCAAAGGGGAAAATAACTAAACAACAGTAAACAAGCACAGAAACACTAACCGAGAAACTAAACTAGAAAAACCAAAGAAGGAAAATAAACAAAGAGAACTGTAAAAATAAGAACAATAACCAGAGGAAACAATTCTAAGGAATAAATAAACAAGAAAGCAACTACCAAGGGAACTATGGGCGAGGGGAGAAAGAACTACTAAAACTAGGAGGAAGGAGAGAGAACAAAATTAACATCAGGATAACAAGGAATAAACAGACATAACTACTAAATCTAAAAGGAATAGAAACACCTAACTGAAAAAGTAAAACACAAAACCAAAACAAAGTCCAAAATGGCAGATCCTGACACAAAAATGAAAACAGTGTACATATTTAAGCAATAATGTGACAAACTGATAGTCGGTTTCTTATAGAAATGTTATACCACTCAGATTTGTTTCCAAACAATGGTTAGGCATTTTGGTTTAATGTATTAAATAATGGCAGTGTGATAAATCTTAAATACTTGTTGTTCTGATGTTGTCTTTATCTAATTTTAGGATCCAGTAAAAACCAAATGGTATGGTTAACACCCATTGTTTCTCTTTGTATCAATTCACTTGTTTTGATTTAGTGAAACAGAAAATGTGGCATCATGATTTCAGAAAATAGTTTGGCATTTGAGCAGCGAGACAATAATGATTTCTCAAAATGTTTTTTGGAGTGGTGTGCAGTCTGTTTTGTACCATCTCTTATTGCCAGTAATATATTCAAATAAACTGTAAGGTTCTAATTACTCTTACTAGTTAGCAAAAATAAAAATTAAAGCTATTACTGCTTGAGGGTCCAGTTCCTGGTGTTTTTCAAAAACTGTAAAAGCCATGTGTCATTAAAGCTGTGAAGTGTTTAAAAGTTTTTAACAAGATTGATTTAGAGGTATTTTAAAACAGAAAAACAACAACAAAAAAACCCAGAAAAACAAAGCAGTGTAGAAAGTCTGGTGATTTCTTAAGGCAGTAGTGAAAGAGGTACATATAGTTTCACCTAAACGGGAATTTAACAATATGTTTTTTTATAGACAAGTTTGAATACAAGTTGAATCTGAAAGAGAGTAAGGTGAAGCAACACACTAAAACTCTAGAGCGTAAAGGTTCCCAAGCAACAACCTCTCATTGTATTGCTCTGGATAATCAACAGATCTCTGAATAAAGATTGATGTTGTTTTTATTTCAGCTGCTGGGGCCACAGTTCGTCCTCCCCTTTTGACGTTACATGGCCAACAGAGTGCTATCTGAGCTGTATAGAAACGTTTAACATGAACTTGGGGGTGCATTATCTGATGCAACTTCTATTGGCTTTAATGCAGATGTTTTGAGATTTAGAAGTTTGTCTGCTTAGCTTCAAAATGGATTGACTCCCCCTGATTATTTAAGGGCTGTGCTGTGTGCCTAGATACTGTGTGGATCTCTCATTGCAGAGAATGTAAGAAAAAAGACTACTGGTTTCAAAGAGGAAGGAAGTTGGTGTTTTTTTAACACTTCAAACTTCTCTAGAATGAGGTGTCAGTCATTTACATTTTCTGGACTTGAATATGTTTACTGTTCTTAAGGTATATATTGCACAACTCAGTGCTCTACAAAATCCAGATATCAGATGGAAACTCAAATGCCAAATTGTGACACCTTTCTGGCACATTGTAGAGAGAAGCTTTTATTTACTTGTTCCTTTTTATTAAGCTGCTAAACTTCACAGGCCTGTGTACTGCACATACACTCATTCCTACTTTCAGAATCATCCTCCCCCATTTAAATCTCCCTGCAGCCATCTGACAGTTTCAAAACAGCTAAGAAAATACCCTTCAGGTATCCCCTATTTATATGTTGTTAAAATGAATTGTAACATGGGCATAATATTCTACCTGAATTAGTACAGTATTTCTTTTAAACATTCAGTCAGCTAAAAACAGCTAGCTGTGTTTCTTGTGACAACACATCCAGTAGCTAGCTAATCTTTCCAAATGATTTATGTAGGGCTGTGATGTAAGGTGTTTCAAAGCTTTGATTACTTCCAAGGTACATGGAGAGGGGCAAAGATCTGGTGAGGGGAAGACTCCGATAATGCTTTAAATACTGAGGAAACAATTTCATGAGCACACCAACATGTTTCAGCTTGTGACCTTCATCAGTGTAGGTCTCAAATGCAGAGCAAACTGGAATTAAGACTGAGTACTTTAATGATAAATGAAAAACTAAGAAAACTTACAAAAATGATCTTTCTCAAAGAGATCAGACAGTGAACATAGGAATTGGACTGGCATGGAACAGAGAAACAATGATGGAGTTCAGGAGGGCAACTGGGACGTTATCCTGATAAGGCCCAGACTTCAGGAGGGCTACCAGGAGGTTGTTCAGTGACCCTGAAGAAGGCCAGAATAATTTATCCTGTGGGATTGAAATTGAGATGGGTTCTGATTCTGTGTTGGGATTATGATTATTGATTAATTAATATCTATCAATAATTATAATTAAAAATCATAATTTGAGAAAATAATTTCTTAACCAAAAATCCTCATTTATGAATCGACACCAGATATGTGTTCTGGTGTTGTAATTGTGGCTCAACGCCTTTGATAATTACAACCGTTAAATACTCAGTAATAATTGATAACTATTACCAGAGATGTCACTGTTTAAACAAACGTGTCTGCCGAAACGTGCGGAACTTTAACCTTATTTTGACTGACAAATCTCTCTTGCACAAAATAAACACAAACGCCTTCTCTTTATCAACGTGACATTTATTAAATCAACAGCCTGATACAATCCGCTATCCGATTCAATAATCTTCACCTAATCAAAATGCAAAGTTTTACACAAAAGAGTGATATATCTAACTAAATAAAATAAAACAAAACAGCAGTGGGTGTGTATGGAATCAACCAGCAGTTATGGCAAAAGTGATAATCTGACAAAAGAATGTGGTGTTGAACGGAGTTTTGGGAGCGTAGCCCAAACTGTAACTCAGGAATTTGGCTGTTTGGATTCGCCTTTGAGAAGCACCAGCGAGACTCTCAAGGCTGATGGAAAATTAAGAGTCAGCCTAACCCAAATAATTATTGTTTTTCTGAATCTGGCTCCCCTGCACGGCCTTGATGGCTGGCTATCTTCAACCTCTCCTGGAAGTTATGTAAACATGAAGCTCTGCTCCCTCTGCCCCCTCCCTTCCCTGAGGACATCTGTGGACCTGCTCAGAACTTTGTGGCTGGTTGATGAACATTCCAACGAACCATCAAGGACAATGACCTCTGTGACAGTGCTTCATGGACTTACTTGCACAGACTCACTTGCATACACACACATGCTCAAGATAAACATATGCACCCCTCACACCACCTTCACCATTCTCGGCATGATGTTGTTTTGTCAACTTGTTGCTTCTTTGTGCTGAGGTTTTTTGCAATCTCAAACTATATCCTGCTAAGGATAAAGTGTGAAATATGATTTTTTCCCTCTACTTGCCTAATGTGGCTTATTTTCTCATCTAGCAAGGGCAGCGCCTGTGAGTGGGCAGCAAAGCCTCGGTGACCCGTCCACCCCTTGTCTTGTGTCATGATGTATGTTTGGATGGGTTGTACTGGAATTCTAATTTTCCTCGGGGATCAATAAAGTATCTTTGAATTGAATTGAAGTTATACTAAGTCATAAAACATCCCCCACCTCTGGGCGAGGGTCCGCGCACACAAAGAGTTGTAAAACTTTTGGCGGCAAGCTAGTAAAACATGAAGCTGAAGACAAAGAAAATGGTAGAATTTCACAAAAAGGTTATTATAGCTGTTCAGTTCTACAGCGCACCTGCGCTCAGGTGTTCGCACGGTAAAGACACAACTTGCGAGACACGGCGGCCTCAGAAAGCAACAGCAAGTTGCAAAACAATGGCATGCACATACAATTCAGAACACATTAGACTCTAAATGGTGACTCTAATCGCACTAAACACTACTCTACCCTACCCACGCTATTCCTAATAAAGAAATAAAAATAAAATAAAGGATGGGTTTTACTTGTGGAAGTTTTTCATCTGGGGCGGCGAGTGAGAGACAGGGGGGAGTTGCTGCGCGTCTGCAGTTAAACTCCAAGAAAGTGGTCAATCTCCGTCGTTTGGCCTCCTTGGCGAAAGGGAAAAATACGATCTGACCGTCAGCAGTCGACTGGAACAAAACAAGGTGGCGATCTGTCTTGAAACCTCTGTGAGGGTTTTTTCTTCTGTTACGAGTTAAACTCACATCTTCGATCGGCAAAGTGAAATTTCTGGCCTTCTTATTCCAGAAACCTCTTTCATGAATTTTTCGTTGGCCAACGAAGGAGAATGAATGAAATCCACTTGGGAATTTTCTCCAGAATTGATGCGTTTCAGTTGCTGGTCCGGTTTCCAGCGTGAAAAGCAAATGGTGGGCCATCTCATACTATGTCATATGGTGGACTGTGGCCTCAGAGCTGCGACGCCCCCGTCCTATCAGCCGCAGTGGGCGCTGGGATTTGTAGTAACGGACTGTCCTGGGATACAAAATGGCTGATGAGGCCAAAAGACCTGGTAGCGTCCAGCAACATGCAAATGGTCCAATATTCAGCACAACATGTGGTCCAACATTCCCCCCTAGGTTCAAAGGGTGAGATGAATCGCAGTCTTTGAAGCTACTGGAACCATTCTGTCCTTTGCTGAACAATCAGTGATCCGTGGCGAACCAGAACAAACAAAACTGTCTCTGTGTTCCTCAAAAACCTATGACTGGGCAGAGTAGAGGTTAGCCTGGGCAGGACTAAACTCCAACTAACTCATACCTTTCTATGTTGTTCAATGAGAAAATACAGGACAATACATTCATATGTTCATTACATTCTTTTGGTCATCAGCTTTTGGTAACCCTGAGACAAAATGAAACAACAATAAAAGATACCATACATATATATGTATATATATATAAAAAACAAAAACATATCATGGTTCATAGCTTATTCGTCCAACTTCTATTAGGCACTGGAACCTGGCTGTGTCATTGGCAAAGGTGGTGCTATGAACCGTGGGGAAATGAATGTGAGGGAATCAATCCTGGCCTGTAAATGCTTAACCTGCCTGTATGCGGTGTGTTATCTTTAACAAAACCAACGTTTACACCGGTTTAGGCTTAAACCATTAGCTCTTCCAAATGATGATGGGGTTTAATTTAACTCCTGTCTCTAAACTATCTAGATGTGAAAACAGAGAGAAAAGAATAATTGAATTGCAGTACCTAGGCTATATGCCAGGTGTGTTTGTGAAGGTTGCAAGGTGTCTGCTGTGGTGGACTTAGGATTTTCTCTACTAAGTTCAGCAGAACTAGGCCAGTACGTATCTGTGCGTTGGTGGGCTGTCTACAGATGAACCAACCTCTTTTAATAAGATTTTGCATGAAATCTCTGGCAATGTGGGTGTCCATTACATCATTCTTAATCACTTTTGTGTGTTATGGAAAATTATCGTGCCAACTTACAGTTTAATACTGTGTCCTAGAAGGTAGTTATATTTTTTACTGCTTTTGTTGAAGAAAGTTGTTAGTGATTAGTGCATGTTAGTGTGAGTTCATGAAACATGCACCTGTTTAACCTAGTCCTACGCACTGGGCTCTCCTTTCCTGGACATGGAAACAAGCTCTGTTCTTGGGGAGGAGAGTTCGATGTAGAACTTCATCTGGTTTAGCAAAACAGCAGCAGCTGGGATGACGGTGTCAATCTTTTCTGACAAGCATCCAACCCACTTAATGAAGCTGCATGTCACAGTAAGGAGGAATTTGTTACCTCCTGCTAATTTGGGGGCTGGTTCGACCCGGTTGGTCTAAAGGTGGAACCAAGGTAAAGTAACTCCACTTCATTGAAATGGAGGTTGACTGAGATGGCTGAAACTGGCAACAGGTTAAACATCCTTGGATGTAGACCTGGGTGTCGTGAGACAGAGGCCAGTACGCCATCTGTTGGAGGGTGTGGAGTGTGGCTTTGTAGCTCCTATGGCATCCTACAGGAGAGTAATGGGCATAGGATAATGTGACCCCCCCCTTTGGTCTGTTGTAACCATGCTGAAAGCATGGGAAAGCTGTTTTATGGCAATCTGCACACTGGAGGTGCACACTCTGGCTGTCTTAAGGAGAGGGCGGAGCCCGTCTGCTAAAAGGAGTGTGTGGCTGTGTTGTGCCTCAGTTACAAGGGGGTCTTTTTGGCACAAGCAGTCATACAGCTCTCTACTGGTTTATGAATTTCCCAGCCAGAATGCTTGTAGCACTTCTGGTATGAACATCATTTCCAGGTGTACACCTTCCACCACTTTGGGGTTGTAAGTGTTCACACCTGGGTTCTTTAAAGAGCAAAGCAATGCATGACTGCATCTGGGAGGAGTTTTCTGGATGGCTGGGTTCAGCTGTGTCTCAGAGGTGCCCATGACCGGCTCTGACAAGGGCCTGAGAGGTTCTTTGGGCTCCTCTAAGCTGTTGACTTGGTTGGTCACACAAGGGGGTGTACTGCTTGCACCAAGTGGTTTTGGCACTTCCGCCTGGACTCAGAGTTGGTCCTGGTGGCAGTCAATGAGTGGGGCCAGCCTGTCCAGCAGGTCCTGGCCACGAAGAAAAAGCTCTTTGTTTAATGTGCACATATAGGTGGGGTGTACCAGAGTCATGTCTTTGAGTGTGATGTCCAGCTCCACCCAACTAGTGATGCATGATCTGTCTTGGGTGGGGCTGGTGATGCTTGCATCACAAGCTTCGGCCTGAAATGGTTCATTGAGGGAGAGCATGGCTCTACTCACCTCCTCAAACAAGACCGAGAATATCAGGCTGATCTCTGATCCCTTTTTAAAATAGAAACTCAGTTGGAAATGTCCTCCTATAATGATCAGACAGTAGAGATAATACTACACCCTTTAATCAAACTTTTGACAGGTGAACTTTTGAACTTAAGGGAGGTCATGGGAGCGGGGAGGTCATGGGGTCAACAGGGTGTGTCCGAGGGGCGTAACCGTGCATGCTGATTGGTCGTCGTCATTAGGGGCGATTCCTTAAATGAACGAATTATAATACAGGGGTGTGTTTAAGGGTGTTACGGGGAAGGCCTTAAATGAACCAATTAAAACTCAGGGGGTGTGTATGATATAAATAGAACAAGACAAATATTATATTATCAGAAACTGTATGGCATCAGCATCAATTAAAAAAAGAGGGGCGTGTTTGTAAGCCTCGTTAAAAAAAACTTTGAATAACCTAATGAAAACAATGGAGCGTGCTTTGGAGTTTGTTTTAAATACTGGCATAAAGCTCTGCACTTTACATGGCATAAAACTCTGTACTAACCATTTGCTGAACGGATGTTCAGCAATGGTTAGTGTTAAGAGAGTTAATCGTCAAGCGGAGGAGAAACCCAACGCGTGCCAAGATGATGAACAAGCAACTGCATCATCTACAGGTCCTTCTCAAAATATTAGCATATTGTGATAAAGTTCATTATTTTCCATAATGTAATGATGAAAATTTAACATTCATATATTTTAGATTCATTGCACACTGACTGAAATATTTCAGGTCTTTTATTGTCTTAATACAGATGATTTTGGCATACAGCTCATGAAAACCCAAAATTCCTATCTCACAAAATTAGCATATTATTAAAAGGGTCTCTAAACGAGCTATGAACCTAATCATCTGAATCAACAAGTTAACTCTAAACACCTGCAAAAGATTCCTGAGGTCTTTAAAACTCCCAGCCTGGTTCATCACTCAAAACCCCAATCATGGGTAAGACTGCCGACCTGACTGCTGTCCAGAAGGCCACTATTGACACCCTCAAGCAAGAGGGTAAGACACAGAAAGAAATTTCTGAACGAATAGGTTGTTCCCAGAGTGCTGTATCAAGGCACCTCAGTGGGAAGTCTGTGGGAAGGAAAAAGTGTGTCAGAAAACGCTGCACAGCGAAAAGAGGTGACCGGACCCTGAGGAAGATTGTGGAGAAGGGCCGATTCCAGACCTCAGGGGACCTGCGGTAGCAGTGGACTGAGTCTGGAGTAGAAACATCCAGAGCCACCATGCACAGGCGTGTGCAGGAAATGGGCTACAGGTGCCGCATTCCCCAGGTCAAGCCACTTTTGAACAAGAAACAGCGGCAGAAGCACCTGACCTGGGCTACAGTGAAGCAGCACTGGACTGTTGCTCAGTGGTCCAAAGTACTTTTTTCGGATGAAAGCAAATTCTGCATGTCATTCGGAAATCAAGGTGCCAGAGTCTGGAGGAAGACTGGGGGAGAAGGAAATGCCAAAATGCCAGAAGTCCAGTGTCAAGTACCCACAGTCAGTGATGGTCTGGGGTGCCGTGTCAGCTGCTGGTGTTGGTCCACTGTGTTTTATCAAGGGCAGGGTCAATGCAGCTAGCTATCAGGAGATTTTGGAGCACTTCATGCTTCCATCTGCTGAAAAGCTTTATGGAGATGAAGATTTCATTTTTCAGCACGACCTGGCACCTGTTCACAGTGCCAAAACCACTGGTAAATGGTTTACTGACCATGGTATCACTGTGCTCAATTGGCCTGCCAACTCTCCTGACCTGAACCCCATAGAGAATCTGTGGGATATTGTGAAGAGAACGTTGAGAGACTCAAGACCCAACACTCTGGATGAGCTAAAGGCCGCTATCGAAGCATCCTGGGCCTCCATAAGACCTCAGCAGTGCCACAGGCTGATTGCCTCCATGCCACGCCGCATTGAAGCAGTCATTTCTGCCAAAGGATTCTCGACCAAGTATTGAGTGCATAACTGTACATGATTATTTGAAGGTTGACGTATTTTGTATTAAAAACACGTTTCTTTTATTGGTCGGATGAAATATGCTAATTTTGTGAGATAGGAATTTTGGGTTTTCATGAGCTGTATGCCAAAATCATCCGTATTAAGACAATAAAAGACCTGAAATATTTCAGTTAGTGTGCAATGAATCTAAAATATATGAATGTTAAATTTTCATCATTACATTATGGAAAATAATTAACTTTATCACAATATGCTAATATTTTGAGAAGGACCTGTATATCATCTACTTCGTCATCTGAGATACCTATCGGAATTCCCGTCGATGATGAGGATCCAACATCAACTTCAACAACCACGGTTGAAAATCAGACCTCGGGTCAGCCAAGAGGTACGTCAGTTCTGTGCGAAACCCCAGTGACTGTCTACCAGCATTCATCCCGTGAATTGAATGCTCCTAAGAAATCAACATAATACCTTTGCAAGATACAAAGACCCCTGTTCGACACTCTGCAGGAAGAATGGTCTTTGGAGCCATATGGCCTGAGTGGTAGCTGGGGGTATATTTTCATGCATGAAATAGGAGAGCTTTGCCTGTATCAATTGGATCAAGATGAGGTATTTAATGGATCATTTGCTCTGTGTACTCTCACCCACAATGACTGGGCTGTGTTAAGGCTTGCAATCCCGCACCTTAATGATGGCTCTGAAACAGTCTCAATGCAGGAGAGGGAGGATGAAGAAGAAAATGAACTGTCTCCTCGACCTGCAAATTGGACGAGAATGTTTCATATGCCATCCGATGTTGAAAAAGCTGAAAGAGAACCTCTCTTTAGCGCAGTGTGGGGGTCAAAAACCACAAAAAATGGTCGCTGGTCTTTTCGGGCAAGCAGACGCAAGAACAACCGGACGAACCCCTCAGATCTGTTTGTGCTGGAGGCTTTCAAACAGGGCTGCGGCATATTCAAGACAATGCTGGCTCTGCCGTTTGAAGTTTGGGCAGAGAAGATAAGTGAAATTGGACAGCGTCTTTCCAACCTTTTCCACAACTCAAGCAGTTGGATCGATGTCATGTCAGTGAAAAAAACACTGACGTTTACTGTTTTACGTCTAAAACAAACCCTCTTCTGAAGACCCGCCCCCTTCCTATGATATATATTTGGGGGGATAACAGTAAGCTCACAGACACTGAGAATCGAATCCTGAGAATGAGTGAGGCGCATGATAAAACACCATACAGGGATCTCTACAACCACCGAGCAGAGATCCACCTCTCTCCTGAGCACAATGAAAGCTTCAACATTGGACCGTATCATCCACCTCAACGTCCTCATTCTCTGAGACCCACTTCAGTCCTGCATCACCTACAGGATACAACATGAAAATGTATCAACCGCCTTCTCCAGACCTCTACTCACCATCGCCGCTATTCATGGCTGAGTCTGTATATGCAAATATCCAGCCAGAAGACAAGAAGGTGGTCGTGGAGGATGAGGTAACTACCAGCTACTCACCCTCTCCCGAAACCCCTACACAGACCCTGGAACCGATGCAGGCCCCTCAGCCTTCAGCAGAGGATGAGAGTAACCAGGGGGACGAAATTGACAGTTGGTTCTCAACCGCCCTCATCAATATGGTGAAAACAGCGATACTTAATTTACCCGATCTCCTCCTGTGCACAAACTCAAAGATTTGGATGGGGAACCTATCCAGGGTTCCTTTTACACAGAGGAACTTCAAAAACTAAAAATATATTTATTTTGACAAGATGTATCAAGTGGAAAAAATATTAAAACAACGCACAGTCAAGGGTGTCAAACAGGTTTTTGTAAGCTTAAAAAACTGGCCTGAGAAATTCAACAGTTGGATCAGGTATGATGAACTTCGAAATGTATAAAAAGGTTTGCACTAAACCTCACAGTTGACACAGCATCATGAACCGTCAGTTAGAGGATGATGGCTTTTACGTTACCCTTCCCTCTAACGCTAGCATGGAAGTGTTTAAAAATAACACCAGTTCAAGTTTCCGTGTAAATTTAGCTCAACATATTGATTTAGAAGGCCAATGGCTGGTTGCATTAGCAGAGATTTCATACCCTCATACATGACATAATTTACCGGATCATGAAGCCTACTTTGAATGGAGGAAGGTTGGTGAGGTGGAGATCCGTAAAGGATTAGAGGAGGCTAATATAACCTTATTCAACTCGAGACAGAAATGGACATGTTTTTCAAAAAAATAAACTCGGATATCCGCATGAAATTCAGCAGAGTTCAAAAGAGATTTTTATTTCAAGCAAGCGGTCTGTATGAAATACGCTTCTTCAACAATCTAGCTTATAGGCAGGGCGTGAAACCAGGGGAATGGATTCAGGTATCTGAACCAAAACTGGCTCCTTTTCCGGCAGTTATGAAGGCCGGTTTCTATCACCTATACTGTTACAGCGACGTAGTCAGCCCGCAAATAGTAGGCGACACTTTTGCAACTTTACTGCGGACCGTCAAAGTACAAGGCGACTTCAGTGATATGGTTACTCTGACGTTTAACCCCGCCCACTACCTTCCAGTTTCCAGAAGACGTATTGAAAATATCCATATAGAAAGTAAATTGGACCAAAACGTTCCTGTAAGACCGTCATAAGACTACACTTCAGACCAGTGATATCACAACGTAGCCTGAGATAAATTTTTTTTTGTATAAACTATTCCAGAGATGTATATAACATCTAAGACCGACTGGTTATCATTCATGTTACCCTGGTCCTTCAACACTGTGCATCAAGCAAGCAAGAGAGAACATGGCACAGCTAAGTCTGAGACATGATCCAAATCGGTTTGTAAATTACAATGTAAGTCAATCAGGCGGTAATCTGCCAGGTTTTTATGGGGCTCCGGTAATGTAGGGACGCGGAATTGGATCATTATTTTCAAAATTATTTCGCTTCGTATCCCCTCTGGTTAAAAAAGGATTTGCTATTGCAAAACCCCATCTGAAAACAGCGGTATCAAATATAGCTTCTCATGTCATAGGTAGAGCCGTGAGTAAAATGAGTGGTTCTACACACACCGAAGATCAAGAAGGTTCAGGAATTATGGTTTTATCCAAAAGACCCAGAACAAGACCCCCTGGTGATCATTTAAGGACGGTTAAAAAACGACAAGCACGAAAAAGGAGATCAGTCAAACGAAGAGGAAGGAAGTCTTCCGCAAGTTTTGATATATTTAAATAATGGCTCTTTTACATAATAAATCATCAGAGTGCACGGTGGCAGAGCTGGACTTATTTTCTGCCCCGATGATGCAGCTATTGATCGAAGATAAAATTTACACCGAGATCCAGCCTTTGTCAGCAATCACCGATGGAGGCTCGATCGAGTTTTTCATTCTGGGAGACGGAGAAAAGTATCTGGATCTCAACGATACGCTGTTGCATCTCAGAGTGAAAATTACTAACAAGGATGGAACAAACCTGCCGGATGATGCACCTGTAGGGCTCATCAACTACCCGTTAAACACCATCTTGAGTCAGTGTGATGTCACTCTTGGAGATCGATTGATTTCACAATCCAGCGCCACCCATCTGTATAGAGCCATGATTGAGAAATTATTAAACTTTTCTGAGGATTCTTTAAAAAGCCAGTTTAGCTCTGGTCTATTTTATAAAGACACAGCCGGGGCTCTGAACTCTTATCGTTATAATTAATGGCCCTAACCAAGGTCTTAACAGCAGAGCAGGCTTTACGGCAAATTCCAGGGAGGTACATCTCCTAGGCACTCTGCATGCAGACATATTTTTCTGCGAGAGACTTCTTTTAAACTCTGTTGACCTCAAAATTAAACTTACAAGAGCCAACGATGCCTTCTGTCTCATGGCAACAAGAGACTCCACTTTCAAACTTAGGATATTAGGATCCTCTCTTTTTATCAAAAAAGTTTCTGTCTCTCCAGCCGTTCAATTGGGGGACGCTTCAGCTTTAATGAAAGCAAATGCTCTGTATCCACTTTCACGTGTGAATGTAAAAACATATTCCATCCCTAAAAATTCAAGGTTGTGCAACCAAGAGAATCTTTTCTCAGGTGTCTTTCCCAAGTATGTGGTGATTGCATTACTGGATCATAACGCTTTTACAGGAACACGCAATCTCAATCCGTTTGACTTTAATCATTTTGATATGGAATATTTAGCCTTGTGTAAGGATGGTAGACAAATTCCTGCTAAGGACTTCCAGCCCTATTTTAACCAAGGCAATTCAGTGAGAGAGTATTACAACTTGTTTACGGCTACAGGACGACATCTAAAAGATCTTCCGCTGACTATATTACGTCAGGTATTTAATCAAGGATACTCTCTATTTGCATTTAATCTTAACCCGGGAGAAGATGCAGATGCTCTATCTCCATTTTTCAGCAGAAATTTAAGATTGGAAATGCGTTTCAGAAACCCGTTGCCTCATACCACCACGCTGATCATCTACGCTTGTTATGACTCTACTTTAGAAATTGATTCAAAGAGCCGTGTGCTGGTGGATTATTATTAATCTAATCAGACATGAACAATCATGAAATTGAGAACCTGCAGTATCATCTCCTGGGAGATTTGTTCTGTGGTGTTTGGGCGTGCGACCAGCTGCCGCTGCTAGCTGACAAATTCCCAGGACCAGCCTACTTTATTGTGAACACACATCCTTCACACATGCCTGGAGAGCACTGGTTAGCTCTGACTTTGGATGAGAATGGTAAAGCCAGCTTTTTTGACTCTTATGGATTCTCTCCAGATTTCGAGTTCTACCCGTCAAGTATCGTAACGTATAATAATCAGCTTCAAAACACTTTGTCCATCATTGCATTTTTTATCTATGTCATAGAGTGTGCGGATTATCACTGCAGCAAGTGTTGTCAAAATACACCGCAGATGTGATTAAGAATGATTTAATGGTATCTAACTCTGTGAAAAAATAACAGAAATGTGTCATTAATCAAAGTTCTACATTTGATACTCACGGAACATGCTCTTTGGAGATGTTTCTGGATTGTTATGGAATTTAAATTGTGATTTTTTTTTTTTCATTGTTTGTTTTTCTTATGATTTAATATTTGTCTAATGACATCATATGTGTGTGATGTAGAGAACGAAGCTAGACTTGAAAATATAATCAATAAAGATTTTATTGAATAAAAGAAATAGGCTACATGTTTCATTTTCTTATAACGGTATATGGTGAAAATGTAATCCATCGGGGTGGTAGTGTTGTCTTACGAAGATACTTTTTTTTCTTCTTCTTCTTGTTCTTCTCTGCTTAACGCTGGGGGTACTTCAGCAGTTTCAATAGATGTCCCCTCGCCCTCTGTTTTGAACTGTCTATATTCATCACGAGCATAAGGGTTAATGACTGAAGATATGGGGATGTTTACCTCTGACAAGGTATGTAGAAAATCTGACCATCCTCTGGGTAGCAGTCCTCCAAATTTTTTAAACGGAAGCATGAGATTTTTCAACAAGTCAATCATGTGGGAACCCTTCACAACATTTCCTTTATATACAAATTCACCTCGCGAAGTCCAACTCTCACTTACTTACTCGTCGTCTTCCGCTTTATCCGGGACCGGGTCGCAGGGGCAGCAGACTCAGCAGAGACGCCCAGACGTCCCTCTCCCCAGACACCTTCTCCAGCTCCTCCGGGGGGAGCCCAAGGCGTTCCCAGGCCAGCCGAGAGACATAGTCGAGGTCAGCAGCTCCCCACCCCCACTGTAAACAGTGTTGGCGAAGCACTGCTTCCCCCTCCTGAGGCGCCGGACGGTTTGCCAGAATCGCTTCGGGGCATGCCTGGCCCCACGCCTGGCCCCACGGTACCCGTCAGCCGCCTCAGGAGTCCCACAAGCCAACCACAGCCGATAGGACTCTTTCTTCAGCTTGACAGCGTCCCTTACTGCCGGTGTCCACCACCAGGTTCGGGGCTTGCCGCTGCGACAGGCACCGCAGACCTTACGGCGACAGCTACGGGCGGCAGCATCGACAATAGATGCGGAGAACATGGTCTTCTCAGACTCTTTGTCTCCAACATCCCTCGGAATCTGTTCAAAGCTCTCCTGGAGGTGAGAGTTGAATACATCCCTGGCCGAGGGGTCCGCCAGATGTTCCCAGCAGACCCTCACTATGCGCTTTGGCCTGCCAAGTCTATCCGGCTTTCTCCTCCCCCAGCGGATCCAACTCACCACCAGGTGGTGATCAGTGGACAGCTCAGCCCGTCTCGTCACCTGAGTGTCCAAAACATGCGGCCGAAGGTCTGATGATACGACAACAAAGTCGATCATTGACCTCCTGCCTAGGGTGTCCTGGTGCCAAGTGCACTGATGGACACCCTTATGTGTGAACATGGTGTTCATTATGGACAATCCGTGACTAGCACAGAAGTCCAATAACAAAACACCGCTCAGATTCAGATCGGGGAGGCCATTCCTCCCGATCACGCCTCTCCAGGTGTCACTGTCGATTCCCACATGGACGTTGAAGTTCCCCAGCAGAATAATGGAGTCCCCGGGAGGGGCACTATCCAGCACCCCCAACAGGGATGCCAAGAAGGCTGAGTACTCCGCACTACCACTCGACCCGTAGGCTGAAATGATAGTCAGAGACCTCTCCCCAACCCGAAGGCGCAGGGATGCGACCCTCTCATCCACTGGGGTAAACCCCAACACAAGACGGCTGAGCTGGGGGGCAACCAGCAAACCCACCCCAGCCTGCCGCCTCTCCCCGTGGGCCACTCCAGAGTAGAAGAGAGTCCAGCCCATCTCAAGGAGATGGGTTCCAGAGCCCACGCTGTGCGTGGAGGCAAGCCCGACTATTTCTAGTCGATATCTCTCGACCTACCGCACCAGCTCAGGCTCCTTCCCCCCCAGCGAGGTGACATTCCACGTCCCTAGAGCCAACCTAAGCATCCGGGGATCGGGCCGCCGAGGTCTCCACCTTCGTCCGCCGCCCAATCTTCTTTGCACCGGTCCCTCACGGTTCCCCCTGCAGGTGGTGGGCCCAGTGGGGGATGGTCTCGCGTCTCTCGTTCGGGCTTGACCCAGCCAGGTCCCGCGAGGAGCAACCCAGCCACCAGGCGCTCTCCAAGGAGTCCCGACCCCAGGCCTGGCTCCAAGGTGGGATCCCGGCTGCGCCGTACCGGGCGACGTCACGTGCCTTGATTTCGTAGTCGTCATGAGGGGTTCTTGAACCACTCTTTGTCTGACCCGTCACCTAGAGCCTGTTTGCCATGGGAGACCCTACCAGGGGCATTTAAGCCCCAGACAACATAGCCTCTAGGATCATTCGAGCACTCAAACCCCTCCACCTCATTAAGGTGGCGGTTCAAGGAGGGCGGTTCAACTCTCACTTCTTTCAGATAATTTCTTCAAAATGTACTCATCATTTTTACGGTTATGCTTTGATAGGCTTTTCAGTACATCCCTAACAACCTGATCCGTAGGGCCCTGGTCCTGCCCTGGGCCTTGTTTTTCTTGAGACCGCTCATGCTCAGGAACCTTGCTTGATGTGTCACGGTGCAGCGTCAAACTCACTTGCTGTTCTTCTTTCACACCTTGCTTGAGCAGAGTCAGATACCTCTGCAAAAGTGCATCATATTTCTTGATTTTTTCATAAGAAGTCAAACCGGGCACGTTTAATATCGCTCTCATGTCTGCATCCAAATTCTACTGCGCCGTCTGTCTGATGGACGTGTCTGACTGGATCAGACACTTGAATTGATGAAGGGAAATGAGAAGCATCTTCTGCAATGTTCTGAAAGACATTATCTCCTGATTATCCCACCCACTAGATCACTGATCAAGGGAGCAAGGACCTTTAAAATGGGGAGAATAAAACCACCTCCTTGACTTTTGAGAGCCAGCTGTTTACGTTTTCTACCGGTTCTTTTATCAGCCAACAGTTTGATAATTTTTCTCTGCTTCTTCAATTGTCGGTGTTGAGAAGGAGATAGTTTAATGTTACCTTTTAAAATATTCAGAGCAATCTCACACAGAGCCTGAAGAAAGACGGGAGAGCAGTGGGTGAGAATATCTTTACGTTTCTGAGGAGTAGCTTGGTACAGAGCTCTGAATAAGGGGACATTCCTTTTTATACGTGCAGACATGATCACTTACTTTGTTCTGGGTATGTACACAGCAGGCCACTGGTGAGGAAGTATGCCCGTTCTCAGTCTGAAATGTTCTGGGCAGGTGGGTGTAAAATCGATGATTAAATATCCATGAGCTTCTCTCGTCGCATCTTCAGAACATCACAGGAAGAGCCCCTTTTGAGATGGAAACATTTGTCGGGCCAGTATATTCAGCTGCAGTTTATCTCTCGGGTTTTTAAACACCATATAATTAGCGTTCAGGCTGATGGTGCGACTGTACTTTCCCTGATGAAAGACATTCTGAGTCAACATCATGACGCTCATATTACGATGGTGACAAAACTGGGTAAAGACCTTCATCACGTTTTCATCATCTGAGGCTTGAGCTATTACGTTGTCTAATATGATCAGATGATTCTGATCAGGAGGAAACAGATTTTTGTCTTCAAAAGAATGAGGCAATCCTTCCACAAAGGTAATATTTTTATTCATCTTCTGCAATTCAGCATACACGGGTTGAAAAGAAGTGTAGTCCATACAATATTTTCAGGAGCAACATCCATGACATGATTATAATTTTGTAAAATACTTTTTACAAAGAAAGTTTTCCCGCAGCCGCTGGGTCCAACAATCAAACATGAGAAAGGCGTTCTAAATCTAGGATTTGAGATTTTTTATTCCATAGTAATGACCTTGAAATAACAGCAAAAACAGAGGGTTTGAACGATCAGGGAAACCGGTTTCAAATTTACACAAAGCAGTAGAGCCCGTAGTTCTGTGAAACACTACAATTGTTCTCTTCAGAATGTTTTCAAATTTACCAATATCACTAAAAGTAACTGCTGTTTGCTCATCGAGGCCTGCCTGGTCCTGCCATTTCCTCCCCAGCTCTAAAGCACGGTCATTAGTAAGGTTAGGGTCAGACACGTGTGCAAGGCTGATGGCAAAGCATAACTGATTACCGGTATTCTCTACAACATACAGGTGATGCATTTTCTTATTAATCAGTTCACTGTCTAATGTTCCTGTAGCCTTACGTTTTGACTCTCCTGCTGGATCATTAACTACCTGAAGAACAAATTCCAGGTTATTATCTATAGGCACATCAGCATTTGACTGTATTAACTCGTCCAAAAAGTCTTCGAAGGCAGACAGGATCATATTTCCATCATCGGTAACAGTAAATGTGACGGGACGATGGAGATTTTCACCCACTAATTCCAGCTGCACAATGTCATTACGTCTGGTTAAAGATCTTGCGGCGTTGGCTAATTCAATGAGAATACGCATGATGTTTGTATAGAATACTGCTAGATCTGGAACATTACCCGGACAGGGGGGTGGGATGGTAAAAGGCCTCTTTATTTCAATGTTATTAAAACGTTCACGTTCAACAACCCCTGGAGGATCTCCCTCAATCTGATCAGAGCTGACCGCTACCTCCTGATTGAATTTACCCCCATACTGATCAGCATTGTGTGATGTTGAAGGGTTTTGATCACTGTCAGGTGGAGACGGTCTATTTAAATCTTCAAGAGCCTGTTATACTAAGCTTAAAAAGTCACCGTGCTGATTTATCACATTTTCACTGGTGTTAACAGGAGCTGCTTCCTCCTCCTCCTCCTCCTCCTCCTCCTCCTCCTCCTCCTCTGAGACATGTGCAGCTATTGGGATTTCATTGAGCTCCACTACTAAATTCCTTATTTCATCCAGGGCAAGTCTGATTCGGTTATCCATTTATATGAGCATAAGAAAAATCAAACAAACCAACAAAAAAAAAAAAAAAAACAGTGATCAGTTTAGTTTAAAATCACCTTGATATCACCGGACTGTTTCTGTAACAGAATTTGATATGCGGCCAAAAGCGTTAGGGATGAGGCTTTATTTCGATGGTCCCGTGCGGCCGTAGAAGCATTCTTTCTGCGATGTTGCTGTCCAGGTCTGCATTGAATCTACCATCAATGTTAACTCTGTAAAGAAAATGAACAACAACAAAAACAAACAAAAAAAAAATATATATATATATATATATATATATATATTGAAATAAACAAATTAAAGTTGAAAAAAAGGGAATTCAAATTAATTCAGTAGGTAAGAATTAAACGTACCGCGTATTAAACCTCTCACAAGCGTTGCTCTGGTAGGCAGAGCAGAGAACCGCTGCTTTTTGGCTGTGGTTAAATATTCTGTGAAAACAAAATAAAATAAAGTTACCTTACGCTGTGCAGCACAGCGCTCATAAATAAACGATAATAATAGTTTTTAAAATAAGCTAGGTTTTAAGGGGGAAGTGAATCCCAATAACTTTATTACTTGTAGGTTTATAAACGAATTTTGAAATACTATAACTTACTCTGGGGACGGGTCTGTGAGTTAATAAATCCAGATTTCGCTTCTGGTTGCACTGGACTGATGCATTTGTGTTGAACGCTGTCTTGATCTTTGAAAAGTGACCTTCTGGTGGGCGGCTTCAGGTTCGCATCTTCGGGTGAATCTGTAAACAGATTTATATGATATTATTATATTGAACTATGCTTGATATGCTTGCTTAAAAAAAAAATATATATATATATATATATATATAAATCAAACGATATTAGAGAACATTCACATGCAGTCAATGATTTCTTAAAGATTAATACTTACTTCTAAAGTAAGCATTGTACTTCTGAGAATCATTAGAAGCAGATGCAGCAATTTCTTAGTTTCCTTAATTATGTACCGACATTTTTTTTTTTTTTTTCTGTACTGGTAATTTCAATGTAACAAGTTTAAACTAGAGTTCTACTAGTATTTTCAGTGTAACAATTTTAAACCTTTTTTAGCAGTACCAGACTTGACGCTTGATGAAGTAGACAACTCTGATGCCTCTGCTCTGGGACTACTGTGAAACTAACCTGTTTTTATTGCCAGCACCCTGAAATGCAAAAAAGAGGTCCAATTATCATATTAGCTATTCATTGCACTGTTTCTTGTGGACATAACTCAGTGAGCTCCGACATAGGAAGCTGTCTGTATACACTTTACCGAAATCACAAAACAAGAATTTCCTTTTAGAAGCACGTATTAGCAATGAGAAACCGGCGACCTTTGACATACAACAGGCCCTGGGGGTTTCACCTGTTCATGAACCTATGTATTGACACTTTTGGAGGGATTGAGAGAGTTCTAATTACTTTATTGCCGGTGTCACACTCTTGGTCAGGAAATTGAATCAGAAGGCTGAGGGTGAGGTTGATTGGGAGTTCAGTTACAGAATAACTGTTTCAGTAAGTCCCTCAATAACTTTTGCTCTAAGATGAAAAACAAAATGTTTTAGAAAAGCTACAGGTAACTAAAATTATCATTCCTTTCCCAAAATGGAGTCTCTCATGACTCATAACAAACACATCATCGCTAGAGTCAATTTATAACTTGGAAACAGTATACTGAGGGTTCGTAAAGTTTTTCTGTTAATTTCATATTTGTCTTACCTCTTTCTCCTGCTTTTCCCCCAGTTCTTTACAAATGGTTGGTGCAGATTGTCAGTCAATCAGTCAGTCTGTTGATGCAGAAGTGAAAGGTTTGCTCATTCTATCACGGTAGGGAAGCATAATCTTTATTTACTTTTAGGTCTTTCTATCTTGAACTGATTTAGACTGGCTCATATATTCAACAAATAGGTCCTGCCAGAAAGCAAAATGAACTTACAATTCTGTCAGGTAACACAGTTTATTTTATTAGGATTTCATGTGACAGGCCAGCATTAAGTTCAGTATACCTTAAAAGTATAAAGGCTGCATGTATTTTTTAGATGTATTAACACCTGGAAAACATACAATTCATTAATAACACCCTTAAACACACCCCCTGTATTATAATTGGTTCATTTAAGGTATCGCCCCTAATGACGACGACCAATCAGCATGCACGGTTACGCCCCTCGGACACACCCTGTTGACCCCATGACCTCCCCGCCCCCATGACCCCATGACCTCCCTTAAGTTCAAAAGTTCACCTGTCAAAAGTTTGATTAAAGAGTGTAGTATTATCTCTGACAGTATGGACAACCTGCATGTCCATTTTGGTTCAGTTTACCTGAGAACCTTGGAAAGATGGTTTGTGGTGTTTCTCCGGGAGAGGTCCCAAGGGGTACTTGGAGTTTCCCAGGTTTGTCTCCCCATTCGATCAGATAGACTCTGATGGCTGTGAAGACTGGTTCCACGCATAGTCATGCTGACGGGAAGTTTGGGTCTGGTTTAACTGAAGGGTCGGCTTCCTGTTTCAAGGGTTGTGGGGGCCTGATGCACTGCACCGCTTCTGTCACCATCTTATGTAAGGCCTCCTCCATCTCTTTCTCCATAATCCCTTCTGCGTGTCGGTTCCATCCTGTACCATCAGGTTTACCTTTAGGCTTCACGTGATGGTCAGGTCGTCTGTTCGACCGGAAGTGGTCCAGCAACTTTGCCTGTGGTTGGTATTCAGTACCACCCCCCCGGTCCAGCTGACCAAACCTACATTGTTCCCTGAACCTGTTCTTAACATGGGTTCTGGTTGAAGGCATTTCCTGACCTTCTAACGCAAGGCTGGTCCTTTCAGTCTGGACCTGTAAAACCCTAGCCTCGCCCTCTGGTCCCATGGTCGGGCGAGCCCGTGTTTCCCACGCCATCTGAGTATATTTGCGGATCTCTTGCATGCTCATGGTCTTTGTTCTGCAATACATAGTAACATCGTATCCCACACTTTCATGAAGGTTGTGGAGGAACAGGGATTTAAAAGCATGTTCCTCCTCAATGCCGGGAGCATTGCGTCCTTGGAAGTAAACAACTCTCAAACACCGGTAATACTCCCTGGATGCTTCGCTTTTCTTTTGCTGTATAGTGAAAGCACCAAGTATGGCGGAGGCTCGGTCCGTGTACACAGAATATTCTTCCCTTAAAGCTTTGCAAAGGGTTGAATAACGGTCTCGGACTGCAGGGGTCAGGCTCTCCATGAAAACATGGACAGTCCTGGATGTTGTTTTCCAGATAGGCTTCAATTTTTCCCATGCTGATGGGCAGTACAAATCTAAAAGACAGCATTCAACTTCCCTAAGATAATCATCAATGTTTGATTCTGTATTATTAGGGTCGAAACGCTCTATGTCTTTGGCCAGAGACTCAAGCTGGCGGGTGCGCAATCCACTCTCAGGGATTGGTGCCGGCCCATCTGAGTCTTCATCGGAGAGTTCACTCCGGCTGCACTCAGGGTGTGTCAGTGAATCATGCCTCATCCTCGGAGGAGGCAGTGGAGGCTGTTCACGGTACAACGGTGGGCCCTGTGCTTCTCGGACTCGGGTCCTGGGCAGCGGTTGAGGGCAGTGGGAACCACCTGAATCCCAGGGGCGGCTCTCCTGTCACCTTGGTGGAGGTGAGGGATCGTAGAGGACCGTACTGCGAGTCAGGTTTGAAGGCTGCTCACCTCTAAGCCTTGAACTATTTACTCCTGCTGGATCCCCAGCCAGGTATCGTTCATGGCTTCTGATTACAGTGAGGTGGGGCACCGCACCACTGAACATATTCTGACTACTTACACCTGTTCTTGCCTCGGTGGATGTATGGGTAACCCCATGAGCCTGGAAAGGTAATCTCTGGAGAGCAGCTTCTACATCCTCCAGATCTGACTTGCAGATTCTCTCAGGGTATCGCAGGTGTGGCTCACCTTCAAAGGTTTCATCCTGTGAGGTGGGTTTCTTTTCGCCCCCCCATTCCTCCAGGGATGGGGGAGTGGCATAGTTACACTCAATTGTCTCCAACCTATTTCCAACTTCTGTTAGTTCATCTCTACGGACATCCACCGTCTGCAAAGTATCATTCAGCTCAAACTGCAGTTTAACACGCTGGTCAACTTCCAACATTAGCCTTCGCTGATACAACAGAGTGAGCTGTCCTAACACATCTGAGACTCGTCTGTCTTTTGGTGGGTTTTTGATGACTTGGAGCAACTCCTGAATCCTGGCTTCACATTGCTCAATGCCATAATCATTGAGACCTTTACGCTCCTCTGAGGATAACAGAATCAATGACCCAATCACCTCTTGTGCCTGCATTCCTATGGGGTCCTCTAACATACACACATTTCCAGCTGCAGTCTGGGATGTGCCCTCCATCTTTGGCCCAAAATGCACAATGTAAACACACAAAACCGTTTAGCAATGAACCACCACTAAATTAATTAGCAGCAACACAAACAGGCAAAGCTGTTCAGCTAGCTGTCTGATTCATATATATATCTTGCAGGTGTATGGGTTTGCTTAAAAATAGGCATACAGGTTTGACCGTTCAAGCTGTGGCTTACCCAAATCTATGCTTTAATGGGAAATCAAGCAAACACACACAAAGGAGGAAAGGAAGAAAAAAAAATTTTTTATAACCTGACCCAACTTCAAAATAAAATTTGAAAAGTGGGAAAATGAAACTAAAACATTCAATGCTGTTCTTAGCTTCAAATAAATGTTAGTGCTCTCTAATATGGATCACTTACCTTCTAGTTAGACAACTAAGTTAGTTTTATGAGTCAGATCAAAACATGCTTCACACAATAAAACCCAGCAAAAACACTTAAATTTTATCTAAAAGTGGTAATGAATTATCTGTAACTTCAACTTTCAACTTAAGTTATGCCTTCGATCATAGGTTGTGGAATTATCTGCCCGTCTTAATGAACAAAGTGATTAAATCAAAGTAGGAAGTGCAATTCTCACTAGTGACCACCAGATGTAGGTGTTGTTCTCTACCTGACTGGGAGAATGTTGGTCACAACTGTAATTACGTCCAGCGGACACAGGGGGCAGATCAGAAACCTGTAGCAAGAATCTGGTTGCTGTGGTAACAGCTGATTGCCCCTAACAGATGCTGGGGTGGATCTGATGCCTCTTGCTTTTACAGGAATTTAATTTTAAGTTTCACACCACAAGCTACACAACTTCCACCTTGCATCCACAAAAACAACTCTGAAAGATTATTTTATCCTCTGCAGCAGAACTGAACAAATTCTAGTTAAGATATCCTCTAGATCACAAACGCTCTCTGCAAAACTCACCAAATTTCCCAATAAAGCTTCTTAAATTTCACGGACATCACAATTGTTTCATTCTGTGCAACAGTGATGTGATGTCTGTCTTTCTAAGGCCCACCCAAGGAAGCCAACTGTTGTGATTATCATTATTGATTAATTAATCATTATCAATAATTAGAATTAAAAATCATAATTTGAGAAAATTAATTTCTTAACCAAAAATCCTCATTTATGAATCGAAACCGGATATGTGTTCTGGTGTTGTAATTGTGGCTCAACGCCTTTGATAATTACAACCGTTAAATACTCAGTAATAATTGATAACTATTACAAGAGATGTCACTGTTTAATCAACCATTTCTGCCAAAACGTGGGGAAATTTAACCTTATTTTGACTGACAAATCACTCTTGCACAAAATAAACACAAACGCCTTTATTTATCTATGTGACATTTATTAAATCAACAGCCTGATACAATCCGCTATCCGATTCAATAATCTTCACCTAATCAAACATGCAAATTTCTACATAAAAGGGTAAAATATCTAACTAAACAAAATAAAACAAAACAGCAGTGGGTGTGTATGGAATCAACCAGCATTTATGGCAAAAGTGTTAATCTGACAAAAGAATGTGGTGTTGAACAGAGTTTTGGGAGTGTAGCCCAAACTGTAACTCAGTTATACTAAGTCATAAAACATCCCCCAACTCTGGGTGGGGGTCCGTGCACACAAAGAGTTGTAAAACTTTTGGCGGCAAGCTAGTAAAACATGAAGCTGAAGACAAAGAAAATGGTAGAATTTCACCATAAGGTTATTATAGCAGTTCAGTTCTACCACGCACTTGCGCTCAGGTGTTTGCACGGTAAAGACTCCACTTGCGAGACACGGCAGCCTCAGAAAGCAACAGCAAGTTGCAAAACAATGGCATGCACATACAATTCAAAACACATTAGACTCTAAATGGCGACTCTTATCGCACTAAACCCTACTCTACCCTGCCCATGCTATTCCTAATAAAGAAATAAAAATTAAATAAAGGATGGGTTTTACTTGTTGTTTCCCTCTGGGGCGGCGAGTGAGAGAGAGGGTGGAAGTTGCTGCGCGTCCGCAGTTAAACTCCAAGAAAGTGGTCAATCTCCGTCCTTTAGCCTCCTTGGCAAAAGGGAAAAATATGATCTGACCGTCAGCAGTCGACTGGAACAAAACAAGGTGGCAATCCGTCTCCTTGAAATCTATGTGAGGGTTTTTTCTTCTGTTACGTGTTAAACTTTCAAGAATCCCTCATGAGGACAAAAATATTGAGGCACGTGACGTCGCCCGGTACAGCGGAGCCGGGGTCCCACCCTGGAGCCAAGCCTGGGGTCAGGACTCGCCGGAGAGCGCCTGGTGGCCGGGTGGCTCCTCGCAGGACCCAGCCTGGCCAAGCCTGAATGAGAGACGCGAGGCCATCCCCTCACGGTTCCCCCTGCAGGTGGTGGGGCCCACCACCTGCAGGGGGAACCGTGAGGGACCGGTGCAAAGAGGATTGGGTGGCAGAGGAAGGTGAGACCTCAGCGGCCCGATCCCCAGATACGTAGGCTGGCTCTAGGGACGTGGAATGTCACCTCGCTGGGGGGGAAGGAGCCTGAGCTTGTGCGGGAGGTTGAGAGATATCGAATAGAAATAGTCGGGCTCGCCTCCACGCACAGCGTGGGCTCTGGAACCTATCTCCTTGAGAGGGGTTGGACTCTCTTCTACTCTGGAGTGGCCCACGGGGAGAGGCGGCGGGCTGGTGTGGGTTTGCTTGTTGCCCCCCAGCTCAGCTGTCTCGTGTTGGTGTTTACCCCAGTGGATGAGAGGGTCGTATCCCTGCGCCTTTGGGTTGGGGATAGGTCTCTGACTGTCGTCTTGGCCTATGGGCCGAGTGGTAGTGCGGAGTACTCAGCCTTCTTGGCATCCCTGTTGGGGACACCCTAGGCAGGAGGTCGACTATCGACTTTGTTGTCGTATCATCAGACCTTCGGCCGCATGTTATGGACACTCGGGTGAAGAGAGGGGCTGAGCTGTCCACTGATCACCACCTGGTGGTGAGTTCGATCCGCTGGAGGAGGAGAAAGCCAGACAGACTTGGCAGGCCCAAGCGCATAGTGAGGGTCTGCTGGGAATGCCTGGAGGAGCCCTCGGCCAGGGATGCATTCAACTCCCACCTCCGGGAGAGCTTTGACCAGATCCCGAGGGATGTTGGAGACATAGAGTCCGAGTGGACCATGTTCTCCGCATCTATTGTCAATGCTGCTGCCCGTAGCTGCGGCCGTAAGGTCTGCGGTGCCTGTCGCGGCGGCAATCCCAGAACCTGGTGGTGGACACCGGCAGTAAGGGATGCTGTCAAGCTGAAGAAGGAGTCCTATCGGCTGTGGTTGGCTTGTGTGGACTCCTGAGGCGGCTGACGGGTACTGTGAAGCCAAACGTGCTGCGGCCCAGGCTGTGGCAGAGGCAAAAACTCGGGCCTGGGAGGAGTTCGGTGGGGCCATGGAGAAGGACTACCGGTTGGCCTCAAAGCGATTCTGGCAAACCGTCCGGTGCCTCAGGAGGGGGAAGCAGTGCTTCGCCAACACTGTTTATAGTGGGGGCGGGAGACTGCTGACCTTGACTGAGGACATTATCGGGCGGTGGAAGGAGTACTACGAGGATCTCCTCAATCCTGCCATCACGCATTCTGTGGTGGAAACAGAGGCTGGGGACTCGGGGTTGGACTCTTTCATCACCCAAGCTGAAGTCACCGAGGTGGTTAAAAAGCTCCGTGGTGGCAAGGCTTCAGGGGTGGATGAGATCCGCCCTGAGTACCTCAAATTTCTGGATGTTGTTGGGCTGTCATGGTTTACACGCCTCTCCAACATTGCGTGGCGGTCGGGGACAGTGCCACTGGACTGGCAGACTGGGGTGGTGGTCCCCCTGCATAAGAAGGGTGACCGGAGGGTGTGTTTCAACTACAGAGGATCACACTCCTCAGCCTCCCTGGTAAGGCCTATGCCAGGGTATTGGAGAGGAGAGTCCGGCCGATAGTCGAACCTCGGCTTCAGGAGGAGCAGTGTGGTTTTCGTCCCGGCCGTGGAACACTGGACCAGCTCTATACCCTCTACAGGGTGCTCGAGGGTTCATGGGACTTTGCCCAACTGATTCACATGTGTTTTGTGGACCTGGAGAATGATGACAACCCTCCTCTCAAGGGTCACATCTGAAACTTCCTCTGTAGTAAAACTGCTTCATGTCATTGCTGCAAGACTGCAAATGTGTCTCATTAATGATTAAGTACAAGAAATGCACGTCTGTTAAAAGGTCTGATTTGCACATTTCGAATCAGGGATATTTTATGCTTCTTTGGCAATCCCATAATAAAACCAGGCCACTATAAAGCAAAATATTTTTCTCTTCGCATTAGGGTCTAATGTTGAAATAAAGAGGATTTCTATGCTGAGCTGTGTTAAGAAGTCTTTCCAAATCTGGAGTTTGGTTTTAATAATTTTCTAAAGCTAAATTGCTTTAATGTATGAAAAACCATGTAGTCAATCGAGGTAGAATTTTACATTGATATTCAATAAGTAAAACCTTTACCTATTTTTTGTTGATTGTCTTTTAGAGCCATCAAGCACCCTGATGAAAGAAGATATCCACTGACCCTCACCTGACTAAAATAAGATAAAGTTTTACTTCCTGACCTTTTTTAGGATTTCAAGGTCGCATTTATTGATTTTTACCATTAAGAGTACAGTGAACCCCATTGTAGTTCCTTCTAAAGATATTTGTGAAGTTCACCCTCTGCTGCAGTTTTTCCATCACCACATTATGTTCACTCACTAATCTGGCACACACAGAATGAGATTTAACTTACAGCTGTTGTATGTAAATATTTATATTTATTATTTCTGTGCCAAAGTTAATCTAAATTGTTTAAGAAAAAAAGATTTAAATGGCAGCCTTGGCTATAATGAGTTACATGTGAGCTTTGACAGCTTGGCGTACGAGTAAATACAAAGCTGTCCAGTCACTGATTACTCCCACACAGAGCAGATGTGTTGATGTAAAAACAAACGTCTAGAACAAGGAAACAGGTTTCACTTCATAGAACAAGAAGATAATTCATAAGAGCATCCAGGAATAAGAAAAAAGGAAGTAGCACATCATGAAAAAGGATGCCTGTTAGATGGAGTTGTTGCACAAGAATAATGTTCTTGTTCAGAGATTCAGCATGCTCTTTGCCACATTTTTCTATAAGTAATTAAATACATCAGTTTATAATGCACTGCCTTTTTCAGGCTGCCAGCTCTAAGATTGCATCCCACAAGCGTAACACTCCATTAAAATGTCCAAAACCAAGTCAAATTGGCATCAGTTTAAAAGTGTTTCTGCAAGTAGTGAATGATATTTACTTGCACTAGCGGCCTTTATTTTTTCACATTTTTTCAAAAGTGAGTTGACAGAAAATAGGGTGGCAAGAGGGGGGCTCTGACTCAAACCTGTGACAGCCTGCGTTAAGGACTAAGGGTCTGCACCACCTCTGCGCCCAGTGAATGTTATTTAGACTTAAAGTTGTTTCCTGTGGTGATATCCTTAGTGTACTCTTTGTGACCTTTTTATGTATACTAAAATTCTGTTTAGGTTTAGAGTTGAAAAGCTATGTTAGACTACGGTCACTGTAACCCAAAAGCCCAAAAGGGTTTATGTGTTTAAATAATTTTATGTATGCCAACAAGTTTCCAGCCAACAAGCAACAACTTCAAATGAAGTAAGGTGTTTTATTTAATAGCGTGTGGATTACGCCCATCCTCTCTTTCATTGTTTCTGGTGTATTTCAGCACCTGTGTTACATTACCAGACAAAAGCCTGTAATAAGCACTGTCACATTTTGAGTAATTCTGTTTTGTATAGATGAATACATTGCTAGAAAAGATGCCTCGTTCATAAGGAACTTTTTAAAAAGGACAAAATACAAAGATTGCTTTAGAAAGATTGTGGACAATGCCTATAAACCTTGAGGTTAATGGAAACATTATTATCAGTCTATTGCAGGGGGAGGGGGGTTCCAGTAGCAGTAGCATTAAAAACAAGCAGCATAAAGTTACCTTGTTTGCATGTCCAGTCAATACCACATATCAGTTTAACAGCAAATAGAAGAAAGGGGTTAATTGCTGGGGTTGTCTGGTTTGGCTTCCCCATTGAATAATAAGGGAACACAGTCTCTCATGGGTTGCATAGAAAAGTTTCTTCTCAGGAATGATTGCCGAGAAAAAATCTAAATTACTGCATTCAGACAAGCGTTTCAGTTTGAGTTTGGATTTCATTTGTGTTCGTGTCTTGATCAAATTTGTCCTATGCATTTAGCCCATCCCTATAAGGAGCAGTGGATTGCTGTGAAGCATCCAGGGAGCATTCTGGGGTACGGGCCTTGCTTAGGGACCCAGAGTAGCAGTGTGTGAAATTCAAACAATTGAACTTGCAGGTTTCCCAGGACACAAGCTTCCTGCTCTACAACTAGGCCACCACTCTCCCCAATATATGTGAGAAAAAAAGCATTCACTGACCTTGACACAGTAAAAAGAACATTACAACATTATAATAGCTTCAGTATTATAATGTTTTAACTTTTTTTCTCTGGAAGTAATCACGCCTTACCAAAAAAGCTTGATCCGAAAAGCCTAGGGTTAGCGTCGAAGAAGAAGTGGAACTAGCAAACTCCTCATTGCAGTTAAAAAGGGCCTTGATAAATGGGGGACAAAGGTCCTCCACAAAAGTGAAAAGAACATAAATAACCTTCCAGAGAGAACCATCGCATGCACAAGGGGGACATGCTTACTTCATGCTCCTTCTTGATGCAAAGCAACAGTGCCATTACCTGCGCCACCTAGCAGCCGATCAATATACTGTAACGGTTAAAATCATTTATCTATGACAGATTTAGGTATAAAGTGATCTTTACCAACACGTTTCTTCTGAATAGAAATAATATTACCATTCTGGAGTGACCAAAAATAAGTAATAAAAATACCAGAGAAAAGATGCAAAAAGTTGGTCAGAAATTCTAAGAAGGGTTTAAATACTGTAGTATCAGAAAATGTTTTCATAATTTATTGAGTTTGGTATAAATAAATTGAAATATGCCTTTTTTTGACATGTAAATAAATAACAAGTATAACGATGATTTATTAAAGAAAAACGGCAGCTTAACAGAAGGCAGGCAGGCAGGCCGGCAGGCAGGCAGGCAGGGTGTAACAAAAAGTTTACAGGAGTCCAGGTCTGACAGAGTAATGAGAACAATAGGGAGGTTGATGCAACAAACAAGTGAGGAACAAAGAAAACAGACCAACTATTATACAGAGGGAAATGAGTGTGGAACAAAACAATAGGCAGGTAATCAATGGAAGTAGAGACAGGTGTGACATGGCTAGCAGGGAGGCTGAAGGACAGGTGAAACTAATTACAAAACTAAAGCATGGGAGAAAGTACTAAATAACAAACTCTGATAAACAGATCTAAGAAAACTATGACAACCTGGAAAATAAAAACTAACAAAGTAACTTGAAGACATAGAGGAAGACCTAACTGAAAAGTAAACAAACCCCAACAAATACTGACTGAACTAAATGGGAGGGAACCAGAAAAAACGATGACCTAGAATAAATGCAAACCAAAATGTAAACAATAAGTGGAACTAAGTATAACGGCAAATAATAACTAAAAGCTAACCTATCAGAAGGAACTGAAACAATAGAGACTAACAGGGGAACTAAACTAGGGATAAGGCTGGGAAGAACTACAAATATAAATGGAAACAAACACTGAGTAAATAGTACCTGAAGGGGAACTAATGACAAGACGAGGAACAGGGAAAAAAAATGAATAAACTAGAGAAGTGCAGCAAGAACAAATAACCTAACAATAAACAAGCACAGAAACACTAAGCGAGAAAGTAAACTAGAAAACCTATAGAAGCAAAGGGAACTGTAACAATAATAATATCCCCTCCGATCGAGGATCTCCTTTGGGAACTGGTCATTAACGCTGAAGTTTGTTCAGCTCTCTGCCCTGACTTCTGACCTGCTCTTTTTGCTTATAGTGCTCGAATTTTGCTATAATTGGTCGAGGTCGGTTGTGATCGAGCTTACCTCCGAGCCGGTGAACATGATGGAAAGTGATGTTTTTTACCTCGTCACTTGGGATCTTCAGCTGACGTTGGAGAAATTCAGGGCCGTGAATTCGGCGTCCTCCTCTACTCACTGTTGTTTTAGCTTGTTTGGTTTGTTATTTTACCCCTTTTTGTGTAGAATTTTTGCATGCTTGATTGGGTGAAGATTATTGAATCAGAATAGCGAGGTGTATCAGGGCTGTTAATTTAATAAACATTCACAAAGATAAAGAGAGAGCATTTGTGTTTGTCATAACACCAGAGGAAATCTCTAATTTTGATTCGCAAGCAAAGATTTTTGGTTAATAAATTAATTTCTTTCAAATTATGATTTTAAATTATATTTCTTGATAAATATTAATTTATCAATAATCATAACTCTTACAGAGAAAAAAAACTTTTAACCAATTTGAATAAATAACTGAATCTGACTGCACTCTTGATAGTTAGGATTAATTGGAATCTTTATACCTGACTTGAAATCAGTTTGATTCGATTGAATTGAATTTGTAAAGTGCCTTGAGATGATATGTGTTGTGAATTGGCACTATATAAATAAAACTGAATTGAATTATCAATAATAATAATAATCAGAGGAGAAAACCATTCTAAGTAATAAATAAATGAAGGAAGCAACCACCAAGGGAACTATGGGTGCGGGGAGAAAGAACTACTAAAACTAGGAGGCAGGAGAGAGAACAAAACTATCAGAAAACAAAAGGAATAAACAAACATAACTACTAAACCCAAAGGAATAGAAACATCTAGCTTAAAAGTAAACAAACACAAAACCACAACAAGGTCCAAAATGGCAGATCCTGACAGAAACAAGCGTCTTGGTTGAATGAAAATAACTTTAAATCTAAATCTGCCAAATGTATGAATCATTTTGGGCTCATCTGTATATAGCATATTTAAGTGTGTTTGTATAACTTTGACTGTGCATGGATTAGAGAATATCTAAAACTAGAAAATTTCGAAATAAATTTAGACGGGGCCTGTCTCTTGGTGCGTGTTTCTCCAACCAGATCTATAGTTTAAAATGTATAGGCTTTTATTTTGTAGAGCATTTTCTATCTTATTTTGAAAGTCCAGCATGGTTGTCCCTTCAGGTCTGGGTTAGTTCCATCAGTTATATAGAACCTGCTTGCTATTTAAAAATCATTATGTATGCCATTATCAGCTCAAAAAATCACTAGTAATTATTAAAGATTCAGGCTTTTATTTTGAAAAGTTCATTAAGCTTTATTTTAAAAGACCAACATGGTCTTATTTCCAACACTGGTGTAGCTCCAACATTAGTGTGAAGCCCAGTCCTGCAATCATCTATTGTTTAAAGTGTAATGGCTTTTATTTTGTACAGCATGTTTTGTCTTATATTGAAAATCCAGCATGGTTGTCCTGTCAAGTCAAGGTTACTTCCATTAGTTATATAGAACCTGTTTACTATTTAAAAATCATTGTGTATGCTATTAACATCTTATAAAAATCAATATTAACTATGAAAGGTTAAGGCTTTTATTTTGAAAGTTTCAGAAGGCCTTATTTCAAATGTCCACCATAGTGAAATTTCCAACACTGGTTAAGCTCTAATATTAGTGTAATGCCCGGTCCTGCAATTATTTATAATTACAAATGTAAAGGCTATTATATTATAGAGCATGTTTTGTCTTATTTTGAAAATCCAGCATGGTTGTCCTGTCAAGTCAAGGTTACTTCCATTAGTTATATAAAACCTGCTTGCTCTTCTGAAATCATTGTGTATGCTATTATCAGCTTTCAAAAATCATTAATAACTATGGAAGGTTGATGAAAGAAATTGCCCTTTAGGGTTAATCACAGTTGTGTGGGTGTTGGAACAGCAGTACATGCACAAAATGGCCACCATGTAGTTGCCTCCAATGAAGCTGGTCAAAGGGTTAGGGGGTCAGGTCAGGTTTAAACCATAGAAATGAATGAAAATCAATGGAAGTCAATGCAAAGTCCTCAGAAAGATAGTAATCCATAAATGTGTGTGTCCGAGTATGAGACACAGAGAGGCAGAAAGAAAGACAGAATTACATCCAGACATAGACAGCAGGAGATACACAGAGCTATAAATAGAACAGTGAGGAATGAATCAGCCAATCAGCAAAGAGTGTGAGTTATCATGGCGACGTATTAACCATTAACCGACGATTTTCATTCATTTCTATGTCTTAAACCTGACCCGACCCCTAACCCTTTGACCATCTTCAACTACATGGAGGCAACTACATGGCGGCCATTTTGTGTGGGGAACTTAAACAGCATGTACTGCTGTTCCAACATCCAGACAACAGTGATTAACCCTAAAGGGCAATTTCTTTCATCAACCTTCCATAGTTACTAATAATTATTTAATGCTGATAATAGCATACACAATGATTTCAGAAGAGGAAGCAGGTTCTATATAACTAATGGAAGTAACCTTGACTTGACAGGACAACCATGCTGGATTTTCAATATAAGACAAAACATGCTGTACAAAATAAAAGCCTTTACACTTTAAACAATAGATGATTGCAGGACTGGGCTTCACACTAATGTTGGAGCTTAACCAGTGTTGGAAATAGGACCATGTTGGTCTTTTAAAATAAAGCTTAATGAAACTTTCAAAATAAAAGCCTGAATCATTAATAATTACTAGTGATTTTTTGAGCTGATAATGGCATACATAATGATTTTTAAATAGCAAGCAGGTTCTATATAACTAATGGAACTAACCCAGACCTGAAGGGACAACCATGCTGGACTTTCAAAATAAGATAGAAAATGCTCTACAAAATAAAAGCCTATACATTTTAAACTATAGATCTGGTCGGAGAAACACGCACCAAGAGGCAGGCCCCGTCTAAATTTCTTCCGAAATTTTCTAGTTTGTGAAATAATCTTAAAAGCTTTAAAAATAAGTTAAAGTAAGTCAATCTTCTAACTATGTTTTAGTGGTTTGTCTTCTTCAGTCATACCAGCACTAAATGGGAAAGAGGCAGAAAACATCATGCAGAGGTTGCCTCCACCACAGAGCAATAAGAGATACTCAATAAATTTTTTCACTGTAACAGGAAGCCTTAACACACTAGGTAAACCCATATGTGTTTGGAAAAACATTAAAACTCTATATTTGAGGCATCTGTCCCAACCAAAATGGGCCAACAAAAATGTGTTAGTTAATGATGCCTTTAGGATTTCATCTAATTTGATTGAGCCAGAGATAAATAAAGGTTTGGCAGTGTCAGAAGGTTGTGGGTGAACAAGCAAATGTCACATGAAACGATGCGTCTGACATTTCCTGTCTTACAGAATGAAACTGTGCTTTCTTTCACTGTTGCAAGTTTGCAAATGCATCCTTGAAAGCAAAATTAACAACTGTCTCTGCTGATAGACACTTGGCATGATTTCCCAACGTGGTTTAAAAATACTCTAAGTTAAAGTTATTGTCATAAACAATTTTTCACATAAGAAACTTCCCAATAGGTATGGCAGATCAGCCTCAACTTCTAAACCACAAAAATACTGCTCATCTTTTTTTAACTCTTTGGGCAGCTGTGCTCCTCTGACATATTTGACACCTCATCTATTATGGTCAGACGTTGTTTGGAGTCAGGAAATTGCCAGTATTATATACATTTGTGTTATACGAATAACACAAATGTTCTACACAAGTGATGTTTAAGAAAATACGAGGCTACATATTATAAAATGTTAATGTCACTTTATCACTAGACCAAAGAAGTGGAATTAATGTTTGCCAATAGTATTTTCCAATCAATATAGATTTTTTTAGTTTCTTTAAGAGGCCAGATAGTTTTCAATGAAAACTGCATTAAATCTCTCAAAAATACATTTAATCAAATAAAAGATCAGTGGTTTCTATGTTTATCTTGTGTTAGTTCCTCTTTTTCAGTCATAAAGCAATAACATGACTAATCTGTTTTATGACCATATAAGCTGCTGTGATTTCTGAAAACTGTTGACTTTTAAAACTGTCTTACTCTTGCTGTAAGCATGGCTAAAACCTTGAATAATTTTAAGCTCCTTTAAAAACATTTGTGTTATTCCTAAAAAAATATTAGTGTGCTTCTAAGAAGTTTAAAGTAATACTACTTTTTTGCGTGCCATGAAGAGCAGGTGTGATCTTATACACTGTTCAGACATAACATTATAACAAGTGACAGGGGAAGTCAATAATACTGAATATGTCTTCATTTGTGCACCTGTTAGTGAGTGGGAGATACTGTATTAAGCAACAAGCAAACATTTGGTCTTCCAAGTCAATGTATTAGAAGCAGAAAAATTCACAAACGTATGAAATTGAGCAAGACAAATTTTGATGCTTCTTGTAAATAGAGCAGACTGTGTCGGAGGATCTCCAAAATTACCACTCGTGGGTGTTCCTAGTTTGCTATGCTAGTTCCTAGTCTGCTGTGTATGGAGCTGCATAGCTGCAGACCAGTCAGGGTGTCCATGGTCACTCCTATTCACTGTCGAGAGCTCCAAAAACAACATGAAAGCATCAGAACTGGACCATGGAGCAAAGAAATAAAGTTACCTTGTCTGATGATAAATATATAATATTGCTTTGGCCACCAGGAAAAATATTTCAGGAACCGTTTCATGAGCACAAAAACAAATTTAAGGTATTGAAACTACCTAGATTTCAATTTTTGTTTGTGCTGGACAAACAAGTCTGATCAATGTCCTGTCTCACAACTTCCATGACCTAAATGATCCTTAGCTAGGATCTTGGTGCTAGATACCACACCACACCTTCAGGGATTTTATGGGTCCATGCCTCAACTGGTCTTGGTTGTTTTGGTAGTAAATATACACCACAAAATACCATGCATTCTCATGCCTGCATGCAGTTACAAAATAAAACAATTTAATCTCGCAGCTGGCACCCACTTTCGTTTCCATTCAACTCAAACATTTTTCCACATGTGAATTTGCAAAGGGAAACAGGATGTTCTGCACATAAGCAGCTTAATCTCTCTAGGGGGTTAAGCAAGCACACACCCATAAACTGATCTTACAAAGTAACATTTAAATGATTTACAGCAACCAACAAATCTTGTGCTAAAATAAATATCCTATCTGTGGTATCATATATTACCCAACAAATTAGTTAGGATTCTAATTTAAAACTCCTGCTTGAGAACAAAATACTGCTCTTCATGAGAAAGGAAGGGAGGAGAAACAAAGCCATGTTTGCACTTGTCTTCTATTGTGGTCATTTGCACCTACCTCCAGTGAGACAGAAAGTGCACGGCTGCAACCTCAAAAAGGAAGTAAGCAAGTAGGCGAGGTTTATCTTTCACTGCACCACTGCTTCAAAACTATATTCCAAGAGGTACTGTTTTGAATTGTTTCAGTAAGCAGATGAGGCATGGTGGGAAGAAATAAAGAAGATTTTGATGCCTTAGGTGGTTCTTGGATTTTTCATTTTTGTTTTGATGCCCTGTTTTCATGAACTCTGCGAGACAAGCTTAAATCTAATTTTTTGTTGGATTTTTGGGATTATATGACTAAAAGCAAAACATATTAAGCTGTGGATCCACATGGTTTTTCAAACAACTGAATCTCCACGAAGTCAAACTGAGGGATTATTTGCAAAGTAGAAAACTTCTGTCTTGTGGATACTGGATTGTACGGATTCAACACAGTAACAATGCCTGTGATTGTTCTGGAGGCCCGAGACTTCACCAGTCCACTATTTTTGGTGAGAACATTGGAAGTCCTCTCCAGCTGCACAGCCTTCAGTCTTGTGGCTTCAATGGAACATAACCTGAACATTTCACCTGATCGGGACAAATTCAGAATATTCTGTATGTTTACCTGGTGTTTTTTCTTTGTGGTTACTTTCCTCATACACATTATCAGCATCATCCAGTTCCACAGCCTCATCCCAATATCCTGGAAGAACCTGACCATGATGGTGGCACTGTTAGGAGCGTTGATGAGTCTCAGCTCGTTTGTGTTTTTTCCCTGGAAAGTCATGGATCATACAACTGTGTCTGCACGTGCTTTGACTGCTGCAGTGGCTTCTGGTCTCACCTTCCTGGCCTATGTCTTTGAGTCTTGTGTTCTTCGCACCCAAGCACACGAACAAAGAGGCTACATAAGCAGTTTGCCTGGTTTTCTTAAGATTATCCAACTGTGGGGTGGTCTTCAGATGATACCTCTGATATTGTCAATCTCCAAATTGCAGACTGGACCAGACTGGCAGCGTTGGGTGCCGTACGTCTCATATGGCGTTTGTGTCTTCATATCTCTCGTCACCCTGGTGGTGATATTGGGTGACTTTGCTGGACGATGCCTCCTGCCTTTTGACAGATTTTTGGCCGCCTTCAGCCTGATTGGGGTACTACTCTACATGTTGGCAACAGTGATTTGTTTGACCAAGATAATGCAGATGAGCGAGACGGAATCCAAACAAAATTATCCAAATCTGGTCATCGTAGAAACAGTGGTTTCTAGTATCACACTGTTAGCTTACACGGTGGATCTTGCCTTCTCCATCAAACTGTTGTGTGACAGGAGTCACATGTGAAGCTGGTTGTGAAGTTTCTGACTGATTCTCTACAAAACAAATCTTACCGATTTACATTTTTGCTCTTTCTGTCATGTCAAATTTTATTTCTAAACTCAGATCTTGATTATTATTGTTGTCCCACTGGTGGTATTTTGACCTTCTCCAGTGGCACTCAGAGACAATTTTGTACTATCAGTTAACAAGTTAAAAACTATAGGCTTTAGTGCTTTAAGCAAACACTAAACTAAGCGCTTTAACTGGTATGGAAATAGTGTTGATTTTTTGGTAGATTTCATCAATTACCTTTTCTTATTTGTTAAAACAGGACAAACTAAGTAAAAACTAATGAAGAATGACTAAGTATGAAAAACATTCTGTGCTTTTTCATCAGTGAATAGAAACAAAATGAAAATTTTAGAGCGAGATGAATTCCATTCAAATCTATCTTCTGGCACTGACAAACATTGGAAAAAGATTGGAATTGTTCCAAAAAAAATGCATTCTTTTCCTTCATGTTTTAGTCTACAAAAGCTTTTTAAATGTCTTCTTCCTAGATGTACAAAAATTGACTTGACTGAATCTAAAATTACTAGAGCTGACTAGATTGTAAAATAAAAGTAAATTGTATTTTAGTCAAAAGACATTGTATAAAATTAAGTAAAAATTGAGCTGTTAAAAAATGCTGGTTAAAACAGTCAGCAAAAGCTAAATATAAACTAAATGGATGAGCTACGAACAATCAGCAGTAGGGGAATAGTCATTTAAATGCATGAAAAGTCTCTTCTTTAGCTGAATCCTCCAACCAAACGTTGTAAAATTCTCAAAACTGAGAATTTTATGATGAGAAAACTGAACAAATTAAACCAGGCCAAGCTCTGCATTCAGCATTATGCTGTTGTAATATTATTTTTAATATTCATCTGGGAGAAAGATTTGTAAAACTTTGTAACCCATGACACAACATCCTTATCTGGTGAACACTGACAAAGGAGACTTTGTCAAAACTAAGATGCTCCAACACAAGTTTGCAAACCCTTCTTCTGGTCTGTGGACTTCTCCGGAACTTTTAGAACCAGGTTCTTCTACTTCAATAACTTTTTTCAGGTTATTTCTGATTCTCAACTATTTCCTCACATTGAACATTGTCCTTTAACAAATGGTCATCTTACTACAACTCTATGTTTTCTCCAGAGTCTGTCACAACTAGATTGACTTACCAAGTTGTAACTAGTTTCGAAGTACATTTTTATATTTTTACTGTTTGGTTTGGTTGAGCTCCCAATGAACTCACAGATATTTCAACATGCTGTAGTAAAGGGCCCAGTATGTAAGCAGGCTACATTACTATCAGCTTATTTTAAGGAGTTTTACAAAATGTGGTGCCACTTAAAAACACTCTACATTTCTAGTCACAGATGTGATTAGTTTGTCTTTTTATGTCAGGTATTCATATAGGCTAGTTAGCGTGTACAAATGCTTTTATTGTCAAGTAGGAGGTACCTGACAAGGTTGATGTTTTCTAAAGTGCAATGAAAAGCCTCTGAGAACTAGACCACTGAACTAACTTGTAAAGTTTCACTAAGTGCTATATAAAGGATTGGTTTTGTTGCTCTAAAGTAAATACAGTACGTCATGCAGACCACAGTTTGCTATCACATGCTTATTGTTCAACTACTAAACAATGTCCATGTTTATTTTTGATATACTGATATAATGACATATATCTCATGTGGTGGCTGCTTTATAAACCGCCTTAAAGTGAATCTGTGGAAATGGCTTTTAAGGAAAAAATGTTTGTTTTGTTTTTTATATAAACAAGCTTACGCCAGTGCAGTTGTCATCAATCACCACTAGATGGCAACAAAACAGAATGTTTCCATATTTCTATTTCTGGGGTTAACTTTGAAAGGACATTTTGTATGTCTTTCATATAAAAGCCGTCATTTATCACATAAGATTTCTGATCAAATAAACTTTATCAAGCTTTAAATGCATCTTTGTCTGCAAAGTTAATGGTTCATTCACGCAGATAATTCATGCATTACCCAGAATTAGACTCTATGCTATGAATGCATCAGATTTTCTTTAATCTGAGAAAAACAATATTTTATATTAGTTTTGTGGGGGAAAGGGGTGAGCTTAGCTGTAAGTCATTTAAATTTTTTTATTTCTCCAAACTTAGTGTAATATTCAGTTTAGTTAATATGTGCATCTCATTAAATTAGAATAGCCTCAAACTAGGAATGTATTTAAGTAGTTTAGAAATAGAAGAAATAGAAGCTTGCACATTATAAAGATTCATTATACACAAAGTGATATATTTCAAGCTAAATTTGATAACTGTGGCTTACACTTAATAAAAGCCCCAAAATTCAGTTAATTGGAATATGAGGCTGGAATGTGAAATCAGCATTTCTATAAAGTTTGTTAGGAGAGGGAAGCATGATGTGGTCTAGAGTTTCCAGCTGTAGTGCCTTTAAACTGACAGCCGACCAACACCAACAAATGGCTCAGCGAATTATCACTATGAAAACGTCACTCTGGACCTCAAGCAGCTTGTATTTTGTGCCCTTCCACTTTTCTTCCAGACTCTGTTCTTGTTTTCAAATGAAAAATTGATCAATCTAAATTTACTTTCATCAATAAGGGGGACTTTACACCACTAAGTCCAGTCATTTTTCTCCTTAGCCCAGCACTTGTGGTGTTGTCTGTAGTTCAGTAACTTAACACAAGGAATGGGACAGTTAGACCTCATGTTCTGGCTGTGTAGTGTGTGGAAGAACTCACTCCAGCTGCAACAAGCCGTGTGAATTTTCCTAAAACTGTTGAATAGGCTTGCCTCTCAGGGCTGTGGTTCTCTCTCTTGCTTAGCACCTTTTCCTATCACACTTTTTCCTTTCACTTAACTTTCAATAAACATGCTGAGATACAGTACTCTGTGAAAGGCCAGGTTCTTTAGCAGTTACCTGTTGTGGCTTACCCTTCTTGTGGAGACATCAGTCTCACTTATGATTCAGCAGGCCATAACAAATCTATATAAAAAATATATTTTTATATATATTTATGTATTGTTCTAGTTTTTGAAAAGCTGAATTTGGGGTTTTCATTACCTGTAACTTATAATCATCCAGATAAAAATAGTCAACGCTTGAAATAAGTTTCACTTTCTGATTTGAATTACTGAAAACAAATACCGACTGATTAGCTATATTCTAACTAACTGAGATGAACTTAAATTCAAAAACGTCTGTAATTTCCCTTTCAGCAGTGGAGAGTAACACTAAGCCTATAGTAACTTATTTGCGTTTTACTGTTTGCAGTCTCACATCTGTATCATCTGCTGCAGGCCTGTTTAGAAGCTTTATCGAAAAGTGGATTGTTCACCACAACGACCGTAAGAATCCAGCCGCGGGTTCGATTGCTCTGGTCTGACATAAAGTCCAAGGTTGTTTTTTTTTTTTGGTTTTTTTTTTTTCTTTAAGGAACTGACTCCCGTTTAAGGCTTGTCAACACGCAAAGCGACAAAACGACGCTTGAAGGCGACTTGGTGCGTGAAGCCGATAAACGTTAATAAACGGCTTAGCATTCGAATCTGCGGGTTCGTTGGTGGTTCTGTTCGGTGAATCCAGACCGTGATGGAAAGCCTTCTACACGGTGAGTTTTGTCTTGTTTTTAAAGCAGCTTGGGAGGTTTTGTGAGGCGGTATCGGTCAGGGGAGCACTTTAAAACCCAATGTTTGAGTTAGGTTGAGGCTGGCGCTTTTTAATTTCGCACCAGTGCTTCGTTAAAGACTGATTTGAAGTCAGGTTTCACTTAGTGACGCTTAAAAGTGTGCGACATTACATTACTTTAGGACTGTTTTCACAGCTGCTTCACAATACTAGCTAGTTTGGCAACTAGTTGTTCCTTGCGTAAAGCTGAAAAAAATATATTTAATATATTTATTAGCTCATTTAATGTTCTCTTGGTCAAACCACGGCACATTGAGCCCGTTCGCCCGCCATATGGTTGCTTGGTTGCCCACAGCGCTGTAAATGCAAGAGCAAGAAACACCCATTTAAATGTCAGTTTTAGCTGACGTATTTCTTTAAGTAAAAATCATTTGCTGCAACACTGATGATTCTTGTTTGTGCAAAGTTATTTGTAAATAAATAGCTTCAGCTGTGTCCCCTGGACACAGTTTTGTAAAGATGTCCATAGAAATATTATGCATCCACAGTTCTTTATCTATTTCTTTCTGTGAATGGCATTTTAAGCCTCTTCCGCCCCACAATACATAACAAATGTTTATTTTTATTTTTTTTTAATCCACTTAAATGGCAGTTTTATCAGTGCGCTTGAAGTATCTTCATCTTCGTAGAAGAAAAAGCAACTAAACAAAATTGGCAAAGTGGGTATTTGCAGGATGGGTTAGTGTCAATTAATGTTTATGATTTTGTGTGTATGTATATATATGTATATATATTTACATCAAGAAAACCAAAGTTTTGCAAAAATCAAATTAAACAATCCATTGATGCAGGAGCATTTAGTTTGTATCTTGCTGTTTTTATTGCGATATATATTCGTTTTAGTTATTTTCTACTTTAAAATGTGTTTCTCAGAAGCCTCCTGAGCTCTACGGAGATGAGAAATTTGATTCTGCTGTTGCCAGATGCAAGTCCCAGGCTGGATTGAATGGCCCCGAGTATCCAAGGTAAGCACTTAGCCAGTACATTTGAACTCACTATTGATCTGCTTCCTGTGCTGCAAATGACCTGAGAGGGGGCAAAGTCTATGTAGAGAAAGAGAGAGAGAGGAACGATAAGGGATGATAGGAAGGAGAAACTCTGAATAATGAAAAGTTAGAGTAACAATGTTGAAAAGCAGTGTCTGCTAATACTGTCAAGCTGAAAGAGAGTCTTATGTCATATACAGGGCCAAGTAAGAATTTTAAAACATTTGTAAAGGTTATAGAGCACTTGTTTCTAAATTGTGAGCTTACATTTACTCATTAAAGCCTATATGTACAGACCCAAAGTTTTGAAGGGTGAATTTGAAGTTTTTTTTTTTCCCTTTTTTACATGGTTTTATTGCTTATATTGATTCCTAATGTACATTTTACCTGCAAAGTATGTACATTGCCTTGCAAACGTATTCATACTCTTTTAATGTTTCACATTTTATATTACAAAGTAATGTAAAAGTGTGTTTATTCGGCTCTCTTTTCTCTGATACCGCTAAATAAATGGCAAAAACTGCAAAGACATGGTTGCCCACCGAAATCGAAAGGCCTTGCAAGGAGTGCATCAATCAGAGAAACCACCGAGAGGCCCGTGGGACCTCATTTGCCTTCCACTTCATGCACTACTATTTCTTTGTCAGATGAAATCTCGATAAAATACATTAAAGTTTGTAGATGTATCAAGATAGAATTTGAAAAACCTTAGGGGGTATAAATACTTTTGCAACACTTGTTTAGTCTTTTTTTTTCCCTGTTTACCGATTAACCGGTCTGGATAATAAAGCTGGACCTGCTGAGACCAAAAGATCTTTTGAACTTATTGTTTTAGTGGTATGAAAAAGGTTTATATCCTGAGGCCTAAATTACATAATGAGGACTGATTGATGATAAAATGTCATTTGTCTGTAAAGAGAGATAAGAACACATGTTCTTTGGTGTAACTCATTAAAAAAAAAATTACTGATGACTTTAATTTGGTATAACTTATCAGATGACTATTTTTACCTTCAAGATTTAGGACTGACGAGTTTTTTTTTTTTAAGTAATCCTCTTTATAATTATTGATATTTCTTGCCATGTTTGGTACCACCGTTCTGTGTCCTGGCCCAGTTTACACCAACCTTCCTCTGTCAGACAGATGGCATTACATTTGACACCAGAACACTTTGGTGATCATGGTCAGCTCAGTCACTGCAAGTTGTCCAGGTTCAGAAATGGCCCAAATCATTACTCCTCCACCACCATGCTTGAGAGTTGGTACGAAGCAGCAATGTCTAATCCCACTAATTGAGTGCCACTGTTCTGCATGTTGTAGAGGTTTTTTCTTGCTCATCACACCTGATTAATCAAGCCTCTGCAGAACTTGAACACACGGTCAGGAGGTTGTTTAGCCATTTGGGGTCATCTGTTTTCTGGATCTAAAACAGGCCTAGCATAAGGAGGGAGCATTCTGTCTTTATGCATGATGTTCCTTCCTTTGCTTTCTTTACAATTTCTAATTTTTCCATTTGCATTCTGTTTTAACTAACTTGTTAATTCTTATGTAAAGTATAGCCAGCATATAATGAGTCATATGAAGATCCACATGAGCTTAAATGCATTTCTCTGGTTCACAAAACATTAAGTCTAATAAAATAAGTTTTTTTTTGTTTTTTTTTTTTTTAGAAAACTGTTTTTAGAAACTGTCTTAATGATCAAAGTTAGGAAAATTAAATGTGTATGTAACTGAAGTACGTTGAAAACCAGAAATATGGCTTAATTTATCCATTTGAAGAATAAAGGATGACTCATAAAAAAGATGGTATCGACAACTACATCCAGAACTGCACATAAAGTATGGCCATTGACACTGAGACTAAGTGGGAGGCCAGTAGCCGTACTTTTATCTCGCAGTAATTCCTGATGTTGACTTATTAGTCATAACAGTCACTGTATGATAAGGCAATAATACCGGAACGGGTCATGATGGGAACTAAGAAAATAGGTTAAACAAAGTTCCATGTTTCACCAGCCATAAATATTTATTGTTGGACAAATGCATTACATAATGTCATACTAGCTGTTTGTTTTACAATAACGAAACATAAAAAGCCACACAGTGGTATTTCAGTTATGTTGGAATTTTAGCTCGCAAAAAAATTTCAGTAAGATCAGTTCCCCTTGAAAGGAGAGAGTGAATAAATGTTAGAAGGCTGATACTGTTTCCACCCCGTGTAACAGACATGCAGAGGGTAATGGTTGAAGCAGCAGGTGCAATGAAGGGAGATATCAAACTCTGAGGTGTCACTTCAGCTCTGTCGGCAGCATATCAAAAACGATTTGGTGGAGGATGTTCATTTCTTTCCAATGTCAAGGTTTCAAAAATAAACTCCAATTATGATCATCAGAAAGTGAATGGTTGCCACATTCTCTATATTCACACTAGAATTTACAGATTTTGTATATTTCTTCAAAGCAGTTGAACAAGTATGTGCAGTTATTTATACACCAGTGGTTTTGTTTTTAAAGGAGAGGGTTTCAGATTCAACTTTTTTTTTTTCGCAACATGTGGCTCATCATGGTCGGTGTCGAAACTGGCATCATGCCCTCATTGACAGTTGGCTTTTTTTTATAGCTTTCAAAAGTGATTTATTGTAATTTCATATTATATGTGAAAATACACCATAAATCAAAGTTGCTTTTCTCTTGTCCCAGATGTGTTTTAATAAATAGAGCTATTTTCAGGTGTAAGCGGAACAGTTTCTGTCACCTCTCTCAGCACCTGGCTACAAGGTCAAGGTGCATAAGAAGTCAATAATTGCCCCTCTTCCACTGATTCTATTTAGCCCAGCTCCACTCCACTTAGCTTGCTTTGCGAGCGTTACCATTACTTTTTTTTCCGTACCAGTACCTACTTCTTTGGTCCCTGCTCCTTAGCTGGTACGATCGGGGCTGAGTAGGGACTACATGTGACAGACTTGCTGTTCACTGATTGGCCATGGGACCAGGAGAAATGAGAAGGTTTTTGACTAGGTAGTGGGGAGAAAAGGTAAGAAAACTCATGAGCGACTACAATAATATTAAGGACTACAATGGCCGGAGCGGGTCAAACCGAAATATAATTTCACCATTTACAAATCATAAACCAATGCCTGAAGGCTGGAAGAAAAAAAAAGGAACACATCAGCTTTCTGAATTACATGCAGGCGGGTGGCTGCATTTAATAACAACCTAAATCAATGGATCCCATTTATCACCAGCTGTTCAGATGCACAAACATTACCCCCAAAACACACAAAACAATAACACCGTGAAACAGTGTGTTTGGTTTGGAAATTTATTGACGGTCCTGAAGCGAACCACTGTCTGCAGTAGGAGGGAGCAGGCAGAGAGCAGCTGCCCATAATCACACTGCCTGCATCGTATAAAACGGGAGGAAGACCCTGCTGAATGTGCTAAAACTAACCGTACTGGGGTCAAAAGTCTTAGTTTTTGTGCTTTAAAGTCCTTGTCATTGTTATTGCCATGAATGAGACAGAAACTTACTCATTAAGCCCACAATTGTAGCTTCTTCAGGCAAACTTTGGAGCTCTACCAGTCCAGACAACGGCATCTCTCTTCTGCGTCTCCTGCCACACCCCCCTCACATTAAAACCCTGAGCCTTATTTTAAGGTCTAGTTGGGCTGTGGTCCAGATAAGTATCTCAGTGGATTATTTTAAATGTGAAAAAACATATATAAGACATTCAAGCCAAAGCTCCAGCCGTCAGTGGGTCCATGGAAACACAACAGGTTCTGTGTAGTAGAGGGAGACCGAGTGAAGTGGAGCCTCGCCGCCTAAAAAGAGCCATTGGAAAACAGGCAAACTTTTTTTTACTCCTTCGAGTAAAATGAAATTTACCACACCATTAACATGTCTCACAGCAGACCCGCAGATTTTTCCTCTGGACAGACTGAGGTTGTCTACCTTCTTGTACATGAAGCTAGTGTTTCTATGGAGACAACCAATGAACAAAAAGCACTGCTGTATCTTGCAAGTGTCAATCTGTGTGCAGTTGCAGGTGTAAATAATTCCTCTTTTTCTCCAAAGGATGAACGTTTGCAGATAAACAACTGTGGTGTAGTTGCTTCATGCAGGTCGTGCTCGGCTAACGGCTCTGCTTCCTAGCCTCAGTCTTCAAACACGGCACTTACTGTGCGTTCTCAGTCGGCCAACTCAGCCGTCCACCCGCCATCAAGCCATGCAGCCCTACTTCCACAACAAGCCATCTACTATCTTTCATAGATAATTGGAAGCCATCCAATGAAAATCATGAAAAAAACAGATGGCCTAGTGGTCTTATTTGATCTAAAGACAAACTAATAGTTGCCATCCGCATCAAACATTCATATGTAAATTCTTTGTTTGGGTGTACTACACAAGATCTTATGTCTATTCCACTTAGAAAAAATTGTTCCTGGCTTTTAAATGAAAGTGTTTTTCTACTTTAATCTGATTTTTCACCTCTGATCTAGATTTACAAAACAGGGACATTATCCTCTTGTCATGTGCTAACTCTGTTTGGCTTCTGGCTCCTAAGCTTTTCATGGTTTTTAGCCTCCTGGCTCTTGGCTCATTTGGACTGAGTGTAATAGAAAAACAAATCTCCAATTCTAACAGCATGGGACTTTCTGGATTGTGCTTTTCTTGCAGTTTCATGACTTGCTGTACATGTTTTTAACTAGGATTGATAAAGCAATGAGGGAGGCCTACATTTATGGATAGATGGATAGATATCTATTTATAGATCTATAGATGGATAGATAGATATCTATTTATAGATCTATAGATGGATAGATAGATATATATTTATAGATCTATAGATGGATAGATAGATAGATAGATAGATAGATAGATATCTATATATAAATCTATAGATGGATATCTATATATAAATCTATAGATGGATAGGTAGATAGATCTAAATAGTGTGGATAGATATACACTGCTGGAAAGCCTAAATGGGTTTTTGTCAACTAAGAAGCATTTTGAAATAGCTGACCATCTTTACAACAATCCAAAACCATAAGGCCTGCCCACTTGTCACATGAATGCAGTCAACTTTTTATCAGAGCAATGTCCAGGGCTTTGTTAGAATTGCAGTCTTTGCTGAAATGCACACAGAGGTGTGTCCGTATTTCTATAAACGTCTTTGCAAACTGTCAATAATGGTGACATTTGCCTGAAAGATACTGTTGGTACACAGACCTGTGCAGCTAAAACGCCTTGCAAAAGCACTGATACCGTTTTAATGTGTACATTTAATGGTTAAATATGTTAGGAGTTTGTGTGATTGACCAGCGCAAAGTGGTGCTTAATTGTGACAAGAAAGAAATAATTTTCATATTGTTTTGGTATTAAACAAGAGTCAAAGGTTTGGCATACTTTTTTATTAAACTGTTCTGAGTCAATACTTTTTGGAGCAATTGCATCTTCGAGCCTTTTAGTGTATGTCTCTACCAGCTTCACACATCTAGAGATTAAAAGCAATAATCTTTTTTAAACGAAACGGTATCGCCTTTATGTTTAGGATTGTTGTCCTGCTGGAAGCAAGTGAATAAGTAAGTCAGTTTTATTTATAAAACACCTTTCTCAGACTCAAAGTCACAAAGCGCTGTACATAGCATACAAAAGCACAATTATGTCATAAAATCATGGCAGAGCAAATTTGTTTTAAATTGTTTTTTGATATTTTTTTTTTTATGTCCAGAGACTGCAAAGTGAATTGCAGTGGCAAACAGTCTTCCTTAGTTTTTAGCCTTGTACGAGGAACAACCAGGAGATTCTGGGCTTGGGATCGAAGGCAAAGAGCAGCAGAGTGTTTGGTTAAAAGCTGAGACAGATAATCAAGAGTCTGGTCATTTAGAGCCTTGTAGGTGAGATTTAGAGCCTTGTAGGTGAGAACAAGTATTTTAAACCTATTTCTAAAATCTAGCGTTTACTAGATTTTGTAAGAAGTCTGGCTGCTGCGTTCTGAGTAGCTGGCAGACATCAAATTGACGATCTGTCCGGACCGGTAAAAAGACCATTACAGTCGTCTAAATGCAATGACACAAATGCATGAATATCCAGATCTGCTCAGGAGATCATGCCTTGTATTTTAGAAATAAAAAAAAAACAGCTGAAGCTTAAGCTGAACCTCTACCAAGTAACCTCCGCTTCTGCTGCTTCTGTTTTTTTTCTTTTGGGTTGTTCTGTATTTAGCTACATTCATCTTCCCATCCACTCTGACAGGCTTCCTTGTCCCAGCTGGAGATTAGCATGATTCTGCCACCTCTGTATTTCACCATGGGGATGGTGTGTTCAGGGTGATGTGCTTTGTTAGTTTTCCACCACATACGGCATTTGGGCTAAAAAGTTTCATTTTGGTCATATTTCTAGTGTCTTTTTTTTCCACATGTTTGCTGTGTTCATGACATGGCTTGTGGAGCAAGTTTTCTCCGTAGTTTTGCTGTGTTTCACACTAACTTTTATCCCATCAACCCTAACTAGCTTCCCTGTCCCTGCCAAAGAAAATCCTTCTCATGGTACGATGGTGCCACTGCTGTGTTTTACCATAAGGGTGGTTTAGGGCAGGGTTTTTTAACCCTGCTTTTCAAGACCCACTGTCCTGCATGTTTTAGGTGTTTCCCTGCTACAGCACACCAAACTTAAACTAATGGGTGATTAACAGGCTTTTGCTGCACTTGAGGGCACGCTGAGTAAATAATTAAATCATTTTAATCAGGTGTGTTGGAGCATAGACAGATCTAACACTGTGGGTCCCGAGGGCCAGGGTTAAGAATCACTGGTTTGACTTGCCTGCTCTCTTCCCTATATGGCTTAAGGCAAAAAGCTAAAGAGGTCTTCTTACTTTCTTCTTACCATTCTTCTATAAAGACCTCATTTGTGGACTGCATGGATTTCTCCACCTGAGCTGTAAATCTTTAGTAATGTGTAATAACATAATACTGTAATAAGATAACCTAATATAATGTTTCATTAGCGACTATTGCACATATGTGGTCTCTGTTTTCCAATCAGGTGATTTCTGATGACAGTTGGAAACAAATTTTTATTTGTGAAACATTCATAAAATACAATATTCTTTTCTTTCCACTTCACGATTTTGCACTAATTTGTGTTGATTTATGACATAAATCACAATAATCTATAAAGTGAAATCTATGGTTGAAATTTGATCACACTGACGTGGGGACGGTTTCTTAGACTTTCTGAAGCTCTTACAGATTGTCGTCTTGCAGCCTGTTTTAGCTGCTGTCTCTTCCCCGTTTGCCAGCGGCAGCCTTTCCACTCCCATCAGCATAATGATCACTTGTTACCAACAGAAAGAGACAGCCGCAAGGTAGGAGGTGAGGACATGTGTAAATATAGAGTTTCTATTAATAAGCTTTAGTGGAATCTGGAATGCAAAACCAGACGGCATGTAGTGACAGCACGAGAGCAGAGATTCTGATTGAAATTAAAAGCAAGATGTCTGTCAGGGTATTTTTTTTTTTAAGCAGGCAGTTATAATGGCAGCCCTGAGGAATGTTGCATCTGTCTTTCGTAAGACTTAAACTGAGCGCTTTTATCATGGAGTTATTTACAGGTCCTGATGAGCAGTTCTACGCAAAACAAATTGTAAATTTCCAGAATTTTATTTGGTATCTTATTTTATTTTTTTGTCTAATAGCAAATTCCAAATAAATGATTTTATTATTAAAAATCGCAACTTTTTTTAATTATCTTTTCATTGCTTTTGAAACTGCTTATTACTGTATAAAGACCCTTGGGGACCTCACATGCTTGCTATTGTGGAAGGCACAAATTGTAATTACTTCAGACAGATTATAGCAGCACTTTGCAGGTGTGCTGAATGTAACCAGAAAGTAACCAGTGAGAGAAACATCCCTTTCTTTATTGTTCCACTGCACGATCTCATAAACTGCTGTAGTTTTCTTTAATGGGCTGCATTTAGAGAAACCAATGAATGCAGAATATCGACATTAAACAAGGCTTGGGAACTATTAAGGGAAACAAAAGTGTCTTTGTGGAAGGAAAGCATGTTGGGAGTTAATGGGCAGATGGTTTCCACAAACAGCACCATTCCCATTTTGCCCTAGTGGTAACTGATTATTTAGGTAGACTGCAACTTGCTTTGAGGTAAATCTTTCTAGCATATTTGATCCTATTGGACTCAACAGGCATCTTTGTGTTTCTTTGGTTTTCAAGTTTATCTAAACTTGAGGAGATGGACTTCAAGATTTGCTATAACCTTTCTCAGAAATATAAACCATGACTTGCAACAGGTCAGTATTTATGAAAAGAGTGTGTAAAACATAATTGAACCCTTTAGCAACATCATCCTGAAATACTTTAACCAGTGTTTTGTTTTTATTCGGGAGGTTGTTGGAAGTTTTTAATCACTTCCCCTCGAACATTTCTACATTTTGTCTCATCATTCAGTGTATTTTATGCGATAGACCAACAAGTCTGGGGTTAATGTCATGCTGGAAGATGAAGTCCGATATATGATATGTACCCCTGGAGTTGTTCAAGGAAGGCATCCCCACAGCATGATGCTGCCACCATCTTTTTTTAAAGGTTTGGATGTGGTGTTGAGGGTAATGAGCAGTGTTTGTTTATTTCACATTTGTGGAGGTAACTCATGGTCTATCACATGAGAATCCATATTGAGGTTTGTGGTTGCAATGTGACAAAATGGGAAATGGAGATATTTTATGGGGTGTGAATACTTTTACAGTACACTTTAATTAAGTATTTAGAATGTAAAGAATGATACAAGGCTAAAAGTAACAAAAGTTAGAAGTCATGTTTTAATTGTTAATTTGGTCAATCTTAGTTATTAGTCAAGTGTTTTGTTTGCTTCAGACTAATTCAGACTAACATGCTTCCTAACTGATCATTTTTAGGTGTTTGCCTATTTGTAGACACTTATCAACAACTCATACGTTCCAGATGGCATAAAGCTATCAAGCATGTCAGTTTGAGAGGCTGTTGGGAAGGCTGTCTGAAGTCTCTGACTGCAGCAGGGAAGCAAATCTTTAACCGACATTTTCTTTTTTGTTTGCAGGCAAAGTCATTCACGCAAAAATAATGAGGGCTTGTTGAAAGCAGTTCAGCAAAGAGTTCTTTATTAACAGCAACAAATCTGGGCTGCTGATCTGACACAGTCTGAAATGCAGCACAAGAGGCATGGTGTATTTTTTTCTGTTTGTTTGTTTACAAGAACAGTATAATTTTTAATCTGCATGTAGTGTCCGTGCAATGGTGGGGTTATTCAGTAAAAACACTATCTATTTAATCTCTCATTGGTGTCTTAAATCAGAAGTGTTTTATACTTCCTTCTCTCAGTGGACGCTCTATCACATGCTCCACACAAGCCGTTGTGTTGTAATCCACAACAGCTGAGGCAACACAGGCAATAGTTGAGTTATCTTGCTGGCTGTTTGTAAGCAAGTGAAAACTGTCCAAAGTTTGTCAGGGGAGAAGGCAACATTTTTCCTAATTTAATCCTGACTGAAATAATTAGGTAAATAGTTTTCTTCATAGGCTAAAATTGTTGTGAGCTGTGTTTTCTACCAAATAATTTTGTGGAAGAAAAACAGGCTATTCGTAGCCGACTTTTGATTTCCTGTCTGATTCTGATTTTATTTTTGCTTTCGGATTTTGTTTTTTTTTTTTTGTTTCTTTTTTTTTTTATTGACACATTAAAGGATAAAATGCCAAAAGGGATCTTTTGATAGAGGTAGTATTTTTAGCGTTTATGCATCAGAGCTATGTTTCTAACCTTAAATCAAACTACATTCAAAACGGTAGCAATTCTTAGGTTTAATTCATTTGATGAATAAAATAAAAACCCAGATTTTTCATTATTTGACCAAAGATTGATCAAGGAAATATCTGCCAATGTTGATCCCTGGCCAATTGGCTGATGCATCTCTAATGTAATTTCACAAGTACAGCAACGATAATCTGCTTTCATCATACACTTTTCAAATTTAATTTAGTTCGATGTGCAGTGTGGCAGCCGGTCATTGATGCCGTTTTGACATTGCAAATCACTGATTTCCAAAACTTTTACCAATAACAAATGATTACAATATTTGGAGCAGTGATAACAGTTTAAGATGTAAAACTAATCACACTTTCTGATTTATAGAAGAGTTTATGCTTATGTCCACAGTTGTAAACAAAAGCCATATTTTCAAAAAGTATCTGTTATGTTTTGTTTGACCTAGTTAAATACCTCCCTAAGTTGTCGACAGTTTAATGATGTTTGCTGCTGTTTCTGGTTTGAGCTGATTTGTTGGTGCTGTCATGTTATAGAAATAGAGAATGTAAGAAACATTAAAGGTTTTTCACTAAACTCGTTCCTTGTAAAACTACAAACGTATTTGGTACGCAGGTTATAATGGTACTTCTACTTAATAGTTATTATAAAGAGACATATTTACGTATCTCTAACTTCACAGTATAAATACAGTTTTCCTACAACATCGTAACAGTTATAGGGACGTTTGGAAATGTTAGGAATAACTTTTATTAACCCTTTATGACCTACCATAGAACAACTTTGCCGCAGCATATTTTTACTTTTGTACATGCTGTAGAGCCATTTTTGGAGCATTTCAATTTGTTATACATCAATACAACCCTTACATCCTACATTTTAATATTTTGTATATAATAACTCCATATTAACTAAGTAAATTGCTAAAAAGTGCAATTAACCACCAGAAAACTTTTAACGTTTTTTTTTTGCACATATTTTCCTAAATAGAGAAATATCATAGCTGTATCCCTCAAAAATTGCAATATAAAAAAGTTGCATAATGTTTTGGAGTGTGTCCATAACTTAATTTTTGAAATACACAAATTTGTATGAACAGAGACCAAAATGAATATAAAATGTACATTGTGAACAGTTTGAGAAAAGATAATATGTACAGTACAGACCAAAAGTTTGGACACACCTTCTCATTCAAAGACTTGTCTTTATTTTCGTGACTATGAATATTGTAGCTTCACACTGAAGGCATCAAAACTATGAATTAACACACGTGGAATTATATAATGAACAAAAAAGTGTGAAACAACTGAAAATATGTCTTATATTCTAGGTTCTTCAAAGTAGCCACCTTTTGCTTTGATTACTGCTCCACACACTCTTGGCATTCTGTTGATGAGTTTCAAGAGGTAGTCACCTGAAATGGTTTTCCAACAGTCTTGAAGGAGTTCCCAGAGATGCTTAGCACTTGTTGGCCCTTTTAAGTGGGATTTCAAGCCTTATAAATGAGGTTGGGATCATCAGTTGTGTTGTGCAGGAGGTGGATACAGTAGACAGCTGATAGTCCTCCTGAATAGACTGTTAGAATTTGTATTATGGCAAGAAAAAAGCAGCTAAGTAAAGAAAAACGAGTGGCCATCATTACTTTAAGAAATGAAGGTCAGTCAGTCCGAACAATTGGGAAAACTTTGAAAGTGTCCCCAAGTGCAGTCGCAAAAACCATCCGAGTCACCAGCCTCAGAAATTGCAGGTTAACTGCAGCTCAGATTAGAGAACAGGTCAATGCCACACAGAGTTCTAGCAGCAGACACATCTCTAGAACAACTGTTAAGAGGAGACTGTGTGAATCAGGCCTTCGTGGTAAAATAACTGCTAGGAAACCACTGCTGAGGACAGGCAACAAGCAGAAGAGACTTGTTTGGGCTAAAGAACACAAGGAATGGACATTAGACCAGTGGAAATCTGTGCTTTCGTCTGATGAGTCCAAGTTTGAGATCTTTGGTTCCAACCACCGTGTCTATGTGCTGCACAGAAGAGGTGAACGGATGGACTCTACATGCCTGGTTCCCACCGTGAAGCATGGAGGAGGAGGTGTGATGGTGTGGGGGTGCTTTGCTGGTGGCACTGTTGGGGATTTATTCAAAATTGAAGGCATACTGAACCAGCATGGCTACCACAGGATCTTGCAGCGGCTTGCTATTCCATCCGGTGTGCGTTTAGTTGGACCATCATTTATTTTTCAACAGGACAATGACCCCAAACACACCTCCAAGCTGTGTAAGGGCTATTTGACCAAGAAGGAGAGTGATGGGGTGCTGCGCCAGACGACCTGGCCTCCACAGTCACCGGACCTGAACCCAATCGAGATGGTTTGGGGTGAGGTGGACGGCAGAGTGAAGGCAAAAGGGCCAACAAGTGCTAAGCATCTCTGGGAACTCCTTCAAGACTGTTGGAAAACCATTTCAGGTGACTACCTCTTGAAGCTCATCAACAGAATGCCAAGAGTGTGTGGAGCAGTAATCAAAGCAAAAGGTGGCTACTTTGAAGAACCTAGAATATAAGACATATTTTCAGTTGTTTCACACTTTTTTGTTCAGTATATAATTCCACACGTGTTAATTCATAGTTTTGATGCCTTCAGTGTGAAGCTACAATATTCATAGTCATGAAAATAAAGAAAACTCTTTGAATGAGGTGTGTCCAAACTTTTGGTCTGTACTGTACATCGTAATAAAGTATTTACAGATGTGTAATTAAATCTCTAAGTGTGCCAGATACCTATGAGCACACATATATGTTCATAAGACCATCTCAACGAAAATGAAAGCGAAAGTGCGGGCGAAGTTTACCGCGAAAAAACCACAACTTCTGGGGGGAAAAAAAAGACCACTCCCGGGAAAAAACACCCAGGAAATGACATCATTTACTGTAGTTGCAGGCATTGGTGTGAAAGAAAACCATGTGATACTTCATCCACTAATGTCATCATGCATATTCCGATGTAGGAAGTATACTGCGGTGTGGATTTTAATGTTTGTTTTCTTTTTTTTTTTTTTACTGGATTTCTCGACATTTTCTGGAAAATAAAAACTGTGCTCTGGGACATTTGGTGAGTGGAATATGTAAGTTGAACTCTCCGGTTTCATTTGCAAAAAAAAGTATTTTAGCTTATTTGGTCGCAATTCTACAGGCGTTTAAAAATAGATATGCAAATAGAAGCGCCGGTACTCCCGCCGGTCAGGCTATCACTCATAGCTGTTTTTCCCATTTATACCATAGTGATATGAAGCATAAGTTCGAATGTTTCCCTTTTGTTAGAATAGGATAAGAATGCTCATGGACACACATTACAAGGATAAATGGCCCAAGGTCTGTAATGAATGACCTGTGGCTGGGGCACTGGGTTTGATAGTGGAGCAGCCGGTAACTGGTTGGATTTGAAGGCCACGGCACACTTAGATTAGTGATGGACACCCGCTACTACACAACCTAACAGATAGACACCACAATAATGACACATAGTCTACTGATAATCACTGAGGGAGGGTACATCCATTGCATTGGAGTGCCAGATATAACACTACATGTGACCTTCTTACGGGGCTCTTTCGTCATCCATTTACAGACTGCTCTGTAATCATTCCACTCCCTAATTTAGATTAAAGGAGCTAAAAGTTAGAAACTGTTTGAGAGTTGTTCATTTAAGAGTCAGTTTTAGATAGTGTGCGATCACTTCTGAGGACCAAGGACCGGAGAAACTCTTGAGACGTCTGACCGCCAGCAGGGTGCTGTAGCTCGGACAAAAATTTGGATTTTAAGTGTTTTCCAAGTTTGTGTTGGCAAGGAAAAAGAAAATAAAGTATCAAAAAAATTGGATTTCCACACTGTTCTTCAATGTGAGGTTATGAAATTAAGTTGACTAAACCAGCTGGCTTTTTCTTATGCCTTTTAGATAAAAGATGCATCTAGAAGTGGTCGGTCCATTCATCCATCCCTGGTCTGCACCCAGTTGTGCAGGGTCAGGGGGATGAGAGGTGGGGTACACCCTGAACACACTGCCAGTCCATCACAGGCCAACACAGACACACAGGACAAACATGCATCTGCACTCGCACCTAAAGGCAATTTTAAGAGACCAATGAGGAAGCTGGAGTACCTGGAGAGAACCCCCGCATGCATGGGGAGAACATGCAAACTCTATGCAGAAAGGGCAGGATCTGAACCCAGGACCTTCTTGCTGCAAGGCAACAGTGCTACCAACTGAGCCACTGTGCAGCCCTCTATCATCTATCCTTACATAATATCTGTCCACCAGTCAGTATAAATCCAGTGCCTCCTTTAGATTTTACATCTATCATCTGAGCTATCTATCTGTCCATATGTCAATCAATCCACCTGTCCATGAAACCAACAGTTTCTCCAAACTTTCCTCCATTTGTCTTTCCATCCACCGATCCACTGATTTAATTATGATCAAGCAAAATAAAATGCTGTTTCTCTACGTTTTGTCAGGTAAACAGAATAATACAGCTGACGATTGTCCTCTGAACACTGCACTGCTAATTTTGTTCTAGCAGTTGCTTGAGGCCTTGCAGTCACTTGGTACTAGGAATTATTTCAACACAAAACATTTTAGTTTGTCCTTGTCTCACTAGTTAGCCAGCATTCTTAAGAACAGGTTCAGGACTGTTGGGCAGCTGCTTTTTGTTTGTCTCCACAACATGAAGTCAGGAAGGAATTTGTCAACTTATTTTACTGGCTATTAAAATGCCACACGCACAAAGGGAGTATGGTGGTGGAAAAAACTGCTGAAATGATGAGTCACGTAATTTTCTTTCTCATTATACAATTTAGCAATACCAAATGCCCCTCGAATGCAGGTATTTTCAAACTAGAAAAGGCAACACCTTTGGAAATAGAGATGTTCTGTAATAGGACTCACCACTGTTTGAATTTGTGTTGACTCTTATTTTTAAGGTTAGCTCTCTATCCACATACTGTTCATAAAAATGCCTCCCGTAGCACAACAGAGACAGCGGATCAACTCACTTTAGGGAGCAAGGTTCAGGTTTTTCCAGAGTTTCAACCTGTTGGAGCTTATCTGTTAAAAAATGAGGGAGTGTTCAACCACATGCAGAGAGCATTCTTTATAAATGTGTGTCGTCAGTTCTTATCCATTAACATTTAAATATGAGCTACAAATCGTGGAGATATCTGTGGCTACAGTATCTGATTCTGGCGTAGCAGTAATAGGATCAATGAGATGTGAGACTTTAGTTTATCACACTTTTAGCCAAAATTCAGGACGAACCGTCACCAGTCTAAGTAAACGACAGGATTCAAGTAAGGACTTACTCTAATCTCTCTCTTGACAACCTCTAAGTGTTTCCAGGCTTTCTCTGCTGGGTGTTTTCTCCATGCCGTTTACCTTCCGTCTCTCAGCAAGTTTCCTCCTAATGTCAGTGATGAAACGGTGGTGCATGACATTTGAGATTCTCTAAGGGAGCTGACATGTTGTATTTGCAGCAAGAAACAAGCAGCATGACTTGCAAAAATATCCTCACAGTAAGATAACTGAATTTTGTACAGTGAAAACCCTTTTAGAGTATTTAAAGCTTGTACATTTACAGAACTGTCAGGATTAGTGGCTGTGATGGTCATGTAGCGATTGCTTCTTGCGTTTATCTTTTTTTTTTATTTGCCTGTTACTATTTATTTTATCTTTTGACATTATATGTACTGACAGATCTAAGTAAATGACAGGATTTGTTTAATCTGTTTTGTTTCACAGGTGCTACATCTTTTTTTTTTCTGTTGTAGCAGTTTGCCAAAAAGTGCAGAATGTTGACATAAAGTAGTTTAATTTCAAATGTGATAAAATTCTTCAATTTTGTAATAATGACACCCTAAATTGATCCAGTAGCCACTTAGGTTGGGAAACATGATGTGATATCATTTTTGAATAATGCAGTCATGTGATTGACGACTAACATAATTTCTGCACTGCTTTCTTTCCCAACATGCTGCTGTCTCATCCATTTTCCCCAAGCTTGGTCACTAAGATCTGTACCAGATGTGGAATAAAGGAAGGACCGTGATCGTCCATTCTAGTGGCCAGATGTATAATGAGGAGTGTGAAGATTTAATACATGGCATCTGAAATAAAATAGCCTGCCAAATTTAGCATTTAAGCAGTCCCTTGCAATTGCCGTATTGTACACACCAATATTTTGATATTGTTTTGAGCAGGTTTGTTTCGCTGTTGGGCAGGTTGACTCTCGGCAAGCTGCTGTTTGCAACAGGTGACTTTAGCTTATGCTGTCAGGGAGGTTTACTTCTTCACTGTTGCAGATACAGGTGATTTATTGATCTTTTTATTTTGCTCTCAAATATCAGTGTCGGTTATAGCGGTAGCACAGTCTGTCTGAGTCAACATGCTAGTATTTTTCTTGTCTCCCATAAAGGGCCTCCAATGCTCGTCTCCATATGTCATTGCAATGTCAGCCGCACTGTAAACTTCCAGCAGCACTTAACTGTTTTGTTTCTGAGCCATGGTTGCTTAGATGAGCCCCTGCAGGGAGGAGCTGAGTCTCTGTGTCTGCACTGTGACTGTTTGAAGTTGTGGGCCCACATGGGGAGATGAAAATGGCTTAGTTTGTATAGATTTCTAATGTAAATTAGTATCTTTAAAGAATTTATTTTCTTAGTACCGGTTACACTAAAATATTGATTATTTTGACAACACTAATAGCCGCACAGCACATCAAATCAGTCATCGTTGCAGTATCAGTGTGTGCAACATAAACAGTCACAAATAAATGTATTGATGCAATATTGAGTGGGCTAATATATTTCTGATTCCATGCATTAAAAACAGCTTTTTGGTCTTTCACAGTTTTCTTTTTTTTTATTCTCACACTTGAGATAGATGTTGATGCCCAAGATCCTAAAGCTCAGATGTAGTAGTGGAGGCATTGTGTAGATGGAAAAGAATTAGAGAAGTAGGGAAAATGCGGATTTCCATCAAAGCAAACCAGAAAGTTTAAATATTGGGGAAACGTCAAACAGCAAATTGTGTTACATAGAGAGAAAAACGCATGATAAATGTGTCCAGCACATTGCTGCGTTTGGAAATGAGTTTTCGTCATCTTATTGTCTCCACATGTGTCAATCTAAAATATTATCAGTGAAACGTTACAAAGAAAATTGATACCTTCAAATGATATTTTATCTGTTAGCACAATTATTAATATCAGCAGTTTGCACTGTTTCTGCTCTATATCAGTGTATCAAACTCAGACTCTGAAGTGAAACAGGTCCGTATCATTCAGTTGCATTTTAAACTCAAGTTTGACCTGAAACATTCTTTTTTTAGGCCCAACTTGCTCTGTACTGCGCAAATTAAAAATGTTTTGTTGAAACTAAAGATTTGAACTTTATTTGCGAATGAGCCAATAACAGTCCAGTCATTTAAGGCCGATAAGTCCTGCATGGCGCTCTATGAACCCTGATCATCATAACATTATTTGTTTTGTTTTTATTTTGGGGTGGGATTTCTACACAGGTCTAGACTGATTACATGGATGATCCTTTGGGAGTTGTTAAATTTTTTTTGGTAGTTATTAAGGAGTTTGTATTACCTTTTAAAAATGTGTGAAAAACTGGATTATAACCAGCTGCCTGAATACTTGGAGTAACCGTATGTCTCAAGATCCCTGTAACTGCTACTATGTTGTAAGAGAGTGGTAAGGGTGGAGCAGTGACACACAGCATGACATGATGGTCAATTTCTTTACTTCTCTGTCCCAGATCCAAAAAGTCTGAAAAAATGTGACTAGCATCTGGTGAGATCATACAGGAAGTGATCCCAGAGTGGGACAAAGAGTCATGTTATTGTAAGATGAGTGCTTATTAGAAAGTCAGCAGCTCTTAAACATCACATCTCAAGAACAACATTTTATTTTTGGGGGTGGGAGGGTCATGTGCTTGCACCTTGACATGCTAATTTATGATGTTTTCCCACTTTTTCCTCATCTGACATGTTTGTTCGTTTTGGTTCACTTATTGACATCCTAGATATCAGCAGAACTGTAAAATTACAAATGAGTGGCTTTGAGCTTATATCATGGGAGTAGAAGGGGCACAACAACGGGTCCTCGTTACAGTAAGTGAGACTTGCATTCAGGGGCTTTTTTGGAATCTCTCCACATTAGCAGATTATAATGTGTCTCGACATGACTGGCAATTAGTTCATACGCCTCTTTTTTTCCCCCAACTGGTGCTCTTGTTTCATATTCTGACCCTTTTATTGATAACTGTTTAGTGTATAGTCAACCTTTTTAAACACCACCGTCGGAAGACATTTTATATGTTCATTGTTACTGATTAACGTGAGTTTTATTTCTTTACAAACTGACCTCAGCATAGGCTGATTCTTTTCTATGAAAACCTAAGATGTTTCATTTTACTCTAATATGGTGATATTTTATAGTGATGAGGGGGAAACGGACTCTGTGAGTTAAATCTAACTTATATTGGGCTTCAGTTTCAAACTTAATGTAGCACACACAACAATGTGGAATCTATTATAGACAGCTGGCAAGTCTAAAGTGTTTTTTAAGGAGGGTTACATGGGGTATTTATGAGAAGTTGTCATGCCTTATGTATTCATTTGTGAGTTTACACCAAGTTTGTGTAAGCCACAAAGACAAGCTTATTCCAGCTAAAATAAGACCACCAGACGGGACTTTATCCCAGTGTAGATTATCTCAAAATATTTTATAAATGTTTTGATAATTCTGATCATTCCACACTGATGGCTAAAGAACACACATGAACAGCGTAAGATGGGATTAAAATATGGCATTGTTATTTTCTGTTAAACAGCCCACACCTGAAGTGTGTGTTGTGTGTAGTTGGTGGCAGATGCTCCACAGCGCCCAGCAATCCTTTATGAGCATCGTCTTGATTATTCTGATAATCGTCCATTCATATCCAAGTCCAGTAATTTGTTCTGACTTGTACACAGTGTGTCCGGCATGTTAAAGGCGCCAGTTGGTATCAATTGTGGAGACACAATGCGGCACTCTTTGTGTATTCTGCCTAAGTTTGCAGATTGTCCCAGAAAAAAACAGGAAACCGTTGCTTTTGTTTTTTGTTTTTCTAGAATACTCAGAGTGAAAAAATATGTTCTGGGTTGACTAGCCAGATATAAAGTATGTAGATATGAACAGCCACCTATTCAGTATGTCTGTTCAGTTTCCATAGTCACTCCAAGCAGGAAATGGAAACTTTAAGCAAGCCAGTTTTTAGCTTGCTGAAATTGTAAATATGCCTTGAGAGTATGAAACAAATCTAGTTTTTCTAATTTCAACTACTTATTTTTAATTTTGGTGCACTCACTGTTTTGTCTTGTCAGGTTCTGCTTTAATCTGAAGATAACATGATAACAGGTCCAACTGCATTCATCATATCTTTTATTTCTAGTATGCTGTTGAAGGATTTTGAGTTTGGTGTTGAAATGTTATCCATTTCCAAATGCCAACTACAATGGGTCATTGTGTTGCCGTGCACCAGAAACTGGCTAACTGAGGATAGAGGTGGTTGGCAGATTGCCTCACTGGGTAACAAGCTCACTCATGAGCCATGTGACAATGAGTGGGTAAGTGGAGTCTGTAAATGAGTGAGTCAGTGTGACCTCCTATCGCCTTTGCTGCCCGGACAAAGCACAAGGACATGAATGCCAGACGTCAGCATTATATTACCAGAACTCTATTTTTACCAAAGGACATTACAGAGATGCATATAGAACTGAAAGTTTGAATGCATATTTGAATTATTATTATTATAATTTTTTTCTGGTGTTTGAGTAATTTCAGACTTTTGGCCTTTTTTTCTCATAGACAGTCTTACTAAATGTTTGTGGGATATGTATCTCATTTCAGGTTTGTCAGATGGATCATACCTGATGAGGTTTCTCTGTTATTGAGAGTTTTGTTAATTTCATTTGAATACAGTGTTGTTAGTTGGGTTCATCGCATATTCCCTTCATACAACAAGCGTCTGTGGTCATCATCGTCTTTATTTGGCCTTATTTATTTTCTATTTTTCAGCCCTTATATTCTTTACAAATTTAACCCAAACAAAAACATTCACATGAAAGACAATTTTGTCATTTCTTTGTATTTTTATGAAAAGTTCACTCAGGGGGTTGTTTATACAACTCTGGACGTGAGTCATACTCTCGTGACATTACTGTACTACAATGGATCCAGATATTTGAATATTAACTGTCTCGAGCTTCTAGAACAACAGCTCTGCCAGGACTTTGAATATGTATGTTGATGTTTCACCTTGACAGGTCTATCAATGTGACTATTTGTTGTCATTTAGGAAAATTTAGGGGTGGTTTTTGTTACTGAAGCATCATTTTGTGTAGCTCTCAGGAGTTTGGGCAGTGACATGTCAGAAAAGAGAAACTATAATCAAACACAGACAAATGAAACTAGACAGATTAAATGAAATCTGGTTCTTCAGAAAACATTCCTACATTCTGTACTTCAGTTGACAAATTTGTTGGATATCAAAGATACACATGTATTTTAGACAATAATATGAGACATAAAGTTGTTGTTTTTTCTAACAGTAGTACTGTATTTCACCCTACATAAAGATGAAAACATTGCCTGTGAAGCATCTTGTGATTTACATCAGTGAACAGTTATGGAGTGTTACACCGTGTCCATTTCAGTTCATAAGCAGGACTTTGTCTGATGCCATTGGGACAGGTGCTCTCTTTAGATTGTATTACTATTGTGCCAACTACAGTGAATGGAAAACTTTTATGCGTCTCTGAGAAAAAACAAAATGAGAGCAAGATTATTATTTTAGAACGTTTTCCAACTTGAATGTGGTCTATAAACTATATAGCTCAGTCCGAAAACAAAAAGCACTCTCTTCCTGACTCTTATTTAAACTCATGACAAATAGAAGTCAGTACACCATATTTTAAGGTACATCCATTTATCCCCAAATAAAATTAAGCTTATCTATTATCCTGACATTTTCTCATTCATGCCTCACAACAAAAACCATGCTCTGCAGAAACCTTCCAAAGAACCAGATGGTTCTCACTTTCGCATGGTAGCAGTCAGGTGAAGGGTACAAAATAATTTCCAAGGCACTAAATGGTCAGGTAAACACAGTCAAGACAGTCATCAACTTTTTGGTTTTAAAAAGTGTTTTTAGCACAAGAACAACACAGCACATCCCCAGACGAACACCATAACCACAATGAAGCATGGTGGTGGCAGCATCATGCACTGGGGCTGTTTTCTTCAGCTGGAATTTTAAAGGTGCAGGAAAATATGAGCAGTTGCATATACTATTTAGTTTTGGCACAGAACCTTCAGGCTTCTGCTAGAAAGGTAGTACCCAGTACTGAGTCCAATGGAAAATTTGTGGGGTGGCCTAAAAAAAATGCTGTCCAAAGGAAGACTTGGACTGTCAATTCCTTTACCCAGAAATACCTTTGTTTTAGAATTCAAGGCTGCTTTAGAGTATTTAGGGATGTACATATGTGGAAAACATTTTTATCTTGGTCTTCTTTTTTCTACATCAAAGACCTGTCAATTTGTCAGGCTTATGTAAACTTTTTCTATCTATTGTACTTTTCTGGGTGGAAAACATTTGCCAAGACTCTTTCAGTATTAAAAACATAGTTTAAAGCTCTCAAACAAAGACGTTGTAGGAACAAATGTAGGTTGTGTAATAGTAAAATATGCAAAATATTCTTATTACCACTGCCCGGCATGTAAAGTTTTTGGTTAGACTTTACGAGGTTTGTTTTTTGTTTTGATTAACTTTTGACCTCTTACTTTAGATGGCCATGTTTGATGTTGTTCATTTTGTTTAAATGGCAACCAATAACAAATATCAAGAGGCATTCAAATGTATTAATGTCTTTGTTGATTAACTGAAGGCTTATTGAGGCAGTTTATTACTTATTTCCTTTACACTCTGTTTATTGTTTGCAGACTGACTCATTGGGAGTACTGAAATGACCAGCCAGTATCCTAGCCATGGAAAGAGATCCCCAGATAAAAAGCCACCCGCCATGGCCCCTAAACTCCATGTCCAGCGATCACCATCAAAGGAGGCCATTACCATCCACTTCTCAGCTCTTGGGAAGAAGGAAGAAGAGGAGGAAGAGGGTCTGTTCATACCAACCTCCTCTACAGCATCAGCTCCTCCAGACGACTCAAATATTGTGACGGCTCTGGAAGCAAGTGAGGACATGTTTGAAGGGGCTCCCCTGGATTCTGCAGCTGGCATTGCAGTCATTCCCGAATCCTTCAGGTTTTCTCCCAGTTCAAGTAATCCCACTAACCGTTCTCTGACACAAACCCTGTCTTCACATGTTCCTGAGGAAAAGGCCTCAATTGCCAATTCTTCTCCCATAAAATCTCTGAGCTTTCCCTCCACCTTAGGGTTGGTAAAGTCACTATCCTCGGACGTTGAGTCCCATGATGGGGTCTCCTCTGCTCCGACTTCATCATTAAGACACAGGCAACTCATGAAAAGTCTCGTCAAATCCCTGTCCTCGGATACATCCCAGGACTCATCCTCTTCTTCCACATCCTACCGTCTTCCAGAGTCTCGCCTTAACCTGCAAGTCTTAAAGCAATTTGCACAGTCAAGGATGCAGTCTGCTGCAGTGGCATCAGTTAGCGATTCTAAAACTGCCCCCTCATCGCCATTAACTTCTCCAGACAACCGAAGCTTCTTTAAAGTCTCAGAAGTCGAAGCACGATTTGAGGACACCAAGCGGCGTCTCACTGAAGCCATTTCCGAACCACTCCAGCTGCTCAGTAAGATCATGGATGAAAAGAGTGGTGGTGGCATTTACCGGCCTAAGGCGCTGTCTGCCAGTGCCACAGAACTCTCTGCCCTCACTTCTGCCAATGGTAACCAAGAGAGCAACAACAACTACTGCATCAAAGAGGAGGATGGAGGTGAAGTTGAGGCAGAAAGCCCCAACAGCTGGACTGCTGTTGCAGCCGAGTCACCTCAAGACCCCTCGGCCGACACTAAAAGCCCAATTAAACTATCTTTACTTTCTATGTCTTCTCTGGCAAAACAGGAGGAGGAGGACTTTTGCATTCTGAACAATGAAGACTTTGAGTTTTGCACTGACATAGAGGCTGAAGTTATTGAAGGAACTAATGACACTCGAACTGGTAGTCAACTGCCACTAAGTGGTAGTTCGGACCCAGGCTGTGATGATGAATGTGAAGGTTTTGAGCCAGCACCTGATGTCCCACACTATACTCTCGCTCTCCTTACTGTTCTGGTCTATGGGTGCTTTGTATTACCACTTCCAAGCTACATTGGAGGAATGCTACTTGGGGTTGGACTAGGATTCTTTTTAGCTATCGGTGTTGTTTGGCTCACAGGACCAAAACGGTCTGGAGGTGAAGAGAGACATTCCAGAATCCACAGATGGCTGTGGAATAGGACCAAGCTGAATGTTAAAGAGCCAGAAATCTATAAGGTCAGTCATTTCAACCCTTTTTATCACTTATTTAATTCTTTTATGCTGTGGTATTTTTGTCAGCTTAATAATAAACACAGTTTTGTTTTCTTTTTACAGTTTGAGAACAGATGATTATGTAGATTATGTAAATTTTTAGATTAAATGTTGAATCAATAAACTATATTGATTTGCTACACTTTCTTGTGCTTTTTGGCTAAGACATAAATTAAAAGTAAATATTTGTGAAAGTGGTCAGATATTCTGATTTGTATTTATGTTGTTTTAATAATATTTGGAAATGAATTGCAATTGTTAAATGTTTCCTTAAAGAAACATTGCAACTGTGACTGAATTTAAAAAGCTTCACTTCAGAGGGCATGTCTAATTGTAACCACTTTCTTATTTATTTTCAGTTGTGTTATAGCTCACAGTGGTTATATTTATTTACATGTCCAAAATTGATAATTGCGTAAGAAGACTAGAACAGGACCACCAAGAACAGATTCAAAAGTTGTGATGAATGATGTTACTAACGGAACGCCAACACTTCATTAATGCTGAACACAAAAACCATTCAAGTAAAGGAATAGTGGTGCTAATGTCTCTTTCTTGAATTGCAGTTTAGAAAGTGAGGATATCTATGAAATGGAAGTTAGTAAAAATACTGCAAAGTCACAGGCATTAGCCTGCACATAAGAGACCAGCAGCCTGTCCAGAAAATAGTCTGTCCTGTCTGCGAGGTGCTCATTTCAATCTGTTCTATTTTAATGAGCCGAAATGGCCCAAATATGTAATGGGGGTTTAAAGTTAACAGACCGATATTATCCCTTTGATGCAGCTGGAGGGGTGTCACAGACCCATGACAGCTATGCAATATAAGGGTACGGAGGAGTTGTGAAACGAGCAATTTAGTGATGTGGGTCAAAGCAAAAACACCTTCATTAGCAGTCCATTTGTTTAGGGAGAACAGAATTGGATCCAGATAATAACATGTTGTAGCTTAGTAAACTTTCTGCTACAACACCTGTGGCTGCCTCAATGATCTAGCGTAGCAGTGGCATAAAGGGACCTAGTCATTTAGCTGTACTTAATTCCTTCCTTAGTGAGGAGGACCCGTTTACTTTCCCAAAGCTCATCTACTGTGCCTTGCGAAAGTACTCGGCCCCCTTGAACTGGTCAACCTCTTGCCACATTTCAGGCTTCAAACATAAAGATATAAAATTCAAATTTTTGTTGAAGAATCAACAAGTGGGACACAATCGTGAAGTGGAATGAAATTTATTGGATGTGTCAAATTTTTTTAACAAATAAAAAACTGAAAAGTGGGGCGTGCAATATTATTCGACCCCCTTGCGTTAATACTTTGTAGCGCCACCCTTTGCTGCAATTACAGCTACAAGTCGCTTGGGGTATGTCTCTATCAGTTTTGCACATCGAGAGACTGAAATTCTTGCAACCATTCTTCCTTGCAAAACAACTGGAGCTCAGTGAGGTTGGATGGAGAGCGTTCGTGAACAGCAGTCTTCAGCTCTTACCACAGATTCTCGATTGGAATCAGGTCTGGACTTTGACTTGGCCATTCCAACACCAGGATACGTTTATTTGTGAACCATTCCATTGTAGATTTGGCTTTATGTTTTGGATCATTGTCTTGTTGGAAGATAAATCTCCATCCCAGTCTCGGGTCTCTTGCAGACTCCAACAGGTTTTCTTCCAGAATGGTCCTGTATTTGGCCCCATCCATCTTCCCATCAATTTTGACCATCTTCCCTGTCCCTGCTGATGAAAAGCAGGCCCAAACCATGATGCTGCCACCACCATGTTTGACAGTGGGGATGGTGTGTTCATGGTGATGAGCTGTGTTGCTTTTACGCCAAACATATCGTTTTGCATTGTGGCCAAACAGTTAGATTTTGGTTTCATCTGACCAGAGCACCTTCTTCCACATGTTTGGTGTGTCTCCCAGGTGGCTTGTGACACACTTCTGGAGTAAGTTTGCTGCACTGAAAGTAAAGGGGGCCGAATAATATCGCACGCCCCACTTTTCAGTTTATTTGTTAAAAAAGTTTGACACATCCAATAAATGTCATTCCACTTCACGATTGTGTCCCACTTGTTGATTCTTCAACAAAAATTTGAATTTTATATCTTTATGTTTGAAGCCTGAAATGTGGCAAGAGGTTGAAAAGTTCAAGAGGGCCGAGTACTTTCGCAAGGCACTGTATGTTTCCTACATACAGGGTGTTTGGGGAAGTCCAAGTGTTCACACTGTCCTTTCCTGTGCTGCCAATACGCCTTGGGTCAAGAAAATAATCTATTTGCTGTTTATGCTCTGCAGTTCCGGTAGACATGTCATCGTATATGGAAGTGCCTTTTCTTTAGAGAACGCGGTTCTTAAGACTCCTTTGTGTCAAAAAAGTTTTTCTATCTATTTTCCTTAAAAATGAAAGGTTTGGCAATCATTTATTTAGACTTTCTCAAACTAGCATGTGATGATATTTGACTTTAATGCGGAAAGTCAATAAATACTAATAGTTGGTAGCTTTTTTTGAACAGCCATGGGTTATTAAATAATGTCTGATTTAAAAAAAAAATAATAATAATACTAGAGCACAATAATAATATAAGTGCCAAGAATAACAACAAAGGTTAATATTTTATCATTTCAGATTTCAACACCAATATGGTTCAATGGAGCATTGTTTATGAAACCAGTATGTTATTCTTTCAGGGCTGGATGAATGAGATTTCAAATTATGATGCAGAGACTTACCACGCCACACTCACTCACTCTGTATTCGTCCGCCTCGAGGGTACCATCATTCGTCTTTCCAAGCCCAACCACAACATCGCCCGCCGTGCCGCACACAACGAACCAAAGTCTGACGTGAGCTTTGTCAGTCAGAAGATCTATGACCTTAGCAACAGCAAGGTATGCTTTTACACTACTGATTTACCATGTTTTCAGATGTAATCTTACACATCCTTGGAAGGTTTTATTTAAAGTTGTTCTTTATCTTTTGAAAAGTAAACTGATAGTCAGTGGAGAGTCCGCAAACAGTAGCTCATTGTAAGATGCAGTGAGTACACCACTAAGTGGAAATATCCAAACTGTGCCGAAAGTTTCAATGTTTTGTGTGGCCACCATTATTTTCTAGCACTGCCTTAACTCTTTTGGGCATGGAGTTCACTAAAGATACACAGGTTTACATTGGAATCCTCTCCAGTCCTCATTGGCGAAATCAGGAAGCTGCTGGATGTTGGAGACCTTGCACTCCTCCACCTTCTGTCTGAGGATGCCTCACAGATGCTCAGTAGGGTTTAGGTCTGAAGACCTGCTTGGTCAGTCCAGCACCTTTACCCTCAGTTTTTTTAGCAAGGCAGTGGTCGTCATGGAGGTGTGTTTGGGGTCATTATCATGTTGGAATGCTAAACACTGCTTATCAGACCCCAGGACATGGTTCCAGTAGTCTGCTCACCATGAAGACCAATGTGATGCAGTTTGTGGCGTATGGTCTGAGCACTGACAGGCTGACCCCACTGCCTTCCCCCTCGCCCTTCAACCTTAGCAGCAATGCTGGCAGCACTCATACGTCTATTTTCAAAGACATCCTCTGGATATGAAGCTGAACTCGACTTCATTGTTTGACCATGGCGAGGCCAGTGGAACCTGTCCTGTACAACCGCTGTATGGTTTTAGCCACTGTGCTGCAGCTCAGCATCAAGGTGTTGGCAATCTTCTTAAAGCCTAGGCCACCTTTATGTTGAACAGTTATTTTTCTCAGATCCTCAGAGAGTTCTTTGCCCTGAGGTGCCATGTTGAACTTCTATTGACCAGGATGAGAGAGTGTGAGAGCAATAACACCAAATTTAACTACCTGCTCCCCATTCACACCTGAGACCTGTAACTCTTAACAAGTCACATGGCTTGGGGGAAGGGAAAATGGCTAATTGGGCACAATTTAGACATTTTCACTTAGGGGTGTACTCACTTTTATTTAGACATTAATGGCTGTGTTGAGTTACTTTGAGGGGACAGCAAATTTGCACCATTATACAGGCTGTACACTGACTAATTTAACTTGTGTCAAAGTGTCATATCTTCAGTGTTGTCCTATGATATAATAAAGATGTAATAACATTTATAAAAATGTCAGGGGTGTACTCACTTTTGTGAGATACGGTATTTATTACCATTAGCATTACACCAATAAAATTAGCTTTTTGGTGAAAGAATAAAAAACATGATGACCTGACAAACCTGTTTAATTTTCCCACAAACCTTCCCTCAGGTCTACTTAGTGCCTCTAAATCTAGCCAGGAAGCGAGTGTGGAACAAAAAATACCCCATCTGCATTGAACTTGGCAGACAAGAAGACTTCATGTCAAAGGCAGAAGGCAACAAGTCTGAAGGCAGCGAGACCTCAAGTTCTGGTATTAATGGAGAGAGAACCAGTGGAGCACAGGACCGACAATCCTCTCTGTCTCGAAGAGACCGGACCATCTTCCTGTTTGGCCGGACTGGGAGGGAGAAAGAGGAATGGTTCCAACGGTTTCTGTCAGCCTCTAATGTCAGAGCAGACGTGAAGAAAGTTCCCTGTGTTGGAACCAGTAAAAAAGGTCAATAGGAGATTTTTAAGCACTTTTCTGTTGTTGATATTTTTTTAATCCAGGCTTACATAAAAATCCCTATAAGAACATTTCAAAATGGGAATCTGTAATTTGTTACAGCCACAACCTCAGCTTCTCACAGCCGCAGCAGTAGTCGCAGCAGTCTCGATGAAGCCCTGGCACCACAGCTCAAGTCTAGAGACTCAACAGCCTCCCTGACAATAGCAGGCAGTGGCAAAGGCAAACTTTTTTTAGACTACAGTGTGTACATGGGCTCCTTACTGCCAAAACAGCAGGCAGTCGGTCTCACATCAGCGAGCTCTGCTCAGAGTCTGCAGAGCACCCCTGGAGCTGATAAAAAGGTAGCACAAGTTTATTTTATAATGATAAAATATTCTGTTCTCTTTCTAAGGTGGTAACCTGTCACTTTATGTTCAGCTTCTGGGCTTATAATTAAAAAGTTGAAGGAGGATAATAAAAATGCAGCAGGTTTGAATGTTTTAGACTCATGTTAATGGGAACTCTGTGCTTAGCTTCAGAGTAACACTTCAGCTCAGGTGCAGCCCAGGGGAGAGGAAGAGGACTCTGTTGCCTGGGTGAACGCAGTTCTCGGCAGGCTCTTCTGGGACTTCCTGACCGAGCCCTATTGGGGTGAACAAGTTTCCAAGAAGATTCAGATGAAGCTCAGCAAGATAAGAGTGAGTGTAAACAAGACCTGTTACGAGCTTTAGGTACTGGAGTACACAAATGCACCATCTTCCCCATTTTAATGCTCAGTTTGAACCTCAGACAGTCATCTTCAGCACACCTAGATGGCTAAATACATTAGGTTGCTGCCATGTGAATGGCTGATTCACTATTTGTATTTACAAGCATTAAACTAAATAAGTGATCACTGAGTGTAGTTATGCAGAGGGGTCCCTTTGCTGTTCTGTTTGTGTTGTGGGTTCAACATCATCTTACCATTTGTATAGTTTCTATACATTTCAGCAGTGTTGTACTCAAATCAACTGGTCCCCCTAAGTGATGTTAAATATTATTAAAACATTTCACAGAGTCCTCACACTGGCTGTATGCTTGTTTTTTCAGCTGCCTTACTTCATGAATGAGCTAACCCTGACAGAACTGGACATGGGCACAAGCACTCCCAGAATCCATGGAGCATCTGCACCTTCAGTTGACTATCGAGGCAAGAGATGGGCCACACAACACACACAGATATACACACATGGGTGGTAATCATGAGTTTGGACTAGCTATTCAGCCTGTGAAAGCATCTGCTCTGTGAGACCATGTCAAGGAAGGCAACCTTTATTTCTTTCTGCTTTTAAACATGTTGCAGGTTTAAGTGTTTAAGCTCTTTAATGACTGTGACAACATAGCACTTTGACAAATAATCACATAAGAGATGTCAGTTCTAAGGTGTAGCGATATGATCATCAGGTTCTGAATCCGACAGCGTTCCTCATATAAAGTTCTCACAGACTTTTGCTTCAATATTCAAATCTTTTGGAACAGTTGCTATGACAAACAACACAGTTTGTGCAACACGCTGACGAGTTTCAAATTCACAAATTCAAAGCAAGAATATACTTCTAGATCAGTTAAAGCAGATCCGTTCTGTGTACCTGCAATAGTTGCATAGTTGCAGCAGTTTGTAATGCAACCATAAATCTTTTTCAGAGGTGAGCATGATGATGGTCTCTGGGGCTTAAAGCGGGGGTGACCAATATGATGATCCTAGGATCCTAGATCAGGAAGGATGAGAAAAGGCTCACCAGCTGCCAAATTAGAGAGATTGTGTAATCATCTATAAGACACATTCTATGCATTGCAGTTCTATGCTTTCGCTCTGATGCGTAGATCTCGTTCTCCTCCTTTTCATTTAACTTAAAAAAACAACCCAAAAAACTTTTATGCAGCTGGCATTCAATACTTAAAATTACCCTGAAAACTATATTTGGTGGCCCCGCTTTATACTGAGGAGTTTATTGATCATCCATCGAACACAGAGTCTCAGGTTGAAGAAGGCAGTGAAAGTAAGGCAGGCATATTTAAACCAGTCCACCCCAAGTGTAATATGTTGCTGGACTTTAAACTTTACAACTGTGCATGGAAGGCGTTTTAAGGATGTCATGTCCTCACTATAGCAGGGGAAAACTACAAACTCCTTCAGCTGCTACCAGCTAAATAGTTTCTGTTTAACTGGTTACCAGCCCTTCAGATTTATTGAACTACTACCAGTATTGTATCCAAAGGTTGGATTACACTGGGAATATCATATTAGGAACAGGATTGTCTATGACTCTATAGGTGCATCTCAATAAATTAGAATATATTCATAATACTTTGTCTTTTTATCACCTACCTGTTTCGTGCTCTCAGACCCACCTACATACCTGTGTTCAATAGGCTTAAGAGTTTGTGTTTTGTAAAATTTCATTTTGTAGATTTATTTTTCATAACCCAGAATTTCTGGTAACAGACAATACATACATACATATATATATATATATGTATGTATATGTATGTATATATAGGCAGGCATGGCAGGCATGTGTATATATATATATATATATATATATATATATATGTATATGTATATATATATGTATATATATATAAATAATGCAAAAGCCATAATGCTTCACTTGTTCAAGTAAATCTGTTGGGCTTGTTCTTGGCACTCAGGCAACAATTGTGAGTCAGGACAGGACACCAAAACAAAAGGGAACATACTAAGATTTTATGTACCAGTCAAGCAAAACAAGCGTTGAAACTCCCCCCTGAGCTTATCAGGCAGTCAGGTCAGAGAGGCATGCTTCTTATTTGTGTTTAAAGTACAACTATTCGCCTCTAAAGCTGCTGTGTCACTGTCTGACCAACAACACCTCAGGGCTTTGTTTGATGCCGTCCTTTGCTACAGTATTAGAAGCTTTGCATGGTTGGAGATGTTGCAGTAAGGATGGTGTAATCGATGTTGTGCAGATCCTGAAATATTTCTCCAGTTGACAGAAATGTGTTTAGTCTTTTTTTTCGGCGCAACACAGAAAATAAATAATCACATAACCAGGATGTCTGTCTGAGTAATTAGGTTGAAGCTTAAACCTGTACAGCTAATGCGGTGTTTGAATTTTATTTAAATGGGTGCATGTGGAGAAAGATTGAACTCTGCTTCCTTTTTGTTGTCCTTCCATACAGTCTGTCCTTTCATCACGAGTATTTGGTGCTCTCTTTCAGAACTTTCCTCCCGCTGCATTACCTTCCTCTTTGTGGGTATACTTAGTTTTCACTCTTCTTCTCTGCGCCATGAGTCACTGCCTCATTTTTATCACGCAGCTCTCGTATAAACCTTCAATGAGAGCAGGGGTGTATTGCATCACTAACCGAAATAGCAACAGCTTTTGTTCATTTATTTTCTAAAACATGGATCATGTTTGGACTATTACCCAGAACATCGATATAGAAATAAGTGCTCAGGAGGTGGTGTATAAGTCTAACTAATGCCTCTTTATACATTTGGATCAAGCTTACTTGACATTTTTTCTGCTAATCCCAGTGTATGTTTCTGTTTTGAGGCTGAAACTTTGCAGGGGAAAGGTCATTTTTAATGACCTACCAAATCCTCCAACAGAAACAATCTGGTAAGTTTCTGGAAATTGTTTCAGAATTGGAAATGGCACAAGTGGTTCTATTCTCCAGGCATCTCAAGTCTTCCTCTTTGCTTTTCTTGCAAGCTCATTCCTGGAACAAGCTGCTGATTGCAGTGGATCAATGAACCTTGTCTGTTGTGTGTTGAGCATATTGTCATTGAGTAATTGGCCTTTTTTTGCATGAACATTTTTCTTACATAGTTTTTATTTAATGTTACACAATCTCCATATGCAACCCCATCCCTGCAAAACATATCTTCTGTCATCCCTCCATATAGTCTGACCTCTCATCACATGTATATTTGGTGCTCTTTTCCAAATTTTTTTTTTCCTTTATACAGTCTTCATATCTAAAAGGATATTTGTAGTGACGTTTCTTTCCATGCAAGGTAGAAGAACGCCCCCAATGCAGCAAATTGCTCTCTTTGTCTTGCAATCCCCCCCCACCAGTCTGACAGTGAGACAAGACCCACCAGTCTGAGCAGAACAAACTTGTTCACCCTGCCTGACTGCTTTAATGAAAGTTTCTTTGTCTGTTTATACCTGCTGCTTTGCCAAACCTTTAGTTCTGTCATTGGTTTTGTTCAGGCTTTGATTTTTTTCCTCAGATATTTTGCTTCTTAACTTTCTGTTTCTCTTTTTACTGCTTCAGGACAAAAAAAGGTTAATTCTTGGCTATATGCTGCTGATCCAACCTTATCATCTCTAAACCACTTTAAGATTTTTAGTTTATTTTACAATACTACTATTAATCCTACATTTTATTTCTATGGATTTTGTCAATCCTTTAGAATACTAATCTATAGGAGAAAATACCAATAACATACAGGCTAACTTTACCCAGTTAAATAGCCCTGTCTTTAAGCTATTGATAGCAGTGACATCTAATTAAATGGGGTTTCTTCATTGTAGAGAAAGTGACAAACTAATTATGTACTTGCCTGTTTTTAAATTAGGTTATCTAAATAGCTTTAAATACAAATTTACATTCTGGCTCTTCTTTGATTTATCATTTGTCAAGGTTTGCTGCCATCAAGTGATAAAAACAGAAACTACAAGCATGTAAAGCTCACTTTATACCTGCTTCCAATGGATGATTCTGGTTTATTTATTTATTTTTTTTCTTAATAAAAAGATGTAGAATGAAGAAAGAGTTGTTGGATTTAATATTTTCTTTTTTTCTAACTTTATTTATAGGTTTTTCAAACAGGTGATTACAAAAATGAAGGACAATGAATAGATATTTGAAATTTATGGAGGGGCCAGGTTCTATTAATTTGAATTTAAAATCTTTGCTATCCTGGAGAGAGGGGAAGCATAGCAGGCACGCGATGGTATCTAAACAAATGCATTTTAGTCGGTGCAAAACTGTCCACCATATGTTGGAAAGATGCAAAACTGCCCCCGTGTAATACATCTCTCACATTTTTCAGTCCTAAGTTTGCCCAAGAAGAGAAGGTACTGTTCAGCACAGGTGTTAACATGCAGATGTAAGCGAAGGAGTGCCAACAGCAGACTTTCATACCTCACATTAAAAACCAACCCTTTTGTGGTTGGATTACCCACTTTACATCCAAATAAACACAGCCCCATCACTGTAAGTTAAATTCATCCTGTCAGACTTTGTTGATACTCAGATGTCATCAAAGCTGAGATTTATCTAAGTTACATTTATGTGGAGGTTTTTGGGCTATAAGCTAAGCTTCACGGACACGATTTAAGAGGGGAGACGAAGAATAAACAGCGCAGGACTTTATAGAGCTCAGTATAGGCACACAGCCACTGAAGATATTTAACCCCTTGAAAAGAACCACAGTAACAGATGAAGACTTGCTAGTGCACCTTTCTTAGTTAACCCATGTTGCTCAGCATAAAAGTAATACATTTTCTTTTTAAAGAAGATTTTCTATTTTCTTTTTAAAGAGCGTTCTTTCAACTCTAAAAACTGTAAAAAAATAAACTAGTCGTAGGAAAAAATCATTAACCCTGATATCCACATGCATATCCAGCTGACTTGTGGGCGCGGAGCTGGTGGTGTAGGGGTTCGTGCGCAACCACATATAGAGGCTGTAGTCCTCGAAGCAGCCGTCCCAGGTTCGAGTCCCGGACCCAGCAACCTTTGCCGAATGTCTCTCCCTCTCTTTGCCCCTTCTTCCTGTCTGCCTACTATCAAAAAATAAATGCCTCTAGTGCCGAAAAAATATATATATAAATAAAAATCCAGCTGACTTGTGAGAGGATAATGTTTGTTTAGCCTCCTACATATACATTTACTTTTCCTTCCCATAAAAAGGACTCCTGGATCAGTGCTTCTTTCTTCTCTTTGTGTCTCTGCTCTGTTCTCTCAAACCCCCGGTCGGTCGTGGCAGATGGCCGCTCACACTGAACCTGGTTCTGCTCGAGGTTTCTTCTTGTTAAAAGGGAGTTTTTCCTCTCCACTGTCGCTACATGCATGCTCAGTATGAGGGATTGCTGCAAAGTCAACGCCAGTGACTGTCCACTGTCTCTACATGCTCATCCAGGAGGAGTGAATACTGCAAGTCTGACTGGATGCAATCTGCTGGGTTTCCTTAGATAGAAAAACTTTTTATCAAATTTGAATAAATAACTAACTCTGACTGCACTGTTCAATGGTTAGGATTAATTGGAATGTATGTACCTGACTGTTGTGAAGTGCCTTGAGACAACATGTGTTGTGAATTGGCGCCATATAAATAAAATTGAATTGAATTGAAAACTGAATTGAATTGAATTGAGTTTTTTTACTGAGGGAAATTACTAATTTCTAAAACAATTTTTTTTTAAATTAGATCTTTATAGCTTTAATTGTTTTAGATTAGCTGACTGCAGCTCTGATTTTGGACACAGCTATTTAGAGAAGTGATTGCATGTTTTTTTTTTACTCCAAACTGACAGCTGTTGAGGAAATGCTGCTGCTTGAGGGGGGTCATGTCATGTCACTGGGTGTCTTTGAGTGTCCAAACTGGTGCAGATACAAGTGTCCCAGGCCACTTATGGAGGTGGTCTGAGGACACCGTGCTTCTTTTTGTGCATTGAGACCTTCAGCCAATCACTGCGGCTGCTTGTAAGTGCCGGTTCTAAAAGGGGTCTTATGTAACACAACAAGAGTGAGAAAAAAAAAACAATTTACTCTAAGCACCACAGTGTTAAAGTGGAAGGAGTGTTGCTTTATATTTGTCTCATGTCTCCTGTTTGTATTTATCAGGTCTGTGGTTTGACTTGGAGGTCTCCTACAACGGCTCCTTCCTAATGACTCTGGAAACCAAGATGATTCTTAATCGGCTGGGAAAGGAGGAAGAAAGTGCCCGCTTGGGGGAATTTGGCAAAGATGGGTAGGATGGAGATCTGCCATAACATAAACATTTCACCATAGTTTTGGTTGCATTTAATGCTCTATATACAGTCATATTCCATAGATTAGAGTGTCATTGAAAAGTTCATTTGTTTCAGTAACTCAGTTTAATAAGTGAAATTATAGAATAATCACATATTTTCAAGTAATTATTTCTGTTAATTATGGTGATGTCCTACTTAAAGCTAATGAAAACATAACATTTAAGATTATATATTACAGCAAACCAATAAGAATACATTTTTAATATAGAAATGTAGGCTTAATGAAAAATATGTTTAGTACCTGCTTGAAGGTTATTTTTTAAAGGTAATTTTAATCTGACAAACGAGCCTCATAGGAACACGTATTCTAATTTATTCAATGTGACTGTATATCTCAATCTGAGAAAATGCTTCCCAACTTCTTTACTAAGTGTTAAAAATCTTTTTTGTTATTCTCCCTCTTTTAACCCTTGCTCTTCTTCCTGATACTTCTTCTGTTTGACTTCTACTTTTCTACGGCTGTTAATTGGATGTTTCCTTTCTTGGTGAGTTCTGCTTAACTGTCAGCCTGAATGTTGAATTACCTAATGCCTTCTAATACTTTGTGTCCAAATAATTTTATTATTATCTGTTCAAAGCAGCATATTTTCTAATATTTATATGATAGATTACGTTTCATCAATAAGAACATAGCATGACTTTTATCCGCAATTACAGTACAGCCAAGCCCTGTATTCTCTCTAAACTTCTTCAAATTTCTTTTAGATGTTAATTTGAACTGTGGCACAGAGGCTTTAGGCTGCTGACCCATCACCTGTTAGTGTTGAAACCAGTAAAATACGATACATTTAGCTGAAAAAATGTGGTCATAATTAAGAATGTTATGTCAACATTCAGTCAAAAGGACACGTATCATCATATTTTAGAGTTCAGAAAGCTTAAATAAAAACTGAGAAGTATGAAATAAACAAATCACAGTCAACCTTTCCATTGGATTTTAAAGCAAATGGGTACTTTTAAAACATATTTCTGACACAAAAAGATATTTTTAAGTCACACCAGTAAAGCAGGAAGACAGTACTATTAGAGACGGATGTTGTATCCATAACTGCAATGGCTTGAAGCTTGTCACTCTCTGTTGCTGAGGAATGATACCTAATGACATCCTTTCAACAGTAATATGTCAAATGGATGTGTGGTTGTTTACTGGCGACACAGGCAAAGGATAGAGGAAGCACTTTGCTACAAACATGCAGAAACCCTTTGTGAACCTAAGGATGTCATCTCTGGTCAGGAGGACAGATTTTTTCCTCACCTACCCATCTGAGCATTTTAGTTTCCTCAATATCGAATCCATGTTCTCAAAAAAACATATTCAAAGCTACCTCACTGCACAATCACCACATGGCTCCCTAATATAAACTTTTTTGTGGTGGCACAATTGCTTTGAAAAATGAGAGGGCTTGACCTCCTAGGACATCAGAAATATAATGCTCACCTGAACTTGAGCAGAATTTCAAATGTCTATCTAAATGCTGCCACATGTTTCTTGCTTTGAATTACAATTCCCTTCAAAAGTGGTCCTTCACCACTGTAGTGAATTGCAGCCAGATTGGACTCACCATTAATCATTTGAAATCCTTCCATTTAATGCCGATTTGTCTCCGACCCACTTCGCTTGGACTTCTGGATTGGAGTTTAACTTTGATCTTTGAACTTCTGTCTTTGGAGACCATGAAGTTATGCTTTGATTTGTAGTTCCAAATGTAACGTTCACTCCAGGACAACTTTTAACTGCTTTCTTGGTTGCCTTGTGCTCATTGTTTTTACACATTTCTGAGATGCACATATATAGGTGTGTATGTAGAAACCCTGATCCTTTTTGGTTTTTGTTTGCTCCCAGATGCAGGCCTCGGACCTACTGCCTAGCTGCTAGTGATGAAGAGTCATCGAGTGCAGGTTCATCAGATGAAGAAGACACCTCAGACCTCTCAAATGATTCAGCTGGAGCAGAAAGGTGCCGTTAAGCTTGTGTACATACTCCTTGTTTACTTATTTCATTGTCATATTTCCAGTTTGGTTGTATAATGTAAAGGCTAGTCCAGTTTCTATGTAAAAATATAATAATACATACAAATATACTAGGCAGTAAAGGCATCTAGAAAGGACATTTCCAGAGCTCTCACAATGAAAATATCAGACTATCTGTTAGTTATTGTTCAATGATAGTATTAAAATGCATTTTTGTTTTAAAAGATAAAAACCAGTCAATCGATTTTAAGTGTTCTTTTGTTAAATGCAGTCTTGTGGGTGGACATAAACCAAGCAAGATCATGCGCTTTGTGGACAAGATTGCCAAGTCCAAATATTTCCAGAAGGCTACCGAGACGGAGTTTATCAAGAAGAAGTTGGAGGAAGTTTCCAACACACCCCTCCTGCTCACTGTGGAGGTTCAGCATCTCAGAGGAACGCTGGCTGTCAACGTTCCTCCTCCTCCCACTGATAGGATTTGGTATGTAAAGGAAGTATTGTTTTCCAGTTACGTTATCGGTAGGATGGTCTCCACAGCAAACACCTATCTTTTATTCAGTGGAGTTTCTTTCCTACTGATAAACACAACCAAGTGTTCCAAACAAATGTTTTGAAGATGACTACTCACAGTGTGATCATCTTCCCCATTTCTGTCAGATGTTGCTGAAACAGAAATTACAAATCTTTATTTGAAAATGATTAGAAATTAACAAGAGGTGCCTGTTGTCAAAACAAGTAATGACACTACTATACAAACGCCTGTTTTAAAGAAATGTCTAGGTATTACAACTGTTATATTTTGAGCTGTAGTAATGCATCTCTGACCCCTAATGGTAATGTCATACCAGGTTGAAAGGTGTTTAACAGTAAATTCTAAATTTTTGCAACTAAATGAATTTTTTTGGATGTTTTCTACTGAAGGTATGGCTTTAGGACTCCGCCTCACCTGGAACTGAAGGCTCGACCAAAACTTGGAGAAAGAGAAGTGACTCTGGCGCATGTTACAGACTGGATAGAGAAAAAACTCTACCAGGAATTCCAGGTATTATTGTATACAAAGACTTGCAAAAGTACACATGCCTGTTGAGCTTACGGGATACTGACACAAAGTAGTGCACAATTGTGAAGTGATAAGGTTGTGTGATTTTCGAATGTTGTTAAAAATGAACATCTAATTTCCTTTTGCACAAAAGTTCTTGCCACATACAACTGATGGTTGAAACAGAGACTCCCTTCTGAGCTGTGGATCTCTGTAACTCCTCCAGAGTTACCACAAACTTCTTTGTTGCCTCTGTGATTGACACTCTCCTAGCCTATCAGTGTGGGTGGAGAGCGATGTCTAGGTTTACGGTTGTCCATTTCTGCATTATGGATTGAACAGTTTTTCTTGAGATGTTCAAATTGATATATTATTTAATAACCTAACTCTGCTTTCAACTTTACCCCTGGCCTGTCTGGTCTGCTCCTTGCTCTTCATAATATTTGTTCATTAATGTTCTCCAGCCTCTGATGCATTATAGAGCATTTTGATTTATTCTGAGATTAAATTACACACTGTTGGACACTATTTACCAATTAAGTGACATATGAAGGCATGTGGTTAGACTGGATTTTTTTTGGCGTATTTGTTGTGAAACATTTTAAAACCATGTATTCCTTTTAAATCCCCAATTATGCACTACTTTATGTTGGTCTATTATTTATTTTCTGTATTATTTGGCACTCCAGAGTTATAAAAATAACTCGTCATATATCGATCTATGTCCTGTTTTAGAAAATTCTTGTAATGCCAAACATGGATGACGTGTGGCTGACCATCATGCACTCTGCCATGGACCCTCGCACAGCTGGTGGACCCTTAGTTGTCCCCCCAGAGAACGCAGAACCATCCTAGCATGACACGGACACCAGCCGTCAGCCTTGGAGATTGTTTACAGTGTTGCCTAAAGCTTCTGGAGTCTCATATGGGAAAACTCAAGCCAAAGTCTTCAGGCACTGTTCACAGAAAGACATTGCCTCAGTGAGTTTTTGTAGGAACCAGGTTAAGTTGACCAAGTAGAAACTGATGGAAAAGTGTTGCTTGCTGCTATGTTAACTAGTACTCCTCAATGAAAGTAACTCATTGATGAATAAGTTATTTGAAGGCGAGTCATGATTGGCTCTTAGCCAAATTCAGTGCTCAAGGTAATAAGAAGGAATTATACTTTATGGTTATTGTAAGTATGTCCTATAAACAAAGATGGGGACGCATTCGCCAGATACCTTACAGCTAGGTAGCTAGCTGACAGAATAGGAAGGGGAGCTCTGCAGTTTCCCTTCAGAAAGGCAGCACATTTAAATTACATTTAGAGTGATGCATGGAAAAAACATTTGGTCTTTATTTTGCAAGAGAACTGAAACCATAAACATTGTTTTTTTTGGTCAGGTATTAATAAACAGTATTTTTTTATTTGCAGTGACCAGACTTGAGCACCTTGTACAACTGCCAAAACCCTCTTTTTTTCTATTTTATTTTAATGCCACTGATACCGTTATCAAACTTCATGGTGAACAGCTGAAGTAGTAAGGGGTATGATCTGCTTTGTGAACTCTATATAGGAGTGACCAATACACAAACACAAAAAGTGCTTCATAGACTGAGATATGATTCTGTATAGAGACAATGTGACAAAGTATGTCTGAAGAAGAATAAATGCCTCTAACACTCAATTGAATGTAGGTCAAGAAGCTCATGGGTCCATTTCTTTTTTTTTTTTGGTAGCTGAAACCAGTTTTTACTAAGTTAAAGTAAGGCTGGTTTATGCAAACAGTTGCACAAGCTTTTTCTTTCTTCCCACATGATAAACACTATCTTATCTTGCATATCTCTTTTCCAGACGTGCCAGTTTATCAGTAGAGCTGATGAGGTAGCCCATGATGCATCTTTTTTCATACATCACATGTTGATATTGGGAGAGAATGTTGTTGACCAGCCTGGAATGTGCTTTTAAGACTCTACCTGCCATACCTGTATGTAAACAGACGGTACACTCAACATATGAAGCACATTTATTGCCAAGAATGTAGCTAAAGGTTCCCCTTTTCTAAACCAAAGTCCTTTAGGGTCAGATTCCTCTGTGTTCTCACATCGATAAAGCATTATAGGCTCATACTGAAGAGTGTGCTATGAACATGCAACAACTTTGTTTACAGGAGTTCTTACAATTTTGCTTTATTTTAGTTCAGTAAGGCACTGTAACACTGATTATTGTCTCGGTAATTTTCTTTTTGCCTTGATTTCAGTTTACACGGTCATTTGAAGATGCTTAAAGTGGGTTATAGCTTCAGTTTTTTGTCTACTTTTTGGTCTTATGAGAATGAAACAAGATTGTTTTTTGATGATTCATTAATAAAGTAATGTACTTTGTATCTCTGAATTATTAATTACTTTTGACAATTACCTGTAATTTTAAGGCTAATATTGAAATATTGTGAAGGCCAAAAACAATTCCACATGTATCTGCCTTATTTATACAATAAATCTGTTAATGAAATCCTTGTTGTTGTTTGGCTTACAATGTATTCTTCTGAATTTGTTCTATTTGTGTGAATTCTTTATTTTCTTAGAATGTCTTTCAAAGTAGCTGAGTTCAGTTTTTGTTCATCTATTGGGTAGGTTTCTCATAATAATGTTTGATTAAATCCTTTTTTTTTTTCAAAAAGGAAAGTTGGGACATGCAGGTGCTTTGCGTCGTTTGTCACACATGTCCCATATGAACTGATTTGGTGGTAAAATGTTTACTTAAATACAACCTAATAGATGGAGCATAGATAGTTGAATGTCATTAATAAGTGCTGCATAGATTTATAAATCTTCATATCGAGACTTTCGTGTCATCAGCAGTGTCCAGTACCTTTCCAAAGATTAGAAACAATTTAGACAATGAACTATTTAAAGACCTTCAGTGGTTAAATATTACTTTCAATGTACTTACTTATGCCAAATTCATAAAAAGCAAGGTTACTTAATCCTTTATGGTTATTTTAATAAAATGTTTGGTAGGATTATTATAATCACTATACATATAGATGTAATAACTAGTTCATATCTAAATTTAGGGAATAAATCTGGGTTTCACATCACTGTACAGTTACAGTTCTGTGGAAAAGTATTTGCTCCCTGACAGGCTTTTACAGTTTTGCTATTTCTTTTTTGTCACACCTAAATGTTTTAGGTCATCAAATCAATGTTTAAAATCAGGAAAAGAAAAACTGAGTAAACTTAATTTTTCAATCAGTGATTTCATTATTAAAGGAAAACTAGCTATCCAAACCAAGTCTGTTTTCATGACTCTACAATAGTGTAGCAAACTGGAATGGGGATCTCACTAAAGCTTCAATATATTTATTCTCAGAATCACAATATTTTCACTTAACTGGAATGTGAATGCTTATATTGCATCCAGCCATTAAAAAAATCTATGATGAAAATGAAAGTAATAATACAATGATTAACAAGACAAAAAAGAGATCTCAGCTCTCACCTGAACAAAAAAGTCAGGAGTGTTTTTGACACATTGATGCTTATGTTGCCTTGAAACAAAAAAGATTCCACTATTTTTCTCAAAACCCTTTGTTTACTCTAAATGATAAGCAGCTAAAAGCAGACATCAAGGACAGAGAGTTCAATTAAATATGTTTAGCAGATGCAAGACAATGTTGCATTCTGTTGATTTTAAAGAGCATTTTGGGTTTTACAAAATGTTTAAACATTTTATCACAGCATTTTTATACTGAATGCATTGGGATTATCTTAAAAATCAAAGTCCGTGTAGTAGGTTATTTATTTCAATTTAATGTCAACAGTCTAAATCAGAGTAGTGTAGGGTGTATCTCTGTGTATGAGCAATGATTAAGTAAATGTTTTTTGTGCATTTCTAAATGCTACAGTAAGAAAACAATGGCATCCGAGGTGACAGCTACTGCTGACCAAAATGAACACAAAGGCCCATCTCACATTTACCAAAACATCAGAATCAGAATCAGCTTTATTGCCAAGTTCGTACATACAAACAAGGAATTTGACTCCGGTACACTTTGCTCATTTGTTCTGTTTTTGCATTACAGAATATACAAATTTACAATTTACAATGTACAATATACACATGTCTTTTTAAAAAGGTGCATTTGCAACATCTGTATGCTGTTGTTTTGTACTCTTTTGAATGTTCATCAGAGAAACAGCCTGGGGGAAGAAACTGTCTGTGTGGCGGCTGGTTTTAGTGAACAGTGCTCTGTAGCGGCGGCCTGAAAATAAAACTCTAAACAGTTTATGTGCAGGGTGTGTGGGGTCTGCAGAGATTTTAGCAGCTCTTTTCCTGACCCTAGACCTGTATAAGTCCTGGATGGACAGAAGGTCAGTCCTGATTATTTGTTGCAGTCTGGACCTGTCCTGTTTTGTGGATGAGCCAAACCACACTGAGATGGATGAAGACAGGACAGACTGAATGATGGCAGTGAGCCAAAACATATCTTGATTCCCAGGACTTTGGGGAAAATATTCTATTCTGTGGAATGAGGAGACTGAATTGGAAGTTTTCTGAAGTTGTGCATCCAGTTACAACTGGTATAGAACTAAAACAGCAAATCAGTAGAAGAGTGTAACAACATGCAAACATGGTGGTCATGGTGTGATGGTTTGGGACTGCTTTGCATCTTTAGGGCATCTGAGAAACAGTTAAGGATATTGTTAGGGATACTTGTTCAATTGTTTAGCACACGTGCCCTCCAGCCATCACATGGTAGCATGTCTATGCATTTAGTCGTCCAGTGGTCACCAGATCTTATTCCAACAGAACTTGTTTGGAATATGGCGGATTGGGAAATTAATCTCATGGATGCGAAGCCAGCAAATCTGCAAAAACTGTGTAATGCTGTCATGTCAGTATGGACCAAAATCTATGAACAATGTACGTTCTTTAACAATAATAATTTATCAGTCTTAGTAATTAATAATTGAAAAACAAAGAAGCAGAAATTAATCCAGTTTGGTTAATATAACTCAAGCTTAATTAATTGAAGTGCATTTGTACATGTTTAGACAGCAGTCTATATATAAGATTAAATGAATTAAAGCAGATTGACTTTTTACAGGCCAACTCTTCAATTACGATATTAATATACAGAACTCCGTAACATACCGGAAGTTGTCGCTGCTGACGAATCTGCGCTTCCTGCTACGGCGAGAATTTACTGTTGCCTGGTTACGATACTCCGGTTTTGTTGACTGCAGGAAAGCGGTGGTAGGTGTTTGTTTTCATTCTCGTTTTTGGTCGAATAAATTAATGAGTAATATGCATTCTCAGCGCGTCCCGTTTAGTTGTAAAAATGTTGAATTCAGAGGATGTTGCCATGAAATACTGTTTTCCTTAACGTGTTGTTTGAATAAGTCAACATTAAACAAACGGAAAGTAAAAAAATGAACTCATAATGATAGTTATAATTTAATTTGTTGGGCAAAAAAAGCTGTAAACTGTTTGACATCTCAGTTTGACATGTTGACGTTTTATTGGTTACAGGTAAAATGCAGAACGCAAGAGATGAGGACCAACATGAGGAAGACCTGCTGAATGGAGAAGATGGGACCAGTGGAGAGACTGACCCACTTTCCTTCGAGGTTTAATAGAGCAAAGAAAGAGACTTGTTTTGTGTAGTTCTTACATTTCTGCACAGTCCATTATCCACTTATTTTTGGGGTGCCATATATAACCCCATAAGTGGATAGCTTGCTAACTAAATATTTAACTTGCTGGAAATATTTTTGTTTGGTAGTGTGACATTTATAAATGTATGTATGAAATGGTGAAAATATAACTTTGAAAAATTAAGCCCCATTTTTGTCATCTTATGAGACATTTTTGACTTTGCAACTTTACAAACGGCACCCCATACTTACTAACGGATGCTGTCATGTTCCACATAACAGCAGCAGGGGATTATGAGTAGTGTATGAATGTTTCCCCCATGTTAAAGTCTTAAAAGTGGAAGTTTAAAGTTATTTCTAACAATACTCAATGTGACACTCCTAACAGACTTTATGTTTTCTCACACAGAACCCATCAGCACAACAGTCAGACGACCCCACTCTTCACCCTGTTCTTGACCCAAATATGGCAGGTGATTATTCCACAAATCTGTCATTACACAGCCACACAGTATACTACACTGATTCTCAAATGCGGGTACAAGTAAAGGAAAGTCTCGAAGAATACTATTCATGTATAAACAATACAATTGTTTAATTTAAAATCTTTCAATAAAATGAGATAAACTTTTTTACATAGCCAGTATTCTATTTAGTTGTACTTCTCTAAAATAAAATAAAATTAGATTCATTCCCCTATCAAGATGGTTTGATCCAACCTAGCTCGTGCCACAAGACAGTTTGTTTGATTGTATGTAAACACTTTGACCTGCAACTTTTTTGGTTTGCTTTTAATCTATTTACAGTTAACTCAAAATGATTCATACCTTGAAGGTTTAGATCTGAAATGGTGTTTATTTAGCCAACAAGTTGGTGTCTGTTAGGAAAGGAAAGGGAAATCTGAAAAGATAATAAAATGTGTAAAATGAGAATGAAAAAATATTAATGCCTTTCCTAAAAATTAATTGAGAAATCGTTATTGGCTTTACAGCAGTGACATTCTTCCTGTAATTGCTGACCAGCCTTTTCCACTGTTATTTTGATGATTTATGTGTAGTCATAAGTCTTAGAGTGAGGTTGGGATCACCCTGATCTTTAGCCTCCTCCAAAGATTCTTCATGAGACTGAAGTCGGGCTTCTGGCTAGGCCACTCCAAAACATTAATATTACATCCAGTGAGAAGGAATATGTTGTCAAAATTAAGAGATATTTTAAAATCTAAATCTGCCAGGTGTAATAACAATTTTAGGGCTTAATTGTATGTGGGACCTCTTTCTCAATAATGACTGAGATCAAAACAATGTAAAATCTTCAGTGAAGCACAGGTTTCTTACTAAAGAGAAAGAGCAGAGAGAATTTAGTCAAAACAACAATTTAATTTCAGTTTTTATCCCATGTTGAGAGTTTGTAAGTCTTCATTCAATCCTTAAAAAGATATTTCAAGATTACTTTATTATTATTTTTGTTTTTTTGCACAGAAATGTTCGTTTTATTTCTAAAAATAATCATGGTTTCATTTTGACAACACTTTATGATCCCAAAAACAGACACTCGAGGTTGACAAATATTTGCTGTTTATTAGTTCCAATGTTTGATAAATCAATTACTATTCTGATGCTGTTTTATGTGATCTAAGGGGGAAAGGGAAAGGTTTGAATTCTCTCTTCCACATTGGTTGTTTCTCAGTTCAAGATCAAAACAGTGAGACAAAATTATCATACCTATTGCAGTTGCAAAATGATGATAGAAATGAATTGAAACTGTTCAGTATTCTCATTTACATTTTCTATGTGTGAACAGCAGGGACATTTTCTCAAAGTGGGAGTTCTCAAGTTAGTTTAAAGGACAAAGGGAAGAAAATCCTTTCAAACTACACATTTTAAAACATTGTCAGACATAAAATAGTCAAAGTCAAAGCAATGTTTTTCTTGTTTGGTTTGCTTTATAATGTCTTTCTGTTTTTCGCCACTCCATGTACATCAGAGGAGGTAGCAGATCAGGAACCACCACAAGAGGAAGAAGACATGAATGAGGAGTTCACCATCCTGGACCCTGAACATGTCTGTTTGGGATTTACTGTATAGATTAATGCTAAATAGTTAATGTATAGATTTATGTTTAAAAGTATGTTAATACATTGGTTTCACAAACATTTGCTGAATGTGTGGATGGTTTTAAGATCAACTGGTGATCTTGCATCTTCTGCTTGCAGCCCCTGATCAAAAGATTTCAAGATGCTTTAAAAGCTCACTTCCGAAAACGTTTGGAGAGAATCCAGCTGGAACTGATTGAAGAGGTCAGCTGCTTTTCAGTCTACAGCAACAAAATATTCCTAAATATTTTCAGAGGAAAATTACGCTAATGTCGCTCCAATGGTAGATTTATAGATTTAATTTCTGAGTCTTTCATTATGCTCTCCTTCCTGTGACTCCAGCGGGCAACTAGAAAGGATGATGCCAGACATCTAGAAGACATAAGCCTTGAGTTGTTTGACATCCAAAAACAGCTGCCCAGAGTTGAAAATAAGCTGAGTGACAGTCATCAAGCCAACTCACAGGCTGAAGCCCAACGGCGGCACGCACAAGATCAGCTGGAAACAACAAAGAGCAAATATTCTAGCAAGAGCAGTCAGAGCAGTCAAGCCAAAGCTAAGGGTAGGACTTGCTAATCATTTGATGCTGTTGTCTTAGATCATGTTTCAAGATTCATGTTTTCACCTCTTTGCTTTTTACTCTAATTGATAAATCGCGGATCTTTAAGCTGATTATGATATTTTCATGTAATAACCAAGACTTCGAATGTGAGAACAATATTTATTTAGGGAAATAATTATATTTGAAATTTAAATCCATATGCCGTAATCTCAAATCAAACTGTGTATCCATGATCAAACGCAGTGGTAGCTAAAACACCCCACAGCATCAAAATGCTAGGTTGTCAAAAGTGTTTTCCCCATAATTTTGGGTTTAATCACATTGGAGTTGCCATGTTGTGCTTGTGATGTTAATCAAGCTCTGGGGATCCAGCAGGGGACCTGCGATGTCTTTCACTTGCTTTAACACTAGTTGCTTGAAACATTTCGTGACCACAGACGTCAGGGGGACAGGTCTGTGGTCATTTAACCCTGTGATGGTGCGCTTCTTGGATACGGGGATGATGATGGAATGCTGGAGGCAGGAGGGAACATCTCACAGCTTGAGAGACTTGTTCAAAATCTGAGTGAAGATGGGGGCCAATTTTTCAGCGCAGGCTTTTAGGCAGAAGGGTGAAATACTATAAGGCCCTGGAGCTTTCCTGGTCTTCTGACACTGAAAGAGTCTATTTCCTCAGGGATCTTTGGTGCAGGCAGGGAGAGGGAAAGGGGTTGTAGAGTTGTTGGTGGAGGGTGCAAGTACTCCTTTTGTGAAAGAGTTGGTTGGAGGTGTGAATGGCTGTTTTTCAAACTTGCAGAAGAAGCTGTTGATGTCATGAGCCAGTAATAAGGTCATCACAGAATAGGGGAATGGGCTCCTATAGTTAGACATGTCATTCGGGCTCCTGGGTCGTTAGCTGAGAAGCCGTTTTTTAGCTTTTCGCTGTAGCTTCTCTTAGCTGCCCTTATCTCTTTGGTCACTTTGTATCTTGTCTACTTATGCAGGGCCCAGTCCCAAGTACTGTTAACCTCTTCTTTGATGCGACTCAGCTTCCTCAGATGTGAAGTGAACTATGATTTTTATTGTTGCTGTTTTTGCGAAAGGTCTTTGTTTGCACACGTCCTCACAAAAACTGATGTATGATGTCGCAATTTCAGCAAGCTTCAGGAGTGCATCAACAACTAATCCGGAAGGTCACAAAAGAACCAACAAATAAATAAATAAATATATTATGATCACACTACAAAGAAAAAGTTAGCAGATTTCAAGCCACAGAACTGTACCTCGACAGGATGTTGAAAAGTCAAATGTGGGCTGCATCAAATTGTACAGTGGGTACACAGTAGAACAGCAGAACGTCTCTTGCAGGTCATTCATCAAAACTGCAAATTTTAAACATCACAATAATTTTTACTTCTTTCTTTTACTCTAGTCTCCAGGCTCCAGGCAGAGTTAGAGAAGACGTCGCAGCAGGTCATTTTTGCACAAGCAGTCAGTGAGGATCTGTACTCCAAAGTCAAAATCATGAATAATGCCAGAAACAAAGTGGGCGCTGAGAAGACACAGGCAGAGGAAGAGAAAATAAAGCAGGTGCATAAGCTGTTATGATACGTTATAAATGACACATCTTTCTAATTTTCCTTGTGGTAGGAAAAGTTCTGAACTGAGTAGGCTATATGATTGTTTTTTGAAAATGTCCTTGTGTCATCAGGACTTGTATGTGGAACGACTGACAAAGGACTTGGAGAACCGGGTGCTGCAGATAGCAGGTTATGAGGTCCAGGGAAGTGCTCAGGCACAGGAGACATGGGAAGCCACTAAAGCCCTCTCTGAGGTAACTGTTGTATTGATGCTGAAAAAGGTAAGTTAAATCAGTTTAAATCACAGAGAAAGTCTAGTGTATCAGTCAAATATTTTACCTTTTGCAGAAAATGATGTAATGACTGAGAAAATTACTCTTAGCTACATGAGTGTTTTTCTAATCATTTTAAACTTATCATTTTATGTTAATTTTAATTTACTAAACTAGCCTACTGCCTACACCTTGGTGTTTTGGTGTAAAACGAATAAAAGTGTTTCAGATCTTATAATATTGATTTTCCACATGGTTACGAGCAAACAAATATATATCAAACAGAGCTAGCTTTGTCACTATCATTTATTCCATTTCAAAAGAAAAAATTATGTGATATGTGAAATGTTTTAATCCAGCAAGTGAGAAACAAAGAGTAAAATTTAGGATGAAAAATGTGATTCAATTCATTTCAGGCTTTCTATAACGCAGCAACTCATAACAAACATCATCTTAAGGTACTTTACAAGACAAAAAAAATCCAGTTCATACACAGAAATATATAATTAAATTAATCCAATCATAAAGACACGATCAAAATTCAGTTAAATGCATTGTAGCTAAAACCTAGTTATGTTACAATGCAGTCAAATTCAGTTTATCATGATAGCTAAGAAGAAGATTTCAATTTAAGGAAACCCAGGAGATTGTTACGTGTCATTGGCTTCCCCCTCTGACTGAGACACCATGTGCTCACAGTGGTCAACCAGGACTCAGGCTCAGGGTGAGCAGACATCTGCTGCTGCCAACATTGGGTTTAAGAAGACAAAGCAAACACGCAAAAAGAAAACACAAGCACTGGTTAAGTACTTTCTATGTTAAAGAAAAATAAATAGTTAACATCAGCACTGGCTCTATTGCTGGCAACATCTAAGGAGGAAAGTTTTAAGCCTAGCCTTAAAAGTAGACAGGTTGTCTGCCTCACTGACTAAAACTGGGAGCTGGTTCCACAGGAGAGGAGCCTGATAACTAAAGGATCTGCCTCCCATTCTACTTCTAGAGACTCTAGGAACCACCAGTAAACCTGCAGTCTGAGAACGAAGTGCTCTGTTAGGAACGTATGGAACAATCAGATCTCTGATGTATGATGGAGCTTGATGTGAGAAGGAGATTCTTTTCTGTTCTGATTTTAACAGGGACCTAATGAAAGAAGCTAAAGTGAGAGAAATATGATCTCTCATTTTCTTTTTAATGAGAGGTCCCGCTGCAGCATTTTGGATCTGCTAAAGTCTTTCTTTGACCTCCTTGATAGTAAAGAATTAGAAAGTAACAAATGCATGGACTAGGTTTATCTGTGTCGCTCTGGGACAAGACCAAGTCATTCATTTTTCATAGGCTCTGGTCCAAAGATGATGACTCCTGTGCTGTCTGTATTTAAAAGCAGAAAATAAAATCCAGGTTATAATGTCCTCCAGACATCTAGCTAAAATATTGGATTCATCAGAATATATGGACAAAAATAGCAGAGTATCATCAGCATAACAATGAAACATTTTCCTATGATGACTAATATTTTTACTACGGGGAAGCATGATAATTAAGATGATAAGAATAAGATAAGCTAATTGGTGCAAGGAGACAAGTTCAAATAAACAATACAATCGTATGCATTGTCCTCTTTCACCAATTACCATCTCCTATTATTATAATCATAATTGATGCATACTTTCTAACCTGAGGTCAGACTTAAAACCTGTGCATTCATGACTGTCTAGGCTGAGATGGAACTGGAGTCACTGCTAATGATGCATAAAAAGCTGATGCAGCAGTGGAACAACAACATAACAGACATAAGGAGACACGATGAGACTGCAAACGCCATGCAGGAAGCTGTACGGTAAGAGAGAGGGAAGGGGAAAGTTGAAGATGTTCCAATTTTTTTACACCAGAAGGATTTTGGGTTTCAAAAACTTAACAAGCAAGAGGTTTAATGAAAATAAAAACATAGCCAGGCAATTTGAGATCACTCAGGCAGATATGTGCAAAAATATATGATAATTCTGTTAAATGTGTCTAAAGGACTGTGTGGATTAAACTGAAATGCTTGCAAAAGCGATCTTAGCTTGCTTTCCTTTTTTTTTTTTTACTTTAGTGCGATTGAGGATGAGGTGATCTTGCTGGGCAGAGAGATTGAAGGTTATAAGAAATCCACCACTGTAGAGCAGGAGAATAATGAGACACTGACTGCTCAGCTGAATTGGTGTGAAATGGATTGTGTGACTTGGAAAAAACTGATCAGTCAGAAACAGATGGACCGAGAGGTGCTGCAGGCTCAGTACAGCACCTGTCTGCGTTCCCTGTCGGAGACAAAGCGGATCGTCTCCACACTCACAAAAGTATGGCAAGAAATCCTGTTTTTTTCTCAGGGAATATTGTATTATACCTGCTTGTACCCTCTGTAATTTAACCCTGCTCTGATTCTTGCTTTAAATTTTCTGTCTTGACTTCTCCTTTTTTCTCTTTTCAAGGAAATGAGTACACATCAAACTGAGCTAAGCAATCAGAGGAACCAGGTAGAGAAACTGAGTGCTGCACGTCTGGAGCTGGAGGAGAGCATCATGGCCAACATTCAGCAGCAGCTTACACACAGCAAGGCTGCCACATATTCACAACAGCTCACCAGCAAGATGGCCACTCAAAAGAAGGAGAAGGTAAAAGATTGGATTCATAAATGTAGGAAAATAACAAAAAACTATTCATTCATTCATCTTCTATACCACTTATTCCATAGTGGGTCACAGGGGAGCTGGTACCTATCTCCAGCAGTCTATGGGCAGGGTATCAATCCATCACAAGGCAACACACACATACAGGACAAACAACCACACACCCAGCCATTCACAGCTAAGGGCAATTTTGAGAGACCAATTAACCTAACAGGTCATAGTTTTGGACTGTGGGAGAAAGACGGAGAACCCAGTGAGAATCCACACATGCACGTGGAGAACATGCAAACTCCATGCAGAAAGACCCCCAGGAATCAAACCTAGGACCTTCTTGCTGCAAGGCAACAGTGCTACCAACTGCGCCACCATGCAGCTCATTTTAAGCTTAAATGTGTTTATCGTTTGTCCTTATGTGCTTCTTCTTTGCCTTTTCATTTTTTTATGGTGTCCTTTTGAGAATGACTCCTGTGCTGTCTGTATTTATCTTTTATACCACATTAACTATAGATGCATCAGCTGCAGCAGCTGGAAAGAGACACTTTGTGTGTGAAACTGGAGAGCCAAAAGGTTGAACAGCAAATCAACAGCCTGGCTCTTACCGTGGAGACTCTTAATGAGGAGATTAACAAGTACCAGAAGTTGCTGACTTCACATGAGAACTCCTTTTCTTCACTGGTTCGACAAATGAAGCAGAAAGAAAAAACAATCGCCACCCTCAATAACAGGATTTCTAATATTGTGGAAAGCACCGGGGTAAGAAACCTTAGCAGTACATTGCTATATGATACCCCTGATAATGATAAAGGGCCTTAGATAAACCCATTTTTTATTGCTGTACCATACTGACACCGAAAACTTCGTAAAGTTCCAACTTTTTATTTAAGTACTTAAATTTAGTGAGGTAAGAAAAAAATGTTTTTACCAAAATCGCCTGTGGCACGAATACTTTGCAAAACCCCCTTTTGCTAGTAGGACAACACTTAGTTGTTCTTTAACATTTCACACGCTTACTGAGAGACAGATCTTTGATCATTCATCCTGGGTCTTGGGTCCCTTCCTATGTTCTTCTCTCTTCAGCTCACCCCTCTGATTTTCTAAAAGGATTTAAATGGCCGTGGCCATGGAATAAGGTATGTTTTGATACCAAGCATGACAAAAATGTGCTGAGGGGCATTGGAAGAGAAGCAGGCCCACACCATCACAGATCCTCCTCCATACTTAACACTAGGCATGAGATGTTTTTCCACAAACGCTTGTTGCTAAAAAGCTCAATCTTAGTCTCATCTGACCAAAGTACAACCTCCTTGTTAAAGGCTAGGTAGCATTAGCAAACTCCATGTTTACTTTTGTAGTGGTTACATAAGTTATCTGCATAAAGTTTGTGGTGAAGATACCACTCTTTGCTGCACTTCTCTTGTGCAGTGTGGCAGGAAAAACATGGTCCTTATCCAGAGAAATCAGCCTCTGTATCACCTCATCTTTATTCCCCAGGGAAAGAGAATATAAATGGTTAGAATGTCCTTTATCTAAATGTATTTTAAGGGGTAATTAGGGATATCTATAGTTGTACCCAGGTGATTTTGTTAAAAACATAAGACGTTTTTCATTGCAAACTCAAATTAAAGGCTGGATTTTTCCACATTTTTCAGTGGGAGTTTATGCTACTATAGTCAGAGATAAATTTATCTTTAAGTTTTCCCCTCTTTTTTGTAGTTGTTTTTGTATGTTTTTTTGTAAAATGTAGGTCAATATGCAAAACATCAGTACTTACAAAAATAAAAAAAAATACCTTTAAAAAAGTATAATACAGTAAAAACAATAATCTGAATGTTCATTCTCAGTTACCTTGAGATTTTCACTTTAGGTAGCAGGTTAATTTCATGTTTGTTGATTTATGTTATTTTCTTATTTCTTTACTTGATCAATCATTAAGGGGTCGGTGAGACAAAATATTGATTCTTGATGTGACTAGTTCTGAAATAAACCATCTTTATCTGGAAACAAATATATTTTCAGAAAACACAGATCTAATTCCCTTCTATAAAGTAGGCAATTAGATGGCTCCCCTATGAAGTAAAATATTTTGCCCTTCAGACTGATCATTGATAGATACGAGGCTGACCAGTTTTAGTTCTTAAACAATTTTGATGTATACATATAATTAAGTAGACTTTAGAAATGCTCAAGATGCATTTGTGATTTGTTCCTTCCTATTTTCAGCACGAAGATCTGAATCCTCTGGAAATCAGGATCCAGGAAATATCAGCTCAGATTCAGGAGCTGGTTGCTCACGACAAGAATGACCAGAGCCTCTGGTTGCAGCTCCAGGGAACGCTTGTGGAACTGGGCAGAGAGTTGGAGGTCAACAGCAAGAAGATCCGCAAACTGCAGAAAGACTACACTGGAATGCAACAGAGGGAAATCCGACTAGAGAGTGAGCATTCCATGCAAGTCCATGCATTCGCATGGAAAATCAGTTCTTGGTTAATGAGTTCAGAGGACACTTAAAAGCTGAATGTAATATAGTAATGTTGTAGTGTATAAGGTACCAAGGTCTGATAATAGCACTTTTAATTGTAAAGCTATTTTGTTGTAGTATACATAACAATTTGGATACCCAAACAATGTTTTCTGTGACTTCACCACCGACAGGTCAGATGGTACAAGAAGAACGAGAGCAAGCAGAGCTGGACAAGAACTTGAAGCTGCTGAGGAGAGATCTGGAGAAGCTCAGCAAGCTGATGAAAAAGAACAAACAGCTGAGTGAGGCTCTGGAGCTGGAGAACACACTGATGGAGACAGACTTTATTCACAAACTCAAGGTATGGAGTGGCTGTGTTTGACAGCTATTTGTTCTCCTTTTTAACTTTGTAGTAAAACTAACTTAAACTTAATTTTGACAGGAAGTTGAACAGGAGTCTGTCAGTGTTCAAATGAAACTTGAGAAGACTCAGGAGGAAAAAGAGAATCTCTTCAGGAATTGGTTGGAGGCTGAGTCAGTCACATTTTAATCACTGTCTGGTCACCATCTTAAATATATTCCTTAATATAATTAAAACAGAAATATATAAGAAATGTATGGCTCACATAACCTGCAGGCAGCAGATCATGCTGTGGGAGAAGAAGACCCAGATTTTAAAGGAGACTCGGTCAGTGGTGGACTCAGAGATATGCCAGGAAGAAATTCAGAAGATGAAGGCTGAAATACATCGTATGGAGGTAAACATATTTAGCTTAATGCAACGAAGAGGGATATAATAAAAATTAATTCTGATTTGTCCTTTTGCTGTTTGTTTGTTTCTTCAGGGTAAAATCTGAAAGCCCAAGTATTGCCCATCTAATCTCTTTACAGTGGTATTTTTCATGTTTATTCCCATGATGTGTCACATGTTATGAGGGTAAAGACAAAGAACCAAAGTGTAACCATATATGGACAAGTGAGCACAATTTTATGCCATGATACCTTTGCATCACCAAATGGTAGTGGTGGTTGGTGGGGGCAAGAAGTAGGGTACACCCTGGACAGGTTTCCAGTATATCACAAAGATTGCTGAATTGCCTTTAAACGATTCATTAAATTAATGATACTTAATGATAAAATCTTAACTGTTTGCCTTTTTTCTGTCTATTTTGGATGCTACTTAATATTTGCACAGTTACGCATCAGCCAGCTGACGAAACAACAAGAACGGCTAATGAGGGAAAGCGAAGCCGCTGTGGCCAGAAGAGAAAACCTTGTCCTGCGCAAGGAGACCATGGTCCGAGGTTCACACAAAGAGGTCACAAAGGAGGAGCTGAGGCGCTCCAGCGAGACCCTGCAGCGCAAGATCCACAAAACACTCAAGGTAAGAGAGGTGAATTATCAAGATCCAGAAAAATGAAAGGGACAAACTAAGATTTCCCTAAATATGTCACCACAGGAGGTTGCAGATTGTGAACTGGAAATGAAGGAGCTTGATAATGGCAAAACCACTATGAATGAGAAGATTCTGCAGCAGAAGCATCACTTAACTGAACTAAACTGCACCAGCACAAAACTAGACAATGACTTGGTAAACCTCCAGGACAACCAATACACGGTAAATCTGCAAGGGAATTATTTTTTCCAAGTTCTTGGTGTGGATTAAAATAGTTAGTACAAGTATTTTAAGCATCACTCTTCACTGTCGTGAAAATTAATCCAGTGCACTGTTTTCATTTTTCAAGCAAAAAATAACAGCTGGTGGACATTAGTCAAGTGACTTTCACAATCAGTAATTCACAGTGTGTTACACAATAGCCCTAATGAAGGCGTGGTGACAAAGTTAATTTTAAAGCGTTTTTTTCCTACGTCAAGTCAACACAAGTGAATTTCCTGGCATGAGTATCACGGTTTCTATTTTTAACAACCTCTCCCACACATTGACAGCGAGGAGTGGAGATAACGTCTCATTGTTTCATCTGTCTGCATAATGTGTCTTGTAAATATTCAGAAATGTACCAGCACCAAACAGCTGCAGTTGCTCTTCATATTTTTTCCCCTCTTTCCAGAACCAGTGTTACCTAATCGCTCTGCAGAATCGAAACAAGAAGCTGCGGGAAGTTTGCGTGGGCAGCTACAAACTCTCATCCAGCAGCGAAACAGTTGTAGCCTCTCTACAGAGCCAGAGGGAGCGCCTGGTGGATTCCAGCAACATCTTGAAGCATAGATGTGAGGACCTCCCCCAGCACCAAGGGGTGCTCCACCACGTAACACAAGCGATGGAGGCATACATAAAAATGTCCCAGCAGTAAAAGTTTTAGAGTGAGGCAATGATTGAAACAGAACAGTGAGTACAACAAAGACATGTTACAGAGGTTAAAGAGCAAAGAGCTGATATGACTGCTTTATTTTAATATGTTCTTAATGTAATGCTTGAACTGAAAAACTTGTTTTTAAAACAGCATGCTAATTTAAAGACTATTGACGCAGAAATTCATAAAGGAAAATTGTTTGTTGTGTTTCAGTTTCTCTTTGGGATCAATATGTGATTCATTTTAGTAAACCCAGTCCAATTTATTCACTGTTCAGTCACTTGTGTTGATCTGTATATCTGTCATTAATTTGCTGCAGGGAAGACGACTCACATTTCATGTCTACATTAGGGGAAGAAGAATAAACATTTTAACCGAATAATAAAAACATGTTTAATGGCTTCTTCGGGTGTTTAGATATTTAAGAAAAAAGCATAGTGGACAATATAAAGCTTTTTATTTTAGGAGGCTCTTTCTTGATCATGCTGTGGCTCTTAGAATAGTGCTCTAAACCACACCTTTGGGGCTGGAAATGTTGGGTCTGAAACCAAGTTGATGGAGCAGGACATGGTGTCCTTGATGGCGGCATGCAAACTACGTGAATACAATGTGAAGACGTTTCAAAAATATCAAGGCTATGCTGACGAACTGGCTCTCCTTAGTGTGGCGACAGTTTTCCAAAACAAACTCATAGGCATGTTCATGTCTACTGGGTCACCCCTGAACAAACTGTCATCATCACTGCTAACATACAGGCATGTACATGTCTGGAAGCAAAGAATGCCATGTCATTAATTAGTTTCCCCTAATCCAAACTGTTAAAAAGATAATGAATAATGGCAGAAATTGACAGTGAATTGTATTTCTTTTCAGAGATCACAGTGTTTCAGTCTCCTTGCTTCACTGTGAGAGCTGCTGATAGATTATACACATTTCTTTCTCTATCAACTGTATGGTTATTATGTTGAGTATCTTGCTAGTAGTGGTAGAAATACAATCTGAGCCTGATTATACAGGAGAAATTCATTTTATGGAGCAGCTGTAATGCTGTGCATGATGGAAATTAATGTAGTTGTTGTCTAAACATTTTAATGTTAGTAAAATTGTTAATTAAATTAATAATTTGTCAGGGTATCAACAGGAAAGCAGGAAGAATAACAGTGATATTAGCAGTGTCATGTGGGGCCTAGAAGGAAGATCCATGAAGGTTTGTATGAAAATATTGAGAAGTTATAAGCAAAGAAAAAAATAAATATATAGAAAAAAAATTTTTTTAAAACACTTAAAAAAAGCTATTCTATAGTATGTCATGCTAGTTAGTCTTAATAAGCTTTGGGCTTATCTTTTCAATTACAGCATGGGACATGACCAAGCCAGTTTCCTTTAAATATATATATATATATATATATATATATATATATATATATATATATATATATATATATATATTGCTATTCTTCCCTTGCTACGTGAAGTCTTTGCTACCAATATATCTTTACTCCTTAAAAGTTCTTCTTAAAAAAAACCTCTGGAAACCTCTAAATATTTTAAGTGTTGATATTGTTTTCGCAGTATTTCTCAGTTTGGAGAGTTTGTTATAAATTTAAATCAGTTTTATAAACAGTTGTTTAAATTTTTAGCTAAACGAGTCACACAGACACACCGATCAAAGCAGGCTATGATTTGTTAATCGGACAACCTTGCTGGGAGGTAACACATCAATTCAGTTAAACCACTCCCAAATGTGGGAAGATTGAATGGTTCTTCCAATTATTTTTTTTTCAGATCTTTTTTTCCATAACCATTCATACCCTATGGGAAAATTCCCCATAGCGTTCAGCGTTTACTGTTTGAAGTATTATGATGCTGATGATCAGGCCTTGTATTGTTGACAGAAGCGGATTATCCTACAAAAGGCTGGATCATGTGATTTAGACAGAAAACATTTCTGGTTTGCAGGAAATGTGAAAAGAGAACCATCCAAGTTAATCAGCCTCGGCTTATGAAACCTGAGTCTTCAGTAAGCTTATCCATGTGAGGGCTGTTGTTACGTTGTTTTCTTTTGAACAGCCTTTTATAAACTAAAACCAGTTCTCTGTCTTTGAGACAACAGATGTCTTTTAGGTTTTAAAGGTAATTTAAACTTACAAGTTAAAGGGATGTTTCCGAAAGCTTTCGCTACAGTTCCTTACTTCATATGAGCTCACTGATAACAGACATCCTCCAAAGCCTTCACACGTATTTACACCAGCTTCGATTTGTATACATCCTCCCTTATGACAAACTAAGTCTACATGTGTTTAGCTAAGAAAAACACATTGTCCTGGTAATATTATTTCCTTCTGTGGAAGAGGACTTTGCTCTACACCTCTCAGTGTTTGCTCCGGTCTGTGGCACAGGATGTGTGTTTACCTTGCTTTGATTAGGAATTATTAAGCTAAACTCTGTTCTCTAATGTGACTGTCTTAATAAAAAAAATATTTTAAAAAACTCATAACTCATTCAATATGGCAGAGCAGATGTACTTTTTATTATTTGACAAAGCTACTGAATTTGCCTATGAAACTAAACAGCATCCAAGAGTGTGAATGAAAGATGCTTACACTGATTGTTTTTAAGAGTGTGCCTAAAATATGACAATGTGTGAAAACCCGGTTCTGTGTTTTCATGGTCAGATGATTGTGCCAGCCCTTAGCTAAACTGCACCACAAAGGTTGTCACACAGGTTTTCCTACACGCCCACAGATGCATGCCTGAAATAAACACAGGGGCGTGGAAACTACCCTGCCTGTTTCATCATACTTTATCCGGCTCCTTCACCCAGTCTGTTGAATTGCTGTAGACGTGTGTGAGTGTGTGAGTCGGCTGTCACCTCACCGGCTCCAGCTGTGTGTACACTTTAGTGAACAAACGCACTAAAGATGGCGGGGGAGTGCATTCCAGAGGGTCCAAACCTGAAGGAGATGGGCGAGGAGGAACTTTGGGAGCTGATCAATGACAACCGCCACCGGATCTCCTTAGGGGTCCGACCGTGCATCTTAATCCCGTACCTGAGGCAGGTCAAGGTTCTCACAGAGGTCGATGAAGATGAGATCCTTTCCTGTCATAACCTGACTAACCGCTGCATGAGAACAAGTAAGAGTTTCCTGACTAAAGCTTCTGTTTTAGATTTGATTGTTTAAGGAAATCCAAATCTGCTGAAGATAAATAAGAATCACTGGAGGTTTCTGCAGTTTGTAACCTACGGGTTTTGATTTCTCCTCTTTTACCTGCCAATCAGAATATGACCTGGGCTAACGTGGTACAAACAAAGCTGTGAAAAAGTATTTCCCCTCTTTCAGATTACATTAGTTTTTTTTTTTTTATGTTTAAATATTTCAGATCATCCATCAGTGTTTATCAGACAAAGATGAGGTGTGTAAATGCAAAACGCCATTTTCAAATGAAGTTTTGATTAATTAAGGGGAAAAAAACCTATCCCAACCAAACTGGCCCCAAGTGAAAAGTAATTATCATCTAAACAGCAGCTGCCATCAAACATTTGTAGTTACTGGTAATGAGTCTTTTATGTCATTGTTGAGGAATTTTGGCATGTGTAAAGTCCTACCACCACATCTTAACTGAATTTAAGTCTAAAGTTTGATTAGGCCACTCCTTCATCTTGGTTTTTGTTTTTATTGTCTTGCCATTCAGAGATAAACTTTCTGGTGTGCTTCAGATTAATTTGTCTTTTACCTAAAGCCAGATTAGCCTAGAAAGTATTTTTCCTGTGTTAAATGAAATAGTCATTTGTCTGATAGTAACGTTTGATGATCAGCAACTATTTAAATGGGTCATAACCAAGTAAAAACAGAAGGAATCTGTAAGAACGCCAATATTCCTTCACAGCAGTGCACATCCAATTAATCAACCAATAAAACAATTCTGCCACTAATTTCTTGTTATTGTTTTCACATTCAAAACTGCAAACATGTAATTTTTCCAGTGAATTAAAAGTGAATTTGACATTCAAGGTTTAAAAGTTTTTCAATATTCAGCGTAATAATTAATCATAGATTATAGACAGGAATTCAGACAAGATTGTCGGGTTTAACAATCTCCAAGATAAGAAATACATTAATGTTTAAAAGATTGCTGGATTGCCACCTGCTTGGCTAGACCTATTGCCTTCTTTAGTTAATGTTACATCTGGGATGTTCTTGAGCATTACAGTTTGACTGATTAAGGTGTGCAAAGCCAAAACAGAACTTTCAGTTGAAAATAATTCGCCAGACGTGTGTTTTAGTGTGTCCTTTCCAAATACAACCTTGATTTCTTTTCACTTTTGTTTAGATTGATTTATAGTTATGTTATAAAACTGAACGTGAGGTAAAAGGCAGATAATTTTATCACCTTTTAGGCTACATGCTGGATCTGCTGAGGACCCAGGGAAGAAATGGAGCTATTGCTCTGCTAGAGGGCCTGATGATCCATTATCCAACTCTCTACACTCAAGTTACAGGACGCAAGCCCAGCACAGAGCCCTCGAGATTCAGTGGTCAGTGTCCTAAAACATCTTCCTACACTTTCATTCCTACATTCTGTTTTCGCTCTTACAGCTTACCAGACTTGGATTTTCCTCCTCACAGGTCTGATTAAGTACTCAGAGCTGACCGAGTACCTCATCAGAGCAGTAACAGGGATGCAGACGGAGTTGCAGGAGGCTCGCAACGAGGCTGGCAAGATGGGTGCGCGCTGCTCCTTCCTGGAGTCGGAGGTCAGACAGCTAATGGCGCAGGAGGAGAAGTCCAGGCAAATTCAGCCCGAAAATGAACGCTTGCAGAGACATTTGAGTTCTCTGCAACGGGACGTCACCAAGCTGAAGGACGAAAAGTGCGATTTGTATATCCGCTACACTGCAGCCATTGAGGAGAAATCGGCTATAAACGGGCGTCTCCATGACCTGAACCTGCAGGCGAGTTGTTTCCTGAAAATTTCACCTTGTGCTTCAGGACGACAAATATGTTATTAGCATATATTCTTCTATCAAAATACACATAATTTCAATATTTATTTTGGCTTATCATTTCAGAAATTTAGAAAAGATTAATTTACTTTTATATTTTTTTATTTCCCCCTCAATTTTACCAAGAAAGATCTATACAAAGACTTAATATCTCATATTGCCAGGTAAAGCCTGAGAAATACGAACAATATCATACAGACAATACATTTAAAGTACAAAAGGAAGACACAGAAGGAAGGTTGAATTTTAGAGGTCTGAATTTTACCTCAATTCTTATGAAGTTAAAAAATAACCTGTTTCCTCTAAGACCATTAGGGTGCAAACAACAGGAAGTTTCTACAAACTGATTGTAACTCTAAGGGCTTTCCATTTAAGAGAAAGATAAGCTTTGGGGGAAACCTTAGAAAACAACCTGGAATGACATTTATTTATTTTTGTTTTTATCACATTTAGGATCATTATTCTGACAGAAAGGAACAAATGCAGCTTGTTTGTGTTGTATACATGAGCCCAAAGACTCTTAGTTTGGACATTTAATGTGAAAATACCATTTGCTAATTTTGCTGTTCTTGGATATTTGAAGACAATAAAAACTTGCTTTCACCATGTTTGAGACCATGTAGATATTTCATCAAGTTAGGGATAAAGTGCAGTGGAAAAGTATATTTATTTTTTTTATTATTTATTTACCTGTACTTTAAAATCATTCTGGATGGTCTTACGTCAAAAGTAGGAAGCTCTGTGGGAAGTGTTTTTTTCTTGATTCTTCATGTTCTTCTGAGTAATTTCTCATGGTTTACTTTAAAAGGAAATGAGCAAATAATGCTCTATGAGTACTTTGTATTCTTTTTTCATATCCTAATCAGGAAATATGACAATGGGAACTTCTTCGATGTTTGCTTTTGTCTGTACTAGGAAACCCAAGTAATATGTCACTGAATACATGAAAGGCACTGTAGCCAGGTACTGCTACTATTACTACTACTGCTATTACAGAAGGAGATGCCTTCACATAAAAGCTGACGTTAATCTCAGTTTCAACAACAAGCTAACCATAAAACCCAGTTTATGTAACCGTTGCTCTTCCAGCCTGCGGGATTAAACATTATGTCACCAATGTCTGCAGTGAAGACATTAAAACCGAGGAAAAGCATCGAAGCCTGCGGTAGTTGTGCAGTTGTGTCAAATATGGAACAATTGCAGTGATCTGTAAGAGAACTACAAATAGGGAAGGCGACTAGAAAGATGTAAAGTAACTCAGCACACACTCAACAAAACCCATCAGTGTGAGAAGAGGTGTTAAAAAAGGAGAAGCGTGACATTTTTAGCTAAAGCATGTCTCAAACACTTTGTTAGGGCTACTAAAATTTCTTCAGCTTGCACAATAGCACTCTATGTCTCATCAGAAAGTATTTTTAATAAGCAAAATTGTTGGCGCTACCATGTTACAATGTTTACTTCAGATGATTTTAGGAGAAAAAAACAACAAACTTATTCATTTTTAATGTATTTATTTATTTTAATATTTTTGTTTTTGCACTGTGAATCTTGGCCCCACCCAAAATGATTCCAGATTTAAACATTACACATTTAGATTTTAAACAATACTACGGGTTGGGCTATTGCAAAGTCACACACAAAAAAAATCACATTCTAACAGTGGTTTCCATAGTCGGAGTAGGGACCCCACTAAAGGTTAACAAATAAAGTGTTGGGTCCTCAGATCATTACAGGCCTACAAAACAGACAAAAAGATTATGATAGTAAATGCATTTACGATTTATCCTTAAAACAGCTGCAACAGATAAAAAAATATTACTGAATATATAAAAAAAAAAAAATATGGATGCGGATTCTCTTTATCTTTTTGAGCTGACTATTTAGTAATGAAGATTATTTGTTTATGAAACCATTTTTTTTAATTAAATCATACTTCACTGCAATTTTAGTTTTGTTTTAAGTTGACTTTAGGTAATTGTATTAAGCAATCTTTTTTTAATGCTGTATGTCAGATTTCTTTTATGTCAGTCCAATGCTTCATCTTCTTTGTTCTCGTCTTCTTCTTTTACTTGTGATCTATGTTTTCTAATCTCCTATCAGGAAATGTTTGTCTACTGCTGAAAATATTTTCTAATTATCATCATTATTGCATTTCCTCAGTCCTTCTAACCACCTCTGTTGTGTTCATTTATTGCTTTTTTATTCTTACCCTTTTTTGTTTGATTTGTTGTTCTTATTTTATTACCTCCTGTTTTTATTTTCTCACTTTGCGTTGCTTTGCTCTGTGTTTTGTATGATAAGCACTTTTTAAATAAAAACTCACTGATTGATTTGTGTTGTCAGGTTTTCCCTGTTTAATTAACCCCTGTCAATTAAACAGGGACACCCACAGGAACCCTGGTCTGGACCAAACAACTGGACCGAGACCCACTTTCCGGGATGGTCTTGGTCCGCTTCCAAAGGGACTATGGCGCGCTTTGGTTCTGGTGTGAATACGAACCGGCCTCAATCTGACCCAACTACTGAAAACATAAGCTATTTTGGACATAACAAGCCACCGTAGCGAAAGTTGTGAATAGTGAATTCGTTGAAGTTTTACCTGATGTGCCGTCTTCAGCTGCAAATACTGCACAAATATGCAGAACAGAAATGCAGCAAACATTACTTCTATGATAATTTCCCTCTATTTCCTGGTTTCTGCTCTGTCCTGCCCTAGTCATTTCTATCAAATGGTAACGATGGTCACATACATGGCTTTACTTACAAGTTATAGTTCACTTGCAAAAAGTTCAATGTGAAAGCAAACCGCACCAAACGAAAAAAATCAAACCCAGTTTTGGTCCAGACCAAATGACTTCCTGGTGTGAATACACCCTTCATAGTGATGCTATAGTCTGAGGTCACTGTTCTCTTCAGGTGTTATTTTATTGGTAGGAAGTTGAAAGCTAACATATGGAATCAGCTCTTTTTGGTGTAAAGAATAACATGAACTTACAAACTATTTGGCTGTTAAAATGTCTTTGTTAATTGGACCTAAATTGTAATTTGCCTCATAGCCGCAAGGCTAAATAAAAAGTCTGATATTCTGTTATGCCTTTTGGTTTTGATGTGCCACCTGAAGAGTACTCATGACCTCTTTCTGATCAACTCTTTTCAAAACTTTCTAGAGGCCTCTTTAGTAGAAGGTAAACTCCTTACTGGTTTTATGTGAATTTAAGCTTTGATAAACATCTTTCTTCGTCATGGCAGTAGGACTTAAGGGAAAGCTACAGTACAGAAGACTATATTTTTTAAAACTAAGCAAACATAATTGGTTCTTATGTACTGTTGGATCAAATACCTGAACATCAGCTCTTTCCTAAGAAATGCAAATTTAGATATGGAACTTTAAAGCTTTTTCTGTCAAGCTACAAAAACAGACAGCACCCTAGAATGTAAAATAGAGCTGTTTATTAGTTAGATCACCATAGTTGATTGTGAACATTAGAATTGATTTGTCTTGGCAGGTGTATCAGCTGCAGACGGAGCTCCAGAGCATTCAGATGGAGAATGAGTTCCACAAACAGCGCTCCCTCCGAAGTGTTTCTCCTTCTCAGACCCCACAGCTGCAGGAGGTCAGAAACCCGTGTCATCAGAGTCACTGAGTAGTATCAGCTTTCTTAAATGAACTTTAGACAGAAAAAGATCAGCAGCTCCATATCTCTTCACAGTTTCATGTTGTCTGCTCTCATTTGTCAGGCTCATAAGGACATTCTGCAACAGGACCTGGCAGAAGCAATTGACAGCCAGGTGGAGCTTGCAGAGCACCTAAAGAACTACAGAGAAGAGAATGAAAAGCTGCTCAGAGACAAACAGGGGGTATGTGTGCATGTTTGTTTTCCGCCATCATCATGGATCAGGAAACAGCATGCAAATTTAGCTAAACATTTATAAGGGAAAGTGACCTTTTAAGATTTCCATGTACAAAGGTAACCTGACGTATATAAAATATTCTTAACCACAGGAAAATATTTAATATCTTGTTTTAAACAATTTACACCTTAGATTAACCACCAAATAAATAAAAATTGCACTATTGCATGTTTTTAATGCAGCCTTGTGTATCTTTTCAGCTTGTGGATCAAACAGAGGCTTTAAGCCTTCAGGTGCAACAGCTTTCTCTGGACTGTAAAATGCACCAGCAGAAGAGCACTGTGGTCCAGAGCCAGATGAAGGAACTTCAGGTAGAAAGGGACCAGGTGGGTAACTATTCCCCTCAATTTCTCCTTAATATGGCTACATTTTTTAAAAACTGTTTGCTTCTAATTTTATTTTACCAGCTGGAGCTCATCTCCCATCATTATTTTGTTCATTATTTCCTTATGAAATGTCCTATACCAGCAGTATCAGTAACCAACCTGTTTTCTTTTTTTTGTTTTGATGTTACGCTTGCTTCAACTTCCTGTAGAATTTCTTTTTTTTTTTTTGATGACGGATAAAAAGGTTGCTTTCTGAAAAACATCTCTCTGAGAAGAAACGTATGTGTTTTAATTAGCATGAAAAGCATGCTTTGCTACACATGTTCCTCCCATGAGATTTTTTGGCTGCTATTTATAACACTCTGCACTAAGAAAAAATGTATAAGTACAATGTTCCCACACCCTAGAAAATGTGAATTGTCATTAAGCTGCCTCTTGAAGCTTTATTAGCCTTACAGAAGCGATTTTGTTTTTTTTTTACAGTGCAATATACCATTCATACTTGCAGGACTAGGTCTTCTAGTTGAATTAAAAACTGTTTAGTTTGAATTCTGTGTTTAAAAAGCATGTTATCCCCTAAAAAAACATAGATTATTCTTAAGTGATGTCTTTATCTATCACTTAAGAATACTGATCATAACTACTGTATTTATTCAATATTCTTTAGATTAAAGATTCTGTATTTTGATTATGCCCCCATAATGACATTTGTGACATAATGACCAATTTAAATAAATTAAATTTTATATTATTATTATATTATTAAATCTATCGTATTCTGTACATAATTTAAATATATGCTGAAAATTTTCCCTATAATAAGATCACATCTTAAAAAACCTAGTCATTCCTACTAGGCGATTTTAGATGAGTCACTATTTCTTTTATTGCAGATTTCTGTCATGCATCATTAGTGTTCAGAAGAAAATGATGATATGAGGAAGTATGACTACCCTTTAACACCAACCTGCATCTCACTTATCTTGATGGAAACCAGGATTAGCAGAGTAGCAGAGTTATTTATCCATTTGAACAAACCCTTAACTCCAAAGTGCACGTCCACATTTTAGGTTGTAGGTGGGGCAAAACCAATTTTCACACAGATCACTGAGATGTTGCGTTTTGTAGATGAGTCAGGAATCTGGCCCAAATGAGTCAGCGAGGCGTTTTTTATCATTCTATTAACTGAGCAGCTTTTGATTAATGTGATTAATGTAGGCCTACCAGTCCAGAGACGATGCCCAGGCCATGATCGCCCGCATCCTGGCTGAGAAGGACACATTGAGGAGTCAGCTGGTGGAGCTCCAGGAGGCCGTCTTCATTTTTCAGGCCAAGCGCAGCCCTAGAACCCAACGGCAGAGATCTGATGTATGCTTTTTAACTCACGAATGACCACATACAAACGAGCACATTAGACGCAGAAGTAACTTCATTAATGTCTTTGGGATTGAAGGTGGATAATATCAGCTGGGAGAGCCCAACTTCCAGCTCTGAAGAATCTCCACTTCCAGTTCGACGAAGACTTCGGCGAATGGATGCACTTAACCCCATGTCCCTGAGTTCCTGCTATTCAGAAGTATGTAACTTTGTGAGATGGGTTTCTATTCAAGAAGAATTTGGTGTTAAGAAATGCTTTTTATAGTTTATGCTGCTTTTCAAAACTTTGTACTCCTTAAACTTTATCACAGTTATTGCAACTTTATGTTATAGATGCACACAAAGTAGCTTGTAATTGTGAAGTAGAAAGAAAATAATGCATAATTAAAACATTTTTTTTTACAAATCCATTCTGAAAAGTGAGTAGTGCACTTATATGCAGCACCGCTGTGTCTGTCTTTGTCTGCACCAGCTTTGCGCATCTGGAAAATTTTTGCACATTCTTTCTTGGAAAATTGTTTAAGCTCTGTCAGATCGGAGTCTCAGTTGGATTTGAGACTGAATTTTGACTGGTCCATTTTGACACTGTTGGCTTAATTGCTATGCACCATCCATCGATATATCCAACAACTCTGATCAGCTCGCTGCCCCTGCAGCGGAAAAGCATCCAACAGCATGATGCTACTGCACCACAGCTTTCTTCTTGCCATTCTCCCATAAAGGCCAGACTGGTGGAGTACCCGACTAAGTTGGTCTGCCCATTGATTCTCCCACCTGAGCTGTGGATTTCTGCAGCTCCTCCAGAGTTACCATGGGCCTCTGGGCTGCATCTCTGATTTATACTTTTTTATGTCTGCCCTGTAAGTTTAGGTGAATGATCATGTTTTGATAAATTTGCAGCTGTGCCATACTTCTCCCAAAGTTTGGATGATAGCAAGTGGTTGCCATGAATTTCTATTGCACTTGAACCACCTAGACCATATGATAATGTAAAACTCCAACACAACCTAAGAAACGTTTATTTAAATAAGTGTTTTTTATTTATGTGTGTTCTCTTTATTTTTTCCTTTAGTCAGAAGATGCTGTGCCCACCAGTGTCCGATCCAAAGGCGTCGAGCCACCCAGTCCAGAGTCTCTCCGTCGAAGACAGGAAGTTTTATATGCAGACAGCAGGTGTGTGTGTTTAAGTGTTCTGTATGTTACTTTGTTTTTAGTCTTTAACATGCAGAGTACAGTCATTCCAGCTGATAAGCTTGGTGATGGTGGTGGGGATTTTGGAAGTATTCTTTCCTCTGCATTTTGTCTTGCTGTCGTAACAAGTTTCAGGTGGATTATTAATTCAAAGGAATGTGAGGTGAAAGTCATGCAATCATAGAAGCAAGCAAGAGTTGTTGGGCTCTGTTTGTACTTTTTAAAACCTCTTCTTTGTCCCTTTCTTATAATTACTATTATTAGCTTTGTTCTGTACCCTAAGGGAGTTTTCTGTGTCAAAGGAGTTGCCAGAAGCTTTAGCTTTGTCATTCAAAGGCTATAATTATTGTTCACCAGCAAACCAGTATGTGCTGTTTTATGACTTCTGTTGTTCGTGGAAGGGCTCCTTAGCTTTCCAGGACTTTTATGTTGACATATTTCAGAGGTTCAGACTAGTTTCTTTTTTCTCACGTAGTTTGGAGACAGCAGAGACTGAATCTCTACTGGACGACTTTGTGTGCCTTTCTGATGGTATGCAGAGACAAAATCTATCTTAGAGTGAGCTATTTTTAGAGTTTGATCATTTGCTGTTAAGTCGAAGTACCTTTATTACTTATTGTTTAAAGTTGAAGCTTTGCCAGTACTGAAAAGTGATACATTAACTCTGGCATATTGTTGGCAGGTGAAACGGCCTTGGTGCCAGTTCATCTTACAAGTTCTCATTTGTTCAGCAGAGATTGAAGAAGAGCAGAAACCCAGACCGTCCTTTTCTCATGGCTCCAACTCAGTCAGGTGAGGAGTCCACTGAAAAAAAACACAAGAATCGGCATTATTCAGTACAGCCTAAATTTGCAGGTAGTGTTACCTGGGGAAGAATGCTGGTTAATGATGACACACAACAAATGATAAAGCGCATGAACTGTAAGCAATAGCTTGTTAATTGAAAAAACAGGCATGTAAACCACTATGAACAGATTTAATACACAGATACAGCCTAAGTCAATTAACATAATGAGTGCAATGCATTCTAAGAACCGGATGCATTTTTAAAATTAAACAGTAGCTTGCGTCACAGCTCCTACTTCCTCATTTCTGTGCTATGTCTCATTAAAAAGCTATTAAGTGTGTTGTTGTAGATACCTTTAAAAAAAAAGCTTTAAAACAACGAATTTTTCAATAAATGAACTGAACCACTGGAAATCAATTTCTAGTTTTTCTCTTCTCCTCAGCCTCTCTAGAACCTCAGCCCCTCCCTTCCTGGTGCGTACTCGTCCAAAAGCGATCCGCATCATCGGCCGTGTTCTTAGCATCTCCCTCCAATGTGAGGCACTGCTCAGCCAGCTCACAGTCGTGGGGGGAAACAAATCTGGAGTGTTTGTGCACCAGGTGACTGAAGGCAGCGCCGCCCATACTGTTGGCATCAGCCCTGGGGCGCAGATTGTGGAGGTGAGTGTATTGAGAAAAAAGTTGATGAATTTGCCTGTAATGAAGGTGTTCCTTATCATGTTGTTGTTCTGCAGGTCAGGTACGAGCAAAACAGCAGGGCTCTGAAGATGGTGTTGGAGGACTCCACTTTAGAAGAAGCTACGTGGGCTCTCAGCCAGGTTACAGGCTTCTGTCACCTGTCCCTCAGGCCCAGGCAAAACGGTATGCCCTACAGCATGGAAACGACACAAGCCAGAGCAGAGTCACGTAGCACTTCTACTGTACATCTAGTGTTTTTCCTCAGTGAATAGGCAAATATGTTTCCATCTGATGTGAAGACATCAGAAAGTTGCTGGAGATTGTGAAATGAGATGGCTTGCTTGTTATTTTTTGATGTGGAGAAATATTACTCATAAACTAAGTATTTCATAACTTGTCAGTTCAGCTAAAAGATTTACATTTAAGTATATACAGTATATGAATGGAAACAGCTGCTGGATGGTGTCAAAGTGTAGTGATGAAATCATGGAGTTAGAAATAAATAGTCCAGCAAAAGAACATAATTTTCCTGATAATTATAATATGGAATGATGACTCTTTCATACATTTCTTAAATATACTCACTATTCCAGAGATGGAGCCAAAGTTTGTTCTTGTGTTCAATTAGTGACTGAGGGGAAAAGCTGCCAATTTGAGGTGAGGGTAAAGTTGGCTGCTGACTGGTTATCATTTGAGATCTTGGTGACACACTTAGTGTGCCCTAACTTAATCAGCACGAAAGTGCAGTAGATTTCCAGACAGACATGTGGTCCATCAACATTCCTTCTTTTGGTGTTTCATTTTTAATGAATGGACAATTGTGAGCATCCACATTGTCCCTCTGATTGCTATCTGTAGTTCTAATGTTTCATTAATGAATAGGAGGTTTGTTTCAGCTCATGAGTCAGTGCATTCAGTTTATGTGGTGTCAGCTGCTGACAGAATATGTCAGAAATGCAATATGTTGCCAAAAGTATTAACTCCATCCTAAACAATGCATTTAGGTGTTCCTAAATGGCCACAAGTGCATAAAATACAAGCACCGAGGCATGCAGACTGTTTTTATTAATGTTTGTGCAAGAATGGGTCACTTTCAGGGGCACAGTGAAGTCAGGCATGATGCCATGATAGCAAGCCACTTGCTCACTAAGATCAGACTTGTAATATATTTGATACTAAATGTTTTACAGTCATTTGTTAGTGGTTTTATAACAAAGTGGAAGTAATTAAGAATGAATCAGCCATGAAGTAGTAGCAAACATAAAATCACAGAGCAGGACCAGCAGATGCAGAGGTTGTCAACTTTCAGCAAAGCCAGTTGCTGCACTTTTCCAAAAGCCAACGTCACCTTCAGATTGGGTCAAGAGTAGGGCATAGAGAGCCTGATGGAATGTGTTTCCATGCTCAAGTAGATGCATCCGAGTCTTACATCACAAGTGATGTAATGCCAATGCAAAGAGTCGGATGCAGTGGTGTAAAGCATACTGCAAATGGACTCTAGAGCAGTGGAGATGTGTTGTCTGGAGTGCCGACTTGTGTCCTTGTCTGATAATGCAATAAACGAGTCTAGGTTTGGTCAACTGCAAGGAGAACGGTACTTGGCTGACTGCATTGTGTCAAGTGTGAGGTTTGGTGCAGAGGGGATTATGTTGTGAGGACTGTTTTTCAGAAGTTTGGCTAAACCCCTTAGTTTCAGTGAGAGAAATTCTGCTTCAGCATATTGGGAAATTTTGGACAATTCCATGCTCCTAACTATGTGGGAACCGTTTGATGATGGCCCCTTCCTGTTGCAAAATGACTGTGCAGCTTTGGACAAAGCAAGGTCCATAAACACATGGATGAGCAAGCGTGTGGAAGAACTTGACTGGACTTCAAGCCTGCAAGCCAGACCTAACAAATACCCTTCTGGAAGAGTGGTCAAACATTCCCATAAATGCACATCTACACCTTATGGAAAGCCTGTCCAGAAGCTGTAATAGCTGCAAAGGGTGGGCCAAAATAATATTAAACTCTGTCAGGAAGTTGGCTTTCTTGGAGTGGGACCCCAGAATGCAGAAAGGTGGGTGGACGCAGCTCACAAAGAAAAAAGGTTAAATCTACAAAGAAAAACTCACAACAGGCAGGTGGTAACAAATGCAGGCATAAACATGGGCAGGCTTGGCATGGAAAAGATAAACAATCAAACAATGATCAGAGGAAGGACCCAAAACAAAACTAAAACACATTCAAATCAGGACAAAAACCTTTGCATTAGGAGCTGGATGCCACTCAAGTTCATGTGTGCGTGAAGGTGAGCGAATACTTTTGGTAACATAACGTATCTTACAAACAAACCAGATCCAACTATAAATTTTTTAGGAGCTGTGTGGACCATTGTCTTAAGGTGGCTTTACCTTTAACCCCAAACAGGAAAAAATATAAAAGACTGAATAACAAAATTTTAAAGCCAAAGGAGATAAAACATTTCACATTTCTGCTTGGTTTGGAACAATCAATTTGGCTTGACTTGGTGTATTCACAAGCCTGGTGTGCCTTCAACTAGTTATGGTAAACTAGTTGGACTGTATGTCAATTGTATACAAAATAAAAAATCCTCAGTATTATGTGCAGACAATGAATGTGCAACAAAGAAGGCCACATGGTGACGCAGTGGATTTAGTGTTGTTGTCATCCTGCACAGACTACGAGGCACTGCTACAGCAGCTGCAGAACAGCAAGACGTCGTCAGGAGACTCCTTTTATATTCGGGTCAATATATCCCTTCCTGCTGACACCAGCGGGGCCTTAGCCGTGTCGTGCAACGATATCTTACATGTAACAAACACGCGACCTGACGACACTGAGGATCTGTGGCATGCCAGCCAAGTTCACCCGTGTCAGCTGCTGGACCTGCAGAGTGGAACTGTGCCAAATTATTACAGGTTGGTGCACTGCTGTGAGCCAGTAGTAGATCATAGTAGGTCAAGATGATGAAATTTAGGCCGTACTAACTGATTTCTCTCTGTGTTACAGAGCACAGAGGCTTTTGATTCAAACAATTGAAGATATGAGCTTTCAGACAAAGAAAGGTCAAAAGGTATTAAAAACCTTCAATCCATCGGATCATTTCAGTGATGAGTGTTCTAAGTTGTTCCTGGAAAAACTGTCCTCATCACAGGTTGGACGAGTGGACGCCAAGAGTGAACAGAAGGCAGTAAGGATTGTCAGCACGGGGCGCCAAGGAAGGAATCCTCTGTGGGTCAGTGTGGAGGAGGAAAACACCAAAAGCACAGAGTCGGGTACAGTAAACTACAGCTTCACAATCTCACAAATGTAAAATTCTCAGCTTTACTGCTGCTTTGTTGCTGTAGTATTCACAATTTCTAATAAACAATTGCCTCCGTTCTTCTACCTCTTCAGGTCCTCCATCTCCATCCAAAAGCTGTGTAACCCTCATGCCCTACACCCTGGTTACTCCTCATTTCCCACCAGTCTGCAGGCCTATCCTGCTGTTGCCCACAATACTGGGACGCATGCTGGACAAGAAGCTGGACAGTTGGCAGGGCTTTCAACTCTGTGAGCCGGGTAAGAAATGCTAGTCTTATTGGTTGACAAACTCATTGTTATGAAGATAGCCACAGGAAAACACTTATAACATGTTAAAACTTTAGCACGTAAAAAAATGATGTCACTTGAATTTGTTTTTTTTACAATTTTTACATCATAAACCTCAGTGTATTTTATTGTGATGTTGTGTTATAAGCCAACACAAAGTAGGGTTGTAACTGTGAAGTGGAGGGAAAATGATGCAAGGCTTTTAATTGAACAAAGGGAGCAGTACATTTCTCTTCAGCCCTCCTAAGTCAATACTTTGTAGAACCACCTTTTACTTCAGTTAAAGCGACAAGTGTTTTGAAGCATGATTTCACCAGCTTTGCACAGCTACAATTTTTAAAAATAGCTCAGCTCTGTCCTGCTGGAAGTTGAACCTCTAGTCTAAAGGCTTGTGCAGCCTCTAAAAGGTTTGCTTCCAGTATTGCCCTGTATTTAGCTCCATTCATCTTCAACACTGACCAGAGTCCCTGTTCCTACTGAAGAAAACCATCACTGCAGCATAATGTTGCCACCACTAAATGTTGCTGTCTGTGTGGTGTGTTTGGGGTGATGTACATCGTTAGTCTTACTTCACACGTAGGATTTTGCATGTTAACCAAAAAGTTCAGTTTTGGTCTCATCTGACCAGAGAGTTTTTTTCTCTGAGGCTTGTTGTGTCCCCTACAGGACTTGTGGCAGTGTTTAAAGAAGACATATTGTGGTTGTCCTTTTAAATTCACCTGAGCTGTGGATCTCTGCAGCTCCTCCAGACTTTGTTCACTAATGTTCTCTAACAAATCCATGAGGCCTTCATAGAACAGCTAGAATTATCCAAAAAACTCACTTTGTCAAAATCATATACCTTTTTCTTTCCACTACACTATCATGCAATACTTTGTGTTTCTTCTTGACTATACCCATAAAATCCCAATAAAATACAGTCACATTCGGGGGTGTAAAATGGCAAATTGTGAAGAGGTTTACAGGGCATGAATCCATTTGCAACACGCTTTATGTTCTGTAGACACAACACATTTTATTGGTGAGATTACTGATTCGTCTCTTCCTCTACTTCCAATTTTACACTGAAATGATGGTGTCTGGCTAGCTGTGTAAACAATCTGGTCTCTTACTGGACAGCAGTAAACATTATATGGTTTTGTCTGTAGATATAATCCAGGAAGGAATTAAACTTACTAGGTAAATATTTATTTTTAAAAAATCACAGTAGCTATAAATAGTAAATGTGTGCCTGCCAGTGTTTCCTGCAGTGGGGTAAATTAAATGTTTGTTGATCTTTGTGGGAAAGTTTGATCATTACAACAAAGAACACGAACATTTAGGGAACAACAGGATATAGATGAGGACATTAAATACTCAGAGCGTAGGATTAACCAGCATAGTGTTTTCATGTGTAGTCTTTTCCTCTCACTTCTTCCTGCATTCGGTCTGTCCCATTTACTTTAGACGTGTTGACCTCCAGCGAGCATGCCGCTCATATCCAGAGATCCGAGATCCTTGAGGAAGTTGAGCCTGGCGGAAACCAATGCTACACACTTCAGAGTGTTGACAAAGTCATGAAAAAGGTCAGAACACTGAACAATTTCTTAGCATCTCTATTTAGACCTTCTTTTAGATAAAAGATGTGAGGTGAGGTTTAATCTGTAACAGAAAGATGAAACAGTCACACATATTTCAGTATCACTTTGGTTCAGGCCCCTTAGAACAAGTCAGTCAGGTGTGTCTACGTATGCAAATCTCCACCTTGTTGAATTATTATATTATGGTTTTACTTGAGGCTAAAACTACCAAAAAAACCAGCACATAGAGACAGTCATCTGTCAGTTGACAGCTTTAACTGAGTGACAATTACGCTGATTTAACAAGCATATTTGCCATCTCCATCTGATTTCAGGGCCTTCACTGTGTGCTGCCATTAGGCCTGGACTGTGTGCGTCGGCTGCACCGCTTCGAGATCTTTCCAATTATCATCTTCATTGGCCTATCTGCACGTAATGCACGTAAACTGAGGTACGTTTGTCATACCTTACAGGGATTTTATGTGATAGACCAACACAGAGTAATACATAGTACTGAAGTAGAAGTAATAGGATTTATGGTTTTTAATGTGTTTTATGAATACAAATTTATAAAATGAGGCCTGCTCGTTATTTATCGTTACTCCCATACTGGTAAATAAAATTCAGTGAAACCAATTGTTTTCAGAAGTGACCTCACCAGTAAGAGGACTATCTGTTTATAATTTCTTACTATAAATTCAGCTGTTCTGTGAAGGTTTCAGAGGTTTGAAAATCAAGGAACACCAGTCAGGTTTCAATTTGTAGAGACGTTCATGTTATAAACAGTATCCCAGATCTACCAAGTCACCACTTAAACTAAAAGGCCAGGTGAGCAGAGCAATTATTACAGAAGTAGAAAAGACACCCATGGTAACAATGGAGGAGCTACAGAGATCTGCAGCTCAGGTAAGACTGTCTGTCAACAGAACAGCTATTAGTCATGCACTTCAGAAATTCTGTTTGACATTAGCTACAATGTAGGGAACACAGCAAATATGTGGACGAAGGTGTGCTGGTCAGATGAGACCACAACAGAACTTTTTAACCTAAGTGCGACACTGCAAAATCAACCCTGCAAACACCATGCCCATGGTGATGCATGGAGATGGGGCAATTAACCCAGTCAGTGTTGATGGGAAGGTGGCTGGAATTAAATATAGTCCTGGAATCCTGGAAGCAGAAGATTGCAATAGACTTGAGACGATGGTGGAGGTTCATCTTCCAGCAGGACAGTAACCCTAAACATACACCCTGAGCTGCAATGGAATGGTGTGGATAAAAAATATACTTATGTGTTTCAATGGCCTAGTCAAAGTCCAGACCTAAATCCAATTGAGGATTTGTGGCAATCCATTAAAATTGATTTTCAGTGACGCTCTCCATCCAATCTGACTAAGCTTGTTTCTAGTTTGCAAACTGGTCAAGAAACAAAAGGTAATCATGCATAATTTTCTTTCCACTTCAATATTGTGTTCTACTTTGTGTTGGCCTATCACAAAAATCCCATTAAAACACATTGAGGCTTAAAGTTGAGGATGACCAAAATGATACAATGTTCAAGGAGTTTAACTACCTTAGCAAAGCACTGCATAGTACACACCGGCAACATTATAACCAGGGACAATATGGTGATCACCTCGCTCATCTTAATGTAACTCAGTATTCAGATGGAAAAACCTGCATTCTGACATACGAATGCCACTTTAAAACCTGTAAGCACATTTACACATTTCAGCAAACCAGTCACATTTCCAATTAAGTGGAAGAACTGCTCAAAGAGCAACAGTTCATTGAGTCCAGCCCACAAGCTCCCCAGTCTGACACACTTTCTGAGAAACAAGCCCAGTCCACAACGACCGCACACCACAACACCACACTATACTAGGCCTAAAAGATCTATTACTAACATATAACACACTAAACATACTGAAGACTGGCATGGAAGGAAAGGCCAAGAAAACGTTTTAGTGAAAGATGACAGATAACACATTTCTGGTTAATTTTATACTCAGCAGACTAATCGGTTACAATTGAGGCTGTCATGATTGTGTCTAAAAGCAGCTCCCACCAAAAGCCTAGTGTTTTTAAGCAATGATGTGTTGTCTTTGAACATCTGTTGTGCGTGATATTGTTAAAAGACTCAGAAAGCCAGGGAAGATCTCAAGGTTCAGTTCAGATGTGTCTCCACTTCCCCTGTTAAATGTTTGGCAGTTGAGTATTACAACAAACCCTGCCTGCCACATTTCTTGAATTTTAACAGAACTATCATGTTTAACTCACATTGTATAATGTTATTGTTTCTTTTTTACTTTTCATTTTGCAGGTCAAAGCTGCAGCGTAATGGCCAGACGGAGGAACAGCTGCTGGCATGTTCGAAGAGTGAGGAGCCGCTGCTGGACAAGCTGCCGTGTCTGTATCACAGCGTGGATCCAGACTCCTGGTGTGACCAAAACTCCCTGCTAACCAGCCTCCGCACCCACATCTGGGAGGAACAGAGGAAGATTGTGTGGATGGAGCCGGACCTGTGGTGAAGAGAAAAGGAGATAAATGGAGAGAATGCTTGAGAAAAAAAATAAAAATAAAACAAAAAAATTATAATAAATATATATATATATATAGGATAGATAAGCTTTACAAGAAATATTTTTGTAAACATGAGTATGTATCTATGATACTTGTAACTATATAAACTCCTAGTGAATATTCAGCTGTGATGCATTGATGTACCTAGAAATATTTTCTAAGCTGTATATTACTTTCTATTTCAGGTATTTGTTTATAACAAGTATGAGTAAATGCATTATCTTAACTGTAAGGAATTATATCTCCACATTTTGTTGTAGGCCAGTTCTTGCTATGAGGGATTCCATCTGGTATAGATCTCTTTTAAACCACTACATCTGCCAATACTATTTTTAAATACTATCTGGAGGACATTTTGTCTCTGTATTTATGGAATAAAAGGTACTTGTTACAAATTAAAAAGTATCATGGGTATCTCTGTAAGTTTAGTTTCTCTAAGGCTGTAAATATCATTACCATGCGAACAGGTTGTTACATAATCCATCTCTGAAGTAAGCCTGTCATCATTCAGCTATGTGCAGGTCAAACCTAACTTCTCTGAACTCTGAGATTGTTATGAACCCACTTCCTTGTAGCTGTTGTCCGCCCTTTCTCTGTCAGGAAATGTGATACAGGGTTTTTTGTTTTTTTTTGCTCATGGTCTGATGCAATCACTCTGTATCTTAAAAAAAACATCTTGCTTTTTTATTTGGTCTCTCAGCAACAAGCACTGAGCTTGAGCATAATTTATACGTGTGTGCCCTTTTCTCTACTCAGAAGCCATCCTCTATGACTAGGGCTTCTCTTCATTTGTTTTTCTTTTCCTTCTGCCTTTTCTTTTCTTTGCTTGCCAGACTCCCATGCACATTAATTATGCTCTAATTTTGCTAATACAAACATGGTATCACTCTGAAATTTAAAATGGGCTGAACATGTCTCATTATCTACAGTACATTTTTACAGAATGCATGTTGATTGTTTATCCTTTAGACTAAGATTTCTTCCATTTTGTAAGTGTTTGCATTTTTTAGAAGTGAGTGTTTCCGTATTTATTTTGATAACGAATTTAAGCTGATGGTGGTCAGAGGGCTCGGTGGCGCCTGTGTATGGCAGCCTCACTCTGTCAGTCTGCCCCAGGTCAGCTGCGGCTACATTGTAGCTCACCACAGTCAGAGTGTGAATGTGTGTATGAATGGGTGGATGACTGAATGTAATGTGAAGCGGTTTGGGGTCTCTGGGTACTTGTTAAAGTGCTATACAAGTTCAGGCCATTTGCCATTTTAAACATTTAAGTAGCATAATTAAAGTGGGCTCTGTTTACACAACAATGTTTTATGTTTTTTGGATACAATCCGGGTTAGCACCCGAACATACCTTTCAGACAGCTTCCTCTTGCGTCTACAGTTAATCCTGTTGGATGTGGTTCGTCCTTCTTGGTGGTATGCTGACATTAACCTGGATACCGTGGCTCTTGATGCATCACAAAGACTTGCTGTCTTGGTCACAGATGCACCAGCAAGACGTGCACCAACAATTTGTCCTCTTTTGAACTCTGGTATATCACCCATAATGTTGTGTGCATTTCAATATTTTGAGCAAAACTGCTCTTACCCTGCTAATTGAACCTTCACACTCTGCTCTTACTGGTGCAATGTGTAATCAATGAAGACTGGCTACCAGGCTGGTCCAATTTAGCCATGAAACCTCCCACATTAAATGACAGGTGTTTCAGTTTCATTGTCCAACCCTTGTACATTCAACATTAGGATGAATTTCCTATTGATTTTGGTATTTTCATGATGCATCTGAACCATTTGTTATCCATGTGGAATGACAATAGTTGTATGTTAACACAGCTGCAATCATTTTTAAAAACAAGAGTTTGGTGCAGAAGTTAATTTTCCCTAAGGCTTAGATAGAAGTCCTTTAGCAAGTTGTAGAGGAATCCCAAATTTTTTTGTTTTATCAGCAAGATCTGGGCATAAATCTGGATGGATATTTGACCTCTTTTCTTAAAAGAAAGTGTTATGGTCAGAGCTATTCCCAACACGTAATATGATTCTGTGTTTTCCATTCTAGAGCCAGTTTTGATAGACGTTTTGGGTCATTCTCCTGTTGCATCACCCAATGATCTGCCCCAAACATTCCCCTCCAATGAAAGAAAAACTGGTTTGCCTAAACTATGCCAGGACATTGCTCATGGCTATAAAAAGCGTGTGGTTTCTCAAAAACGTGGTCAGGAACAGTAAGAACATTTTCTAATTATTCATATTTTTATCCATCAAGAAGTTTAAAATTAAAGTGATGCTTTGACTTGACCACTTGGGGGCAGCAGAGAAAAGCACATGCGGTTTGGAGGGAGCAGGTACACCAGCGGTGATAATGACAAGCAGGGGGAGGGAGAGAAGAGAGGCAGCTCCGTGGTTTCTGACCACATGCTCCCAGCATCACTGTTTCACTGGCTGTTTCCCAGCTAATGTGTTTACAGCCTGCACTGAGATGCAGCGCAGCCCCTGCTCTGCACACAGACTCCCTCTCACCTCTGTTTTCTTTCTTTAATCGGCCGTTGTTTATTGACTAGATCTAAGGCTTTTTAAAGACTTTAATGGAATCAATTTCCCTGACTGCAAGATATTCTTGGCTCCATCTGGGACCCAAACCCTCCCTCTTGTTGCTGGGAAACTACTCCAGTGATTTGTGTGCTGTCAGGGTGCATTAAAGACAGGAACGAGGCAAAGTTGGCTGCAGAAAATGGAAATTAGAGATAAAAACAGATAGAAATAGGGTCTGAGTATATCATATTTCCTTTAGCTTTTATTTGTTTGTTTTACATACTGCTGCAGTGATCACCACGCCTTGATTTCCCATTTTAAGTCAGTGGTGCTTCACAGGTGTTTGAGTTGGGTTCAGTTAATATTGTTTGTAGAGTATTAGGTGTTTAATTCATTTAAAAGCCGCTGGTTATTTCATATGATGGCTTGTTATTTGCAGCTAACTTAGACTGTGGCAAGCAGTGTACATTTGAATGAACGCCATAGTTCAAATTTTGTTCATAGTGACAGAGTAAGAGGATCTTGCATCAAAACAGTAATTGCTCTGCTGCTATGGATTACAGAAATGTGATTTCCAGGAGCGTTTTTTTTTAATATATATATAGGTCATATAGTTCTTTGACCAGGGCACCTTTGTGTCAGCTGGCAGCACAAGCTTTTGAGAAAAATAAAACAAACCCAAATAAGTCATCTGTAGTTGTTCAGGTTCTGGGCATATTTGTCTTGTACACAGTGGAAGGCCTATAGAAAAACTTTGATTTATATAGAAGCTGGGCAATGTTGAAGTTGATTCTAGATTCCAATTTGGTGTTAAGCTAAATGGCTATTTTACTGTTTTTATATAGATTGTTCTTGATCACCTCTAATACAAAATAAAACATCATTGCATCAATCAAACTTAAAATGAACTGTTTTACATTAAATGTTTTCTACGCTGAAATAAAATATCCTTGGCATTATTTGGCATAAAAACAACCTGGGATGAGTATGAAAATCACAACATGGGTCGAACCTAGACTGAATAATTTTAGGCTGATTGTTATTTCTTTTTCACTCATTGTTTGAATTTATGAAACCTGAAAATGCAAAAAATAGGTTTTTTAAACAAAGGTAAAATCACCTTTCATTTGGTCTCATTCACAGGAACCCAGTGTCATGTATTGTCTATATTATTTTACATGTGTATATATACAGTTAAGCCACAAATTGTTCATAGAGTGGCAATGCTGGACCTCTTCGTTGAAGTTCATTGATCTAAAAAAATATATAGTGACATATAGAACAATCTCATACAGTTTTCACTGTGTTTCTGTGTTGTAGGATTTGCTTTTATTATGACATAAGATTATAACACAAACTTACTACTTCTATAAAGCCTGAAATATCTAACTTCATAACACATCTGTAGACTTGAGCAGATATGTTATTCATTGAAACATCTAATATCTCTGCACGGTAATTTATACCCCTGGCAGATTTAGGTTTAAAGTAATCCTCTATTTTAACATGTGTCTTTTCACTAGAAGTAATATTAGCGACTTGAACCGGCCCAGCCAGCGTCCAAACTTGAATCTGAGAGAGAATCTGTGAAGGGAGCTAAATATTAGGGTGATGGCAAGGAGGCCTTCCAACATCAAAGACTTGGACCTCATCACCACAGAGAGGAAAAATATTATTGAAAACATGCAAAATTCTGGTCAGCAATTATACGAAGGGTTTGAATCCAGTAAAACAAGTAAAGATTTTTATTTTGATTAATAAGAGGAGGGTATAAACAATTTTCAACAAGCCTGCTCTTGATAAAATGTAAATAAACACAGATTATTTAATTTTTACAGTTCATCCTCCTTTTCCATTGTTTTATTATCTTTTGATATTTGTCCATCTCACTTCCTCTCAGAAACAAACATTTTGGATGAATAAAAAATATTTTAAATCTAAAGGTGACTGGAGTAGGAATCATTTTGGGCTTAACTGTATATATGTGTAATTATATATGTATGGAAAACAAAGGAAAAAAGGAGCACCCTGGTGTTTTTTTTTTTTTAAACATTTGAAGGATCAAATTGTTAGTTTTGAAAGAAACTGGAAAAACCTGACCTTCAGGTGTCAATAACTAATCATAGGCTTTTACAATAGCTGAAGAGGTTCAAGCATACAATTGCAGAGACAACAATCAACACTGTGTGACTCTTAAAACAAGTATGTCATATGCAGTATTTTAAGTCTCTTCGAATTCCTAGGTTTGCGTTTCTGTTCATGTTCTGAACAGTAGCTTCCCTCAGTGTCTCCGCTCGCTCCTCTCATCTGCTCATTAACTCACCTGTCTACCACTTCATTAATAAAGCTCCCCAGTATAAAAACAAACTGATCATCTCAGTCTGTGTCAGAGCCTCCTGTTGTTGCCATCAACCTGTTTTGTTGGTTTCCTAAAATCACTGTACACCTCCAGTGCTCATCTCTGCATTTGGGTCCTCAACAACACCTTTCATGACAGTATGAGCCCTGTTGGACAAAGTATTTTTGGTTAGGTCAGGTGGTAGGTATTCCATTTATTTAGAACAAGAAATGTGTTGAAAACTAGACTATTTTAACATAAATGTCCTGTCCAAACTTGGCCAAAGGAAAGACATTGAGAGTCAGTTTTGTTAGCTCATTTGAGGAAGCCCCTACGTGTTTTTAACTTACCTCTAGACAGTAATCGTTATGATTTTGTGGACGGTTTTTCACCGTTCATTTGTTTTAACCCCACCTTGTTGATCCCATATCTTTTAAAAAATGTTTTCGAAACAGGGAAAATTTGGAAGTTTGGCTGTAATTTCAGAAAAATAACTTGACAAATGAACATGTAAATTGTGAAGCTGTGGGAAAAGGTTCTGTTATCTGTTTTTTCATGATGAAGCAATTTTGCTGCTATAACCTAATATATCTGGGTTGGGTTGACATAATCAGTCAGTGTGGATAAACATTTTTCTCTAGGGCTGGGTTTGATTGTTCTTAATCAGGTTGGAGACTAATTTCCTTGTTAATCTGTGTCTTGTATAAGTAAATTCAGTTTTGCTCCATTTCAGTCTGCCTGGGTTAAACAGTTCAGTGAAACCAAAGGAAACCTTCTTGTAAGAACTCACACTTTGCCTACTTGTCATGAATAAATAAAAACAGGCATTTTAATCTGAAACAACATGAAGGAAATTGCTGAATATAGCAAAACATAAGCAGTGTATGGTTTCTTCAGACAGCCAATGACATTTAGAGCCAACAATAGCAAATAAGTCGGATCAGTCCATATAAATCATGTTGAATACGCTGACACCACAAAATTGGTTACATCTGAAAGAAGGGTATATATGTATGAAAATTTTACATTTGCTTTTTAAATGTTATTTTACATATCCAACAAGTATGAAAATACATGTATTGTATCAACTTAAACATTTTAAATGTATGTTTTGCAAGGTTTTTCCTATTTACTTGACAAATTCATATCCTTTTTGAAGTGTCCTGGATTGATTGTTGCATCACATCGAGAAGGATAACAATTTTACCATCTCCAAGTTATTCTTAAAGCTTCTTGATTTCAGCAAAAAATGTATCTCTGTGAAAAAAGCAAGTGACTATAACAATAATATAATGCTCAAGTAAAACATTTTGTTTTATTCAGTTAATTAGAATATTATTTAGAAGTTCATTTGCTTTAGTAACTCAGTCCAATAAGTGAAATACATCATGTAGATAAATTACACACTGTTTTACAGCTGAGAAAGTTATTTCTGTTATGATGATTATCCGCTTGCGGCTAATTAAAACACATTTAAGATCAAAATATTACATCAGACCAATAAAAAAAAAACATACCTGCTTAAAGGTTGTTTTAATCTTACAAACGAGCTTAAAGGAAACCCACATTCTTTTCTGAATATGACGATTTGTGCATGTAAAATGTCTTTATTGTACAATGCATTTCGATTAAAATAAATGCTTACCAATGCAATGACCACGTTTGGTCTCCATCAGGGCCATTGTCTGCTGTGGATTTCGCACTTGTACTGTCAATTTAATATGATACTTAGACACAGCAAACAACCTTCCACACGTCAGAAAACTCACTCGTCTTATATATCAGCACATTTTACATATATATATCAATACACATTATTGGTGCACTAGGTTTTTCATAAAGACATCCTACCTCTAATGGAAGACCAGATTCAATGAGCTGCATACAGTTGCTGACTGTCACATTTCACATCACACAGCATAATTTGATCTGTTGCTTGCTTCTAACCACATAAAGCTGGTAGGAAGACCATGAGATCTGCTGCTGATGGTCGCAGTGAAATTTGATTATGTCCTGTTTTGTGGCTTTAAACTGTCAAATGTTATTACTGTTGATGATAATAAAACCTAAACTGAAACAGAAATCCATCTCTTTCTGCGTCTCCATGCACAGAGTGCTGACCCTCTGATGACCCTTGCACAGTGTGAAACAAGGCATACAGGAGCGGTCGTGACCTCGTGTGTGTGTCTTCATGCTATCGGCTACAAACCAGGATACAAAGAACTTAGCTTGAAGACCTCTCATCACTGGATTACCATGCTGTCAACAGTTTCTTTCTGTGCACCATCAGTATTTACAACAAATCCAGCATCTTTCATTGCTGGTGTCTTTATAAAGAAACTTTGAGGGCTCCGCCCTGAATTTCTCAGCCTCTGTTATACAGCAGCTCTGTGCCCAGGAGGGTAGTCACAAAGTTAAATGTCAGTGTGATGAAAGTCACCCGAAAGGGGACCTTCTACCTTGCTGTTTATGATGGAAAATACACTGCTCAAAAAATAAAGGGAACACTTAAACAACACAATATAACTCCAAGTAAATCAAACTTCTGTGAAACCAAACTGTCCACTTAGGAAGCAACACTGATTGAGAATCAATTTCACAGCTGTTGTTCAAATGGAATAGACAACAGGGGGAAATCTTTGGTGATTAGCAAGACACTCAATAAAGGAGTGGTTCTGCAGGTGGGGACCACAGACCACTTCTCAGTACCTATGCTTTCTGGCTGATGTTTTGGTCACTTTTGAATGTTGGTGGTGCTTTCACACTCGTGGTAGCGTGAGACGGACTCTACAACCAACACAAGTGGCTCAGGTAGTGCAGCTCATCCACGATGGCACATCAATGTGAGCTGTGGTAAGAAGGTTTGCTGTGTCTGTCATGTAGTGTCCAGAGCCTGGAGGCGCTGCCAGGAGACAGGCCAGTACACCAGGAGACGTAGAGGAGGCCGTAGGAGGGCAACAACCCAGCAGCAGGACCGCTACCTCCTCGTTTGTGCAAGGAGGAACAGGAGGAGCACCTGTAGCCCATTTCCTGCACACGCCTGTGCACGGTGGCTCTGGATGTTTCTACTCCAGACTCAGTCCACTGCTTCCGCAGGTCCCCCAAGGTCTGGAATCGGCCCTTCTCCACAATCTTCCTCAGGCTCCGGTCACCTCTTCTCGTTGTGCAGCGTTTTCTGCCACACTTTTTCCTTCCCACAGACTTCCCACTGAGGTGCCTTGATACAGCACTCTGGGAACAGCCTATTCTTTCAGAAATCTCTTTCTGTGTCTTACCCTCTTGCTTGAGGGTGTCAATAGTGGCCTTCTGGACAGCAGTCAGGTCGGCAGTCTTACCCATGATTGGGGTTTTGAGTGATGAACCAGGCTGGGAGTTTTAAAGGCCTCAGGAATCTTTTGCAGGTGTTTAGAGTTAACTCGTTGATTCAGATGATTAGGTTCATAGCTTGTTTAGAGACCCTTCCCGACCACCTATTGAGTGCATAACTGTACATGATTATTTGAAGGTTGACGTTTTTTGTATTAAAAACACTTTTCTTTTATTGGTTGGATGAAATATGCTAATTTTGTGAGATAGGAATTTTGGGTTTTCATGAGCTGTATGCCAAAATCATCCGTATTAAGACAATAAAAGACCTGAAATATTTTAGTTAGTGTGCAATGAATCTAAAATATATGAATGTTAAATTTTCATCATGACATTATGGAAAATAATGAACTTTATCACAATATGCTAATATTTTGAGAAGGACCTGTAGGTCAAATAACCACTCCCTAAAACCAATTTAGCCACAGCACCAGGTCTGAGTGCAGAACACGTGGAACCTTGAAGCAGATCCGCTATAGCAGCAGAAGACCACACCCTCTGTCACTTCTGTGAGCTAACAAAAATTGGACAATGAAAAGGTCAGTATTTGGCATAGACAACATGAAATCACAAATTCATTCAGCCTGTATAAAAAGTTGAGGCTGGTAGTGGTATTATGATGATGTGGAGGGTATTTTCTTTGATCATTATTATTAACTAAGCATGTTTAAACACCACAGCTTGCCCAAGTTTTGTTGCTGACCATTGTCATCCTTTTATAACAACAGTGTTTTGATGCCGACCCAGGAGGATAATACACCATGTCATAAAAATAATCTCAAACTGTTTTTTTGACCTTGACAATGAATTGACTGTGGCAATAAAGGTGGCAATTTTGTGTTTTATATCCCAATTGGAAAATCTAAACTATTTATTTATTCATTTTTTTACTTACTTAACTACAGCTGGTGGCTCACCATTTTGTTTGCAATTGAATCCACTGTTAAAATAGTTATAAAGTCCTAATCAACTTTTTCAAAATTAAAATAAAAGATATTTTATAATGTTTTGAATTAGAATGTAAGTACATTTCAATCTAATAAACTGGCATAGGGCTGCACGCAGTTGGTAGCACTGTTGCTTTGCAGCAAGAAGGTCCTGGGTTTGAATCCCGACCTGGGGTCTTTCTGCATGGAGTTCTCCCCGTGCATGCGTGGGTTCTCTCCAGGAACTCCGACTTCCTCCCACAGTCCAAAAACATGAGTATTTGGTTAATGGTCACTATAAATTGCATATAGGTGTGCTTGTGGATGTGTGAATGGTTATGTCGCACTGTGCTGAACCGGCGACCTGCCCAGGGTGCACCCTGACTCTCGTTCAATGACTGCTGGAGATAGGCACTAGCTCCCTTGCCACCCTGCATGGAAAAGTGGGTATAGACAATGGAAAGATGGATAAACTGGACAGGAGTTTAGGAGTTTGGACATGTTTGTATGTTCTGTATTCCCTCCTGATGGTGCTTTATAAAAACTGACCGGAACAGAAATGCAAAAATTACCAATGTTTATAACTAGGCCACCAAAGAAACAGTAATTGACTTGTGAAGAAAACAGAGGGTACAGCCACGTTCCAAGAAGTCGATTTATTACAAAAAGATTATGATGAGTAATTATGGTGTTAACTTGTCTGTTACGTTCCTCAGCATTCCCGTCTCTGGCGTGGCGTTTTTAGCACGTTCAACCTGCATCACTCATTGTGCACGCCCTGATATTTCACACTGTCTTGTGTATATATTTGTAGTATTGGTTGTGCTTTAAATCTTTTTGCATGTTTTATATTTACATAAACAACTAAGATTAAGATTTTTATCTTTGTTCTAAGGTTTTTTCTTTGTCAGCATAGTTTTATCAGTCACATTTCACGCAAAAACACGTATACTAAAGCTGAACGATCTTCTATGATTATGCGCAAACAAATGTGGCATTAAAACAAAATCAATAGTTCAGTATGTTGAGATGTAGTATTACACAATCTGAAACAAGTCTGTAGCTGTCAACGCTGTCTGTAGGTAAACTTCCACAGCAAAAATTTATTTTTTTTATTTTTTTGAGACGTTTCTGTAGAAATTGAAGTAAACTTCATGATATTTCAAAAACTAATGACAACAGACTGTCTTCTGTAACAGGAGGTTAAGATAGACCTACACATACACATTAATTGTGATTAAAACAGCAATTATGCTGAGCCAAGCCCAATTTTGTTTAATCTTTTCCTGTTTTAAAAACTTAAGTAAATAAATAAATAAACAATGAAATGAACCTGAATGTAGATATTAAGTAGGATAAGGCGTAGGAGGAAGGTTCAGTAGAGTCTGAGAGAAAATGAAAGAGAGAATGAATAGTCAATTACTGGGTGTTTGGCATCCTTTTTTGTTACCTAACTGGACCGCACACATTCTTGTCATTCACACCATGGAATAATGTTTCATTTCAGAGTCTCTGCTTGTGTTTCTAAAGACGTTTCTATAAAAGTGAAAGGGGTGGAAAATTGTGGCCTTACAAAGTGATTTTGTGTTTTCGAAAACGCGTGTTTGATAAACCTTCAAACCAAACCAGGAATGAACAAGCACAGATACTCAAAATCTAAATGACGCAGAAGGCATCAGGACCTTATTTGTTCTTTAGGTCAAATCTAATGGCCTTTCTGTTGAAGCACCTATGATGCACCAAAATAAAAACTTGAACTGATATTTGAACCATAAACTTTTCTTTTAACCTACATTTCAACCAGTGGGGGTTCTGCCATGAATGTTGCCCTGGGCTAGACTCCTTTTCTATTACCACCCACCCCTTCTTCACCACAACCTTGCCTTGAATACTCTTTTCATTTTTTTAACGCTATATTTTTCATGGCTGTTCATACAAAAATCCACAAAAGATGTATTATCTTCAAATTTCAAAAGCTAAATGAAGTTCTCAAGGACTCAAAATGAAGACATCTTTGCCCACCAGCGTCTCGGGCCACATGGGCACAGTGCTCCTCATTGACTTACAGTTAAAAAAAGTTGTAATTGTTTTGTAAGGTGCTTGAGAGCTTTCCTTTCTAATGCTACCCTGGACACCTGTACATAACACCTATATTAAAAACCCACCAATAACTGCAACAAAGGTATTGAAAAGATTTTTCAGCCCAACTTGCTCCGATTCACACAATCTCCCCCCTCTATCCCAAACTCTGCTTTGGCTGACATTGAAGGTTTAAGCAGGTCAAAGGTCTGTGACCTGGAGCCACTGAGCATGGAGATCTGAAAGAGGAAAGGAGACCCAATGACACGCTCAGAAGGTACGACCCAACTAGTTGACATTACCGGCACAGAGCAAGACGTTCAGAAGTTCAATCTAGGAAAACAAAAAGAGCAGGGTGGAAAAACGTTTAAGAAAAGACAAAGTTAATTACTGCCTATAGTAGTTTATATAATGTTTCATACTTCATACATTTTTTTACATTTTGTTACATTAACACAAATTTCAGTATATACTATTGGGGTTTTATCTGACAGAGAAACACAAAGTAGCACATGGTTTTATTTTACAAATTAAAATCTGAAAAGGGTGGCCTTTAGTATTCAGCTCTCTTTATTCTAATACCCCTAAATAAAACTCAGGGCAACCAACTGCTGTCAGAAGTCACCTAACTAGTAGGTGTTATGAGTTTTCTCAGTCTGTATGACGCCTGCTGTTCTGTGAAGGCCACAGAGGTTTGTTGAAAAAACATTAGAAACAAACAGCATCATGAAGACCAAGAAACACAAAAGGAAGGTCAGGAATAAAGATGTGGAAAAGTTTAAAAGATGGTTAGGTTTTAAAAAAAAATCCCTAGCTTTGGACATCTCATCTCATCGCTGTTCAATCCATTTTCTGGAAATGGAAAGCATATAAACCTAGCAAGCCATGGTTGCTCATTTAAACTGTCTGGTTGGGCAGGGAAAGCATTATTCGGCAAAGCAACCAAAAGCCCATGGTACCTTCGGGGGAGTTGCAGAGGTCCAAAGCTCAGGTGCAACAATCTGTTTTCAGGACAACTATTAGTTATGCACTCTACAAATCCCACCTTTATGGAAGAGTGTAAAGAAGAAAGCCATAAAAAGTCCTGTTTACAGCTGGTCCCATGTCATGTAAGGGACACAGCAAACATGTAGGTCCTCTGAACAGATGAATCCAGAAATGAACATTTTAGCCTTCATGCAAAACGCTATATGTAAAGGAGAACTAACTGCATATAACACAGAATACACCATCCTGCTGCCAGGATGCTATTTCACATCAGAGACAGGAAAGCTGTTCAGAGTTGATTAGAAGATAGAGAAAGAAAATTTGAAACAAGAAAAAACATCGTGGAAGTGTTTTTAATTCCAAAATGTTTTTTTGTTTTTGTTTGTTTTTTTGCACTTTTCCTGTGTTCTTAAGCATCATTTATTTTGTAATAAAATACATGAGAAGTCCTAAAGAATAATAATTGTTCTCTTTGTTCCTGATGAGTCCCGATCTACATTACAATCGGTAATGTTTTCATCCCTTCAGGAAGTCTTTTATGAGTATGAAACATTTTGTTACTTTTCCAGTCAATAATTAGGTGTTAAAGTTTACTGCTCATCTGAACTCAACCGAGCCAAGCCCCCCTCCAGTCTATAAATGTAGCCTTAGCTGAAATAACCACCATGCATTAACTGACCTGCTGTCAAGCAGCCACAAGACAATCAATACTTTCAGATAATGAAGTCATCGACTCACAGCAAGCGCCAGCTAATGACAAGACTGAAGGTCTCCTGTTATTGCCTTATTTTATGGCTTTGTCTCTTGGTACCATGTGAATGCGCCACCAATGCTGGTGTACGAACGATGGAAATTGTGAGTGATGTAGGTTTTATAGTGTAAAGAAGCACCGTTGGAGCTGACTAATGGAGTTTTTCTTTTTTAATGCAGCACAGTTTAATTCAGCTTGGCTAGTCCCCGTTATGATGACACTGCGTCCAGTGGTAATATCATTCCACTAAAACTAGAAAAAATATTTACTGTAAGTTTAAATAAATATATTTTTTTTCCTTTTAAGATGTAAGAGAACCTAAATAGGCATTCCTCTATCATTCCATATTTTTGTGGGTTACATTTACAGGAAATTCAGTTAACTAAATTGACTACAGATAAATAAAATGCAGCTAAAGTTAAATTACATTGCCGTATTTGACTAAAACTAAATTAAAATGTGCTGTCAAAACGCATAGTGACTCCAACATCAGAGGGATGAAGCATTGATTATTGTGACCTATATGAAGGTTTCCTGAGATGGAAAAAATATATTTTCATGTGTTTACCTCTCCCATTCTAATAATTATAAAAAGGAGAGTATGTATTTATTGGTTATGCATATTATATCCAAATTGTGCACATCTATTTATGTTGTAAACTGTGTTTAAATCTGATATTAGCAATAGAATGTTAACCCTGGTGGGTGAACAGTGTGATTGTCACTGTCATCTGGACAAAGCCAGCAGCACTGTGAGGATCATGTTCTTTGATTTCTCCAGTGCATTTAATACAATCCAACCTGATTTGCTTTGTCAGAAACTCCAGAAGACTCAGGTGGAGGCCTCAACAATCTCCTGGATCAAAGACTACCTGACAAACAGACCACAGTTTGTGAGACTGAAGGGTTGTGAGTCTAACTAGGTAGTCAGCAGCACAGGAGCACCACAGAGGACTGTACTCTCACCATTCCTTTTCACTCTGTACACCTCAGACTTCCAGTACAAGACAGACTCTTGTCATCTGCAGAAATACTCGGATGATTCTGCAGTCGTGGGGTGGATCAGAGATGGACAAGAAGCTGAGTACAGGAAGGTGGTGGACCTCTTTGTGGCATGGTGTGGAAACAATCATCTCATTTTGAACATGATTAAAACAAAGGAGATGATTGTAGATTTTAAGAGAAACAGGAATAAGTCAAAAACTATTTATATTATGGGAGAAGAAGTGGAGGTGGTGGAGGATTATAAATACCTCGGTGTTCACCTGGACAACAGACTAGAGTGGAGATGCAACTGTGAAGCCATCTACAAGAAGGGACAGAGCAGACTGTACTTCTTGAGGAATCTTAGGTCCTTTGGTGTTTGCAGCAAGATGCTGCATATCTTCTATAAGTCTGTTGTGGAGAGTGTGATTTCTTCTACCATCATCTGCTGGGGAAGCAGCATCAGAGCCAGGGACTTAAAAAAGCTCAACGTGCTGATAAAAAAGGCTGGTTCTGATCTGGGGACTCCTCTGGAACCTCTGGAGATCATTGTGGAAAGACGGATTCTTCATAAAATGAAGAACATTATGGAGAACCTTGAGCATCTTCTTCATGAGACTGTTGTACAACAACAGAGTGTCTTCAGTCAGAGGCTTCTTCAGATCTGCTGTAAGACGGAGTGCTACAGGAGATCCTTCCTGCCCACAGCCATCAGCATCTACAACGGCTCTTTGAGGAAACCTTCATAATATGAGCTACAACAACATTTAATTTCCCTTTGGGATAAATAAAGTATTTTTTAATTGAATTTGAATTGAATTACCTAAAAGTTTCATTTTTACAAACCAGGTATTGTTAAAATGTACAACTGTGCATCACTGTTGTTGGATGTTGGTTTTTACCGGTTGTCTAACCAAGCTCATTTATTTGGATTGGACAGGAATATGATGTTTTTTCTATTATATATTATATATTTATATTCTATTACAGAATAATTTAAAGTAATGCTGTTAAAAAGGGTTATTTTGGAGACAAGGCTCTCCAAGCTGGTATAGACTACTGTACTGTTACATTTAAATAAATAATTGCAGTTCATCATAATGCATCTTTCAACAGATGCAAATGTTTTCCTCATTTCCCCCTGGGAACAAAGTATTTTTTATGCCTGGGTTAGATCATAATGCCAATGATCCTTACAGGATTACCATTGACAATAACATTCCCAGCATTGAGGGTCTTGTTTTTTAGCCTGTTCTGATCTTGTTATAATGAACTGTGCACATGTACATGTTGTAAATTTATGCTAAGATAAAGCCTGAGCCTCAGGTTGATCCGTGGCTGATCTGACAAGAAGCACAGAGTCGGAATCTGCCTGCAGCCTACTACCCCCCACCCTGATGCACTTTCGTCTAAACACACACATCCACTCCTTCCTCCCTGATGATTTTACTTTCTCCACAACATCCTTCATTCTTTCCCTCTGCTCCTCGTCTCCCCTCTTCTACCTCCAGGATGAGAGTTAAGACAGACAGCTTGAATTGGATGTCGGGGAGAATTAGACACCAGCAGACAATGTGATTTCTTCGACTTCAAGGCTTTCTTTTCCCCAGAAGAGAGCAAAGAGGGCTGGTTTGGTACTTGCAGAAAAATTCAGAGGAAGAATCAGAGAACAGGAGGAAGGCAACATAAAGAAGAAAGGAGGTGCAAGACAACTATAAGCAAAGAGCAATTGCAAGTATAAAAGAAAAACAGAGCAGCCAATTGGTGCCAAAAAGGTTTAACAAATTCTGAAAGAAATCACAATGAAAAAAGAACCCAGAAAGTAAAAAACTGATCAGTTAAAAGGTTGCGTGAGTCAGAAACACAGGAAGACAATAGCAGGCCATCTAGGCAGCCACTTAATAGTCCACCCACTCACTGCTATCCAGATGGGCAGATTGACGCCTCTTAGCTCCTTTAAGAGCTCCAATAATGGACCACAGTATAGGTGGGCTGTGAAGAGGATAGTCATCCTGTCCAAAGTAACTCAATTCCTCAGTTCTGGTCTCTTGTTTCAGCTGCCGTCAGTGCATCAGTGTGGGAAGTACATGTGATAATGCTCCCAGATTTACCAACCCACAAAGGACTGTGGAAAGATGAATTATGGTAAGAGTGGCTGATGTTGTGGTAACACAAGGTCAGTTGAAGTTGTGTCACGGTGGGTATAGAACAATACATACATCAAGGACATAATGCGTAGCACCCTAGTTCTTGTCATGTTGGTTTGCCTTGACAGCTGAAGCTGTGTTATGTGTTAATTCATTATACTTTTGGTTGAGCCTCAACATAGTACAGAATTAAATAATGCTGATAAAGTTACATAAAAACATATTTTTAAAAACTTAGAATGTCAGGGCTATTTTAGTAAACTTAGGATAGGATACTTTGTTAAAAGTGAGAGCATCCACTTCACATTTCTTACATGTATGAATTAAAATACATTGATGGCTGGTGATAAAAACATTTGGGGGGAGCACTAGAGGTCGGGGATTACAACACAACAATAAACTCTACTTGAACATAAATCCATCCACGATCATTTGTCCGCTGCTGGATTTATAGGTCTTGTTGGTCCAAGCCAAATTTCTTCATACGCTTTTTTTCCTTCAACTAAAGCCTCATGATTTTAGTCCCTTTTCCATTGCAAGACCCAGGATTTAAAGATGCAGGATTTATTTTACCTGGGTAAAAATTATACTGGCGAATTGTGTACGTTCTATTTCCATTGCTCAGAAAGGCCACAGACCATTAATTTAATTCAGCCTACTGACGTATGGGGAAGTTGTGACAAAAATGACACCTTTAGTCCAGCATATGTCGTTACCAATAATTTTTTTGTAGTTTGTTTCAACTGTGAAATAATTGTACACAATGAGCATCTTTAGAGTTTTACAGTTGATTAATGGCTTTCATTATTCCTTAAGTTGCGCTGGATCCATAAGCAGGAAAAGTTTAAATCATTATTTTTCATTTAGTTTTTTTTACCAACCTGCATCTGGCCAGAGTTGTTGCTTAAAAAATGCATGATTTTATTACACTTACTACTAAACACTAATTAACACACTTACAGTACAGACCAAAAGTTTGGACACACCTTCTCATTCAAAGAGTTGTCTTTATTTTCATGACTATGAATATTGTAGCTTCACACTGAAGGCATCAAAACTATGAATTAACACATGTGGAATTATATACTGAACAAAAAAGTGTGAAACGACTGAAAATATGTCTTATATTCTAGGTTCTTCAAAGTAGCCACCTTTTGCTTTGATTGCTGCTCTGCACACTCTTGGCATTCTGTTGATGAGTTCAAGAGGTAGTCACCTGAAATGGTTTTCACTTCACAGGTGTGCCCTGTCAGGTTTAATAAGTGGGATTTCAAGCCTTATAAATGGGGTTGGGACCATCAGTTGTGTTGTGCAGGAGGTGGATACCGTACATAGCTAAGTAAAGAAAAACGAGTGGCCATCATTACTTTAAGAAATGAAGGTCAGTCAATCCGAACAATTGGGAAAACTTTGAAAGTGTCCCCAATTGCAGTCGCAAAAACCATCAAGTGCTACAAAGAAACTGGCTCATATGAGAACCGCCCCAGGAAAGGAAGACCAAGAGTCACCTCTGCTGCGGACGATAAGTTCATCCGAGTCACCAGCCTCAGAAATTGCAGGTTAACAGCAGCTCAGATTAGAGAACAGGTCAATGCCACACAGAGTTCTAGCAGCAGACACATCTCTAGAACAACTGTTAAGAGGAGACTGTGTGAATCAGGCCTTCATGGTAAAATAGCTGCTAGGAAACCACTGCTGAGGACAGGCAACAAGCAGAAGAGACTTGTTTGGGCTAAAGAACACAAGGAATGGACATTAGACCAGTGGAAATCTGTGCTTTAGTCTGATGAGTCCAAGTTTGAGATCTTTGGTTCCAACCACCGTGTATTTGTGCGGCGCAGAAGAGGTGAACGGATGGACTCTACATGCCTGGTTCCCACTGTGAAGCATGGAGGAGGAGGTGTGATGGTGTGGCGGTGCTTTGCTGGTGACACTGTTGGCGATTTATTCAAAATTGAAGGCATACTGAACCAGCATGGCTACCACAGCATCTTGCAGCGGCATGCTATTCCATCCGGTTTGCGTTTAGTTGGACCATCATTTATTTTTCAACAGAACAATGACCCCAAACACACCTCCAGGCTGTGTAAGGGCTATTTGACCAAGAAGGAGAGGGATGGGGTGCTGCCCCAGATGACCTGGCCTCCACAGTCACCGGACCTGAACCCAATCGAGATGGTTTGGGGTGAGCTGGACTGCAGAGTGAAGGCAAAAGGGCCAACAAGTGCTAAACATCTCTGGGAACTCCTTCAAGACTGTTGGAAAACCATTTCAGGTGACTACCTCTTGAAGCTCATCAACAGAATGCCAAGAGTGTGCAGAGCAGTAATCAAAGCAAAAGGTGGCTACTTTGAAGAACCTAGAATATAAGAAATATTTTCAGTCGTTTCACACTTTTTTGTTCAGTATATAATTCCACATGTGTTAATTCATAGTTTTGATGCCTTCAGTGTGAAGCTACAATATTCATAGTCATGAAAATAAAGACAACTCTTTGAATGAGGTGTGTCCAAACTTTTGGTCTGTACTGTACGTTTCTCTAATTATAATAAGGCAAACTCATTTCAGATATCTACAACACAAACTATATAAAAAAATAAATTTTATTTATTAGAAAAAAAAATAGATAATCAGACCAGAAGTACAGGGAATTGATATCTTGACTGTCTAATCATAAGCAAATATTTATATGACGTAGAAGATGCGTAGACAGTGGAGCAGACGATAGCAGAACACAAAGGTGAAGAAGATCATTTGGGAGCTTCAGGGAAACTGCATCCAAACCTTGTCCCTCCTTCTGCTGAGCTGTCTGAACTATGAAAAATGAAAAATAATAAAGAGTTCACACCCCACTAGGTTAGGTTTACATTACATGACAATCTTAGGGAAATGTATATTTTCTTACAGCATTAAAATGATTTTCTCACAGAACTGTGTCAAAGCAATAATTAATACCAACAACAAGTTAAAATGTCAAAACTCTCAGGTGAAAAATATTACATTCTTTATTCTGGTACTTGCAGATATTCACTACATACCTACTAAACGCTTTACATTCACTTTTAGCTGCCATAAACATGTAACAGGTAGTGGGAAATCTTAGAGTGCCGGGCCGAGATCAGGCAGCTGTTAGGGGAAGTCCCAGTCCAATTGTCCAGTTAACTTAGTTTAGCTTAGCAGCCAGACCACCCTGTAAGTGGAGCTCCACTACTCTGAAAACTACTCTGAAGTAGGCTTATTCTTGATTAACTGACTGCACAGATGAAGTTTTGAGGTATACTTTCTCGCTTAAAATAATCATAAAACTACTTTGTGTGATGGTTTAATGGTATAAAAACATCAAATTTGTTTACTCACTTCCGCCATTACTGCAGCTGGTGGTGCAATGTCTTGCTGCTGGCAAACCTGCCCTTTTAACGTACCCAAGGAAATCTGGAAAGACCTACAGTACTTCAGACCAGGATCTTTTACCTGTGAAAGTAAGGCTCCTGGAAAGTGTAATTACTCGGGTAAATTTGCACCAAACACGCCCTGAGCTTTCAAAAGCCCGGAGCTTTCCACAAGAAATGGAAAACGGTCTGTTATTATTTTGCAAATAAATGACCGAACTTTCACTGCTGACATTGCCTCCTGTCTTGTTCTTCCTGTCTGACTCTTCCGTTTGCATCCACATGTTTGAATGACATTCATGCCCGCTTGTCTATGCTGCCAGGGATGTGACTTTGTTTGACAGGTATCATGACTTAATCAGATTAGATCAAGAATGACACAAAAAACCCTGATTCACCATTGGCACAGAGAGCTGTGCCCGGAGGAGAATCTTTTAATAACCAATCAGAGACAGGCATGAAGTCACATAGAAGCCAAAACTTTAGGAACGTACATCCACACCAATCCGGTCAGCGCCTTTGCTTTTGAATCATATAATTAGGTCTCCACAAAAAAAATGCAATGGGATTCCTGAGAAATCCAACGTCAGAAACATTTTAGGAGTGAATGTTGGGGTGCGACATTTTGGACTTTGTGTTAGGTTTTTTGTTTGTTTACTTTTTCATCTAGTTTGGGTTTTTGTAGTCTTGGTAGTTTGTTTATTTCCTTCCACTGTCTTCTAGTGTTTGTTGTTTTCTCTCTCTTCGCTCCTAGTTCCTTTAGTGGTTGCTTTTCTATTACTTGTTATGGTTTACTTCAATTCAATTCAATTCAAAAATACTTTATTAATCCCAAAGGGAAATTAAACGTTGTAGCTCATTATGAGGGTTTCATCAAAGAGCCGTTGTAGATGCTGATGGCTGTGGGCAGGCAGGATCTCCTGTAGCGCTCCGTCTTACAGCAGATCTGAAGAAGCCTCTGACTGAAGACACTGTTGTTGTAGGACAGTTTCATGAAGAGGATGCTCAGGGTTCTCCATAATGTTCTTCATTTTATGAAGAATCCGTCTTTCCACAATGATCTCCAGAGGTTCCAGAGGAGTCCCCGGAACAGAGCCAGCCTTTTTTATCAGCTTGTTGAGCTTTTTTAAGTCCCTGGCTCTGATGCTGCTTCCCCAGCAGATGATGGCAGAAGAGATCACACTTTCCACAACAGACTTATAGAAGATATGCAGCATCTTGCTGCAAACACCAAAGGACCTAAGATTCCTCAAGAAGTACAGTCTGCTCTGTCCCTTCTTGTAGATGGCTTCACAGTTGCATCTCCACTCTAGTCTGTTGTCCAGGTGAACACTGAGGTATTTATAATCCTCCACCACCTCCACTTCTTCTCCCATGATGGAAATAGTTTTTGCCTTATTCCTGTTTCTCTTAAAATCTACAATTACCTCCTTTGTTTTAGTCACGTTCAAAATGAGATGATTGTTTCCACACCACGCCACAAAGCGGTCCACCACCTTCCTGTACTCAGCAAACATGTAGAAGCAGAAGGGTCTAGGGTTGAGGTGGAAGATAAAAAATGTGAGGTGTTACTGGACAGCTGTGGGTCCTGTGGGTCAAAGGAAGATGGAATGTCTGTTTGGCTGTGAGCAGGAGAGGAGGATGCTGAGCTTGTTTCTGAACTGAACCTATTGAAGAATGTGTTCAGTTCATTGGCTCTGTCCAGACCTCCATCGGTCTGATCATCCTTCTGCTTGAAGCCTGTGATCTTCTTTATCCCTGTCCACACATATCTGATATTGTTTTGCTGGAGCTTGCTCTCCAGCTTCTTCTTGTACACCTCCTTGCTGTCTCTTATCTTGACTTTAAGTTGCTTCTGTAAACTCCTCAATAATTCTCTGTCTCCCTCTCTGAAGGCTCTTTTTTTCTTGTTAAGCAGGTCCTTCAGGTCACTGGTGATCCAGGGTTTGTTATTGGGGAAGCATCTCACGGTTCTGGTGGGGACGATGTTATCCACACAGAAGTTTATATAGTCGGTCACACACTCAATCATGGCATTGATGTCCTCTCCATGTGGCTGGCACAGTGCGTCCCAGTCTGTAGCCTCAAAGCAACCTTGCAGAGCTTCTTCAGCTTCCTGTGACCATTTTCTCACAGTCCTCTTTATTACAGGTTGCCTCTGAACAAGGGGCTTATATTTCGAGCAGAGAAAAACAAGATTGTGATCTGATTTGCCTAGAGGAGGTCTTGCTGTAGAGATGTATGAGTCCTTGACATTTGCATAAAACAAATGCAATGTTTTGTTTTCTCTGGTAGAGCAGCTGACAAACTTTTGAAACGTTGGAAGTGTAGCAGAGAGTGAAGCATGGTTAAAATCACCAGAAATTGCCACAAAAGCTTTGGGGTTTTGTGTCTGTAGCTTAGCAACAACTGAGCTGATGGCATCACATGCAGTGTCGGCAACAGCGGAAGGTGGAACGTAAACTGTTGCCAAAATAACACTGGTGAACTCTGTGGGTAAATAATATGGACAAAAACTTACTGCCAACAGTTCAATAGCTAGACTGCAGAGATGACACTTCACAGTTACACGTCCTGGATTACACCATCTGTTGTTCACAAGTACTGCCAGTCCACTTCCTTTACATTTGCCGCTCCTCTTTAAATCTCTGTCTGCTCGTATAGTTAAAAAGCCCGGCAGAGAGACGCTGGAGTCGGGGATATGATCCTGCAGCCATGTCTCAGTAAAACACACAATACTGCATGCCCGGTACTCTGGCTGGGTCCTTTGTAGGGCTTGGAGTTCATCCAACTTGTTTCCCAACGAGCTCACATTGCCCATCATAATCGACGGAAGAGATGGTTTGAACTTCCTCCTTCTCTCTCTTCTCTTAGCTCCTGCTCTGCATCCACGGCGTCTCCTTTTCAACTCATCAGGGATTTGGGGTTGTAGTTGAAGTATTATTTGAGCTTTTGAGATATTAATAAGCTGCTCCCGGTTGTAAGAAACAACCCCGTTGCCATGGCAATGCATCATAACAAATGTCCAAAAATAGAAAGTATTAAGAAAAATCCTCCAAGCTGCACAGCATCCGACACCGGAGTGGACAGTCATCCAAAAAAAATCAACTGTATCCACCACAAGAGGAATAGTTCCCAAAAAAGAATAAATCAGAATCAAAAGTAACAGAGCTACTCCAACCTGCTGCCACTTTGAGCAGCGCAATTCTAGAATGTGAATTTTATGATTGTGATTATTATTATATTTGTTGTTATTCCAGTTCCCTTGTCTTCCTTGTAATTTCTAGTTTATTTTCGTGTTTAGTATCTCTGTGTTTATTTATGTCTTGGTATTTGTTCACTTTGCACTCTTCTTGTTTACTAGTTTATTTTCTCTGTTCCTCCTCGTCCTGGTTCTCTTTCTGTGGTTTAGGTTTTGTTTATTTACGGTCAGGGTTTTTTATGGGTTCTTTGTTAATTATTAGGTTGTGGTGTTCTTCTATTTTTTTTCTCTAGTTCTGTTTACTTTCATTAATGTTTATTTTAGTTTCCTATGTTTCTGTTATCTATCTCTGTCCTTAGTTTGGTTAAGTTCTGTTTCCCTGAGTTTTGTTATGCAGTGCTTACTTATAGTTTTGTTTTTGTAGTCAAGTCCTTTTAGGTTATGTCTTAGTCCAGCTCCTCTCATGTCCCCTTTGTGTCCTAGTTAGATCTCCTTAGCAATTATCCATTCTCCCTCAGTTCTCTGCAGCCTGGTTCGCACCTGTTGTCTATTCTCCTCTGATTTCCTGCCTTTGTGCCTCATTGGTTCATACCTCACTCCCCTCTGCTTATAAGCTCTCTGGTTCTCTTTGTTCTCGCTGGTTCCTCCCGTTCACTACCCTCGCCTTAGTACGGTGTCTACTATGTTCCTGCAAAGTAAACTTTGTAAGTTTTTGGATTTTTGTCTTGTGTTTGTACCTGCAGTGTTTTTGCCACGTTTTGGATTATTCTTTGAATAAAGAAGAAGACTCCTTTAAACATGCAGCTGCCTAGCTCTTGTCTGTGCTTTGGTCAATTTAACCCTCAGAACTCGACAGTGAACAGATGTAATAATTACTTTTTATTTTGTAATTTATGTTTACTGTGTCTATACATTTAATCTGCAATTTTGATGCAGGTGGCATACACTAGCGTACACATTAACAAGCTGCCACTGGCTGGTTCATATAAAACGTTCAAGTCTTTTAGGTGAATTTTGCAACTGAATCACATAAAATCTGTAAAAACTACACTGAGATAAAAATAATGTTGGGGGAGCTGTTACATTGAAATTAATTAATTCAAATTTAGTGCATTTCACAATCTGATTTATTTATTTTTTAAATAAGAATATCATTTTCCAATAAAGGCTTCTAACCTTGCTTTATAATCAATAAAGCTGAAGCTACTTAGATAATTTTTGGCTATCTGTGTTGCTATGCTGCTACTGAACCTAGCCTTCTTTACAAACTGACCACCTTTCCTTACTGGACTATTTTTTCCTACTACTCACCAAGTATGCATTACAGGTCCTTCTCAAAATATTAGCATATTGTGATAAAGTTCATAATTTTCCATAATGTCATGATGAAAATTTAACATTCATATATTTTAGATTCATTGCACACTAACTGAAATATTTCAGGTCTTCTATTGTCTTAATACGGATGATTTTGGCATACAGCTCATGAAAACCCAAAATTCCTATCTCACAAAATTAGCATATTATTAAAAGGGTCTCTAAACGAGCTATGAACCTAATCATCTGAATCAACGAGTTAACTCTAAACACCTGCAAAAGATTCCTGGGGCCTTTAAAACTCCCAGCCTGGTTCATCACTCAAAACCCCAATCATGGGTAAGACTGCCGACCTGACTGCTGTCCAGAAGGCCACTATTGACACCCTCAAGCAAGAGGGTAAGACACAGAAATAAATTTCTGAACGACTAGGCTGTTTCCAGAGTGCTGTATCAAGGCACCTCATTGGGAAGTCTGTGGGAAGGAAAAAGTGTGGCAGAAAACACTGCACAACGAGAAGAGGTGACCGGACCCTGAGGAAGATTATGGAGAAGGGCCGATTCCAGACCTTGGGGGACCTGCGGAGGCAGTGGACTGAGTCTGGAGTAGAAACATCCAGAGCCACCGTGCACAGGCGTGTGCAGGAAATGGGCTACAGGTGCCGCATTCCCCAGGTCAAGCCACTTTTGAAGCAGAAACAGCAGCAGAAGCGCCTGACCTGGGCTACAGAGAAGCAGCACAGGACTGTTGCTCAGTGGTCCAAAGTACTTTTTTCGGATGAAAGCAAATTCTGCATGTCATTCGGAAATCAAGGTGCCACAGTCTGGAGGAAGACTGGGGAGAAGGAAATGCCAAAATGCCAGAAGTCCAGTGTCAAGTACCAACAGTCAGTGATGGTCTGGGGTGCCGTGTCAGCTGCTGGTGTTGGTCCACTGTGTTTTATCAAGGGCAGGGTCAATGCAGCTAGCTATCAGGAGATTTTGGAGCACTTCATGCTTCCATCTGCTGAAAAGCTTTATGGAGATGAAGATTTCCTTTTTCAGCACAACCTGGCACCTGCTCACAGTGCCGAAACCACTGGTAAACGGTTTACTGACCATGGTATCACTGTGCTCAATTGGCCTGCCAACTCTCCTGACCTGAACCCCATAGAGAGTCTGTGGGATATTGTGAAGAGAACGTTGAGAGACTCACGACCCAACACTCTGGATGATCTAAAGGCCGTTATCGAAGCATCCTGGGCCTCCATAAGACCTCAGCAGTGCCACACGCTGATTGCCTCCATGCCACGCCGCATTGAAGCAGTCATTTCTGCCAAAGGATTCCTGACCAAGTATTGAGTGCATAACTGTACATGATTATTTGAAGGTTGACGTTTTTTGTATTAAAAACACTTTTCTTTTATTGGTCGGATGAAATATGCTAATTTTGTGAGATAGGAATTTTTGGTTTTCATGCCAAAATCATCCATATTAAGACAATAAAAGACCAGAAATATTTCAGTTATTGTGCAATGAATCTAAAATATATGAATGTTAAATTTTCATCATGACATTATGGAAAATAATGAACTTTATCACAATATGCTAATATTTTGAGAAAGACCTGTATGTGCAGTGTGGTGTCATTAACAGTCCAATACATTTGCAAAGTCTCTGTAATTTGTATTATATTTTTTTAACTTGCTAGCAAAAGATAAATTGTAAAAATTATTTCAAGATTTTAGCACCCACTTCCTTCAACTCTGAGTTGCTTCGAACCATTTCACCCTGTACGCCACAATCTGATTTGGAAATGAAACTTGTTTGTTCCAACGTTATCTATTTAGTTGAAGAGTTCACAGTTATGGACAGGAAAGGTAAAAAGAACAGAATCTGAGTCTGCCTTTTAAGTACCATTATAATGTTGCATCTCTTTCACTCCCCATACGGCGGATAAAACACTATGTAAAACTTCGTACAGCATCACAACTATATGCTGCTGGTGGCTAAGAATGTTGGGGTCTACAATATTTGCCTGCCAGCAACACGGGAAAACACACAGGCTTCTGTTCCTCCTCACTACTAATAAAAAACAGCATCTCAGGGACTGGTTTCAAACTAAATCTACCTGTAAAATTTTTAAATGGGATTATTTATCAGCAGTGGTGTTCTTCTTTCTTTCCAAAAAAAAGTACAATTGGGCCACTGTTTTATGTGTTTTTTTTGTCTCATTTTTGTCTTCCCAACCGTTGTTGGAAGCAGCAGGTGACCAGTCATACCAAACCTGGAGGTTTTGTCCTGTTACAAATGAATTGTTCCCACTGTCACCACCTGCTTCTTCAGGATGAGAGATTGCTGCAAAATCAACGACTCGATGCAGGCAGCTAAACTTTGTTGTATAGACATTGTACTATTAAATGACTGTGTGAATTTTAACTGAATTGTGTTAGGAATGTGATTTGACAGTAATTGGATCTAAATCCAAGAACATGTATGAATTGTACTGGGATAAATTTTATTGATGTAAACTGAATTTGGACCAAATAGGAAAATATATAATTGGATATTAACTGGACTAGTTTGTCTTCTAAAGCAATTGAAATATTTGTTTTGAATTGTCGATATATGAATAAATTAAACTGAATTAATGAACTAAGAATGCTAACAGATTGTATTGAATCTGCCTCGACTCAATCCTTCCCTTAAGGGAGGGACATGTTAATGAGCTTTAGTTTTTTTTAAAGTTTTTGGCAGATGACATTAAGATTGTATAATTATTGATTAAATTATACAAAGTGCTGCTTTAGAAAAATATAATGCTGGCTTCATCAATAATTCAAATAGACAGAAACAAGAATATGCTAGGAACTGCACTTTTTTTATAAGTACTGCTGCAACGTTTATATTAACATAACAGAAATATATATTATTTGTCACGTTTTTGTCTAACAACACCAGATTTACATTTCAAGCTATATTACAGAGTAATTGACTCATAAAGTTTTGGAGAGAGTTGATCATTTTTGCAAATAAACCTTTAAATAGCAGGCTGCATGGTGGTGCAGTTGGTCGCATTGGGCCCACCTTGCAGGAAGAAGGTCCTGGGTTCGAGTCCCGGCCCGTGGTCTTTCTGCATGGAGTTTGCATGTTCTCCCCGTGCATGCGTGGGTTCTCTCTGGGTACTTTGGCTTCCTCTCCACAGTCCAAAGACATGCCTGTTAAGTTAATTGGTCTCTCTAAATTGCTCTTCGGTGTGTGAATGAGTGTGTGCTTGGTTGTGTGTTGCCCTGCAATGGACTGGCAATCTGTTCAGGGTGTACCTCGCATCCTGCCCACAGACTGCTAGAGATAGGCACCAGCTTCCCCGCGAGCCACTATGGAAGAAGCATTATAGAAGATGACTGACTGACTGAAAGAAAGAAAGAAAGAAAGATTAGTGCCATATTTTCAAACACAGCCTTCAGCGTACAGATATATGGAGGTTTAATAAGAATATTTTCTTGTTCATTTGGGTTTTCCTAGCTGTGACCTGTTATTGTTTTTGTTTATTATACTGGTAGTGACACCATGTAACTTCAGACAGACTGAGCAATAAGTGTATTATACTACTCATTGAAAATAAAATTAAAATAGAAAGACATTCAAATTGCTAAATAATAAATGCAAATATAATACTGGACCACCACCTCACAGCATGGTTACAGTTATGGCTGTGTTAATTTCAGTGCCTTGGCTATTGTTTGTATAATCTTCCCCTCAGCTTCAGGAGGCCGGCCTCCACAGTTGTACAGTAACTGAGCCTGCAGCTCCATAGCAGGAAAGGAAACTGCACATCCGTTTCATACCGCTTCACATACCCCTAGTGAGTCATCAACCGTTCACTTCAATTCACCCCGTCTCAGTCGATGTGCTTTGCATGTGTCCAACACCATCAGCCCCCCTCCCTATCATCTTACCACCTTCCCAGAAACCAACAGCTGAGGATTACCAGGTCCTCAGCCCCCAGATGTACTGTATGTTGCCAGAGCGTGGTAAGCCCATGCAGCGTGGAGTGGTGGGGGTCTGAGGCGCTGCCTGTGGCCTGGTGCCACACCGGGCTTGTTTATTATCTCCAGATGACTTCAGCATGAGTAGCAGATGCCTTTTTGGCCACAGGGGCCAAACAGAGTGATACAGAGAGGAAAGTGAGTTCATGTGTGTGTGCACGAGTGTCTGCATGCTGCTCACGGCTGCATTGAGCAATTTATTACCTTCTCACTTATCGGACCATCTCCCTCGCTGTGCTTGGAAGGAGTTAGTCTCGTTACAAAATAACAATCCTCTCGCACAGCAACAGTCTTGCACAGACTTGGAGAGACGCATAGATGAACCATCTGATAGCTCTAGTTATGTTAAGATAAAGATGCTAGCAAACAGATTAAAAATAAGTGGACTTCGAAATGAGATTGCAGCAGCGAGTATATGTATGTAAATTCATCTGTACTTGAGCCTCAGTCTGTTAGCAGGTCTATCAACTCAGTTATTTTACAGGCCTCCTTCCCAGCAGCTAATAACATACAAGCAATCCCTGCACAGCTCTGACCAATTTAATAGGATAGTGTCAGGAAATTATATTTCTAATCAGACCGCGGCAAATGTCTCCATTTATTAAAGTGGGGGTGTGTTTCCTTTCCGTCTCCTGTCTGTGTTTGGAGAAGTCTACCCAGCTGATAATGGCCTCGGCCGTCCTGGTGTCATCATATTAAAGCACTGAACCCCCCTCCCCCTCCCTCATTACCAATTCCTTCATTTTCTTCCTTCTTCACTCAACTCCAGTGAAAATGGACACTTGTGTTGATCTTTTTTTTTTTTTTTTTTTAAGTGTTGAATACCAATGTGTCTTGTACCTTTTGGAAGAATATTGAATTCCTCCGAGGACTCAGGGCCAAGCAGCTGTACCTTTATAAAAGCAGTTGTCCTCGCTGCTTTTTTAAACTGCGTCTTTTTATGTGGTGGTGATAAAGGAATAAGAAAATCAATAAGGCATAATGGTTTTGAACTGTAACTCATCAGCACACTCCAAAAAGACTTATCCTAGAGAACATGACAATATTATCTTGCTGTGTCGATGGTATTTGAGCTGTGGGAGGCACCATTTATGGTGGTTTTCACTAAATACCCAGTTTTTATTTTGATAGCTTAGTCATTCTTTTTAGTGCAGAGACTAGATCTATGCAGAAGCACATAAAAACGTTTAGAGTGTTTGAAAAAGAAAAACAGTAATTTTATTGATATCACCAAAAAACGTTACACAATAATTTAATAAATTTTTTGGATGCATGAAGTGTTCTTGGTATTTTAGCAAATCACATTTTGTAAATAAAAAGAGTGTAAAGAATGGACATGTGTGACTATAATATTATAGTCAGTCATTTTCTACTGCTTATTCCATAGTGGGTCACGGGGGAGCTGGTGCCTATCTCCAGCAGTCTATGGGCGGGAGGCGGGGTACACCCTGGACCGGTCGCCAGTCCATCGCAGGGCAACACACAAACAACCATGCACACACTCATTCATACACCTAAGGGCAATTTAGAGTTACCAATTAACCTAACAGGCATGTCTTTGGACCGTGGGATATTATAATGGACTATAATATCACATTTGACATTACAGTACTGATAAAATGATTTGATTAAATACAAACTAATCTGTCAATTAATTATGAATCAAAAGTCTTCATGAAACCTTAATTGCTGCTGCTTTTAAATGTTTAACTGCCTCATCGCAAGTGTATTTATGGATTTTGTTAGGGCTTGCGAGATAGAGGACCCTGGAATGCGGACTAGCAGGCAGCATGACGGTAAGTGCAAAACGATTTAATAAAAAAACAAAACCTCACTCTCAGAAGAGGGAGGAACAAAACAATAAACGGACAGGCAGGACAGGCTTGGCATGATCCACAAAACAAGACGTGAGCAGCGAGGAACCTGGCGAACCCTCAGAGGCTGAAGCGGCAAGGACCTGGCGAACCCTCAGAGGCTGAACGGGTGCCTGCGGGGCCGCCGGAGACAGGAACAGAGTCTGGGGAACCCTCGGTGACCAGAACGAGGAAAAGCTGCTCCTTGAACTCCCCAGAGACAGGATTCGGCGGTGCTTCCTCCCCGAGACCCTCGTCTATGGGTTCTGAGGCCTGAACGAGGACAAGCTGCTCCTTGAAGCCCTCAATGACGTGAACAGGATCCGGGGGTGGTTCGTCCTCGAACCCTTCATCAGGGGACTCAGGAACCAAGACAAGGACCAGACTCTCAGAGAACCCCTGCAGACTAGGAGCAGAGGCTGAGGCGTCGCCGAGACCCTCAGTGGCGTGAGCAGAGGCGTCGCCGAGACCCCCCGAAGCCTTGAGCCGCAGCGTCGCTCTTATGACGTCCTCTGCGACGTGTGGAGGAGGTTGAGGCAGACTTGGGGTCAGGCGTCATCCCAGGCTGTGGTGTGTCAGGCCGTGGACCCGACGTGGGCTGCTCTGCAGCAGCGCTCTGGAGACCTGACGTGGACTCAGCTGCAGCACCGCTCATGTGGCTTGGTGTGGGTGAAGGAGGACGGCAGTAAAACTCCCTTACTGCCGTTTCATAATCCCTCTCCATCTGCCTGATCCTCTCCACCAGCTCAGGAGAGGAATACATGAGGCTGGTCGTCCTGAAGCTCTTTATCTGACGTGCATAGAACCTTAACCGCTGCTCCAGCTCGTCAGGTGTTGCCTCAGAACACCGGGCTGGAGTGAGAGAAGACGGCATGAACGGAGCTGCGGCAAGCCTGGGAAACTTTGCTGTGGCAGACGAAGATGCAGGAATACTTGCCGCAGCCCTCACGTGGGCTGGCAGGGAAACCACCTCCTCGCCAGCCGAACCGCAGAAAGGTGCTCCGCGCCAACGTTTCTTGCGGCGGGAGGAGGGCGAGGGCTTCACTGCCGGATCAGAGCGCGCAGCCAGTGGAGCAGGCGGAGAACGGCGCTGAACCGTCTCACGCTCCATCTGCTCCAGCAGCAATGAAGTGGGCAGAACCTCCAGGTCGTTCGGCAGGTGTTTCATCGCCTCCTCCATCTGCTGCTGGACCCATCGATCCCTGGCGCTGTCCTGCCTACTGTCCACAAGGTCCATGCATGGCGGAAACATTCTGTTAAGGCTTTGAGCAACGGAGGAACACAGAATGCAGACGAGCAGGCAGCGTGATGCTTAGTGCAAAACAATTTAATAAAAAAAAAAAGAACTCACTCAGAAGAGGCAGGAACAAAACAACAAACGGACAGGCAGGACAGGCTTGGCATGATCCACAAAACAAGACGTGAGCATGATTTGGCAACAAGACATGATTTGAGAAATGTTTCCGCCACGAATAACTGAACAGGTGGAGCAAGATTAGCTTGGAGCAGGTGAACCGGATAACGTTAATTGACAGACAGAACAAAACGTGGCTGGAGCAAAAACAGAGAATCTTGAATACAAAACAAAAACTAAAGCATGACCACGAAAATAAGAAACAGAAGCATGATTCAAAAACTGTGAGAACATATAAGAAAAAACCAGAAACCAAACAACCCCAAATCATAACAGATTTAGAATGATATAAAATAATAAATATAACAATATTGTAGTAACTGTTTCTGTCAAATGCATTATTAAAATGTCATTCCTTACTGATCTTATTATCCATTTACACTAAGAGCAACATGCAGATGCTGAGTCCTGAGTCAAGCATAATTTGTTTATTGGAGTAACATGTTTGGAAAATGTCATATGGAGAGCAGCACAGTGATTTACAAAACAGCTCTATGTGTGGTTTGGTGGTTTCCATCTTGGTACATAGGTTAACTAAATCTCTTCATAGCAATCAAAAAAATGAGAGATGGATAACATCCTCAACATGTTTTCAGTCAGATTTGAATCATGATTTATAAAATTTAACATTTAATTAGGATGTAAGGTCTTGTTTTCTGATGTTAATATGGTAGGTGTAAATCAAGGTAAACTTACAATTAGAGGCCACTGTGAGGGAGTTGTCTAAGGGACAGTGAATGGTTAGTGTTGAGAGAAGAAACAAAGGTAGACATAGTTCAGTATATTTATTGCTTTCCTTTTTATTTTACCAGTCTGTGTTTTCGCCAGTATAGCCCATAACATTTGCTGGAATTGTGTTGGTGAGTCCCTGCAACCACTGGTATGTTGTCGTCAAAATACAGACCGCTGGACCTGGAGGTACACACAAAAAATCGCCACATACACAGTAAGTCTGGTTATGTGCAGCATCAGCTCCTGAATAAGGGTTTCTGATTTTCCGTGTTGTGTGGTAAAATTTGTAAACGAACACTCATATGATGAAGAAAGAGCATGTCATCCTAACCAATTCTTACACACACTAGACTGATCGCAACCCTGACCTCTGACAGACTCACATATAAACAACAGCATATTTACAAAACATTTTAGCATGACTGCTGAAAAGCTGGTCTCGAGGCAGTGCGTCACAAATCCTAATCTCTCTGTTAGCTGCAGCATTCAGCAGCTGCTTACACAACAAAGATTCAACCTGGTTTCCTGGGTGTGATTATTATTTCTCTTTATTTTATTTTTTACAACCAAAGCCGCGTCTTTGGTTGTAGTTGAATTTCTTACCATAGTGAGAAACAATGTTTTTCTAAGCTGAGTGGGTATGACATGAATTTCAACCGATCTGCCAACCTGATGATTTACAGAAAGTTTATGGACTTTAAACACAGGCTGAAAATTGGTGACATGTGCAAAGATACCAAAGATAACATTGTAAAATGAGTTAGCTTTCATAAAGGGAGTTTTATGAACTGTAATAAGCTTTTAACAACATCCACAGCTATTAATCCATACTCTACTTTTATTTTATCTCAACTAGTTTTATTTCAGAGCTATGCCGGAAAAAGCTCCATAAAAAGCACTGGCTGTGAGTCAATGGCAGTCACATTTTAAGGCAACCTTTTTAATAGGTATTGACGGCAGGCTTTAGCTACGTTCTCCCACCATGCCTAAAAGCCCATGTTCCACTGATTAGCTAATTAAAACCTGGAGCAAGGGCTATCGATCCAGGGAAAACCAGCTAGGAGGCACCGGTTTCTCAGTGTGAGATGGCCCTGGTGCTACCATGAGTTCACACACACACACACACACACACACACACACACACACACTCTTGTTTTGCTATATGTAGTGAGGACCATGTGTTGACTCCCATTGATTTTTACTAAACCTAACTGTTAGCAAAATAGGTCATGGGGACCAGAAAAATGTCCTCACTTTGGTACAAACGGTCCTCAATTTGATGGTGAAATCGGGAAAATGGTTCTCACTGTGATGCCAAGACAGGAACACCCCCCACACACACACATACACACACACACACACAATAATGCACACCTCTTCAGTTAGGGTGTGAAAGTATTACCAAGGCCTTTTACACTCTACTAGATCTATATATTGACTTTGAGATTAACGTATTTCTTCTGATTTGAAGTTGTTCTCTGATGATTGCCAGTTAAGGAGTAGAAAACTTTTGTGTGCACCTGTGTTGTGTGTGGCAATGGGGCTCACTCCTCCGGACTCGGTTTAATTTGTCCCCGAGCAACCTCTCTGTAATGCCGGGTATTTATATCCAGAGTGTTCAGACACCTGATGGAGGCAGATTACAGGCTTGTGGAAAGTGCAGGTTGCTATAGAGGTGACAGCCTTCACTTTTAGAGGATCAAGGCTCTTTCCTTTTCTGGCACCTCGCATTACAGCTAATACTAGTGTATGATATCATCAGACCCCTGAAAGAGTGAAGTCATTTTCAAGAAAGGGCAGAAATAAATGCAGTGTGTTGCATTCGTGGCAGGCGTGGAAAAACGGCAAGTCACTCAAATGAGGGATGTAATTTTGGGACAATTTTAGAAACACAGAATAAAGAAGGATTAGTTCAACTTGTGAGCTCCTTTTTCACACAGCTAACCATGAGGAATTAGATGTAATTATTTTCTATGATTTCTATACTATTAGTAGTGCCAGACAGAATTTCTATGTAAATATATCAAAGCTGAAACCTTTAACATTGATGCAAACTTGCTGAAGAGTAAAACCTTGAACTTAATTGCGAGACAAACTGCGAAATAATTTATATTCACATTTTTTCTTCAGTGGTTTTTAATTGCATTCTACATGGTTGCAGTAAAACAGAGCCGTATGTTGAGAAAACAGCAAAGCTTTCGGATAAAAACACTTGAAAGTGGTTATTCAAGAAGACCATAGAGGACTGAAATGGTCAGATTTAAATTTTCAACAACCAACCAGTAATCCTGCCATGGCCTGCAAAATTGTCACATTTTGTGTCGCAGCCAAATGATCACCAAGATCACAGACTTATAGAGTTTAAATGAAAATTCAACATGGAAGACTCACCATTACCTCCAGCTTCGTCTAATTACTCCTCAATGCGGCTCTGCTCCACCAATCAGCATCAAGTCTGCATTTCTCCCCGGCCAATCATCCTTCAAGGCTCTGCTTTGAAAGATCTTCATCCATGGATCCCTCCGTTCTGCAGCTGAACTTTGACCCTCCTCCACCCCATCTCCACCATTTGGCCTTCAAACTCCTTCCAAATCTCCTCAGGCCTCCACTTCACCAACAGGATCGGATCTCAGGGGGGAAGACATCTCTAAATCTAACCCTAAGATGTTCATTCAAGCGCATTTCATTCTCATCATTCACGTCTTCCACTGGTGTCCGAGCGCCAAAGAAATAAACATTCACTAATAAACTTTTTCTAATTGCATCCCTGTCTTCTCTTTGTGACTCTTTTCAGGTTGAAATGATAAGTCCAGTTGAATCAGTTTGCTCCACTCACAGTACAAGGTATACATCACCATCAGTCTAACCAATACCACTGGGAAGAAGTAGGAAAACATTTTCTTTAAGGTTTTAACAACAAAAATGATGCAAAGACCTATCCTTCTTTGATATTTAGGTTAGATGTCACACACTACTGGCTGCAGGGAGAAACAACGTAAATAAGAGAGGCCAATAACAAATATTTTTTTTTTTTTTTTTTGCCTTGCTACCAGTGGCGGCTTCAGCATATGTACCTTCACAGGGCCTCTGAACTATCCCTTTAAAAACGAAAACTGTGGAAGTGTCACATTGTTTGTTTTCCATGACACTCATTTTCCATGATGAACAGAACAGGTTAGGTCACAAAGATGACTGCATATCTTCAGTTTATTTGTTACAGTCCAGCATAAGGACAAGTGGAGAAGATCTATGAGTAAATAAAAAGCAAATGTAGCTCAAAATCCCAGCATGAAGTTGTGTGTGAATTTGTAAGTTTAACTGAGCTGGAGTCAGACCTGCTTAACAATATTTTTTGAGCTGATGATGAGACAATATTCCACAAACACAGTTATGCAACTAATGCACATGATCACCTGTATGGAAAATAGGTCATTTGAGTTTCATAATGATTTCCTAATATTTATCTCACCACTTAGCCAGTCTAAGGTTGGTTGTACATTACAACTAATAGCAAATTTATGTTTTTTTTTTTGTATATTTTTGTAAATATTTCTACAAATTTCCAACTGTAGCCAAAGTGCAAGTGTACAGTGTTGCATGTCAGGACATCTTGATGCATCGGTGAATCTATCTAAACACTGATTGTGATGTGGGTTTGATGGCTTGGAGCATGAAGAACTCAGATTACCTCCTCTGTATTCATTAGCCACCCGCTCCTCTCTCCCGGGACGGAGGATTAGTCCAAGATGGGAAATGAACGCTTTCTGGTTAGACGGCGTTCTTTCAGCATGCAGCAGGAGGTCCATTGTCTGGTCTGATATCCACCCAGGACACAGGACATTTAATCTGGCAACCTTGACGCAGTTTACACAGTCATTTGCATTGCGGAGCCAGAGAGGAAACTGAATAATGTTGACAGGAAGAACTCCTGTTTCCATCCGGGAACTGCTGGTTGATGTGCTTGGGTATGGCTTTCTGTAGAAAAAAAAGTGTTGAAGATGGAGATGTTATTGACTTCCTGTTGACAATTGGAAACTTGCTTGTGGTGTGAATCATTAGAATGTGTTGGGCATTGATTTTTATTTGTGACAGGAGGTGGATGGTCAGCATTTCAGCCTGCGAGCAGGATCTACAATAAGACAAACAATGAACACCAGTGAACACATCCCTTTTTAAATTCTGTTTGTTGGATGTAAAAACTGAATACTGAGGAAAAAAAGCTGCAATAACCTTGCATAAGTGTGCACACCCTTAATGTAATACTCCGTTGCAGCACATTTTGATTAAATTTATCATTCAGTCTTCTCAGGCTCAGAATTGTCATCAATTAAAGTGAATCTGATGAACCTGAAATAAAGTTCAAGTGCCCTAGTGGGATTGTCTAGACATTGGCTCATTCACGTCCTTTAGCTAAATTTATTTTTATAGAGAGGTAACAAATGATCAAAACAATGTTGTTGGATAAAGGTATAAGTCAGGAGAAGAGTACAAAATAATACCACACCATTTTTTACATGGCATGAAATAAATATTGAACGTCTTTCTCAGTTTTTAATATATACTATGGGGCCATTGTCATAAAAGTCACACCCAATGCCAACAGCAAGTAATCAGAACCAGATTTATTGACCCAAACAATTAACATTTATTGCACAAAAAAGGAATTTGACTTTGGTTTAAAGCGCTCAAAGTGTACTGACTTTAAGCATAAATATATAAACTTCGAAGGAAACAAAGATAAGGATAAAAGGAGCAGTATGTACATGCTTGTGTATGTACAGCCATTTCTTTATGTAAAGAAAAGGGGGGTGGGTGTCAGGTAAAGGTTTTGGCCCATCCAAGCCTACATACAAGGGCGTTCGAAGTCATCTCAAAATACATTTTAAAAAATATATACTTGACCGTCAGAGGAAGGGGTCCACCTTCCTCCGTGTGTGTTTGCACAGCACAGCCTTAAATCAAGACCTAAATAGGTGTGTATAGTTCCTCTCCAGCGGCAATAAATTGGTAACGCTTGAACACCAACATATATTTAATAATTTACTACATTTACTATGTTTTCTTAAGGGGGGAGGAGGTCCTCTCTATGGACCTAAATGTTTGTTGCTGTTTGGAGCTGTCCTGTTTTGTGGATGAGCCAAACCCCACAGTGATGGATGATCACAGAACAGACTTCTTCCTTCCTTCTTCCAAACAGTGTCTATGTGTGAGGACATTCTCAGGTCATAAGAAAGGGTGGTTCCTATAGGAGCCAGAAGTGATCCACAGTGGACAAAGTGTTGCTGAGGATGGTGAGAGGGGGCATTGTAGGGGGATTTCTCCAGAAGTCCACTGTTACTGTTTTGAGTGGGTTAAACTCCAGGTGGTTCTGACACCACCAGAGGACCATCACCTCCCATCCCAAACTCCAGGTGTTTCACAGACGGGTCCGGTAAGGATCAGTCATTTGTGTACAGAGATTAGAGGAGTGCGGAGAAAACTCACCCCTGGGGAGGCGCCGATGCTGATGGTTCTTCAGTTGGAGAAGATGCTCTTCAGTCTCACCTGCTGCTGCCAGTCAGTCAGGATGCTGGTGATCCCCTAACAGGTAGAGGCCAGCACTGTGAGCTGAGTGAGCTACTGGTGGAGGATGTCTGGGTTGATGGTGTTGAAGGCCAAGCTGACGTCTACAAACAGAATACTGCTGTACATCCCAGGGTGGTTGAGGTGGTGCAGGATGAAGTGTAGTTTCATGTTGACTGCATCATCTGCTGACCTGTTTGCCCAGTAAGCAAACTGCATGGGATCCAGCAGGGGCCCTGTGATGTCCTTCAAATGCTTAAACACCAGACTCTCAGATGGGGTGCCATAAAGGATGTATTCCATTACTGTAAGTGCGTTAAACTTATTTGTCTCTGTGTCATTCCTATCTTTCTACCCAAAACTTAATTTGTGAACAAATTTGCCTTTATTTCTGTGTGTTTGATTTACTAGAGTTGTTGCCCAAATCAGGTGAGAATTTCATCTCTACGGCACTATTGGAAATATTGAAACTGTGTTTAGCATTTATTTTACTTGCTTTCTATTGAGCTGAAGTAATATTAATGTCCTAGAGTGGTCCAGCAGGAGTCCTGACTTTTATCCAAAAGATTAAGGTAATGGGAAGGAGTCACTCCTCCTTACTTCCTCCTCATTGTCTTCAATTTGCATTGTCTGCAGCAATTCTTGCAATTAAGTTAGATTATCTCTCTTCTGTTCATAGAAGTTACATCAGCCCCAGCATTTATGTTTTGACGTGACATCTTTCTGGAGATTATATATAACAATATAATATTCTCTCTCTATAGATGAGACAATTTGACCTATCTTTCTATGCTTGTCTCCCAAACCAAAGTCGTTAATAGAGCTATTGCTGCCCCTAGCTGTATGTTTTTCTTTCCATGTATTATTAGACTACTGGCTCTGAGCTTATCCATTTAGCTGTTTCTCTCGTAGATAAGTGCCTCTGTGCTTTTTGTGTGTCTGCTGAAGTTTAACAGGGGTGTATGTATTTGGGATCTGTATGATTTGGAACCAGGCGGTTTGGTTTGAGTTGTGTTATAGGTTGTGCTTTGGAAAAGCGGCTCTGCTCTGAACCACTGATGGACAAAAAGGATGGCTTGAGACTGATGCAATCAGGTGTAGCAGCATATGCAAAGAGGTTTTCATAATGCATTAGTAGCCTCTTATATTATTCCACTTTACTACTGAATAATGCTGCACAGGAAATATGTTTTTTCTTTCCAACCAATGCAAAATAAATACTCCATAGGACAAAATGTCTCTCTCTGCAAATGGTGGCATTAAGCTTCAGAAGATAGAGCACATCTTTCACCATCCTGCCCCCTTTTTCCTCTGTAGTCCACAAAATCCATCAAGGGAATTTAAGTAGCTGTTAATTACATTCCTCTCCCTGCTGAAAAGAGGAAAAAGTGGAAGGAAATCTAGAGGGGGGCGAGATTTTTAAAGAGCCAAAGCTTTGCTGTGGTGCAAATCCTCTCTGCCTAACAAAACCAAATCAATCTATGCCCCTCAGCCATTTACAAACTGCTCCACACTCACACATACACACCCAAGGGAAGATGATCCTGTAAATCTGTGGTCTCAAGGGGCTATTTGAGTGCTGCTCCAGGGTTTTTTTCCCTTTTTTTTTTTTTTGGGAAAGGGGGGTTACGTGAGCTCAGGGGATTGGAGGTAGAGCGTAAATATCCCCAAATTGAAGCTAAGATGTAACATTAGGATTGGTAAGCCCCACTTTCACCCATAATGTTCCACAGCACCAAACCATTGTGCTAAACGACCTATATTACAGTGCCTGAACCCATTAAGTCAATCCAGGAGAGATTACCTGTGAAACAGAAGCAACTAGCTGCTTCTTCTGACATGTGCATCCCCCCTCCTCTAACAAAGAAGCCGGGGGCAAAATTAGATTTAGGGTCGACGCTGGCCCCTGCCTATAGGCTAGAATTAGAGGACATTGGATCGACCTCCACTGGCTTGTTGGATAGAAAGGATTGATCACAGAGAAAACAACGCAGGGCCGTTGGATTTTTAAGATACTTCCCAAAAGGATAATCAAAGATGAATGAAAAATGCTTGACGGGTCAGTTGGTCATCCTTTAGTTGGGTCACATGTTGGAGTCTTGCAACAGTCTGTGTTTCTTCAGCTGAACGTCCCCTTGTAAAATACAAGTTGGAAACCACAGCATAAATGTGTTAAATTTCACCATATGCTTCATGAAAACAGTTAAAACTAGGACTGCATGCAATAATGTTGCATGTGACATTAGTGAAGGTCATGATAAGGGTATGACTCTCCTTTGGGTTCATAGAGGGAAAACACTCCAGTTAATGAATGGTCTACCAAGCTACTTGGAAAAATACTATTCAGTGTTTTCATCTCAATAACAAGTTTTATCGCTGAAAAGGTTTATTGTGGCCGATGTCCATGGTTTTGACTCTTACTGATGTTTAGGATTGTGTTTGTCCAATTCAAATAAATATATAACACAAAAACCTGCATTGAAGCATGACTGAAAAACTAAACTTTTCCATGGGCCACTAAAAAGTTGCAAACTTCAGCAACAACATAGTCCCAATGCCATTACAGTACTAAAATAATAATGGCACTTACAGAAAACGCTTTACTTTGGCAATCATTTATGGCTTTACTGAAGTGAAGCTATTTATGATCCATCCAATTCAGAACAACATCTTTTGAAACAGAAAGCCTCCACATAACAAAAAGTTTATTGCTTAGCTTCTTCTGGATCCATTTTATTTATAGAGTACATTTCAAAAACAGACAGTTTGCCCAAAGTGCCGTACAAAAATACGATAAATAAAAGAGAGAAAATCCAGAGAGAAAACAGTAAAACACTCATAAAATAGGAAAGAGACATTAAAAAGAGCATGTCAACTCACACTGGACCAACAAACTAAAGATGTGTTTTAAAAGACTTGGCAGCCATAACTGAAAAAGCCTAGTGTTTCCAACTAGTTTTTGGGACAACTAAAAGCAGCTGATTTAAGGGCTCAGGAAGAAAAGACTGGAGCAAATACAGAAGGAGGCATTTATAAGCCAACATTAAGATTTTAAAATGTTTTCTGTGATGCACATGAAGCATCACAGCCATGACCGGATGACAGAATAGGTGAGATGTGCTCATGTCTGTGTGTAACACTTAAAAGACAGGAAGCAACTTTTTAAACTAGCAGAAGATGTGAAAGGGATGCCTGACTGACACCAGCATAAAGTGCACTAAAACAGTTGAGAAGAGTTAAGATAAAGGCATATATTATTCTCTCCAAGTCATGCCTTGACAAAACTGGCTTAAGTTTCGCTATTTGCCTTGACAGAAGGAAACATTGTTGCAAAACAGAGCTGATCTGTTTATTCAATTGAAAAACTAAGTCCATAATTACTCCCAAATGCTGTTTGACGAATTACTCAAGGAAACCAAAATGGATAAGAGGGTTGTGTGAGGTACTATTAGGCCTGAATAAAATCTGTTTTGCTTTCATTGTAACTCAGAAGAGTCACCCGAGCCTCATGGCTGTCACATCCCACAAACAGTTATTAAAACTGCCACAGATGATATGCAACATACCAGACAGGGATTCCCTTTAACACCTAACAACAATCTTAACTTTCTCCTCATCACTATCTACCTAACCTCTGTAAAATTCCTTGTCATATCCTGAAGGATGGCTACTGCAGGACTCTTCATTATCATTACTGCAGCAAACCATTACAGTTGTGTTTGCCTCAAGGTGGGCATCATCAGACTTCAGCAAATGTCAAATCGCATTTCAGTTTTTTTATTCATTTATTGTCAAATCATGTGCAAAATACAAAAAGTGAATCTTAATATGTTGTACAAGGTTGCATATTGATGAGCTTGAACCTACACTAACAGATAAAAGGAAGGTGTGTGAGAAATTTATGATCACCATCATGGCTGAAAACAAAGATGTGTGTTTGTCCAGAATCTAGATTTGTTTAGCTTTTCTTGGATGCATATCTGTGTAAGGGCAGAAAGTATAGTGTGTGTATTCATGCACACGTGTGTGTGCATGTGCTTGTTGCCATAGTATTTATCCCGCAGGGAGCGGACTGCAGTGGAAATGGAGGAAGGACGTTTTTAAGCACTTCAAAGTGGCCTCATTCCACACAGCTGAGCTCAGAGGTGTCTGTCTGTGTGAGCGTGAGTGTGTTCTTTCTCCACAGACCCCACTGTGTTGTTTGCATAAAAAAATATAGATGTAAATATGCAAATGCATCTATATTCACCTCTGCGTTTGTTGCCTGGTATATTTTCCTGTGTGAGCATCTATTTGAGGTGTAGATGGACTGCTGTACCTGGCTTTGTTTGTGCCCTCTTTTAATCTTGATTCCTCTTGGGACTGAGCTGCAGACTCTGAACAGCTTTGGGCCTCTTTTGACTCGTGTGTGTGTGTGTGTGTGTGTGTTCTTGTACTTGTTGCTGAGTGAGAACCATTTTTTGTATTTTTATCGCAAAGTGAGGACATTTTGACAAATGAGGACATTTTTCTGGTCCTCACTTTTTCAAATTCCGTTCTTGGGACAGGGGTTAGGTTTAGGACTAGGGTATGAATTGAGTTATCGTTAGGGTTAGGGTTAGGTATTAACTGGTTAGGGTGAGTGTTAGGGTTAGGGTTAGGCACTAAAAATCAAGGAAAATGAATGGAACTCAATGGAAGTAACTGAAAAGTCCTCATAAAGATAGTAAAACATGGATGTGTGTGTGTGTGTGTGTGTGTGTGTGTGTATGTGTGTGTGTGTGTGTGTGTGTGTGTGTGTGTGTGTGGAGCTGCTACATGTGTGTCTATATAAAAAAGTAACATTTCCCAGATGCAAAGTGGAAGATTGAGGATGTCATTGTGACTGATGTGCAGCAGGTCTGAGCCTTGGCTGCAGTGAAAGCAAAATTCACTCCCTATTGCTTTGTCTCCTCTTTCCCCGCAGCAGAAAATGGAAATAGCCAACATCGAACGAGAGCAGTCAATATCACTCCCCTGAAAAGAGCTGAAAGGGACGCTTGCTACCACAAAGCAGGGCGAGGGGAGGGAGGAGTGGGTAACAGCTCTAATATGTCAGACTTCATCTGTCCTTTCTGATATTCAGCTCTCTGACACTCTGCTATTCTCAGTCCAGTCTCGCAGCAATCTTTTGCTCTTTCAAGAACTTTATTCTTCTTTTGTATTTTTTTCTTTGCTCTCTGTCACTGTTTCTAGTTCTCACCCCCTCTGGGCTGCCGTTAAGCAGCATATTGCTCTCTCCCACAAGTACAAGCCCTACAATATGGGTTTTGCTCACCCACCCACTCATTCTCCTTTCCTTTTTTTCTACTAATTGGCATCTCTTACATCCTTGTGCCTCTATGAATAAGATAGTAATGGAAAAAGGGATTCAAGAAATAAACCAATAAATGAAGAACTGCTCTCGACTCTTATAAAATATTAAGTTGCCAGTAAGAATAGCAATGCTGGAAAAATGTCGTTCCTTTGTTGTTTCCACGGATCCTTTGATTGGGCGAACCAGCTGTCCGTCAGGATTCCTCGGCTGTCAGTCTCGCTGAAACGTCTCTACACCTGACACGCATTTCCTACTTTTGTTAGAGACAGGTTCTACATTTACCTTTAGGCTGTTTGAATGGTCTAATGCAGTGGTCTTGCTAGAAACAAGTCTTTATATTCCTGTGCGGTCCTGTGTGCTAATATTTTCTTTTTTGCGTGGAGGGTACTTGCTGATGTGTTTGATCGTACTTAAGCACAAACCACGTGTTTTAGGCCTCAGTCATCACTGATTTATTATAAAACTTTGAGGAATTACCAGAGAAGTCTTTAACAAAGTTGACGTGACTTCAGGCAGGCGGACAAAGGAATATTTTATTTCCTTTAACTTTTGCATAGCCTACAACAATGGGGAAACCCCTTTTTTGTATAGGATAAAATTACAAACCACAACTTCTTTCATTGGGCGTTAGTCTGTCCATCATGTGGCTGCTGTTCACACTCAGTCCAAATCATTGTTGAGTCCAGCGTCATGTCTACAGTATGAAGTTCTGAAAAAACCTATAATGGATACTTTTTTTTGTGGATTCCAAAAATAATTAAGTCTGGATGATCAACAACGGAGTATCTAAAGTAGTACACATTTTCAAATGCTATTTTCACATGGCTCAGGTTAATGCTGAGCCTAGATAATTTAGTTAATTTAGGAAGCAATGCTCTGCAGAGAAGATTGTGTTGGCCAAGATACATAAAGAAATATATAATTTTATATAATTTCATGTGTAATTAACAAAAGGGGACCATTATTTCTGTTAATGACAGAAAAAGCTTTGCATGATGAGGCAGAAGATTTTTATTAATGCACAGCAAATCATGAATTCAACCAAAGGTTGTGCACAAGTAAGTAAACATGTACTGAGGAGAGAAAAACAAGATTAGAATGGACTTGTGAAATACCTGTTTCAAAAGACATGATGAAAATTTGTACTATGAGTTAGTTTTAAATCAATAATAAATAAGAGTTTATTTATAAACACAAACTGTTGAATGGAAACATTTTGATCATGATAATGTTAAAAACCAGCTTTAAAAGGCAACTTTAGACTCACCAGTGTCACGTTGAAATACTGTATATAACTCTGTGATGAAAATTTATTATATGAGTTTCACCTTTTGAATTGAATTTGTGAAAAAAAATAATAAGGAGACCAGGGACAGTTGCAACATGTCACTTTTCTCTGAAACAAGCTGATGTGATTACAATCATACTATATATGCTAAATTGGATGCTTCCCCCCTTGCAAAGAAAAAGCAAGCAGATTCAAGAACTGCTCCAGGATTTATTTGAAAAGAAACTGTTTTTAAGGTATGAATATGTAAGAATTATGATTATTGATTAATTAATATTTATCAAGAATTATAATTTAAAATCATAATTTGGAAAAAAATACATTTCTTAACCAAAAATCATTACTTACGAATCGAAACCAGCGATGTCCTCTGGTGTTGTTATTATGGTTCGTGGTACGTGGGTTCTCAACGGGTACTTCCTCACACAGTCCACAGACATGCCTGTTAGGTTAATTGGTCTCTCTAAATTGCCCTTAGGTGTATGAATGAGTGTGTGCATGGTTGTTGTGTGTTGCCCTGCGATGGACTGGAGACCTGTCCACGGTGCACCCCGCCTCTCGCCCATAGACTGGTGGAGATAGGCACCAGCTTCCCCGTGACCCACTATGGAATAAGCGATAGAAAATGACTGACTGACTGACTGTTTAATCAACCACTTCACCGAAGGTGGGGGAACTTTGACCTTATTTTGACAGACAAATCATTCTTGCTCAAATCATTCTTGCTCAAAATAAGCACAAACACTTTCTCTTTATCTACGTGAATATTTATTAAATATTCACCTCGCTATTCTGATTCAATAATCTTCACCTAATCAAGCATGCAAAAATTCTACACAAAAGGGGTAAAATAACTAACTAAACAAGATAAAACAACATTGAGTGTATATGAAAGTCAAACCAGCAGTTATGGCAAAAACAAGAGAAAATATGGTACTGCGCAAAGCTTTGGGAGGGGCCTCCACCAGGCTGCTGTCATAAAACCCCCCAAAGTTGGAGCTCAGTGAAACACAAAGGGTCATAAAACTTTTAGGTGGCAACCAGTGGAAAAACACTAAGAGTGAAGACAAAGGAACAGTGAGTTTTCCACCATGAGGTTCTAGCAGTCCAACTTTAAGTTCACCTTAGTCTGCGCTCAGGTGTTCAAACACAGTGAGACACGCACAGCTGCAAGCACGGCGGCTTTCAGAGTCCAACAGCAATCAACGTGTTCAATAAGACATTATTGAACACGTCCGTAAAAAAGTCAAAGACGGCCGGCCTTCCTCCTTTGGCAAAAGGGGAAAAGTATGACGGACCGTCAGCAGTCGATTGGAACAAAAACAAGGAGGAAAATTTCGTCTCCTTGGAAAACCTCCGTGGTTTTTTCTTGGTTACGTGTTAAATCCACGCCTTCGATCGGTAAAATAAAACTTGCAGCTCTTTGTATCCCTGCAAGCTTAGCTCGTTGAGCTTCTCATGAATTTGACCAGTGAGGAGAATTAATGAAAACCCACGTGTGGTTTCTTCTCCAGAAAAAGCAAAGGTGGGGCGTCTCCCGTGTCCTCATATAGCCCACTGTGACATCAGAGCTGCGACGCCCCTTCCTATCAGTTGCGATACCTGCTGGGAGTTCCGGTTGCAGACCATCCTGGGGTATATAGTAGCAGATGACACTGGGAGGTATAGTAGTGAACAAATGGTCCAACAAAAGTATTTTTTTGCTTGAGCTTAGTTTTTGTTATACTGTTGTCACTGTGTTTGTGATTTAGCTCAAACCTATTTGGTTAATATGAGTGATAAGTTTACTTTTTGCTAATATGGTTAGCATGTATCAAGATCACCTTTAGCTTTTAGGTTAGCATTTAGGTTTTATAATGGCTGACAGGAAGAGGGAGCAGCAATAGCCGGGTTTCAGTCACGTGATTTTGATGACGCGTGAAGAGGGGGCGATTTCAGATGGAGGGCATGAAATAAAATGTCAATGGAGGCAACCGTTGCAGAGAGTCCGTACTGTAGGGATTTAGATCCAGTTTCCAGGCGAAGATACAAACAGTCAATTCACAGATATGTTGGATGTGACCCGTATCTCATCAAGATGAGTGAGTTTTTGAGAGAACCTCAAGATTTGCCGTTAATGGAGGCTGTTGATATCACGAACTATCTGGCACTCCAAACGTCTTACTACACTAAACAGCAGATGAAAGCCTACAAATGTCCTGAGGCATAAAATTTTTTTGTCAGCGGGTGGGTCCAGAACCTCGGCACAAACGGCTCCGCAATAATTATCGTTTGGTCTTTGCCAAGGTGAGTGTTAGTTCATATATTCATATATTAGTGGAGATGTTAGCGGTTAGCAGTAGTGGCTAAAACAAACAGACAACGCCTCTCTATGGCTACATTAACTTAACAGTCATTATTACATAAATAGGCATTTCACGACAAACTAATGGTAAACAGAACCACAAAAAAAGAAGTTGGACTGCTACTTATCGCTGATGAAGTGGTCGTTACAGACACTCGCATTAGCAGACTGCTCCTCCCGACCGCAGATGTAGATTTTTAATCCACTTTTTACATCATTTTTTGGTTAGTTTTTTACATCTTTCACCTTTATGAATGACAACCTTTGGCACTCGATAATAATGCTTCACCTTTTTTCTGCTGGAGCGATTGGAACAGCCGTAAATGGCACAAAACCTGGGTGTGTTTACAGATGGCAAATCCTCGGCTACTTCACTTCCTGCCCTCCATCTGCATTCCGCGCTCTCGTGGCATAGCTATGTGACGTCACGTGAAAGCTAGCTATTAATATAAAACAGACCACATAACAGTATTTTTAACATTTGTTTATTAGTTTTAACCTAAATATAATACAGTTCATCATGTTAAAGCAGGAGGTTTATGTGTGTGTGAATGCCTTTTTACAAATGCAACAATATTGTTAGATGAAATTATATAGTTGTCACATCTAAATTGTGGGATGGGTCAGTTGCAACATCTGACTCTTTGGATTCAGATGCAAACTGTGAAAAATGTACTTTCCTTAATCAGCTTAAAATGGTTTTGACTATTAACTGATAGATGTAGGTTTACTGTATAGAAAATTGTTTTTTCTAATCCAAACCATCTCTGAGTCAAATGCAATAAGTGTTGCAACTGTCCACGGTCTCCCCCTTCTTTCGATAATATTCTAATTTATCAAGATGCAACTCTAGTCATTACTGTAGTTCTGTGTGTATTCTGCAAGGTGGCAGCTCTTCGTTGCTCCCTGCAATTAAACACCACATACAGCACAGAGTGTCTGATCAAACACAGATTGTGGAGTTTTAGAGAGAGAGAGAGAAAAGGGCTGAGAGGGACCGAAACGTCTGTTATAAATTATGTCCGTCTTTCATCGCTGCTGTCGCTCTGTCACCAACCGTGACAGAATGAGGTTCCTGTGTGGTGGCTTGTTCAAACAAACACATAAACTCATAGGAACAATCAGTCCCCTGATGCCACATGTACATGGGCTCTAACTGTTTACGATCAAAGAGTAATGATTTTACCAGCAAACTAACAACATTTTACAGTAGGCTCCTGTTCTGAATGAATAATGGAGTATGATTTAAGCACTTAAAGGGGCAGAATCATGAGTGCTGCAATCTTGCTCCCACAAATCAGAACTGACATTACCAGTGCTGCTATTGTTTTTTATTCAGATTATTTTCCCCTTTGCCTCTACCTCACTTGTTTGCCTGTGCTGTTTTTTCTATCCATGTCTGCGTATGATGGTTGGCTGATTTGCGGATCATACATCTACTTTAGGATGTGTGTGTGTGTGTGTGTGTGTGTGTAAAAGAGAAAGAGGGAGTGAGGTGGGGGTTTCAGGCACTCCTGTAGTGAGATTGCATTGACCGCTGTGTTATTGCTCTTTAATTATCAATTACGGCAGCCCCCCCGTCCCGGAAAGAGTTGGGGGGGGGGGGCGGGGGGTGTAGGCGTATGCAGAGGTGATAATGAATACAGAGCTGCCATTAGGACAGTAACCATGCTCTCCGTCTGGGGCTTGGAAGCCAGCGAGGAGGAGGATGAACAGGAGGAGGAGGGGTGATGAGGATTGGCTGGTGTGCTAATGAAACAGGCTGCAGCTCAAGACAAAAGAAAAGCCACCTTCCCTCCCTTTTCCCTTCCATCCGCCTCTATCCTCTCACCATGTTTTTCTGAAACATCTCCCATATTTTCCTGCTTCCTTTGCATCCCACTCCTCAGATATCTACATGCGGCACCACTCCCCCCTGTAGACATAACTCACAGACATATTCAAACACTCCCACGAGGGACTGCGGTCTCGCACACAAACTGCAACTGTGTTTACTGAGGGGGTCATCTTTGAAGCTGTCAGCCAATAACATCAGAAACCGTTGCAGCCTTTTTGTCTCCTTTTATGGAAATATTTTTAATGCAGACAGCAAGGATGACTGCTGCAAAGTGGAAGAAATAAGCACATTTGTAGATGACAAGCGAATGAATGGTTGTAGAGTACGATGTGTTAACTGATTTGCAGATTTCCACTCTTGGCTGTTTGGTGTTACAGATGCTGATAAACATCTTGTAGCTTCTGAGAAGTTTGAAGAAGGCTCTAATTAAAGCCAGTGTTGTATTATTTTGCCGTATTTTATGCCAGTTCCAACACTTTTTTATTCATAATCAGAGTGACCTCTGGAGTGTTACCAAAAATATTAGTAAAATGTATGGGGGGATGGCAAACCACTAGCTGGTGTTTTTATTGTTATTATTAAACTGGTTTCGTTTTCATTTATACTTATATTTTATTTATTTATTGAAATTTGTTGTAAATTGGAAAAAAAATAAGACACGATACAACAAAAAAATCCAACAGTGATGATTAATAAAAACAAAAACACAGAATCTCAAAATCAAGATAAATAAATAATAGACAATCTAAAAAATGGGTGAAAGCTAAAACTTTTCAAATTAGGATTTCATTTATTAAAAAATAAATAAAAATAAATTAAGCTTCCCTTTTTAAATCATGAACTCTGATTAGCCACTTAATTTTTTTTAAACATCTTTCAGTCTCATTAGCCACTACCAGGCCTATTTGCTATGAGACCTACAGAATCATGAAATCATTTTGATAGAACCTGTCTGACAACATGAAGTAGGTTAAAAGTTCTCCAAAGGCAACACAGCATACCTTGATCTAAAGTAATTTAAGAACAGATGAGAAACAAAGTCTTTGACATATCTATCAGTCTGAAAATGGTTTGCAAAGCAATTTCCAAGGCATTGGGACTATAGTGAACCACACTGAGCGACATTATCCGCAAATAGAGAAAACATTGGTAAGTGATGAACCTTTCCAGGAGTGCAATTAATTAATGTAATTAATAATATCAAAATTACTCTGAGATCATATCAAGGACTCATCCAGGAGGTTGCAGAAGAACCCAGAACAATACTTAAAGCACTGCAGGTCAAACATAAAAGTATTAGATGATGGTGTTTTACTGCTTTCCTGCTTCAGGTTCTGGCTGACTTGCTGTTACTGCTAGAACCACGAACTCTGTTCTCTAACAAAAAATCCTGAAGCTGAATATCTGGACATCAGTGGCTTTAAGCTCAAGCACTGTTGGATAACACAGTAGGAAAATGATCCAAAGCTCACCAGCAAGTCCACCTCTGAATGATTTAAAACACAGAAAGTTTTAAAGCTGGATGGAAGTTATTAACTTTACCCTAACCAGAATTTAGGGTTAAGAGCATTACTTTTTCACATTACAGCAGGTGTGGATAGTTTTTCCGTAAGTCTAATAACTGAAATTATTACTTGCAAAACTGTGTTTCCTATTTATTCAGACTTTTACTGTGATAATTAGACATGTTAAATCGGAAACATTTAAGTGTGACACAAAAATAGCAAAAACAAAGAATATACAATGTGGAACAAATACTTTTCCTTGCACTGTATGTCTGACTAAAAGTTAACTTTGTATTAACCCCAAGGAAGCTTGTAGCTGTTTGTCGATTGTAAAATCCCCTCTTTACTTTAATTGCCTTCAACTTTTGTCTGCAGTGAGACCTTGTGTCTCAGACAGACATTAAAAAAACCTCTTTGTTAGCTTGGTAACTGAATAGGGTTTACTTGGTATTTTATTTCGGAGTAGTAATATTATCTGTCCCCATGGTAATTATTCAAATTTGGTAAGTGTTTCATGCTGAGTCTGATTGATGGTGACAGTGTAATCTGAAATACTTTTTGAAAGATCAGAAGAAGCTTTAAATCTTTCCATAACATTTTCTTTTAAAGAAAATGCTTTCGCAGCCAAACTTTCACTGCTGCTGATTTTTTTAATTTCTTTTTTATAAAAAAAAAATTAAGACCGCCATTTATGCCACCACTTAATCACTTGGCCTGCCTGCGGTGCCTATAAAGAGATGCCACATGGCATCATGTCAGCAGAGCTCACATGTAAATAAGCCGTTTTATGTGGCTGACATGTAAATGCCATTGCAGCAGCAGAGAAGAAAGCACACCGGGACTGACAGTGACGAGCATTCCTTTGTCTTTTCACTGCCTGACAGATGAGTTCCTGCTAAACAGTAGCAGCCAATTGCATCCTGTTTTTTCCCCTCTTTCAGAAGATGATGCACATTAAATTGCCTCCTGGAAGGGGAAACATGGAAAATAAACTGCCCTCTGCACCTAAATTGCTAAATTAGATAAAGGCTATAAAAACTGCAAGACAACACGATGGTACATTTACACGTGGAGATAAATTTAATGTTGCCATCTGAGAAGTAGACAGTAAGAGGCTCCGCTTATTGTTTGTTTTCTCTAACCACATGAAACATGCTTTAGGGAACGTGACTGGGAGGCAGACACGCTTCACTTTGTCACATGCACCATCAGACCTCAGCGGGCATCCTGCCAAAGAGAGACAAGCCAATCTACCTGTTGTAAATCGGCTCGGGTAAAGTGATACAGAGGAAGATAAGGAGGTGTATGAACCATAAATCAGCTTTTAAGCTCTTTTGTTTCCATATCCTTAAGATTTGAAATATGTGGCATGTTAATTATGGCCTGCATTATACCCTTTAGGCCTTGTAGCTCTAACATTCAAAAGTAGCAAGTGAATAAGAGATTCCCTGATCAGAAAGAAGACGCATTGTTAGTTTTCTTTTAACAGTATGTCTTGATTAAAGTATATCTTTTTCCGCTTTATGTTGAAATCATGGAGGTCAGACAGAGGCCAGTCCTCCTTCAAGGCCAGCATTCTGTCTCTCATTTTAACCACTCCTCAATGTTTTATATTCTGCATAAACTTGCTGACATAAAACACCAGTGAAAGCAAGCGTCAGCTCCTGCTTTGGCAGTGCCCTTTATGGATTCAAACACTTTGGTCATGCAAGTCCCATGTAAGATAAAGAACAGGTCTCCTTTTAGAAGCTGCATACATGATGAGAAAATAGGTTAAGTACAGTAGATGGAAAAGAAACAGGGATTGTTCAATGACTTTATCCGTGAATCCTCTGTATAGTTGTTGCAATTCTCATGTATTAAATATGACAGAGCCAGTCACACATTCTTTTTAATGATTTTTTTTTCTTTAAACATTTCTTCCCTTACCTTTTAAATCAAACCAAATTTAAATGCCCTACCTTGCAAAAATTTGTATACATATGAATAAAATTATTTTATATTTTTTTATACATCCTCAATTCCAATGAAGTAGGGACATTATATAAAATGTAAATAAAAACAGAATACAATGATTTGCAATTCCTCTTCAACCTATATGAAATTGAATACATGACAAATACAAGACATTTAAAGTTCAAATTGCTTTTTTTGGAAATATTCATTCATTTTATATTTGATGCTTGCAACACATTCCAAAAATTCTGTGACAGGGGCAATAAAAGACTGGGAAAGTGGAGGAATGCCCAAAAAACACTGGGTTGAAACATTCCACAGGTTAACTGGAAACAGGTAAGCGTCATGATTGAGTATAAAAGGAACATCCCCAAAAGGTTCACAAGCAAGAATGGGGCTTTGTGAACAACTGCGTGAGCAAATAGTCCAACAGTTTAAGAACATTTCTCGACGTACAGTTGCAAAGAATTTAGGGATTTCATTATCTACAGTCCATATTATCATTAAAACATTCAGAGAATCTGGAGATATCTTGATATGTAAGCAGTAATGCTGAAAACCAACATTGAATTCCCATGACCTTCGACCCCTCAGGAGACACAGCATAAATAACCGACATCATTCTGTAACAGATATTATCACGTGGGCTAAGGAACACTTCAGAAAACCTTAGTCACTTAACAGTTTGTCACTACATCTACAAGTTAAAACTCTACCGTGCAAAGTGAAAGCCACAGACCAACAACACCCAGAAACACCACCTGCTTCTCTGCACCTGAACTCATCTGAGATAGAATGACCCAAGGTGAAAAGGTCTGCGGTGGTCTGACAAGTCCACATTTCAAATTGTTTCTGGAAATCATGGACGTTGTGTCCTCCGGGCCAAAGAGGAAAAGGACCATCCAGGTTGTCGTCAGCGCAAAGTTCAAAAGCTGTCATTTTCAATATAGATCTGACCCATATACAGAGAACACTCAGAAGAGAAAGTTTTTACGGATTTTATTGTCAGCAAAGTAATCTGGGGAGGACTGGAAACACCAACTGTATGGGAAGGAAGAATAATGGATAGGTGAATAAACAATTGATATGAAGTAACTGATTACTTAGATCTTAGAAATTGCTTACTAAATTGTTGTAGCTTTAACCACCAGGGAGAGAGAGATTCAGAGTCTTAACTTGCGAGGGAAGATCATTCAGTTGTCTTCTTCGTTGTGATCTTGATGCCAGCCAAAGGGAGCTCAGGTGCCGATGTTTGAGATGGAGGAAGGAACAGGGTTCGCTGATGCCTGGGTCCAGGAGTTGGAGAAAACGGGAAGCCGCCAGCTTGGTCCGTGTCTGAGAGGTACAGATGGTAGAGAGGAAAAAATCCACAATAGGATAGATCCTTAACTCAGTATTTGAGAATCCAGATGCTCAGAGAAACTCTGAAGCGAAGTCGGAACTCAGCAAGGTTAACAAAGCCTCAGGTGAAAACCTGTATGGAAACAAAATACAAAGTTACTTGAGGTTCATGAATGAAGCAAAAAATCAGTAAAGGCTGAGCTTGTTACCACTAAGGCAAACACTCTGGCATCGAAGTGCTTGCAGCCTCCCGCTTAAGTACTCCTCCAAGGAATCAGCAGATAGGAGACACCTGTCATCCAGCGCACCTGAGAACTCCAGCATCCACTGTGAAACACTGAATGGTTATGAAGACAAGAGCACCAAACACACACACACACACACAGACTGAGACTCTGACAAAAGCCAGCATCTGTGTTGGTTTGAGAGTGTGTTAGTGCCCATGGCATGAGCAACCTGCACATCTGAGAAGGTACCATTAAGCTGAAAGGTACATACAGGTTTTGGAGCAACATCAGCTGCTATCCGAGCAACGTCTTTTTCAGGGACGTCTCTGCTCATTTCAGCAAAACAATGCCAAGCCACAGTTTGCACGTGTTCGCAGCATGGCTTCATAGTAAAAGAGTGCAGGTACTAGACTGGCCTGCCTACAGTCCAGACCTGTCTCCCACTGAAAATGTATGGAGCATTATGAAGCCAAATTACGACAACAGAACTCCCCGAACTGTTTAGCAACTGAAGTTGTAGAGCAAGTAAGAATGGGAAAGAATTCCTCCTACAAAGCTTCAACAATCAATGTCCTCAGTTCCCAAACGCTTGAAATTAAGCAAAACAGATTGTCTGTGAAGATTAATGTTCAAGTTAGATTCTCAGTTATAATTTAGTCTGAGCCTTGACTTGGTAATTTAAATGTATGAATATGCTTTGATCTAAACTATTCCATCCCACCTCTGGCAGTGTGTTTAAGATCAGAGTCCTGCCAAAAGCTGAACCTTCACCCTAGTCTCAAGCCTTTGCAGACTCTAACTGTTTTTGGTCCAGATTTGCCTTGTATTCTAACTAACTAGCTAACTACCCTACGTAAGCAAAAAACAGCCCCACAGCATGTCGTCACCACCATGTTTTGTTTTTGGAGTTGGTGTGTTCAGGGTGGCACATTGACTTTTTGGTGTAGGCCAAAAACTTTTAATTTGGTCTCATCTGATCAGAGCACTTTTTTCAACATGTTTCCTTTGTGCCCTATATGGCTTTTGGCAAACTGCAAACAGGATATCTAAGTACTTTCTTTAATCAGTGTCTTTCTCCTTGCCACTCTTCCAAAAAGATCCATTTTTTGCAGTACACAACCAATAGTTGTTATATAACCCACCTGAGCTTCAGTGTTACCATGGATCTCTTTGTCGCTTAGCTGAATAATGCTCTCCTTTTCCATTTTGTCAGTTTAGATGGATGTCCAGGTCCTGACAAGTTTGCAATTGTGCCATATATTTTCAGATGATGAATTCAACAGTGTTTGGTCGCTAATGTTCTCTAACAAACATCCACAGATCAGCTGGATTTATGCTAAGATTAAATTATACAAAGGTGGACTGTGCTTACTTCCGGAGGCAGCTTATTGCACTGGATTGTATATGCTTATAAAGAGGGTTTAGGTGAAATGCATCCTCTCCCCAAACGAGGTCTGACTGCTTTGTAAGAGACTGCATATATAATTATTGTTCTGTTGCAGATGTTGTACAGATTTTGTTTCTCTGGTTCCTTAAAAAATCTCACCCATCTATTTTTTTGTACTTTTTCATGATTCTTCACCATTCTAAGAAATATTGCAGGTATATGGAAATGTGGTGCAATAGGTAAAGCAGGCTCCCTCTGTACAGAGGCAAGTTCTCAAAGCAGCTATCCTGGGTTTAATTCCCCACCTGGGCCGTTTGCTGCATGTATTCCCTTTCTTTATCTCTGCACGCTGTCCTGTCTTTTGAACTGTCAAATAAAGATCACTACTGCCACAAAAAAATAAAAAGAGTATCTGTGAATGTAATTCAATAGAGCTGTGAAAACAAAAAACTGCAAAACCTGAATTATAAAAGAACTTTACAAAAAGTCAGCATCGAAGGTTACTCTATACTCAGTCCTCTGAATGCAGTTTTCTTACAGTCAGCCTTTTTTCGGGACAAACAGCTTCGCTCATCAAGCAAAGTGAAGTGTTGTAAAAACATCAGCCACTATGGTTCATGTTGCGCAGAAGCTCCTAGACTTCATTCTGAAATTTAAGAGGAACTATTGTGACCTGTAAGCCACTTTTCAATTTCAAAAAGGACATAGAGGAAATCTTATCAGTGGAAAAATAGGACAGTAATATAGCCCTTTGTGCCATTTTTGGTTTCCTAATTTAGCTTGCAAAAATAGAAGCTCTTCAGGCTAGGAGAGCCCCCTGGGCTTTCAGTAGACGTGCTTTCCTGAGAGCAGCTGTGTTAAAGGTCAGGCATTTTGGTGTAAATTGAAAACCTTTCAGATTATATATATCATCATATATCATGAGATCATATATAAAATTTGTGAGGTAGCATATGGAAAATTCGATTAGTTTGTTTGTCTGAGCCAGTTTGATTATAAAAAAGATAAAACAGGGCAAGTTATCTCTAGGCTGTAATGTGAGATCACTTTATTATCCTCACCCTTCTGCATGGTAGATGGTATTTTTCTTGAAGCTACAGATATTCTCTGTAGTCCTCTTCTTCTCTTCCTACTTCTGTTTTCTTTTAGCTGAGTTGTGGTTAATGTTGTTAGAGCTGGACAGTGGAACTCGGCAGTATGGACCAAAACATGATCACAATATTTTTATCTGTATTGAACAATTTCGATAATTAGGACGATATGGTTTTAAATTAAAATCCTGGTATCTAAGATAGTATCTGTTTCATTACAAACTTTAATAACAAATTAAAATAAGTAAGCAAAACTATAAAAAAAAAAGCCAATGAGATTTATTTTAAAAAAACTATACCCTAAAGTCCTAGACCACTAGAATAGTTTGAGTCTTACCAGAAGGTCAGGGACTTTTTTGTGTCAGTAGGTATCTTTACATTGGAGACCACAATTTGGGGTTCCTCAAGGTTCCATTTTAGGGCCTATTCAATATCGACATGCTCCCGCTGGCTAAGATTAAAACAAACAACAAGATATGTTACCAAACCTAGGCAGACGACACACAGCTATACTTTACAATGTCACCAGTTGACTATGATCCCGTTCAACCGTTGGCTAGTTGCAAAGACCAAATCACTGTGTGTAAATACCAAAACTTCTTCAAACAAAACTGAGATAATTTTTTTATACCAAAGCAATAGTGTTCAAAAGTCAGCACACAGTTTCAGTTACTACTACTAGAAACCACTTATCTGAAAGGCTTAAAAAGCCATTTTTAAGGCTTTGGGAAAGCCAAGTTGTGAACCTTTCCAGGAGTGGCTGGCATGCCAAAATTACAAAAGTGAATAGATGACATTTCCAGGAGGTCCAAAATAACTACATCTAAAGCACTGCAGGCCTCACTTACCTCATTTAAGGTCAGTATTCATGATACATTTCAGAAAAAAAAAACATCACAGCAACAATCAAAAATAGTGGAGTGGTGGTCTGGGGCAGCTTTCATAATTGATAAAACTCTGAATTCTGATTTCTAACAGAAAATCCTGAAGCAGAATGTCCAGCCATCAGTTTTTGCGGTAAAGTACAAGCCCACTTGGCTTATGAAGAAAAATAATGATCCAAAGCACACCAGTAATTCTATCTCTTCGAGGTGGCCTAGTCAAAGAAAACCTTTCAGTGGGGCTAAATGAAAACATTTCTGCATAGAATAGTAGACCAAAATTCCCACACGATGACATAAGACTCATTCATAGCTACGGTCAATGCTTGTTCAGTGTTTTTGCCACCAAGGATGACGCAATCAGTTAACAGGTTTTAGTGGGTGATACTTTTTTCACATATTTATTTGGTCTGGATAGATCTTTTCCCCTTCATAAAGTAAACTGTAATTTGAAAACTACATTTACTCAAGTAATCTATGGCTGATACAAAGAAATTTGATGCTGACTCTATGGAAAAAGCCTACTCCTGATCTAAACCATTCACCTTGACTTTACCAGAGAGTCATAAAATCCAGAAGAAGTAGGAAGAAGACAGCAGTGCATGAACCGGCTGTGCCGGCAGAAATAGAAAAAAGTCCTTTTATCCTTTTATCTTAATGCACATCTTTCTTCGTCCTTTCTTCACTCTCTTCGTCTTTCTGTGCAGTCAGATTAGGTGGTTACATCTATATTTTCCCCTGCTATACCAGCTTCCTCTTTCTTTCACACTTCTTTTTTTACTCTGTCTACCGCTGCTTTCATTACAGTCCTCAGCTCCTTCCCTCTCACTCCAGTAGACAAAAACACCACCCCCTCATCAACACCCCACCCCTCTTATCCGTGCAAAATAGACTGGTTGCTTGTGCTCGCCAAAGTGCCTGCAGAAAGCCTTTCACTGTGCTCTACAAGCAGTAATAGGGAGGCAGAGGAAAAAAACAGGGATCAATTTGCTCCATGTGTCTAGTTTCAGGAAATTGCCTTTTAGAAGGGCACAAGGTCTTTCTTGCACAAACGTGAAGAGCGGTAAACCTTCACCTACAGTCCACTTGTTTGTTTAGGAATATCCAGTGTGTGGGAGTATGTACATGATTGTTATGTTATTAAAAATCAAGTTCCAAACATTCAGAAGATAATATCTTCAGACATTTCTAATGCCACAGGATGTTGCACATAGTCTGCTCATCTTTGCCCCCTGAAGTCATTCTGTAAGACAGATTAATGCTGTTTTTCAGAGCCTTTGTTTATTCAGCTCGTACTTTGTTCTTGTCTTTTTTTTCACTCATAACATCGCTCGTGTTGTTGTGCCTGGAGGTCCACAAGGAACAAAGCACGAAAGAACAACGAAGATGGGTAAAAAAGCGATTAGCTAATTGTGACGGATCTCCCTCACACTATTATTTTGTCCCAGCGCCTGTTTAGATAAAGACATAATTCCTCTAATGTGAGGTATTTGTAACGCTGGCTTTGTTGGCAGCTGGTTGGCTGGCATTTTGCTGCTCTGAGGAGTCTCTGTTAGCCTGGTGCTATCCATCACTATCATCCATGCCAGGCAGGGCCTGGGTGCCCCGGCAGAGGCTCAGTCCTCTGGGATATCATCAGGGGTTTGTGTGTGAGTGTGTAACTCTGTTACTCTCATGTTTGTTAGTCCTCTCATTGTCACTGTAAATAGGTCTCTTTTTGTCTTCCCACAAGCCACAGTGATGTGTGTTTTTACAGGCCGGCAACTGCTCATTACAGCTGCAACTTAGACACATTCACATTTTTTGTGCTTTCTGCAAAAAGTAGAAAGGGTTTGAATGCACAATTTTCATAACAGAATCCATAATGTAACTATAAAATCTCTGTTTTAAAATAAACTAATTATTGAGTATTAGTGTAACATTTTGACAAAAAGGTCAACATCATTGTCATTCATAGAAATTCTGAATGAAGTCACATTAGCAACATGAAACAAACCCTAAATTATTTTTATTGATAAAAAAAATTTACTTACCAGAGCACAACTTAAAAATAAAGAAATTACAAAAATATGTCTTCAAAGATTTGTGAATATTTTTGTAAATACTTGCAATGTGGCACAATATTTAGTTTGCATAAAGTAAATAAAAAATAAAACAAAATCATTTGCTAATAAAGTATAGGGAACCACAGGACTTGCTATTTGGCCCCAAACTATTTGCCTTAGTCACTATTGGTATGTGTGATGTGTAAAATTTACTTTAATTTTTAGTTGCATAATGATGAAGAGCATGTGTATTGTTTTTGCTATCATATGTATTATTTATATATGTATTTATATTTCAATTTATTTGTTTATGGAAATAACTGTAAACAGTAAACAGTTCTGATAAAAAATAAAATGTGTATTTTAGATGCTTTCTTGAATTGATTTACAAATTATTTTGCATGTTTTATGTTTCATCACATTAATTTTGTATTGATTAATTTATTGTATAAACATTCATAAATTAATTGGAACAAGAAACACATTATTTCTGCATTAGAGTGTATTGTGTTGGATCTTTCATTCTCTCTACTTTCAGCCTCTCTATGCATTCATTAAACAAGCACCGAGCTCACTGGCATTGTTCGCATTTTTTGGCACCGTGCCTCTGCCTCAGTCTGCAGAGTTCAGGAAAAACGTCATGTGGCCTGACACGTAATGATTCAAATACTTCACATCTCCAAATGCTTTTGCATCTGTTAGGTGTAGTTTTCTCTGATATTCTCAGAAATTAGTAAGAAAAGGGAAAGGAATCTCTAAAAAAAGAAAAAACATATTTTCAGTGCTTACTAAGTGTTGTTGTTCCTATTTATTTATAGACAGCTTTATATTTCCCTTCACTTCTGTGCTATAAATACCAGCCTTCAGAAATCCATGTAATTCACAGCGGCAGCCGCAGTATTTCCCATCCCCCTGTCAACCTGCCTCACTCTTGTCTGTTTACTCCACTGCTGTATTTCTTTTTTCATTTGCGTACACATGCAGCTCTGACCACTGCAGAGACAAACACAAATCTGTGGGAACACCATGTACTAAAATAAATCCAAGGTGATTTATTTTTATGTTTCCCTGGGTTTTCCTCATATTTAAATGATTTGTTACATAATGTTTATTTCAGCAACGCAAGAGCTGTTTTTGGTGTACTGTGATGAATTTATGTCCCACATAACAGATTATATTTAATGACATTGTGCCCCTGCTTTGTCGCTTTAAGCCTCATTTTTTGTTGCATTTTATTTGAGAAATAATCAACATTTGCCATCCTAAGTTTCATCTCGAATCTTCAATTTTCAATTCTGTTTTTTTCCCCAAAGGAAATTAACTGACAGATTCCTCCTGACAGACAGCTGTTCCTCCCACAGCGGGTCTTCTTCATAACCTGCAACGGCACCCCCAGCCCGACAGAGACACACACACTAACACACACATACATATATACACACTATTCTGAGTTACTCCCTCCCAGGAGAATAAATCTGCAATCAACTGGGCCTATAAATAGCTGTGGCACACTTCAGTGCTGCCACAGCCGCCCTGCCCCTCTTAAAGAGCTGTTCACACACACACAGGCTTCCCTAATCCACAGCAGGTCAAACAGACTTTCTTTTGCTACACTGCCGCCCCTCCTGTTGATGTTATGTGCTAATATTTCTGCATGCAAACACATTAGCACAAGCTAATTAAAGTCATTTGTCTTTCACATATCTTCACATTACTTATAATAGCTTTCAGGAGATTACAAGCAAAACCAGAGGCCATATTAGCCGTTCCATCTGAATTCAAGCACTTAAACCCTCAGAGAGGGCCACTAGCACATCGCTAGTCGAGCACTAGTTAGCGGTAGCCATGGCTAATAACCTCATTAGTCAGCAGGCCTAATGAGATGTGTTATTTAAGTAGCTACTGGATCAGAAGGGTGGGGTGTTCAGCTGGAGCTGACCCATAACAGAGATGGATGTTTTTATTTTTAATTAATCATATACACCAATGATTATGGTTTTATGGAAGAGAAAAAGTTCAGAAATAGATTTTATGATATGCACCACAGTCTGACATTACTGAGTCAAAAAAGATGGTTTATAAAGAGAATATACAGAAATATGGAATGTTACAAGTAGTCTTAAACAGCCTTATTTTATTTCAGGGGATTTTATTGAATGGAAATTATACATTATGAAACAATAAACATCCAATGGCTAGCTCTTTCCTAGCAACTCTCTGCACGGCTGAAATTTACAAGTCTGGTATTAGTTTTGGAAGCAGTCAAGGAATGCAGCCGCTGGGATTTGAGACCAGGCATTTCCAGAAAGTCACGGTGCATCTGTGTTTTTCAATGAATGTTTAGCTTCCCTTTTGTTTTTTATTGCAAGAGAGAAGTCTTTACAGTAGGGGTAAATGTCTGTTTTCATTGAGAAGCTGAGCTGTCCTGATCAAAGCTCCTATACTCCAGTTTTTTGGTTATGTTTACAAATTTAGAGAGGGTTTCGCAAATACTGTTATAAAGAATTTCTTATTAGTTTGACCCTCTTACTGCCATCCTGTTAGAGCAGTTTCTTATTTATCCCTGTAAACTGTTATTGCACAGTCAAAAACACACAGTGGTGTTAATGAATACCTGCCAAATCTACTGAAAGTTTAAGTTGACTTGGAAAAGTCTGAACATTTTCAAATGATTCTACAGCCATAAAATCAAAATGATTCCAGGTGGTTTATTTAGAATTTTGGTCATGGGAGGGTCAAAATAATTTATCCTGAGTTTGACTTGTCTGTTAACTGCCATTTTCAAGCTCGTCTCAATCTAAGGTGTCAAAAAAGCTTTGACAACAGATGCAACTGAAATTTTTGTCCAAATTCTGGTGTCCAGTTTTGGTCAAACTATGACCTTCCAATACCAATTTTAGCCAATGGGGGGTTTTCACATGACGTTGCAGTCACGTGACCGCACTTCGTGATCGCCATCTTGGGTAGCAGCTGCAGCCTGTTTTCGTGATTTAGCGTGATCAGTAAAGCAAAACTCCAGACCATTTAATTTAACTATGGGGAAAACTTGCCTAATTGTGGGTTGTAGTGCACATTTTGTGACAGGTAAATAAATAATGTATGTCTTCATGTATTGTAGTAATATTCTGGAAAGTAGTCTGCCAAGACTGTGAGCTGATCAATTGATTCTGAGCTGGGCAGAACATGGCACTGCCACCCAGCACTCAGCACTGTGACCTACTTCAGTAAGCTGTGCTCCCACGCCTTGACCAGCTAGATGTAGGTTGTAATTTACCTTTACTGTTATGCTGTAAATGTATTATCTATTAATATACCTGTTGTGTAATTATCGTATAAAAGGCAATACTGAACTTATTATGGATTTTTGTCTATGTTGTAGCAATGAAAAAATAGTTGTGCAGCCAATCGTACAGATTTGCAGTACACATGAATCCACCTTGTTGATGATCGCAATTTTCTTGAGGTACATGGCCTTATCAGGAGGTTGCAAAGACTCCAGATACTTATCCATGGCCAAAAAAGTATGCAATGTTGCAATGTTGTGAAATGCTTGAAGCGATACGGAGATAACCAAGATGGTGGGCCGGCGACTTTGGTGACGTCAATGAACCCCTCCCCCCCTTGCTTCCTGGCTGAATGAACTGCAGACATGTATCAACCTGTTGTAATAAAGAGTTTGGTTTTAACCTTGTTCTCATCCTTGTGCTTCTTATGATTTCATTCTGAATGTCTTCCTGACACTGAAAATAGCTGACATTAAGTCTTATTCACTCAGTAAATGAAGGGTGTTAATATCAGCGTGACCTGGTTCAATGATCGTAAAAAGGCAGATTTTTTGTGTTTTTGACAGGCCTTTCACATACCATGGTGTGATTTCTCTCATAGAATAAATGTTTCATAAATCTCAACCTCTGTTCCGTTTTAACTGATCCAGTTCATGTGTGACCACACTAAGTATGTTAGATTTTTAACAGAGATTATCAAATGAGTTCTGTATTCTGTTTTAATCAGAAAACGCTATTTAATTTAGTGCAATATGCAGATATGAATTGCATACCAACTTTAGCATCATTTGCTAACCTTAATGTATGGTCTTATTTCCTTGCACCTCTTTAAACAACATATGGAGGTGTCCAGCCCATGTTGACTGAACATGCAAATATGCAGTAGAGGGACACAGCTGACAGATATTTGAGCGCTCAGTGTTGTTGTTTTTACTCTGACATAAACAAACATTAGAGATGTACCAGTCAATTGGCCAGAGTTTGGGATCAGAAGCCAGATTTTAAGTTTACAAATCTGTCAACCAACAACATGTATTTTGATGGCCTTTTTTGTTTAATTAAAAATTAAATAAAGGTTGTGGTCAAATAATTTGATGCGTAAATGAGGATAATCTTATAATTCCATTATTTTCTGTTGAATTTAAAACTGCTACCTGGATCAAGGAACATATGGCACATATTTACTTTTTAATGTGTTTCAGACCTAGAAATAACATCGGAAATAGTCAAAACTCCAATGGGCAGGTCAGACTTAAAATTTGAGATAAACCCATCTCTAATTTTGATATTGTGGAACCCGCATGCAAAAAGCATCCTTTTATATTTAGTTCTGAGAAAGGTCAAAGAGGAAAATAAAACTGTCAGGCAAATAAGTGGAAAAAAAATCCAAGTCGATATTGAAAGGGTGTGGGGGTTGCTAAGAAAAGGTCAGTCTGACATATTGATGAACCTTGTCAATTACCACTCTGCTCCAGTTAAAACAAGAGCTTTCTTAATTGATAAATCAACTTGTAACACAATCAGTGATTATCGTTTTTGTCTGCAGGTGCTTTTGTGCGAGCAGGTAGATGTGTGTGACATTCAGCTTGTGGGTGTGAGCGGTTGCTGCTAGCCGACCCCTGACCTTTCCATGTACTGATAGCATCCCCAGGGAGCGAGGGATGGAGGCACGGAGACTGAGCTGGGAGGGGTTGATGGGGAGCCTTTGTTTTTCCAGTGTAGGCCTTCATGTCACCAGAGCTTTGATGAAGAAGACAAGCTGGTTTTTTACTAGCTTGAAAATGCATGCTCATGACTGGGTTGTTTTTGATGCTCCAATGGAAAAACCTAATTATATATTATGTCTGTGTGTCACAGGAAAAAATTGTGACCTCGAGTCTTTTGTTCTTTTATTTGGGATTTTCAGCCGCACAGAAGAATCTCACAAGCAGTGACAGAGCCATACGTGTGCGCTTCCTTCAGCTAAAGGAAAATAAAATCACCGTTTGCACCTACACTTTGAAAGTGGTCCAGAGTGTTGATGCCAAATTTAATTGTCGGGGCAAAGGAGAATGTAAACTGTACGCCTGGCACACAATACGTGCCACCATTACCAGGCTGCACAGTGTGTTAATGGAGAAACTGGGAGGGGACATTTGAGGTGTTTTTTTTTTTTAACAGAGCTTCAGAACCACAAATCACATCACCACACCCCCACCACCCTGATCTGCCCCCTCTCTTCCCCCATCACTCGCGCGCCATTTGCCCATCCATCACCATCACCTCCCGCTCCCCTCTCTACTCCGTCTTCCATCTCTCCACCCATCCAATTTAGTCCTCACTCATTTCTCTCTCCTCCACAGTGCGACGTGCTTTTGTCCTCCGTCTCAACCTCTCCCCCAATTCACCTGCTTTCTCCTCTCCGCACAAGCGCACACGTACGGCACACGTTGGTCTCTGATCACAAAATTCAAGCTGCCTGTTGTCAGAGTGGGCAACAAATGACAGTCCCTCATGTGTGTGTGTGTGTGTGTGTGTGTGTGTAATTGTTTTTGTCTACACAAATGCAGTTTGTATTTTGGTCTTTGGATCAATTAAATCTAAGTAAAGATACAATGAATCGCTGTTGGTTTTATAAACATGTCTATATTTTACAGACTGGTATTTTATGATGCTTCCTAAACTGTACTGGACAGTTCTAATTTGAAATACATAACAACTACAGTTTACATTAAATCTTAAAAAAACATTTAACTTTGGGGTGCTGACATGAAAAAAAATTTAACACGTCCACAGAAATTTACAACTGTACAGTGAAAGAAAAATATTATAGGGTTTCCAAAAGGTTTGACATATAAAAATCTGATATGTGTGGTATGCATTTGTTTTCAGTCCTACTGAGTCCAGACTTAGAACCACATTTTACTGCACTTACAGAGTGTTTTCAGTTATGTCTCTATGAACCTTGCACCTTTATAGTCTGAAATTGTTGCATATTCTTCTGCAAAATAGCCACATTCGATGAGATTGGATCGAGTGCCTCTGTGACATATTTTCAAGTCTTGCCACAAATTCAGTTGGATTTAGGTCTGGACTTTGACTGGCCTATTCCAATGCCTAATTAGGCTTCGATCTAAACCACTTCAGTGTAGCTCTGGTTGTTTGTTTGGAAACAAGTTCAGCCTCCACCCCAGTCATTTTCAGCCCCTGAGAGGTTTCTTCCACGATTGCCCTGCTTTTAGCTCCTTCCACACTCTACTTACCTGTGCCCGGCTTCCCTGTCCCTGCTGAAGAATAGAACCCCCACAGCATGACTCTGCCACCACCATGTTTCACTGTGGGGTTGGTGTTTTAAGAGGTTATGTGTTATGTAAGCTTTCATTTAAGCAGAACATTTTACATTTAGGCCAGAAAGTTAAATTTTGGTCTTAACTGACCAGAGCACCTTCTTCCACATGCTTGATGTGTCACCTATTTGGATTGTGCCAAACATTAAACAGAACTTCTTATAGTTTTAATGAACAAAAATTATTTTTTTCTTGCCACTCTTCTATAAAGTACAGATTTGTTTATTCACAAATGTTTTCCAACAAATCTCTAAGGCCTTCACAGAACTGCTGTGTTCACAATGACATTACATTACTAACTAGGTGACTTCCGTAGGCAATGGGCTGCACTGTATTGTATTTAGAGGCATCAGAGTAAAAGAGGCTGAATACTAATGCATGTCACACTTTTAGATGTGCTTACTTAAAATTTCTTTCCACTTCACAATTATGCTCCGCTTTCTGTTGAGCCGTCATATTAATGACCACAAAAATACTTTAAATGATTTGCTATTAGGTTGACAACATTGTGAGAAGTTTACGGGGTGTAAAGACATTTGCAGAGCATTATAACTAGAATAATTAGACTGTGTGCAATTGGGCAGAACTGAATTATAACAGCTTAAAACAGACTAGACTGATTTATTGGAACAGCTCTTAGTGAATCTGACTGTATTTATTTGGAAATTAATTAGAAGGATGCACCTAATGACAACTTGGGTTTTCTAAAACCTCATGTAAAATGAACTGGTGTTGAAAAATATGTTTGTTTTTATTCCAAGTTGGTAGTGAAAGACATACCCGCCCAAAGAAAAAACACGACTAGGCTTTACCATCTGCCTCACCTTAAACCTGATACTCCTGAAACACCTTTTGTCTCTTTATGCCTCCCTTTCTGCTTTCACACACACACAAACATGCCTTTCACACACGCTGAACTAATCCCACCTTTCGGCCTGTTTTTCAGGAGTTTCAGCGTGAGCCATGACACCCAAACTCAGAATTAAATAGCATTAGTCATGACTGCAGGGTACGGCACTCTGCCCTCAGCCTATCATGTTCATGCCATTCTTACAACAAACCCACTCTTTAATATTATACCCACCAACCCCACACCACCCCCCACCCAATCCCCTCCTGCTTGGTGGGTCCCCAGGCTCTCTTTGCCACTCATTAACCCTGTCACGTTTATAGTATGAATTAAATGAATCCAGCAATGCAGCCCCATGCACAGCCAGACCTTAACGCCCACCACCCCTTGCCGCCCCTTCCTCTACCCCTCTACGCCTCCCGCCTTCACTGCAGCTCAAGGCTGGAGGCATAACTCGAGGCACTGCACTGCACACTCATTATTACAGGCTTGGTGGTCTGCTCGGTACACTGTTGTTTCAGCATGTCCAAGTGTGTCAGGTGTGCATGCGTCTGTCAGTATGGGGATGGTTGATGTTTTAATGTCTGAGTGGAAGCAACACCCTAACAGAGGGCTTTTTGTGCATTGAGCTGGAAAAAATGGCCGAACGTGCGTGAGGTTTATTTGTTTCCATTCAAATATCAGGCATCTGTCGTTTTAAAACATTAAACTGATTCAAAGCATGGATTTGCATTTAAGGCAATGAATCATTTCTAGATCTAACATATGTCTTCATAATAGAAAAAGCAAAGCTGAAACATTCTCTGTTACTCTGCATTTAGTTTGAAATACCTGAAAAAAAGCCTTTGTGCAATGAAAAGCTACAAACAGCCACAAAAAGGGGGTGATTAAGAAGGTTAATATCTGCTAAACGAAAATTCTCATTTAGCTCATAGAAATACTTTATAGCAGATTTCTTCTGCTGCTTGAAGTAGAAGTTAGCAAAGTTAACTTCTTTCAGGATCTGAAAGAAGACTCATTCTACACATTTGCCTATCTCGTGTATAAAATTAGTTTCTGCATGTGCCGTAAATTTGAATAATTGTTTTCTAGGGTAGGTTTACTAGTTTTAAAAGTTTGTCTTCTTTATTAGTAAGAAAAAAAAATGACCTAGCTTGTAGCTACATTTCAGTGGTTTGAAATATCATCAAAAAGTGAATTTGTTGTAGTAATTCAGTTAAAATAAATAATAACAAATCAATGTATTATATATATTAAATATGTTAAATGTGATATATTTGCTGTCTTAATTTCTGTTTATGTAGATGACCTCATGCGTTTTCCTTTCACTCAACCTTCCATTAATATGCTTTCATACAGCACTATGTGAACGGCCAGCTTCTTTCACAATTACCTTTTTTGGGCTTCTTGAGGAGGACGTCAGTGACTGCCGGTCAGGTCAACAGTCTTCCTTATGCTCAAGTTATAACATGCCAATCACATAACATTTCAGTATTAAAAATAATTTTTTTTATGGATCCTAATTTTCTGAAAAACTGATTTTTGGGTTTTCATTAGTTGTAAACCATAACCATCAAGTTTAACAGAAATACATCTGAAATATATCACCTTGTCCCAAAAACGTTTGGATTTAAAATGTTCTCATTTATATTCTCATTTATTGAACCTTACCTGCATATAAATTAGTATAGCAAAAAACTGTATTTTTTTAATTTATAGTTTAATATTGTAATCTCAGTTTGTGATGTTTGAAACAAACAAGCACCAGGTCCAGCATGAACAGAACAGCTGCTAGAAGCTCTTTCCATTAAACAGGCGCTTTATTATGGAACAGTCAAATATTACATTGGCACAGTCTCTGAAGGTTTTTAGGCCTCATCTCCAGAGCATCCCAGGGATTATTTTTTTAGGTGCTAGATTAAAGGTCTATGCTTCGCATTCACACATACACACAAACTCATCCACCCTATGCAATAGAAACTGCACACACCCTGTTTTTAAATTGCTTTACAGCACTAATGTATTTGTGTATGTTATTAACTGTACTTATTTCTTTTGTACATTCCTTTTTTTTTCTTAATTGTGATTATTTTCTTCATATTTAGGACCAGTGACCACATTGTAAACAACAGTTGCAGCCTGACTTTTTTGCATAATCTTTCAGCCTGTACAACTGACTGTACTTTTTACCCAGTAATAAATATCAAATTGATCATGTCATTCATTATAAGATAAAAGACATAATATTTAGCATTCCCAAGGGGGAAAAATTGTTTTAAACGCAAAAGCTGCCCAGAAGCAGTTTATTTTATGTAAACAAATTTAAAGAAAAATCTATTTTAAAAAAGCTGTTTCTGCCCAAAATTTAAATTTTTTCAGATGGTGTAGGAGTAGGTGACAGATAAATGTTACAAGGAAGAAAAAGTCTACTTGCCTCCATTTTACAATGTTGGGTTACCGTTACTGTTACACTGTGAGTAGAAAAGCCTAACTAGGGAGAGGAATTGCAAACTAGTCATTGGCTAGAAGTCCTGTATGCAACACCTCAGAATGATAAACTAACCTATAAAAATATTTTCACTCAATTATTTGCCCCTGACAGATAAACGAATAAGTCAAATAAAATTTAAAAAATGAATGTACCATGTTTATACCATCCACTCATAATAATAGTTTAATTTTTACCTTACTAAATAATCACCTGTTTTCATTTTGGATTTTATTATTGCTGTCTGTTTAAAGTTTAACTTTGTTGTTGTGTACATACCTAAACATCTTGTAGGAAAAGCATGTTCAGCCACTGTGTCGTAGATTCATATATTATACTTTTTATTTAGGATGGTGTAAAATAATTTAATCTACTTCTTTCTAATTTATTGACTAATCTATTAATTGTATGCATAGAATAATATAGACTCTTTATTGTCATTGTGCAATGGGTATGGTGAAATTATCTCTTAAAATCAAAACGTCGACTATTTCTACTATATTGTAGAGAAATAACAACAATAAACGGCTATGTCAAGAGTTGATCCTCTGAAGAAGGGAAGCCTGTGTCCCAGTCTGATCATTTTAGGCATTATTCTATAATCAAATTTTTTATGCATTAATTTGAACATGATTTTACATAAAAATGTTTTCGGAGATGTCTTCTCTTTGCAAAACACTATGTACTGATGATGAGCAGTTGTTCTGATAACAGTAATTGTTTTGGGTTTCCATTTTGAATGAGTCTTTCAATAACAAGGAAGGAGATTTGGCCTTTTCTTATTCAAGAACTCTGGATTAAAGTGACGTGGATGATTGAGAATCTAAACCAACATACATTTTTTAAAGATGTTTATTCACCTTTCAGCCCAGCACCTGCCCTTGTTTGGTATGAGTGTGTGTTTATACTCTCAGCTGGGATCATATTTTCGTGGCTGAAAAAGGGCATGAGTCCACTTACCCCTTTTTTTTCTTTCTGGCAGCAAATTACGTACTGGCTGCTGGGAAGATCTATAAGTCTTTAACTTTTTTGATCAGTCTTGCAACTCAGTGATGATAAAGTACAACACATTCCAGGTTCTTGATGCAAATCGGATGTTAGTAGGAACCGATCTAAAACCTATTATGATCTGAATCAATTTGTTCAACTTAGACTGCAGCCGCTCATTAAGATTTAATGTGATTAAGCACAGTGTTGGCCTTTTGAAAGAAAATAGGCCATAATCTATCTAAATCAACATGCCTTCTGTATTTTATGCATAAATGCAGGGAGACATGACTGTGTCTCCTTAGCGTGGCAGCGCCTGTATACGTGTTCAGGGTAATGACTCTAATATGCTCATAAATCAAAGTCACCCTTGAAGTGCAAACAAAAAAGAAAAAGAGAGGTTTGTGCGTGTGAACAGTCCAAGGAGCCTTATCAGCTGAATCATCCTGCAGTTGTCTGTTTATGGCTCTAAGCTAACACACACACCTCCTTGATTTCACTTTGATTACACTCTCCTGTCTGTTTTTGTGTATTGTGGCTAGAGGACATGTTAACTGCACTCATTACGACCCATATCCGTGTCTCTTCACACGACATGGGGGGAGAAAGCTAAACCAGTTTTTCTTCTCAGAGCGTTTCATCTTGAATTTGCAAAATATCAACTGAATCCTTCCTTTTAATGGTTCCTTATAAATAATTGTACTCTTTTAGGCCTGTAATCCAAGTAAATGAAGAGCTAGAATGAAGTGCATGGCTGGAAGCAGGATGGTGAGCTGAAAATATAATAGTTTCAGTCAGAAGTTACATACACTTCTTCTTGACTTTTAATGAGTTATTTAAACTGTTCTTTTTCAAGAATTGAATGACTTAGTTCCAAAATTTGCTAATAAAAAAAAAAGTAGTTGTTTGAATTTATTGTAACTTTCTTTCTAACAAGGTCAGATGAAATGCCTTGGGGAAAATAAGGCTCCTGCATCGCTTTACTACCTCTTTAACCAAATGGCATACACAATTTGACCACCAGATAATTTAGGACAACACAGATGTTTTTGACGTGTCCAAAGATTCCACACCATTAACGATACAGCTACTGCTACAGAAGATAAGCAGCTGCTTTTAAAATATAAGCCATATGAGCCAATAATTCTATTTAATCTCATGCTGTGCTAGACATACAAATCACTCACCTCAACATGCTGGATGGTTGAAACTGAAAGTAAAAGTCACAGCATGACTAACTTTCTGATTAATCTGGCTAATAATCATCTGACCCCTAAATCTAAAAAAAAACATTGATGGTAAAAGCAGCATACATCATGAAGCAGCAAAACATTGTAAATTCCCCACCCTTGATCTCAATAAACATACAATTTTTGTTCTACAAAATCAACTTTATTTATTTATGTTTAGACCCACATTTTTAACATGCCGTCATAGTTGACAAGATCGGAAACGTTATGATAGCAGCTTAATATTTAATAAAAAGTCAATTAGTAAGTTGCACCTTGACCACACAATTATTTTAGCCATTAATGAGCTTCGGGCATAATACTGGCTGGATATTTGACTGCTCTTTTTGTCAGAACTAATAGAGGTTGTTCAGATTTAAAGGCTTAAGGTGATGCTTTTTGAGGGCCATTCCAGAAGCCAATGCTGGCCTGCTTTTCTTAATTTTCCTATTAGAAAATGAAGTTTCCTATTATCAAACTGTGTCCAAGTTTCAAAAATCTGACCCTCACATGAAAGGAAACTGGTTAAAAGGAACAACCCAAGGTTTAAACCTGGTATGAACTGGAAACCACTGGAACAACACCAAGTGAGAGGGTACCACCTAAGAAAGAATCCTTTCCTTCAAAATGGCAGCAGCCAGCTTGAAAAAGATGAATGCCCTCTAGAGAAAACTTGCATGCTTGGATGGAACAAAGATTGAGCTATTTGACACCAGATGTGTGTTTGGGGGGGTCAAAGAGAGGCTTTTAAATCTAAAAACACCATATCAACTGTCAAACATGGTGGTGGCGGCATGTTGCTGTGGGATACTGGTGAATTGCAAAACATGGGTGGAAAAAAGAAGAAGCAGTACTACCTCAATTCTTTTCAGCTTCACGTCAAATCAGCAGCAAAGTGCAATGGATAAAGTACACTAATGCTCCTTTTCCACTGGTTTGGTTGGATGATGGATATTCATGCTCTGTGGATTCAGCAGGGTCTTCCTCCTGTTTGATCCAATGCAAGAAGTCTGATTATGGGCAGCTGCTCTCTGCTTGCTTCCCCCTCCTGCACACGCTGGTTCCCTTAAGGAGCCAAACACACTGTTTAATGGTGGTATTGTTTTATGTGTTTCGGGGGAAATGTATGTAAGTCTGAACAGCTGATTTTATGTGTGATCCGCTGATTTAGGATGTTTTTAAATACAGCGGCCCGCCTGCGTGTAATTCAGAAAGATAATTCCTTCATATTTCTTTTCTTTCAACCTTAAGGCATGGTTTATGATTTGTAAAAAGAAAAATTATATTTCCGTTTGACCTGCTCCTGAAATTGTGGTCCTTTATTATTATTGTAGTTGTGCTTGAGTTTTATTAACTTTCCCTGCACTACCTCAGCGAAAACCTTCTAATTTCTCCTCATTCCATGGCCAATCAGTGAAGAGCAGTCTGTCCACGTCATTTGTAGTCTCTTCTCAGTCCCGATCGTACCTGCTGAGGAGCAAGGACCAAAAAAGTAGGGATTGGTACGGAAAAAACAGTAATGGAAACACTTGCAAAGCGGGCCGAGTGGAGTTGAGCCGTGATGTATCCAGTGGAAAAGGGGCACAACATTAAGCTTTTGGAATTGCCCTGACCTCAGCCCTATTGAAAGCTTCCAAACAATCCTTCAAAGCAAAGTCATTACCAGGAAAGAGAGCATCTCCTACCCTAGCATCTATCCTGTACTTCTCTACTTCCTCTACTGCACTGCCATTTGTTTTTCAGTAATATTTAAAGAAAACATGAGCATTTGTTTTTTGCAAATTCTTCTATTGATTTGACTGAACCTTCTCTCAAAAACCTTCATGCACCTGTTACTTTGCAAAGTGAGCCATCTAGGCAGTTTCCCTCTGTTAAAGTAATCACACCACCTTTTTGCTTTTTAATTTATTTTGAGTTCAGCATCTATCAGGATGATTGTAATTTGATACCATTTAGTGTAGTCTATTGATTAAAATGGGTTTAAAATAATAATTTCTGCAAACTTTTTGAGATTTGTGGTCAAACAAAGAGTTGAGTCAATGTTGGCAGATTACTTTGTGTTCGATGGAGTGATTTAACTCCGGCCCATTGGCCGTCCTAACAAGCCCGTGTTTTTCCAGTTTCTTAAAGAAACATGAAGCTCATAATAATAATAGTTTAACTTTTACCTTACTAAATAATCACCTGTTTTCATTTTGGATTTTATTATTGCTGTCTGTTTAAAGTTTAACTTTGTTGTTGTGTACATACCTAAACATCTTGTAGGAAAAGCATGTTCAGCCACTGTGTCGTAGATTCATATATTATACTTTTTATTTAGGATGGTGTAAAATAATTTAATCTACTTCTTTCTAATTTATTGACTAATCTATTAATTGTATGCATAGAATAATATAGACTCTTTATTGTCATTGTGCAATGGGTATGGTGAAATTATCTCTTAAAATCAAAACGTCGACTATTTCTACTATATTGTAGAGAAATAACAACAATAAACGGCTATGTCAAGAGTTGATCCTCTGAAGAAGGGAAGCCTGTGTCCCAGTCTGATCATTTTAGGCATTATTCTATAATCAAATTTTTAATGCATTAATTTGAACATGATTTTACATAAAAATGTATTCGGAGATGTCTTTTCTTTGCAAAACACTATGTACCAATGATGAGCAGTTGTTCTGATAACAGTAATTGTTTTGGGTTTCCATTTTGAATGAGTCTTTCAATAACAAGGAAGGAGATTTGGCCTTTTCTTATTCAAGAACTCTGGATTAAAGTGACGTGGATGATTGAGAATCTAAACCAACATACATTTTTTAAAGGGTGGGAGTTTCCATAGTGGGAAATGTTAATTCATCTTTCAAAAACTGGATAAACTTGTGGAAGATGTATTTGATGGAGCCACCTGCAAATCCGGAGAAAGAAGTTCTTGACTTAAAAACAAGATAAAAGCAGGAATGCTAACAGACCTGAAGGTAGAAAGGTTGCAGTGTTAAATTTACCCAGAAAAGATTTCCTCAAAACAGCAAGACTTAAGTAAATTACATTTTCGCCTGCTCTCTCAATATTTACAAATTATATTGTGGGCGAGGGTTGCAGATTATATGTGCATATATGCATTCAGCATGTGACTCTCTGCCTGCCTGTTTACTTTATGCAACAACCGTTGGCAGCTCACTCTCCTCCAAAGCTCTCCTCCCAACTTTAATTAACTACAAACACACGCTCTCTCACACACATTCCCCCTGAGAGTCCAGGGGAGCGAAGGAAAGTGGGGAAAGAAAACAAAAATATTTCTGACTGAAAAAAGGGAACCTGCTTCCAGTAAAGTGAGAAAAAAATAATGTGTAATAGTGTGTGTATAATGTGTAATAGTGTGTGTGTGTGTGCGCGCACGCGCGGGTGCCTGCGTCCGTGCATGTGTCTGTGTAAATTTTAAAGGATGCAGTGACTCACAGCCCCTCTGCGTCATCATTAACAGTGATGGAAGGATGCACACAGACGAAAGGAAAGTGCACATGTTTGTGCACCGCTGCAGCAAGCAGGACGACCGTCCTTCATCTGCCAGATGTCTCTCACCGTAACCGTGCGCAGTGGAGAAGCCCACAAATAAGCAGCGTTTTTTAGGTGGATTAAAATAAAAGGAGATGAGAGGCGATATGACAGATGGTGAATATCCAGGAGCTTAACAAGCCCAAATTGAAGCTATTCCACTGTATGAAATCAGCATTGTAATACTTTGATCATTTCTGCAGCATGTTACAAAACTAAACCTGTCTCCTGTGGGGAGAAGAACATAACTCAGCCTGTTTAGTCTGTTTCATCTCAAAACACGCTTGTTTTGGATAACAGACGCTTCTGGTATGTGAGCTGTAGCTAAGGCTATTCTTTACCAGCTGAGGGTTTTTTTGTTTTCAAACTTGTTTAATTAAAAAAATACATATTCAGGGTTTATACGCTATAAATGAAAGTGTGGATAACATGGAATTTGAGTTAGATATTTTCAAGATCCTGAAAAATATGGAATAGGAAATAAGAGTATGGAAAAATACTTGTATGTACAGACTTTAATTCCTTTTCCATTGTCTGACTGTTAGGTCATTACTTTCTCAAGGCCTTCCCTCTTTCATTCCTTTCTTTCGTGTGTCCTTTCTTCCTTTCCTCCTTCCTTCGGTCTTTCCTTCCTTGGTTCTACGGTTCCTTCTTTCTATCCTTTCTTTCCTCCTTGAGTCCTTCCTTCCTCAAAACACACAAAACTGGCACATATTTAATAACAAAATTACATTTTTAATGTTTACCAGTAGGGCCTGGCTGCAATAGAGATGGAGTTAAACTTAAAGTGTTTCCCAAGACACAAGAAAACCAACACATGTATGTAAATGTACCCTGCCTCTCGAGATGACACAGCCGGAGATAGGCACCAGCCCACCAGTGACCCTGCAAGGACAATCAACTGTAGAAACTAGATAGATAGATAGATAGATAGATAGATAGATAGATAGATAGATAGATAGATAGATAGATAGATAGATAGATAGATAGATAGATAGATAGATAGATAGATAGATAGATAGATAGATAGATAGATAGAGAGAGAGAGAGAGAGAGAGAGAGAGAGAGAGAGAGAGAGAGAGAGAGAGAGAGAGAGAGAGAGAGAGAGAGAGAGAGATAGAGAGAGAGAGAGAGAGAGAGAGAGAGAGAGAGAGAGAGAGAGAGAGAGAGAGAGAGAGAGATAGATATAGATAGAGAGAGAGAGAGAGAGAGAGAGAGAGAGAGAGAGAGAGAGAGAGAGAGAGAGAGAGAGATAGATAGATAGAGAGAGAGAGAGAGAGAGAGAGAGAGAGAGAGAGAGAGAGAGAGAGAGAGAGAGAGAGAGAGAGATAGATAGATAGATAGATAGATAGAGAGAGAGAGAGAGAGAGAGAGAGAGAGAGAGAGAGAGAGAGGAGAGAGAGAGAGAGAGAGAGAGAGATAGAGAGAGAGAGAGAGAGAGAGAGAGAGAGAGAGAGAGAGAGAGAGAGAGATAGATAGATAGATAGATAGATAGATAGATAGATAGATAGATAGATAGATAGATAGATAGAGAGAGAGAGAGAGAGAGAGAGAGAGAGAGAGAGAGAGAGAGAGAGAGAGAGAGAGAGATAGATAGATAGATAGATAGATAGATAGATAGATAGATAGATAGATAGATAGAGAGAGAGAGAGAGAGAGAGAGAGAGAGAGAGAGAGAGAGAGAGAGAGAGAGAGAGAGAGAGAGAGAGAGATAGAGAGAGAGAGAGAGAGAGAGAGAGAGAGAGAGAGAGAGAGAGAGAGAGAGAGAGAGGAGAGAGAGAGAGAGAGAGAGAGAGAGAGAGAGAGAGAGAGAGAGAGAGAGAGAGAGAGAGAGAGAGAGAGAGAGAGAGAGAGAGAGAGAGAGAGAGAGAGAGAGAGAGAGAGAGAGATAGATAGATAGATAGATAGATAGATAGATAGATAGATAGATAGATAGATAGATAGATAGATAGATAGATAGATAGATAGATAGATAGATAGATAGATAGATAGATAGATAGATAGATAGATAGATAGATAAATATTTCATTATCTTTCAAAAATCAAAAGTACAACCTGCAGCAGTACTTATTTATTTTTATAGTACTGACGACAAAAATGCCGGAATCCAGAAACCGGAAAGCTGAAACTGGTACTGACCAAAAAGAACCTGATTGATGCATTTTTATGCTAATTTACAATTAGTGAGTTTGTTCAATCTCAATTCAGAGTGAAGAAGTATGGCCAACACAATATTAACAGATCTGTTTTTAAATGTTATGAAGAAATAATACATGCTTCTACAGTTTGCCAACAAAAGAATAACACCAATAGGGTTTCATCTGTTCTGTTGTTGTGGCCTTTAACCTTTCTTCCTGCTCACTGTCAGCGATGCGCTAACATCACGAGGATGAGGTGTGGTCCAATTCTCAGATAAAGCCTCTCTGACAGACATGGGGATATAACTTGAGGTCAGAATCAGTCTGTGTTGAGTCACCATCAGCTCTAGGAATCTGTGTCATGAGTTTCCAGCTCCGTCAATCATGAGTTCATCCAGAGAGGGAGAAGTAAACAAAGCAGAGCGTAACGAGGAAGTATACAGCGGAGTAAAACAGGCTCACCTGTCTGATGTTTTCCCCCAGCTGTGAGGACTGTCTGTTTTTTTCCCACTCTTGGCAGAAACATGCTGTACACTACTCATGTTCCTCCACCTCCCTGATTCTCTGTGGTTTGGAGATGTCATGTCTGGCTGGGTCTGAAGAGCCTCTGTGTGTATATGATGATTATTTTTCTCTTCACACACACGCACACACAGTCCTCTATCCACAGTGGGTTTCATCCAGTCTGAAAGCTGCAGACTCAGTGTGGTTTGAATCTGCTTCTGGTCAGTTCGATCTGGATTTCTCTGCTCGCTCCACTGATTGTTCTCCCTGCCACATAATGAGCACTTTGTGCACAAAGCATTCATCAGAAAGAGATCTGTTGGTGCCTAAATAAACTTTGTTTTGCTGTCAACGTCTTTCCCTGCAAATATAAGTTTTGGTTTTTGTCGTCACTACAACTTCAGATAAAATCTTTTTTTTACTCTGCAAGTTCAAATATATCCTACTCTGTCCATTTCTAAAAACGGAGTCTTGCAAAAGTTTTCAAACAGTGAAATTGTTTCAATAATGTCACCTTGCAAATGCAAATTGTAGTGTATTTCTCAAGGATTTTACAACAAACCAACACAAGTGTTCAAAGCTGTGTCTTTCTGAATTATTGAAAATATGGAAACATGAATAATCCGTGCAGTTTATGGGACAGAGGTTTTTTTTTAACAGATTACAGTTTAATATTGTTGGTTTATTTGGCACATATGAAAATTTAATCTGCAACACAGCCCAACCTATTTAACTTTTTCTCTTCAATATCAACTTAAAATACAGTTGTGTCCACTTTTATATATAGGATGAAAAAGCTGTGATTTGCTGTTATGAGTTGGATTGTAAAATCATTCATGTGTGTATTGTAATTATACTGAAACCTTAAGAAGACTGTCTGTGAACGATCATAAGTTATTTATACCAGGACCAGAGACGACGTCACACTGTTTGTGTGATGCTACAAAAACTGCAGGATTTCACTCAGATTTCAAAGCAAAGACAAACTAATTACAGAGCTGACATTTTAAACTGTTTTCAGACTCTTTTTTTTGGAGATTATCACAGTTATCCTTATTATCATACTTTTTGCTTTGTAAAGCGATAAAAGTCTCTTTTCAAAGCAGAAAAAACTATTCTTGCAAATAAAAATAAACAAATTTTACTGCTTTTTAAATCCAGCTCTTAAAAAAACAGGATAAAAGTCATTCATACCAAAATTACCCATTTCTTCAACAAATATTGAAGAAAAAGATTTTTCTTTTCTTTTGCTTCATGTTTTAATAAATCATGTATTTATTATAGTATATTTCTAAAATTGTATAAACAGAAGCCATGAGCTGCAGAGAATGTCACCCTGGCGTTTCCTGGAGCAATGAGCCACACCAGTGTTTTGGTTCATACACAGGTGAAGATGAGACACACTCAGAGGCAAACATTTCCTCAGCACATGATCAGATGATCAGGAACAGTTTAGTCACATTTTCCCTTACATGCAGATTAAATGGGAAAAACAACAGCCACATTGTCTATGTGTGAGTGTGTATTTGGTGAGTGTGTATTTAGTGACATTGGATCAGTAATGGAAAATTGGGAAACACTTTGTCTATTCAGCTTGGTTAAAAGAACAAACATTCGGTGTGTGGATTATTAGTGCCACTGGCAGAAATGACACAAATCTACTTGATGTTGACACTTGAGCCCAAGAGGATTCAGGAATATATTTTTGTAAGCCTTTTGTTACAGTTTCCTCTCTGTGCTTACAGGAAGCACTGTACAATGTAAACAGTGTTGAGAAATGACCAGAAAGCCATGTACTTTCATTGTGTTCCAGATTGATGTGAACGGTTTGAGTAAACACTTCTGCACTACAAAACCAGGTTTTGTTATGATCCTTCAGTGTTTGGGTTTTGGTTTTGTGTTTTGGTTTTTTCATTATTTTCTTTTTGTTTATCATCTTCTAATAGGTTTTGCCATATTCAGTTGTTAATTTTGCCATTAGGGTTTTGCCATAATGGCAAATATTAGCTCATTCCTTTTTGTTTAGTTTTGTAGTTTATTCTGGTGTTCTGTTCTTTGTACATTTGGATTTATTTCTCTCAGTTCAGTGTTAGTCTTTTCCCCTTGATTAGAAGTTTATTTGTGTCTTTATTAGGCTCCTTCTGCATTAATTAGTCTCTCTCCCTCAGTTTCCCTGCCTTCATTCTGCCACAACTGTTTCACATCTCTACTAATTAGCTTTGAGGTCACTTTGTCATTCTTGTCTGCATAACCATCCAAAACAACCCATAACACCTGATTATAAAGCTATAAAGCTGAAAATTATATTCAGGAATTTTGCTTGAATTCAAAAGCATCAGTACTTGGTCTTGGTCTTGATCTAACACTGAACTCTATTTACATCTGAAAGTAAACCAGTAAACCTTCCCGGAACAAACCTCTGCATCAACGACCGTACCTCCCAGCCTTCCTCTCTGACCAGCACCGTAAGCCCTCTCCTTTTCCTCCACACAGTCAATGATCTGCACAACTCCTCATCTTCCCTTACTAATCCCGACTGTCCTTCACAGATCTTCAGGTTCCAGCCACGACCAGTACCAATCCCGGACTCGCCCCAGCGTATTAAATAAACAAGTTACAAACTGTTTTGGTTGTCTGCTTGTGGTTCTGCATGTGGGTCAGAAAGTTACCTCCCAATATGTCAGATAAACTACAAAAAGCCTTGAAGAAATATTAAAACTGATTTAGGTTTACTTAGTCCGAATAAAATAAATAAAGAGACTTATATTTTATTTAATTTCTAGAACATTTTCTGTCCTGAACGCTCCCATCGAGTATCACAGACTTAAAGCCATCTCATCACATAAACAACTGACAAAGGTAACATTTTCCACCATCTTAACTTGTTTTGCCACATTTCTTTCCTATGTATTCTTTCTTGGGTCTGCATGTAGACAACCTGCTCTGCTAAACTGAAGAAGATACTACCTTCTATCTTTTGCCTCGACAAATAGAGATTCAGTAAGAAATGTCAAAAACCTTTTTCAGAGAATAAGCATTTAGTTTTCTGGGAGAATATTATATAAACAGAGTAATTTACAATATAATGGAACAGGACAGGAAATTGTTTAGAGATAAAGTATTTTTTATAGTAGTATATCTACTTTAAGCTGAACACAAGTGGTAAAACAACAAACTCCAGATACTTTATTGCATTTATAGACCTATTATCAGGGGTTTAAAAGGGCGAGCCAGTCATAATTCTTTGACATTATCAGAAAAAACACCAGTAATGCTCGTACCTAGTTTACAGTTGACAAACCGTTTACTTTCTGTTCCTCTTGAATAGGAGGAATGTGGCTCTACTTCTAGTTAATTGTTCTTGTCTATTGTGCTCTCCAGAATCTCCAGTACATCTAGAATATTTCAAATTGTTTGTTTATGTCTTTCACTAAAACTGTTCATGACCTGAAACCTACAACCTGCTCTCACTTTATATTAACCTCAAAGTTTTGTTTTTTCTTTTTGATAAATGTTTTTGTACATTACTCCTTAGATTTTGAGGCAATGGATGATGAGAAATTCATAATTTTGAGACCTTTCCATTATTTGTTCAAATTTCAAACTTGGACATTTTAAATAGTTAAAAAAAGGAAACATAATAAAGTTGCATCCTTTAAGTAATCATACAAAGCCAATAAACATGTAGGTTTTTTCTTTTGCTTTTTATAACCAAAACCTCTATTCCTGTAACCCAACTGTTTTCAAAAGTCCGATAAGTTGGTGGTTCTTGTTATGAAACGTAAGAGAAGCAGTGATCTGGACTCATCAGATCATCAGAGACCTAAGAGGAGCCAGCATTTAGTTTCTATGCTCCTCAACTATGGAACCAGCTCCCATACTTGAGATCTATAGAAACTGTCCTTTAAGTCAGGACTCAAAACACAAATGTATTACTGCAGTTTTTCTGTAAAGTTCAAAGCTATTTTATTACTTCTTTCAAGTCTTACCTATATTTTTGTTATAATCTTGCATTTCACTGTTTATCTCTTTTTATGCAATGTGTAAATATACTTTTATTTTTAAATAATTTATTTCCTTTGATGTAATTTTTCTTAACTCTTTCTCCTTATTTTCTGTAAATCACCTTGACATACCTCGTGTATCAAAGGTGCTAAATAAACACATTTTTGCATGCTCATTAACTCTGAATTTTGCTGCAATGACCCGCATTTGCATCACTTAAAAAAAACAATATTTCTCTGATGCCTGCTGTGGGTCATTGCCTAAAGCAGTGACTGTTGCTATAATCTACACCTGCCCTGCCAGCTGCTATAGACATAAAGTATCCTGTTGGGCTCTGTTTGAACATAGGAGAGCAGATGATACGCAGTAGTGACACCCTGATGTATTGCCATGCCCTGAGCGCGAGCACAGACAGACAGTATATATCTGTGTCAGAGGACTGGGAGGTGGAAAAGGATCAAGAAAAGTGAAGGAGATGAGAACAACAGAGAGAGGTGGAATGTGTTTAGATTGGCGGTTAACACATGGCACTAAATCCTATCTGCAACCAATAACACCTCGAGTGCATGTGAACGGGAACAGGTGTGTATCTCTGTGTTTGTCTGTGTGTGTGAACGTGTGAACGTGTACACAGAGGTTATCATCCATCCAGGGTTTTACTGCCTGTGTGGAGGCGCTTCCTCCAGAAAAATGTTTTGATCCGCTGCCACACATGGTTAAGCATTCTCCACCCGACCCTGCACGGTTTCACAGAGCGGCCTGAGGGGGGGGGGCAGAGAAAGGCGCCACTCAAGAAGGTCCAAGTTGTGAAAAAAAGGCATTAAACTGGTCAGGCGCGCCCACCCCTGACCTCCAGACTCACTCTTACCTGCCCCCAGAGCTCCCTACAGTAAACATATACAAATGCTTCAGATTTTGTTTAACTTTCTCCCCATTCTTTCTGTCTTTCTACCTTATTTTTCCTCACTAAATCCATGGCTTAACGTCTTCTTCTCTATCTTTTTTGCAGTCCTGCAGCACTGGGAAATCCTTCAGAATCCATAATTCATGCTTCGCCACTCCTCTCCCTCTAGTCTCCCACTTTTCCTCCCTTTCCAGGCCTCAGTGTGTGTGTATGTGTGTGGGTGCATGTGTCTGTGTTTCAGTGTATGTGAAAATGACTTGAATACAGATGCAAGCCCCTTGTGGAAAAACACTAACAAACATATGTGTCTGCCTCTACACCAACTCTCATGTGCTCACACACTTTACCAAAAGCATGTTCACCGCTCTCATGCAAATTGCTGCTTTTTAAATGATTCTGCATGCAAATAAGAGAAAAAATATGTATACTTTAAAGAGTCTGCATGCAAATTAAGGCAACATTTTGGCTGTTGCATGCTGCACACCAAAAGTCCAATATCAAAGGGAAATTAATAGCGTACAAATTAAAATGCATGTAAAGTACAGTCTAAGCATTCCAAGCCTAGAAGGCATGCAGGTCTTTGGGGATGGGTTCAGTGCATCCCTAAACACCACAACTGCTTCAGAGTGGATTTACCAGGATTTTGGTTGCTATAGTGTTGGACACAGGCACTTAAAATACAGGCAATTTTAATTCTATTCATATATAAATAACATATTCTTTTCAGCAAATTGTATTTTGCAAATTATAGACATCAACGTTATGATAAATTGTAAACTGACTGACAGATTGAACAATCCTCACATTTTGATGAATCAAGAACTACACACAAAATGTTAAGACTGCCCTGCGATGGACTGGCGACCTGTCCAGGGTGTACCCCGCCTCTTGCCCGTAGACTACTGGAGATAGGCACCAGCTTCCCCGCGACCCACTATGGAAGAACCGGGTATAGAAAGTGGATAGATGGATGGATGTTAAGACTGGTTTATTTTCATAGCAAACATTCTGAGTGGTCACAGAAGTGAAAATTCAAGCCAGCAAAATAAAAAATAGAACCATCCACAATTATTGACACCTCTGGTTAAGATATACAAAGTGCTCTAAAATACAGTAGCATGATCTCAAATAAAGAATAAGTAAAAAATTCCAACCCTCAATCTGAGTTCATTTATTAGAGATTAATAAAATCTCTTCTTATTTAATAAATTGAAGATTTTTTGTAGTTTAGACTATACTCTTAAAGTTGATCAGAAAGCTGGTGAACTTTATTAGTAACACATGACTGTATATTTCCCCTGGGTTAGAAATATGACAAGGCGGAGAGGCCCGTTCCTGTTCAAAATGGGAAAGACAACAGAACATGTCATTGGATAAAAGCAGAAGTGAGTGCCTCTCTCATTGTCGCCCCTGCTATTTATACTTTACACAATCACATTTTGCCAGTAGGACTGCCACCACTCTTATATGGCATCTTGGAATCCAACCTTGGAAGAAACTTTATTCAGGGTCTGGTAAAACATGTCTCTATTTGGCCATATGTTTTGGGTAATTAAGCCCAGTTTAATTTTTCCAGCAGAGGCCACCTAGTTCCTATCTAAAAATTTCTTGTGTTTCAAACAGTCCATGAAGATTGCCTTAAGGACCAGAGCATCACAGATCCTCCTCCATACTTAACAGTAGACATGAGGTACGTTTCCTTATATTCTGCTTTTGTTTTATGTCAGACCCAGCTGAAGTGTTTGTTGCATAAAATCTCAGGCGTTGTGTCCTCTGACCAAAGCATATGGTTCCAGATAAAGTCCCAAAACAAACTTCACATATTTGCATTTGTGATGGTAAGAGAGAAAAGGCTTTTTCCTGGCATCTCTCCCAAAATAACTGGTTGCTACAAAGTCTATAGGGACTTTGTGACCCTAAATTAACCCTTAATACCACTCTTTGTTGCAGGTGTGTAACAGTGAGCTTTGGAGATTTGATTTTACGTCCATCCTGCCCACTGTGTATGGTCGCAAGTTAAACTTGGGTAATCATCCAACCTTGTTTGTCACAGTTCCAGTTGTTATAAACTGCTTAATTGTTTCTCTGACAAATTATATGAGGAAGTTTGTTCAAACTACATGTGTGGTAAAGAAGACAACAGTAAAAGTGGGTTCTAATACCATTTAATGTTATTTATTTGTGCTTTTCCCTTGGTTCATATGAGCAGGAATTTGTTTCAATGTCTTAACTTAAAGCACTCAGTATATATATATTTTCTTTAATAAATCCCTGCAAATCTCTGTCCTGAATCTCTTTCTACTTGAAGTGTTATAATGTAACTATTTCTCTTTCTTGGTGATATAGTAGCTTAATGAAGATGTTCTTTTTTTTTTGTTTGTAGTTGAACATAAAATGTCCTACCTGTCCTAAGTATTTCTTCGCCGTGCTCAGAAATTTGCTTTTAAAGGCTTGTTAGCAGTTTAGGTTTCTGTACACTGAAAAATCTTGTGTCACTGCCTTGATGCAGAGATGTTCACATCTCCATTTAGATGCATTTTGAAATGCTAAATTCCCCCAATTCTGGGGGAATTCATGTGCTGGTAGTTGTAGAAACTTTCACCAGAAGCAGCAAAAGCCAAAAGTGAACTTAAATGAACGACCGTTCTCCTTCATCAAACCACCCCCCCATCAAAAAAACTGCTTGCGAGGAGTGCAGGTTTCCCTTTGAGCACAGTATAAAATCTATATAATTTTCATTTCCCCCACCAGGTTGATGTGGTTCATTTGTGCTGCTCTGAAACTTGTCACTCTGCAGTCTGATCCGACACGCCCTCAGCGTCTTAGAGAACAGAAAGCACTCATTCTTTTAGTCGGCTCAAACCCAATTTAAGGTGCTTTAATTTAATCTTGGAAAAATAGAGGTTAGGGCACTAATTATAGTACAACTTAGCATTACAAAAATACCGGCTAATGCAGGAGGAATCTGAGGAAATAGACAAGACAATTTGCAGAACTTTGGTTGTCAAAAAACGAGCACTGTGCTTGTTTTAAAGAAGCATGGAAACCAGCTGGGACAGACTGAAGTGGAGCAAGCAAAACTAGCAACATACATGGCTTTACTAAAAGAAATCTTTATAAATGAGGACTTCAGCACCAACAAGTATTTAAAGGAGACTACCTCCTTTGCACCTCACTGCTAAATTGTTCTGCTGTGCAACACCTTCATTTTTAAGTTTTTGGCATTTTTCTTTATTTAAATAAAAATTTTAGGAGATGGGAGAAAATTTGTTTTCATCATGAAATGGATCAGTCTGAGTTCAGACTTCAATACGTTTTTGTTCCATTCCTCGTCTGGCTTTATTTCACAGTAAGATCATTTCAGAGGGGCCTACTCACCTTTTCCATGCCTGGGTCACTGGAGCATATTTCAGCAGTAGCTGGGCAAAGGGCAAGGTGAGGCAAGTTTATTTGTGTAGCACAACTCATACATATGGAAATTCAAGGTGCTTTACAGAACAACGGGGAAAGCATTTAGAGTAAAGAAAAAATAAACTAAAAAAAGATGGAGACTTTAAAAGAATAAAACATGAGCAGTACATAAAAGGAAGCATCATTCCATCCACTATCTGCACCCTCTTATCTGAGCTGGGGCAGTGGGGGAGGGTTGGGACTGCCTATCTCCAACAGTCATTGGGGCAGTCCACCACAGGACAGTACAGAGCTACACAGAACAAACAACCATGCACACACACACTCCTACCTAAGGGCAATTTTGAGAGACCAATTAATCCAACAGTCGTGTTTGTAGACTGTGGGAGGAAGCCGGAGTACTTGAAAGGAACTCCCGCATTCATAGGCAGAACATGCACTAAAATGTTAATTCATCACAAACACCTAAAACAAAGATGACTAAAGTAACTAAAAACAAATATTGAATTATGTTATCATGGCCTGGACCGCCGACCACATACAGCCCCAACTTCTCTCTGACAGTCAAGTTTCAACATCCATTAACCAAACATGCTTGCTTAAACAACCTGATACATGCATGAGTAAAGCGATCAGTGTCATAAATCAGAAGGCTGAGAAGGCCGGAAACCAACAGACAGCTCAGACACATGGACCAGGCACAGCCAAGACAAGAGGGTATCAGCCCATTTTTATGACTTCTTCTGAGGCTTGACTCCTGTGCGCGCTCCCATGAGCCAGTATGAGTATCCAGTGCTGTCGCTCTGCCAGATCGTCCCCTCATCTCTCTGCTTTTTCTGGCTATGTGGCTTTCTACATGGTCTCTGAGTTATGAATGTGCAGACCCCCCCCCTCTGGCCCCTTTAATGATTTCTCACCATGCCACTCAGTTTTTGTGCAGGCAGAGCATTAAGCCTTAAGTCGTTTTTTACTGTGCATGTTTTTCTCTTTCACAACAGCAGCAAACCTGCACTTAACCAGAGGTTTCCTAATGAGCCTGACCCTGTTACAACCACCTGTTCTGGACCTATGAGGAATGTGCTGTAGGCAAACACCGTGTTGTTTAACATTATTAACACATTAGGTTGGGGGAATAGAGCGCTCAACAGGAGGCTTTTGGTTTTAACTGTGTCTTTGAAGCTCTGACTGGCTCTATTTAGCAGCAAAAAGAGGAAACTCTCGGCTCCCCCAGTAAAGATAACCAAAAAACCCTTAAAGTATGCTTGTGTTTTATTGTATTAAGATTATCTATAAACAAATAAAATGGAATTGTCTGTAATCAGATGAAATTGTTTAATTGAGAAAACCCTTATTAAGAAATTGAATAATTTCGGTGTTAATTTGGTCACCGTTTCAGTTTAGTAGCACAGACCACTAGCTCGTCATCCAAAATGTCCTGGTATTTCAAATAGTTTACAATGCCTCCAACAAGGTTCCCAGGACCTTTATGAAAAACAGTCCCACAGCATCACACATCCTCCACCGTACTTAACAGCTTACATAAGTGGATTTTCCACATAACAACCTTTGTGTTAGGCCAAACCCACACAGAGGGGCTGTTGCTGAAAGTTTCATCTGACCGAGACAAAATGGTCCAGTTAAAGTAACAGTAGAGTTTAACAAACTCCAATTGTTTACATTTGTGATAGCTGAACAGAAAAGGCCGTTTTCCTGGAATCACTCAAACAACTGATGGTGAAAGTCAACAGTGTCATATGCTTGTTATGGAGACTCGGTGACTCCCAAGTTGCTACTCTTTGCTGCAGCCCTCCATATTTTACAGGATGCTATGGTCCTCGTCCAGCCTTCGTTGTCACAGTTCCAGCTGATTTGTCATTTTTAAAAAGAAATGGGCCTTTGAGTAATGTCATGTTTATAAACCAGGGAAACAGGTATTTTGAAGTTTCTTGACACTGATCAACGTGTATAAAGTAAAGTATAAGTTGCAAAACAGCTTCAGCTGCATTTATTTTAAAGGTTTGGTTGCAGTGACTGTTTTTTCTCAATGTGAGATTTTTCTTGCTGGGTAATTGTACTCAGATTAAAGGTGGAATGTTTCTACAAATTTCTGTTTAGATTTAATTGTGAAGGGTGCTTTGGCTATTTATTGGGGGGACGGTAAGGAGCACTACGGATGCAGTCATACAGATATTACAAGTTAATCAGCAAAATAACCTCCTCTATTATTCCTTCTATCTCATTCTTACCCCTCCCCCTTCTTTTGCTCCTCTCACTGCTTCATAGGCAAGACTTGCCAGAGAACTGAAGAATAATTCCCATTTTTTTTCCCTCAGCTGCTGAATCAAATCTAATTTCTTTCAGGTCCACTCCTGCTAATTTAGCGTTAACAGTTTCGTCCCATCTCCACGTATCTCGTGTCTCTCTGCAGCTCTTTGACTCAGAATGAAATTCAAGAGTAATTTTAAAATCTCCGCCCGAATCAAATCTAATTTTTCTCACCATCTCTCACTCTAATGTGTATTTAAGAAGATCTAATAGCAGCATTTCATCTCTAGTGATCCCCTCCTCTCCATTTCTTACTCAACTGTGAATCCCAGTAAATGGTGAGAGCGAGAGCACTGGAGGAATCCTCAGGATAATGTGACAGAGGAAAGTCTTCAGGAAAGGAATTTCTTTAAACACAGTATGGATATATATCATTCTGGTTATTCTCATATTATCATTTTTCAGGTTAGATTCCATCTAAACTCTATTGACACCCATTTGTGTAGGCAAATTGCATTTGTCCACACTCGGCTTTCCCATCAGACGATTTCATTTTGTCTTTGACACACTTTGTTTCTCACCTTCCTTCCCTTCGCTCCAAGGCTGCAAGATGTCTGGTCAGAAAAAATCTTCCCCACTATCAAAAGGCAACAAGGATTCTGAGTGGAAGCAGGTAAAAGAAGGTAATCTTGAACCCAGTGGAGAGAGGGATAAGGGCAGGGAAGCGGATAACAGTGATTAATACCAGAAGCTGGGGGGAGGGCAGCAGTGCTGAAAGGGCACTGCGAGCAGGAACCCATACTGAACTGATTCAACCTTTATTTCCCGTTAGAAATATTTATTTATAATCCTTCACTGTGTGAGTCACTCCAGTTTTTGCATTTTTGGGTTTAATTAGAATCATTGCATTGCATTATCTATTGCCGTCACAATAGATAATGATTTAAAAACAGCCTTGACTTTAAAAGCTGTGAGTTGGTTTTACTGGAAAGTCCAAAGAACATAGACAGAGCTGCCCAAAGTTATTTAGTAGCAGATATGTACAAAAAAGACTTAAAATAAATGGTTGTCCCTAAAACGTATCGTAGCCAAGATGCAACTGTAGACATTAGTTCTTCCACATAAAGCTTTGCAGATATTTTGGTTTTTTTACTTGTCATCCTCCTTATTTCATGTGGTGCCAATATAAACTTGGGTCCTCATCCAGCCTTATTTATCACAATCCCAATTATTTCCAGTGACTGTAGATTTTGGCAACTTTGGTTTTGGTTTTTTGTTTTTGTAGGAATTTCATGACATAAGAGTTTCTGCTTCCGCCTCTCTGCCTGCTCAGACGCTTTTCTCCTAAGCTCCCTGCTTGCTTGCATTCTTTTACTCCAAACTTTTTATCTCTTAGCCAAAATTACGTAAATATTGGACAAAAACTACTTCTTACCAGCGACTCCCAAGGATTATTATTATTATTATTTTTATTTTATTTTTTCTAAAGGATTTTGATGTTTTTATAATTGAACTCGAAAGAAGGACAAGTTGACGCCAGCTAATCAGCACAAAATGCCTCCCTTCACCACAGAGGACTTCGACAAACTTTTACAGAAATTGGCTGTTTTGGAGATGAAAATCCATCGACTAGAAGTGAATGTGGAGGTGAATATGGGGTACAACGATGATTCAACTCTGCCTGTGATCCCAAACAGTGACAGCCAGCTCAACGACTCAGCCGGCAATCAGAACACTGAGAATAAACCTATCGGCAGACCCCCCTGGCATGTTTTAGGGGCATGCCAAAAAATCAAGGTGAACAACTCACTGGAAGATCTCAGCAATTAAATAAATTAGAATGGCCAGAATTACAGAGAAATGCCCCTGTTTCCCCTGGGAAAAGGAGACTTCGACAGCGAGCTGCTGTCACAACAACTGATAGGAGTGAGACAGCTGGAAATAATGGAGTTCCCTTCCAAAACAGATTTGCTCCACTACAGAATGAAAACCAGGAAAATTATCCATCTTCTGAGAACAATAAAAGGTTTGAGAACAACCTTCATTCTAAACAGTCTTCTCCTAAGCTGCCAGAGAAGAAGCGCTCCACCGGACCAAGAACCCTAATAGCGGGCAACACAGATGTGGATGGGATTAAAAACTTCTGCAACAAGAAAAACACAGAAGTTATGATTGGTACCAGTAACATGGTGTCCGATATTCCAGAGAATATTCTTGCAATCACAGAAAACGCCCGTCTCTAGAAAACCTTATTATACACTGTGGAGCCATGGATGACGTGGCTAAGAAAAAATCAGAAGGAGTGAAGGAGGATTTCACTCATCTTCTGAATATTGTTGGAGGTCTCAATATCAAGGTGTTTCTCAGAGGACCCTTTGCACCGATTTTCTGTGGAGATGAGATTTTTTTGAGACTTTTGATGATTAAAAAGTGGTTGAAAAAAAAACATGTGCAACTACATCTGTGAACTTTATCGACAATTTCAATATTTTTTGGGAAAAAAGACAACTCTTCAAGCAAGATGGTTTTTGTTTGAACAAGCCGGGTGTTATGATTCTGGCACGTCTGCTCTACCATGTCTCCCTGGCTGCAATAAGCAGATTAGATGCACCTGGTGGCTGCTGCAGTGTAGTGCAATCTGTGGCATGCCAAGCACCTGTGTCTTCCCTGATATATACTGACTCTGACAAGCAGACGGTGCCAGATTTTTGAAAGCCATCGTGTGAGTAGATATCCAGAGTTCCTTCCTGTCTGATCATTGTTTTTTGACCTTGCCTTGCCCCCTGGATTTTGCTTCTCTGCCTTCTCCCTGTCGGACTGTTTGGATTTTGGTTTTCGACCCTGTTTCCCACATCTGGTTTATGCCTCAGCCTGCTCCTTGCCTGACGTCTCTTGTTCAGATCATTGACCCTGTTTCTGTCCCCGGATTATTGAGCCAACCTAGCCCTTGGATTATTCAGCCTAAAGTCACCTGTCTCTCTTACCTGCGCTGTGGAGATCACTGCCTGCCACCCACCGAGGTTTCCCCTCTGGGTTTCAAGTTCTACCCAAGACAAAAGCAGGTTAGTGACTTTTCTGATCCTTGCAATATCTGGAGAAACTACAAGTCACTAATCCCTCTTTCTGCCCCAGTGATTCCCAGAAGCAGTGTGGAGTTTTACCTGAGTGATGTTTTCCTGTGGCTGAATAAACCTTTTAAATTTTCAGTACTGTGTCTGGTTAAATCTTGGGTCCGCTTGTTTCTGATCCGTAATTGAAACAGCTGGCCAAAATTGGATTCAGGTTCAGCAGAGGAAGGGAGGTCTCTACTGAGCCGAAGTCAGCTAACTGCCTCCTCCTTCTTGTTTCCTGCTTGTTTTCAAACCTCTTCCATGTCTCTCCAGGGGGCCGTGTTTATTGATTCCGGAGCAGACACTGAATTCATGGATGAAGCATTCACCAATAAGAACAACATAAAGCTCATTCCGTCAGCTGACACACGTAATGTGCTAGCATTGGATGGTCACAGCATGAACAATTCACACCTCAGGATGGAGAAGATTACCTTAACAGTTGGAGGTAATCATCAAGAGAAAGTAACCTTAATGATCATAAATTCACCTGAACTTCCTGTTGTTCTAGGGTTCTCCTGGTTGCAGAAACACAACCCTCACGTTGACTGGAAAAATAAAGAAATTCTGGGTTGGTCTGAGTCATGCTTCACTGCCTGCCTTTTGTCTGCTGCTATGGAGGTCAGTGTGGAGAATGAGGTCGAGGAGACATACCCGGATTTATCCAAGGTACCTCAAGAATACCATGATCTAAAAGAAGTATTTAATAAGGACGCAGAGAAGGCCTTCAACAGGTTGAAGGAACTCTTCACGTCAGCTCCAGTGCTACGGTCTCCTAACCCAGAGAGACAGTTTATCGTGGAGGTGAATGCCTCAAGCACTGGGGTCGGAGCCATGTTAAGCCAAAGAGGTGAGGATGATCGTGTTCACCCATGTGCCTTCTTCTCAAGGACTCTGTCACAGGCTGAGCGGAATTACGATGTGGGAGACAGAGAGTTGCTGGCTGTCAAGTTGGCATTGACGGAGTGGAGACATTGGCTGGAGGGGACTAAGGAGCCGTTTATGGTGTGGACTGACCATAAGAACTTGGAGTACCTGAAATCAGCATAACGGCTGAACCCCAGGCAGGCAAGGTGGGCTCTGTTTTTTGGTCGTTTTAATTTCTCCCTGTCTTACAGGCCAGGGAGTAAAAATGGCAAACCTGATGCCCTATCACGGATTCAAGAGCCCGCAGAATCTCAGTCTGCGGGTGAAGAGGAGTTTATCCTTCCTGAACCTGTCAGGTTGTCTGTGTCCTGAGTTTAGGTGGAAAGGGAGGTCCAGGAGGCCATTAGGGATCTGCCTATCCCACCATCATGCCCACCAGACCGCTGTTTTGTTCCTGAACGCCTTGTGCCAAAGGTATTGGAGTCTTGTCATTGCTCTTGTCTCGTTTGTCATCCTGGAATGAGCAGAACAATTCAGACAGTTCAAACTCAGTTTTGGTGGCCATCGCTTGTTAAGGATGTCAAAGACTTTGTTTCTGCATGCACTCAATGTTGCCAGGCCAAGCGCTTCTCGTCACCCCCCTGTGGGGTTGTTGCACCCATTGCCCATTCCCCCTCGCCTATGGTCACACATTGCTATGGACTTTGTAACAGGTTTACCGTTGTCAAATGGTCACTCTGTTCTACTGACCATAATTGACAGATTTTCTAAGATGGTTCATCTGGTGCCCCTAGAGAAGCTCCCATCTGCAAAGGAGATGGGTGAGATACTGACCAAAGACATTTTCAGGCTCCATGAAATTCCTATTGACATTGTTTCTGATAGAGGACCCCAGTTTGTGTCATGTTTTTGGAAGGAGTTCTGTTCTTTGTTGGGAATTTCTGTCAGTCTCTCTTCAGGGTTTCATCCTCAGTCAAACTGAGAGGGCAAACCAAGAAGTGGAAACCAAACTTCGCATCTTATGTGAGTCAGACCCAACCAAGTGGTCACAAAATTTGCCCTGGGTTGAATACGCCATGAACTCTATGCAATCAAGTGCTGCTAGTTTGTCCCCTTTCCATGTTGTGTTTGTTTTCCAGCCACCCATGTTTTCGGTTCAGGAGAGAGAGGCTAATGTCCCGTCCGCCCAAGCGGCTGCCCTAAGGTGCCAAACAATATGGAGAAAGGCCAGGAGGTCGATGATCAGAATGTTACTGGTTCAGTCAAGAACGGCTAACGGATCCTTGCCCCTAAGTACCAGGTGGGACAGAAAGTTTGGCTCTCCACCAAGGACCTACCGTTAAAGGCAGAGTCCCGGAAGTTGGCACCCCGATTTGTTGGACCTTTCCCAATTTCCAAGATCATCAACCCTGTCGCTGTACGGCTGAGATTACCCAATTCCATGAGGATTCACCCCACGTTCCACGTTTCTCAGGTCAAGCCCTTCGTGGAGCCCCACCACCTCCTAATCTATCTCCTCCTAATCAGGACCTTCAAATCACTTCTCTGTGATACAGTCTGGGCCCCAGTGGTAACTCTATCAGAAATGAGCATGTCCAGGAAAAACTTGGGCCCCTAATAGGAGTTGTAAAATCTCTGCGCTTATACGTGACAAAAAGAACAAAGCCAAAAGGATAAGAGACAGTAATAAACAATCAAACTTAAAAGTCATAAACTGTCAGGTACAACCAGACACAGAGTTAATATCAGCAACTAAGTCATATAAACTGGTGTTATTGAACATTAGATCTCTGTCAGGAAAATAATTTTTAATCAATGACTTCATTACTGACCACGATCTTGATGTTATGTTTTTAACAGAAACATGGTTACATGAATTTAATGAAGCTCCCATTCTGATGGGTCGACGCCTCCGAATTTTCTTTGTGAGAGCAGACAGCAAAGAAAAGGTGGAGGGGTGGCCACTTTATTTAAAGATTTACTAAAGTATAAAAAAGTATTTCTGGGCAAATTTGACACTTTTGAATATTTGGCTCTCCAGGTAAAGAGCCCGGTCCGAACCATGTTCTTGAATATGTATAGGCCTCCTAAGTCCAAAACAAACTTTTTCAGTGATTTTAATTAGCTTTTATCTGTGATATGTGTTGATTATGACTGTTTAATTATTGTGGGAGACTTCAACATTCACATGGACAATCCTGAAGACAGAAGTGCAATTGATCAAAGTGACTCTCTTAGAAATTTTGGTTTGACTCAACATGTTAAACAGCAAACACACAAACAGGGACATATTTTGGACTTGATCATCACTAAGGGTCTAAATATTTCCAAGGTGTCTGTAACTGATGTTGCCCTATCTGACCACTTTTCTGTTATTTTTCAAAGCATCATCTGCAATGACTCAGTTTGCCAAAGAGACATGATAAGAAAACACATCTTTACGGACGGTGCTGCTGAAACCTTTAACCAGATTTACTCTTCTACCTCCACTTTGCCCTGTAACACTGTAGATGAGCTGGTAGAAAACTTTCATTCTAAAATCTTGGACATCATTGATTCAATTGCTCCAATTAAAGTGAAAGTCGTTTCTGGGAAGAAAATGTCTCCGTGGAGAAGTGCTCCACCAGTCAGAAGTGAAAAACAGGAGTGTCTAAAAGCTGAACGCAGGAGGCAAAAGACTGGACTCCAGGTTCACTATATTATCTATAAAGAGAGACTATACAGATATAACCTACAACTGAAAAATGCAAGGAATCCTTTTTTTCTGAGATCATCAGCAAAAACATTATTAATGCTCATGCATTATTTTCCACGGTCGACAGGTTAACAAACCCTCCTGTAACTTTAGCATCTGAACTCCACTCTACCAGGGCCTGCAATGAATTTGTTAAATTCTTTACTGAAAAAACCCAAAAGATCAGAGAGGCAGTCAGCACATCCACATCAACTCCAGTACCAATGTTGTCTCCAACTAGAACTGATTTTGAGAAAATGTCCCAATTTCACCAAATAAACTACAAAAACTTAGAAGAAATCGTACAGCAACTAAGCTCTTCTTCCTGCTGTCTTGATGTTTTACCCACAGCTTTCCTTAAGAAAGCTTTGCCCGTAATAACATCTGATTTAACACAAATAATAAACACATCCCTTTTGTCAGGTGTTTTCCCCCAGGCCCTGAAAAAAGCAATTATCAAGCCTACATTGAAAAAGAGCAACTTGGACAAGCTGCTACTACAGAACTACAGGCCTATCTCAAACCTCCCCTTCATGAGTAAGATTATTGAAAAAGCTGTGTTTCAACAGTTAAACAACTTCCTAACAATGACCAACCTATTTGATGTCTTCCAGTCAGGCTTCCGTGCTCACCACAGTACAGAGACTGCTCTTGTCAAGGTGTTCAGTGACATCCGTATAAATGCAGACTGTGGAAGAACCACGGTGCTGGTATTATTGGACCTTAGTGCAGCATTCGACACTGTTGATCATTCCATTTTATTAGAGCGCCTGGAAAACTGGGTCGGCCTTTCTGGTACAGCACTCAATTGGTTTAAATCCTACTTGAAGGATAGGGACTTTCTTGTGTCAGTAGGTAACTTTACATCAGAGACCACAAAAATCACATGTGGCATTTCCCAAGGGTCCATCGTAGGGCCCCTCCTATTCAATATCTACATGTTCCCCCTAACTCAGATTTTAATAAACAACAACCTAAGTTATCATAACTATGCAGACGACACACAGCTATATGTTACAATGTCACCAGGTGACTATGAACCCATTCAAGTGCTAGGTAAATGCTTAGAAGAAATCAATGCATGGATGGGCCAAAATTTGCTGACTCAAAACAAAACTGAAGTAATAATCTTTGGATCAAAGGAAGAGTGTTTACAAGTTAGCACACAGCTTCAGTTAATACAGCTAGAAACCACCAGTCAGGCTTGAAACCTGGATGTAGTGATGGACTCAGACCTGAACCTTCAGAGGCACATAAAGACAGTAACAAGGTCAGCCTTCTATCACCTAAAGAACATCTCCAGGATTAAAGGACTAATGTCTCAGCAGGACCTTGAAAAACTAATTCATGCGTTCATCTTTAGTAGAATTGATTACTGCAACGGTGTCTTCACAGGTCCGCCTAAAAAGTCGATCAGACAGCTGCAGTTGATCCAGAACGCTGCTGCCCGCGTCCTCACTAGAACTAAGAAAGTGGAGCACATCACCCCGGTTCTAAAGTCCCTACACTGGCTCCCTGTAGCTCAGAGAATAAACTTTAAAATACTTCTGTTAGTCTATAAATCACTGAATGGCTTAGCACCAAAATACATTACAGACTTGTTTTCAGTGTATCAACCACCCAGACCTCTCAGGTCATCTCGCTCAAATCTACTCTGCATACCCAGAACCAGAACCAAACATGGAGAAGCAGCTTTTAGTTCTTATGCTCCACTAATCTGGAATAAACTCTCAGAAAACTGTAAAAGCGCCAAGACCCTAAGTTGCTCTAAATCAAGATTAAAAACCTATTTGTTTAGAGTGGCCTTTGACTGTGCTATCTAAACATTATTAGTTAAGTTTTCAGTCCAATTTTCCTTTCTTTTCTTATCCGTCATTCTATTGTCTTTATTTTATTTATAATTTTTTTTAATTACCTCTGTTGTTTGATTTTCTGTATCATTGAAGTGTTTTTCCATATGTACAGCGCCTTGAGTGCCTTGTTGCTGAAAAGTGCTATATAAATAAACTTGACTTGACTTGACTTAAGACAATTAACACACGTCTGCTTTACTTGAATGGAATGAGTGGCTCAGAGAAATGGACATTGTGTAGTTTTCATATTCTATACCACAGGGAAACACAAACTCATGGACACAACAGCATTAGGCAAGTATGAATTAGAAAAATGTTATTAGTGTAAATTAGTTACACCAAATTAGTCAGAGTAGTTAGAGATCCCTAAAATTGTGACATCAGTGACTTTGAAAACAAAAACCGCTTAGATATTCACAACTAAATAAATTAACTCAAATTAAAGACATCAGTGTGAGATTATGTTCCTGCAGTAAAATATGATTTTATCTCAGAGCGTTTTACACATCTCTACCAGATATGCTATGGGATCTGTAAGTAGGAGCTGTTTGCCCTTCCTTGTTTTAAAATATAATACTATTTTACTGTGCTAAAGGCACCTAATCACTCCAATTCTACAACAAGTAGCTAACGAAAGTGACTCAGAGGAGCAAAAATATGTATTACAGAATACTAAGCTATAAGGCAACAAAACTCTCAAAAAGGTCCTTTTCTAAAACACTGTATATGGTTTGAGCCAAACATGTCCTCTGTTCTGGTGTCCAAATATTTCAGTTTTAGTCTAATCTTTCCGAAGGACATTTTTTTGTCTACTTTCTGTCTGGCAAACTTTAGTCTGGTTTTCATGTTTTCTTTACAAAGCAAGGGTTCCAACAGTACAATGGTTAAATGCTTCTGAGACCTCTTATAATATTTTATTAGACTCATAAGCTACCACTGTCTTCTTTCTGAAGGGTTTTCTAAAGCTTTTTCTATCTGACCATGATGTTCACCCTCACTTCAACAGTCAGGGACACCGAACTAAATGTGTGAGGTGTAACCAGGGCAAACCTCCTTCAAAATGCTGAGTAATGAGTTTCTCATCATGCGCAGCTCAGGTGATACTCCTCTGAGAGATTTTACCATTTTATGTGGGAATAAATGTGGAAGTGTCCTAACATATTCCTCATCAGAATGTTTTTTTACATTTTGCAGAACACAGTTTTGTTAAAATCCAAATATTTTGGAAAACACACAATCTTTTATTGGTTGTCCTACTTTTTTTCACAACTGTGCATATAAGAAAATATAAAATACTCAAAATTTAAGAAAAACAATTAAATTAAGAAGCCATTTTTTGAGCTTCTCAGATAAACTGTCATTGTAAGGAACAGCACACACACAAAACCTTTTACAATTTCCTTTTAGGAACAGCAACATTCATAAAGCACAAAAGCCAACATAACAAGATTCCTAAAACCACTGAGCAAACTGCAAAGCAATATAACGGCAAAACATCAGAAAACATGGTTCATAAAAAAAAGTGAAACTTGAGGAAACTAGACACATTTCTGATTATATTTTAGAAAAACAATGATCCAGAAATACCTGTGTCTAAACAAAGGAAAGCACAAAGCCATGAAACTAAACTCTCAACATTTTACAAAAGGCATTCCTGAAAGCACCAAAACATTTAAAAAAGTTCACAACGTTTAGAAAACAAAGCATTTACCAAAGAACATTTACAAAGACAAGATTCAAGATTCATAATGTCATTATGTCAGCATAATGAAATTTTGCTAATACACTGGCTTAAAAAATACACATGTAGTGCACAAACATACATTAAAAACACTTATAGAAAAAGGAAGGGTAAGCACCCTTAGAGGAGACTTCGAAAATGGAGCAACAAAAATGCTCATACATTTCTGAGGATGGTATAGAATCTCCAAATGACCCATCATGCTGGAATCTGAAGAAACCCTGACATCCACAGAGAGAACATGCAAACTCCACACAGAGAGGCCCTGTATGGGATTTGAACCCAGAACCACTTAGCTGTGAGGGAACAGTGCAACTATGCCCCTTTAATTTTCATCAAGAATCAACTTAAAAGTAAATTAAATTACACATATATATATATATATATATATATATATATATATATATATATATATATATATATATATATATATATATATATATATATACATATATATATATATATATATATATATATATATATATATATATATATATATACATATATATATATATATATACAGGGGTTGGACAATGAAACTGAAACACCTGGTTTTAGACCACAATAATTTATTAGTATGGTGTAGGGCCTCCTTTTGCGGCCAATACAGCGTCAATTCGTCTTGGGAATGACATATACAAGTCCTGCACAGTGGTCAGAGGGATTTTAAGCCATTCTTCTTGCAGGATAGTGACCAGGTCACTACATGATACTGGTGGAGGAAAACGTTTCCTGACTCGCTCCTCCAAAACACCCCAAAGTGGCTCAATAATATTTAGATCTGGTGACTGTGCAGGCCATGGGAGATGTTCAACTTGACTTTCATGTTCATCAAACCAATCTTTCACCAGTCTTGCTGGGTGTATTGGTGCATTGTCATCCTGATACACGGCACCGCCTTCAGGATACAATGTTTGAACCATTGGATGCACATGGTCCTCAAGAATGGTTTGGTAGTCCTTGGCAGTGACGCGCCCGTCTAGCACAAGTATTGGGCCAAGGGAATGCCATGATATGGCAGCCCAAACCATCACTGATCCACCAACATGCTTCACTCTGGGCATGCAACAGTCTGGGTGGTACGCTTCTTTGGGGCTTCTCCACACCGTAACTCTCCCGGATGTGGGGAAAACAGTAAAGGTGGACTCATCAGAGAACAATACATGTTTCACATTGTCCACAGCCCAAGATTTGTGCTCCTTGCACCATTGAAACCGACGTTTGGCATTGGCATGAATGATCAAAGGTTTGGCTATAGCAGCCCGGCCGTGTATATTGACCCTGTGGAGCTCCCAACGGACAGTTCTGGTGGAAACAGGAGAGTTGAGGTGCACATTTAATTCTGCTGTGATTTGGTCAGCCGTGGTTTTATGTTTTGTAGATACAATCTGGGTTAGCACCCAAACATCCCTTTCAGACAGCTTCCTCTTGCGTCCACAGTTAATCCTGTTGGATGTGGTTCGTCCTTCTTGGTGGTATGCTGACATTACCCTGGATACCGTGGCTCTTGATATATCACAAAGACTTGCTGTCTTGGTCACAGATGCGCCAGCAAGACGTGCACCAACAATTTGTCCTCTTTTGAACTCTGGTATGTCACCCATAATGTTGTGTGCATTTCAATATTTTGAACAAAACTGTGCTCTTACCCTGCTAATTGAACCTTCACACTCTGCTCTTACTGGTGCAATGTGCAATCAATGAAGACTGGCTACCAGGCTGGTCCAATTTAGCCATGAAACCTCCCACACTAAAATGACAGGTGTTTCAGTTTCATTGTCCAACCCCTGTATATATATACGCTGCTCAAAAACTTAAACAACACAACATAACTCTCCAAGTAAATCAAACGTCTGTGAAATCAAACTGTCCACTTAAGAAGCAACACTGGTTGACAATCAATTTCCCATGTTGTTGTACAAATGGAATAGACAACAGGGGGAAATCTTTGGCGATTGGCAAGACACTCAATAAAGGAGTGGTTCTGCAGGTGGGGACCACAGACCCCTTCTCAGTACCTATGCTTTCTGGCTGATGTTTTGGTCACGTTTGAATGTTGGTGGTACTTTCACACTCGTGGTAGCATGAGACGGACTCTACAACCCACACAAGTGGCTCAGGTAGTGCAGCTCATCCAGGATGGCACATCAATGCGAGCTGTGGCAAGAAGGTTTGTTGTGTCTGTCAGTGTAGTGTCCAGAGCCTGGAGGTGCTACCAGGAGACAGGCCAGTACACCAGGAGACATGGAGGAGGCCGTAGGAGGACAACAACCCAGCAGCAGGACCGTTACCTCCGCCTTTGTGCAAGGAGGAACAGGAGGAGCACTGCCAGAGACCTGCAAAATGACCTCCAGCAGGCCACAAATGTGCAAGTGTATCCACAAACGGTTAGAAACTGACTCCATGAGGATGGTATGAGGGCCCGACATCCACAAATGGGGGTTGTGCTCACAGCCCAACACCGTGCAGGACGCTTGGCATTTGCAGGTTCACACTGAGCACATGTGACAGACGTGACAGAGTCTGGAGACACCGTGGAGAGCGATCTGCTGCCTGCAACATCCTTCAGCATGACCGGTTTGGCAGTGGGTCAGTAATGGTGTGGGGTGGCATTTCTTGTGCTTGCTAGAGGTAGCCTGACTGCCATTAGGTACCGAGATGAGATCTATGGACTGGCCCGCCCGTTCCCCAGACCTGAATCCGATTGAGCACATCTGGGACATCATGTTTCGCTCCATCCACCAACGTCACGTTGCACCACATACTGTCCAGGAGTTGGCGGATGCTTTAGTCCAGGTCTGGGAGGAGATCCCTCAGGAGACCATCCACCGTCTCATCAGGAGCCCAGGCGTTGTAGGGAGGTCATACAGGCACGTGGAGGCCACACACAATACTGAGCCTCATTTTGACTTGTTTTAAGGACATTACATCAAAGTTGGATCAGCCTGTAGTGTGTTTTTCCACTTTAATTTTATGTGTGACTCCAAATCCAGGCCTCCATTGGTTAATAAATTTGATTTCCATTGATGATTTTTGTGTGATTTTGTTGTCAGCACTTTAACATTTGCACAGAACAAAGTATTCAATGAGAATATTTCATTCATTCAGGTCTAGGATGTGTTACTTGAGTGTTCCTTTATTTTTTTGAGCAGTGTATAATATACTATGACTCCCCTTTGAAGCCATGTCATTGCAGCAGGAATTTGCATTCTTTCATTAACATTCATTGATTCATTACTTCTCTTGTTCAGAGTTTCTTTCCTTTGCTCTGTATTGCATATCACCCTCCAAAAACATTAAAATTCAATCACAACAAGCACAATTTTCTCCCCTTGGGGGATTTCATTGAGTGTCATGCAACAACAGTGGAAGGTACTCCAATCAATGGCCTTGTTCCCCTAACATCAGCCCGCAGCTTGTAATTTGCATGATATTGGACACGTTAGCAGAGAGTCTCTCTCAGTTTCTCTCATTCACAGCCGCTAATATAATTCCATATCATCGTCGCACACCTAGTGCACCTCATAATAGAAAAAAATAATATGTTCAAAGGTGTGATATGGGCACGCAGGAAGAGGAATGATACAGAAAAGCATCCATTCCAACACTCAGATGAGAAGTTTCCACAGAAAATGAGTTTAGCTTTGCGCCGCCAAAACATTCTTCGGTTCCTCTGCTCCTGCGAGTGACTGATGATGAGTGGAAAATGTTTTATTTGTGTTTGCTTCTGCAAATATTTAGCTGGGTTATGATTGGTTCTGTTTCCAGCAACAGTAAATAAAGCTGACAGTTTTTAACTAGTGAAAAATAGTCTGCCGTTATAAAAATAGTTCCTTTTATGTCCTGCATAACCACATGTTTAGAGGTTTGCTGTTAGTTTCCATTAGATGTGGACTGAAAGCATCACAGCCTATTAATGTCTTCGTACAAATAGTATCTTAATTGCTATGCAAAAACACTTAGGGGTAACCTGTGAGTTCAAATAAAAAAGATCAAATAAAACCTTTGGAAAGCCATGAAAATTCCAGATTTATAATCAATATGCATGCAAAACAATCAGTCAGCCTTTAAAGAAATGATGCAACAAGTGTGTTTAGAGAAAAAAGTGTGAACAATGCAATTCAATTCTTAGTTTTGTTTATTTAGTTTTAGAAATCTGCGACTTTGTCTTCAAATGTTTTATTGTAAAGACATTCTGTGTTTTAGCATATTTATGCAGAATTAATTAAACAGAATCTCAGGCTTTTCCAGTTGCATGCAGCCTCCTCGGTCCATCATTGCAGCAGAACTGTCAGGAGCTCAGTGCCTTGCATGTTTTTCGGTGCTGCTTACTGTGTTTAGCCCCTAGATAGTACTGGAGGCCGTGGGTGAGAGGTGACAGGTGTTTTCCATCTCCTTGATCATCCCTGGGGTATTTAAGAAGGAAGCTGCCAGCAACTCACCCCTCGAGTGTTGCCCATCGTGGTACAACCCAAGCCCACGTCTAAGTTTTTGACTTTGAAATTCTAGTTCTTTGACTAACCTTTGTGTTCACCGCCTCAGGTTGAGTTACGTCCTGAGTGACCTCCGGAATAGCCTCTTGATCTCTATGGATTTTTGACTTCAGAGTGAACCATCGACCAGACCAAGAATCTTCGTTTCTACTAACCTTTTTGGATGAAGTACCAGCTGGCAGCTTCCTAACTCGACCATTCTTCAGACCACCTGAAGCAAACCCTGTCCACCCTCCACCAACGGCAGTACCACTAACCGAGCCATGGTGACTAACTCCTTGTGTCAAGTGCTTACCTGCTCCGGCCTCACCTGTGCGCAGCTCCATGTCTCTCCCCCCTCCTGGCGGATCATTCACCATTTTTAGTACGACAGATTTATTATTTAGAAAGTGCACTTCATAATTCATTCTCTTACTTACCAGGTCTACTTCCCTTACAGTTAACGTCCCCCCCCCTTTCTGTTTCCCTGCTCCTCCTCGTTCCCTGTGAATAAACCTTTTTCCCTTTATTTCTCTGTCTCCTGAGTGCTTACTGCATGTGGGTCAAATCAGTTCCTAAAACGATGACAAGAACATATTTAGCTGAACTGAACCAAGTTTATAGTGTCCTGACCTGAAAACAGCCCACTGACCATCTTTGATGGCCATCTTGAAAAGGAGAGAGACAATAATTTCTCAAAATATCATTTCCACCTGATGACATTTCAAGTGTTAGTGTTGAGTGTTAGTCTTATTATAAACGAAATGCAGATTACTGCATAGAGGAAATTAGGCTGAGAGAGCACATACAAAAAATATCTTATTGGTATAATTTTATTCAACATAAAACTACTCATCATCATGCAATCCACTTATTATTTTAACTCTTTTATGACACTGATTGAAATAAAAATAATTTGTTTAATTCCTGGGTTGACTTAGGCTCTTTGAATACCTTGAAGAACCTGATTATTTGCCAATCAGTCACACTATACAGGAATGTTTAAAAATGAGCAATTTCCATTAAACATTTAGTTATTAAAAAAATGCTGAAACAGATAATCTTTATTTATTATTGGCCTTTTGTTCGGAATATCCTCCACTTGTAGCATATTTTCTGGACAGTACGGCAAATGTATTCAAATTCTTCTGAGGTCTCCTTAAATCCCTTGCGCCACAGACTCATAGGCTTCTTTCTATCTGACCATGATGTTAACCCTCACTTCAACAATCAGACCACCAAACTAAATGTCAGAGGTTTAAACAGGGCAAACCTTTAAAAGGCTAAGCAATGATGTTCTCATCATGTGTGTGTAGTTTGAGCAGTTTCAAGTAGGAATAAAATCCTGTCCTAAAACCTAGCATTTATACTTCCATTTTCTTTACCCGCCTCTCCTTGCAGGATTAGTACCTGTCTGATATCTCCAGCAGTCATGGGATGAGAGGGGAGGGTACCCCCTGGACAGGTCACCAGTCCATCACATCCTGAAATATTACTTTAGGTTTTCAGTGTTGTTAAAATTTCTATTACATATCTATCTATCCAAATACCTTTTTGCAATACAGTTTAGAGTACACTAAAAATAAATATGTGCAGTGTTATATTGCATTGTAAAAGGATGCATTAAATAAGGTTCACCCAAACTAACAGTGGTCTAACTTGGTCCCCCAGCTGAATCCACTGCCACCCCCTCCTACCTTCTGATGGGGATGGGCAGAAGATGATTCTGATGCCATTTGGGCATCACAATGCTGAAACCTCATCCTGGAAATAAGAGCAGAATAGCTGGAATGGCTACTTTTCTATAATGAAGGCCTGCAGCATGAACCTGAATAATTACTAAAACAACAATAAAAACAATACAATGATTTGCAAATCCTGTTCAACCTATATGCAGTTGACTACACTACAAAGACAAGATTTATTTTGCCAATATTCTCTCATTTTGAATTTAAAGCTTGCAACATGTTCCACAAAAGCTGTCATTATTGTGTGAGCAGTCATGTCAGGGTGTCATGTTGTCACTGTCAAGTGCTGCCTATTTGTCCACTGGTATAGCTAAGCCTTATCTTCAAAACCTGTAGAAAACTAAGAAATCTGGTGTTTCCTATTATTGCTTTGAATAAAATTATAGGTTTATATTAAGGGAAGCATTTTGTAGACATTTTTTAATAATTAGCGATAATCATTTTTCTCGTACTCGTACTCGTCGTCTTCCGCTTTATCCGGGTCGCGGGGGCAGCAGACTCAGCAGAGACGCCCAGCTCTCCCGGAGGTGAGAGTTGAATACATCCCTGGCCAAGGGGTCCGCCAGATGTTCCCAGCAGACCCTCACTATGCGCTTGGGCCTGCCAAGTCTGTCCGGCTTTCTCCTCCTCCAGCGGATCCAACTCACCACCAGGTGATGATCAGTGGACAGCTCAGCCCCTCTCTTCACCTAAGTGTCCAAAACATGCGGCCGAAGGTCTGATGATACGACAACAAAGTCGATCATTGACCTCCTGCCTAGGGTATCCTGGTGCCAAGTGCACTGATGGACACCCTTATGTTTGAACATGGTGTTCATTATGGACAATCCGTGACTAGCACAGAAGTCCAATAACAAAACACCGCTCAGATTCAAATCGGGGAGGCCATTCCTCCCGATCACGCCTCTCCAGGTGTCACTGTCGTTTCCCACGTGGGCGTTGAAGTCTCCCAGCAGAATAAGGGAGTCCCCAGGAGGGGTACTATCCAGCACCCCCGACAGGGACGCCAAGAAGGCCGGGTACTCCGCACTACTACTTGGCCCGTAGGCCGAAATGATAGTCAGAGACCTCTCTCCAACCCGAAGGTGCAGGGATGCGACCCTCTCATCCACTGGGGTAAACCCCAACACGAGACGGCTGAGCTGGGGGGCAACAAGCAAACCCACCCCAGCCCGCCGCCTCTCCCCGTGGGCCACTCCAGAGTAGAAGAGAGTCCAGCCCCTCTCGAGGAGATGGGTTCCAGAGCCCACGCTGTACGTGGAGGCAAGCCCGACTATTTCTAGTCAATATCTCTCGACCTCCCGCAGCAGCTCAGGTTCCTTCTCCCCCAGTGAGGTGAATTTCCACGTCCCTAAAGCCAGCCTAAGCATCCAGGGATTGGGCCGCCGAGGTCTCCACCTTCGTCCGCCGCCCAATCCTCTTTGCACCGGTCCCTCACGGTTCCCCCTGCAGGTGGTGGGCCCACTGGGGGATGGTCTCGCGTCTCTCGTACGGGCTTGGCCCGGCCGGGTCCCGCGAGGAGCAGCCCAGCCACCAGGCGCTCTCCGACGAGTCCCGACCCCAGGCCTGGCTCCAGGGTGGGACCCCGGCTCCGCTGTACCGGGCGACGTCACGTGCCTCGATTCTGTAGTCGTCATGAGGGATTCTCGAACCGCTCTTTATCTGACCCGTCACCTAGAGCCTGTTTGCCATGGGATACCCTACCAGGGGCATTTAAGCCCCAGACAACAAAGCCTCTAGGATCATTCGAGCACTCAAACCCCTCCACCACGTTAAGGTGGCGGTTCAAGGAGGGGAATCATTTTTCTTACCCTAGCTATTTGTAAAATGTCCTTTGTTTCCTACAATGGAGCAGTGTGCCTTATGTCTATAATCAAGAAGCTATTGTTTCTAAATGAGCTGCTGATTTCTGCTGGTAAATCCGCCACTGTTATTTATTCAGGCTTCATACAGGCCAAGGCTGAGAGTGAAGCTTGGCAGGCATAGCAACAGTAGCTGGGGGAGGAAGGGGCCTTGTAAACATTAGATCCACAACCCACCATCCTCTGTCTTTCTCCTCTGTGTATCAGGTGAAGGGCAGAGAAAGGGTGCAGCAGCCAAGTGCCTCAATGCACTATCGACTGGCTTGCTGTGTCAACCTGCAGAATACCACCGCCTCCCTCCCTTCACCCTTCCATTTTTCCTCCTTTCCTTCCCTTCCCTACTGTCCTCCACCCTTCCTCCATCTCCCATCCCCCCACTCCAGCAGCTCCGGGGAGGCGGTGACGAGGGGTAGAGGCATGGGAAGAAAGGCTGGCAGGGTGAGCATAGAGGAGGGAAAAAATGATCGAGCTACCGCACCACTCAGAGAGAAAAGCTACGAGTGGGAATAAACAGAGATAAAGGTCCTCCCTTTCCCTGCGCTCGCTGACAATGACACTAGGAGACTCATTACGAAGCAATGAGGCATAAAACGCAGAGCTACCAATGCCATTCATCCAGCTAAGCACGACACTCAGTCACTAACATGCAACGATCACATTCATCTTGGAGAGAATGGCTGTGGCTTAATGAAATAAGACACAACACTCATGCTACAAAAACAGACTATTTGCATTAAAATGATGACATATACTCAGTTGCACCTCAGTCTCAAATTTTTATTATAATGTAATAAAAGATACAAACATTGAGATTCTGAATTTAAAGCATTGCCACATGATTCTGTGGCTGTGGATGTGTAAAATGAACCACCACCTGGATGGTTACACTCCTTGAACTTCCACATTTTGTCCTGTTACAACTGCAAGCCAAGAGTACAGGTGCATCTCTAGAAATTAGAATATTACTTATTATCGCTTATTACTTAATAATATAAAACAAAGTATTTACATTAATTACACAAAGACTGATGTTTTCATGCTCTTAATTTTGTTAATCATGATGCTTTTTCCCTTACTAAGCTAAAGAAAACAACGTTTAGGATTGGAATATTAGATCAGACATAAAATAAAAACAATCATTTTTAAAATAAAAAAGTGTTTAATACCTGCTTAAATTTTGTTATTTTCAAAATATATTTTTCATCTGAGAAACGAGCCTCATCGGAACCTATATTCCAATTTACTGAGATGTGCCTTTATTTCATTGAGTTTTTCAGTGAAGGTAAACACATTTTTAGACAGAGTAAAAGCAAATATATTGTTTGTATTTAGATTTTAAACATTTGCACTAACAAATGTACTCTTAAAAATGACCTTTACCCTCAGTTTGTAGCCTAACAAGGCTATGCAATTTAAAAGTTGATCAGATATAGAGCTGCACTTCAGATTTCTTTCTTATCAATATTCATATTCTTTGTAAGCGTTGTTAAAATAAAAATGACACGTACTATTCTCTCTTTGCAGACTTTCCAATTGACGCACTATTAAATGTTTCAGGTTATTGTGATTTCAGGCTAAAGGTTAGATCTAAAACATATTTCACCTTCACTGTAACGTAAGAACTATCTGCCCTTGAACTTTTACTGGAAAAATATTCTTCCTGTCCTCCTAGAATTTATATTTAATACTACATGATTAATGTTTAAGATAACTTGGTTAGGGTTTGGTTATTAAACTACTAGTTTTAGGTATGGAGAAAATCCTATGTGATCCTTTATTATAGCAATACTTTAGGTTTACAGTTGAGGAAGTGATAGTTCCTGAATGTAACTACACTATATTGTATCTCTGAGAACACCAAGGTAAATACACATGCATCTTTTGATGTAATAATAACTATTTAGTAACAGTGTTGCTGCATTTTGCCAATTTTGTGAGTCATCACAGATGGATATGTATGCTTCATACACCAGACTGTGTACAATAAAATGCAGTAAATGGTAAGTGGCCTGCATTTGTATAGCACTTTATCAAGCCCAAGGACTCTAAAGCGCTTTACACAACATTCAAGCATCCACCCATTCATTCACACATTCATACACTGACAGTGATAATCTACATTGTAGCCACAGTTGGCAGCAGACTCAGCAGAGACACCCAGACGTCCCTCTCCCTAGACACCTGCTCCAGCTCCTTCGGGGAGAGTCCAAGGCATTCCCAGGCCAGCCAAGAGACATAGTGCCTCCAGCGTGTCCTGGGCCATCCCCTGGGCCTCCTTCTGGTGGGACGTGCCAGAGACACCTGCCGAGGGAGGCGTCCAGGAGGCATCTGGTATAGATGCCTGAGCAGCCTCAACTGGCTCCTCTCGATGTGGAGGAGAAGGGGCTCTACTCCGAGATGGCCGAGGTCTTCACCTTATCTCTAAAGGAGTGCCCGGCCACCCTAAGGAGGAAGCTCATTTCAGCCGCTTGTATCTGGGATCTCGTTTTCTCGGTCATGGCTCAAAGTTCATGGCCATAGGTGAGGGCAGGAACGTAGACCGACTGGTAAATCGAGAGTTCCAATTTTCAGCTCAGTTCTCTCTTAACCACAACGAACCGACACAGCGTCCCCATTACTGCAGCAGCCACACCGATCCGTCTGTCGATCTCCCGCTGCATTTCCCCTCACTTGTGAACCAGGACCACGTCATCTGCAAAAAGAAGAGACAAAATCCACTGGTCCCCAAACTAGACCCCCTCCGGCCCTTGGCTATGCCTAGAAATCCTGTCCATAAAAGTTATGAACAGGACCGGTGACAAAGGGCAGCCCTGCCAGAGTCCAACATGCACCAGGAACAGGTCAAACTTAGTGCCGGCAATGCAGACCAAACTCCTGCTCCGCTTGTACAGAGACCGAATGGTCCCTACTAAAAGGTCCCCGACTCCGTACTCCTGGAGCACCCCCCACAGGGTAGCACGAGGGACACAGTCGAATGCCTTCTCCAGGTCCACAAAACACATGTGGACCGGCTGGGCAAACTCCCATGAAAACCTCGAGTGCCCTGCAGAGGGTGTAAAGCTGGTCCGGTGTTCCACGGCCAGGACAAAAACCACACCGCTCCACCTAAAGCCTAGGTTTGACTATTGGCTGGACTCTCCTCTCCAATACCCTGGCATAGGCCTTACCAGGGAGGCTGAGGCTGATCCCCCTATAGTCAGAACAAACCCTCTGGTCACCCTCCACCACCCTGGTCTGCCAATCCAGAGGCATTGTCCCCAACCGCCATGCAATGTTGAAGAGGCGTGTCAACCATGACAGCCCCACTCCGGACGGTTTGGCAGAATCGCTTTGAGGCCAACCGGCAGTCCTTCTCCACGGTCTCACCGAACTACTCCCAGGCCCGAGTTTTTGCCTCTGCCACAGCCCTGGCCATGGCACACATATGTGGCCGAATGTCTGAAGGTCTGAAGACACGACAACAAAGTCGATCATCAACCTCCTGCCTAGGGTGTCCTGGTGCCAAGTGCACTGATGAAAACCCTTATGCTTGAACATGGTGTTCGTTATTGACAATCCGTGACTAGCACAGAAGTCCAATAATGAAACACCACTTGGATTCAGACCAGGGAAGCCATTCCTCCCAATCACACCTCTTCAAGTGTCACTGTTGTTTCCCATGTGGCCATTGAAGTCCCCCAGTAGAATAACAGAGTTCACGGGAGGGGCACTATGCAGCACCTTGACAGGGACGCCAAGAAGGCCGGGTACTCCGCACTACTGCTCGGCCCAGAGACCTGTCCCCGACCCGAAGGCACAGGGATGCGACCCTCTCATCCACTGGAGTAAACCCCAACACAAGACGGCTGAGCTGGGTGGCAACAAGCAAACCCACCCCAGCCCGCCGCCTCTCCCTGCGGACCATTCCAGAGTAAAAGAGAGTCTAGCCTCTCTCGAGGAGATGGGTTCCAGACCCAACGCTTTGCGTGGAGGCAAGCCCAACTATTTCTAGTCAATAACTCTCGACCTACCAAACAAAACTCTTAAGGTAAGAATTGGCAAAAGTGTGAACTGACCGGTGTCCATCAAGTTTGTGGCACTATTCTCGGACAGGATTGGATCAACCTAACTGCTAGATTAGGGTCGGGTTTATGGTTTATCAAAAAGTATAGCCCTTATAAAGGTTTTCCACAAAAGATTATGCTGTATGCTGAGGCTGGAGAGAAATTGATTTCTTTTTGAAAAAACAGATATTCACAGAATGAATATAATATCTGAGGCTCAGTTAAGGGAAGATTATGACTATCTCTTATTGCAGAAGTCCTGGTTTTTGTCTATGTTCTCTGTGGCAAACTGTAGTCTGGCCATCATGTTTTTCTTAGAGAACTAAGGTTCCTCTCTGCACTCCTATGGAAGTTCAGTTTGTGCAGTCTCTTTCTGATTGTACAGGCATGCACTTTTACATTATTTTACATCTGCTGTAGGTCCCAAGTTGACATATTAGGGTTTTCCTTTTGCATCTTGCAGTCTGTTTTCAGGATGAACTTGCTTGGGCTGCCAGACCTGGGCATGTTGGCAGTTGTTTTGAACGTCCTCCTTATTACTTCTTTAAATCTCTTAGACCAGTGTGCCTCACGCAGCACTTTGGATCGGCCTTCGCATTGAGTGTCACTTATTCCTCTCCATGTAGGACATCTTGTAATTGGTTGAATTTGATATTTATGTCCCAGCTCGCAGCCATGTTCCACTTTTACTATTTTCTCCTCAAACAATCCAAAATACCATTTCATTTCTCCCAATCAGCCCTGGGACATGCACTGACGAGGAGATGGAAAACACACCGTGTCGTTAAGCTACCGGCTAATCAGCATTAGCCCCCCCTGCTCTCCTTTTTGAATCTTCTAAACAGGGCCCCTTCTCTCTCCTCCCTCTAGCATCCACTGCTCTGCTTCTGCTACGGGAGTCTGCCTGAGAGATGGATAGCTCAGCCCTAATCATGCCATGCAGAGCACCATTAGAATGGCTGCAGGGTGCTCCTAACATTTACACCACATGATCACACTAACACACACCATAAACACAAGCCAGTAGGTGAGAAAATCTGCTTCTGCCTCCCCTCTCCATGCATCTGCCCAGGGCCGAGTAAACACCAACACGCCTCTCGCTGTCACCTTGGATGGACTCGGTGGGATGCGGCTACATCCTGAGGGCCGAGGGAGATAGTAGCTGTCCTCCTCCTCCCCTTCTTTCTCTCTCTCCTCACAAGGCTCCTTCCTGCCATTATCTCCAAGCCAGAATTTCGTCAGCCTGCATCGTAGCTCTGGCTTCCAGCTGCTTTAGTAGGGTACGAAGCAGCCAGCGGAGCCAGAGGCGAGGTCGCTCCCATATCGGCATCCTCTCATGTGGGCAGCTTCAAGGTTCCTCCAAGGCAAGCTTTTAGCCAAAGCTGCACCAAGACACACATAGAAATACTAAACAAACTGGTTCAGGAGCAAGTCTTTTGTTTTATAATCATAAAAATTATTATAAGTTTGTTGTTGTGTCTTTCCAAACAAGATGCACAGAAATATTTATAAGGTTTCAAATCAGATCTGCCTCTATTAAGCCAATTTAATTTAGTTAAACTAAAATCTAATCATATGTACTGACAGTTTCAGTAACTAAAAGTGTTAAAGTAAAAGCAAAGAGCAAAAACAATTTGTGTTGGTGTTTCTGAATATTTTGGAAGAATGCAGTGCAACATTTCTACCCTGATGCAGTAAGTGATCAGTCTGTAAGAAGTAGAACAGCTAGTTTATTAGCAACGCTTCCATCAGGAGATTATAAATTGTACCTTTCGTATTTATTGCACGATTTAATATTCTCCCTGGGAACTCAGCTGTAACAGTTATTAATAATGCAATATGAACTGTTGTTATACATCATTGATGCCAGAGGTGGATTTTCTGGCACTGTGACTGGACTTGACAGTCGTGTGAAAAACAAAGTACCTTCTTTAAATATTTGGGTTTCAAATATTTTGTATGTAAAACTTGGGTATTGGAAGTGTACTTGAGTTTCATGATTGTTTTCATAATTGTTTTTCTTTATTTGGCTCTCTGGGTGTTTAGAAAAAAACAACAGTGTGCGATCTTCATGGTCAGTGTGATTTTGTTTACCTAGAAATGTCTTGACTTTAATGTCGATGATCGGCTCAGTATTGTTAAAATCCTAGAGGAAGTCCTTTCTTCTTCCTCTTTCTCACCATGTTTGTGCCTCTTCTGTGATTGTAGCATTTTATAACTATTCGTTTTGGTTATACTCGCTAATGCTGAGCATATGCAAATGAAAGCATTGTTTATACCATTGTTTTTGCACAGAGTCGTCACGCGCTGTCTCTTTTTCCGTATTAACTGTAGTTTATGGATGCTCGCTTTTTGCATTAGAAGGAACATTGTTCCATTATCCTGGCTAAAGAGAAGCATCCCCACAGCATGATGCTGTCATCACCATATTTCACACTGGGGGCTGGTATGTTCATTGTGATGTGCAGAGTTAGTTTTCCTCTACCCATACCAGTTTGCATGTGGCCAAAAAGTTTAATTTTGGTCTCATCTGACTAGAGCACCTTCTTCCACAGGTTTGCTGTGTGCTAAAAGGCTCGTGGCAAACTGTGAACAGGACTTCTTATGGCTTTCATTGAACAATCGCTTTCATCTTGTCACTCTTCAGAAAAGGTCAGATTAGGGGGGTGCATGGGTAGTAGTTGTCGCTTCTATAGATTCTCCTACCTGAGCTGTACATTTCCACAGTTCATCCAGAGTTATCATGGTTCTCTTGCTTGTTTCTGTGATTAATGCTCTCTTTGACTGGTCTGTCAGTTTCAATGGATGTCTTGGTAGGTTTACTCTTGAACTGTTCCTTGGTTCTTCGAGATGGTGTTTGTTCACTGATGTTCTCTAACAAACCTCTGAGGCCTTCACAGAACATCTGGATTTATACTGGGATACATTACTCCCAGCTGGAACCTGTACTAATTAGGTAACTTCCTGGGGGAACTGGTTACACTGAATTTTATTTAAGTGTATCATAGTACAGAGGTCTGAACACAGATGCACTTTTTTTATTATATGCTACTTTGTGCTCCTTTGTGTTGGTCTACAAAATCCAAATAAAACACTTTTGTGTTTGCAATGTGATCAAATGAATACATTCAAGGATTATGATTACTTTTACTAGCCACAGTAAATGTCAGTATTAGAAACATGGTAAACTTTGTAACGTGCACAGTGGTACCAGTCCAGCACTAGCTACTATTGCAGACTGAGGAAAAGCAATAGATAAGTAACCAGGGTTTTGAGTGGAGCTGAATTCAAAAACAAACACTAAAATTTCCTGCAATTATAGGCCTAGATAAAACTCTGTAAAGTGCAATTCATTTGAAATCTCTTCAGTTCAGTTTATTTATAAATTACCAATTCCCCAAAAAAACATAATGCATTGTCCTACCCAAACACACTCTTTGTTCCACATTTGGTTCAGGGTCTATTCACCCTGTTCGTGTTGACCTGTTGACCGGCTCCTGAGATGAAACCATGTGTCGGACACACCGCCGGGCTCCAGATCACCACTCTCAGCTGCTGTCTCTGTCTCTCCTTCAGCCTCCCCGCTAACAACACACATGTCGGCTCCACCACTCACTGCCAGATACATAATTATGCTGCTTTCCATTGGCGCCAATGACATCAGAGGAGCAGCAGAGGTAAAACCAAAAATGGTGTGCTACCTTATTGAGCTGCAGATTAATTCACTGTTTAGATGTCAAAACAAATATTTTATTAAAAATCCTTTACAGAACCAGCCCTTTACAGAATCTAAATTCCTGAATTCTCTGTCCTTTTTACATGTTTTAAGTGAAGGAAGGAAGGAAGGAACAGTCAGAAGGAAGGAAGGAAGGAATGGTCAGAAGGAAGGAAACTTTAACAAAATGAAATAGGGAATGAGGTCTGGAAATATTTCTCCCTACTCTTATTTTCTTTTCTTAATACTAATCCAGACCTGGAAAATCGTAAAAACCAAATTTCATGCTGTTACAGACTGTATAGAAACCCTGTTAATTGCATATTACTGGAAAATGATCTAATAGGTTCCTGTATGAGGGAGGCTCAGCCTACGTCACTATCACATCAAATCCAGTGACGCTGACTCTCTAACTGTGTCACTGTGCAGAGCAGTCACAGCTCACCACTGTTACCTGCCTTTGACGCACATAAAGAGCAGAGATGCTCATCGTCATCAATACTACGTCTGAGAGTGAGTCAGTGCGATGTAGGGTCACATCTTTCCTGCTCTCTCAACAAACTCTCTGGAGACGCAAGCAGCCTGCATCACGAGCAGGATGTACAGCCTAACGTAAGCACGAGACTTCTCAGAGGGTTTGAGAAACGCAGCCTCCCAGGAGAGTCATTTCACCTGTGAGTCATACACACCCATTAACTTCCACGTCATTACAAGCCTGATAAAAATAATGTCAATATCAGGACTGAGCCTTGAAACTTTAATTGCGTGCTGGAGATTTATGCTCAGGGCTTCCTTTGTGCCTTTGAGTCGCATTCAGAGGAGGAGATAATAAGTGTGACTTCATGAATCCAGTGGAATTGACTCTGTCACCTCTGTAGGTTAAACGCATTTGTTACACACCAACACACTGTGGGAAATCTGATTCTGTAGAGGCGCCTCTGAAGATTACATACAACTTCTACAGAGATTAATCTGTGCATAAGTGAGTTCATCAGCAGCACTGCTATTTTATCAATCTCTAATATTCTCTCATGCAATGATAGAAACCTTCTGCAGTGCAGTTTAGAGGCAGTTTTACTATTGTTTGTATTGTATGTTAAAAATAGTAAAAGAGAAAAGGCAAGCATGAAGCAGGCGACAACGCAACTTAATGTTGCTGAAGAATGATGAGGTTGCATGTGAAACACAGTACTATGACCACTCAAGAGTGCAAGTGATGGAAAAATGTGAAAATTGACTTACAATTCATAAAGTGAGTATTTATTTCTTGATTTATCCAGTGAGGAGGACAAAATCAGGAGGAATTGTGTCTTTAGAGCAGAAGATTCGAGCGAAACAACCCAACACACAACCAAATAATTTAAAAGAGCTCTATAGAAAGATCAGCCTGTCTGCAATCAAACAGTCGTTGTGGACAAAAGCTGGTATTTGAAAAACTACAATTCTGGCAGTGTTCAGATAGAAGTAGTTGTTTCTGATCTGGTTTTGACCTGCATCGTTACTCTGGAGGGCACAGGCATGCACCAGCACTCTTATTTCTCAACACAAAAATCCACTGGCATTAGTGAGGCAGTGATTGTGTTAGTCTCACTTTTCTACATATAATCAGCCTGCTTTTTACTTCAGAGGGATTAATTGCACTGCGATAATGTAGCTGTCAAAATGGTATTTAGGGGACGGCTTCTGTAATGCCTGTCAAACTCTACTCAGAAAAATGAAGCCTGTCCATGTTACATTTTTTACAACCACACATGTGGTTATGCTAAGGTTTTACCACATGTGTGGTGGATAAAGGAAAAGTTAAAACACTGATATATACTCAGACACCAGTTGTGGACAAGGTCTATTCCCTTCATTTGGCTCAAACAGGAAGAAATAATGAGTCACAGTTGAAACTTGACATGCAGGAGGATTATTTGCTTAGAAGGGTTATTGATTGAAAGGCTTCTGACCTTTGAACTTCGGCAGTTTGTGCTAACAGAGGACACATAAACATTGAAATGGCTGTACAAGAAATCGTTTTTTACTCAGTAACAGCCATGCTTACAACACCGACTGTCACTTTTGTAGTCTGGCTGTTGATTCCCCATTTAAGCTCTTTCCTAGCTCTGGCATAGACTCCAAGATTCAATTTTTCATAATCCTGGGGCAACACGTTTCCAGCATAAGAAGCGGTTTTGATGAACGGGGAGAAATCCATCCTCTTCACCGGTTTACATTTAGGGAGCTCACTGACGTTTCCTAAACATTTGTAGCAAAAGTACTCACAGAATCTTTTTTCTGTTTCACCAATCAGTGGCCACACATCCAGTTGACATATTCCTGTTAGAAAGGTATTTTATGTCAAGGAAGTAATTCGTTCCCTACTCACAGTCACAGGCAGTGACAGGCTTCAAGACGGTGCAGTTACAAACACGTTGTCATGGACCGTATATTAATGTGCATAGACTGTGTAAGTATGGCAAACCGTTTTCACATAAAATCGGCTTCATCTGACTATCTGCAATTACATTCTAGATGTCTAAAAATGAGTTTTGACTAGTCACAACTACATATTGGCTATCCTTAATGGAAATTTAAGATATCTTAATTTGCATTCTGACTAGTAAGAAGAACAATTCAAGATATCTTCATTCACATTTTGACGGATCAAAATGCCTTTCAAGATATCTCAAACAGCGTCAATAGATTCGTCCTTAGAAGGGTGAAACATTCGTAATTACAATTCAAGATATCTCCAACACAATTATGACTAGTCAAAATGACATTTTTAGATATCCGAATTAAAGAAATTATGCGTAAGACCCTCTGGTGCTGCCACTGAGCTATCCAAACTGTTGCCTGCTGAATTTTGGGTGGCTGTTTTGAAAGAAAATGTCAGAAAATGCCACAATATTGAAAGAGTTCAGCAGTATAGGGTGTACGGAGAATGTGAACTTCTTATACTTGAAGACTGACTAAGAAACCTACTCTCTCCAGACACATTATATCTTTCTGTGACCATTGTATAGCGTGTCTCAAGGAGGCACTGTTGCTTTTTCATACCAGAACTTGGCCTTAAAGATGTTACACAATTTTTACGCTAATAGTGTGGTGGAGGAAGTGGCGGCGACAGACGCGACAATACTGTTCAATGCCACGTTTTTGTCAAAAGTAAAGTGTCCCTGGAATTCAAAAAAATGGCTTAAAATCAACCTTTAAAAGATAACCCACGTGTACACAATGTCCATTTACTAAATAATGTTTTTCTGTTAAAACTTGCATGTTTTGTTAAAATAAAATAAACAGCTGCAGCATAAGAATCATGTTAAAAGTATGAGATTTTCAATTTGACTGCCCTGACATTGCAGACAGCTGACTATCAAACACAAGTAAGGCCTTATGAACTTGCCGTCAAAATGCCATGAAAATCTGGGACGTTTTGACTGGACAGAATAATTGTTCAAGATATCAGTAACGTCATTCTGAATAGTCAGAATGACAATTTAAAGTATCTGAAATGCAAAGGCTGTCTGGATAAAAAATGTTTGAGATATCTCAAATTTATTCGGAGATATCTTAAAAGATTTTCACTAGTCAAAAATACAGTTCTAGATATCTCTAACTTAGTTTTGACTAGTCATTATTTGCTTTCAAGATATCTGCAATTTAATATGCACAAGTTGAACCTTAGTTTCAGATTTAAAAATACATTTAAGATGTCTTGAACATTGAGGTAATTGAAAATATCTTTAATTGGAATTATGACTGCTCACAACAAAAAGTGAGATATCCCAAATTTACTTTATGCCTAGTCATAATTTAATTGTTGATATCTGAAATATATGTTTCAAATAGTCAGTAATTTATTATCTTAAATTGGAGTCCTCATTCAACTTAACGGTAAATCTGATGTCATTTATACTAGTCAGAATGCAATTAGAGATATCTCAAATTATTCTTTTGCCTAGTCAAAATACAATTAGATACTGAATTAACTTATCTGCCTCGTCATAAATTTCAGACATATGTAAGTATGGTGAAGCCGATTTTATGTCAAAACAGCCTGCCATACTGTAAGAGAGGTCTATTTTACTATTAGAGCATGTTACATTTCTTGTTTTTTTTTCCAGCAAAAAACAAATCTTAAACTTTGAATTAAACAAAAGATTGAAACTTAAAACTTGAAAACTGACAAACTTTTTTCACATACTGCAGATGGAGGAATATTTAAAAAGTATTTTGCACTGATGAGTCAACAAGACTGCAGATGTTACTCCAAAGAACAAGTGCAAATAAACCTCATAACCATTTCAAGTATATTAAACAGGAAGCCGTTACCCTGCAGAATTTAACAGATATGTAAAAATGCATAAAAAGCCATAAGTTCAGCCAGGGAAGGCTAAAACACAGGGTCCAATAAGATTAGGAATGAGATGTATCTGCTTCTTTTCCAAATGTTTCAGAGATAAACTGAGAGAAAGTCCTGATGGAGCAGATGAGTGAACTGTTGCTGGATTTCAGGGCACCGAGCATAATCCAAATCATAATCCTGCTGCAAGTTTCCAAAAGTTCCTTTATTTAAGATACAGAAAGCAGCACAGGGTGAATAAAAAACAAATTGATCTGTTTGAATAATAAGATGTTATGGTGCATGTCATTTTCTTTTTTTTCTGTGATTCATTGTGATGTCTTGTGAGGGGACTGTACTGTGCATCTTCACCTTGTTATTTTAATAATGTAACTCAAGAAAGTTCAAAATACAAACAGATCATCCTCCAGATTTATTGGCACCACTGGTAAAAACACATAAAATTAATAATGTGAGCTTTTCGAGATTTTCTCCTCACTCTAGTGCAATTTCTCAAATGTCCAGTTGTTGTTTTTTTTTTTTTGCTCTGACTGTAGATGGGGAAAATTCCGGTGACCATCTCTTTTCTTGGAGCTATAGCACAACTTTCGAAGCCCTACACACATCTATCATACTTGAATGGTATGTTTTCTTATTTATAACCCAGAAAACACATAGTCATAACAAATTATCAAATAGTATAATCAACCAAGTAAAGTGTACTTGGGAAAAATGCTGCAAATATATGTATTTTATAGGAATCTGCGATTTTACATTAAAATAGATTTCTTGGGGTGGGATTTTTCCTACCACTGATTAATTGTACTGAACGCTGTTTTCCATACATAAACATGAATGTTTTTTAATAACTTTTTACACTTCTTAACCAGCTGTTTTTCAGTTAACGTGGAGGGAATCATAGGTCAACTCACAATTTGCAAATAACATCTTTGCTTTTTTTGCCTATCAAGAATACACAATATGAAGCAAAGCTGCACATCTTTTTGTGCCGTGTTCAGGAAGCTGTGGCTGCTGCTCCAGGAAAACTTAAAAGGATTAAACAGACTCCAAGGGCCAATATGTTTTATCTTGTGGGTGTTATTTATTAAACTGTCGTTAAAGGTTAAAGAACAATGTGGTTTGGTGAGAACTGTTTCCCTTATCTATTCACTTCAAAACAAGGCATTTCATAATGGAGGACATACAATGTTTACCAAATTCAGCCTAAATCGACACATTTTTAATTGTGACGCTTTTGTAAGAATCACAATCTGCTTAGAATCTGTATTCATGAGTGATGCGCTTTCTTTTTCAATAAAAAATGAAATTTTCAGTTATTTGGTTTATTAAATATGAAGTAAAGAGTTCATAAGGTGCACTGTTTATTCACTTGAAAAAAATGCAAGATGTTGAGAGTAAGTCTTCACAGAAACCTTAATCTTTTGAATCTGATGGCCTTAATTTCTTGACAGTGTGAGATAGATTTATTAGGTTGTTGGAAATACTATGATCTTACTCAAAATAAATAGATTTTAACAAAAACATTGTCCATTTTGAAGACTGCGTCAGAGGAAACGTAAAATGACGTTGGTTGTCCCTTATTCTTAAGCCAAACTGAACAGTGTGTAGGCTTTACAACGCTCTAAAGGGTACCTCCTTTGTCTCACCCTCCACCTCTGCTACTGAAGCCTTCATAAAGACGTCAGCGAGCTTCTGTTTAAATGCTGTTAAAAACCTGTGTTTTGCAGCAGTGACTCATTCAGTTCATCTCTATAAAAGACTAGCTGCTGTGAGTTCCCGCTGAGGCAGTGAAGAAAGAGTGATGGCAGTTTGGGAAGTTGGGTCATGAACATCAGCAACTGCAATGTAGTGTCGCTTCAGGCTGATTTTTTTTCCAAGCCAAAGGCCTGGAAAAAAGACATAAAACTGAAAGCAGTAGTAGTTTAACTTGCAGGAGAGTGTAGGTCAATGTTGTAGTGATACAAAAGCTGTCATAAGCTTGCTCTATATATTTACTCTATATATGTGTGGCTCAGAATAAGAAATTAAAGGCACTGTCTAATATCCGGTGCTCCTTCAGTTGTATTATTTTAACTGAGACAGTCAAGACATCCTTTCTTCCCCTATAGTCTCAATTTTCCCTCTGCTGTTGTTTGGTCTCCTTACAGAACAAAAAACACATGATTTTAAAATGTTTTTCTGCAGGTAATCATGTGCGTAGCAGCCTGGGATACAGGAACAGCCTTGTTTCTGTCCTATGTGAAAATGTCCTGTTATAATCAGATGACCTGCCTTACACAAAGAGCAGAAGCGTCATTGGATGCTTGGATACACTGACTTTAGTTCATGAACATCAGCTCATGCAGACTTTCATATTACTGTGGGCTATGTATGAATTAGATTCAAGATGACACGTTTTTGGTGTTTTATTTGACTTCTCTCATCTGTATCTCTCTCTTCGTCAATATAACCTTGAAAACTGGCTCAGAGTTTATCTGTTCTTTCTTTCTAGATGAAACGAATAAAGGAGCTACATCCATTAACATTTACTTTTCCTTCCCATAGAAAGGACTTCTGGATCAATGCTTCTTTGTTCTCTTTGTGTCTCTGCTCTGTTCTCTCAAACCCCCAGTCGGTCGTGGCAGATGGCTGCTCACACTGAGTCTGGTTCTGCAGGAGGTTTCTTCCTGTTAAAAGGGAGTTTTTCCTCTCCACTGTCACTACATGCATGCTCAGTATGAGGGATTGCTGCTAACTCAACGCCAGTGACTGTCCACTGTCTCTACATGCTCATCCAGGAGGAGGGAATGCTGCAAGTCTCTGACTGGATGCAATCTGCTGGGTTTCCTTAGACAGAAAAACTTTTTATCCAATTTGAATAAATAACTAACTCCGACTGCACTGTTCAATGGTTAGGATTAATTGGAATGTATGTACCTGACTTTTGTGAAGTGTCTTGAGACAACAAGTGTTGTGAATTGATGCTATATAAATAAACTGAATTGAATGTGATGATGAACTATGTTTTGCAGCTCACCTGTGGTGTAATTACAGTAAAGGGATCATTTTTAAACAGAACTTCAGGTGGCTTCATAGAGTGCAGTTAGAATCTTCCTTCAGGCTCTAAAATGACTAAGCGCAAACCAAATGTTTATCTCAGAAAATAACAGGATTTACAGGGGAATTATTTGTATAAATTTATGTGCTGTTTCTTGATTGAAAAACATGCATTGTAAGGTTTTTGACTATAATATCCCGGGGTGGTGGAAGATATACTTCGCTTCTACAATCAATGGAACAAGTGCCTGTATGTAATATAATAGCTGCAGCAGAGCTTTATTACCTGCAATTGCTTTTGAGTCAGCCATGTTTTTATTAGCTGATTTTATCATTTTATGCTGTTATGCTTTTAAAACTACATGCATGTATGTCACTGTATGAATTGTTAATACTTATAAATGGTGGTGTTGCTTTGCAAGGTCTTGGAAAAGATATTTTAAATGAGGTTCTATCTGGATAAATAAAGGTTTATATAGATATATAAAGTTTGGATTTTTGTTTTACAGGCATGAAATCATCTACATGCACAAGCTCTCTTCTCACACTACTGCCTGTGTGACAAATGCTTTGATGGTACTGGGGTTTAAATGAGATCCTAGCTTCACTATTTGCTCATCTAAAGGAGGTGGTGTAGATTAAAGCTTGTGCATTTAAGGCAAATCATGACCTAACGGTTAAAGGTGGAGAAGTAATGTGATCCACATTGCAAAAGTTAATCATAGGGAGGGGAATAATTGAGATCTATGAAAAGAATTGTAAGGATAACGTTCAAATGAAACGCCTTGTTTATTTTGTTGCTACAAGCACACTTTTCCTTGTTCAAAATCTGTTTCATTTTTTTTTTTTTTTTTTTTTGTTTGATAAAAAGACACGGAGCCCAGGATGCTTAAATTGCTGCAAAAAATACCAAACTTTGTTGTTCTCTGTGCGTCACCTGAAGTGATTGAAAAATCTGTTTTTCTCCAATTATCCGAACCCGTGTTGCTTGATCTAAGATGTCTCACAAATGAAATGTTCTGGAAGCAGCTGGAGACAAGCTGACCCGCTTCAAACCGAGCACAGAACTTACCGAGCACGTCGCCGCGCGCCGCTGCTCAGGTAAATTCTCCATGAGACCACGTGCACGTGTGGGCATCATATTCTGCCCATGCCCGGAGCACGTGCCACGTTTCCGCTTCTACTCTCCGCGTGAGCCGTGTGTGTGAGCTCGCTTTGGCTTCACGCGCCGTTATTGCTCTGCATGAAAAGCCATGAAAAATATATGATCACAGCAGTATGTAAGACCATTGTGTTAAAGGGTCAGGGGCTCATAGAGGGGTGGGATGGGGGGCTTTAACCCAGTTTAAAGAATCCCGACCAATAGTTCCAAACAGCGGCGCTTCCAGTTCACCAGCTTCTGCCAAATTAATGCTCACGTATTCATCCCTAATTTAGCTGTGACGCAGCTGAAATAAGCGGACGCATCATGTGCACCCCCACTCTGAGCGCGCGCGCTGCGGCTGCCGCGCACGAGCTCTGAGAAGCCGTGGAACACACGTGTTTCACCATGATGTGCGTCCGTTCAGAGCTGATTACATTATGCGAATAAACGAGCGGGAGTGCGCCACGGCCGGTCGTTTCGCCGCCGCTTTGCGCCTTTTGCCTTATAAGGAAGGGCAGTCGTGCCTTTCTGCTATAGGCCGAGCCGCCACAGCCTGCAGGGAGCCGTGTGCGTTTTAACCCGTTCCCTGCTGAATTTAATTTGATCGAGCCTGTATAAAACAATGCAAGACGGCTCCGTTTATGTGTTCTTGCTCAGCGTTTCTTATTCCTACATTTAAAGCGTATAATATTTTAGATGCATAAGAAAATAACACCCAATTATAGCTCTGACAAACTCGTATGTGAGGAAGAAATCAGCTCGATAGTGACCCTGACCTATAATTAGCCCAATTGTGTTTTAATGCATATACGAGTAGTGTGTTTGTGTCATTTGCGGTCCGAAAAAAAAAACAGATAAGGATGATCTATATCGACTTTTACTAAAACAAGAGCTTGACTGTAACGCGGAAAAAATCCACGAGGAAATCCTCACCATTCGTGGTGCTTTGTCTTTGTGTGACCTTGCCTTATAGAAGATATGGAAATGTGTTCATTTTTATGCGCATCTTCTGGGCTGCGGCCGGACCTCGGATTTATGCCGCATTATTCCCGTGTTATCCACACTGCAGAGCTTCAGATGGGATAATATTTTTCTGTCTTCCCGGGATTAGACCAAGAACAGAGAAGGCCTCCAATCAATCAACGTCAAACACCCGCCGTGGCGCTGGCGTTGGTTGGGCCTGTTCTGAACACTAATGTGGAAGAATGTTTGTCCATTGTTTGTGACTAAGGTTTATATATATATAATATATACCTATATTGCTTAGATAAAAAAACAGAACCGGTGATCATTGTAAATGATTTGGGTTTCAAATTAAAGGATATGTCAGACGGACCCAGTGTGTTGACATGATGTATCTCAGAATAACAGAGTGAATAAAGAGGCCTAAATAAAGGCTGGTGAGCATCGCATTCAAGCCAACGCGGTTAAGAATAATAGTCACCATTCACAGCACCGTCCTCAGCTTCACATTCAGCTACTGAGTAGGGACAGATGCTGCCTTCAGGGTCTATTCGTAGCTCGTATTTTATAAAACTCATGCATGTCGTGATTCTGGATCCAAACGTTTCTTCCACAAATTAGGACTGCGAATGGATGGAGGCTCGTAGTCACAAAGACTCCGGGGACTTTTATGCTAGTAGTGTTATAGAGTTTTCTTTGACAAATTTTTGAATGAGCTTATAGATTATTATCAAGAGGCACAAGACAGTTATTGATAATCAGGTTCAGATAAAAGTTTTTAAGAAGTTGCTATTTTACTTGTGCAGAAAACTCTTTCTGCGTTTTCATTTTGTATAAATCCAGATTAGTTGGTCCTGGAGGCCAAAGCTATTGGCAAGTCTAAGAAGAGCCAAGTCCAAAGTGAACTTCTACCATGTTATTAAAGGTCAGACTTTAAAAACATTTCAGTGAAAATTGTGAACACTATTTATTGAATCTTTATACATTCGTCATATTTACACAAAAACTGACCATTATTTACCGAAGAAATTGAGGCAGGAGGCGTTGCACCATTTATTCGTCATGTTTGAAACACACAGTGAAGATAACATGTAAAGTCTTTCCAGGCAGAAACTTAAGCCTCTACAGCCATCTTGCTTTTTAGACCACTTTTCATTTGTATTCAACAGTCACTCTGACAGGGCTGTGCAGTGTTAGTAGCAACATTTCCTTGCAGCAAGAAGGTCATGGGTTCAAATTTAACATGGAGTTTGCATGTTCTCCCTGTGCATGCATGGATTCTCTCTGGGTACTCCAGCTTCCTCTCACAGTGCATAAACATGCATGTTAGGCACCAGAAACCCTTGAGGGTCTGACAAAAATAGGCAAGTAGACAATAGATATAGAGTTACTCTGACAGAAAATTCTTTATTTTCCTTAGTACGTTATACATGGGAGGATTATCTGTGGCACACCTCCTCCTACCTTCCACTTACATCCACTTACATGTAAATAACCATCTAATGCAATCATAACAATTTAAACGTTAATAAAATAGCGTTTGTATGATCTGCTGTTACATTTTTGAAAACAGAGTACAATAAACTGATCCAAGTACACTTTGGGCTTGGCCCTGCTTGAACTATTTGTTAGCTTCGGTCTTCAGGTGCAATAAATTGGATTTAAACTAAATAGAGATACCGCGAGAGTGATATGATGAATCTAAGATACTGACTTGGTAAAACAAAGGATGTAACAAGATCTTTTGTTTGTCTTGCAAATAGCTTACTAGCTGCTGTATTACTGTGGCTTTGTCGGGTGAAATAAGCCGTCATTATGACCTCAGATATAAAGTAAATACTTTGATAAACTGTATGTTTGAAAGTCATATTTTGAAGTAAAAAGGGAAGCAGTTTTAAGTAATCCTTATTTAAGCATTGAAAAAGCCTCCATCACTTTTAAATTGTTTACTTGTCAGCATATTCCTCCAAAAAAACTAACAAGATATGACAGACAACATGCAAAATATTTGCGTGATGAGAATACCGTGACTGGTTAACCGTTAGCTGCTAATTTTGTACAAATTAGCATCTGCTTTTTAGCTTCCTATCCTATATTCTATTCATGTTATTTGTTGTTGACTTTGCAGAGAACAGCTTTTGTAACCAGAAAGACTGGTTACAATACATGTGTCATTTAAAGAATGGGACCAAATACACAAGAAGGGGAAAAAAATGCAAGGGCACTTGTTCTAAAGACATATTTCATCTATATTTCTATTCATAATGAAATCGCTCAGGAATCACAAAAACTGTGTCAATTTCCTGGTGAGAAGTCATTTGACCTTCTTTTCTTCTCTCAACTTTTGGCAAACCAGCACAGTATCACCAGTGCCCTGAGTCGAACACTGGTGCAGAAATTGGTAATAAATTAAATTAGGGTTCCTCCAAACATTGGACATCCATGGGCATCTTTGAATAGCTATATCAGGTCAGCAACTTGTTTCGTTTTTGTTGTTTGCTTGTTATGTGATGGACTGACGACTTGTCCAAGGTGTACCCTGCCTCCCGCCCAGTGATACCTGGAGATACGCAAAATCCATCCATCCATCCATCCATCCACCCATCCATCCTTATGGATCCTTATGGATGGGTGGATGGATGGATGGATGGATCTATCTATCTCTAATTTTGATTAGTTGCACTTTTATGCTTGCTCTCCAGTAAATATTTTAAGGCTTTATGTTTAAGGCTCCAATTGAACCGATTTCCATATTCAGAAGATGTGTTTTGATCGAGAACATAAAACCAGCAAAACCTGAAAGAAAATCATCTCTCAGAGCTTAAACCAGACGTCTGAAGTCGTGGTTCCACTCTTTCCCACCACCCCTGAAAGCAGCGCGGCAATCAAGCCCCGCCCCGGTCACAACCCCCGTGGTGAAACGTCACATCCACGGCTGTTTGCGTGAAGTGTTTTCTTGCTGCAGCTCCAACTCGCCTGCAGAGCGAGAGTCTCCGAGGGGTGAAAGCGAGGGAAGAAGCGCAGTGAAACCAGGAGGAGGCGGAGGAAGTGGGGGATCCTTCACATCAGAGAAGAAGCAGGAAGGAGAAAAGGAAATAATAAAGCGCGCCCTGACAGAACAGATTAGGTGTCCGCGGTAAAGAGAAACCGGAGAGTCGCCTCTCTTGCGCTGGAAAATGGAGCTACCCGCCGCTGGAGAGCACGTCTTTGCGGTGGAGAGCATCGAGAAGAAGCGCAGCAGAAAGGTTCGCTTTTTACGCACATGCATGTGGAAATGTGGCTGATTGTCTTCTCTGTTTGATATAACTGACTGCATGTTTATTATGCTTTATAAAGATATTTCTCTAATGGTGACGGTGCAGCGCGACTAAAGTAATCTTATCCCGTTTGCTCTCTCTCTTTCTCTCACAGGGGAGGGTCGAGTATCTGGTCAAGTGGAGAGGATGGTCTCCAAGGTGAGCCCGCCACTGAATGAATATAACATTGCTTATCATCACGACATGGCATCAAAAAAAAAAAAAAAAACGAGCGAGCGAATGTGAGAAATGTTGCGAACGTGGGCGCGCAGATGGGCGGTTTGCGCGTTCTTGCTTCTGGGCGCCCGACTCGTTGGCCCCGATGATGAATGTGGTTTTATGATCTGTGCGACTCCCAGCGTGCCAATTAGAGGACGGAGCTTCTGTATTTGGGGGCGATGTTTAGAAACCGCCTGTAGATGTGGATTTGGGATCTGTTTCTCAGCGCGTAAAAGTTCCTCCCGATTTTTTACACTTGTATCCACTGAGGAGGGACAAGTGTCTCAGCGTGTTTACTCATGTACAGACCTGCTAAAAGGGATGTGAGGGCTCATAAATTATATTTTGAATTAGTGACAAGCAGTGCCTGTCAGTGTCAGCCTTTTTATTTAGACCAGTTTGTCCCACTGCTTTCCATCCCTCCTCTCTGCAGATACAACACATGGGAACCAGAGGAAAACATCCTGGATCCAAGGTTGCTTGATGCGTTCCAAGACAGGTGAGTTTAGAGTTGGATAAACCATCTTCAGAAGTAAGAACATATTCGAGTAAAAAACAAAACTGTTTTATAGATGCATGGTTTTCCACATTTCCGGTTCCAGTCAGAGTACTTGACCTTAACCGTCACTCATCCACAGGAACTCCCTGTGTGTTTTGTGGTTAAAACTTAGATTCCTCTTTGATTGTTCTGCATACCTTGCAGTCAGGGATGCTTAAAGTTCAGTACCTGGAGTTGTCATCCTGTTTATTTTAGGATTAATGATGATGTCAGTTTACCTGGACAAATGAAGCCATTTTGTTAAGCAGTTACTTTTTGGCACCTGGTTGTTAGTTGAGAGCCAGTGTCAAGTCATTGTGCATAAGTGCAATTTTACTTCCTCAATTAAGTTTTTCTACAGGAGATGCCAAAAGTGAACAACAACAGGGGTCATGCTGAGTTCATTAGTGGTACACTTAATAGGACAGGTACCTGGAAGAACCCATCTGGCTTTTACTGGGTGATATCTGTAAAAGATATTCTTAAAGTTTTGGTCTAACAATTCTGGGTTTCTTATGTTCTAAGGACTATAAGACATGAAAGAGAAAAATGAGCTGCAAGTTCTTTGTAAGGAGGTTTTCAATTCAATTCAAAGATACTTTATTGATCCCCGAGGGGAAATTAGAATTCCATAGAAAGTTAAGGGATTACAAGAGGTTCTCCATTCATCAAAGTATATGTCTCTGCCTTTATGTGATTCTGTTTTTTAAATTAAAAAGGTCATCGGTGCTGCTAGTTGATGTTCTAGGCCTGTTATTCAGTCAGGCTATCTGCTCTGTAAAGCTTGCAGTCAGCAGGGAAACTGGGAGCCTTCTTTAAGGCAGTGGACTGGCAGTGTGCACCAAGGGTTGAGGGAGAGTCAGGGCTGCATTAGCTTATCTTCCATACATCTTTATCTCTGACGTCTCAGTAAATATACCAGGTAACAATCCCTGATCAAGTCTACCTCAGAGTCCTTGTGATCACTTACTGTGGAGAAACATACAAGGGTGCACCTAAAATGTTCAAACTAGAAACTTAAACTTTAATGAACAGAGAGTTAATGCAGAGAGACCAATGCAAAGAAGAGGCTTTGGAGATCTAGTCAAAAAGCTTAACAGGTTCATTTTGGACAAGTGCAACGATCCTGCGGACTTTAACTGAGGCAAAGTAAAAACAGAATAAAAATAAATAATATAAGAGGAGATAAAAGGAGAATTCACCTTTTTCACTTCAGCAATTGGTATTATATTCCCCAGTTTACCAGTGTTCCCCAAATAAAAAAAAACTGACATGAGTCAAATGAGCAAAAGTGAGCTCTAAATTATAACTGGTTTAAATGTGTGTGGAAAGTGAACCCAGCCCCCCACACCCTGGAGGACAAAGCAATCCCGAACTCAACAAAAAAAAAACTGTTTTTTTACATTTCAATAAATTTTGTAGAACTGATATATTAGAGATACGCTGACGTTTCAAAGTCGTGAAGATTTGAATATCATCAGCATAGCATGATAGTGTATACAGTATTAGCCCCAGTCTAAACAAATCAGCTGTATATTGAGTATGGAAAAACTTCCTAAAGATCACGAGACACCCATCAAGATTCAAATTCGGCTCATTTCATCACTCAGCAGTGTGAAGGCCAAACTCACAGCCTTCTGATGCAAGAGGCAAGCAATACTCATGCATGCACATCATGCATGACAAACTAATATGTCTAATGTTATATTACAACGGAATTAAACAATTCAATCCATCTTTAAACCTATTCTCTGAGGGTAGTGACTACTTGCTAGTCACTACCCTCAGTGTGTGGCCTCAAAGCTGCAGGACTTTGTAATACAATTTCTCGACTGTGCTCTGTGTTAATCTGTCACTGGCTTTTCTCTCAGCCTCAGCAACCTTTAAGGTATTGGTCACACGTTACAGAGCAAACTCTACCTCTGTTTTTGCAATAACCACAAGTTCTCTGTGTAAAAAGGGGGGGGGGCGGATATTGAAACTAATTACACATTGCTCCAGGGAGCCAAATTGTCTGAATGCCGGGCTATGAAAATACACTGAGTTGTCATTGTAATTAGATGTGATTCAAGGGAGGGTGGGGGAGGAATCTGACATCACTCTTGTCTGCGGTGTTGAGTTACTGCCTTTGGAGAGGCACCCATTGAGATGGAGAAAACCTAAGGAAACTCTGACAGGGGGGTTTCCTTCACCTTCAAGTAGGATAAGCACAACCATGCAGATATTTAAGAACACGCTTCAGTTTAAAGTGATGATGAGAACAAGCTTTCAGAGTGATAGCCATTTGATTCTCGGCAAAGAAAGAGAGGAAGGGTGGGGATAATTTGCATAAGGAAGTGTCACTCCAAGTTAAAGCATGGGCTCGGTGTTTCCTAGCCGAGCCTGAGGAGGACACCCGTGACGTTTTGTTGCTATGCAACGGTGACTGACTGCCTACTGTTTCCACTCCCACAGGGAACGTCAGGAGCAGCTGATGGGATACCGCAAGAGAGGACCCAAGCCTAAGCACCTTCTTGTTCAGGTAAAAGAAATGTAAATATTTTACCCTCAGAGAAATGTGAACTATTATTATGCTGAGACTGTAACAATTCTCTGTTTGAACATTTTCATATTTATAATCACAACCTGCAGTGTTTTTATTGGGATTTTATTTGGTAGACCAACACAAAGAAGTACAAAATGATAAAGTTGAAAGGAAATAATACATTTTTTAAAATCTTTTACATAAAGAAATCCCCCCCCCCACACACACACATTAACATAAAGAGAACAGACTATTTTCGGATTTTCAGAAACCTAATTTGTAATTAAAGTCTGACTGTTTATAGAGTTATCTCAATTTAAATCCAGCTGTTTTGTGAAAGGTCTCAGAGGTTTATTAGAGAAATGTACTGAACAAACAGCATCATGAAGACCAAGGAACACAGCAGGCACATCGGTTTTTACCAGGGTTTGGTAATAAAACCATGTCCCAGGTTTTTAACATCAGTGAATCACTGTTCAACCCATTTTCTGAAAATAGGAAAAGTATGGCACAACAGCAAACCTACCAAGATATGGCCATCGATCCAAACTGACCGACAACTCTGGAAGAAGATCCATGCAGCAGGTTTGAGAATATGCTGACAGGGCAACTAAAAGTGTAACTAACTCCACAAATGAGGCCTTTTAGAAGAGTGGTAAGACAAAAGAGATACCCTATAAGACTGCAGTCTTTGTATTGACTTAGGGGAGCTGAATATTAATAAACGCTTAACTTCTCAGATTTGCATTTGTTTAAAAAAAATAGAACCGTATATACTGTCCCTTCCACGGCACAGTCATGCATCACTATGTGTTGGTCTATCACTTAAAAGCTAAAGGAAATAGATTGAAGTTTGTGGTTTTATTGTGAAAAATGCAATAAGGAACTAAGCACTTTTGTGTGGAGTGGGGAATACTAGAATACTTACCAACAGCAACAAACATTAAAAGGGATGTTATTGGTTTTTAGTTTATTAAAGCTCCACATTCCCAAATCCATGGTTGTTATTAAATGGAAATGCAAATCATTCATTTAATGTATCAATCAAGGCTCCCAAAAGGCCAAAGGATCCCCTCAGAGGTGTGTCTTTATTCTTCTCAGGAGGGAGTTTGGGTAACACATGGGATAAAGTCACCGAGGATACACAAAGCTGCAAGTGACATTCCTCTAGACTGAGGTCACAGCCACAGGAGACACTTTGAAATGTCACTCTGATCACCGGGCTGGTGCCTCGAAGAGCTGCAGAGGAACTGCAGGAGGGCTGTGTGAACATGGGCTCAAGGCCCCTGAAATAAACTGTGTACTCATTTGGGCCTCACAAGAGCCCTGTCACACATTCTGATCTCAGCATCTATGTAGCGGCACCATAAAAGCAATGCCATTTCTGTTGCACCCTAACATAGACACATATGTAGGTATCCTTAATTACATTTTCTTCTCAAAAAAACTTCCCATTCAAAGGCCACCTGATTATTTATGTCAAACTTGTGGATTTTGAGCAATTGTTATCTTGTTTTGCAGGTGCCATCATTTGCCAGGAGGTCCAACATTCTGGCAGACCTTCAGAAGGCGTCCCTGGAAGATGACAGCTGTCAGAAGTCCAGCCCTATCCAGATGATCCGTCCCCAGGCCCAGCCGTTCCAGCTGAACAGCAAGAAGCTTCACCAGTACCAGCCACTGAGCAGGGAGCGTGAGGCCGAGCAGCAGTCTAATGGCAAGAAGTTCTTCTATGAGCTCAACAGCAAGAAACATCATCACTATCAACCAGACCTGAAGCCCCACGAGCCCGTTTTCCCTAATTCCTTGGACTTCAAAGCTCCAGAGCTGGCGAACAAAGGATACAATCTCCCAGCGGTGCTGCAGCAAAAGTGGGTTCGGGACAAAGACTCAGGCTGTCTGACTAAAGTGAAGGATATCACCATGGAGTTGAAGAAACTTCCAGCCGACCTTAATGGACAGAAGGAGCCAGAGAGGGTGAAACCAAAAGAAGACGCCTCGCCACAGTCCAATGGTGTCAGCAGCAGTAAGCTAAAGATCGTCAAAAACAAGAACAAGAATGGGCGGATTGTCATTGTCATGAGTAAGTACATGGAAAATGGAATGCAGACTGCTAAAATCAAAAACTGTGATTCTGAAGGTGCTGAAAGGCCACTTCATGGAGCAGAAAGCAGCATGGAGAGACACCTGGCAAAGATGAAGCTTGTCAAAAAGCTCGGCCTCATGAACGGATTTGCGAGGCAAACCAAGGACAACCCGACCGTCCCCAGTTCTGGCATAAATGGAGATTGCTGCAAAGAAAAAGAACTGTCCCTTCAAACAGAGCAGACTTTGATGGAACAGGATAAGTCCGCCGAGGTCATGGGCGAGGGGCAGCTTTCACAGGATCAGCCTTTACAGCTCACAAACAAGCCTGATCTACTGCCCCTGCCCTCAGAGAGCGGCACTCCAGGCATAAGAGAAACCCAAAATAGGCTTCACGGACTAAAACGACATCTTTCCAACGCAGATCTTGAGGATCACGGAAGTAGTAAGAGGTTTATGAGTTGCAGGAGCATCAGCACTCTCAACACAGCTTCCTCGTCCTCCCAAAGCATCATTGTCAACCAAAATGGACACAAGAGTCCGGCTGTACAGCAGGACTATGGCTACGCAGACCAAGAGGAACCCATGGACCTGAGCATTGTCAAGTCAAGGCCCACATCTTTAGGCTGTGCTGTGATTGAGCCGGAGACACGAGCTGCGGAGCCGGCACTTTCACACAATGACACAAAAACACAGACAGACACACAAACAGAGAGCCAGACTGAAACACACAAACCCTCAGAGGAGGAGAGAGTTGATTCTGTGTCTGGCTCCCACAACCAAGCAAGTAAAGACGAGGCATTTCCTTCTTTCCAGCCTTGCCTTGGGAATATAGTGATCACGGACATTACTGCAAACTGCCTCACCGTTACTTTTAAGGAATACATCACAGCATAATACAGCTGGATTCCACCTGAGGGACTGACATACAATAAATTTGTATTTTCTGATTCCTGAATGTACAAATTAAGCATTGATGTTGTTTTCATTTTGTAAAACTCAGAGTTAAACAAAAGAAAAAATACTCTTTTAGTGCATTTCATGCATATTTTCTAAGTATCAACCCAACCTGTTGGTATTTTAAATTTCAAACCTAATCCAAGCTGCAAAGTTTTAATAATTGATGAAACTCTAGCCTAACATGCACTTACTTTTGTAGACAGTCTTCGTTTTCTATGGATCTAATTTGATTTATATACTCAGCTGTCTACTTTACAGATAACTTTGGATAAATGTAGGCTTTAAAGGGAGTTTTTGTAAGGAAGAAAATTATATTGAATCAAGGTACATTACACTGTGTCAGAGTGTGTGTGTGTGTGTGTGTGTGTGTGTGTGTGTGTGTGTGTGTTAGAGATGGACAGTTTTAAACAAGAATGTGTGCTGCTTGGATGTTGATGATGCCATTAGGCATGCTTAGACAGGCAGATAAAGAAAAATAAGCACCTTTACTGTCAATTTGTGTCATAGAAACAGGAGAGGAGAGAAACGTGGTCACCATTTGATCTGTTTGAGAAACTTGATCTCCATCGACGCCCCCTCGGATCTTAAACTGAGCACAAGTCACTTCTCTTTAGTTTGCAGCGTCTGTTTAACCTACTGACAGGGTCTTGTTTTAGTAGAATAATTTACATGTGTAACAAGGACATTTCAGATATAATTTTGTCCTTCTGGCTCCATGGGATCTGAGGTGCATTGAGGAACTCTGTGAGAATGCGAGCACTTGTATGTGCAGACTAAAAACCGAAGGCTTCCTATGATACTTATTGCAATAAAAAATGTTTTGCAAAATAATTTGTAAGGTCTGATTCTTTCTATAATGCTTAAACTCTGTGACCATCAATGTCTGGACTAACGTGACCTCAAAAAAACTGATGTTCAGAAGGCAAACTTCTATCTGGTTCTGTTGGTGGTTGATTGGTATGGGTTTAATAACAGAAGCTTGCAGTGTTTTTGGAAGAGTATTATCAAACTTTACAAGCTCTGCTGGACCAGTCTGTGCTAAGTTGTAGAGGTTAATATTAATAAATTGAAATATCACAGAAAAGTTAATTCATTTGAACAAGTCATTTCAAAATGTGAAACTCATACAGTAAATCCATTTGTTCACACATATTTCAGGCATTTGTTTCTGTTTTGATTAGGGCTTAGAAGCAAACCCGAAATTGAATTTCTCCAACAACTGCGGAATTGCATAAAACCAAATAAAGCATTTTTAATACAGAGATGTTAGCTTACTGTAAAGTACTTCCATGTACTGCAGTACAGTAAATGCATTCACTAATTGGTTGGGGCTTCAGTTGCATGAATTACTGCATCAGTGCAGTATGGCATCAGGAAGCCCAGGTTTCTGCTTTCAGCATTGTTGGGTCTGGTGTCTCTCTTCTTCCTCTTGACAATACTCCATAGATTTTCTATAGGGTTCAGGTCGGATTAGTTTGCCTATCAATCAAACGCAGTGACATCATGGTCATTAAATCAGTTATTGATAATTTTGGCACTGTGGGCAGGTACCAGGTCATGCTAGAAAATAAAATAAGCATTTCCATCAAACGTGACGGCAGAGGAACGTCAAGCAACTTGGATGTGTCTCTCCACTCTTCCTCCAAACTCTAGGACATGAATTTCTAAATTAAATGTCAAATTTACTTTAACCTGAAGGGAGGACCAAAGAGCAACAGGCCAGTGCTTTTTCTACCTACCACATGCAAGATGGGTCTGACAATGTTTCTCTTGCTGAAATAACTTAACACAAGAAATGCAAAAGTTGTGGTCCTTGTCCTGGACAGTGGCTCCAGAGGCTCTGACTCCAGCAACAGGCCATTGCTTGTGAATCTCCAAAAACTCTCCAATGACCTTTACTGCACAGTTGTTACATATTTTCCTTCCATTAAAATTCTTACAAACAGCTCTCTGTGAATAACTAGCTTGTTTAGCTGGTTATTTGACTGTTGTGACTCACCCTCCCTGTGGAGGGTGTCAATAACTGAAGAGTAATCACGTCAGCAGTCTTGCCCATGATTGTGTAGACTATAACATGTTTGTAACGTTCCTGCTTTAAAATCTCCTTTATATGATTGGTTTGTAAATGTTTTCCTGTTCTGAGAAACTGCAGTTTCTCCTTTGAAGGGAAGATCTGTAAGTCATATATATTCCAATTAACATCAATCATGCGTGTATTGGTTTATAAATCTGTCATAAAAATTCTTTTAAATGAATTCATGAAATAACTTTTTATTGATATTCAAATTTGATGAGATGCTTTGCTGGTAAATGTTTACTGGGTAAACAGGGTGAGTCCGAGTCATGTAAACCCTCTTCGAAAAGTTTAATTCAAAGCTGGACGTAGAGCTGAGCAGCTCTTTCAGTCATGTGTTTATCAACGAGTTTGACCGACATGTTCTGTGTGTCATACATACAAAGCAGCTGGTATTTCAACTGACCCCACTGTCTACCATTAGATTAGTGCAGCAACTGAGACTGACAGTTGCTCCTTGAGTGCAAGGTGCGCAGCGCACTTCGGCGCTCTCCTGTGCGAATCTAAAAGTGCCGATCGGGGTAGCTAGACGTGTGTGTAATCATCGTGCAACTGAATGATGCGCCTCTTTGTTTGTGAGGGCAAGGTTTGTCGAGGCAATCGGTGTGATTTTTCGGAGAAGGCAGGAGCAGCTCAACCATTTCCTCCGCAACCAGTGAAACTGCTCTCCGTGCGTATATTAACGTGAGCGACGACAGAGAAAATGGCTGTCCTCGCTCTGCTCCTCCGAGCACTTTCTGTTAAAAAAAAAAAAAAAAAAAAACACGCCTCACAGCATGTGGACCCGCAACAGAATTCCTGCGGGGTCTGATACAGCTGCAGAGTTTGCGCAAAACATGCGGCTTGTTGGCTTGCATAGAACTAACAGCCGAAATGAAGGCGTTTGTGTCATCCGATAAATATAGCAAGGACTGTATAGAGATGGAGATGTGATATCTCATCTCTTCTTCCTGTGAACTGAGACTGTATTTGCACATGCATGACTGAGGGACGCCCGCCGCTGCTCACGAGCAGGACTTAAATAAGCAAGGAAGTGGATGGATTGGTTCTGCTCATAAAAGAGGAACTCATAAAAACTCGCTAAAATTGGCTATGCAAATCTCTCTGCTTACTATTAATCGTTCAACACAAGGTCTTTTTTTTAAGAATCTACAAAACTAGTTGATAAGTGTAAAATTAATTGTAAATGGGAAGAAATCCTAACATTTTTCGTGTGATTCCATTGTCAACAACGGCATCTCGGTTTCTTGTATCAACTTAGGCTCTGAAGCCTTGTGTAAGAGCAAAACAGGAAGGGTGCATATTCTGCTTAGAAAATTCATAGTATCATTGCACTGCTGTGTAGATGCATGGGTAAAACAGCCCTTTGGGTGCAAATTGCTGTTCATCCCATAGCTTAGGCCAGCATGAGGAAGCCAAGAGTGCTTAACCTCTCATGTAGAACACAGATCTATTCTAGACCTAAATAAAAACTAAATGAAAAAAAGAATTTAAAATCCGTCAAAATTGAAATTAGAGTCTATTTGGGATTTGTGGAATCGTATAGAGGAAAACACAGCTTGGTTGTCTTAACAGTCATGATTTAAAGTTAAATTATTACTGCTGCTGCCAGTGTGTGTACTGGAGTCCCATTATGTCTCTAAACTCATCAGTAAATAAATGACAGGTGGTAGCTCCTACTCGGCTCTGCTGAGACTACATTGAAATGCTGGCATGAATGTTTTATCAAATGATTATTCAGATAAATAACCTTCTCTCCACAATGCCATTTATTTTATAAATAATTAAATGCAATTGGGGCCCCAAATGAAACCCTGATTGGGGCCCAGAACAATTTTGGGTCGGCTCTGCTTGGAGGCATGTTTACGTCTCGGACAGCCTGCTTCTATAAACTGATCTGATTTATCTCTTGCGGGCCTTTTTACGTTTGTTTACGTCATTTGGCAGCATATGGGGGAAACTTTCCGCCTTCTTGACACGCAAGGTGTATAAAAACACTGAAACCTAATTCAGTCTGTGTTGTTGTAATAAAACCACGAAGCAGACGTTTTTCTGTTTTAAACAATTATAAAATTAGGGTGGAGAGTGGAGTACGGACGAAATGAAATAAAAAATGTCAGTTAATGGTAGGTTAATGGTGCCACGCGTTTCGTTGGAAGGCATCATCTACAAAAAGAGAGGCAAAATACAAACCCCGCTTTTCCGTCTATTTCTGGCGATATTTTCCGTGGCTGTTATTGCCTGTAGGCTGTGAGCGAAGTTTATTTCCCGTCTGTGAACACCGGCAGCCCGCGCGTCTTTGCCCGGATACAAGCCAGCCAATGGTGTGAGAGCGCGGCTGCGGCGCGGCACTGCAGGCGCGTCAAGACCAATCGCAGCCGCAGTCTGAGCTGCGCCCATCTTCCATTTTCTGTCTGACATTTTGCTCGCTGAGCTGCACAGAAAATCTTTTGAGCGAAAAGTCGTGCTTAATAATCAATATATAATTTCTATGATGTGCTTACTTGAAGCCAAGGCGGGCACCTCTGCGCCGCTTCTTTCAACCCCCAAGTTTGTGACGCAACTTATGTTGGAGAAAAATATTAGGTTAAAGGTAGTTTTATTTCAGCTTTTTCTGGATTCATTTTTAAAGTAAATATTTTGTGGATCTGATGCACAGATTTTTAATTCAGCCAATAAAAGCGCTTAGCAGAAAATTGTGGCGAATTATGGTTCATCTGTTGCTAGCAGTCGCTTTGGTAACAGCAAATTTATATTTTAGCCTTTAATTATACAGGTTTGAATTAACTGGACATTTTAAAATGCTTTACTTGAAAAAGCTTAATGTGTCAAAATAACCTAATTTCCCGTGAACGCGTCCTGTCAAGAATACGAACGCCTGAATGGCAGAAACCAGAGCCGAAATATTATGACTGGGGTTGCTATTTCACATGAAGCGTCTTTAACCACAAACGACGATCACAAAATGTCTGCATCTGATCTAGATTAAGGCTTCTCCCCCAATTAACGTAAATAAACCTCAATGAAGAAAACGCTGCATGTGAGACAACATTCGGAATATTTGGATTTCATATTGAGTTTTTGACAGTGTTGGTGTTGAGGAGCAATGCCTGATAGAAGTTTAGGCATCACTGACAACAGTTTAGGAACATATATGGTGATCCTAATCATTTTTCTTACGCTTAATGTGAGATAAAAACCATAATATTTGCATTTCAGCTTTGATTTGTTTTGCCAAGTGTTAGTATTTTTCACAAAGGTGTTCACTGTTTTTGTAATTATTAAATAAGCGTTTTAGTACGGCCGGAATAGTCCATTCAGACGGGTGACAATTAAAAAAAACATATGACAAATTTAGCTCCCTTGATCCAAGCTTGTTCCTAGCATGACGTCTATAACGGCATCATGACGCTGTCATTCCTCCATGGATGAGTTTTCACCTTACATGAAAGTGGAAAAAAGTATGTTAGATGTTTGAAGCCGCCTCTAGTTATTATGCGTCATCCATTTACATTTGTTCAGCTCACATGACCCACTGGCATTCCGCGCAGGTACTATAGATGCATGTGTAAAAAAAGATCGTAAATTGGAGATAAAATGCTGAGAAAATAAGGTGGAAAAGAACACACATCTTTATATTATTATTACTATTATTATTGTTATTATAACTACTAATTTATTTTATGTATGTATGTTGTCATTTACGCCATGCCTATTAACCTTGGTTTAAAAGAAAGTAATTAATTTTCGTTATTTTGCTTTCATTTTTTTATTTTGATCTATAAAAGTCCCCTTTAATGAAATGCTAGACGTTTATTTGAACAGAAAATGACATGTTATGATGACTAGGTAGAAGAAAAAAGGCCTAAAATTCGTCATTTACTTTTGTTTATTTTTTATTTTATTTTTTGTATATGTTTTATTAAAAAACTAGTTACCAGATCAGTCAGAGATGGCGCTTCTTGGTTTGCTGTGATGCTCCGCGCCATTCAATAATGCCGGATAACATGAAAAACTCCCACAACCGCTTCTATATTTCTTTAAGCCGCGTACCATTTAATTATTATTATTTCCCAAATATCCTTGCTATTGGACAGATCATGAAAAGCCTTTATCCTAATTTTAGGATCATCCTATATATATATATATTTAACTCAATTTTATTTCAAACATTCCAAACAATTTCTTTTAAAATGTTGCCTATCTGGTAATATTTCACTGTAGATTTTTTAAGCAAAAGGACCGAAGTGAATCATTTGTGAAATTGTTTAGCCTTAAAATTTAATGCCAAAGCCCACTTTAAATAAACTAATAACTGGAGTTTAGCAATAAAATGAAACGAGAAAACAATAATAATTGAATTTTTTTTTTAAATAAATAGAATATAACAAACGCACTTCAGGCTAAGCATTTTTTTTTATATTCCAAACTGGTACTCATATGGTTAACCTATGTAGATGTAAAAATTAAATAAATAAATGGCTCTGTGTTGTTTGCATCAACAGAAACGCATTCAGTTCCATGTTTCTTCATTGGTTTGATGGTCCGATATAGTAAATTATTTTGCTGACGTCATATAAATTGAGTCGGATGATTCATTCGCAGCGCGGGTAAAATTAAATAAATAAATAAAAAAATAGGCCACCATTTTACCCTCAGAAAGAATTTTCCCAAGCTCCTCCTCCACTTGGAACCACAATCTACGTAGCAACGGCTGGGCCAATAGGCGTCCAGCTAGTGGTTCCACTGACGGCGGTTCCTTAGCAACGCTGTAAAAAATTGTGCTGACGTCCATTCTGTATGGGACTATTATGGTCTGTCGGGAATTCTGGAGGGGAGGGGATATGTGCTCAACTAGCGCCCATCATTAGGCTAACGGTAGGTAGCACTGGAGTAAACATGGAGCTGTCTGCTGTCGGGGAGAGGGTGTTCGCGGCCGAGTCTATCATCAAGCGGAGGATAAGGAAGGTAGGAGGGAGGTGTAGCTGTTTCGCTCTCCCCTCCCGGAGAGCCGAGTACAGCGTTAACACCAGCGTTCTGTAACAGTACTGTTGCCTCTGCAAGCTAACCGAGTCCCACTCTGTTTCTGATGGCATGCAGGGTCGGATTGAGTACCTGGTGAAATGGAAGGGGTGGTCGCCCAAGTAAGTGGCGCTACACTGCTTCTTTTGCATGTTTTTGACCCGCTACAGAGCTGTCTGTGCACTGACCGTGGTTAGCTCGCTGAAGCTAGCGGGATTAAAATCAATTCGTTGGGTTTTAGCTGTAGGGCTAACGAGTCCGTTCACGGAGCTGTCAGTCTGATTTAGTGCTCTACTCCGCAGATACAGCACTTGGGAACCGGAGGAGAACATTTTGGACTCCCGCTTGTTCGCCGCTTTCGAGCAGAGGTAATTAATATCCCACGACGCGTGTTAGCGTTGATGGGCAGAGCCAGTAATAAGTGTGCATACAGAATGCTCCGTGCACTTTGCTCCCATGACACTTCAACATGGGTGTCTGTCGGTGTTTTTCTTCCACAGAGAGCGTGAAAGAGAGCTGTATGGACCCAAAAAGAGGGGACCCAAACCAAAGACGTTCCTGCTTAAGGTAAATATATCATGATTAGATTTCTTTCCATTTTTATGGCTTCCTCCTGTTGCCGTGTGCGATTGTTTTACAACTAGCGAACCAACAATGATTTAACTGTAATTTAAGCCGTGAATTGCACTTGGGATTAAGTGCTCATTTTATTTATGTTCCTTATATTTAATTTCTGTAGTAATTCTAAAAAGCGTTCCTGAGCTCAAGGTGCTTAACACAGGGTTAAAATGCTCCAACTGGATAGACTTTTATTTCTGCTGTAATCTACAATAGTGAATTCAAGCAGTTTTGGGGTATGTTTTAAAAATATATATATATATTAACTATTTCCAGAATGTTAAACCTAGTAATATATAGGTTGTTTAAATAAGAAAAAATATCTTTAGCATGTTTTAAAAAAATGTTTCTTTTACTATGTGTCTTTTCTGAGAGAAAGGGCTGAGTTTAATGTTCCATTCACTATCAATTAGAGAAAAAGAAGGCTATTACTGTCTGATTTAGACCTAGAAATAATATGTTGTGAAACTAATCAAAACTTAGTGGCTTGCTGTCATGGTAACTGTCTTGATTTAATAATTTATGTGGAGCATTTCTAAGGACAGAGCTGGTATTTAATCTGAGCAGAAAATATGTTGGCCATATAGCTTTTAATGCCATAACTTGCAATCTACTATTTGTGCTTTTTATGTTGGAGTAATATCACAGTAATATATGACAGAAAAGTACCCCTCTATTTGCAAATTTCAATAACAAAGCATTTTACACATTACACAGTAGCAAAAGTGGAGCAGAAAAACCTGATAGGTGAAGGTGTTGTCATGTTGTTGGACAGAGAAAAAATGGCAGTATTTATTTTTTTGTGTAAATAAAAAAATGCTTATTTTTTCTATTTTCTTCAAGGCCCAGACTAAAGTTAAAACAAAGTCCTATGAGTTCAGGAGCGAGGCAGTCAGAGGGATGCACATTACCTACCCAACCCCCGAGCCCGTCTTCACCCCCAGGGCTAGAGAAGGCCTGAGAGCGGTCGTTCCCACCATCTTCCCACCGAGCACTGTCAACCGCGGAGAAAGCGTGCGCATGCGACCATCTGAACTGAGTACCCATGAACACAAGCAGTCTTCCCTTCAACAGACAGGTTCAGACGGACCCAAAAAGAGGGGGCCGAAGCCAAAGCCTCGCTTTGTAGACGGTGGCTGTAGCCCAGTCGTCTTTGAGCCACACAAGAGGAGAGCAGAGGAGAGGGAGAGCCACGGCCCTTACAAACTGTCTAAATTCCAAGGAGATGAGATGAGGCTGCAGAAGTTGGCCCACAGACAGTCGGAGAACCACGCTCCCAGCCATAAACACCACCGTCACCACCACTATTATCATCACCACTACGCTCAGAAAGTCTCCAGCGGGAGTTCCTACAAACCACTCCACTCTCAGTGCAGCACAGACCCACACAGGACTAAGGACAGCTCGAGCTACCTGGTTGCGGCACACTTCAAGCACCACCACAAAACAAGCCAGAGCCCGAGTCGGCCTGCCGAGTTCCAGCAGGTGGAAAAGCCTTACTTTCTGGACAGGCGGTCACCGACCAGGTTCGATGACAACCAGGGCGAAATGACCTGGAGGCCGTGCCTCGGCGACGTAGAGAAGGTGGTGGTGACGGACGTGACCGCCAACTTCCTGACTGTCACCATCAAGGAGAGCAGCACCTCGAAGGGCTTCTTCAAGGACAAAAGATGACTCTAAACCACTTTGTTTTCTGATTCCAAAGTTTATGGGATATTATAAGCAAAGCATTTTTTGTATGTAATGTATAAAGGCAAATTGCATAAGTTCATATGTGTATAAAAAGTTTGGCATATATTTAATGTATTGACCAAATGAAATGAAGTCCATTGAAGTCCTGAGTTATCGGTGAATGTGGTGTTCCCTTTTCATCAGGAGTCTACTTTCAGTTTCACTATTCTTCCAGCTAAAACCAGATAGAATGTATTATTTTCCTTATAAGTTCCAAGCTGAGATCAAAACAAGATAATACCTAAATGCTAAATTTAATCTGTATTATTTGAACTGGTGAGACTGACAGTAAAGAGTCGTTTATATTTAAAAATGAACTCGAGCACTTTGAATTCAGAAGTTTTTTTTTTTTTTTAAGTTTTTTGTTGTCCTAAAGAGTTTTGTAATGTCTTTAAATTTTTAACATGAATAAAAAAAAATACTTTTTCCCAAGGTTCATATAACTAATTTTTCCCATTAACATACATTTTACATTTCATAGAAATGTTTGCTGTAACAGAAAGTTGTCAAACTGCTTTTTAGTTGCTTTTCAATAAATCAGCTGAGTTTCTGATTTTGAGTTTTATATTGTTTTTATTCCAATCCAGGCTTTCCTCCAAACTATTACGGATGTTTTTTTTAATCCTATAAAATGAATGAAGAGGTGTCAAGGCCTCAGGTTTATAACCCTGCAACAAGACAAAGTGGTATAAAGTTTCTTCCTCCATATTGCTTCCATATAAAACGGATTAGAGCAGGTTAGGTTTAATAAATAAAGTGATAGTTCAGTTAATTGTAAAGATCGCGATTGCGCAGTTTCATTTTACAGGTTTACAGGCTTCTCATTTGAAATGGAAACCTATACATTCCCGTGGTATTTATTTTGGTGATTGGCCTACCTTAAAGTTGGCGGTTTCTGTGTATTTTCCATGGGAACTAATCTTACTTTGGTCTTTCATTGCTATTTTTAATTGTCTCATCCAAAAAAGGTCGGTTACAGTTCATACAGGCGCTCTACTGTGTGCAGCGCAGGTCTGCGGCTTTTTTAAAATTTATTTTAATAAAGCCCATGAGACGCTAATGTGCTCAGTCCTTCAGCAATGCATGCTTTACCCAGCGATATATATTAAAAAGTAGCAACTAAATAAAACATTATTGTATATAGAGTGATTTTTTGAGTGACATTTGGTTTTAACCGAAGGTGCTATGCCCCACTTACTGAAATATAGGCTATATTTATAATAAAGAGGGCTCGCACTCGTATTTACTCATGGTTTATTTTTATTTTTCACAGTTGTTAGTGAAAACAAAACAGAAACTACAGCTACAAAAAAGGGTAAACTACACCTTTCTACATTATAAAACTTATTTAATAGTTTGTCTTCATATGGAGATTAGAAGAAAATAATAGGAAGTGAAGTTTTTTGCTTTTTCATTTTTTCAATGCTTTCATTTTTTCAGTCGCCTCCGTGAAATCCGTGTTCCGTCGATCCTGGTCGTTTTCTGCAAACAGTGGAAAGCAGAAGAAATTCCATATAAGATCGCGTTTTGATTAAAGTTTTGATATAGAAAGAAAACTGTTCGTGACAGAATGTGACAGGTTGATGAAGGCTTTATGTTTAATGTTTTTTATGTAATTTGATTTTGCTTCGGAACAGCAGCTGTTTGCAGAATCAAGCATTTATACTGAATTATTCAATTTATCTGTCTGGAGCTGAGCCAGAAAAAAACAACTAAAGGCAAAAAAAAAAAAAAAAGACAGGCCAGTGCTGGAGAAGAGGATAATTTGTCTGATGTGGCCTGATAAAGTTTTATTCAAATGTTTGAACAGACGATGAAAGCCCGTAAAATACGAGTAAAATTGAAGCTGTGATTGAATTTTTTTAACAGCGCACAGATTAAATCTGAAAACGGAAAGTGTGGACTGGTGGAGACCTTGGTCCAGCTCAGACCGGGTGTCCGTAGTTCCGGTCGCAGCGCGGGGGGCAGTGGGGATTCAGCCAGTACTCCAGGTTGGTCTCCTGGGCCCTCTGGTCCAGAGCCTGCATGTGGAGCAGATGTTCCTATGGAGATATCCAAAAAATAACCTGAAAGAAGCCCCATGGGCTGAAGGGTGTTGTTTGTTTCACAATTAGCACAAATGAAACTCTAATGGATCACAAAGTCAGAATGAAACCCCGCTGGTTCAGCTCCAGCAAACTTATAGAAAGTGAAACAACAAAGATGACTGCAGCTAAACAAAACCAAAACATGCCACGACTTGTATCAGTTTATGAAGCTTTATTTTATCCCCAACATGATTTCATTTGAACAGCTTTGGATAACAAATAATCGAAACATTATAGCTCTTCTTCTGAAAACAAGCTGCCAGAGACAGCGGATAGATCCAGCACACATGAGTTCCCCACACCCAGGTCCACCGTTCTTATAAATACAGGTCCTTCTCAAAATATTAGCATATTGTGATAAAGTTCATTATTTTCCATAATGTCATGATGAAAATTTAACATTCATATATTTTAGATTCATTGCACACTAACTGAAATATTTCAGGTCTTTTATTGTCTTAAAACGGATGATTTTGGCATACAGCTCAAGAAAACCCAAAATTGACACCCTCAAGCAAGAGGGTAAGACACAAAAAGACATTTCTGAACGAATAGGCTATTCCCAGAGTGCTGTATCAAGGCACCTCAGTGGGAAGTCTGTGGGAAGGAAAAAGTGTGGCAGAAAACGCTGCACAACGAGAAGAGGTGACCGGACCCTGAGGAAGATTGTGGAGAAGGGCCGATTCCAGACCTTGGGGGACCTGCGAAAGCAGTAGACTGAGTCTGGAGTAGAAACATCCAGAGCCACCGTGCACAGGCGTGTGCAGGAAATGGGCTACAGGTGCTGCATTCCCCAGGTCAAGCCACTTTTGAACCAAAAACAGCGGCAGAAGTGCCTGACCTGGGCTACAGAGAAGCAGCACTGGACTGTTGCTCAGTGGTCCAAAGTACTTTTTTCGGATGAAAGCAAATTCTGCATGTCATTCGGAAATCAAGGTGCCAGAGTCTGGAGGAAGACTGGGGAGAAGGAAATGCCAAAATGCCAGAAGTCCAGTGTCAAGTACCCACAGTCAGTGATGGTCTGGGGTGCCGTGTCAGCTGCTGGTGTTGGTCCACTGTGTTTTATCAAGGGCAGGGTCAATGCAGCTAGCTATCAGGAGATTTTGGAGCACTTCATGCTTCCATCTGCTGAAAAGCTTTATGGAGATGAAGATTTCATTTTTCAGCACGGCCTGGCACCTGCTCACAGTGCCAAAACCACTGGTAAATGGTTTACTGACCATGGTATCACTGTGCTCAATTGGCCTGCCAACTCTCCTGACCTGAACCCCATAGAGAATCTGTGGGATATTGTGAAGAGAACGTTGAGAGACTCAAGACCCAACACTCTGGATGAGCTAAAGGTCGCTATCGAAGCATCCTGGGCCTCCATAAGACCTCAGCAGTGCCACAGGCTGATTGCCTCCATGTCACGCCGCATTGAAGCAGTCATTTCTGCCAAAGGATTCCCGACCAAGTATTGAGTGCATAACTGTACATGATTATTTGAAGGTTGACGTTTTTTGTATTAAAAACACTTTTCTTTTATTGGTTGGATGAAATATGCTAATTTTGTGAGATAGGAATTTTGGGTTTTCATGAGCTGTATGCCAAAATCATCCGTATTAAGACAATAAAAGACCTGAAATATTTCAGTTAGTGTGCAATGAATCTAAAATATATGAATGTTAAATTTTCATCATGACATTATGGAAAATAATGAACTTTATCACAATATGCTAATTATTTGAGAAGGACCTGTATGTTCCTTCTGCTGCAGCCTGTGAGCAGGATGACATTTGAACTGTTTTCCACAGTAATAGCGACCCCTGAGGTTATTGGGAGGATTATTTCTACAGTTTCTTCAAAGTGGATTCAGATCTTTTAACGGGAATCCGGTGGTTATTTCAAAAATGATAGAGGAAAACCTCAGTTGTATGCATCACTGCCTACAGATATACACATGTAGAGAAAATTCAATGTTCCCAAACGAACATGATGATTTATTTCTGTAGCTCACAGCAACCCAAAGCACAAATGCTATGTTTCACATTCACATCGGCTCAGAGTAGGGACTTAAAAACAAGCCAGTCTTTGTTTCTAACCTGGACCATGTTTAGAGATTATGTTTGTACACATTGATACGGTTTACTGTAAATACACACATAGCATATACAAATGTAGAGAAACCTGCTTACTAAAATTCCCTGTTCTTGCTTTGGACTGTAGGGGTTGTATTCACTATTTATTGAATTGTATTATAACTGAAGCTCAATAACATAATACTTTAGCAGTACCAGTGGCACTTCTTGAATAAATTACACCCTGGGTGTCTTTTTGCACCCCAACCCAAACTCTCCCATTTCCTGCTGCCTCATAAACAAACAAATTAAACATACACTTGCCCTAAGAAGCCAATTCTGGAAAACACCAACTTTTTATTTATGTAACCAATCATAGGCATCAAGAACTTGAAGAGGTATTTATGTGTTCAATGTTAGGTCAAAAGCTTTAAATCAGACACCAATTTCAATGTAATTAGACCCCTGCCATATAAGGTGAATTTTCACTGTGCACAACACATGCAAAAAAAGTTATGTGCTTGGACCACCCACACAGCCTGTACCACCCTGGGCAATGAGCCACGTGATCCAGATCTAAATCCTCCACTGAGCTGTACAAATGTAGTCACAGTATTTGACTTTGTAATTTTACTATGCTATATTTTAAACTACAATTCAGTGCAATTCAGGTCAATTCAGCTTTCAGTAACTGTGTATGCATTGGTGGGGAAATGGGCTTATACAGCACTCTCAACAACTATTGACTTCCCTGCCAAAGATTTGTAAAATTCACTAGAAAGTATATTCTCACACTAGAAATTATAGAAAAAGCCAACCTTTAAGTTGGTTGTTTCACAAGGCTGGGACATACCGAGAGAGGGATCTGTGACTATTGTTGTGATTATGAATATGAATATATTATTTAATATTTAATATTAATACTTTAATATTTTATTAAATAATATTTCGGTCTGTTAAGCGCTGTCCTGTGAATAACAGCCCAATAAGGCAGTGGTATTAGGACCAAATTGAAAGGGATGAGCCAAGCTCTGACATTATTGTACAGCAAAACTCTTGAACACAGAATGAATTCACACAATTTCACACAAGAATTTATTAACAAAAATAAGTCAACTCAAGTCAAACACATTTCAATAAACAAACTCTTTACTATGCTAAGACAATCCACCTAAACTACCAAGCAGAATGAAAGAATAAGGAAGACTAATGGGCTATGTACAATATAAACAAGTTGATCAAACATGGCTGAAAGCCATGACCGAAAGAGTGATGCAACATTACCTTGCAATATTTATGTTTGAGAACCAAGGATTATCTTGAAGAATCTGGAAATGGAGTTAAGTTAGTCTTGGAACCAACTTAGGCAATAATCAGGATACCTTTAGACAACCATTCACAATGCAAGATCAGATAAAATATTATTTTAATAAAATAATATTTTAAAGAATGATTTGCTGAATAAAACCAACCTTCTGGATGACCAATTCTCAAAGTGTTTAATTAGCTGCCTTTATTTATTAAAATCAATTTTAAAGAAATATTATTAAGGAAATAGTAAAATAATATTTAAGGAAATATTTTAAATAGGAACCAAATCTTTGTGAAATGGGCTTAATTGTGTTGCTTGGTTATCAAGTTTAGTAAAATAATATTTAGGGTAATATTATTTTTCTAGATTGAAAACTAACAACCTTTTTGGGTAAATGGTCTTTAGCAGGCTAGCACGTGTTCTTAGCTGTTAAAGCTAACAAAAGAAGCTTATAGCTTATCATCAGAATCACACATATACCTTTAAAATACCACTAATTAAAGGGGTTAAAATGCATAAGCGTGGACGGCGCGCTATGGTCAATCTGTGTTTAAAATCACCCTTTAAATAAAGTTTGTCTTAACTTTAAAAAAAAAACACAAACACAGAATACACAAACTGAGCACGTGTGCTGCAGATAGCCTGCTAGCACAATGACACTCTTGGATCCAGTTTGAAGAGTTATGTCTGTTTGCCAGCAAAGAGACATTAACGCGCTGTGTCCCTCTGTTCAGTTCCGCTGGGGACCTGCGTGAAAGAGGTCAGTCTGTTGCAAAAGCGGGGGTTTTATTCGGACAGTGACGTCACGGGAAGTCCGCTGTTATTCCCTGTTTCTGGCTGTGCTGGAAGTAGGTAAATGCGATTTATTTTGAAAGTTCCAGAAAAGCTCGTACTCATTTTGTACTCATGGCTGTGGTCCCAACACTATTCTTCATTGCACAATTCCTCTAGATCATCCAGAGTCCTGGGTCCTCTTTATGCCCCCTTCTCTTCAGTTTATCTCACAGTTTTTTTTAAGGGCTGAGATGACCATGGGGTTAGGTTGATTTCGTGTCTGGGGAACCATTTCTGTGATCTGATTTCTCTGAAAACCCAGGGTTCAGACCCGGAAGCAGGGTCGTAGTTTAATACTCCTCTCTGCAACTTCTGTACTGCAACCCACCCATTACCTTCTTAAGACAGTATCTCGCCCACGGCCTAAATTTAAAAAGATTAAAAACTAATCTAAAAGGAGGAAATCATGAAAATCTCATAAAAATAAACACAACTCAGACTAAAAAGAAAAAGAAAACCATTAAATGTGGCTTACTGAACATAAGACCTCTCTCTTCAAAACTTTGCTAGTTAGTGACCTGATTTGTGACAATCAGATTGATTTATTTTGCCTCACAGAAACCTGGCTGCAGCAAGAGGATTATGTTACTATAAACGAGTCAACTCCTAATTATTTAAATTTTCACATTCCTCGAAATACTGGGCGAGGAGTAGCAACCATCTTTCAGTACAATTTATTGATTAGTCCCAGACCAATTAATAGCTACAACTCTTTTGAATATTTAATCCTTAGTTTTCCTCATCCAAATTGCAAAGCACTAAAACCACTTCTGTTTGTTGTTTTGTACCGTCCACCAGGCCCTTACTCTAAATTTTTAGATCCGTTTTCAGACCTTTTATCCAATTTAGTGTTAAATACAGATAAGGTTATTTTAGTGGAGTATTTTAACATTCAAGTTTACACTGAAAGCCTATATCTAGCCTTTAATCTTAGACTCAATTGGCTTTGCTCAAAACATTAACAAACCTACCCACCTTGTCTTCATTCTCTGGACCTTGTGCTGACATATGGCATTGAGTGTAAAGACATAACCATATTTTCTCATAACCTTGTCCTGTCTGACCATTTTTTAATTACCTTTGAGTTTAATTTAACCGAGTACTCCACACCTGAAAGAAAATTTCATTATAGTAGATCATTATCAGACAATGCTGTAACAACCTTTAAAGAATCTGTTCCACTTTAATTTCAGTTTCACAGAAAAACACAGTGGAGGGCAATAATTTTGTTTCTTCCCCTTCACAAATTGATTCTCTTGTTCGTAGTGTTACTTCATCATTGCGTGGTGCATTAGACAATGCAGCCCCCTTGAAAAAGAAGGTAATCATTCATAGGAGGCTAGCTCCGTGGTTTAATTTAGATCTGCGTATTTTAAAACACAATGTTAGAAAATTGGAGAGAAAATGGCGCTCTACACACCTAGAGGATTCCTACTTAATCTGGAAAAATAGCCTACTGTTGTATAAAAAGACACTTCACTAAGCCAGAACAGCTTATTTCTCATCATTAATAGAAGAGAACAAGAATAATCCTAGGTTTCTCTTTAGTACAGTTGCTAAAATTACACAGAGTCATAGCTCTGTAGAGCCATCTATTCCCTTAGCTCTTAGCAGTCATGACTTTATGGGATTCTTCTTAAATAAAATGTATTCTATTAAAAAGAAAATATTTGACATACTCCTGAAGATGATTACTTCATCCTCAGCAAGTGAGACAACATTGGAAGTAACTGTAGAACTTGATCTGTGTTTGGACTGTTTTGATCCTGTGAAGCTTCCTGAGTTATCAGAAATATTAGCTTCATCTAAACCTTCAACTTGTATGTTAGACCCAATCCCAACCAAATTATTTAAGGAAGTGTTCCCTCTGATTACCAGCCCCATTTTAGATATGATTAATCTATCCTTAGTAAATGGATATGTACCACAAGCTTTTAAGGTAGCTGTAATTAAACCTTTACTTAAGAAACCTTTGCTTGATCAAGATGACTTGAAAAATTACAGACCTATATCCAATCTTCCATTCTTATCTAAAATTCTTGAGAAAATAGTTGTTAATCAAATGTGTGAGCATTTACACAGCAATGATCTGTTTGAAGAGTTTCAGTCAGGCTTCAGAGCTCATCATAGCACTGAAACACCTCTGGTGAAAGTCACTAATGATATTCTTATGGCCTCAGATAATGGACTTGTGTCTGTACTGGTTCTGTTAGATCTCAGTGCTGCATTTGATACAGTCGATCACAATATTCTCTTAGAAAGGCTGGAATATGCTGTAGGGATCAGGGGAACAGTGCTAGGCTGGTTTAAATCTTATTTGTCTGACAGATTCCAGTATGTTCATGTAAATGATAAATCATCTTTAAACTCCAGGGTTAATTGTGGAGTACCACATGGTTCAGTACTTGGGTCAATTCTCTTTACTATATATATGCTTCCAATAGGTAAAATTATCAGGCAGCATAGGATACATTTTCACTGTTACGCTGATGATACTCAGCTTTACTTATCCATAAATCCTGATGAGCCCAACCAGTTAGATAGACTACAAGCATGTCTTGAAGATATAAAAACGTGGATGACTTTAAATTTTCTGCTTCTAAATTCAGACAAGACAGAAGTTGTCATGTTTGGACCAGAGTCTTTGAAAAAAAAACTGCTTAGTCAATCACTTAACCTGGATGTTATTAAATTGACTTCTGGTAATAAAGTAAAAAACCTTGGTGTTATTTTTGACCAGGACATGTCATTTAAAATCCATATTAAACAGGTTTCTAGGATTTCCTTCATTCACCTCCAGAACATTGCCAAAATTAGAAATATCCTATCCAGGAGTGACGCTAAAAAACTAGTCCATGCATTTGTTACTTCAAGGCTGGACTATTGTAATTCTTTACTATCAGGATATCCACAAAATGCAGTTAAAAGCCTTCAGCTGATTCAAAATGCTGCAGCAAGAGTTCTAATTAAAATTAAAAAGAGAGATCATATTTCCCCTACTTTAGCTTCCCTTCATTGGCTCCCTGTTAAATCCAGAATAGAATTTAAAATTCTCCTCCTCATATATAAAGCCCTTAATGATCTAGCTCCATCATACATCAGAGATCTGATTGTTCCATATGTTCCTAACAGAGCACTTCGTTCTCAGACTGCAGGTTTACTGGTTGTTACTAGAGTCTCTAGAAGTAGAATGGGAGGCAGATCCTTTAGTTATTAGGCTGCTCTCCTGTGAAACCAGGTCCCAGTTTTAGTCCGTGAGGCAGACACCCCCCCCCCCCCCCCCCCGTCTACTTTTAAGGCTAGGTTTAAAACTTTCCTTTTTGATAAAGCTTATAGTTAGAGTGGCTTAGGTTATCCTGAGCTATCTCTGTAGTTATGCTGCTATAGGCTTAGGCTGCTGGAGGACATAACGACCACTTTCACCCTCTTCGCTACATTCTCACACTACTCTCCAATTTTACATTATTTGCTGTTATGTCAACTTCTAACTTTATGTTCTCTCTCTTTTCTCTTCCTAGAAGCTACACCTGGACTGACTCTGTGTCTACCTGTGATATCTTTCTGGAGAGGGGCATCGTCCAAACTTCTGCTGGCAACAACTTAATGCTCACCCTCTACCGATGATCCACATGGCCCTGTCTTTCAGTGTTTAACCCTTTCTCTCTCCTAGACATACAGGTCCTTCTCAAAATATTAGCATATTGTGATAAAGTTCATTATTTTCCATAATGTCATGATGAAAATTTAACATTCATATATTTTACATTCATTGCACACTAACCGAAATATTTCAGGTCTTTTATTGTCTTAATACGGATGATTGTGGCATACAGCTCATGAAAACCCAAAATTCCTATCTCACAAAATTAGCATATTTCATCCGACCAATAAAAGAAAAGTGTTTTTAATACAAAAAACGTCAACCTTCAAATAATCATGTACAGTTATGCACTCAATACTTGGTCGGGAATCCTTTTGCGGAAATGACTGCTTCAATGCGGCGTGGCATGGAGGCAATCAGCCTGTGGCACTGCTGAGGTCTTATCGAGGCCCAGGATGCTTCGATAGCGGCCTTTAGCTCATCCAGAGTGTTGGGTCTTGAGTCTCTCAACGTTCTCTTCACAATATTGCACAGATTCTCTATGGGGTTCAGGTCAGGAGAGTTGGCAGGCCAATTGAGCACAGTGATACCATGGTCAGTAAACCATTTACCAGTGGTTTTGGCACTGTGAGCAGGTGCCAGGTCATGCTGAAGAATGAAATCTTCATCTCCATAAAGCTTTTCAGCAGATGGAAGCATGAAGTGCTCCAAAATCTCCTGATAGCTAGCTGCATTGACCCTGCCCTTGATAAAACACAGTGGACCAACACCAGCAGCTGACACGGCACCCCAGACCATCACTGACTGTGGGTACTTGACACTGGACTTCTGGAATTTTGGCATTTCCTTCTCCCCAGTCTTCCTCCAGACTCTGGCACCTTGATTTCCGAATGACATGCAGAATTTGCTTTCATCCGAAAAAAGTACTTTGGACCACTGAGCAACAGTCCAGTGCTGCTTCTCTGTAGCCCAGGTCATTTCCTGCACACGCCTGTGCACAGTGGCTCTGGATGTTTCTACTCCAGACTCAGTCCACTGCTTCCGCAGGTCCCCCAAGGTCTGGAATCGGCCCTTCTCCACAATCTTCCTCAGGGTCCGGTCACCTCTTCTCGTTGTGCAGCGTTTTCTGCCACACTTTTTCCTTCCCACAGACTTCCCACTGAGGTGCCTTGAAACAGCACTCTGGGAACAGCCTATTCGTTCAGAAATGTCTTTCTGTGTCTTACCCTCTTGCTTGAGGGTGTCAATAGTGGCCTTCTGGACAGCAGTCAGGTCGGCAGTCTTACCCGTGATTGGGGTTTTGAGTGATGAACCAGGCTGGGAGTTTGAAAGGCCTCAGGAATCTTTTGCAGGTGTTTAGAGTTAACTCGTTGATTCAGATGATTAGGTTCATAGCTCGTTTAGAGACCCTTTTAATGATATGCTAATTTTGTGAGATAGGAATTTTGGGTTTTCATGAGCTGTATGCCAAAATCATCCGTATTAAGACAATAAAAGACCTGAAATATTTCAGTTAGTGTGCAATGAATCTAAAATATATGAATGTTAAATTTTCATCATGACATTATGGAAAATAATGAACTTTATCACAATATGCTAATATTTTGAGAAGGACCTGTAGCTACTGACTGAACCTCTACTGTGAGTAACTCTATGTGCTCTCATTCAGACTCTAACCTTGAAAACTGGCTCAGAGTTTATCTGTTCTTTCTTTCTAGATGAACCGACTAAAGGAGCAACATCCATTAACATTTAGTTTTCCTTCCCATAGAAAGGACTCCTGGATCAGTGCTTCTTTGTTCTTTTTGTGTCTCTGCTGTGTTCTCTCAAACCCCCAGTCGGTCGTGGCTTATAAATAAAAAGGACTAAATTAGACTAATGGAAACATTTCAGCCCTGTGGGATTTATTTTTAAAACACAAACTCACAGCTGAACAGCAACTTCACAGCAGATCAGACATGACAGACCTTGCATGGTCTAATTGATTCAAGCCAGACTTGTTTTTTGCCAACCATTTGTTATATTGTTAGCATCTAATGGTTGTTACGGAGGCTTGTTGATCCCAAGAGGTCTCCCTTTGCTGCGGTTTCCTAACAGTGAGGATTTAAGCTTTTCTTTTTACCTCCCTTATGGTCCTCCTTATGGTACCTGATGGCAAAATAAAGATGGGTCTTCACAGTTCCAGTATTAAACATTGTTGATATAAAGACGTTTAGGCAAGTAGCGATCTTCATGTAGTAATTTCATTCATTCTCCTTACATGAATAGCATGTTTTCTTGTCGCTCCCATTTTTAAGAGTGCCTAAGAAAAAAATAACCCGTGTGACATCAACTTTACAGCCAATAGAAAAGGAAAGCAATGGATTAGTACTTTATAATTTTAGAAGCTCTGATCAAGTCAATAATGTAAAGCCAAAGCTACAAAAATTGCTTGAGCTAGATGTATTTTGTTAGATTTGTTCAGTATGAGATTATGCTGCGGCAATAAAAGCTGAATTAATTTAAAGACTTTTTACACACGTCATTGTGTCCTTTGACTTGTTACTTAAACCTTCCCAATGTTACATATGGCAGTGTGAGTGAAATATACGTAGTAATGTGAGATGTTTTATGTTTGTGCTCTTGCCTCTCAATGGACCTTACCCTCATTGGCTCGTCAGGGTGGCCGGCCTTCAGTGGCCAGTCCTGCCTCTTGCTGCGCAGAAGCTGCTTGGCATACTTCTCCCTGATGATTGGGTTGGCATCTGAGGAGGAAACAGTTTGTCTGCACATGTTCATTGTCTTGTGATAAGCTCAGCTAGTTCTCCTGGAGCTGGTTAAAGTGCTTTTCCAAATAGGAGAATTGTTGTTTTTTTTCAGCTTGTGGCTGCATGAATGTGAGTCAGTGTGTTTCCTCTTGGTATTCTCAGCCCACAGTTTAACCTCGGCCTGTTTTTGTTTGTCTTTCCATAAACATGCCAGCTGTTTTTGTCACAGCTGGGTATTGGCGAATCAGAACAACAACCCTCCTCAACGAAGACAGTCCACAGACAAACCTATTTAGCTCTATGTGTCGATGTGAGGCAGTTTTTCTCCACCACAGACAATCCCATGGGATCTGCTCCTGTAAACACTGGTTTCTGCAGAATGAGGGCTCTCTGTCCCCTCTCTCTCACTCTCTGTAAACCCAGAGCTGTGTTGGGAGGCCGGGTAGGTAACAAAGTGCTCATTCATCCTTCACACTCCCTGGAGAGGGGAGTGTGAGCAGCACGTGACCCCAGCATGCAGCCAAGAGGGCTCCTTCTTCCTCTGCTGCATGAGGGAGCTGCAGGGGAAAGGTACCTACTTCTGTCAACATCAGGCCCCCCATCTGTTGTTGAAGCTGCTGGTTCAGCTGTAGCTAAGGCCTCACAGCAATACGTGGCAATTTTCTCATCCACAAATATGGAAATCAAAAGTATAACGTCAAATCCAAGAGATTTAGTGGTCTTAAAGGAAGCAAAAACAACATGCTTTGGATAATAAATTAAGTAGCCTGGGTTATTTTACATAAAACATTAGTATTTACTAAATCCATCTGTCGTCAAAAGTTAAAAAAATGCAGCAACATTATGGTAAATTAATTTGAACTTTTTTTTGTTTTTATGGGATGTGTTACCCTTCATAATCTGGACAAACGAACTTCCTCACTACTAGAGAAACACAGTAAAGACACACAATATGGGTGTTTAATAGTCCTAATGTCTCCCTGTTTTTCTCTGTGACTGATTTTATCTTTATCTTTATTCCCAGATGCATTCCTACCTGTGTGAGCGGTCAGCAGGACCAGGCAAAGTAAAAACACCACCAGCTTCGTCTTCATCTTCATCTTCATCTGAGTCTTCACTGCTCTGAGCTCCACACCACACCTTAGAATGTGTGAAGGGGGAAAAATCTCCTCCCCCTTCTCCTCACCCATAAACATGGTAAATATTGTGCACACATACTGAGCTATACCCTCAGTTGTTGTTGTGTGGTTTTAAATATTGATTTCCAGACAGGTAGACTACAGGTTTTCCGAAAACCTTTGATGTTTCATTAGGTACACCTGTTGGAAGTGGTAAAGGTGACTTGCTGAAGCTGAACACAAACTTTAGAATGGGGAAGAAAACATAAATTATACTCCACAGTTTGCCTGAGTGTTGTTTCTGACTCTTTCCCATCCTGACAACAGTGTACCCATCTTCTGATGGCTACATTCAGCAGGACAATGCACCATGTTACAAAGCTCAAATCATTTAACTGTACTGCAGTGACCTCTCGAGTCATCAGATCTCAAATCAACAGAGCACTATTGTTATGAGGTGGAACAGAATATGCATGTGCAACCAACAAATCTGCAGGAATCATGTAACGCTATGAACCAGAATCTCTAACAAATGTTTCTGACTCCTTGCCAAACTATATCATGAGGAATTAGCACAGCTCTGTTGGCAAAAGAGGGTCCAACCCAGTCCTGGCATGGTTTATTTAATAAAGTGACTAGTGAGCGGTTTGTGCAGCTAGACTAAAGGTACACATTATCCTTATTAAAGACATATTCAGCCCTCTTTTCATGAATTATATCTGCTATAGCTTCTCTGCTGTTTGCGTTTAGCTGCTTAGGACAACATATTTGGTTTTCAGCAGAAAATATTAGTTTTGATGACTGAAATGCTTTTAAAGCTAAACTACTACACAGAAAAGTAATATTAGACTACTATAATGTAGCTTGGACCGTGTAAAATAGCCATTAACTGAAAGAGATGTTGATTTGTTCCCCTATTTTGAATATTCGACATATATGTTGGCATGTTTGTTTTTGTCTTAGTTGTTAGCCATTTGCTGTGTCAGCTGTGAGTCCCTAAATGAATGAATAATTAATATCAGACAATCCACCAAAATCCACAGGGAAGCATTTGGTCTCCTTGATCCTGACTTGAAGCAACTAGAAGAGCTCAAAATTCCCTTTGAGGACTACAGAGGTAAAGAAACAAGATTCTCCCCTGTTGTTTCCAGCGGTAATGTGGAGGGTTATCCACTAGATGGCAGTGTTAACACCGACAGATTGTTCTAGCTTCTCTGAAAAAAAAAAAAACAGCGTGATCTCTTTGTGTTGTATTACTCAAAGTGCAATATTACATCTTCCTGAGAATGTATTATTATTATTTTTTTAAATGAGTAATGAAACTCAGTGCAGCTGTTTTATACGAGATAACTTCTGAGGAGAAATTCCACCTTTATTGCTTCTTTGAACTGCGTTGGGATTGAAAAACTGTGCAAGGCTAATTGAGATTTAAAATAAATATTTTTATGCGATTACTTTTGTCAAATTAGAGAGACCACTGCTGAACACGTCATTTTGCGTCATCGCTTCCGTTCCAACCTCTCGTTGTTCCTTTCCCATCATTTTGTTTACAGAAGCCTGCGTAGTTTGATAACCACTTTGCTTTGATTAATTCTAGGGACGCAGAAACAAGGTGTCCCCTCATTGTGCGATTATGTCATTACGTCATGAGCTCGAACCACAGCGCATGCGTAAATGGACCTCGGGACAGCTAACCAAACATAAGTTATTAAACGTGAGAAGAAAACCTGCGCTTACTTCCGTGTTTGCTCATGTTGGGGGGAAAAAGATAAGAAAACGTATTTTAATCTAGTTTGTCTTATTTCTGCATAGTGAATCATCTGAAAATCTTATTTTATTCTAATAAATTGTTTCTTTTAAATAATCACAAAAAGGCATCCCAATCGTTCACAAATACCTATATTTTTAAAAAACCTCTCTTGTTTTTCTAGCTGAATGAAGTAAATGCTACATTTACTGAGCCTATATCTACAAAAAATATTCTCAATCAATGACTAAAAGGAAAGGTTAAAAAAATGGCTTCGGGAAGATTGCTAATAATCACAATACTTTATGAATGCCGGTGCGATATTTTATAACTGAACATGCATTTAACCTGTTGATTACTCTAAAACAGACTTCTTTCCTCCATTTATATAAACTTAGCAGAAAACCTAAGGGACTTAGTGTTTGATGTTTATATATATATATATATATATATATATATATATATATATATATAATTTGTTGTAACAATGCTTCCTTGCATCAATCCTTTACTGTTGGAAAGGCTGTGTATTTCTATTTATTTCTATTTAGAGGGTGCCACATTTGTAGGAAAAAAAGCATAGGTTGAGCAGCAGAGCGCTGTGACCATTAAAAACCTGCCAAATCCAGTGAAAAACAACTTTTGGTGGAGGCAGTGTGATGCTCTGGGGTGACATCTCACTCTCTGGAAAAACGAGCCTTGTCAGGTGACAGTCTCAATGGAGATGAGTGGCAATCAAGTGGCAACCTCCAGTCTGAGGGAGAGGGGAGATTGCCTCTAGAGAGGAAGGAAGGGCTCACCTACAGTCCTGACCTCAATCTAGCTACGTATTGTGTATGATTTTTCTTTATAGTTATTTTCTTCTTCTCCACTTCTGAGAAACCACTGTGTAATTACAGGACAATATGGCCACCATGAGGCTGTAGTGAAAACAATGTATCTCTGAGTGGAACCTGGTTGTTCAGCTGAGCCAAATATTGAGTAAATAGGGACATGTGCTTTACATCAAGGACCAAGCGGTTTGCGTGCATGGATTTAAAGAGGTATGTAAAGCTCTTAACAAAATAATAAAATACTTTTTTTTTAAATAAATTGACAATAGCCAGTTTTTGAAGTGAAGCTGGCCATTCTTTCCCAAAGCGACTCCGTTGTTGCTCACTAGGAAACCATGTCATTTAAGTAGGTTATTTCAAAACGTTCAAACAATCCAATTTAGTCTATTTCAGAAGAGATTATGGGTGCTCAAGTAATTGGCCACAAATTGGATTATGTTTGGGGCCCCATCAGTTATTGGACCAGCTCTGCTGAAATACAAGAATACGAAAAGAATCTCAAATTTAACACATGTATAATTTGCGTGTTATAACTGTAATGAGCGATTTTTCCACGTTTGCCATAGAGCAGACATGAGCAGACGGTTTCTGTTTGTTTTTACTTCCCGGAAGTCCGCCTGTGCTGTTTGTGCGGATAGATACTCTCTGCAGACGTTACGTCAGCGTATTAACGCGTTGCAACGTGACGTTCATGGCAGGCCATTTTAACATAAAATCGGCCTCACCACACTAATTTTCCAGACATCTGAAAATGGTTGATGGCTAGGCATATTAGTTAATTAAGATATCTCAAATTATATTCTGACTACTATAAATGACGTCAGATTCTCAAATTCAAGATATCTCCAATAAAGTACTGACCCTCTGAAACATATATTTCAGAAATAGAGAATTAAATTATGTCTAGTCATAAAGTAAATGTGAGATATCTCGATTTTTGTTTTGACTAGTCATAATTTTTAAATGGCCTAATTATTCAAGATATCTTAAATGTATTTCTAGATATCTGAAATTAAGATTTGACGACTGCAAATTAAATTGCAGATATATTAAAAGTAAATAATGACGTGGTAAAACCATGTTAGAAATATTTAGAACAGTATTTTGTCAAAATTCCTTTTAAGATATCTCCAAATAATAACTTAGACATATCTTGAACATTCTTTTTATCTAGGTGGCCTTTGTATTTGAATTATTCTTCTGACAAGTCTGACATTACATCTTGAATGATTATTTTGTTTAGTCAATACGTCCCAGGTTTACGTGGCATTTTAGCGGCAAAACGCAAAATTGTTATTTTGACTAGTCATAATTATTGTAATTATGGATTTGTGTTCATTTGAGATATCCTGAAAGGCATTTTGATCCATCAAAATGTGATTGAATTGTTCTCCTTACTAGTCAGAATGCAAATGCAGATATCTTCAATTGCCATTCCTGGTACTCAAAATGTAGTTAGTCAAAACTAATTTTTAGACATCTACAATGTAATTGCAGATGGTCAGACAAACCCGATTTTATGTTAAAACGGGCTGCCATATAACGTCGACCTCTTCCGGTTTGTAGTTTTACATCTTGAAACTACAGAGCAACATCCTGTTGATGCCAGAGAACATGATGATTATAGCGGGGAATCGTCGCTTGTTGGTGACTTTGCGCTTCTCTTCTCCCATTTCCGCTCCTTAAAAACCACCCGCATCGCTTGCGTCCGGACCGCGGCAGCGATGTTCCAGGAGGGGGACGAGGCGAAGGAGGACTGCGGCTCCCGGGACGAGTGGACGCTGCTGTTCTGGACCTCTCTGGCCGTCATCGTCCCTGTCATCCTGACGCTGTGGTGCAGCGCGCAGCGCTCCAAGAGGAAAACCTACATGAAGGACTTCTTCAGGAAGAGCAAACACGGCTGGCATTACACGGACCTGTTCAACAAGCCCACCTACTGCTGCATCTGCGCCCAGCACATCCTGCACGGAGCTTTCTGCGACTGCTGCGGCGTGTGCGCCGACGAGCAGTGCCTGCGCCGGGCCGACCGGAGCCTCCCCTGCAAGGAGATCATGGCCCTGTCCCGTCCTGACGGAACCATGGAGCACAGCTGGGTCCGCGGAAATGTGCCTCTGGCCAGTTACTGTGCTGTGTGCAAGCAGCAGTGTGGGACCCAGCCCAAGCTCTGCGACCTCAGGTACCACAGATCAACCTACAGCCACACATGCTAGAAAGTACACTAAACACATCCCTGTGACATTAGTAGGGATTCATACTTTCTGGCAAACAGACTATATATTTTAGTGTATTCATATAAAAGGGACAACGTACATTAATTAACATTTTCTGTCTGTCATGCAAAACTTTAGCCATAGAGAAAAAATAACTAATTTCCCTCAATGGTGGTATAGGACATCTGTCACTATTTGTTTAACAAACGTCAAATCCAAACCTAGAAATAATGTGTTAAAAATGAAATCCACTCTTTCTTACTGGTCTTCAAGACACATTGCCTTGTAGGTTTTAGATATTTCTCTGCTTTAAGACACCTGGTTTAGATGATGGCAGCAAAAGCCTTTTAATTAGCCATCAGTTGGGAGACATCTAAAACATGCAGGAGAGTCTGCTTTGAGGACCAGGGTTGAAAAACACTGCTTTAGAGGAGAGTAGCAGCTAAGTGCTGTTGTTTAAATGCATTGATAAAAGCTCAGGTTTTAGTAGTTTCTGGGTACCTATCATTTAGCTAGGTATTAAATACAAAAAGGACTAAAGAAAGGATGTCATCATGTAGTTTGAGAGTCCAACATTCTACATAGAGAAAGATTATCAACCAATGGAAATCAAGACGGTTCTCCTAGAGGTTCATCTCTAAGTTAAACTGTAAAATAAAGCTGCTGTCCAAATACCAGGGCTCTATAATCGTAGGAAAACATGTAATTACGGCATTATTTTTGTTTATAGCCATTACTGAATCGGTTGCAATTAATTATTTTTTCCTTTCATTTTTCGTTTTTGTCCATCCTCTACTGCTCCATGAGCTTCTCCGTCATCGAAAAATACGTCAGGTCTGAGCATCAGGGGCAAGGAGAGTCTGACATGCAGAGCATAAACGCATGGCAGCTGGAAATACAGTCATATTCATTCTGATGAGGCTCGTTTGTCAGATTAAAAGTACCTTTTAATAAACCTTTAAGCAGGTACTAAACATACTTTTCATTTCTGTATTAAACATTTTAGTATTTTTAATGGGGCTGATGTAATACTTTTATCTTAAATGTCATGTTTTCATTAGTTGTAAATGGAAAAACCATCAGAAATAACAGAAATAAAGGCTTGAAAACATCAGTCTGTGTGTAATTAATCTATATTATGTGTTTTACTTAATGAATTCAGCATCTGAAAAAATTAACTTTTCAATAATATTAGAATTTATTGAATATGCCGGTATATCAACCACCCAAATATTGCCTTCCAGAAGGTGCTTGTAGTTAAAGTATTGCACATATTAGGGTTGGGATGACAATTGTGAATCAGTAGAACCGGAATGTTACATATCAAACCAAAGCTTTTCTCTTAGGTTTTGTGACTTCTCATTTCCCCTAGCACATCTCACCTTTGGAGTCTCTCAAGGACCCATTTTTGGTCCAGAACATTTCTTCCTGGAAGGGCTCCAGTGGGGTTAAAATAAGGCACTCATGGTGTTTCATTGCAGTGCTGTGCCAGCATTTTACAAATCAAATCTATCCCACAAAATGGAGGCTGCATCACCCAAAAGAAAAGTTTGCTGATTCAATAATTTTAAATTAAGGATTACCAGTCCTGTTCATAACTTTTATGGACAGGATTTCTAGGTGCAGCCAAGGGCTGGAGGGGGTCTGGTTTGGGGACCAGAGGATTTCATCTCTTCTTTTTGCAGATGACGTGGTCCTACTGGCCCCCTCTAGCCAAGACCTACAGCATGCGCTGTGGCGGTTCGCAGCCGAGTGTGAAGCGGCTGGGATGAAGATCAGCTCCTCCAAGTCCGAGGCCATGGTACTGAACCGGAAAAGGGTGGCTTGTCCTCTTCAGGTTGGAGGGGAGTTCCTGCCTCAAGTGGAGGAGTTTAAGTATCTCGGGGTCTTGTTCACGAGTGAGGGAAGAATGGAGCGGGAGATCGACAGACGGATCGGTGCGGCTGCCACAGTAATGGGGGCGCTGTGCCGGTCCGTTGTGGTGAAGAGAGAACTGGGCTGAAAAGTGAAGCTCTCAATTTACCGGTCGGTCTACGTTCCTACCCTCACCTATGGCCATGAACTTTGGGTCATGACCGAGAGAACGAGATCCCAGATACAAGCTGCTGAAATGAGCTTCCTCCGTAGGGTGGCCGGGCACTCCCTTAGAGATAGGGTGAGGAGCTCGGCCATCCGGGAGGAGCTCGGAGTAGAGCCGCTACTCCTCCACATCGAGAGGAGCCAGTTGAGGTGGCTCGGGCATCTATACCTGATGCCTCCTGGACGCCTCCCCCAGGAGGAGTTCCTGGCATGTCCAACAGGGAGGAGGCCCAGGGGACGGTCCAGGACACGCTGGAGGGACTATGTCTCTCGGCTGGTCTGGGAACACCTTGGGCTCCCCCTGGAGGAACTGGAGGAGGTGTCTGGGGAGAGGGATGTCTGGGTGTCTCTACTGAGTCTGCTGCTCCTGCGACCCGGTCCTGGATAAAGCGGACGACAAGTATGAGTACAAGGATTAACATTTGTAGAACCCGATCTTTATTCATTGTACAATAATCTGGGCCCTGTGTGTTCACTCTATTCTAACAATACATGTAATATCTGACCGTGCTTTTTTTTTGGTAAGCAAGTAAACACTGCTCTTCTTGCAAGCTTTTTTCCAAGCTGAAGGGTCTTGTTAAGGTAATTTCTCTCACTCACCTACTTTGCAGTTGTTCAAATCCATCTATCTGCTGGATTTTGTGATTCACAGATTTGACTTCTGATGAAAAGCAAAAGCAAGGCTGCTCATAATAACTCTGCTGGAAAATATCACCCATATTGTAACAGAAAAATAGTCTATTTACAGTGAAAATGGAAATAAAAGCAGGACATAACATGTGTCCACATAGCATAACATGATTACATTTATGCCATTTTAGAAATAGATTGTTTTTAAAACTGTATTTGATTATCGTGTGTTTAAGCTAAAAAAGCAAGCAGAAAGCCGTGAAAGTACAGCAAGTTATCCTAAATCCTTGTAAACAAAACACAGCTTGTCAATGTGGAATATCTTTCTGTCTTTAAAACAAAGTTTTATTTTGGTTTGCAAAGCTGATCTTAGTCCGCAGTAATACAAAAACGTCCTTGTTTAGAGGTGTTATAGCAAATATATGACTTAACTAAAATAAGAAAAATGTTACCAAACTGATCAATATGGCGATAATGTTATTATTATGTTATTACTCCAAGTAGACCCAGTAAAACCATTCCAAAAAAGTTTAATGTTTTTGGAATTTTCAACATATTTTTTAAGAAAACTGTGATTTAACCTTAATAAGGTGAAGCAATGATGTGTTATTAATATATAATAATATATTTATATAATATAACATCCTATAATTAAATGTGTATGCTGTAGAATAGTTTTTTAAACTGTAGCCTTTTATGCTTAACTTCTCTTTTTGGGGTTTCCTATTAATTTAATTTAATTAATCATGAATATTCACTTGATTTTACCTGGTCAGGAGCAGATCTAGACATTTCTACATTAGGTCCATTTGTTTGAAAGCTTTACAGTTCAAGATGTTCATGACATTTCACCAATACTGTGCGAAGCTGCAACTTCTCGTGTTTATACTTTGGAGCTCCAGCGTATTTATCTCTGGCGCCTGGTTTTCATCCTATCCTGGGATGCTGACAGAACTCGTCTGACAGACGGAGAACAAACACAGTTTAACTCTTCAAGGTTTTCATGCAAGACAGGAACAAGGAATATAAAATAAGTTGATAATTTGTAAGTGACGTCAGACTGAACAAATAAGTTAGAACCTTGCACCTTAAATTGTCTCTGCTTCATTCTGATTAACTGCTGCTGTTCTTTAAGACGCCAAGGCTTGAAGATGCTCACACTCTGCTCTCCCTATTTCCATATTTATAGTTTAACTCCAAAATGTCAAGTCAGGACAGATGTAGATCCCAAATGGTTCTGTAAGCAACAAGAAGCATTTTCCTCTGATTGGTTGTCTCCCTCTGCCCCCCCTTTAAGGTGTGTCTGGTGTCAGACCACAGTCCACGACGACTGCATGGACGACTTAGCGAAGGGAGAAGCGTGTGATCTGGGCGAGTTCCACAGCCTCATCATCCCTCCTCACTACCTCTACCGTGTCAACAAGCTGCGGCGCCGGCACCCCGACGAGTACAGCAAGGTGCGGCACGTAACAGGGCTTTTCTGAGCTGCCTTTGTTTGAATTCCTAGAGCTATTGCATTCCCGTTTTTTCCTTTTTTTTATTTTGTTTTTTTGCAGCTGGGGGCTTCCTGTGGCAGAAGCTGGACTCCTGTGCTGGTGTTGGCCAACACACGAAGCGGCAACAACATGGGGGAGGCTCTGCTGGGAGAGTTTCGTACCCTCCTTAACCCTGTGCAGGTCAGAGGTTCTCATCCGAGTCCAAGCTAGTCTGCCTTCCTTTAAGTGTGGCATCCTCATTTATAATCTGAACTGCCCCATCCTTCTCCAGGTGTTTGACGTATCTGAGCTGACTCCTTCCAAAGCCCTCCAGCTGTGCACCTTACTCCCCCCTGGCAGGGTCCAGGTGTTGGTATGTGGAGGTGATGGCACCGTGGGCTGGGTCCTGGATGCAATAGATGCAATGAAGCTCAAGGTACAATGATTACATTTTGTTTGGCTTTGATGAAGTCCAAAATCTTTTAAAAGACCTTCAGGTTCACCGAAAAACTATTGATCAGGACCATTTTTAAAGACCCAGAAGGAAAATCTGAAGACATGTGCACCAGATAAAGTATTTTATACAGTCTGTTCAATGTATTGCACAAGTATCCATACTGAGGTCTGAAGCCCAAAGAACATCTCAGATAGGTCAGGGTCAACGTTGTGGAGAAGTTCTTACCAGGAAAAGGTTATATAACAACATCCAAGCCTTGATCTTATCATAGTGCGCTGTTTTTAATCTATTATCTGAAAATGGAAGGAGAATGAAACAGCTGCAAACCTACCAAGACATGACCATCTACCTTAGAACCGAGCAAGAAGAGCATAAATCAGAGCAGCTGTTAACAGGCCTATGGTGACTCTGGAGGAGCTGCAGAGGTCCACAGCTAATGTGGGAGAATCTGTTTGACAGGATAACTTTCATACAGCATATATCAGGATTTTACAGTTTCCATTAGCCATGTAGGGGACACAGCAAGAGGGGGTGCTTATCAGATGATGCTGTAATTCAACTTTTTAGGATAAATGCGAAACTCAGCACATCACTCTGAAACACGGTGGTGGCAGCATCATGCTGTCGGGATGTTTTTCTTCAACAGGGATAGGAACATCTGTCAGAGTTGATGGGAAGATGGATGTAGCTAAATAAAGAGCAGTCCTAGAGGCTAAAGCCTAGACCTGAAGTTAATGGTGGTTCTACAAATCAGTGGCCTGGGGGGTGAAAACATATGCGTGCCACACTTTTCTGATTTAATTTGAAAAAAAATTGGACAACCATGCTTCATTTTCCTTCCACTTCATTGTCATGAACTACTTTGTTTTAGTCTGTCACATAAAATCTAAATAAAACTAAATAAAGATTGTGACTATAATGTAAAAAGGTTTAAAAGGCATGAACACTGCCATATGTCACCATGGCTCTATATATTCTTTTTATGTTATTATATTTCCTTATGTGCTTCTTTACTTTCAGGACCAAGATCCGTTTATCCCCAGGGTGACCATTCTGCCTCTGGGAACAGGAAATGACCTTTCCAACACATTAGGCTGGGGTGCTGGGTATGCTGGAGAGATCCCCGTGGAGCAGGTCCTCCGTAACGTTCTGGACGCTGAGGTGGTCAAAATGGACAGGTGGGGGGTTCAAAACTGCCCTGAAACATGTAGACCTCTGCATCTGAGTGATTAAGTTTTATTTTTTTTAATACTTCAGCTTAACAGTTTAACACAAAGGTGCATACTTTATTATTATTATTTTTTGTTATTTTAATGCTGCTGATCTGCACAATAACAATTTTCAGATGGAAGGTGCAAGTAGCTTCAAAGGGCGTCTACTTTCGGAAACCAAAGGTAAAAACCTTTTTGTTCTCCATGCATACAGCTTCATATTTCTGTGCAACCATGTTCCCAACCAAAAGCTGACCCGAGCTTATCCTCCCCAGGTTCTGTCCATGAACAACTACTTCTCTGTGGGGCCCGATGCTCTGATGGCGCTCAACTTCCACGCCCACCGTGAGAAAACACCCTCCTTCTTCTCCAGCCGCATCATAAACAAGGTCTGAGCGTCTCTCGTTTGAATACACAAATCCTCTTCAAATGTGACCACATTTGTATTTTCATATGAACACAGAGGTGTTGGTTGTAAATTGTGGTGGCTTTGTCTTCTTTGTTCTCCCTCAGGTTGTGTACTTCCTGTATGGTACCAAAGACTGTTTAGTGCAGGAATGTAAAGATCTGGATAAGAGGGTTGAGGTACGGTAAACCTGTCATGGTTAATCATATCTGGTCGGTTTTTAACCAATGAAGCTCCTAAACAGAACGGTACCACAATAAAACATCTCCTAATAAACCACAGTGCAGTTACTGTCATCTTCCTGCTAGATCTTTATGCAAAGTGAAACTAAGCTTATTCAGTAGTACATGCAGCTAGATGAGTTATGGGCTCCATTGTTTATAGCACCGTTATGATAAAAAGCTGAATCGATAAAAGATATGGTGCAACTCTTTTCACAGTCAGGTTCTAAAGTCATGAAACTGAGAAAATAGATTTTATTTAAAAGGAACCAATGTTGTCATACAATGCTGAAGGTATGACTGGTCAAAAACAACCATCTCAGAGTTATTCAGATGTGTCACAAGACCCAAAATATCGCCCTCTAATGAATGGAAAGAGGTTAGTTTGTTCAGGAACAGCCCAGAAACCAGTGAGGCTAAAGCCTGGCATGAAGTGGAACCTGCTGAATACCAGACTGTCCACAGTGCTAAATGTTTTCCATCCACATGGACTGAGAGGGCGTTGACGAGGACAAAAGCACTGGCACCAAAATCATCACAATCCAACTCCATTGAAAAGCCCAAGAACCCCTTAAACACGTGCATGGTGGTGGCAGCATCATGCTGAGAATCTTTTTAGCTGTCAGTAGTACTGATGCAGAGCACAAAGCAGATGGAATAATATAAAGCCAACCAATTTTAACTTTTATCAATTTTGCCACGAAGAGAACGACTCTAAACTCTTATTTCTCTTTGGAAAGCTTGGACCTCTACAAATGTAATGGCACTATAAATACCGACGATAAAGGAACATCACTGTGCCTTTCAGACATCATCACATTAATTAAAACAGCCTGGGTCTAAACCGAGCTCCTTGATGTTGATTCTCTAACGAACTGAAAACAGCCGCAGCCTTAAGAGGAACAACTGAAACACTGCGAAGGTTCAGCAGATTATGAATCATCTCTTTCGTATATTTTCCTTAAAATAGGCTCGAGATTTTTGTTTCTGACATTATAGTGAAAAATAGAGAACATGTTGAACTCCCTCACCCTAAATGGTGGAGATTTGTAGTTGTTTAAATGTTAAAAGAATTTGATCCTTTTTCCAAACAGAGAAACAACTTATCAAAAATGTTAATTATGGAGACATGATTTTTGTAACTTTAGCTGTTCATCACATTTGCCACCACAGCTAGAGTTGGACGGAGAGAGGGTGGCGCTGCCCAGCCTGGAGGGCATCATCGTCAGTAACATCGGCTACTGGGGCGGAGGCTGCAGACTGTGGGAGGGGATGGGGGACGAACCCTGCCCCCCGACTCGGTGAGAGCTGCTCAGGCTGTAGATGTGATTCTGACAATGAGATTTTAGTTGTGAAAATGTAAAAAGAAAAAATGTTTTTTGCTCTTGCTTGTGTGACTGTCACCTTCAACCTGCAGGCTGGACGATGGGCTGCTGGAGGTTGTGGGTGTGTTTGGTTCATTTCACTGTGCTCAGATCCAGGTCAAGTTGGCCAACCCTGTGCGACTGGGACAGGCACACACCGTGAGGGTGAGGCCATAACACTCACACACACACACACACACACACACGTTCCTACCACAGAGCTTTCTGTTTATCTCATTAGGAGGGTTTACAAAAAGATGATGAGGGAATCAAATTACTTTGTATTTGATATTTGTTTCCATGCATCACTTAAGAATCTAATTTAAACTAATCTGATTTAACACATGCTACTTCCAGCCTCCATGTGCTCAGTTTGCCTGCTTTGCTGCCTCTGTCTGTTCATATTGCCCCAGTCGCAGCCCCTTAAACAATAATCCACAGTAATCAGTCAGAATGCTACATTTCTCAGTGGTGAAGTAGTCAAAAAGTACTACGACTACGATTTTACCTGAACTGTAACAGAATAGCATGATGGTTACCTTTGTGGTTCACCTGCGTGTACATTTGCCTAAAGCAACATTCATCAGTAGCGTTGCTGCTACAATGAACTAGAAAAGATTTACATTTTAAGCAAAAAAAAAAAAAAAACAGGAAACATGCAATCTTCAATCAGTAACATATACTATATCGCCAAAAGTATTTGTCTACTTGTTTGTTTATATGTACATGAAATTTGATGAAGTCCTATTCTTAATCTTTAAAGTCCCATTTGCTGATGGACCCACCACTGCCAGCAACAGCAACTTTAACTCTTCTGTAAACATCTTCCACAAGGTTTAGGAGTGTGTTCATATTTAGATGAGAAAACCAGAATTGCAGCCTCTACTGTAGTTCATGCCAAACGGTTCAAAAAGGTTGAAGGTCAGGACTTTGTGCAGGCCAGTCAAGTTTCTGCACACCTGCAGCCGTGGAAGTGGTCGTAACACCAGAATTCATTCATTTGGTGGTGGGACACAATACTTTTGGCAATATGTTGTGTATCTTGAATTTGTTTGCATTTAAACCAAAGTGGTATGATTGCAAAATTGGTGTCTGACCTTTCTGGAAAAATGCTTTTTAATTTGAGAAGAAATCGTTTGACTTAGACCTGTTTCCCAACTGGCGCCGACATCCATCTGGGGCGGTCCGATCAGGTCCAGGCGCTGCTAAACACAGACATGAACATACTCAGAATATTTTGAGGGCGGTTTCCTTCTGACCACCGCTCCAGACAGTCTAGGGCGGGTCCTTGTATATCTGCATTAATTTGCCATCTGAACATAATCAGTCCTGAAATACACTGAAGGAGCACCCACAGACAGGACGGGATATTAGCACGATATTAGAAAAACATGCAGTGATGTTGTCGCAATAATGATTTGACTTCTAATAAATACATAATAAAAAGTGTTTATGCCTTTTGGCTTTGGGTTCGTAGCAAACGCAGACCGCAGATAGTGAGCGGTCGATCCTGCTACGGTGAAAAATGTAATTCATTATTTCCACCTCAGACACAGAGAGCCTGGATGCATGGTACCTAAACAATTAACATTTATTGCAGTCTAGGCAGTTCATGATATGCATATTACATACAGTAGTCTTGCAGTAAGGATATATTTGCGATATATTATTCAGCCCTGGCTTGAATCCCTTCAAGTAGTAAAGTTGGTCCATTATCTGGAAGTCTGTGGGCTCAGAAAAAAGTGCGCTCAGAGGAGAAAAAAAAGGTTATTGGCCCTTCACTCTACTGGATCAGTCACTGTTCCACACAGAAAGCTGTGATGTTCCACAAACATCAGCAGGCCTGTTTCTTGCTCAGCGGATGTGGCTTTGCATGTAGAGCGGCTAACTGGGATCTCATTGCTCTGGGTGGATTTTAAAGCCAGATGTGAACGAATGCTCCTAGCAATGTCTGCTTGTATCAGAGTTAGCCTTTATGCATTTTAACACCTGATCTGAACTGGGCCTCGTTTGCAAAATTGTCTCAATTTTTATTTAGTTAATTTTTATAAAACATTAATAATAATAAACTATATTTATTGCTTGAAATAGAACAAAATGCAGAAAAGATCACCCATTTTTTTAATTTTGTTTTAGTTACTTTTAATTGTACTTCTCTAATAGGTACACATATTTATTTTTTAAGTAAAATAGTTACCAATTTAATTATTTTTATAAAAAATGTTTTAAAATCCCCTAAAGCATACATTTTACATACCTTTTTATATATTATAATTTATGTGACTATAATCATATTTTTATTTAGTAGTTTTATTTTTTATCCATTATGTACTGCACATTAAAAAGTTTCTTCAGGATTATTTGCTAAACGAGCCCCTTCCATAAGCAGCGGTATGTGTTAAATAGATGTAGATCAACGGGATGTCGTAGTCTAACATCTGGGCTATCGGTCTTCACCCTCCAGCTGGTTCTGAAGAGCTCCACGATGCCCATGCAGGTCGACGGGGAGCCTTGGGCTCAGGGACCCTGCACCATCACCATCACCCATAAGACCCAGGCCCTCATGCTGTACCACAGCGCAGAGCAGACAGACGACGATGACGAGACCAGCGCGTCTGAGCCGGACAGCCCGGCCCCCCATGACTCCCCCAAACCCCTGTGATCGACTACTGTGCAGGCGTGATGCGTCTCAGGCATCAACGTGATCCTAAACTCCTCTATATTTTGGTTTCTAGTTTTCAGTCACTTCACTGGCCTGTTGCTTAAGTTAGTCTCCTCTTCATACACTCAGTCACGTTTGATCCTTTTTTGTGCAATATGTTCATGTTTTTCAAATATTTCACCTAACTATGAACGATTAGATTAGAACCCTCTTTTCATGTTGTTGGTTCATTGTCTTTACATCTTTGTTTATTGTAAGCCAGAGCTCAGGCATTGACCTTCTGGAGCAGCCAGGAGGAGGCGAATATGCTAAAGAAAGCTTTCTGTTTATTTGCACTGATCCCTCGTGCCATAGAGTCTAGAGATGACTGTGCTGTATTTATTCTGCTTTATTTAATACTGAATGTTCCTTTCAGTGAGCCAAGTTTAACCCATTGCCCAAGCCATCTAAAAGCCATGTTTAAACCTACAGCAGGCCGTGAAGCTGTGAAACAGTCCTGTCACATAATCACCGAAGCCACCAACTCTCCGTGATTCATTTTAGAAGACTGTATGATCTAAACAAAGCACTAAAACTCAGTGAGTAGTCGACAGTGTGTTGACTTGTAGAAGTAGTCCAAAAAAAATCTGTTTCTCAGTTTTTCTCTCTTGTTTGTTGCTGGAACCTCTAAAAGTGTTTGTCAAAAGATTCATGGATATGAAAGGAACGATACCTCCAAGGTACAGTAACTGCTCTTGCATCTTGGACTTTTTCAGGTTACAATGAGAAATTTGAATGTGTTTTATTGGGTTTTCATGTGATAGACCAACACAATGATACTACAGGGTTATCAAATGTTTACCAAAAGTGTAAAATGTTTGAAATGCATTTGTATTCAGTATGTTGTAGAAGCACCTTTTGCTCTAGTTGCAGTCTTGGGGTTTCTACCAACACGTGTAGAGCCTAAAGTTTTTGCCCGTTGTTTGAATATTAGCAGCAGGCTAAACTAATTCAAGTCTTTTGCAGCATCTAATGGGTTTTCTTCCTGGGCTCCATCCCTGTTCCCGTCATCTCTGGCTAGTTTTTCCTGTCTCAGCATCTCCACAGCATGACGGTTCCACCGCCATGTTCCACAGGAAGGCCGGTGTGTTCACGGTGATTTGCACTGACAGTTTTTCTTCACACATAGCAATTAGGATGTAGGCCATAAAGTTAAACATCATCTGATCAAGACATCTTTGTTCAAATGTTTGCTCTGTCTCTTACATGGCTTGTTGCAAACTTATGCCTTTCCTCTTGCTAATCTTCCATAGATTGCATGACTAGTGATTGTCCTGTCAAAATATTGTGCCACCTGAGCTGTGGCTCTTTGCAGCTCCTCCAGTTATCAGAGGCTACTTGGCTGCTTCTCTGACATAATGCTCGCCTTGTCCATGCCTTTCAGTTTTTAATGGAGGGCCATGTTAGGTTAGTATGTTTGTTCAATGATGTTCTCTAGCAAACCTGAGGCTTTTACAGAACAGCTGGTTTACACTGGGATTAAATGACATAATGTGGACACTATTTCCAATTAGGTGACCTTTGGAAACATCAGGTTGCACTGGGATTTAAATATTAAAACCATGTATCATTTTCATTTCCTGTCAGATTTATCACTGTGTTGGATTATCACATAAAACCACAATATAATAAGGTTTCTGGTTGTAATGTGACAAATTTCCCCTTAACAAGGGACTGTATCTCTGTAATCACAGGACACTAATGCTGTTGTTTGCTTCTCTTACAGTCTTGAGAAGCTCCACTGCTGGACTGCATTAATAGTTTTTCCTGCAGCAAACAGGCCAACTGGTTGAGGGTTAGTTTGAAAGCACTGCCAAGTAAATACGGAGCTACTTTGCAAGCATGTAAAAAGTTATTTTCCCGTATCTTTGCAAGTTGTTTACATAGTTTGTGTTGCACTGCCCAGGACGTGGCTTCTATACATGTTGCTGTGATATACGTTATACCTGCTAATGAGATTATTACATAGTGCAAGCAGTCCTTTCGTGTTTTACCTGTTATTACCACAAGGTGGCGGACTGAGGGCAGCATTTAGAAGTAGACCTGTTCTGACCACCTTAGTTCAATAGTTACAGCATCTGTTGCATGTACTTCAGTGTAGTGTTCAGGTGATTCTGTTGCGCCTCACGTCTTTGCCGGATATCTAGGTGCTTGCAGGGTTTCTGTTGCTCCGAGCCATATCAGAAAAGTCTGTGGAATGTCTCTGAAAGCTTGGTACATCAGCTTTTAAGGTTAAACAAGTTCAGTCATTAGCAATGATGATGCCTACACTTTCCAATGCCAACATCCCCTTTATGGATGACACCTGCGTTCACCTGCTTACCTTTTAATGTGGGTTAACCAGAGGTTTGTGTTACGATGGATCGATTTATATAAAACTTAGAAATGGGATGATTCTCCCTCTGGGTTTAAACCTGTTTGAAGCTGATCTGACAAATGTTTTACTGTTGCTAAGGCAGAACGCCTTCCTGTGTATTTGTGAGATTTTAAGCGTGCTAGAAAACAGTACTGATTTAGAGTTAAAATGTCAAAGTGACAGAAAAGCTGCTTGCGTGCACCAATTTACTTGAACTATTAGTATTTTATATCAAACCACTTATATTTCTGCTGTCAGACATAAACTTTCTGATAAAAATCCATAGTAAAGATGTTAATCAGCCACCTGAGGAAGCCTTGTTCGCTCCTTGTTTAATAAAAATGAAAGAGAAACAATTTAGGGGAATACAAGCCTTTAATGCCAACAATCATATATAAAAAAAAAAAAAAACATGTTCGTTTGCAAAATGTGACAGGAACCAATTTTGGTTGAAATGAATATAGAGAGGTGAAGTTTGGAATCTGAAGACATTCCCATAAATATTTTCATACATAAGCAAGGTGTGTCTGTGTTTTCATTTAATTCTGCAAGGGAGGGGAGAAGCTAAGACAACAGAGCTATAAACAGCCATTCTCCAATAAATTACATAATTATACAGGTGGTGTTAATCACAGCAGTGCTAAATGACCCCTTAATTGTCTATTTCCTCACTAGGCTACTTATCATTTAGATTTAATCAGGGAAGAAAATTACATATATCTATGATTAGTACATCAACTACAGTGCAAAGTGGACATTTATGAAGATAAACAATGTTTAACATTCTGTCAAGGTTGAAAACCCAGAAGAACAAAATGGCCTTCCTGTCCTCTGCTCTCACAGCCTGAATGACCGCAGACATGTAAAATTTGTAATACCCAAAGCAAAACTTCAAACAGTTTCATCCATCAATTAATCAACATTTTCATTGTGCGTGGCTCTTGCAGTCCCTCTATGTGTGCCAGGACTGCTGATAAACCCGGACCCTCAAAGCTCCTACTTATTTTTTTTTAGGATGTGGGTTTTGCCTGGCCGATTTCCCTGATGGCGGATGGCTTTTTGGCTTGTCTTTCTTAGCAGAATCGGGTCCCTTCCCACCAGGCTTCTGTCCTCCTTGTGGACTTGGTGGCTTCTGGCCTTGCTCTGAAACAGAGTGCATACTTCTTTTTCCTCCTTTGTAGCACAAGAAACATGTCATTTGCCAAAATACTGAAGTGAAACACCTGAATTGCACTGGATGAGGTCCAAGTGAATCTTAGAAAGCCTGAATGATAAAAGTGGTTATGGTCTGAGAAAAGCAACTGTTTTTATGGGCAAAGTCTACATGAACTTTGCCCTGAACACAACTGAGTGTAAACTGGCAGAGCAAACAAACAGTCACCACCTGGCAAAAGCGTCCAGTAAAACAGCTGCATGCTGAGCTCAGCATGACTTCATAAAAACGCATAACAATCATGTCTGACTGAAAACTCAGGATACAATTCACAGATGTCTGCACCAGGAAAAGCCCCTTATCTGTTTAGAAGGTAAAAACTTAACTCGCATTTAGGATTTTATGTGATCGACCAATACAAAGTAGTGCATTGCTCAGAGGTTTGAGGAAAGGATAAATTGACTTTTTTCCCCCCAAAAAAATCTGAAAAGTGTGGAATGCATTTGGATTCAGCTCCACCCGAATCCATATTTCATACAACCACCTTTTGCTGCAGTTACAGCTGCAAGACGTTTACGGCATGACTCTACTAGATTGCACATCTGTAGGCGGGCATTTTCATCTAGTCTTTGCAAAATAGCTCAATCTCAGCCAGACTGGGTGGAGAGTCTCTGAACATCAGATTACAAGTTATCCTCCAGAATCCATTAATTTTAGGTCTGCACTTTGACTAGGCCATTCTAATCTGAAAAAGCTTTCATTTAAACCATTCCATTGTAGTTCTTGTTGCATGTTTAGGGTCATCGTACTGGTGGAAGTTGAACCTTCATTCCACTCTCAAGATACCTCTTTATTTAACTTTACGTCTTCCCATCAACTCTGACCATTTTACCTGTCCCTGCTGAGAAAAAAACGTCCTCACAGCATGATACTTCCAGCCCTATGTTTCACTGTGGGCGTAGTGGGTTCAGGGGATCTGCATCGTTAGTTCTCCACATGTAGCATTTCACATGTAGGCCAAATAGACGTTCAAAGCCTGGTCAAAGTCTTTCCCCCTGACCGCTCTGCTGTGTTCCTTGGTCCCATGTTCACTTCTAAAAAGGTGATTGGTTGTACTGGATTCTATTTAGGGGTATCAGTTGGTGGCACTGTTGCAACAAGAAGGTCCTGAGTTCGACTCCCAGTTGGGGGTCTTTCTGCATGGAGTTTGCACGTTCTCCCTGTGCATGCGTGGGTTCTCTCCGGGTACTCCGGCTTCCTCCCACAGTCCAAAAACATGCCTGTTAGGTTAATTGGTCTCTCTAAATTGCACTCAGTTGTAAATGGGTGTGTGTCCTGTATGTCTCCGTGTTGCCCTGTGATGGACTGGCGACCTCTCCGGGGTGTACCCCGCCTCTCACCCACAGACTGTTGGAGATAAGCACCAGCTCCCTCGTGATCCACAATGGAATTAGCGGTATAGAAGATGAATATCTATTTTAGGGAAACTATTTATTCTTTTTCTTTCACTCACCACTGTACAACTTCCTGTTGGTCTTTGACATGAAAGACCAAATTAAATGCATACAAGTTTGGGATATAATGACAAAATAATGAAAAAGCTCATGGAGGAGGGGGGGGGGTGGGTGTTAAATGGTAAATGTGTAAACAGAAAACAGAAAGGACATACTGTGAGAGGGTTGGTGGCCACCATCAGGCTTCTTGTCTGAAAGAAGATACAAACAGTAAGATATACCAGACATTTATCGTTCACTGTGATTTCACTGCCCTCCAGCCCTCACCCCTTCAGCACTTTGATTAAAAAGTCTAAATTGATCTGAACTGAAAGATATCTTTGATCTGTTCAGCCGCTCCCTCATCACTAGGCTTGTTCTGGTCTTTTTCTGCAGCACAGTTTAATTTATTTTGCTCACAATTTCACTGTTTACATATTCCTACTCCCCCTCTAACGTCATATGCAGTAAACACGGCGTTTAGTGTTTAGTAGTTTTCTCCTTTTTAATCGCAAGCATAAACTGGACAAAAGAACGTCTCACTCAGATTATTCAGACTGTGTGGGAGGAAAAATCCTTCGCATCGTTCCGGCATTCCACTGACACACACACTACAGATGTAGAAAGACGGTCATTAGAAACATGTACAGTTCAAACATTCAGTTCTGGCTTTGATACCAAAAGTTATGTAGATCTGATGTTCTGAAACGGAGGGAAAAAAAAAAAGACATGAAATAAATCTGATTTTAAAAACACCACCTGGTACGATATGGTGCCGTTTTTCCCCTTAAATCCCTCCAGCTGAATGTTAAAGTCTGAAAGCAAAAATGTAACTAATCTGGTGTTGAAAGACTGACTCTTCTAGCATAAGACGACAGCTGAATTATCCAGAACCAGCAAACATTCCAGGCTCAGTCTGTTCATCATTACCTCTGTCCCCAATGAGCAGGTATCAAGCTATATGTGATGAAGCAGAGGTGGCCGCTCTTTCTCCTGGAGCACTGAATTTGTCTACGAAGACACTTTGTCTCTTAAAATGAATTCTTTTTGCTTTTTATCTCGATTCTGTTTTTTCTTTGCGATCCCAGGGCTGCGACTGCTATAGTCATTTTAGTTTTGGTGCAAACGACGCACAACCCTGAGCTAAAGTGTGTCTGCATTCATTCCTGGCTGAAAACTTGTGTGGGAATAAGACCTTATCCCTTAAACTGTTAGGTGTTACAAGCCTGGGTACTGTCCGTTTTGTTAAAGCTCCCTGCATTAGATGGCAATGAATAGACAGCTAAAAAATAAACGTAGCTGTACAGTGTAATGAAAAAGCACGGGTAGAGATGGTCGGGATATGGTGCTTTTTCACTGTTTTCACTCTTTTTTTTTTTTTATTGTTTACCTTTGTTTTCTGGTGGATGGCTTTTGTCTCCACCCTTGTGTGGTACCACTTAGTGGGGTGGTTTGCAGACTGGTTTTACAGCTGTTTCGTTTAGTCGTTTCTGAGATCCTCAAGTTTAGAGACTTCTGTAAGCTTGCCTTTCTTAGTTCTTATATTTAAAATAAATGTTACCTCTCTGCTTTTCTTGTTCCATGGTTCATTTGTTGGTTAGAGATGTTGGTTTTGTGTTTTGTCAATTTCTCCTCTTTATAGCCATGCAAAATTAAATTTAAATTAATATGAAGAAGCTTTTAGTAAATAGCTATGTGTGGGATGTTTAGGTTTTTTGTTACTCACGTGGCTTCTGTCCGGGGAAGAACGGAGGCCTGGAAAAACCGGACGACTGAATCTGTTGTGGATGCCATGTTTGCTTTGCCTGTATGTAAACGGGAATATGGACCGGTTGGTAGACTGTCTGGATAGGTGGACGACCTGGACTATGGGACCTGAATGGAGGTCTCTGCTCTGGGGGCTTTTGGGCTGCTGAAACAGAGATGAGGAATTCAGGTGAAACTTGAAAATTATACTTGGTGAGTTTTCTCAGAGAGTATAACCCTCTTTAAGCTTACAAAATATGCAAAGAATACTGGCAAAGGCATTCATGCCCTTTGAACTTGCTATCACCTTAAAGTTTAATGCATTTTACTGGGAGCCAAAAAGGAAGGGTCTACAACTTTAAAAAAACGAAATAAAATATTAGGGGGTTTGAAGGAGTCTGCAGAAAAGTAATTAGTAAGAAATATACATACGAGACTCGAACCAGGATGCAGTTCCTGAGAAAGAAGCTTCTGCTTGTGCTGAAAAAAGCAAAGAGGCTACATGTTTCAAACACAAAAATCTGTCACAACAAACCCACATTTTAACACTGTTGCATTACAAAGCTCTGACCAGGGACCATATTTCTAAATATAAAAAAAAAACTATTCTTGCATGCATCCATGCAGGAGTAACCAGAATTTATCTTTGATATTTTACACATGAAATTAACCCACCAGATGCCGTAGAGCCAGTGTTCGGTTCTGTAAGAACAATAAACATTATTGGCTTTATTAAACATTGATATTAAAAAGATAAATAAAAAATTTCCCATTATTGTGTACCTGCACATTTACCTGGTTTAAGCAGCGGCACTCTGGCCTCAAAAGGCTGAGTGAAGAGCATCATCAGGCTCTCCTGCAGGGTAGCAGCAAAGCTCTGTGTTGCCATCACCCTTTTTGAGTCCAGGTTAATTCGAGGGGGATGGGGGTCAAACTTAACCACCTTAGGCAACTCAAAAGAAGACTGTGAGGAAGAGGAGAAAAAGGTCAATAACTAGTTTTTTTTTCCTTATAATTGTGTGATTTAGTGAAGAGTATCTTAGTTGTATTACTAAAAGAGAAAGTTTGTTTATTCCCACCTGGAGAAAGGCTGGTGTTTGCGCCTGACTCAGCAGATTGTCAATCTCCTCTCTGGCTGTCTTCATCCTCTCACTGTTGTCGTTGAATTTTTTTGTGAGGTCACGAAGTTTGGCCTGACCAGCCTCCAGCTCACAGTCCACCTCATGCTGGGCAACACGTTCATCCTGAGCCAGCATCTCCCTTATCTGCTGGTACACAGCAACCAGCGCCATCTTCCTCTTGCTTGCCGCTTCCTGGATCACAGGGTTGCAAACAAGCAGGCTGGTTCACCTGTGTTTCATGAACAGTGATATGTGCTGCGTGAAAGTTACCTTGAGCTTGTCCTGCAGCTCGTTCATCTGAAGCACGATGGTATCAGTCCTGTTAATCTTTAAGTCCAGTATACCCAACTTGTCTCTAAATTCAGACTACAGAGGAAGAAATGAGACAACAAAGGTCAACTCAAAGTAATTCGTGTTGAGGTTGAAACATTTAACATTTTCTTCCACCTTCTCTTATCTCACCAAAGATGCATTTTGATCACACCTGACTGACTGCAGATTTCCATCGCCTGTCACATGTCTTGTTCAAACTGAATTTCATTTTTTTGTATTAGAACATTGCATAGGGGCAAAGAAAAAGGTAGTTAGAAAATTATGTCCTGACCTACAAATTCATGACAAAGGCTGATGACTTCATAGCTGTCCAGCAGTCCATGCGCCACAAAAGGTCATTGCTAAAAAAAAACTGTCTGTTTACAGTGCACTATGCAAGTATATTAATGGAAAGTTGAGTGGAAGGGAAACATGTGGTAGACAACAGATGCACGAACAGAGATAACCACAAGGTTCAGGATTGTGAAGCACAGAACATTCAAGAGTTTGTTGCAGATTCACAAGGTGATGACTGCAGCAGGAATCAGAGCTTCAGGAGCTACCAACCACACACTGACACGTCTAGAACATGAGCTACAACAGTTGCATTTGTTGTGTTCAGCCACCCCTGAACCAGCGTATTTCTTAGGCTTAGAAGAAAAAGGTCTAGGCTGTTGCTCAGTGGACAAAGCTTTCTTTTCAGATAAAAAAAAGAGAGTGGTGAGGCATGGAATCCAACGTCTTGGACGTCCAGAGTGAAATATTATCTGCTGGCATTGGTCAACTGAGTTTTATCAAGTGAAATGTCAGAGCAGCCATCTTCAAGACACTTCAGGCCTTCTTCTGCTGACAAGCTTTATGGAGATGTTGATTTCATTTTCTAGCCAGTCTTAGCACCTGTCCACACCAATGGCATCACTTCTCCAGTATGGCTATTCTGCACAGTACATGGGCATTCTTCAGGAAGGCTGACATGTTTGAATAAATAAAAAAAGAAAATCTAAAAAAAATTAAGTCCTACAGTATTTCATATTCTAAGCTTTAAGGAACTGACTTTTGGGTTATCAATAGCTGTAAGTCAAAGTCAGCAGCATTTGACAGCAGTAGCATGAGTTTCACTTTTAGAATTGAATTACTAAAATAAAGCAACCTTTTCGGTGATATTCTAATTTGAGATGCAAGTTTGCTGCCTTACAAACAAAAGCTTATTCTCAACGTTTTATGGTAGTTTAATTTTGGAAAGACAGGATATTAAACACTGGGGGAAAAAATGCATGACATAAAAGTGTAAACTAGTTTGCATAGAAGTCAAACTCAGACTCACAAGGTAATTCAAAATGCCTATTAGAGCTGCCCCATTGGTAAACAGTGCATGCACAGCTAATACTACAAATCCCAGAATGCTTTGCTGATGCATTTGTCTGCCAATAACCCCACCCTCTCCTTTGTTGACATTCCTTATCCTAATACCAGTCACATCCATCTGTCCGAAAAATGGACAAACAAAAGATGGAAAGCAGAAGCTTTTCTGGACAATTGGGAAGCAGAATATCTGTTTACAAAGGTGAAGGACAGATCATGAGAAACCTGAGGGATTTTTCTGCTAGGAGTACAAGGCAACTTTACCATACAGAGGCAATCTAGGATGAGAACAATAAGGAAGGGTCATAAGAGAGTCTTCCAGCATGGCAATCATTCAAGATACACTACCAGGATAGCAGAGTGGCTAAAGTCGAAGCACAATAAGATCATGAAGTGGCCTAGTTGGACTTATCAAAGCTTCAAGTTTCCAAACAGCAGCCACTCAAACGGAAGGATATAGAGCTACTCCTACTCCAGTCCTCAAAGGCTACTACCCTGGACAATTTTTATGCATGCAAAATAGCTACATTACCTCCTCTCAGCACGTCATCAAGTTCTGCAGAGCCCTGCTGGTAATGAGCCACTAAATCAATCCAGCTGTGCTGGAAACTAAAGGGTGACACAGGAGTGGATTTTCTCTCCTGTCCCATCCCGCTCCCCCAGAAAAATGTCTTGTCCCATCCCAATCCCAGGCCAGCATAACGAAAAAAATCCTGTCCCGTCCCACTCCTGGTAAATTGACTCCCACTCCCATCCCGCTCCCATTCAGAACGACTCCCACTCCTGTGCCACTCCCATTTTTGTTTTCTTCATTTAGTCTTTTGGCAATTTCTTTCTTTGAAGGACCAGATATGTCCCTGTTTTTAGTTGTAGTAAAGGCCAGTTAAAGTAAAAAGAATAATAATGAAGAAATAATAAAATATCAAACAAGGAAACAGACCATGTCTATCTTAGTTGAATAAACAAAATGTACATAGTTGTATTTTACTTATTTATTAAGTGATTGTTTCCTTTGAACAATGACATTACTTTTATGTTTCAAGTTGCTGAAACGAAAGAAAAATGCACCTAGTAAGAGAACTGTACTTGTTGAACAAAAGGCCAAAAAGGCATTACCTTCATAATTTAGAAACTGTACCTGAATGGTTCATAGCCCTGGTCCTCAGGGACCCCTTCCCTGCAAGTTTTAGATGTGTGTCTGCTCCAGAACACCTGATTTAAATTCTAACATGACCTCCTATACAGGCATCAAGAATGGAGGGTCAAACTGGACAAAATTAATACAATAAAATCATCATTAAATAAATAAATGTTGTGAATGTCCCATAAGTGAAGTAAATGTAACACAAAAGAAATGTAACATTAAATGTGCCATTAAATTAAAGGTACCATTTATTTATTTAATACATCATGAGAAACAATAAATGTACCATTATATCATGAAATGGACTATAATGCAATTAAATGTGCCACTGAATAATTAAGTATAATTTTAAAGACGACATGACGTAATTAGTGGTACACTTAATATTTAATGATGTATTAAATAAATTGTACATTTAATGGTACATTCATTTTTTTTCTATTTCACAACATATTTATTTAATATCTTCCCTTGATGAAGCCTTTCTACGAGGTCCGCGAGGGGACATGGGGAATTTTTTTCTCTTTTTGTGTCCCCACGCAATAGTCTTTGCGTTATTTCGCAATACTTTGTGGAATAGTTTCCAAACCAGATAACTGCAAAAATGGAACAAACACTACACCCGTTTTGAGATTTATTGAGTTTTATTTTGAAATCAGCATTAAATAAAATGATCTTCAATCAGACTAAAAGACAGTTTTTATCCACAAGCTGTCAAACAAACTACTGAACTCTGGACCATAAAACTGCACGAAACCACATCTGTGAAACTTTATTTGCTTATTACTGCTGCATGATGTGTTTTTTTGTTTTGTACGCCATTAGTGTTTTTGTTTTTATTGTGATTTGAACGGTTCTTCTTATCCTAAGCATTTTATCGCATTGTTTACTGCATGTTAACCTGCATATGACAAATAAACCATATCAATCACATATCAGTGTTTGTTTTATGAGCAGTTTGTCATCTGTACTGCTCCAAAATGCCGAACGCAAAAGTATTGCGTGGAGACGCAAAATAAATAAATTTCCCCATGTCCCCTCACGGGCTTCCGTACCTTACCTCTTAAATCTTTAGAGCACATGCAGCAATTTTGTTGGTCAGATGAGATTTGACAGGTGTTGGTACTTTTGGTTTGACGAAGAGATGCAGGGCTGATTTAATCCAGAATCTGTCTTACAAGTGTCCCTTAATCACTGGTGAACTTGATTACGACTAAACACGTTTTACAAGCAGCAGACTGCGTGTTAACACCGCTACATTCAACTCTCCTGAAGTTCGGTAATATTTGCGACTTTCTTGTCAGCTCTATGAGTTTAATAGATAAGTCCTTACTTCTGACTTTACGTTACAAATCCAATTTTACCACGTCCAGTTCTCCACCTGCGTTTGTTCCCTCCATCCTGAACACAGGTGGAAAACATTGATCAGAAGCACTGTTGGCTTCTGGGTCGTGTAGTTCGTTTGACTCACATTATAGTATAGGCTTCTTGGAAAAAAAACTACACAATGGCAGAGTCGATCCAAGTTTTTTTTTCTTAAAGTTTATAACAAAGTCTCATTTCCAAAGACAATTGATCCTAGTTTATTTCCCTCCTATTAGTTAGCTCCCGCTCTCGTCTGCTCCCGTTCATGTTTTATCCTGTACCGTCCCAATCACGTGATCTTTACTGATGCTGTCTCCTGTCCCGCGGGATTCCCGTGGGAATCCCGAAAAAATGTCAGCCTCTACTGGAAACCCATAATGGTTTCTCCACCAAGTGCCTTGAATGAGAGATCTGACTTTATTTCACTTAATGAAATGCAAACTGATTTTTAAAAAAAATTTTTTTTACCTTCTTTTGCATTTTCCCTGAATTTTAGATGATATTCTATTTGTCGTCACAAAAAAAAAAAAAAATAGTTTGATAACTTGATAAAAAAATTTTATAATATGTTTGTGAGTGAAAAAAATCAGAAGGGGGTTCACATTTCCTCCACTGCATATATAAATCCTCTTATCTATCTAAAACAGGATGTGACATCCTAGACACATACGGCACACAACTTGTTTTGCACCTTCAGTTTCAAACCAATAGTCAACATCTTCTGGTGCAGTTAAAAACAGGACAGTCAAAAAAAAAAAACACACAACAGCAGTGGTGTTGAAAAACTAGGCCATGAAGGCCAAAACTTTCAAGTTAAAAGCCCTTGTGGACCACAATTATTTATTTATTTTTTTGGGGGTTAAAAGTGCACTGAATATTTTTACTGTGATTTATTTTATTTGCCACCTGCCAAAAATAATCCAAGAAGAGTCGAACCGCTTTTAGCCAATTAAATTACGCTCATTTGATCACTTGAATCACCAGTTCGCTTCTGCAGAGGCTCTTCTTTTGACCCAGAAGTAAGGGACGAAACTGAAATTGGCTTCCGGTTGTGGCTTCCGATTCAGGAAACAGTTAAAGGGCAAGTTCACCTCATTTTGCGTTACCTTGAGCATCTTTAATCTGTTCCAACTCAAAAACTACAGTACTTAGACTCTTCAAACCTGGACTAGATTATGCACGTCTGCATTGCATTACATTGCAAACGTGCCTAGAAATCGATTGAATTGCTGCAGGGCCGAGCTCAATTTGTGGCAGTTCCGGTGGTAGATTTGCTTCAATACAATGCAGTGTTTTTAAATGCGCAGCAAACATATATAATACCGCCCGACCCAGTGTGTCAGATAAAATGAATTCTGCAAAACTCAGACCCTCACCCACCTCTTTCAGGTGCCTTTGTTCCTCTGGTGACATGAAGGAGCAGCCTTTATGGACCTGCTGCAGGCAGACGCTGCAGATCAGGCGGCCGTGGTCGGTGCAGAAGTGCTCCATCAGCTTGTGGTGGTCGGTGCAGATGTGCTCTGACAAATCCCCGACGGGATCGGTCAGCTGGTGGGGGCGAAAGATGGGGTTCTCCCGGTGAGGCCGCAGGTGTTCCTCGCAGAAGGAGGCCATGCAGGTGAGACAGGTCTGGGCCGCGTCCGCCTCCATACAGGTGTCACAGCGGACCACATTCTTCGTCTTTTCCTCCTCTTCAAACAGGCCACCTTCGCTCTTGCTGGACCTCACCCTGAAGGTCTCCACCACGGTGCTGAGGACCGTGTTCTTCTTCAACTCCGGCCTGGTTTCAAACAGGGTCCGACACTGGGGGCAGCTGTAGGAGTCGGTCCAGGAGGAGAGCAGGCAGTCCTGGCAGAAGTTGTGTCCACAGGGGATGGTGACCGGGCAGTCAAAGGTGCTCAGACAGATGCTGCAGGTCAGCTCGTCCTCCAGGCTCATGAGAGAAAACTCAGTCTCCTCCACGTCCGCCATAATGGAACTGAGTGGGAAGCAGTTTCGTGTGAAGTCCAAAAGCTCAAGAGTGGAGAAATTAGCCAAAACGTTCAAATGACGCAGTTTTCTCACCAGACCAATAAATTATTCATCCTGTAGTCGTATATCCACTTACTTCTGCTGTCAGATTTGGAAACTCCTGCCAACTGGGTTGGATTACCTCATCTTGCAAACAAGACCTTATTTGGTGTATATGGAGCTAAATTGGAGCCATAAAGTTTGTTCAAAAGAACAAAAATTGAACCTGAAAAATAAAAGTTGGTTCAAAAGAAAAACATTTGAACCTGAAAAATAAAAGTTTGTTCAAAAGAAAAACATTTGAATCTAAAAAATTATTTTTGAACCTCCCCACAAAAAGTGTGAAAACTGGAAAAAAAGTTTTGCAACTGAAAAAAAAACAAAAAAACAGATGTGAAACTGGAGAAGAAAAGTTCAAATCTACTTTTCAGATTCAAGTTTTTTTTTTGAACTTGCAGATTTTTTTTTCGAAAAAAAAAATCTGCAAGTTCGAAAAAAAAACTTAAATCTGAAAAGTAGTTTTGAACTTTTTTTTTCCAGTTTCACATCTGTTTGTTTTCAGTTGCAAAACTTTTTTTTTCAGGTTTCACATTTTTTGGGGGGAGGTTCAAAATAATTTTTCAGGTTCAAATGTTTTTCTTTTGAACAAACTTTTATTTTTCAGGTTCAAATGTTTTTCTTTTGAACAAACTTTTATTTTTCAGGTTCAAATGTTTTTCTTTTGAACAAACTTTTATATTTCAGGTTCAAATGTTTTTCTTTTGAACAAACTTTTATTTTTCAGGTTCAAATGTTTTTCTTTTGAACAAACTTTTATTTTTTAGGTTAAATTTTTTTTCGTTTGAACAAACTTTTAACAAAATTTAGCTCCATATTTTCAGCACATGACCAACGACAAAGCCACTCCCAGCTTGATCTGGGTCCATATCCGGATTAACTGTGGACCTTTATATCAACCGACAAGACATTCAAAAATACTGCTGGAAAGAGGGAGAACATTCTCCATTTGTATAAAAATAATAATAATAGACTTTTCACATCGTTTTTACATGTTGTTTTTAACAGTGTGGGAAATTATTGTAAAAATCATAGTTAAATTAAGTTTCCTTTCACACTTTTGAGTGCTTAAATTAAGATTCCTTTATGAAAGGACAGAGAATAATCAGTATCATTTTAGCTAGTTTCATTTAGTGTGCATTTGTATCATGAAGTGTGCTAATTTGAATGGTAAAAGGTGAAGGCTGAAACACAGGATAGAGGAAGTAATTCCATATGGGGAAATGGTTTGAATAACAGGAAAAAACCACCAATGTCGGGGCCAGGTGACACTGACTGGGTGAAGGTTGTAGAACCCATAGTATTTTTGGAGTGATATAGATATATAATAAAGGTTTATTTATCATGAACATAAAAGTGAAACACCATCGATGGATGATTTATAACATTTGAATCACATGCATATATCCATCAATAACGTTTTTAAATTGCCTATAATTCTGTGCAGGGTTGGTAATTAAATCCAATGATCACCTGATTCACAACAGGTGTGAGCACCTCTAAAAGTGCAGGTTTCATACATAGCAGGTCTGCTTCATTCAGAGGTGTGTTATCGCAAAGTTAATGTGAAAAGGCACCAGCAGCTCAGTCCAGTAGGTGGCGGTAATGCACCTTTATGGAAGTTGCCAACTGCCAAAACCATCTTCATCATCAGAAGATGTCTGCTGATGTCTTTTAATTAGGACCCCATTGTTCTACAGTGAGACGTTATTTTCACGATAACTTTCGAGGCAATCACCAGTCCTTTAAAGTAGAGTTGCACATGTGAGGACAGCAAGCAATTTGAGTGTTATTGAATTTACTAAGATTTTATCTGTTGCAATAAATTTTTGTTTTTCTCAATCTGCTTATTTTTTTTCTTTGGTATTAGGAGGCTTTTGACTCTAGAGTCGAGACTAAACCAGTTCAGTTTGGTGCTGCTTGATTATTAAATTTTTTATAACTATTTAACAAAATCCAACAAAGCTTGTGGGTCTATGTGAAACTTAGGATAAAAATTTAGAACATTTGTGTTTTAAATTGATCTATTTTGAAGGATCTATACCTAGTGAATATTTTTTGTTCTTGCTGAAAAGGCTTAAATTCTGTAGATATTTCTTAAAAAAATCTAAGTTTTTCAACATCTGGTATTTGTAAGTTTATTAGAAGTCTAAATGTAGGTGTATTTGCCAAGATTGATTGGTGCAAAAAAAAAATGTGGCTACTAGCCTTGAACTTGGGACTTCTCTGGCGCCGTACTATCATTTTTCTTTTTTCTGTAGTTGCAATAATGTTTTTTTTCTAAGTTAAGCTCTGTTTTACGAACAAGTCACTGACAGAAGATTTCAGTGGTTCTGGCTGGAAATCTTGCTGCAAAATTGACTTTTTTCTTATGCAACCAACTTCGTCTGATGACCGAGGAAGTGTGTTGCTGTCAGAGCACATCCTGTACAGCTCAGTTGTTCAATGGCACTTTAGAGCATGTTTCCATCTGTAACTATGTAAATATCTCACTATGTTTGCCACTATTCACTTTTGCACACAATTAATAAAACACTAAATTATTTCTGCACTTTCAGCAGCTAGTTTATAATACTAAATGAAATCAAGCTAAGTTTTGGTTTGTGCTTTGACATTTTTGCATTGTTTAAACTTTTGTTGTGGCCTTTAGGAAAAGTCTAAGCTTAGTGCTCTTTGACCAGTTTTGCTTGGTCTGAACCCAGACAGATATATAGATCTTAATCACAACTTCATATAGAAGCATCATTGATTCAAGTCTAAATTAGGTCGATGTATGTCTTCTTCATTGACATCAGGGCCCGTATTCACAAAGAATCCTAAGACTAAATGTAGCTCCTAGTGATGTCATTTTAAATAAAACCTTAGAATTTCTCAAATTCTATGATTTTGCTTAGAGTTTTACCTATAGTAAGATAGGATAAAAGTTAATCAGAAGCATCTTAGGCCTTAAGAGAGCTCCTAAAGTTAACAAACGTTAAGAGTAGTGAGGCGGACTTTTAGTGAGCCTAAGAGTGTCTTAAGCAGAGAAGATGGTGGAAAGACCAAGAGAAAAGAGACATTCTCCAAACAATGAACAGTGAATTAATAAAACACTACTGATCATGCAGGGATCCATCCCCTACAGTCGACTAAATAAGCACATAAACTTATATAACAATCATATAATTATTAAAATAGAGATAATTATCTAATTTATTGAGCTTCAGTTAGTGTTGCAACACAACATGGTGGAGCATTACTACATTGCATGGAAAGCCTGTATTTTACTCCCTGACGACTTCTGCGCAGATTAAGTTGTAAAGTCATTGCTTGAATCATAAATATTAGGTGGAGCCACCAAAGAGTAAGTTTATGACAGTGTTATTCAACAATTATGCCTGCTTCAGGTATGCTGACAGGCCTGCCTAAAACAAACCAAACCTGACTGCTGAACCGATCCTTCCAGTAACATCAGTTCGGAGAATGTCCGATTGCGTCATATTACTTATGGGACTTTTTCTCCTTAACAGATATTTCTTTGTTTGCACTTGTTGCAGATTTTGGACACAGCAAACAAAAATCTTTTGCTACATCCAGTAAAAAAGCAGAAGTGAAAAAGAAAACAGAATTCATTGTGGTGTCGTCTGAACATGAGACCGTGAAGTCAAAGTTCATCCTTAGTTTAAGTTGTTTAATGTATCCTAATAAATAACAAAAAATGAAAAAGGCCTTATTTAAAACAATTATTAGAATTGAAACTATAGAAAAAAAAAAGCTGGTTACTGATTTATTCAACTGTGATTTTTTTTTAAATGTATTTAGCTGTTTTTAATTAATCTGGTCACACAGAACATGAAGGCTGTGATTAAACATGAAAACATTTATTCAAGCCGAAGAAACTGAGAAATAAGACATTTCTCTGGTTGGAAATAAAAAACTTTAATGTGATTTAAGTAAATAAGTGACACCTTGCAGTGGAAGAGCTCTACACAGGTTGTTAGAACAATAAAAACAGGGATAAAAGCAGAGATTACAAGTTTAGAACAGGTATGGGAAGACAAAAAGAAAGGACCACAACAGCTTTTATTAATACAGTACAGACACTGATTACATGCCAGGTTAAATATCGCTCAACATAAAGCTTCATTTATTCTTGGAAATCTCCCCGTCTTATAGTCACCGCACAATAAGCCAACAGAGCATCCTGATGGCTAGTTTGTGTAACCTGCCCACCATAGAGGAAACCATTGAGTATTTCATCTCTATGGGGCATTAAAGCACAACAGACTCAAGTTCAAATCTGGACCTGGACCATTGCTGAATGTTAATACTCCTCTCTCCCCATCATTTCTTCGATCAGACTCCACACAGTGAAGGCAGAAAGCCTTCCAGGTGATCAGAAGAGAGACGGACGTTTCGTTTCTTTGGTAAAACAGACTATGTGACATCTGTTCTAATCAGTCAAAGAAATGAGAAAGTCAACGCTTAAGGCTTGGTAATCACAACTAATTCAATGAACCCACTCTCGCTGATACCTCTTGATTATGGAAATTACACAATTAAAAGATCTGGCACAGTCAGGGTGCACACTGAATGGCCAGTCGTTACGTTTTGCTCAGTTTCTAATTCTGCCCACTACTGTGGTCATCTCATCATATACGGGCTTTTAAATAAGATTTCTTTTTTGCTGTGACTTTCAGTCTAGTCAGTTTTAAAACAGGTTTTTAAATGGAGGCTTAAAATAAAAACACTAAGTGACCTCCTTTATGTATTCTACAATTAGTTTCCACAATCTAAACAAATCTTGTGCACACTTTAGCATAATTCATTCTCAGTGACTTATCAGTGTTCAGTGAGTTTTTTTTTTTGAGAAGATGGTTATTAAATTGAATCATAATAATGTTCCAGGTATATGTTTGATGTCTATCAAGATAGAAACTTTTTTTTTTTCTGTTCATTTCCAAACACCAAAGCCTCAATCTGACCTAAGCAACAATATTAAGTTTCTCAGCTTCTCACTGAATAATGAGGAGGCTGAAAGACCTGCCTGCTCTGTGTGGAACAAACACCCAGCTGTCTAAGTAATTAGTTTATGGGTGTTTGTCCAAAAACGTTGCTGCTAGACGTCTTAAAATGGATGGAGCAACAACTGTAATAGAGGGTCTGTAAAGTTTCTAAATCCACCAGTACACTCCTTAACCTGAGGTAAACTGAAGTGTGATCATCTCACTGTGGATTTATCGCAACTGAAATAGTCACTGCGATATTTAACAATATCGCGAGTGAATAATTTTACGATATCGTGCAGCGATTTTACAGACAGATCTGAAAATCCAAAACCAAACACAGATTGTCACTTAAAACTCATGTTTTAAGATTATAATAGTAATCTGGTCCAGTCCTGCCACTGATGCGAAGCTGCACTCCTGCCGTATACTTTCTGTCTCAGATTAGAAAAAAAAGAAAAAGTGTGACCATCTCCAATCCCCACTGATTAAAAGATAGTCCAGTCTTATTCCTGGATTTCCCTGGATGTTTTAAACACAAATGTTATCCTTAAAAACATCATTATCATTATTAGGAATAAACCACAGAAGCAAGTATCAATCACCAAACACTTGAGAAAAATGCTTAGCTTTTCCTCGAAACCAGAAACTTGTACCAGCTTCTCTTTCACTGCCACAAGACCACAAAATAAGCTCCTACACGATCCACCAAGAGCTAATTTGCTTTGGTTGTGATCTGCCCTCATCCCTTACCATCCATTAGTGCAGTAAAGCTTTCATCCGTCCGTCTACAGTCAGACCCGACAGAATCATCACCAGGGTGAGAATACCATGGACTGCCATTACTGACTAAAGACATAAAATTAATTCAAGAAGCAATGGTTTAAAGGTATACTACGCAGCGTAAAGCTAAACCTAACCTTAATGTGTGGTACTCTGCCTGAATGCCAACATCTATTGGTACCTTTTTTTTCCCTTTATGTTGCCGTCTGGGGGACACGGTCAGTCCAAGGTTGTATAAGGTCCTTAGCAAAATATCTTCTGGGGGCAATCTGCCACCACAGCAACTCTGACCCCCCACCTTTATACATTTATTCTCGCATTGACCCCAACTTGCATCGCAGTTAACTTGTAAGGTTGTACCTGGATCTCACATTATTAAAACATTACAAAATGTCTCAATGTGAAGTCTCACTTGCAAAGCACTGCTCAATGCAAACCAGAAATTCTGTATTTAGAAATACTGACTACATAGTGTACCTTTAAACCAAGAGGCTTCTTGGCAGTGCAGAGAAATGAATATGAGGAGGAAAAGTGTGATAACGGAGTTAAAGGGAATATAGTTGGGGCAACATCTGTATGCTTTGACCAATCATCAACAAACATACTGATGAGTTTTCGTTTGTATAGTTTAAATAAATATTTCTGGGTGCTTTATAATGATCCTTACTTAGTTTACGGTTTTATTTCCATTTCCAAGGTTCCAGACTAACTGCTGTCAAATGAAACACCAGTAAGCCTGTTTTTTTTTTAATCATGCTTCATTGTAAACACAAGCAGTTCTCATGTTTAACTGCATGCTGAACTTTACTGAAGCTTGCACAGAGTAATGTATGAGCCACTGGAGAAAATCCAGAAGGCTGGATAGACGGCCTCAGCGAACTGAAAACTAAAGGAGTGGAAGGGATACGCCCTGTCTGCCACGTTATAGAACGTAGCCTTGCCCTCCTCACAATCCAACAGCACGCCTACGCGCTTCGGGTTAGGATTGGCCAGCACCGTCTCACTGCTGTTATGCCACGCTGACAGCTTCACGTTGAACCACTCGACACACCAGGACTTGTCATTGCGACCCAACCTGCTGGTGGGGCCCTTGCGGTCGATGCTCCTGTAAGCCAGCCCGACGCCAATGAAGTTATTGCTGCTCAGTCGCACCTCCCAGTAATGACGCCCCACGGAGAAACCCTTGGAAGCGAGGACCTGGGAGCAGACGGCGAAACGCTCGAGACAATCAGGGTAGTTTGTGTGCTCGTCAGACACTGAGGCCTTAGTGAGGTTCTCACTTAGTTCGATGCGTTTATGGGCTGTTCTCAGATCAAAAGTGAGCACAGTGCCATCTAGTGGAGACAGAACATTAGACTATTTTAACGACAAACGGTTGCTAATGAGACAGGAGCCAAAGACATTTGCTTTACTTACATTTCATAAGCTCACTTCGTTTTTCAGCAGAACTTATCTCTGCGGGAATGTCGGAAGTCTCTGTTACTGAAGACGGGAAAAAATATTTTTAGCACTTTTTGTTGTACTTTGAAGTGTATAGATGCAACTCAAATGAAAATTTCATCAAAACAGTAATTTTGGCAATTCAATTAAAAAAGTGAAATTTTTATATCATTCTGTTTCTAATAAATACATACATTTCAAGTGTATTGTTTCTAACTCTGAAGATAGTGGCAATCAGCTAATGAAACCCCATAAAATTACGCAATACCAATAAATAAAGCATTGTCAATACAGGTATTTTATTGCTGACACCACCAAGGGGAATAATGTTGCCTTTATAGCACACAATCATCAACAGTGGTCATCCCTCTTGTTTGTGTACCTTTTTTTCCCCCAACCACACTTTTTCCTTCCACTCAACTTTCTCTTCTGCTTTGATAAAGTCCTCTGAACAGCCAGCGTCCTAAGAAATTACCTTTTTTGGATTACATTTCTTTTTCAGGGTGTAAGTGATTGGATTACTGAAATAAATTTACTTTTTGATGATACTCTAATTTGTTGACACCTGTAATAACATTAATGTGGAAAATTAACTTTAAAAAACACTTCATTATTTCTACTTGAACTTAATCTGGAATTTTTAACTTTTCAACATTAGAATCTGGTACCTACCTGGTGTTTCTTTGTTTTCAGCAGCAGCAGGACGCCCCCTTGGTTTGTCTTTCACACCAAACTCCAGCAGGTTCTCAATAGACTTTCCCAGTTTCTTATTTCCTGGAATGTTTTCGGTGTTCAGAGAAGGGATTTTAATGGCTTCTAGAGAGAAATAAGTCATACATTTATTTTTCAACTGCAATAAAAACCCTAAAAAGCCATATACCCAAATCAAATTCTGAAGAATAATTAGAGGCCGAAAAAACACAACACGTGTCATACCAATCATTCAATCAATATAAATATCACAAATAAACAGCCTTATTGATGCAGGAGTTGTTTGTAAATATCTACAGGCAAATGCAGTTTAAAAATTAAGAAAAATTAGAGCAGAAATAAAACTGCTTTTTTGATTCTAAAGGAGAATCTTGTTGCAGTATCTTCCAGGTGCCAAATTAGACATAGAAGATTTATCCGCCATAATTCTCTAGGAGAAAGGAAAGGAGGCCCTGATGTAAAGCCACTGTTCTGGGGAAGGTTTGGTTATTTTTACCCGACACAAACAGACTACGACAAAACTCATGATTAATGCAGATACAGACACCTTGAAAGCATGGCAGCTTCACGCCATCTCCTTTGCAAACAAGTGATGACAGAGTCACCTTAACCCCCCACTCCTAGTCGCTCTTGAGTCAGAGGAGCAACTTTAATCATGTCCATCTTTAATAAACCTGATTTGAAGTAAAGATTCTTGTCCATTGTTACAAGCTCCAAACAATCCACAGGAGCTACTTAAAACTGCAAGCACATGCACCTCACTCTGAATGCAGACCAAGGTCCCGTTTACACCACGTTTTTTGGTAAAAAAACAGAAAGGACAAGTAAATGTTGGGTTTTCAGTTTCACTTCGTTTAACATACCTTAACAGTGTTGTGTGTTTTTTCTTTGTGTTTGACCAAGTTATTCAAGAAATGTAATTTATGCATATGATGAATAGAAAAAAAAAAAGGATTGTTGTTCATACTTTGAGGTTTCTTCTTCAGGGCAGGTTTGACCTGAGGACCTGGACTGTGGGACCTGGGGAGTCTAGAAATTGCTGGAGGAAATGTTAGCTCTGAAAAAATTACAAACACAACAGATGGAATTTTATTATGGCTCTAATAAGACTTACAGTGAGATGGATTAAAGATACATAAATGTAATAGATAGGTTAAATCAGCGGTTTGAGAGATGAACACACTGGATTCCTGATTATTTCCAGGACTTGCAGGTGCATGCCCAGAAGCTGCTCTTTCATTTGAAAAATCATTTCTGTTATTTAGCCTCCATCCTTTAATCTAAACATTTAACTGTATTTCTTCTAAACCACCTCCTCGATAAATCACTGCACCAATTAAGAGTATTTGTTTTGATTGGATTTCTGTCATTCGCTCTCCATAAATTAAACCACTCACCCGCTGCATAAGTGCCAGTATTAATGTCTGCAAAAAAATTGGATATTTACTTCACTATACATATTTTATAATGCATCTGCACAGGGTAAAAACTCCTGCTTAGAAATGTGTTTGCATAGTCACCGGCTATGAGTTTTGGGATTCTGGCCTCCACGGGATGTTTAAAGAGTTCCATCAGGTAGTTCTTCAAAGTCAAAGTGAAGGCCTCTGATTGCACGACCTTCTTGGAGTCCAGATTGATTCGAGGGGTGTAAGGTTCATAGCTTACAGCTTGGGGAAGGTTAAATGAAGTCTGCAGGGACAGATACAACAAAACAATATTCCATTTCTGATTTACAAGCAAGGCTTTTATTTTAAAACAAACTGAAAATAGTTTTGTTAATACGATCAGCCAAACATATGCATACAGTAAATCTTTTGCATTTTTGGTTTCGTTTTTTCTTACCCTATGCATCAAACAAACCATGAAATATTCAGTGCATTGCAGAAATATGCCACGTCTTTACACTTTGCCATAGAATAGCCATATACTTCAAGGTGTTTTATTGGGATTATATTTGGTAAACCAGCACAAACATGAGCAAATATTAAGTGACGGGATACATGGCTTAACATGTCAATACTCAAGTCTTCAAATTCCAATTGCGTTTGTCTAGACTTTGACTGGGCCATTCTAACACATAATTACGCTTTGATCTAAACCAGCTGTGTAATACTCCAGGCCTCAAGGTGCCCAACAACAATTTGATGTGTCTCAGGTTTAAAGACTCCTGAATCAAAGGACTGAATTACCTATTCATACAGTAAAGTTTTAGAGAGGCCTGCTAAATACCTAATGAGGTGATTCAGGTGTGATGAAGCAGAGACAAATGTAAACTTGCAGGACGCCGGCCCCCTAACGACTGGAGTTTGACACCTACTATCTAAACCATTCCAGTGTGGCCCTGGCAGTATATTTGGGGTTCTTGTCCTGGTTGGAGGAGAACCTCTGCCTCAATTTAAAAAGTATTTACAGCCTCTTAACAGTTTTTTTTTTTTTCCCGGGACTGGCCTGCATTTAGCTCCATCCATCTTCCCATCAACTCTGACCAGCTTCTCCATACCTGTTGAGGAAAGGATCCCCACAGGCTGATGCTGCAACCACCATGTTTCACCATGGGTTTTGTGTTTTCACTGTTGAACTCTGGTCTCACCGGACCAGAGCATCCATTTTCCACACATTTGCTGTGTCCCCGACATGGCTTGTGACAAACTATATATACGACTCTTAATGGTCTTCTTATAACAATGGCTTTCCTTGTGCTGCTTTTCCATAAAGTCCAGGTTTAGCAAGTGTAGGACTAATAGTTGACCTATCAGCCAATTTTCCCACCTGAGCTGTGGACCTCCGCAGCTCCTCCAGAGTTAACATAGGCCCCTTGGCTGCTTGTCCAATTCATGCTCTTGTGGACTGTCAGATCAGACAGAAAGCCAGGACATTTGCGTCATACCATTTCCATTTTTCAGATGATGGCTTTAACAGTGATCTTATGGAGCTGGTCAGGGTTGATGATCAAAGCTTAGGATATTTTCACAACTTCATGACACATATTCTTCAGGATGCTGTTTGTTCACTAGTGTTTTCTAATAACCCCAAAGGCTTTCACAGACTAACTGGATTTATGATGAGATTATTCACATTTGGCTTTATTTATAAATTAGTTTGACTTCAGGATGTAGGTGAAACTGTACACAAAAATCATATTTTTTTAAAAGATTATAACGTTTTGGTTTTTTTTAAGTTATACGGATTTCGCTATGCTTCAATCAACAAAAACAAGTAAAAATGTGTTTTCTTTACTTAATCTAACTGTGAGCAAATCATTTTAAGCATTTTAACATTTTATAATGTTCTAGAACTTCAAAAAGAGACCAGTACAAAACATAATGGAGATTAGATTTTCTTTTTCAGTTAATAAAGGACAAGCAGGCATAGCCAATGCATGGGTAGATAAATATACAACAATAACACCATTTGAGAGTGCTAAATGTTGTTGTTTAGGCATTTTTGAACAAGACTGTGCCGACATTTGAGTAAAAAATGTTTAATTTACTTTGGATTTATATTGAGTTCACGAGTTGGACTTGAGTTTAGTTCAGTTTTTCCATGACAGCCACAACACAGAGACCTCATATAATCGTTGACTCCCATATCATAGAACAGTTGATTCCCATAAACCTCCCACACCATACCAGTGTTGTTGCATGCCTTATTCTGTGCTGCGTTTTGGGCTGGCTGAATGCTACAGTATCTGCATCTGAGTAAGAAACCTTGATCGAACATTTTCATTGTGAATATTTGTACGGTGTATATTTGCACCCTAACTTCTGAAGGCAATGGGTTTACCTTTAGGGGTATCAGAGAAAAGGGGGCTGAATACAAATGCATTACTCTGTGCTGTTCCGTCACATAAAATCTGTATAAAATACATTGAGGTTTGTGGCTGTAGCGTGGAAAGATATGAATCTGTTTGCAAGATGGTTTATTAATAAACCCTGGCTTAAATTTCAGGTGTGCTTTTGTGCAGCGTTGTAATTTTATTCGTTGTTAGAAACATCATGAAGAATCCCCTCACAGATTCAAATTAGTTTGCCAACCCTGTGTGCCACCAGTGAACAAGTCATCCCACCTGTAAGAAGGCCAGGGTTTGGGACTGACCCAGCAGACAATGGATTTCTTCTTTAGCTTTGCTGATGTTGTCCACGTTTTCGCTGAACTTTATGATGAGACCTCTGATTTTGGTCTCGCCAGTCTCGACCTCTTTGTCAATCACCCTCAGGGCTTCGGCCTCCTCTTTGGTCAGCATGTCCCGCATCTGCTGATACCCGGCTGACACAGAACGTTTCCTGTGGATGGCTGATTCCTTGTGAGGAACACATCAGCAGAAATTAAGCCCAAAACACAACCAAACTGAAATAAACAGAATTAAAGTTCTTCATTTAAATCTTTCGCCAGTGATTCAAATGATACAAACCTTCAGCTTGTTCTGCGTGGTCCTCATTTGAGAAAGAACAGCTTCATTCTTTGAGAGCTTTCCATCCAGAAAAACTAGCTGGTCTCGGAGGTCAGACTGTAAACAGAAAAACATGATGCATTCAGCCACACCATCGGGGTGTGGGGCGGGACAGAACACAGACCCGGAAATGTAGGAAAACATCTGTAGACGTGCTGCGTGCAGCACCTCTGTTCTGCATATTTGTGCTGTTATTACGGCTTCAATATTATTGTGAGGGTGAAGAGCAGCTCATTCAACACAGACTTTGTTATAATGTTGGAACCCCGTTGGAGAATACGTGCTGAACGCCGACGTTCTCTACGTGCCTTGTCCCACAACACGCCAGTAGCGTTGCTTTGCAACACACTGCTTATCAGGTATGATTACCTTACAACTGTTGGAAAATATTCATGCTATGCTTATAGGATCTGTATTGCTATGCTCAAGTATGTTTAATAATGTGTGAAATAATACGTATTGTGTAACTTAGAGGCCTGCTAACAGGTTTCTCTGTGTATGTGTCTCTGTAAGATTTCTGCCTCACAACAGAAGATATTTCTGTATGTGTAAGAGTTCTGCATATGTCTGTAGATAAAGGTCAAAAGTGGAAAAACAGGAAGTGCTGAAAAGTCAGCTGAATGTCAGAGTGCCAGACAGCTCTGAAACTCGATTAAAATGTATGTTTTTTCTTTTGAATGTACACGCCTTGCTTCTGAATAAAAACTGCTGTTCTGGGAAAGAAGTTTCAGAAGTATTCGGACGAGCTTCTCCCTGTACAGGCATCTAAAAGCTGCGCAGCCTCCGTGTTCTTTTTATTACTTTGTTTTTATTAGTAACAGTATAGGATGTCTTAGCTTTACCAAACAAACGAGCACGCAGGGGTTTAGGGAACAACTCCATCACAACACACACCTTTCCTACCGGCTACGATGGCTTTTCATGTCCAAAGAGACGTACGCTTTTTGTAGTTGGTTCGGATCGGGGCCGGTTTGTATTCAGACCATAAGCGAACCGCACCAGAGTCCGTTTGGAAGCGGACCGAGACCACCTCAAAAGTGGGTGTCGGTCCGGTTATTTGGTCTGGACCAGAGTTCGCTTGAGTGTATTCACACCTGCACAAAAGGTCCGGACCAAGGAGGGAAACGGACTCTGGTCCGTTTAAAGCGGACCAAAAGTGACGAGTGTGAATACACCCTTAAAATATTTCAAGCATGAGTGTCACAACTCTGAGACATGAGGTATACGCGTCACTTTGATGGTTAACAAAGTCAACAGTATTTGACCAGTCCCAGGCCACCAGGTGTGCTTCAGTAGTTTATAATTTATTATTACACATTTTTGTTGTCAGTAGTTAATAACCCAAGAAAGTCAAATTGCTCTGAATTTGACTTTGCTTCACTCTCAGTTAATGAGGAAAACTCCTCCCACATCATCCAGGTCATTCACCAGCTGACTTGTACGGAATGTGCTCGCTGACAATTTAAATTGGTGCAATGAAGCAAGTGAGCTATTTACATTGCATAAAATAGCTGGCATTGTCTCCGTTTCAGGGGAGGCTTAACAAATTGCTTAACAGATTTTTCCTTCCACTAAACTTTCTTAATAATTTGCTTGGGAAATTAAATTTTTGCTTACATTAGCTGCAAGCCATATTCATAGAATCATACAATTAATGAATCTGACCTTTTGAGCACCTTTTTAACTAACATAAGGTAACATTTAGGTGATTTCCTCATTTATTAAGATGCACCTGTATGCAGGGAATAAACAAACCTCTTTCTTGCTCCTTTGCTCCTCTGGTGACATGAAGGAGCAGCCTTTGTGGACCTGCTGCAGGCAGAGGGTGCAGATCGGACGCTGGTGTGGAATGCAGAAGAGCTCCATCAGCTTGTGGTGGTCGGTGCAGATACGCTCCATCAGGTCCCCGACGGGGAGAGTCAGCTGGTGGAGACGGAAAATTGGGTTTTCCCGGTGGGGCCGCAGGTGTTCCTCGCAGAAGGAGGCCATGCAGGTGAGACACGTGTGGGTTGCGTCCGCCTCCATACAGGTGTCACAGCGGACCACATCCTTCTTCTTCTTCTTTTCGGGTTTGCTCGCAGCACCACCTTCGCTCTTGCTGGCCTTGACCCTGAAGGTCTCCACCACGGTGCTGAGGACCGTGTTCTTCTTCAGCTCCGGCTTGGTGGCGAACAGGGTCCGACACTGGGGGCAGCTGTAGGAGCCCTTCCAGGTGGCGAGCAGGCAGTCCTGGCAGAAGTTGTGTCCACAGGGGATGGTGACCGGACAGTCGAAGGTGCTGAGACAGATGCTGCAGGTCAGCTCATCCTCCAGACTCATGAGAGAAAACTCAGTCTCCTCCGCTTCGGCCATCATAAAACCTACAGCTGCAGCGAGAAATAAACGAAACCTATGGCGGCGGCTGGAAAACGAAAGTAAAAAAAAAAAAAAACTGTTTTCGATTAATTTACGAGGAAAAGTAGGTTAGTACGATAAATATATTTCTCATGTTTGTATCAGTTGGCTACTTTGAAACAAACATGCAAATAATTTCGTGTCGAATGTAGGGAGCTTTAACTCCAACAACGACGTGAATTCGCAGCGTCACACCGTTTTACGACAGAGCTCGTCTATTAAATTCCCGCTTTAAATCCTGAATAAATCTCCCTTACATTACCTTCAAGCTTTCGTGGAGGCAGTTCAGGTCAGGTGCTTAGGGCAGTCTGTCTCAGACCAAGGTGGAGCCGCAGGACACCGACCCGAGCTGAACCGTGACAGCTGCTCTGACTCAAGTCCCTCCCTCTCTGTTCAGCAGCAGGTGTGGTGTTACGTTCAAGTCCGAGAGTATTTCACAGCAAAAGCAACCCTCGTGTTAGAATTACTTGACCTTTGACCAGTGATTGGTTATTAAGCCGTCATCGCCTAAAATACATAACTTCTTGTATGCGGGTAACTGTAATGGTAGGTGGGAGAAATAACATCGGGGGCTATGGCTCATCACCTAGGGCGCCATCATGTTGGGAGGGGCCAAATTTTCTAGGCTTTTATATGGTGTTAAAGTTCAGATCTGGCTTGTAGCTTTTAATTCAGTGCTAAATTAAAGGGCTAATTTCAGTGTTTTGTTGTTAAGATATCCTTAGTTCCATTTATAATTTCAAATAAAAGTATTTGACTCATTGAACAGCTGTTCAGTTAATTACCCACTTTTAAAGACCTCAGGTCTCTGAATCACAGCGTTCTGAAATCTTTATTCTAAAAGAGAAAACATAAAAAAAACTGTTCATAAGAGAGACAAAAAGTTAGTAAAAAGCACCCTAAACATGTTTACTGTAGCTCTACAAATGATCTTCCTTCTGTCAGTTCCTGTTTTTTAATGTCATAGTTCTAACCCTCCTAATTATCTGGGCTTCGTACTGACAAAAATGACCTAAAGAAACACACTGGTAGTGTTACATTATTAGTATTATTATTTTCTTTTTTGTAGTTTTCTGAAGTATAGTACTCGTACTCGTCTTCCGCTTCGTCCAGGACCGCAACGTGGGGGCAGCAGACTCAGCAGAGACACCCAGACGTCACTCTCCCTAGACACCTCTTCCATCTCCTCTGGGAGGAGTCCAAGGCGTTCCCAGGCCAGCCAAGAGACATAGCCCCTCCAACGTGTCCTGGGCCGTCCCCTGGGCCTCCTCCAGGTGGGACGTGCCATGACACCTACTGAGGAAGGCGTCCCGGAGGCATCCGGTTTAGATGCCCAAGCCACCTCAACTGGCTCCTCTCGATGTGGAGGAGCAGTGGCTCTACTCCGAGCTCCTCCCGGATGGCCGAGCTCCTCACCCTATCTCTAAGGGAGTGCCCGGCCACCCTACGGAGGAAGCTCATTTCAGCCGCTTGTATCCGATATCTCGTTCTTTTGGTCATGACCCAAAGTTCATGGCCATTGGTGAGGTTAGGAACGTAGACCGAATGATAAATCGAGAGCTTTGCTTTTTGGCTCAGCTCTCTCTTCACCACAACGAACCGGCACAGCGTCCCCATTACTGCGGCAGCTGCACCGATCCGTCTGTTCTCCGTTCTTAAGTATAGTTTGAAACATAAAACAACAACACAGTCAGCAACAGTTTTACATAAGTGTGATTCATTTGCAGTTTGGCTAAGCAAACATGAGTGCAGCTGGGAGGGACTTCTGAGTGAGGAATGGGACTCCTGTGAGTGCTGTGGAACAAAGAAGGGACCCTTTGAATCGTTTCCAATTACTCATGAAAAAGTTGCTCTATTTTGTTGTTGACTTTTTGAAAATTAGTCGCAGGCAGGATCTGAATACTAGTTGAATATAGTGAATAAGTTGGCTACACTAATCCCTACATTCCTGTGTGGGACATCACTGAAGTCACAACCTATTTTACAACAAAAAGCAAGTCTTAATTGTTACTTTGTGTTTGCTCAGGACAGGACCAAGATTGCATCAGGCCCTAAACAGAATTTCATTTGGTGGCAACTTTCAGCTGAGCAGTTATTACAGTTTAAGTAGAGTTGGGGTGGAGTGTAGAAGCATATTTTTTTGTTAACATATGAGCGCAGGAAAATGGATAACACCTTTTTCAGGATTTTTGTCCCTATTTTATTGGTTTATTGGAAATCTTGGTTCATATTCACCGCTGCAAATCTCTGCCTCTTTTATATTTCCAAAAAACATGTTACAAATTTAGCAAGTACTGCATTAGGACATAATTTCCATCACCACCCTCCACAATTGTTGCTAGTCTATCTATTTTCTTGTTACCATTCCTTGACTTTTGAAGAGCAACACACACTTGCCTTCTATTATTATTCTACTCTTGTCTTTCCCATTTTGAAGAGAAAAGAGATTCTGTGTCACATATTTATAACCCAGGAAAACCAGAGGGGAAACAGGAAGTCATGAATCACCTTTAGGAACTTAAAAATTAATTATAAAACAAAACAAAATGTGTCAGTTACATTTATTTTATTGTAATAATTAGATTTAAAATTGACAGATGAGACACTTTGTAGTTTCTTTAATTATTAGAAAGGTTTACAAGTTAAACACATTTGAGATTTCGATACAAAACAAGCAGAAATGCGGATAAACCTTAAAGGTCTATTGAGCTCAGCACAGACATTTATACAAAATGAAAAGTATGGATTTTCTGTCTCTGTCCAGGCTCAGGTGCTGTTGATGTGGGGTTTTTCGGGTTGCTGTATCTTGTTCTGGCTGCTGCTGTAGGCCTCGTTGAGCTGCTTCAGGTCCTTCATCAGGCCTGCAAACTGTTCCTCCTGAGAACAAAATGAAAGCAGCGATTAATGTGTGATCATTTAAAGTTGTGCTAAATATTGAGCGGCTGCCTCTTGCTGTCAATTGGGTTTTAAAATGCTCACATCTTATTTATTTTTTATAATGATCTAAATATAATTTAAACTTCGATTTTTATAACTTTGGTTTTAAACCGAATTCCTTCTGGGATCCAGAACAAGCCCATATCTTTACCCCTCCACCACCATGCTTGACAACTGGTATCAGGTCTTTGTACTGATGGGCTGCTTCATTTTCATCAAACACATTGCTGTGCATTCGGACCAAATATCCCTGTGCTGCACATGCCTATCTTTAACTCCTCCCATCTGATTCAGCTTTGCCGGCGCTGTCATTTCCTTGTTAGAGAGAAGTGGTTTATTTTTGACAGCGCTTCCAAACAGGTCAAACCTGTTCAGTCTTTAACTGACTGTACTTAAATGTGAACATAAGAACAAGCACCCCAACCACTCTTGGGAACAATGGCAACTGTCTTAAATATTTTTACTCACTTAAGAAAATATCTCGCTGTACAATGGTTGTCTTAAAATGTTTTGGTAATTGCTTTAAAACTCTTATCGTTTGCATTGAGAGCAAACATTACGTCTCTAAAATCACCACTGTTTTCCTTCCTCCATGGCACCTAAATGTTAAACATCAAAAAGCCCAGAAGTCCTTTATTAGCTTCTTACCAGATTTCTTTTTTAAATAAACCAAACTTTCTTTAAATATAGTTTGCCACCCATAGAACAATATGCCATGGTCAAATTAATTTGTTTTGCTAAGTTGTTGAAGCATTATTTATTCAAGAAAAGAAAATCTACCCTCCCAAAAAAAAGCTTCCTAACACTGGCGACATCACCTAAGTCTACATCATATTTGACTGATTAACGCTGCATTTACATGTGTTCATGCTCAGACTTAGGGTCAGATGCTGCCGACTAAATAAATTTGACTTCAGCCCATTTTAATCCATTTTAATTTATATCAAATGTAATTTTAATAATCTTAATATCTAAAAAAAATCAAATACAAACCTATAAATATTGAATAGCATAGTTCATACAATTAAATTCAGTTTCTTTATATAATGCTTACTCACAACAAATGTCATCTCAAGATTTATACAAAACTACAAATCCGAAGTAACACAACAGGTTCCTTCATTACAGTTTAAATTAAGGGTATCTGTTTTAATTTATTCCTGGTTGATCCTCATCAAATTTAACATTCTGAAAAGTCAAGTTTTTTTTTAAGCTATAATATAATGATATTACTTTATATGACATTATTAGGTGCAAATCTTTGTTAGCAATTTGTTTTGTGGTATGCAATAAATATGAAAGCAGAATAAAATAAAGTCTTTTTTTTTTTTAGAATAAATAGGTAGTTAAAATATTAATCCAAAACAATTTGTAGACAGATTAATAAAAAAGAAATTGCAGCCACTGTATGTTCACATTAAAGTCCTTTCAGCTCTAAACAAAGTAAACTTGTTAAACTAGCTACAAACCTCTTGTGCAGGGAGCCAGTTTCACTAAAATCATTTGAAGTGGCCCATTGGCTGCAGTAGTATTAATTAAATCTGTTTATCCCTGGTTGATATTTGACTCTCTGTTGTCCTTACCAACACATTCATTCTATCGGCTGCTGCAAGTGCAACACTAAGTTTCCTCTCATCTTCTTCCCTTTCCTCTTCAATCACTCCCAACCTGGAAAAAACACAGAGTGAATAAAACACCACAACATACAATACGATGAGTTTAGAGAAATGTGGGGAAGTTGTCTTAGCAACCTGATGTAAGATATTGCTTCAACAGACACCAAAAATATTCTTTACAATCTCACCTGAAGGTGGCACTGGCGAGCTGTTCCTCTCGCACCACCAGCATGTTCCTCAGCTCATTCACCTCAACTTGCAGCATTGCATTCTGGTCCTGACTTTGGATGATGAAGTCCTCGAGACGCTTGGCCATGTCCAGCTCCCGCTCCGTCACCTGCTCTATCCCCAGACGGAGCTCGGACAGCTCCTGGGCATGCTGGATGGGAATCAAACTTTTATGTAAATGTCTGAAATTCAAGCCCAGTGTAAAATCAGTTTTTTTGGTTGGCTGGTTTAAACCTACCCGGTCCAGTAAACTGAACTGCTCGTTCTCAGCTTCCATCTCACCCGAGTCCCTGTTTGGGTTGACGATCCATGGAACTGGTGCAGGTGGACGCTTGATGCTTACACTCTGAACAAGGGAGACAGGAGACTGTTGGAGTTGTTTTACTGACAGAACAAAAGATGTATCTCTAGAAAATGTAAAAAAGAATAGGTTTACTGATTGTCAGTGCATGCTGAGGCCTGTCTGTACTCACGGTATTTGGTGGGGTGATAACAGGCTGGTTGGCCTCCATCTCTTGCTCATGGTCAGATGTCGGCAGAGCTTCCGAACTTGTCTGCCTCTTCAGGGCTTGTTTGCTGTGACCCGGACGTCTGTGTGGAGCACTCTGAGTTCTGGCCACTGGTTTCCTCTCTCTCATGCTCCTGCGAGGTCTGCAAAATAAACAGATCAGTGTTTATGGAAGCAGTTTATTCATTACTGAGCGAATAACCATCCACTCAGCTGAAATATTTCTTTAATACAGTCTTCTGTTATGATGTTATAATAAAGCACTGCTTAACAAAGGTAAAGTATAGAATAAAGTGCAGTGATAAACTATTTGCCCCCTCAGAGATTAGACCATCAAGCAAATTTTAGTGAAAGATGGCATAAATAAATATAAAATCCAGCTTTCAAATAATGATTTAATTTTTAAGGGAAAAAAGCTATCAAAAACAACCCGACCCTATGTGAAAATATAATAGCCCCGATTGTTAAATATTAAAAAAGAAAACTGTGATCAACCACAGTTTTTGTTCAGTTTTACTAGCAGCACCCATTGTTCATTACTACCAGACCAAACCTGTAGAATATGAAGAAATGAGTGAATCAGAACCTGTCTCACAACATGAAGTAGGAAAAAGATCTCAAAAAGCAACAAATCTTGCCCTAACCTAAATTCAAGAAAAGAAAAGTCTAGAAATGGTTACAGAGCAATTTCTAAGCCTTTGAAACAAGTACAAACAAAGAATACATGGAACAGTGGTGAACTTTCAGAGGAGTGGTCTCCCTACCAAAATTACTCCAAGAGCTCATCAACGACTTTTCCAGGAGGTCACAAAAGAACCCAGAACAACATCTAAATCACTGCAGGTCACATTTGTCTTAAAGTCAGTGTTTATAGCAATAAACTATAAAGAGGCTGACCAGCAATCCACAGGAGCACAACTGACCAAAACAAAGCCCAGTCTCACATTTGCCTAAAAATATCTTGACAATATCCAAAATTTTTGGAAAAATACTGGGTGGGCCGAGGAGATAAATAGATAGATAAATAGAATAAATAGAGGTTTTGGATTGGCCTACTCAAAGTCTGATTTTAAATCAGATTGAGAGGCTTTAGTATGGCCTGAAATAAGCTATTCATGCTCAAAAACCCTCTAACCCTGTGGTTGAATTAAAAAAACTGATGACTGCAAAGGATGGCATAACCAGTTATGTTTAGGGGGCAATTACTTTTTCACACAGAGCCAGTTTGGATAGCTGTTTACCTTTAATGAAGGAAAACCTATTTTTGTATTGTGATGGAAATTCTTGCAGTAAGCATTCCACAGTGTATGACCTTTGGTTTACCTCACTCCAGTGAACATCTGTGTTAGAGGAGGAAGCTGTAAAAGCCATTATCAGAAGTTTAATGGTTAAGGGCATTTGTTAGGGTGATGCCTCAGGGAGAGTAGATGGTTGTTCCTAGGTAACCTAGTCACCTCTGAACCCGAGAAGGGTCCGGGGTCGTAACACACACTCTTTGAAGTTGAGATAACACTGTCATGTTCTGGTATAAATACTGTGTGTAAATGTTGATCGGGGCTCTGTTTCACTGACTAACCACAGTGACAGGGTCTTCAAATGCTGAATGCCTTTGAATAAAACTTATTGAGACAAAGTCCGGATTTTCTCTTGTTATGAGTCAACTTCTACCCACTTTGATAAGAAAATTCCACAACAGTATTTACTCAGGTTATTTTTGTATAACAATCTGAAACATTTAAACGTGACAGGTCAGTAGAAAATGTTACATTTTAAGTCTCTTTAAACTGAAAAAATACAAACATTGAAGAAATACCTTCATCCTCTTAATTCCACTTAATAACAGTGTAAAAACAGACTTGGAATGGATCTGTAATCTTATGCCAAATAGTGTTCAAACTCCCACAGAGATATTTGGAGACTAACTCTTTGTAATCTCAAGATGAACTATTTATGAACTGTGCTCTGGAGCTAAATGCAGGGCGTATCCAGAAAGTTCAGCGTTTTTTTTGTGCTGTTCAAGGCTATTTGAAAAAAGCTGCGATATACTATAATTGTGAGATAATCTCTTTCTTTTTGGTCTGTTTGCATTGTTTTTAGCCTATTGATATTGCACTTATTGATCTGGGGTTTGCTTTTTTATGATACTTTACAAGCCTGAATCTTTTGCATCTTTTCTATAGCTCTTTGGAATCATATCCTGCAAAAATACTTTTTATTCATGTCCGATTGTCATCTTTTGGAGTTTCTTGGTGGTTCTAAAAAAAAAAGCAATGGAAAAAATGTGATAACATTTAAAAAAAGGGCTATTTGAAATTGACTACATTCACTATATTTAGTTGTCACAGCTGTTGACTACTATATATATCAGGTTTGTAGTAAATTTCATTTTATGTGGCTTTACAAAGATTAGGTGATTATAAAGCCCGTGTTTATTTAGTGAATACAATGCAGATTCATTGAGTAAAAATAAATCTACCAATGTCATCATTAGTCACAAAGAAAGACCCTGACCTCTGCCAGGACTTTAACCCAAGACCTTCTTGTGGTGAGGAAACAGTACCAGCCTATGCCCCACTGTGTCACCTTTTTGGATAACTTTGAATAAATGTTTTAACCAAAGCTGCTTTAAACATGATTCAGCATATTTATAGGGATAATCAAGGCTTGTAAAAACAAAACTACAATTTATAACATTAAAACTCAGAGTTTAGGCTCAACATTTAAGAGTAAATGAGCAAAACTGCCATAAGTTTTGTTACATTCTATAGGCTTTTTTTTCTCCATTAGTTCGGTGATGTTTTGCTCAGTCATGCTGTATAGAAGTTAAGAAGAGCTCCAAACATTTTGGTTAAATAAGTGTTGCCTTTGAACTGGTCTATGTCTGAAAAGAAGATATCTAGGAGCCTAGGAGCTGACATCTTTTCACCTCTACATTTCGGTGATATCCTGCTAGAGCCAAAAACTATTTACCAGCAGAAAAGACAGCTGAATGAGGCAAATATAAAAATAAGACATTCCTAATTCTGTTTTAAAACCAACTACGCAACACTCACAGCTCCAGGTCAGTTCATCCCTTCACCAGTTTGTCCCCCCAAATTGTACCCAAACATTGTCCATTCCTACCTACCATTTCCCACCAGTAGGTAAACCATTTCATACCCATGCACCTAATCATAGCATATATCTTATTTAAGCAGTGTGTTGAATAAGGGTGATGAATAATCATCAAAGTGCTAAAATCTCACATATAATTGAATTTAATTGTATGTTAAAGATTTTACGTCCCACCTTATTTCCATTTATTTTTGATCCACTTTTTTGCCATTTGATTCAAATAAAATATGTAAAATTATGCACTGATCAAAGCAAAATAACTCAGAGCCATCCCCTGCTGGAAGGAAATGTTATTGCAGTCACATTACAACATTTTAACTGTGGACTATGTGCAGATTATAGAAAATTACTTTCAGTTATTAATTGTCAAAGCAGGTATGCACTGACATATTTTTCGTGCTCGAAATAGCAATAAACTACTGCAAAAACAAACAATTTAGAATCATCATTGCAATATCCATTTGTGCAAAATAGCAAAGCACGGCTAAGATGCTATATTTGGTAGGATATCATATTTCAGCTGCAACGCATGCAAATTCTGTGTGCCAACAAAATATATGGCCTGTTGGCTGTACCTTCTCTGCCCACGCTTGATGGATGTTTTTAGTGTCTAAGATGCTAAACCTCAACAATATTATCGCAATTACACATTTTCCTGATACTATAAAGCTCTAGTTGGTAAGAACTGTTTCTTGGCAGATGGCTTGTTTTTATATAAAAGAAAGTTGGGTACGAAACGACCAAAACTGTAAAATGATGCAAACTCCACAATAAATAGACATTTTGTCTAATCAATCAGTATTAATACTAAGAAAAACTCTGCACAGCATGTTGCTAATGGGCTCTGTTCTTTTAAAAAAAATATCTGAATAAAACCAGAAATGAATCCTGGCACTTAGGAATACCTAACTCTGTCCTACAGACGCATTCTCAGCAACTCCAGCACAGAAGCCGCCCAATAAATGATAAAAAGCTTCGGATGGTATAATAAATGTGACCTAGGAGCACATTTAAAATGACTGAATTAATTAATTAATTAACAAACTACAGGCTGATGCAAATGGAAACTGGCTAATTAAAAACTCATGAATATTTTTTAGTTGCACTTTTATTCTTGAAAAACAGGCAAACAATAGTTTAGATCGGAATGTTTATTTATCAGTTTGATTTTATATTAGTGTGACTTATTTTTTCTAAGCCCTAGTTTTTTAATGTCAATTTAAACTTTTATTGGATTAGGTGCACCAATGTACTGGTTCATCAATATTTTAAACTACTAAATCTCTTTAGTCACTTGTAGCGTGACTGCAGAGAAGAAATAGATAACATCAGGAAACTAAAGTCTACTTATTACTGATGAAATCAATCTAACAAACAAAGAAACATTTTTTATTTTATTTTATTAAACACTTGTTTGCCTTGGAAACAAGTGTTTGGTGAATACATTCCTGTCACATAAACATAAATTAGACGATTAAGAATTTTTAAAAACAGACTAGGAATAATGTTTCCTGATATGTAATTTTCTTCTTTTCTTTACAGAGAGTTCATGAATTTCAGATGATCCATATCAATTGTGAATTATTAAGTAAGTACACATGTTGTATGGTACCTGTCTCGCATGGCTTTGGAGTCCACAGGCAGCCTCTGGAGAGAAGACTGAAGAGGACTGTACTTTTTCAAGTCTTTAGGAGGAACATACATTGGTTTGGAATGTTCTGTATGGCTGCAAAGAAGCGACTGGTTAAAACAAACGTAAAATAGCAGCATAAAGCGTGTGATACAGCACAATTTCTCTCTAACTGACCTGTTCACAATGATCCGAGGTGCTTTAGGACCAAGTGATTCACTTATCTGGTTCAGGATTGAAGGCAGAGGATGCAATTTATCAATTGTGTCCTGAGAAAGAAAAGCAGGAAGTTAGTCTGATATCAAAACATCTGATGCAGATAAAAGTGTAGTTTTCTCATTGTGAAGAATGGAAACCAAACTGAAGTCATTTTCTGTCCCACCTGCTCCTTCTTATAGATAATGTCCACCAGGAGGCCATGTAGCACGGCCAGACGCAGGGGCAAATCTACATAACCATCAAAGGACGTCATTGGGATTTCAGTGTCTTGACTGGACACTGTTTGCAGAAAACACCTCATTCCGTCCCAGTGCTGCTGCAGGAACTCATTCATGAACAGCATGTACTCCTCCTTCTCTCCAAACCTAAATCCACACAAAACATTTGATTTGCCTAAACCTTTCAACTCTCATTCATGTAGTTTGTCAGTGTGATCTGAGATGACTAAATGCTACTCACAAGGTGAAGTTGGCCAGATTCTGGATGACTTTGGCAGTTAAGGTGAGGGTCCGCAGGGTGTTCGGCTCCGGATATGATTGTGTCAGGCCAAAAAGAGAAGGACTCAGAATAGCAGGACATAAGAAGCGAAGGAAGAGGGAGGCAGAGATCAGACGCTGCCCAATTTCTGCTTTCCCCTGGTCTTCACAAAGCTCCATCCAGTTGGAGAAGATCTTGTTTAATTCTTCAGGAAAAGGTCTGCAAAAGGGAAAGATATGCTTAATCAGCACCTTCAAGCTATTTTGTAATGTTTCTTTTTCACCATGATGTCTCACCCGTGTATCTCAATAATCTTCTGCACCACATCTTCACAGGTTTCCCTCAAGTGCTGCTGGTTGCTGGACAGCTCACTGCCAGGGCATTTGAGTGGGTCAACTTCAGAGTTCTCCACTGAGGCGTAAAGCCGGTGGATAAAGTCCCCTTCATTAAAAAAAAAACCCGAAAGCAGATAGTATTTAAAACATTTCAAATACTGCACGTTAGACGAAATTAGAGATGGAGCTAATCTGATCCAGTATTGGTATCAGACCCGACAGTAACATAATTCCCTGATGATATTAGGCTGTGGCCAGCAATCCGTCCACCGATCCAGACAACAAGGTCTTGTAGTGCTGGAGGTCCTATTTGGTTTAATTTTATTTTAAGTTTTTAAGTTTTGGGTAAAACATCTTTGCATGCTGAACAATAGTTAAGAATCTTATACTCTGTATATAAATAAATGTATTTCTTTAGAGTTGGCTAGAGGTCACTTAATGTTCAAACATGTGAGTGGACAGTCAGCTTCTTCTTTAGAGATATACAAAAAGAAATGTTCATGTGGTTTCTGCAAACATTTCGAGTGGTGGTAGTGATCTCAAATTGGTAAAATAATAATTGTAGAGAAAGCGCCATAGCAGAGCTCTACAGAAGAGAAACAATAAGCTCCAACAGATAGCCGACAAGCTAACTGGAATTACAAAGATCTGCTTCATTTATTTTGTTTATTTTTTAAACATCTAAGCACTACCTGTCATGGGGCCTTAGGGGTTTGGAAATGTTGACATCATGCTGGAAGTCTTTGACTTAAGGTATGAATATTTATGATCTGGAAATTACATGGAGAGGCTGGCGCTACAGCTAGTGACGCTAAAGATGCTGTAGTACTCAGTAGTAAAAGTTGGTAAAAATGTCACCATCATGTGTTGTCAGCTTTATTTGCCTAAAAAAGGAGACAAGTATTTAATTGAGCTGTTTGGTGTGTTTTTTTCCCTCATCTTTCATGTAGACATGCTTACGGTTCTGCTCAAGATTGTTTAATGATCGTTCATGGCAGAAAAGTTCTGATGGTGGGATCATTTTAAGCAACATATACAAACCAGTAAAGTAGCAGGCTTTTTTAAAGTACTGTTTTGTTCTCAGCATTCTGTAAAAAGATTTAGCAGCTCTGTAGCCTGATGTTAATACAGGCATTAAAGGATCATTCTGAGGCTTATTATATACATATCAACCACATTAATATTGATACAACTGAAGGTATATACAGAAATTGCAGCAGTTCAATTGACAGTGCATGTGTGTTTTTTGTATATTAATCTTCACAATGTTATGTAAAAAAAACAGCAAATGTTTGAATAAAACCTGGATCTGAATTAATCGGTATCAGCAGATATTTCAATTCAAATATCAGAATCGGAGACCACGAATTCTGGATTGGAGCATCTCTAGAAGATGCCACGGTCACCATTAACCATTACCTACCTAGTGTGTCAATGAGGTACTTCTGGCCAACCAGCTTCATATATTCATCTATGGCTTTTGTGGCCAGTGTGTTTTCTCTAAAGATCAATGCTTCCTTCTCACCGAGTCGTTCCACCTCTGCTGCACCCAAATCAATTAGGAATTCCTGGAAAAAACAAGTAAAACCCCATATGGATGAGTATTACATTTTTAAAACAACATTATGCTTAAGTTGTGTTCATGTGTGCACACATCTTCTCAACCTTGGCTTTGCCGATACTCTGGAGTACGTGGACCAGAGCTCCTGCCAGCTCCTCTTTCTCTTTCACGTTGAGGAGCGGTTCCAGGTTTCCACACATTTCTAAATAATTCACTGTCACATACTCTGCAAACTCTTTGTATTTTTCCATCGGCAGCACTTTCAGGTTCTGGAACCGGGCCCTGATGCGCAAAGAAGCTTGTGGACACAACACCTCCTTGTTCCCAGCTGAGGCCGAAGCCTTGAAAGATGTGATGGGATACCACTTCTCCTGATAGGTCCTCCCTTGGATATCTGCCATAGGTATGGTCACACTGCCCAGCGGATGCAGGCTGGACTCATCTCGGGAGTGGCGCTTCTTCTTGGAGTCTTCCTCGCGGAAGAGGTGCAGGGTGATTTGGGAGAAAGAGGGAAGGTTGTCAAGCTCAAAGAACTCCCCCCAAAATAATTGACAGCCTCCAGCCACCCCCCCACCAGTCCCCAGGCCTCCTGAAGACCCGGAGGCATTGTCCCCGGCCATGCTGGAGCGATTAGTTGGTTTGCCAACAGCTCTGCTGCTTGTGCGGGCAAACAAGGTTCCATCTAGGTGAACTTCACAGTAGTAACGTCGTTTGGGTGGAAGATCCTTTGCTTCGTTAACCCACAGACTCAAGGAATTCTCAGTGCGCTCGATGTTATCCTGTGAAGATTAGGTGAGTGTTTTACATTGGATTTAGATGTTGTGTGACGTATTTTTACACATGAAAAATAACTCACCTTATTGGGCTGAGCAGCACGTCTGAGGTCTTCAATCCAGCGGTCCCGTTCAGCAGCCGAGGAGCAGCCAAAGCAGTGGGTATTTTCAGAACTTATCACCTACAGCACAATAAATCCATCAGGACTGTGCCAGAGTTACTGAGAAGTAGAACCAGCACATCCAACTTGTAGAACCCAAGTCAAAGTTTACCTCAAAGCAGTACTTTTCCCCTAAAATGGAACTGTGGACCGGTCTGATGACAGTACTGGTGTCAGCGCTCAGATCCAGACTCCCCACTGGAACTGATACAGACTCACGGGAACCATATTGCCTTTAAGTTACAAACAACAGAAGAAAAACCGTGAACAAGCAGAAAGCATGGTACAACCTGTGCAAGCAAACCCAAACTAGGGTATGCGCTGTTTACCAGTACCAGTGTTTCGCGGTTTTAAGTTAAACACCACATCTTTTCAATGGTTTAAAGTGCTTTCACAATGAGAATGTGAATTTAAAGCTACAGTTATCAAGCTATAAGAAGCATGACTGTAAAGCATCTGGCTGCAGGCTAGGTACCCAAAGCATTAATCACCTAATATCAACTTGTTTTATGCTGTGTTATGTTTAAGAGCAAAATAGCAAAAAGAGGTAATAGTCTGCATAGTAAGTGAATTTTAATTTAGCATTGTTTTTTTTTTTTGTTCGTTTTTGCCTAAGTCTATAAAAATAGAAAAACAATAAAAAGATGTTAGATAATAAATTTTTTTAAATCCATCAATCCACCCATCATTGTCTATTTTCTTTCTGAAATGCATTAGTTAATTGCCATCGTCAGCTGTTTTTTGTTTCATGCTATAGAATCAGCTCGATAAAAGCTAATTAAGATGGTGGCAGATAACCCCAAAAAAAGGAAATAAGCAAATGTAGATTTATTTTCTACATGCAAACATGAGAAAATGAATAATCTTTTACTTTAGAAACATAAGAGTGTGTTTTACCTGCTTAGTTTGTTTAAACCTGGGTTCAGTTGGGTGGCACTGTTCCTTTTGGCCTTATCCAGGCGGCGTTTGATCAGTGCCTAATGGTGAAGATGTTATGCTGAGTGAATAAGTGCAATCATGTATTTCATCAAGAGGAAATGCAGTGTTGACACACAGGTTATCTGATGCGCACTCACCCGCACACCACCATTCTGGGTTGTTGGCCGAGGACCGCCTGGAAGGCCAATGTTGTCAGGGCTGCATTCTGAGGGTCGAGATGAAAAGTGTTATAATGAGAAGGGCCAGTAAAGACCAAACTGTCATTAAATCTGTTGTAATGTTTGTGAAAAATATGCTTGAGGTAAAAAGTAAATTTTTTCCCCCAAGGATTTCTTAATCCTGACATTTTTCACTTAGGACATTTTTAACTAGTCAAGGAAAAACATTTGCTAATATTTGAAAGACTAAAATTAAGAAACTAAAATTGACATTTTCCACTTTTAAACCCAGTCTTTGCCACATTTTCCAAGAAAATTTCAGTATTGTGGTTTTGCTCAGAGAGAACATATTTGTTTACAGAAGAAATAATCTGCCAAAGCTTCAAATAATGAGCAGGATGTGGTTTTTAGCTGGAGGCTGCTAGCTACAGAAATCATAGTCAAACATATAAACTTGACTAACAGAGATTTTGTGAATTTCTTTGTGCAAATTAAAATCTTGAAAAAAGTTATCTACACGATTTCCTCTTCTTCGTATTTCTAGAGAAATTTCCTCAAAATGCAAAAAGTTCTGAGGAAAACGTATAATGTTTTTCCACAAAGAAATTGAGTTAATTTAAGATGTAGAGCGCTATGAAAGACTTTCCTTTTTGCTTACCCAAAGCCCCACCACAAACAATCCAGCGTCTAAATCCCATCATTTATTCCAATGGCGTTTCGCAGTGTTACTTCAGAAGCTGTGTCTTTAACATTTCCTTCCTATGTTCAGATATGCTGCTCCTGACAGAGCTCACCAGCAGAACCGATGCAAGATAGGAACCTCAAAAATGCAGCTTCTGAATTTCTCTTAATACTTGAAATGAATGCAAACAAGGTGCTTCTTTATCCTTCCCTTTTCTTCTCTTTCTCTACGTCTTTTCATTGGACTGCTAGAGCAACCAGCCTCGATTCTATCTTCCTCAAGAACACATAGAGGAAGCAATTTGACAGTCACCCTTATGATAAACATTCAGCTATTTCCTGTGTGACTTTATGCAGAATCACAGGTCTGATGTCAGAAAGAGATGCTTTTCCAGCTTTGGTACATTTGAGTCTCACTTTATTTCTCATTTGTGTGTATTGACCTGCATCCATTTCAGCGAAGTTCTGCACGCTGAGGTTGGACAAGCAGCTGCTGACACGGTTTCGGATCCAAGTCATTGGCTGAGAAAGAAACTGACATTGTAAAGAGGACTTATACATTTTCTATTGCTCTTTTAGAATGGATGTGTAATGGTGTGCAGGCACGGCTGAACAATTTTGAATTTCAAAAGTCGGTCAAATGTTTTAGCTCCTCTTTCTCAAAAAGCTGTAAAAGAACTTTAAATATGTTTTATATTTTAGATTCTTTAAAGTAGCCGCCCTTTGCTGTGATCACTGAAATATTAAACTTTGGCCGTCTCTGAATGAACGTCTTGGAAGTTCTTTCAGGACTCTTTGGAAAACCATTTCAGGTGACCACCTCATGAAGCTCAGGGAGAGAATGTTAAGAGAGCCAAGCAGTCATCAAAGCTAAGGGTGGCTATTTGGAGGAATCTACAATATAGAAATATTGATTTTACACTTTTTGTTTCCTATATAATTCCATGTGCATTCATTCATAGTTTTGTTGCCTTTGGTGAGATTCTACAATGTAAATAATCATGAAAATAAAGAGACCCAATAAGTGAGAAAATGAATTTAAAACGTTTGACCGGTAGTGCATATAATATATAAAATACTTATATAAATTAATTACACATTGAGTGATATTGTAAGTATTCATTTCTGTTAACTTTACTGATTATGGATTATAGTAAATGAAAACCCAAAATGTAGTTTCTTGGAATATTTGAATATTAAATAAGACCAATAACAAGACAAATTTAAAAAAGACTAAAATAAAAGGGCATCTTACACAAAAGTATCCAGGACGTTCTGTTTCTATACTTGGGTAACATCCATCATGGTGTAACTTTTTCTACTACACTTCTTCCTTCCACTCAGCTTTTCATTAATCTTCCTGCATATAGTATTATGTGAGTTCTCAAGCTTCTTTAACAATGACGTTTTGTGGTTTAGCTTCCTTGTAGAGGGTGTCAACGACTGTCTGCTGCACTAAGTCAACTCAAATGTCTTCGCCCTGATTATGAGGGTCAAGACATAACTATATCATAACTTTTCTTCATTGAAAATCTTTTTTATTGTTCTCATCTAATATAGCTTTCACAGAAAATGGATTTGGGGTTTTCACTAGATGAAAGCCATAATAATCAAAATTTATGACAATACAGTACAGACCAAAGGTTTGGACACACCTTCTCATTCAAAGAGTTTTCTTTATTTTCATGACAATGAATATTGTAGCTTCACACTGAAGGCATCAAAACTATGAATTAACACATGTGGAATTATATCCTGAACAAAAAAGTGTGAAATAACTGAAAATATGTCTTATATTCTAGGTTCTTCAAAGTAGCCACCTTTTGCTTTGATTACTGCTCTGCACACTCTTGGCATTCTGTTGATGAGCTTCAAGAGGTAGTCACCTGAAATGGTTTTCACTTCACAGGTGTTCCCTGTCAGGTTTAATAAGTGGGATTTCAAGCCTTATAAATGGGGTTGGGACCATCAGTTGTGTTGTGCAGGAGGTGGATACAGTACACAGCTGATAGTCCTACTGAATAGACTGTTAGAATTTGTATTATGGCAAGAAAAAAGCAGCTAAGTAAAGAAAAACGAGTGGCCATCATTACTTTAAGAAATGAAGGTCAGTCAGTCCGAACAATTGGGAAAACTTTGAAAGTGTCCCCAAGTGCAGTCGCAAAAACCATCAAGCGCTACAAAGAAACTGGCTCACATGAGGACCGCCCCAGGAAAGGAAGACCAAGAGTCACCTCTGCTGTGGACGATAAGTTCATCCGAGTCACCAGCCTCAGTAATCGCAGGTTAACAGCAGCTCAGATTAGAGAACAGGTCAATGCCACACAGAGTTCTAGCAGCAGACACATCTCTAGAACAACTGTTAAGAGGAGACTGTGTGAATCAGGCCTTCGTGGTAAAATAACTGCTAGGAAACCACTGCTGAGGACAGGCAACAAGCAGAAGAGACTTGTTTGGGCTAAAGAACAAAAGGAATGGACATTAGACCAGTGGAAATCTGGGCTTTAGTCTGATGAGTCCAAGTTTGAGATCTTTGGTTCCAACCACCGTGTCTTTGTGCGGCGCTGAAGAGGTGAACGGATGGACTCTACATGCCTGGTTCCCACCGTGAAGTATGGAGGAGGAGGTGTGATGGTGTGGGGGTGCTTTGCTGGTGACACTGTTAGGGATTTATTCAAAATTGAAGGCATACTGAACCAGCATGGCTACCACAGCATCTTGCAGCGGCATGCTATTCCATCCGGTTTGCGTTTAGTTGGACCATCATTTATTTTTCAACAGAACAATGACCCCAAACACACCTCCAGGCTGTGTAAGGGTTATTTGACCAAGAAGGAGAGTGATGGGGTGCTGCGCCAGATGACCTGGCCTCCACAGTCACCGGACCTGAACCCAATCGAGATGGTTTGGGGTGAGCTGGACCGCAGAGTGAAGGCAAAAGGGCCAACAAGTGCTAAGCATCTCTGGGAACTCCTTCAAGACTGTTGGAAAACCATTTCAGGTGACTACCTCTTGAAGCTCATCAACAGAATACCAAGAGTGTGTGGAGCAGTAATCAAAGCAAATGGTGGCTACTTTGAAGAACCTAGAATATAAGACATATTTTCAGTTGTTTCACACTTTTTTGTTCAGTATATAATTACACGTGTTAATTCATAGTTTTGATGCCTTCAGTGTGAAGCTACAATATTCATAGTCATGAAAATAAAGAAACTCTTTGAATGAGAAGGTGTGTCCAAACGTTTGGTCTGTACTGTATATGCTTGAAATGCATCACTATGTGTGTAATGAACCTATATAGAACACATATATATATATAAGCAAATTACTTTAATACATTTTCTTTCAGTGATGTTTGGAATTTTTTTAGATACAGCTGGTTATATGCGGGTTGTATATCTGTGAGACTTGTTACCTCATCCTCTTGAGAAATGAGGATTTGTCCATCTTCCAGGACACAGTTGTTGATGTCCCATAAGGGGACCTCCTGAGGTGGAACCCATAGTTGTCTTGCAGGTTCACAGGCTATAGCATGCGCCGGTACAACCTCCTCCAAATCTGCAAGAGGAATTTGAGTACACACACAAAGGCGTTACAGCTTTACTGAAGAACTGAAAGTGATGTGCATGATCTACGCCATCGTTTCGGGCACACGATGACCCTTGTTTATATTTCAGTTCTGGTAATTACAGCCTAATGAGATGACACTGATCTCACTCAGTGTTTGGCCACTCCCATTTATTGATACTATCTGTGTCTTCAGGACACTCCAAGAGTTGCACATATCCTGTTTTTTCTTTGTAGTTTTGCTCAGTGTTCACATACTTGCGTCTGATTTTAATGAGTCTCCACGTTTACTCGTAAAAACATATTTTTTGCAGACTTAGAAAAAAAGGCAGAATAAGAAAATACAGACAGCCACTCAATAACCAATTTATATTCAATCACATTTATGGGTTCATTACCCCACCCCCAATATGTAGCTACTGTTATGTTAACCTCTCTTCGCTAGATTAAGATGTCACCCCTACACTCTCCAGGATCTTTAGGACCATCAGACCTAATTTTAGTGTGAAGGTAAACAAACAGTAACCATGCTGCACTCTTTGAAAACGGCATATTTAACCTTTCACAATGATACCAACACAGGTATCACATTTGCACAAGGATGTTTCGTCACAACATCAAGTCTAGTCAAGTGTTTATTGTCAATTTGTTAGCAATAAATCGAAAACAAAAAGGATGATAAATTATAGATGTTACATGGTCACATTATAAAAACACTGAGATCTGAGCTATTGCACTGTGTTTCATTAAAGAAGACCCTGAGCAGGACATAGCTCGATAAGCAGATAATGAGAATTTATGAGAAATGAGGCCAATTACTCTCTGAGGATATGTGTTATTTGAGAAACTGGTGGATCTAGATTGGATAGGCTTCAACCTTTTTCCTGAATTGCAGAATTTCCCTATTTAAATGGCAGGATCTGCACCTCCAGCATCAGTTTCTGAATTGCTGGGGCAGTTTTTATAATCAACATTACTTGAGGTTAGGGAGGATTTTTGTACAAATGCAGCGTACTGCAGAGTGCGCCATGTAATAATTTAAACCTGGTGCAGCGCTCTGTTTTCATACCCGGGAGTGTGCAGTCAGAAGCAGACATGCACAAAAACCCAAAATCTGTTTTTTACTGATCACTCTGAGCTGATTACACAGAAGGTCTAAAGATGTTATTTATTAGTTATGATGTGAGTATTATAAAATTATTTTGTTAAGCCTTTGAGTGTTGCCCACAGTTTTCCTGTTTCTCCCTTCTCATCACTAAACACGATGCAAGGACTTATAGTTAACAGCTTGACTTGTCATTTGAGTAGCAGGCTGAATATTTCACAACTTCCCTAAGTCTCCCAGCAACCAAATGTGCAATTTGGAGGCGTGGCCGGTTGTCTCTAGCCAGGAGCCGTTTTCATGGGGAGCTCAGCACTTACCGATATCTATGTCCAAAGGGCCTTAGCATGGCGCTATTTTTTTTTATTTTACTGATTGTTAATTTAGTCTTGCTTGATATGATCGTTGTTTCGGAGGTCACTATAACTGACACACAAGACCTTAAATTTCTCTGCCTAAAATCCAGCAGCTGAATACATGGACAACATGTGAAATCATGTTCATAGACATGAAAAATAAGATTTTATTTTATCTTAATGGCAAACCTGTGCTCATTTATATCTGAATTCCTTCTCAACAGTGCTTTTGTTCGTAAAGCTGTTAGTACAGGAAGGTGCTGGGTTGTCCATAGGAACATAAAGTTTCTACGTTGGTGTCTTTTATTGTTGGTTATCTGGAGTACTCTAAGTATACCAAATGAGAAAAGTCCTGGCTCTGTTAAACTCATTATGCAATTACACACAACTCTTTATCAGATATTGGCTTTTGCTTTGTCATTCTTTGAGACCGATTAAAAAAATACAATTAATTTGCTCTTGGAGGCCATCAGACCAGGCCAAAGGCTTCAGTTTAGTCTTAATTTTGAATGTTTTATAAATCCAAATACAACTTAAAAGAAAGTGGACTAAATAAACTTTGCAAAGTTCAAACTAATTTACTAGGTTATGTGTTCAAAACAGTATTATACCTGATGACTTTCACTTAGGTGTAAGTTAACACAGTGATGTATGATTATTCTTAATTTTATATCATGGTCTTTAAATTTTTCTAAGGTCACCTGCCTTGCCTAAAATGTTTATGTTGATTAAAGATAATCACTAATTTTAAAAACACCAATCTAGTAAACAACAGTGGTTCTTGATATGGGTGATGTGGCTCAACGCCAAGGGTTGCATCTTGTCGAGGGTGGCACGATCATTTGGATTGCAAGTTTTTCTATTGCTTATTTGCATTTTGAGTCTATAGCAAATAGCTGCCCCAAACTAACCCCACCCATCTCCACCTGCCTCACCCCTTGCTGTTAGAGTACCCCCTAGGTGGGGGGTGGGAAAAGATCTATCTACAGAGGCTTAGGCTCTGATTCCATCCAAAAACAGAAATCTCCATTCTTTATGATCTAAACGGGCTTATAAATATTCACATAGACTAGGGGTGGACAGTTCATTTTCACAAGCAATCCCAATTCTGATTGATGCTGATCATTAGCTGAACTTAATTTGACCAATAATATATTTGATATTAAATTATAAGTATAATTTTTATCAGCCTCCACCATTAGTAATTACAAATGAAAATAAAAAAGCAACATGCAATGCTGACAACAGAAATGTCATATTATCTTACTGTAAATAAGAAAAACAACAGAAAAATTAAATATGTGCAAGTTCTTGTAATGCACTACATGTTCAGTCTTAATTTAAGATGCAATTTCTAAGAATGGCATTTTTTCTACAGCAACAATGCTACGTTACCTTTGGCTTCAGTAAGTAAATATTTTCAAGTAGGGCCACAGGATGTCAGAAAACTGGACTGCGACATTGTTGTAGAACCCTGGAAACAATAATATTTCCAGGGTTCTACATGATCCTCAGCATCTTGTGCATCATTTGTATCAGGTGCAGGTAACCACTACAGTTAGGCTCTATACAACAGGCAGAATGTCTTATTTTGTATGCAAAGTGTAAATTCATCACAATTGGAAATTACAAGCAGCAATTCTTTGCAGTATTGGGAATAGTTGTTATTGTAGTAATGATACTATACAGCCCCATGTGTCGTTTGAAGCTGTATGTTCTGTGGTAATCTTTCTCTTCCTACTATCAACCACCTTTGGCACACACAAGAGTGCTAATGTACAGGGGATGGACAATGAAACTGAAACACCTGGTTTTAGACCACAATAATTCATTAGTATGGTGTAGGGCCTCCTTTTACGGCCAATACAGCATCAATTCGTCTTGGGAATGACATATACAAGTCCTGCACAGTGGTCAGAGGGATTTTAAGCCATTCTTCTTGCAGGATAGTGGCCAGGTCACTACGTGATACTGGTGGAGGAAAACGTTTCCTGACTCGCTCCTCCAAAACATCCCAAAGTGGCTCAATAATATCTAGATCTGGTGACTGTACAGGCCATGTTCATCAAACCAATTTTTCTTGCTGTGTGTATTGGTGCATTGTCATCCTGATACATGGCACCGCCTTCAGGATACATTGTTTGAACCATTGGATGCACATGGTCCTCAAGAATGGTTCGGTAGTCCTTGGCAGTGACGCGCCCATCTAGCACAAGTATTGGGCCAAGGGAATGCCATGATATGGCAGCCCAAACCATCACTAATCCACCCCCATGCTTCACTCTGGGCATGCAACAGTCTGGGTGGTACGCTTCTTTGGGGCTTCTCCACACCGTAACTCTCCCGGATGTGGGGAAAACAGTAAAGGTGGACTCATCAGAGAACAATACATGTTTTACATTGTCCACAGCCCAAGATTTGCGCTCCTTGCACCATTGAAACCGACGTTTGGCATTGGCATGAGTGACCAAAGGTTTGGCTATAGCAGCCGCCGTGTATATTGACCCTGTGGAGCTCCTGACGGACAGTTCTGGTGGAAACAGGAGAGTTGAGGTGCACACTTAATTCTGCCGTGATTTGGGCAGCCTTGGTTTTATGTTTTTTGGATACAATCCGGGTTAGCACCCGAACATCCCTTTCAGACAGCTTCGTCTTGCGTCCACAGTTAATCCTGTTGGATGTAGTTCGTCCTTCTTGGTGGTATGCTGACATTACCCTGGATACCGTGGCTCTTGATACATCACAAAGACTTGCTGTCTTGGTCACAGATGCGCCAGCAAGACGTGCACCAACAATTTGTCCTCTTTTGAACTCTGGTATATCACCCATAATGTTGTGTGCATTTCAATATTTTGAGCAAAACTGTGCTCTTACCCTGCTAATTGAACCTTCACACTCTGCTCTTACTGGTGCAATGTGCAATCAATGAAGACTGGCTACCAGGCTGGTCCAATTTAGCCATGAAACCTCCCACACTAAAATGACAGCTGTTTCAGTTTCATTGTCCAACCCCTGTAACTACCCGACCAGAAACAACAGTCACTGTCAAAATAAAAGCTGTTTTGTTTTCAAAATAAAAGCTGCATATTCTGCTGAGTGTGCACAGCTCACAATCTGTATAGGTTTGATTTTCAGTGTTTTTAAGTCAAAATTAAAGATCCATTTGTTTAATACAGCACATACCTTTTAACTGTCAGTACTTCTGTCTTGTTTATGCATTTATCATCAACTTGATGACTTTTCTTCTTTGCACTGATCATTTTAAATTTTGATTTTATTGTTTTTATCTTTATTCCAATGTCTAATGTTATTTTTCCGATTTTATTGTTGCTTTTATTAATTCTATCTTTAATTTAAGTGTCATTGCTTTTTTATTATATTTGTACTCTTGACAATGTACTTGATTGAAAGTACTATATATATATATATATATATATATATATATATACAGGTATTATCATTACTATTTTGGATTTTCTATATCTGACTCTATGTTGACAGTGTTTTCAGATAGAGATTGAGGGTCTGGCCTGTGGGTTGGGGGTGTGATGGTTTAGGGGTTGGGTGCACAATGAGCAGCTCCCCCAAGAGCTCATGCTGGAACTGCCAGTATAAGTGAATGCAATTGTCACATTTTTGCTTCTCATTTTCAGTTACATATTTTGTATTAACTTCTGCGTATTGATTTCTGCTTGATGGATCACTGGTCGACCAAATTCATTTCTCAGATATTTTCAATCTTCCACTTTTTTTTGTACAAAATAAAGCGAACATTATTAAAAGAAACCACTGGATTTATTTCTTTAAATATCAACTTTTTCTCTTAAAGTTTTGTCTTCATTCATATCAGTGTAAGTTCACAATGTACTCAGCTTGCATCATTTTTGAATTAACGACTTCCATTTCTAAAGTCAGCTAGTTTTCAGTTATAGTAGCAGCCACTGTTTTTCTGTAAAGTTTGTTTAAGTTCCTTCTCACACCTTTATTAGGCTTCTCAGGATGTCAGCTCAGTGGTAAGATAAAAATATAACATGGTTCTGTGAAAACAGGTGTCACGTACCACCTCATTGTGCCACCAGAACATCTGAAATGCCACAGGAAATCATAGCTTGATCACATGTGGTGAACATTTTGCTACATGAGAGCCAAGTGTACTTATGCGTAGTTCCAATGCAATGAAATAATTTACAGCAGTTTGATGATCTTCAACATTAAAACTGTATAATAAAGTTATCACATAGTGTTTCTTTCAATGCATTTGGTTCAGATGTGTTGTTACCTGAAAGTAAATGCTCGCTGTGGCGGCTCTGCAGCTTAGGCCTCTTGAGCTTCTTTGTCACATTCAACAGGTACTTTTTAAAGATTGCCCCTCCACCTCCTTTTGTCAAGGGGTCACTGGAGGAACCCGCTGAAGCCTCTGCTGCAGCTGATGTAGAGGATGAAGCTGCTTGAGCTGAGCTGGCAGAACTGGAGGAAGGCGTCAGAGCTGCAAAAAGAGATCCAGGAGGCTCTGAAAGGGCCCTTCTGAACGGATTCTTTCTGGTCATCCCTGCACCTTTCTCAGCCTTAAGTCCCTCTCCACATTTCCCGCCGGTTGAATTTTTGTCTGTGGGATCCTCGCTCAGAGCTTTGCGCCAATTTTGCATCTTGGTCCATTTGTTGCTGGAGGCCTTCTGAATCTTGTCAATAGTAGATGTAGAAGAAGCTGCAGCACCATCTCCTTCTTCTCTTTGCTCATTGAGCATTCCCCTGGAGCCAGTATGCCACTTGTATGTATTGAGAGGGTCGGTGGTCTCAGATGTTTGAGGATGCTCAACTGGAGAGTCCTTTTCCTTCTCTGGTAATTCCTGCTCCTTTGATGGTGGCTGAGCTGCAGGTTCTGAATCTTTCTCCTTGGTACCCATTTAAAATTTGACTTGCCTGCTGCTGAATTTCTGTCCAATTTAAAACTGCATTAACTACCTTCATATAAGAGGTTTCTCTGGTGTCCTTTCTGAGTTACTGCTGTGTTGAAGATGTTTCTGATAACACAGTTAAAGAAGTCCTCCTTGGTTCAGTCTCTGTGCTTGTCTCGTTTCCTGTCTCGTAAAAAACATAATCCGGCAACAACAACAGATGAGGAGCTGCTCTGCCTGCGGTTGCTCTGCTGCAGGACCCAAACTCCTCTGCTGCGTGCTTGTTTGCTTCCTCATTGAGTGCCACTGAGAACTTCACCATTTTACAAAATAACCTGCTATTTTTGCCTGCTCTTTGTTTCAACAAAACACTTCCCTCCTTCTCTTCTTGTTCTGCTTTAATGTTATATAAAAAAAAATATATAATAAAAATCTCCATTGACTATGATAAATGAAAATACTGTTTACTTTAGTTGCTGTTTTGAAATTGTGGTTTACTACAGGGCTTAAAGGTAGTTAACAGTTTTACCCACAAGGTAATGTGTTTGTCAGATTGTGAGTTGTCCATTGTCGCACAGGAGTGTGAGAAATGTGGCTTTACATGTTTTTACCCAACAGGCTCCTGAGCTTAATGACATCTTTATCAAGAAATTTCCCACATGAAAGAATCTACTTAAGAAAATGTCTTCCAGAAAGGTTTACATACAGACTGACCTCGATAGTACCTATCAGAATAACCCTGGTATCCACATGTATCTAATTGTCAAAGGCTACCTGTGGGCGTGGTGTGAACTGTTAAGATCAGTTTCCTGTGAAAGCAAGTCAACGTTTCCTGTCAGATCTTTCTGTCAGAGTCAGAAAACCACTTCCTGCTCTCATTCTCCTTTCGGCTCGTACCCACCTGCAGGGTATTTCTGCACCTTATCAGGGCCTGAGGTCAGGCCGGAGTTCAGACTAACAGTTTTAGGACTTCTCTTTGCCTTATTTCATAGCTTTTGTGCAGTTTTTTAAAAACTGAACACACAGCACTGTTCATGCATACATTGTGCTAAAAAAAGTTTTATTTTTGACCCCATTTTGTTAACGTGAACATTTATCTCAGTTACGTTTAGAATGGCCCCTTTATGTTGTTGGATCTCATGTTTGAATGTCAGTGGCTTGGTTTTGTTTCTGTACCTAATTATTCACTAAATGATTACTAATAGGTTAAATATTAATTCTAGAAGTAACTAGTTTGAACTAAAAGGCTGATAAAAAAAACAACTATATATTTCATCAATGGGAATGAGAACATTTTTGATGGATATCTGCAACTAAGTCGTCTTATTAATTGGACAGCCATTTATTTGTCCTTCTCTACATCACTTTACTCAACTTGTTTTCTGTTTTTTCAGACTGCTTAAGCCCCAATCATTGGTAGCAAAAGTAAAAAGAAGGGAAAGTTCTAGAACAGCACAACGACCAGACTTCATGGTTGGGTTTCTCCTGCTGCATAAGAACAGGAGAAACAAAACCAGAAGTCACTGGAGGGAACTGCTATCCCTCCTGAAAAACGCCTTAGAATCCAAAGAGTGTTGCAGGAATGAGGGATGTCTGGGGTTCCCTCCTAAGCGTGTGACTTCCACGATCTAGTCTCAAAGAAGCTAGAGATGATGGATGGATTTCTGGATTTTTTTCATTGTGATGAGATCAGATTCATAACGTTTTGGCTGTCTAGTTTTCTCTGTGTCAGGATCATGTTGCTGCATCCAGCTTGGCAGCATTTAACACCAGTCAGAAGTAGGGTCTTAACTGTCCTGGATGCAGGTGTGAAACTGGCAGCAGGTTTTATACAGGTTTATGTTTGTTGAGAAATTATTTCATATAAATTTCCTGCCGACCTTTTTTTTCTAACTCTTGTCTAGGTCAACGCTTTCAGTGTGGTTTTGTTATTCAGTGTTTATATTATTAAAATAATTTTGAGCAAAAAAGAAAGATGAGCTTCTCCATAGGGTGGCCAGGCTTTCCCTTAGAGATAGGGTGAGGAGCTCGGCCATCTGGGAGCGACTCAGAGTAGAGCCGCTGCTCCTCCACATCGAGAGGAGCCAGTTGAGGTGGCTCGGGCATCTATACCGGATGCCTCCTGGACGCCTTCCTCGGGAGGTGTTCCAGGCACGTCCCACTGGGAGGAGGCCCAGGGGACGGTCCAGGACACGCTGGAGGGACTATGTCTCTCGGCTGGCCTGGGAACGCCTTGGGCTCCCGCCGGTGGAGCTGGAGGAGGTGTCTGGGGAGAGGGACGTCTGGGCGTCTCTGCTGAGTCTGCTGCCCCTGCGACCCGGTACCGGATAAAGCGGAAGACGACGAGTACGAGTATGAAAGATGAAGAAGAAAGAAAGAATTGCACTGATCTTCATTCATCATGAAGCATCTGTGTTGGGCATCTGGGTTGACTCAGAGGTTTGGGTCAACATTCCCTACAGCAGCCTGGTAAGATCATACCAAGTAACACTTTCAACAAAACTCCTGATTTAAGGCAAATGGCTGCAGGTGAAGTGAACTATGTTTTGTTTTGTTCTGATTAGAACCTGACTGGGATCTTGAGGTTTGTAGTTAGAGCAGACTATGGGAAACATTACATACAAGTACAGCTAAAACAAATTTTGAATGTTGTGAATATTTTTTGTTACTTGTTTTAGAAAATTTAATTCACATATTATATAGTTTGGAAGTTAGAAATAGAAGAAATACTTTGGGCTGCACTGTATGTCATGTCAAGAACAGGTACTGAACAAATATATTTCCATTGCAAAATCCATATGTGCAATATTAAAATAGCAAAGAACTGTTTTCAATCCAGTGTTTGCTGACTGTTATATTCAAAGTTTTATGAACTTTTGAATGTTGATAACTCTATCAGCTGCTCAGAGCTGACATTGCTGTTATCTCCAAGATCCTAAAGGTCCCAGAGTGGCTAAAAAGTATGATGATGAGAAAGGGGGAGACTGAGGAGAAAGTGGGAAAGGTCTTCATATATCACCACCATCATCATCAAAGTGTTCAAAAATAATGTTGAAGTTGTGTGGTTTCCTAGTATCATGCAGCTCTATTTCTGAATGTGTAAGTGGAACTTTAAAGGGTTGACCTTTAACCACTTTTAGACATGTGTCCCAAATTTACCTGCAGTCTTGTATCAGTTTTAGGAAGGAAGTGTGCACTTGGCAGACTGCACAGATTTTGGCAAATCAGCTTGGTAAACTGACCAAATCTGAGGTAGGCTGTGCAGTAAGAGTATAAAAACCAGCATGTTAATGTCATCTACAAATGTTATATCAGAACAGATTACCTGTAACTAAAAGTCTTGAAGCTATTTATGATTTTGGTTCGGATGCATTTTTTTCGACACTAGGCAATACGAAATCCATATATATTTTGGTTGTATTTCAAGCATCCAACATTGAATACGAGGGGGGCGACCTGAGTGAGCTCCTTCTTGCACCTACGCTGCAAAACAAACTTTTTTTTCTTGTGTAATTAAGCAGAAAAGTTAAAAACAAACAAAAAAATACATTCATTTCAACAGTTTTTTTTTTTTGACAAAACTACATCTTCTTTTATATGATTTAAGAAATCTAGGTTTGTGTGTGTGTGTGTGTGCGTGTGTCCTGGGGAAACTCATCAACCCCCCAGGGCTACATCACCCTTGGCAGAACCTCCTTGTTGCCCTTACCAAAAACCTCTATTGTGAATGACTAATTTACAGCAGGATTACTCTAAATGAACAGAAGACAATATAAAAAATGTGATAAAACACAATTATAGTTCATTTTTTCTGTTTAGTGTCTAATAAAAGAGTTTACAATGAAGAGAGTAATTGCTGTTATGTGACAGAACTTTGACCCAAATCTTGAGGGCAGCTTCTCTAAGCATATCATCCTAAGTAAAAGAAAGACCTTGAAGTTATAGAAGTTAAATACTGTTTCATTCAATAAATTACAATATGCGTTCCCATGAGGCTCGTTTGTCAGACCAAAAGCACTTATTAAAAATCTTTAAGCAAGTATTAAACCTGCTTTTCATTAAGCCCAGGTTTCTGTATTAGGAATGCTTTTTTTATGGGTCTGATGTAATATTTAATCTTAAATATTATGTTTTTATTGTTGTAAGCTGAAAATCATCATAATTACCTGAAATAAAGGCTTGATAACACCATTCTGTGTGTAATTCATCTCTATAACATGGTTTACTTAGTGAATTGAGTCACTGAAACAAATAACTTTTGAATAATATTCTAAATAATAAATCAAGAACAAATTGTTAAATGGTGTTGTGAGCATGTCATGAAGAAACTCCCATAGATACTTTTTCTGTTAAATCAAGTTGCAGCAAAAGGAATGACAAAACAAAAATTCATGACTTCATTAAAGTTTTCTGTCGTGAAGTTCTTCTCCCATTCACAGGCTGTTTGCTGAGATGCTGAAAGGTTCATGTGGTTTATGCAAAAATAGTAAAAAAACATCTGTGATTTCATATCTGACAGTAAGATTCTCTGATCTGATGGAGTCTGAAGTACAGTTTGTTGGTATAGTTCCTATGACATTAATGGCACTGTACAGATACATTTTTGCAACTGCTGCCTTCTGTGAAAAATAAGCAAACATTTTCTAAAAATACAGATTGGTACAAAACACTGAAGTGGGTCTACGTTCTTTCCAGATAAGTTTCATTGTTTTTAGCTGATTTATATCTGAAAAAAAAAGTTAGGTTTGCGTAGTCTATTTTTAACTCTAACTCAAATAAAACCAGCATTAAATCAGATGTGGCCTGGCTCAGTAAAAAGCCCACTCACCACGACAAGGTGCAGGCCATGAGCGGGGTTATTGGAGCCTGCCATAGCAATGAATGGAGGCACCTATTACTATCTATAAACTATTTCTAAACTATACTCTATTTATTTTCCTTCCATCTATATCAATGTGGCCCAAACGGTAGGCTGCACCCATGCAATTTATAAATGTATGTATAAAAATGTCCGGCTTGGGCTCGAGATGTCTTCCTTTGCTTTTATTGGCGTTTTGAGTTACCATCAAATATTGCATAGGAAGGAATAGAGTTAGGGAAGGAAGCAATCATAAAAATGTACTATTTTTGAGACACGCTGTGTTCTCATACATTCGCCTAGAAACACAGTTTAACGTTCTGATTGTAGAGAAATCCGTAATCTTTTCAGAAGTGAAGACGGTATGTTGATACATGCTATTGTTTGTTTTGGACTGTGGGGGGAAGCCGGAGTACCCGGAGAGAACCCACGCATGCACGGGGAGAATTTGCAAACTCCATGCAGGGAGACCCCAGGCAACCGTGCAGCCTCTTTTTTAAGTCGAATCAATTCAGTTTATTTATGTAGTGGCAGTTCGCAACATATGTCATCTCAAGGCAGTTTACAAAGTCAATTCACTTGAATCATGCATATTCCAAGTCAAATGTCTGTTTTTGTTTTTTAAAACAGAACAAATACTTTTCATTTTTCATTCACTCATTTATTAATTCCAGAGTATAAGGTCACAGAGGGGTTGGCACCACTCTCCCCACTTTGTGACACAAATAATGATCAGTTTAAGTAGTTTCCTAATTGTTTTGCAGAGGCAGGAACCCTCCAGTCTTGCAGAGGGAACATAGTTTTCACCTTCTGTTAGAGTGCTTTTGTTCATTCAAGATCTTTTTTAAGTTCTTTACCCATTTTTCTTTAGGGTTAAAATGTAGCCTGGGGCGCTTTTTCATTGGGATTGGCTCTGTGGGGCAGGTGGAGCCAAATATATTTGCTGGTGTGGATCGTACAGGAAAGCTTGATGTCTGCTTCCTTGACGAACTCTTAGAGGGATTAGATTCTTTGGAGGATTGGTTATTAGAAGAGATATGTTGACACCTTGAATGTTCTGTTGGTGGGTTTGGTTCTGTATGAGAGCATGTGGAAGGCTGGTTGGCTATCCAGTGTTTCTCAGGCAAACCTGATGTCTGCGGCCTGGAAGAGCTCTTAGCACTGTCAGATGCACTCAAGGATTACTTTTCTTTGGGTATAAATGTTAACTCTTGGTGCTTGGGTGGCGGAATTGGCTTGGTCTGGGCACATGCAGCACCAACCTGAGTGGCTGTCTTGGTTTTCTCAGAGAAACTAGCAGTCCTCTGCTAAGAAAGACTCTGAGGGACATTGTCGGCTCCGAACAAGGGGTTTTCATTAGGGTTTATTGAAATTCGTGGGCACTCTGTTGATGGCTTTGCCTCTGGATGAGAGTGTGAAGGAAACTCCGTCACTATCATGCATTTTACAGGCAAACTTGATGTCTGCTGCCTGGAGGAACTCTCATTGCCATTAGATATACTCAAGGATGACTTTTCTTTGCGTATAAATGGTAACTCTTGCTGCTTGGGTGAAGGCATTGGTTTAGTTTGGAAAAATGCAGCACCAACCTGACTGGCTGTTTTGGTTTTCTCAGAGAAACTAGCTGTTTTCTGCTTAGAGAGACTCTGAGGGACAATGTCGGCTTGAAAAGTAGAGTTTTCATTAGGGTTTATTGAAATTCGTGGGCGCTTTGTTGTTGGCTTTGGCTCTGGATGAGAGTGTGAAGGAAACTCCGTCACTTTCATGCGTTTTACAGGCAAACTTGATGTCTGCTGCCTGGAGGAACTCTCATTGCCATTAGATATACTCAAGGATGACTTTTCTTTGCGTATAAATGGTAACTCTTGCTGCTTGGGTGAAGGCATTGGTTTAGTTTGGAAAAATGCAGCACCAACCTGACTGGCTGTTTTGGTTTTCTCAGAGAAACTAGCTGTTTTCTGCTTAGAGAGACTCTGAGGGACAATGTCGGCTTGAAAAGTAGAGTTTTCATTAGGGTTTATTGAAATTCGTGGGCGCTTTGTTGTTGGCTTTGGCTCTGGATGAGAGTGTGAAGGAAACTCTGTCACTTTCATGGGTTTTACAGGCAAACTTGATGTCTGCTGCCTGGAGGAACTCTCATTGCCATTAGATATACTCAAGGATGACTTTTCTTTGCGTATAAATGGTAACTCTTGCTGCTTGGGTGAAGGCATTGGTTTAGTTTGGAAAAATGCAGCACCAACCTGACTGGCTGTTTTGGTTTTCTCAGAGAAACTAGCTGTTTTCTGCTTAGAGAGACTCTGAGGGACAATGTCGGCTTGAAAAGTAGAGTTTTAATTAGGGTTTATTGAAATTCGTGGGCGCTTTGTTGTTGGCTTTGGCTCTGGATGAGAGTGTGAAGGAAACTCCGTCACTTTCATGGGTTTTACAGGCAAACTTGATGTCTGCTGCCTGGAGGAACTCTCATTGCCATTAGATATACTCAAGGATGACTTTTCTTTGCGTATAAATGGTAACTCTTGCTGCTTGGGTGAAGGCATTGGTTTAGTTTGGAAAAAATGCAGCACCAACCTGACTGGCTGTTTTGGTTTTCTCAGAGAAACTAGCTGTTTTCTGCTTAGAGAGACTCTGAGGGACAATGTCGGCTTGAAAAGTAGAGTTTTCATTAGGGTTTATTGAAATTCGTGGGCGCTTTGTTGTTGGCTTTGGCTCTGGATGAGAGTGTGAAGGAAACTCCGTCACTTTCATGGGTTTTACAGGCAAACTTGATGTCTGCTGCCTGGAGGAACTCTCATTGCCATTAGATATACTCAAGGATGACTTTTCTTTGCGTATAAATGGTAACTCTTGCTGCTTGGGTGAAGGCATTGGTTTAGTTTGGAAAAATGCAGCACCAACCTGACTGGCTGTTTTGGTTTTCTCAGAGAAACTAGCTGTTTTCTGCTTAGAGAGACTCTGAGGGACAATGTCGGCTTGAAAAGTAGAGTTTTCATTAGGGTTTATTGAAATTCGTGGGCGCTTTGTTGTTGGCTTTGGCTCTGGATGAGAGTGTGAAGGAAACTCCGTCACTTTCATGGGTTTTACAGGCAAACTTGATGTCTGCTGCCTGGAGGAACTCTCATTGCCATTAGATATACTCAAGGATGACTTTTCTTTGCGTATAAATGGTAACTCTTGCTGCTTGGGTGAAGGCATTGGTTTAGTTTGGAAAAATGCAGCACCAACCTGACTGGCTGTTTTGGTTTTCTCAGAGAAACTAGCTGTTTTCTGCTTAGAGAGACTCTGAGGGACAATGTCGGCTTGAAAAGTAGAGTTTTCATTAGGGTTTATTGAAATTCGTGGGCGCTTTGTTGTTGGCTTTGGCTCTGGATGAGAGTGTGAAGGAAACTTCGTCACTTTCATGCATTTTACAGGCAAACTTGATGTCTGCTGCCTGGAGGAACTCTCATTGCCATTAGATATACTCAAGGATGACTTTTCTTTGCGTATAAATGGTAACTCTTGCTGCTTGGGTGAAGGCATTGGTTTAGTTTGGAAAAATGCAGCACCAACCTGACTGGCTGTTTTGGTTTTCTCAGAGAAACTAGCTGTTTTCTGCTTAGAGAGACTCTGAGGGACAATGTCGGCTTGAAAAGTAGAGTTTTCATTAGGGTTTATTGAAATTCGTGGGCGCTTTGTTGTTGGCTTTGGCTCTGGATGAGAGTGTGAAGGAAACTCTGTCACTTTCATGGGTTTTACAGGCAAACTTGATGTCTGCTGCCTGGAGGAACTCTCATTGCCATTAGATATACTCAAGGATGACTTTTCTTTGCGTATAAATGGTAACTCTTGCTGCTTGGGTGAAGGACATTGGTTTAGTTTGGAAAAATGCAGCACCAACCTGACTGGCTGTTTTGGTTTTCTCAGAGAAACTAGCTGTTTTCTGCTTAGAGAGACTCTGAGGGACAATGTCGGCTTGAAAAGTAGAGTTTTCATTAGGGTTTATTGAAATTCGTGGGCGCTTTGTTGTTGGCTTTGGCTCTGGATGAGAGTGTGAAGGAAACTTCTGTCACTTTCATGGGTTTTACAGGCAAACTTGATGTCTGCTGCCTGGAGGAACTCTCATTGCCATTAGATATACTCAAGGATGACTTTTCTTTGCGTATAAATGGTAACTCTTGCTGCTTGGGTGAAGGCATTGGTTTAGTTTGGAAAAATGCAGCACCAACCTGACTGGCTGTTTTGGTTTTCTCAGAGAAACTAGCTGTTTTCTGCTTAGAGAGACTCTGAGGGACAATGTCGGCTTGAAAAGTAGAGTTTTCATTAGGGTTTATTGAAATTCGTGGGCGCTTTGTTGTTGGCTTTGGCTCTGGATGAGAGTGTGAAGGAAACTTCGTCACTTTCATGGGTTTTACAGGCAAACTTGATGTCTGCTGCCTGGAGGAACTCTCATTGCCATTAGATATACTCAAGGATGACTTTTCTTTGCGTATAAATGGTAACTCTTGCTGCTTGGGTGAAGGCATTGGTTTAGTTTGGAAAAATGCAGCACCAACCTGACTGGCTGTTTTGGTTTTCTCAGAGAAACTAGCAGTCTTCTGGTTAGAGAGACTCTGAGGGACAATGTCGGCTTGAAAAGTAGAGTTTTCATTAGGGTTTATTGAAATTCGTGGGCGCTTTGTTGTTGGCTTTGGCTCTGGATGAGAGTGTGAAGGAAACTCTGTCACTTTCATGGGTTTTACAGGCAAACTTGATGTCTGCTGCCTGGAGGAACTCTCATTGCCATTAGATATACTCAAGGATGACTTTTCTTTGCGTATAAATGGTAACTCTTGCTGCTTGGGTGAAGGCATTGGTTTAGTTTGGAAAAATGCAGCACCAACCTGACTGGCTGTTTTGGTTTTCTCAGAGAAACTAGCTGTTTTCTGCTTAGAGAGACTCTGAGGGACAATGTCGGCTTGAAAAGTAGAGTTTTCATTAGGGTTTATTGAAATTCGTGGGCACTTTGTTGTTGGCTTTGGCTCTGGATGAGAGTGTGAAGGAAACTTCGTCACTTTCATGCATTTTACAGGCAAACTTGATGTCTGCTGCCTGGAGGAACTCTCATTGCCATTAGATATACTCAAGGATGACTTTTCTTTGCATATAAATGGTAACTCTTGCTGCTTGGGTGAAGGCATTGGTTTAGTTTGGAAAAATGCAGCACCAACCTGACTGGCTGTTTTGGTTTTCTCAGAGAAACTAGCAGTCTTCTGGTTAGAGAGACTCTGAGGGACATTGTCGGCTCCAAAAGTAGAGTTTTCATTAGGGTTTATTGAAATTTGTGGCGTCTTTGTTGGTGGCATTGAAATTGGATGCAGGTATGGAGCAAGCTGGCTGCCTATCCTCTTTTTTGCAGGCAAACGTGATTTCTTCTGCCTGGATCTACTCAAGGAAGAATTTTCCTTGGAGTGAAATTGCAACTCTTGCTTCTTGGAAGGTGGCACTGGCTTGGTTTGAAAAAATACAGAACCAAGTTGCCTGGCTATCTTGGCTTTTTCAGCAAAGCCTGCTGTCTTCTGCCTGGAGAAACTATGAAAGTCACTGGATGTGCTACAACATGCATTTTCACTGTAATTAACTGTCAAATTTGATTTCTGGGTTGGCGACACTGGGTTCCCATACTGGGTTCCAGTGTAACAGCAGGGACAACAATAGGAGCAGAGACAGGAGCAGCAAATTTCTGATTCCTTGCACCTCTTTGAATCCTTAACCTCTGTTACTGTGGCATGCTTGTTTTTAATGAAACAGTGACAAAAAGGGGGTGTGGAAGAGTTTGATGCTGGAGCTCTTTGAAATAGAAACTTTAGGCTTTTGCATCCATTTGGATCTGGAACAGGGGCTTTGGTCCAGATACAATTCATGTCATTGTGGTAGCAGGCACATGAGCTGAATGAAGGAGTTTCTGCTGTTGGCACTGGTCTCAGTTTGATCTTAAAATTCGGTGGTTCATTTGGATCATCTGGGACAACGACATACCCGTACCGATTATCAGTGACAGCACAAGTGCAGGAGCAGAAAGCCTTACTTGGAGCAGGCACCGTTCTTTGGGCTTCAGGTGAGCTGGGATCAAGTGTTGGAACTTCGATCCAGTCAAAGCTCTCAGAAGATGAACTGGACTCTTGTTGAACAGACATTTTGCAAATGGCTTGTTCACACAAGGAGAACAAAATCTGATATTTCAGGCTCTAAACTGTAAAACGTACAGTGAGACTAAATCAAGTCAGGCAAAAAACCTACTTTTTCAATGTCAACAAGTTGATATCAAGGCAACAACACGAGCGAAGAGGTCCTCCTGTCTGAGAAGTCTCAAAGTTATGAGAGACTTGATTCTATTACTATGATACGTGTGTTTATGACGAAATTCCAGAATTACTTCACATTCGTTTGATTCGTAACTATGCAACGTGACATAAGCGAGGCGGGGCGTCAGTAATGGACGACACGACTCACAAACAAAGTGTAAGGTAGCTTAAACTATTTTGTTAAGAGTAAAATGGTTATGGTCCGCGAACTAAGGACTGCTTTTTTTTTTTTTTTTATCCCTCTCATTAAAATTTTTGGGACACATTAAATAATTTTCAGGCCTAACCAATAATTTTCTTCATGAGCCATATTTAACACTGACATTCTCTTATAGTCACTGACAGATAAAACACGGGTTTATTGTCTGTCCTAATCATGCTACGGCGAATAGGGACGATGCGTTGGCTACTTTGTAAACGTGCTGCACAAGTCTGGGAATGAACTAATGAAAACATCGCTACATTTGTTTAGAGAAACTTAGTGCCGACGTGGTTATTTTCCGCAATTAACCGTTTGCCTGATCACTGATGATTGATGCGTGAGATGTAAGATTTATTTTGCATTTTAACATTCGTTTGTGTTTTATGAAGCGCTTTTTGAAGCATAAAGATTTTAATACTTTTACTTAAATTATTTTTTGCCATGCACGTGGATTGCATTGTTCATAAATAATGCAACATGGAGCTTCTAATGGGAGACATTACAGTTTAGTAAAAGAAATGTGATCTTTTGTTTTTTTAGATTCTTGCCAAGTTTATTTAAGCCTTTTGAGGTTTGTGCAGATTATCAACTATGTTGAACAATCTTTCACAGCAGTTATATTTACTTTACTATTCCTATTTCCAGTCATACACCTTGATAAGTTGAGTACAAATTTCTAGATCTTTCTGCACCACTTCACCACTTTATTCAGATATATGCAACCAGTAGTTTTCAGCTAATGAAAATATGATCAAGACAGATTTTGACCCCAGCAGGTTTGAAGAGGAGTTTAAACTGAGTTTAACAGAAAAAAAAAGACAAGTTCATCAGTTTTTCCAATCACAATTCAGGTTTATTGACTTCAAAACATAAAGGAAACATGTTCTTGTTCATCCAAAGCTGTATTTTTTTTAACTGTTTCACACATGGAGGTGCAGAGAAGATATGCAGAGATGTCAGCAAAGGAAGCAGGGAGACAGAAATGTTTCAACAATAGACAGTTATATAGCCCTCATTTATGAATGAGATCTGAATGAAAAGCATCAGCAAAGCATGAAGATCATCTGGTGTCTACACAACTAAATCTGGTCTGAATACTTTTGTTCAAGCATGTGACACAAGCCAAGGTCCAAAAATGAACCGAAAAAGCAGACAGAAGGAAAACAAAAGGGAAAATACAAGATTAGAACAGCAAAATAAATGTAGCTCTTAAAGTGCACCCAGAAATAAAGAGTAGGGAAACATCTGTTACAGGGTCAAAAAACACATTTTATTATATATCTGCAGCAAACATTCATTATTTTTACACCATCTCACACACACTTCTACTTCTCATTCAGAGGAGGTCCTTTTCCTCATCTTATTGCAGGTTAATGACATTTAGACAACCCCTGACCTTTGTTAGTTACAAATGAGCAGTTCTGGTTATCAAAAAGCTATTTTCAGGAGGCTAACTTCCACCAAAGAACATTTTTGAATATATTATAAAGTAAACTGTATTAAAAACTGTTGCATGAAAGTGTTGCATTTTGAAATGTTACAGTGGTCACCTCGAAAATAGCAGACACATTTCTAAGTGATTTTTACAAAGGCTAAAATGGTATTTATCGACACATGGCTCTTCAAAATGGCTCTCTTAATTCTTAAATAATAAATCAGTAAACTCCTGTGTGCATGCAGAAACGCACCCCTTCACCCATCATGCTCTCGTTTCCACAGCTGTCAAACCAGCACACACACATACAGTACACATTTAACATCATCATCCTATATCTGCGCTGGAAAATCTCAATGAATCACTGAAGATGAGAACGACCATCAGCGCCAACCAGTAACTTCACCACTCAGGCTTATCATTGGTTTAGTGGACAGCAGCACATTCACCAATCACAGAAGAGGTGTCTATCCTTGATCGGAGTCCCACGTTTGTGCAGACAGAAAGCAAGCTGAGCGGCACCACAAATACTGCCAGTTGTTTTTCCTTCTCTCCTGACAAAATGTTAAAGTGTTGTGGCAGTTTTCTTTTTGTCTGCCTGTGCACTACCCCACATGCATCTAAATAATAAATATTAATATTTCACACAGTAGAAAGTCCATCCTGCATTATTGCTGCTGGCAGATTACCTCACCAAGATCCCAGACCTGGGTCTAATATTCATCTGCTCATCAAGGTGGGAAAGGTTCCCTTTTAAATTCAGAAATTTGACAACAGAACTGTTGTGATGCAGCAAGTTTAAATTATAAGCAATGGATGTTGGAGCCAGGTCGGTTAGGATGTTTAACTCACCTACATCTGACCAATAAACTACTAACACAAACCCCCTTTTTTCAGTAACAATGTGGCAAATGTTTCATTTGTGCACGTCATAAACATCTGTGTGTTTTTATGTAACAGCATGAGTGAGGTATGAGTCGTCTCAGTACTGTGTAAGTGGCTGCTGACGTGAATGCATAAATGTAACAGCGCCCTCCAGTGTGTCTCTCCGGACCCACAACATGAAAATAAATATTGCTTCTTTGCGCCTCCACAGAGCTCCACCCACTGACCTTTAACATTTCCACCCTGGCAAGCGAGCCTCCTGTGAATGGTCCGACATAAAAATATGACCTTTGTGCAAAAATCAGCCCTTTAAATCTTTCTTTTTTGCCTAAGTTTCAGAACTATTTATCTTTTATTTGTGCGATAAAGTTCAATGAGAGGGGACGTGGGGAAGAAGATTTCCACGATGATGATAAAGGCTGTGGAGTGAGGGAATCAGGGTCTGAAGTCCGGTGCTGCCAGGTTCTACCTGGAGATCATGGAGCTGGACTGGGAGTGGTTAGAGGAGGTGGTAGCAGCGCTGAGCTGAGAAAAACCACTGTGGCTTGATTCCAGGCTGGTCATCGAACCCCTGAAAAAGAAAGAGAGTGACTGCAGGAAACTAACCAGGGCAACAACTTCATGTGTGTGTGTGTGTGTGTGTGTGTGTAACACCAGAGAAACCCCAGCCTGCTAAGAACTGATTGAAAGCACCGTGTATGCATGAATCATGCATGTGATGCAGAACCATGCACCCAGATCAATCCTGCAGGAGGAGGTTCAGTCTAAAGCTCAGGCTATGCCGCAGGCTGCAGCTGCACACCATCACCTACGAAAGTATTTTAACGTGAATATCACCATAGTTACAGTTTGTGTGATAGTGAGACTTGGATAACATTTTTATAACTGGTATTAGGTAGAGGCATATGTTTAAAGTTATGCTTGATCAAAGGCTGACCAGAGCATTATGGTATTTGAATCTGTTTAGGTTTAAAGTCTGAACAACCTTTGTCAGACCATCTCACCTTGTTTTGTCCCACTGTAGTTCAGGCAGCTTTGAAACGTTTTATCATACTATTTTTATTTATAAAGCTTAATATATTTTAAAGAAACAAATCAGAACATGTAGCTTTTAGTAGTCTCTGTACTCAATTAAGGGTTAAAGATGCACAAATAAATTGGCTGGTGATCGGGTTCTGATCAGTGAACACCCAGTCGGAAGCTATAAATCCAGTTTTTGTCCAAAAACCAACAACTTAAGTGCCAAAAGGTCCTAGTGACAAGCTACTGAGGGAAGAAAACTCAAAGTTAGCAATTTTCAGGGTCAGTGTTGCCCCTGATCTGTGGGACTGATACAGCAGACCTAACCGAGGTCACGCCATATGATAGGTCATCTCTCAACAACAGAAAGATTTGCTGTTATTTCAGCTTTTAACTTTGTTCTCTCTCTTTTCTCTTCCTAGAATCTACACCTGGCCTGGCTCTGTGTCTAACTGTGACACCTTTCTGGAGAGGGGCATCATCTAAGCTTCTGCTGACAACAACTTAATGCTCACCCTCTACTGATGATCCACATAGCCCTGTCTTTCAGTGTTTAACCCTTTCTCTCTCCTAGACATGGAAATTGACTGAGCTTAACTGTAACTAACTCTATGTGCTCTCTTTCAGACTCTTAACCTTGAAAACTGGCTCAGAGTTTATCTGTTCTTTCTTTCTAGATGAAACGACTAAAGGAGCTGTATCCATTAACATTTACTTTTCCTTCCCATAGAAAGTACTCCTGGATCAGTGCTTCTGTGTTCTTTTTGTGTCTCTGTTCTGTTCTCTCAAACCCCCAGTCGGTCGTGGCAGATGGCCGCTCACACTGAGCCTGGTTCTGCTGGAGGTTTCTTCCTGTTAAAAGGGAGTTTTTCCTCTCCACTGTCACTACATGCATGCTCAGTATGAGGGATTGCTGCAAAGTCAACGCCAGTGACTGTCCACTGTCTCTACATGCTCATCCAGGAGGAGTGAATGCTGCAAGTTCACTGACTGGATGGAATCTGCTGGGTTTCCTTAGATAGAAAAACGTTTTATCCAATTTGAATAAATAACTGAATCTGACTGCACTGTTCAATGGTTAGGATTAATTGGAATGTATGTACCTGACTGTTGTGAAGAGTCTTGAGACAACATGTGTTGTGAATTGGCGCTATATAAATAAAACTGAATTGAATTCAAATGTTTGCAGATAAACATGGAAATGTTTTTGCGCTTAGCTTAATGTTCTGATTAACATACTTAATTCATACATTTGAACAAGATTCCTAAAACGTCTTGTTTTTAGACTGTTGGATCTGAGATCAACTTTGAGAGTTAGGAAATGAAAGAGTGAAATACAAAAATAATATTTAGTGAGATCAAAAACAAGACTACAAATAAGAGACTAAAGATAAAGCAAATATGAAAGCCAGGAAATGCTTATGAGTGTTTACATGTGCACCTGGATATGAACCACCTGAGAAGGTGTTACAGAGCTGCATCTGAAAAGTTAATCATGCAAGCAGAATAAGTAAAGCCAGCGAATGGATTAGACCCCAAACTGTGGTGCAACGAATTCTTCAGCGTGAAGTTGTTGTTCAGTGCTTGGTTAGCATTGCTAACAAAAAGCGAGAAGTTGTGCAAAAATAAGGATTTTGTTTTTTGCTGCGTTAGAAGCGTGACTTCTGTGGAGGGGAGGGGCACTCAATTTAGCAGCCAAAAGCAGCAAAAATGATGAACTACGCTAAAGAACAAAAAGGGCAAACACTGAGCCACTTACAAACTCTGCACATCACAGCAAGCCGTTCTTCATAGGAGGAAGACACAGCAGGAAGAGGAGGAAGGGGATGTGAGCAATAGAACAGGAGTGGATTGGATAGAAAAAGATCAATTAAAAAGATCATTTATAAAAAAGGAGAGAAGCATCATCATTTCCAAATTCTGGGCTTAAAACTAAATCAAGATGCTCTTTACAGCAAGTGACCTACACATCCACAAGTAACGGGCTTCAGAGAAATAGTCATATTCAATAAATTAATAATCGCCATTCCAATGAGGCTCGATCGCCAGAATAAAAGCATCTTTGGAAAATAAAAACCTTTTAGTGGGTATTAAAACATTCTTATCAATATATTTTTATTGGTTTCATGTAATATTCCGATCTTAAATGTCATGTTTTCATTAATTGTAAGCAGAAAATCATCATTAACAGAAATAAAAGCTTGAACATATCACTTAATCTATATAATGTGTTTCACTTAATGAATTGAGTAACTCGAATAAATGAGCTTTTCAATAATTTTGTAATTCATTGAATATGACTGTATCCTAAAAGCATATTAATAAAACGACGTCCGTAATTAAAAAAAAGGGTGGGAAAAAATTGTGGGCATAAAATAGGAAAATAAGTATGAAAAAAAAAATAAAAGAAAAAAGATTAACAAGTACAGTATGTCTTCAGATGGAGTCACATTAAAGTTTTTCCACATATCGCCTTTCAAACATACAGGTCCTTCTCAAAATATTAGCATATTGTGATAAAGTTCATTATTTTCCATAATGTCATGATGAAAATTGAACATTAATATATTTTAGATTCATTGCACAATAACTGAAATATTTCAGGTCTTTTATTGTCTTAATACGGATGATTTTGGCATACAGCTCATGAAAACCCAAAATTCCTATCTCACAAAATTAGCATATTTCATCCGACCAATAAAAGAAAAGTGTTTTTAATACAAAAAACGTCAACCTTCAAATAATCATGTACAGTTATGCACTCAATACTTGGTCGGGAATCCTTTGGCAGAAATGACTGCTTCAATGCAGGCGTGGCATGGAGGCAATCAGCCTGTGGCACTGCTGAGGTCTTATGGAGGCCCAGGATGCTTCGATAGCGGCCTTTAGCTCATCCAGAGTGTTGGGTCTTGAGTCTCTCAACGTTCTCTTCACAATATCCCACAGATTCTCTATGGGGTTCAGGTCAGGAGAGTTGGCAGGCCAATTGAGCACAGTGATACCATGGTCAGTAAACCATTTACCAGTGGTTTTGGCACTGTGAGCAGGTGCCAGGTCGTACTGAAAAATGAAATCTTCATCTCCATAAAGCTTTTCAGCAGATGGAAGCATGAAGTGCTCCAAAATCTCCTGATAGCTAGCTGCATTGACCCTGCCCTTGATAAAACACAGTGGACCAACACCAGCAGCTGACACGGCACCCCAGACCATCACTGACTGTGGGTACTTGACACTGGACTTCTGGCATTTTGGCATTTCCTTCTCCCCAGTCTTCCTCCAGACTCTGTCACCTTGATTTCTGAATGACATGCAGAATTTGCTTTCATCCGAAAAAAGTACTTTGGACCACTGAGCAACAGTCCAGTGCTGCTTCTCTGTAGCCCAGGTTAGGGGAATGCAGCACCTGTAGCCCATTTCCTGCACACGCCTGTGCACGGTGGCTCTGGATGTTTCTACTCCAGACTCAGTCACTGCTTCCGCAGGTCCCCCAAGGTCTGGAATCGGCCCTTCTCCACAATCTTCCTCAGGGTCCGGTCACCTCTTCTCATTGTGCAGCGTTTTCTGTCACACTTTTTCCTTCCCACAGACTTCCCACTGAGGTGCCTTGATACAGCACTCTGGGAACAGCCTATTCGTTCAGAAATTTCTTTCTGTGTCTTACCCTCTTGCTTGAGGGTGTCAATAGTGGCCTTCTGGACAGCAGTCAGGTCGGCAGTCTTACCCATGATTGGGGTTTTGAGTGATGAACCAGGCTGGGAGTTTTAAAGGCCTCAGGAATCTTTTGCAGGTGTTTAGAGTTAACTCGTTGATTCAGATGATTAGGTTCATAGCTCGTTTAGAGACCCTTTTAATGATATGCTAATTTTGTGAGATAGGAATTTTGGGTTTTCATGAGCTGTATGCCAAAATCATCCATATTAAGACAATAAAAGACCTGAAATATTTCAGTTAGTGTGCAATGAATCTAAAATATATGAATGTTAAATTTTCATCATGACATTATGGAAAATAATGAACTTTATCACAATATGCTAATAATTTGAGAAGGACCTGTATTTATACCCCTTGAACCTTTCCATTATTCGTTATGTTACAGAAAGAAAATTACAGCATATTCTATTTGGATTTTACGCTACAGGCCAACAAAAAGTAGGGCATTACTGTGAAGTGGAAGAAGGAAAGACTTACAGCTTCTGATGGCAACTGGTTGCTCTGGATTTTATTATTAGGAATCAGACTTAAGAGGGTTGAAATGCACCACGCACAGTTTTATTTTAAAATGTATTTTGCTTTTACTACTTTGTGTTGGTCTTTCACATAAAACCTTATTCAGAACCACATAAGCTTTCTGTTGCTGATTGATTCAAAGGGAAAAAGTCCAAGGGGAGTGAACAACTTCTGCAGTCCTGTAGACAGTGCACTGTTTTTGCCTTTCACATAAACACAATGTCAGTTCAGATACCAACCTGAAGTCCTCAGAGCCCAACACCTCAGTGTAGTACATGACTTTACACTTGTGCGAGGACACCTGCAGGGTGGCCAGGACGTCGTCCACCCGGGGCAAATTGGTGGCTGAGCATGCCGGCATGTTGTGAAACTTCCACTGGAGGATGTAGAAACCTGGCCAACGGGTTATATGGGAGCCCTGAGGAAAGGAAAGAGTAATTGGACATTAATGATCAGGAATCAAAAAGTGGATTTTTGTTCCATAAATAAACAAGAAAATCTTTATGATGACAAACCCTCACCTGCACACTTTCACCCTCCTTGCAGGTCAGAGGGGACTCCACCATGCTGTAATCTTGCCCCAGAGTCCAGGACTTGTCAATAAGCTGGACGTTGTTGACTCCTGGGGAGGTGATGCCGTGGGCTCCCAGGGGGTCTTTGCGTGGTGGCTGGGGGGCTCGCTTCGAGTGGTAGATGTTGAAAACGATGTCGCCTTTGCACACGTCAAAGTCCCAGGTGATAACTGAGGCGGCGTCGATGATCTCGATCAAAAGCTGTTCAAGTAAAAACAACAACTAGTTATTTAACAGATAAATACCTGTTATTGCATTGATTTTATTTATAACAGAATAAAAACTGTTTTATGAAATAAGATCTTGTTTCTACAAAAAATGTAAATAAACATTTTGACAGCTCCCTTTACATGTGGGTGGGCAGGAAAAATATTTCCAGAGAGAGCAGAGTGAAACCTACTTACAGAAGGATAATTATAAGTGACATCTGTCCCACTGGTTTAAGTTATGCAACAGGACAGGAACAGTCTGTCACAGCAGACAGATCAGTTTTCGTAGACATACAATATACTTCCTGGCTGAAAATCAAAGAATTTACATGCTATCCCCACTAGATGGCAGAGGTCTCAAAAACACCTCCACTGAAGCATCCTCTGTTGTCCTGTCCTATATAACGTCGCAGCGCCATGGGTCTTTTCATCTTTGCTTCTCACTCTGATGCCGTGTGCTGAGCCTCACCTCATGCGGAGCTCCCTTAAAGATGCTGGCACTCTGATAGATTGTCTCGGTCCAGAGACGGATATCCTCGTTCTCGAGCTCCTCGGGTGTGCGGTACATGGACTTTGGAACCAGGCCGCCCTCTGGTACCTCGCACTGTGAAGAAAAGCATGCAAAATGGAGAACAGGGTCACTGAAAAAGTTTTCACCTTTAATGATGTGTTACACAAATTTTCTGCACATTTTCTGGGCCTCGCAAAAGTATTCCTCTCCCTTCAAACGTTTTGACACTTTGTCATGTAACAACCTCAAACGTAAATGGGTTTTGAGAGGATTTTATGTCATAGACCAACACAAAGTGGTGCATAATTTAAAGTGGAATAAAAAATATGCCTGCTTTTCAAAAATTTCAACAAGATCTGAACGGTTCAGCATGCATTTGTATTCACTGTGTTTAGCATCATCAGCCTTCCGATTAACTGATAAGCTTCCCAGTCCCCACAACACCATGTTTGACCATAGGAACGATGTGTTCAGAATGTTGTGCAGTGTTAGTTTTCCACACATCTGGTTTTTCAAATTGCCCAAAAGGTGTTAGTCTCGCCTGATCAGTCAGCTTCTTCCACATTTGCTGGGTTCCCTACAAAGCCTGTGGAAAGTGCTGGAGGCAACTGGCTGCACTCATTCTAATCAGGGGTCATAGAAATGAACATTCTTTAGTTTTCCCTTGTTATAAAACATGGGCTACTTCACGCTGGTCTCTCACATGAAATCCCAATTTAAAGGTTTGTGGTTGTATAAAAGTAAAAAGATTTATAAAGAGGTTTGAATACTTTTGCAAGGCTCTGTATTCAAAATATGATCTGCAAGTTTTTATCCTCACTCAGCACTTACCATACACTCTCCTCCTAAAAAGTCAGGGATGATTTCCTTGTCGATATAATCAACAAGCCCTCCAGGACCCTGGTAGTCATTTCCTGCATAGATCAGGAACTTCTTTCGGGTGTTTTCATCAATAAATGGGCTCACCTGAAAGCAGAAGTGATCAAGAAAACTTGTTTAGCTAAGAAATGACTTTAAATGCAACCACAGAGACAATTCGGTGTCATATTGAGATTTCTGACTATTCCAGGAATGAAAATGATATTGTAGAATAATAATCCCACATCATTTCAGTTCCCAGGTACCCCCCTTCTATTCTCACCAGTGTCCAAAGGACTGGGAAGACTCTTGGTGCTCTCAAGATAAGGAGCCGTCCCAGAGTCTCTGGGTAGTGCGCCTCCACAACTTCGATGATCCTCAGCAGCGCCTTGACCCCTGGCCGCCACAAGTGACGCATGTTCAACCCCTCCAGATCGACGAGACAAGTCCAACAGCTACAGAGCAGGAAGCAAGAGAATTAGTGTGGATAACTTCTCGTCACAAACACATACACATGCATGCATGCTTGGCAGAGGGCTGCAGCCTACTCTCTGATCACTTAACACCTGTCACCCTGAAGCGTGGCTTAAGTGATGAAGGTAATGCTAGTTAATTGTGAATCCTGAGTGCAGTGACCTGTTAGAGACACATAGTTCACATGCCTTCCTGTGGAGCCCTTATCCCAGAAACCACCTCCTGATGGAGAGCACTGACACAGACACCATCTAAACTCATCAGTCTGACACTAGGCACTCAGAAATGAGTCTGAACACCATCTCCAATTACGGAAAAGACGGTGCTGTGCTTATCTGTAAAAATACCACAGCTGCTGAGCTGAATCCTATCACCAGGTGTGCTTTAAAGTAACTAGGTGCTTTATGTTTCTGCTCAACACAGACCACTTTCCTGTAATTCTAATGAGAAAACTGTTAAATAACTTAAAAAAGGGTCAAGTAATACCTCCTAAATCAATTGTTTTAATAAACACCCTACATTGTACCTGATAGGCTGACCAAACAGCTTGGTGTTCTCCTCACAGCGCCTCAGGCCCTCCTCGTTGATAGACAGCACCTGCAGTGTCACATTAAAAACAACTTAACCAGTACTCAGTGAATGCGACACTATAAATAAGCACATATTTATGTAGGTCATCAGTTGTCTCCATCCTTATTGGGTCACTAACTCCCTAACCTGTAATCTAAACATGGTCTGACCTACAAACGTATTGACCTTCTGGAAAGAACAGAACCAGAACTGCAGCTTGGGTTACGTACATGTCTGAGCAGAGACTCCTCTCCAAGAGCGCGCACCAGACCTTTGGTGTCCATGTGGCCCAGCCTCAGGATGTACAGAGGACGACCATCTAAAAAAGTACAACAAATATAGACATGATTTATCATAATGTTCACATTAGACACAAAGAGAGGTTAAGTGGGAAGAAGGTCTGTTTGGTGTGAATAAGTGAATGTAAAAAATGGTTTACTGTTCTGTTCATATTAAAAGCAGAGTTTGATTGATATTTGTGTCATTATTTTCTATTGAGGAACCTAAAGCGCTCTCCTAAATGCAGCATGCAATCATGTGCGTGAGAGAAAACTACTCAAGCCAGCAAAATAGTCATTTTGTTACTCTGAAAGTCACGCCTAAAGCAGCAGGTTGTTAAAGATGACTGAACAACTAACATCACGTGCTATCAAATGATTCAAAAGTGTTGTTGTAAGGAAGGGTTCCTTGTCTAAAAGCAGCCTGATGCACGTGGATGTTTGTACATGAGATATTTCAGCAGGTGACTTTGGGTGTGGCTCTTCTCAGAAATGTACCTCTGTCGTGGTGGTGCCAGCCGCCGGTGTAGTAGTCCTGAAGAACCTGCGGAGGGTTCCAGGTCTCCAGCAGGTAGTCCACCTGGTGCTGCTTTCTCCACGTCAGAGACTGGCACAGTATCTCCCGTGCCTTATCCATGTTGAAGTCTCTGGCCCGCAGGAAGCGCAGGATGTGCTCATCTTTAGGGATCTAAAAGAAAAAACAAGGAGTTCGGTTTATGATAAGTTGTTGAAAGTTGAGTGACAACAAAAATCTTCCACTTAATTACTGCCAATACCTTTCCCTTGTGCGTTTCCTGAAGCCATTTGCGAAGTCTGATGAGACAGCTCTCCTGCAGAGGCGTCAGGTCGCCCAGGTAACGTTTGATATAGTCTGCATCCAGTTTGTCTGCAACAAAATGTTCCAAATGAACACAAGTTTCTCAACACAGGTTTAGGTACCAAATGGATGTTACATTGAAAGAAAGACAAAAACAAAAAAACTATTCTCTACATGATTATCTAACTTTTGTTTTGTAGACATGGATAATTATGTATCTGTATGTATGTATTAATATAAATCTTCAAAAAATGAAGTATGGGAAAAAATGAGTGTTTAGACGTATGTGTTTTTTTTGTGTGTGCCTGTAATAGCCCAACATCTTAAAGTGCCCGTGATACGGTTTTCCCTTAAATGTAGAAACTGAAAGAAAACATTTATATAATGTTAATGGGATTAAAGATGTGATTAAAGACAATTGTGACACAAAATAAGCATATTTCAATGTTAAATTTTGCAAGTCTAAAGTCACCCGGAAATGACGTGAAAGAGAAAGTCTCTGGTCATTAATTGTGTGATACACGGTTCAGGTAGAAGCCAAGTTGCGTTAAAAACAGCGTTAATATGGTGAAACGGCGCATTGCTGGTGGTGGCAGCAATTCTACGACAGCCGCCGTTAGTCTGCACTACTTTCCTGAAGTGAAGAGCTGGAAAAACTGACGGAGAAAGATGGGATGGTCCCACCAAGCACAGCCAGGTGTGATCGGAGGACTTCTCTGCAAACTGCTTCAAACAAGAAACATCTGGGATAAATGATGTCAGACGTCAGGATATCTGAGAATGTTGAGGTAGATGCTATAACCACGCTGTTCAGAGCGTCTGATGGGAAAAGATCGCCATAGAAAAGGTTGTTGCTGCTGTTGGTAAATGGATCAAGGCTCCTTGTACCAAAAATACCTTTAGATATCGGCAGTTATTAATAATAAAAAATCTGAAATTATTATTTTTATTATTAGCAATAATAATCCAAAATTATTATTATTAAAATGAGATAAATTACACGCATATACGATATATTTAAATAAATGCTTCTCCAAAGATTCAAAGTTAAAACTATTAAAAACACCAGCTAGTGTCTTCAGATCTTGAATCATGTTGTGTCTGCTGCTGTTGCTCAGCTTCGCCTCCGCTTGCATCACTCAGTGCCGTATTTACTGGAACCCTGGATTTACACTGTATCTGCTCCGGTCCGGTCCGCTGCAAAGCCCGGAGCAGCTCCAAGAACCATACGCAGATCGTGCAATAAAAGCCGGTGATAAATGTGGTAGCAAGTCCAAAACAACTCATTCTGTGGAAGTTAAACTGCTTCATTTTTCGTTTCATGCATCCAGATATTTTCATGTGTTTTGTTCTACAATGGGTGCAGCAAAACTATATTTGTTGCTTAACGTTTAATTGTTTGGTACCTTACCATACCTTAGTTAACCCAGTAACTGATCTAAATGATTTAATGTTAACAGCTGCTAATATATACACTTGTATATATAAATATGTATTTATTATTATAGCGAGATCTATAACTCAGTGGCATGAATTTATTTTTTTTATATTTTATCAGTGTTTCATTTCCATAAATGTAATTGCATTTATCATGAAAATACGATGTCACAGGCACTTTAAAGTTATTTCTATGCAAAAGCACTTTTAAAGCGAGTTTGGTTATTCTTTTTAAACGCCACCACTAATCTAAAATCAGACAGGCAATGAGGGACGGTGTCCAGATTTCATTTATCTGAGAAAAACAGACCTTCAGGTGTACCAGGCTGGATCTCTGCTAGGCTGTCGCCCTGAAGGGCACCACTATCCTGCTTTGCATCCTGTGAGGCGGCATCTTTGGTGTCAGCAGCGTGCGAGGCAGGAACAGCCGGCGTGCTGGTGAGCTGAAGTTCGGGCGGGCTGGTGGAGAGACTGTTTGGTGCAGGGAGAGCGGGACAAATGGAGGAGCAAGTCCAGCGGGGAACATGGGTGACGCCCTCATTCTCAAGCTCCCTCAGGTAGAACTCAATGATTTCTTTTCCCTGTCAGGAACACAAGTGTAAAAGTACATATTACATTACTGATGACATGTTGACATGGAACCCATTCAAATCAAATAAAACCAAGAGGGTTAATAAATCATTACATTTATAAAATTAAGTCACCTTGTTATTTACTACATTGTGATAGTATAATTACAAAGACTCAGCTATTAAACCTTTGCAGAAGAAAATAATCATAGTAATGCATATTGCTTTCAATAGATTTATGATGCGTCTGCTTCTGAACTCGCAGATTGACAAAGGAAATGTAAAAATCTATGCCACCGCAGGGTGTAACCCCCCCACACGCACCTTGTTGATGCTACTGGCATACTGCTTCATGGCAATCTTCTCCACAGTGCTCTCAAAGCCAAAGAAGGACTTGATGTCCAAACTGGCTGTTTGTTCAAAGCATGTCCAGTCCTCATTCTCTGGGTGGACCTGCAACATACACCAAAACATTATGGATTACCTAAACTGTGTACCCACACAGTAAAAATGGCCATTGTTACCATAGTAACCACACAAGATGGTGACGCACAAAGAGCAGTTTTCACACTGCGTGCACCTAGTGGGAGTATGTGTGTCAGACTGTTTGGGTATTTTAGCCAGGGTTTTCACACATGGGCTGTTTGAATTCAAATACGATAAAATACAAATTTTGATAAACGCACGTTTATAGAGACTCATGTCGAGGTTGCACCGAGCAACAGTCAAGACTATGACTTACTGTCAGGTAATACCCATTTCCCTGCTAGATAATCTACAATCATCTGTCCGTTATTAGTAGATTCAATTGGGTAAAAACTGAGGCTTTTATGAATATTAGATGTATATTTTAAACTACAAAATACATTTTAAGCTTAAATAATAACTATGCCAAGATTGTAACAGTTAACTCAGGGTTTCCATACTTTTGTTGGGCAAAGTTCTCAGCCCCTTTTAGAGGCGTTTTCAAAGGTATCAATATAAAACGTCACCATAGGTTACTGTAGATATACACCTACTGTGCTTACGATGAAAATACATTTTAAATACACGTAGAAACGATATGAAGGAAGCAAGCAGCAAAGCAAGGTACACTGATAGAAAGAAAAGAGAAAACGGGAAGAAACAAGGAGAGAAAGGAAAGATAGAGGGGAGGAAAAAAGAGAAGGAAAATAAGGAAGGAAGGATATAACATTTGAAACAATAATGGGGAATTAAGTCTGGATATACAAATCATTTTCCATACCTATTCAAAACTTGAAAATACTGAAATCAAATTCCATACTTTTCCACACCACTTGGAATCCCTGATCCTGGTGGCAAAATGGTGGCAGCTTCATTGCCCATGAGTACTAAAATATTTCAGGTCCATTAGCTGCCTAACTGAGCTGTCCATCCTAGTTACTGTTACTACTGAGTGTTGCAGCACACTGCAAGAACCTCTGTGTGGCTTTGGACATAAAATTAGCCTTCTAGTTGGTTGGAAGCTAATACGATAAGCTTGACCTCCTGAATTCCTAACACATCCACACATGAACAGACAGATCTGGATCAGATCTTTTGTGTACCAGCACAGCTTAGAGATACTGACTGAATAGCAGCAGGTCTCGCTGACAACGACCCTGTTGGAAAACGTCTCATTGTGAGATTCAATGATCAGAGTCCTCTCCTTTCTGTTCAGTGTGTTTTTCTGGATGAAGTACACATAGTCTACACCAGCAATCTGTGAACAACAGAAAAAACCTGCTGTTACTTTACAAGCAATGGCAAATGAGGAAAAGGTATCTGTATAAGAAAACATGGCTATAGACTTCAGGTATAATTCACCCTTTTAAGAAGACGTGGTGCATCGACATCCAGGGCACAGCGGCGCTTGATCCTGTGGGTAGCGCCGTCCTCGCTCGTCTCCTCATTTACCACGTCACTGTTCACAAACATGGGGATGAGGTGGCAGGTGGGGAAGCGGCGTTCGTACGCCTGTAGGAGAGGAAAAAAGAAAGAGGAAGAATAGTTTGACGCAGGAGTGCCTTTCAAACAGCAGAGATAATTCTAGGTTTCAGGTTTCATTCCAGTAAACGCAGTAGGAAGAAAGCATAGACAGTTCCAGCAAGTTCATCATTTTCTGTGTATGTGTATGTGTACTGTGCAACAGGTTGCCAATATTATTACGGCAGGATTTCCTTTGGAAATAATGCTAGATTATGTGTTCCTCTATTAGTAATGCTAGTGTAATAGGCACGAAAGAATTTTAGTTTTATTTAAATTAAACGGATATTCTATCTTGAAATGTGACTAAGAAACTCAAGCTTAAGTTAGTTTCCCATACCTATTGAAAACAATGCTAGTAGTCATTAAAAGTACAAACAAATACAAAAGAAGAGACTAAGAAAGAATAGAAGGGCAACGAGGAAAACTGAACTCCAAAGAAAAACCAAAAACAAAGAGTAAGGTGAAGCCCCTTTCACTGCTTTATAACAAGCGGCTTAACTTGGATAATATGAAGAATTCAGTCTCCTAATTGTGTACTGGTAAATGCAAACCACAGGCAAGCTAAGCTCTAGTTCACAGAGCACTTAGCTGTTTATACAGGAACAATAACATGTAGAAACAAACACTCAAATCTTTAATGGTTCATCAAAAACTACCTCGGATCTAATTGTCGTGGTTTAATACCCGGCGTGTCTGGATAGCAAGCAGGTCTATGATGAATCACCTCTAGCTCCTAAGTTTTGGCGGGGAGGTTCAGAGTCGATCCCAACATTTTAATGCATTAAAATACAATTTCACCTAGAGTTTTTACAAAATATGAATACAGACAGCGATGTAGGAAACAAAGAGCAAATGTTTTAGTTTAAAAAACAAAATGATAACAAAATGTACACTCAAAGACAAGACATTACCTAAATGTGGAGAACGCAGTGCTGATGCTCATGATTTTTACTGGTTATGAGAAAGGAAATTTACTGAATGTTTGAAAACATTTTTACACAAAGGATATGTTGATAACCTTATTTATGAACTAAACAATGGACAGTGTTCTTTAAAGACTGACAACCAAAATGTTTTAATAAAGCAAAGTCTATTGATGTAGGCTGAGATTAGGAAGCAGCAGAGGGCTGCATATTTTGCTCTTGTTCCATGCTGCTGCCAGGCCACTTAGCTGCCCACTGACCCCTGAATAAATGAATGCTGAGTTCTGTTTTTCAGCTCACTGGGGCGTTCAGCTTTGTTCTGTCATCAGCACAACAGTCTGGACTGTAAACATCTGTTTCACCCATTGTAAACAAGCATACACCAATAACACAAGCACCACAAATTACATGCATTTACCAAAAAAAAAACAAAAAAAAAACCCAATGGCTTTTTCACTCTGTAACAACAAACAGAATAAGCTTACTTCACAGCAGAAAGGGAACTACCAATAACCAGTAGAAAACCATGAGTTCCCGGCTCAGCTTACAATGAAACTAGTAAACGTAGTGACTGACGTCCTAAATTTCAGCTTGATCCAGAGACTGGATAATCTGAAACTCGAAACTTCCATCTTTTTTCCAATCAGTAAATGCACCATCCTTCTTAAGTGCTAACAAATCGCTCTGGCTGCAACACACTGTTTAAGCTTTGGTGATTGGAGAAAACTCAAATTTAGCCTTTTTCAGTATCACTGAAGTGTTTAAAATAAAGCCAGAGGAAGCACAAACGCTCTGAGAAACCATTTAAAAAGCAACTATTTTCTACGAGATGTGGAGAAATGTCAGCGGTTTATTCAGGCTCTGGGGCAGTGAAAGAGAGAAAGACTTTCAGCAGATAACAGGAAGGCTGAACGCAGTAAAGTTACTCTAATCTATTCTTTTGAACTTACTTCCTCTAAAAAGGACCATGGTATGCTTGGAAAAGCTGCCGACCTTTTGCAAATGTCAGTTAAAGTAAAGCTCTTCATTCTCTAGTGAATACCCACAGAGACTGTTTTGGTAATGCTAGGTGTTCTAATAGCAAATGTAAGATGTTAAAGACTGTCAAAATGTTAGCCTACTTTGTCTTTGTTTTAAAATATTATTGAAATTCTGTTTCACAGCAACATCTGTCACATGTATTGTGGCATTGCCTCATGTCCTAATTTGCTGTTAATAACTGACAATCACTAATGGCTATAAAAATACTGTCAATGCTGTTCTTATATTGGGAGATAGACAACCATGACTGGTGCACCTGGACAGAAATAACTAAATTGCAATTTCTATTGTACCAAACAGGAAGGCTGTATTACAAAACAGTTAAAATACACTGTCAACCCACACGTTTTACCTGATAATGGAATTTCAATGTTTCTGTAAATGGCATTCATTATATTAGCGGTAGTAGAAAACCTTATGTGATGGCTATATGAAAGATCCCAATGAATGTCAGGTTTTTTATTGGTGTTATTATTCCGCTTTCAGTCATTTGTTTTAAAGTGAGTGAAAATAGATATACCAGAAGAATAAAGGGGTTCCTGATAAGAAATATTAAAATAAACTACTTTTGTTTAATTACAACCATGAGCCACATAGAGTGTAGAGCCTGTACCCCATTACAGAGTTTATTTGTTCATGCAAAAAAGTGATTTTTCCACCTTTTTCCTTCCACCCTAAAGCAAGTCATTCCTGATTTATTACAACCCCCCACCTTTGTCCAGAGAGGCAAAAAAAAAACTAAAATAATAAAGCCTTTTACTAAACTACTAAAATAGATAGCAGTTTCAGCACTCATTTTGAAGAGATTGTAAATGGCTAAATATAAGGGAAGTCACTGTTACAGTCAACTAAGGTTGACCCACATTATTTTTCAGATTTGTTAATATAGGTTGATGTACAAGTAAGTGCAGTTAATATAGTATCTCAACATATTTTCCAGAGAAACATTCCTGATAAGTGAAACAACAGGCTGTTGTCCTGATATGATGAACAACTTCCACAGTTTATGATAGTCATCAGAAACAAATTACTCTTGGATCATCACTGTGATCACAAAAAGAAGGACAAATCTAGTAGACCAACATACTTTCATATAGGGTTAAGCAATAAGGAGAGCCCAGACTCTAATAGGAAAGTGTGAGAACACTGCTCTCCCGTGTCCACAGTGATGGGACTTGTTAGCCAAGCTATGAGTAACCTCTCCTGGAATTTGGATGAAAAACTTGCGTGCTTTCCAGAGGCGGATGAGGGGGAAAATATAAAAACAATGCATCATTTCTTGATTTCTTCCTGCATACACAAAACTGTTTTCCTAATTGCACAAAAAGTAATTTGGTAAAGGCCACGAGTCCGGAAAATCTCATTTGTTCTAGTCCAGGAAGGGAGATTCAGGAAATTCATAGGATCCAAAGACAATGCAAATGGAGGTCACTTAGTGCTGCGAGACGCATGCAAATGAATGTAGTGTTCTACCTGGCAAAGACATGCAAGGGCTGGCAAGGAGCCCAGGAAATTCTCCATCTTCAAACTATGGCGGAGGGAAAAATAAGATAAATATAGATGAAAACACAGTTGTAACACATTTTAAAAATGATTTTTATAGTAAATAGAATTATGGTAAACAATGATACAATCAGTTTTTTTTAAAAGGAAATTTTATGGGATTCTGTTTGTAACACCACCCACAAAACAAAAGTTTATCAAGTGGATGTACTGCAAAATAAGAAAACACCCACGCCCAAAGGCGAAATAAGCCCAACAGCTGGGACGCAATGTTTTTCTCATTAAATGCTTCTGTAGAAACATACCATACAGCAAGCTGTAGCAAGCATTTTCTGACTACATCTCAAACGTTCCAGTGAAACAACTTGGCAGATGAATTCTAGTTGTGCAGCTAACAAAAAATTAGCCCAACAAGATCCACAAGATCCATGGCTGCCTGGTTTTCTAAAGCAGGGCAGCCAGCTTTCTGTTTTGATTCTGGGTTGCCGGTCCACTTTGACTGAGACGAATCTCAAAGATGCATTTTAATGTGAATCAAATGCACCTCCACCCAAAAAAGTGATGCCATGACCCTACAAAACAATGATGCAGTATATGACCATTGGCCACTTGGTCAAGTTCGTTTTTTTTCTTTCCAACCGATAACTACTAAATGACCTGTAAAGGACATGACAAACCCCTTTCCCAGCAGGTCTCACGCTCCCAGTTTTTCTAAGAATCAGAACCATATCTCGAAGGCTTATGGGAATGGTTGTATAACAGAAATAGCCGCCACACAGAGGTCAGTTTATAAGCTATTTTTAAATCTGGTTGGCTCCAAGGGAAAATGGGAACAATTAGGTTGCGGCCACTTTTATGATAAGAAAAAAAGAACAGCTTAGAGATTATGTGAAAAACAAACTAAACAGTACATAAACACCCCAAGGGCAGTAGTGTGGCTGGGTTTTCTTAGAAAATTCATAAGAAGAGGAAACGGTGACTTCCCCTCCTGTAAATAACCAATGAGTCATTTGATTGTACTGTATATAGAAGAATGCAAGTATCTGTCACCAAACTCTCTTTAATAGATGACTGAAAATCACATTTCCAAATCCTATACTTTTACAGACAGGGTTTTGTAGAGTTTTAGTCAGTTTATGACATTATGAACATTTGAGTGCAAAACATTCACCTAGGTGGGTTTTTTGTGTTTCTTTTCTACCTGCAAATCATGAAACACCACAGTGCTGAAGCTGGCTTCTGCTTTAGTAGTTTGGTAAAGTAAATTCTGGTTTAAATACAGAATTTTTAAATCAGTTTTTGATCATAAAAAAAAAAAAAAAATTCTATTAAAAACAGCAATTACATTTTTTTGCATCCAACATGAACCTAGCTCAAAACTTCGGCTCCAGTTTCAAAATGAGGTTGAAGGATCTAGAGGCAACAAAAAGCAGTAAAATGGACCTTTTTACATTCTGAATCTGTAATTAAAGTCAAGGTTTGGTTTGGCAAACCAGATATTGCTCATATAACCCATGTAAAAAATTTTTTTTCAGGAATTCTGATATTTGTGTGTCAGATAATGTAAAATAAGGAACAAGTATGGACACCAGGGGTCGCGTCAACTGAATATTTTCAGTTTTCCAAATTTTTTTAAACGGTGACAAATAAATCTGAACGCCAGCAGTCATTTTGACAGATTGCCATTCTTGTCTCTAGTGACGGCATTGTGCAGATTCAGCCTTCAGAACAACATTAAAACAGCCACGAGAAGTCGTTTGACGCAAAAGTCCCAAACCTCATGATAATAGCCTCTGCAGCAATCCCACTCCAGACATTTGATTACGAACACACAAGTGTACAATTCAGGTCCATGTGGACCAGGAGGAAGCTGGGAGACTGTGCCTTCAGGTCACAGCAGGTGATCTGTTCATATTTATAAGTGCAATCATTTAATTTCATTGTTTAGATGTAATTACTGGGACCACAGTCAGTGTGTTTTGTCAGTGCGGAGAAAAAGTTACATGTATTCATCTGGTTGATGTGGATTCTCTGTTCAGCTTGTTTGGACTAAATATTTATTAAATTAATGAAAATAAATGCTATTTAATTTTTTATTTGTCAAAATGACTGACAACAAAAAAGTCTAGCGCAACCTCTGATGGACAACCACTCTATTTTGCATCCTATATTTTCATTTTTTTGTTTTCCAGACTTGGAAAATGATCAAATAAAAAATTCTATACGTTTCTAGACTTTTTAAGGTTTTGTAGGAAACCTTTGAATTACTTATCAATAACTAAAATAAAGTCATCTTTGGCGTCAGTGATGGTGCTCATTGATGTTTACACTTCAAAGGCTCAATAGATATTATATAACAAATATTGCCACCATTGACGTAAGATACAAACAAAAAGTCACTTTCACTGTGGGACACTGACAAGAGCGTGACGTCAATTAGCCTGTATTTGATGACAAAAATCATTACGAGTTCCCAACAACCACCTCAGGCAGCTCTGGGCTGTAGTAGCAAGTAACCGACTTGCGGACTTCGTTGGTAATAATAGATCCACATCCCCAACTGGGCAGGACAACATCTTGTTTCTGCAAACTGATTCACACAAACTGTTTATTTTTAACATAATTAAAGTTGATTAGATACAGAATACACCAGATAATTGCTTGGTTTCTATTCAGAGAGCAAAGAATAAAACAAGATCTTAAATGGAGACAATTAAAGGGAACGTTACAGAGAATGTTGCTTGAGAAAACTGTTGTTTTAAATACTCAAATAGCTCCTGAAGTGTTAATAGTAAACAGGGTAAAAATTTAAAGCTGCAGTAGGTAACCTTTGTAAAAAAAAAAAAAAAAAAAAATTATATATTATGTTACAACTGTCACTATGTCCTGACAGTAGGATATGAGACAGATTGTGAAAAAAAACTAAACATATATATCTTAGCAGTGTCAATCACGCTCTGCCACTCTGCAAACAATGTCAAGTTCTGTCACTTTTGACACTTTGTAATTTTCTATGTGCTTCTTTTTATCCCTCTCCCTCCATAACTGATGAGCGCACCTGGCATCCAAGTATCAGCAGCGTAAGCAATCATTAGCATAAGTCAGAGCGTTGTGCCAGAAATATACTGAATAGTTAACGAAGACTTGAGGGACTGGAACTCTTCGAGGAATCATTTCAGCCCTAGTTTAAAATTTCAGGTTACCTTGTCAGATTGATTAAATTTTTTTTAAATCCTACAATAAACTTGAACTTAATGATGCTCCAGCCCTTGTTCCACAGCAGAGCCTGCCGATGCGAAGGCTAGTAAGCAGGGCCACTGATGACGGCAGATAAATAGCTTTGGCATATTTACTGGTAGAGGCGACTGTGGCCTGCCCATACTTTGACTACAAACTTAGTCCTCATATCATTAGCAAAACTGCAGCACACCGGCAATCTTGCGGGGGAGGGATGTGAGCAGCACATACACGAGCGTAATTGACAATGCTAAGACATTTTTCCTGGCTGTGATCGGTTGTTTCTGACCGGGAGCGGTTTATTTCTGCAAATGGCAGTAGGACCATTGGGAGGAACCAGAAGAGCTTGATTTTTTTCCCCCCATAGATCATCTGTCTGATATTATGTCAGGACATAGTGAAAATTTTTTTTTTACCAACTCTAATGCTGAAAAACAAATTGAATTACTGCTTACTTACATTTCTTCTTTCATGTATTTTTAGTAATCATAAAACAAAAATACAAGTTAATGAAGAATCTGCAGAACGTGCCAATTTGTATCCGATTACTCGATAAATCAAAATAATCAACAGGATACTTGATTACTAAATTAATTGTTAGGGCCAGCCCTACTTTCAAGCCTATATGTGATCGTCTGTCAACCTTTAAAGATGCAGTGAATGGAGAAGGATATATTATGTCGTAGCCTTAAAACACAACCATGGGCCATTTCTTTAGCAAAGGCCAGGAAAAAGTGGGTATATGGATAACAGACAAGGAACAGCAATACATTAAAACTCACATTTAAAATAAATCTGTTACTAAAATATCCAACGTTAATGTTTATTTATTTTGCAAATGACCAACCAGCATTTACAACACAGAACATAATTCTGTACAACTCATAGTAGGAAGCAAATGAAGTCTGGTGAATTATGCTTTTCAACCATGTAAAGTTTCACTAGCCTCATGTTACCGTTTGCATTAAAATAACCAGACAAAGCAAAAGTATACCAAGCCGGCCACGTGAGACAAAGTAAATAGAAGCTCTTATGTCCCGATTTCTTGAGAAACCAGTTAAACAACCTTACACCACCAATACCAATGTAAGCCTTTGTCTAAAGTTTATGTTGACAAAAAGCTAATACTCTATTTGTAGGATTGTTTGTTTTATAACAGACTATTTAACTGCTGTAATACGTTAAGAATAGGTATCCATGTAAGACATATCAAATTCTAGCATGGTAAAATGACAGAATTAAAAGAATACCATTTTCTGTCAATTTCAAAACCCTCTTGACCAGAGGTAGGAGAGAGAACAAACTCCTGACTTTAAGGATAAAACAACAGAGCCTTTGGTCCATGCATGCCATTCCACCCACTGCTTTTTTCAGTGAGCTCAGTGTGCACTGTAATGGTACCACCGCCTAGAACCACCAACCTTTATAGTTGCGTACTGGGACATGGACAATATGCCAAGTACACAGAACTTGCATTAACCAAAACCCCAATGTCTTGCGAGCGTGGGTATTTCAACTGCCAGCCCAGATATGCATGGATAGATACAGATATGGATGCACAGCCAGAAACTGCAAGCAGTAGGACGGCCGTCTGTTAGACGTCAAAAAGTAACAAAATATTCTGTCATAGTGCTTTTCCTCTGGTGCCTTACTTGTACAGGCACGTAAGCTTTAAGCATGTGAGTTTATAAAGAAGCACAACTAAAACTGACCATAATTAGCTTCAGACGATTCATTTTGGTGGGTTTACAGAATTTTGTTTAATTACAATCTAGTTGCTGTAAAAAAAAAAAGAAAAAAAAAAAAGGATTTTGCAAACATTTTAAAAAGAGAAAAATGATTATGGAGCTGATACTTTAAATTAGCTTTAGAATGTTGCTAAATGCTAACCACGCGATGAATCAGCATGGTTGGTTTAAAAAAAAAAGAACAGCACCATCTATATGTATGCCGTGGAAAATGTACATCCCTCCTAACCTCTGTCATCTCTGATGCATTTCCAAACTTTGTTGTACTCTGCTTAGCCCTTTTGTTATCCGCTGAAAGTTTTGTTCTTTCGCTCTCTCAGACTCAATGAAACACTGACATGTCTCAACATGTTGTAGAAACTATACTTTTGAATAGCTTCTCATATCCTCTGACTTTATTTTAAACACCTTAATGCAACTAAAAATGTCTATCTTTAAGTCTTCTTTGCTCAGTAACAACATCCACACAGAAGGATGGCGTCTTTACTGTCAGGAAAACAATCAGATTTCTAAGTTTCGACTGGTTTCTCACCAGTCAGTCCCTATAAAACCAAAGGAAAAAAAAAAAACTAGGGTTGAATCCGCTCACTGGCCCATTTTACTCTTCATCCCAAGTGCTATAAAAGCAGTTATTGACATATTTTATCAGTTTTTCACTTGTGTGTTGCTTGAGGTTAAAGTAATTTCAAAGGGACTCAATATAAATGGATGTCACTACTGCTACATTATTTCAGGCAATGAGAAAGAAAAGCTTAATAATTAACATGAATGCTGCCAATGCTTCTAGATGGTTCCTTCACTAAATGTAAACATTGTGAATAATTCTGAAAGCAAAAGAAAATCTGTGGGACAGGTTATTTTTTCCTTTTAATTGAACTCAAAACGAGGTCAACTGTTTCAAGAGATAAACGGCTCTACCCAGCCCACGCATACAAGAAAACAAAAACAAACCTACAGTCAAAGAATAAATCTCCATTTTCTCAAGTGACAGTCAGCTGCAGCATAACACTGAGTCACTACCCACCAACACAGCATAGAGGGACTGCACAGTGAAACCACACTAAAGGGTCAGTTGTGTAAGAACATGTGTGCATACTTTCATACGTGTCTAGCAGAGAGAAGCAGAGTCGGGGGGAAGGGAACCACTGAGGCAGCATCTCGACCTTGTAGCAGCAAAGAGGGTGAATGAGTGTCTTGGTGATCAGTGAATGAAATCAGCTTAAATGTCCTATTGGCTCCTGTGGTCACATGGTTGTTGAAGGAGCTTGCTGTACAATAAATCCCCCCTCCCTTCAGCAGGTCATAACTCCTGACAGTTTTAGGCAAGCATCCTCTGACAAGGTAAGCGAATTAGAAAATACAGGAAAGGCTCTGGTAGACTAATTCAGGAGAGTGAATGAGTTCTCAGAAATAAAAGACATGCAAAATGATGGGAAAGCGAGGCAATAAAACCAAATTTAAGTAAGGAATCATTCACTAAAGCAGGCTGAAAATTCCTTCCTCACCTTATATTTCTCATTAGGGACTCTGTCTGAATACTTTGTACAATTGAACAGGTTTAATTTCATTAGACCGTGTTCTCTTTTTAATGGGAATGTGTTACCATGTCATTAAAAATGACCCAATTTCCCAGTTGAAACGATCCAAATATGAAGGAGAGCATTTGCTTGTGTAAGTAGAAACTTCAGCATGTGAGACCAATAAACGCTGAGAGTCACAGACCTGCCAACAGCTCAGACAAGGATTAAAACAATAGAATAAAGCCTGGGATGCCATTGCAGCAGATGATTGGGCTGCAAAAGCTTTAACCAGACCTGGCCGTATGTGGGTCAGGACATGGTGGGACAGGATGTCACCCTGGCAGTGCCACTTTGCACAGAGCCAGGCCAGACAAAGCAAAGGGGGACAGTTGGATGAGCCCGGCAGAAAAAACATAGCCATAGTAGCAAACACAGTATAAAGGGCTACTGAGCTCAGGTTTACCACAAAATAGACAATTAGAGAAGGAAGAGGATGTTTTCTTTCTAGAAGACCTAAAATAATAAACTCAACTAAAATGACTGATCTGTTCATGCAGAGTGGAACTAAATGTGAGATTAGTTTTAGGTTTATCATTTAACTAAGCAAAGCAGACAGCATACATCTACAGCATATATGGATTTCCTGATTGAAATGGTTTTACTTCCTCCTTGCATGAAAGAGCCTAGGGAATAGAGAATATCCTTAAACATAAAACAGGGATCCAGTAATGGCAATTTAGCTAAGTTACAATAAGGCAAAAACATGCATTACAAAAACAAATTTTAGTCAATGCTGCTGCACGTCTTTTATCAGGTACTCGGAAATTTGACCATATTTCCCCTGCTTTAGCTTCTTTACGCTGGTTGCCAGTACATTTTAAGATTCATTTTAAAATCTTTTTATTTGCTTTTAGGGCTCTTAATGGCCTTGCCCCTCCCCATTTGTCTGAGCTCTTACATCTTTACACACCCTTCCGTTCCCTCAGGTCAGCTGACCAGTTGTTTCTGAGGGAGCCAAAGACAAAGCGCAAGCTCAGAGAGGACCGTGCTTTTTCTGTAGCAGCCCCAAAGCTATGGAATGACCTTCCTTTGGGCATAAGACTGGCCTCTTCACTTGCTGTTTTTAAATCCCTTCTTAAGACCCATCTCTTTTCTTTGGCTTTTGGCACAATCTGAGATGTTTGACTTTGTTTTAATTATTTTATTACTGCTTTTATATTTCACCTTCTCTACTGTATGACTGTATTGTATTTTATGATTGTGTATAACACTTTGGTCCTGTGGGTGTTCAAAGTGCTTTATAAATAAAGTTTGTATGGTAATTGGGGTCTTATCAACACTTATTTGGTAACATTAATTTTATGCAGCAAGCATTTAGAGCATCTGGGAATAAATTTTTATGCAGCCTTGCAAAAAAAAGGTGTCATCTGTTATGATAAATAATAATTCATAGGTTCAATGATCAACGATACTTTATGATTACAGCATAAAGACAATCCAGGCGTATAATTTTTTAATTCATATCCTGGTTTTGGATTTGGTTGCGCCAACATATTAGCATAGTTTAAATACCAGGAAGGAAATGTCTTCTTTTGCTGATTAAGCTTAAATGTCCAACCAGCAGTGCACCAACATTACACATCCTGTTTCCTTTTGTCCAGCTAAAAGTGTGCAGATAAAAAGCAGGACCAGAATACTGTCCCTTTTGGATTCATTAGAAAAAGGTTTTCCTGAAGCAGGTTAGGCTTTGTTTCAATAAAATCTGTAGCATGCATATTATTTAGCTAAGAGAGGTCAGAGTTAGTCACTGTGCTTCAACAGACTGAAGTGGACGAATATGTCTTCAGTTTACAGTTTCTTTTCTCCTCCTGTGGTTACTGAAGCCCCTCGTGTGTCGATGTGCTCTAAAAGCTAATGTCCCTGTAACCCAACGACAACAACAGGGGCGTTGTGTTGAGCTTTTGACATTCCACTGGGGCTCCCTGAGGACCAACAGGAGGCTCTGACACTGGACTGCAGTGATAATGGCTGCAGCAGCATTGACTACATTTCCTGTTATTGAGATACAGCAACAAGTAAAAGAGGGCCTGGTGTAACCGAGGAGACGAAAGAAGTTGCTGATGTACTTTGTTGTTTTGGTTTCAAGCACAAAACCTAAAACTTGTCAAGCAAAGTAAGACTTGATAATAGCGCTAACTGTAGCTTTCATTTTATTTGCGGAGCTCAGAGAAACCCACTCAGCCGGAACAGAAGCAGGTGCAGCCTGAGTTGCCATGTTAAATTAAAATGTTGCAGGACTGCGATGATTAAGTGGTGCTATAATTTACCCATGGGGCATTTGCAGAAGGCGGCTTCTCAAATAACAGGAAACATTTTAAACTGGTTAAAATTTAAAGCACAATTTAAGTTGCAGGTATTACTGCCATTATCTGCCTTCTAATGCATCAGTACTTACAAAATAAAACAGTGACATGACAAATCTCCCAAAAAACAGCTGCTCACTTAATAGGCATAATCAAAATCTGAAATAATTTGGCTTGGACTCATTTTAGTTAGAGCTAAACCCAGATGCTTAACCATTGCATCAGACAGTGGAGTTTTGATTTGAACAGAGATGCACTGATTAGGCTTTTCCTGATCGATAAAGATTTGCATTTTATGGTAGACCTAAAACAGAGATAATCATTCTACTTCAGTGTTGCATTATAGTTCTTTTTTTTTGTTTGTTTCAACTAAGAAATTAAGCTCATTAAACCATCTAAGCTCAGGTTCACTTGCCAAGAATGCTGTCAGTCCTGAGGGTACCAAAAATCCAAAGCCCCAAGAGGGAACATTGTAATGCAGCAGAACATTAACATGTGAAGGGCATCTGAGATCCATGTCTGACTTATGCAAGAGGACACTAGAGCTTACGGCATTGTTAGCCAGAGGTTGAAAAACTTTGATAGCACCCGTCAGTGAACAAAGTGCCTCTTTAGGGTCAAGTGACAGACTGCTGCATTTTACTAAAGCAAGGCATTCAATGGTTAGATATAAGCATGTAGGGCTTTAGTTTTTAGCACCAAATGAGTAAACAGGCATTCCAGGGACAAGACAGTATTCAAAGCAACAGGGTGTAATCAAATTCCACGCCAAAGTAAAATGTGACAGTTAAAAGCAGAAAAGTGGGAAGCAACATTTCAAAGGCACCTGAAAGAAAAAGTGAAGAAATTAACAAGGTTCTACAAAACTGAGTCAGTGCAGCACAGGTCTCATTTGGAACCACCCAACACAATGAGCAACTCCCTTATAACAGACTGAAAAACTGAAGAGCTGTGTTGACATGATGAAACGCCTTCTTGCCGCATCACAGCATCATGTGATGGTTTCCTACAAGACAGGATGTTTTTGTACTGCTTTGCTGCAATCTTGATAGAGCAGCTACAGTGGAAGTAGGAAGGCAGTGCTTTCACTGGCTATACAATGAGGGGAAAAGGGAAAATTGTGACGCACCATCAAGTCTGCTCTGCAGCATCTACAAAAATAATCACTGCAGAGAAAAATCACAAAAGAAAAACCCAAAGAACCATCATTCATTAACTTGAACACCAGATTAAATCCAACACTTGCTCATTTACTTGCTTTAAATTTACCTACAAATAATGTCAATGATGTGTTTTAATTATGTCAAAGAAGAAAAATACCCACAATATGCATTTCTGCCCTAGTTTAAAAGTATCTGTTTATAAAAGACCAAAACATGGGCATTTCCATCTTTAACAACAACATAAATAAAATCATGTAACCCTTTGTCTCTATTATTACAGTCACCCCCTCTTTGGAAGCACACATGGCCCTATACCTGCGTTTTATTTTTAGACATCTGTTTGCCCGCTGCTCAATCCCACCTTTGCTAAGGAGATTTAGTCTCCCTGCATCCTCCCTCTTGCAGGCATCAAATCTGCTTTTCCATTTAAAAGGAAACACAGCTGGTCTGAAACCACATGTACTAAAATAACAAATAGTGAAGCAATAGTGAAGTGAAGTCTTCCCATTTCAGGACAGTAACTCCCAAACATTCAGTCAACTTGAATATTTGAAGCACAATTACATGCAACCGCTGCCTTTTTCAGATATTTTGACTGTAACTGTTGGTTATATAATCAGGTCATGAATCTGCAAGTAGCCAATATTAACATTATGGAGAATTGACAAAAATGGATGAGTATATAATACATTTATCCACATTCTCAAGTTTTCATCAGGCCATTATCTTTCTGTTTTTTTGTTTTGTTTCTACTGTAGATCCAATGATTACGTTTTTCCTGGCAGATAATCTCCCATGTTCTTTGAGGACTAGCCTGGCAATCCCAATTTTCCTAAGACTATACCAGATTAAAGCCAATACTAATGTGCTGCAGGCTCTTTGATACAGGTACTAGTTTTAAATCAAACAGAAAACTAAGGAGTTACAATAATATTGTTTTTGATTCAAAGCATATGGCCCTAAACTTCATGAAACTTCAAAAAGGTGCATCAAAGTACTTGCTAACATTTGATATGTTTATAAACTAAAGGTTAAGGGGGTATTTAGTTTTTATGAATTTATGACTAGGAAAAAAACAAAATCTAATTTTATTTTAGTATTTCACCTGCTGATCATAGATCAGAGCTTTTTAAAAGGGACAATTGGCTGAGAACAGTCTCTGCCCACTTGATTGGTGAATCTTTATTCTAAATCTTTTATGATTAAATGCTGAATTTCAGTAAACAGTGTTTATCTATTTCATCATTATCTCCAGAGGATCACAAAAAAAGTCTGCAGTGTGTGCAAACAGGCATGTTCAACAAGAGCATTCCTGTTAGAGCTTCACCAAAAACATCCAGCTAGTCACTTAGAAAAACCATGCTAGCCCCTGAATTTCTTATGCCTCAAATGCATTAAAACCACTGAATCTATGGCAGGTTTTCTGTTGGGCATAAAAGCACAATCAAGTTGCATATTCCAACAAACAGCATGCAAATCTGCAACACAATAGTTTCCCAGTCCTTGGCAAGCAAGGATCACTTTGTCCTTTTTTCGTTTAAAAATGACTTAAGAATCCCAGAATTAGAAAATGTAGCTCCAAGTCGATGTTTGACCAAAGACATGAGCAGCATTAACACTGTCATGCCTTTGAAAAGGGCAATTTAAATATATACGGCCCAATGGATACCTTCTGAAGACGATCTGTGAAATGCCCACCCGTTAGCGTTACATAACTGTTGATCTAATGCGTTCAAAATTTATGCGGAGAGGAAAACTGCTAGCAGCCACAGGTAAAAAGACTTACCGTCATCACCAGCTCAAAGGGATGTTTATACACCCGCACAGGTGACTGATACTTCTGCACCATGATGGGAATTACAGTAACACCAACAACCTGGACAGAAAGTAGAACACACCAGTTAGGAATGAACATTTTAAATATCCAAATGACTTTTAGAAAAGGAGTAGAGTCAAAAATGGGACAAATAAATCTACAGCAATACAATAACAGACAAGTACACAATTAACTAAAAGAGAGGTGTGTTTTGTGTATGTGGCTCAGAGTTCTTGGAAAGAAAATAATGAGTATAGTGATGAGCTGCAGAAGGCAACTCTCCTGAGCTGTGACCGAGGCTCCGGATGATCAATGAATGCAGCACATCCTTCTCATTCATTAGAGAACTGTGTCACAGCAGTGGCTTTTCACTGCAAGCTACTGGAGATATAACTAGGCTACTCTCAGCTGCCATCTCTGCCAAAAGCTCCTCTCTCAGCAACCCATGACCAGATTCCATGAAATAATTTAAAAAGCAGGTGCTGCTCATTTTTTGAAAACATTAGCAGCATATACCACATGCTGGAGCTGGCCTCTGTTCAAACAAGAGGGTGAAAAAAAATGGAAATGTCTGTAACAGAATGTTCTAGATGTTGGAGGATAAGGAGCTTATTTCCGAGTGTTTTTTTTTTTTTTTTTTATGAAGCAAAGACAATGTGATGTAAAAGGATTTATTTCTTTTGTGCCTGTACCATGTGCAGCTGGAGCTTCATGTGTGGGGATTTTGCTCAACAAGCTGGCACATGTTGTAGAAAAGTGCGTGTGCTTGTCTTCAAGAAGGCATATGAGGTAACTTCCAAGGGATTAGCACAGCTGTGCTGAGGTGCAAAACACAACAACACAAGCTGATTATCTTGTTTTCTTTCCTACATGTTTTTTATTGGATCAATTCTCATGCAGGTACATTTGACCCTCTGTTTTGGGTTTAGCTTTTCGTCCAGTTTTGTTATGATTTGCTCCTCTGGGCCAGCACACATGAGGACAGCCAGACTATAACAACCAAGCTAAAGACAGACTAAATACTAACAGATCTCCTATGTACCCTTTTAAACAGCATATTACAACTGCCACTTATAATTACCGTCATGACTCAGGATCAGTCAGCAACTTTGACAACACAATAATACAAGATCTCAGAATGAGTTAACCAAAACACCTCAGCTAGCGCATTTTAATATTCACCTGTTTGTTTACATCTCATTTTTATGTTTGCTGTTGCCTTCCTTTGTCTACGTGTACATTTTAAACATGTTGACAATCCAAAGAATCTGCCTATGAACCTACACCATATGATAAAGGTGATATAATCTACTTATCTTAACAGCCTTCTACCAACCTGAAGATATTTAAATGACTGCTGGTAAAGTTGTCATGTGAGAACTGAGTAGCTGCAGCTATATACTTGTCAAGTCACATTAAGTTTGACCAAAGAGTAAACGGTAACATGACTTCTGTTGATTTAGAAACAGGAGACAAGGACAAGAAAGTGACTGAAAACTTTCTCAGGAGAACTTTTTCCTACTTCGTCCAGTTACTCACCGACAATATTTAGGAATGGGTTTGTCAGAATATGATGTAGAGGTCACTGGCTCCACTGCAAAACCCAACAACGTTGGCCAAGAAGTAGGAAAAATTGGAGAGTTAAATGGATGTTGGAAGATAACTACAAGCCTTTGAGAGACGAAAAGAGCACAACTACGATGAAATCACCTATCAAAAGGTGCTGGAAATTGTGTGAGTGCTGGTCATTTCACCCGTTCATTATGTTGTACTATTGTAGTTTTGGCCTCTAGTATCAGACTTTTAAGTTGGGATGTTTCGTACCATCTATTTACCTACAACCAAAACTTTTCTATAGTCAAGTCATAATTTCCTCAAAAGACATTTGGTTCTACAACTCAGATATTTAATATGTACAGGCAAGAGGTCTCCCAGAGCTGTTTTGGTCAGGGATCACAGTTCGACTGGTCCAAATAGAGATCAGAATCTAAATAAATAGAAATGGGAGCAACAAAATGTCTTAGGAAACCAATATACAATTAACTTAAATATGACATATGGGCATTTCTAATTACTTTTTTATCTCAACAATAAAAAAAGGAAAATAAACTGATACACAATGGTTTGTGTGGATGGGAACAAATGGTTTGTTTATCAGTATGACATTTAACTTGGAAGGAACAAAATGTTAAAGAGTGGGTCCCAAAAGGAGGAACGAATTAGCAAAGAACTGAACTGAGCTAGGGCCAAATGTGCAAGCATAACAATTTAGAAGGCAAGATCCCACATTAAAAACGATTACACTATATATATATATATATATATATATATAATATTTAATTCAACCTTCTTAATAAAATACAACAGAAAAAACATTCTTTCAGTACAGATCCGTCCAAGAAAACAGTTTCATACCTACAGCCGTATCCTGATACAGTTTTGGATCAAATTTTGATCTGCTTTTAGACTTCGTATAACACAAACCGGTTATGTTACAACAGGTTTCATCGCATCCCGCCTGGGGACTCATACTGACCAATACATTTCAGGACGACTATAAACAAAACCTGAAATCGGAAACATGAATGCATTTATTCCAATTAACGCAGCACAATGTATAGAACATATTTTCACCTATATTATTATTATTTCCAAATATCTGTAGAGCAGCAATAATGTAAAATTGTTCTATTGTGTCACTAATGGGAAATTTAAAAGGAAGACAACTTTACATGCCACCCTTTATATTTCCGTTTCTTATTAAAATCGAGATTTGACCATATCTAGATAATATTGTGACGTTTCAAAAAAATTTAACGGTACACTCCTTGAAAGACGTTCAGTAAATGGGTTCATATCTATAATTATCACAGTAACTGGGTCACAAACCGCTCGCATTAGCAAACATAATAGCAGTTCAACCCGCAAGCTAACACGAGCTTTCCGAACCGACATTATCTTCGCGTCGCTCTCACAGCGGATACTTACCGGTGATTCAGGGAGTCGAGTAAATGTTTTACTTTGTTCACTTGTGGTCTCTTCTGGAAAGGGAACCCGAGTGAATTCCTGCCATTCCACTCCCCCTCGGCTCTTCGCTTCACCCGGCTCCGCAGCTAACGACGGTTAGCGTCGTAGCGCTAGCTGGCCATGTAAGCAGCAGGAACAATTAGCCAAGAAAGCTAACAATAAATAAAGTTACTTCAACAGACAAACCGCCCAGAAAACTGAAACGTTAAGGAACTAAACTCTCCACACATCCCACTGCAGCTGACTGGAGCCCCGGCAGATGGAGAAGTGCAGCAGCGGTATTTCTCTCTCGGTGGCTCCTCCCTGTTTCTCGGAGCTCAGTCGTTCTCGGTGTTTTTCCACCTCCCACTCCTGCGCTCCTAAAAAGCTCCGCCTGGTCATGAGAAGGACACACGGCAGAGGACAAATTACCATACCAAAATTTAATTGGGTCCTATAAACTCTAAAAGTCGACGAACATAACTTGGATGTTACAGCTGGTTAAAAGAACAGATTATTTATGCAACCAGCTCAGCCTCAGATTAATAGCCTGTGTTCCCTGTGCAGTGAAAACACAGATTATTGCTGTTAAAGTCCCAGCCTGCATGTTGCTCTCGCCGTGTGGAGATGTTCAAAATGCGAATTAAATATAATCAGAATTAAACACTTTAATAAATTATAATATATATCTACTGAATCCATATTAAAACTATTTTAAGAACAAACTGGGAATGACAGAAAGCTAGGTTTCATATACAGATACCTCTGCATAAATTATCACCTAAAAGTTAATCTATTTGAATAATTCTTTCAAAAAGTCAAACTCATATTTAGGTTCATTACACGGAGAGATGTATTTTAAATGTTTATGTCTGTTGATTTTGATGTTTATGGAAAACCCAATATTCAATTTTCATTAGAAAAATTGGAATAAGACTAATAAAAAAGGATTTTCACTGTTGATCTACTGAAACGTATGTCCATGTACTGTACAGTGTATGCATTTAATACTTGGTAGGGGCTCCTTTTGCATGAGGCTCCTATTGCATGAATTCTATGCTAATGCTAGCTAAGATATTACAGTAATCAGATTTAGATTTGGTGACATAAGTCAAACAGCATAAGTTCCTTTAGGTTCTTTCAGAAAATAAATGTATGTGTCAAGCAACGTTTGGATGCAAAAAGAATGTAGAGATCCATCCATTCCACATTGATGCATAAGAAAGACAAAGGGATGATGCAAATGAAGCAGATCTTTAAACTTTGCTGTACCGGCACAGTTCCTGTGATACATTATGAAACTAAGAGGAAACTGCATTTTATCAAATGAATAAAACACATTCAAATCTAGCTAAAATTAAAAGCTGGCCCCCAAAAACATCCAGCTTAAGTCAAGATCAGCATCCTATTTCATTTCAGCATGGAGTATTGGCCTGCTTTTTCTAGTTGGGTAATATTACTGTGATTTATATTAAAGTAGCTTAGATCTTTTTTCAGAGTGCACTGTAAATCTATGCTGCTATGATGTAAACAGATTATACTGTACAGAGATTCTAAGGAAACAGCAGTTTTAGTGTGAAACCTCTATTTCTACAATGTCATACTCTGGTTTGTGTGGCAGTAAAGAACTGTTGTCAATACATTAATTAAACTGTCAAAACAGCAGAAATAAATTACAGTATGGTTCAATGCAGCATAATATGGACACAACCAGCCTGTGGCTTGGCTGAGGTGGTAAGCAGGTGTTGCTTAAATCACAGCCTTCAGCTCTTCTGGACTGGTGCTCTGATGTCTCTCATCTGCATTTTTGCAATACCCCATAGGTTTCTATGGAGTTTAAGTCACACAAGTTTGCTGGCCAATAAAACACAGTGATACCATAATTATTAAAGTCGAAAAATGAAATCAGCATATTATGAAAGCTTGTCAGCAGAGGGAAGCTCTAAAAATGTCCATGTATAGAAGGCTGACTTCGGAATGGATAAAATACATTGGACTAACACCAACAAATGACATGACTCCCCAAGTAATAAATTACTGTGGAAACTTTAAACTTGACCTCAAACAACTTGGATTTTGTTTCTCTTCTCTGGGCTTTGGGACCTTGATTTCCAAAGGAATTTCAAAATTCACTTTCATCTGAAAAGAGAACTCTGGACCACAGATCAACAGTTCAGTCCTATTTCTCCTGAGCCCAGGTAAGACGCTTTTAACTGACCTAAATACTGTATGTCTGTGGGTTGCCTCTTGAAACTGACTAGCAATCAGTGCGTTGTGAATCTAGCCTAAATTCTTGAGTATGTTCTGCTTCACCGTTTACTTGAGGCTGTGGTTATCCCACTCTGCTCCTTTTTCTACCACACTTTTTCCTTCTACTCAACTTTCTATAATTATGCTTGAAAAAAGCACTCTGTTAACAGTCATCTTCTTTAGAGATGAGGCTTTAGGGCTTAACATCCTTGTGGAGAGTGCCAGTGACTGTCTGCTGGACAACTGTCAAGTCAGCAGTGTGTGGGCCGTTCTGTGTTTAAAAAACTTTACTAATCGGTCTTAATTGATATCAAAATAAGATAAATAAACCTTGACATACTATATCATATTTAAGTCTTACTTTCCGAATTCAATAACTAAAATTACACTTTTTGATGATATTCTAACTAACTGAGAGGCATCTGTAATGGGACAAAAGTCTCTGCAGTACTTTGGGTACATCAGCATGACTAATGGGATACTTGGCAACTAAATGCCTTAGTTGCCAGCACACAGCTGCTCATCGAATGAGCAGCTGTTTGCCTTCAACGTGAAGCAGAGCTCACATGACTCAGAGATGGAAAAAAACATGAGAGCTGCACATTCAGGAGAGGAAAATGAGTCTAAATGAAGCAAAGATCCAATATTTGAGACATTCTTCCTAAATAAAATGGACAAAAAAGCTTTACAGAGAGGAAACCACAAAATGGAGTCAAGGAGTAGGGCTGCACAATATACTATTATTAAATATTAAAATGATGATTCTGGTTTATTCTTACAATGTTGGATAGATTTAGCAGTTTGGGCCCAATCACCTGCATTACATATGAACATTTTCTGTTCTAATACTTGGACTATAACAGCTAACAAAAACTGCAATTTGAACGGTTCAGTGTGATGTTATTATTATTGCAGTCAGTGATACTGTGCTGAAAATATACTGTACAGTTGAAACCACTCACCAATTTCCAATATAGTCTTTATTTCTTGAGAAGGTTGTTTTTTTTATCAACTTCAGATGATTTAAAATTTCTACAATATTTGTGAATTGTTCCAGTCTTGCGTTAAATTTTGCAACAACACTGAAACATCTCTCCTCAACGGTTTTAATGTCATTCTTTTAACTGTGGACTCTGGTTGTTCTGCTCCTGGACCTGCAGCCTTTAATAGATCATAGATATAGATTATAGATAGATAATCACATCCTGTTTTCTCGACTGAGACAGGTTGTTAGTATTATGGGCTTAGCTTTGAGTTGGTTTCAGTCGTATCTGGACAGGAGCTTTTCAGTTTGTTGTAGTAAGTGTTCTTCTTTTGGTGCACCTCTGTTTTGTGGGATTCCCCAAGGCTCACTTTTGGATCCCCTGTTGTTAATTTTATACATGCCCTTAGGATTATTTTTTTTACGAAGTCCCCTTTCAGTGCTTCGTTGGAGATATCCAGGTTTTCCTAACTATCAAGCCCAGCAGTAATAACTTACTTCAGCTATATCTGGACTGCCTAAGAGATAAAAAAAATTTGGCTAACAACTACACCACTGCTTTTCCTGCTAAAGTTTTTCCTCTGGTCTCCACAGCAACGTCTCCAAATCTAGCTGGTTGTAAGAACAGTCTGACAGCTTCCAATCTTACATCCTGATGACGAAGTGATGAGTCTGCTGTGAGATATCCTATTGCTTTGATGAATGTCTAATTTAAAACCTGATGTAGTCTTGAAAAAAGTAAAGAATACCAAAAACCAGTTGTTCTGCTGGTTACCATAGAGACTGAACCCAGGCCTGAGAACAGTCATTGCTTATCAAGGAGTCTGCTGCTAAGAGATCAAAATATGTGACAGGTGCTGCCTGTCGCTCCCTTGATCTCCTTTACCTGAAGGAAGACTCTGTCTCATTGATATCCTTTAAACAAAAGAAACACAGTTTTGTTTCAACGTATGTATTATTTGAAAATACAATAAATTACTTCTAAGCTAATGTGCGAGATACATCTCAATGGGCAAAGATAATCACTAAGAACTTAGTAACTGCAACATATTTGATTTCATTCTTCATGCACTCTTCGTTGTTGTTGGGGACTTTAATAAAACCCTGCCTTAAGTCTGTGCTCCCCAGGTTCGACCAGTATGTACAATGTCCCGCTAGAGGGGAGAACACTTTAGACAAGGCTTATTTCAACCTGAAGCAAGTATATGAAACGGTCCCCCTCTCATACCTGGGCAAGTCTGACCACCTTCCCTGCTCCTCGATCCTGCTTTCACCTTCCCTTACATGAAAAACCAAGCCAGTAACAAAATCTGTTAGGACCTGGCCAGAGGGTGCTTTTAAACAGCTTCAGGACTGCTTTCAGAGCTCAGAGTGGTCCCTATTTCGACATCTGGACCTACAAGAACACACAGGTGCTGTGTTATCCAACATAAGTCACTGTACAGACACTGTAACTGCAAACAAGTGACTCCGGGTGTATCCTTACCGGAAATCTTGGTTGACCTCAGTTGTGAAGGCACTCCTGAGAGCTTGAAACTGAGCCTTTAAGTCAGTCAACAGAGTTCTATATAGTGCAAGAAGGTCTGACCTCAGGACAGGCATTAGAGCTGCTAAAGAGAATTACTGGAGGAATGTGGAGTCTCACATGGAGGACAATGACTCACGGCAGGTGTGGTGAGGGATCCAGCATCTGACAAACTACAAAGGTAACTCACCAATAGTGGTAAACGCGCATCTTCGGCTAGCAAACAAACTTAACCACTTTTTTGTCCGTTTTGAGTCATCCAGAAGTCATTCAGAAGTGGTTTGAAAGGCTCATTTCCTGATATGCTTCTGGATCAGAGACTTCCTGACCAACCGACTGCAGGCTGTGAGGGTGGGACGGTCCTGCTACTCCGTTCTGCAGCTCAGCTCTGTATCTCGACCAGGCTGCGTGCTGAGCCCCCTCCTGTATTGCCTCTACACATATGACTGCACACCCATCCACCCTTCAGGCACCAGTTAGTGTGCAGACGACCACCACTGTGGTTGGGCTGATCTCTTGGGGAGACGAGACAGCCTACAGAAAGGAAGTATAGGAGCTAGCAGAGTGGTGTTCCATCAACAACCTGCAATTGAACACAGTTTTTATCTGTGGGATGCCAGAACCCTGACTGAGTTTAATTGTTTTAGTTATTTGCGACATGTATAGTTTTATAGCTTTTTATCATTTTTCCATTACATTTCCTTCTTATATACTCTCTTTATATGCATCTGACAGTGGCAACTGCCACAGTTTCATCTGTGTGTAAAGCATTTTGATTCTGATTTTAGATCTGAACTGGGAAATCTATTGAACAGACTAAATCAAATTATTCTGCAAAATACACCAGAGTGACAAATGAAAGGATATAGCGGAACTATTGATGATGTGATGGCTCTGCTGGGCTTTAAGAGTGCTGCCTCAGGGCAGAAGGATCATCCATCAGTGTTGTTGAGTTTAAAGCTTAATGCACAAATATGACTTGAACATCCTTGTAAGTTTTTATAGTATTATGCACAGTACATATCAGAGGATATGCAATTAAGTTCACCAAAAACCTGATCTACAACCAAGCAAAAAAAGGAAGACTTTGCTTTATGATTAAATACAGCCATCCATTCTCCTTCTGCATTTCTGTGCTGTTGACGTCCATCTAGTCTTAAGAATGTGAAGATTTTGGTTTGCTTGAGGCTCTATCGCCATCTAGTGGAGCAGCAGATGAGGCCTTCAATAAAGATTGACCTAATTTTAGGTGAAGATACACAGACAATACAGGTCCTTCTCAAAATATTAGCATATTGTGATAAAGTTCATTATTTTCCATAATGTCATGATGAAAATTTAACATTCATATATTTTAGATTCATTGCACACTAACTGAAATATTTCAGGTCTTTTATTGTCTTAATACGGATGATTTTGGCATACAGCTCATGAAAACCCAAAATTCCTATCTCACAAAATTAGCATATCATTAAAAGGGTCTCTAAACGAGCTATGAACCTAATCATCTGAATCAACGAGTTAACTCTAAACACCTGCAAAAGATTCCTGAGGCCTTTAAAACTCCCAGCCTGGTTCATCACTCAAAACCCCAATCATGGGTAAGACTGCCGACCTGACTGCTGTCCAGAAGGCCACTATTGACACCCTCAAGCAAGAGGGTAAGACACAGAAAGACATTTCTGAACGAATAGGCTGTTCCCAGAGTGCTGTATCAAGGCACCTCAGTGGGAAGTCTGTGGGAAGGAAAAAGTGTGGCAGAAAACGCTGCAAAACGAGAAGAGGTGACCGGACCCTGAGGAAGATTGTGGAGAAGGGCTGATTCCAGACCTTGGGGGACCTGCGGAAGCAGTGGACTGAGTCTGGAGTAGAAACATCCAGAGCCACCGTGCACAGGCGTGTGCAGGAAATGGGCTACAGGTGCCGCATTCCCCAGGTCAAGCCACTTTTGAACCAGTAACAGCGGCAGAAGCGCCTGACCTGGGCTACAGAGAAGCAGCACTGGACTGTTGCTCAGTTGTCCAAAGTACTTTTTTCAGATGAAAGCAAATTCTGCATGTCAGTCGGAAATCAAGGTGCCAGAGTCTGGAGGAAGACTGGGGAGAAGGAAATGCCAAAATGCCAGAAGTCCAGTGTCAAGTACCCACAGTCAGTGATGGTCTGGGGTGCCGTGTCAGCTGCTGGTGTTGGTCCACTGTGTTTTATCAAGGGCAGGGTCAATGCAGCTAGCTATCAGGAGATTTTGGAGCACTTCATGCTTCCATCTGCTGAAAAGCTTTATGGAGATGAAGATTTCATTTTTCAGCACGACCTGGCACCTGCTCACAGTGCCAAAACCACTGGTAAATGGTTTACTGACCATGGTATCACTGTGCTCAATTGGCCTGCCAACTCTCCTGACCTGAACCCCATAGAGAATCTGTGGGATATTGTGAAGAGAACGTTGAGAGACTCAAGACCCAACACTCTGGATGAGCTAAAGGTCGCTATCGAAGCATCCTGGGCCTCCAGAAGACCTCAGCAGTGCCACAGGCTGATTGCCTCCATGCCACGCCGCATTGAAGCAGTCATTTCTGCAAAAGGATTCCCGACCAAGTATTGAGTGCATAACTGTACATGATTATTTGAAGGTTGACGTTTTTTGTATTAAAAACACTTTTATTTTATTGGTCGGATGAAATATGCTAATTTTGTGAGATAGGAATTTTGGGTTTTCATGAGCTGTATGCCACAATCATCCATATTAAGACAATAAAAGACCTGAAATATTTCAGTTAGTGTGCAATGAATCTAAAATATATGAATGTTAAATTTTCATCATTACATTATGGAAAATAATGAACTTTATCACAATATGCTAATATTTTGAGAAGGACCTGTATGTTTCCAGATTTCACACTTTAGTTTGAAATAAAGCATGAACATGATCAACAGGCACTCTGACAGTGCATAAAAGAAACCTTATGTCATATGCTTGGGTTTTTGTTGTGGACCAAAGTGCAGATGCAGGCGAGGAGTCGGCATGGCGAGGCAGAACGATGATTTATTTAAATCAAAACAAAGGCTAAACTCACAGGTAGGCAGGCAGGATGAAAACAGAGAGTTTAGGAGTCCAGGTCTAACAGAACGAAGGGAACTTGGCGCAGGGAAGGTGACGCAACAAACCAGCCTAGAACACAAGAACCAAACTAACTCATATACAGAACAAGAACAAAGGCGGGTAATCAAGAAACAGGGAACAGGTGTGGCAAGGAGGCAGAAGGGACATCTGGAAACAATAAACGATAAAGAGAAACCTAGACCTATGCAGAACAATAGACTAAGATAAAATAACCAAAACATAAGAAATCTAGAATAACCAAGAGGTAAAGGAAACAGAGGAACTGGAAGGAACAGAAGAATAACTAGAACCTAGGGCCCTAGCAAAAGGAGACCATAAAGAAACCCTGACTACAAAAGTAAACACAGATAGAACAAAACTGAGAATGAAGCAGAGGAAATGAGGACTAGAATAAAAGTAAACAGTAACTAAAGCTAACCTATAAAAGGAGGGACTGGAGAATAAAGATAAATTAGAGGAAATAGAGCTAAAGGAGACAATGAATGTAAAGGGGACAAAAACTGAGTAATTAACAACTAAAAGAGGAAAACTAAAGATGAGAGGAGAACACACTGGGAGGCAAAACGAAACCAGAACTGTCAGAACACAGAAATCAATAAACATGAATACAAAACTTCAAACAAGAAACATCTAGCAAAACAAAACACAAAACCACAAACAAAGTCCAAAATGTCACATCCTTATGCATGTTCTGTTACTTCAACTGTTGGCAAATGATGGCCAATTTCTTAATGCTAGGAAACCTGTAAATTTCCTTGACTAAAATAAAAAGTGGCTGCCAAATAAGCTTTTTATTCTAAATGTATCTATCTTCTTTTATGTTTTTTCCCCTCACTGGACCTTGGCATTGAACTAGAAACTTTTTCTGTCCTAAACATTTTTGATTTTCCAAATTCTTTTTTTTTTTAGAAACTCTCACCTCCGTACTCAAATTGGCTCTTGTAACAATGCATGATTTGAGGTTTTTACTCTTAAAATAGCCAATAATGACCCCCTCCTCTGTTCAAAACAAATATCGCACTATATTTCCCTCCTTCAACTCTTTCTAACTCACCATCTCCTGTCTGTGAAATGTTTTTTTCTTCTTTAAGATAAGTTGGTACCATTGCTTCAAGTTTTGAAAGTAATTGCCCACACAAAATTTAAAATGAACTATGTGTTTTTGCACCTGCTCATTTGTTCAATGGGAAAAAATACAGGATTTGTTATCACCCATGGTAAACATGTAAAAAACCTCCTACAGATAGTTAATATTTTATTGCACCAAAAGGGTCTCAAACTAGTCTGAAAAACAGAGTAAAAAAACTGTGTTCACCCTCTTTTTTCATTACAGCAATTAGTCTTCTCTTACAGCCAGAGCCGGCCCAATGCATAGGCAAACTAAGCCACTGAGTGCACTTAGGACAGCTGGAGTCATAGATCTTAATAGATACTTACTTAAAAATCTATCTTGAAATTGATTTACAGTTTAAGGGGAAATACAGAGGACAATATTCAGAGTTTGATAGTTGCTGTCAACTGAATGTCACAAGTGTAATCACTTCTGCTGCTTGTGTCCATCCTGGAATCCCATACAGAGAGCGGGATTTTGCAGAATCTCCAGAGTTCATCCCGGAAATTTTCAATGCTAGGAATCATGTCTGAAGACAGATTTGTCTGGTGAAAGAATTCAGTGTTGATGTGGTTGCATGTTTTGGATCCGTAATCTGCTTAATGTCCCAATGACAACAAATTTTCTGAAACCGAATTCCACCTCCAGAAGACTCCATGATGATTTTGTTTAAAATGTCATGGTATTTTACTAATGAAGGTACAATGGTAAAGACAAGTAACAAGTGGATTCAGCTTTTTAATTTGGTTACATTTCAATGAAACACTTGTGCACAACTTCCTTAACCAGTTGTTTTAATTAGACAGAGTTGGTTGTGAATCCCTATAACCTGCAGATGCTGTCACTCAGTGATCAGATGCATTCTTGAACATTGTTTCTGTTGCGCTATATACTTTTCATTCAAATTTGTCTCGATTTGCATTGTAAAATTTCTGTGGGAATGTGGATTTAGAAGTAGAACCTTAATGGGCTGCACGGTGGCGCAAATGGTAGCACTGTTGCCTTGCAGCAAGAAGGTCTTTGGTTTGACTCCAGGCCAAGGGACTGCATGGAGTTTGCATGTTCTCCCTGTGCATGTGTGGGTGCTCTCTGGGTACTCTGGCTTCCTCCCACAGTTCAAAAACAACTGTTAGGTTACTTGTCTCTCTAAATTGCCCTTAGGTATGAATGAAGGTGTGTGTGGTTGTTTGTCCTGTGTGTCTCTGTGTTGCCCTGCGATGGAATGGTAACCTGTCCAAGGTGTACCCCACCTCCTGCCCATAGACAGCTGGAGATAGGCACCAGCTCTCCCTCCGTTAGGAAGATGCAGGTATAGAAAATGGACGGATGGAAGTACAATGTCAGGAAAATGTAATGTAACTCCCGTTCTGCGCCGCTAGGGGGTGGTATGTGACTATATAATGCAGAGACTCCGCCCTCACACTGTCATCAACGTGTTTGCGGAAGTGAACGTCCTGCCTTTTTCTATGAAAATAAATGAAATCTGCAGTAGACGATGACCCAGATGTCCAGTCCTCCGACAGAAGAGCTGGTCAAACAGTGGGAAAGGTTAGAATGATCTTCTCTCTGCTCCACCTTCCTCTGTAGCTCCATGAGCTGGTTGGAAAAACTGCAGTTTCCACTGCCACCATAGGTTACAACTGGTTTGCTGGATGTTATTTAGGGGTATCAGTGTAGAGGGGCCTAAATTTAAATACATACCACACTTCTCATAGTTCTTTTGCAGGAAATACTGAAAAGCTTAGATCATCTTCCCTCTGCTTCTCAATCATAAACTACTCTGCGTTAGTCTGTCACACAAAACCCTAATAAAATAGATGGAAGTTTGTAGTTGAATACTTTGACAAGGCAGCATAGATGTAGTTGTCCTGGGTATTGTTCAGTATTTTGAACATGAACTACTGCAGCGTCGTACATTACCTAGTTTTCCTCTGAGCCTTAAAGCACCTGCACACTAGATATAAATGAATTAATATATCTGTAACAGACTGCAACATAAAATAAATAGCCAGTGTCTTGTAAAAATACACTTTTACACGATTGCATTTGTAATTGAAGACAAAATATTTTATCCATCTAAAATGTTTCTGTTTGACTTTTTTTTTTTTTTTCATAAAAGATGTAATCAACAGCAGCCACCTCTCAGCTTAAAATGTAAATTTTGGGATTCTTCCTAATTAAAAACAATAAATAAATCACATATTTTGTCAATTGTAATTTATAATAACATCGTAGCCATATTTATTTTATACATCAAGCCAAAAATAACTGATAAGAAATTACCCCAAAAAACATATACATTGGTTCTGTACCATATTTAACATGACAGAGTTTCTGTTCTAAGTGCTACAGATCCCCAGAGATGTTCAGTAGTGTTGGTTCTTGTGAAAACACTTGTGTCTTCTGATGCCCTGATGCAGTGAGCAGGAGTGTCTCAGGCAGCAGGTGGTGGAGGACGACACCGAGGACTGGCAGAGGAGCCCAAGCTTCTCTGGCCTGGAGCGGGTTGGTGGCGTAGACCTCTCCTTCATCAAAGGGGATGAAGTCAATGCCTGCGCCCAGCTCGTGGTGCTCAGCTACCCCGATTTGAAGGTGAGCTGATCCTCATCACACCTCAGATAGCCTCAGGTAAACAGAGCTTTGCCCCCCTCTAGTGGTGACATGAGAGAACAGCAGCAGTAAAAAACAAACAAACAAAAAACAAAAACAGGTTTTCTGCTCCTCAACTTAACAGATATGAGCCGTCATTTTCTTTTAGCAGTACCATAATGTCAGCAGAGGAGCCATAAATAATAAACATAGCAGAAAATAATGAATTGCCTGGCCTTTTAAGGCTTTATACTGAGTGCAGATGAGATATCTGACAACCTTAATAAGCAGTCGTACTTAAAGCGTTTCTCTCTTTGAGTCATCATCACTTTGAATTAGCTGCCATTTGTCTGACTTCAGAAAGGTGGTGGCATGAGGGTAGCATGACTCAGGCCTTCAGCTAGGATGTCTGCTTGGTGTCTGGAGTTACATACAGTTTGAAATGTTTTATAATGCCAAAACTTGTTCAATAAGTTAAATTCAGTGCAGTTCATCCTAATTTATTGTGATTTTATTGCATAGCAAAACATCATTATTCTTTCATCTATAAAAGTGTAAAAAACAGATTAAGATAAAAAATAAGTGCAACAACAGTGACTCGATGCATTCAGCTGGGTTTTCTTTGGCTTGAAAACATTTTAGCAATTTGAATAATAAACTGAACTTGACTGCCTTATTTTAGAACAATGATTGAATTAGAATGTATGTAATACACTTTTAATCTGTCTATACAATGACACTCAACACACACATCCCTGTTAAAATGCCAAGTATTTGTCAGGTACATACAAACATGAGGCCGTGCTAAATCTTTTAAAAACCTTTTTCCTAAAAATAATGTTATTTACTTTGCTGAAGCACCGTTTTAATTCGTTTTCAAGATTTAGTCTTTTTGAGATGCCATCAGTTATAGTCAATCTGCCTTATCAGGAATAAAGTTTAGCCGTCACAGGTTTTGAACAATTTTCTGTTACAGACTTTTTTTGATTTTTCAACTAAATTGTACGTAATATATATCACAGAAAACAAGAAAATCTGAAATAGTTGATCATGGCCTAATATTGTTACATCCCAAATACTAAACATTTTGACATGGGTGTACAAACTTTTGAGAACCACTCTATACTGCTTGTGCACATATTTAATTCTCCAAAAGGTTTACATTTGAACCAATAAAAGAAAGCTGCTGATCATGATGTCATGTTGACATTTTCTGATGTCCTCTGCTTTCTTCTGCATCACTGTTCACCAGATCTAGTGCTACAAGCTGATTGCTCCATTTGGTCACTGCTAGAGAATAAAAAAATCAAACCTTTATCGTACAGTTTTTACTGAAACAAGACTTTTGCATGATTTTTTTCTTAGACAAACTTAACAAGCAGTTATGCGTCTTTGTTAGAGGAAAGATTTTAGGAATTTTTAAAGGCAAACACTGTGACAGTTTGTCAGGAAACAATGACTAGCTTTGTAGCATCTCCTGTCTGCTTTAATGGAAGATGATTTAGGTCTGATCGTACAGCATCTGCGGTACAACAGTAAAGTATTTTCAGAGTGAACCCTACTGATTATCTGCAGGATCCCAGGAAGGTCATCATGGGAGAATCGCTTACCTGCAATGCTACTGCCTAAAATAGACAAAAGATGCAAACACCGTAGCGACACGTGTGCTCAGTGACATAATTTGCAATCTTTTTCTAAATGTTGCTTATTTAACATGTGACCCTTTATCCAGAGCAGTCGGAGTCATGTGGCAATTACCGGGTATTAACAAAGAGTGTAGTTTCTTATGTTCAGTTGAATTATTTTTACCTGTTAAGAATATTTCCGCTCTGTAATTCCGAGTAGTCGTGAAGGAGAAACTTTCAGATGCACGTGTCAAAAAGTTCCTCCAGGGTAGATGAATGAGGTGAAAAAAGTCGTTATTGTGCCAACCTTTAATTGCACGAGCCGTTTGGCACAACAGTGAAGTCTTTGAGGGAACCAATCAGAACAGATGATCACCAGTTTGATGCATTGAACAGTACTTTGTGAGACTTCTGAAGGCAAACTGTATTGTATTTAGGGGTATCAACAGAATCTCAGAAAGCTGCACCAAGGACCATAGCCTCCATGTTATGTTGCATCCACATATGTCTGAAAACCTTTTCCTTTAACTTTACAATGTGCTACTTTGCGTTGCTCAATCACATAAAATCCCAATTAAATACATCAAAGTTTGTGTATGTTATGTGATAAAATTTAAAAATGTTTAGGGGTGTGAATACTTTTGCAAGGCACTGCAAATGTCTCCTTAAGGACTACGTGACCTCTGGGGAAGCCCATGCCCTTTATTCAGGCAGACAATGTAAAACCGCTAACAACGAGACATTTAAAAGCAATCTCTGAGAAAGAGGGGGATACGGTGCTAACCTTTACCCAGCTGAGAGTGTGTGAAGAATTTTTAAACAATTTTTATTTTAACAAGAATGACATCTAATATTGTTGCATCATTTAAAACAAGGGACAAAATAACATCTGAAAGTCGACATCGTTTGGTGTGCCGACTGCCTGACAAGTTATTTGCATATGAATAAGCAGTCGAGTTTTTATTGCTGTATCATGGAATACAGAGTTAACATAATGTTAGAAAGATAGTGATTTTGTTTCCTGTAACCTATGTATTTGAACTGTTTTAATCGTTGTTGGTTTCAAGTGAATAAACCATTAGAAAACTGTTTAAAGTTACAGAGGTCTAACTATTTTTTGAAGGCAGGCCACTGTTAAAGTCAGATTTGAATCTTTCATGAAACACCTGAATGGTGTTTTGTAAATGCTGGAAGTCATATAAAGAAGGCTAAAAGGTGATGGAAGATGTCAGCCTTGAAACTGGATCGTGACGAAACAGAAAGAACCTTAGCACATGTGAAAATGTATATTTTACATAAGTGTACAGCTAAGTCATTGAAGGCTTTATGAGATGTCTTATTGGTTTTGGAAGCTTTAATACATTTATTTTCACAATAGCTTCAGAAAGAAAATGGTCTGACAGACTACAGGATTAAGCCATTTACTAATCTCTTTTAGGGGTTTGTTACTAAAATATATGTGTGATAATTTAAATCCATAAATAAGCAACAGTAAATGTTTAAAGCAGAGCAGATTCCTTTATTTAAGCATCTATTTCGATGATGTAGAGCAGTGTTTTTCATCCCTGGTCCCTCAAACACACTGCCCTGCATGGTGTAGATGTTTCTCTGCTTTAACACACCTGACTCAGATGATTGTAGTCCAACAATAGCCTGTTAATCTGCATTCAATTGAAATCAGATGTGCTGAAGCATGCAGACGTGTGCTTTGAAGACCAGGGTTTAAAAAACACTGATGTAGAGTTATGTTTTATAGTTGTTTTTATTGAAAAAATTTAATGTCTGAGCAGAAACAGAAACCAGATCAGAATCAGAATCAGCTTTATTGCCAAGTTCGTACATACAAATAAGGAATTTGCCTCCAGTACACTTTGCTCATTTGTTCTGTTTTTGTATTACAGAATATACAAATTTACAATTTACAATATACACATATCTAATAAAAAGGTGCATTTGTAACATCTGTATGCTGTTGTTTTGTACTTTATTGAATGTTCATCAGAGAAACAGCCTGGGGGAAGAAACTGTCTTTGTGGTGGCTGGTTTTAGTGAACAGTGCTCTGTAGTGGCGGCCTGAAGGTAAAGCTCTAAACAGTTTATGTGCAGGGTGTGTGGGGTCTGCAGAGATTTTAGCAGCTGTTTTCTTGACCCTAGACCTGTATAAGTCCTGGATGGAGGGAAGGTCAGTCCTGATTATTCGTTGCAGTCTGGACCTGTCCTGTTTTGTGGATGAGCCAAACCACACTGAGATGGATGAAGACAGGACAGACTGAATGATGGCAGTGTAGAAGATGACCAGCAGCTCCTGTGGAAGGTTGAACTTCTTGAGTTGCCTCAGGAAGTACAGTCTCTGCTGGGCCTTCTTCCGAACAGTGTCTATGTGGAAAGACCATCTCAGGTCCTCAGAGATGGTGGTTCCTAAGAACCTGAAGTGGTCCACGGCCGATACAGTGTTGTTGAGGATGGTGAGGTGGGTGTATGGGGGTGGTGTTCTCCGAAAGTCCACCACCATTTCCACAGTCTTGAGTGGGTTCAGTTCAAGATAGTTCTGACTGCACCAGTGTACCAGCCGATCCACCTGCTGTCTGTATGCAGACTCATAACCGTCCTGGATCAGTCCAATGACAGTGGTGTCGTCTGCAAACTTAAGGAGTTTCACGGACGAGTCCGATGAGGTGCAGTCATTTGTATAGAGGGAGAAGATGAGTGGCGATAGAACACACCCCTGGGGGGCACCAGTACTTATTGATCTGGATCGGGAGAAGATGCTCCCCAGTCTCACCTGCTGCTGTCGGTCTGTCAGGAAGCTGTTGATCCACTGACAGGTGGAGGCTGGGACGTTGAGCTGGGTGAGCTTCTGGTGGAGGATGTCTGGTATGATGGTGTTGAAGGCCGAGCTGAAGTCTACAAACAGGATCCTGGCGTACATTCCTGTGTGGTCGAGGTGTTGCAGGATGAAGTGTAGACCTAAGTTAACAGCATCATCTGCCGACCTGTTTGCTCGGTAAGCAAACTGCAGGGGGTCCAGCAGGGGGCCTGTGATGTCTTTCAGGTGCTTCAACACCAGCCGCTCAAAGGATTTCATGACCACAGATGTCAGGGCTACAGGCCTGTAGTCATTTAATTCTAGGATGGAGGATTTCTAGGGCACTGGGATGATGGTGGATCGTTTGAGGCAGGAGGGGATCTCACATTTCTCCAGTGACTTGTTGAAGATCCTTGTGAAGATCGGAGCGAGTTGATTTGCACAGGCTTTCAGGTATGATGGGGAGACGTTATCAGGTCCTCCAGCTTTCTTTGTTTTCATGCGCTGAAAGAGCCTGTTTACCTCTTCTTCGGAGATCTTTAGTGCAGGCAGAGGATCTGAAGGTGGGGGGTTGGTTGCTTTATGGGAGGAATTTGTTCCTGAATGGGATGTAGAGGAGATGATTTGAGGTGTGAATTGCTTCTTGTCATGTCTGCAGTAGAAGCCATTCAGGCGGTTGGCCAGGAGATGACTCTGTTCAGGATGGGTGGAGGGGCTCTTGTAGGCAGTCAGGTTTCTCAGACCGGTCCATACAGCTGAAGTGTCACCAGTAGAAAGGCTGTTCTTAAGCTTCTCACTGTAGCTTCTCTTAGCTGCTTTGATCTCCTTTGTTAGTTTGTTCCTGGCCTGCCTGTACCGCACCCAATCTCCACTGCGGTGAGCTTCTTCCTTGTCCCTGCGCAGGTTCCTGAGGTGTGGAGTAAACCATGGCTTGTTATTCCCAAAGTGCAGAAGGTCTTGGTCTGCACACACATGTCCTCACAGAAACTGATGTATGATGTCACCACATCAGTTAGTTGGTTTAGGTCAGTGGCTGAAGTTTCAAAAACAGTCCAGTCTGTGCATTCAAAGCAGGCCTGTAGCGTCTGCTTTGATTCCTCAGTCCACTTCTTAACAGTGTGAACCACGGGTTTGGAAGCTCTTAGTCTCTGTCTGTAGGTTGGGATGAGGTGGATTAGATAATGATCCGAAAAACCCAGAGCAGCCCTGGTAACAGCATGATATGAGTCCTTTAAAGCTGTGTAACAATGGTCCAGTGTGTTTTTGCCTCTGGTGGGACACTTAATATGCTGTCTGCATTTGGGGAGTTCATTGGAGAGGTTTGCGCTGTTAAAATCTCCCAGTATTATGATGAAAGAGTTCGTGTATTTTTTCTCCAGGTCTGTAATCAGCTCAGCAAGATGTTTTTCCGCAGCAGAAGTGCAGCCATGCGGTGGAAAATATGAGCCAATTATTATAAACGAGATGAGGAACTAATAGAGTAAAATTTGTGATTTATATATTTTTTTACATTTATACTGGAGGTTTTTTTTTCTTTCTTACTTTTCACAGCATTTGGTAGATAGATGTTTGCATAAATGTAAAGGCACCGTAAACAGTAGAAGTGAATGAAACATTTGGATCCAGTCAGCAGCGTCCCGTCTGACCTTTAGGACTTATTGTACCTAAACCCAGTACAGTGAACTGACTGGTTTCTGCTCTGTCCTGTAAGGTTCTGTACGAAGACAGTCAAATGGTGACCCTGACGGCCCCCTATGTTTCCGGCTTCCTGGCCTTCAGGGAAACCCCTTTCCTTCTGGAGGCGCTGCAGCGACTGAAGACCAGCCAGCCTACACTCATGCCCCAGGTCTGTGTCTAGAGATGAAAGCATAGATGCGTCCACCTACAGCTACTGCACCAGTCTCATATTCTCATTGACTAGTTTTTCTTTATTTTTCTAGATTCATGCTGAGGACCTTCAGACTATGAATAAATTTGCATGTAATTATGTAGTGAGCAAGTAAATAATTTAGATTGTTCTAAGGAGCCAGCTTTTGCTCCGACAGCTTTGTACACTTAACATGATCTAAGTTAGCTTTATTGTTTTTCATTTAACAGGTGTGCCTTGTAAGTTCTTAGATATTGCAATGTGTTGCCTTCTTAATGTGGTTAAGACAGTCAGTTATGTTGCAGACGTAGGGGTGGCCGAGAGAGTGAATAGCCCAGGTCGACTACTGCTCCAAGTCAAGGTTGTTTAACAGGTTTTGGTTTAGTGCAGGAGTCCAGATGGGTTCCTTCATACAGTAGTTTCTATGTCTTCAACGCCAATCAAAAATGCAGAGAGCAAAGAAAAGGCTTAGAGAAAAAAAACTACTCGTCTTTGTCTCTGCCTTGTGTTAACGTTGATTCCTCCTGCAACTATGTATGTGCTCTTTATCAGACAGATGGTTGATGCTTCTTAAAGCCTGCGGCCTTGAGGGTGACCGTTGAAGCGAGCAACTTTGCCAATCAGTCTGTCAGATTTTCTTTCACCCTCAGTTTACTTGAGTTGTCTGCACAGAGTCGTGACCTCAACCTCACAGAACACCTTCGGCATGAACTAGAGTGGAGGCTGCCAGCCAGGCCTTCGCGTTGGGCGACCAACATTACTGTCTGACCTCGCAAATGTGAAATGTCAAATCTGTTCTAGCTGCAAAGGATTGTAATGTAGTGTAGGTCTGGATAACACAAGCACCCTGCTTAATCAAGAAGGAATGTTTAAAGCTGTCTTAAAAGCAGACAAGGTGTTTGTCTCACCAACCGAACTGGAAGCTGGTTCCATAGACTAAAAGCTTTTTCTCCCAGTCCTCAGTTAGAAACTCTAGGAACCAAGCCTGGTCATTCCTCTTCTTTCATTATAGAAAAGAGGAGGAAGTATACATTTTATTCTGGGTTCAACAGGGAGCCCTGAGGTGTGTCCTTGAACTTGTTTTAAAATGATCACCTTCAGCTCTGCCAGGTTTACGCACAGATAAACCCATTTCAGTTCACTTTATGCAGCCTCTAATTAAGACCCACATTACCAAGGTTCAGCTCGGTTCACTTCAAACACATTAGATCAACTAGAGCTTCTATGACAAAGCTCCTCAGTTCTCCATATCACTGTTACTCCATGTGTCGTCTCTGAGTCATCCCCTCCCACTCACTTCTGTTTATCACAGCCCACATGCCTCCCCGTCTTCTTCCCCCGTCGTCTCGCCGTACCCACACACACAAATGTGCTGAAACCGTCACAGTTTCGAACACAACACACACACATTCAGAAACGCTGGTTTATCCAGACTGACATTTAGTTTTGGGAACACACACAGTCCCTGCCCCGTTTATCCGCAGCCTTTGAAAGGACATTTCCTTATTGGTCACAATTCCCAGCAGAAAAATGGCTGCAGAGTCATCTTTGACCTCAAGCATTCACTGGTGTGTTGAGACGGTGACATCTCTCCTAACATGTCTGGTTTTTCCAACAAAGGTTGCACTTAGGTCACAAATTTAAAAAAAACAGGGAATTTTTAATAAAGATTTAAAGTAAATCTCAAACTGCCTTTCAGGCCATAGGTGATGAATGAAGGTTTTTTTTCTTTGTGTTTTTAGTTGTAGCTTTATCATTCCAGTTGAACTGATATATGTATTAAATGGTCTGCATCCTTTCAACAGGTGGTGTTTGTGGATGGGAATGGTCTCTTCCACTACAGAGGTGTGTGAGTACATCTTCACTGATGTTTGTATGGACTTTAAAAGGATATTTGAAGCTACCGCCTTGTTAATTCCTATTAAATCTCTACAGTTTTGGTCCTAAATACTGTTGCACAAAAGTTTGTCTTTTGAGTGAGATCAGACATTTAGGATAATTAATTCAATGGATTTTTTACTAGCTGAATTCAATCCTGGTGTTGCAGTTGTTGGTACCCCTAACAACCCTATATATCAGTGGTTCCCAATCAGGGCTGTCAACAAGTCTACATAAGAACAGTTAAATGTTTTCTCCAAATATATTTTTAAAGGAGTTATATTAGTAAAATCTGTTTTCTGTCCTATAAAAAACGTGTGAAGGACATGCGTCTGGGACATTAAAAGGATCTGGGTACTTCGATGAGGTGAGACTAAGATTGAGATTTTTAGCAACAAACACTCGCATAAAAACAAAGGATGAATATGTGAAAAGGAACCTGAACTTGTTTTTCATCCAAAGACACAGATTTAACCTCTCCATGGCCATCTCAGTCCTCAGACTTAAATCATATAGAAAACCAGTGAGGAATGGTGAAAAAATCCCTCTCTCTGTATGCTCCTACCTTGTGAAATGTTAGACATCCATGGGAAGCTTTTGATGACTATTTAAAGTTGGCCAATTCTGGTCTTTATTTAGTCCAGAGAAATATGTAGAAAATGTCACTTTTTTTTTTTTTTTTTTGGCCAGTAGGTCCTCGCCAAAATCATCCTAAACAAAGACGTTGAAAGCCAGACATGGTTAGCGCATTTCATCACACCCAACCACTACGTGGTTGCTTTTCACCCTTTTCATCAACAATTTCACATTGTTTAGACGGAGAGCAGCCTTGTATTTTCTCTTTTTATTTCTATGAGAATCTGTTCAGGGGCAAGTGCTGTTTTAATGGCAAACATAAAGAAGTATTGACAGCAGGGGCTTCCAATACAAAATTGTTGCACTGATTTTATTAAAAACTTACTAAACAATTACTTCTCGGTATTTTTCAGCCATTGAATAAATAGGCTCAAATTAATGGTTGGATTTTTACAGGCTTGTCAGTGTGATATCATAATGCTGAAGTTAATTTTGACATCATTTTTACACATTTTACACATCTCGACCAAGGCTGCCACTAAATCTTCAGTTTTAATTATTGAATATTTTCCCTTCTCAAACTTCTTAAAAGTAAAACTTATTTTTTTTCTGTGAGCATACCTACAAATTTTCAAATTTTACTCTGAGAAAAACCAAAAATGTTGTTGGATTTGTTGCAGAGTTCGGTCTGGCGTGTCATCTTGGGGTGCTGTCGGGTCTTCCCTGTGTGGGCGTGGCTAAGAACCTGCTGCAGGTGCAGGGGGTGTTTAAAGACGAGGAGCACCAATCACAAGTGAGACCACCAAAAGACTTTCACTCATGTAATAAGTTTTAATGATCATGAATGTTCGAAAATTTGACACCCATTTTTTTTTTTTTCTTTGACCAAAGAAAATCTGTGTTGTAGCAGAGTTGTTTAAAAGTGACCCTGTTTTTGGAATTAAAAATAAATTCCCAAATATAAGAAACCATCAGAGGTTACAGTAAATTCCTGCAAAAAATCACCAATGTAATATTTGCTTGGAATTTTTTATGGGCTTTATGTTGTCTGAAATGAGGAAAAATATCTTGAGAGCAGGTCTCTAATTCAGATTAATAAATGTGCCTGTTATTGAGGACTAAACACGCATGCCTTTTTTCTGTGAACGTGTTTCAGTTATAAAACAGCTGCTTTCATAAAAAGAAAAGCTTCAAATTAAGCAATCACAGCTGCTTCATATATTCTCTCTATTAGCCGAGTTCATTGGCTTCTCATTTAAAAGGGCTCCCCACCTCGACTGAAGTCTGAAGACTAATTATTAAGTTTTCAAAGAGTAATTTTCACTTTTTTTTTTCACTTTTCACTTGTTGCTCACTTTAAATGTCATAGAAGGGTGAAGCAAAGGACAAGAGTTGGTTTTGGTGTGTTTTCTCAGCTCGCGTATCAACCTACATCCACAGGTTTGTTTTCTGGAAGAGTGTTTATGTTCTGCTTTGACAGTGTGACGAGCCCTTGTTGTGTAGCTAATGCAAATGAGATGCCCTGAATACAAATCAAGCTGGAACAAATACCTTTTGGTCCAAGTGTGCTACTGGGACTGCAAAACCTGGATGTGATTAATATGCAAATGTTCACTTTGTTCCAGTCTGGAGCCTCTGTGACCTAGAGAAGGAAGAACAAGTACAAATTAAAGTCAAAAACGAACCTGATAAACAAACATTCTGTTGCAGTCTAAGAATGACATATATCAATAGTAGGGCTGTAACGGCACATGTATTCGCACCAAAAATATCTGATACAGCCTTGTCGCTTCAGTACGAGCGTGTACCAAATAAATATAGGTGGGCCAAACCGAAACTTTGTCAGTGTATGCATTTTTCAACAGCAATAAGGAATGTAGCTCACTCTGAAATTAAGTGAAGCACACGCCTGAAACAGCATCAAGCTGAATGTTAACATCACAGAAACTGGAGAAAAATCAGATAAAGCCCAAATCCAGCTGCCTGCAGCATTAAACCAGCCCAAAACACAGCACAACATAGGAGATGAGACAACATACTGGTACTGTTGTTTCCCAACAGCTGCACTTTTATGGTGCATTCAAGTACATCTTTGACAGTGGATTGTCTAAGTATTAAAACGAAGTGATTTAAACCTCTTTATCCTCAAATATTCAACCTTCTTATAACAAAATATATACACCCCTAGCGTGTGTGTGTGTGTGTGTGTATATATAAAATACATATACACTGCTCAAAAAAATAAAGGGAACACTGAAATAACACATCCTAGATCTGATGAATGAAATATTCTCATTGAATACTTTGTTCTGTGCATAGTTGAATCTGCTGACAACAAAATCACACAAAAATCATCAATCCGCCAACTCCTGGACAGTCTGTAGTGCAACGTGACGTTGGTGGATGGAGCGAGACATGATGTCCCAGATGTGCTCAATTGGATTCAGGTCTGGGGAACGGGCGGGCCAGTCCATAGCTTCAGTGTCTTCATCTTGCAGGAACTGCTGACAGACTACAGTCACATGAGGTCTAGCATTGCCCTACAGGGCCAACCGCACCAACATATGGTCTCACAAGGGGTCTGAGGATCTCATCTCGGTACCTAATGGCAGTCAGGTTACCTCTGGCGAGCACATGGAGGACCATGCGGCCCTCCAAAGAAATACCACCCCACACCATTACTGACCCACTGCCAAACCGGTCATGCTGAAGGATGTTGCAGGCAGCAGATCGCTCTCCATGGTGTCTCCAGACTCTGTCACGTCTGTCACATGTGCTCAGTGTGAACCTGCTTTCATCTGTGAAGAGCACAGGGCACCAGTGGCAAATTTGCCAATCCTGGTGTTCTCTGGCAAATACAAAGCGTCCTCCACGGTGTTGGGCTGTGAGCACAACCCCCATTTGTAGACGTCGCGCCCTCATACCATCCTCATGGAGTCAGTTTCTAACCGTTTGTGCAGGCACATGCACATTTGTGGCCTGCTGGAGGTCATTTTGCAGGGCTCTGGCAGTGCTCCTCCTGTTCCTCCTTGTACAAAGGTGGAGGTAGTGGTCCTGCTGCTGGGTTGTTGCCCTCCTACGGCCTCCTCCACGTCTCCTGGTGTACTGGCCTGTCTCCTGGTAGCGCCTCCAGGCTTCGGACACTACGCTGACAGACAGCAAACCATGCCACAGCTCACATTAATGTGCCATCCTGGATGAGCTGCACTACCTGAGCCACTTGTGTTGGTTGTAGAGTCCGTCTCATGCTACCACGAGTGTGAAAGCACCACCAACATTCAAAAGTGACCAAAACATCAGCCAGAAAGCATAGGTACTGAGAAGTGGTCTGTGGTCCCCACCTGCAGAACCACTCCTTTATTGAGTGCTTCTTGCTAATCGCCAAAGATTTCCCCCTGTTGTCTATTCCATTTGAACAACAACATGTGAAATTGATCGTCAATCAGTGTTGCTTCCTAAGTGGACAGTTTGATTTCACAGAAATTTGATTTACTTGGAGTTATATTGTGTTGTTTAAGTGTTCCCTAATAAGTTTATTTATATAGCGCCAATTCACAACACATGTCGTCTCAAGGCACTTCACAAAGGGCCTGGAATGGAATAGGGTTGTTGGGGAGGTAAGAATAAACTACTGAGTGTTAGTTTGGCCATTTTAGAATGGGCTATGTGTAGGGGTACTAGATAAAATAATAAACTGACAAGGTTTGTCCATCTAGAGCCCACTGGTGGCCATTGTTATACAAAAAACCACAAGGATTGAGTGTACCTGTCTCTGTCTGACTGATTATAACCATTGGAAAAGAGAAGGGGTTGCACAGGTAGCAGAAATGGATATATATAAATATATATTAAAGTTCGTGATCTTTGTCTAAAGCCCCTTTTTTATGCAAGTACTGTTGCATACAAATGTGTTTTTTTTTTTTTGTCACGTTATAACCTCCAATATATTGAATTTTGAGTTTTTTATAATGGACTGGCTAAAAGTGTTGCATAATTTTTAAGTTTTGCAAATCAAAATCTGAAAATTGGGGAGTGCATTTGTATTCAGGCCCACTGAGCCAACCACCTTTTGCTGCAGGTCTTTTGGGGTATGTTCCTCTAGCTTTTCCCAGCTAGAGAATGAGATTTGTGTCCATTTCTTTTTTGCAAAATAAGTCTGATTGGATGGAGAGCATCTGTGAATTTCAATTTACAAGTCTTTCCACAGATTCTCAGTTAGATTTGGACCTAACGGGGCCATTCTAACACATGATTTAATCGAACCTATTTCATTGTAGCTCTGGTTGTTAAGGGGCATTTTCCAGCTGGAAGGTGAACCTCTGCATTAGTGTTAAGTCTTTTGCAGCCTCTAACTTGTTTTCCTCTAAGATTGCGCTGTATTTAACTTGATCAATTTTCCCAATAATGCTAACCAGCTTCCTTGTCCCTGCTGAAGAAAAACATCCCCACAGCATGAGGCTACCACCACGGTGTCATGGTGTTTTTAGGTAATGTGCAGTGTTTAGATTTCTGCTAAATATAAAGTTTTCAATATAAGACAAAAAGTTATATTTCCACAGCATGTTCTTTGACATTGCATGTCCCCTACATTGCTTGTGGCAAACTGCAAACAGGACTACTTATGGCTTTCTTTTAACAATGGACATCTTCTCGCCTCTTTTCCATCAAGGCCAAATTTGAGGGGTGCATAAATAATAGTTTTTCCATCAGTAGATTTCCCCACCTCAGCTGTAGATCTCTGAAGCTCCTCCAGTTCTAACCCCCCCCCCCCCCCCCCCCCCCCCCTTGTCATTTTCAGACAATGGATTGAGCAGTGCTCTGTGCGACGTTCAAAGTTTGACATGTTGTTGTTTAACGTAACTCTTTTAAACTTCCTCATAATTTTATCCTGGACATGTCTGCTTTGTTACTTGGTCTTCATGATGTTGTTGGTTTATTAATGTGCTCAAACCTCTGAGGCCTGAATACGTTTACAGGGGACTGTATTTAACACTTTGTTCTATAAGTTTTTAAAAACTGAAAATCCGTCTGACATTTGATCCACTGCTGATTCAATTAGGATGCGACACACTCTGCTCATGCCTAAAACACTCTTCATGTAGCATTGTAACATTCTAATTGAATTCTCTGAAGGAGTATCTCTATGTCCCTCAATTAGTGTTGGTGGCTTTGGCATCAGAAATAACAACTCGTCTCCGACACAGGGAGGAATCTGATCTTTATCTACACAGATCAGTCTCGCCAGAGGATAAAGTCACACAAATCCACCCGTTCATCTGTCCAAATACTAGCTTGTCTTTTATTGCCAGTATCAAGTAGCATTGGTGTAATATATCCATGCCACATCTCTGGGCTCAGGCTTTCAAGTTTGATTCAGTTTCTGTGTGAAATTTTAGAGCTCGCTTCCCATCCATATCTTTCTAATTGTTGCTCCCTGGGGGTCTGACTAATTTGTCTACAGGCACGTACTGAATTGCGATGCTTCACAAAAACTGCAGCTTTGCCGATTTGAGGAGTTTACGGAAAATTAGTGGTGGAATAATATGTGAAACTCAAGCCTTAACGGGCTCCTTTCCAGATCACGGAAAGAAACTGAATGAGCCATTATGGGATCTCTAGAACACAGATACACATGTAAAAAGCTATGTTGCACATTATCGGACAACATTAAGATGTGTCCGATAATGTCCCCAATACATAGAAATACTTCATTGAAACTATGCAGCTACACATCTCAGCCTACAAAATGAATTAAAGTAAAAATATAGCGGGAAAGAGTTGAAAAGTTCAACAAATCTTTATTTATTCAAACAATCTTCAATGCTGCGATTTTTACACCACAGAATATTTTTTTTCAAGAATCTTTGGGATCATTCAAATGTTTTGGGAAACTTTCATTTGGGTCTTTATTTTCCTTTTTGTGCAGAAAGTGGGTTTTCAGGGTTTCTAGCAAGTGAGGCCTGTGGGTGGTGCTTAAGGGTTTGTGTTTGACCTCCTGGATGAGTACTCAGTGTGCTCTTGGAGTAATTGTGGTAGGCCAGCCTGGCCTGGGAAGGTTCACCACTGTCTCGATTTGTGGATAATAGCTCTTATTAAAGTCTCAAAGCCTTGTGTGACATAAATCAAAACCAGAAGAAATTTGTAAGCAGGCAAATGCTTTTTCAGGCCACTGTTTCTCTTCTCCAAATCTTGGGTCTCCCTTGAGGCCGACCTAATTGAAAGCTCTCCCAGGAAGATGTCCCAAGAGCATCCTGACATGATAGCCAACCTCCTTGAGTTGGGTTCTTTTAGTGGAGAGAAGTGACTACATTCATCAGTTACTATGTGAAGGAGCTTCTCACCTTCACAGTAACCATTTGGAGGAATGATCATGATCAGATCATGATTATAAGAAACAAAGGCTTGGGATATATCACTCTATGTAATGGTTTGATATATGAGTTTCACTTTCTGAGATGACTGGCAAAAGATATTGCACTGTACAAAATATTCAAATTTTTGTAGATGTATCTGTTGAAACAAATGAGACATAACAATATTTAGTGGTTTCAGATCATATAGCAAAAGCATTGATAGTGAAAGATGCAGAAATTTTCCAGGAGCAAACAAAGGTGCACATTAGCTGTTCTTTATGCAGTGCAAACCACATTAACAGCCTAAAGTGTCCATTATCCAGCATGCATAAGTCTTATTCAAATATCAGTTATAGTTGCATGATTGCAGTGTCTTATCCTGCTTTCCAATTATTTGCAGCTGCCTGTGATGTGTCTGTGCTAGAGCAAATGCCTTTCCCTGAGCTGACCCTGAGGCCAAAGATAATAGACCTGAAAGTTTCAAGAAGTGTCGCATCTAGACATTTTTGTCTCCTTACTTCCTGAGCCTTTAGTTTATCCTTCTTTGCCTTTTATCGCTTCCCCATTTTCCTCTTTACATTTTTATCTTTTTCTCTCTTCTTTCCCCTAGTTTATAACCTGGCTGTAATTAAAACTAGTGTGTTATTGATGACCAGCTCTGTGTTTCTGACTTCTGTTCTGTTCTGGCGTTTGTCCTGCTCTGGAGTCGGAGGAACCAGGGCACTATATATCTCACACACGGTTGGACTTGTCCCAACTCGGATTGGACGCTCCGCCCTCCTGCCTCCTCCCGCTGGCTGCTTGCTGTAATCACTCATAGCAGAGCAGACACTTTATCCATCACTGAGGCTAAATTCCCTTCATCGTTCTGACCCATAACACACAGTGCACCTGTCAACAGCAGCCCGCATCACTACGGCTGACTTTGCATGATCTCTTTGACTGTTTGAGCAAAACTTTAGCTGGAGCAGAGATTGTATTTAGGGTCCAAGATTCTGATTTTTTTTTTAATCCTTTTAATGAAAACATGACAAATACTTGACATATTTTTTTCTAAGGGTCTTTATTAGTTTTTTTCTTTAATTTTGAAACAGAAGATGTTGCTTTTGCAGAGTTCATTTAAGTCAGTTAGTAAATGACTTTGATTTTATCTCCAGAATAATTTATATATTTCATTTAAAACTCAAAAGTAAGCAGGAAGCACAGTATTTATTAGCAAAATAAAAAGGAAACAGTCAGTCATTTTCTACCACTTATTCCATAGTGGGTCACGGGGAAGCTGGTGCTTATCTCCAGCAGTCTACGGGCGGGAGGCGGGGTACACCCTGGACAGGTCGCCAGTCCATCGCAGGGCAACACAGAGACGCACAGGACAAACAACCACACACACACACTCATTCATACACCTAAGGGCAATTTAGAGAGACCAATTAACCTAATGGGGAGGAAGCCGGAGTACCCAGTGAAAACCCATGCATGCACAGGGAGAACATGCAAACTCCATGTAGAAAGAGCCCCAGCCAGGAATTGAACCCAGGACCTTCTTGCTGGAAGGCAGCAGTGCTACCAACAGTACAAGCTATAAAGTATCTGAATGTATACCTAAAAATGTATTTTATATGTTTATTTTCTTTATTTGTATTTGTTGGGACATATACTAGTATTTAGGTGTTAAGTTGTCACAGAAAGATGATCAATATCCTATTTAGTAAAGTAAGTTTAGTTTGTCTTTATCGACTTTCTCCGATTTAAAACCAAAAAGAGCTTCAAAATTAATTTACATTCAACTATAATGTCTTTCATAAAGATAAAAACTGCTGCAGCTGCGGAAAGAAACGTAACATAAAACAAGAATAGTCATTTAGAGTTTGGTTTTCTTGGTATTTACATTTAATTATATAAGCAACAGAGCTGTTGCATTTCACGATTTGTTTTTGTGGTTTTCTGTACCGCAGGTCTTATCATGATCTTTTTCAGATAACATTATTGCCTTGGCCCACATATGACTCAATATTTTAGCAACTTTATATTTAAAAGGGAATATTTTGTTAAATTTCACAAACATGGCTTTATTATAAACTCACCAAAATGTTTAGAAGTTTGTCCAGAATATCTGCTGAAATTATTTTTAGACTAAAATATTGATGTGACTGTTTATTTCCAGCTTTACTTATTCATTTTTTACATTTATTTATTTGAGGTGCTGGTCATTTCACCCATTCTTTCTTTGTAGCTTTGATCATTTGGATTCAGTTCATTTTTAGAGCTGTAATGCATAACAAATCTCAGGCCAAGGCCCTTTACACATGTAATCAGACCAATCCAATCAAAAAGTCAGATTTGGATGCAACATTCCAATCAATCCTAGTTGGAATATGGTGGATTTAGGTTTAGTTTTCAATACAAATTGATAAAACATTTTCAGTCCAAGGAAGCCCCACTAATTGCATCAAGAAGTTGACGTTGCAGGAAAAAGATAAGAGCCACACAAGAAATGTATAGATTGTTTAGACTTTTACATTTTTTTAATGAGAGGCAAGTAAGGGGAAACAAACAAAAACGGGTCAAACTGTTTTTTCGTTTCTGACCTCTTTCACTATCATGTCACAGTAGGGATGGAAAAAAAAGTTTAAGTATGGTGGTGCAGTTGGTAGCACTGTTGCCTTGCAGCAAGAAGGTCCTGGGTTTGACTCCCGGTCATGGGTCTTTCTGTATGGAGCTTGCATGTTCTCCCTGTGCATGCGTGGGTTCTCTCTGGGTACTCTGGCTTCCTTCCATGGTCCAAAAACATGACTGCTATCTCTAAATTGCCCTTAGGTCTGAATGAGTTTCTGTGTTTTGCCCTGTGTTTGACTGGTGACTTCCCCAGGGTGTACCCTGCTGCTCGTCTGTAGAGATAGGCACCTGCTCCCCCAGTGACCCAGTATGGAATAAGTGGTATAGAAGATGAATAAAGGAACTTTAAGGGATATGATTTTTTTTTTTCCAAAGCTCTGTAAGTAACCAAGTTTGAGTCACTTTTGACCATGTTTTGTCATTTTACTGCTTTTAGCAGGAATAAATGGGATTGGAGATTGTCACACAGGGCAAACTCATGTTTTTCTGTTATCAGATGTTGGAGCCTGGTTTCAGCTAGACATAAAAGTCAGGTCAGTTGGAGGTTACAGAAAAAGAGTCCGGAGAGTGTCATTCCTCATCCTTTCTGATTTAACGGTTTGTTTCACTTCGCAGCTATTTTTTTGTGTCTTGTTGTACATGTCTATTGACTTTGATTTATGTGTCTTTGCCTCTGCAGATTGCTGCTCTGCAAAAAGGAGGAGACAGCTTCCCACTCACCGTCGCCTCGGGCAAAGTGCTCGGAAAGGTGCATCAGAGGACAAACAAACAAAAAAATGAAAACTTTCATCTAAAGTGGTGCTTTGTTACGGCCTTACTTCAAAGCATAGCCACCCTGCCAAAAGCCAAATTGTTTTAGGTAGGATCACGGTTGTGGAGAGATGAATGCTGAAAGGTTACAGGAAATATTTGTCTTTTCAGGCACTGCGAAGCTGCGATAAGAGCTCCAAGCCGGTATATGTCTCCGTGGGTCACAAGATCAGCTTGGATAAAGCTGTCCGTCTTACACACTCGTGCTGCCGCTACCGGGTACCTGAGCCCATCAGACAGGTACACTACACACAAACACACACTCTGCAGGAGTTCATCAGGTCAGTTTAACACCTCAGAGCAACATGCAATGCTGTAAGCAAGCTGAACTGCTCAGTTGTGCAGCAGAACGCACGTTTTGCTCATTTCTTGTGTAACGGCGTGCTGCTGTGAAGGGAGGCGGTGTGAGCATCACGCTGTGCAGAGCTTGTCAGTAACGGGGCCATTGGAGGATGGTAGAAGAGGAGCGATCATGTGTGCAAACATCCCCAAAACCGTGTGGATCTTGTACACTCCATTACAAATACACAGAATGTACAAACACTTTGAGACAATAAGATCCCACATTACAGGGATAAGTGTAACATGATGCTGAGAATTATTCTGGTTCCAAGGCTGATGGATTGTCACATTTCAGCCCTGAACCAGTAACTTACTGGAATAAATGAACTATTCAAAACTATTCTATGTTATTGAATGGGACTGTAGCTCTGAACAACGCTTTTACCTTTGCCTTTTTGACAAAAGAGGAAATACTCTGGACATACTTGCCATGTTTTGGCTGTTTTAAGCTTCCAGTAGCAGCTCATTGTTTTGATCTTAAGCCATGATTATTCAGGAGAGCCTCTGCAGCGAGGGGAGAAGCTAAGTGTTTCTGCAGTGCTGCTTTGTAAAGTTTTGAAGTTGGGGCAACGAAGGCTCAGGTGGTAAGGATTTGTCTTGTAACCAGTAGGTTGCAAAGCCCCGCTCCGTTCGTCTCAGTTGTTGTGTCCTTGGGCAAGACACTTTACCCGCCTTGCCTGTTGGTGGTGGTCAGACCCCGGGGACACAGACTGTACTGTGGCTTGTGACTGGGGCTACAGTGTAGCCTACCACTCTGTGTGTAAATGGGTGGATGACTGATTGTGGTGTTAAGCACTTTGGTGTTCTTGTACTTAAAATAAAGGGCTATACGAGTGCAGGCCATTTACCACTTGTGTGCCAACTTGTGGAGATGAAAGTAGCTCTGTATTGTTTTTGACACAAATGATGAAATAATTGTTTAGAATTTGTTTGAATCACTTATGTCAAAATATCGATTATATTGACAACCATCTATCATATACTAATCATATATCCTTAACAGTGGGCATGAGGTGCCAATTCAGTTTATTTCAGTTTATTTATATTTTGCCATTTAACAAATGTGTTCTCAAGGCAATTTAAAACAGGAGGCTTCAATTATAAAAAAAAATATGTTGTCGATGCTAAAATGCTCAATCTTTGTATCGTCCGACCAAAGTCCAAGGTTCCAGTTAAAGTAGAGTCTAGGTGACTAGAAGATGCCACGTTTTGCTGCAGTGAGGACCTTCATTACCATCCTGCTCTCTGGGTGTGCAAAAAATCTGTCTCCTAGTGGCCAGTGACTAGAAGAAACGGGCATTTATATCATCTCATAGTGATAAACCAGGGAAATTGGAAGTTGTGGTTATTAATTACATGTGTTGTGAATTGGCGCTATATAAGTAAACTGAATTAATTAAACGTTCAGAAAACTCATATTAACTTGAAAAAGTAAAGCATAATAAAGAATATGATACAGTTCATTATTTGATTACAGTTAGGTTAATAATTAACTGTTTGATTTCAATGTACTAACATTATCAGTTGAATTTTTCAAAATTACACTTCTGCAGTGAAAGATGGACTTATTTATTTTTCCAGGGGAGACGACAAATGTATCTCTCTGTTTTATCTCAAACGCTGCTCCATTTTCAGCAATATATACGGTTTTGTACTCAGGTTTTAAGTGTTTCATCCTAAGTTTCACAATTTATACACACTATTATTAAAATGTCCAAATCTAAACCGACTCATCAGCTGTGGGATTTGTTTTTAAATGGCAACAAGAAGATTGTGATGAGTGAACTTAAAATGAATGTCTGTCTACTGGTGGGTATTAGGATGCCTATGATTTTTTTTATTTTTTACTCCTACTTTCTTCATGCTGCCAAGTTCAAAAGCGAGACAGTCTCCTGCCCAATGCATGCTGGGACCCTTACAATGTTGTACGAGCATAAAATGAGCCATAATGGTTTTGGCTAGATTTAGCCAAAAACACAAACTGTTAACATACCGAGTTTTAATAAAAATAACCTCCAAACTACTGTTTGGACAGCCTGAGGGGGTGGCCCTCAGGCTGTTTTTTTTTTTTTTTTGCCACTAGGCTGCGCTGTGCTTCTGCTGTTTTCATAGAGGAGACACGAACTGAAGCAGGCATACAACACATCTCAGTCTCATGCTGGGCTTTTTTTCCAAGGGGAGTTGGAGTAGTAAAGTCCCCCCACCACCAGAATGACAGTGTTTATTTCCTCCAATGTGTGGACATCACTAAGAGTCAGGGACACTTTCATCTTCCTCCATCCAACCACCAGCGGCCCCCTCTTCAACCTATTCATGTCCAGCTGTTTTTCTCTCTGACGCACACATTTGTTCTGTCTTATGCCTCTGTTCTTACGGATGTCAAAGAAAAAAAACGCCAGAACAGATTCAAATAAGACGAGTGCCGAGGTCACACTCGAGTTTAAGTCACATTTCTGTTCCTTTGCAGTTTCAAAGCTCAGTCACAACACTTCAATAGAAAATACTGAAATGTTAGAATAAAAGAAACAAGCAGAGAGACCTCTTGTGTGCTGATGCTTACTTTTATATATCTTTATGTTGTCAGATATTGTGTTGTGGTTCATCACAAGGTTATGCACAGCAGAGCCCTGTAGGTTGTCGAAGCATGATGCACATTAAGTCAGTAAAGATCGAGCAGACCCTGCTTGTTGCTGCTGTTCCAGTGATGTATAAAAGGAATAAAAGGCTTTTTATGGTGAAACATTCTTGTGCCTGAATAGTTCGTAAAGCCAGATGTTTTTCTTGAGTGATCTTTAGATATTCATGTGGGTTTGAAAGCATTACTAGGAGGACTGGCATTTATTTTTAGTTTTAGTAAATGTCTCCCAACTGTTCATTTGGCTGAAATCTGTGACTAAGATGGCCAAAGAGTAAACCACGCATCATTTCATTCTCATCCAACTGGGGAGCCTTTCATTCCTCCACTAAAGCGTTTGCATTTGTTAGTTTGCTTTTGTTTACAAATGGTTTCTTAAAATAATTCTTTTGATATTCTTACCCAATAAAAACACTTAAAAATGATTTTAGAAGTTGTTAATACATTTTTTTCAAGAGATGTTCCAATCCAGTTAAGCGAAATCCGATGGCAATATTTTACGATCCAAACATTGACTGTTGTTTTAGCGTATGTTGTTGCATAAGCTAATATACTTAAACTATTGGCACTGTCAGCTCTACTACTAATGTTTGTGCCCATATCTTTGGTTGCATTCATAGTTACAAGATAATAGTTATCCATAATTATATAATAATTCTCAGAATTATTCTTTCATGCCTGTAACCATATTCCTGTCAGCTAAATCTCAACTGAACTCTAGAAATGGGGACTACATTGATTAAAACTGTACGGTAGCTTCAAAAAAACTGCTGCTGTCGACTGTGGTCATTTGGGGGGTAAAATGATGCTAAAGCTGCCTGTAAAAAAAATATGTGGCATTAGTGGGGTTTAACAAACTTTTCTGCTGTGAACATTTATTAATTATTCACGAGCAGAGGTGGTGTTATATCGTATGATCAAACAGCTCTGTAACAAAGAAGTTTGCTATTTTTAGTGACTGAATGCAGTCAAGAACAAATTTTGAACATTTTTAAACAGTTTTTTAACAACTTTTATTAGAGATTTGCACCTTCTCAGTTGCCAGGAAGCCGTTAGTTCCAGCAGCACCATTTGATTTGAGCATTCCAGCGCTAGGATTGCATTCAGCCTGCAAGGCATCGTTGAAATCTGCAGGGGAAGCTTCAGCTGCATTTCTGGGTCTACCATCAGCCCAGCTAACACCTTGCATGCTGGCTACAGTCTCCACTCTGCTTTGACATACAGTGATCTGCATACTTGGGGAGTAAATTTTTTTTGGGGGGGGGGGGAATTTTAGCTTTTATTGTTATTCTTTAGATAAACATTTTTAACCCAATCAATTCAGAAATAGCGTTGCACAAAAACAGCCGTCCATCCATCCGTCCACAATTTTACTGTCCATCCATTTGTTTATTTAACCTAAATCCATCTGTCTGTCTGTAAAGTAGGAATTACGCCTTAAAAATTGGAATTAACATTGTTTTAAGACATTTTTAGCTTGTGTCTTTAAAAAAATGGCTGGGTAAATTTCATCAAGAAAAGACAAATCGTTTATCCTCAAATGCTATTATTTGAATAATCATATTTTATCAAGCTTGTAAAGAGGTGATGTTTCTTCTTTGCATTAAATATATTTCACATTCAGAATGATTTTAATAGCAGCAAAAAAAAAAAAAGAGTAAAGTCTATTCTGGAGCTTTATATTTTTTGTTTTTTCTCTGTCTGTCTCTCCTCTGTCTAATAAACTCCTCTCACCCAAGAACGAGATAAACCTGACCCTCCACGGCGTGAGGGATTCAGAAAGTTGAAAGGGAAAGATGACATCATGGTTTGAGTCTGCAGTGAAGGCTGATGGGTGAATGCACTGCAGCAGAATCTTATAGAGGAAACCACCGAAAACACTCACTCACACACTCGCAGGGAGCCAATTCACACCCCGTCTCAGTTGTGCTCCCCCACCCCATTAAATTCTCACACCGCCTCAGCGTCTCACGCTCGAACATGTGAGGGACGTTAAAGATGAACAGACATCTGCCTCGGCCCGTCCTCTGCAGTCATCATGGCAGCGAGAGTAACAAGCAGAGGGCAGACAGGGGAAGCTCACATGTCAGATCTAAAGTGATGAATCTAATCTCCCTGTGAGTTTGTGTCGCAGAACGTCTCAGAACCCGGCAGCATCTCGGCATCAACTGATGTTATGTTGCCATCATGTGAGGCACGACTCACTTACCAGGTGATTTGTGAATGTAATTAGCCAAGCTGACGTCAAGCCTGGTGTGTTGTTACTATAGATAACATTATAGTGGCAGATTTACTACAGGCCTCAAAAAAACACAAGGTAATCAATGGTTTTTTTTTATCAGTAAGGAGCCGTCTGTGTGCTACCTGAATATGTTTTTCTATAACATATAGCTGCACAACTCCTTTACAAGCTGAGAGTTTTTTAGGCTTTTAAAGCAATTTAGGTTTAATATCTCACCAGAACTACATATGATGAACTTTACTAAATAAAAATGTTTGTTTCAGGCCAATTCACTCCTTCGCTGATTCATACCCCTTTCTCATTTAAACAATTGTGTGAGAGTTCTTTTTGTTTTTGTTGGAGGTATAAATATTAGAAATGCTCAAATCTTACGTACACTGCTGATTAAAATCTTAAGGCTGGGATAAACGTTAGAAGTTGCTCATGATCCAGCATTTCAGCTGTTGGATCATAATCAGGAGGAGAGCAGAGCAAATGGAAGAAACTGGAGAAAGAGATAAAACAAATAGCGTTGGCGAATTATTGTAAACTGCATTTTAAAACAAGACGATTAGCCAAAAAAAATCCCCAAAACTGAACCAAAATGCCAAAAAAGGATGCAGTAGTGAGCAGCCAAAGATTTATTTATACATGCTTTGAGTTTTTCCCAGTAGACTGGATGCTCCATGTGATGAAGATGTCGGTATGAAACTGCCAGTTTGTGATCTTAAGCAAGTGTTTTTTTTAACAAAATGCTTCTTGTGCTAAACTGGCTCTAGTTCTTGCTTCACACCAGTTCTTTGTCTTTCTACCTTTGCAATTGTGACCCTAGCACCGATAATTTGCGAGTATAATGGTTAAACTTACAGACAAAGTTTTCTTAAATTATGAGTTCTAAATTAAGATAAAACACAGCGCTTAAACATTCAAAAACTTCTCGGATTAGCATTAGTGACACAAGGTCTCTGTATCTTCTCAATTTTTATTTTGATATCACCTGTCACTGAATTTAAATTGGTCAGTGTGTGGTATGAAGCTGCGGTTACAGCTGATATTTTGCCCTGAAATCAATAAACATTTCAGGCTGTCTGTCAACCTGTTGATATCACCAGGTGGTTTAAGAAATCCTGCTTTAAACAGTGTTTAGCTCCCATTTCCCAGCGCTGCTGGTGCAGATGAGTCATCTACTGATTAGCGCACATAAACACCACTTATTGTTTAGTCCTAATAAATTAGGAAGGTGATATTAAGGCATCTTTTTGCAGGAATACTTAAATACATTGTTAAATATGATACTTGGTTTAACTCCCTGAACTGGGATCCTCAACTACAAAAAGTAAAACAAAACAAAAACTAATTAACCTTTACGCTAAAGGCTATTTGAATTATGCTGCAGGACACTGATCGGAAGCAAATCCAGCGAATCCACTGAATGACCTAACTCAAAACAAAACAAAACCAAGGTTTTAAAGTGGCCTAGTTAAAGCCTGGAGTTGAATCTGATTGAGATGCTTTGACCTGACCTTAAACAGCCTGTTCATGTTGGAAAACCCTCCAATGAAGATGAATAAAACAATACTGCAAAGAAGAATAGGCAAAAATTTCTTTAAAGCAATGTAAAAGACTCAGTTATCACAAACACTTATGGTAGTTGTTGCTGCCAACGGAGGCACATCCTGCTATTAGGTTTAGAGAGCAATTACTTTTTCAAAATGAGCCAGGGTCATTTGGATTTCTTTTAAATTTAAATAAAAACTATTTTAAAAACAGTGTTTTATATTTGCTCAAGTTATGTTTGTCTCTCATTAAATTAGTTTGACTTGTAACAGAGTGACAAAAAAGAAAAAACATGATAAATGTATTAGGAATCATGTACTTTTTTTTCATGGCAGTTTCTCAGAATATATTATGCACTATTTTAACTTCTCGGATATCTGGAATAAAATTTTAGTTTCAGCCTTTAGCATCAGAATAAACTTTTCCACTTTAATGAAAATGCTCATTGCATTCCTATACAATATTTTTACTTTATTTTGCCGTATTCTCTTGGAAGGAACATTCCTCTGAAAGTGCTGAATGCATTTATTTTTTTTAATTAGCACTTTCATATTCTGGAAATCAGTAATAAAACTATTTGAAATTGTGAATCAGGAGCATATTTGTTAAAGTGTCCAGCCCTCCGGTTACGTCCTTGCTCTTTGTTCAGGCTTTTTGGCAGACACATATGTTCACATACACCGCAGAAACACGCCCTCCTTCCTTTCCCGATTAACGCACTTAAGGGCTCTAATATACAGCAGTCTATCAGAAAGCTAATTTTCTTCAAGCTAATGTTCCTTGACAAACTAACTTCAGACTGCTTTACTACTGATTAGCTGGCCAGCCACTAGCTTCAGCAGAAAATGGTGGCGTAAAATAATCTGAAAGACAGTTGTAAGAGATGCAAGTTATAGCTATAACATTCTAATAGTAATAGTAAGGAAATTAACTGTTTGAAAGCATTTAGACTTCTAAAATGAAAGATGACATTGTCAAATAACATTACAATTCTAATCCTTGAGCCTTTTTTGAGTGGTGGAGGTTGTTTTCTATGTATGGTTTTTTTCTGTCTTTCGGATGAAGAAAAAATAAAAGTTGGAAAATCTCTGATCTCCCTAAATAAAATCTACTTCAATAAGTCATTATAGCAATTAGTAAGTAGAGACCAACTGTTTGTAGTTTTTCCTCAGTATAAATTCAGCTGTTCTGTAAAGGCTTAAGAGGTTTATTAGAAAACATTAGTAAGCACCACCATGAAGACCAAGGAACACAACGGAGAGGTCAGGGAGAAGGTTTTTAGGAGAAATTTAAAGCAAGGTAAGTTTATAAAACAACAACCCAAACTTAAAATGATTCACTGAGCTCTCTTCAATCCATCATCTTAAAACTGAAAGAGGCACAAGTGCAAACCTAGCAAAAAATTGGTTTCTACCTTAACCAACTGGCTGGGGAAAGACTGCATGAATCAGAGGACCAGCCAAGATGCTGCTTCTCTGGAGGAGCTGCAGGGAGCCACAGCTCTCTTTGTCCAATCTGACTGGATGGGATTAATATGTAAAGAAGAATGAGCAAAAATCTTAGTCCTATTTGCAGCTGTAATTGCGAACTCAGTGGGGCTATAAATGACTGCAAACTTTGAAAAAAAGTGATGTGTACTTATCATTCCATATCACAATCGTGCACTACTTTGTGTTGGTCTATCAGACGAAAAATCCCGCTTAAAAGTTTGCAGTTGACAGGTGACAAAATGTGAAAAATGTTCAAGCAGTGTGAATGCTTTTGCAGAGAGCTGTGTTTGTTGACACCATATCATTGGTTTGTCTTTAACTGCATATTTCCAGTTTTGAATCCATTACTGCCCGGTCCACTCCTCCACACTCTGATGGGAACACATCCATTTATAATTGGACTGTGAGGAGACTCCCTTCTCTGTCTGAGTGCTTTGTACAAGGTGGAAGTAACTAATTATGCTCTTTCTTCTCCATTTGTCTTCCATTTCGGTTAAATCACTTATGCAGGATGTGGGGTGGGAAAAAAAAGTTTGTAGTTTCCCGACAGACTATGTCCTGTAAGTTTTTGACCTTATTTCTGTGATACAGATATTTACACTGAATATAAACTGTGTTGAGATAGCTCCAGAGGAGCCAATAGTGCAACACCACAACCCCCATAGTCCTGCAGGGCCGTTTTTAGGACGTGTACGACTTTCAAAGTCTCCACTTTCGGTTTCAATACATCCCCTTCTGCACTGTGTGGGGAAACAGTAAACTTGAAAACTGTACAGCTGTGCTCCCAGATTGCAAAAACAGATGGAATTTTAATGTGACTGATGGGCAATGGGGAGCCTGCATGCACAGAATAAAAGAGATTGACGAGAGGGAGGAAGCTCACAGTACATTTGGGTGGGAGAAGGTGAAATATTGCTGATGCATGTTTTTGGTGCACTTATTAAAACCTAAAAAATATTTGAGGGTAGGGAGATTCCAGGTTTTATTATTTTTGTGTTTTTTGTGCTATAGTGTGCAGATGGAGGAACTTACTTTCCCAACCTATACAGTCTGGATAAAAAACATGTTTTTCTGCTTCTGTGTCGTGTGTGTCTTCTCACATCCATCTGTTACCCTCTCTGAATAATTAACATTTGTTGAGGTGCTGCGTATTTGATTGTTGTCACCTTGGCAGCAGCACAAGCAGGGATGTTTCACAGTAATACACATATGCCAGGCAGATGAAACTGAGTATAAAGGATTGTCTTTACAAGGATTTCCAAACATTATGCTTTTCCTTTCTGTCTCTCTACTACCAAGGTATTGAGTAATTTGTCTCACTTTGTTGTTATGCTGTACATTAAAATTTGAATAAAGGCACAACTTGGACAGTTTCTGTGCTTGCTTCAGTCTCCGTATTTGCCTGAGGTTTTGTTTGCCTGCTTGTATCTGCTGAATTTTAGATTGAAGCTTCTCCTGAAGTAAATCTGTGCTTCATTATAAGCCACATTTTGCTTTTATGATCAAACTGTAATTATTCATCATTCCTACTGAGATCAGTAGGGACAGTGAAATCCGTTTAAGACTGCAACACATTTACAGTGCCTTGCCCAGGTATTCACACCCCTTGAACATTTCCACATTTTGTTCTGTTGTCGCAAATTTTACAGTTTTAAAAAAAAATTCTGATTCTAAGTGATAAGTTATCATCAACGGGGTGCAAATATTGTAGAATGGTAGGAAAAGGATACATGGTTTGAGGACCTTTTTTTTACTTAATTAACCGAGTGGTTTGCATTTGTATTCAGTCCCCTTTACTCTGACACCCAAAAATAATGTCCAATGCAACCAATTAACTTCAAACGTCAGAAAATGAATTAATAGTGTCCCCATGTTTATAAATCATATGTTCCTAACAGAGGACTTCGTTCTCAGACTGCAGGTTTACTGGTGGTTCCTAGAGTCTCTAGAAGTAGAATGGGAGGCAGATCCTTTAGTTATCAGGCTCCTCTCCTGTGGAACCAGCTCCCAGTTTTACTCCGTGAGGCAGACACCCTGTCTACTTTTAAGGCTAGGCTTAAAACTTTCCTTTTTGATAAAGCTTATAGTTAGACTGGCTTAGGTTATCCTGAGCTATCTCTGTAGTTATGCTGCTATAGGCTTAGGCTGCTGGAGGACATAATGACCACTTTCACCCTCTTCGCTACATTTTCACACTACTCTCTAATTTTCCATTATTTGCTGTTATTTCAGCTTTTAACTTTGTTCTCTCTTTTCTCTTCCTAGAAGCTACACCTGGCCTGGCTCTGTGTCTAACTGTGACACCTTTCTGGAGAGGGCATCGTCCAAGCTTCTGCTGGCAACAACTTAATGCTCACCCTCTATTGATGATCCACATAGCCCTGTCTTTCAGTGTTTAACCCTTTCTTTCTCCTAGACATGGCTATTGACTGAGCTTTTACTGTTACTAATTATATGTGCTCTCTTTCAGACTCTAACCTTGAAAACTGGCTCAGAGTTTATCTGTTCTTTCTTTCTAGGTAAAACGACTAAAGGAGCTGCATCCATTAACATTTACTTTTCCTTCCCATAGAAAGTACTCCTGGATCAGTGCTTCTTTGTTCTCTTTGTGTCTCTGCTCTGTTCTCTCAAACCCCCAGTCGGTCGTGGCAGATGGCCGCTCACACTGAGTCTGGTTCTGCTGGAGGTTTCTTCCTGTTAAAAGGGAGTTTTTCCTCTCTACTGTCGCTACATGCATGCTCAGTATGAGGGATTGCTGCAAAGTCAATGCCAGTGACTGTCCACTGTCTCTACATGCTCATCCAGGAGGAGTGAATGCTGCAAGTCACTGACTGGATGGAATCTGCTGGGTGTGCTTGGATTGCATTTGTTGTCAGTTGTATCTCATTGCTTTTTTGTATAGTTATTTTTACCTGTAGTAAACTTAGTCAAAATGAGTTGACCTGAACTCAATTGAATAAAATTAAACTGAACTAATCTAAACTGAGCAAAGCTGAATTGTTTTGAACTGAACTGGTTTAAGTTCAGTTGTGTTTAAATGAGCTGAACTAAACTGAATTAAACTCAACTAGTAAGTTTGAATTGAGTTAAACTCTAATGAGTTAAAATAAACAAGATTAGTCCAAGTGGCAGCAGACAGGTTGACTTCTTGACTTTCTTTTATATTACTGGAAATTAAAGAATTTTGGAGATTTGTAAGGAAAAAAAAATGTCATGTTACACTGAGATATAGGAAATGTTGTTTGGCATATTTGTGAGATGTAATCTGATTTAATTTTAGCTAATGCTTAGATCTGGTTCATTGATAGCTTTTGTAAGTCTTATTTGCCCAATTTGTTTAAAACTCATAGAATGGGCAGCGGGATTTAAATAAAAGTACTGGGCTTGAACAGAAAAGCGGCGCATAGAGGCTCACATAGGTGTTTAGTTATATTCACTAAACCAACAAGGGAAACAAATCCACTAAGACTGACACCAGCCTGCCACTGGTTAGGTTCTGCAGTTTTTTATAATGTGCCCAGAGGACCTGACTGATTCAGAGCGGAGCTCACCTTCAGGTCCTGAGGCATAATATATGGCTGTCTGACATTCTGCTGTTGTTGCCGCTGGACTGTGGGCCTCCACTGAGAGTTAGGAAGAGAGCTGGAAAGAGACCTAAGAGTGGCCGACGGGTGGATATGACAGAGAGCCATGGGAAGGAGGAGACAGTTTGAATAGTGAGTGATAAAAGGATCAGGTTTAAAAAAAGTTTGGTAAGGTGAATTGCAGAGAGAAGAAACACCATGAAAAGGTTTGAACCAGGATAGACATAGAAGTGGTGGAGGGAGTGGAGTGTGTTGTCGTAACCGCGAGGCATTGGCGGTGATGGAGGATAATGACCTGCCCCAGGCCACTGGAGCTAGACCTTTACTCTGTGTAAGTGTGTGTGTCAATTGAATTTACATAAAGTCTTGTTTCAGAGCCAAACATCTGTTTACCTCTGCTTTTCCACATTGCCACAAAGCTCTGGCTAGAAAAATGTGATTCTGAAGTGCATTCGGATCTTTCTGTCAACTACACTCAGTCATTAGAAAATATTGTTCAACAATAGGTTTGTTTGGCTATGAAGAACTAATAAGTGCCACGAATAAATATTAATGAAATTGGTTGTATGAATCAAAATTAACATGTTGTGACACCCGCTGATTATTAGGAATTAATAGCCAAACAGCTCTCAGTCCCTGTCAGTGTTATGAATACCTGTCTGGTGAGGTGTGGTATCATAGAACAATAGATGAGTGAATTTGTCCACTGGCATTTTCAGACAGCAAACCCTCTGCACATGTACAGAATAAACGCAAACAACCTCCATCCAAAACACAACAATTTATTAACAAAATAATTCAACTCTAAGTGAAAATGACTCAGTCAAGTAACTCTTTAACTAGACTGTGCATGAGAATGTGTTGCTGTCCATTCTGATTTCTTGGACCAACAACATGAAATTTGCCTGGCCTTCCTTTATGCAGAAACAACTAACATTCTTTTTTTTGGTTGAATGAGTCATTCATGAATGTATAAGATATGATTTTTGCACTAATACAGTCCCCTGATGTTGTTCAGCTACTTTAGCATCAGAAAAATGTGTCAACTGTACCAAATTGAAGATATTAAAATTCTTGCTTTCATTGTGATGTGCAATTCATTCTTCAAGTTAAATGATTTTTAATAATATTCTACCAATGTGACAATTTTAAACAAAACCTGCCTGAGAACATGATAGCCACAACTGAATAAAATTTGATTTTACCCTGTCTGAATGGTGATGCTATTTTTTATTTTATTTTAAAGTCTTGAATTTGTTTCTCTTGAAATACAGCAAGTAAAATTCTCCATATCTTTTTTGCCATTTTACCAAGAGTTAAATGGTCGTTATAAGTGTTTCTAGTTGGAGCATAGATACTGTAATATTGGGTTCTCCACTGGGAAAGGTTCAGGAGTATTTGGTTTTGCCAAATTAGTTTTTTTCTTTGCATTGTGGTCTCTTTCATGCATTGGCCAAATAATCCTAGAAATGGTGACAACTTCCGTAAATCCAAAACTGGATAAAAATAATTATCCCATAGATGACTCGACAAGGAGTTTCCCGATTTCTGATCCCCAATGTTGACCGCTACAATGGTTGTTCTATGGGGGAAATTTACTGACAAAAAAAGAGCACATATTTTCAATTTGAGAGCAGGATTTCATTCTGCTTGTACTTAAACTTAGTAATGTTTGCACTCAAAACTTCTGCTTTCTTTCTAATATACTCTGTTCTCTCTCAAATGTTTGTTCCTGCACTTTGATCTAATGCTTCTTGCATAGATCATTTCTCCTCCAGCTTGCTTCATCCTCCAAGCGCGCAAACTTGCTCTGTGCTCGGATCAAAACTGCGCTCTTAGTTTCTTCCCTGCTCGCAAATTCTTTTTGCGCTCTCTCAGATTACAGTTGTATCATCTCCTAGCAACCATATCAGCCAATAGAATGACGGTGTGCAACTGCTAGGTCACAGGCTTAGTTGGGGTGCGCTTGTTTCCTTCTACTGAACGTAGCTGTGTTGCTACTTCCCTGACACGGGTCATATGGAGCAAAATCTGGAAGTAATTGTTTTTATGCATCCGGTGTGTGTCGCAATTTCGTGAAATAGGTCAATCTAATTCAATGCATAACTCAACTCAGCAAAGTACAATGACAATGAATAATTCAAACTATCCTGAAGTGATTTCAAACATTCAGTAGTTTAATATGTACATCTTTTTCTATCAACATAAACATTAAAATAAAAAATGACAAACACATCTTTTAATAGGAAGACATATTTAAGAATTGCATTGTGAATTAGGTAATTCATCTAGAATGTCAAAGATAAAGTTTACAATATCACTGTTATAACAATATTTTCAGTAAAATGGTGACAAAGCTAACCTTAGATTTTAAGGGTTTGGTCCTTGTTGGGTTAAATTAAACACTTTTTACTTATTTGGATAGCTATTTATGATATCTGAATAATACATGTTATAAATAAATGCTTATTCTTCATTTTCCATAATTTAAGTGCTTCACAATAAAATAACTAAATGTTATACTTTCTACCATTGTTACAGACTCTGCTGAGGCGTCAAATTCTGGAGCAATTGCAGAGCCAAATGCAATGTGCTCTCAGTCATCAATTGTAGCAACACAGGCACAGTCAGTAGAAGGAAACAAGCGCACTCCAACTGAGCCTGTGACCTAGCAGTTGCACACTGATATGGTTGCTAGGAGATGATACGACTTTCATCTGAGAGAGCTGCGAGCAGGGAAGAAACTTAAGAGCGTAGTTTTGATCTGAGCAGAAAGCAAGTTTGCGCGCATGGAGGGATGAAGCAAGCAGGAGGAGAAATTATCTATGCAAGAAGCATTAGATCAGAACGCAGAAACAAAGATTTGAGAGAGTAGAGTATATCTGAAAGAATGAGTTTTGAGTGCAAGCAGAATGAAATCCCGCTCTCAAATTGAAAATATGTGCTCTTGACTTTTGGCCGTAAATTTCCCCCATATTGTTCCCTTCATTACAGAACCCTCAGTGGGTTTGTCAAAGTCCACTGGTCTTGAAAAACACTAGATTTTGACTTTGTTAGCAATCCCTGTCCACAGTGTCGACTCTGAGTGTTTCTACAGGGAACCAACACTCTTCCTTTTTTTCATGGCCTGTGTACTGTCGACTTACCTCATTTTGCCACAATCTCTGACAGGAACCTTTCTGTGTGATTCTAAAGGATTTAATCTAGCTTTGATACTGTCCTGTGTTTAGAGGTTACCCAAGATTTGAGCAGATGAGAACAATATTCTATTGGCACATACAGCATTATCCAATTTAATTGCACTACTTTACCTGGCAACAGGCAGTTCTAGGGGACAGTGTCCTTGTAGAACTGGTCTTGGCCCCTGTAGTGACGACAAAAACAAAATCAGTTTCTTATGATGATGTGCGCTGGCACAAAAACCCTAACTGATTGGTCCCTTGGACCAATTCCATTTTTTACCTTTACCTTTACAGTTTTACTTTAACAATAAATAAAATATTAAGGTGCTGTATTGAGATAGTTTCAGTTTTCATCTGCTAGATCAGGAGGCTGGAGCCTGCAGCTCCGGAGCCACAAGTGGCTGTATGGCTCACTTAATATACATAACAATGAAGTATTGCCATGTTTTTTGTGTTTCATTCTTTTGTTCTGCACCCCCATGAAAAAACCCTGGCACCCCTGGTAAATTTGGTTTATAATCATCACTGCTTATCGTCACATTACTAACTAATGCACATTTCTATTTCTTGAATAACGAAATTTCAATCTTTTTTAATCTGCAGTCTTCAGACTGGTAATGCTTGAAAAGCCTGTTAGTACATGAAGTGTAAGTGTACCAAAAGAACAGAATGTGCAGGAAAAAAGGGTTAAAAGTAAGACAGTTTTCTTTCTATTTCTTAAGCAAAGTATCTCTGCAGTTGTGCACGAATCTGCATATAATAACCTGATCTCAAACAGCTTTGGGAACTACCAGAATTTTTTCTGTTACACAACATAAGTGATATTTATCTATGCTAATCCCTTTTAAGGGATTATTTTGTGCAGAATTCAGGGATTTGTCAAAATAATCTGGCACTCTCTGCTCAGGAAATCTGTACCCATGTGGTTTTCACTCTAATCACTACTAACACATAAGCTTTTTGCATGTGAATATGAGTATTTTTAGCCACCACGCACCAGGTAGTGTAAAACACCAAACACTCCTGTCACACTTTGGAGTGTGTTAGACACAGTAAACAATGGTAACCTAGACGGCTTCACCTCCTGTTGCAAGGTGTCGATGCTTAATAATTAATCTAAGTTGTGCGGTGTAGCAGCTGTATTTCTATTGTATCCAAAGTGGTTCTCTCAAATGTGCACATTCACACCACACTCTTCACTTGTGAGAGACTTGTATAGAATCATCAAAATTAACTTGTGTTTCTTAATTATGTTGTGACTATGAATCTGAATATATTATTTAATATTTAATATTAATACTTAAATATTTTATCAAATAATATTTCGATCTGTTAAGGGTTGTCCTGTGAATACCAGCCCAGTAAGGCGATGGTATTAGGACAAGATAGAAAAGGGTGAGCCAAGCCTTGACATTATTGAACAGAAAAACTCTGCACACACATGGAATGAATTCACACAATTTCTTAAAATACAAGAATTTATTAACAAAAATAAGTCAACTCAAAGTCAAACATATTTCAATCAACAAACTCTTTACTATGCTAAAACAATCCAACTAAACTACCAAGCAGAATTAAAGAATAACGAAGACTAATGGGCTATGTACAATATAAATAAGTTGATTAAAGGTGATTGAAAATCATGACCGAAAGAGTGATGCAATATTACCATGCAATGTTTATGTTTGAGGACCAAGGATTATCTTGAAGAATCTGGAAATTAAGTTAAGTTAGTCTTGGAACAACTTTGGCAATAATCAGCAAACATTTAGTCAGCCATTCACAATGCAAGATCAGATAAAATATTATTTTAATAAAATAATGTTTTGAAGAATGATCTGCTGAATAAAACCAACCTTTCTGGGTAAATATTCTTTAGCAGCAAGCACGTGCCCTTACCTGTTAGCAGTTAAAACTAACAAAGAAGGCTGATAGCTTAGCACCAGAATCAAACACACACCTTTAAAAATACCATCAATAAAAGGGTTAAAATGCATAAGCGCAGACGGCGCGTTATGATCAATCTTCTGTATTTAAAATCACCCTTTAAATAAAGTTTGTCTTAACTTTAAAAACACAAAACTGAGCACGTGGTGAGCAGATATTCTGCTAGCACCAAGATAGCTGAGTTCAACACAAACAAAACCAAACTTCATAAAATGAAAAACGTTCAGATCATTTCATCCTAAATCTTTCTATCACTCTGCCCAAACCTAACCTCATGAACCGTGCTGAGGAGGAGTTGTCCGGGCGACGTCGAAGTTTGAAGAAACGTCCACAGTCAACAAACGGTTAGCTATGGCTAACCACCTTAGCTGTGGGGAGTGGCTTGTTCTGTCGGCCACCAAACTGCATGTTACCGTAACCATGGTGATGCGGCTCCTGTTGTCCTTCTTTCAGACTGGGAAACTGCTTCATTCAGCTTGGTAGAGACAGCGTCTCTGCAGGGACTTCTCTATAACACAGCTTGATTCTGTAGGCCTCAGAGAGAAAATTCAAGGCAGGCTTGTACCTTAATTATTATCCCGTTATGAATGAATCTACCGGATACACATACAGTGATTCATTTGTACTTAGTGCATATGATCAATGATCGTAAGACACTCTCGGATCCAGTTGAAGAGTTTATGTCTGTTTGCCAGCAAAGATACATTAACGCGCTTTGCCTCTCCTGTCCCGGTCCTTCAGAGGAGCAGTGGAAGAGAAAGATTCCTTGGAAAGGGGATGCTTTTATACAGCCAGTGGCATCATGGGAATTCCGCTGACCCCCCCCATGTCCTATTGTTCAAAAGTTGTTTCCCACTCTGTCATTCTATCCTTTCTATCTTATCTTTCCTTCCTACAGTACCTAATGTAGTTCCTTCCACTGGTGTCTCTTTCCTTTCACTTGTTGTGATTTATTCATACCTTTTGTCCTCGTTTAAACCTTTTTACCCTGATTAATTAAGTATCTCTGCGCAGATACAGCCTCTTACCATTCTTACCATGAATCGTTCTGATCAACACGAGAGCGATCAGCCGTCCACCAGTGCAGCCGCTGGAGTTTTGTAGCTTTATGCCGTTATGGGGCTTCCAGCTGTGACTACTTCTTCATGGAAGCTATAATGAAAATTAGTTAATATCGTGCACTCTGGGATACAAAGTTTTATACCAGTGTCAATTGTTCTCTTTGTGCAATTCAGTCCTTGTTCTCCATACATGACTGGGCCCAACACCAGCTAGAAAACAATTGAAATGATAAGTTAGATTGCTTAGATATGAGAAGATCAAATTCTGAAATGTTTTCCTCTTCCTTTTTCCCCTCTATCTCTCTCACCACCCTCCTCCTCTTCCTCCTCCACAGGCTGACGTTCGCTCCAGAGAATACCTACGCATACACTTCCCAGCTGCCAATACATGAATTTAGACACTGAGGTAAGTGACAAAAATTCACAGGTGTGGATTCTCACCCTTACACATTACACATCTGTTGAAGAACAAGCTCAGCATGATGCCTCTCTGTCACTGCAGCTGTTTTTCAATCATAAAATAGGCCTAACAGCCACAGCAAGTGATTCATTAAGGACCTTTCCTAAATCCCAGAGCAAAGTCTCCACCTGTTGGTCAAGATACCAATTATTCTGATTTAATTTGCTGATTAAACCAAGTAATTTGAAACTGGAAGAGGACAAACATGAGAAAGATATATTTCCAGATATTCTATCAGAATGTTGTTTTTTATTTCTCTGTAGGGACTAATGTGGGTTATGTGGGAGAAGGAAGTTAACCTAATATAAAAATGATGACAAGACAAATGGTTTCTTCTCAAAGCCGACGAGGGGATCTTTATTCAGAACACATCTCTGAATACATCTTCATAATACAAAATCCCAAAGAATCCCAAAGCCCCGACACGAGTCAGGGTGTGTATATATACAAATGTCATATCATGTGTGTACGTGAAACACTTGACCAATCCGATGTATCCCTTTTCATTTAAGCACATTTTCTGGCACACTGAACTCTTGACTCTTAACAGTCCTCACAAGAGTACAGGAATAGCATCATATCTGCAAGATATCAAAACCGGCCTACGTGACAGTTGTACCATAACAATCTTATGCTCTTATCAATTCCTCATTTCAAAGCTGGGCTACACCTCAGTATTTCCATTTTTGTACAGACAAGGTTAAAGTCAGCTTTAAGCAGCATTTCTTCAGCTCAGTTTTGTGAGCTTCAACCTGTTTGGCCTCGGTAACAGAAACTGATTTCTGCTGCTGCATAGTGGGTGGATTTAAGAGTTTAAGAACCTTTGACAGGTCCTCTGCATTTCCCTGCATTTAGATCAGAGTGTGGGTGGGGCAAAGGTGATCCAAGGACGTCTCAGGTTATCCAGAGATGCACAGCCTGACAGCGCGAGGGCATGTTAAGCTCAGAAGTACCTTTTGATCCAGAAAGTCTCATCTGAAATAACATGCTGCACTCCTCAATTTGACCCTGCCTCCATCATTACTGATGAAAACTGTAGACCATTAGCACGCTCAGTTCCTTCAAGTCTAATCATAATTCCCCATATGAAGCCATGCATTTTCAAACATGCTCAGAATAAAACCTTTATATCTGAAGCAGAGATACTAAAATGAACTCATAAGTTACCAATGCACGTAAGCACAGGAGGCTGTACGTGCTCTAAGGTATTTCGGTGCGGTACTTGGCAACATAATGGGATATCCGTGTGCATCCTCTTGGAAGCTCACTGATGTGGTGAATCCTCTGACGGAGCTTTGATCAGCCTTTCTACAAAGAGTTGGAGACATGGAGGGAGGCTTTGTGCTGAGTTGGCAGATATAACCCATATTTACCCTCGCACTCACTTAACAATGCTGGAGGCACATTTGATGAGAAGTAGCGTGCCTTAGCTGCTTGATGTGGAGCGGTGTTGGTTTTGCTTTAATTTATGGTAACGTCATAACTTCTTTAGCTAACATTAGGTAGGCTTGTCAGCTGGATATTGCTCCTAAACAATATCAAGCATTAAGATTCTACACAAAACCACGGATTAGAAAATCTCATTAACTGTAGGCACATGTGTTGATATTAAATTCAATAAGAATCAGAATGTTTTGTAAATCCCAGAGGAAACTAATGTTGTTGTAGTAGCAGAGCAACTGCACCGGGTTGTGTTTATTAAGTTTATTATTGTGAAACTTGCAAATAAAACTAGTTTAAACTGTACCGCAGCAATCGATTTGCCAGTTTTTAATTATTTTAAAACGGCAGTGATGCCACGGTCATAAGCAAAGAGGTTGCATTTTCAAGCTTTACTTGGTAGGTGGCTGCAGAAGACTTGGATTTTAGGGATTTTAGGACCTTCTGAGAGTTTGACCCTCTAAGCCTGGGGCCACAGTTCTCAACAGGAAAAAAGGTTAGCTGTTCCCCAAGAGTTGGGTCTCTGCTTCGAGTGGAAGATATCAAGAATCGTTGAGTGTTGTTCAAGAGTAACTGAAGCATGGAACAGATATTTTCATTTTTTGAATTCTCAGATAGTCGTTGGTGAATTTACTGGCATTTTGTGGGTCATTGTTATGTTAGATGACTCAGTTCTGCGTCAGCTGTGTTCAAAGATGGTTGCACAGTTTCCTCAAGCCACCCCTAAAACACTGTAAACTGTATGATGGATTATATGATGGTGAGCTGACCAGGTCCTGCTACAGGAAAGCATCCCCGAACCATGACACTTCCAGCTCTATGCTTCACAGTTGGTGTGAGCACCTTTTCCTGGAATACTGTTTGGGTTACAACCAACTTCTGGTGTCCAAATAATTTCATTTTTAGACTCCTCTGTCCAAAGGACATTATTCCAGAAATCTTGGTCTTTGTCTACTTTTTCTCTGGCAACCTTAGTCTGGCCTTCAAGTTTTTTTTTAAGGGCTAACGTTTTGTGAATTGTTTTTATTTAAAAAGGCATTTTCTTTGTTTTTATAAGTCATAATCCTCTGTAGGGTGGCTGGACTCATTCAGTTTTAGAAACAGGTTGAGAAAATCCATAATCTGTGGAGAGCTCAGAGTAGAGCCACTGCTCCTGCAGATTCATAGGAGTCGGTGCATTGGACATCTGATAAGGATCCCTCCTGGGCTTTTAAAGTTTTCCATGCACATTAAATGGGGTTAGCGCAAGGGGCAGACCCAGAACCCACTGGTGGGCAATCATATTCCTTCTAGCCTGGGAACGCCTTGGGATCCACCAGAATGATCCACCTAAACTTAATTTCAGAGAAGCGAAAAGCAACGGACAGACGGACTCTGTCTGACCACGGGGTTGTAGCTGTGTGCCATTTGGAAGGGTAGGTGCCCAACATAAAAGAAAACTTCAGCTCCAAATTCACAGTCTGAGTGGCCTTATGGCAAATAGAACTGGAAAAGTATTTGCCAAAAGCAGCATTTATTACTGGGTCCACAACATTTAAATTAAATGTGCAAACCTAGTGCACATGGATGATGCAGAAGAAAGGTTATGCAGAACATTTAAATCAAAGCATTACACCTACTGGCTGCTATGCTAAATTCCAGCAGGCAGACATGGTCACATGGACCTTATGACAAATACAAAGACAAGTAAGTTGTTTTGATTTTAAACAATTTACTAAATTAAGTTACTGAATCTGCTTAATAATTTTTTTTATTTAGTTCGAATGTTGAGGTGGACCCTCCCCCCGGGTGCAAATGATTTAGCATTAATTTTAGAGCCATTTCTGTCATTACGTCTCGCTAATTCACTTGCTGACAAAAGAAAATGGAGCAGACCCTTTGTCCCAGGTCAATAACGGTCTGACTTTGTTGCCACATTTCAGACACACAGCCACCTTCTTCAGTATGATTTAGGACTGTAACAGAGACAGAAGGAAAAACATCCCCCCCCCCGTGGCTGAACATATTGCAGTAGAAACTTTGAGGCAGTGTGTTGCTCGGCTCTGGACCCTGGGATGTCCCTGGGTGGGAGAGGAGGAGAAGCAGTTTCTGTCTTTGTCAGAAACATGAAAGATGGAGCAGCAGGACAGGAGATCCCAGCAGAAGAGGACAGCATAACTCAAGACGGAGCGAGGTAGACATGAGAGAACATAGAGAAGAGTCAAAGGAAGAAGATAAAGGCTTAGACAGGCAGTAATATGCCTCTTGTTATCTGGATTTCACTTCTATTAATATTCATCATTGGTAAGGTCAAACCGCTATGTAATTATGCTTTATGGACAGTTGTAGAAAACAATGAAAAAACAGAATTAATTAACTACGTGTAATGAAACAAAGTAACAGGCTGAGCAACTAACGAACCGATAACCGCTTGGAAAAACAAATTTGTCCAAAGTCGATTAATAGAAACAGTATCTGTCAATGAATGGAAAGATGGCCTGATAAGTTAAACTGCTAAGTGTTGGATAGCAGCTAGACATGACTGCCAAGGAGCAGGGGTCTAAAGGGATAAACAGAAGAAAGACGTGCTGGAGAAAACACACTCAAAAAGGCTGATAGCTAAACACATCCACAAACCATTCACTTTCAATTATGGAGACTAGTTCAATCCGCTTCATGCTGTTATACAAACTCTACTGCCCTTTAGGAAACATTTTTAAAATGTCATGGAAAATGTTGGAGAGGCGCTTGGCACAAGGTTTGGCCGATGAGCTCTGCTGGGAACCAGCCTTATTAAAAACTTATGGTGGTACAAGGACATGGCTTGCTGCTGAAGCTACAAGGCAGTCTGAAAGTTAACCAGAGAACAAAGAGGCAGAAAGTCCACATGTCACAGAAACACCTGTTACACCTTTTATAGTTCACCTAATGCTTTGTTGCATCGCTTCTCACCTCTAATTTCAACTCATACCAGATATTTACATACACAGTTTAAGAGTAACTGTCTAAAGATGAAATCATTAAACTTTCTTTTAGCATCAGATCAGTTAGCATTCCGAAGTGCTTGTTGGGATTATGATTATTGATTAATTAATATTTATCAATAATTATAATTAAAAATCATAATTTGGGAAAATTAATTTCTTAACCAAAAATCCTCATTTATGAATCTTCTAGTGTTGTAATTGTGGCTCAACGCCTTTGATAATTACAACCGTTAAATACTCAGTAATAATTGATAACTATTACCAGAGATTTCACTGTTTAATCGACTGTTTCTGCTGAAACGTGTGGAACTTTTTAACCTTATTTTGACTGACACATCACTCTTGAACAAAATAAACACAAACGACTTCCCTTTATCTACATGAATCTTTATTGAATCAACCGCCTGATCCACCTCGCTATTCTGATTCAATAATCTTCACCTAATCAAACGTGCAAAGTTCTACACAAAAGGGTAAAATATCTAACTAAACAAAATAAAACAAAACAAAACAGCAGTGGGTGTGTATGGAATCAACCAGCAGTTATGGCAAATGTGATAATATGACAAGGGAATATGGTGTTGAACGAAGCTTTGGGAGCGCAGCCCGCCAGAAAGTGTAGCTCAGTGAGATGCACAGTCATAAACCTTCCCCCCAGCAAGGTTGTAAACCCAGAGGACAAAGAATGATACAACTTTTGGCGGCAAGCCAGTAAGCAGTAAAGTTGAAGACAAAGAAAATGGCAGGTGTTCGCACAGTAAAAGCACAATCTTGCGAGACTCGGCGGCCTCAGAAAACAACAGTAATCACGTTTCAAAAGAACAATGGCATGCACATACAATTCAGAACACATTAGACTCTAAGTGGCGATTCTACATCGCACTAAATCTCCTCTATCCTGCCCATGCTATTCCTAATAAAGAAATAAAAATAAAAGGTGGATTTTACTTGTTGAAGTCTTCCTTCTGGGGCAGCGAGTAAGAGAAAAAGAAAAACAAGTGGGGATGAAGAGTTTCACGCATCCGCGGATGTTCCAAGAAAGTGGTCAATCTCCGTCTTTTGGCCTCCTTGGCGAAAAGGAAAAAATATGATCTGACCGTCAGCAGTCGACTAGTACCACGCAAGGAGGGAAAGTTGCGTCTCCTTGAAACTCCGTGGTTTTTGGTTACGTGTTAAACTTACGTCTTCGATCGGCAAAGTGAAATTTCTGGCCTTCTCATTCCAGAAACCTCTTTCATGAATTTTTCGTTGGCCAACGAAGGAGAATAAATGAAGAATCCACGTGGGACCTCTTCTTCTCCAGAGAGAGATGCTTCAGTTGCGTGGTAACCGTGTCAAGGTCTCCAGCTGAAGGCAGCTTCTTTCAAACGTTCGCCTTCCTATATTGCCTCCTGTGACGTCAGACCTGGGACGGCCCCGTCATATCAGACGCAGTGGCCGCTGGGTTTTGTAGGACGGACTATCCTGCAGTACAAAATGGCCGATGACGTTGGAAAGGCATAGTGGCGTCCAGCAACGTGCAAATGGTCCAATATTCAACAAACAAGTGGTCCAACATGCTTAAGGAGAAGGCACCTACTTCTTCTTTCTTGAAGACGCTTCACCTTTCATCCAAAAGGCTTCTTCAGGTCTGAAAATGGTTGGAAGGTACAGCCTCTTTTGTCTGATGTCAGTCTGTTTAATTTGCTTCATTTGTATTTAGTAAAACTTCAAGATAAAAAAGGCTTTTGCTGCATGCTTTTCCAGGACAAAAAGTAGAAATCTCTGTGCTTTAATGAAGTTTGTTTAGATGTTTTAGAGTTAAAACTTTCTCTGCCCCCCCCCCCCTCCTCTCTGGCTCTTCATAAAACAGAGAAATGCTCCCTGTTCAGTTTTATTATAAAATCAAAGCTGAAGTCAATTTTTCTCTGTTTAAGAATCCCTGCAGACATTTCCTCCATCCTTCTGTTTCTTGTTTTTAATAGGGCTCATTTTGCCATAAGTACTTATTTCGCTCTGTTTTGCTCGCCAGCATGGCTTTATTGGGATTTATCAGCTCTTTGTATATATTTATCTGTCAGTTCTGCTTAACTCCTTCTTCATCTGGCACTCAGAGAAAATCTCTGGCACATTCTGGTTGTTTTTGAGATATTAGCCAATAGTCACTGGTGATTTATTTTGAACTTGTTAGATATTTTTTTAGTTACATGACTTTGGCATTTTTTGCTACCAAGCTTGTGTCTTGACTTGGAGCTGCCTTTAAATGCGATTCCCTTGTGTATTCCTCTGTAATGGAGATAGATACAGACATGGAGCCAGGCAACAACATGCCTATTGACTTGCAGTAGTATTCACTGAATTTTTTTAAATAAAAATCTAAAACTTATGATGTGCATTTGTATTCAGCTCAGCAGATTTAAAGACATTTTTACCCATTCTTTTTTACAAAATAGCTCAATGTTAGCACAGTTAGATGGATAGTGTCTGTGAATTTGCCACAGATTCTCAACTACATTTAAGGCTGGACTTTGACTGGGCCATTCTAACACATGCATATGCTTTGATCTGACCCATTCCTTTGGAACTCTGGCTGTATGCTGTAAAATCACTGGAAGGTAAACCTTTGCGCCAGTCTAAAATCTTTCCAGCCTTTACAACACAGGTTTCAAACTCCAGTCCTCGAGGGTTTGGTGTGCTGCAACATTTAGATGCGTCTCTGCTTCAACACACCTGAATCAAATAATTAGGTAATTAGCAGAACTCTGGAGAACTTGACTGCTTACTAAGGAGGAAATTTAGCCATTTGATTCAGATATGTTAGACCAGGGACACATGTAAAAGTTGCAGGACCCTGGCCCTCGAGACCTGGAATTTGACACCGCTGTGCTAGAAGGTTTTCTTTTAGGACTTACCTGTATCTAGCTCCAGGTAGGGCTGTGCAATACCAGGAAATTTCATGTTGATACTTTTGTTGAAAGTTAGGATAACGATACAGATTACAAACTAATTAACCTAGATTTTCCTGACCCTTTTCTCTCTTTACCATATTCTCCCCAATCTCCATGAGCTTTTACATCTTAGCCACTAAAGATATTCATCAGGTGTGGGCACTAAGGGTCGTTGGAGTAAATCAAACTGGCTACAATTGTTGTCGATACACAAGGCATGAATGTGTGACACTTAATGTATTGTAATATCCTTTTGCTTCAAACAGTCTTTTGTGATTGCAACATTACACACACTGTTATTGTGATGACTATTGTTATTCTCTATGTTATAAAGCTTTAGCTCCACACGGAGCAGCTTTCCTTGTTTCAGCTAAACAATTGTGTACCCACACCATGATATTGACATTCCCTATGTGCCTCTTTGGAGATGATGTTAGTTTTCTGCCACATATAGTATTTAGCATATGGACCAAAAAGTTCATTTTTGGTCTGATCTTACCACAGCACCTTCTTCCACATGTCTGCTGTGTCCTTTAGATGACAATGTAGCAAACTACAAACAGGACTTCTTTTAACAATGATTTTCTACTTGCCACTCTCTCATAAAGCCCAGATTTGTGAAGGGAAGTACTAATAGATGTCCTTTCAGTAGATTCTTCCACCTGACCTTTGGATCTCTGCTGTCCACCTAGTCAGTTTAGGTGGACAGCAAACTCCCATGGTAGGGTTGGAGTTGTGCCATACTGCTTATATTTTCAGATAATGGATTGAACAGTGCTCCAAGAGATGTTCAAAGCTTGGGATAATGTTTGATAAGTGAACCCTTCTTTAAACCTCTCAACAGCTTTCTCCCTGACCTGTCTGCTGTGTTCCTTGGCCTTCGTGATGTTGTTTGGTCACTAATGTTCTCTAGCAAACTTCGCAGGCCTTTCCGAAGAAGCTGGATTTTTACTGATGTTAAGTGAACAGGTGTACTCAGTTTATTAATTTGTTCACTACTGAATGCAGTTGGTTGCTCTGGATTTTATTTAGGTTTGTTAGAGCAAAGAGGGCTGCATGCAAATGCACACAATGCCTTTCAGGTTTTTATTTGTAATATATGTTGAACACCATGTATCATTTTCCTTCCACTTAACAATTATACAACATTTTGTCACATAAAATCCAAATACAATGCAATGAAGTTTGTGGTTGTCATGTAATAAGCATGAAAATTATTAAAGGCCATTAATACTTTTAGAAGAGACTGTTGTCTGTGTGTGTGTACATCTGCTGTGGGAGAAGAGATGATTCCTACGGGGTTTTCTACAAAAAAAGGTCAGGTGTATTCTGGCGGCGGGGATTGCATGCTGATTTTCTGAGAGAATATAAGTGTACAGTTAAATGAGGAAATGGTTGGACAGTAAAAAAAAAAAAAAAAAAATGGAGCAAGAGGTAAGTTGCGTCTTTAAATATGAGTTTCTCATCTTTTCCTATTCTCGCTTTGTGTTAGAAGTCTTGTCACCTGTTTCCTAGAAGACAAACTAATTAGATGTCAAAGAGTAAAAAAGGGGAAGTAAAAAGAAAAATTTTACATATTTGCTAAGGTGAGCGGAGAAAGGAATGGAAAAGCTCCTGCAGATGGGGGGAAAATTGTCTCTCTCTTTATTTATTCTCCCTCCTGTGAGTCTGACGCAGTGGTAGGGAAATGGCATACATTTCATCATGCCTGGCCTCATACAGAAAAACCCTTAGCGCTGCCTCCCCTCCCTCTGCCCAGAATGCCGCCGTGCGCCTCTCAAGTGCTGATAAATTGCCACCCCCTGTCTCATTTTTCACCATCTCATCATCAAACACACTGACAAGAAGCCCCTGCGCACTCCTCAACGATAACAAGAACAATCGCTGAGCCCTAGGAACAGGAGACGGGATGAGAGAAAGGACAAATGGGTTGGCAGATCAGGAGGATGTGTGGCAGATAAAGAAAGGCAGCAGAAAAAGTGTTTCATTTATTTTTTTTAAAGAAGAAAAATAACTCAGAAGAACAAAAGCTTCATCTTGCTTTCTGGTTTGAAACCTTAAAAAATTTAGTATTTTACTTGATCAGTGTAATATCTGCTGTAGCTTCAGGTGGATATCAGCAAAGTTTTGGATTCTTGCTGCGTCACCGTTTCTTATGCTGCTCAACAGATGTGGATTTTATCAGTATCACAATATCATGATCTACAGCAGCCATGTGACTGTGAGGAGCTCACCGTGGAAGTCCTGTCATGATATTCAGCACACTGGTGTGTTCACTAAACTGCAGTACAGCAGGAGACGGTTTGGGGTGACACATCATGATTTCATCTATTTCTCATTACTCTCATCATTCTTTGACCTTTTGTTTTTCGTTTTTTTTTGTCTTCTTTTGTTGATAAAGGATGCCTTGGAGAGTAAATCATATCTTACCAGCTGAAATTCCTGTGATTTGTTTTGTTTTCAAGTTATGTTGAAAGGTTTTAAGTTTGTAATTAGGTACATACAACATATAACTTGTTTTGCCTTCTTTTGGTATAAATGTAGATTAGTTGGTCCCAGAAGCTGAATGTAAAGATTAATCAGGTAGGTCAAGACCAAAGCTCATAGTTCATGAACCTTTAAAACACTTTTACATTTGTATTTGACTTACAACCATATGATTATCCGTTAGTCCATCCATCCATATATCTTGCATGTCTGCTTCTCCTCGCAGGGTCACGTGTCATGGTCCCAATGTCATGGGACATTAGGATTATGGGTAGAGAGGCAGAGCATATGATTATAGACACGAGATAGGAGGCAGTGCGACACCAGTGCTCTTCCTGTGCAAAACATGTACAGACAACCAAACTTGAAGCATTTTTGGCTGTGTTAAAATCACACAAAAAAAAACATTTAATTAAACAGTTTTCACACACATCTCTTCTTTGATTTCAGGCTGTTACTTTGAAACTTAGGTAAGTTTTAAAGTAACAGTAACGTATCTTACCAACGTCTTTACCACATGCCACACTTACTCTATGCAGAAAATCAGTTGAGCTTCTTATGTATTTTACCCCTAATGCTTTTATAAATTAATCAATTGAGGCTGATCTATTGCAATGAGGATGTCTTAGCTTTGAAAAAAACAAAGAGATATAAAAGAGTATAAGGGTTACCAACGAGGACAAGAGATGTTGACAGGACTTGAGCTTTTGTTTTTCAGACACTGATGTTGGATAAAAAGCATTGGCTTCCAGTCTCCACTCTAATTTATTCCAAACATGTTTTATCAGATTGAGGTCAAGACTCTGTGCAGAGCAGTCAAGTTCTTCCACACCAAACTTACTTATCCTTTTCTTTATGGTCCTTGTTTTGTGCACTGGTGTGCAGTCATGTTGGAACAAGAAGGGACTGACCCCCAAAAGTTGGGAGCATGAAATTGTCCAAACTTTCCTGGTATGTTGCAAAATTAAGAGTTCCTTTTATTGGAACTAAAGGGCCAATTTCAGCTTATGTAATACAGCCCCACATCACAGTAGACTTCACGCTCAGTCAGGCAGGTGCAATTCTCCAGAAAACCATCAAACCCAGACTTTTATAAATGTGGCCTACCACTTTATGACTCAGTTGCTGTCACTCTGAATCACTTCCTCTATTTTTATAATACCATCATATCATATCAGAAAGGGAGCTGTGGACACCACAAGTCTTGTTCATCTGTTCAAACAATTACATACAAGAATAAACACCATGGAAATGTTCAGCCATCCCACTGTTCAGGAAGGAGATGGGTTCTGCATGATCAAATCAAGGATGTGAAACTTGATTAGTTGCTCTGCATATAAAATAAATAGCAGAAACACTATCCTTATTTGCATGTGAAAGTTCTCAGTAAATGCATGCCTCTGCCTTGGAATTAAGCCTCAGTATTTGTTCAAAAACTAATGATGCAGTGTAATGTGTCATGTGTTATTGGTTCCCTTAGGTTATATTTGCTTTATCTTTAGAGCTTGGAAGGACTGGATGATATTTTGCTTTTACTTCCTGCTTTGTCAAAGTTTCAGAGGGATTACTTTGTTTTGCTGTAAGTCGTGCTATTACACAAGGATACACAAAACCTGGAAGTCTTTTGAACATAATCATTACTCTGCACAGGTTCAAGGCCTACAAATAATCACATGCTGATATGCACCATGAAGCTTGCTATTCAGCCTTGACATTAGGGACTTCACTCATCATCCTTCTTATGAACATTTGCTATTTATTCATATTTTAGAATTTTTACAAGAGAGGAAGAGGATTTATTTACTCTTCTCTCTGTTTTTTGGGTGTGATCGTGGGAAAAAGAGCAGTTCTTAATCACACTCACTCCCACCTCTCCTTGCACACATGTCTCACTTTAAAGAACCCACAGCCTCTGGGCTTTTCTTCTGTGGCCCACCTGTAATGCCTTGTCATCTGTAAGCCTTAGTGAGCTGTGAGCAGATCATCAGGAGATGTGGCAGCTCTTGTCGCCTGTGAGTTTCCCAGAGACGCTGCAGCAAGCTAAACGTCTCACTGCCACCGGAGCTGATTTGCATCAGAGTAACACTCTCTTTTCCTGGGTGCAAAGAAGAAGTGTGATTTGTTAATAAAATGAGCTTATAATCATATATAATCATTGTTGACTTGTTTTGGTTTTTTTTGCATGCAAATAGGGGCTGTCTTTATAAATGGATTCCCAACATATTTTGAACACGTGGTACAATGTCTACGCAGTGCTAAATCTTTGCACCTTAAGAAGAGCAGATTGTTTGGTGCACAAATCGCTGTACTTGCTGCTCAAGTTTTCTTCAGCGGCGGGATGTACAGTTTCAGAGGCACACTTCATCTCCTCTCCTTGAGAGTTGAGCTGATTTGAGAGAGCTTTTTAGATTGGTTTGTCAAACTTTTCATGGATACATTGTTAGGACATATTTTATCAAACTGTTATTTACTTCTTGTTTCATTCTAAACTTGCTTTGCTAAAGTTTATATACTTGTAAGTCCATTAGAAGAGTGCTGCAAAAGAAGAGGAATAAATTGGAAGTGTGTTTGGAACAGCTGGACAACAGTTAAGTTGATGATACTGAAAATAAGACTAGAAAAGCGCTGTTGAGCAGTTTAATTCAGGAATAAGAGTCCATGCAAGTCCAGGGTTGTGAGGCGGTTACAAAACAGATGACAGGACACACTCAGAGAGTGTGATGGAAAATTAAGATGAAACCAGAGAGAAAATGCATTGAGGCAGAAAATGAAAAGAAATACAAAACAACTGAGTGATTGTCAGTAAAGGTCTGTTGTGTGAGACAGAACTGAAGTGAGTCAACAGGCTCTGAAAAGTCAGATGAAGCATACAACAGCTGGACACAAACACAGAAAACCAAATAAAGATTCTGCAAAAGCAGCTAAACTGCTAGCTGAGCTATGGCATTTAGGTCTTAGCAATAGTTTAAAGCAGCGGTTTGCTAAACTTTTCAACTTCAAACTCCCACATTTCCGTGGCATCAGTCAGTCAGTAAAGCTTGTGTCCCCAGCTGCTGCTGAGTGACAGGGCCAGATTTAGACCCACAGGGCTAGAGTTAAATTAGGGGCCCTATTGACAAAACTTTTTAGGGCAATATATCTAAAATTGTCATTATGTAGTACACATTTACTTGAAGATCCTAACTCATAGTATCAATTTAACTACAACTGGACGATATCTGGAAAAGTAAAACTGATTAATCCACGTTTTCTAAATATACAATTGGTGAGCATAAAGGGCAGTAAGAGACTCTTCAACTGGCCACTTATATCAATGGCATGCAGAGTTTGAATACATGGTACCAGAAATGTAATATCCTACCGGAAATTGCAAACATTTATATTGCAATGACCATTGCCTCTCAGTATATGGTGCATCTTAGCTGAAGTATAAAGGACAGAAAAAATATAAATGAGACCCTAGGCTTATACACATTGTCTGTATTCAGTCATTGCTCCACATACTGATTAATACTATTGAATCTAACCAGATTTGATGTGTGTGCATTTTTACTTCACAGATGATCTCCAAAGAAACATCAATTTTCCAACAGCTGAATACATTCTTTACATATTTTAAAAGATATGAGACTTCAGAGGGGGTGGTCAAGCCGGCTTTTTAACTCCAAAATGTCCAGGTAATTGCCCTCATCAGTCCTGCCCTAAACATCCCTGGATCCTTTAACTGTCAGTCCCAAAAACCAGCAAAACTCTTTTAGAAAACCAATATACACACTGAGATTCAAATTGTTCCTTTTACACCATTTCCTTGTCTACTGTTCCGTCTTGTGATGCAAGTGTAATATAACTCAGTAATGCTTTGCTTGTCATTATATTCGAAATAGCTCTGACACACATACAGAGAACACTCAGGAGGAGGAAGTAAAATAAAGACCGTTTTATTGATGATGTAATCAGGAACGAAACAGACGAAAAACTCACTGTAGAGAGAGAAGTGAAGAGAATGGATGAGTATGGGTAACGGGAGGAAAATCGAAACTAAGAACAAATAACATGATTCTGAGATCGGTTTACTGAGTAATGGTGTTCAGGTCGCCAGGGGGAATGAGATTCAGGATCCAGGTCTTAAGCAGGGATATCCGTAGAGAGTTCACTTGGTGCTGTTCTGTGTGAGCTCGAAACAAACGAACAAGTTCGATATTCGGTGGCCTACGTTGGAGGGTGGACAGGGTACGCTTGTGGCTTGGCTCAGGAGACAAAGAGAGCAGGAAGCCGCCAGCTTGATGCAAATCCAAACAAAAGCAGATGACAGGATAGGAATCCACAGAACGTACACAGACTTGATCATCCAGAATAACTTCCAGAAACGTAGTCAGAAACTCAGTGACATAGATTCAAAGCTTAGGCTTTTGAAATCTGCAGAGGAGCAAAAAAACAATGTTAAACAAGGTCGAAGAATGAAGCATAAACTTAGAGGGTGGCTCAAGTTAGTACCACTGGTGGCAAAACACTCTCGCATTGAAGTGCTGGCAGCCTCCTGCTTAAGTACTCCTCATAGTAATCAGTGGAACAAGTCGCACCTGTCACCCAGCACACCTGAGAGCTCCAGCACCGTCTGAAACAGAGCGCATGTAGCAACACCAAAACACAAACGCAGCCCAGATCCTGAAATTGCTATTATGTTTTCATCACTGAAACCCATTTCAAAGCACAAGGCTTTTACTGTAGCTGTAAATGCAACAGCCTAGGCCAACACAGCTTCAACTGATGTAGAGTAAGGCAGACACTGTCTTGGAATGTACTAACTGTTTGTGTGCCTGCGTTTGAAGTGGAATCTGGATAAGATGCATTTTTGTGGGTTGAGTACTAGTCCAAAATCTTTAATATTAACAGCACTTTATTGGCTGCTCTTTGGTCCTTTAAACCCGGTAAGCATGCAGTAGGAAGAACCTTTAACTTTATAGGTTATTGACAGACAGTTGTACAGTGCCTTGCGAAAGTATTTGGCCCCCTTGAACTTTTCAACCTTTTGCAACATTTCAGGCTTCAAACATAAAGATATAAAATTCAAATTTTTGGTGGAAAATCAACATGTGGGACACAATCGTGAAGTGGAATGAAATTTATTGGATGTGTCAATCTTTTTTAACAAATAAAAAACTGAAAAGTGGGATGTGCAATATTATTCGACCCCCTTGCGTTAATACTTTGTAGCGCCACCCTTTGCTGCAATTACAGCTGCAAGTCGCTTGGGGTATATCTCTATCAGTTTTGCACATCGAGAGACTGAAATTCTTGCCCATTCTTCCTTGCAAAACAGCTCGAGCTCAGTGAGGTTGGATGGAGAGCGTTCGTGAACAGCAGTCTTCAGCTCTTTCCACAGATTCTCGATTGGATTCAGGTCTGGACTTTGACTTGGCCATTCCAACACCAGGATACGTTTATTTGTGAACCATTCCATTGTAGATTTGGCTTTATGTTTTGGATCATTGTCTTGTTGGAAGATAAATCTCCGTCCCAGTCTCAGGTCTCTTACAGACTCCAACAGGGTTTCTTCCAGAATTGTCCTGTATTTGGCCCCATCCATCTTCCCATCAATTGTGACCATCTTCCCTGTCCCTGCTGACGAAAAGCAGGCCCAAACCATGATGCTGCCACCACCATGTTTGACAGTGGGGATGGTGTGTTCAGGGTGATGAGCTGTATTGCTTTTACGCCAAACATATCGTTTTGCATTGTGGCCAGACAGTTCGATTTTGGTTTCATCTGACCAGAGCACCTTCTTCCACATGTTTGGTGTGTCTCCCAGGTGGCTTGTGGCAAACCTTAAACAAGACTTTTTATGGATATCTTTGAGAAATGGCTTTCCTCTTGCCACTCTTCCATAAAGGCCAGATTTGTGCGACTGATTGTTGTCCTATGGACAGACTCTCCCACCTCAGCTGTAGATCTCTGCAGTTAATCCAGAGTGATCATGGGCCTCTTGGCTGCATCTCTGATCAGTCTTCTCCTTGTTCGAGATGAAAGTTTAGAGGGACGGCCAGGTCTTGGTAGATTTACAGTGGTCTGATACTCCTTCCATTTCAATATGATTGCTTGCACAGTGCTCCTTGGGATGTTAAAAGCTTGGGAAATCTTTTTGTATCCAAATCCGGCTTTGAACCTCTCCACAACAGTATCTCGGACGTGCCTGATGTGTTCCTTGGTCTTCATGATGCTCTTTGTGCTTTGAACAGAACCCTGAGACTATCACAGAGCAGGTGCATTTATACGGAGACTTGATTACACACAAGTGGATTCTATCTATCATCATCAGTCCTTTGGGACAACATTGGATCATTCAGAGATCCTCACTGAACTTCTGGAGTGAGTTTGCTGCACTGAAAGTAAAGGGGTCGAATAATATTGCACACCCCACTTTTCAGTTATTTATTTGTTAAAAAGGTTTGACACATCCAATAAATTTCATTCCACTTCACAATTGTGTCCCACTTGTTGTTGATTCTTCACAAAGAATTATAATTGTATACCTTTATGTTTGAAGCCTGAAATGTGGCAAACTGTTGAAAAGTTCAAGGGGGCCGAATACTTTCGCAAGGCACTGTAGCAGTCCAAATTGATCAGGCTTCCATGACCTCCTTTCCCTCAGGCACCATCTTGGGGCACAGGCTCAGGTTCTGGCAGGGTTGATGCACTTGCATTAGCAAGGCTAATGTTCTTGACATACCTGCTTGTGTTTTGAGTTCTTGAGCTTGTGTTTTTGTTAAATTACCTGGTCTAGTCTTTTGTTTTCTGTCTGTCCCACACCTGTTCTGTGTTTTCCCCTGATTGTCTTGTCACGTTTGTCATTGGTTCCCCAAGCTGTTCAGTTATCTATTTAAGCCCGTTTGTTTCTGTTGTTCCCCGCTGGTTCCTTACGTTATGTTATGTTATGTTATGTGTATGTGCGATCTCGTGTGTTGGCGACCCTGTCTGTGTCCTGCCATGGATAATAAAGACTCATCTTACCTGAAAACCTCGAGCTTCAGGAGTTCTTCCCTGCATTTTGGTCCATCAAAAACTCACTTTATGGCAGAAGGAACCAGCCGACGGGACCAAGGGGGAGGAATGGTGAGGGAATTCAAGAGGGGTGAGATTCTGGTCAAATTGTTTTCCCACCATGCTACCTCTCCCAGCTACCCATGGAGGAGGCAGGAGATAGCTGGCAGCCTCCAAGACTGGCTCGAGGCGAGGAAGGATTTTTTTCCCTGATCCTCGGATTCACCACATCATTGAGGCAAGCGACAAAGGGCCCTGGAATAAATTGTCGCTTCAATGAGGAGGCTTCCTGCCCCCTCCTCCGCTCGCCTCTCCACTGAAGCTGGAGGCGGCTTTTCGGCTCATGGTTTAGCTCTTGATCAGCCATCGCCGCTGCTTCCCACTCCTAATCCTGTTCCTGGTCGAGTTCCGGAGGGGGTCTTGGATGAACCGCCTCCACACTCCGATTCTGTTCCTAGTTCTGTTCCGGAGGGTCCCAAGCCGAGCTGCCCTCACACTTTGCTCCTGTCCGTGAGGGCTCCGAGGACGAACTGCCTCCATTCCTGATTCCCGTTCAGGAGGTGTTTGTGGAGGACCTGTCTCCACTTCCTGTTCCTGTCCCTGGGGGGTGTGAGGATACACCCTCTCCGCCTGCTGTGTCTTGGTGGCTCCGCCGCAGATCTCCACAGCCTCGCCGAAGGTCCCAGCGGTCTCCGCACTGCACCTCTGAGCTCCACCATGGGTTCTCCTGGTCCCGCCGCCGGCTGCCAGATCATTGGCTCCTATGTCACCGGCCTGCTCAGCTCCTACGTCCCCGGCCTGCTCAGCTCCTACGTCGCCGGCCTGCTGATCGCCGGATCTGCCGTGGGCGTCTACCGGGCCAGCCGCCTGAACTCTGGGTCTGCCGGGGACGGCCTCGTGGCCGGCCGCCTGAACTCTGGGCTGCCGGGGACGGCCTCTGGGCCGGCCACCTGAACTCTTGCCCTCCTTCTGAGGCCCCGTTCGCCCACCCTGGTTGGATGTTTGTTTTGTGGGCGTCTGGGATCCGCACTTAAAGGGAGGGGCTATGTCATACCTGCTTTTGTTTTGAGTTCTTGAGCTTGTGTTTTTGTTAAATTACCTGGTCTAGTCTTTTGTTTTCTGTCTCCCTGCACCCCAAGCCTACACCTGTTCTGTGTTTTCGCCTGATTGTCTTGCCACGTTTGTCATTGGTTCCCCCTGCTGTTTAGTTTTATATTTAAGCCCGTTTGTTTCCGTTGTTCCCCGCTGGTTCCTTATGTTATGTGTATGTGCGATCTCGTGTGTTGGCTACCCTGTCTGTGTCCTGCCATGGATAATAAAGACTCATCTTACCTGAAAACATTGAGCTTCAGGAGTTCTTCCCTGCATTTTGGTCCATCAAAAACCCACTTTATGACAGTTCTTGGTCTTGATTCCTCCATAACTTTGAGTAATTGAGAAATATGATGTTCCTGGTCTTTCTCCCCAAAATGTTTTAAAAGTAATCAGTTTAAAGTCAGTTTATGTTCTTGTTCTTTTTTTCTTTTGTCTTCTGGCCTCCACTCATACTTTCTGTGGTCCAACTTTACAATAAGGAATTACTGATGATCCTCCTCCAGGCACATAGTGAAGATGAAAAATTTCAAGCTGAAATTTATTGATTTCACTGAGAGCGACCAAGTTTTTCATTTTGTTTGTGGAAGCATTCTCCATGACTAGGAGCTAGGTTTTTCACACCTGTGACCCTGGAAGGGATTGAAACACCTGAAGTCAATGATTTAGATGGCTACAAGGGGGCAGGAGACCCCACTTTCTGCAATGATGGTATAGAATGCAAAATTGTCAATGTTTCTGTTAAAATTTCCAGAGATAGAGAAATCCCTATCATTTTATTTCTTAAAATATTGTTTTTTCCTTGATTGTTTCCCTGTTTTCACCCAATGTCTTCTTTTATTTATGCTCCATCACCTCCTTATTTTGGTGCCCAAACTGTCAGAGATTTTCTTAACTCAGAATGAAGGTGTATGCATTTATCAGCTCTTAATGAGCAGATGTTCCGGTGCAGAAATCATGAAAATAGACAAGTAGACACAGGCAGGGTGGACGTAGAAGCAACTGAGACTTGTTAAAACAATGGACATTAAAATATTACATAAAAGTGTGTTGTATGTTGTCAGAGTCTGACAGCCATCTCAGTATTAGTCTGTTCCCTTTTCACTTCTTCTTGCTAGAAAAGAGGCATTATTAGATTTATTGCATATAATTCCTCTTGGGTAAGGAGTCTGTAGGCTTTAGCAGGCAAGATGTTGATGTTATCACTGCCAGCAACAGTCTGCTCTCTGCTGCTCACTTTGAGTTTGATAAATGAGGAGGAAATACCTCAAAGTCTCTGTAGGTCTAGTTTTTTTGGAAATATTTATTTATTTCTCTTACTGCTCTTAAGTGATGTTAGAGAGGCATACCACCACATTATAGTCAGGGTCAACTTAATTGTGCAGGTCCAATATAAATCCAGATGTATGCAGTCCATTTTATTTGAATTTAGCCCATAATTCCTGTCCAGTTACATTCAATCTAGTTATAACAGAAATTATTAAAATATGATGCAGCGAATTATAATATGCCAAAAAGTCAAATGAGAATACATGAATGCTGAGGATGTAAATCCCAAAGGTAAAAGGCCTCTATCTAATTCATATTGAATGCAGTATGCACTCATACCCAAGTGATGCTGCTCCTGCAAGTGTGTGTCATAAATATTTGCCCAAAATGTCAACTTCCATAAAATTTGTTGTTGCTGTCATTTTGAATCATGGAGTTGGAACATGCAGCCAGTCACAATATCACAGATGTTGCCCATAATATTCTCTCTCTCTAAAAGTTGGTCACTGGTTTGCATAGAGAGGATGCATCACCTGAGGGCTGCCTTGGCACTGAAGGAACATTCTCTGTCACATTGGCATGTCTTCATCAGTCAGGCAACTGCTTACGTCACACACAGCGGGTCTGACACCTGATACTGAAACTTCCCATGTATTAATTTCAGGCATGTCACAATTTTAAGATTTGTTTTCTTTTATACTTTATTCACTTTACACAAAAATTGAAACCATTTCTGATAGATTTGAAGACTTTCTCTCAGATGTCTAATAGTTGTTATGGAGACTCGATGACCCCAAAATGCCACTCTTTGCTGCAATTCTCCAAAACTGAGCTTTGGAGACCTTTTTTAATTTTGCCTTTCTTACCATTCTCCACACAATGCGTTGGATTTTTTCCCCCGCTGAATAGATTTATTCAAATTGAACCCTAGATCTTTACCAGGCATGCCAACAATTTTACAGGGTGCTGTAAATATATTTTCAGTAGAAACTTCAATTAACCTCTTTTCAATTTTGTAACTGTCAATATAGAGGAAATACAGTTTTATATTTGGTAACTATAAATTATGATGCTGGAGAAACAAAATACAAGAAATTAGGGACAACAGCAGTCATAACCAACACAAAAAACTGTATAATCGTTCACCAAAAACATTTATCCGAAGACAAGAAAGAATGGCCCTTCACATTTATTTGGCATTTTTCAAAATATGTATTTTGCAGGAGGATAATCTCAATCTGAAAATATTTGCTGCAGGATTTTAACAATGAGCTTTGAATATTTTTCTCCTGAGAGTGCATGGTGGCAAGATAAACCTGAGTCCTCATCCACCCTTGTTTATCACAGCTCTAGTTGTTTTAACAGTTTCAAGCATTGCTTATCATAGCCATTTTCTGACCCATAGCTGCAGTAGGTAACTTTTGTTACAATGTATTTTTATATTTTTGTCAAAACTGTCAAAATGTAATGACAATAGAATATGGACAGATAATCTGTGAAAAAAATCAAGCTCTTCTTGCTCCTCCCAGTGGTTCCACTGCCATTTACAGAAATACACCACTCCCGGTCAGAACCAATAAATGAGACCCAGGAGGAATGTCTTAGCAGTTGCGTACACGAGCCTGATTGACACTGCTAAGACATTCCACCTGGCTATGATTGGTTGGTTCTGACCAAGACCGATGTATTTCTGCAAATGGCAGTAGGACTTCTGGGTGGAGTCAGAGGAGCTTGATTTTTTTCCGCATCTGTCCTATATTCTATTGTCAGGACATAGTGACAGTTTTAACAAATATGTAAAAAATACATTTTAACAAAAGTTACGTACTGCAACTTTAAGAGGATCCACACATCCGCCTTACTTAAAGGGAATGTTCTCTTGTCTTTGCCATTTTGAGGAGGGGGTAGGAAAAATGAACCTCTATATCACACGATGGAAATAGGAAGTCATAGATTACTAAGTAAACATTCCACAAGAATTTGATCATCTTAAAAAGTCCAGTGTAAATTAAACAAATGCTTCACTTACATTTATTTCATGGTTATCTTTAGAGGAACCAATGAGTGTGGCACCTGTGACACACACACACACACACACATATATATATATATATATATATATAGATAGATATGAAATCTATATTTTTTTTAAGGTAGGACTTGTTTTGGTACCGTGTAAATGTACTCAAAGGTTTGGTATTTTTCAAAATTTTTAAGTTTGAGATTATGCTACTGCAGAAAAAGATTATTTAATCCTAAAGCTTTTTATATATGTTTACCAGGATGCTAATGAATATACTTTTTATAGACTATAAATCTTCCTTAATTTTTTGTGCACATTTCTTGTCTTCCTAATGACTATAAAACTGTAAGTGCATCTGCATTAAAAAATCACCTCTGCAGCTCTGCTGATAATATTGGAGAAAAGAACCTTGGCCTCTGCTTTCACCTCAAATAAACACACACACTCGAGGATCATAAAGGCCGGCCTTCGCAGGGCACTTCAGAGATCTCTCCCTTCTCACACACACACTGACCCGGTCCACTATGATTCATCTTCTTGGCAGCGTAAAGTGCAAAAGAGATTATTACCAGTGAAGGGCCGGAGATCGACTGCTCTCCCTTCTGCCCTGCAGAGGAAATGGGAAAATATTGCTAATGTTTACATCCCTGTGAGTGTACGTGCGAGGGTTAATGTAATGTGCATTTGACGATGCTTAAAGCCTGACCAGCATGGCAAATCAGCTCGGACGCCTGTTCAGCATCAAAACATTTGCTGACTTCAGGGAGTTTATCTTTATCTTTTTCCAGAACATGTTGACGTCTTGGGGGCGGGGGGGTCATAGGTTTGTCATCTTATGGAATTCTATTTATGCATATCAATAAATCCAGATGCCAACTGTTGTTAAACCCTGATACAGGATTTTTGTCTGATGTGTGTATATCACAAACATCCTATGAGTGGGCTCAAAAGAATGCATTATGTGGGACTGAAATCCCATTTTCTGATGTGTTACAAATTATCATTTTCATTATTTTCAAATGAGTTGTATGTCTTTGACGTCACAAATTTCTCCATGTTAATAAAGATAAATAAAGTCTGTGAGTTTGAGATCTCCTGTTGCATTTTTACATTCATGCTGTAATGGAAGAAGTGGGCAGAGGATATATTCGTCAGTTTGTGGTCCATACCGTGGAAAGAATATAATTAGACTGCCTTTACCAAACCATTATGGACATAAGAGATCCTTTCTCCCTTTTGGTTTATTTTGAGTACAGTAGAAAGGGTTCCTATACATATGGGAAAAGTAGGGAGTTTGATTTATGTATTTTCCAGGTTTAGATGAGTAAATATAATGAAAATGATTAACATATTTTTATTTATATTATTTTCCATCCATCTGTCTGTTTGTCCATTGTGAGTTTTGTATTTTATACTATATATTTTGTCTTTGAAAGATCTCTGGAAATGTGAGTCTGTAAAAGTACAAAATTTTGACATGAAGAATGTGGGAACCTTGATCTTCCTCAGACTTTCCAGTAAATATACACTAGTATAGCAGGTTGGCAAGTATGCTGAAACGGCAAAAGTCAAACTTTTAATCCTTTAGCAAATAAATTTTCACATTTAATTGTGTTTTTCATTACTAAGTTCTAGCTAATTTTGCACCAGTGTTGTACCAGTTCATCATTAACAAAAACTAGTTAAAAATTCAGTTCACACAAGTTAAAATAAATTCATTCATATTCATAGTCCACCGCCTAAACATCCTGAACTAAATGCTCCATCATGAATTAGTTTGTGTTCATTTATCATGTTTTGACTTTAAGAATTATTAAAATATGTATAGATGGCAAGTCCTGACGTCATTCACAAATGAGCATATTAATTATTTAATCGTCTAGCATTGGTAACTTACTGTAACCTAAACTTGTTTTATTCTCCCCTGTTGTCTTTGCTCACATAAACAGCTTTTTAATAGATTAATTCTCCAAGCAGCTGCTCTAATTTACAACTTTTAATGTTTACAATGTCAGAAAACAAAAGTAAAATTTTAACTGAAAAATGGTCCATTTAGACTATGTTTGTAATCGTGGTCAATTTTAACCCTCTTATAACCCTCCTATTACCATCAGTGCAGATGGTACTGCATATATTTTGATATTTCTACAGCATAAAATCACAATAAATCCAGATGGACTTTGGTCATAAGGGACTTAAAACACTACAATGTTCCTCTTTAATAAAATCATGTTTCTGTTTAAGCACATTGGCAAAACAATTTGCTTAAACTTGTGCTTTAACAAAAATCGTCAGGCATAGAAATTAAAGACATCTATGCTGTTTTTAGCTACAGTTACCTGTGCAAATGTCTGAGAGAAAAGTGTAACTCAGCATCTCTCCCACCTGTCTACTTTGACGACAAATGCGTTGTGGATTAATTATATAAATCAATCATACAGTTTGCATCAGTTTAATCTGTTAATTTTGCTGGTTAAGGCGCTAGCTTTTAATTAATATTCTTACATTTAAAGTGAAGTCAGATAAAAAATTTTTTTTTTTATATGAGGGGAGAGGCAAACGATGTATAAGTTAGATCCTCACAAATAGTGCAGAAACTCGGTGTGAGGCCAACAGCTGAACTGTCTCTTCTGCTGACACTAATCAGTCAGCCAGTTCGCCAAAGTTTTCCCCTGAAAACAGTGTAAATCTGTCATTCACCCACAAATAGAGCACCATTAAATGACAGCAAGATGAGCTGCACTCACTTCAGGTTTGTCATGTAAGAAAAAGAAAACTGAGCTCCATGCTGTTTAGCTCAAGGTGCTCAGTGAAATAATAAAATAAGAATAGTTGTGCAAAAAGTTACAAGCAAGGTGACATATCGTCACCTTCCTAAAATAAGGGTCTTAGTCAATTTTTCAAGTTTTTCAGGAAACACAAAAGATTTTACAGTATATAATATTTATTAACAATTTTACCCAAAAAGGTAATAACAGCAGATATGTGTTGACATATCCTTTTTTTATTGTCCTTTTTATTAAGCTACATATCGTTCTCAAATAGATCACATAATGTGGAAAATTAAAATATAAACAGATGATGAAGTAATCTTTAAAAAGAAAGAAAAGAGCTGACAAAAAACAATTATTTGTTACAGCCACAGGTTCTGGAGCTCTTCCACTCTTTGCTAAATGCTAGCTTCATGAATGTAGCTACTTTGTTGACAACAATGCTGATTGAATGACCGAGTTAAAATACTAAAGACCTATGCAAATTTAACGCCTAGCCTATAATGTGGTAATCCTTATCACTTACCAATAGGGGATGAGACCTGAATTATGCAAATAGCTTCAGCGGCTGAGTAGATTTTGTTTTTTTCTGAAGTGGTCGCCATTTTAAAGTTACACTGTTGACAAAGGCCATTAGACAACAGGCATGGAATTGCATGACCTCCTCAACTGAGGAATTAGACAATTATACAAGAGGTGGCCAGCATCATGAGGAGATGATTTAGGCAAAAAAAAAAGTATTTTTGACAAAAATAACTTAGGCCATTATTTTAGGAAGGTGATGATATTACTTTTAAATGATTGTCATCAGCTGTCAAATACAAACTATAACAATAGCTTTAATCTTTGAATGTAAAAAGATTACCGAAGAAAAGGCAAGGTGTATTGTTCAGCTTTACAGTGTCTGTACATATTTTATTTGTGCACTGTCACATTGTGCAAATGGACATTCTTTTAGGAGTCTTCACCAGATTAGAAGAAAGCCCTGCATGGGGGGCTTGAGATCTTAGAGATCTGCCTAAAAGCATAAAGAGCTTGCCCATTAGGAGCTTTGGATGTTAGAAAGAGAACCTTCTGTGAAACCGAATTCTAAAAACAAGTACTGGTCATTTGTTCCTGCTCCAGTCTGTTAGGGGTTTTACTACAAACAAGATGCTGAAACGTATAACTAATATATATATATATATATTCTTTTTAGATTCAATATATTTACTGTTATTGATCAAATATGCTATCTCTGGTTTTTGTAAACATATACCTGCTGATACTGATTTTAACTGATTTTTCTTTTTAAGAACTATAATGTATAAAGATATAAAAACTGAACATATTTTTTCTAGAGGTGTATGAGAAAGCAGGCACTGTAAGGAGTGGTTTCTGCTGTTGTTTTATTTGAATAATTACAGAGTTTTAGAAAAGGCTCCAAAGGATCCTCTTGCATCAGCAATCAGGAGAAGAATGCAATATAGATAGATAGATAGATAGATAGATAGATAGATAGATAGATAGATAGATAGATAGATAGATAGATAGATAGATAGATAGATAGATAGATAGATAGATAGATAGATAGATAGATAGATAGATAGATAGATAGATAGATAGATAGATAGATAGATAGATAGATAGATAGATAGATAGATAGATAGATAGATAGATAGATAGATAGATAGATAGATAGATAGATAGATAGATAGATGAACAAAAAGTGTGAAACAATTAAACATTTTTATATTGTATATCCTTCAAAATGCCCCCCTTTGCTTTGATTGCTGCTTTGCTCTCTTAGCATTGTCTCCAAGTTTTCCAAAGAGAACAAAAAAGAGAAAAAACTTCATTGAGAGACAGCCAAAGGTTAATATTCATAATAGTCATTACAGCAAAGGGCGGTTAATGTAGGGAATCAAAAATATAAATATTTAGGAAAAAAAAGTCATGTGTGTGTATATATATATACAGTACAGACCAAACGTTTGGACACACCTTCTCATTCAAAGAGTTTTCTTTATTTTCATGACTATGAATATTGTAGCTTCACACTGAAGCATCAAAACTATAAATTAACACATGTGGAATTATATACTGAACAAAAAAGTGTGAAACAACTGAAAATATGTCTTATATTCTAGGTTCTTCAAAGTAGCCACGTTTTGCTCTGATTACTGCTCCGCACACTCTTGGCATTCTGTTGATGAGCTTCAAGAGGTAGTCACCTGAAACGGTTTTCCAACAGTCTTGAAGGAGTTCCCAGAGATGCTTAGCACTTGTTGGCCCTTTTGCCTTCACTCTGCGGTCCAGCTCACCCCAAACCATCTCGATTGGGTTCAGGTCCGGTGACTGTGGAGGCCAGGTCATCTGGCCGCAGCACCTCATCACTCTCCTTCTTGGTCAAATAGCCCTTACACAGCTTGGAGGTGTGTTTGGGGTCATTGTTCTGTTGAAAAATAAATTATGGTCCAACTAAACGCAAACCGGATGGAATAGCAAGCCGCTGCAAGATGCTGTGGTAGCCATGTTGGTTCAGTATGCCTTCAATTTTGAATAAATCCCCAACAGTGTCACCAGCAAAGCACCCCCACACCATCACACCTCCTCCTCCATGCTTCACGGTGGGAACCAGGCATGTAGAGTCCATCTGTTCACCTCTTCTGCGCTGCACAAAATACACGGTGGTTGAAACCAAAGATCTCAAACTTGGACTCATCAGACCAAAGCACAGATTTCCACTGGTCTAATGTCCATTCCTTGTGTTCTTTAGCCCAAACAAGTCTCTTCTGCTTGTTGCCTGTCCTCAGCAGTGGTTTCCTAGCAGCTATTTTACCATGAAGGCCGGATTCACACAGTCTCCTCTTAACAGTTGTTCTAGAGATGTGTCTGCTGCTAGAACTCTGTGTGGCATTGACCTGTTCTCTAATCTGAGCTGCTGTTAACCTGCGATTTCTGAGGCTGGTGACTCAGATAAACTTATCGTCCGCAGCAGAGGTGACTCTTGGTCTTCCTTTTCTGGGGCGGTCCTCATGTGAGCCAGTTTCTTTGTAGCGCTTGATGGTTTTTGCGACTGCACTTGGGGACACTTTCAAAGTTTTCCCAATTGTTTGGACTGACTGACCTTTATTTCTTAAAGTAATGATGGCCACTCGTTTTTATTTACTTAGCTGCTTTTTTCTTGCCATAATACAAATTCTAACAGCCTATTCAGTAGGACTGTCAGCTGTGTACTGTATCCACAACACAACTGATGGTCCCAACCCCATTTATAAGACTTGAAATCCCACTTATTAAACCTGACAGGGCACACCTGTGAAGTGAAAACCATTTCAGGTGACCACCTCATGAAGCTCAGGGAGAGAACGCTAAGAGAGCAAAGCAGTAATCAGAGCAAAGGGTGGCTATTTGGAAGTATAAAGATTTTTAGAGTTATTTCACACTTTTTGTTTACCACATAATTCCATGTGTGTTCATTCCAAGTTTTGTTGCCTTTGGTGAGAATCAACAAGGTAAATTTTCATGAAAATAAAGAGACATATTAAGTGAGAAAGTTTATCTAAAACCTTTGACCGGTAGTGTATATGGTGAATTATGTTTCTAAAATAAATTAACTTTACAGTAACATTCTAACTTATTGAGACTGAGACCACACTGAGTCCCAGCATACATAAAAATTAAAACCATATGTTTTATAAATACCATGTAGACTTGTGTTCTTAGTATTTTTGTCTAGTCATATCATCACTGCAACATTCACCAAAAATATTGCATATTGCATGTTATTCTGATATTGCACAGCCCTAATTCATATGAATAAAAATCACCAAGTTTGGACATCAAATTAAGTGACGAGAAGAAAAACTCGTTTTATACTCTTTGCATCTCTTTAGCTGAGAGTCGTCTGTATCAGTAAGACCTTGAAAATATTAAACAACTACAAAAGCAAAGCTCCAGCTTGAAGATACTTGAATTCAGAGTGAGTGTCTTCAAAACAATCTCTGCCAGGACACTGTGAACCAGCAGCTTTGTACTTTTCTGCCACTTGTTTACCCTGAGTTTTTATTTCATTTCAGAGGTAACCCATAGCAACAGCATCAATAATTTGGGACGCTTCCTTTATCCTTCAAAGACATGGGTGCCTTCCTTTCAGAAGATTGGTACAATATTGCTTGACACACAGCTGCTGGTGTGTCTGGAAGCACCGTAAGGAGGGGTGAACCAAAGAAACACAAACGTGGTGTGCCCTACACCACAGGTTTTACTTTTTATTGCTGTGCTTCATTGGGACATTCATGTTTGTGTGTTTGTATTGCATCCACCTTGAACATGTCGATAGGACAAAAGTTGGTGCATGTCCATAATTATGCAGCCATCCAATTAGAAATTATCCATAATAGCCTATTAGAGCAAGAGCATTCAACTCTAATTGTGTTAGACATAAGCGATCAAAGCTGGTCCTGAAAGGAGACCTTGGCTCTCACTCATTTCTCTTTCATCAACTGTAACCTTTTAATAGACAACAGTCAATGTCATAATGTATCACATCAAGCCAGAAGTAACATTAAAAGGAGGCAACACTGGAAGGATGTTTATTACTTCCTTTTAAAAGAGACTAGTAGTGATGAAGCAACACATTTTTAGGATGACAGAACAACTCTTTCATGTTTATGGTACACTGATATTAAAAGCAATAAGCTTCCATCTTTATCTTTTTTTTGTTTTGTTTGCTCAACACAACTTGCATTCTGTCAGATCAGATGCAGACCCACAGAACTTTCTGCATTGCTTCAGGCCAGTTGAACTGTTTAAAAGTAAAATTGTAAAATTTTTACTATTAAATAATCTGAAATAAAGTTTTGAAGTTTGAATTACATTTTATGGATTGTCTATTTGCAATCAGGGCAAAGTCTCACACGATGTAAATTTATTTATTTTGAATGCTAGTACATATTAATTCATACTTCACATCCATTTTAAGAAAGTTTTTAAAAAGAAAATGTCAAAAATTATTCACACGAAACCTCCCAAACTCTCCCAAGATTTGCTAATTTGTGTTCGTGTGAAATATCAAAAGTCTTACTGCTAAAGAAAATGTTTTTACTTCCCTCAAGTTGAGAAATCTAGCCCTTTGCTTTTGGCTGTTTTGATTCAGGACAGAGCAAATCAACTAGGGATGTCCCAATCAAGAATGTATGTCCCAGATACCATTCCAAGTAAATTTAGGTTATGCATTTGCCAATACAGAGTCCCAGACAACACTGAAGGTAAAATCAATGCCATGTATGTGTCTGGAAAGTATCTTTGAAATGCAGGAGAAATAACACTACCTATTATCAGTATTACACTTGCTCATTTACCAATTCAGTACATTGCAATCTTTGCTATCAGTTTTTCTTGACAGCCACATTTATTTTGTCACAACTGGAGTTTCTGCTGGCCAGCATTAATATGCAGCTCCAATGCAATGTTAGCTAGGTTACGAAAGCTACTTTATTATATGTTAAAGCTATGCCAAAAACAGGCATATATTATAATTTTTCTATCAAAATATCTATATTAACACAGACGAGTCAACTCTTAAATTACCTCATATCTTTCCCCTGCTGCTGTTTGCACAAGGAGCAATTTGCTTAAGTGCTAGGCTACCTTTAGTATGTTTCTTATAGAAGTAAAATAGTCTCATTAGAATCCGACATTTTTTTACACGTTGAATTTATAACACTGAATTTTTATCCTGTGCAATTATGTATGTGAATTTTTTTTGTACTTAACATTTGCCAGCAAAAATTCACCTGCAAGAATTCGCCTGAAAAAATTCGCCTGCGGAGATTCACCTGCAGAGATTCACCTGCAGAAATTCACCTGCAGAGATTCACCTGCAGAAATTCACCTGCAGAGATTCACCTGCAGAAATTCACATGCAGATATTCACCTGCAAAAATTCGCCTGCAAATGTGTTAACATTCTGGTGACTCAAGCCAAAGCAATCAGCACTCGATCGAGTCGAGCATCTTTTAGCCAATCAGATTACACTTATTTGATCACGTGACACACCGTTGCCTTGGGCAGAGGCAAGTCTCTTAACAGTTTGCTGGATAGTGGCTTTATGAAGATCAGTGATGAGATTTTTCTGCCAAAAATATATTATTAACATCCATTTGAGATTTGGAATTTTTGTTTTCATCTAATGGAACTGAATGAAATGTTTGACTGACCTGATGACAGCTAGTGCCCCAACCCTGTCCGCAGATGCTCTTGTTTTGAAGTAACCGGAAGAAGCGGCAACACATTTGCAGATGAATTTTTGCAGGTGAATTTTTGCTGGTGAATTTTTTCAGGCGAATTCTTGCAGGTGAATTTTTGCTGGCAAATTTTAAATACAAAAAAAAATTCATATACATAACGGCACAGGGTAAAAATTCAGTGTTATAAATTCAAAGTCTAAAAAATAATAATAATAATAATTTTTTATTAGGTAGTGTTTCAGCTGCTTTTCACCACACCACCAACAAACAGTAAGAAGCTCCAGTCAACACAGTCTGTCTTTGACTAATAAAGTTATTGTAACAGGCTAAAAACACTTCTATTCTTAGAGAAAACCCAGGTTTTGTCATGGAGTGACATTTTTGGACTTTATGGTTTCTTTTGCTAAGTCCTTAGATCTTAGGTTGTTGTGCTACCTCCAGTTCTCAGTTTCCTTTAGTTCGTGTTTATTCTTGATTCTGTTTTATCTTGGTCTGTAGTTTTTGTTTAGGTCTGTTTCACTGTTTTGTTAATCAGTCCCTTTCCTCATGTCTTAGTCTTATTAGGTTCACCTGCTCCCTCTGTCTCCCTGCGTCCATGTCACACCTGTTCCCTGTTTCTTTGATTACCTGCTTTTTGTTCCACTCTTTGTGCTCTGTGTATATTAGTAGTTCTGTTTGCTTAGTTCCTCACTGGTTCGTTCTGTTACTACCCCGTTCCCTACCATGTCTATGCTTTGTCTATGCTTCGTTTGGAGACTATGCTACGTTTTTGCTACGTTTTTGCCTTAAGTGACCTGCAGAGTTCATGTAAGTTTTGGACTGTACTTATGATTCATCCCTGCAGTGTTTTTGTTACGTTTTGGATATTTTTTGAATAAACAAGGAAGTACTAAGATGCGGCTACCGAGCTCTTGTCTGCGCTTTGGTCCAACCCACAGTCCTCCTCCGACAGGTTTGTTAGATCAACATAATATGGCCTATAGGTAAGCCCAAAATTATTCATGCCCCAGGTTAGATTTTGATTTAAAGTAATTTTTACTCAACCAGGAAGTTTTTTTTGTTAAGGAATGAGCCAGGTACGCCCCCCTAAAAAACAAATCATGGGCATTGTTTCTCTATTTTAATTTAGATTTTAATAAAAAAATATTTACAACCTTCTTAATGATCCATAGAAAAGCTTGTATTGGCATTAGATGCACCGCCAATCCCTTCCAGCTGACCATCTTTTTGCCGGTTTTCACTGGTATTTTTGATGATTCATGTTTTGCAATGAGGTTTTCCGGGTCATATTTACCTAAATATAATCTAAGCTTTCAATCTCAGTCTTTGAGATTGAAAAGACCCCTTGTGATCACCCTAATCTGTAGCTTACTCTGTAGATCTTTCCATTGGGTTCTAGGTGGGACTCTGACTGGGTCAGTCCACAACATTAATATTACTTCCAGTCGAAAGGAACATGTTGTAGCTATACCAGCCAAACCCCACAGACAGATGACCAACAACCAAGAACAGGATACACAGGGGCACTTCACAAATAAATTTACCAGTCATACAGCATACTATGGTTTTACTAGTTTGTGTCTGGAGACTTGGTTAATGCTGTATTGAAGACTTAATCCTGTGACTTTTACCATGTGACCAGTTCCATATTTTGTAAATTAAAGTGTCAGCAGTTTGCCAACTTTCAACATCATGTACAGTACTGTGCAAAAGTTTTAGGCAGGTGTGAAAAAATGCTGTAAACCAAGAATGCTTTTAAAAATGGAAGTGTTAATCATTTATTTTCATCAATTAACAAAATGCAATGAATGAACAAAAGAGAAATCTAAATCAAATCAATATTTGGTTTGACCACCCTTTGCCTTCAAAACAGCATCAATTCTTCTAGGTTCACTTGCACACAGTTTTTGAAGGAACTTGACTGGTAGGTTGTTTCAAACATCTTGGAGAACTAACCACAGATCTTCTGTGGATGTAGTCTTTCTCTTCATGTAATCCCCGTCACACTCCATGATGTTCAGATCAGGGCTCTGTGGGCGCCATACCATCACTTCCAGTAAGTCTTGTTCTTTATGCTGAAGATAGTTCTTAATGACTTTGGCTTTATGGTTGGGCTTGCTGACTTAAGATTTTGTAAATTGATAGAAACAAACAATCATCATTGATATTTCTGAAAGCATTCTTTGTTTAAAGCATTTTTCACACCAGCCTAAAACTTTTGCACAGTACTGTACCTCTTCAGAAAATATTTCTTTGGATCCCAGAGCCATAGCTGAAGTGAAAACATATCTTTCTACCAGCTTCTCTATAAAATATTTGCCTTGCACACATTTAGTAAGAAACATAAAGATAATGATTCTGTGCCAGCAACAAATAAGTTAAAAAAACTCACCCCGACAAATGATATTGTTTTCCTCTATCTCAGCTTGTAAGCTCTTAGCCAAAGTTATAAACATGATGACATTAGGATTTCTTTAAAGAAAAACTGGAGGATGATGAAGATTTGTTGTCTTGGACTTATTGTTCTTCCCCTGGAGTCATTATTTAGTGAATGTTGGTAAACAAAGTATTTTTGTTCTTACTACTTTTTTTCTGTACATGTGCCACCATTTTCCTTGACAATCAGTGATAATTCTGACTGAAAAGGCAGACATGAAACCCAGGTTCTAAATGATGCAGGTAGCTTTTAATTCTGCCTACCAAATGTGGCAATAAAGAAAAGATTTATATGTGAGAACTCGTCTACGGAGCCCTGCAAGTGTCAGCGGGAAAGAAAATCAAAGCCGGTGGAAATCCGTGCTCATGCTTTACTAAACTGTGTGCTCAGTTTTTCAATCTGTGCGTACTAATTACACGACTGTGCTCTCACATTTCTCAGTGACATCTATCGAGATATCTCAGTGTAAGAAAAATAAAGCCATATTACAAGCTGTGAAGTGTGCTGATTAAAACATGGCCGTGCTTTAAGTTTATATATGACAAAAGATCCACTGAATATACCTCGCAGGTGTGGGCCATGCGTTCAAACTCTGGACAGATGTCACTGAGTAAATCTGCACGCACGGATTGCAAAATTAAGCGCAGTTTATCAAACTGTGCAGACGGATTGCAGAAAGAAACTGGCTTGGTTTCTTTAGATGAAAATTCAGAATGAAAGACTCACCTGCACCGTCTCCACCTTCCAATGACTCTTCTGTGCGTCTCCCGGCCTTCCAATCAGCATCCTGTCCGTCTGATTCTTCATCCAATCACATTCCGACGCCTTGCTTTTAAAGGACCTTCAGCTGTGTTCATCCTCGCTTGTCAGCTGAGCTCATCCCTCCTCCACCCCACCTCCATCATCTTCCTTCACATCTACTCCTGGCTTCCTCGCTCCCTGGCCGCCAATCCACCACCAGTGTCAGATCAGGGGGAAGACATCTCTAAATCTAAGCCTTGCAAATGTTCATCTTAGCTCATATCATTCTCAGCATTCATGTCTTCCTCCCAGGTCCGAGAGCCAAAGAAATAACCTTGTAATTTCACATAATTAAAACTTTTATAATTGCCATCCCTTTCTTTGTGAGTCTTTTCAGATTGAAGTACCCGCTGACACTGTCCGGGGTCCGCAGTCTTCTCTGTGAAGCTACTTGTAAAAAGAAAAGGTGAAACAGTGCTGTCTACTTCATGCTGTGTACTTCTATTAGTGTTTGATTCATATGTATCTGCAGAAATAATTTTGCCGAAAAGGAAATAGCCACCAGCAAAACTAAGAAAAAGCTCTATAATCATCACATATGATCTAATGTGTCCATATCTATGACGGATATGTCTTGTTATGTTAACATGAAAGGCCTTCTGGCTACTCTGGACAATATCTCAGCCTCTTTAGTTTTTTTTCTCTCTAATACTGAGCCTGGGTCAGCTTCTTGTTATGTCGGCTTTCTTCCCATTACAGCTCTATTAGGTTGTCCTTTATTGAGCATTCAGCATGTTGTCCAAAGCTGTGTCTGACTGTAACGTTATAACAGATCTCCATCTTCCCATTCCTTTTCTCTTTTTCTTTATCTGTCTTTTTAACACATGTACGGATTGCATTTTCTCTCCTTTTCCCTACCACTGATTGCGGCTCTCCTGTAGTTTATTTGCCATTGCTGATTGCCTCTGTAATGCATTGAAAACATCCTGGGTGGCTTTTCAGAGCAAATCGCTTCATATTGTTTTACTGTAGGGCCTAATCTAACTGGACTGGGGAACCATGTAGAAATCTCCGCAGTTAGGGACAAAAAATAATGGTTAACTCTCCTCCTGGCCATCTCTGGTGGACTCCCAAGTATTCATGCAATGAAAAAATAGCTGAGGCATAAAGTATAATGTGCTCGTTTCTGTCAGGTGAAGATCTTGCTGTAGACTCTTCCTCCTGCACCTGCACCATTCTCTCTGTTTTCTATCACAGGATCAACACGTCTCATTAAGGTCTACTCAGTGAGATTAGGGGAGGTCGGTTATTTTACCCCCTGAGTATCTAATGAAACTCTGTAGGGATGAATCCTGCCATCTGAAATTGACATCTGCCATTTTTCTTGGCTTCAATTCCAACATTTTTATAATTACTCACACAATGAAAATGTTCAATAAATCAGTTGCAGGTTGTTAATTGAACAAGATGCCAATTTCAGATATCAATGTCTCTTGAAATGTATATCTTCTTTTATCTTTCGCTTTGAAAATCCACTTTATCTGCCTTTTTTTAACAAATCCTAAATTCTTTTTGGAACTCACATTTTAAGTGAAGTTTTTGAACATGTAAGTAAAGGTATACAAATGTGAGTTATGCATTACCTTGTAGATTTGTATTTGAAAGGGGAAACAGGACAGATGCGCAGCATAACATTCACAAACCTAACAGTCCTAGTTACAGGGATAACCTAATCAATTTACAGGGTACTTTGAATTAAAGCATTTGATTCTTATACACCATTCACTTTGTCATAATGTGTCCATTCCTCTTATAATCTCTAGTTTATAAGAGTTACACTAGTAGTTCAGTTATACACCAATTCCTTGTTATTGCTTTTTTACATGCTATCAGCAGTATTTTGGTTAAATATTGATGTTGTACGGTGATATAGTTGTTCAAAGTAGATAATTTTAGCAGTCACACCATTCAGGGATGTCACATGTTGTGCCTCCTTTATAAAATAATCCCTCAAGAGCAGGGCCTCTTTTGCTTCCATGATCCAGTTTGTTTTCTAGCGCTTTAATTCTCTGTTTGATCTTTGTGATTCTTGTAGCTTGTGTTGCTAGCACTGTTGTTGTTTCTATGAGGCAATGGAAATGTCCTACATAAAATACTTGACTTCTTTCATTTCTCTTTGAATTTCTTCTTTGAATGTGATGACCGCCTTTTTCAGTTTGGTTTTAAAGTCCTGGATTTATTTTCCAATTTTCTTCAACCCCATTCCAATCGCCCCAGCGGCCATGTTCTCCACGTTTTCCTCCTCTCCCTCCATGCCGTCTGTTTCGGATCTGTCTTCGTTGGTCAAATCAAGTTGTTTTTCCGGGTTCTTTTGGTTTTCCTCCCCTCTCCGTCTGTGTTTTAGGTATATACATTTTTCAGGATTACGGTGTTTTGGGATTTTCTTTTTCCGAGTATTGATCAAAAGCTAGTCAGCTCACCCGGAAGCAACAAGTCCTGAATTTGAGGGGCCTTAAGACAATACTTGAGGCATCTTTGCCATCAGTTCACTGCATTCACCAGAAGCATCTGAACATTTCCTGAAAATTATTTGAAGATCCCTTAAATTTGAACAGTCAAGGACATATATTTCAAGAGATATGGACATCTGAGAGAATTGTTTTCATAAACTTAGTCTCTGTACTCTGTACCTGTACACGAATCATGGTTATAAAGCACTTTAGTTACCAGAAAGCTATAGCCGTGGACTGTTGCTCCATTACCACTATTTGGCTTCTACCACATGTCTAATTTTGTGGTAATTTTATGATTTCACTACAAAGTGTGTACTATTAGAATACTATTATGCATAAGAGATGTCCCTGATTCTGATCCGAGTGATTGAATATTATCCATTTTCCAGTATTTATCAAGTCCAATAACAATGTTATTACAATAACAATAATGTTGTTATATAATATAATATAATAATATAATATAATATAATATAATATAATATAATGTTAAAATCAGGGCTACATGTATGACCGAATTTTCTTCCAAAATGAGGTTTTGCAGCACTGGCCTAATAATCCCCTTCATCAACAATTAAGTTTGTTACGAAAGCTGTATTTTATAATTTAACGTTTATTTAACCAGGTATGTTAAGAACAAATTCTTACCTACAATAACAGCCTGACACTATAATTGTTATGATTTGGGGTGTTTGGTTTTTGGTTTTGGGTTTTTTCTCTTATGATTGTTTTCCAAGTTGTTTTGTTTTGGATCCTGCTTCCGCTTATTATTTTCCTGGTTGTGCTTTAGTTTCTTATTATTGTTTTCTAGTTCATGTCTTGCAAGTTATGTGTCTCTTTATTAGTTTGTATCATTGGATTTCTGTTTTGCCCCAGTCACGTTTCGTTTTCACTCCCTGCATCTGTCAACCAGTAATCAGCTTCATTCGGTCCACCTGCAGCATGCAATCAGTCTTTTTCGTTTCACCTGTACTGTGCTCCATATACAATACTCCATCATTCTGTTTATCGCTTATCGCGGAAACATCACTTCTCTTTGTTGTCTGTGCCAGTTATGCCTGTTTTTGTTAATTCCTGCATCCACCCGATGGGATATCTGTTTGCTTAAAATAAAACCATTTTTACTTACGGTCAATCCGCCTGTCTGTCTGAATTCTGGGGTCCACTCCGATCAGTTATCCTGACATTAATGTTCTGACGGTGTACTACCTCAAACACGCATAGCTTTATCATATATTATAATATAGCTTTGTTTCTGAAACTGTATCTGACTCGACACACACAGTGTTCTGAAAAAGCCCTTCGTGCTCCCGTCAATGGTGTTTTCATGTTTACTCTCAGCTCAAAATGTATTTCCATGTTGTTCCAGTTGATTCTCTGCTGACTACATATACAAATACGGTTTCTGCCCTGCTTCATAGTGATATGCTTTTGACATTACAATTTTTTGAAACAAGTTTTTCTGTTCTGTGAAGCTGTGATAGAACTGGTCTAACTGGCACCTAGAGATGTGGAGCTATAGCAGACATTACAGTCTCTCTTTCATTGTGACTGTCATTGTAAAGGATTAAAAAGTAACTTTTTGGGAAATCGGAGTAAAAATGCATCTTACAAAAAGGCCAGAAAGTTTTGATATGAAAGTTGTGGAGGAAGAGTGTAAAGCATTTTGGGTGGACTGAACTTTTCCAACATTATAATTCAGTCATATCAGTTCAAACCATTCATTCACTTTTATTTTCTGTTAACTTTAGATATTAAGATATGTAGATATTAAGTTGTGATTCTCTGTTTAAAGAATTACAGTTCTGCAAAGGTGATAAAAAACTGTTGAGGTATTTTTTACATCAGGTCTGTTGGAGTTGTGACACATCCAAAAATATGCAGGACAGACCATGCTTTCACATGTGTGGATGGCAGTTAGGACACTAAAGCTTAATGGGCAGCCAGGTATAAAAGCTTTGCTCCAAGTGCAGGGAAATTAGGTTTGTTTTAAAGTCATTTGTATGTTTCAACCTGTAAAAAATAATAATAAAAAAATGAAAACCTTAAAACTGATTTTGTTGAATGTTCCATAAACAACACACATGGACAGTCTTAAACCCTCTACTGCCTCTGTAAAGTTATATAAAGTTTCAGACTTAATGTCTTCTAAATTCTTCAGTTCTGAGTGTAAGTAGTATTATAACTGCAGTAAAACATGTCCAACTCTGATATATATAATCTAAGGTTAAATTCCATCTCACTTATCTGGAGTACTTCAGAGATCCTTGATGAACAGTTGCTCCTGCAGCCCTTTGCACATATGAATCTGAGCTAAAAGGATCCTCTGAATGCCAAATGACTGCTTTTTTCACATCATCATCAGCATTTTGGGGCCTAAAAGCCTTTAAGATTGACAGTTCAGCTGTTTTTGTCCTTAAACAATGCTGTCCCATTAGAACAGATTTAAAATTTTATGTATTCTACTAAAGGATTTATACTTTGTCTTCTCTTATGCCAGGTTGCAGATGCTGCGGTGAAGAATCTGAAGATAAAGAGAAGACTCTGAAGACCCCTTAAAGGTCCATCTGTGTGTGTTTGTGTGAACGATAACTTTGAAAAGCACAGCTGTTTAAGTCTGGGCCAAGAAGAAACTGAGATTAACTGTATCTTTTTTATGCACTCACCCCATATTTAAGCTGGATATGGGTCAGACGGGTTCTTTTTATATTCTGTTCTCATTATAATTTTGGGTCGCTCAGCTTTTTTGCACTGAGAACTCCTGAAAAAAATCAGAAAAGTCCCTGATCTGTCACAGAGAGTTGGTCATTTGTTAATATTTATAAGGGAGGAGGACTGTGTTTTATGTGGAATACTACAGAAAAGTATAACAGCTGCACATGGGACCACTCTGCTACAAAAACATTAAAGGTTGCACTGTGTATGTGCTGCACCTCTCTTTAAATGCGTCAGACTTGGCCGTGCACGCTGCTGTGCCAGGCTGGTCCCAGAGAGGGAAGCGGAAAAGAGAGGCAGGGGGGTAGGGGTCAGAAACTGCAGGGTCGGTGTCCAGGAATAGAAGCGGTCAGATGGGGCAGCATTGATCAGCAGGAGAGGTCATCGGATCAGCTGATGGAGACCGCAGGTGGCTCTGAGCCATGCACACATCTTAAAACACTGTGCTGTTGGTACAAAGTGAGAAGATTGTGTTACACCTGATGGACATATGCGGCTTTGTGGTTCACTCAACAAAACAGTGCTGGTGAAATTTCACAGTTTGGTCAACTGATCATGAAATTGAAGCTTAAATTATGCAAAGTGCATATAAAATGTCAATGTACAGTGTAGATGCATACATTTTAACAAAAACAATGTATATAGTCTGAGCAAAGCACAGAAAACCTGGACAGTAGTATCTGATTAGTTAAAAACTTTGAAATTGATTTTAACTACATTATTTCTTTTTTCTTTTATCATTTTAATAACAGCTTTAAATCTTAACACACACACACCTTTAAATTCATAAAACAACTAGAACAAGATGTTCAACAACAAATTGCAGCATTATCTGTAATAAAGATTAAAAGAAGGTAACAAAAGGGAAATGAAAGAATAATCCCTCTCCAGAACGGAACCAGATTCACCTCGTTGCTGACCCTATCTAAATTTCTTAAACCTAGCTTCAGATTGGCTTTACGGTGCCTTGCAAATGTATTCTTCACCGTTAAACTTTTCACATTGTCATGATAATAACATATTTCACTCAGATTGTGTTTGATTGAGAAACACTGCGTAATGCATAATTGTAAAGCGGAAGAAAATGGTACATGATTTTAATTTGTTTTTTACTGAGAAAAATATGAAAAGCCTTGCATGCATTGGTATTTAGCCCCATTTATTCTGTTACTTTTAATTAAATCCAATGCCGAATTGCCACCAAAAGGCAGCTAAGAAGTAAATAGAGTGGACCATAACTAATAATTAAATAAATATCACTCTCACTGCAAAAGAGGAAAATCTTACCAAGTATATTTTTTTAACTTTTAGTCAAAACCTCTCATCACACTTAATATAAGTCAAAACCATCTACAGAGATAAATTTAAGTGAGATATAACAACTTGTTTTGAGACAATGCATCTTGAAAATCTTGATAAATGAAATTGTCATGAAAACCTCTTGTTTTGAGTAATTTCTTAAATGAAACAAGTTTTTGTTTTGACATTTCAGCTGAGAAGTTCCTGTGAGGTTTGTAAAACATAAAGTCTTGTTTCAAGAAAACAAATGAACTTGAATTAAGACAAATCTGCTTTATTGATAGTCAACAACGATATTAACAACATGCCCAAATCAGTGCATTACAAAACATTCTATAAGTGTAGCTATTTTTGATACATTTCTGTCAAAACAAACTCTCAAATTCTCTGTTCTGTTGCACTCTGGACCGATTCCACATACTATTCCAAAGGTAATGAGCACAAATACTGTTCTATACTACAGTAATTGGCAATGCTCTAAAACATTGTTTGGTCCAAATACCCAGACTTACCACTGAGTCAAGACTGACATTTGATGATATCTGTCAGGTCCTATTTCACTTCAATGTACATGCTATTATTAAAATTCACATAAGAGTATGGTGTATAATCAATACGCTTGTCTGCATCCATGAAAATATTGGCTTGAGCTAGGGAGGGAAAAATACTAAGATGAAAACAGGTTGGAGAAGGGTTATAATGCTGCGAATGCATTTCTTAATGCTAGTCAGGAATGCATACTTAAAGGTAATTTGTCTTAAAATGCAATGTTCAAACCTTAATTTAAGTTGGTTTTGGACCTGGATCCAGAGCATTGCCACACTTGTGAAACTAAGAATGAGTTAAATAAATTTTAAAACAAGAGGATGACATTCAAGCTGAAAAATAAAGATGCTACCTTTGAGGGGAAGGACACTACTTTTGGGCATCAGAAGCTTATTATGAGACACAAAAGCTCATAATTGTAGTAAAATACTGCTCAGAATGAGTTTTCATGGATAGTTTCAAGATTCTCTATGTATTGTGAGGCTTTAATGCAATGTCTTATTTCTAGAAATCTTGTCAAGTTAATTTTCACTTGTTCCATTGGCATATTTTGTGGCTTATTTCAAGCCAGAAAATCTCATTTTAATTTTTTTTAACTTATTTTTGAAGTGGCATTTTTTCCAATGCTCCGGTGAGATCTTCATTGGATCTGCAGCAGTTTGTCGAGATACATGCTATTCACATTTACCTCCTGCCCTGCTCCAGGCTCTGACCCACCCGGAAGTCCGGAAGCTTGATGAAGATCCTGTTCTTTGATTTCTCTAGTACTTTTAACACTGTCCAGCCTGGACTTCTAACGGTCAAGTTGGAGTTGTCAAGAGTGGACCACCATCTGTCAGAGTGGCTGCAGGACTACCTCACTAGCTGCCCGCAGTATGTGAGGACACATGGCTGTGTGTCTGACAGGTTGGTCTGCAGTATGGGGGCTCCACAGAGAACTGTGCTGGCACCGGTCCTCTTTACCCTCCACACTCCAAACTTCTCCATCAATGCTTCAGGCCGCAATCTACAAACGTTCTCAGATGACTCTACTATAATTGACCTCATCGCAGAGGAGGACTACTCAGAGTGTGATCAGTGGACACAGGACTTTGTGGAAATGTACCAGCAGAACCATCTTTTAAATTCCAAGGAGCTGGTGGTGGATTTCTGCTGGCGCAGACCCACCACTCTGATGTCCCACAAGGCTTTGAGAAACTGTGACCAGACCTAGATGGTTCTTTTGGAAGAAATAACTTTAACAGAGGGATATTTGCAAAACCAGTCACCATAAGGACAGTTTCTTCCTACCAAGTAACGAACACAGTCCCCAGATCGATAATATGCATATTTTCAATAATTTAACCTTGCCTTTTTCTTTTGTAAAAACACTATATTTAAACATATTTACAATAAAAAAACATAACTTTTATTTCCAATCAAATTTCATATATTTATATTTAAAACGACTGTACATTGAGAGCAAGGTGGAACCAAAGTCAAATTCCTAGTTTGTGTGCACAAACAAGGCCAATAAAGCTGATTGTGATTCTGACTACTCATGATTACCCCCCACACTGAAAGTACTAATAAAATATTATTTTAGAAATCTGAAACCAGAAATTTTGTGAGGATCCCAACACTATTCACAAGTCATGAAAGATAAAAATTAAGCAGCATTGATGCTGCTGGTTTAGCTCTTCAGGAGTCCATTGGGTTTGGACTCACTGATCTGTGAGGAACTGACACTCTGAGAGACAGTCTGACAGCGTTTTACTCTGAAGCAGCCCTCTGTTTGCGCTGTAGTTTTCCCACCTGCAATCACTCCATCTTCTCCACTGTCTCACCCTCTAAGGCTCGGAGGCTCAGAGCTGTTGAAACATGGGCGGATAGATTTTCCTTTCTGCTATGTAGAGCCTGAAGTCCCTGATGAAGGCCGGTGATCCTAGTGCTCCCTGACAGCTCCAACACATTTTTTTGTCTGTCTTCTTGTTTAGATTTAGAAGTTTTCCTTCAGTTTTAAAATCAACTTTCTTCAGTAAGTTAAACTGTTTTGTTGCCAAAAGAACATCAAGTTTCTTATGCAGTCCAGATTTATGTTAGAGCTAAAGCTTATTGTCTCTTCAGCCTTTTGTAATGTCTGAGCTCCTGCACCCTGTTGGCGTTCAGACGCCTTGGAGCTCCTCCGGCACTTGGACCCCGGAAACAGTCACTCACTCTATCTAAAGACTTTTAAAATGAACGACTCTCAACCAGTTTCTAACTTTTAGCTCTTTTAATCTAAATTAAGGCAGAGGAATGATTACAGAGATCAGCGCTGAGGCTCCCGTCTCGGACCGACGCCGTCTGTTAGAGGATTACGAAGAGCCTCGATAGAAGGTCACATATAGTTTTATATCTGGTACTCCAATGCAATGGATGTTCTCTCCCTCAGTGATTATCAGTAGACTATGTGTCAACATTGTGGTGTCTATCTGTTAGATTGTGTAGTAGCGGGTGTCCATACTTAATCTAAGTGTGCTGTAGCTTTCTAATCAACCCAGTTATACCAGCTGCTCCACTATCAATTTATGACAAACCTTGGGCCATTTATCCTTGTACTGTATGTCTATGAGCATTCTTATCTTATTGTAACAAAAGGGAAACATTAGAACTTATACTTTATTTTACTACAGTATAAATGGGAAAAACAGCTATGCGCATATTAATAAAGGTTATTCCTAACAGTAAAATGGACTAAAGCTTGTTGTTCATGTTTTACATGTGGAGCATAATTCATGAACAAACTATTATGGCATTGCTGTAAGTTGACCCAGGAACATAAGGTATGGAGGGAGGCAGATGGATCAGAAATAACAACTTACGTTGCTGCTGCAGGTAGACCATCAAATCCAGTAACAGGACTCCATGAAGGCAGGAAACAAACTTACTACAGCATTGAGCAAAACACACAGGAACAAACTGAAAACTTAATAAGAACAAAGGAAATGTGGAGGTATACCTACAGAGGAACATATCAAAAGTGTGTTAAAAATTGATTGATGACCTGGCTCAAAATCCAAGAGAAGCAAGATTAACTAAAGGAATTCAGGAAACAAAACAAGAAAACAAAGGAAGGAATCATTTAACAGACACACTTCAGGGATTGAACAGTCAAAGATTGCGCCTACCATGGGTCTTATGGGGCTCTTTACTGACTCAGAACCATGTGGGTTCCTGCTCTGTGGTTCTGCCACCTCATCCTCCCTCTCTGCAGGAGGGATTTTTGCTTCAGCTCAAACAGTGTTTCCGTTTGTCTGGAGGTCACTCCTTAAAAAGCAAGAGTAATTGGTTTCTCCTTGTTCTGGGGTGTCCTGAGCCTCCTTACTTTGCATTTGGAACAGACTTGTTAATGGAAATTGAAAACACTCAAAGAAAGAGTTGCTGAAGGCTTAAACATGTGTCTGTGTAACGATCTGCTTGGCTGAGTTTAGTTTTATAATTGGTGTGAATAATCTGCCCTTCCTTTGTTTGTATTACTGGTTATTCTAGTCCTGTTACTCCGTTGTCCTCAGTTGTGCTCTTTCTGGTCTGTTCCTGTCTGTTTAGGTCTGTTCATTAAAGCATCTTTATTCACCATTCTCCTGCCATCCTTGTCTCGGCATTTGGGTGCTCATCAAAACCAAACCATGACAGTCTGAGATTAAAACAGATTAGACAAAAGTTTTACTGAGAAATAAACATAGATTACTATCACACTGAGGGTATCTTAACACATTTATTAATATAACAGGACAAGAGCAGTTTCACTTTCATTATTTTGACAAAATAGATATTCATCAATAAACCTTTAAATGAATATGGATTATTCAAATAAAAAAGAATTATAGTTGTTATCCTTCAACATGCTGTGTTTTGTCCCATTAGAGTCCCGTGAAGCTGCAGGGGGCTTTAAATGAACAGAATGATACAACAACAAGCTTAGAATGTCATTATTATGGTGGACCAGGTAAGCTTTTATAGAGATGCTTTATTTTGTCTGGACTAAGGCCATTTTCCCACTGGAGCTGTTCGTGTGCTTTAAACGGATCAGACTGTGTATCCTCGAGTAGTCGCTTGGTATGAGCTGACGTGAAAACTCATCCAAACTGTGATTTGGACCAAACAGGTGAACTCTGGTCGACCTGGTCTCATTTCACCTGGTAGTGAAGCCTGGTGCACTTCGCTTATTGTATCCACTGACACCTCTTAAATGTATAATTCATGAACATGTATGAAAAGGTTTAAATCGCTGCTTTCCATCTGTGTAACCACAGCAACATATCTACCCTCTTGCTCCCCTCTGTCTTATTCTGTAGTGCTGCATCCATCTCATGCAGACAGAGAACAGCATGCAGGATACCTCATACTGGGCAGCGTCTTGTGATAGCACCCCAAACAAACAGCTTTTGTAACTGCATAATGTTTTCTAGGCGCTTCGGTACGACTTCAAAAGTGCAATGTAAAAGGGAACCAGACCAAAAAAAGAGGTGACATTTTTCACCATTCTCCACACAATCAAACCTTGGACTCTCCTGTTGTGACAGCGCACTAAAAATTAATTTAGCCTCCATTATAAAATCTAGCAGACCATTTAAAATGCCCCAGACTTAAGGGTTGGTTCACAAATGTTTTCCAGAATGTTATGCTGCCACTTTGAACAGATTGTTTTTATGACTTAACTTGAATCCCGTCAATTTGTTTGCCCTGAACCCTCAATCTCCCCTGGGATGTTTGCTGCGAAAACAGAGGTTTCAGCAATAAAACTACAACCAATGTAAAATCACTTCAAATGCCAATCAGAGATGTAATGTCATACGTTTTTAAGGTATTACATTGGCACAGATGGCAGAGGAGAGATGAAGAGGAGCTCCCATCGGGATTACAACCTGTTGTCCTTTGGGCATACCTCCTGATTTTTAACACAGTGATTACACTCTAAAACATATTTAACATTCCTCAAAGAAAATGTAAATTCAAAAGGTGTTTGATACGTTAAGGCAGCCATGGTTTGTTGTAGCATTGCATACTCAAAGCAGCAGTGTGGCTTGTTACTTTACACCTAAAATCATTGAACAATATACATTCTTGGTGTTTGTAGTTCTTTCTATTTGTCTATGAAGATAAATGCTCTAAAATATTTCAACATAAGTGGATTAAACCCTAAAATATTTGACTGGAGGATTAACTCTACAAAAATGATGGAATGAAGAGCCCTGTGATTTAAAATCCATAACAGTTAAAATGAAGAAGAGATATTAACTTTAGAGGAGTTTAAACTGGGATGACTGAATCATAATGCTGAGAGTATTCCTAAAGTCAGAAATGCTGAGCACCCTTCCTTTACATTTTAATCCTGAATGGTCCGACCCTGCATCTATCGAAGTAAAAACAGGTTAATGTTCGGGGTAACATCAGCCCTTCTGATTTTGCATTAACCTTTAATCTGTTTTTATTTTTGGCAGATGCAGTGAAGCAAACTTCAAAAAAGTTCCTAAATTAATTCATCAAGAAATGCCATCAAGAAATATGGTAGAAGAAATTTGTTAGGACTTAACAAAAATCTAACAACATCTAAACTAAGTTAGGTTGAGGTCGTAAAACTTTAGAAATAAAATAATGTTTAAAAATGACTTGAGGAACTTTACCCAATTTGCTCTAATGTTGATGTTTCTCAGAGACGCCACAAAGGTTCAGGGTCATACCAAACATACTACATCCCTACCACTGCTGATTTCCTGTTCAAATTTCTACCCAGGTAAACTGGATGTGGGGTGGGGATAAAGAAGGGCTTCAATAAATACCCTGGTTCCAGGAAAAGATTCATACAGTGGAAACTCACTTTAAAGGAAACCCGAGAAAGAGTAAAAAGCACGACTGTGAACATGGTCTTTATGCAGAGGATTTGCCTTTCTGTTTATGAATCCCTGGAATATAGTAATTTAAAACTCATTGAAACATGAATTTTGAAGCAAGAAACGTTTGAAAAGTCTTTCAGTCGGTACATTTGTCTGCATAACTGCAGCATATGAAAACAAAAGACTCGAAGTGATACCGAGGTGAAGGCCAACTTGTTCTGTACAACAAGAAAGAACTTTTCATTTCTGCATTGACTGGAACTGAAAGGATCCAGTCAATGAATGTCGGCAGGTATGTCTCCAGCAAAGTGAGCACTTTAATGAAAAGCAACTAACTGATGATTGAAAATAACCTAAAGACAAAAATCCACCAATTTGTGGGCTACAGTGTATTGTTTACCCTTTAAAACAGATTTTTAACCAATAAAGAAATAATTGCATTTAACAAAATCTCTAGTGGAAGAAATATGTGCAAACCCGATATCAGTACATTTGCCAATAGGACAGAACTTAAGTCCTGTCCTGGGCCTTACATAGAGAATGGCCCACAGCATTACAGATCCTCTACCGTGCTTACCATTAGGCATGAGGTGGTTTCCCACATACTCATTCTTGATTTCACGGCAAACCCTCGAAAAGCATTCTTTGCCAAAACACATTTCTGATGGTAGGCCATAAAAAGTTTATTATTCGGATGCCTTCAAAAGACCCAGTTGGAGCACAGCCAGAGAAACGTAAAGTCACTGATTACTAATTAAAAGTTCTTAGACATTCTGATCAAACTTAAAAAGCAAATTATAAATTAAAAAATAATTCCTGGGTCACATTTATTTTACAGAAATTGTTATGGGTGCTAATAAATCCGGGTCCACTAATTTTATTAAACAATAACTATGACATTTGGCTTGTACAACCCAGTGCAGAAATGTTTTCAAATTAATGGGTGCACATAAAGGATGCAGAACAAGGTGTACACTAGAAAGCACACCATGACCACACTGAAGCATGGTGGTATTTTAGTGATACTCTGGAGCTGCTTTGCTTCCTCTGTCTCTGGAAACCTGCAGCATGTAGAGAGCAAGATAGATTTGATCAGGTATCATTAAATCCTGGTGCCTGATTGAATCCTGGTACCTATCTAGTATCTTCCTGGACTTCAGAAAAAGTCTAGGAAGATACTAGAGGTTGCGAGACCTGAGCTATGAAATGAAAATCTCAGGTGGGATTTTACCATTGGGAGTGTGCTAAGATTCCTCAGGAACGCTGCTGGTGTCTGATTATAAATTACATTGCAGCAGGTTATAACAGAAAAAGGGTGCCCTGCAAAGTACTAAAGATACTTCTGCTGAGCCATTTAAAACTGTTCTCAACTGTTCTCATTTGTCTCATCGTTTATTGCAAACAGCTGCTTGGAGCACCTTCAGGTCATGTTTTATGTCAGTGAAAAATATGAATACAGTGACAAGATAGTTGGTCTTAGGTCTCCTCTCCTAAATGTGCAAGAACAAAACATTTATTTGTTGTTTGGTCTGTTGTGTTTTGCGTAAAAAAACATTTCGGGAATCATGATATGTTGTAGACTATGTAGGATGACACACTGTCACCATTTTTCGGCTGTACAGAATCACAGGGAATAAGTACAGATTCATGCTTTTCTTTTTTTTGTGATCCAAAACAATATCCAGTTCTCTCAGATAAATGACTTCCAAGAGAACGAAGAGATAAAGTGCCTTCAGTTCCCGTCATCCCAGGGGTTCCATCCGACTCATTTCTCACTACTTGGTTTAGCCATCAAACAGCGTTTCATGTGGTCCCCAGCTCCTTGTGAGCTCGGCGTCTGCAGCCATCAAATATTAGCCAACAGGGTTTCTTACAGGAGCAGCTACGGTACACCTAAGCTTCGAGGTGGTTCTCATCTGGATGGAGATTAAAGGAGCCAAGAAAGAAGCTAAGCATAGAGACCACACGTCCTGCTTTTGGTGGCTTACTAATTGATGGTATGCTCTTTGATGCATGAGGGATATTGTGTTCTTGCGTACAAATGCCTTTGTGTGTATATGTGTGTGTGTGTCTGTGATTTGTATGTGTGGAAGCTGCAGCTATTAACCAGCTGATGCATGAATGCAGGAATCATTCTGGAGATTCCTGTGATTGTTTCATCTACATCTGCCCAGATGTGTCCTCTATGTGGCCATCCCCTGGCGGTGTCCTTCTTCACCTCTGCAGAATTGCAGCACTGTTCACTCTGTGTGCACACACAAGACAAATATTGGTATTGAAAGGCCCATGAATGTTGACATATATAAAAAGTGCAGGCAGGAGTAAGATTTTTCAAGTTTAAATTCATTTTCACTCCTCTTAGAACATAATTTGTAAGTGATTTTTGTTGTAAATAACCAAATTTAATGCCGTTTTTTGTTTTTGCATTTCTCTGTCATTTGAGGTTGTTGTGTATTTCACACAGAGAAAGCCTAAGTTATTTCAAAGAATAGTCCATAAACTTGCAGATATAAATGAACAGTTAGTCATTTTCTACCGCTTCTTCCATAGTGGGTTGTGGGGAAGCTGGTGCCTATCTCCAGCAGTCTATGGGCAGGAGGTGGGGTACACCCCGGACAGGTCGCCAGTCCATCGCAGGGCAACACAGACACACACAGCACAAACTACCATGCACACGCCCATTCACACCTACGGGCAATGTAGACAGACCAATTAACCTAGCAGTCATGTTTTTGGACTGTGGGAGGAAGCCGGAGTACCTGGAAAGAACCCATGCCTGCACGGGGAGAACATGCAAACTCCATGCAGAAAGACCCCTGGGCAGGAGTCAAACCAGGACCTTCTTGCTGCAAGGCAACACTGCTACCAACTGTTTAATTGCCTTTTTGTAACAATTTGTAGCACAGTTGCTGTTATTTCGGTATTGTTTTCTTAAGTTCCTTGTATTTTCCTATTTTAAACTGCTCTCTTTAGTTGCATTGGGTCAACTGTATAATACCAGATTTATTAAATTACAATTTTGTGAAACAAGAAATTATCTAATACAATTATCACTTTACAGTAAATGTAGCCAAACATGCCGCTATGGTGCCACAATGGTTGCATAGTTAAGAGAAGAGAGAGCCACTGTTATGACAGATAAAACCAAATGGAATAATCTTTTTTTAATCTTGTGAGAGGTAATGTACTTGTAAATACAGTTTAAACTAACTATTTACATACACAATGCTTGACATTAAATCAGACTAAATCTTTCCTGACTTCAGCAAGGAATATCCAAAATATTTCTAGTCACTAAATGTGGGAATACTGACAAAGCAATTTAGAAAAGCCCAGATGACGATTTCATAGATTTGTGAGCTTCAATCATTAATTCCTAATATTTGGGTTAAGTTTAGGCGCACCTGCGGATGTATTTTCAGGCAGCATGTTTTAAAGATGTCTGTGAGAGGTTGGCGAATTCTGCAGTTGCTGACCTTTTGCAAAAATGGATCAAAAATTGTTTCCCAATGCAGAATTTTAAGAATATTTCAACTTTCTTTGTAGGATTATTGCAACATTTGCGGACGGCATCAAAAAGGTTTAGCTTTTTTAAACTTTTAAGAAGTATTTGTCCACTTACAGATGTATTCTCTTTTTTGGCTTCCTTTGCTCCACTTAAATGTTTCTGATCATCAGACACATTGTAAGACAAAGATGACCTGAGTAGATACCAGCTAGCAGTTTTCAAAAGATGAAAAGTTGTACAAAAATAACAGGGCCCTATGTGATAAAGTAATCGTTGTCAGAGTCTGGTTGTCACTTTGCCTGCTGCTAACCTCTCCTCACCACTAAGGGGCTGCTGGAGCTGGAGGACCAAGGGTGTGACAGGTGCACATCATCATCTCATCAGCTGGAGGACTATATGAGGGTGGCTTGCCAGCACTTCTACGCCTGAGTGTTTTGCCCCCTGCGGTAGTAACTACCTGGCCAATTTTCAAGCTTAAAATCTTGAAAACTTTCATGTTTTGAAAACCTTGACTAACCTTCTGTTTTTCCCTCGTGCCAGGTTGACCAAGCCACGCTCCATGCTGGAGACACCACAGACGAACTCTTTGAACAATAATCTGGACTCAGGCAGCCAGCCCCGGTGGTTCTTCTTGCCTGACCAAGTGAACCATGTCCACCCTCTGACGGCCTCGCCTGGACCACCTGAAGCTCCAGCAGACCCGGCGCAGCCACGCCGCTTCCGGACTCAACAACCTCTCTCCCTGTTGATCGCAGTTTAGTCGATCAATTCAATCGCTCCATTTACTTACTGCTGCCGTTTCCCTTTCAGCCAGCCGGCCGAACAGGTTTTTTTCCACGCTCCACATTCATTCCTTGTGAAAAGTGAATACATTTCTGAAAACGCTTCTCTGTTTGTGAGTGTTCTCTGCATGTGGGTCAAGTCGGCCTTAAAAACGATGACAATCGTCCCCTTTACCTTATAACTGGTTGTGCCACCTTTTCCAGCAGCAACCTCCTTCAAACTTTTATCATACTTGGCAATGAGTATTTTACATTTCTGTGGAGGAACTTTGGTCAACGCTTTGTTAATTCTGGCAACACCAGAGGTTTGTCAAGCATAAATTGACTGTTTACAGACATGCCACAGCATTTTAATTTTGGTCAGACTTTGACTAGGCCACTTCAACACTTTTTTTCAGCCATTTACAGGTGGATATGCTGTTGCTGAGCTTAGGAACATTGTCCTTCTGCAAACCGAAGTGTGCTAGGACTTAAAGGTATTCTTCCAGCAATTTTGTTTCACCACAAAACAAATGTAAATGAACAGGAGCCAAATCAAATGAACAGTTTTGACAAAGATCAGTACATCAAAAACATATTTTTTCAATGCCTCTTGAGCTGCAATTTTAGTTGGATGGTAAAACATCCCGTAATATATGTATAGAAACATGCATTTTGGGAAGACTAAACCCATGTTGCTGGCAGTATGGCGGTTTTTGTTTTTTTTGTACATGCATGATTCCTTTTGCTGGAAATATGCGTAAACATTGTGCTGATGAATTTTGTGTGAGCAATAAAGAACAGTGTGAAAAAACAGGAACGGATCAGTATCTGTCACCTCTCCTGAAACCACTGCATCACCCCTCTGGTTCCAGCATCTGGTCTGGTTGTAGCTCAGAGATGCCCCACAAATTCATGCTGACCAAACAAACATGCTTCAACTGCAGATGTAAATAATCCTTTGTTACCCTTAAAACGGACAATAAGTAGGGAGGGATCAATGAGTAACAAGAAGCTGCATTTGCAGGACCAAAAAACAGCGCTGTGCTCCTAACTGACTGGCCAACAGCTATGCTATTAAGTTACTTAATCTCTTTATCCAGCCCAAACTGACGGCCTGACATTGTTCTTCAAGAGTTTCCTAAAAAGGTAGAATTCATTGTTCTATTAGTTACCAGCTTACAAAAAGTTCCCCTTTTGTTTCACAACTCAACACAAGTGTTGGAAATCATCTAGACATTTCTTTTTGCAAATGAGAGATGGAAAATTTAACTATAGATGCCCTCTCTGCCCAGTCTCCTTTTTATTATTAAATGATGACTGTAACTGAGGCAAGTAAGGCCTGTAGTGCTTTAGATGTTTTAGGTTTTTTTGTGACCTTCTGGATGAGTGGTCGGTGCACTTTTGGAGTAATTTTGGTAGGCTGGGCACTTCTGGGAAGATTCACCAGTGTTCCATGTTTTTTCCATTTGATGATTATTGCTCTCATTGTGGTTGGCTGGAGTTCACGAATCTTAGAAATTGTTGCGTTGTTACCTTATACAGACGGATGACATTGTTTGTCGATGTGTTGCTTTTTGAAATTGTTTAGCCTACTTCAGGTTGTCGTACAGGTTCCGTTACATTAATCTCCTGATTCTACAGGTCAGTCAGTAATCAGACCTGGGTCTCGCTGGCAAATATGAACTCAGATATCCAATAAAGTGCCTAATCACAGTCAATTCAAGATTTGAGAAGGTGGGTTAATATATTTTAGCTTGCAGCTCTTGATTGATTTGGATAGATCTTTTCCCTCAATAAATATAATCATCATTTTAAAACTGCATTTTGTATTCATTCTGGTAGCCTTGTTATTAAAAATTGTTTGATGCTCTGAAACATTTAAGTGTGAAAAAAAAGCAAAACATCAAGAAATCTGCAAGGGAGAAAATACATTTTCCCCGACATGTTCATGTTCATAGATTTGTACTCCGTAACGGATAGCGTACGGGTTAAAAGGGTTTCCCTATGACTTTAAAACAAGTTTCCCTTTGTGACCCTGTGGGATAATCAGGAAAAGGCTTGGGGAGAACGAACTCTCTAAGCTGTAAAGTTATCCTGTTGTTCTCTCTCAGTATGCAACAAAATGTTGGTACAGCAGCTGGCAAGTGTTTTTATCGTTATATCACAGTGCCTCTGCTGTTTTTAGGATATGTATTATCCCTTTACCAGTTTGCCTTTTTTTTTCCATTTTCTACCCTTAGATGGGAACAAACCCAGGTCTTTTCCTTCTGTTTTCATTTTGAAGTCTCCTCCCTGTTGGCTTTGTCACTTTGAGCTCTGCAGCCACACGCCTTCTGCTTGGCTTTGACTCGGTTGCTGAATCATTGCTTATGTTCTATTCTTTCTTACAGTTTCTCTCCATCATCTGCCAGCAATCGGTCCCAAGCCGCTGATCCAAGAAAAAAAGTTACCGCCTCTCTCTTTGCTTGCTTATGTAATTCCAGCTATTTTTTAAGAAATTATATAATGTTTTTGCAGCAAAACAATACCTTTGCCAGTGAGACTTAAGCAGAGCTGAGTCATGTTGAATTGAACAGTCATCCCGGCTGGCGAACAGTAATTTGGTGGATATTATCATTAGGGCATCTGTCAAACATTTTAGCCTCCCTGGCAGGGTGGCGAGCTTTCTTGGCTCTCGCAGGAGCACCTTGTTTTAAACTTGCAGTTAACAAAGCTCATTCAGCAGCAGAGATTTTGCAGTCCTTTCCCTCATTTGTGCCGTTGTACCCTGTAAAAACAACAGATGTTTCATTTTGGATTTTCATTTGCAGCCATGCAGTTTAATACAGCACCTTATGTCAAGCTTGGATGCTCAAACCAGAGTAATTTCTTTTTGCTCTCAGATCCAGAGAAGGTTGTAGTTTGTAGAACAAAATATGTTTAGACTAAAACATGTGCAGAGATTTGAAAACTTTTGTGATCTGTGTTTAAATCGCATTGCCACTTAAAGAGAAAAGACAACAACATTTTCCAAAGAACAATGAAGTCAAAGAAAGTTTTCTGTCATTGATGTTTTGCTGCATGCAATGATCTTTTGAGCTCCAACCAGAATGTTCCTTTTCATAAGATTCATACTGAGCAACTGCATGTAGACTTCAATGTGCATTAGGCATCCTTATCCTGCTACAGAAGATATCCCAGCCTTTTTACAGATTGTGTGCTGTTTGCTTCCATAATTTGTTGCTTTTAAATTGAATCTCTTCTTACCTCTGCCAGAGGAATGTTCCCTGTGTCACAGGCTGCAAAACAAGCTCAAAGCAAGATGGATCCACCACGGACTTAACAGTTGGTGAAGGGCTGATTCTATTTTAATTCTGCTGAAAAAGTTGTTTCTAAATAATGAATTAATAATAATAAAAAGAAGAGACTTTTTTTACAAGAAATCTGAAATTGCTATAAAATCATAAAACACAAATAAAAGACATTCTAAGAGAATTTCAGACATTAGTCATGTTATAAAGAAATACCCTGATCTCATGACAATGTTTATTTTCTGGTGTTTAAATGCTTAACTTACTGTTGTGAACAGCGGGGTTGTAGCAGGACCAAACTGCAGACAGGAACCCGGAAGCTACATTTGAATTTACAGCTGAATTTAAGGATTTAATAATAAAAAACGGCAAACTTAGAGGAGACTAGAAGATAACAGGACAAGAAGCATGGATAGAGAACTGGCAGAGTAATGGACCATAAGGAAGTACAACGGAAGAATCCAGCAGGGAACCAGAAGAGCAATCACATGAGATGTGGAGCAGCTGTAGCAGAGAGAAGGCAGAGCAGCTGAAGGAGGGAGACTAATTAACACAGATAGGCTAAACAGAGAAACTACAAATCAAGGGGGGAAAGATAAACAGAGATCTAAGAGGAATAATTTCAAATGTAAAAGGAACAAAACAGAAAGACAAAGAAGCTCAGGGGAAGCATCTAACAATAATGAGTACATGGAATGAACTGAAGAAGGCAAGACCTTAAGAACATAATGAACAGCAAGAAAATTGTCAAAATATAAACCTCCAAAATCCTCTAGATTGTGATTCAGAATTTAACTATGATTCTTTAACGTTTCTTTTGGTGACACAGCATTTTGGGACATTTGTACCCCCTGCTAGGTACCACTTCCTCCCAACATTTTGATCTGAGTGATAAATGTTGTGGATAGTTAAAACATCTTTGCTTTTTAGCTTTGTTGTGTTCTGTTGACATTTTTATATTCATTTTCAGTTTGCTGCATTGCTGAGGTAAAGTCTCAACAAACATAATATTTATAAAACTCTAAAATGTACATTTAGCTGTCCTTTACAAAGACTGGCTGGGTCCTACTGAAACAAATTAAAGTTTAAGCACAAATAAGTTTATGTGGACAACCTTTGCTGTTTTTCTTTTCATTCTCGATGTGTAAAAATAATTAAAATAATGTTAAATATTTTTCCAGGTTGTGGTCTCTGAACCATATATTGTCATGATCCGCAACTGTTTGTGTTTCCGTGTAATTGGACTCACCTGATTCTTGTTAATCCTGTTGTATTTAAGTCTGTTTTCTGTTCCTTTATTGTTGGGTTGTCTGTTTGTCCAGCTGCTGTGCTGTGAATCCTGCTGTTCTGTTATTTCTGGTCCTTGAGTTTTCCTTCACGCCCTGTAAGTTTTCTTTATTTTAATAAATGTATCCATCCACCATGCTTCTGCCCATGTCCTGTTGCTGCTTTGGTCCTTCACCACCGCAAAACACAACATATATTGCCTTTTAAAACTATTCAAACCCCTTTAAGTTTTCACATTCCATCACGTTCTATGTATTTTGCCGATTTTAGGTTTGTTAGAGAGCACTTGTAACCAAACAGCATCATGAAGACCAAGGAACACAGCAGACAGGTCAGGGAGAAAGTTGTAGAGAAGTTTAAAGCAGGGTTGGACTATAAAACAATACCACAAGCTTTGGACATCTCACAGAACTCTGTGGGAGAATAGAGCAGATGTTATTTGTGTGCTCCACAAATCTGGTGTTTATGAAAAATTGGCAAGGAAAGTAATTGCAGAAAGAAATCCATGGGGAATCCTGTTTTCAGTTTTCCACAAGAGATACAGCCCTGATTAGATGTGACAAAACTAAACCTTTTAACCTAACAAACAGCTAAGTGTGGAGGAAACCAATACGGCACAACACTGTGAGGAAACCGTCACCGCAGTAAAATATGGTGGTAGCATCATTATGCTGTGGGGGATGACGTCCTTCAGCAGTGATGACAGCTGGTCAGAGTTGAGAGGAAGATGGAGCTTAACACAGGGCAACCCTGAAAGAATATCTGTTGAAAGCCTCAAAATACTTGAGACTAGAGCAGAGGAATGATTTAAGATAAAGAATATTTATGTATTAGAACGGCAAAGTCAAGACCAACGTCCAATTTTGAAACCGTGGCAAGACTTGTGAATTGATGATCGCTGAGGCTCTTTATTCAATGTGAATGAGTTTGAGCTATTCTGGCTGTAAGAATTGGAAAAACTGAAGTCTTTAGTTCTGTAAAGCTGAAAGACACTTACTCCAAAGGTCTTGCAGATGTGATTGCAGTGAAATGTAGTTCTAGAAAGAATTCACTCATGGGAGGTAAATATAAAAAGGTTCAGATTTTTTTCATGATGTTTATATGTAAAAAAATATTGACAACCATGCATCCTTTTCTATAAACTTCCCAGGTATGCAATACATTTTATTGGTCTAGCACATAAAAATTAAAGTATGTTGTTGCCGGTTGATGTGTAAAAGTTCAAGAGGTATGAATGCTTTTGCAAGGCACTGTATGTTGTTTTGTACCCTTTTGCCTATTTAAATGCAAACCATTCACAGGAGGCAGCTGATGGAAGAGCAAACCTATTTACAGAAACAAAAGACAAAATAAATGCTGTTGAAGCAGGGAGTCTGGCAATGAAAAAAAAAACAAAATACCAAATAGGAATAAAAACAGAGCAAAACAGGGAGCAAATCACAGCTGATGAAAGAACAAGCATCCAAGGGGAAAAACTTCAGGGAGTACATTAACTCCGAGGGATTAAATAACTGGATACAAAGCAGGTGTAGTGGGAGCATCGAAAATTAAACTAACAGCAACAGACCTGAGAAAGAAAATGCCACAAGAATGCATGCATTTAGACCACAAAGAAGCTAAAAAAGAGCCTAATTAATACCTAGCATAAAACTGTATGATATATTTCTGATACACAATAAGAAAACACAAAAAAGAATGCTTGCAAGATCAAAAATATTAATATGTTAATATGTTTTGATCTAAAACCATTAATTGTTGCTCTGGCTGTGTGTTTAGGGTCGTTGTCCTGCTGGAAGGGGAACCTCCGTCCCAGTCTCAAGTCTCTTAGCCTTTAACAGGTTTTCTTCCAGGACTGCCCTGTATTTAGGTATTAAACGTCCTCGCAGCATGATACTCCCCCCACCATGTTTCACTGTGCGGTTGGTGAGTTGAAGTAATGTAACATCTGACCAGATTACCTTCTTCTACATGGCTTTTGGAAAACTGTAAAAAGGACCTCTTGTGACATTCTTTCAACAACGACTTGTCCCTCTTCCATAAAACCTAGATTCTCCCACCTGATTACTAATCAGGAAACCTCCAAAGACAATTGGTTGCACTAGATTTTATTTAGGGAGTAAAGGGAGCTGCATACACAACTCCATGCCACACTTTAGATTTTTCATGTTTCTTTTTACTTCACAGTTGTGTTGATGATGTGGAAGCAATTTATGTGGTTAAAAAGTGTTTGTGTGTCTGAGGCAGCATGTTCCTGGAAAGAGGCACGGGTTGAGTGTTGTTGGGCCAAAACAAAAGGGAAAAGCAGCGGTCCAGTTCAGCTTTGGAATGTGGAGTTGACAAGAGTAATGCAATTGTTATGCCCTGACTTGTGTCAGGGATTTGGGATTCTTTGGGATTTTGTATTATGAAGATGTATTCAGAGATGTGTTCTGAATAAAAGGTCCCCCGCATCAGCTTTGAGAGAAAACCAGCTGTCTTTTCATCATCTTTACAGTTAGTAAACTTCCTTCTCCCACAATCACATTACAATGACAAATCAAAATTTGCTTTAGAATGAACAAAATGTGAACAACTATCCTAACTGTGCTTATGTATTTTTGTTGCCCTTTTGCTTTGCTCCCACATGGAGCTTAGACAAGTGGGCAGGTACGTGTGTGTGTGTGAGAGAGGGAGAAAGGGCTAGCTCAGTGTGTCCCTTCATGTACCTTCTCTCCCATGGGGCCGCACGGAGGGGTCCTAGGCACTGACTGACAGATTTGGGCCAATTAAGCTAAAAAATAGGAGCGAGTAGGAATGCACGGATTCAAACACACATACACATACGTTGACTCTGCGTTTGCATCCTGCTCGGGTCAAGCCTGACAACACCCAATGGATACACCCTCCTGATTTCTATACACACACTGAGTCATTTTCACCCTTTTTGTTTCACATTTCACCACAGGAGAGCTGCCTGTTCTTTATCAACACAATTACACACCTTATCTTTATATAACTTACAGTGTTACGCACACAAACATATCCACTACAGGTGCATATCTCCTCCCTCAGGGACACCTGGTTAATCCAGCCCTGCACAGATTTCCCTCTAGTGCCAGTTTGCCTGGAAATATTCATATCAAACATCGCTTGCCGACTATGACTCTACACACAAGCTCAGAGTCACTCCAGGCTGCGAACACCATCAGTGCATCCATGGCTGAACACCCCTCTTTGCTCCAATCCCCTCGGAGATGGAAGTCTTTGGTGTGTTTTCACAAGCGTTCAAGGTTATTCTCACGTTTACTCCGAGCCAGAAAGGGGCAGTCAGGAGTTGTTTTTATGTTGTTTTTGTAATGAACGCCTTCCTGGCCTGCCTGCTGCTGCACCAGCACACAACCGCAACAGAAATTCTCAATCCTTCGTCGAGAAGCCCGTTCAATTATTCATACTGCTATTGCAGTTCTCTGGCACAGAGAGCAAGAGAGGGGAAGGGAGAGGGGTGGAGGAGGACTGGAGCAGGGAAAGGAGATGGAGGAAGAGGTGGAGGGGAGTGGGTGTTTTCTAAGAAAGGGGGGCTTCACAGATGGAATATGTATGTATTCAGAGGAAGAGACTGCATCAGCTTCATGCATCCTTCTGCTTCTGCATCCTTATTCCTGCTCTAACTTTGCTTTCTCATTTTGATTTGTCTTTATTTCACATCTTCTCCACTTCACCTCTTCTGAGCTCACAGTCCATGATTACAGGGTGAAAACAACCTCAGAAGTGTCCATAATGACCTTGACTAAGAAATCTGTCTTTGCCTAACCCCTGCAGGAGGATACATCACCCCATTTGTTTGCTCCACACTTTACATCCCCCTGAGGAGTGGGACTGTTAAACACAAGTCTTATATCTGGTCCAAACCGCTCAATCTCACATCTCATCTTCACATGAAACATCCACCTCATTTTGTTAATTCACCTCATTCTACTTCCTCTTCTTCCTTGATCTTTTCATGTTCACACCCTTTTTCCTCTTATCAGTTTTCTCAGTGCAGTAGAGTGCTGCGCGAGAGCAGCCCGCCTCCCTTTCTCTGGAGGAAAAGAGCGGGAACATTAGAGAGTAAAAAGAATTTATGGGAAATGAAGGGAGGGCGAGGGAAAACCAAAGGAAAGAGCATGCGCCAGTCGGGTCGTGGTTACAGTTAAAGAAATTTAGATAATGAAGTTGGAGACAGAGAAGGCTGAGTGGAGAGAATGAGGGAGGAGGGCGTAAAGAAGTCTGACAGCACAATGCAGAGGAATGCTTAAAAGAGCCCAAAGCAGTTTGGTATTTGACTCAAACTGTATATTTACAGCTGTGTTCAATATATTAGCAATCCATCCTCACTAATCAAAGCTGTAACTGTCTTTGGTAGAAATCACATTTCTACAGGACAAATACTGTAAATCACTGGTAACTGTAGCAGAGTAAGTGAAAACCATTCATGCTGCTGATTCTGTTCTTATTTAGAGATGAAAACAGCAGATGGTGTACATGGTGGTTATCATGAGTTCTTCTGAAAATCTAGTTAAAATGGGTTGTTCCAGACATTTCAGTTCAGAAAAGCAGAGTACTGGGACTAAAAAGCTGATTATATAAAACATATAAAGAAGTGCAGTAAATTTATTTGGTGTTCAGCTAACGTCATTTTAAATGTTTTAATACAGAAACAGGAAAACTACCATTCAAATAGATCAAAGAATAACCAAAATGGAAAAACAATGTCAGAAAACTGAACCTAAATGGACCAGATTAGTAGTCCAGAAAGAGGTGGAAGAATCAGAGGAAGATTATTTAAACTGAGTTCAGGTAAGGAGATGGATAATCCCAGCGTTGTCTCCCCAGTCCTCAGCAAGATAGAAATACAGACAAAAAGTGTGGATGAAAAGCAGGGTTCAATTCACATAATAAAATTATATATTTTAATATTTTGACCCAGAGAGGTTTGATCTTCCGTTGCAGAAAATCCTGTGAACCTGCAGGAGTAGATGGTGGACAGAGGGGGTGCTGCAGTCGAGTGAGAAGAGACTTCGAGAGAATCTCTAAAATATGACTCTGGGTAATGAAGTCCTCACTCTGGAAGACAATTAGCAGCTTAAAGTATGTTTACTTGATAATGGCCCAAAAATCTTTTTTGAACGTTTGTGAATTAAGCCTCATGGGGAAGTCCGATAAACAGAGGCGGAATCCAAAGGTCAGAATCGGGACCCAGTCGGTTTCTGATTAGCCTGGCTAGGTTCGTAGAGGAGGAGAGAATGGCTTTCTAGAAGACATGAGGCAAGACAAGGAGGTATGAGAAAGGAGGAAATGGGTCAGGATCAAAGAGCATTAAAGGAAGTCTTGGTCTGGCATGGATTGAAGCTGTAGCAACAGATGCTGCGTCATGCACAATAACTTGATCATGAAATCTACTGGAACACTGTGGCTATGCTAACAGACGATCAGAGGAGAGACTAAGAAGAGTATTAATACTGGCAGAACAGGCGAGTGAAAGTATCAGACAGCTGAGCTACATGGTCGATCTTGTAGCTCATCCAAATCACAAATCATGACAAACTCACCCTATGATCACTTCCAGATTAATCAAAGTAGGTCTGCAGTTACCTGTGGGTACTGTAACCATTAGAGCCAAGCCAAGGTATCAGCAAAAAAAAAAAATAAAGTCCCATCCAATCCTGTTCAACCTTTACGCAGTTGAATACACTACAAAGACTGGATGACCCATTGTCTCTTGTGAATTAACTGTAGGATTTTATAATTGTTCCTTCAACAATCTCTCTAGATCATTCAGAGTTTTGGGTTCTCTCTTATGTGCTCTTCTGTTCAGCTCACCACCACAGGTTTCTATAGGGGACTCAGATGGAAGAAAGTTTAATTTGTGTCTTGTGATCAATTTCTATGTTGATTTTGACATATTTTGGGGAGAAACAGGCCCAAAGCCTCACAGATCCTACACCGTACCTAGCAATAGATATGCTTGCCTCATCTTCAGCTTTTCTTTGGTTTCAAACCTACCTCCAGTGTTTGTTGCCAAAAAGCTCAATCCTCTGACCAAATCACACCATTCCAGTTAAAGTTTCAGTGGAGTTTAGCAAACTTCACGTATTTACATTTGTGACGTTAAGACAGAGAAGGTTTTTAGAAGGTTTTTTTCTGGCATGCGTCTAAAACGACAAGTTGGCATGCTTATGGAATGCTGGGCCTTTGGAAAAGAAACAGGCCCACAGCATCCCTGATCCTCCACCATACTCATTAGTGAGGAGAGATCCTGCATTAATATTAATAGGTTATGATGTGAGTGTAAGTACAGTGTTGGCATAATTTATGCATCAGGTTGTTTAACTTGAAAAAATGGCAACACCAAAATTCTTTGAAATTATAACCCTCAAAGTCCACATTAAATGAACACATGATAAAATGATAACTAGATACTGCCTTGAAAAAGCAGAGACCTCAGATCAACCGAATGCTAAAAATCTCTGAAAACATTCCCATGTCAGAAATAGAGTAAGCAGAGCCCTAAGGACCACAGAAGAACCATTCATATAGAGGCAAGTTATAACTCAGAAGGGATGCAGATCAAACACACACACTCACTTCAAAAAGCATATAAGAAAATGCCTGAGCAATAGAATTGTCATCACTTGCTTACGATTGAACCCAATCTTTGAAATAATCCAAGTGTAGAAATTTTTCTTTGTGTTGGTATTGTTCCAGAAGACGTTCAGGTTTGCAGGAGCTGGCTTAGACGTCACTATCGAGCTGAAGACTTGCTGCACATATACTCTGCTGTGATTTGCACATCATTGCATCAACCTCGGAGGAAATACATGAGCCAGGTAGATGGACTTTATGTAACACCATAGCAAATAGATTAGATGGACACTGTTGTTTGAACCTGGGAAATTGATACGGTAAAAAATTAAATGAAGAACAAATAAAATTAGCTGGACAAGATAAATGAATACATATTACAAAATAGATTTTTTAAAATAAAGTGCAAAACTTATGACATGTATTTTAAGACACATCTGTTGCTGTGTTCAAATAATTCATCTTTTGTAGCTTAAATCTTGTGCAGAACTGAGAACCCTAAACAGATCTTAGGTACATTACCTTTGTGTTGGTTTTATTGGTATGATGCAAAGAGAGGTGATGAGGAGGGGAACACAGATAAACAGGCAATACATAGTAAATATATCAGATTTTATTAGGATGGAACCCCATTAATGCAAGATTTACAGAAACCTAAACATATTGAGTAATAAATAGGGACAAAATCACAAAATACAGTTTTCTTTCACTGAAGCATTTTTTTTTCTTTGAACCTCTCCAGTACACGCATAATGCACATAATGCAGTTAACCTAACATTACTGCAAACCCACAACTAAACAAATAAAGTCAGATTTTAGACTTTCTCATTTGCACTATTGTTACTTGCATGTAGATCAAGTGCAAAATCAGAAACAGTTTTTGGCCCCATTTAGAAATCTGTTTCTAAAACGACATAATGGGTGCTCCATGTTGCTTGCTGCAGTGAGACCAAGGAAGGAGCACTGTTTGTTGGTTTGTGTGGTGCTTGGTGCTGACATGACGGTGGACTTTCTTTGCTAGAATAATTTATGATGTGCTTTTACAGAGAACTACACACTAGGGAGAAGATGAGGGGGAATGTGGAGTTCAGTAGGACAAAAGAAATAAAGTCTTCCAGCTTTGGTACACCCCTCTCTCCACTGAGCCACAGCCACGACGTGCTTTCATTTCTCCAGGTGCAAATTCTTCAATTTGTGATTTTGGCCAATTGCTTGGTGACAAATGTTTCAAACCTCCTGTGTATCATCTCTTCTTTTTTTTTTATAAATCTTGGCAATGAAAGTCTTATATGTTTATAAACATAAATAAGTTAGCCAATAATACAACTACTGAATCACACACTCTAAAGCACTACGTACATAATTGCTCATAGACAGTAAGATTGGTTTGTAGAAACTGTTTAAGGTTTTAACTTGAGGAGGAGATTCATAAACTGGTAATAGGTCTCTGAAAAATATTTTGTCCCTTGTAGATTTATCCTCTTTTTTTCTTTTTGTCTCACAGATGTTTCAGCTCATCCAACAAAATGTTGATATCAGGCAAAGATAACCTGAGTAAATACAACATGCCTTTTTCCAAATGATTTAATTTATTAAGGGAGAAAAGGGTATCCAAACCACTCAAAAAACGGATTGTCCCCTACACCTATTGACTGGATGTGTTTTACCAAAACAACATTTTTAAGAGCTGAAATAAAAAGCTTTCAGTGACTGATCGAAACTAAAGATTTCCCGAAGTGAGGCTTCTGAGCCTGTCTTCAGAAGGTCATGAATGTTTTTAAGGTTATACAAGACAGGCCTCAAACCAAACTCTTGGTTGCAACCTAGACCTGGCAATACCAACTGGTTTGAGTTTACAAACATTTCTACAAACAAGCCAAAGTCAAATGTTTTCACACGGCACCCAAACAAAGGCGAGCTGCTCTCATTGATAAGTGAGCTGAGTTTAAAAAGATAACTCTCTTCTGTGAGTGGAAGAGACTGAGATGAACTGTCCAATCAGGTTTCAGAGCGATGTCCATTGGGAGGAGTTAGGAGAGGCCAGCCAATCCCAGATGGTGTAACTGCAACCTCTCAGCCTCATGCAAATCAAATTGCCTCAGGCCATAACACGTTCAAGTCCAGACTTTGACTAGGCCATTGCAAAACCTTCTTCATTTTTTAGTCATTCAGAGGTGGACTTCATTCAGATGTCACAGACTGATGGTTGGACATGCCCCTTCGAAGGTTTCTGCCAGAGAGCAAAATTCATGGTTCCATCAGTTACAGCAAGATGTCCTGGTAGTTTTTGCCTCAGAACTCTCTTGTGGAAGCTATTTTTGCCTAGTTTCTCACTTATTCATGAATCATGAAGACTGATATGACCTCCAGGGCTATAGATGTTATTTTAGGTTCTTCTGTGAACTCCAGGATGAGATATTAATATTCCCTTAGTTATTTTTTTATTTATTTGGAGTTCCATAGTTCCTCCATTCATGGAAAATGTCATGATTCTGGGGTCTGCCATATTGTTTCTGCTTCTAAGCTGTTGATACACCCAGGAGGGCATGGCCGAGGTTTCAGATATTGACACACCTCTGCCTCATTTCCTCATCAGCCTTGATTTAAGGACCTGTCAGGCAGTCCTTGGATGCCTGAGAATCAACCCATAGTGATAGTATCAAATCAACTATTCTTTCTATACCTTCTGTTCCTCAGAGACCATCTCTTCAAATCTCCTGAAGTACCTGTGCAGAAAAGCATCTCGGCTGCCAACAAGTCAGAATCTGGTTTTACCTACCTGGAAACCCACCTGATCACCACTGCTTCTTGGTAGCTACTCTCCTCAGATCTGTGTTTCTTCTTTCAGTCCTTTCAACTGAGCCAACCACTTTCCAAGCTCAGTGAAATTACCACATTGCCTCATTACTCCCCAGAAACTTCATCGTCTTTACCCATAGCTCAGTTCAGCCTCTGAACCAGTAACTCTTTTCCTTTGTGTTTACCATAAATTCTGCCAATCATTTCACAACACTAATCCTGCCTTTTCCCCTCCTCAGATGCTAGGTCTGGAAATCACTGAAAGCTATGTAAGGTAATAGCCCCCACTTTGGTTTGCTGGAGTCTCAAAGTTACTTTGTTTCTCATCTATTGTTTGATTTCTTTAGATAGGGGAATAATGTCTTGCTCTTTGAGATCAACCTATTTCATGTTGTCTGACAGGTTCTATTTATTGGATGTAGATCCAAGTGTATTCATGATTCTAAAAGGGGGGTAATTATATCTTAATATCAGTTCAATTTGGTTCGGATCACTTCTTTGCTTAATTAATGAAATAATTTAAAAGTGACACCCTGTCTCTACTCGGGTCATCTTGTCTGACATTAAAATGTTTGTTCTGAATCATTTTAGTGTGAAATAAAAGCTAAAGCACAAGAAATATGTGTGTGTGTGGAGGGGTGAGGGTTACTTTTCCTCTGCACTGTAGTTTTTATTTTAAGGAAATTATACATGTAAAAGTGATGCAGTTTATTACTTGCCTACCACTTCCTCTGCAGCAGAATATGATATTGCTTTGATCTAGTTTAGTGAAGCTGATACTCTTGCAGAATAGAAGTAAAATCCTGCATTGCTCTCAGCACAATTTTAAAGGCGAGTATAATGTTTTTTCCAAAGCTCTCAGATTTGCAAACAAATAACTATTAGCTAACATCAAATTAGACAATGTTAATTTATAAAAAACTACAGCCAGATGTTGCATCCCTGCAGCTTTAATGCATCACGTTAGAGTAAGTAGAGGCATCTGATGTTATTGCAGTTCTGCCACATTAAGAGCATCTGCAGTATTGTCCTACATAGCTCTAGTTGCTGTGTCTGGAGTTTGAGAGGCATGTTTCTCACCTCACTTGAAAAGGATGATTTTTTTTCTCCTCCCCCCCCGTCATATCTGGCTGGTTCGTGGGCCGCTGCTGTAGTGGACCTGTGAAGCCCACAGAGACAACTGTGTGATGCATTGGCTATAAATAGAGAGGAATTACTCTTCCGTTGTTCAAAAAAAAAGAAAAAAGTAAGGCCTTCATCCACCTTGAGCCCAGGCTGCCCAGGAAGCCTCATTATCCCCCCTGCATCCTTCCTGGAAGCTTCTGCTGATCGGTAAATGCCACAAGTTTCACTCCCAGCTGTGAGAGCTCTCACCGCAGGAGGAGAGGGGAGGGATTAGTCTCTCTTTTTACGTTTTTTTCTGAGGTGAGGGCTTGATGTTGGGAGTCCACTATTAAGGGTCTGTTGAGATTTCAATCCCTTTGACCGTTTCAAGTCTTGCAGCTCCACACCAAGCAGCCTATCAATACTGCATCACTTCGTCACAGGCAGATATTCGACACAGTGTCAGCAAATATTAATCTCTCTGTTATTTATTAGGCAAACACAACCAAAACCCTGGGTACAGGATTCTGTTTTGCTAACCTAATCTTCGAGCAATTGCAGGGGCTCCAAAGTGAAGCATGGTATGTGTCCCGCCTCTGCCACAGGGGACAGCTTATGAATTAATGAGATGTCAGCCAAGGTGTCAAATCTTTATCCACTCAATCTCCCCAAAAGAAAATAACAACCCTCACAGAGGAACTGATGCATCGTAGCACCATGAAGCTTGTCTGCCTCGGTGGATTGACTCTGGAGGCCTCATCCTAAAAATACACGCTATTTGTTTTTGACGTATGGAGATTATCTTTAATCAGTTACTGAGATAATTGCAGTTATTAATTTAGATTTGATATGAATAAATGCAAAATAAACAAAATGACTTAACAGCAACACTGTGACGGGAGGAGTCTTCTTGAGGGTTCCAGCTACAATGAGAAGTTGAATTTATCATTCAGTATCTAAAATAGATCAAATTGAATCAATTTGTTGATGATGGTGACATTAAACAGCAGTCCAGAAAATGTTTAGAAAAAGAGGAGCAATTTATTAGTGAAGCTCAGATAGATGTCAGAGTTGGGGTTTATATTGTATGTTTCTTAGTAGTTACAAAGTTTATAGTGACTCCGGAGAGGCACTGTTGGCCCCAGAGTGACCGAACAGTGAAAAGTGCTTTGCATGACTTTTCACACTACAGGATGTTTTTTTACTGGGATTTTATGTGTTAGACCTTTATGTTTAGTACAACATAAAAGTGAAGTGAAAGAAAAAGCATGCACAGTTTTCTATATATGTTTTTACAAATAAAAATATAAATGCCCCTCTATTGACCCTAAATAAAACTCATTACAACCTGCACAATTTAAATTTAATCCAGCTGTTTTGTGAAGGCCTCAGAGGTTTGTTGGAGAACATTAGAGAACAAGCATCCTCATGAAGACCAAAGAACACAGTAGACAGGTCGGGGGTACAGTTGTGGAGAAGTTTACCACTTAAATAGAACCTGCCTGACAGAAAGAAGTAGGTGAAAACATCTCAAAAACCAGTCAGTGACATCTACAAGTCTAAAAATTGTGACAAAGCAATTTCTAAGGCTATGGGATTCCTATAAACCACGGTGAGAGCCATTGTCCACAAATGGTTCAATGCTGCTCATCAGAATATGGACGATTCATCCATGAAGTCACAAAAAGAACCGAGAACATCATCCAAATCGTTGCAGGCCCCAGTCCCCTCAGTTAAGTTGAGTGATCCAACAATAGGGGAGAGACTCGGCTGAGATTCACACATGGGAGAGTTCCAAAGTGTAAACTGCTGCTGACTTACACAAACAAAAGCCCCATCTAACATTTGCCAACAAAACATTTTCATGATCCCAAAGACTTTGGGGAAAAAGGCACTGACCAGACAAAAGTGGACCTTTTTGGAAGACAGACAATGTGAGACTTCATAGGAGTCCAGCTGGTCTTCATATACTGGGACTTGGTAAGTGGATAAGTTGTAGATGGCTGAGTGAGCAGCAATGGTCCAGGAGATTATCAGAAATAAACATGAAAAACAGAAACCACCCCAGGATTCTGATAAACACTGAGCTTTGTGAAAGACATCAATCAGTTTCACCTCCTAACTTGGAACCTTTGTTCAAATTTTCCCTTTATTAAAAGTTTTCCAATGTAAAACTTTGCCAAAGTATGACTAAGGTTTCTAGCAAGAACCACTGTTTGTTTGCACTGTCAGATGATGAAATGCCCAGGACATGTGATCTGCAGGCAAAACATTATGAAACATACTTCACCTGAGCAGCAGAATATCACTAACAACCTGCCTGAAGCTGCTCACCACTTTGCACCCTTCAGGCATGTGTTAAGTTGAGTACTTATGGTGAAATTACACTTTAATCAGTTCACTTTTTGCATCTACAGCCTAACCTTGTCTTTTTCATCATGCAAAGTTGTCAGTCTAGACTGTTCATGTAATAGGTGGCTTTACCTTCCAGACAAAGGCTTAAAATCCTCCTTTAGGCTGCCTGGATCTATTTAAGTCTGTCTGCTTAAAATTCTACACAAATCAGAGTCTGGTACATAAATCCAATCACACTTCAAAAATATCTTCCATCACTGCTCTGCAGCTTCACGGCAGACAGGCATCTGCTGTATGCAGTCATTACGTAGCTGGGTGTTGTGTGGAGTGGTGTCAAAAGGTGAGGCAGGCTTGTGCGGTCTGCCGAGCCCAGCCAAGGCTTTTGTTATTATTCACTGAGCAGTGCAAAGAGAGAGATGAGCCTTCTGGTGTCAGAGTTTTACATCATGATGAAAAGATTGTTTTCTGGGGACACAGAGCGATGTTCTTTCAAAAGGTTTTGTTTTTAAAAGTTTCATGCAAAGGTATTTTATCTATTCTTCCCTGGAGATGAATGGTGGAGATGGGTCATTATTCCTTCTTGAGTCTGCACAGGTGTTTGCAAATGTCTATATTGTTTTTTACAAACTTTAAATTGCAGATAAGGTTCAGGATTTTAGGACCACTAGGGATTTGTTCTCTCTCAGAAAAAGAAAATCCACCTCAAAGTCACACTGAGCTTTGAGATTTTTTTACCAAAATAGGCCTGTAATTAAATAATCTGTGATGGAATTTAAATTAAAAATCTAAAAGTTGCAAATTTCAGTTCGCTGTGTGGTCTCAACTGCAGTAGTGCTGGTGCTGCTCTGGTCTAATGGTGAGCCAAAAAGCAAAGCTCTTGATTTACATTATGACCACCTCGATCTACGTCCAGACCCTAACGTATTGTCAGGAGATATGAATTATAACAAAAAGAGCAAGATCCTGGTAACAAGCAGCTTTAATGAACTTCCTCTCTTAGTAAGCTGAAGTCAGAACTATGAGACAAGGTGAGAAGCTCTATGATTTGATCAGATCATGATGGCTCCTGGGAACTTCGTTTTGGAGAATATCCGATGGTAGAGCTAACACAGCAATAACTATATATTCCTCCTGGTGTAAGGACACCTTGTAATCTACCAGAATGGCTGCTGAACGGGAGGAAAGATGTTTGGATTTCCCCGTCTGGGCCTATTACACCTGATAAGTAGAGGACACAGTGAAAAGTATAAAAAATATAGAGATGTTTAAAACACATCAATTACCCTGGATAAAATAAATGGGATGCTGCAACTGTATACCTTAGGTGTTTAGGTGTCAGGTTGGTGTAAAACACTGAGATGGTTCATCTTGGACTCTTATGCTGTAGCATCTGGAGCTGAAGGAAGGGTGTTGCACAAACATCATTATTGTGTTTTTAGTAGCTTTCTCCTTTAATAAATAATTGCATATCAAATCCCATAATTAAACATTGTTCATTTAAAAGGGAAAACATCTTTTGTGTTGATTCCTATTATGGCCCTCCAACAGACTGCGCTCTCAACAGAAAAAGCTTGGTGAATGGTTCATTTATTTTCATTTAACTGTGAAAGTATTTAATTAGAGGTCATAAGTTTGCATATGTTCAGACACAAGTCCTCACTATCAAAAGAACATCTAAACGCTTAAGTAAGGCCACCTTACCCTGTTACTCACAACATATCTAACATCAAATGGAAAGAGAGGTACTCAGATCTACACAATTATTTCTAAAATAAAATTGACTTACACTTTCAAGAATCAAAACACAGTCCAGTCTTGTATTTCTGGTACTTCATCATACAGGGCAAATATTCTGGAAACACAGAGCATTGCGAGGGGAGGAGAGTGGTGGTTTCCCCCCCAGGAGCCTTCCTGACATTTACACGTGTCTGACGTGAGCTTCAGATGTGCCCTCTGAGCTGAGATAATTTATCAGACTGTCATATTGGATCCAGGGCACAATGCATAAATCAGGTTCACTTTCAAGCGCTGGGATATAGTGATTGTAAAAAAGTTGCATGAAACATAAAATGGGATCAAATGCAGCTAAAAAATATTTGTTAAAATACACCCTTGTTGAAAATCCAGAAACAAATTACAATTAATACTGTTTAAATCATTTTATCTCATTTTTATTGCATTGGTGACCTTTATTTCACAGTATATAAACAAGAAATAGCCAGAGAAAGAAGGGAGAACAACATGCAGCAGAGGTCCCAGATTCGGGAATTGAACCCCAGACTGCTGCCTTGGGGACTCTTAGTATTTGATGCATGCGCTCTACCGCTAAAACACGTAGCGCACCCTAAACAACGCATTAGGTCTTGAGTCCCATTTGGAGTTTGTAACTAGCCATGCAGAAGCCATGACAAATACAGTATGTGGTAGATTGTGTTCTGCTCGGATGAGTCCAAAATTATTCCTTTTGGTCTACATACAAAATGCTAAGTGCTGAGGAAAATTAACACTGCACATGACCCTGAACACATCATCTCCACAAAGAATCTTGATGGTGGAAGCACCATGCTGTTGTTCTTCTTATTCTTTAGCAGGAATAGGGAAGCTGGTCTGAGTTGATGGGAACATGCATGAAGCTAATTCAGGGCCACCTGGAAAAAAAACTGTTAAATGCCTCAGAAGGCTAGAGATTTTGAGTGAGGTAAACTTTCCCTGATGACAACAGTCCTAAACATTCATCCAGAGCTACATTTGAATGGCTCAGATCAAAGCATATGCATGTGTTAGAATGGCCTAGTCAAAGTCTGGACCTAAATCCAAGGGAGAATCTCTGGTGGAGCTTGAAAATGATGTCCTTCCAGAAGCTCTTCATCCAGTCTGACTGGTCTTGAGCTGATTTACAAGGAAGAATCAGTAAATGATCTCTAGAAGTGCAAAGCTGAGAGAGTCCCATCCCTAAAGACCTCCGGCTGCACTTGCAATGAAAACTGGTTCTATAAAGAGTCAACCCAAGGGGGTTGAATACAACTGCACACCACACTTTCCAGATTTTTATTTGTAAAATGAAACAAACCCAGAAAATGTATAACTTTCTTCAAATTTAAAAGTTTGTGTTGTTTTATCACAGTAAATCCAAATATAACCCATTTGGATTTTAAAATTCAAGGGGTAAGCATAATATAGCAAGGCACTGTATGAAATGAAAATTTTATTTCTATAAACTGGAAAAATAAAATTTTGAAAATGTTGCTTGGCTTGTAAATACACTAGTTTGGCAACATGTAGTGTAAGGTTAAAATTCTACCAATAAGTGTGAACAGTTCTAGTTTTGGCTGCAATACCATGATGAAAGACTGATATGATTCAGCACTTTTCCCTTCTGGCTGCCTCCCTGACTCTAGTGCGGGCATCATCCCTTACAGCAGCAACAACAGAGCTTATGTATTCACCTTTACAAGAGACACTACTGCTACACTAATAACCATCTATAAATCCCTCTCTACTTTTGGAGTTACCACCTCTCCCCCTTTACTACCTGATGCGGAGGAAATGCCTCGTTTTTCTTCCATGCACATAAAGCCAGGGATACTTTATGACATTTAGTATCACAATTTTATTACAAAAATTAAATTCTTCATCTGTCAGTTTTGCCATGCTTGGAGCATATAACAATACAGTAAAAAACCCAGACCCAGAGAGGATAGTAAAGCAGATTTCAACAATGCTTTCACAGCACTCTGTCAGTCATGCTGTTACTATACAGACACTGTAACATTCCTAATACAGAGTAGTACAAACACCTGCCAAAACACATCATGTCAGATAACAAACTGTAAATTAAATCACATTTACCAACGAGAGAGAAGAACAAAAAACTTAACCCAGCTCAAAAAACTAAGGAAATGAAAGGAAAAACACAAACTAGTAAACACTAAATTTGCAACTGAAAACATACCAAGTGTGCTGAATATTCGTAACAGCCCAAGGCACCCAGGCTTCGTAGCAATGTTGGCAAGTTCACGACATTCTTACAGGAAAAAACTCAAAGCGGACAATGTTTACAAATCGACTTTTACCCACGATCTAACTTTTTGCAATGTCCTTCATCCTTTGCAGTATCTTTTTTCTCAGTCACAGTGCGAGTTCCGGAGGGTGGGGTGGGTTGTAAGGGATGGGGGGTGGTGGGGTGGGAGGTTAAAGCGATGGAGGGTCGAGGTGGAGGCTGGGCATCATTAGGAGCTGTACCGAATCGGACATCACTTCACAGCGCCAAACACTGACAAAACTTGGACGGACAACGTAATCTCCCACTCTTCAAAGAAACAGGGAGGGAGGGGGGAAGATTGGACAGGTTGTGAAATTCCTCACTTGGATTGTGAAACGTCGAAACATAAGGCGCAGATTGCCAGCTGTCAGTCCAAGACAAAAATAAGCCAGAACGAAAAGCTTAGGTGTGCTTTCAACTGAACATCCAAGAAAGAAAAAAAAAAAAAAAAAAACAGCAGAGACCAATATTTCTCACAGAGGCTTCCAAAATGAATGACTTTTTTTTTTCTCCCCCTTTTCAAGTTGAGAGGTGTTGTTTTTGCACAGGAATACCTAAGATTGACATAAATCCCAAATTTAAGCTTACCAATTAACTCTCTAAACAAAGGTCAAATCAGGACAGGAACGACAAAAGCTCAGAAATACACGGAGGCCTTTTTTTTCTGTAATGAGGAGATGCGGCTCAGTTGACTGAGCTGCACGGCTCGAAGGTCCATTTGGTGGCTCCGCCAAATATTTCAATGTTGCTCTCTGTCCAGTAGAAGACGTTACCGATAGGAGCTTTGCTGTTGCAGGTCGCCAAGTTGGAGATTTCAGTGACTGAGAGTTTCCTGTTCCAGATGTGTAAGTGTGCAAGTTCACCAACATAGGCCTGCGTTGCATCAAAGCCTCCACCTAACGTGTCCTGTGGAACAAGATGAGAGCACTGTCAAGGTACGGACCTATATTTGAAGAGCAGTGACTGGTAAAAATATTCAGGATTTTTACATTTTATTCACATTTTGTCACATTACAACCCCAAACTTCTATGCATTTTATTGTGTTTTTTATGAAATATGCTACCACAAAGTGGCGCCTAACTGAAATAGAAGGAAAATGATACACAGTTTTTAAAATTGTTTACAAAAAGAAGTGTGAAAAGTGTGGCATAAATTTGTATTGAGCCTCCCTTACTCTGTTATCACTAAATAAAATCTTGTGACTTTTTGAAAATTATTTTCAAAAGTCACAAAATTGGCAAATAGAGTCCACCTGGAGCATTAAGCATTAATCAGAATAGCAGCCAAGTGGCTCATAGTAACTTTACAGAAGCTGCAGAGATTCACGGTTGTGGTGGGACAAGTATTAGTTGTGAACTTCCACAAATCAGGACTTGATGGAAGAGTGCTAAGAAGTAAGCCACTGTTGAAAGAAAACCATGAGTCCCATTTGCAGGTAGGTCAATTGTAACTGGATGAGCTGCAGAGATCGACAGCCCAACTGAAAAAGTAGCACACTCGACAAATCTGACTTTTTGAAAACAATTGCTGAAAAAAAGCCAAAAGAAGTTCCATTTTTGGATTGCCACAGGCCATGTAAAGGGAAATGGTAAGAGATGATGCGGAGATGGATGGTGGTAAATACAGAGTAATCCTGGAAGAAAGCCTGTAAAATGCTGCAAAAGATTTGAGACTGGGGTGGAGGTTCATCTCTTAGCAGGAATATGTCCCAAAACATACAACCAGAGTTAGAATGGTCCACTTAAAGTCCAGGCCTAAATCTAATTGAGAATCTGTGGCAAAACTTAAAAAAGAAAGCTTACCACCCATTAATCTAAAACACTTCTGCAGGCAATTAGATCACCCTAGATTTTATTTTGGGGTATCAATGTATCTTTTTCCTGCTAGTTAACCATTATGCCCTAGAATGTGTTGATCCATCACATGAATACCACATAATGTAAAACAAAAAGCTGAAGTTGTACAAATACTTTACACTGGATTATTAAAGTTGAAAAATGTAAATAATTAGTTTTTTGTGTGTTGTTAATATGAACCAGCATATTTATATAAAGCACAGTTTGCTCTTAGAGACACGTATATGTGGAATCCATAAAAATAAAGTGACTATTTAAACGTGAATAAATTTGCTGTTACTGAGGGTCAATACTTATTTTCTGCCTGCTAATTTACCACAGATCTTTAATGCATCATGCTTTGTCCAAGATAATGACAGATAAAGCTTAACTGGACACATCTTAAGAGTCCCCACAGTCTTATATTATAAATATCTCCACCTCTAATCTTTCTGCAAAATTAAAGAGATAATAAGGTAAAGGGTTGTTTCCAAAAGCGGTCTGTGAGGTATTTGGGTGCAGTGATTGCAATCAGTGATAAAAAATGAGTATTCACCTGTTCTTGTCCCAGAACCAACACTCCATCTGGTTTGATAGGGTGGTATGGTGCCAGATTCTCTCCATTGCCCCGCTTCACTCCATCCTGGAAGGCCTCCCACATCCCGTCACGAGTAGTCCATGTGATGCAGAGGTGATGCCATTTTCCATCATTGATGAGGAACGGCAGCTTTGTAACCTGAAGAGAGGAGAGATCTCCTGAGTGCACCATCTTGTCTTTCTGGTAACAATATCCTTTTCAGGGTATACAATACCGTGAATGATCAACACTCTCTCTCCCTTCTGCTGAATCACTTTCCCTTTCAGGTGTCTCATCTTTTAGATAAAAATGGCCTCTGTCAAACAATAATTCATCACCTGTTTTTATTCAGTCTCCTGTCTGTCCACTCTGACTCATCCATGCACAACAAAAAAAGTCATAAAGCCTTTTTCCGCAGTTCAGACCTCTAATAAATATTCTGTGGACAATTTAAACCAACCACAGAGTCTGAACCCTGAATGTTGTCCATGATTACAACTTACCTTGTCATTGATGAGGAGCTCCATGGGGTTGTTACCCCACTCGATCAGCACAAGCTCGTTAGCTTGGCCCGGAACGGCATAGGAAAAGGGCGTCCCCACCCCAGGTGAGGCATTAGATTTGATCCACAGACACACACTGAAGGAATACATTTCAGGAAGACTCCTCTTGGCTTTGGCATACATGTAGTTGGTTCTTAAGGGAAAGGTGAGCTGGAACCTGTCTGCTGGCCTGGTCTCTTTGCCTGCAGATGAAAGAGGCAATGAATTTACCTTTTCATATTATGATCCATACTCTTTAACATACTATAATGATATTCATATCGTTGGAGTTAGCTTAAAGAACACCCAAAAGGAGCATGCATCCGGGAACTTTGCTTTACAAATGCTTTGCTTTAATGACAGTTTTCCCTTTACATAATAATAATAATAAAATATTGCATATAATAGCTATAGTTGTGTATAATTTAATACACAACTAACATGTAATATCTATATATATAATATCAACAAGGTAACATGAAAATAGTGTTAAAAAGTACACTGAAATTCTGTTCTGGATTATAGGTTTTGTGTGCCACCATACAATTAATAGTCATTATTGACCTTCATAGAGTGCAGGCATCGTGGATATTATAATTACATTACATTTGGAAAAGAAATAAGCCAGGGCGTTGCAAATGTATTCATTTGCAAATCACTCTTTGCATTTTTTCACTATTTTTGAGATTTTTGCTGATGCAGTCTCCTTCTCCTTCCTCTTCCTCGCTCTCGTTTAAACCGTGCGCACGCGCATTCGCACATATTGAATCCTAAAAAGATCCTGTGCTCCAGAATGCGCTAGTGCAAGGCGCGCCCTTCAAACTTTCTCTTTACGTATGACCTCTGCAGCAAAGATCTCCTTTGTATATATAATCTCACACGCAAGTTTGATGAGGGTCTTTTTGGCAATAAGTAACATCAACTCAATGAAGCAAAAGAGCAAACAGGTCTGGGGGTATGCAAAGCAATGCAGTTCTCCCTTGCGCTTCCTGGTTTCTGCGGTAGAATGAAATGGTTTTGCTTGGGGTTTTTGTCTTATGTGAGTTTTGTAATCAGTGAAACTGCATTTGATCTAGCTTTTTTATTCGCACTGTAAAGCGCGCCAGGAACGCTGGTTCAGGTAGCGGTCCTGTGCGTAACGTTCATCCAGACGCACCTTTCTCCAGGTCGGAGATCCGGTGGTGCAGTGAGGTGAGCGTGGACTCCACTCTGTTCCTTTGGTCAGTCTCATTCCCCTGTCCCGGTTTGCTTTCCTCTAGCGTGCTGACCCGAGATAAAACCTGTTTCTCCATATCATCTATCTTGTTCTGCAGCAGATCCTTCATGCTGTTCGCCTGCGCGCTGTTATTTCCCCGGCTGTACTGCTGCATCAGACAGAGGGAGACAGATATGAGGTTAAAGACAGACGTGTTCACGATTCCTGCAATTATTGTCTTGGAATTAATCTAAAGCAATCAACTTCATTTTACTAACTACCCAAATTATTCAGAAATTCAGAAACAAGACTTCTCTTCTGTTAAATAAAAGAGTTTAACTCAAGGGGCTTGTTAAAATAAACTTTTGAGCTGTGAGCGCCTTTCTCTTGAGCCTACCTCCAGATTTTCCAGTCTCTGTTTGAGCGTCTGTAAAGTCTGTCCCAGCTGCGCCAGAGTGTCTGCGGTGCCCCGGGATACATCCCCCATGGTGTTCTTGCCCCCCGGCCGCCTCCCCCCAGGTCCCACCGCCGCCGGAAGGCTTTGACTCTCGCAGCGGCTCAGCTTGGACGTTAGCTCCCTGATTGTCTCCTTCTGGTTCACGATGGTCTCCTTCTGCTGCAGCACGGTCTCCCGCAGCTGAAAGATCGTGGTCTTCAGGTCTTCCGCCGGTCCGCTGTTCTGCATCGCCGCGGTGCACAAGTCCACGTCTTTGGGAACTGACGTGCAAATAAACTGCGTCTGTCCAAAGTCCTGCGCTGACCCCTCTGCAGCAAACAGACAGGAGAGGAGAAAAAGTTTCCACGACAATCCCTCCATGGTCCTGCTCTGAAATGAAAGCTGACGGGTGTTAGAGAGAGGTTTCAGCACCACGAAGCTGTCCACTAAAGACTGTGCGGAGCTGCTGCTGTGCGCGCTTTAAATAGCGCTATAGCGGACATGAGGGAGAGCAGATTCACCGCATCACTGAGGGGAGGCAGCGGGTCCTGCTACACCTACTGAGTCGTGCCCCCACCCACCCAATTTAAGGTCGCACTCGGTGCGTTTCGTACACATACAACAAGCGGCTAAAGAAGAGAAACGAACAACGCAGGATTCCTTAATAAATCAAAGCCTGATTTAGGTTAAATAAGCATTTAGTCGCCACTTTCGGTGTACAAAGATAGATGTGGACAGGTTCTGATCCACTTGCGAGTAATAGAATGGGAAAAGGCCACCCCTAATATTCTAATCTTATATGTGTATTTATATATATGAATATAGATACAACATAGGAAAGTAAATGTTTCAGTTAGCTGCTCTTTCTTTCTTTCTTCCAACCTATGCTCTCACCCTCCTAATAGGACAACAGCATTATAAAACTCCTGTAGTTTAGTATCGGTTAAGGTGTGACACCCCAACATCATTAACCTGAGAATGCAGTGGTTTTGATGTGAAAACTATTAACTCTGCAGGGACATTCTTGAACAATAAAAAATCTTGTGAAGCAGTAATGTTTCTGGTAAAGCAACACAAGTTAGGTTTTTGACCTCAAAGTCTATCTCAGAGTTTTTGATCAGCTACTGAATAAAAAAAAAACTAAAAATAAGAGCAAAGTGAGCTCTTACAATAAGATACCGGGGATCCTAAATAAAGAGACATAAGTTTAAAGAAAGAACAACTGTTTTAAAAATCTTCCTTCCTGTTCATTTCAGGTTCTTGCGGTCCACCTTAAATGACCGCCGCTGCCCCAGCCATGAGAGCAGCCTATACCGGGGACAGAGTCAATACAACCCTATATCCCCCTCTAACTGAATGCCCATTTACACAGAAAAAAATTAATAGAATGCTTTTTTACCCATCACAAAAGTTAGACTACAAGAGGATGTTCTAATGTAAAAGAAAAAAAAAACACGCCACAACAATGTATTTTCCCCACCCTTCTCATTTCAAACAACCGCTTAGATCCTGCATCCTGAAAGAGTCGTGTTGATTCCCACCACTACAAGAGCGGAGGCGCTAAAAGAAAAGGAAAACCTATCGAAATAGTTAAACAGACTCTTATGTAACCATGCCCCGCGGGTCTGCCATTAATAAATAAGATACCCAGCAGAGGAAGGAGTGCAACACTTCGGCGGATATTATATTGGGAAGGCAAATCACCAGTGATGATATGCAATGGTAAGGATAAAAGTCTGGTTAGGGAGGGGAAAGAATCATTATTGAATTCAGGAGCAACAACTCCTTTTCTGCTGTATATGAATTTTTAGATAAAACATGTTTCAGTTTTACTTCTTCTATCCACTCAAAACAGCTGAGATGAAGCTATGTGAAAGGAGAAAAGAGTTAAAGGTCAGTATATTACAGATACCTGGGATTTTAAACTAAGCCACATTTGGCAAAATAGTTTAACTTATTTTCTTTAAATATAGAAAATGGTTGTTCAAACATTAAACATAACATATTAATCCCTCTGATGATCCACCAGACATAGATTTTATAACAACTTGGGTTGTGTCTGAAAAAAAGAAAAACAGCCCAGCTTTAAGTGTGACATGGCTCATTGACCAGGGAACCATTCAACTAGGGGCGACACCTGAGAGAAGAGAGAAGAAAGTTTTCTGTTACACTACAAACAAGTTTTCTTCTGCATATTTGACTGGTGACCTTTCCATTGTGCAAGCTGTATCTTACCCATTGACCCACCCCCCCATCCCTATAAAAATACCCAGTGAGAAAACTTGGAAAAATAGATGAACACCTGCAATTGGTAAGTTTCTTGGTAAATCAAATGCAAATTGCTTTTATTTTGGGAAAAACAGTTGTCTTTTTTATGAACCTACCTTAACAGTGAGATAATTAGATGCAAAACTCCTTTTGCTGTAGGGAAACATTAAAGACAACCCATCCATAACATGCTTAGCTTCAGCATAATAGCCATGTCATTTGTATACAATACAGTAACAGGTGACAACATTAATCAAATGATCTCAGATCATCTACACACATCAGCTTCTATTAACCCCTGATTACAAGTTTAAGTCGAGTATCAAGCTTTTTGATAGTGAGTGGAATGGAAGTTTGCTTTCTTTGTTTTTGCAACACTAGTCTAAGTTGCAGGCCAGGGTCCAGCAGGACTCTCTCCAGATGAATAATAACATTTTAATCCAAAGGCTGACAACAAACACACTGCAGATAAAAAAAAAGAAAACTGTAAGTCAAATAGAAGAAAAAAATTAAACTTGTTTTTAAGACATACACTGTAAAAAACATGACCACAAGGATACAAATATTGCTATGACATCCTGTTGAGAATTAACTTTATTATTTCATTTCAAGTCTTTCTATTTCATTTGTTATGAATAGACAGTAAGCAAACAAACATATTACCTATCAGGCTGGAATGAAAGCTGTAAATCTCTAGATGGACTGACAACCTCCAAAAATAGCTTGAATATACTCATGTTGGAGAGATCAACATAACTTTCATTAGAGGACATGGAGAGCTCCAAATTGCTGCAAAACTAAATTGCTATTTCACTGTTCAATTCAATTCAGTTTTATTAATATAGCACCAATTCACAACACATGCTGTCTCAAGGCACTTCACAAAAGTCAGGTACATACATTCCAATTAATCCTAACCATTGAACAGTGCAGTCAGATTCAGTTATTTATTCAAATTGGATAAAACGTTTTTCTATCTAAGGAAACCCAGCAGATTGCATCCAGTCAGAGACTTGCAGTATTCCCTCTTCCTGGATTAGCATGTAGAGACAGTGGACAGTCACTGGCATTGACTTTGCAGCAATCCCTCATATTGAGTATGCATGTAGCGACAGTAGAGAGGAAAAGCTCCCTTTTAACAGGAAGAAACCTCCAGCAGAACCAGGCTCAGTGTGAGCGGCCATCTGCCACGACTGACTGGGGGTTTGAGAGAACAGAGCAGAGACAAAAAAAGAACACAGAACCAATGGTCCAGGAGTAGTTTCTATGGGAAGGAAGAGTAAATGTTAATGGATGTAGCTCCTTTAGTCGTTTCACCTAGAAAGAAAGAACAAATAAACTCTGAGCCAGTTTTCAAGGTTAGACTCTGAAAGATAGCACATAGAGTTAGTCACAGTAGCCATGTCTAGGAGAGAGAAAGGGTTAAACACTGAAAGACAGGGCCATGTGGATCATCGGTAGAGGGTGAGCATTAAGTTGTTGCCAGCAGAAGCTTGGACGATGCCCCTCTCCAGAAAGGTGTCACAGGTAGACACAGAGTCAGGCCAGGTGTAGCTTCTAGTAAGAGAAATAACAGCAAATAATGCAGAATTAGAGAGTAGTGTGAGAATGTAGCGAAGAGGGTGAAAGTGGTCATTATGTCCTCCAGCAGCCTAAGCCTATAGCAGCATAACTACAGATATAGCTCAGGATAACCTAAGCCACTCTAACTATAAGCTTTATCAAAAAGGAAAGTTTTAAGCCTATCCTTAAAAGTAGACAGTTTGTCCATCTAGAGCCCACTGATGGCCATTGTTATACTAAAAACCACAACAATTGGGATACCTCTCTCTGTCAGATATCAGATCTGTCAGATCTCTGTTTTGTTTGGGATTTGTTTTGTAGGACAAATGGTTTCCTCTCAGAGCAGACTTGGGGGATCTTTTATTCAGAACACATCTTTAAATACAACTTCATAATACAAAATCCCAAAGAATCCCAAAGAGTCAGGGTGTATATATACAAAAGTCATATCATTGTTGTGTACATGAAACCCTTGAGCAATCTGATATATCCCTTTCATTTAAGCACATGTTCTGGCACACTGAACTCTAATGTCAAAGCAAGATTCCAGATATCATAATAATTCTTTCCAGCTGGACTGTTTCTATCCGGCCTACAAGCTCGCTTCTACAATAACAAGTCCTTTAGTTTTTCCTCACACCAAGAACTTTTTCTTATCTAAACATGTTCCCGGGCAGGCCTTACATACTGCTCAGAGTGACCAATCTACACAGAATTAATTTTCACATATGGTAAAAACAACAGTATCCCTTTTAATCAACCAAACTAAGTTTTAATCTACCACATTACCATAACTAGAAGATAAATACAATTTCCCTTTATAAAGGTTGATAAGATATTCAAGATGTTAAAATGGGACAATTTAAAAAAAAAGCTCAGACCAACCAGACATTTTAAACAAATTAATACCGCATTTGTGCAAATACTGTGGAAATTAGAAGTTTAAAAAGTCAAAACTTGCAAAATTACTCACATCCCACTCTCTAAGGCATGTTGAAAAGGGGGCAGAGGAGGTACTTGGAAACTGTATAAATAATGTTAGTAGAGAGGTTAGGTTATTACTACGAAACACACTTAGTATTTAACAGAACTGTTTCACTGTTGATGTTTTTACCTTAAAAAGCTAAAGAACTGATATTAGAACAGTCTCTATGAGTTTAGAAGCAGATTTATTGATCAGACTGGGTACACTGTGAAGATAATCAAACAAGTAACCATATGGGATCAGAAACAGATTAATTAACTGTTGGTAGGAAACTTCATACATAACAATTTCTACTTTGCATTCACTTTTTTTTTTTTCAGCACTAGAGGCCTTTATTTTTGATAGTAGGCAGACAGGAAGGAGGGGCAAAGAGAGGGGGAGACATTCGGCAAAGGTCGCCGGGTCCAGGACTCAAACCCAGGACAGCTGCTTCAAGGACTATAGGCCCTATATGTGGTTGCGCGCTTAACCCCTACACCACCAGCGCCACGCCTAGTTGCACTCCCTTTTAAGTTCATATGACATGAATATGATGATAGTGATAGCAGAACAATGACAGATCAGGGTTATTAATGTGTAACCTTAGATCCCAAGAGAACTCTTTGGGAAGTTTCCCTCCAACATATTAGCTGAGAATGTCGGTGTTGAACTAATGCTTGCTTGATGTACGTGTTATATGATTTTACTTCAATTCTTAACTTTAGCAGATGTTTCCAGGAAATATTTTTCAAAAGGCTAGTAGGGTCAGGAAATGGTTTGCCTTAGATCCCAGAACAGAGGCCGAGAGAAAATAGCACATAGAGAACAACAATCCTCTTGATTCACTTCGGCAGCTCCACTGTGACAGTTTAGTGGCAGATAAAGAATGCGGATCTCCTTCTCCATTGAATAAAATGGGATTCATCATCTCGAACAAGCATCTCTCATATAAAAGCAGTATCTACTATCCAAACAATTATTGAACTGTGAGTGAGAGGACCATTTGAAGTAAAAAAGTGACAAGGCTCATGTCGTGGTAGATTAAAACTTAGTTTGGTAGATTAAGAGGGATGCTGTTGTTTTTACCATATGTGAAAATGAATTCTGTGTAGATTGGTCACTCTGAGCAGTATGTAAGGCCTGTCCGAGAACAAGTTTAGATAAGAAAAAGTTCTTGGTGTGAGGAAAGACTAATGGACTTGTTATTGTAGAAGCGAGCTTGTAGGCCGGATAGAAACAGTCCAGCTGGAAAGAATTATTATGATATCTGGAATCTTGCTTTGACATTAGAGTTCAGTGTGCCAGAACATGGGTTTCACGTACACAACAATGATATGACTTTTGTATATATACACCCTGACTCGTGTCGGGGTGTATTATGAAGATGTATTCAGAGATGTGTTCTGAATAAAAGGTCCCCCACCTCGTCTTTGAGAGGAAACCATTAGTCTTTCATCATTTTTATATTAGGTTAACTTTCTTCTCCTACAGTTTTAAAGGAATTTGGTGTTAAATGTTTGGACTGTAGAAACCTGAACTGAATTAAATTCCTGGGGACAATTTGAAATTTACTAAGACATTATCCTATTAGACATCAATCACAAACTGAATTATTTTACACCAGTTACACGTTAATTTACATACGTATTTGATTGGTGAAACTTTAACTTTTTTCTTTATTACAAAATAATGGGAATACATGATCTTCACAGAAAGAAGACTTTGGCCTTCCCAGGGTGCCATTCGTTGAGCACCACATTCTAACAGGAATAACACAGCCTGTCCATTCACAGACCTCTGAATGTAATTTAGTTTCATGTTTGAAGGAGCAGTTCATTGTCTTTCTCCACCTCCGTGTGTACCCTGGTCTTATCTATGGTGCTTACTGGCTCTTACAGAGAGGACTCTTAATAGAAAAGTCACAGGTTTGCTGCCAGCCGAGGAGCTGTTACCGCCTTGCTCGGAGACAAATCACTTCTCCCTTCCCTGTCCGCGTCAGAGCACTGCGTAAAACTCAGCCCTAACTGCACTGCAAATGTGTGTTTATTTTTTTCAGCAATACTTCAATGTTTCCTTTCCTCTGCTGCTACATTTCAAGAGGTAGTTTCCAGACTTTTGTTTGTGGGATGAAAACTGACCCAGCAGCCCGCTGTAATTTGTTTAATTATTGATCTAGTGCTTTAGTAATCAGCAAGGTGGCATGCTGAAGGCGAGGAACTGTGGCTGTAACAATGGTTAATGACAGAGTCTAATTGGCGAGTCGCAGGACAGGCATGTTACAGATTCTCCTTATCTCAGCACATGCACATTAGAGCCAGAGGGATTTAATTTGGCACCAGGGCTCCTTGTAAGAGGAGCCGTAGATTGAGTGACGATATAAGCTGCCATAGAAGTAATGTAAAGCTTGTTGACCAAGAAAGGAGTAGTTTTCAAGGTTTTTTTCGGACAGACCCGATGTATAACATGACTTTGCAGCTACTTAGAGAGATCTCGAATTCACACAGGACAGGTTGACAAATGCATCTCAACAAATTACAACAGCATCAAAAACCTTAATTTGTTCAAAAAGTGAAACACTTCATTCCTACTAATTACAAACAGAATTATATGTTTCATGTATTTCACAGACATAATATTATAAAAAGTAATGTAATCATACATTAATGTCATCATATTGTACAGTTTTTCACTCAGTACTCAGTCTGGGATTCTTTTGCATGAATTGTTGGCTAGATGGAGCATGGCATGGAGACGATGAGCCTGTAGCTCTTTAAGAGTGGCTTTCAGCTCATCTGTATTGCTGCTGCTGGTGTCTCTTAACTTCTGCTTGATAATAATAGATTATCTGTGGTGTTGAGGTCAGGCAAGTTTGATGACCAATTAAGCACAGTAAAACCATGGTCATTAAAGCATTCCTGATAGACGACTGCTGAGTCTTTGGACTTTTCTCCACCAAATCCATCACAGCTGAAATTCACTCCACCGTGACCAGCTGCCTCCTCAAACTCAACTATGACAAGTCCCTCACCAAAACCACCAACAACTTCAGTCTCACCATTGTCTCCTTCCACTCAAATGCACAACCTTGGAGTCATCTTCTACAGTAACCTCCCCTTCAACCACATCACAAGAACTGGATTTTTTCACCTAAAAAATATTGCTCTTCTCCGCCCATAACTCCCCCCCTCGGCTGCTGCAATTCTCATCCATGCCTTCATTACCTCCAGACTCGATTACTGTAACAGTATTCTTTATGGTTCATCATCCAAAGTCCTCAATAAACTCCAGCACATCCAAAACTCTGCTGCTTGCCTGCTCACCCACACCTGCTCCTGTGACCACATCACCCAGTTCTTCAGAAGCTCCATTGGCTCCCTGTCCCTCAGCGCATTCATTACAAAGCCCTCCTTCTCACCCACAAATCCCTCCATAACCGAGCCCCATGCTACCTCACCAACCTGCTCCACCATCACACTCCTACCCGCAGCTTCCGCTCCTCTGATGCCAACCTCCTGTCTCCACCACTCAGAACCAAGCATCGGACCTGGGGTGACAGAGCCTTCTCCACAGCTGCTCCCACCACTGGAACTTTCTCCCCAAACACATCCAGACCTATCCACATTCAAATCAAATCTCAAAACTCACCTTTTCAGAACAGCTGTTAATGGATGACTAATGTCCTGTTTTATGCTTGTGTTTTTTTTTACTGTCCATTGCTATGTGTGTGTGCTATTTACTGCGTTTTTTTCTTCCTTCGTTTGTATGATGTTCTTAACTGCTTTTTTTGTAATTTTGCTTGATTACTGTAAAGTGTCTTTGAGTTTTTAGAAAAGCACTATACAAAAAAATGCATCATTATTATTATTATGATAGTAATAGCAGAACAATGACAGATCAGGGTTATTAATGGGTTACCTTGAATCCCAAGAGAACTCTGAGGGAAGTTTCCCTCCAACATATTAGCTGAGAATATTGGTGTTGAACTAATGCTTAATGTATGTGATATACAATTTTACTTCAATTGTAAATTTTAGCAGATATTTCCAGGAAATAGTTTTTCAGAAGACTAGTAGGGTCAGGAAATGGTTTTGGATCAGATCCCAGAACAGGGGCATAGAGAAAATAACACATAGAGAACAAGGTTTTCTTAAATAAAAAGGTACGGCATACATGGGCAGGCTCAGACACGAACAAAAAGTACTCATCTGTCATGATTGAAGGAAACTGATTATATGTGTATGGAAAAATACAAGTGGAGTTAAAAAAGAGGAGATAGTGGGAGACAATTCCATTCACAGAACTCTGAATGTTTTATAAAACACAGTGAATGTCATGCCACGGAGCTGAGCACAGGTTTGTGTGGTGTGCTAGTGAGCTTTTCTTTCTCTCTCTCTCTCTCCCCTTCCTCTACAGGGTGTGACAGGCAGGTGCAGCTGCACCGCTGTTCTGCATCAAGGCATCAAGGGGATCATTCACAAGCTGTCCCTGAAGGAGGCGTCGTTGCCAGTTGGTGGCAATAATGCATCATTAAGTTGTTTGCCAACTGCCACTAAACAACATAAGAAGAAGAAAAAGAAGGAGGCGTCAGATTCTTAACTCTCCTGAGTGGTAATCAGAACCACTGACCTTGCCTGCAACACTTATTATTGTTATCTTATGGTTAACCTGAGTTTCTCTGCTGTCTGTCTCAGTGTGATGAAGACCCTGAACACCCAGATCCGGACTTATCCTATCAGATGGCTTGTACCCTAGTCCGCAGTGGGTTAAAGCACTTCACAGAGTTTTCTCCACTTAGAGCGTCCTTCAGCCTCCGAAAACCTTTCACCTCAAGGAGAATCCTCACTGCTCCTCCAGACCTCCTGCCTTTCGCCTCCCTGCCTGTCTACCCTCCAACCTTGCACATCACCCACTTAGCGCAACCACTTGTCCACCACTCCACTCCTTTATCCCACAGTAAGAGCCCTCGACAACTAATCCTATTATCCTGTCCGCTCCTGTCAATCCTACTCACCTACTTCTCCTCCTCAGTGCCCCGACCCGAAGGAACCAGACTCCTGGACCACACCTCAGAGTTAACCTGTGTTTCAATAAACCTGTTTAACCTTCATCCTGCCTCCGTAATTGTTGCTTGCTCTAGAGTTTCCTGTTCCGTTATCATGACAGGGAACCTATAAGAGCAGATGACATGGCCCCCAGAATCACCACTAACTATGGGAACCTCATACTGGACCTGAAGCAACTTAGATTCTGTGCTTCCACACTCTTCCTTCAGACTCTGGATCTTGATTTCCAAATATACAGCAAAGATTACTTCCATCTGAAAAAAGCCCAGGTAAGATGTTTCTGACTTCTCTGATTCACAAGTGGCTTAAAGGAAGAAATGTGAAAGTTGTAGGGCATCTGGATACGTCTGTGTGTGACTCCTGAAGCCCTGACTCCAGCTGCAGTCCACACCTTGTGAATATCCCCAAAGCTTTTCTATGAGCTTTGCTTCACAACTCTCTGAGCAATGACTTTGTGTGGCTTACCATCCTTGTGGATGGTGTCAATGGGTGTCTGCTGGACAACGTTTAAGTCAGCAGTCGTCTCCATCCTTGTGTAGGGAATACCATAATATTTGTGTTAAAAAGTTTTTTATTGCTCTTCTGTAATATTGTTTTATTAAAAAGCTATACGTCATAATCATCGAGGTTGACAGAAACACGTGCTTGGAACACATCACTCTGTGTGATATTTAACTAGATAGTATGAGTTTGACTCAGAATCACTGAAATTGATAAAGTTTTTAAAGATCTTCTGACTCATTAAGATGCGTCATTAGAATGCCCTACAGAAGGATTTTTTCCACACTGAACAACCTAGAATGTCTTTAGACCCAAACTCTAACCCTAGATTTTTGACGCTCTAGTTAGCAATGAGAACAAGTTGAGATAATGCAAAAATGATCAAGCAGGGATTCTAACATACGAAGGTCAGTAGTGACTGGTGGGCTTGACTAAATACAAGTCCCCCAAATTAAATTCAATGTAGGGCCTCAGAGAAACTTGGGCCAGAGTTCCCTGGTGCCTCTCACTGAGATACAGCACAAAGGAGAGTGCTGTATGCCAATACTGTACGCAATGAAAATGTATTTCAAAACTTAAAAACCAACTTTTATATTATAAAAACAGTTTTTACTACAAAAATAATACATAACCTGAGGCACATAAAGACAGTTGCAATGTTGGCCTATCACCTGTAGAACATTTCCAGGATTAAAGGACTAATGTCCCCGCAGGATCTCGAAAAACTCCTCCATGTGTTTATCTTTAATTGAATGGATTACTGCAACAGTGTCTTCACAGGACAGCTGCAGCTGATCCAGAACGCTGCTGCTCATATCCTTACTAAAACTAAGAAAGTAGAGCACATCACCCCAGTTCTGAAGTCCTTACGCTGGCTCCCTGTATCTCAGAAAATAGACCTTTAGATACTTCTGTGAGTTCAAGTCATTCAATAGCACCAAAATACAATAAATATGTGTTGCCATTGCATCAACCTTGCAGGCAACAGGTCTTCTGATTCACGTCTATTCTGCATCCCCAAAATCAGAACCAAACATGGAAAAGCAGTATTCAGTTCTTATGCTTCACCAAACTGGAACAAACTTCCAGAAAACTGCAAAAATGCTGAATCCCTGAGTTCTTTTAAATTATTTGTTTAGAGTTGCTTTTGACTGATCTATTTAAACTATTAACTAAAGCTAATTAATTTCCGCCTGTGGTCCAACGTTACATTCATTTATTATCCAAATGCCATGTACTTTTTCTTTTGTGTTTTCTGATATTTTCATCATGTAAAGCACTTTGATTTGACTTGCTGCTGAAATGCGCTATACAAATGTAGAGAACGTGGAAAAGTGATGAACCTTCCTAGGAGTGACCAGCCTTCTAAAATTACTCCAATAGCACAATCACAACTTATCTATGGGGTCACACAAGAACCAAGAACAACATGTAAGTTCTGCAGGCCTTACCTTTCTTAGGTAATGTTTGAGTTTATGATTCATCAGTAAGAAAAAGAGACAGGGCAAAAATGAAATCCATGGGGATCCATCCAAGTTCTGAGTCAGAATCACTACTAACTCAAAAGTCTGTCTCACATTTCCAAAACAATCTCTTCATCCCCAAGACTTTTGGTAATACATTATGTGGACTGCTGAGCCAAAAGTGAAATGTTTTGTAATGTGTGTTGTGCTACAGGGGTTGGACAATGAAACTGAAACACCTGGTTTCAGACCACAATAATTTATTAGTATGGTGTAGGGCCTCCTTTTGCGGCCAATACAGCATCAATTCGTCTTGGGAATGACATATACAAGTCCTGCACAGTGGTCAGAGGGATTTTAAGCCATTCTTCTTGCAGGATAGTGGCCAGGTCACTACGTGATACTGGTGGAGGAAAACGTTTCCTGACTCGCTCCTCCAAAACACCCCAAAGTGGCTCAATAATATTTAGATCTGGTGACTGTGCAGGCCATGGGAGATGTTCAACTTCACTTTCATGTTCATCAAACCAATCTTTCACCAGTCTTGCTGTGTGTATTGGTGCATTGTCATCCTGATACACGGCACCGCCTTCAGGATACAATGTTTGTACCATTGGATGCACATGGTCCTCAAGAATGGTTCAGTAGTCCTTGGCAGTGATGCACCCATCTAGCACAAGTATTGGGCCAAGGGAATGCCATGATATGGCAGCCCAAACATCACTGATCCACCCCCATGCTTCACTCTGGGCATGCAACAGTCTGGATGGTACGCTTCTTTGGGGCTTCTCCACACCGTAACTCTCCCGGATGTGGGGAAAACAGTAAAAGTGGACTCATCAGAGAACAATACATGTTTCTCATTGTCCACAGCCCAAGATTTGCGCTCCTTGCACCATTGAAACTGACGTTTGGCATTGGCATGAGTGACCAAAGGTTTGGCTATAGCAGCCCGGCGGTGTATATTGACCCTGTGGAGCTCCCGACAGACAGTTCTGGTGGAAACAGGAGAGTTGAGGTGCACATTTAATTCAGCCGTGATTTGGGCAGCCGTGGGTTTATGTTTTTTGGATACAATCCGGGTTAGCACCCGAACATCCCTTTCAGACAGCTTCCTCTTGCGTCCACAGTTAATCCTGTTGGATGTGGTTCATCCTTCTTGGTGGTATGCTGACATTACCCTGGATACCGTGGCTCTTGATACATCACAAAGACGTGCTGTCTTGGTCACAGATGTGCCAGCAAGATGTGCACCAACAATTTGTCCTCTTTTGAACTCTGGTATGTCACCCATAATGTTGTGTGCATTTCAATATTTTGAGCAAAACTGTGCTCTTACCCTGCTAATTGAACCTTCACACTCTGCTCTTACTGGTGCAATGTGCAATCAATGAAGACTGGCTACCAGGCTGGTCCAATTTAGCCATGAAACCTCCCACACTAAAATGACAGGTGTTTCAGTTTCATTGTCCAACCCCTATGTATCTTGTTTTAAACTTACACAGCAATTCATAAAAGGAACATTGTGCCTTCAGTCTTCCTTTTTAGTGGTAATGTGATGATCTGGCGGTGCTTTGCTGCTTTAAGCCCTGGGTGACTTGCTGTGATTGATTGAACCATGAAATCTCCTCTGTACCAGAATATCCTGAAAGCAACTGTCTGGTCATCCGTTGCTGACCTTAAACTCAACAACACAGATTATGCAGCAGGACAGTGATTCAAAGCACAGCAACAAGTCCACTGTCCAATGGACCTGGTTTTGGTTTTGGAGTGGGTTATTCAAAGTCTGGACTTAAATCTGAGATGTTGTGGCGTCATCTGAGACAAGTTGTTCATGCTCAAAAATTCTCAAATTTGCCTGAATTAAAATCTGTAAAGTGGGTCAAAAAGTCCTTCACAGCTATAGAAAATACTCATAGCCAGTTATTGCAAAGGTTTGATGGCACCAAACCGGTTATTAGGTCCAACAGGGAATTACTGTTCCACACAGGGACCGGTTGGATAGTTTTCTAAATTAAAAAATCAAATAAGCATTGTAACCAAGTGTTTGTATTTATGTATGACATCTTTATCCAATAATAAAATTTGTTTGATGAAACACTGAAATTTGACATAAAAGCAAATCCAGGAGAAATCTGTATGGGGACAAATACTTTTTCAAAGCACTGTCTGTCTATTCAATATTCATTTATTATCCCAGGCAATAAAGAGGAAGCTGCAGCACCATATGTTCAACATGTTTCCTCTCATTCTCATCACGTGCCTGTCACTAGTTTGCTGCAACACTGCTGCATTAACTACACACCAAACAATTCAGCTTTCCAAAATACAAACATTCTGTCACAAAGACAGAAGAGCATCCTAACGAGTCTTGATGTTCTGCAGCCATTTCCATGAGCACACTGTGCAATGTTTAGAGTTTCAGATGCACTCACTGTTGACCTGTTCCTCCTTGTAGAGCACAAGGTCAGATTTTGCATTTGAACGCACCAGCCGGCGGTTCAGACTGGACTCAAGGGGACCGGCATGAAAAAGGGTTGAAATCCATAATGATCAGTCTCTTGAACCCACTGAATAATGCAAAGCTTAATAATAGAACCCACTCTTTAATGACAGAGATAGGTAAGAACCTTTTCGCTCAATGGCAACAAAGCGTTGCTTATTTATCCACCAAATGTGATAGTAGAGCTCAGAAAAGATACCAGTGACCATACAGCATGTGGCCATGCGCTCTGGAGTGTTTTGGACGATGGTTCGCCTTGAGTGTCACCTTAGGTTCACTTTTCAGCTCTTTTCTTTTATCTGCTTCTGTTTGAACAAAATCTTGTTTCACAGCTCAAAGGAAGTGTATTTTCTTTTCAATCTCTAAATCTATTAACTTCCCAGTTTTGTTTGTTCTGTCCAGGTTCCACAGAGCAAGCTTTACCTTTTTTCCTCCATGCACACTTCACCTTTGACTGTTGAGAATTAAGATGTGCTGCTTAGAAAGAAAGATCAGCTGCTGCAGCCCTGATGTCTCCATTACAATCTTTTCACAGAGAGGGAAATGGAGGGGGAGTCTGGGGGGTGGTGGTGAGCGGTGGAGAGGGGCATCCTGTGCTGTGGAATAATCTGCTGCTCTGCATGTGTTCTCACCAGGGGCCGTGTGGGAATATAAAACGAAGTTACACACACAGAAATAAGCAACTGTTGCAAACAGGTTCATCTCTTCAGCTATTATTTCCATTTTCATGACTGTTTACACATGAGTCACAGCACGGCATGATATGGGGTTAAACATTCAGCTCCACAATCAATACCTCATGACGTCACAGACTAGAATAAACTTTTATTGATGTTCAGCAACACCACCAGAGAGTCCTGCGGTAATGTATTGCCTCTCATTAAAATCCTAAAGTGACATGAATAAATGCTAGCGGCGTTATGCATTACAATGGCCGCTTAGCTAATCTCATCATAATTCTCCAAAGCCTGGACATTAACACTTTTGGAAAGACAGTGCTGTTCTTCAAGCTGCTTGTTTTGGACCTTCTCCAAAAGCAACACTTTACTCATTTAGTCTTTCCCTGTACAGGTTGGGGATCAACAATGGGAACAAAATGAGAATGAAAATGGGGTATGATGTAATCCACAATTTTTTGGTCCTTTTCAATAAATTTTGGGAACTATTTGCTATGGGGTCAAGGATGTTTATTATGACGACTGATTTAATCAGCCAAGAAATGTTTCAAGTTAGCTTTACAAAGACCATCCAGCCTTACAAAGGTATTATTTTGAGACTTTATTTTGCCATTACACAATAATTGTGAGGTGGAAAGAAAATTACACTTGGATTTACTTTTTTTTACCAATAATGCTCTTGAAAGTGAAGTGTTCATTTCTATTGGTATTCAATCCCCTTTACATTGACAACCCTAAATAAAGTTAATCTGTATACAGCCATGAGGCCCACAGTAACTCTAGAGGAGCTCCACAGCCTTGGGGGAGAATATATATCAATGGGACAAGTATTGGTAGTGCACGCCACAAATCAGACGTTTATAAAAACCTGACAACCAGAAAGCCGTTGTTCACTGAAAGCCAAATGAAGTGCTGTTTAAGGTTTGCCACATGTAATTGACCAAGCAGTCGTGTGAAAGAAGGAGCTCTAGTCAGATGAGACCATAACATAACCTATTGCCCTACATGCAAAACACCATCTATGGTGGACAACTAACACAACACATTGCCCTGAGCACACTGTCCCCTCAATGAAACATGATGGTGGCAGCACCATGCTGTAGAGGGCGACTAGAGTTGGAGTTAAATGCAAGACAATCCTGGATGAGAGCCTGTTAGACACTGCAAAAGACTGAAAGCTGGGCTGTAGGTCCACCTTCATGCAGGACAACAACACTGAACGCAGAACCAGAGCTTCAATGGTTCAGATCAAAATCCAACCTAAATCCAATAGACAATTCATGGCAAGCCATGAAACCTGATGTTCACAGATGACTGAGCTTAAGCTATTTTACAAAGCAGAAAAAAAATCAGTCTTTGTCCAAAGCTGCACCAGATATGCCCAAAAAGACTTGCAGTTGTTATTGCAGCAGGGGGACTGAAAAAAAACCTAGTGACACTTTTTAGATTTTTGTTTGTAAAACATTTAGAAAATATGCATTGCCCTCATCCACTTCACAATTCTGTGCTTCTTTGTTTTGTTCTGTAGTATAATCTCACAATGAAATATATGATGTTTGTGGTTACTTATATGACAAAATGCAGATAAGTTAAAGAGGTATGCATGCACTTGCAAGGCAAGCTGTTTTACCTTATCTGGGTTGATTCATCCTTCTAAATATACCAGAACCATTCAGATGTGCTAAAAGGTTAAATGTGTCCTTTAATTGGATGGTTTTATTTAATCACTTTACATTACACAGGAACACTAACATCAGGCTACAGCTGATTGTCAGTTTAAAAAGGAATGGTGCATTTGATGATTATTTATCATATTTTGTCATGTGTTACAGGCAAACAGGATAATATTTCCATTTGCATTATGTTTTGCACACCAGAGATGATGTGACATCATAGCAACCAGCAGCACTGTAATTGGCCAAATTCAATTCAATTCAGTTTATTTATATAGCGCCAATTCAGAACACATGTTGTATCAAGGGACTTCACAAAAGTCAGGTACATACATTCCAATTAATCCTAACCATTAAACAGTGCTGTCCGATTCAGTTATTTATTCAAATTGGATAAAAAAGTTTTTCTGTCTAAGGAAACCCAGCAGATTGCATCCAGTCAGTGACTTGCAGCATTCACTCCTCCTGGATGAGCATGTAGAGACAGTGGACAGTCACTGGCGTTGACTGCAGCAATCTCTCATACTGAGCATGCATGTAGCGACAGCGGAGATGAAAAACTCCCTTTTAACAGGAAGAAACCTCCAGCAGAACCAGGCTCAGTGTGAGCAGCCATCTGCCACGACCGACTGGAGATTTGAGAGAACAGAGCAGAGACACAAACAAAGAAGCACTGATCCAGGAGTCCTTTCTATGGGAAGGAAAAGTAAATGTAGCTCCTTTAGTTGTTTCATCTAGAAAGATGTTTTCAATGTTAGAAAGAGAAACACATAGAGTTAGTCACAGTAAAACCTCAGTCAGTAGCCATGTCTAGGAGAGAGAAAGGGTTAAACATTGAAAGACAGGGCCCAGTGTATCATCAGTAGAGGGTGAGCATTAAGTTGTTGCCAGCAGAAACTCGGACGATGCCCCCCTCCAGAAAGGTGTCACAGGTAGACACAGAGCCAGGCCAGGTGTAGCTTCTAGGAAGAGAAAAGAGAGAGAACAGAGTTAAAAGCTGAAATAACAGCAAATAATACAAAATTGGAGAGTAGTGTGAGAATGTAGCGAAGAGGGTGAAAGTGGTCATTGTGTCCTTCAGCAGCCTAAGCCTATAGCAACATAATTACAGAGATAGCTCAGCATAACCTAAGCCACTCTAACTATAAGCTTTATCAAAAAGAAAAGTTTTAAGCCTATCCTTAAAAGCAGACAGTTTGTCCATCTAGAGCCCACTGATGGTCATTGTTATACTAAAAACCACAACGATTGGGATACCTCTCTGTCAGATTGATTATAACCATTGGAAAAGAGAGGGGATCATACAGGTAGCAGAAATGGAGGGTGTGTTTGCACCTCAACCATAACTGAGCCGGTTGAGGCTAAACCTGACCCCCCTTTACTCCATCGAACAGGGAGGGAAGAAGATGGAGGTAAAAAATAAGGAAGATAGCTCAGGATAACGTAAGCCACTCTAACTATAAGCTTTATCAAAAAGGAAAGTTTTAAGCCTAGCCTTAAAAGTAGACAGGGTGTCTGCCTCACGGACTAAAACTGGGAGATGGTTCCACAGGAGAGGAGCCTGATAACTAAAGGATCTGCCTCCCATTCTACTTCTAGAGACTCTAGGAACCACCAGTAAACCTGCAGTCTGAGAACGAAGTGCTCTGTTAGGAACATATGGAACAATCAGATCTCTGATGTATGATGGAGCTAGATCATTAAGGGCTTTATATGTGAGGAGGAGAATTTTAAATTCTATTCTGGATTTAACAGGGAGCCAATGAAGGGAAGCTAAAATAGGAGAAATATGATCTCTCTTTTTAATTTTCATCAGAACTCTTGCTGCAGCATTTTGAATCAGCTGAAGGCTTTTAACTGCATTTTGCGGACATCCTGATAGTAAAGAATTACAATAGTCCAGCCTTGAAGTATCAAATGCATGGACTAGTTTTTCAGCGTCACTCCTGGACAGGATATTTCTAATTTTGGCAATGTTCCGGAGATGAAAGAAGGAAATCCTAGAAACCCGTTTAATATGGGATTTAAATGACATGTCCTGGTCAAAAATAACACCAAGGTTTTTTTACTTTATTATCGGAGGTCATTTTAATGCCATCCAGGTTAGGTGATTGACTAAACAGTTTTTTTTTAAAGACTCTGGTCCAAAGACAACAACTTCTGTCTTGTCTGAATTTTGAAACAGAAAATTTAAAGTCATCCAAGTTTTTATGTCTTCAAGACATGCTTGTAGTCTATCTAACTGGTTGGGCTCATCAGGATTTATGGATAAGTAAAGCTGAGTGTCATCAGTGTAACAGTGAAAATTTATTCTATGCTGCCTGATAATTTTACCTTTTGGAAGCATATATATAGTAAAGAGAATTGACCCAAGTACTGAACCCTGTGGTACTCCACAATTAACCATGGAGTTTAAAGATGATTTATCATTTACATGAACATACTGGAATCTGTCCGACAAATAAGATTTAAACCAGCCTAGCGGTGTTCCCCTGATCCCTACAGCATATTCCAGCCTTTCTAAGAGAATATTATGGTCGACTGTGTCAAATGCAGCACTGAGATCTAATAGAACCAGTACAGACACAAGTCCATTATCTGAAGCCATAAGAATATCATTAGTGACTTTCAGCAGAGCTGTTTCAGTGCTAAGATGAGCTCTGAAGCCTGACTGAAACTCTTCAAACAGGTCCTTGCTGTGTAAATGCTCACACATTTGATTAGCAACTATTTTCTCAAGAATTTTAGATAAGAATGGAAGATTGGATATAGGTCTGTAATTTATTAAGTCATCTCGATCGAGCGAAGGTTTCTTAAGCAAAGGTTTAATTACAGCTACCTTAAAAGCTTGTGGTACATATCCATTTACTAAGGATAGATTAATCATATCTAAAATGGGGCTGGTAATCAGAGGGAACACTTCCTTAAATAATTTGGTTGGGATTGGGTCTAACATACAAGTTGAAGGTTTAGATGAAGATAATATTTCTGATAACTCAGGAAGCTCCACAGGATCAAAACAGTCCAAACACAGATCAGGTTCTACAGTTTCTTCTAATGTTGTCTCACTTGCTGAGGATGAAGTAATCATCTTCGGGAGTATGTCAAAGATTTTATTTTTAATAAAATCAATTTTATTTTGGAAGAATCCCATAAAGTCATGACTGCTGAGAGCTAAGAGAATGCATGGCTCTGTTGAGCCATGTATTCTGGACCTGGAAGCAAAAAAAAAACAATGGTTTTAAAACTATTTTACAAATAAAAATCCTAAAAATGTAGCATGCATTTGTATTCAGTGTACCTGAATCATTCTGTAAAACTGGCTTTTTGCTAAGAGTAAAGCTGCAGGTCTTTTAGCTTTGTAAGTCTAACAACTTACATGTTTTTGCCCACTCTTCATTGCAAAATATGTGAAGCTTCATCTGACTGGATGGAGGACATCTGTGACATCTGTGACGTCTTGCCACCGATTCTCAAATGAACTTTGGTCTGGACTTTGACTGTTTAGATCTTTGTCCTGCTAGAAGGTAAAGTTCTGCCACAGTGTTTTCAATTAATTTCAATTCAATTCAAAAACGTTTTATTAATACCTAAGGGAAATTAATTGTTGCTGTAGCTCATATTATGAAGGTTTCTTAGAAGAGCCGTTGTAGATGCTGATGGCTGTGGGGAGAAAGGATCTCCTGTAGCGCTCCGTCTTACAGCAGATCTGAAGAAGCCTCTGACTGAAGACACTCTGTTGTTGTAGGACAGTCTGATGAAGAGGATGCTCAGTGTTCTCCATAATGTTCTTCATTTTATGAAGAATCTTTCTTTGCACAATGATCTCCAGATCAGTTTTGCAGCCATTGCCAAGTTTTCTTCCAGGATTCTCCTGTATTTAGCATCCATCTTCACAAACAGATCATCTTATGACGTTCTTTCAGCAATCCCATCCCTCTTGTATAAAGCTTAGATGTTTGACTAATAGCTGTGTTATTGTCAGATCCTCCAACCTGAGCTGTATCCTTTCAGCTCCTCCAGAGTTACCATGGGCCTCTTGGCTGCTTCTTTGATTAATGCTCTCCTTGTTCACTCTGTCAGTATAGGTGGACAATCATGTCTTGGCAGGTTTGTCATAGTCGATGCGTATTCAGGGGATGGACTAAGCAGTGCTCTGTGGGAGGTTCAAAGCTTATGATATTGTTTTTTAACCTAAATCTGCTTTTAACTTATGCACTATATTTTCCATGAGCTTTCTGCTGGTCTTTAAGATGCTGTTTCTTCACTAATGTTCTCCAATAATGTCGTAATACTAATGTTTAATGACAAATCCCTAAAGCCTTCTCAGAGCAGCTGGATTCATACAGAGATGTAATTAAATTCCACACATGTGGACCCAGTTTAACTAAGTAAGTGACTTCAGCAAGTACCGTAATTTCTTTTAGTTAGGTGAACCATAGTAAAGGTGGGCTGAGTAAAAATGCATGCCACACCCCCACTTCACAATTATGCAATTTTGTGGAAAAGCGGTGAATCTTTCCTAAGAGTAAAATTACTTCAAGAGCACATCAACAATTAATCCAGGAGATCACAAAAGAACACTGAACAACATCTAAAGCACTGCAGGCCTCACTTGCCTCAGTTAAGGTCAAAGTTCATGACTTCATGACTCAACACGAAGAAGGAGACTTTGGCAGAAATGTTGTTCATGGAGGAGTTCCAAGAACAAAACTGTTTCAGACCAAAAAGAACACAAAGGCACGTCTCACATTTGCTGGACAAAGAAAACAACTCTAGATGTATCCCATAACCTGAGAAGACAAAAGTTGAACTTTTATTGAAGTTCTGTGTCCCTTTATGTCTGGCATAACACTAACAAAGCATTTCAGAAAAATAAAATTATACCAACAGCCAAACATGGTGGTGGTAGTGTGATGCCTGGGACTGTTCTGCTGATACCGGACATGGACTCAGAACAATGGTCCAAAGCACAACAGGTAGGCCAACTCTGAAAGGCTCAGCAACATGAAGGTTTCGAAGTGGCCTGGTGAAAGTCTGGACCTAAATCCAATAGAAAGGCTAATAACATAACACCCGCCAGTGAGGTCATAATAATAACACAATAAGTTACTGGGTAAAATCCCTTAAAATACATTAACTGCAGCCAATAACATATTATTACATAAATTAAATGGGTTTTCCTGAAATTGGAGATGTTTTGCAGTATTCGTGCAGTTTGCTCAACAACAGTGTATATAATGTATGTCATAGCTGTCAGGTAAATTTATCAAGATATGTTTGGGTGTACTTATCCATTAAAGCCCTTACGTATCATTTTTTTTTCTTGGATTAGATAATATTTATAATATATTTATATATTAAACCCTAAAAAAGACAGAACAGTTCAAATGCAACACTGAAAGCTTGAAATTCATGCGACACTCATACTGATGATGGGTGTATGTAAACTTCTGACTGGCCCTTTAAATGCAGATAGAAATGAAAGTGTGTACCAAACATGGTATTTCCCTTAATGTTTTGAGTTGTACTTTTCATTCTTTGGCTCAGAAATTCACATTTAACCTTTTCTTTAAGTGTGCTGTGGCATCATCCACACATAAACAAACATAAACACCCCACATTAAATTTATAGAGCACCCTAATGGAGCGACAGTTTCCACAGAGTTTTGCAGCATTAAAATCAAGCCAAGGCACTTGGTGTTTAGTGGGACGAGCGAGGCCGTTGCACTGTGGGAGCAGGTGTGTTTTAGGACTCAATAACACTGTGAAGATGAAACCCTGTAAAGTAGTGGAGGGGAAGTAGGTAGTGTTTACGCTCTTGGCATATCCCCTCTCAATTACCACAAGTAGCCAAAGTGTCTACTTGTAAAATACAAGTTCTCTACAGCCGCCCTGCTGCATCCATGGGGGGATTTATTTTATCCCAAAGACGATTAAATTTTAAGTAAAGTTGAACAGAGCCCAGTTCACTTAGAAAGGCAAAAGAGAGGAGACAAATTCATAAAAATGCCAGGGTCTTATATTAGTTAAGAGAAATGATGGCAAAAAAAAAAGAAACTTTAAAAGATTTCTTTTAAATCAGATGAAGACTTTTGGTCATGATCTCTGTCATGTTGGAATTTAATGTCATGCTTGACTCAATATTTGTATGTGTGTTTTAGAGATAAAGTAATATATTTTATTTTCTGTATGGCAGCGACATCCAGTCTCCTTTTATCTACAGTGAATCGAAGCAAAGCTTAATTCTTTTTCCACATTTGAGCTGGAGAAATTTGTCTAAGATCTAAATTATGCATCCTGTTGAAACACTGCTCAGAGATCTCAGTGTGATAGGAGACATTAATACACCAAAGAGAGCAGTGATAAACTGTCCATGAATAATAAAGATCCTCTGGGTTTTTTGATGAGCCCTGTTGTCATGATTGGGCTCAGAAACTCACAGCTTAATAGCACCAGTGTCCAGTTAATTCTTAGTACTTGCTTATGAGTAGAAGATTAACTTTGTGAGATTTTCCCTGTGGAGAGAAATATCTGCTTAAAGAGACAGTTCTGATTTCCAAAGCTTAGAACAAGGTTAGTTCAAGAGCAAATTTTAAGGGCAGTTCAGCCAAGTGCTAGTGTATATTAAAATGTATTTCCACGTTTATTAAATATTTTAACTCATCGCCTCTCTTGCATGAGACAGTTGTTAATGTTAATATAGTTTTCTTCTTTGTGTTATTAATTAGAGTAACTATGCACTGCTGCTACTAAACTATCATCTGCTGAGTCCACCAGGAGTGTTTTGCTTTCATAATTTGACTCACATTTTTCAGGATTAGACAAACATAATGATGAATTCCAGATGAACAACAAGGGATACATAGACTCATAATTACTAAAGGTCTCATAATAAATCCAGTCCACTATATTTGGGGCTGAAGGACAAGACAAGTAAATAATTTAGCAATACTTTTGGTAAAAATAAGAATTATCAATGTATGTTTTTTACAAAGTAAATATTTTACTAATCACGGACTGATTCTTTTAATGAATGAAACAACACAACCTTCTCTGTTATTGGCAACTGTTTTCCAGGTATTTACTTTATTAGCACTAGATTTACAAAGCAGATTGCATTAAACACATGCAGATGCAAACACACCCATCACATCCAACAGATGAGAGCAGTTAGTAGCTATTTTTGCATCTGGTCGCTGTTGTCTTCCTCCTTTTTTATTACTTTAAAAAACCGAATTCCAGGTTCTGATCTGTCGAGGCACTCCCCAAAACCCTAAGAACATCTGACTGGAGGAATCACGTTGGAATACCATCTCTGTATCAGTACATGATGCTAGAGGTTATATATAGTATTATAGTGTTTTTTTTGTTGTTTTTAGTTCTTGTTTATGGCTGTTTTAATTTGATGGAGTTCTATTTCTTTTGCAAGTGAAGCTCCTGTTGGAACAATATTTATGTTTGTTTTCTATATTTAAAAGGGCCACATTATTTTTAACAAAATTTACACAGTTTATTTAATTAGAAAAGGTCATCGCAAAAGTACCCAGCACACCTTAATTGAAGAGAGGATGAATACTGCCTCCTGTGATATCCATGACGTGTTTTTTTTTGTAAAGCCAGCAGTTTGCTGCTTTCCCTTTTTCTTCTATGACAAAATTGCTACCAGCAATTACAATCAGAAGATGTTTTTTTTTCTTTTTCTGCAGAATCTGTCGTGTTTTGAGGAGTTGGAGGACCAAAGCGGCAAAAGTGACATCAGCAACTGGTGCATAAAGAAAACTCTGGCTGTACATTGTCAGTTGACTTGTCTATATGTTACAGTTTTCATGCCTTGATCAAACTAAGATAGGTCTCAAACATAAAGTACACACCTTCATATCTGGGCCAATGCATCTGGTTATATCATTTATAATTACATTCAATTAAATGGAGCAATATAAACATTATTTGGTTAAGGAAGGTATCCATGTTGGCATAATTTTGGTGGTTGAAAAATATATACAAATGTTTCCTTCTCTATGTAGAAGTTGATTCCTCCTTGAGAACTACTTTCTGATTCTTAAAACTGGGATGGCTCTCATTGCTGTCTACAGCAGGTAAGAAACTGACTGCTCATAAAGACGTAACCCCACCTAAACAGACAGCAGCAACAAGCCCTTAAGATGTCTATGTGCATTTAACACCTCTTTGCAGACATTTTGCCCAACCTTTAAGAACAGTGGATTGTGAAAATTGAGTCGTCACTCCCCACTGTAACGTGTCTCATCAGGAGGAGGAATTTATGCAAAGTTAAATTGATTCAATTGGCTGGGCATCTTTTGGGAGATAATTCTCTACCTACAAGCATTCGATAATCACTTGTCTTTTATTCTTTTTTACTAAAGTTAGGACTGTGTTTGTTTGTAACCTCAATTTAACTGGAGGACTGGGCAGAATAGAGTATATTGTGGACACATAAAAAAAGATTGGACCTGTCTGTCTTGTGAAGTGGCTTGAGATGACATTGTTATCATTTGGTTCCATATAAACGTATCAAATTTAATTGAGCATTTCTGAATTCTGAATTTGTTAAAACACTTTTCCCTTTAAGTGGGTTTCACATTGTACACATCTTACCTAAAACTGAAAACAATGAACTCCACCGCTTTGTTGCTCTCTGGTCTTATCTGTCATGTTCACTTGAAAGGCTTTGCCATGTGTGTTTTTCTGCTCTTTCGTGAAATACAGCACCATCTCAGTGGTCTATGGTGGTTTGCTCCCTTGCTCTGCCACTTCAGTAACAACTCCATATTTTTGGGAAAGTGGGGAGAGGGAACTGTTTGCTGTAGACTCACCTCCACTCTCACAGTGTGAACCTGTTCACATAATAAGTATGAACATTCTGCTCTGTTCTTCTCTGAGGAACAAAGCCTGAGAGCCCATCCTGGTCACTGTTTCTGTGTGAATGAGCTTTAAGTGAGAGCCCTTCCCTACTGGCTGTGTGAAACACAAAGTAACATCACCATTATTGGAGGCATCACAAGGTCATAGTCAAGGGGCTCTCATCTGCCTCTTTTCTTTCCACCTCTCTGGGCCATTGTTAAATTCACATGAGAGGTTCATCACGTTGTCCATTCAGTGAAACAGATCACCTTTTCTACCCAGTAACTACAAAATGTTGAGCACCTTATTATTATTATTATTATTATTTTGCTCACTTGCTTTTTATTGTCCATACAATAAACAGTTGTGGTCGGAGGTTTACATATGGTCATCATTAGCATGAATGTTAGATTCATTTTAGACTTATAATTATTAATTTTAATTGTTCATTTATCAGGGATGGGGGAAGATCACACAATATACAATTGCAATGATTTTTAAAGCCGACAATTGGTTATGCAAGTTTATTTTGGATTTTCACTGAACACATGGTCTAAAATATACATACAGACTCAAGCATGTGCATACATTCTAATTTAGTATAATGTTCTGGGCAAGATGCACATCAACCACACATTTTATGCAGACGTTAACAGGTTTCTGACATAATTCTGGCTCAATATTTGACCATTCTTCTTGGCAACATTTTTGGCTTGTCCTGGTATTCAGGCGTATTTGACAATGCAATAAACTGTCAAACAAATACTAATTATTTCTACCCTATGTGGATTAGAGAAAATTCACAAAAAAACTTTACTTGTGCATCCAGTTCCTGTTTTAAAGTTGTTGACATTAACTGTAAAAAGCATAGTTCAAATAAACCATTGAAATGTTTGACTTAATATATGTTTGTGAATGAAACGATCACCATGCACATCTAGATTCGGGAAGCTGATGGGTTGTAATATGGTTTCACATTAACTCATTGATCAAAGCTAAAAAGAGACACTCAGGGAGGATCATGCCAGCATGTTGTCATAGATCGATGAGTTCCTCTGTTGATATTGATCAATTTATCAGTCTGAGCCAGCAAGATTCCTTAAGATGCTGCAGGATTTGAAGCTTGTATAAAGTCATCTTTGACATAGTTCTGGGTATTTGTTTGTAAATGAAACAGTAGAGAAGTCCTTGTGCACAAAATAAAGAAGTTGTACTATAGCATGTGACGTCACATATTTCAGGTCATGATCTTAACTCTTCACTCACCTGACAATGTAACGCTGAACAATTTCCAGTGGTCATTAGAAAGGTACAATAAAAAGCTTTTCCTTCAAGATATCAATGTGCAGTTGTTCATTTTGATTTTAATTTGAGTAACAATTATGAAAATAAATTACAATAGACAACTACATTTTCAGTTTCCTTTAACCTCTGGTTTTATTGAATTTGAAAACTCAAAGAGGAGTAAAAGCTTAAGTTTTGTCCAAATGAATCTTTCATTTCTAGAATTCCGACTCATTTCTAGATCAACTGTCAAATTAATAACTAGCACATAAAAATACAATTTATTAAGATGTTTCTTGCTCCTCATACTGTTCTTTCTTACCATTTCTTCTGGTTAAGCCTCATCAAGCACTCACTGCCACTAACGTTGTGTCTTTTTTAGTCCCAGCTTTCCCATAATCATCAGGATCTCTCAGTTATGATGATGAAAGTACGTTGCCAAGGATAAAACACTTCCTTCATATTCGGAAGTTTTATGTATTTTGTACAGATCCAGCTTCGAGTCTACCTATTTTTCATTTGGCCGCATCTTTATTTAATAATTAATTGCATGGTAAATTGCGTAATGTGTGGGTTTGTACATTCAAGGCTGGATTGAAATAATTATGTAACCTTGGCTGCCAGATCATTTATATTTTAAAACCTTACAAGTGACAGATGGCATACTTTCTTTTTACCATCACTGTAAATCAATTTTCTTCCACATCACAACTATGCAATACTTTGTGTGTTTGTCTATCACATAAAATCCCAATAAAATACAATAAAGGTTTTTATGTGACAAAATGATAGAAAGTTGAAAGAGTGTGAACACTCCTGCAAAGCATGTAAACATTAATTACAAACACATGGCAGCCATCAGTGGCCTTGTTGGTGAAATTTCAATTTATAATTGGACTGAATAACAATTTTCAGTATCAGTCAATCTTGAGGGTGAATTATGAGTGCCAGTGCTCTCAACGGAGCCCTTCAGAGACTGAATACTTATCATCGGTAAGATATGTACCACAAAGCATTAATCACTGAAGCAATATTTTTTCTTTATCAATATTCTGTAAATGTAGCTTAAAAACACCAATGGAGAGCCTAATTAATATTGGCCTTTGGTTGTTTGCTGTTTTTGCCCAGTCTCTGACCATTTATACTGAATACAAAATGACATAAACCTCAAAATTAACCCTTAAAAACAAAAAGTCCTGTTGTTTTTCTTCAAAACTTCCAAAATAGTTTAATTCTTGCTGAGTTATTGATTTTGAACAAAGCTGAGTGGGGATATATCCTTAAAAATTATTAATAGCTCTTTACAGTTCTGTTATCTCTGGTTTCTTATATCCCACTGGTGGATAACACGAATGCAGTCTTTCTTTAAATGAACACCAGGCTGCTTGAATTCATTCATCATTCCTTTCTCTTGCTTGCCTTTCAGCAATCAATCTGAGGAAGCACGATTTTTAGCCTCCCAGCTCCTGTCTTATTTAGCGAGAGCTTCCAGCAACCAGCCCCAGCTGTCATGCTGTTCGCTGTGTGACAGGAGAGTGGATAGAAAGGAAGAAAGGAGACCAAGCTCCCCCTTGTTACCTCCTCCTTAGTTCCCTTTCAGCCAACCCATGGTCCCTACCTCTATCACACCCAAGTGATTGGATTGGTTTCCTGTTGCAGCAGCAGACACTGAGGCCTGGAAGGCAGCAGGAACAAATGAGGTCAAATGTAGCTATGCGTTCGCTCCAAGCCAACAGGCGTTTGGAAGGGTTTTTTTCCCCGGCGAATGCAGGGAGAGGGAGTATTTTTATTCTCCATCCGTCTTGTGCCACACTTTCATGTTTCGCAATGAACTGACAACCCAACAAAAGCTGCAAGTCATCACAGCGCCGACCTGTCATTTGTGCCCAAGACAGACCGCGTGGTGCCTAATGAAATTCATCAGGGCCTTAGAGCAAACTTCTTTATTGACTGAGAGCAAACTGGTAAACATGTTGATTGTACTCTCTCAATTAACCGGCTCTCTGTGAAGTCATGATTGACTGCCTGAGCGAGTACTTGAAGTGTGCTGTTACATTTTGTTTTGGAGTGTAAACGCAGCAGCTTTTTCCTCTCAACAGGTCTTCTTTCAGTAACAAAACCTTTGGCTCCTGCTGTTAGAGAAATAAGTGTCAAAGCTCATATAAACACACTGCTCACTTGACTCACGCAGATTCTGAGAAAAACAAACCTGTATACAATCAATGCACATCATTTAGTGGAAGAAAAACAACTAAAACAAGTTGACTTAAAGTGTCCAAAAAACCCTTTATATTGTCAATATTTCAAAAAATAATCACACAAGCACACAAGAAAAACAACTCCTTACAAGTACACAAGGTATAAGTCATGTGAGAAACACACAATTGTATCTTTCTATGCTACACATGTGTTCACTGCTTTTCAAGAGAAGTTGAGCAAAATTAGTTTGTTCCTCTGTTGTTAGACTTACTAATGCACTGTTCAATGGTAAGGATTAATTGGAATGTATGTACCTGACTGTTGTGAAATGCCTTCAGACAACATGTGTTGTGAATTGGCGCTATATAAATAAAACTGAATTGAATTGAAAATTTAATTAATGCCAGTTCGTCAGTAGAATATAAGGTTGTGCTCATGTTTTTTCGTAGAAAACAAACATACATTTTTATTTCACTCTAGGTTAGTGGTTGGGTGAGTCCTTTTATCACTAAACAACAGTGATTGCTGCAATGGACTGGCGACCTGTCCAAGGTGTACCCCGCCTCTTGCCCATAGACTGCTGGAGATAGGCACCAGCTTCCCCGTGACCCACTATGGAATAAACGGTAGGAAATGACTGACTGACTGACAACAGTGATTGCTCTTTTTGTATCATAATGACAACTGTACATTTGGCACTATGTGCTGATTGTTCTGAACTGTTGTGACTGTGAATCTGAAAATATTATTTAATATTTAATATTAATATTTTATCAAATAATATTTTGGTCTGTTAAGGGATGTCCTGTGAATACCAGCCCAGTAAGGCGATGGTATTAGGACAAAATAGAAAAGGGTGAGCCAAGCTCTGACATTACTGAACAGCAAAAACTCTGCACACACATGGAATAAATTCACACAATTTCTTAAAATACAAGAATTTATTAACAAAAATAAGTCAACTCAAAGTCAAACATATTTCAATCAACAAACTCTTTATTATGCTAAAACAATCCTGACAATCTTCAACAATCTTGATGGCAAAGAAAAAAAAATTGCTACACCTCCTAAGTGTAATAATTCCAATTTGGCTTTTGACACACACCCCTTTATGGCAGGGTGGATTAGATTTAATTTGGGATTTAATCTGGCAATAAATCCTATTCTTTCAAAACATAAAAAAACCCAAAGTTCCTGAATGGATACATGCATCACAAATCCTAGGTCAGATATTAAAATTAACTGCAAAATTAATTCAGTTTCAAATTGTGGTCGTACACAAAACACAGCCTCTGGATACAGATGTGCAGCAACTGTCTGGACAGTGAGGTTAGCTGAAGTTAAACCAAGTCTAAAGTTATTGCTTACACAGAAGAAACAAGACTGAGTAAGAACATCTAAAATTTTGCTTATGTAGCAGAGTTAATTGTTACTAGCACAGAGATTTTGGAGTTATTAATTTGATGAAGGTCTAAAATTGTGAACTCCAGTAATGTCACGAGTTATAATGTTCTCTTAAATATAATCAGTGACACCTGATGTTAGAACTCTGATGTTTGGAGTCCTATTGTGACCAGTGACAGCTGGTTTTAAGCTTATCACTCGATGCATCAATAATGTGCAGTTGTGGTGTATTCATTCACATTTATGTACAGTGCAAGCTGATCACGATAATGCCCACCCAGGGACGTCATAATATATGTTGTAACTATGAATCTGAAAATATTATTTAATATTTAATATTAATATGTTATCAAATAATATTTCGGTCTGTTAAGGGTTGTCCTGTGAATACCAGCCATGTAAGGCGATGGTATTAGGACAAAATAGAAAAGGGTGAGCCAAGCTCTGACATTATTGAACAGCATAAACTCTGCACACACATGGAATGAATTCACACAATTTCTTAAAATACAAGAATTTATTAACAAAAATAAGTCAACTCAAAGTCAAATATATTTCAATCAACAAACTCTTTACTATGCTAAAACAATCCAACTAAACTACCAAGCAGAATTAAAGAATAACAAAGACTAATGGGCTATGTACAATATAAATAAGTTGATTAAAGGTGATTGAAAATCATGACCGAAAGAGTGATGCAACATTACCATGCAATGTTTATGTTTGAGAACCAAGGATTATCTTGAAGAATCTGGAAATGAAGTTAAGTTAGTCTTGGAACCAAGTTAGGCAATAATCAGTATACCTTTAGACAAGCATTCACAATGCAAGATCAGATAAAATATTATTTTAATAAAATAATGTTTTAAATAATGATCTGCTGAATAAAACCAACCTTCTGGATGACTAATTCTCAACGGTGTCTCATTAGCTGCCTTTGTTTATTAAAATAAATGTTATTAAGGAAACGGTAAAATATTTAAGGAAATATTTTGGAAAAGAGCCAAATCTTTCTGGAGAAATGGGGCTTAGTGGTGTTTACTTAGTTATTAAGTTTAGGAAAATAATGTTAGGAAAATATTATTTACTGGATTGAAAACTAACAACCTTTCTGGGTAAATATTCTTTAGCAGCAAGCACATGTTCTTACCTGTTAGCAGTTAAAGCTAACAAAAGAAGCTGATAGCCTAGCACCAGAATCAAACACACACCTTTAAAATACCGTCAATAAAAGGGTTAAAATGCATAAGCGCGGACGGCGCGTTATGATCAATCTTCTGTGTTTAAAATCAACCTTCAAGTAAACTTTGTCTTAACTTTAAAAACACATAAACACAGAATAAAAAACTTAGCACTTGCTGAGCAGATAGCCTGCTAGCACCAATATAGCGGAGTTCAACACAAACAAAACCAAACTTCATAAAATGACAAACGTTCAGATCTTTTCATCCTAAATCTTTCAGGCCTCAGAGCGAAAATTAGGCAATGCTTGTACCTTAATTATTCTCATTCTTGAATGAATACCGGATACACATACAGTGATTCATTCGTACTTAACTTGTGCATATGATCATGTGATCTTATGACACCCATGGATCCAGTTGAAGAGTTATGTCTGTTTGCCAGCAAAGAGACATTAGTGCGCCAGGTCTCTCTGTCCAGGTCCCTGTGTGACCTGCGTAGAAGAGATCGGACCATTGGAAAGGTGGGGGCTTTAAACGGCCAGTTGCATCATGGGAAGTCCGCTGTCCCCCCCCCCCCCCTTCCTCATTTGCAGGAAGTCGGTTAAATGCAATTTATTTTGAAAGTTACAGAAAAGTTTGTACCGCATCTTTCATGTTGTATCCACGGCTGTGGGTCCCAACAGAACCAATCAGTAAAAAAACTCACCTCAACCAGATACAGAACAAATGAATCTTAAGTTTTTCTCTTCTTATAATAGGCAAGACCCTATAGGTTTAGGCTTATAAGTTTCCTTAAAATCAGGGTCCAGTTGGTTATCTTATGCCCCCCATTTAGTTTTGGAGCTATTGGTTTGGCTAGAAGACATACCGACTGATTTGGACATGGCCATTCTAATGCATAATTATTCTTCAAAACCAGTAGTTCTAAAACATTTTATGATAAGTATCACCCTGCTAAACACTAAACTTTCCTATTATAAAAATACTGTCACAGCCTTTTAAAATAGTGGTCTAAGGGAAGTTGGTCTTTTTGCTTTTTTTTTTTTTTTTTCCACAAAAGAAAGAAACAAAAAAGCATTCTTGTCCATTTGCACTGCATGTTTTAAGTAAAATATTGAAAGTTTTAAGTTGGTAAAATAAACAGTTATTGTTAATCTCTTTGTTTTTTGGAACTTATTTACTCCAAAATTTAGCTTGTAAACAAAACAAGATTTCCCTGTAAAAATGTCCAAGTTCCACCGAAGGCAGCCTAAGAACCACTAGCAGTACTCGGTCATTGGCCAGTAAAAGGTGTTCCTCTGCCTCAGTTGGAAGTCTTTTGTAGCCTCTAACAGATTTTCTTCCAGGACCGCTATGCATTTAGCTCCAAGCATCTTCCCATCAACTCTGACCAGCTTCCCTGCCCCTGCTGAAGTAAAGCATCCCCACAGCATGATGCTGCCACCACCATGCTTCGAGGCCTCTCTTTGAGAAGTTATAGTTATATTGCTTTAATGATAAATTTGTAATATACTGTGCAGCCCTAGTTCACAGTTGACCTACTCTTTCCACTTTAAGATAATGGATTAAATTGCGATTATCAGAGTTTTAGTCTTGTGATACTTTTTCTTTAACTACCTTTGCTTTATACTTCTTCACATCTTTATCCCTGAGGTGTCTGGTGTCTTCCTTGGTTTTCATGATTATTCACTAATGCTCTCTCTGAGACCTTCACAGAATAGTTGTATTTGTCCTGAAGGTAATGGCACTGGATTTTATTTAGAGCTACCAGCGTAAAAAGGGGCTGACCACAAACGCACGTCACACTTTGCAGATTTTGAATTGCCAAAACAAATAACTGAAAACTCTAGACCATTCATTTTTTTCCACTTGATAATTAAGCGCTAGTTCCCGTTGGTCCATCGGTTAGTATTTCTATTATGGTGTTTGTTTTGGTGCGTGACAGGAAACGACGATGACGTTTTACGACAGCTTCGGTGCATTCTGGGTCTAACCCAACATGGCTGCGCCCTTGTTGGAGTGCTGAAGAAGTGCCTCTCTGGAGATATCCTCGGGTCTGCGTGTAGTTTCCGCGACAACCTCCGAACCGAATCAGCCTCCACGGTCGCTGGTTTGCAGGACGACACCGCGGGACCCCCGTCATCGATAAGTGTGTCCATCTTTTCGCGTGGCTGTGGCAGACTGTCCGTGTGAAGATGGGCCTCGTCTCCAGCCCTGTCCCATAGCACAGAGCCCCGGGGAGAGGAGCCGCAGGTTCCCCTGCAAACACGCACCCGTCCAGCTCGCCTTTGACGGGTTCGACCTCCTGTACCGGCTTTGGACTCTGCCCTACAGTTTCCTTACAAGGATCATCTGCGACACCGTGTCTGTCATCGTCCGGAGACGGAGAGCTTCTTCCCCATCCCGGGTTGATAATCCCGCCGCATCAAGGTCTGCATCTGCACGCTTCGCTAACGCCACTTAGCGCCATGTCTGCACATCTGTTTGGTCTCATTTATCTCTCTGCTCGTGTTGCTGCGTGATCCACACCGAGGGGTTTTAAATAGCATTTTGACAATTGATCGCGGTGGTCTGAGTAACAGTGGTGCGGAGCAGCTGTTGAGTTAGCCGGCTAGTGGAGCTAACTGGATGCAGCCAGCAGCTTTTGTCTGGCTAAGTTTTACCTGGACATACATCGGATCACCATGATTACTGGTGAATGTGACCCCCTCCCACAGCAAGCTCTCTATTTCAGCCTCCAACAGCTGGAATAACATCATCACATCTTCAGGTTTCATGTGCTTGTTAAAGAATAGGAAACAGATTTAGTTATTTAGTTGCTGATAACAGTGCAGAAATATGACTTTAAATAATACTTTATTTGTATTGCACCTTTTTAAACAACTGTTACAAAGTGCTTTACATTCAAAAAGTCCATTTAAAAACAAAATCATAAATGATACAACAAGAAACAGACCAAATCAATTGAAAATATATGAATAACTGAATAAAGGACAAGATGAAACAATACAATAAAGCAAGAGAAAATAGAAGGTTTAACCAATGATTTAAAAGATGATAATGAAGAGGTCTGTTTAATATTTAGCAGAAGAGCTTTCCACAAACTGGGAGCCCTGACCATGAAAGGACTTCCTCCTTCTGCCATATTCTGGGAGTGGAAAGTAAAAGCTGATTACTGTACTGTCTTGAAGGACTGTCTTCTTGGGATTTTGGCTGCCTTTTGGGGTCACTGGGGTCAATTCTTCCTTTTTTAAATTTGTACATCCATTTTGAATCCATGTCTTGCACCTCCCTACTTCCTTTCTGTATCTGTTAACAAACCATTTCGAGTTAAACCCTCACATAGCATTTAATTTCTCTTTGTAATAAATGACATTAGGAAAACATGACATGGACATTAATCCACATTTCCCAAAATAGTATTTGTTTTTTATTCATCATCACAATGCCCCCGCCTCCCAATCTCAATGAGCTTTTTGTTGTTGGTCACACTGATAAATATGAGTTACTAGCATAAACAACAAAGTTCAAAGACATAATTTTTAATGCAATAATTGCAGTTCTTAAGTGTGATATTGCACATATTATTATTGTGTAGACGATTGCGGTTTGGTATATTGTGCAGCTCCAGTAGTTAAGTTTTTTTGATTAATCATGGAGGAAACCTATCAATACTTAACCTCATTTTGAATTTAATTTAATTTAGGATCAATTCTTTTTTACACTGTTTCCACTTATTGTGCTCGTGATCTCTGTTGGGCCAGTTGACTCATAAAATACTAACGATTATGACCCATTACCAAACCAAGAACAACTCTGATAGAACATGTCTGATAGACATGGGATTTATTGGAGTCACATGATCACATTTTGATGCCACAGACTATGAATACATAGAGAACTACTAAAAACTATTGATGTTCAAAGCGAATGCATGATGGGTATGATACATCCCGTGATAGACGAAGCACTTTTTATGCTGGAAAAAGTTGGGAGCAAAAACTATTTCGTTTATTCTCCAACCAGATGATCTACCGCGGCTTCAGTGAAGTTCACATTATGGTTTAGGAAGGTCGATGTAGTACTCGTTATATTTCGTTGTGCGTTTCTATGTATGGTTGCTTTGAGGCACATAACTCCATTTTTATACAGCAGACTGTGAACGGAGTACTATTCTAATAGTTTACTGTTGTAAATGTTCATCCAGCAAAGAGGCTCACTGGTGTGCATAGAAAGACTCTTGGCAGATTAGCTGCCACTTGTCTTGCTCTCTCTCACTCTCTTGCTGCCTGAATGTACAGCAGACATATTTTGAAGAACATAAAGTTTTCTTTAAAATGTCTCTATACCTGGGTCGCAGCGCTGATGGTGTAGGGGTTAAGCGCGCGACCATATACGGAGGCTACAGTCCTCGAAGTGGCCGTCCCGGGTTCGAGTCCCGGACCCGGTGACATTTGCCGAATGTCTCCCCCTCTCTCGACCGCTCTTTTCTGTCTGCCTACTGTCAAAAAAAATAAAAAAATAAAAAGGTCACTAGTGCCGAAACAAATATCTAAAAACAAAAATTTAAATGCCTCTATACCTCTCTGTACATCCTCTAACTGTATTTTAAACATCTAACCGACACTTAAAAATAGCTAAATTTGAGTCTACTCGGTGATAGTGTCGCCTAACAGCTTAAACATGATGCCTTCACTGATTTGCAAAAAATTGGATATTTTAGTTTCTGTCTAGTCGAGTGCCGGTCAGGATGAAAATCAGCCAATTCCAGTGAACTGCCGATTGAACTGCCATTGACTCTTTAATGGAAACAACCCATTTCTATTGTTTATATGTGCCCTATTTCTTGTATTCAAGGAAAGCAATGGAGGCAAATTGTGACAGCATTGCATGTGAATAAACAAAATGCAACGTATTTAAAACAGTTTCTTTGCTAAGTTGTTTGTCACATCTTGGCTCAACATGAATTCATTCCCCAAATTTAGGAGTCCTTTCATGCCTGAATGATTCATGTGGCATCATTAATAAAACACGGTAGCCAGCGTCAATAGAAAACATTTCGGACATGCTTAAAACACCAAAATACTCTTCCAGGAAGTATAGGATGGGCTGTCTGATGGGTTGAGAAATACTTTTAAAAAGTCTGGCAGAGTGGTTTTCACAGAAGTGTAATTTGTCGAGTCATGAGCCAGATGTGGGTTTGAGGTCTGTTTTTGTTTGTATTGCAGCAGGAGTTTTTATACACGACTCATAATCACCGTGTAAACAGTGTAGGGTAGTAAAGTCAAAACTCAGCAGACACTGGCAACAGCTGACTTCAGTATTATCATGACTTTTGTGAGTGTAAAAATATGACGTTGTGTGCCGACAGCGTGGAGTCTTTTCTGAAGCAAGTTGGGGAAAAATGTGAACGTGAGCAATTTAATGGAAAATTCCTTGTGACTAGTTTTTTTTATCTGATGTTTTTTATTCACGTTTAAATTTGTTTCAATTTTTTGTATTGTTTTTTCAGATGTTAATACCTTTTTTTTAACTTTTTTTAACCTTTTTGTTCTGATTTTGCCAGTAGATACAGTAGAGAGGTCTGGCCTCTGTAGTGTTTTTTTTGTTTTTTTTTCTAATGAATTTAAAAGACCACAGGCTTTTAAGATGTTTAAAAAAACCCTGTTTATTTTAAATACTGATTCCTCCATTTTCTGTCCATGATAAAGTCAAGGAATGGTTCAGAAAAAAGGCAGACGGTAAACAAGATTCAATCAGTAACCTTATATCAACCTTTTAAATACCAGTTTTTCCTGCGCACGGCACCAAAAAGCATTATTTGAAAGATACAGGGGTTGGACAATGAAACTGAAACACCTGGTTTTAGACCACAATAATTTATTAGTATGGTGTAGGGCCTCCTTTTGCGGCCAATACAGCATCAATTCATTTTGGGAATAACATATACAAGTCCTGCACAGTGGTCAGAGGGATTTTAAGCCATTCTTCTTGCAGGATAGTGGCCAGGTCACTACGTGATACTGGTGGAGGAAAACGTTTCCTGACTCGCTCCTCCAAAACACCCCAAAGTGGCTCAATAATATTTAGATCTGGTGACTGTGCAGGCCATGGGAGATGTTCAACTTCACTTTAATGTTCATCAAACCAATCTTTCACCAGTCTTGCTGTGTGTATTGGTGCATTGTCATCCTGATACACGGCACCGCCTGCAGAATACAATGTTTGAACCATTGGATGCATATGGTCCACAAGAATGGTTCGGTAGTTCTTGGCAGTTACGCGCCCATCTAGCACAAGTATTGGGCCAAGGGAATGCTATGCACCGACTACGCCAAAACAAATTCCTTGTATGTCCAAAAACGTACTTGGCAATAAAGCTTTTCTGATTCTGATTCTGATTCTGATTCTGATTCTATGATATGGCAGCCCAAACCATCACTGATCCACCCCCATGCTTCACTCTGGGCATGCAACAGTCTGGGTGGTACGCTTCTTTGGGGCTTCTCCACACGGTAACTCTCCCGGATGTGGGGAAAACAGTAAAGGTGGACTGATCAGAGAACAATACATGTTTCTCATTGTCCACAGCCCAAGATTTGCGCTCCTTGCACCATTGAAACCGACGTTTGCCATTGGCATGAGTGACCAAAGGTTTGGCTATAGCAGCCCGGCCGTGTATATTGACCCTGTGGAGCTCCTGACGGACAGTTCTGGTGGAAACAGGAGAGTTGAGGTGCACATTTAATTCTGCCGTGATTTGGGCAGCCGTGGTTTTATGTTTTTTGGATACAATCCGGGTTAGCACCCGAACATCCCTTTCAGACAGCTTCCTCTTGCGTCCACAGTTAATCCTGTTGGATGTGGTTCATCCTTCTTGGTGGTATGCTGACATTACCCTGGATACCGTGGCTCTTGATTCATCACAAAGACTTGCTGTCTTGGTCACAGATGCGCCAGCAAGACGTGCACCAATAATTTGCCCTCTTTTGAACTCTGGTATGTCACCCATAATGTTGTGTGCATTTCAATATTTTGAGCAAAACTGTGCTCTTACCCTGCTAATTGAACCTTCACACTCTGCTCTTACTGGTGCAATGTGCAATCAATGAAGACTGGCTACCAGGCTGGTCCAATTTAGCCATGAAACCTCCCACACTAAAATGACAGGTGTTTAATTGTCCAACCCCTGTACTCGTCCCTGCTGGGATGACTTTCAGTTTTTACTGATTTATTATTTATGAGCCCCATTTAAAGAGATGCATGTTGACATGGCTGTAAATGCATTTTAGTCCTGGCGTTTTTGTGCAATAGTGTCCTTTTAGCCTGGTGGCTTGTTTTTAGCACTCACATGCTTTGTGGGGAATTCATGACAGGAAACTCGTCCATGTGATGACTGAAGAACAGAAACTGAAATCAGATTCTGTTGAACATTTAGAGAAATTAAGCTGACTAATTTAGGTCTGTTTTATTATGAATATTTAGAGAAATACCAACATTGTTTTTAGGTGAGGAGTGGGAAAAGGTCGCAGCAGAGAATATGATCGGGCATGTTTAGACCTGGGGGTGGCATGCATTCAGTTTATTTTGATCATGAGGTGTTTTACCCACTTTGATGGCTGCATACAGATCCAATCACTGAGACTGCATTTAGAGTTGCTTTTAATGAGATTCTTATGCATGTTTGGTAAATAAAAATATAAATATTTAACAATGCACTGCAGACAACGGAAGCTCATCGCATTTGTTGCTTTTAACCCCCCCCAGGGCCCTGATGAAAATGGACTCGGACTTGCTTCATTCCCCGGCCGTGGGCCTCACTGAGGAAGAGGAGGCAGACATGAATGACTGGAAGCTTCCCTTGACTTTCATGAAGAAAAGGCACTTGGAGAAGATCGAGGGCTCCAAGGCATTGGCTCAGAGCTGGAGGATGAAAGACAGGGTAAACGGTTTGCTTGTTTATGTCTGCATTACCCCAGCAGGGCCAGAAAGGCTGTCTTGAAGCGCAGTCAGAGTCCAGGCCCTGCTGATAACTGCGTTTTCACTTTACAGGGGTTCATTTTCATGTTCAGAAAGCAACTTAGAAATAGAGGAATTGGCTAACAGATAATTATAATTTACTACTTCAGACGTTTCTAAAATGAAAAACCAGTTTGCTGATCTTTGAAATGCAAATTACGTATTCTAATTTCATCAGCCATTCAACCTAAAAATCAAATAAAACTTTCATCCAGTCATTTTGTATTGCTTCTAGTTTACTAGAAGATATTCATGAAGAAGCTTCACTGTTATGACTTTTGTTCACCATATTTGGGTAAGGTGGCTCTCAACCTTGTACACCAGGGGTCCATTCCTCAAGAGCCACTATCCTGCAACTTTTAGACCCCTCCCTTCTCTCCAACACAGCTGAATCAAATGGACGGGCCGGAACCGGCCCTTTGTAGAACTGATTGATTGAATGTTGGAGAGGGAATCCAGCCATTTGATTCAGATGTGCCGGAGCAGGCATGCATTTAAATGTTACAGGAGAGTAGCTCTTGAGGACTGGACTTGAATGAATGACCCCTTAATGAATTATTTTCAAAACTTTTTCCACACGACGTGACATTTGTATCCCATGCAGATCAACTGAAAGAAAAACCCAAATCTTATTCAAAATAAAAAAAAATGCAACAGTCTAATTGCTTGAACTAATACTTTGTTGAAACGCCTTTAGATTTGATTTCAGGATTCCGCTTTCTTGTGTTAATTAATGTTTAATTTGGTTAGCCTGAAACAAAGTTCAACTCTCTTAGCTGGATGTTCCTGAATTGTCCACATTTGCGTATTCTAGCTGAAGTTGTAGTTTGTGCAGAGCCTGAAAATTACCAGACTGATCTTACTGTAAAAACGGATCAGACAGGAGAAAGGTACCAAACATTCTACAGCACTATTTATATACTATGAATCTAGACATAATTATGAGAGGCATCAATAATTGGAGATAATTGGACAACAGATCGTTTTTTGTCCCCAGCATTAAAATTATTGAAAAGACCAGACAAACTGGTGGGAAAGTGGGTTACATGTTGATGAAACCAAACATGAAGTTCTGAAACCAGAACTGCAAAAGAAAAGTTTGGTACAACAACACTAAGCATCACCAAAAAAGGACCACATCCACAGGGAAACACTGCTACTGTCAGCATTAGCTCTCTGCTTAATTTTCATTATATGGGTCTGGGGTTTTTGTCAAGGTGGATACATTTTGTGTAAGAAGGCATCGAAATCCACCATAATGTTTTGGAACGGTACAGCCTGAGACCAGAACAGAATCTGACAGAACATCTGTGGAGTCTTGCAAAAGGGGCTCTAGACAGTAGATTTCCTCACAATCTGATAGATTTGGAGAATGTTTGCAAGAAAGAGTTGGTAAAAGTTGGTATGTCGATATTTAGGATTCTGGTAGACTCCTACCAAGGACTTAATGCTGAAATTCAATTAAAAGGTGCTTTACCAAAGTATTGGTTGAGATATGGGCACAGTTACTGTATGCCACCAGGTTATTGTGGCTTTTGTTTTATATTTTTAAAACATTTGTTTGTTTTCAGTTGAATTGTTCAGGATAAACGTGACATTGTATGCGGGGAAAGTTTTAAATTAAATTTTCCTGTTTTAACTTTTTCTTAGAAACCCAGCATTTTATCGGGGGTGACTTTTGGGGGCTTTTCAGAACCACTATATAATAAAACATTGAGAATTTAAAATTGTATGGCTAAAATAATTAAAATCAGTGCCTAAAGCGTTGCACCGACCTCAAAGTAAAACTGGGACATGTTGGGACATGTTTCCCTTGAATCTGGGGTATCGGTCTCCATTCTGCAGTAGCAAAGTTCACCTATCAGCACCTCTGAGGATCACTAATTGCCATGTTCTCTGTTATCATGCTGTCTCAGTCTAAAAGCCCTTACCTTTTTAACTAAGATCAGCAGATAACAGCCATACCGTTCGACTGACGACTTGCATGGGAGGTGGGGTTATCTTTGAGTGCATTTCTCCAGAAAGGCTGGAGCCCAGCGTGCTGCAAATCCAATGAAAAGTTTCTGTCAGTCAGAGAGATCAATAAAACCCAATGATGCTGCACATTGTGCTTTGAACGGGTATCTGTTCTGCACCAGGATGCTGTGGAAAATCACTGTCTTCTTCTGCTTCGTTACTGAATCATTAATTCATGTCATTCTGCTGGAGGCTACTTATTCAACGTTTTAAAGGTGGAACCTCAAAACCCTCATTCATGAATGGTCGTTTGATCCGCTGCTCAGCTGCTAACTCGGTTATTTAATTTCCTCTCTGCTATGGGGTTGCTACCGTTATAATGATCGCAAGTGTCACTTAGTCCCACATAACCCCGGCAAACTCTTCGCCTACTGTCGAAATTCACCCGATATAAAAATTTAACACACGGCTGCCATTAGGACACAAGTTGAATTAAACTGCATGGCGCATGCCAAAGTGTCTAGCTGCGGGGAAATGAAGACATCATTAAATGTGAGGTTGCTATTGATTCAAAAGAGGTAATAAAGGCAGAGAGAAATTGACTTTTCTATCAGAAGGTTATGCTAAATCTGCTGTGTAACATTTTCTTTTATTGCTCAGGGCATCTTCAGGCCGCATGCCTGCATTTATTAACCTGTGAGAAGTCAACACATTTCTGGAAAAATGTTGAGCTGGGTGCGTAAAAGCTTTTATGCAAGAATGATTTGGTTCTGATTTAAGAAGAAAATGCAGTTAGACTGATGTAAAACTGTTGCTCAAGATGATTTGTTAAAAAAAGACATTCGGAATAGCTTTGAGAGTGCATATTTTCTCCACTTGATAACAGAAACCTTAAATAATGAGTCTGTGTTGCTGTTGCGATTCAGTCGAACCTCCTATTGAAGGGCCCCTGCTTTATAGAGTTTGGAGCTGGTTTTCAGGAGAATGTGCAGTGCCTGCTTATGCTTTGGCTGATTTGAAATGATGGTTATTATCTGCAGAGGCTACCATGTCAAGTGAAGTGATAAACCTAGAGGTTAAGCCTGGTGAGAGCAGCGTGCAGCAGGAGGCTTATGAGTGGGCTTTCACTGATGTTCTGCACTGTGGGAAATCAAAGGTCTCTCAGACCCACACAGAAGACGACTCAGAGGCTTTGCCATTACTTGCCTCATTGGCCAGTGTTGTCTTTATCCCCTGGTGGGGTAGGAAAGAAAGCAAAACCAAAAGCGATAGACTAATCTGTGCATTCGCCGCTGTTTGTGTGTGAGCTTCTTGCACTAAAGCGTGCTTGTGTGTACGTTTGCTGGACCAGCAAAAGGAATCTCGAGAAGAGTTTTCAGCTATGATAGCTGAACATTGTCAGTGTTGTGCAACAGAGTCAAAGGTCAGGTTTAGTTTCAGCTGAGAGCTGGGTTCTTAAATGATAAAATGTCAAGCGGATATCAGAAGGTGTCAAAGCCAGAATTGTTGTTTTCTTGTATTTGGTATATCATTTAGGTTTAACTGATTTAGGTTTTTCTGCTGAAAGAAATCAACATTTTGAACTGATCCTGTTAACTAGTAAAGATCTCCTTTTCTTCTGTCCATTTGTTACAGTAAACATGGCTGCAAAACAAGCTTTCATCTCAATTCAGCACAATGAGTCCAATCAGCAGTAGATTGTTACCAATGTAAGACAACATGGCTCTCTGTAAGATCTCCTGCAGCGGAGTCTAGTGGTCTGTGCTGTGGTGTTTCTGCTTCAGCCTACAGTTTGTTGCTGCTTTCAAGAGTGGCGACTAAAAACAGCGCTTAGATCATTTATTTTTCAATGTTTAGCAGTGTTGCAATAGGCACATATGTAGTCAAAGAACTGAATTTTGTCAGTTAGCCTATTCCACAAAACCCTCTTTGAGCAGTTTGAGACAAATGCATGGGGAGGTTAAAGTCAATCCGCCACTGTTATGGCTCTGAGTCACCTAGTGAGGTAGAGACAAAGCTGATATGGTTACTTTATGAAAGGGTAGGTTGGCTTCATAGTTCAGTGATGTCATGTAAGATGACATACTGTTTGTGCAACCAGATCGTCTCAAGATTTGAAAGCAAGATGCACCTATAAAATATCTGTGATTTCTCTTTAAGATCTATAAGCAAACAGTTTTTAGCATCTTATGGGGGCCACTGCTAAAAAGCAGTCTGTGTGTGTATTCCCTAGTGAATGTTGACCTTTGCCCTGACTCTGAGATTTCAAAAAGGTCGTAAACATTTCCAAATTAATCACATTCCAAAACAGAGGTGTAAAGCTCAAAAGGAAAAAAAAAATTTGCTGAGCCTTCCTGTTATCTGCTGAAAATCTCTCTTACTCTTGCTGCCTGAATAAACTGCAGACAATTATCTGTATCAATATGGTAAAATTTCCTTTTAAATGGCTTTTTACATCTACAGGGATTGGACAATGAAACTGAAACACCTGTCATTTTAGTGTGGGAGGTTTCATGGCTAAATTGGACCAGCCTTGTAGCCAGTCTTCATTGATTGCACATTGCACCAGTAAGAGCAGAGTGTGAAGGTTCAATTAGCAGGGTAAGAGCACAGGTTTGCTCAAAATATTGAAATGCACACAACATTATGGGTGACATACCAGAGTTCAAAAGACAAATTGTTGGTGCACGTCTTGCTGGCGCATCTGTGACCAAGACAGCAAGTCTTTGTGATGTATCAAGAGCCACGGTATCCAGGGTAATGTCAGCATACCACCAAGAAGGACGAACCACATCCAACAGGATTAACTGTGGACGCAAGAGGAAGCTGTCTGAAAGGGATGTTCGGGTGCTAACCCGGATTGTATCCAAAAAACATAAAACCACGGCTGACCAAATCACGGCAGAATTAAATGTGCACCTCAACTCTCCTGTTTCCACCAGAACTGTCCGTCGGGAGCTCCACAGGGTCAATATACACGGCCGGGCTGCTATAACCAAACCTTTGGTCACTCATGCCAATGCCAAACGTCGGTTTCAATGGTGCAAGGAGCGCAAATCTTGGGCTGTGAACAATGTGAAACATGTATTGTTCTCTGATGAGTCCACCTTTACTGTTTTCCCCACATCCGGGAGAGTTACGGTGTGGAGAAGCCCCAAAGAAGCGTACCACCCAGACTGTTGCATGCCCAGAGTGAAGCATGGGGGTGGATCAGTGATGGTTTGGGCTGCCATATCATGTCATTCCCTTGGCCCAATACTTGTGCTAGATGGGCGCGTCAATGCCAAGGACTACCGAACCATTCTTGAGGACCATGTGCATCCAATGGTTCAAACATTGTATCCTGAAGGCGGTGCCGTGTATCAGGATGACAATGCACCAATACACACAGCACGACTGGTGAAAGATTGGTTTGATGAACATGAAAGTGAAGTTGAACATCTCCCATGGCCTGCACAGTCACCAGATCTAAATATTATTGAACCATTTTGGGGTGTTTTGGAGGAGCGAGTCAGGAAACGTTTTCCTCTACCAGTATCACGTAGTGACCTGGCCACTATCCTGCAAGAAGAATGGCTTAAAATCACTCTGACCACTGTGCAGGACTTGTATATGTCATTCCCAAGACGAATTGATGCTGTATTGGCCGTAAAAGGAAGCCCTACACCATACTAATAAATTATTGTGGTCTAAAACCAGGTGTTTCAGTTTCATTGTCCAACCCCTGTACAGGTCCTTCTCAAAAAATTAGGATATTGTGATAAAGTTCATTATCTTCCATAATGTCATGATGAAAATTTAACATTCATATATTTTAGATTCATTGCACATTAACTGAAATATTTCAGGTCTTTTATTGTCTTAATATGGATGATTTTGGCATACAGCTCATGAAAACCCAAAATTCCTATCTCACAAAATTAGCATATCATTAAAAGGGTCTCTAAACGAGCTATGAACCTAATCATCTGAATCAACGAGTTAACTCTAAACACCTGCAAAAGATTCCTGAGGCCTTTAAAACTCCCAGCCTGGTTCATCACTCAAAACCCCAATCATGGGTAAGACTGCCGACCTGACTGCTGTCCAGAAGGCCACTATTGACACCCTCAAGCAAGAGGGTAAGACACAGAAAGAAATTTCTGAACGAATAGGCTGTTCCCAGAGTGCTGTATCAAGGCACCTCAGTGGGAAGTCTGTGGGAAGGAAAAAGTGTGGCAGAAAACGCTGCACAACGAGAAGAGGTGACCGGACCCTGAAGAAGATTGTGGAGAAGGGCCGATTCCAGACCTTGGGGGACCTGCGGAAGCAGTGGACTGAGTCTGGAATAGAAACATCCAGAGCCACCGTGCACAGGCGTGTGCAGGAAATGGGCTACAGGTGCCGCATTCCCCAGATCAAGCCACTTTTGAACCAGAAACAGCGGCAGAAGCGCCTGACCTGGGCTACAGAGAAGCAGCACTGGACTGTTGCTCAGTGGTCCAAGGTACTTTTTTCGGATGAAAGCAAATTCTGCATGTCATTCGGAAATCAAGGTGCCAGAGTCTGGAGGAAGACTGGGGAGAAGGAAATGCCTAAATGCCAGAAGTCCAGTGTCAAGTACCCACAGTCAGTGATGGTCTGGGTTGCCGTGTCAGCTGCTGGTGTTGGTCCACTGTGTTTTATCAAGGGCAGGGTCAATGCAGCTAGCTATCAGGAGATTTTGGAGCACTTCATGCTTCCATCTGCTGAAAAGCTTTATGGAGATGAAGATTTCATTTTTCAGCACCACCTGGTACCTGCTCACAGTGCCAAAACCACTGGTAAATGGTTTACTCACCATGGTATCACTGTGCTCAATTGGCCTGCCAACTCTCCTGACCTGAACCCCATAGAGAATCTGTGGGATATTGTGAAGAGAACGTTGAGAGACTCAAGACCCAACACTCTGGATGAGCTAAAGGCCGCTATCGAAGCATCCTGGGCCTCCATAAGACCTCAGCAGTGCCACAGGCTGATTGCCTCCATGCCACGCCGCATTGAAGCAGTCATTTCTGCCAAAGGATTCCCGACCAAGTATTGAGTGCATAACTGTACATGATTATTTGAAGGTTGACGTTTTTTGTATTAAAAACACTTTTCTTTTATTGGTCGGATGAAATATGCTAATTTTGTGAGATAGGAATTTTGGGTTTTCATGAGCTGTATGCCAAAATCATCCGTATTAAGACAATAAAAGACCTGAAATATTTCAGTTAGTGTGCAATGAATCTAAAATATATGAATGTTAAATTTTCATCATGACATTATGGAAAATAATGAACTTTATCACAATATGCTAATTTTTTTAGAAGGACCTGTATGTGTTTCCCTTGGGTTTATTTTTGAACACCTCACTGAGACTAAAAATAGTAAACTTTGAGTCTACTTCACTCAGTGGCAGGTTTCACACTTCAGATTTTTGCTGTCAGCAGAATTTAACTCCTAAATATGGTGTGTTCAGAAAGGTCAGTCAACAATCAAGGCTGATCCATCTGAAGATAATTTAAAGTGCCTGTTACATCGAATCTTTATGATAAATCCAATTACATTTACAGAGTAAACATTAATTAAATATTTCAAAAAGCAAATTCATGCCGCTGAAATGAAGTTGTTGAGATATATGAACATAAATTTAACTAAAAAGGCATTTCCAGACCACTCCTTTGCGCTCTTTATGACTTCAACGGGGACCCTGCACCTAAACTGACCGCTGCTACAATCGCTGACAACAAAACAGCAGCAAAGAATCTGATTGGTTCTTTAGATATATTTCAGTCACTATCAGAGAGAGACGCAGCAGAGACAAGAGAAGAAAGTCAGCTTTCATCAGAGGACAGGGCACAAGTGCTGCGTACAGCCATGTAATTCGACCAGAATCTATTTTTGCCAGATGCCTGAGCACGACCGAGTCAACACCAGGAAACAGAACAAGCACAACATCCAGATTTTCAAAATAATTCACTTAAGACGGACTAGATCTCACTATATCAATACATACATGCATATATTTAAAGATACACGTGTATATATGAGCATTTCTTCACATTAGATCAATTAGTTCAGTTACTGGGCAATATACTGTATATATATATATATATATATATATATATATATATTATATATATATGTTAACTAAGGTATTATAAACGGAGCAATTAAACATTAAATGCACCAAATTAAGCAACAAATATAGCTTTGCTGCACCCATTGTAGAACAAAACACATGAAAATATCTGTATGCATAAAATGAAAAATGAAGCAGTTTAACTGGTTTAACCTCCACCAAATGAGTTGTTTTGGACTTGTTACCACATTTATCACCGCTTTTTTAATGCGTAGTCATTGATGTCAGTGCTGCACCAAACCTGTGGCTCCGCAATGCTGGCTTTATTTATGACAGCTCAGATTGTCTTGGGCTGCCCGAGAAGGGATTTATGAACGGCCAGAGGCAACATAAACAGGGACCCGATTTTGCACCCATTTCGCTGAACTGCTATGAAAGTGTCTCTTTGACAGGCTCTTTGCAACAATGTGCCTGAAGATCCAATGTAGAATGGTGTCTTTGCTTAGTTTTTTTGTAGACACAATACCCGTTCATCTTTTGAGGTGTTTCTTTTGGCCTGAATTATGTATTGATTCGAGTTAGGCTGCTTATAAGTATAACAGTATGTGATTCCTTTCAAAAAACAATCCGATCCAAGCATTGAAGTTAAAATAAGTGAAAATCTGACCCTGTACAACTATGACCTTAAAAAAGCCCGGAAAGCAAAATGAAAGATGAAGAAAGTAGGCTAATTATGCACACCTGTATCAGTAAATTCAGCTTAAAATTGTGAGTATTCACAGATTTTAAGCTGTGCTCTGACATGTAGTTAGGTACTTTTTGTTGAGAATTTCCCATTTGCAGTAATACAGCGTTATCTATGTGGGGCCTGAGTGGGTAAACATGATAGTTTGCCTATCTCACCAATCTCAGCATTTGCCACATTAGGTTTTTGTTCATAAATAGGGATCCACAAATCAGGTGGTCTGTGATTTTTTTTTTTCACTGTTCAATAAAGGCAGCTAACTAAAAACTCCCATTTTTGGCCTCTAAAGTCATTAAAAACATCTTCTTTGATACACTTTGTGGTAAATTTGGTCATTTTCAAGTAAATGTAGGGTCTCTAGACTAAATGGGGATATTTCTCAATTTTTTTTTATTTTGTATTGAAACTAAAACTACTACGCGTATCAAAGAACCTGCAGCTCTTCTTATTTTATTTGATGTTCGGCGTTTGTTTCATTAAAGGCTAAATTTTTCAATCCAATCAGTCAGACCTCAGATGAAAGTTGACAATCATGAGAAACTCAAAGCCTGATTGGTGCAACTCTATGAATAATCTAAATTAAAAACATAAATGTGTGTTATTCAGAAATGTTCAGAAATCCAGTCACTCATAAACACAGATTGGTGACATTAGAAAACAAATTAGTTGGGACAGACAGAGGAAGAATCATCCAAATTGATTTTCAAACGCTCCACGTTGAAGCTCAGTTTTAATTGTTCTCCCTTATGCAGACTATACACTACGTGAGTTAATTCATTGCGATTGATTCTTAGTCGGAGCCGGGCATGGACTAGTTTCTGGTATCAAGGTGTCCTGGTTTTAAAAATGTATGGTTTAAAAGCTGCAAAAAATTTACCATCTTATCGTTTGCAATGTATGTGACAGTGTGGGAGATACCAGAGTTTTCTCCGGCTGTTTAATGCATAGAGTAATTAAGCGCCATTCCTTCCCCACCTGTTGCTGCAAACTGCCAGTCAGCTGGCAGAAAGAAGGCCATCATGCATTTTCTTTTTTACTTAAAGTGATAATGCTGTGAGGCTCTAATACTGGCCTATGACCAATTAAAGCTGTAGGAGCAGTTAAATTACATATTTTGTCATGTTTGTAAATAAGAAGGTTTTATGAACAGAGGAACATTTTATCTGATAAAATAAAGGTTTATTGATAATTCTACCATTGTAGAAAAAAAAATCAGGCACAGAAATTGTTTGAACATGTTTTTTCCCTTTTACATTGCAAAGCTATTGAGATGTCAAACCTGAACATGGGGCTTTAATCACTTTTGTGTACTTGTTTAAGTTTAGTTTTTAAATATGTATTAGTTGTATATACTAATCCCAAATATCAGATGAGGACTTGCCCTCTAATCCCTCTTTTCCGCTCGGCCCTCACTCTACTCTACACTAAGCCAGTGCGCTGTGCCACTATTAACCCTTATTGTCTAATAGTTTGGTGTGAGCCTACCAAACATGAGATACGTTTCAAGTACAGACATGCCAAGTAAAATAAGCAGTCACTATCGCACTTAATGTCCTCCAACAGAGATTTTGAACCGCCGCTACTGCTTTTGGTTTGTGGTCGCACATCGCTCTTGAGTTTTTTTGCGGTGTGGTGGCAGTAAAGTCCATGGCTTGTCATTCTCTCCGCAACTTTGGCGAACACTTTCTCACACCGCTGACATTCAGCTGACCACGCTCATGGCCAATCAGTGGACAGCAGTCTGTTCACATTTCGGACCGGCTCAGCCCTGATGGGGTCTGCTGATGAAAAGGTACCCAGAAAAGCAGTACCGAGGATGAAAAGCCACTAATGGAAACGGTTGAAAACCTGGTTCAGTGGAACTGGCCAAAGTAGAGCCCATTGAAAACTTATTAGTACCAAATTAAAGGTGCCTAAGATACCATTAGCTGATATTTTCTTCCTGTTTTGAGCTTCTGTATCTTCAAGTTGTTTATGTCTCTGAGCAACAGGAGCTCATTTAGAGCTTACTCACTTCTCTCTGCTCTTGCTTTCGCACATGTTGTCTCAACCTCAGAATAATTAAATCAATAAGTCATCAATACTTAGCCCATTGTAATAACGTGGAAATGAGGCTGGTGGTCTGTGCTGTACCATTAGTTGAATTCAATCGGGTTCATGCAGTTCATTAGCCAGCATATGGACTTCCAGTCACAGTTTTCTGATAATAATTAGATTGTAGTGATTTTTATACCTGTGTGTTGCATTGTAGCAATGAGTGTTTGGGATTTAAGCAGAGAGAGCTCCAGATCAAAGCAAGTTCCCATCCTGCTGAAGTGTTCCTGAGCAGAATACTGATTGCAGCTCTCATCCTGGCTTTGATGGTCCTTAAATTATGTATGCTAGTGAAACCTTTCGATTTTTACACATTAGTGTGATTTTTGGCTTTTCATAAATTGCATTGTTTGCATGACTTTTATCATTCTTAACACATAGCATAGTATTCCTTGGTCTTCTATGTCTTTGCAGTAATTGGTGAGATGCGCTCCGGGTCAATTTGTACCCCAATTTTCATACTCGGCAAACTGGTGCTAGGTTTGCACCAGCTTTGCATGGCCAGAGCTTACTATAGTGGAAAATCAAAGACATACTGACATCTTTGTGGGAGATGGATCTATGATATTACGTTATTGTGTTAAAAACCCATAAAGCTTCACAGATCAGGCCGACCATGCTGGGGACTCTTCATCGCAGTATTTGGCTTGCAAAAAAATTAACAGAAGTTTTATAGATTTTACAGAAGTTTTGGAGATGCGGTGCTTAACTTTTTGATCCAAAACGCACTCCTGAGATTATCCATGAACTGAATAATTTTCTATTTTTGGTGTTTTTTAATGTTTTGGTTTTTAGCTGAAGTACAATTTTTGACCTGTTGCTGCTTGTTGTGAGCTACAGAAAGACTCGGGAGGATCGATGTTCACCACCTGTTTAATAACCTTGCTTCACTGCGGACTCGATAAATGGATTAATCAGGAGTCATTGATTGGGGCAGCGAGCTGTATTAACAGGCTGAATGGGAGTCTGAAAAGGCCCCTGAGGGAAAAGGTTGGGAAATCCCATGGAGTCCCATGTTGTTATTAACATGAAGAGCTTGGCATCCAATTTTAATGCACAGACCTGAAGCAGAGACTGACATGCGTATACGCACAAAAATGCACTTGGATATAAGTATTTTCTGTCACATGTAGTTCTTTCTAGTAGCTCACTCAGCCTGTGATGTCTGGTGAAAAGATTTTAAGCTTGTATTATGAGCCCTTAATTGGAAGGTGTTTTCTTTAAAGGCGTTACCTCATCACTATGCGCCTCTTTCTATGTTTAGTGTAATAATAATGTTTTGAAATTAGTTAAACAGTTAAAGCACTGTTTTCTTTTTATGAACAAATATTCGGTAGGATATTAGCGGGATGGAGTGAGCCCAGTAGTACTCAAGGCGGCATCATGACTTTTAGATAAACAGTAAACAATGAGCTACAGCCCGGACACTACGAGGAGTTTTACTGACAGAGACCTAGAGCGATAAAGGGATGTTAATGCTGTTATCGAGTCACATGATTGGGTGTATGTGCTACAAAACCGTGAGGTTTGAGCTGACTGAGCAGCCAACTGCTGGTGTTCAAGATTGGCATGTTGGGTCTTTTGTTGTAATTTTGGTTATTTTTTGAGAAGAGATTACTGGTTTTGTAGGTGTTTAGCAGAGAATCTTTATGGTTTGAGACTTTAATATTATTATTTCAAAAGGGTTTTTTTTGACACTTGCTAATGTGTTTACACCATTTTGATTGTCTTTGTCGTTCACAACTACAGACCTAACAGGAAATGGGTGAGAATGATTATTGTCCTTTGTCATTTATTATAATAAGATTGAATGAAGCGATTATAAACAAATTTACCATATGACATAGCCTTTAACCAGGGCATCTGGCAGTATTCCTTTTTCCTGCTAATGTGGCGCCATGTCAACGCGCCTCTTTGTCCCTTCCTAGTTAGTGTTTGGTCCAATGAAAAACAGGAAGGATTGTGTCTGTAGACATGCTCAAAGCATGTTTGCCTGCTTAGCATGGATTTGTGCGGCATCTCGGAGCTAAAACCAGACTCAACACTGGAAGCCTCCTGCGATGTCATGTTCAGTATATGGAATGGAGGAGTGGCTTCACCACACGGTTTAAAAGGCCATTAAAATGTGTCTTGGAAATATTTTTGAAACAGAAGAGTTTTGGAGGAGTTGTGTTGAGTCATCATCAACAGACACTGATCGGTCAAAAACACATCAATTCCTTAAGTTTGGCTAGACAGCAGAATTTAGCCAATCAGTTGCCTGATTAGAGGAACCATACTCTGCAAGGTAATGATCAGACATGGTGTGTTCTCAGGATTCATTTAAAAGGAGCTGGTCTTTAACCAGATTTCAATTTATTTTAGTAATTCAGAGAGTTTGAAGAATCCACGAAGGTGTAATACGGCTGGTTCTCATCTGCTTAAAAGTGATAGGAGCTTATGAAATGCATTAATGATCTGTCCAATGGGGTGTATGTATACCGGAAAAGAGAAACAGCGCCTTGGGGTATCCCATATGTCTTATAATGCAGGCTATATTATAATAGAGGAGCTAAAAAGTATGCGAGTTCCATCCAAATAACATGTGAGCACGAAGTGAAAAAAAGAGGGTCAGGTAGACTCAAACAGCCTCGAGAGAACAGGAGTGATGCTTTTAGTTGGCCTATTTGGTCCAACCTGGTTTTAAAGCAGATGAAACATCTAAAGAACAAGCAGGAAGAAAACCAGAAGCATCAGCAACAACCAAAGGTGCATTCAATAACTTTTTCATTCTTATCTTGAGGTATGTTTCAAAGATGTCAGCGGCATAAAGTAGACACACATTAACACCGTTACATTGATTATATGACCTGTAGCTTTCACTGATTTGGAGAACCAGCAAACATAAAAGGTGGTTGTATTTTGGAAATATACGTGCTGGATGCCATGTATCATTGAGCTGCAATATATTTCAAAAACAAGACTGTATCGTGCCTAATACACACACAACAAACCTGTCAGTGGACCTGATTCTTACAAATACACAAGATTTAATGATGAGATTACCTTTATTCATTATTTCACATCTCACACTCACATCTGTTATCTATTCAAGTCAATATTTATGCTAGCCCCACTAAATCACCAAAGACTTAAATTTGAGAGCTTCTCTCAGGGTACAAACTGTTGTATTAATATAAGCCATGAAGGTTGATGAAGGCCCTCTTGTTTGTTTTGCTCCTGTGTGCGTGTCTCAAAAAAAAAAGGATATAAATCAATGACAATAATGTGGAACACATCTGTTTGCTATCATACTTAAATCCACGTTGTATTGTAAAAAATCCCACATTTATTTGCTTTATTCAAGTGCAAATAAGTATAAAATGTTTTGTAAACTACCTGCGTCAGATGCAGGATAAATCAAGTAATGTAACCATGTCAGAGGTGTTTTAATAGGATTTTAACTATGTTCCTGTGGCGAGCCAGTAGCTTGTAATTGTGATTAACATTGTTGTGACGCTGTGTCTTCCAGGATGTGAGTGATGTTTAGTGAGTTCTCAGCTTTGTCTAGTATTTGCAGGTCCAGATTAAGGTAAAAAGGGAAATGACTATAAATTTCTAAGCAGTTTGCATTGACATTTTACCTGGGATGACAGAAACATCTCTTTCCTCCCTGTAGGCTTTAGAATCATCTTTCTTCTAGCTGTCCTGCCATTTTCGGATGGTGTATTTTAAAGGGCGAATCTCATGTTTTTCTTTCTTGTTGAACCTCACCTTTTTCCTGAGAGTTTAAACTTGGAGATAGAAGAAAATTTTAAATATCTGTATTTGTATTGATTACAACCTACAGTGGAGAGAGACATCTGACCTTTGACTTTCTGGCCTCTGTTATGAAGAGTATCTGCTACTAGTATGCTTTGGTGACATCCATTGATCTGTCGTGGTTTGGTGCACTTCTTCATGATATGCCCAATGATATGCGTGATTTACGGCATGGCAAGAACTGCCATGCAGTAAATCACGCACTGCACCGTTCCCGGTTTATTTTCACCTTAAATTGCTGAAAGTTAAAATGGGTCTTAAAGCGATAAGCAAGGCCCGCAAACCACCGTCCACTAGGCAAACATTTTTATGCTTTCTAAGACTTTTCTTAACAAAGAAGCTATATTTCTCAAAATATTTGACAATCATGAAAACCAAATATTTTCTTATTTAAAATTTTCTTTAACATTTTACATTTAGCTATGTTTTGTCAGGTTTTTATGTTAAAAACTGCCAAGCAAGCTTTATTGTGAAAGTATTGGTCTAAACCTTAACGTAGTAAGATACAAGTTCAGTGGGATTTGTACATTGCTTGAGGTTGTGTAGCACAGCTGTTGACTTAAAAACCTTCGGGGATCTTTCCATTCACGAGGATGGGTCCTGACATTCACCATGCAGGGAAGAAAAGGCCACGATGTGAACAAATCAAGCTTAAACGAATGAAGTGACGTAATGTAGTGCGCCCTTGTGTATAAGGCTGCATGTGCATGTCAAGCGTGGGACTGCTGAGTCCAACTAGCACACTGACCTTTTACTCATTTGGTAGGAAGACACAGGGGGCCTTAATTACTTTCACAATCAGGCCTTCAAACCCTACTCAGCCAGAAGGTTGCACATAATAACCCACAGCAGATATGGATCACATGATCAGGGCGTCTACTGTATGGTGTTTGTAACACTGCAAGTAAAAGGTCACTTGGCCGAGGTGTCATGACCTACACATCAAGGTGATATTGAAGTTATTAGCTAGTAGTGGTGCTTTCTAATTTTGCTCTGCTTTTAATAAAAGGTAAAAAAGAGAATGGACAAAGTTAAAGGCAGTGATAACTCCGTCATTGGGGCCATCCAGGAGGGAAACACTGCTAAACACATAAGTGTTGAGCTAGAGAGTATGCATGGGTATTTTTTTTTTTTTTGTGAGTGGTGCAAACCAGGATTGAGACGCAAGTAAATGAAGACGCACTGAGACAGAAGTGCTTTGTATGATAACAAAAAATAAAGAGGTTGCATGCATCTAATGGCAACGATACTTCTGTATGTGGCACCGTCCAAGAAAGAGGCACGTATAAATACTGAAGCGATGATCAAGAAGTACCTTCTATGAAAAGAAAAACTTTGTTATTGACAGGGATATAACAGTAAGTAACTTTGTTCTGCTGAGAGGGAGTTAAACACATAGATCTCTGGAAAGAAAAGCAGAAAGAGTACTAAGTTCCAACAGAAAACATTGCAACAGTCTGTTTCCAGACGGACTTTAATAAAACCTTTATAAACTCTCAGTAAACTTTACCGATTCAGGCCACATTTATAATTGATATGAACAATATTCTACAGAATATAGACAGGACTTTAAATCATTACCCTGATATCTGATCAGTGAATGCAATCAGTATTGGACCTGGATTTTCCTTCAAGCTTTGGATCTGTCTGAAAAATCAAAAACATGGCTGCATTGGCAGGCCCAAATGAGAAAACTTATGTTACTCATGAATGGTTGAGCACTGCAGATACAAATATTCACTCTTCCTTTTTAAAAATGTTCCTAATAACCTTTACAGCTGCAGTATTCATTCATACATGCAAGTGCAAGTTAAGCTCTTTGAGTAGGTGACCTCATTAGGATCTACAGGATGAATCCACACTCTGTCAAAAAGCTTGACGTCTGTCGTGACACAACGGAAAGTGTTTGAGGTGGTAATGGCTCACTGCTTGTTCAATATTTTATTTGCACCTCGGGGAGCCTAAGCTACCTTGTCAGGGCTGATGGTGTGTGTCAGGACTAGCAACGTAAGCCACAAATCATTTTTCTGTTTATCTCTTTTCTCACTTTCTGCCTCCATGTTGGTATTTAATATAGATTTTAGAATAATATACACTAATTTCACGTTCCTTTTTTGATTTTTATGGGTTCAGCTCGGTTTGTATCTCGGAAGGTTAATACACATATTAAGACCTATTGAAGTCTGAAATGTGAAAATGTTTTTGGGGGCAAAATTATTCTAGATGCGAATATATCATCATTGCAATATCAATGTGTGCAATATTCATATAGCAAAGGAATGTTTGGAGTGCAATAATTATTGACTAATATATTCCAAGGATTATTTACTTGCATTTACCCTGCAAATCTGATATTTCGCCAGTTTGACAGAGTCCAATATCGCCATCGCAGGACTTTCTAGTTACAGACATGGCTGTTCAGAATAGTTTAATGCTTCATAATAGTATCCAGTTTTTAATTGGTAATCTAGGATTGGATTACATGCTTTGTGTGTCTCCCACAGATGAAGACGGTGAGCGTTGCTCTGGTGTTGTGTCTCAATGTGGGAGTGGACCCCCCTGATGTGGTCAAGACATCCCCCTGTGCCAGGCTAGAGTGTTGGATAGGTGAGTAAATCCTTTGTTATCCAACTTAAAAATGAGACGAATCAACTTTTAAACACAGCTTGAGGTGACCTGAAGATAAAAATTCAAAATCGAGGCATTTTTGTTGGGATTTATTTGCTGCCAGACAGGCAAAGGTTTGAAAAAAAAACAAAAACTAGAAATTGTAGGATTATCCTTATAAGCTTATATGACAAGAACTAATTCTACAAGATAAGCAAAGTACTAAATTATTTCTAAGAACCTCTTCTCAAACAAGGATCAAAGCTTTTTTTCCCTTTATTTTCTGTCTGGGATTTTTGTTCTCTTGATGAGAACTAATTATTTTTTTAAGTTAACCACTGATATGTCTAATTCTGAGTGGAGTGCATAAAGGCAGCAATGATCTCCAGCTTTGTTTTTAGATCTTGTACGGCAAGAGCAATCAGTAGGCTTTGACACTATAAGCTTACCTGAAACTATAGGTTTACCTGAGTGGGCAGTGGTTCAGTGTATCTTATTTAAGATGATATCCTCAACCCACTCTCGCTCCAAAGTGGTGCACCAAAACTCGCTCATGGGGCTACTTTTTAGTTTCTTACCCTTTCTTGGGTCTTGCAAAACTGTTCCATGGCTTTCATGTAGCTGCTGTTCCTGATAAAGATGCATGTCTAAAACAAATATCACCATCAACTGTATCAGTTGTTAATTGGTCTTGCACGAGGAGCCCCAGCTTTGTGGAGAAACCACACTGCTCTTCACTGTGGCGTGGTTGGGGCTGTCATCGTTTGGGTTACCACCCCAACCCAACTAGATCTAAAGAGTTTAATGCTCTACACACAACATTTTACTGCGGTTGTTTATCAGTAAATAATTTATCAGGTTTAAAAACTCTGATGCCAACAAGAAGTGACATTTAGCAGCTTGCCAGATTACTGCTCGCATCCAGAGACGTCACATTTACCATTGCTGAAGAAACAGCTAGATTCACACTATGTTTATCACTTCTACATCTGCCCTCATATCTTGTAATATTATCCAAAAAATTGTTTTTTTAAAAATAAAATCCCAGAAACAAACAGGATATACATGAATGCTGGTAATTATATAGTAAAATGTCCCAAGTGGTGTAGTGGTTGTGCTATGTTGCTTGATGGTTCAATCCTCAGCTGAGGTCCTTCCTCAAAGGAACTAAGGTCCTACAGTCATGAAAAGCATGGAATGCGGTTTTATCATTTTCCAGGTGTGGAAATGTATGGAAAAGAAAATATATAGGAAAGATGTTTGATTTTTGCAGGCTTTTTACCTGCTTCTTTTTTTTAGAATACAAGAATACAAGTCTGTTAATACTTAATAAATACAGTTTTTAAATTGATTTACTAGTTGGTTGGTTTATCTGTAATGTTCCAAAATCACTCATTGCTTTTAACATTTCAACCATCAGTAAATTGGGTTTTGACTCACTGACTGAATGGGCTTTCAGGTTTTTTGTCTCTAAATTGCTTTATATTCATGATGAACTGGACCAAACTTGCAGTGCATGGTAACATTTTTCATATCCTTGGGACATTTTCACACTTGTCACATCTACAACCACAAATTTCAAAGTACTTTGTTGAAATTTTATGTTATAGATCAACACAAACTAACACATCATTGTAAAGTAAAGAGAAAATTATGCAAATTTATTTTGTCAAAAAAAAAAAAAGAAAGATGTGGCATGTATTTGTATTCACACCTTTTCCTCTGATACCCCTAAATAAAATCTAGCACAGGCGACAGCCTTCCGAGGTCACCTAATCTGTAAACATCTTCGTGTAATCTCATCTCCGTATGAATCCAGCTGTTCTGTGAAGGCCCCAGAGGTTTCCCATTTGCTGAGAAAAATTTTATCTTTATTCTATTTTTTTTATGTACTCCCATTTGTGTTATACTTTGAGTTGATGAGCTGGTGTCCTGATATTTTTTAAAATCCATTTTTTTTCAAAATCCATTTTTATTGCCAAAACAGTTTCCCCAGTACTCTCAGCCTGAATGTTGAAGCCAGCATTATATCTCACAGGCTTTGTGACAGTTATATGCAGTTAGCCTGTGTATGTGTGTGTATGTGTGTGTGTGTTTGTGTATGTGTGTGTGTGTGTGTGTGTGTGTGTGTGTGTGTGTGTGTGTGTGTGTGTGTGTGTGTGTGAGAGAGAGTAAGAGGTTGCAGTGTGGTTTCACTGTTTGTTTTTCTTGTCAGATCCTCTGTCGATGAGTCCACAGAAAGCCCTGGAGACCATTGGGGCAAACTTGCAGAAGCAGTATGAAAACTGGCAGCCCAGGGTGAGTGGAGAAAGCCTCTGTATTTTATTGGGTGTTAGCCACATCATGCTGCATTTACCACACATACACGCTAATGGACTCTGTTGTCCGGAATATTGAGCTGATTCAAACCATGTTTCAGTATCGCTGGAATGAAGCAAAGTCCCTTTCAGATTTATTCTTTGTCATCTCCATTTATCTATTTCTTCAGTACGCTCACCTGAGTTTCAACAAGTTTTTATTTCTCAATGAATCACTCAGCCGCTTGGAGCTTTAATCCCCTCTGCCATCTTTTAGAAATGTGAAGCTGATTGAAATGTTTTATTAAGCTCTGAGATCATCAGCGTGGCTCTTCCTGTCTTTTATTCCTCCCGTACACATTTTGCCAGCAAAACAACACTGACCTTTGTCTATGTGTTTTAAGTTGATGCCGGATGAATTTCTTCGTATTCTGTTCAAGTCCTTTTGGTTTGTGGAAACCCTGTATTTTCCATTTTAAACTGCATAACCGTTTCAAAACAGACATCCTCAGATTTCAAATGCAGCGCAAGGTTTGGTGCAAATTAGGAAAATAAAAACTGCCGTCTCTCGCCTGACCGTTAATCTGTTGAGCTGAAATGTAGGAAACCATGCTTCATTCTTTAATCTTGGTGTGCTGACTGATGTCTACTGCAAATGAGACATGAGTTACATAAAACCAAACCAAAAAAAAACATCACTTTATTATAAAACATTATTGGTTCTGAATGACCAATAATGTTTCATGTCTAAACATTACATAACAAAATTCCAAGTAAAGTTAAATAAAATGATTCAGTTAAATGTCAAATGAATAAATTAATAAAAAAATTAAATCTCACTTTTTGCAGTTCGTTATTAAGGTTTGAAGTTCTAGCTCTTTAGCTGTACCACTACCTAAAAGTGGGGGTCAAAGGATACTTTGTAGAATGATGCAGTATGTAGACTACAGCTGACAGCATTACAGTGCATCTAATTCAGTAAAAAGTCAATGAACTGTTAGAAAACCCCCAAATTGTTCATCTTAATATGTGTAAAAGTGTAAAAAAACATGTGCTTTAAATGGGAGAAACGTCCTACAACCAAACTTCCTGTTTGGTTTCCCATGTTTCTGTGTTCAGTCACTGATTAACACCATGCTTTTGCTGTGCTTTGAGCCTACCACTTAAGTTTGTAAAATATAAAGTATTATGGAGCTAATGGAGCTTGATTCGATCCGATTCATAAAGCTTCAGTATCCAAGCGCACATCATCTTCTTGGGTGTGTTGCTGAAAGCTGTGGAGCCGCCAAAAAAAAAAATTCCATCACGAGCAGACAGAAAAGGAAATCTAGCAACACGTGGCTGTTTGGTATGATGGTTCAGAAGAAATACATAAGGTAAGAGGAGGTGGAGGAAGAACGACTCCAGAGACGGAGCCGCTAAAGAAATGTGAGCTCGGGTTTGGTTGATCCGAGAGGTCAGCAGCAAATGGTGTTAGGAGCCCAGGAGGAGGAGGAGGAGTGGGAGGGTGAGAAAGCTGTTCCTGTTTCCAGCCTGAGGATTCAGAGCTCTGCAGCATCACGATGGAGAGCGGATTTCGCCAACACACCTTATATAAAATGTTGACAAAGCAATCAATTATGCTGCGGTTATTGCCTGCTTGTCACAGCGAGGCAGATTTTCTGTTGAGAATAATTGTGCATGAGTTGAGTGGGTAAATATTGTACCTGAGAGCAAATTAGCATCCATTATTTTTGCGCATTTCTGTGTACTGCCGGTAGCGTTTATCGGTAACAGTGGTTTTTGCAATGCCTGAGCCGCCCAGAGAGTTTAGTGCTGCCAACTCTGCTGTCAAAAATCTGTCTATGTTTGCTTCAGCGCTTGAACATTAACCCTCATGGCCAGAAAACAGAAAAGAAAAGCGATCTCCATCCCAGCTGCCCACTCACTTTTTCTACCAACACTTCTTCTTTCTTCCCTCTTTGTTGTTTGCTGATCTTTCCTGATCATTATTTTCTGGTCTACAACATAAAAATATTTTATTTTCAATGAATGCTCTCTTGTTGTTGTTTTTGTTGTTCAGTCTTCTACGTCTATAAGTTGTTTTATTTGTTTCTTTCTTGTTTTGTTGCACATTAAGCAAAAACAGTTGTCGTGTTCTCCTTAATTTTATAAAAGATACGATGGACATTTATTGTTTTCAGATATAGCTTTCAATAAATGTGAATAAATTATAGCTAATGTTCAGTAACTCTAGTATTTTACTGAGGGTCATTTGAAACTTGTATAAATTAATTTTCCACCTTTCTGTTGTTAGAGTGCAGTCATGGTAAAATGGGGAGTGACTTAAATTTGAGGCAAAGGAAAAGTTATTTTGTATGTGATTTATTTAAAATATTAGCACAATTCGCTTAGCATAACTAGCATAGCATTACTAAACCATCAGTCTGTGTTCTTACTAGAGGATGTAAATCCTTATCTTAAAGCTTAGATTTCCAAAAAGCTGACGATTCCTCCAAATCCAACATGCTCATAACAGACCCAGACTCCATTCAGCCTTCCTGTTAGCTGCTTAAAGTCTCTCTCTCTCTTTTACTGATAGGATCACAGACTTGGCTCAAGAGTCTCTCAGTATTCAGTTTTCGTTTATATAAAGTTGAACTCCAAAGTTATCCATACCCCTGCCAGATTGAATGAAAATAATTTAAAATCTAAATAAAGATGTCTGTTTATGACAGCAGGGGGAGGGGCTCTTATAAAGGGAGTGTGGTGCCCCCAGTGTCAAGCATGTGATTGGTCGGTCACTGACAGATGTGGTTGTGCTAGAGCTTTCATGACTGGTCATGCCAGAAGTTGCTTCCCATGTTGAGATTCCTCACTGAGTTTTCAGAGAACTGGGGTTACCCTGGTAACCAAATGCTCACCTGGTATGTTTTGATTTATTGGTCGTAAGATTTGGTTGATTACAGATTAACACCAAAGCAAGGTGGCTGAAATGGGTTTCCCTCTGCGGTTGTTTTACTGTTACTGAAGTACATTTACACAGCATCCAGGGGCGTATGTGTACTTACAAAGAACTGGATAATTATTTACAAACCAGCTTCACTGCAGGTGAATATTATTTTACTGACTTTGAGTCATGAGGTGCAGTGGTTAAACAGGTAGGTGTAGAACGTAACCACTGGAAATGGCTTTAGTGTGGAGGTTGAAGATATGTGAGGAGCATTGAGCGGAACTCTTGTTTCTTCAAATGGAAAGGAATCATTTGAGATGCTTCGAGCATCTTAAGGCCCCTCCAGTTTACCTTGTTTTTGAAGCATTTAGTTTAGGTTTTGGCAAGTCCAACCCAGGTGGGATCTGTTCATCTAGATGTCACCATATCCGGTCCAGGATGGGTGTTTAGCCCGTCTAGCAAGTTCTGGGTCTGCCCCAGAGTGTCCTCTCAGTGGAACATCCCCAGAAAATCTTAAAAGGAAGTACGCAGGAGACATACTGATCACATGGCCAAACATTTAAATGCTCCGACCTCCCACTGAATATCAAAGCTGCGGTGTCACCGGTGTGATGCCAACCACCCTATGGAGGAAGATAGTTTCAGCTGTTTGTTTTGAGGATCTTCTTATTTTGGTTATGATCCATATCTAATGAGGGTAAGAACATAGACAAACTTTAGGTTAAGGATTTAACCCCGGTTCTCTGAAACATGAGTGAGGTATCTCACTATGGGACACGCCTCCAGCGCCTGTCCCCCAGAAGCTCTATTACATTACGCCAGTCTTGACTGGCAGGCGGAAGTGACGTCCGCTCCCATGGGAGGGCTTCCTCCCAGTATAAAAGTCGACGTCACGTAGGTGATCTTCAGTTTAATAAGCACACCTCTTCCTCGCTCCCTGCAAGGACGGTGATCTGGTGAGATACCTCACTCATGTTTGAGAGAACCGGGGTTAAATCCTTAACCTAAAGTTCTCTTTCAACATTCGTTTCGGTATCTCACTATGGGATATTTCTGCTCCCGTATTGCCAGATAAGCTCACTCGAAGACCAACAGATTGCATCTTGCATTCATGGCAATGTGGAACCCACTCCCAGAACCGTGTGAGCCAGTGTGGGCCTGGTGACATCCAGTTTATAGAACCTAGTGAAGGTGTGAGGGGTCGCCCAGTTGGCAGCCTCACATATTTCCTCCACAGGTATACCCTGGAATAGTGCCCAGGATGATGCCACACCACGAGTGGAATGAGCCCGCAGACCTGCAGGGGGTGCAAGGCCTCTGCTCTCATAAGCCATAATAATAGCCCCCACTACCCAATGCGAAAGACGTTGCTTTGTGAGAGGCTTTCCTTTATGTGATGAAGGCCATGACACAAACAGCTGCTCTGATTTACGAAAATCTGCTGTTTTTTTCACATATAACCGCAGAGCTCGTACTGGGCAGAGCGTATGCAGTCGTTCATGCTCCTGAGAGGAGAATGGTGGTGGGTAGAAAGCCATTAATTCAAGGGCACGGCATGGCAGAGCCGTAGCAACCTTAGGTATAAAGGCAGGATTAGGTTTCAGTAAAACCCTTGACTCACCCAGAAACTGCATGCAGGACGGGTTAACTGAGAGCGCTTGAATGTCACTCACACGCTTAGCAGAAACCAGGGCAATCAATAAGACCGTTTTAAAGGAAAGCACTTTGAGCTCAACCTGCTGCAACGGTTCGAACGGTGCACGTGACAACGCATCGAGTACCATAGGTAAATCCCATGAAGGAGTGAGGCTCCTCGACACTGGACGGAGCCGTCGTGCACCTTTCATGAATTGACACACCAGGGGGTGCTGCCCCACTGTTTTGTCACCAAAGCCAACGTGACAAGCTGAAATAGCAGCCAGGTACACCTTCACAGTGGAAAAAGCCAAGCCTTTATCCAACAGTGCCTGCAGAAAAGTTAAAACGTCCGACACAGGGCTTTGCATTACGCTCACCATAGGTTTTGCGCACCAACCCACGAATGCCTGCCATTTACCCTCATACACGTTACGTGTGGAAACGGCCCTTGCATTTTGAATTGTGTCAATAACGTTCTGGGGAAGCCCACTGGCAGCCAGATTTAACCCCTCACAGGCCAGGCCCATAGGGCCATGCGCTCTGGATGCGGATGAAATATTTCTCCGCGTGCCTGCGTCAGGAGATCTCTGCGGAGGGGAAGCCGCCATGGCTCGCCGTGTAGCATCTGAAAAATCTCCGCCAGCCAATGTTTCCCTGGCCAGCGGGGAGCTATCAGAATGAGTGAGTGTTTTCCCTCTCGCACCCTGGCGAGAGTAGGAATGATCAGTTCCAGCGGGGGAAAGGCGTACAGTAGGGCCGGCGGCCATTTGTGCGCTAGAGCATCCAGCCCAAGCGGAGCTTGTTGATCTGTCAGTGAGAAAAACATCGGACACTGAGCATTTTCCCCTGATGCGAAGAGGTCGACTTCCGCTCGGCCGTACCTCTTCCATATCTGGGTCATCACCTCGCTGTGGAGTTTCCACTCTTTGTAGCGGGGATTGCCCCTTGACAGCAGATCCGCACCTCTGTTCATTACCCCTGGCACGTGAGTCGCTCTTAGCGACAGCAAGTGTGAGCTGGTCCAGATTATCAGTCTGTATGCCAGCTCGTGTAAATGACGTGAGCGCAGACCCCCCTGTCTGTTGATGTAAGCAACCACTGTTGTGTTGTCCGTTCTGACCAAAACATTGTGCCCTTTGATAAAGGGCAGAAAGTGTCTCAGTGCCAGCATCACGGCCAGGAGTTCCAGACAATTTATGTGAGCTGTCTGTGTTTGTGGACTCCAAACGCCGTTTACCATCATCCCCTCGTGAGTGGCTCCCCAGCCTGTCAGCGAGGCATCTGTGGTAATTACCTTCCTCGTCAGGATGGTTCCCATGGTAACGCCGGTGTTGAGAAAACCGGGACGCTTCCACGGGCTCAGCGCGCGTGCACATATGAGAGAAACCAGGACGCTGCGGTGAGCATGGCGTGTGGGGCTCAAGCTGATTGACGCCACCCACCTTTGAAACGGGCGCATGTGTAGACGGCCGAGTGAGATGACCGCCAGCGCAGACGCCATCAGACCGAGCAGTCTGAGGCATAACCTGAATTTCACCTGTGTGCCTCTGCGAAAAAGTGCCAGACAAGCCTGAAAGGCTTTTACTCGTTCCGCTGAGAGGCGCGCTCTGAACTCGACTGAATTCAGGGACAGGCCAATGAAGGTGATTGTTTGTACTGGGGTTAAAATGCTCTTTTCCCAGTTTATTGTGAATCCCAGGGCTGTCAGATGTAAAGTAAGCATCTCGGCATGCGTCCTGAGCTCCTCTAAAGACTGAGCTGCAATCAGCCAATCGTCTATATACGTCGCCAGATGCATCCCCCTTTCCCTCAGAGGCGCGATGGCTGCCTCGGTGCATTTCACGAACACACGTGGGCTCAGTGAGAGGCCAAAAGGAAGTACCAGGTACTCGTATATCTCTCCCTGAAACGCAAATCTGAGGTATTTTCTGTGAGGGGGGTATATAGGGATATGGAAATATGCGTCTTTGAAGTCTATGGAGACAAACCAGTCTCCTTGACGCGCAAACTTTATCAGAGCTGCGTGTGTTAGCATCCTGAACGAATATCGTCTCAGATATGTGTTCAGAGCCCGCAGATCCAATATCAGTCGCAGACCCCCACCCCTTTTCAGCACGAGAAAGTATCTGGAGTAAAACCCGTCTCTGCTTTGCTCCTGCGGTACCAGCCGGACAGCTCTTTTGTGCTGCAGGGAAATTATTTCCTCTTGCAGGACGCGAGCTGACTCTCCCCGGGCGTATGACTGTACTATGCCCTTGAAACGGGGTGGGGCTGTCACAAATTGGAGCCTGTATCCCTTGGATACAGTCTTTATCACCCAATCTGACACTCCGCACGCTCGCCACAGCTGAGTGTTGTTTGCCAGTGGACCTAAAGGTGCTTCCGTGTAAACACTGCGCAACACCGGCTGAGGGATCTGCTGTTCCGCTACAACTGCCAGCTGCGCTCGTCCCAGGTCTGCTTCTTCCACAGAAAAAACAGCCTGCTGTGTTAGAGGTAGGATGAGAGCTCCCCCTTGAGGCCTCATGTGCAGCTGTGGCAAGGGTGGAGCGGGAGCTCCAGCCTGCCGCTGTGCCAAAGCTGGAGCGAGAGCTCCCCTTCGTGGCCTCATGTGCAGCTGCACGGCCATGTCCTGTCCTTGTGTTGTTTTTAACATATTTTTTATGTTTTTATGTTGTGGCTGCGCCCTCGGCTCCAGGCCTGGATGCGTGCCAGAAAACAACTTTATTGAACATGTTGTGAAGGGGGAAGGTCGTGTTTTTAGACACTGGCATGTGTTTGTGCACTGGTGTGTGCTTTCTGGCCACAGCTGCGGCTCCACTGAGCTCTCGGTGGCTTTGATCCTCCTCCGCTTCTATCGGCTCTGAACGATGAGCTCCAACGTCGGCTCTGCAGGCCGTTTGAGTTGCCTTGAACGTGGCGTTCTGAACTGACGTGATCTGACGTGTCCTGGTAGGGGGGGTGCAGGTGTCTGGCAGATCCTGCTCTCCCCCCCTGAAGACAGCTCCCTAGGTAGCGCGCCTCTTTTTCTTTGCGCTCACAGTAGCGGAAGGGGTCGCTTGGTTCCCCGGCGTTGTCGGGGGAGCGAATGGCTTCCTTCCCCAAGCACCTTTGAGCTCGGTTTGTTTCCCACGGTCCGCTGAGTGTGGCTGCGTTTGGGGATGCGGTAGGCCGGTCGAGCCGCCGCTTGAGCGAACGGCACACGGGGTGCTGGAGGGGGAGGAGGCTGCGCTTTCCTGGGCAGACACAGCTTTAGCGCTTCACCTTCCCTCTTCTTTTCCTCACAGCGTTTTTGCATGGCTGCCACAGTGGGTCCGAATAAGCTCTTCGGGTCCACGGGGGTGTTGAGGAGCTGGTTCTTTTCCCTCTGAGACAGGCTAGAGAGGTTCAGCCATCTAGCTCTCTCCTGAGTGACCATCAGGGCCATGGCTCTCCCAGATGCTTGGACAGCACTTCTGTGGAGACGCAGGCATAGGTCTGTCACCACGCACAACTCGTCCCACAAATCGGCCATCGGTGTGCCAGTCATCTGCTCCTGTAATTCCGCTTGGTAAGCGAGGAGAAGAGACGAAGCGTTTAAGGCTTTAACAGATGCAGCCACCGCCTTGTAGCTTTTCTCATTCAGAGTGGACTGAAAAGAGTCAGCTTTGAAGGGAAGGGTGGGTCCTGCCGCTGTCATGGCTGACTTCTGCGATGGGTGCAGGTGAGATGCCAGCAGAGGTTCTACGGGAGGCAGATGTGAAAAGCCGCCGGCCTCCATGCCCGTCCAGTCCAGCGCCGACCCTCCCAGGGCGGGGTTCTTGGCGGTGAGAGGATTGCTCCAAGACCGGGTCGCTTCCTCGAGGCACTCGGGAAAGACCGGCAACAGCTGTCTGCCGGAGGATTTGGCTCTCGGAAGCCGCTTCCCCTCATACCGAGATGTGGTAGTTTCGGTGAGGGTTTCCGGCCACTCGATGCCCAGCTTCTTCGCTGCCCTTCTGCAGACATCATGCAGGTCCGTTGCCGTCGGGTTTGGGGAACCGCAGCGGCTGGTGTCATCCGTCACCGAGGGTTTTGCAACCGACTGGATGGCATAAGGCCCGCAGTCCAGCTCGTCGTCGTCAGACCCGAGACTGATGGACTCCATTTCAGATTCAGACTCGGCATTAGCAAGAGTACTGAAACCTGGAAGTGCAGCCTCGTCTTCCTCTGGGTCAGTCAGTGGCGCGACAGCGTCGAGCTGATCACCCCAACTGGCTCCAGCCAAAGTGAGCTCTCTGTCATCCGTACCAGGAAGCTCCGGTGGCGGGGGATTGGCTACCCCCATCATAGGATCAACCTCCGACAGGCTAGCTTGGCGTGCTAGCCTGCGCCGACGAGACTTAAGGGAGAGCCGTGCACAGTGCTCGCAGCTCGCCGGTGACGCCAACGCGTCCTGGGCATGTTGCAGCCCCAAACACGAAGCGCAGACAGAGTGGGTATCTGCCCCAGCTATGAGATTGCCACATGTGCAGGTTCTAGATGGTGGCTTGACTCTGTTCATGGTGAGAACGAGTGCAAGTTACACAACTTCGTAAGCTCCGTTAAGGTTGCAGCTAGTTTGATGACCAGTTGCAGCGCTGCTGTTTGGCGACAGACCAGCGTTGAAAGGGACTCAGAACAGTCGAGCACAGTTATTGAGAAGCGCTCGGCGACCGAGTTGTTAGCTCGCTCTGTGAACAGTTAAGCTAGCTCAAGTTACTGTAATGACCGTCTGAGAGTTGCTTCTGGGAGCGAGAAGAGGTGTTAGACTGAAGATCACCTACGTGACGTCGACTTTTATACTGGGAGGAAGTCCTCCCATGGGAGCGGACGTCACTTCCGCCTGCCAGTCAAGACTGGCGTAATGTAATAGAGCTTCTGGGGGACAGGCGCTGGAGGCGTGTCCCATAGTGAGATACCGAAACGAATGTTGAAAGAGATCTGGTTTTTTAGGAGCCTTGCTTCTTATCTCAGCTCTTTTTTTTTTATCACTACAGACCTTATCTGAGCCCACATTTCTGCAGACATGGCCCTTGTCCGTCTATCCTTCCATAATTTATGATAAGGCTCTTCAGCTTCTTGGATCAGACCCAGAACCACATTATTATTCATATATTATGCATCCTGATTCTCACAATTACCATCATCTGTAGCTGGGCTTTATTTATCCTTCCTTCCTTCATCCATCCTTCCTTCCTTCCTTCCTTCCTTCCTTCCTGTGTTTTATTACTTTTGGCTTTATTTTGCTTTATTATAGAACTCAGACTGCAATATCTTAGCTTTCAGTTTAGCTTTTATTTTCTGGTTTTGTATTCTACCTAAATCTGCCTCAGCTGCTTTCTCATTCTCTTTTAAGCCCCTCTTGTTCACTTTCATATTATCTGTGCCTGTCACCCTCCTTTTTTTCTGTCTCAATCCTCTGTTATTTGTTTGGGAATCCTGTCAGAAGCTCTTTCCTCTGCATTCGTTGGTTGTTATCTCTTAAGATGAAAAGCGACACGCTTGTCTTGTCAAATCGCCCTTTCAAAGCCAACACAGTGGCTAAATTGCTGAACATGTTGCAGCTGCCAAACAGGTTTAATCGGACTTATTTTTTCCTGTATTTGTGTGGCGGCAGTATTCGGCTCTTCTGCTTGGCTGCAGCCTGCAGACCCCTGCTGTCCTCCCAGCTAACGGCCTCTGCATTATGGATCGTCGAGCTGCGCCTCAAACGCTTGGCCTCTGCCTGCTTTTCCATCACCAAAGAAACACCAAATTGAGATGCTGAGATCTGGTGTAAAGTCTCAGGGTGGTTTATGATGATGCAATGATAATAAAATATTTTAAAGGCCTCTTCAGCCTGTTTTCAGTGTAAAAAATTCAAAAATATTCTCTGTATCGTGACACTGGGATGCAGTCTGTGGGACCCTATTAAATGATGACTATTTGTTTATGTTTTTGTCCTTATGTTTATGGTACATTTACAATTTTACCAGTTGAAATATAAAAATATTTATCATTCTAGCTGTGTAACTTTGCATATTTGTTTTCAGTTAAAACCATGCTGTTGAGATGTCAACAACACAGTTCATTTTCCCAGGATCTGGATAGCTTACTGGCTGGGGCCTATGCATCCAATGAACTCAAAAGGAAAAAAAAACATTGAAACAGTTATTTTTGGCCTGGCGTAGCGGCAGAGCATGCGACCCATATACGGAGGCTTCAGTCCTCAAAGTAGCTGTCCCAGGTTTGAAGCCCTACCCGGGAGATTTGTGCTGTATGTCTCCCCCTTTCTCCTCCCTGGTTTCCTGTCTGCTTTCTCTCAAAAAATAACAAAAACAAAGGCCACTAGTGCTGCAAAATACCCCCAAAAAACAGTTTTGTTGCCCAACATTTACCAACATCATATTTTAATAAAATCATGCGGCCCAAACTGCTGGCAGAGTTTATAGTTTGTTTCTTTTGGAAAGTGAAATCTATACTCACTTTATTAGGTACACCTGGCTAGTACCGGGTTGGACCCCTTTTTGCGTTCAGAACTGCCTTAATCCTTGGTGGCATAGATTCAACAAGGTACTGGAAACATTCCTCAGAGAGTTTGGTCCATATTGACTTGATAGCATCACACAGATGTTGCAGATTTGTCGGCTGCACATTCTTGAGGCAAATCTCCCGTTCCACCACATCCCAAAGGTGCTCTATTGGATTGAGATCTGGTGACTGTGGAGGCCATTTGAGTCCAGTGAACTCATTGTCATGTTCAAGAAACCAGTCTGAGATGATTTGTGCTTTATGACATGGAGCGTTATCCTGCTGGAAGTAACCATTAGAAGATGGGTACACTGTGGTCATAAAGGCATGGACATGGTCAACAACAGTACTCAGGAAGGCTGTGGCGTTGACACGATTCTCAGTTGGTACTAAGAAATATCCCCCACACCATTACACCACCACCAACAGCCTGAACCGTTGATACAAGACAGGATGGATCCATGCTTTCATGTTGTTGACGCCAAATTCTGACCCTACCATCTGAATGTCGCAGCAGAAATCGAGACTCATCAGATCAGGCAACGTTTTTCAATCTTCTATTGTCCAATTTTGGTGAGCCTGTGCAAATTGTAGCCTCAGTTTCCTGTTCTTAGCTGACAGGAGTGGCACCCGGTATGGTCTTCTGCTGCTGTAGCCCATCCGCCTCAAGGTTTGACATGTTTTGCATTCAGAGATGCTCTTCTGCAAGCCTTGGTTGTAACGAGTGGTTATTTGAGTTACTGTTCCCTTTCTATCAGCGTGAACCAGACTGGCCATTCTCCTCTGACCTCTGGCATCAACAAGACATTTGCGCCCACAGAACTGCCGCTCACTGGATGTTTTCTCTTTTTCCGACCATTCTCTGTAAACCCTAGAGATGGTAGTGCGTGAAAATCCCAGTAGATACTGTGATACTTTTGTCCATTTTAGATTTGTTACTGTGTCCTTACTACAATTTATTTAGAATCAGAATCAGAAAAGCTTTATTGCCAAGTACGTTTTTGGACATACAAGGAATTTGTTTTGGCGTAGTCGGTGCAATACAATATAAATTAAACAGTATAAACATATCTACAATATAATATAAATATAGAACTTATCAAACATATTTATCAATAATACAACATTTAGTCTTTTCTAATCTATGTATGTGCAAAAATATTGGTGCGTGAAAGCTATTATTATATTAAAGGTAGCATAGCTGCTTCTTCTAAGTTTCTCCCCTCTATCAGTTATAAACCAACTGTCTCCACAATCTCTCAAGTCTCTATTTGAACCTTGTTTGCTGTACTCTCAAATTACTATTGGGTGTGTCAAGGCTATTTTTACATCCCGATTCTGTATTTGTTATCATGCGTACGCATTCGGGTTGGCTTAAAGCTGCTGGAAAGGATGCAGAGCAGGAGGGGACCGCACAGGAGGCCAGGATGTGACTCAGCGAATGAACAGAGACCATACATGCAACACCCACTATTCATTCAGCTATATTCTGTTCTGTTGATGAGGATAAAACAGCATTGTTCTCACTGCATTATCAGTCCAACAAGCTTCCAGGCGAGCTGAGTGTGGGCGCGGGAACACTGGTGTGTTTAAGGACAATGGGGCTAATAGGAGGCGGGTGCAATCAGCAGCAGACTCTTAGAAGACTTTAGAAGTGGCTTAAAAAACACTAGTCCCTGAAGACATTTTGTGTCTATGGGAATCACCCGAGTCACTTTGCTGCCTGTCATCAGGCCTTTTTTTCTCCACTCTGATGATTCAGATCCCATGGTTTTTGTTTTTGTTCTTAGTTACAAGAGTGTTCTTCCCAGCCATCATAACAGAAATGCCTAATTGAAAGTATTTCCTTGTTCTATAAACTTTACCAATACATAACGTTTATGAATGCAACAAGGTCTAATCGCATCAAGTTGAGGATGAGTAGAGGGGGGATTTCAGGATTTTTCTCAACAAGGAGATGAAGGAAAGAAGGAACATCCTAGCATTAATTTGGTTTCTGGGGTGAGCTACAGTGGTCAAACTAAACTGTAAAAAGGCCACTTATGTGCTCCATGTTTCTAGCAGTGATTATGGTTTTGTAATAAGTTTGTTTATAGGCCTGTCACTGGTATTTCACAAGAAAGCATGAGTTTCCAGCTATATAGAGTATAGACTAACATAGCACTGCCCATGCCCTACCTGTTGCTGAGCATTGCTTTCCAACTGTCTGAAACAAGATAACACTTATTCTTTTGCTTCCAAAAATGACACATTTTGGAAGTTTGGAAGAATTTAAAGTCATAGCAGTGGTGTTTCTATAAACAGCAAGCTACGAGCAGCGATTGTAAAACAGCCAACTGCAGGCCAGCTAGCTGCACAGATAGTCCGGCTAATTTACCAGCTCAGATCAGCTCAGTGTACTTGTGTTACTCTATAATGAGCAGAATGACAGAAAGGTTTAATCTTCTACATCATAAGCATATTTATGCTAACACGGGTGTTTAATCAGAATGTTTGCTTTGGTCTGTAAATCAGAATCAAAATAGCATAAAGTAAATGTTACAAATGATATTATAACTGTAATAATCAAAGTTTTATTTTAGCAGCATTAGTAATAATTGTTTTTTTTGTTTTTTTAAGTTTAATAAGAAATACCCTGATCCTGCTAAAGTAATTCTATTGGGAACTTGTGAGTCTGGATATTGATGTTGAAATAAACAAAAATTGTTAAAAAGCCAATTAAACCAGAACACAATAAAAAAATAATGACATTAACTTGTTAGGACAAATGCTGTCCATTTATGTGTAATGTTTATGCCAATTGTTTCAATTATGGCAAAACAAAAGTACAATTAAGTCACTTAATTTAATCACTTTAAATCAGCTGAAGAACCCCACTTTGTGTATCCGAACCCAAAGTAGGGGCCTGTCTCTCATACTTTGGGAGCCACTGAGCTGTGTGACATGAGGTGGATGGTAAGAAAGTTATGATTAGGGACTAATCTAGACAGGTCTCGTACAGTAAGTGGGCCCATTTTCATCTGGTTTGTTAATTTTTCCCAGTAGGATCAGTGCAAGAACCGAGAAGTACCTTCAGCCTCGAGCAGCATGACCAATTCCTTTTGCGTAATGAGCTGTTTGTCATGAAGCCTGACACAGATGCAGTGTTTTTATCAGTGTACAACAAATTTGCTGCCAATACAGCAAATGTGCTGAGGGCCTCTTGTTCTTTTAATGGCAACTAAACAATCAGTTTAAGCTTTTTTTCCTCTAAAACAGCTTCAGTGAATGATTGAGTTCTTCTCATTTTTTTTTCAGCCTTTTTTCCTTTTTCCCATTAGTGCTGAATGATAAGACGACACTTGGACAGATTCATTGGGTCAGCTGCTCTTTCACTCTGGCTTCTGTTTTTGTTAATGAATGATTGCTTCAGAGTAGTTCGACCTGCACCTTTTGTTCCTCTTATAATTAATTAGTATATCTCTGTATAAACATTAAGCAGCCTCCTCTCCCCTTCTACCTTAAACAAATGTCTTTTTTACTCCTGCTTCCTCCACATCTCCAGTTTCTGTCCATCTCAGTATTCTATAATTCTATCCACAATCAGACTCGCAGTGGCCTTTTAATGGACCAATTTTAATGGACTAATTTTTATGTGTTATTTGCCTTACTGAAAACGGGTTGTTTGAGCTAAAGTAAGCGGAGACCTCATTAAATTGCAATCGAACTCTTATCAAATGGTCATTTGTGAAGTTTTTTACTAATGGGTTTCATGTGCCTGTATATTGACCAAATCAGAAATAGCTTTATAATTTCTAAGTTCCTGAGCACCACTTTGAAATAAATGAAATATTTTCTCATCTTCCTGTGCTGAATGTAGATTTTTCTTGGTTTCTCCTCATTTGTGAGCCCCGAGGACAAATGTGTCTTAACATTTCTAGTAAAATGGTCCCAGTACAACACCTAAGGTCAGGGTCACCTAGATATGCCTTCTTTCTCTGTAACCTGTCTCAGAGAAATAGATTTTATTTTTTACTTTAGCATCTTATAAGGAATCATAAAGGTTTCCTGATCGAACGGATAGAGACTCAAATTCTTGGGAGCTTGTTGTCTTAAAATATGTGTTATTTTGATTGGTGGTATTGGGGAAAAATCTGAGCTGACCTTAAAAGTAGTTTCATTTCAACTTTTAACAAAAAACAGTTGTCAATCAAATAATTTTGTCACATTTAGCTTTCCCCATGAATACACCAACAGAGGAACCCACCGTGAAACTGGAAAACCATGTTATTTTATTTATTTGCTTTTGCAGGTGAATGTCTTTTTTTCAGATATGGGTTTCTCTAACAATCTAACAGTTTTTGCAACCTTTACAGTGACCTTCACACATAAAGAACGGTGACAGAGAGACCGTGCTGGGCGGTGCAGGTTTCTACGTGAAGTCACAACCTTTGCTGGCTTCACTGACATTCCGTGATGTTTCTTAAATGTGGGATGTTTTACCATAGAAATGTTAACATACCATATTAGCCATGTGAGTAGAAATTTAGGTCTTGAAAGGTGGGCACATTGTAACACGTGGAATTAAAAATATTTAAATAAACAGAATTAAGGGGGGAAAATCCACTAAAGCAATAACTGCAGTGTGTTTCCAGTGAGTAATCATGATTTTATTTTTAAACAAATTTTACCTTCATAATTTAGCAGCCTTACTTAATGGCATTTTGCCAAGAGGGCACTTTTAACTCAGGCAACCTGTAGTAAATCTGAACTCATGTTTTGGACACTTCAAACACAAGCTCAGCTTTATTGTCAGTTGTACAACATGATGGCTTAAGACCCACACTGCAGCAAGCTAATGGGAATACGAGTTAATTAAACAAATAAAATAAAATACAGTATTACATTAAGAGTATCAGTGAAAAAAAAAAGACACATGCTTTGTGAGGTATAAAATATTGCAGTTGTGGAACATCTGATTAATGAAATGAATGTATATGTAATTACTGGAAGGACACCTTTTGCAGGAAGAAATCAATCCACTCAGCTCTCCAGAGCTCAGGGAGTTCCTCAGCAATCATCTTGTCCCCAAATTGAAAACATTTTCTTTATTAGAAACTTTGAAAACTGCATTTGTTTCCCTAAAGACAATATTTTATTGCAAACATCACTGATAATAAGTTGTCCCCACCAACTTAAGCATTTCTGATAAAACGCGTCCCCAATGAGCCACAAAAAAGAAAAACTACGTCACACTCACAATTAACATTATTCAGGTTTCTCAACTTTATTTCCACTTCCCTGCTTGATTTTAATATAATCACTAAGTAGAACGTGAAAAGTATTATTTGTTTACGTTGTACAGTTTAAGCAAATTATTGTTAATTATTGTTATTGTTATAGGTTATTATTATAATTATTGTTCCTTTCTGAATGAAATTAGCTTACAATTCACTTCCAGTAATAATTTTGCGTAAAAAAATTCAACTTATTACCGTTCTTGAATTTCTTACAAAGTCTAAAGTTTTTGAATTTGCAATTTTAAACGGACTGAACCTGCATAGCTGGTATAAACCAGCCATAGTCACATTCACCCAAACAATGATGTACAGATAAGCAGCCTTGGGTTAATGTCATGTAGTTGGAGGAGGCTTTTATTATTAGTAAAACTATATCATGAGATAAAATCACAACTTCCTGTTACTCCAGTATAACAAAACCTTGTTGAAATTAAAGCACATGAGGATATTAAACTGTATTACTGCTTGTTCTAACTAAAACCAGCCTAAAAACTCTTTCCAGCCCAGCCATGCAGGGTCTCTTTATTCTTCCCTGTCCCCAAGCTTCATTAAGATCAAAGCGGGCCTTTCAGAATTAGAGGGATTTTTGCAGCCTGCCACAGACTGTGGACAAATTATCATTTTACATTTTTACATCTGCTGTCCCCATTCTTAACTTTTTTTTTTTTTTTTCTTCTTTCATATTGCACAAGTGCTAAAACTTGAAAAATAACAATATTTACTTACTTTTCTTTTCAATTATGGACAAGATAGATGACAATTAAGTCTTCATACCATTGTCAACTGAGGCAAAAATAAAAAAATGGGTGGTTGAGCTTAAAAAAGCAAGGCTTCTTTCAACAGTTTGTCACTGCCAAGGTTGGATAGTCACTTTAAATTTCTTAAAAGATCGTGAGGGATATGGAACAACTAATCCAGGGGTAGCCCTTAAAAAAATGTTACTTTGCACTGAGCGGGGAACTCATGGTGTTTCTGTTTATGTGGAGACAGGGTGATCCTCAGCTTAATTTCAGACCCTTACGTTACATTACAATGTTAACTTCAGCCCGCTAACCATAAGATGGCTTCTGAGAGAGCTGATCTAAAAGAATAAATAAAAATAGTCCTCAAAAGCCATGTCTCCTACCACAAACCTGCGTGTTTGTACTTTGCAAGGGAGCACCAACCATAGGACATTAAAAGGTGGAAGAGACTTTTATTCTCTGAAGAGAAGAACAAAATAGTCTAGACAGTCTTGATGGCTTGCAGCATAACTGGCATGACAAGGAGATCCTACTGGAGGTGTTTTGGATGTAGTAGATTGGAAGAAACTTCGTAATCTGTGAAACGCTTTTCTTCAATGCAACAATTGAGCTTCAGGTTGAGCAGGGGTATCAAACCACAGCTGGCTACCTGAAGATGTAATGGCATAGTGATGACACGGTCTCTCAAAAGGACAATACCGCAGTTCTTTAGGAACATTTCCAGGAGAATAACTTATTTCTTTTGGAACATCTTGCATGTTTTCCTGATCAAAATCTTATTGAAAATGTTTAGAGATACACTACCTTTGGGCATCTCTCAATCTTTGGAAAACCATTTCAGGTGACCACCTCATGAAGCTCATGGAGAGAATGCTAAGGGTGCAAAGCAGTAATCACAGCAAAGCATGGCTATTTTGTAATAATCTAAAATACAAAAATGTTTAGAGTTATTTCACACTTTTTGTTTACTACATAATTCCACTTGTGTTCATTTACAGGTTTGTTGTCTCTGTGAGAATCTACAATTTAAATACTCTTGAAAATAAACAGACCCATTTAGTGAGAAAGGCGTTCTAAAATGTTTGACCGGCAGTGTAGATGAAAATTGAATTGTACATAAACAAACATCAGCTCGGGACCATGGATACCCTACGTGAAGCTGCATTGGCCATACAAAGCATCTTTCCCACCAGCCTACTAGAAACACTTGCATCAAGCCTGTCTAAACACATTTTGATGTAATCGCCGCATTAATGAGTCCTTTGTTGATGCTTTTAGGTCGGTTTTTTCGAGCTATGCTCATAAATATTTGATCAGCTAAAAAACAGCAATTTTTGAGTGAAAATGCAGTTTTTAGTACATTGCTTTATTTGTTTTGCTGCTGTTTGTTCTTTTCAGATTTTGAAGCTTGCTGTAGAACCTGGTTAAGATCTAGCAATGTGAAATAAAAACGTGCAACTTTTGAAATAAAAACGTGCAACTTTTTTCCTTAAGATTTTAAGCAGAAATGTAGAAAGGGTTTTCATTTTGTGATTAATTTAAATGAAAGTAGAGCAAATTTCGAGAATTATTTAATATTAATGTATTTAACATTTGATATATGAATAAAATTCTTAATTTAAATTGTGTATATATATACTTTGTTTATCTAATACTCCGTTTTATTTTTAGTATTTTATATGGAAATAATTTGAAATTAAATATATCTGACAAAGTTTTTAACAGATTTCACACATAAAAAAATCTGTAATATATTACCTTTTTCTTCAACAATATAAATCTATCATCTTGGTATAAATCCTTCCCCCACACATATTTTCAGTGTGGAAATGTTATCAGGGAATGATTCACCATTCTAGGTAATGAGCATCACAGTGTGGTGACAGTAGAGTACATGTGATGCTGTGCCTCTATATATCTGTATTTTCCTGTTTTTATAACGCTGAGAAGACTTACATGCATGTGACAGTAGCACCAGAAACAAAAGCACACCAAAAATGTCGTTTCACACAATTGTTGGAACTTGCTTTTTTAAGCATTTTAATTCGTATTTCATCATTCAAGTTATTTTCATTGACATCATAACATTATTTTTCAGTTTGACTGCCTAATTATGTAATTATAGAAACCACTGAATAGTTATATTGTATTTAGATGACCAATCATTGGCCCTAAGAGGTCATAATACATCCAACACTCTATTGTAGAAAATTATGTGAAGTAAAGTCAGCCTTTGGTATTGAAGTATTACACATCTAATGCTAAATAGACAAATGTCTCAATAACCCCAGTACTATTTGACCTTTCGTACCCTCATTTTATTCCTCCACATTGCCATTTTGCCCCTTGCTGCTTTCATTCTGTACCCATAAACTTGCAATGAACCATTGCAAAGCAATTTATTCCTCTTGGTAGATACAAATTTCTGATAATGCGATCATGTCAAATATGCACATTGTTCAGCCATATTTCCAAAACCCTTTATAGATTGGCTCACTGTTATAAAACATGGCAGATTCTGACCCCTAGGTAAACTAAATGAATTCTAATTGACCTCCTGTTGATTCATAAAAAAAATAGCAATAAGATTCTAAGATAATTCTATTTGTTGTGTACATCCTACGTGAGCGAACTTATAAATCTCTAACCAAAATCTCATGAAACAGAGCTCCTGTGACCATGAATCCATTCCCAGTGCATCAGTGCTAGAAAGATGGCTTTGCATAGTAAGACACTGTATTTTGATGCGGGAGTTCCTAGGTTTCACGCCCACTAATTACAAGTGTGTCTTGTTTTTCTCCATAAAAGTGGAAGTAGGAGGCAGCCTAGAGGAAGTACAACCGGCAAATTAAGCAACTCTGAGAACTTCAGACTAGGGATGTCATGATCTGACATCATGACCTTCATAGTGGCCGCTATAAGTCTGCCAAACATGAGCATATTTCAGAAAATTACTTTTTCAGTTGTCAAAATGACCAGTACCCTTCTGAACTCTTGCTTGCATTATTTCTTTGTGTGAAAATGGCAAACTGCTCAACAATTCCCAGTCATTATGACCCATAAACGTCCAATTCCTTCCATCTCAGCTCTTGAATAATGACAATGTATAAAGAAGATTAAGGGTAGGCTTTAAGTTTGGATTTATTGAACTCTTTATTAATATTTACCAGGAAGAACATCCAGTAGTATCCAGTAGTATTGCCCTGTCAGTGGTCTGACCTGCTGGATCCGCTGTGCCTTTTATTTAGGTGTCAGGGACTAAATTACAGATGAAAAAACTGAAAGAGATTTGGCTTTTGAACAGTACTGGGTTGAAAAATATGAAAAAACCTTTAATTGGGAGGTAGCGGGGATTTGGCAAGTTGTATTCAACCACACCAAATGTATAAAGGTTGTCACCATTTCAAAGGAAGGTATGCAGTACATTAAAAGAAAAAAGTAGTACACATGGGAGAAGAGAGAGCTGAGAAATAGCCATTCATTACTGCCAGTTCACTGGTACTGGCGGTTTAATGAAGACGGATAGTGCTTCTGGCTGTCAACACTAGAGGCTTATCTCTATATTAAGCAGTCCCACCATTAGGAACCTGCTCTATATGTTAGGAGATTGATCTGGAGCATTTATTGACTTGGTCAACTCCCTAATTAGGCTGCAGTTTGACACCAGGTCTAGTTTTTCCCCTCTCCTCTTCCACAGCGGTGAGCCTGACCTTGTCGTTTCAGACGGGCAAAGAGAAAACGTTCCTGATCTTCTGCAGGAAAACTCAGGTTTCTTGAAAAACATCAAATACCCCTTCTGATTGCTCAAAACAAGTAAGAAAAATCTTATTAGTCTGCTATGAGAAAGTGCAGGATTAAAAGGTTACATCCAGAGGCCCCTTGGCTTCATCTAAAAGCTGGAGGTTTGATCATGCTAGATAAATGTGAAAATATAATTCGATTTGAAGTTCTGTGTGTCATCTGATCTTTTGTTGAACCAGGGGGCACCCGACTGTGTCAGGGGTCACAAACCTTCTGAAAGTGAATCAAAGGTAAAGGTCAGATCTCAGGAGCTGACAGAAACTACTGGAGAAGATGCCTAATTTCCCATGGACACCTGGCTGTGGAGGAAATTTTAAAGAGACAAGATACTCATTTTGAGTAAAAATGACAAATATTTGTTTATATTTAGGGTTATAGCATCCATAATATTTGGGTTTAGTGTGTTGACTGCATTTCCACTTCCAATACCAAAGGTGAGAAAGAGAAACTTTAGGAGAGGCTGTCCTGATTGGAGGGGGAAGCTGGAACTGGGATGGGAAACATGGCAAAAATAAATCGGGCTTATTGTTTTTTTTCTTTTCTTTTTTTTTTACTGAAGAATCCGAATCGTTATTTTTTCCCCACAATTTCCAGTTCTTATCTGTTTGTAATATTTGCTCACTTATATATTCTAAAGATTGATAGTACGCCCAGTTTTAGATTGTTCAGCCAAACTCAAAAACATTATTTTAATTCAAAAGATTGACAGCAACACTCTCTTACAGCCAGCTCTTGCTACTTTAAAACTATCTCATTAAAACAAGGATAATAAAACTGTTGTGTATGCGCACATGCAGAGAAAGACACAGGAGCGAATCTGCCATGTAGACAACATCACAGTCTCTCTTTTTTTGGCAGATCTTCAACCGGTTCTAATCCTGCATGATCTACTAATATCTTATCAACACCACTAGCTGGAATTAAATGTCCGTATCAGGAAGGAAAATGTACAAAAATGTGCATTTATTATTTTACTGTGCAAAAAGCTTAGGTCACTTCATCCCTTCACTAATTCCTACCTACATGGCTCCTTTTTTGTGGTCCTTCATCCATTTATGCCCACGAAAACAGACCGTTTTATACCAATGTGCTTAAACCATTGTGTATCAGTTTATTTTCCTGTGTTTTTATGTAACTTCATGAATTATGGAGAGACATTATGACTCAAACCTCATTTATTATTTAACTGCATTCCCATTTAGTTTGATCCTGATATGTGTTTCGGCCAGTTGACCCCTTATGAATTAAGAGTGAGAATCATCCCTGATCAAACCAAAATATCTCATGGAGACTTCTAGATGGTAGATATTATTTATTGGAGTCATAAAACCACATTTCCCCACAGTGAACTATGAGTAGAATATAAAAACTATTTTAAATGATCAGTTGTCAAAGTGGATGCGAATGCATGGACTTACAGAATGTTCTGTAGCACCCAGCTGTTTAGCAGAAAAAAAACGTTTTCTGATGGTTATGCTCTGGTAAAATTCAGATGAGTGTTTTGATACATAGTTTTTCCTTGAAAGATTCCCATTTTAATGTATTTAAATGTGTGTGTATTTGATGAAACGAGTATGACTTTGGAAATGCCTGCAGTTGCAACTAAATAGCTGGACATTTCCATCATCTGATATAGTCTTGCCTCTCCCTCTCACTTCACTTTCCTCCTGCTGATAAATGCATATCCTCATCCTTGCAGATGATCGGGTTTCTCTTTCAGGATGTTGGTGGCAGAGGAAGATGATCTTTTTTCCTACATTCCCCTCCTCCACCCTTTCATTTTCCATCCTTGCTTCTAGTTTGCTCTCACAACTCTCAGCTTTCTCGCTCTTACTGTCCTGTCTATTTTCTGTCCTTTTATTCTCAACTGCCTCCCAAATGTTTGCACTCTTTCCACTTCTTGAAGAGGTACAGAACATTAATGAATAGGTGCCGGCACTTGTACCCTTGAAGATCAGACAGTCTTGCATAACACATTTTAATATTTTATTATCTGACAAGGTTATCTGGGAGCCATCTGATTAGAACTATATTGTATGTTTATTCCACACGTAATTGTGCTTTTCTTCGAAACTTTACTGGATTTTTTCTTTTAGAACTTTATTAAGCAAACCTTTTTTCAAGATAGTTTGTCAGCAAACATTGTAAGATTTATTCAAGGTGAATTGTAATTGTGGTCTACTTAAATTTTTTTGAAATTTGAGTATAAATCATTACAATGCTACAGGTTTTATTGCATTAAGCTGATTCCTTTTTGATTATGTTAATTCTTTTATCTAAGGCATTTAAGCTAAAGGTATTTAGGCCAGCAGAGTTTTTCTCTCAGATGCTTTTATGTTTCATGTCAGATATTTGTTTTTCTACAACATGATGCTGAATGCATGATTAGTCAAGAAAATACAGTCCACTGTCAATTTACCATTGTTTGGAGGTGAAAGGTGAGCTTAGTTTTGATAAACATAAATTATCTCATATGAAATACAATGGGAAAAAATCATGTTTACATTGTCTTGCAAAAGGATTCGCACCCTTTCATCTTTTTCACATTTTCTCATGTTATAACCATAGACTTCAATTTTTATATTGGGATTTTTAGGTGACGGACCAACATAAAGAAGTGCATAATTAAAAAGTGGAATGATAAGGACACATAAACTTCAAATGTTTTTTTTTAAATAAAAATCTGAAAAGTGTGGTGTGCATTTATATTTGTGCCCCTTTACCCTGATACCTCTAAATAAAATGCAGTGCGAGAATTCACCTAACAAGACCTGACCACCCCCCCTAAAATAAAGGTGCAGTTGTAGTGTGACAAAGTTTGAAAAGGTTTAAAGGATGTGAACACTTTTGCCAGGCACTGCATGCATGCTGAATTGATTTTGATGTCCATTGGAGTGTAACTCTAGCTCACAGCGAGTTGCTGAAGATATCTGTGTGACCTCTGAACAGCAAGGTCGCACTTGACATCCACCAGCGTGGCTCTCTATTTTTCATTTAATCCTGCAAATCTAATCTGACAGTAGGTGACCAGGTGGAGACAGAAGGCCTTTTTGTTTTGTAAAACAAAAAGGCCTTCTGTCAAGCCCATAATGACAAAGCAAAAAATGCTGAAATGCTCCTTTACTTCTCTTTCTCTTCCTTAAAAGGTTCATTGGGTAAATATTCATCATTCTTCATTTAGCAAACTTTCTACATTCAATAATGTATTTAACAATACAACATGTCAACATCTGTTTGGGCTTTAATCTGGTTATAATTGCTTTTATCAGGGATGCCGTCAGTTGACATTTCAGACATCTGAATGTCGTGTGAATCATCTTATGCACCCCTGTTTCCTCTTTCTCTTTTAAGTTGTTATTTAACACAAGTTGTCTACAGCGCTGCCCCTGTTTTACCATGTTTACAGCTTAACCTAGAAAGATATCACTTACACACATAGGATTTATTTGTGTGATCATGCAGGTGGCTAAAAAAATCAGCTATGTTAAACTAGAAATCATCATCAAATTCAACCAGATAAGTAAATACCCCCAGGAGTACACACTTATTGGCTTTAGTCCCGGTCAGAAGTATTCTGCTTGTGGAGGTATTGACATCCTGAGTCTGAATGCTAACGAGGAGAAGCCACAGATACAGCAACAAATTCAACTCAGTTTATTTATACCATGCCAGTTCACGACAAATGCAGTCTCAAGGCACTTTACCAAAAACTGTTAATTGAATCCAATCATACAGACCGATTCAAAGATTATATACATTTGATCCAATTTGATCCTAGTTATCAAACAATGCAGTCAGGTTCAGTTTATTATTCAAAAAGGTAAAAAAGGTTTCCAAGCTTGCCAAGCCTGCATGGAGTCTCTGACTCTACAACAATATCTCCTCCTGGACCAGCATGTTGCGACAGCGGACAGTGGCTTGCATTGTGTTGCTGACTTCGCAGCAATACCTCATACTGAGCATGCATGTAGAGAGTAGAAAGGCAAACTCCCCTTTAAAAGTAGGCAACAACATGTGAATGATGATTTATGGAAAAATTCGGTTCAATGGGGACAGTAGATTAGATGCGGCTGAGATCCGTTGCTACAGTTTATTATGGCCAACTGCTTAGAATATTTTGACCATTATATTTATTTAATCATGAACAAGGGAATGGGAGCCTCTCTCTTTCTGGGCACTGTATCTACATGCGTGTGTATATGCATTTTTGGGTCAGTGATAGAAACCGTACTGTTTCCCAGGCTGTAAATATGACACACATCCTCTTGTGTGTTCCTGAGTAAGTTTTCTGTGCTTCTGGTGGAGTTGTGTGCTGAAATGTTGGCCATTTCTAAAATTAAGCTATTTAAATATGTGCATTTGTGTCACCTCCCTGATGCTGTTATGCTCCTCTTTTAAAAAAATTAACCCAGATACCCTAATTCTCTTATTTTTAGTTAGAACTCTTATGTTTTTTATTTCTATAGTTAAAATAAATGATTGTAGCACAATATATAATAATAACCATATTCAAAATTAATACATTTATTTACCTGTTTTTTAGTTGGGTATTAGTTACTAAAAGATTAAATTTCTTTATTTTTAGCCACAGTGGCTGCTGATATAACTTTAAGTGTGAGTCCATCAAGATTTCTGTTCGTGTTTGCAGTAATCCAAATTTATTGGTAGATTTATGATCTCTGGTTTTTAGAAAACTTATTTTTCTAGCCTTCTCACAGTGGGTAATGCTGTCCTGTAATCATTATTTTTGGCAAATGCAACATCACACCGTTTGTGTCAAAAAATACTTGTATCAATTTCTAACGCTAACCCCTCATTTACATATTGACATATGACAATCTAGTTATACCCTTCTCAATAATCAATGGAAAACTCTTCTTTGGCTTTACAGAGATCAAACGCTCTTATAATTGCTGAACATCGTTTTGCATACTTCCGCTGGGATTTTGAGGATTTATCTATTAGCTATTAGCTATTAGTTTGTGATGCTGGAAGGCTTCCTTGCCATCACCCTAATCCTCAGTTGTGACTCTGGCTGGGCTGTTCAAAAATGTTAACAATACTTCCCAGATATGGAGGTAAAATTAAAAAACTAATTTAAACTTAAATCTGCCAGGTGTATGTATAATTGTGGGCTTAACTGTAACAACCCTTTATGTCAAGTAAAGCTTTGTTGTTTCCTGGTAATTAAGTAATTAACCAGTTATCAACAAAACAACCTTCATTAAATCAATATTGGGAGGTAAATAACGTTTTTCCTAAGAAGAAAATTCAGGCGGCATCATAAAAGTCCATTTTTAGCCATGTTGTCTGTGGGCCTAACAGCTTTCACAATTTGTTAGGATTACTAATTATTACATTGGTCAAAGAAGTCTTTCACATCTATTTATCACAACTACAATTCTGGTCATGTCAGTGGAAAAGGTATAAATCACAACTTTACCAATAGTCTGGTGGAAACAGGGTGACAATTATTTACTCCTGATTAGATGTTACTTTTAGAAATCGACTGCCGCTTAGATATTACTTTTACTTTGTTAAAGAGGACAGATTTTTATTGCACCACAGCACAAATGGCCATAATAAGTCTTTGGGTTGCTTGATCAATACTAATAACTCTTCTCTATACATGCTGTTGCTGTGGGGAAAGATCTAGTAAAAAAAAGAAAAGACTAATTACTTCCAAGCAACACAAATCACTAACATTTAAAATTACAGCAGTTTGCAGACCTTGGTTTTATCTATTCGTTTAGATTTTAGGACTTCTTTTTTTGTTTTTTTTGTTCTGCTTGTTCTTTGTGATGCATGTCTGATAATGACTGCTGCTCAATCGGGCCATGGCGATGAACAGGCTGCAATAAAGTTAAAGTTTGACCCTCAGCAGAGGCACACATTGTCCCGACATCACACAGAGTCAAAATCAGCACCGTTCCCCAGGCTCTGTCTCTGGGCTAATGGTTCGTAGCCTGCTTCAGTCCCTCCTCAATCACCAGCCCTAGCAAGTGGCCCTGCAGGTGGGTGGAAATGAGGGCAGCAGTTGATTAGACCAGAGGACAGCGATATAATAGGCAGCTGGCTGCTTGGGAGAAGAAAAGTAAAGAACTGCTCAAATACATCTGCAGAACCGCAGGTTAGTTTCACTGCTGCTAAAATGTTCTGGCAGTCGTTTAATTTGGCCTTTTATTGAAATGTTCAAGAAATTTGGTCATAATTTCATCAATATTAAAACGTCATATTGAATCCAAGCTGTGCTTTTTCTATCCAGATGAGTGTAGTTGCTTGATTTATGTATAACTTAAGTGAAACAGTTTCTCAAGTCTTTTATTTTATTATAATAGTTAAAAAGTGCATGGTACTCACATCAATAAAGCAGAAGGACTGCACCAGGTGATTTATTTTGCGGGTTTGTTAAAATTTTGTTACAAATGAAATAAAAAGACAATAAAAGTAGAATTATAAGCAGACTTCAGAATTAAATCAACAAGCTGCAGTACAAACATTTGCTGAGTTACAAAAGTGTCCCTATAGAATGAAGGTCTGAAAGCGACCCACAAATACAGTCCAGTCCCTGTAATGTTATTACCACAAACCTGAAGGAATGTTATTGAGATTTTACTTGATAGAACAAAGCAGAAATTGGATTGGGAGCATAGGTGAATGGCAATGTTTAGGTCTTGCCAAACATCTAAGCTGGATTTATGTCTGTTCTTTGACTGGGCCAATCTAACACATGAAAATGCTTTCATCTCAACCTTTTCATTGTAGCTCTGATTGTTATTATTTGGTCAACCTGTTGGAAGGTGAACCATCGCTTTCTCAAGTCTTTCGCAGCCTCTAACAGGTTTTCTTCCAGTATAGCTCTATAGAAAAGCACCCTCCCCCCAGCATAATGCTGCCACCACTGTGTTTCATTGTGGAGACGATGTCTTCTGGGTGATGTGCAGTGATGGGATTTTCCAAGTTCCAAATTCAATTTTGGTCTCATTTGATTGGACTGCCATCTTCCACATGTTGTCTCCTCAACATGTCTTGTGGCAAACTGAAGGTGGAATTTTTTAAGGCTTTCTTCTCGCCACTTTTCCATCAGGATGTGATCTGTGGCTTACACAACTAATAGTTGTCCTGTCAATAGATTTCCTCACCTGAGATGTGCATCTCTGCTGCTCCTTCAGAGTTACTAAGAGCCTCTTGGCCACTTCTCTGATCAATGCTGTCCTAACCTCACCTGTCCATTTAGGTGGACGGCCATGTATCGGAAGGTTTGCAGTTGTGCCATAGTTTTTCCATTTTTAAAAGATGGCTTGAACAGAGCTTGGTGAGATGTTCAAAGCTTCAGTTTTTGTTTTATAACTAAGCCCTGCTTTAAATTTCTCTGCAACGTTATCCATGACCCATCTGCTGTGTTCCTTGGTCTTCATGATGCTTATTGTCCCAAATGTTCTTAAGAATTGCCTCCAGTTTTCTGCTACGTCTCCGTACCAGATCGACTTAATGTCGCCCAAGATGGAAATAAGGTGCGTTTTCTGATCATTTATTTATTTTTTGCTACCCCTAATAAACTTGATCGGTGGAGCTCTTTCTCTTCTCCTGGAAATTGAGTTTGAATCTTCCATAAACTCAACTGAATTTCTGAAATATTTTAAATATATTCTGTAAAAACTACAAATTAAAAGAAGAAATGGTGTAAAGAACACAGGTTTTACCTGTTTCAGCCCCTTAAGGGGAAAGAACCTAATTACAAATGTCTTGTAATGAATTTCATGTGATACCCAGATTTCTGATTTTAATTGGATTGGTGCTTGAGAGGTCTCTCTCTCCCTTCTCTATCACAAATTTATGGCACTACCACTCCATTCACGGAGATTTGGAACTAATGCAGCTTAAAACCACAACTTTAATCTGATCTTAAACCATCAATGTATGCTGTGTGCTAAATAAAGTGATTATTATGAAATGTTTTATTATCTACGGTAAGGCTGGACCACCTCCAATGTTGTTTCTATTATTGAAACAAATAAACAAATGGAAAAGTAAATGTCGAACAGTTTATCGAGTGCATTTACGTAAACACAGGATTTACAGGTTGAGATTCTTGTATAGAATTAGGAGGTCATTGTCTGAATGGATGTACCCTGGGGCCATCTATAGAAGAATGGGAAGCGGTCAAACTCGCTAAGTGATCACATTTTTCTGGTAGAAGACAGGAAGCATAATTGATTTCTCAGTTCCGATTTCATAAACACAAGAAGTTAGAAGAGGAATTGTGAGGCCTTTCAAGTCATTGTAGGAATCAGTTTGTTCATGTGTGCTTTAAGCCCTGCTTGTTGGACATGATCACACCCTCCTAAACGTGAAGCGCAACAGTGTTTAGTGGATTTGGACCTTCTGTCGGTTACGTAACTCGTTTCACTTAGTCAGCAGCAGCACTGTTCTGACTCATATTGCTCTCTTCCAGCATCCTGCTTGTTTGAGGAGAACTTGATGTTTGATCTGAAACGGGTGTGTTTGTGTATGTCTGGTACTTGCCATGCATAATAAGTAAAAACATAAATGATCCAAGTACAAGTAATTTTAACATTGTGGAGAAACTATTCCGAACTTTGAAAAGGAAATCATTATAAAGACATTGATTTTCTGTCGAGGAAGAATTGTGCGCGGGCCGTAGTGTTGACAGGAGGTGAGCTTTGGCCCGATCGGATGATGACGTGTCATCTCTCCCTCTGCTCCAAAGGACCTGCTGTGAACTGAGTCAGCCTGGACACACTGGCCTCAGCAGGACTGCTGTCAACAGGGAAATGACTATCAACTCTCTTTGTCTAACTTAGCTGTACCGGTACTTTCTCATCTGAGTTTAAATAAGTGTCCGTCATTTATTTTAGTTTGACCCTATTCCAGGTCAGTTGTCATAGCTGCTTGGGGGTCAGTTTTATTAGTTTGCTGTTTTCACATTTTACTGTGACCTCACAGGGCCTTGTTTGACAACCCCTATAGAAAAAATATGGTTTAGTTAAGTTTGGAAATACATATTTGAAACCAGATGATTACATGTGCTGTATAAAAATGACATTAAATCAGATGGAACCGTTTTAAGTCTGTTATTATATCAGTTGCCCATTTCCTGTCTAGTAATTGTCAATAAAGGCAAGTAGTGCGAAAAAAACTAAAATAAGATTTGTTTGATGATCTGAAACATTTACGCGTGAGGAAAAAAAAGCAATAACCGAATAGAAATTCCAGATATTTTTTCCCAGCATTGTAGGTGTTCTTCCTAAGTAAAGTCCGTTGGTGTCAAAGAGGTGAATTGTTGAGACACCATAACTTCATCACACAACAAACTGAAACACTTACAGTTCTTAAGCCACCACTTGGCTGTGGTAAAATAAAACTTGCCTGCGTTCATTTAATAACCAGGTCCATGTGAGTTGATTCAGCACTTGATCTCTCAGTGTGCTGGAGAAATGAAGCAGATTTTGTTCTGTCCAGTTGTCATTGTCACCTTCAGCAGTGGGCTGTTGATGATTCTCCTATCCTTCGACCCAGAATAGACTCCCACTATGTCATCATTGACGTCATGTTGACTTTTACAACCCACGTGTGTCTCTCCGGTCCATGACATACTATACATCTCCTGCCTTTCCAGGTCATTGTGTTGGTTTTGTGTTACTGACTTGTGCAGAAGCTGAACAGGTCTCAAACTGACATATTTTGATCTCCTCATAAAAATCTATGTAAACTTTAGGGTAGGTTTCTGGAGGTTCTTGAGCTTTGCTCCAACTTACATATTGTAGTAATAAAGTTTTTTTGCACATAAAATGTTATAACATTTCTGATTGCAAGATGTAATGTAATGCACATTTGTAGTAGATGTTATAATCTTAGCTTTCTTTGGCAGTGAGGCTGTCACTGGCTAAAAAAGCTCAGCAATCTTTTTTCTGCCCATACATGTAGGTAGCGCTGTTATTAATCAGAATCAGAAAAGCTTTATTGCCAAGTACGTTTTTGGACATACAAGGAATTTGTTTTGGTGTAGTCGGTGCAATACAGTACAAATTAAACAGTATAAACATATCTACAATATAATATAAATATATGTGCACAGTTTTAAGTGAGTGAGAGTAAAGGAACTGTGTGCCTGTAAATACACTGACAGCTTTGATTTTCTCTGTGAAAAGATGGATTTGTGTACAAACACTCATATTGCTTTTTGTTTTTTATTCCTTGGTGGTAGTTCGTTTGCATATAATATTGGTCTCTATCAAATACATTTATAGTAAATTATTCATTTTGGAATATTTTTTCGATTCCGGATTGAATTTGATTAGGTAGAAATTTGAAATATTTCCTCATAAATATTTCAGTCTCTAACCACATTTTGTCGACTGAGACGACATAAATGCTTTTATCTCGAGCCTAATTGGCTCTGAAGGTTTTACACTGAAAATGAAATCAGCCTCGGTTGATTTAAAATGTATCGAATGCATTAACATACCAGATGTAGCTCGGTTCATTTATACGGTACCAATTTATAACAAATAGAGGGAGTGCTCATCCAAGGCAACATGACCCCCCCCAAATTATTTAGCCTGGGAACATGAGAGTATCAATTCTGGTGTTCTCTGTTTTAATTGCTTTAATCAGCTGTACCTTTAAAACCACATGAGGGCCATAGACTTTGCCTCCCCTGATATTTTACAGCACCATCAAACTAAACCCAACAGTTGTTAGCAGATAATTGCATTTTTAAGTATGCAGTTTCTGTTTCATACTTTATCATCCAAAATGCTTGTCTTATTTTTAATTTACATAGTTTCTCCATGTGAATTATTTAAATAAACTACCTTATTACTTCATTTTTTGGGTCTAAAGTTATCCTTGTATTTGTGACAGCCAGTGATGCTCACCTTGCATCCTTCAGCTTTAAAATCTGGATTTAATTGCCTCCTGAATGCTTGTGGTCTTTCGAAAGGTCGCCTGTTCTCAGATAGTGACATGATGATAAATGTCGCCTGAGCTGGTACGGAGCACACCTTTAAATGGAGTTTGTTTCCCATTTGATTTTATACAGTTTTAGAGTAGTGCAACATAAAGCACTGCCAGTCTGCCCCTGTTAGAGGCAGAAGGTTCCACTTCAGATCGCATTGCTTATATGATACTTTCATCTCATGTATGTACATTCCATAAAACTGTCATCAGCATATTTCAGAATGACATAACATTTTGACTTTGGTAAACATTTATTTGGGTTTAAAGTAAAAAAATTTAGCCCAGTCATTGTTTTTCTTTTTGGTATTTTGGTGCTAAAAGTTCAGCATTCAGTAATCATTTCAGTCACTTCTCCAGTTTACATCAAAACAGATTCAGGCTTCTCATATTTATCTCCTCCAACCCAACCTTGATGACCACACACTACCATCGGGTGCCTTGGTAAATACTCTATTACTTCAAACAGGGGTCAAAATCTTCAGTCTTTGAGGACCGTTGTCCTGCAATTTCCAAAATGTAAAAAAAAAATTATTAAGGATGCGCAATAAATTGGCATCGACATCGGTATCGGTCCGATAAGTAAAACTGAACCGATATTAATAACCGATATTAATTGTCATTCCTTTGCTGTTTGTGCATGTTTTTCTGGAGCAGGGGGTGGCCGTGTGGTATTTGTTTGGTCAAGTGACAGTGATGCAGTGCAGGACTGTATGGTGTTTAACTGAAGCACAGAAGCAATGTCACCTGTGTGGTTGTTTTTTCATGGGGTTGAAGGGGTAGTGAGCTATATATAATATATAATACCAGGAAATATCAGTTATCGGCCATAACATCGATATTAATATCAGATATCAATATCGGTCTGAATTTTGATTTTGGTGCATCCCTATAAAATATGGCTGCTTTGTATAAAACGTAAGGACAACTGCAACAAGAACACAGTTTATTAGCACCTTAAATGGTCTCAATAAATCTTTGACACACAGTACTCTACAACATCTTTTTAGTGAACATGTGTTTAAAGTAAAATGCTGATGGCAGTGAGCTAAGCCTCAACCCAGATCCGAGTTCTGACTTGGACTTCCAACACTTGTTCTTGGTTGACCGTCATCCACAAAATGCTATGCACTGCCCCCCTCTTTTGAGTGGGTTTTAAAGAAGCAAAAGTTCAAAGTTCTTAACTCATCATTTTGACTCTTTGTGCTAAGCCTTCACAGCTATTCATTTGTAGTCACTCTTTAAAATAATTGGTGCACAAAATTATTTCTGCTTCTGGTTCCTTTTCTTCTTGTACCACAGTTCAAGGACCGTGGCTTTCACATTTATGTTTATACATTTAAAATTAATATCAGAGATCATGCTGTTAATATACAAAATATACTAACCTTCATCAATTATCAGTTAGAAATGACTTAATATAGTCTTTGTTATCATTGCAGAGGAAGTACTTGATAGACTTGTGTGATGTGGTCCAAACATAAAAATAAACTGAAGAAAAACTAATTTTCTACAACTATTTATTATAATCAGGGAATTTTTTTTGAAAATCTTTGTAGAAATGACTTTTGTCAGTTTAATGGTAAAAACGTATTTGCAAGTTCAAGCACTTAGAGAGCAGGGTAAACATGTGTAGGGGATATCATAAGTTTGCACATCCCTGTTAAAAGGGGAGATTTTAATATAAAAAGTGAAGTCACAAAAAATTGATTTAAACTTTAACCACTATTTTTTTTTTTGTCAAGTAGATTGAGTAGTCAGTAATCAGTTTTGACTTGATACCTTCAGATGTCTGAAAGTTTTAGACAAGCTAAGAACAAGTTTTTTTTTTTTAGCATCATAGTGAGTCCAAGCATACATTCAAATCTACAGTAGAAATGAGATATTTTCTTACACACGAATAAACAAACGAATTATTTGCACAATAGAGTGAGCAAATATTGCTGAGTCGACGTTTCATGTTGTTACTTCTACCGAAGAAACCTGAAAACTGATTTAAAAGGTGCTCCAACAAAGCTCTATTTTAAAAGTTTGCATACTGTCAGAAATCATAATTTAGAGATGAGTTTTGCTTCTTGTTTTTCATCTGAGCAAAATACTTTGAAGACATTTGCCAGTAGAAAGTTTTTATTGGCTTCATCTGGACTAATTTCAACAATAGTAATTTAATGACAGGTTAAGGTGAACAAAAAGAATCAAAGGTCCAGAATTTATTCTGTAATAATTAAATATTTCCTTTTGGGGCATGTGAGAAATTGATTTCATTAAGTAATAAACATTTTCAGTCTAAAGATAATTAAAGAAAATCAGTGGAGAATATATAAAAGTGATACTATACTAAAGAAGGAAAAGATAAATTCATGAGATTCCCATATTAACCTTGTTATTGTCCATCCCAGGTAAACGGGGGGGGGAGTTCTGAGCAAAGTGATTTTTCTTGCTCTGTGGTTATGTTAAATGGCTAAGTAAAACTCTTGGTCAGTAAGTACATACCTTCGTCTCGCTGTTTTTTAGTTGTTACATTGGCTGGATGCTTCTCGGATTAAAATGCCTGCTGTCATTCACATCCAGTCAACACGAGGTAGGCTGTTCGGTAAAAGTCACGTCAGTTACGCAACAGAAGGGCCTCGGTGAGCTTCACAATGATTCAGAGAAGTTGGAACAGGAGCTTCTCTGTTGCATAACTAGCTGCTGCTGACGCCTCTGTGTCACTTTCAGCTTTTCACACATCAGCACTTGATTTAATAAAACTAAAAACAATACACAAGCCCCCGTCTCCGGCTGTAAAATCTCCCCGGCTTATTCGCGCCGTTCGCATGCTGCTGGGAACTTCGTGCTTTGTGACTTAAGAGCATTGGAGTCAGAGATGATGTAAACAACAGGTGGCCGACAAAACAAGCATGCAGCAGTGAAGCAACATATGCACGGCGACAGTCAAAGGCTCACTGGGTTTCACCCTGACATTGTCATTTACTGCTAAAATATAGCTATTTGTGATCATTCTGGTCCAATCCAAGGAACTAAAACTACATGAAATGTTTTTCTTCCATATTGTTTTCAACCAATTGAATTACTGTTTTTTTTAGAAGAGGTTGTTATGAATCTTCTTCCCATCTGAAGCTATTTGTCAGTTTTGGTTTTTGTTAAAAAGACTTAGTTATTTCTTATTTGTATGCATTATGTTTGTTCTTTCATTGCTTGTTGCATTGACTTGTGTTGTGGTTGTAAGACTATATGCCGGTCCAGTTTCTTCTGAAACCGTTTTATTGGCCACTTATGTTGCTGACCCTAATCCTGACTGCTGACTGAGTTTTAATTATTTGATTTATTTCTTCAAAATTGCATGGAGTGCCGGATAAAATGGTTCTGTGGGCCATAAATGGCCCCTAGGCCGTTAGCCCCCCACGCCTGATCCATTTTATTTTATACTTTTAGTGTTATTTATACAGGATAAATCTCATTGTCAGAAATAAATTCTTATTTTTAAAAGAGACTTAAGATCTATACCATTTAATGATGTGGTAGAAAAGTCATACAGGGGACAACTTTCTGGCTGCTCATTAATACAAAAAGGCACAAAGGTAACTGATTAATTTAGGTCCAGATGTAACAAAGAGGCAACCCAAGATCATAAAGATCTTGCAGAAACCTTGCAGAAAAAAAAAACTTTGTGCGTGTGTGCTCTTTGTTGGTGTCTCATCCCCTTGTGTCGCACTCCTCATCTGAGTTAAACCAGCAAACCATAACCTCTCCACTAACCCTAACCCTAACCCTAACCCTAACTTTGAACACGGCAAAACATTTAACCACCGTTGGTCTCGGAAAAATTTAAAAGCGTTCATAATTTCTCGTTTTTTGTCCACCATGATTGTTTGGAGGTACAGAAGAGAGCCGACTAACGACCGGCGCTAATCTCTGATCTCCACAGGACAGACAGACACAGGACGGCGTCAGCTGCAACCAGGGGCCGTCCCCTCGCACACAGTGATGAGGAGAAAAACAGTTACTGAAACTCAAACAAAATAATAAACGTTGAATTCATCAAATTTCTATGTCAGCTGATAATATTGATTTCCATTAGTTATTTGGATCGGCGAGTCACAGCAGAACAACAAGGCTTTCAAATCAGGAAGCACAGCTGGAAAGGCACTAGACTCACAAACCAGAGACTAAACCCATCAATTTATGTTGATATAGTTATATTTAACCTGCTTAAATTTACATCCAGTCAACAGGAGTCACAATGTTAGTGAGTTATCAAAGTTATTTTTCATAACTCATGTAGGTCTTACATTTAAATAATATTGGCCTTATAAAAGTCTTAAAACATTTTAAGTGAACTAAATAAACCTTTGCAGAAAGCTTCTAATCTACTTCCCACTGCTGTACTCTGTCCTCTATCTCAAGCTCAGACTCTAGGTGTTTGTTCTGGGTTTAATGTCTTCCGGTGCTTTTTATGTATTGGCCAGATGCTGGTGGTTTGAGGAGATGCAGCATTCTGCCCTTTGGCTCCTCGTGTTTTGTGTGTGATACCGTGGATAGAAACAGCTTTAGGCTTGATGACATGATAGCCCCCATTAAATGAATGTGGACATCTGTCATGCTGACATCTTTATGTTTTTTTAGGCACGCTACAAACAGAGTCTGGACCCCACAGTGGACGAAGTGAAGAAACTTTGCACGTCACTGAGACGCAACGCTAAAGAGGAGAGGGTCCTCTTTCACTACAACGGCCATGGAGTGCCACGGCCCACCGTTAATGGGGAAATCTGGGTTTTTAACAAGGTAGGAAACACAGACACGTGATCAGGATTCATGGTTTTACCTTCTATATTCGCAAATATTAAGTTATTAAGTAAAAGTCTAACTTGTCATATAAATAAATCAAATGCATATAAGAGGGAAAATAATCTAAGGGCATTGCTAACATTTCCATGATATTGGTCATTATGCCTCCATTATTACACAAACTATCAAACTCAGCACCTTGACCATGAAAGCAAACAGGTTAAAGCTTTTGGGATTAATTAAAAAAATGTATCTCTATTCACAATATAATGTTTATTGTAAAATTAAATGATGATTTTCCAAATGAAAACAGGACCTAGTTTTAGTGTTTTTTGCATCATTGCAAATTTAATATTGACCCAGTAAAAACCTTCCAGGTTATGGGACAACGGCATTTATAAAGATAAAATCTAACTGAAATACATCTTAAACCTTACAGGTGCACCTCATCACAAGCTATTTAATTTATAATCCAAAAGATCCATATAAAATGAATAATAGCAAAAAGCCCTAATTTATGGCTGATTTGATTCATTTAGCATAACTATACAGGAACCTTAAGCAGCCTTTCTGTTAATTATGGTGTACGGTTGTATCTGGAGCAGAGGTGACGTCACACGGTGTGTACAAAATAAAAAATAAATAAAATAAGGACGTCCATGTTAGCAGCTCATTAACTACACTGGGTTTTGGTATTATTTTAAAATCAACATGATTATAGAAGCGACTTTGATATTTCCTAAAAACACAAATGTTATGTTTGGACCTAAACAGTAATGAGGAAGACTGCTGACTTGACAGTTTTCCAGCAGACAGTCATTGAAACCCTCCACAAGGAGGGTGAGCCACAAAAGATCACTTCTAAGAACAGAGGTGGCCTTTTAGATTGCTGTATTCAAACATATTATTTGAAAGTTGAGAGGAAGGAAGGACTGTGGCAGAAACAAGGGAACAAGCAGGAGGGATAGCCGCAGCCTTGAGAGGATTGTGAAGTAAAGCCCATCCAAATGGTTGGGCGAGATTCACATGGAGTGGACTACGGATGAAGTTATAGCTTCAGGGTCATGGGCTGTTAAATCACTCGGGAACCAGGGACAAGATCATAAGAATCTAACCTGGAGATGAAGGACCAGACTGTTGCTTAGTTGTCTAAAGTCCTATTTCTTTTTTAGATAAAGGTCAACTTTGTATTTCATTTGATAAGGCCAGCAACCTGGGCCCTAACAACTGAGCAGAGCCACAGACTGATTGCCTGAAATTAAATAACTTGTAGGCCATATTGTAATTTATGGTGATGGACCTGTGCATTTTAAAGCTTGATCTTTGTCCTTTAGAGTGACTATGCTATGGTGCTCCCTTCTGCACCAAGACACCAGCTGTTTTTTTTTTCTCAGGGGGAAACAGTGCCAGTGAAGTTCGAAGTAGTGTATTGTGTTAAATTTTGGAGAAAATAGATTATCCTCCACATTTCCATCACTTGCACGTTCTAAACTCGCGATCACATTATGGTTTCTCTTTTCCCCCTTTTTCCATCACTAGTTTTTATCAAGCAGATGGCTGGTGAATAATTGAACACTGTAAAAATCTATAAAAGTGACTTATCAGCAGTAACCTGATGAACCATATCTCACTCCTCTCTACTTTTCAGAATTACACCCAATACATCCCTCTGTCCATCTACGACCTGCAGACGTGGATGGGGAGCCCGTCCATTTTCGTTTACGACTGCTCCAACGCGGGAATTATCGTCAAGTCGTTTAAACAGTTCGCCCTGCAGAGAGAGCAGGAGCTGGAGGTGAGGGAGCTGCCGCCTAACACTCTCAAGGTTTACAACATGTTGCCAAAATACAAGCTGGGATTTAACAGGGGAGAAAGACCTCCTAAAAGATGAGATGAGTCACACACAGAGTTGGTGTGCAGTCAAATAAGGACAACATGAAGTGTTGGTATTCAAGAGGTATTAGACAAAAACTGGGAGCGTTCCCACTGTGCCCACTCCCACTGTACAGCAGTTATGGAAGTTAAGCCTAATTAGTGAGTCATGATTCTCAGCTGGATTTCTTCCTCAGCGCTGTGACGCTGCTAATGGGCATCTGGATCTAAAGGATCCGTTTATTCCCTTCATGCTTAAATACAGGGTTCCAACACAGTCTGGGGTTTTCTAGAGTTTGGTTTCAGTTATCCAGGTTTGGATAAGAATGGGATAAGAAAATCGAGGAAAGAAAAATGTTTTTTCTTTCGTCTTTCTATCCTTTTATTTCCTTTTTGCTTTTCTTCCTTTATTTTCTTCCTTCCCTTCTATATTCGCTCATATCCTTTCTTCCTTCCTTCCTTGTGTTCCTGCTTAATTTTTTCTTCCCTCCCTCCTGTCCTTTCTTTATTCTTTCTCTATCCCTTCTTTGTGTACTTTATGCTTCCCACCTTTATGGACTTTTATCCTTCTTTCCTTCCTTGTTTGTGCCCTATCTCTCTCCCTCTATCCTTACCTTTTTACTTCATTTTGTCCTTCCTTCATTGTGTCCTACTTCTTTGTTCTATCCTTCCTCATGTCCTTGATTCTCGATTTTTCCTTGTTATACCTCTTCCTTACTTTCATCCCCCTTCCTTCTGTCCTTACAAATTTCCTACTTTCTTCCTTTTATTGTTGTTTGTTGTCACTTCTCTTGTTTTGTGTTATTTCTCTTGAGTCCTTGGTTTAATTCCATCCATCCATCCAACCAACTCTGGAAATTTAAGTCTGGAAAAGTATGTAATGTGTAGAAACTCTGCAAGTACTCCATCACTGCTTCAGCGTTCTCAACACTTATCCTTTTTTTATTATGTTGTCTCATCTTTTCTCCCCTGACTCAAACTTGCATTGTGAATGCCTGATGAGATGGCACTGTCATTTATTTCAATTATTCATGAAGAAGTTTTTGCCAAACTGTACATTAACAGAAAAAAGGACAGAGAGAAAGGAAGGAAGAGGATGTACAGTGTGGAGCTGGAAGTTGGCAAAGAGGAGCCACAGCGAACACTGCATTCCCTTTTAAAAAGTAAAGGTGAAAGCAGCAGCGAAACTGCTGAGTCGCTGCCTGTGTCTGCTCTCAGATTAACCTGCTGTTTTCTCTGAGTTTCATGAGGTCATGGCAGCATTGTAAGAAAAGGTTTTTAAAAACCTTACTCCTGCTTTGAAAAATTACTTAGATTTTCTTAAAAAGTGCTGTTTTCATTATTTGGAGTAAAATTGATTCTTCAGAAGACATATTTTCTCTGTTCGGAGGTAAAGGCGCCCATGGCTGTTCTGTTGTCCCATTTTGCATCACCTCTAAATAAATATTGCAATATTGTAAATATTTTGATATTCAATTTTTATTTTATAGCAATAAGCAATAGAACAGATATAGTAGCTATTGCAAATTAAGTCAGTCAGTCAGTCATTTTCTACCGCTTATTCCATAGTGGGTCGCGGGGGAGCTGGTGCCTATCTCCAGCAGTCTATGGGCGAGAGGCAGGGTACACCCTGGACAAGTCGCCAGTCCATCACAGGGCAAATTAAGTGTTTTATGTTAAATACATATACTCAGGGTGAGAAATACAGTTTTCTTTTAACTCAATCAAAAGTAACCCTGCTGTCAATAGAAAACATATTTTACTGACAGCACTTAAAGTCTGTACATGATCTGTAAGAACTGATCTTTTTTTTTAAACTACCACAGAAGGGCTGTATGATGTAATTTGCAGCTGTTGAAGGGAGAACACATTTCTCTGTTCTTACTGAGTCTGTACAGGACTCTAGTCTGTACACACTCGGTACTCAAGACTTTAGTCTTCTCCTATAACATTCGTTTTCTCATACAGAAATTAGGATTTGACCATTCTTCTGTAAACAATCTCTGTAGATCAGTAGTTCCATAACTTTAAGATGGCTTCCTGGACGTTTTGAAGACCTACAGGCCCACAGCATCACAGATACCCCAATATACTTAAGACTAGGCATAACATGTTCATCCAACATATCCATGTTCAAAGCTCGGTCTTATTCGCATCTGACCAAACAATTAGCCAACTCCACATGTTCATGTTTATGATGGTAAAACATAAAGGGCTCTTTTGCAGCATATCTCCCAAACAAGAGGTTTGCATATAGTCTCTTTAAAGAAAACACGATGGGTACCAAAAGCTTTCTTGTTGACAATTACAGTCGTGTGAAGGTCGGCAATGGAGTAAATTCTGGAGGATGGTTGAGACAGAGCTTAAAACCTAACTAGCTTTCTATTAAAACAAGCAAACAAAATCGGGAATCCACAAGCCGTTGTGCACCCTGTGTAAAGATGCAGAAAGGTATTTGCAGCTAATTTGTTAAGATATTATTGAGGATGTGCACCATTTGTGTCAAAGATAAGATAGTTTGTAGTGCTTTCAGCGAACATCAAGATATCAGACAAGATACTTTTATGATACTTGATTGTGTTCACACATAAGTTTTCAGAGCTTAACTACCATTTTCTTTATTGCCAACCAGTTCCTTGATGTTTCAGCTTTTTACAAGATGAGGAACTCTTCTTTAATTTCACCAATATGTACATTTTTATTGTACATTTTTGTTACAAACGTAACTGAATATAAAACCTGAATATAAAAAGAGTCTACAAGGGGACTTAAATAAGCTTCCACCGTCCTTTTGGTGCCTTTTCTAATAGGTAGTAGTAAAATAAAGCTCTTACTGCTATTGAAAGTCACCATATGGAAGCACTCCTCTTCACACTAGAGTGCTGTTTTTGTCAAATTGATGTCATAAGGCCTGGAATCAGACAAGGTAGCGAACATTTGGTTGGTCGTTTTTATACTTCCATTCACATTTTCCATACTAGATAACACTGCACTTTAAGGATATTTGCTGCATCGTTGTATAAGTTTTTAATCCCTAAGCTTTCAGTTTCAACTATAAGAGTTTTGCGAGAAGTGGGCTTAGGAAGTTGTTTATTTGGATGCATGGGAAGCTGCATAATATCCATGAGCAATATCTCTTTTCCTCATTGGTAACTGCACTTTCCACTGCCTTAATCAGGAAGTATGTAATAGGGTGAAGTATTGGAAGATCCTTTCTTAGGTTAAAGGTGATGAAGCATGAAATACATTTATGATCAGTCTTCGTTACTCTACTAAAGAGTCCATTTGTGTGTAATTTATTCTCAGTATAAATACTGCTGGTCCGTGAAGGCCACAGCATCATGTAGGTCAAGGAACACACCAAACAGGTCAGGGGTAAAGTTGTGGAGAAGTTTAAAGAAGGATTGTTCAATCCATCATCTGAAAATGGCACAACTGCAAACCTGCCAAGACATCCCCATCCAGCTAAATTGACGAGCCTGGCAAGCATCAATGACAGAAGGCTCATTGTAACTCTGGGGCAGCTGCAGAGAGCTGCAGCTCGGGTAGGAACATCTTTTGACAGTATAATAATTAGACATGCTCTCCGCAAAACTGGCATTTATGGAAGAGTGGCAGAAGGAAAACCATTATTAAAAAAAAGCCATAAGAAATTAAATTGCAGTTTGCCACAGATCATGTTGCTGTCATAACAAACGTGTGGAATAATGTCCTCTTGTCAGATGAGACGATTGGCTGGCGTGCAGAATACAATGTGTTGTGGAAGATACCGCACATCACCCTGAATACATCTCCATACTGAAGCATGGAGGTGGCAGCATCATCCTGTGGGGATGGTTTTAATCAGTAGGTACAGGAAAGCTGGTCTACTTTGATGGGAAGATGGATAAAACTAAATAGAGGCCAATCCTGGAAGTAAAGCTGTTAGAGGCTACTGAAGACTGGGGAAAAGGTTCACCTTCCTGCACTATAATGACCTTAGATGTCCAACCAGAGCTGCAACGAAACTGTTTTATGAAGTATGTTCATGCATTCAAATGGCCCAGTCAAAGTCCAGACCTAAATCCAATTGAGAATCTCTGGCAAGACTTAAAATTTGATGGTCGAAGATGCTCTTTACCTGGTCTGGCTGAAAATAATTTAGGTCTGTGGATGTTAAAGGTGGTAGAAACAAACCTCCAAAAGACCTGAAGCTATAATTGCAACAAAAGGTGGTTCAGAACAGTATTGAAAGGATGCTAATTACAAAAGCACCTCCCACTTCTCTCTTTGGCTTGTAAAAAAATCAACCAAATATTATTTTCCTATCAGTTTACAGTTGAGCTCTACTTTCTTCTGGTCTGTGACATAAAATCCTGGTAATACAGAATTCTGTAACTGTTTTGTAACAAATAGTGAAAAAGTTTGAGAAATATGAACATTTCCTGCAAGTGGACTGTCCTCGTCAACATACCCACGCAGACAGAGTCTCTGTGTTGCAGCGGTCCCAAGCAGAGCCATCCAGCCACACACCACTAAAGAATGGACAGCTCTCGTTTCTCGCCCCGAACAACAAGCTTCACTTCACCAGGGACCATTTTACTTGAAAACGCAGTGATGCAGATCAAGTCCTTGGGTGAGATATGAGGGATGCATGAGACGGAGGGGGTGTTTTATCACCTCCCGTTCTGCATTATGGACCTTGTGTGGTTCGTGCGGTTCATCAGTGCTGAGTGCACAATTATAGGGCCACCTGCTTCCTTTTAAATATCTCATCACTTCCTGTGTGCAGTCAGCAAACATGCTTGGTGCATTAGGTGCGGGGCACAAAGTGTGTGTGATGTTCAGAAAGAATCACTGCACCTCTTACAAACACTGCTCTCTGGGTGTATTCGTGTTTGTGTGTGTGGTGGGATTTTGTTGTTTCCAGGATGCTTACATTAAGCCTTCTTTCTCCTTGTAATATTCCAATGAATAATGCAGGTATAGCTCGTAAACTATTTCATGTGGCAGCTCTCTTCTGCTGAGGACGTCTGAAATCCTCGCGCTGTGAAGAATTAGTCTCGTCACTTAACGTTGCATTTAAAGGAGAATCTTCAGCAGTTGCATGCTACGATGTCGTCCCCGGTGAAGAAGGCAGTCACGATTTTCATGGTAATTTCCCAGATTACAATATGCTAATGGTATAATTACAGTGGATGCTTGGCATTAATCAGCTTGTGCCGGCGCTGCTGTTGTGTTTACCGTCAGGATTATCGTGGCTGGCGGTGACACTCTTTTTTTACCAGATGATGTTCTTAGGCTGACGCACACGCTACTTTGTTAGTGATTTATTTCCCCGCAAGCAGGATCTCCTAATTAACCTGATGAGGAATTATGTTGTGACAAGATTGGCACAAATCCATGTCAGCAGCACCAATCAGACACGTCCATGAAGAGTTTCAAAGAGGAAAAAAGAATGTGGTGGATTCGATAAAGAGGAAGACAGGCGTGCACCTTCCTACTGCTTTATTAATTGAGACAATTCTTCTTTTTAATATCATTATTTATGCATGTGTGCAGAGCCTCTCTTGGAGCTATGCGTTAAATACATAATGTAATGAGATCTGAGTTTAACCCTCTTTTTCTTGCCTTCTATTACAGAGCCTGATAATGAGTTATTGAACTTGTAGAGACCAGCATATACAGCAATAATGAGTTCCTATATAAATCTGTGCAGCACCATTACAATAATGTCTTTAAAGTTGAATAAGCTTTACTGGAAAGTGCAGTTAGATGAGCAAAATGAAATGGTTTCACCTTACAATTTTTGGCATTTGTGACAAAAACTGGGGAGGCACAAACCTGACTGCAGGCTGTCTCCAAAACAAAATTCAAGCTGAAAGTTTGAAATGTTTAGTTATAATGCTTAATGCTTTGACAGCAGCTCTGCTCCAAGACAGATATAAACACGTTGTTGATACATGCAGTAGTAGCGACGCCTAACTGAAGAGGTCTGAAGCCTATTTCAGTGCCAGATTGGACCTGTCCATACAGCTTTAAAGGTGTTTAACTTCTGGGTGTTTGTTGGTCAAAAAAGGCACCCAGATGGATATGATGATGCTGGATTAAGGTGATGTAGAAACAAAAATTGCAATGCTTTAATACAGTTATTAGTTGCATATGTGTTGCTGCAGCATTGAGCCAGTCATAGTCCACTCAATAAAGAAGCAAACTAGAGTGTGGAGCACGAGTTAGAGCAGCATCTTTTTAGTAAGAATAAAGTTGATGTTTGTGCAGATGTTGAACTCCAGAAAATAATCGTTTTCTTATATCAGCACCCCCTCTGAATTCTGGTTTCTCTTTAACTGGTTGACTGAAACTTCAGTCATGTATTGCCAAGACTTTGGCCGATAAAACTCTCCTGTTTACATAAAAAGATTGATTTGTGTATGATGGGATTCTTTTTTTTTCTCACATAATGGACATGAACATTTCCCTCTCACTTTTTTTGATTTCTCACACAATCTCTTCCACGTGAGCTGCCTGTTTTCCCCAAAGTGCAAACACTTAAAGTTAATTTAGGGCTTAGCAATCCCAATATTTTGTACAATTTTAAAAAATGGCTCTCCTGCTAAAGAGTGCTGAAGAGATTTTTTTTTGTCTTCAGGATTTCTAATATGAGATATAACATGACACTATGCACTCACTGGTCATTTTATTTGGTTACACAAATAGGCGAATCGCTCCATCATGTTGAATGTGGTATTGTTGGTGGTGCCAGACAAGCTGGTTTCAGTATTTTGATCTGCTGGGTATTTTAGACGCAACCATTTCTTAGGTTTACAGTGAAAATATCCGGTGAGCGCGGCGGTTGAGTGGAGTAAAATGCCTTGTTGATAACAGGGATCAGAGAAGAAGAAGATAATATTTAAAGAGAGTAGACTGGTCCAGGACAATAACAGATCTCTGGCCCAATCAGTCTCAATTTCACCTGCTGCATTCAGATGGTTTGGTCAGAATTTGCTGCTATTTTGCCTTTCATCAGGTGTGCATGTTAGTGGTGGTATAATGGTTCGAGGTGACATCTGTGCCAAAAACTCTAAAAAGTGTGTTTTCGTTGATTCTTTATAGTAAAAATGTTTTTTGATTAAATAAAAAATTCTTAATTGTTTTTTTCAACTTAATCAACCATCATTTGTGTTTATTTGTCCAAAGCCTCTAAATGTAACCATGTAAAGTTTTTTTTCTACCAAATTCAGTGTTGTTGTTAAAGTCAAAATGTTTATTCATCCTCCAGCAGTTAATTACATTTCTGGTAAGTATAATAACAGCTCCCTGACTGATTTCTCACCAGAATTAGGCAGTGCTTCAAAATGAAAGGAACATGCCATCTCAGTGTGGGACGGTAAAGGAAGGGTTTGGGTTGCCGTCTTTGTTAGGATCCAGTTCTCATTAAAGTTTTCTCAGCTATACAGAAGTCCTATTAAACACACCAGAAGTCATACAGCAGAATTAGCCTATAAATAGCCAAGAGCTCCAAATACAATTAAAGTTTTACATTATGTTCACACTTCCTCCATATCTCACATTTGCAAATATTGGCTCAGCAGACCTGGGATGTGGAAATAACTGCATAAGTTGGCTCCCAGAATAAACAGGGCAATTGTTTTCCATCAGACCGCCTGCTAAGGGGCAGTGAAAACTTCACCTATTTGCTTAAACACCTTTTTTTTTATTCCCAAAGGAATCTGTTGTCATTGTTTTGCCTGGTAGAAACCTGTGATTTGTATTGTAAGCAATAGGATATTCAGCTTGCTTCCTGTTCAGCAGTGGGGAAAATACAACAACGTTCATTGCTTAACCAATGCTTCTAAGACAAGACATTTATTTTAGTTTTTAATGAGATTCCTTTTCTTTTGGCATCCTCTGTTTTTCAGTCTAAATGCATCCTCACTGTAAAGCAGCTTAGAAACATTAAAAACAACTCTTCAGTCTGCAGGGACTGAGTTGAATAATCAATGTAGCGATGCTTTGTTAGAATGGCTTCACTTATAGATGCCTTTCTGGCTGGGCAGAGGTTAAAGGAGATTATGAAAACTGTTTTCCTCTGTGTTTTATTAGCTGTGAGGTGATGCTGAGTCAGATGAGAGCAAACAGCTTGCAAGAACGACACCAGAGCTGACTTCTGTAGGTGGTGACTGGGTGCTAAAGCCATCACTTGTTGCACATTTCTGCTTCACACATCAGGTCAACCGTCTTGTTTGCTTTTACTTTAGAAATTTGAACTTTCTAAGCTTCAGTGATCTAATCTCTCACTTTGCAGCTTGTCCAGTCCGTTTTGTCTGGATCTGATTTGGGACCAGCTTATAGCTTCAAAGCTTTACCTACACCCTGGCTTCCAGGGCATTCTGATAAATTATGGAAAATAGTTTGAAATTTGGTTGTTTTCCAGGTGTATTTTCCATGTTTCCTGGAAAGGTGTGTGAAGAAGAAAATATATTATAGAAAATTTCTAGACTTTAAACTTCAGTGCATCCATCCATCCATTAATCTATTCACTTGTCTGTCCCTTTGCTACTAATGGCCGACCGTCAGTCTATCAACTAACATCCATCAGTTTGTCCATCCATGTCAGTTTGTTCTTCCTCCTGTCTGTCCATTGATCCCTCTGTCTGTTTGTTCATCGATCCATCTATTCTCCCACTCATCTATCCATGCATCCATTTATATTTTAATCAATTTGTCCACAGATCCATCTATTTGTCCATCTACCCATACGTCTGTCCTTCTATCTAGCCACTCGCTTTTCCAACTGTCAGTCGGTTTGTCCGTCCATTGGACCATCCATCTGTACATCGATCCGTCCTGCTGTCCACTGGTCTATTATCTGCAGCAGTACCTGCACTGATGCATATATTTTTTTGGTTTTAGTTAATTTAGTTTGAGGCCTAAAATGTGTTTTGTCATTGTTGGTCAGTGATTCTACACTAATGTATGAAATTAGGCTTTTCAGCACCAGAAGGTCAAAGTGAAATATTCAGTGCACTGTTCAGTGCTGTTTGCTCCGACAGATGAAAATAAGATTTGTTTGTTTTAAGTCAGAGTGTCAGTTTATCAGCTTCTTTCCCTCTGTTGTTTATTTCCTGAGAGAACAGGTTGAGTGGTGAAGTGGTTCCAATAAAAAGCTGTTTTGGAGCTGAAAGCCAGACTCCCTTGTGAGATTGGTTACCTGCTGTATTTGCAAATGTGAAATCTGCTCTGAGTGGGTATTTACAAGCTCCCTTCTGGTAGTCAAAAGAAATCTCAAAACAGCCTTTGTCCTGTTGTATGTCTGTTCAGGTTGCAGCCATCAATCCCAGCCACCCACTTGCACAGATGCCGCTTCCACCCTCCATGAAGAACTGCATCCAGCTGGCTGCATGTGAGGCCAATGAGCTGCTGCCCATGAACCCGGACCTCCCTGCCGACCTGTTCACCTCCTGCCTCACCACGCCCATCAAAATCGCACTTCGATGGTAATGGCTCAAACTTTTCCGTTCCTTCTCTTAGACAAATCTTCTCATCTGACACTTGTTGCCTCTCAGAACATATTTCAATGAGATTGCACAATGAGTTTTTTAAAGGGGGTTTATTGAATCAGACTCCTGTAACTCCTGTGATTTGACTATGCCTTCTGCCACTTAATTCTTGGATGTCATTTTTATTTACTTGAACCTTTAACAAGACACTTCATATGCCAGAGAACTGTAAAAAACACCACACGTTTTCTCTTTGACCATGCTGGAGATGTTTTATTTATTCGATTTTATTTTTATATTTGCCAACCACTGCCTAGGCACACTGTCATGCATGCTGTGAGCAGAGCAGCTATTCCCCCAAGCTGCTGCTCAGTATTCAGCTGATGAGGAATATTCAGCTGTGATGAAAAATGTGGACTGACACCATCTGCAGTGATTCAGGGGTGATCATCCCCACAGAGAGAGCTGCAGCAAAAAAAAAAAAAAAAAAAAGTAAATAGGTGGAGATATTCAGGCAAAATGAGGCTTGGCTGATACAGTGGCCTGATGTAAACACACTGCGATGCATCATTCAAAGGATTGTACTGATGGAAGTTGGAGCTAAAGCTCTCCGAAGCACACATGTTGCATCAGACACACATCATCTGTGAGTGTGTGGTTTTCAATTTTAGGATGGCATAGTTACATCAGCAAACAGTGGCACGCAAACAGAGGTTTTAGATACAGTAATAAAAAGAAACGGTTTATGTTTTAAATATCATTCCTTTTGCTTGATGTTGGGTCACAGTTGTCTAAGAGAACATCGTACAAACTTGATAAATCTAAAAATGCTGCATAAGAACATGTTTATTATGTTTTTATATGCAATTTTATGGCGTCACCTAATCTTTCCGCATTTATGAACATATTTTTAACAGCACTGCAATATCTGTCTTGATCCGCCAGACATAATGAGTTACTTTCATGGTTTTTGAAACTCTTTCATCAGCTGATGCCAGCTGGGGTAAATCCATGGCAATACTCCCCCTGCTTTCTATCAATCCAAGTACAGGGTTACTGTGCACTTTGGAAAAGTCTGTTATTTGATTTCAGCATTTTCCAGGTCGCTTCCGTAACATGCTGACCGATGTCTTTCACACATCAGCTAAGGTTATCATAATCTCTATCAAAAGCTGTGAAAAACCCTCTATCAAAGCACATTTAGGCAAAACTAAGAAAGAGAAGGTGCTGCAAAGAGGCACACAGCTATCATCAAAAATATAAGTGTTCTGAGTGATATTAATATTTACCCACTATTAATTAGACCCGCTGTTTTTTTATTTTCATCCTTTTTGACTTCTCATTGTCTCTTGACAGAGCATCGTGTCTTATATGACTTGAACTATGAGAACAGAAGTGAAGCCTGTGCTCAGTCATTAATCACTGAGTTTAAGAGATTCCCGCTCTCATGAAAATTGTAAAAAGCAAGTGATCTGCTCATCATTAATGCACCTCACTACTTGCCCAGATACAGTCTCTATCTGCTGCGTTCAAAGTCCCTTTGGTGCCATAAATCAGTACTTCCCAGCACCTTTTTTTGCATTTTAATGACCGATTTCACTTTGTAGACATTGAAAGTCGCAGGGGTGATTTAACAAATTTTTGCCTTGAATTTTAAACTTTTTTAAAAGCATCTAAGTGGGAATGACATGTTGCCTTAAGGGGGTGTCATACAGCTAGACAAATGTTTCTGCTCTGTCACAAATGTTCAAGAGTTTAGTTCATCTAGCCCTGCTCTAAATCCACATCCTGCCATGACCTTCAGCATAATGAGGTCTCACTTCTGTGCCATTAATATTGATCAGTTACCAGCATTCCTTTCATGGAACAGGTTGCTGAGAGAGTTGGATATTACTAGCTGAATAATTCCTTAATGCTAAAAAAAGATTAATATTACAGTGGTCATGGCAAATGTGGGCCTGATTCTTTCTATTCAAGACTTCTGTCGAGGTCAGGTTCGTATTTCCTTTCAGGCTCAGGTTAGGCATCAAGTTACACTTTCAGTTGGTATCAAATTGAAGTGTTAATAGTTATGTATTTGTACATTCATTATATGTGAAATGTCCTTCCTACGCTAAGTTTAGTCCAGAGGTATAAAAGAAGTGAATTTGGTGTAAATTTGGCTTACAAACGAAAGTTCTACATATATTCTCATTAATGAATAATTATTATTTTTTTTTATTCAAAGTTTGTTGTGGTCTAAAGTAGGGTTGTCAAAACAATAGAACTATCGATATAAAAACATTTACTAACCTCTTTAGCCGATAAGGCAAACACAAAATGACACAGACTGAAATGCTGAATGCTAGTATGCTAGCTGTAGTAACGCTACAGATGCTACAACACTGACGTTTGAAGGCAAACTAAAAAGTTATGTAAATCTCTGTATCTGCTACAGTGAGGGAGGTAAAGCTAATATTAAACGCTATATGTTCAATATTAGCTTCACGGACACGAACAGCCCCATGATGTTGTTCTATCGGCCTGAGCCCTGCAACCAGATGCGCTTCCCAGGAGGCAGTTCTGCACTAAAGGGTGACACGGGACTAGATTTTCTCTCCTGTCCCATCCCGCTCCCACAGAAAAATGTCTTGTCCCATCCCAATCCCAGACCAGCATAAAAAAAAAATCCTGTCCCATCCCACTCCTGGTAAATTGACTCCCACTCCCATCCCGCTCCCATTCAGAATGACTCCCACTCTTGTGAATCTCCCATTTTTGTTTTCTTCATTTAGTCTTATGGCAATTTCTTTGAAGGACCACTTAGGTCCCTGTTTTTAGTTGTAGTAAAGGCCAGTTAAAGTAAAAAGAATAATAATGAAGAAATAATAAAATATCAAACAAGGAAACAGACCATGCCTATCTTAGTTGAATAAACAAAATGTACATAGTTGTATTTTACTTATTTATTAAGTGACTGTTTCCTTTGAACAATGACATTACTTTTATGTTTCAAGTTGCTGAAACGAAAGAAAAATGCACCTAGTAAGAGAACTATACTTGTTGAACAAAAGGACAAAAGGGCATTACCTTCATAATTTAGAAACTGTACCTCAATGGTTCACAGCCCTGGTCCTCAGGGACCCCTTCTCTGCAAGTTTTAGATGTGTGTCTGCTCCAGAACACCTGATTCAAATTCTGACATGACCTCTTATACAGGCATCAAGAATGGAGGGTCAAACTGGACAAAATTAATACAATAAAATCATCATTAAATAAATAAATTTTGTGAATGTCCCATAAGTGAAGTAAATGTAACACAAAAGAAATGTAACATTAAATGTGCCATTAAATTAAAGGTACCATTTATTTATTTAATACATCATTAGAAACAATAAATATACCATTATATCATGAAATGGACTATAATGCAATTAAATGTGCCACTGAATAATTAAGTATAATTTTAAAGACAACATGACGTAATTAGTGGTACACTTAATATTTAATGATGTATTAAATAAATTGTACATTTAATGGTACATTCAATTTTTTTCTATTTCACAACATATTTATTTAATATCTTCCCTTGATGAAGCCTTTCTACGGAGCCCGCGCGGGATCATGGGGGAATTTTTTTTCTTTTGCGTCTCCACGCAATAGTCTTTGCGTTATTTCGCAATACTTTGTGGGATAGTTTCCAAACCAGATAACTGCAAAAATGGAACAAACACTACACCCGTTTTGAGATTTATTGAGTTTTATTTTGAAATCAGCATTAAATAAAATGATCTTCAATCAGACTTAAAGACAGTTATTATCCACATGCTGTCAAACTACTGAACTCTGGAAAATAATACTGCATGAAACCACATCTGTGAAACTTTATTAGCTTATTGCTGCTGCATGATGTGTACTTTTTTTTTTTGCACGCCATTAGTGCTTTTGTTTTTATCGTGATTTGAACGGTTCTTCTTATCCTAAGCAATTAATCGTATTGTTGACTGCGTGTTAACCTGCATATGACAAATAAACCATACCGATGCCATATTAGTGCTGTTTGTTTTGTGAGCAGTTTGTCATCTGTGCTGCTGTTCCAAAATGCACATCTTTCTCAAGGTGATTAATAACTTTTGCGAGCTAACGCAAAAGTATTGCGTGGGGACGCAAAAGAAAAAAAATCCTCGCGGGCTCCGTACCTTTCCCCTCTACTGTGGCAAAGGCTTTTAAATCTTTAGTGCACATGCGAGCAATTTTGTTGGTCAGATGAGACTTGACACATGATGGTACTTTTCGTTTGACAAATGAAGAGATGCAGGGCTGATTCAATCCAGAATCTGTCTTACAAGTGTCCCTTAATCACTGGTGAACTTGATTACAACTAAACACGTTTTACAAGCAGCAGACTGCGTATTAACACTGCTACATTCAACTCTCCTGAAGTTCGGTAATATTTGCGACTTTCCTGTCAGCTCTATGAGTTTAATAGATAAGTCCTTACTTCTGACTTTATGTTGCAAATCCAATTTTACCACGTCCAGTTCTCTACCTGCGTTTGCTTCCTCCATTCTGAAGCACGTGGAAAACATCGATCAGAAGCCCTGTTGGCTTGTGGGTCGTGTAGTTCGTTTGACTCGCATTATAGTATAGGCTTCTTGGAAAAAAAACTACACAATGGCGGCGTTGATCCAAGTTTTTTTTTCTTAAAGTTTGTAACAAAGTCTCGGTTTTACATTTCCAAAGATAATTGATCCTCCTATTAGTTAGCTCCTGCTCCCGCCTGCTCCCGTTCATTTTTTATCCTGTACCGTCCCAATCACGTGATCTTTACTAACGCTGTTTCCCATCCCGTGACCCGTGGGATTCCCGAAAAAATGTCAGCCTCTATTCTGCACCACCCATAGCTTTGGTCTTTTTTTTTTTTTTCTCAAACTTTATTAAAGTGTAAGTAAACCCGATGTAGGAGCATAACCCCACCTCAAAACAAATTTTGAAAAATTCCACCAAAGTGGGCAGTGTCAAGAGTCACGTAGGAAAATTCAACTGCAGTAGCCGGTGTTCAACCTACTGAGGGTAGCACTAAGACGGCTTTAAGACAAATACTGCAGAATTGAACAAGTTTACATGAAAATGTAAAAAAGTGCATAGTAACATAAAGATCCAATTTATATAGTTTATCTGCAAAAAAAAGTTGATTTTGGGTTTAGTTCCACTTTAAGAACAACAAAACGGAACCTGGCGCAGATGAAGCTGACAAAAACAAAGAAAGGAGTACGAAGGAAATAAACGAAAAGGATGCCACCAAAGAAAAGAAAAACACTAAATGCCAGGGGGTCAAAACCGCCCTAATACACAAAATTAGGAAGTATATTAAAATGTTTTATTCTTGCTGTACCAAAGTACTTCTACCTAGTTTATTATAAACTGTAGGTTTTGATACTCTGCAAGATTTCCCAGCAGAGCACAGCATCAGTAGCACCAAGCATGACAGCAGCTGAAGACACGACACCCAGGTGCTTCCAATGGGCTGCCGGACAAGGCAAAGTCTGTTTATGTTGGGTTTGTTTTTTAAATGCGTTTCATTGCAATCCATCTTCCCTCAGAATATGTGTTTATGGAAATGTTTGACGAACTTTGGACTGATTAATGATGTGCCCGCGTGTGTTAATGTGCCAACTTTTGTCAGCTGAGCAAATAAGTTTTACTTCATCTCATTTTAATCAAATCTGTGTAGATACTGTTAACAAATTAATGGATGTAAATTTAAAACAGACAAAGTCGTAAATAATACAGGTCCTTCTCAAAATATTAGCATATTGTGATAAAGTTCATTATTTTCCATAATGTCATGATGAAAATTTAACATTCATATATTTTAGATTCATTGCACACTAACTGAAATATTTCAGGTCTTTTATTGTCTTAATACGGATGATTTTGGCATACAGCTCATGAAAACCCAAAATTCCTATCTCACGAAATTAGCATATTTCATCCGACCAATAAAAGAAAAGGGTTTTTAATACAAAAAACGTCAACCTTCAAATAATCATGTACAGTTATGCACTCAATACTTGGTCGGGAATCCTTTGGCAGAAATGACTGCTTCAATGCGGCGTGGCATGGAGGCAATCAGCCTGTGGCACTGCTGAGGTCTTATGGAGGCCCAGGATGCTTCGATAGCGGCCTTTAGCTCATCCAGAGTGTTGGGTCTTGAGTCTCTCAACGTTCTCTTCACAATATCCCACAGATTCTCTATGGGGTTCAGGTCAGGAAAGTTGGCAGGCCAATTGAGCACAGTGATACCATGGTCAGTAAACCATTTACCAGTGGTTTTGGCACTGTGAGCAGGTGCCAGGTCGTGCTGAAAAATGAAATCTTCATCTCCATAAAGCTTTTCAGCAGATGGAAGCATGAAGTGCTCCAAAATCTCCTGATAGCTAGCTGCATTGACCCTGCCCTTGATAAAACACAGTGGACCAACACCAGCAGCTGACACGGCACCCCAGACCATCACTGACTGTGGGTACTTGACACTGGACTTCTGGCATTTTGGCATTTCCTTCTTCCCAGTCTTCCTCCAGACTCTGGCACCTTGATTTCCGAATGACATTCAGAATTTGCTTTCATCCGAAAAAAGTACTTTGGACCACTGAGCAACAGTCCAGTGCTGCTTCTCTGTAGCCCAGGTCAGGCGCTTCTGCCGCTGTTTCTGGTTCAAAAGTGGCTTGACCTGGGGAATGCGGCACCTGTAGCCCATTTCCTGCACACGCCTGTGCACGGTGGCTCTGGATGTTTCTACTCCAGACTCAGTCCACTGCTTCCGCAGGTCCCCCAAGGTCTGGAATCGGCCCTTCTCCACAATCTTCCTCAGGGTCCGGTCACCTCTTCTCGTTGTGCAGCGTTTTCTGCCACACTTTTTCCTTCCCACAGACTTCCCACTGAGGTGCCTTGATACAGCACTCTGGGAACAGCCTATTCATTCAGAAATTTCTTTCTGTGTCTTACCCTCTTGCTTGAGGGTGTCAATAGTGGCCTTCTGGACAGCAGTCAGGTCAGCAGTCTTACCCATGATTGGGGTTTTGAGTGATGAACCAGGCTGGGAGTTTTAAAGGCCTCAGGAATCTTTTGCAGGTGTTTAGAGTTAACTCGTTGATTCAGATGATTAGGTTCATAGCTCGTTTAGAGACCCTTTTAATGATATGCTAATTTTGTGAGATAGGAATTTTGTGTTTTCATGAGTTGTATGCCAAAATCATCCGTATTAAGACAATAAAAGACCTGAAATATTTCAGTTAGTGTGCAATGAATCTAAAATATATGAATGTTAAATTTTCATCATGACATTATGGAAAATAATAAACTTCATCACAATATGCTAATATTTTGAGAAGGATCTGTACATACAGGAAGTAAATAAAAGTCATTTGTACATTGTATGGAAATGATACAGTCTCCACTTTTTATTAATAGAATAAAATTATTTATTTATTTGGAGTTCCACTCTGTGGCCATTTTTTCTTTTGCTTCCAGTTCAGTCTTATGATATTTAAATTTTTTACTACGTAAATAGTAATAGTTCATTTTATTTATTTTTGCCTGGATGTGACAATATAGCTGTATATATTTTACACTTGGAAATGCAAATCTTTGTCTTTGTTTGCTCTAAACATGCTAAAATGTATAAAATAAGTGGATGACAACAGCTTTTTTTTTTTTTTTTTTTGAAAAATTGGGTATTTAGATTAATTTAAAAAATTGTTGGTAATAAGGGATAAAATTGTCAATAGTGGCAAACCTTGAAGAAACTCAAAATAGATCATTCTTCACGCAGCCAGAATGTTTGTTTTCAATGAAATTATGAATGCATTTTGCTGCATGAATATTTTACATAAGGATATGTGATGCAGATCACATGAATTATTCGTAGCAATCACCTTTTCATGCTGAAATCATTCAAAAAGACACCTTTCCGAGGGACTGTAAACACATTTACTTTGCAGTGTAAACAATGTGACATCTCCTTCTAATCTAGACAGATATTTACCGTTAAAATGTTAAATATGTTCATAAAAACGTTTGGCTTCCGGTTTTGTCTTCAGACTGGGTTGAATCTTTACTTTATACTTAGATGTAGACCTTGCATGATGCATGCAAGGTCCCACCTCAATATATTTCCTTACAGCTTGCCCGCTTCCCTGTAACTTTTTAATATTATCGTCTAAACCATGAGATGAGAGAATTGAGAAGTGTAGATAAAACAAGCAAGGGATGGGCTGCAGCAATTCAGGGAGGTTAGAGTGAGAAGTTGGAGGAATGCACTGATGTGCTGGCTTACCTTCACTTTAAAACTTTAATGAGATGCATTGAGGGATAGATGATGGGGTTTGCACAGAGAGGCAAGGTTGGGGAGAGCCAGGCAGGGAGGGTGCATGTGTACCTTTCATTGCTCAGCTGAGCAGAAAATCATTACAGATGAAGCTGCATCTTCAAGGGATTTCCCCGCTGCTGCAGCGGGTAGGGAGGAATGTGGAAAATATGTGTGCCTCAGAAAATAGAGATGGGGGAGCAAGGTGGCGCAGGGGGAAAAGGGAGAGAGAAACAGGGATGAGGGAATAAAAGATTAGGGTGCAGAAAAGCTTTTCAGAGGAGGTTCTCAGGGGGCTGTCATCTTGATGGACCTGTTGGTCTGTCAACCAGTTTGGGTTCGAAGTGAAATATCACCACCTTTATCACACTGATTGCTTGGAAATGTCAGGTTCCTGATTCCTCTTGACTTGTACTGATCCCCACCCTAAATTTTCATCAGTCATCATCAGCATTAAGAAATCTCAGAATTTCTTCAAAACTAAACAATCGATCAGTGTTGGGTAAACAAATCTTAAAACTGAACAGTATATTGTGAGACTCCCTTCTAAAAAATAATATTTTTTAAAACAAACCTTTCCCTTGTCTATTTTATAAGGAACATGCAATCCCTGATGTACATGATTTCAATGAAAGTTGGCAAAAACCCAGGAAGGTATAAGATTTGATTTCAAGTAGTGACATTAAGACAGCAGTGCAAACCAACCCTTCAATGTGCTGCACTTCATAGTTTTGACACCTAGCAATGGACTGCATATAAAAGACGGTTCAAGCCTATCTCACACCAACAGTCTACTGATTTAGTGTTTCTTTTTGGATGCATATTTATTCTTCATCTAGCACTACACAATATTTGGAAACCACTTCAACTTTGGGGGCTTCAGTCATTCAATCACACCTTTGACTTCTTCCAAGTAAATCAATGTTAAATCATAGTGTTTAATTAGACTTTCATAGTTTCTCACAGGCCTAACTTTTTGTTTGTTTTAATCATTGTGTTTGTAGATTGAGGTTTTGGCCGGTGGGTGAAAATTCTGGTAAAACTGGAACAAATACCTATTAGGAATTGGTCACATGCATTTAAAAAGTTTGGATCATTGCAGTCACATAATTAAAGAGACATGCATGTCAACACTTGGTTCAACTTTGCATTAGCCCAGCTTCTCAGCAACTGGTAGTTACCACATGAATCATTACTACTGTTATTAAATCTTTGTTGTAGCGCGGAGTCAGAAAATAATAAATTACCAATAACTGTTTAAAATCAGCTTCTATGTATTTATTCATTGAAGAGCTGGAAATGTATCCACTGGTCATCAGAGAGCCCTAATCGTCTGTAATACAAAGGACTAATGACAACCCAACATAACCATTAGTCAGAAATATCTAAATAAATAAAATAAATCACAGCATACTTCAAATACTCTTCACCTCAGTTGTCAAAACAAATATCAGAAACACTACAATGACTTTACATGTAACATAAACTAGCAGCGGATTGGGCCTTATTCTGACACGTTTCGACTGCAGTGAGTTAATCCTCCTTTTCATGACATCCAGATCTTTTTCCCAGCAGGCTTTGCAGAGCTGGGCGGACAACAGGGACAAACAATTTATAGTAATGAACCCGCAGATTATGGCAGAACATTGTGCTCCTGCAGCAAAGCAAAAATTTAAAAGCACATTAATAACTAGACACTTGACATTACACTAATTTAATAAGCACTAAATTACTATAAATCTTTAACACTGATAAACTCTGAAGTTCTGAACGGTACACATAGACACTTCCTCTCACAGTTCAGTGAATTACTCCTTAACATTTTTGATCATCCTCTTGCCTTTCTCGGTTATCAGTTTCCCAATCAACCGAACAGATGCTTCTGGTTACATTTAGTTGGTCACAGACCACTTCTCAGTACCTATGCTTTCTGCCTGATGTTTTGGTCACTTTTGAAAGTAGGAGCACTGCCAGAGCCCTGCAAAATGACCTCCAGCAGCCCACAAATGTGCATGTGTCTGCACAAACGGTTAGAAACCGACTCCATGAGGATGGTATGAGGGCCCGACGTCCACAAATGGGGGTTGTGCTCACAGCCCAACACCATGCAGGACGCTTGGCATTTGCCAGAGAACACCAGGATTGGCAAATTCGCCACTGGCGCCCTGTGCTCTTCACAGATGAAAGCAGGTTCACACTGAGCACATGTGACAGACGTGACAGAGTCTGGAGACACCGTGGAGAGCGATCTGCTGCCTGCAACATCCTTCAGCATGACCAGTTTGGCAGTGGGTCAGTAATGGTGTGGGGTGGCATTTCTTTGGAGGGCCGCATGGTCCTCCATGTGCTCACCAGAGGTAGCCTGACTGCCATTAGGTACCGAGATGAGATCCTCAGACCCCTTGTGAGACCATATGCTGGTGCGGTTGGCCCTGGGTTCCTCCTAATGCAGGACAATGCTAGACCTCATGTGGGTGGAGTGTGTCAGCAGTTCCTGCAAGATGAAGACATTGAAGCTATGGACTGGCCCGTCCGTTCCCCAGACCTGAATCTGATTGAGCACATCTGGGACATCATGTCTCGCTCCATCCACCAACGTCACGTTGCACCACAGACTGTCCGGGAGTTGGCGGATGCTTTAGTCCAGGTCTGGGAGGAGATCCCTCAGGAGACCATCCACCGTCTCATTAGGAGCATGTCCAGGTGTTGTAGGGAGGTCATACAGACACGTGGAGGTCATACACAATACTGAGCCTCATTTTGACTTGTTTTAAGGACATTACATCAAAGTTGGATCAGCCTGTAGTGTGTTTTTCCACTTTCATTTTGTGTGTGACTCCAAATCCAGGCCTCCATTGGTTAATACATTTGATTTCCATTGATGATTTTTGTGGTCAGCACATTCAACTTTGTACAGGACAAGTAGAAGTATTTCAATGAGAATATTTAATTCATTCAGATCTAGGATGTGTTATTTGAGTGCTCCCTTTATTTTTTTGAGCAGTGTATATATTTTTTTTCCCAATCTCACCCTCTCCCACCTTTAGACATCTGCAAACTAGACATGATGAGTGTGTGACAGGTTCAGGTTTTCCAGAGACAGCAGACAAAAGCTTTGCCTTTATTTGCTACATTATAAAGACAAAGTGTTGCCACACCCAGCCTCTCAGATTCTTTGTTCTCAAAATTATGTGGCTCCACGTAAAAGCTGGATGTCCTCCATCTTGTGTTAATGAGCACGAACAGCAATTACCTCCCTCACAGCCATTTGGCCACCATCATTACCGTTACAATGTTTTATTCTTCTATTGCTCTGAGCCTCTACATTCAAATTGGATTACAATAAACAGGCATATTTGCCTTCAACACTAATGACATTTCTTTTATTCTAAGCTCCTCATTGTGTCAATAAATGTGAGTGTTGGTGCCAGCACCTGTTAGGCATCATCTTGGTTTTTAGACAAAGAAGAAAAAGCCCAACCAGAGAAACGGATGTGGTTATGAAGTGCCAACTTCATCATGACCTCCGGACAGATAAAACTCAACCAGTTAGAAAAGATTCCAGCTGGCAAATGAATCCCTTGCATTCTTCAGCGTGGCTCTGATATTAGTAGTTCTCCAAATGCTAATCCTGCCTCTGGGATGCTGTTTTTCCTTGCATGTATATGAATAATTATGCATCACATAGATGCTGTCGTTGGGGGTGTCTGACACGAGCTTCATCTTTGCCAGTGGCTGCACATCTTGGATAGATAACATCGGCTTTAAATTAGATCTCATTATCAAACTTGGTTTGAAGCCAGAAAGCCAGGGACGCAGATGCGATTTAACTGGAAATGTAGCAGCAGCTTGGGCGTATGCACACATTACAATACAGCCTCATTGTGTTCATTGAGAACAATAGCTGCTATCCCTCCCATTTCCAGGTCTGTGGGAGAAAAGGGAGAAATTAAGCTTTCACAAGAGCGTGCACGCACACCACGGTAATTCCATTCAGGAGCCCTGGCTTTAATAACAGAAATGTAAATTACTTGTAAAAATGTTGACACATTCATCTTCTCCCCCTTGTCTCCTGATGTGGGATGAACCACAGAGAAAATGGTTACGTAACACTGCATAGGCTTTAGCTCACGTGTTTCTTGAGACTTGTGTGGATTTGAAGAGAGCTGCAGGTTTACCTCAGAAAACCTCATCATACATACTAATGAAAAAAGCCTCAGAGCTTTGCTTTTCTTTGCTCAAATGTGCACTCATAAAACATCTTTGGGAAGAAAACCGTTTTCACTGTCCTGCCTGTGTTTCTGCTTGGTACTAAAGAAGTAGTTATAGATTATTTTCTTACCTGATGGCACAAGCACACTTGCACAAATTACAGGGCCAGCACATTGCAGCCCAACCGTACATGAGAAAGATCTTGGCACAAAGGTGACTATAAATTATAAATATGGGGAGAAGAAATAAAGCTTACTGGGATTTTATGTGATAGGCCAACACAAAATAGTCTTCGTTTTGAAGTAGAACGAAAATGATATATGGTTTATTAATAAAAGTGTGGTGTGCATATAATTTCAGCCCCCTTGAGTCAATACTGTGTAGAACCACCTTTTGTTGCCATTACAGCTGCAGCAGGGCTTTTGGGGTATGTCTCTACCAGCTTTGCATGTTAGAAAATAGCCAAAAGAGATTGGATAGAGTTTGTAAACATATATATATATATATATATATATATGTTATAATGTTCTCTTACAGACCTCTGAAGCCTTCACATAACAGATGTAGCCAGCCATTAAATCACACAAAGATGGATTCTGCTTACTAACTGTTGGTTGAAGTTAATTTTATCTTAGAGTGTCAGAATGAAGGGGGTTAAATACAAATGGACAACAGACATTTTAGGTTTCTATGTGTAAAAAATGTCCAACCAGGTATGATTGTCCTACTTCAGAATGATGCTTTTCTTTGTTTTGGTCAATTGCATGAAATCCTAATAAAATACATTGAAGTCTTTGGTTGTAATGTGCAATACTTTTGCCAGATGGTTTTCCAGTCCAGTCTTCATATTCTGCTGTATATTGTGGGTCAGTAACTCAGGAGACAAAGTCTGGGAACACCTGGCAGCCCTTCCAGTACATATCGCGCTGATGGGAGACAAAGGCTGATTGAAGGGGTAATGAGCTGTAGAACCCAGCCGGCTCATCAGGGAGCAGAGGAGACACTCTGTTCCTCTCACTCCTCCTCTGCTATCTCTCACACTGGGAGCAGTATTGTAGTCACCTCACATTGGACCCATTTAATATTCCTCTTCAAAGTTTAATATGTACATGCTCACTTTCTCCCCTTTGCACTTAATCGCCCACACATTTGCTCAGCCTTTATTGACCGGTCCAAATTACTTTCTGCCATTTTTGCTCTCTGTCTGTAATAATCCTTCAATTTCCTCATTATTTGTACCCAGCAGCCCTTCTGTACTTAGTCGGCTCATTTTTTTGTGTGTTCTCAATGCAGGTGTATAAATTTACTGGTCATAGGAAGACTTGTACCAGTAAAACCGGCTGTTACAGGCTCTGTATTGGCCTAAAATCCCAGTTTTGTTCATCTTAACATGTGCTTCTGATGGCAAATGGTTGCAAATGAAATACACTTATTTTGAAATTTCTCACTGCTGTCTCATTTGACCACAAGCCAAAAATAAACAGCACCGAAGGAGGTTTTTTCACCAAACTGGGTCCTAAATCAAAGTGTCCTGTTTCTACCAAAACCAGTGCCTTCTTATCATCAGATCTTAAGGCTACTCTCAAACCTTCCAGTTTGCTTGACTTTAAAGCCTGGGTGACGTAAATCTCATCATCTACACCCGCCCTCTAGGGTCCTTGTGCAGCCAAGATTTTTGCAACCCTGCTGACGATAAAACTCCCATTCATGGGGAGGCGCCACACATACAGCAGAGAAATGTGCATTGTTTTTTTTTTTTTTAAGTAAGTAGGCATTTCTCGCCATTCTAATATTTTCCCTTTCAGGGATAACACGCTGAAAAACGACAGATTTACTGGTTAAATGAAAGATCCCTTTGAGGAGTGTGCGACGGTACTTTGACACTTTTAGTGTTGGGTATTATTTAGTCAACTCAGAGGCAAGAACGATACAGTCAATTTACTTGCAAGGGTAGCTCTGCAGTGCAGACTACAAAGTGTTGGCACCCCTGTCTCTTTATTTATACATGCTGGTTCACACACAGTTCAACAAACATTCAGGGTGTGTGTGTGTGTGTGTGTGGGGTCAGAAAGGTTAGGGTTCATGTGTCTTGATTTTAAACAGAGAGGGAGTGAGGACTTGGTAGTCATAACTCACTCGCCTCCCACATATCCCTTTCTATGGCATGTAGGAGGAAAAAGCACTTAGAGCAGACATGAGTGATAAAAAATACAAAAGTTTTCAAACCCTAACAGTCCCCCCTTTTTATCACGAAGAAAGTCATGCTTAGATACATATAAAAGAAAACACTCTGTGTGAGCGAAAAACCCACGGACGAAAAGCAGATTATATTGTGGGAAAAATACTCACACGCCCCTCCCCACAAGGGGCATGGTAGAGTACAACAATAATAAAACAATGTAATAAATCAAAGAAAAGAAAATGTAATAAAAGTAAAAGAATTAAAACAAGCCTTGTTCATGTCATCAGTGTACTTTGTCTCATTTCACTTAAATAGCAACTTATTTCGATTTTCTGCTATAAAGTCATTTTATGAGGTACAATTATGAGTACACTCAGGCGTCAAAGATATTTTCATTTACTACATGTCATCATAGGAGTAGTGGTCTTTATTTTGTAGCTCGGTAAAATAAACCTTTTCTGTGTCATCATAGTCATCTGTCTTTGGGTTCAGTGTGGTGTCAACATTTACACACAGTATTTAAAGAGTATGTGGGTGTTATCTCAACTTAAAAGAGTTTGTGCTTTACGACCCTAAACCCTCCTCGGGTCAGGGGTAACAACCATCTGCTTTTCCTGAGACATCACCCAAAAGGAATGGGTTTGAACTATTAAACGTCTGATCCTGGTTTTTACAGCTTCCTCCTCTAATACAGATGTTCTGAAGAAAGAGAGGTAACCTAAAGGTCATACACTTTGGAACACCTTAGAGCACTTAATACAAGAATTTCCATTACAACTCCTTTCTTCTGATTACAAGGTAATCACAAGTAAATGAAAAAGAAATTCTTCAAAACCATCACCCCTCTCAGCTAACAGATAATCCAAAGCCATTCTACTTTGCAAACTCATCATTCTAAGAGCTTGCTGCTCCTTGGTCAGAACAGTGAAACCTTCCTCTCTAATAATGGGCTGATTAAATTATAAGTTGTGACTGTAGGTAGTAAGTGAGCAAGATAACATACTCCAGACCAATTAGCAGGCAGATACAGATATAATCTATTTCCACACATCCAAATCATGTTCTTAGGACATGAGTTCCCATCTCTACTAGGAAAAGTAACAAGAACCCTGGTTAATTTACCTGCCTGGTCATACAACTTACTTCCATTCGGTACGGCTGTCAGATTAAGAGTTAACACAAAGGGATCTGGGACCAAAGATCCTGAAATATTATAAGCAGTAGTTCTGATAGGACATGACTCAAATTCATGTCTGTTGATTAAAGCACATGAAACAGATATAATAGTTTTGCAACCTTCTGTCTTTCCAAAGAAATAAGGTGTGTTTTCCTCCTGTGCGATACAAATATCTGTACCTATATCTGGATATCCTATTGATTCCTATTACCCCAAAATTTATAAAGAATTCCTGTAGACGCACATGTTAAATTAGTCTCACTAGAAAATCTACTAACATTTCTGCTTTGCCTTACAATATAATTCCTCACCCAAGGAAAAATAACCTGTTGCCTATCTGGAAAGAAAGTACTATCAATAGGAACAGGTACTAAAAATGGTTGATCATTAATAGTACGTGAAATCAAACAACTGTCATTTCTTATCTTCCTCACGGTTTGATGCATCAGTTGCCACCAGACATTATCAGCATGATCATGGTAATCAGGAAAGTGATGAATCTCTCTTCGAATCAGCTGAGTACTATTGGCGTAATTACTCAGATTAGCCACACATCGTCTTTGCTGTACCTTTCCCCAAATGAACACAAGAGTAATAAAAATACTTGCAATACCAATCATTAGCATCAGAACAGAACATCTTCCATTTAACTGCATCGTAACCTTGAAGTGGAATGTCCTTTCTTCTGGTACTGAAAACAAATTATAAACAAAACTCAAAAATCCTGCTGCCTCTCCTGAGTGGCTACTGCGCTTCAAGCTGCCCTGTTACCAGTCTGGTACAGGTGGGCGGTCGTAGGAAGCTCCTCTAGAAATATGTTTAGAAACAGGAACTCTAACCTGCTGGAAGTTAGGCTTCCATAGTCCAACTAAACAACGGTGGAAATGAACACATTTCAAATTTGTACCATAGATAGATATCAAGCAATAAACATGAAAGTTAGATAAAAACATCCGAGATTTCCTCCTCAGAGTCAGTTTCGCTGTCAAAGTGGGAGAAAGAATTTGGCTGACCCTCGCTGTCCAGGCAAAGGAGCCTAGTAGCCACCAAATGTTAAGAAATTAAGGAGAATAAGCATCATGGTGCATGTTTGACTGTCTCTCTGTTGCACACGTCACCAGTCCATCATCCAGAGAAAGGTTATGTGCAATGTACAGAGGTCTTCCTTGTATGTTTCCTATGTGTCTCTCACTGTGGTGTGTGTGCAGTGAGGCAAATGACCTTATGATTTCTAACTTTCAAGCAATGCGATGGCCTTAAGTAGATTCTGAAATAACGTTGCACTGCCCAAGGGATTATTGTGCCCTTGTAAGAACAGTGTTCTTCAACCACCTCTTCAATCACTCGCCAGTGATCAGCTTACAGTTCTTTGTCTTGTGGTGGTCCGCTGTCCTCACACCTTTCAGGCCGTGGATGATCCAGTTGGAAGATGACTTGTGTCCTGGAAGCCAGATGAGCTTTCATGCAGCTTTCCTGGGTGTCTAGTAGGATCTGATATGGGCCATTCCAGCCCTGGACTTCCTGTGTTTTCTCCTAAATTCTCTGAGCAGAATCCAGTCGCCAGGAATAAAGGACTGGAGGGTGGAAGTGGCTGTTTCTGGTAATGCAGCCTTCACCATCTGTGAAACTTGAGAAAACACAGTGGACAGGTTTTGACAGTAAAACAACATCCTATCTTCACACAAAGATGTGGAAGAAAATGATCTTGGCAATAACTCCATGTTACTTTATTCTGACATTCCCCTCTTCTGGCGCAGGGTCCAACCCCTGCGACAATCCAGCAAAAGGTTTAAACAAAAATGTTCTAGTAACCAAGATCACATTAGATAGAACCAAAGAAATGAATTCTGACATAACTATGTGTCACTATGAATTCAATGAAAGTAACATAAATAAAATCCAGATGTTTTTAACTGCAACTCAGTTCCATTAACAACAAAACACAAACTTCAGTCGTTGTACAGTTCATCAATATTTCACTTAGAAATAAGTCACAAATCATCCTGATTTGTCTTGTATGAAGATAAGTATTAGATTAATGGAAATCCAATGTAATCTTGACGCATAAACCCTACAAATTGAATCTCATAAATAATTCCCACCAAGTATGAAATCATAACTCTGATTCTATATCAAAAATATATTCCTTACTTTTGGCATATCTTGAACTGTCAGCTAGCTTAATGGTACCAGGGAAACTTTCAATCTAATAAATCACCAATGATCCTGTATGTAAAACTAATTATTCAAACTAGTTTAAACTATTTCATTAACCTTTTAATAATAAAACACATAAATCTAAAAGTCATGCTACACCCTTAATTATTATACAAAAAACATGTTTTTAAGGCAACAATCACTACAAGCATTTTGATTCTATTGTCTCTTAAACAGTGTTAAAACTCAGGAAGGGAGGTGCTGAGCGTTACCATGGGAACAAAGGTGTGAACCAATCTAGTAGATGGGCGGAGTCAGGCAGAACTAACCTCTGATTGGCAGCCTATGGGCGGGACCCACAGTTTCTTCATTCCAACCCATCTTAGTGATCCTTAAAGTGCAAAGCTATTAACATGCACCTACTTCAGAAACAAGCTGCTTCTTAACTCTCCTGAAAACTCAAAGTTTTAATCAATCTGGGATTTAGAAACATTATTCTAAACATGGATTATTGTTTCATGCAACATATAAACAAACATTCATTACAACAAAGACAAAACATCAAAGACAGACAAATGGCCAAATTTGAAGCTTCAAGAACTCAAAGAAATTTTTAACAATTTCTTTTCAAAATATATTTTCTCAGCCATATCTTTTAATGCTATAATTGATCAATTTTGTTATGACAATCTTCAGGATCCTTTTTAAGATGAGTGCACATAATCCAAAGAGATTTCAAACTATTTAGAAGCACAGCAACAGTTTTCTCTTAAATGAATCCATATTAACTGATGCTGAAACCTTTTGCCAATTCTTTGTACTGTAACTCTATAATAATAACTACAATCCTGAGAGTTATTGTTATAATTCTCTTTTTGTTAGGCTCAATTTGATCGCAGCTGTATTGCAGAATTTCTCTGCTCAGGTTAAATGTAAAGAAGTATTTTAAGCCGGCGTTGACATTTTTATGGTATACCCAAACAAAACAAAAACTGCAGTGTTTGACTTAATCAGAAATTAAGATAAGAAGCTTGTCTCCAAACTGGGCTTTTTTCCACATAGTGTTTCAAAGGGAAGACACATAATTTTCCTTAATTTGACTATTTAAATTTTGAGAGTTGGGGAGAAAATTATTACTAGAACCCCTCTTTAATAATCCAAATGCTGATAAATGTTCCAATATTTTATGATTTAGTAATCTGAAATCACCTTGTGTACCTTTGTACTCATATGTATTCCTTTAATCTTTAAACCCTAAGAAATCAAACAAGGAGACTGGAGTTTGATCCGACCATCCTCTTTAGTGTTGAGAGCCTTTATTTATTTTATTTTCCTAAAATGAAGGATTTTCTTTATTCCATTATAAAAATCCTAGCCTTGGTTCCAAAACAAAACTCTTCAACCCCAATCTGTGTCCCCCAGAGTATAAATTTTGAGTATTATTGCATTTCAAAGCCACCAAATGACTAGAACTCATCATTGACTTAGATCTATTTTGATTTTGTTTGTGAGGTACCACTGTCCAATCAGATTCTTTCTTACCTTCAAAAATAACCCAATTTTTTCCCATTCTCATTTTAAAGGTTTGTTTTACCAAGGAAAATGTGTTTAACAAAACCAATTACTCTCAAAGTTTTAAAAGTTTTAGCTGGTGATATCTTAGAAAACAACAAGTGTTTTAAGATTCCTATGCAACACAGAACTGATCAGGTGTCCTTTCCTTCTCCAAAGGGAGAAAAAAGGACCTGCAGAACCAAACCTTTCATAGTTTTTTGTCATGACCTGATATAAGGTACAGTGTAAATCAACACGCTGCATGAATCAGAAGAGGGAAGAAAAAACCTAATATAACCTCTTCCCAGCAGCTGCTGTGAAAAACAATGAATTTGTACTTTCCATAAGCGTCAGTTAGCACTTGCGGACAAAAACTGCACCAAACTGTAAGTACTGTGTCAGAAACTGTATGAAGACCATCTGCAGTAGAACTAAGCCTGTTTTAATGAGGTCTCTAACCCATTAGATTTATGGGATACAAAATCTGACAACAGAAAATAATACCTGAAGGAGAAACCCATCAGGTTTTACGCATGTGCTGGGTTTTAAAAAATGCTCCTTCATGAGATCTGTCCTGAGAATAACATAGAAACACATGGTTACTGCTGAGTTTTGGAGATGTTGTAACTTCCTCTGCTTTTAAATAACTTTTAATAACTAGAATAATTGACCCTGAATGTTCCACGACGAAAGAGAACTTGCTTCTCTAAAAGAATCAACTGGAAAGTATCAAATGAGCTAAGTTATCACCCTTTTAAAGATACTTTTCTAACCCTAAAATAATATTTTAACCCGCTATATCTGTCCACGTCAAGCAAGCGTCACATGAGCAGCGGTTAATAAGCGTTCTTCGATGCAGAAAATAGGAAAAGATTTATGCAAATGTGTGTGTGTTTGTACGTTACCCCTCTCAGTTTCTTAATCGCTCCAGAGTCAGACTGTCAGGCACACAGTCCTCTATCAGTCCAAAAAACACCCAAGCCTTTCAGGTCTGTTGGTGAGACATTCACTCCTTGTCCACTTTAACTTCTCCAGGAGGGAGAAAGAACTTTGCTCCGGCCTGTTTCTCTTCTGCCCGCATAAGATGCACTTTCAATATAAATCCAGTGTATTGCTCTTCTGGCCCTGGCAAACAGCATGGATCGTTGTCCATCTCAGTGGGTTTTGGGGCCAGACTTCTTCTGAGTTTCGTTCTGCTGGAAACTCACACTGTGATTTGCAGCAGGCAGGCAGGCAGACAGGCCCTCTCTCTTTCAGGCCATGAAGAAACGTCTCTGGTGGAGTAGCCATGGGAAGGGCAGGTTTCTAAAGTCCAGACTCAAAAACGCAGATGTTGCACTCAAATCCAATATGTGTGTGTGTGTGTGTGAGAGAGGCAGATGAAAAAGTTTAGTATAGGTTCAGATTTTGCACACAGAAATATTATCAGTCAGTCAGTCAGTTGTCCACCATAACATGCACTATACTCCTTTCTTTTCCGACTGATCGCAATATTTAAGACAAACGAAACTTCCTGCAGGAAAGTTTAACTCTTTAACACCTTTATTGATGCACTCTGTGCTTTTTAATCTTTTTCTTATGTTTTTTTATTTTTCTCATTTCCATCCATCAACTGTTTTACTTGAAACTATTTAAACTATTTAACTTATTTACCCTAAAACTTCCACTCGGTGAAAAACCAAACTTATCTTCCCAAGTTAAAGCACATTTAACACAATCATCCCCACCTTTTCCTTTAATTTTTTTAGGAGATGATAGTTAATGTGTAATAAAAAAAAATAATAATAATAATACAGAGCAACTTCTCACCCAGATATATTTGTAGAGTATGAATGTCCCAGATAAAAGGTATTTTTAATCTGGGCAAAAGAAAACACAGGACCAACAGAATCTTGTTATGATTCTTCCAAAAATGCTTAGTCCTCCAAACACACACCACAGCATTCACACAGTTAGTATTTTGACATATTTATGTCCCTTCAGCAATATGTATGGTCGACCTAGCTTAGTTTATGAGCTCCCTTATTATGCAACATTTAATTTAATTTCCTTCCGGCGAAATGTTACCAACCAAATTATCCAGTTCCCTTACGGCAGTCGTTTCTGATCTCCTTGCGGCGAGATCCTACCTAAATTTATCGCTATTTCCTTGCGGCGAAATAAAACCTATCCAATTGCTGTCTCCTTACGGCGAGACACTACCAATGACTTTTAAGTACTTTTCTTCTTTTATTTATATAGCGCTTACTCTTATCTCATGTACTGTATTTTAAAGCTATTTCACCTCAGAGTTGACTTCTAGGTGACTGTCGGACCTCCCAGAGTCACCCGGCGTCGAGCAAGATGATAGCCCACCGGCCAGATGCGAATGTCACACACCGGGACTTTCAGCCACCAGGCCTAAATGCGGCTGTGCGGCAGCGCTTAACTCGACGTCAGGCTGTTCCCGGAGATCCGCCAGTCACTACAAAGAAAGATAAAATCAGTTTAGTTCTTATAATATCCGGTTTCGAAGGACCAAGTTAATGTTAGGTATTATTTAGTCAACTCAGAGGCAAGAACGATACAGTCAATTTACTTGCAAGGGTAGCTCTGCAGTGCAGACTACAAAGTGTTGGCACCCCTGTCTCTTTATTTATACATGCTGGTTCACACACAGTTCAACAAACATTCAGGGTGTGTGTGTGTGTGTGGGGGGTCAGAAAGGTTAGGGTTCATGTGTCTTGATTTTAAACAGAGAGGGAATGAGGACTTGGTAATCATAACTCACTCGCCTCCCACATATCCCTTTCTATGGCATGTAGGAGGGAAAAGCACTTAGAGCAGACATGAGTGATAAACAATACAAAAGTTTTCAAACCCTAACATTTAGTATACATTGAATGCGTCAAATAGAGTGGTGAGACATAATATTATCCTATGCTTCAGCCATTTATAACTACAGAGAAGCTATAGATGGATAAATAAAACGGGTTAGAAAAGGATTGCTTGTCACAGTGCTATGGAAAAATCATCCTGCTAGAAGTGTACTACTACTCCCACTACTACTACTTATGGTTGAGCATTGTTTGAATTTGAACCATTCCAGTTTCAATTTTCATTCCAGTTCCTCATTTTGATTCCGGTTCCTAGCGATTCTTGATTGTGATTCTTTTAGGAGGCGGGGTCAGAAAGGTTTAATAAGCTAGTTAACAACAGTTCTTTCCGGATTAAATACTCGGATATTCTCTATAAATTTTAATTCTATGAACTTTTTAATTTTTATAAACTTTACTCTGAATTTCTCTCAGGCCTTTTTTCAGCAGTATATAAATATTAAACCTACTTGATTATAAATCTTATGGATTTGAATAGTCTGGTCATCTACCTGGCTAAAGTTAGCTATTTCTGGTTGTTTGTCTGTGAAAAAATACAGGGGGTAACGTTAACTGGGTTTTGTGTATTTGAATTCATCCATCATTTTCCGTCTAGTATAACTTGTTAGCTGCCCTGGTGTTGGTATAAGATGTATTTTATTGTTTTATTTACTATTAGTATTTACTATTTATTCTGGCTGCAGTGGTGCTAGGCTGAGTGTCAAAACCAGAGGACAAGGCAGTGGAGGAAGACCGGTGCAGGGCACTTTGTTACTTCTACACTATGAATCCGGAGGTGTTTAATAATGTTGCTCATGCACAGTCCTTTGCATGATACAATATCATTAAAAGTGTTGCACTGAGCCGACTGGTCATTTCTTTTATTAAAGTTTAGCCACGCTTTCGATCGCCGACGCACGCAGTTTCACAGAAACTTTCTGTGGCTTCTTCTATGTTGGTGTTCAGTAGCTTCTTCTTCTGGTTGGAGGACTGAGTATCCAAACAATTTCAGCAATTCTAGGAGAAGCATAATGTTAGTCCCAGTTATAGTTGTTTCTTGAGACTCGATGCCTAACCCTACTACTACTAGTACTAGTATGTGAAAGTATACTACTACTTCTTGCATTATCCTGCTGGATAATTATTGGGCATTATGTATTAAGTATTTTAATAGCTCCCTCCCCTGATCCAGCTTTTTATGAATTATGACACTTCAGAAGTTTGTCCACAAATACCTTTAGTTGAGCTACTTTAGAACATAATGGTTCATTGTTCTTTCAGTTTTAATACATTGTATTTTGTAGCTGTTGTTAAACAGCATTTGCATCAACATCGCTCACTGTGTGTCTCTGTTTGTGGTTCTTTTTATTTCCTGCATCTAATTATTAAACGCACTGTGCCGGGTTGGTTTTATAGTTTTGATATTACAGAGAGTAAAGACAGCAGATCTGGAGCTCATACAGCCAAGCTGCACGACTTTGCTCTGATCATAGTGCGTGCCCAGAATGTCGGAGCCTGTTTTTGATTGTTGGAGAGCACATACAGGTCCTTCTCAAAAAATTAGCATATTGTGATAAAGTTCATTATTTTCCATAATGTCATGATGAAAATTTAATATTCATATATTTTAGATTCATTGCACACTAACTGAAATATTTCAGGTCTTTTATTGTCTTAATACGGATGATTTTGGCATACAGCTCATGAAAACCCAAAATTCCTATCTCACAAAATTAGCATATCATTAAAAGAGTCTCTAAACGAGCTATGAACCTAATCATCTGAATCAACGAGTTAACTCTAAACACCTGCAAAAGATTCCTGAGGCCTTTAAAACTCCCAGCCTGGTTCATCACTCAAAACCCCAATTATGGGTAAGACTGCCGACCTGACTGCTGTCCAGAAGGTCACTATTGACACCCTCAAGCAAGAGGGTAAGACACAGAAAGACATTTCTGAACGAATAGGCTGTTCCCAGAGTGCTGTATCAAGGCACCTCAGTGGGAAGTCTGTGGGAAGGAAAATGTGTGGCAGAAAACGCTGCACAACGAGAAGAGGTGACCGGACCCTGAGGAAGATTGTGGAGAAGGGCCGATTCCAGACTTGGGGGACCTGCGGAACCAGTGGACTGAGTCTGGAGTAGAAACATCCAGAGCCACCGTGCACAGGCGTGTGCAGGAAATGGGCTACAGGTGCCGCATTCCCCAGGTCAAGCCACTTTTGAACCAGAAACAGCGGCAGAAGCGCCTGACCTGGGCTACAGAGAAGCAGCACTGGACTGTTGCTCAGTGGTCCAAAGTACTTTTTTCGGATGAAAGCAAATTCTGCATGTCATTCAGAAATCAAGGTGCCAGAGTCTGGAGGAAGACTGGGGAGAAGGAAATGCCAAAATGCCAGAAGTCCAGTGTCAAGTACCCACAGTCAGTGATGGTCTGGGTTGCCGTGTCAGCTGCTGGTGTTGGTCCACTGTGTTTTATCAAGGGCAGGGTCAATGCAGCTAGCTATCAGGAGATTTTGGAGCACTTCATGCTTCCATCTGCTGAAAAGCTTTATGGAGATGAAGATTTCATTTTTCAGCACGACCTGGCACCTGCTCACAGTGCCAAAACCACTGGTAAATGGTTTACTGACCATGGTATCACTGTGCTCAATTGGCCTGCCAACTCTCCTGACCTGAACCCCATAGAGAATCTGTGGGATATTGTGAAGAGAACGTTGAGAGACTCAAGACCCAACACTCTGGATGAGCTAAAGGCCGCTATCGAAGCATCCTGGGCCTCCATAAGACCTCAGCAGTGCCACAGGCTGATTGCCTCCATGCCACGCCGCATTGAAGCAGTCATTTCTGCAAAAGGATTCCTGACCAAGTATTGAATGTATAACTGTACATGATTATTTGAAGGTTGACGTTTTTTGTATTAAAAACACTTTTCTTTTATTGGTCGGATGAAATATGCTAATTTTGTGAGATAGGAATTTTGGGTTTTCATGAGCTGTATGCCACAATCATCCATATTAAGACAATAAAAGACCTGAAATATTTCAGTTAGTGTGCAATGAATCTAAAATATATGAATGTTAAATTTTTATCATGACATTATGGAAAATAATGAACTTTATCACAATATGCTAATTTTTTGAGAAGGACCTGTACATGGCTTTTCATAGAGCCAGGATAAAGTCGGCTTGTGAATCAAAATGAGGGTATGATATAAATGGATGAAATACCACCAATTGCTTTTGAACTCCCATCCTGGGTTCCTGTTTATTTTTTTTGCCCTTTTGGGAAGGGTTCTGGCCTCTCTCCGCACAGAGGTTTGATTTAAATTTAAACTCCCTGAAGAAAACTCACACTTTATCTTTGTGATGTTACCTTTGTCCTTTCTATTTTTGTCCTGTCTTAATTATTAATCCTCTGTTGTTTATGTCTGGAGATAGCATTGATTACAAAAAAAGCATAAACAAAACCCTTAATCTTGCGCTATATTATCTCTGTGGCAATAAGATTATAGGCTTATGTTTATGAGAATTGATATTGCGCGTCTGCGGTATCTTATATCAGACCAGACTTTGCCAGTTGTGACTTTTAATTAATGAGCTTCTGACCAGAGAGACCTTAGAACAAGTTGTCGCTGTGACATCTGTCCTGCTCCTTGCTCCGTGAGCATCACTCTGGACCCTGACTGATCTCTGACGAGCCAGACATTCGTGCTGCTGTCATGTGGGAACTCATTATTCTCCAGGAACAGAAGGAATTCAAGTGCCGCAGCCTCCGTCGCAGCCAGGCAGGGTGGAGCAGATCCTGGATACAAATTTCCTATGGATGTGTGACGTGAGTCAGTTTGGCATTCAGATGTACATCGAAGCTTGATGGCAGCTGCAGATGCTGCTGAACAAACTAGAACTTATTCTCATGAAGGAAGTGTTGACAGTTGGGGATCAGTCTGAAAGCTGTTTGTAAAAGTAAAACACAGCCTTGACTTCAGGTACTCAGTGTTTCTACTACCATTATATAAGGGGCAGAGTTCACCCCCCAATCACATTAGGCATGGAGAGGTAATCAATCTCAAGATATAGCATCATTTTTAAAAAGTTACAAAGCTTTAAAAACTATTCGAAATGTACCATAGTTATGGGTTACATTTCCTATATCTGTGAAATGCCACACAATGTTCTAGAGCAAAGAGAGTTTCATCCAACTGTGTGAGCAGTCGTTTGGCACTGGCCCCGTTCTTGTAAAGGAAGTTTTTTTGTGATAATCTTCCCCACTGTGAGACAAATTTATACGTTTTTTGGCAGACGTGACGTAAACTGTAAGCAACCGAAAAGTGGTGAGTTCAGCTTCTGGATGAAAAGTCCTTGTATTGTTTTCTAGTTTTTTATTTGTTTTTATTTTCTTATATTGTCTGTTTTTTTCCATGGTTGGGAGTTGAAGGAAACCTCCTAAGCTGCCTGCATCACAGTTTTAATCAATACTTGTTAAGTTTATGTTTAAAAAGTTTGTGATATGTCTTGTTTGTGTTATAAATGTGTAATGATTAGTGAGGAATAATTTTCATTGCTTTCCTTTATTTCAAATTTCCTGCAGCTGCTCTCACTATGTTCACAAAAGCACACACACACACACACCTATTCGCCTCCAGGTATGTGATGACTCCCGGTGATATGTGCAACTGTCAGGAGTCTGAACAGCAGCCTGCTGTGATTTACAGCTGGCCCGACCTGTCAGACCTAACCAGGCATAGTAAACAATAACCCCCATGGCAGACGTTTCAGAAATACGAGTCCGTGTTTCCCACCGCCCGTCCCCTCCTCCTTGACTGTAACTCAGCCAAAATACACTCGTACCTCTCAGCTCTCAGTGCTTGCAATCTTTGCAGCTCTCATTTTTCATTTGAGTGTTTTATTTATTGATTGACTCTCATGTGGGTCGTAAAATTTGCAACATGGAAGCCAAACGTTTCATTGCATTGTCTAGAGTCTCTTGTTTTCTCTTTAACCTCTATTTGTAACATCCCTCCTCTGTTTTCTTCCAGGTTCTGTATGCAAAAGAGTGCCAAGTTGGTGCCAGGGGTGACGTTAGACCTCATTGAGAAGTAAGTAGCACCGCACAACAATTTTCTCTCCTATCGTCAGCAGGGCACGGTCTCGAGACATCATTATCCAGTTTCCTTCTCCTTGCCTCCCTCTCTCTGTTGTTTTCTATCCTGAAGGTATAATCCTTTGCCTTTGTTTCCCTCTCACTTTTAAAGTGGCAGCACTTTGGCAGATTTAAAGCTTTAAATTTCCTGAATTAACCTCCGGGTGTCGAGCGACCGAACGTGGATCATCTCTTGCTTTCAGGCACACCATGCTCAAATGCCAGCTCTCAGTACATCCAAAGTTTTACTGTTTTCACCGAACTATGTGAGTAGCTCCCCAGCTAGCTTGCAGGAGAGGGTGAAATGACACTCATATATTTAGATGGTTGACTTGATTTTCAAAAGGGTAAGTAACTTGGCAAAAACAAACAGAAAACATCCCGTCTGGGAGTGCCTGAGGGAGTTGAACTTAAAGGGTGTCTAAACAGTCTCCTAATGATGTGTTTATTTGTCACACTGAGTTTGCTGAAGGTGAACAATAACTGTGTCATCAGTCTGCCACAGACCAGTAAGGAAAATTTTAGGGGTGGATGCACACACAGAAATGCGTCTACTCATAAAGAGATGCATAAAATCAGACGATGCTATGTTTTTTGGTTTGATTTGATGCTTACACAATCACCTAAAAACCCGAGTCTGTTTTCTCTTGCTCTTAGTGAAGCTACTATTACCACGTTTACTGTGCCAATGACACCAACCGGCTAACTCTTTGCACCCAATTAAATATCTTTGTTCAAATTTTTAGAAAATAAAAAATCTAAATAAATACCAAATAAACTGGTGCCAGCAGTCCCATGAACACCTGCTTTTCCTTCCTGAGCTCCTTCTGTCCTGCAGAACAGCTGCAGCCGAATGTGAGACTCACCCCAGCTGATGTAAAAATTCTAATAATTATTATGTTTTATCTGATGACACATGGTGAGAATACACACAATTCATCAAACTTTCTGCTGAGCCTATAGCTACAAATCTCCAAAATTCACGTGGTCTTCAGATTAGCTCAACAACAGGGCTTGCAAAGCACAAGATAAAAAGGTGTAAAGAGCACCTCTACTGGACTCAAAAGCAGTAGATACTTGTGCTCTGGAGGGATTTCTCTTTGTCTTGCAATCCAATGGACAAATCTGGGTTTGGCTCTGGTCAGGAGAATGGCACCTGCCTTCATTTCTTCATGTGGAAAGCACAAAGCAAGGTCCACAAAAACATGGATGTGACCAAGTTTGGTGTGGAAGACGTTGACTGGCCTGCACAGATTGCTGACCTCAACCTGATAGAACACATTTGAAGTTAGTTTGACTAGTCCTTCTTGTCCAGCATCAGTGTGTGACCTCAAAATGCTCTTCTAGGAAAATTCACATAAACACACTCTTAAAACTTGTAGAAAACCTTCCCAGAAGAATTAAAGCTCCTATAGCTACAAATGGTGGTGCCCTATGGATTAAGAAGGAGATCTCTCTCAAGTTTATCTGTGTATGAAGGCAGACAAGTGAAAATCTTAGGCATTATAGTTTAGTTCTAGCTTTGTTAGACTGAATGGAAAGCGATTGTAAACATCAATTTTTAAGTCTTTCAGATTCTCATTTTAATTTAGGTCTGGACTTTGACTGGACCATTCTAACACATGAATATGGTTCAAAACCTCTTGATTGCAGCTCTGGCTCTATGTTCGGGTTCGCCGACCTACTGGAAGGCCTATTTAAAGTTTGAAAGTGATCGCCCAAATGATTCAGAGAAGCCTGTTTTAAAAAGTTGCATAAATGCAAATTATGATGATGCCATATGAGCTTTGCCGTTTAACAGTTCGTTTTTCTGATTACTTTAATTAGCGACCTTTCCTTTCTGGATCATGTTGTACTTCGTCACATGGCAGAAATGACTTTGTAGAAATACCAATGCAGTTGCCCACAGCAGCATAGTTGGGTGTTCCTGCATTTGATGTCAAATAAATAAGGAAACTTCTTCCTTTTTTCCTATTATTAATTATTATTAATCCAAATTAGTCATAATTAAAAAATGTATTTTTCTTGCTCGTCTAACATCAGTGCTTTTAGTTTCCTCTGATCTTTCGATTTGCACACACCGCCGCTGCTTCTTTTCATCTCCTCTCAAACACTACCACTCTCCAGTTGTGCAGGAAATGCTGTAGTGCAGCAGAGAGCTACAGCTGAATGACTCCCAAAGGCAGGATGGGAACCCACTGGAGAAACGATGAACACCTTTGAAGAAGTATATAGTGTTTTCTTTTTCTTTTTTCTCAACCACACTGACATTGGTTGGTGGATCTGACGACACTGAGGCTCTCACTTATGATCCAAGCTTAAATTCAACCACCTTTTTTGGTATTGTTTTCTCTCCCTATTTGTAGATGAGAAAATACTTTAACGTCATATACAGCTTATTTAATAGTTTTTTAGTCTTTGTGCCTATTAAAAATGGTGTTTTCTTGAGAATTTTTGAATACAGGGATGTAAGGCTTACAGTAGATGCAGAAGAGTAATTAGGTATAAATTTAAATAATCTTGAACAATTGCTTAAAGTACACAGACCAATGTTTTGTGAACATGATATATGGTCCAGGATAGATCATGCCATTAAAAATTCAAAACTTCCCTTTAATGTCATCAAATCTAATAGTATTATTATTGTCATCTTAGAAGGGTTGCTAAGTTGTCAGTCTTGAAGTCTCAGCAGCTCAGCAGTGTGGACCCACAGAGGCTTAATGTGCCGTTTGGTTGATTGCATGTCCTGTATGTAGCACAGGGGTTTAAATGTTGAGTCAGCCGATGTCCCTCTTAGTTAAATAATGCATAACCTCAGAGCTCATAAAAGAAAAATGGGACCAAACTCATCTCACCTCTCTGGAGTTGGGCAGGCTCTTCGATTAGAACTGAGCCTCAAAATCAAACAGAAAAATAAAATACTTTGCATTACTTGACTTGATAATAATCCAGATAAAGTGTTTGCACCTGTGATGAGATCTTGAAGTGATACTTAAAGTTCACTCCTTATACTTGTGCAGGTTTTGACTCATTTTGCTGATTGTTTTTGGCTCTCCACCCCACAACCTTCACTCTAATCACTGAGGCTATTATTGTAGAGCATGGCAAATGTAGATGGATTAATGTTTTATTTCAGAACTTTGGCGTGCGGGATGTATTTTTAATGATGAACGCCGTTCAGCAGTCAATATTTACAGTACAGTGAAAAAGGTTACCACTAATTACCACCAAGTCCTTCATACCTTGATTCCATGTAGCCAGACTTGGTGGTATTTGCTTGCCGAATGTTTTTGAAGGGTTTTTATGGACTTTTAGCTTCTTTTCAGTCATTATTTGTCCTTTGACCTTGCACTGATGTTTGCCTAAAACCAAAATGCAGATATCTCCACACTGAGTGCTGGTTTCTGGTACTTTTGTCCTCGCTGCACCTGATCACAACAATATATTGTATGCAGAGCAAATTAACGTTATCTCACTCTCTTGTACTTCAGAAACAGAAGAATCAAAGACTTGAGTGTGGTTTTCCACTGAGAGCAGTGGGCCCAGGTGATTCCAGTATGCCGATGATTCAGCCACACCCAATCAGCATCTACAACACAGTGCAAGAAAAACAATGAACACAGAAACTAAATCTGCAGCTCAGGAGGGTGTCTGGCTGTCACAACAGTTTGTGTTAATGGTGCGAACTGATGAGCATCACATGATGCACCACAGTGTGTCCTGGTCTCTTTTTGCCTCAAATCCCACAGCCTCACACAGTCTCACACAGACAGTCATCACTGCGACACACCTACAAGCTGCAAAGCTAGTTTCCCCCATACTTACGATGATCTATACGGCGCTATCAAAACCTGCTGCTAGTTCTGTTCTGGATGCTCAGAAGATCTGCCATGCTTGCTTCGTTTATCGCCGACATTTGACCTCGCTGCTTCCCACCTCGTCTGACACCAAACAGTCTCTCACACGCAATGACATAGAAGTCAGATGAAACGAAACATAAGCGTTTAGACTGAGGCTGCTTTGTATTTGATTTAGGATCACATGGAAGTGGTGCGGGTCTGATTTCAAAAGATCAGGCTTTTGCTGTTCAGACTGTCAGATATTGGTCACACATGGGCCACACAAGTCAGATTTGGGCAACTTTTACCGGCAGCATAAAAGTGTTTCATGAATGAGGTTTCATTGACAGGCTGCTACTTAACCCTGGGATAAGTTCTCTGTTATGTGTAGACACAACAATTGATCTGCTGTTGAGTTTAAATGCATTTTGTTCCTGAATAAATCCTAGATCAGGGTTATGTGTCTCAATAAACCAAAAATTATTCCTCTGTCCAAACTAAAACCTTCCTCAGAAAACCTTTAGAGATGTTGCTCAGAACTACTTAAAAATATTACTATGAGTATGGCTCCTTGGTAGCAAAACATGAAAAAATGAGTAAATGACTCAGTAGTTTAGTAAAGTACTGTTCTTTCATTTTATTTTCCTTTTTTCAGTTAGCAGCTACTTGCTGGTTTTTGCAGCAGTGTGAAACGTCACCTACAACACGATCCAGTGACGACTGAAGCATTCAGGTTATTAAACAGGTGATAGCAATAAGCATATTCTCTAAATTTAAAATGAAAGATTGTTACATTTCTTGAAAACACAGCTGTTGGCAGCTCCACTCTCACACAAATTGGTAAAAATCAATCGTGTGCCCCTGCTTGGGAAAAAGGTTTAACTTTGTCTTGTAAAATCACACAAAGAGCCGAGGCAGCGCATTCATGCAGTATGTGTTATGAGACTGATTAAACAACTTTTTTTATTCTTTTACATTTTCTGTGTTGTCTCTGTTCAACACATGGGTCTGAGCACGTGTAAACAGCCAGCCATTACACTGTCGCCACCTTTAAAGGTCTCACGTGGATGGAAATGGCGCTAAACGCTCATCGCCGTTGTAAAACAAATTCAGTACAACAGCAACTTTGAATAGTCGCATGTCGATGATTTGTTTATTAGATTGATCATTCTTTGTACTTCATTCCATCTGTGCACCCGTCTGTGTCCTTTCTTCCTACGTTCATCCAACTCACATTCTGGCTGGATCCAGTCACAGTAGCCTTTTCTACATAATGGAGTCACGAAGCTCAGGGCATGTGGATTTCACCTGCTCACGTACTGGCTCATACCTTCTAGTTGGTTTCTAAGGGGGGGTATTGATGCAAGAGATGTAGGAGGATCCGTATTAAGCCTTTCTCAGATTCTTTCACTTTTAAGACGTTTTACACTTTTGACACAACCTGCTGTATTTTAGTCAACAGCAGGTTTCTGAAATCTAACTGTGTGTTTCAGGGATCACATCACTTCAATAACCCTCGGTTTAGAAGACAGAGGAAAGGCTGTATCGATCCGGTAAAGAAATACTTTGTGTATTCGCTGCTTTATGATGTCAAGAACAACCCATTCCTTCAAGCTGGCAGGGATATGGCTGTATATTTTTATAGCAGCTTTTCCTCTTTTATACAGAGCTTTCTGAGCCTGTTTACATCCAGATGTATTTCTAAACTCGGGAGTCACGTGTTCTACAGTACCTTCTGAAAGATCTGCTCATGATTCTAACAGGAGTCTGGTAATAAACTGGTTGCCCTTACTTAAAAATATACGAGGGGCTGATATAAAACCGCTACCTGCAGACTTAACTTTTTGTTTCATTTTAAGGCTTTTTACTCCAGAAAGGCTCATTCTTCCCATGCCCCCTGTTAATGTTGAATTTTAACCTCTTTCTCTGAATGTCTAAATATTTACATACTGCATTTAGTCATGTCAGTTAGTGCATATCATGGGGCAGTGGGTTAAACGAACAGCCTTGAAATTAATTCTAGGTGTTTAGACCAACATCTGGCTTATATTAAAACAAAATTTGGACAGTTTTTTCTAGCCTTTTTTAATATGACCTTAGTTCCTTTGCGGGTTAAATTGTCTTTTCTGAGTAAGAAGTTGCAGTTTGTTTCTTGCTCTGTATAAACCAAAACCTGTTGGACTACATGAAGTTATATCAACAAAACAGTCTTTTCAGCTTCTACAAATACTATGTTTTCTGTTTACTTATTACAATTACAATTACAATTGTAATTACAATTACAATTATTTTAATCAATTTTTACTGTCTGTGAGCACGCCCCCTGTTGTTAGTACTTGTACATGTTTTGCTGGACCTTCTCAAGTCTGAACTTTTGCAACACTTCTATGTAGAAATCAGATGCTTGAATTGTCTACTCAGCGGGTAATTTTATTCTGCAGAAGCCTGGTAATTGTTCATGAATTTGATAAATTTGTGTCGGAGCAGGAAATATATCTAAAAGTTGCAGGACATTGGCTCTGAAGGAGCTGTAGAACCCATAACTCCGTTGGAGAATTGTACCAGGAAGCTGTGAAGTAAATGCCAGTTTAGGGTTGTTAGAGGCTAATTGTATGGTCACTCGGTCCTTATTTCTTTTTTTGTACCAAGTACCAAAAATACCCTTACAATATTTAAATGAGAGTAACTCGCTCCTAGAGGCTAAGTGACCTTCAAGGTTTTTGTTATTTTTTTGTTAGCAGACAAACGGATAAACTGACAACTTGTATGTAAGGCTAAGCAAAAGCTTGGGTTTCAGGCTGAAGATAAGTAAAGTTTAGTTATGTGCTGTATGATAAGAAAACAATTACTCAGTTGAGCTGCACAATACATTGTTGTTGAATAATGAGATCACAATGTTAATTGTGATTTCTCACTGTCCTGTTTCTCACTCGCTGTGTTTTTTCTTCATAAGGATGACCACACCGCTTTATTTGAGCTGTAGCGTCTAGATCCCCAAGATCTATATCAGGTCTGGGCTTAAAAAACAAATATATCAACATTTTACTTTTGCAAAGGTTTGATTTAGCCGATGTGTAAACAAAGTAATTATGTGGCCCGAAGCAACACACAAAGCTAAAAACAGCAAATGCATTAAAAGCAATAATTTAGTTTGTATGTTCTTGCAGTTTTTATTGACTTAAACTGGATGTGACTGAGAGACATTTTGTGTAAAAAAAAAAAAAAAGAGGTTTTAAGGTCCCACATGTTTAATATATGTAGCAAAATGTAATCAGTTTAAAACAGGATGTCTGTTGGCTGCTTTGTTTCCAGCCAGTTAAAAATCTGACAGGTTATCTATATGAAAAGCACGATGAGAGCTCTTAAGTTACTAAATCTGTTGTTAATTAATACTTGAGTTGTGTTGCAAGTGATTGCTCAGCAGAGATGCTTTGAAAGCTTATGTCTCTTAAAGAAGGTATAGATAAGGTAACACCTCAGTTAGGCAGCTTCTCATATTCATGTCTTCATTCCAAACCAACGGTGACTTCCACCTTTTGAATTCAGTGCCTTTTTGTTTGCCACCGGATAAATCATAAAAAAACGTCTGAAACAAGAGCATCAATGGAAACTAAATTGGGGGTGATAAATCGTAACTTAATGTCCAAAGCAAGAGATGGACGAAGCTTACCTAAACTTTGATCGATGGCGCAAGCCTCAGCACCTCAGACGACATTCTTACACATTCAGTGTCTATCTACTTCTTCACCCATCCTCCACTTGACTGTCTTTTTTTCCCCTCAAACGTATTACAGAGAATAATCAGCGAGGATATGAACTGCTGAGTGTTCATCCTGACTGCTGACTTTTCAAACACCTTTGGCAAGCACTCAAAGTGCTCTGGAGTTGGCCGGCCCTCTTCGTTATACAGAGGACTCGTAGCGCCAGGAGCCTCACAGCTGCTATTATTTGTCACTTAGAGGTAGAAATAGAGGGCTTGGGTCAAGAAAGGTTCAGCCTTGCTCCACATTTATAAAAAACTTGGGTGGAGGATGCTTAATGACTCAAGACCTAATGTATTATTGAAAAAAGGGGGAAGGTAAGAGTGGTCCAGCGTGGAATCTAATGATTATAATAAATATTTTGGAAAAGACAGCTTGTGTTGAGATGCTAGGAAAAATCTGGATGGAAACACTTAATGGTGACAGTGTTTTTCAATGCATATGAAGATTTTATGCCAAACCTGTAGTACCAGCATATACTTTTATTAAATATAGTTTTGTAAATTGACTGATTCTCCTTTCTCAGACTGTGAGATTTACCTGTGTAAATGAATGGAAACGCATAATCACAAATATTTATATAATTTAAACTAATGGCAAATTCATCAAACAATAATTTTGTATACTGACAAATCCACTTCTGTTTTTTCTAATGGGACAAAAACCTAGAATTCATGTAAAAAGAGGAGGTTACCACCTTGATGTCACCTTTTATTTGAGAAGTGCTGTTATAAAACATGTGGGGCATTTGTTTTCCATCTTGGTCTTTATGGATCTAGAAGATATCTAGAAGTTTTTTATCTACTTTTGGTCCTTGTTTGCTTTTAGTTACAAAAATCTGCCATCGTGTTGGGATTAGAGAATATTTTTTCTTTTTTGAGACATTCAGAGGTGAACTTGCTGGCAAGCTTTGGATCATTGTCCTGCCTGGTGTGCTTTTATACTAGATGAAACGGCATTCATACCTTTTCACCACACAACTCTCCCATGATGTCATTTTTGTACAGACTCTTTGTTATTGTTTTATTTTGATATCTGAACTTAATTGTGGCAAATGAGGCCTGTTCCATATTTTCTCTCTTATAATCTTATCTTTTTGTCTACTTCATGTTGTCAAGACTTTCTGTTTCTGCAGGTCTAGCAATGCTCGGGCCTGGGTGCGAATACTGAAACTTGACCCAAAAAATGTGTTTAATCAAAGTTAATTAATGATTTAACAAGGGAGGTAATTATATTTTTTTTTACATGGGATTAGGTTGTCTGGGATAGCTTTGTTTTCCCTGAATAAAGAAAGCAAAATTTGAAAACTACATGTTATTTTTTCTCAGGTTATCTTACTTTGGTATTAAAATTAATCTGAAAAGTCCAGCAAGAAAAGAGAAAAACAGATCAAATCGAGGGGAAAAAAACCAAGGCTGATCTCATAGCTCCATGTTTTTAATTTGATCTCTCTGCAAGATGGACAGTATTTATCTTTCGTGAATAATATTTTCTGTGACAGAGAATGTGTTGTTGGGATCAGTCAGAGATGGCCACCTTTGTAAATATTTTACTGCTGAGACGCCTTGTCAGTTCAGAATACAGATTTATTTTCATGCAGCTGACTTTATAAAGACAACCCAATCAACATTGCTGCAATATAGCTGCCTCCTGAAACATTCAGCTGGTAATCTCTCTGAGTAAGAAACCTGGTGCCTTCGAATGTTAATTTCTGCACATGGTATTGTAATAGTGCCGAACACTCTGCAATCTGAGTAAACTATGAAACACGCGGTGAGCGCGGCTGACACGACGCCATCTGTGTTGTGTTGTGTTGCAGGATCCCTGGCAGGCTCAACGACAGACGCACGCCCCTCGGAGAACTCAACTGGATCTTCACCGCCATCACCGACACCATCGCGTGGAACGTGCTGCCCAGAGGTGAGTCTCCTGGTAAACATGCAGATACATCATAACAGCATCTTCCTCATCAGGAAAATCAGTTTGTCTTGGTATATCCTTATAAGTACACGAAAACTTAAAAAATATCACAGGAATATGCTAGAGTAGTGTAGAAAATAAAATAAAAAAACACATCTTAAAATTCACCATGCTCGTATATAAATAAATGCATTCTGCACTGCTGTAGACAGTATTTCTCAGAAATAAATTAGATATGCACTGATCAGAGATTTTGTGGCTAATTTCTGATCTCAGATTGTGTAAAGGTTCTCGGGCTGATTTCAGTTTTATGAGATTCTGATTACTCTTCAAAGGGGATAAATAACATTCAGAACATTTTTTCTGCTTTCTGCCTTAATTAAAAATTTGGTTGACTCCACAGAAAAGCCTTTTTTCTGTCCCTACTCGTATCCTTCCTTCCTCACTCGTCTTTTCTTCCATTCTTTTATTTTACTAAGCTTCCTTCTTAGTTCCATTTCCTCCTTATGCTCTCCCACCTCTCTGTCCCTGCATCCTTTCTTGCGACTTTGAATTTTACTCTCTTCCTCGTCTTTCTTTCCTCTGCCATCGTGTCCTTTACTCATAATGTGCTTCCTTGTAGCCTTCCTTCCTCACTCAAGTTTCTGTGCTCTAGATAAATACAATTAAAATTAAAAGCTTTTGTCAAGTTCTTCTCAGTTTATTTTCATTTAGTCAGAACATTTATAATTGTATGATAAGTATTCATAGAAAGCAGTTTTATCCTGAGAAATTCATCAATTTGCATGATTTCATGTCCTCTGCGGAGATGCTCCAACTGCATCCTCTCTCTTGTGTTTAACATCATAAGAACAACTCCTGCTGTGAGCTACACATGTAAACGGCAACAGCCGAGGACTGCAAAAAACCAAATGATCTGCACTTTCTCTTTAATGCTAATTATAAAAAAAGCTTTAAAAGGGAATGCTTCAGTGTACTTCTTTGTTATAACCATGTTAGGAAATGTGCAAAAAGGCTTCTTTTTCAAAAGGGTTTTGTTGTAATAAGCTATAAATTATTTTTAAAAGCACTCAATGGGGTTGGTGGAGCTTGCAAAGACATCACAGACAAACTAGAATCTCCATTTAAACACATCATGGCAACAATGACAAATTAAACGTCCCACATGGTTCAGCTCTCAGGGAGTCCAAAGTGGGGCACCTAAAATAAAGAACAGCAATCTTTAGGCATCAGCAGTACTGTAAGAGTATCAGAACATCCCCAGTGGCTGATATCATGAGGATGTTGATATAGAAATGCCAGAAGAGCAGTTTGTTCAGGTCAGCTCTTCAAATTGAGATTCATTTTGTTTAGAGTTCTTCGCGCTGTAATTGAGGATATCGCTTCAGCGAGTGTTTGGCAGACGACACACCATGCTGCACTTACCCATTTCTCACTTGCTTACCTTGATGAATATACCGACACACACACAAATGTTTTTTTTAAAAGCCTCTAGATTTTGTAATCATGAAACATACATACACAGATAATCTTACACTCTGATTTCCCTCCTTTTTTATGTATGCAACGTACATCCACACAGTCCCACACTCGGACTCCCACGAGACCAACTGTATCCTGGCTAGAATAGCATTGTGACAACGCTGATGGCTGCCAAAGCCCTTTAAAGCCTCGGGGCTCTGCTGTTGATGAAGCAGCCCACATCAGAGAGAATCCCTGTAATGAAGGCACTGCATACACCTAACCCAAATCATACACACTCGCATACACATACACACAATAAACCTTCAGCAGCCTGACACCAACAACATGCTCTTCGTCCCTTAAGAAATATCTCCAACAAACTAACAGTGAAATCATAATCAGCAGCCAGAAATGGTGGCAAGGGATTGGCCTGGCTCTATTAAAGTAAATTAAAGTTGAAGTAAATTAGTGGATTCATAATGGGAGAAAGACAGTGAGATGGGCAGGTTAGAAATCAGAATGTCTATGTGGGTATTTATATCTATATATAGATATATAGATATATTTATATATCTACACTCACCGGCCACTTTATTAGGTACACCTTGCTAGTACCGGGTTGGACCTTTTGCCTTCAAAACTGCCTTTATCCTTGGTGGCATAGATTCAACAAGGTACTGGAAACATTCCTCAGAGAGTTTGATCCATATTGTCATGATAGCATCACACAGATGTTGCAGATTTGTCGGCTGCACATCCATGATGCGAATCTCCCGTTCCACCACATCCCAAAGGTGCTCTATTGGATTGAGATCTGGTGACTGTGGAGGCCATTTGAGTCCAGTGAACTCATTGTCATGTTCAAGAAACCAGTCTGAGATGATTCATGCTTTATGACATGGCGCGTTATCCTGCTGGAAATAACCATCAGAAGATGGGTACACTGTGGTCATAAAGGGATGGACATGGTCAGCAACGTTACTCAGGTAGGCTGTGGCGTTGACAATGCTCAATAGGTACTAAGGGGCCCAAAGTGTGCCAAGAAAATATCCCCCACACCATTACACCACCACCAACAGCCTGAACCATTTATACAAGGCAGGATGGATCCATGCTTCATGTTGTTGACGCCAAATTCTGACCCAACCATCTGAATGTTGCAGCAGAAATCAAGACTCATCAGATCAGGCAACGTTTTTCCAATCTTCTAGTGTCCAATTTTGGTGAACCTGTGCGAATTGTAGCCTCAGTTTCCTGTTCTTAGCTGACAGGAGTGGCACCTGGTGTGGTCTTCTGCTGCTGTAGCCCATCCGCCTCAAGGTTCGACATGTTGTGGGTTCAGAGATGCTTTTCTGCATGCCTTGGTTGTAATGAGTGTTTATTTGAGTTACTGTTCCCTTTCTATCAGCTGGAACCAGTCTGGCCATTCTCCTCTGACCTCTTGCATCAACAAGGCATTGTTGCCCACAGAACCGCCGCTCACTGGATATTTTCTCTTTTTGAGACCATTCTCTGTAAACCGTAGATATGGTAGTGCGTGAAAATCCCAGTAGTTCAGCAGTTTCTGAAATACTCAGACCAGCCTGTCTGGCACCAACAACCATGCCATGTTCACGTAAATCACCTTTCTTCCCCATTCTGATGCTTGGTTTGAACTGCAGCAGATCGTCTTGACCATGTCAACATGCCTAAATGCATTGAGTTTCTGCCATGTGATTGGCTGATTAGAAATTTGGTTAACGAGCAGTTGGACAGGTGTATCTAATAAAGTGGCCGGTGAGTGTACAGTGTGTATATATATATATATATATATATATATATATATATATATATATATATATTTTTTTTTTTTTTTTCTTTACATTACAACCACAAACATAAATGTATTTTTTTGGACCAGCACAAAGTGGTATACAACTGTGAAGTGGAACGAAAATTATACATGATTTAAAAGCTTTTTTACAAATAAAAAACTGAACCATGCAGTGTGCAAAAGTATTCAGCCCCCTTTACTCTGAGTGCAACCAATTGCCTTATATACATTTATTATTTACATTTATTCTAGTAGAAGCTTACAAAGCCATGTTATCAACATCATCTGTGTAATGGAAATATTAAAAGAATTATCTTTCATACGTCTGCCATTCAGCAAATAAAAATAATTTTTGGCAATCCTAACTGACCTGAAACTGGAGTTTTGTGTAATTTAATGACCGACAGTGATGAGAAAAAAAAGATTGTGTCTTTTTATAAGTTGTGTGTAAATGTCTGACTTCAACTGCATTCTTTAACCGTGAGTCTCCCACAGTAGTGAAGCTACTGTGTCCTGGTATTGCAAGCCAACCTTACCCAGCATACCGTTTGCCTGAGCTGCAAGGAGAGGACATGATTAAAGACAGCAGTGTTTCACTGTCCTGTAGATACTGGAAGTAAACACACAAGCTAGCCAGATGTTTTTCAAATTTGGTTACTTTGGCCCAATGCGTTCTGTTTTTTCCCATATGGAGTGCCTCATTTCCGTTCTTTTATTCTTACATACAGGGTAATCTAATTCACTTTATGCCCTTCTTCGGTCTGCAGCATAATGGATAATTTCTACGTCTCTATCCCCAACTTCAGATCTGTTCCAGAAGTTGTTTCGTCAGGACTTGCTGGTGGCCAGCTTGTTCCGCAATTTCCTGCTCGCAGAGAGGATAATGAGGTCGTACAACTGTACACCAGTCAGCAGCCCTCGTCTGCCACCCACATACATGCACGCCATGTGGTAAGACACGCTCACAAACAGCGCTTGAACACAGATGCACAGATGTCTGTGGATTTGTAGAGCTGGAGGTTACAGGAAAGACAAGAGTCATCCTTAAGGCCCGGCTGTTAACCGACAGAAAGCAATTAAAGGCTGAGAGGAGTTTCTAACAGACAAATTCTTTATTAAAAAACAGAGTGTTATCCTCTTTATGTAATGTTATGTATATTTAATGAGTGGACATTTTAAAAATCAACTTGGAGATTGGAAAGGAAATTAAACAGGGAAATGGGCCTGGAGGCTAATTTGTGTTAATGTTAAGATATTTCTAATTAAAAGAAAAGTGCTTCCTAAAACAGTTTTCATTTTTTATGTTTAGATTGTTTGTGACTCCTTATTGCTGGGCCTATGGTTAAAATAGTAGTAGTAATAATAATAGCTCTGTTCAGTTTATTTATATAGCAGCATTTCACATGTCATCTCAAGGCACAAAATTGCTTAAAACGTTTTCTGTCTAAGAAAACTGCATTGCATCATTTACTCCTCCCGGATGAGCATGTAGAGACTGGGGACATTCGCTTTGCATTGATCTTGCAGCAATCCCTCATACTGAGCATGCATGTTGCGACAGTGGAGAGGAAAACTCCCTTTTAACAACAAGAAGAAAGAAAACAGAAGCACTGATCCAGGAGTACTTTCTGTGTGAAAGAAAATCATCCAGGAGAGAAAGAGAGCTAAGCAGATGAACTCTGGTCAGTTTTAAAGTCTACAGGATGAAAGAGATCACATACAGTTAGAAGCTCAGCCAGTAGGTATGTCTAGGGGTCAATTTTAAATTCTGTTCTGAATTTAAATTGGAGCCGATAAAGGGAAGCTGAGATATGAGAAATATCTCTTTTTAATTTTCATCAGAACTCTTGCTTCAGCATTTTGAATCAGCTGAAGGCTTTTAATGGTATTTTGTGGACATCCTGATAGTAAAGAATTACAATAGTCCAGCCTTGAAGTAACAAATGCATGGACTAGTTTTTTCAGCATCACTCCTGGATAGGATATTTCAAATTTTGGCAATGTTCCGGAGGTGAAAGAAGGAAATCCTAGAAATCTGTTCAATATGGATTTTAAATGACATGTCCTGGTCAAAAATAACACCAAGGTTTTTTACTTTTATTACTGGAGGCCACAATTTGTTAATTTCTTTTGTAAATTAAATCACTTTCTTTCACAAAAATAAATAAACATCAATATGTAAACAAATAACCCAATAAAGAGCTGAATATTTAATGGGGAAGTCCTAATTTTGTTTTAATCACTGTATGTGGGAAATGCTCCACTCACATTTTATGCCTTGTCTCCTAGCTGTGTGTTCTGAAAGCAATCGTAACTTATATAAACACACATATTATGTGAATGATAAAGGTGATCTTTAAAAAGGGTATTTTCAGTTGCTTGACTTTTAAGAAACCATGATTACAAACAGGCTTTTGTCATAGTGAAGTTGCTGATTTTACATTTCTTTTGTTCCTGACTCAACAAAACCCAGGTGAGTCGAAAAATCAATAACTTCTCAAGTACATATTGTTACTTTGTTTTTCCAGCAGTGTTGCGACGGATGCTTTATATGTCCTCAAACATACAACAGGTTGCAGCCCTGTCCTTCTATTAAGGTCATGGATCTATAGGCAAACAGAAGGTAAACACAGCCTTCTGGAGCTGCTCTGAATATAGAAAACATGTAACCTATTTAAATTGTTGAGTCACTCTCGCAGCTTTCTTTAAATACATATTGGTGTGGAGGCCTGAGCCAGCAAGTGTAGGTGTTTTTATGTGTTTCTGCCTTCAAGCATGTGCAAACTCTTCATGTTTTATTTTCTTTACATCTTTTTTCTGCATGTTGACTGTTGCCAGTGTTGCTATCAGTACTGGGCACAATATATTTATAATGGTGATAATTGCCAACAGTACAGTAGTAGCAAGTGGAAACAGAACAAAGGTGGTAGACAGAAAGTGAACTTCTTTCTTAGCTTAAGGTTTTTAATATCAGAGAAATAAAATGCTATCTTGTTTTCACCAGCTCCTAGATTCAAGTAAATAGAGCCTCAGATGAGCATCACCTTATGACATATTACTGTGTGTTTGTATTTATTTGAAAGAGGCTGAGCCACTATGTTGCCCCCCAAAATTAATTTCTTGTTGAATCCCCTTTGCTGCAGAAAGTTTTCATAGCATTGACCTTATGAGTCTCTAACGTCTTTGTGGAGTAACTTTGGCCCACTTATTCTTTTAGTTTTCCTCAGTTTAGTGAGGTTTGTAGAAATTTGCGTAAGCTCAGGTCTGTTGAGGTTGCATCTCTCAGGTTGAGATCTTGTCTTTGTCTGGACCTTTGAAACACCTTGATTATTTCCTTTCTCAAGCCATTCTGTTGTAGATTTGCTGCTGTGTTTAGGATCCATTGCTGTTGCATGACCTCTCGTTTGACTCTCAAATGCCTTGCTGGTTGTGTTTTGCCCTCTAATCTTGTGCTGAGAATGATTGCAGTCGTGGCTCATGGTTACTTTCTATTCAAAATTCTGGTCTGAACAGGATTACACAGTTTCCTTCAGTCGCCTCTGTGTTTTCAGCAGATCTACTTCAGGACATCGTTGTAAGAATTAACATCTAAAACAACTTCTTCGAGTCATCCTCCTACACAACCTTAAAGTCTGGAAAAGAGTTGAATTTGTTCATTTTTTAATGTTTTTGCCATACATATTTTGCATTTTGAGTTTGTGACATAAATCTGACTTATAAATACAGACTAATTCAATATTTTAAAAAAATTACCTTTTCAATTCTTTACATTTTCGCACTTTAGACCCTCTTTGATCCACATTTTAGACTTAACCTGTGGTTCTTAACCATCTGGCAACCCAGGGCCATTTTTTTAATACTCAATATTTATGCAAATGGAATCAGAATTTCCAGAGGTTAATGGTTTGGATAAAGGTTAACAATTGCCACCTCACTTACCATCACACCTTCACACATACAGTGCTCACTTTGGACCCTCAACCCAAACGGGTCCCAATTGACCGCCATCAATTGACATTATTGGACATACTTTAATTTGACCATCTCATAAGGTGAAATCTATGACATTCTTTTCAGTCTTTGCCTGAAGGTTAAATTCTTGATTTTTTTTTGTTAAATTATATATTTAACTACTGGTTGGCTAGAGCTAGCATAAGGTTCTAAGTTGAGCCCATTTGCATTTTGTTGCATTATTGTATTACAATGGCAACATAGTCTGGATAAAACACACGCACACACACCCAAACACCAACAGTTTTCTGGGTCTACACCAGAGGGTTTAACTGGGTTTGATTTATTTTTAGTGAAACCTTACCTTTTTACAACAAAATGGCACAAAAACTATTTTCTAAAACTAAAAGAGGCGCTAAATGTACATTAAACAAGTCCATAACAAACTTGTATACCTCGTTGTATGAGACATTTTTTACCAAATTTATTTAAGAAAGTTCATACATTTCTTCTGGCTGATGCTAATTACTGCCGAGCTGGCGTGATCCAATGCTGAGGAAAAGCAGGTCAGCAAATCCATTGGAAATGGGTCCGATTATGAAGCTGCATTACTGAGGTAAAGAATTGTAGAATATGAGAGGAAAGGACTTCGGATATAATGAAATTTGTCCCTCTCACTCTGAAAGGAGCAAAAAATTCAATTCAGTTTAGTTTAGTGTATATAGCGCCGATTCACAACAAAGATCATCTCAAGGCGCAATAAAAATCTAATTTATATCCAGAAATACATACATTTACAAATTAACCCAGTACTGTCCAATAATAAAACATATTTCAATGTAATTCCATGCATTCCCATTTGATTCTAGTTCTAACACAATTCTGTAAATTTGGGATTTTAAAGCGGGTTGGTAATAAGTTATCTAACGAAGCCCAACTGATTGCATTAAGCAAATTACTTTGCAGTAATTCCTCCTTCTGAGCAAGCATGTGGGGACGGTGGAAAGGAATGACTCCCTCTTAACAGGAAGAAACTATCAGCAGAACAAGGCTTACTATAAGCAGCCATCTACTGCAAACAGCTCTAAGTTAATGAATCAATAAATCTTTTCAAGACTGAGACCAGACAGCTCCTGTTTTTTTGTTTGTTTTAGTTTTTGCGAACCGTAAGAAGGTATTAAAGATTACAGACTGTGTTTTTTGAAAAATGTGTATTTAGTAAATGACAATCCAGGCCTGAAGTCTTGAGTGTTTTAGATCTTTAAACAGAGCTGATCTAAATGAGTCAATAACACGAAACAATATGCTGGATCAGAAGCAGATTTTAGCCTCTTGCTGTTTCATGATTTGTGGAACTGACAGATGAAAAAACCCAAATACTTGTTTTATACTTAATTATCCAGATTTGTATAAAAACTGAGTTTTGAAAAATATGCAATTTTGAAAGAGAAAGTTGGTTGGAATGGTGTTTTACAAGTAAACGCATCCGAAATCAGTGAGAGAAATGGTAAGGGTGTTGAATGAGTCAAAAAGTGTCATTTGTTGCAAAATAAGAAGAAGGTTGTTCTCTTTGTAAGAACAAAATACATCATTGTGCTTCTGCAGCCCTGGTTTGGGAGTTCTTGCAGGGTCGCATCTATCGACATTCTGAGGGGTGTGCGGCATTACTTGTAACTCCACATAACTCTATAGTTACAATCTCATCAGATAGTGACTTTTCGTCTGAGTCGATTTTGTTGGCTGCTGGCACTTCTTCAAGCTTTTCTAGTGCATCTAGGACCCCCCGACCCCCCAACTGGCTCTCAGAGGCTTCAATGTGGTGTTAACAAATTCTTTGAGGATATCCCACCTTTCCCAGTTGTGTCCTTCACAGCAGTGAACCCCACAAAAGACTCCGTAATAGTGACCTTCTTCTCATCTGTATCAATATACCCTATGATAACTGAGGCCTGCTCTTGCTTTGAAATATTGGGTGTGCAGTCCAATTCCACTGCAAAGTACTTGGAGGCTTTGACCTGAACACAAATTTTATCTAAAGCACATTCTGATATTGAATCTAAAAATTCATTTTGGGTGCATCAATTGAGATATCCAGTGTTTTGTTTTGAGGCATTCTTTCTAAGATGCTCTACCAGTGTGTCTTCATACCATGCTATGAGCTCAAGGATACCCAGGAAATTTGCACTTTTAGGATTTCCTGACTGTGCATTTTTGTCCCCTCTGTAGCAAGTTTCTTTCTGCAAGGAAGAGTCGATACACTTCTCCAGTGTGCCTTTTCAGCGGCCATGGTTCTCTGTAATCTGCTATCAATAGTTTTGCCTAGGTGTAAGCGGGAAGCATTTATGTGATATCCACTGGTTTCATGGTGCGTCAGGGCTTTTGAAAGACGCTGCCAGTTATTATAACCCACCACAAGGCGTGTGTCAGCAACTTTAGCTTTACCAAGAAGCTTACATGCAAAACAATAGACTTTGTTAGTACTTTTTGAGTAGAGTAACCAATGCCGTTCCACTTTCTCTCCATTGGACAATAAACAAAAACAATATGCTCTGGAAAAACACCTTTTACTCTTATCTGATCTTGGATATGGCCCATCAGAACATTTCTGTGGGCCATTTTCAACAATGTACTGCTTCAATGAGTCCTGATGTCATCACTGTCTCCTCTATAGCAGATGCCATCACCGACCTCGTCTGTTTCCTTCACCCCTTGCCTGTGTGCTTCTCCGCTAAATCGTATGGTCAAACAAGCATTATTTAACAGCTTTAAATAAGTTACATATTTTGCTAATGCACTTTTTCAATATAAATAATATTCAAATTAATAACTTGATATTAACTGGGTGTTCCTGTGGTTCCACCTAATATTAGACCAACCTGCTGCCTACCTCTGTCGGTCCTGATTCGTTCTCTCTCATCTTTTCTTGTTTTTCTCCATCCTCACCACTGAATGATATGAACTTTATGTTAAGGAGGTTTCAAAATACTGCAGTCAAACCACATTTACGTAAAAGCATGAAATTTTAATTTTAAATGATATCCATGTTTGATATCAGTGATTGGATGCTCCATCTGATCAGACTTATCAGACACATCACAACAGTGTTATATCCGAGTGAAGACATTTAAACTAAGTTCTATAATTTATCTGTTTTATGATTCACCATCTAGTTAAACAAATGATTACTGTCTGAACAACAAAATAACCACAAACAAGTTATTTTATTGTTCTTGTCATTATCCGTTTTTTGGTAAATACTGATTAGTACAGAGTTGCAGTAACCTGTAATTTTACTAGTAGTAAGTTAAGCTAATTTGAATATTTATAAGCCTCCCCTTGATACACTGACATAACTTACCTACTGTCTTTTAACCACTTTGAAAAGCTTTTTTTCCATTGCTACATCTTTATCCTTCTCCCTCATCCATTTTCTGTTTTGTGCCCCTAAAAGCTTTCTTTTCTGCCTCTCCATCTTTAGCTCCCTGTCATCAAATGGCAACACGCGGTCCAGCACGTTCTTGACTCTCGAGGAGGCTCGCCCTGGAGCACCTATAGTGTGTGTGTGTGTGGGGTGGAGGGAGGGGAGGTGAAGGAGCGGAGGGGTACATATTCAGTGACAAGCATCTTTAATTGACCATATCATTTGCATGGGCTCAAATAGCTGTTAAAAACACAAAATGCACACTAGAAATTATTTGCCGGTATCGCTTTGGCGCCGCCCCTATCCGCCGCCCCTATCCGCCGCATATAGTGCATACCCACATTTTGTGCCACTGAGTTCTTGCAGATTGCTCTTGACAGATTGTCTGGGCAGAACCTTTTTTCTTGTGTTGTTTCCAACAGCCATCATATACAAATACAGTGGATATAAAAAGTCTACACACCCATGTTCAAATGCCAGGTGTTCATGATGTAAAAAAATCACATCCAGATAAATAATTTCACAACTTTTTCCACCTGTAATGTGATCTATAACCTGTAAAATGCAATAGAATAACAAATAGAAATCTTTCAGGGATGTGAACTAAAAATAAAGAACTGAGATAATGTGGTTGCATTAGTGTGCACACCCTTTTATAACTGGGGCTGTGGCTGTGTTCAGATTTAACCAATTACATTCAAACTCATGTTAAATTGTAGTCAGCAGACACCTGTCACCAATTAAAGTGCCTCTGATCAACCCAAAATAAAGTTAAGCTGTTCTATTAGGCTTTTCCTGACATTTGTGTAGTCACATCTTCCAGCACAAGCCATGGTCCGCATGAGAGCTTCCAAAGCGTCAGAGAGATCTCATTATTTAGAGATATCAGTCAGATGAAGGCTACAAAAGAATTTCCAAGGAATTAAATATACCATGAAACACAGTGAAGACTGTCATCATCAAGTGGAAAAAATATGGCACAACAGTGACATTACCAAGAACAGGAAGTCTGTCCAAAATTGATAAGAACACGAGAAGAAAACTGGTCAGGCTTCCAAAAGGCCAACCGCAACACTGAAAGAGCTGCAGGAATTTCTGGCAAGTACTGCCCGTATACTACATGTGACAACAATCTCCGTCTTCTTCATATGTCTGGGCTATGGGGTTGGGTGGCAAGACGGAAGCCTTATTGTACAAAGATAAACATCTAAGCCCAGCTTAATTTTCCAAAAAGACATCTGAAACCTCCCGAACGCATGTTGAAAAATGTGTTATGGTTGGGATTATGTATTGATTTAATGGGAATATATAGTATATTTAAGTGATGCCTTGTGAATTCAACTGCTAGTCTAGTTGTTGCATTTCAGTACATCTTAACAGCTTCCAAAGCTATACTCAAATGGCCGTTGCTGTTGTTTAAAACTGCAAACTGTGTCTATCCAATTATCTGCTATTTCTGTGTTTGTTTCATTGCCTGAATTAAAAGCAATCCTATTATATTTCCTGAAGATGCTTTACCTTCTACCTCAAAAATTTGTTTTTTTGCTGCTTAATGAGACAAACACCGAGTGTTTCCCATTTCTTATCTGAGCAATAGGTTCCTTTTACAGTTGTCGCAGTCTGATTTCTCCACCATGTATTCTCTTTAACATACGTGTTTATACACAGAGGCCTGCTGTTGTCTGTTGACTTTTTTTGCACTGTATAAGAACCATTATCTAATCATCCATCTTCCTTTAGTTACACAAACATCTCTCCATCTATTTTTGTTCCTGTGCATCGTCTTCTAAAAATGCCTCTCCCACTCATTATCTGGCTCATTGTTGGCAAAGCCTCCAGGAGGGGCTCGTTGTGTAACCGCCTGGCATCTCTTCCTTAACAAATACTGGTCTTTAATCCTTAAAGCATTCTGTAGTCTTTCCTTCTCGTTTGTTCATCCCTATTAGTTTAGATTGTGGGTACTTTTCAGTGTTTTCGACCCAACAAATTGGGATTTCACAACATCACATGCAGTATTAACCAGGATAGAGTAACGACTGACGAGTGCTTTAGGACTCCAGGAAACCAAACTGCGAAGGCAATGAAAAGTGTAAGTGCTAGAGATAAAAGGCAAGTAGGAAAATAAAAGTTTGGCCAGCATGTATTGGACCGAGGAGGATGGAGAGGGGGAAATAAGTACTTTAAGGGCTTTCTGATTCATGTTAGTGCCAAAACACAAACAGCTATTGTTATTCAAATAGAGCAGAACAGGGTAGGGCAAAAAAGCCCAAGGCTGATTACTCCCTTGCGGGCCGTTTCATTGCCAGTAGAGTGTGTCTGTTTTATATTGGTGCATGTTGTTGCACCACTCTCTGCAGGCAACTGGAGAAAAGAGCTGAGTCAGCCGCCAAATGTTCCCCTACACAGCCTTGTTGTTGGCTGTCCCTTCATTTCACACTCAAGACACACATGAGCTCTGGTGATGAGTCACTGCTTCGTTCTTGAGAGACACACCAGTGTCATGGAAAACTTGAGACAGCCTCCATCCAGAGTACTTTGTTTGTTTTAATGCCGATTGGTTGTGTACTTGACTTAGCGAAGGAGAACACTTAACACACGTTTAGAGAAGCTTGTTTTGTGTGAGTTTTTGTCTGCCTTCATTGTTTTTAATTATTACGCTCAGCTATACTTGATTCACTGTTACTAAGAAACAGAATAAAAGGCAATGTACAGAGCTTTAAGAGAGCATTTGGTCCCTAACAAATTTCTTCAGCTTTTGGTTTTTGTTTATTTTTGTCACACGTAAATGTTTCAGATCATTTAACACATTTTATTACAAAGCAGCATAACCCAAGTATGCAGAAACATGGTAATGCCACAGCATAGGAATTATTGGATTATTGTTCTACTGCAATAACCCAAGCCCTCCTCAATTTAAGGTTACACACTGATGGCTGGACATTCCTCTTCTGGATTGTCTGCCAGAAAGCAGGTTTAATAATAACCTGCAATAATTTGCAAGCTGTCCAGGACCTAAAGAAGCAAAGCAACCCCCAAACCATTACACTGCCACCACCATGTTTGACTGTCTGTATGATGTCTTTTTTCTGAAATGCTTTGTTAGCCAGATGTAACGTGGCTCCGCTCATAACTTCTAAAAGGTTTCACTTTTGTCTCTCAAGTCCACAGAATATTTTCTTAGAGGTCTTGGGGATTATGGAGATGTTTTTGGTAAAAATGAGATGGGCCTTTGTCTTCCTTTTATTAAGCAGTGGCTTTACTCTCCCATGAGTGTCATTTTTGCCCAGTCTCTTTTATATGTTAAATCGTAAATACTGACCTTAACTGAGGCAAGTGAGGCCTACAGTGCTTTAAATGGATTCCTTTGTGACCGCCTAGTTGAATCGTTGATGCACTATCAAAGTAATTCTGGTAGACCAGTTGCTCTGGGAATGGGTCATGTTTTCTGTATTTGTGAATAATTGCTCTTAGTGTTGAATCTCAAAGCCTCAGTAAGTGTGTCTCTCAAATTGTTGAATTTGTTCAGATTGGGGCATGATGGTACTGCTTTTCGAGCTCTTTAACCTACTTCATGTTGTTGGACAGGGTCTATTTAAGTTACTTCTTAATTCTATGGGTTAAACAGGCCTAATGAACATTAGCTTTCCATTTAATCACAGTTAATTCAAAGTTCAACAATGGGGCAATGATATTTTCAGAAAGGTCCATGCTGGTTTGAACAGCTTATTTTTCCCTTCAATAAATGAAACCCTTATTTAAAAGCTGCTTTTTTTGTTTCCTCGGGTTGTCTTTGTAGGGTATAAAATTTTTTTTTAATATCTCAAATATTTTATTGTGAAACAAAACAGAAGAAATACTTGAGGGGGCAAACACTTTTTACTTGTTCCAAATGTTAGAACTGTGCAGGCCTATTTGTTAAAGCGATTGTAGTATGTTACAGTTCAGCAGCCAACCTGAACAGAGCACAAGATTCTTCAACAGATGCTTAAAAAACATTTCTACTACCCTTTGTTCCTAAACTCGGTCTTTCTGAACACACGGAACACTGTGCATGTATGCACCGTTTTTTGCTGCGGTCTCTGCCTAACCCTTGTGAGCCTAATTAGGTTTAGTTTCTTTAAGGTAACGTTGTATGTGGCTGCAAATTGCTACTTGATGAGCAGCATCTGCTCCGAAAAATCCAATCAGCCTTACACTGTTAAGGTTTTAGCCACAGGGCTAACTATTTGTGCTGCTGTTGCTGCTGCTGCTGACAAAAACCCCCCAATAGCCATAATCAAGCTACCTTTATATGTTTTCATGTTGCACATTTATCAGTGAGTCCATTACATGTTCTGCGCTGTGCTGTCAACCAGGAGTGCAAATCTATTATATCACTCTGGAATAATGGGAAAAGCCATTTGAGCAGTAGAAAGAGTCTCAGACAGAGTGAACCTGGCGTCACTCATTCAGCATCACATTACATCGCTGTGCATCGACTGGGAACATGAATCAACCTCTAACTCATGCTAACTGAGAGGAAAAAAAACCAGCAAGGCTCTGAGTTCAATTTGCAGCAAGAAAAAGGAGCTGAAAAGTGGAGGCTAGAGGAGACGGGCTGAAAGGGAGAAAAAAAGAAGCATTGATAAGGTTTGATGTGGGTTGCATAACGCCATGAATTAAAAATGATGACCATGGGAGAAGAGCTGGTGTTTAGAAGCGGGATTAAAGGCTCCTCGCTGCCCTCTCCAGGACCCTCGGATGGGAATCTACGTAGTTGGAGACGCTCAGAGAACAATGCAGGGGAGACGATGTGATCTGAGGAAAAATAGATGCTGGGGTTAAATACTAGACAATATAGCTGGTGTGGACCTCCACTGGTGTACAAACTGAAATCCAATTTAGCGGTGTTATGTAACAAGACATTGCACAACCAAAGCAAATGAAATACACTTTGATTGATACTCAGTCGACCTGAGTGAAAGATTGAATTTCCAGCTGAGATTAAAATATTTCCAATGCTGTCAGAACCTAACAGAAGATGGTCTGAAAAGTGGCCTGACTTTTGGGAAAAAATCTCCCAATCGTGGCACTGAAGCAATCCTGCTCCATTCTCCCCCACTCGTGAACAAGACACTTGAGCTCCTCTTCATTCCAGCCGCTTCACACATGGTAGCTTTTTAACCACCTTGGTGAGTTCAGCCTGGGTGATGACAGAGTCCAACCCCACGTCCCCAGTATCTGCTTCCACCAGGGAATGCGTGACGCCAGGATTGAGGAGATGCTCAGAGTACTCCTTCTACCGCCCGATAATGTCCACAGTCGAGGTCAGCAGCTCCCAACACCCACTGTAAACAGTGTTGCCGAAGCACTGCTTCCCCCTCCTGAGGCGCCGGACGGTTTGCCAGAATCGCTTCGAGGCCAACCAGTAGTCCTCCTCCATGGCCTCACCGAACTTCACCCAGTCCTGAGTTTTTGTCTCTGCCACAGCCCAGGCAGCAGCACGCTTGGCCTCACGGTACCTGTCAGCCGCCTCAGGAGTCCCACAAGCCAACCACAGCCGATAGGACTCCTTCTTCAGCTTAACAGCATCCCTTACTGCCGGTATCCACCACCGGGTTTGGGGATTGCTGCCGCGACCGGCACCGTGGACCTTAAGGCCACAGCTACAGGCGGCTGCATCGACAATTGATGTGGAGAACATGGTTCACTCGAACTCTATGTCTCCAACCTCCCCCGGAATCTGGTCAAAAACTCTCCCAGAGGTGGGTGTTGAATACATCCCTGGCCGAGGGGCTCTGCCAGATCTTCCCGGCAGACCCTCACTATACGATGGGCCTACCAAGTCTGTCTTGCTTTCTCCTCTTCCAGCGGAACCAACTCACCACCAGGTGGTGATCAGTGGAAAGCTCAGCCCCTCTCTTTACCTGAGTGTCCAAAACATGCGGCCGAAGGTCTGAAGACACGACAACAAAGTTGATCATCAACCTCCTGCCTAGGGTGTTTTGGTGCCAAGAGCACTGATGAACAACCATATGCTTGAACATAGTGTTCATTATGGACAATCCGTGACTAGCACAGAAGTCCAATAATGAAACACCACTCGGATTCAGATCGGGGAGGCCATTACTCCCCATCCTTGCCCCTCCAGGTGTTACTGTCGTTTCCTACGTGGGCATTGAAGTCCCCCAGTAGAATAACGTGTTTCCCGGAAGGGGCACAGTGCAGCACCCCTGACAGGTACCCCACAATACCGCTTGGCCCGTAGGCCAAAATGACAATCAGAGACCTTTCCCCAATCCGATGGCGCAAGGATGCAACCCTCTCATCCACTGGGTTAAACCCGAACACGAGACGGCTGAGCTTAGGGGCCACAGTCAAACCCACTCCAGCACCACGCCTCTCCCCGCGGGCCACTCCAGAGTAGAAGAAAGTCCAGCCTCTCTAAGAGAGCTAGGTTCCGGAGCCCACGCTGTGTGTGGAGGCGAGCCTGACTATTTCTAGTCTATCTCTCGACCTCCCGCACAAGCTCTGGCTCCTTCCCCCCCAGCAAGGTGACATTCCACGTCCCTAGAGCCAGCCTAAGCATCCAGAGATTGGGCCTCGCATCTCTCGTTCGGGCTTGGCCCGGCCGGGTTCTGCAAGAAGCAACCCGGCCACCAGGTGCTCTCCGATAAGTCCCAACCCCAGGCCTGGCTCCAGAGTGGAACCCCGGCTGCGCCGTACCGGGCGATGTCACGTGCCTTGATTGTGTGGTCCTCATGAAGGCGTCTTGAACCGCTCTTTGTCTGACCCGTCACCCAGAGCCTATTTGGCATGTGAGACCCTACCAACATAGCCTTTAGGATCATTCGAGCACTCAAACCCCTCCACCATGTTAAGGTTTTCAAGTTTAAATACATTAATTATTAATTAGTATATATCATTGTTTGCTACCTTTGTAAGAGGAACATCAGTGTGATACAAGCCACTGCAATATTATAACATACTTTTTATAATAAAGGGTATTACTGTATGCAATGTTACAGTGAAAACAGATAAATGGTATTAGATAATACATCATATACAGTACAGACCAAACGTTTGGACACACCTTCTCATTCTAAGAGTTTTCGTTATTTTCATGACTATGAATATTGTAGCTTCACACTGAAGGCATCAAAACTATGAATTAACACATGTGGAATCATATACTGAACAAAAAAGTGTGAAACAACTGAAAATATGTCTTATATTCTAGGTTCTTCAAAGTAGCCACCTTTTGCTTTGATTACTGCTCCGCACACTCTTGGCATTCTGTTGATGAGCTTCAAGAGGTAGTCACCTGAAATGGTTTTCACTTCACAGGCGTGCCCTGTCATGTTTAATAAGTGGAATTTCAAGCCTTATAAATGGGGTTGGGACCATCAGTTGTGTTGTGCAGGAGGTGGATACAGTACACAGCTGATAGTCCTACTGAATAGACTGTTAGAATTTGTATTATGGCAAGAAAAACGTAGCTAAGTAAAGAAAAACGAGTAGCCATCATTACTTCAAGAAATGAAGGTCAGTCAGTCCAAACAATTGGGAAAACTTTGAAAGTGTCCCTAAATGCAGTCGCAAAAACCATCAAGCGCTACAAAGAAACTGGCTCACATGAGGACCGCCCCAGGAAAGGAAGACCAAGAGTCACCTCTGCTGTGGACGATAAGTTCATCCGAGTCACCAGCCTCAGAAATTGCAGGTTAACAGCAGCTCAGATTAGAGAACAGGTCAATGCCACACAGAGTTCTAGCAGCAGACACATCTCTAGAACAACTGTTAAGAGGAGACTGTGTGAATCAGGCCTTCATGGTAAAATAGCTGCTAGGAAACCACTGCTGAGGACAGGCAACAAGCAGAAGAGACTTGTTTGGGCTAAAGAACACAAGGAATGGACATTAGACCAGTGGAAATCTGTGCTTTGGTCTGATGAGTCCAAGTTTGAGATCTTTGGTTCCAACCACCGTGTCTTTGTGTGGCGCAGAAGAGGTGAACGGATGGACTCTACATGCCTGGTTCCCACCGTGAAGCATGGAGGAGGAGGTGTGATGGTGTCTGGGTACTTTGCTGGTGACACTGTTGGGGATTTATTCAAAATTGAAGGCATACTGAACCAGCATGGCTACCACAGCATCTTGCAACGGCATGCTATTCCATCCGGTTTGCGTTTAGTTGGACCATCATTTATTTTTCAATAGGACAATGACCCCAAACACACCTCCAGGCTGTGTAAAGGCTATTTGACCAAGAAGGAGAGTGATGGGGTGCTGCGCCAGATGACCTGGCCTCCACAGTCACCAGACCTGAACCCAATCGGGATGGTTTGGGGTGAGCAGGACCGCAGAGTGAAGGCAAAAGGGCCAACAAGTGCTAAGCATCTCTGGGAACTCCTTCAAGACTGTTGGAAAACCATTTCAGGTGACTACCTCTTGAAGCTCATCAACAGAATGCCAAGAGTGTGTGGAGCAGTAATCAAAGCAAAAGGTGGCTACTTTGAAGAACCTAGAATATAAGACATATTTTCAGTTGTTTCACACTTTTTATTCAGTATATAATTCCACATGGGTTAATTCATAGTTTTGATGCCTTCAGTGTGAAGCTACAATATTCATAGTCATGAAAATAAAGAAAACTCTTTGAATGAGAAGGTGTGTCCAAACGTTTGGTCTGTAGTGTATAATGCATAAAAGTAGTCTGTCAGAACTGACTTGTTGCAATTAAGCGTCTGAATCATTCCACAGACATTTTGGTCTATTTTGACATGATAACATCACTCAGTTGCTGCAGATCTGTGATGCAGACTTCCAGTTCCACCCTAATGAACTCTATGTGTTGACATCCAAAGACTGTGTGAACTTATTGTCATGTCCAAGAAGCCAGTTTAAGATGATTTGCGACATGGTGGGTTGTCCTGCTGACAAAACTATCAGAATATCGGTACACTGTGGTCATAAAGGGATGGAAATGGTCAGCAATGATAATCAAGTAGACTGTAGCATTAAAACACTCCTTAATTGGTACTGAGAAACCCAAAGTCTGTCAAAAGATTTTTCTCCACATCATGGCACCAACACCAGCCTGAGCTACTGATACAAGGCAGGATGGATGCATGGTTTCATGTTTCATTAAATACTAACCCAGCCATCTAAAGTGGGTTGGACCAGACAATGTTTTTTCCAGCAGTTCTATTGAGGGTGTTTTGAATTGAAGCTTCAGCTTTCTGTTTGTAGCTCTCAGAAGTAGCACCTGGTCTTTCTTCTCCATTCTGATGCTCTGTTTGAAGTCATCTTCACTATGTCCATAAATCTATAAGCATTGAGTTGCTGACATGTGATTAGTTGATTTGCTGTGTGTTTTATCGAGCAATTGAACATTTGTGCCCAATAAAGTGGCTGGTGAGTGTTTTTATTCAAATAAAATGTAGTGGGGAAAAAAGTGGCATCCTCGATTTATTATTACACTTTCATGATATTACGGCTTTTGTTTGACCCGTACAGTGTGTCGGGTATACTGTGTGTGGTAAGAATTGCCCCATCATTGGTATATAATTCAACTGGAGGATGTTAAGTGCTTTAAACTTGTGGAAATAATATGTGTGATATTTGGTTGTAATTTTTCTTTTTCAACAGCACTTTTTACACACGCATCATTATTCATAATTGCATAATTTCTTTGTAAGTATTACTGATCAGAAAACAGCAAATCCTTATTTATTACAAGCACCTTCTTATTATTCTTGTCTTGTTTTTTTGTTTCATTTCCTATAGAGGCAGAAATGTAAGTTATTGCCTTAAATGCATACATCGGTGAACACCTCTGTGTTTTCATAATTACTAATATTAATACTGTTTTAATTACTGTGTATTCTTTTTATTGTGTTAATTATTGCTGTGATGGGGCCTGTTTGAATTCAGGAATTCATCTGTTACGTGATTTGTGTTGTTTTTGAGGATCAGATGATGTAATTTTAATATGGTTTGTGTCTCTGTGTTGCTTCCCTGCAGGTGGGCCTGGGACTTTGCCGTGGACATCTGCCTCTCCCAGCTGCCTACCATCATCGAGGAGGGCACTACCTTCAGAGTGAGTGTTTGTGTGTGTGTGTGTGTGTGTGTGTGTGTGTGTGTGTGTGTGTGTGTGGTTAAGCGATAAACCAGCACTCTGACATTTTAAAAACGTGGACAGATCCTTTTTGCTGTGTTTTTATAAGTGACAATGGGAATGTTAGAGGTAACAGGGACGTCCAGCTTTGATGGATGGCTTCTGTCCTCCGCTGATGTCCGTGATCTTCAAACAGTTCTAGTTTGCTCAGCTTTTCCTCCATCAGCACCAACACCATCTCTTAATAATTACTCATACTCACATTCTCAGAGGATAACATTGTAAAATGTCGGGTCTTATAACTCAACTATGAGTGTCAAATAAAAAATGGTTTTCTGAAACCACTGGCCCTGCACTTTCAGCCACTAGTGTGTTTATTGTTATATTTACTGACACGGCAGGGGACTCTGATAGAGATGCTGAGTTCAATGAAAACATGCTGCAAGGGGCTTATTGAGCTGATGATGAGCTCATATATCTCAATCAACTCATTTTAAATTTTTTTTATGTGTGGGTCGACTAGATCACCTGATGTTGGGTGGATCAGAATGTTGCAACCTGTACTTCACAATGAAAACTGTTCAGGAGACTTTAGCACTTTAATCTGGGCCTTTTTTTCTGTCCACCTCACCCTCGGTGGTGGGCTTCTTTTCCATCGTTCCCCTGGGGGCAGTTTGCCTTCCCCACTTTCCCTAGCACTCAGGCTGAAAACATTTACCGGCATCATAATTGAGCCCCGGAGGACCATTAAAGAAGAGCTTCTCGCTGTGTGTTGAGTTCAGGAGTCTTTAATACCTTTCTATTGTTCTTCGGCTATGCACATTAGTTTTGGTAAAATTGGTGAAAGAATATGCATATAATAAATTTTATGACATATTTGTGTTTAATTTAGAAATCTACACAGTCTTTCATTCAGACTTTGACTAGACCACTCCTAAACCTTCAACCATTTAGAGTTGGTTTTAATCACTTTAAACTTTACTACTTCATTTTATCTAACGGAATATAAGAAACAACAATGAACCTACAGTTAAATCCAAAAGTATTCACATCCATACCAGATCCATAGCAGATTTAGATTTTATATCTTTGGCAAAAAAACATTTTAATTTACATTTAATTCTTAAAAATGGCATAAAATATTCACCCTTCTTAGTAATAATTAAAACAATCTTTATTGGCATTACAGCAATGCAATCCTTTTTCTAGTTGCTAACCAGCGGTGTTTCCACTTGTATTTTGACGATTTGTCTGGTGATCTTTGTCGTTAGATGGGCTCCTTGCCAATACCCTAGTCTTAGCTCCCTCCACAGACTCCAGGAGTATAAATAATTTTTTAGCTTAACTGTATAGAGCGACAAGTATGACATAGTTGTTCAGAGACAAGAATTAAACCGATTAGTAAGTTTCACTACTGGGATTCTAAGTACAGACAGATTATCTTGAAGAGAATTTCTCAAACCAATGGATAAAGTCAATGTTTGGTGTAGTATTTTTTTCCAGCTATGATTATTCATAAATTAATCTATCCATCCTGTTCAGTGCAGTTATTTCCCCCCTCAACATCCATCAGTGTACCCAACGATGGCATAATTCCTGCTGTAATTTCACCTCGCAGCGTGATCAAATGACGTGGGGCGAGCAGCCAGTCAGGCGGCCTGCCACGGCAGCAGAGAGCAGTGAAGAGAAGAGCAGCAGGAAGCTGATCATGATCGATCGGGATTTATGTTGTTACTGCAGTGCAGTGTCACCTCTCAGCTCATTATGATGGTCCTATTATGAAATGATTAACTAGTCACTGCAGACTGGCCTTGTGTAAGTGTGTGTGTGTGTGTGTGTGTGTGTTCCTGTCTTGGCATCACAGTGAGAACCATTTTCCCGATTTCACCATCAAATTGAGGACCGTTTGTACCAAAGTGAGGACATTTTGCTGGTCCTCATGACCTATTTTGCTAACAGTTAGGTTTAGGACTAAGGTGTGAATTGACTTTAGGTTAAGGTTAGGGTTAGGCATGCACTGGTAATAGTTAGGTTTAGGGTTATTGTCAGGGTTAGGGCATAGAAAGGGTTGAAAATGACTGAAAATCAATGGGAATCAACACATGGTCCTCACTACATATAGCAAAACAAGAGTGTGTGTGTGTGAGAGAGAGAGGAGAGTCAGCGCTATGAATGCCCTAACATATGTGTTACATCTGCTGTTTGTGTCCACAGAATAGTCCGTTCTTCGCAGAACAGCTCACAGCGTTTCAGGTGTGGTTGACCATGGGTGTGGAGAACAGAAACCCTCCTGAGCAGCTCCCTATAGTACTGCAGGTATACACTCGTGCGCAAACACAAACAAACCTATACACACTTTTTACACACACACACACACACACACACACACTCACACACGAGGCACGATGGGACTAGCCCAGAAAACATCTGCACACAGCCTAGTGATTGGAAAATATATCATAAAAGGAACATTAACTATAAAGTCAAGTATTGGCTAAATATTTGATGTTAGGCTCTGCTTGTTTTAATATGTTACATAAACTATAAACTTACTACAAGGATTGAAACTGGTCAGTAAGCTTCAGTTTTTATTACTTTTTTGGGAGCCTTATCTGGAACTCAATTCTCATTTCTTCATCTTCAAATTGTTGGTTAATGACAGGATAATGTCCTTCCTTCCTTTCTTCCTGTGTCTTTCTTTCTGTCCATATGTCCTTGCTTTCTTCCCTACTTTGTTGTATCTTCCCTTCTTTCCTTCCATGTGTCCTTGCTTTCTTCCTTGTGTCTACAGCTCTTGTCTTCCTTCCTTCCTTGTGCCCTACCTTCTTTCTTTCCTTCCATCATTCTGTCCTTGTGTCCTAACTTCTTTCCTAGCGTATGCCCTTCCTTTCTTTCCTTCCTTTGTCCTTCCTTCTGTTCATTTTTTTTTCTTTATTCTATCCACTGCAGAAATATCTGCAATAAATTAATAGAAAACTTTAGCTTTTTTGAATTTTTAAAAGATATGAATGTAAAAGTTTTAGAAGTCTAGAAAAGTTTGGAATTTTTAATGAAAATAGAGATAAATGCTATAAATAAATTATACGTTGGATTTCAGTCATACTTATGACTATTTATAATCAATGAAAATACTTACCTACAAAGAAGAATCAATTGTTACACACTGATTTAAGTACATGGGTAAAAAATAGAAATTGAAAAGAACAAAATGGGAATGGGGTATGGGTACAAAATCATGGTTTGATTTGAATTTGCAAAGGAGAGAATTGTTGCAGAACTTTATGATTCCATCATCTCTTCCTTCAACCCACCAAAGAAAGGAGCTGCAGCAGTTTAGTGAATTGTTTAGATTTAAATGCCTTTACAATTTCATTCTTTTATCCACAAAGTCCTAATGAGTCTCTTTGAGTATCACAAGGTAACTTGTGACAGGATGCAATAAACTGACAATATATCAGTTTTACAATAATCCATAAATTACTAGATAATCCCTAAATGACTCATCAAAACAAACTGACCATGCCAAGAGTATGTCTATTAATATTCAGAAGATAAGGATCTTTGTACTGCTTTCTGTGGTTATATGCCTGTTTCAGTTAACTTTCTCTACCTCTGCTCATTACTTTTTTTTTAAATGCATTTAGGTAATTGGCACTAATGCACATATAATCATATTAAAGCAAAGTGCATACATGGACATATGCAACATTTGTGCATATGCAAGAGTGAGAGCAACTGTAAAATAAGTCATTAAACCTTTCTACAAGTTCACTGAATGCTCAATTTCTCATAAAGACTATGAAAGCGTCACGAGGACCAGTGTGCAGATAAAAAGAAACACAATAGACAGATTTTACAGTTCTGCAAGGCAGCTTGCAGAGTAATCTCAGTCTGAAATATGTTGGATTCAATCATAACCAAAAGCCCCTTTTCATTGAAAGTTCCAAAAACAGTATGACATCCTGAAGGATATAGTATCATCCTCTGTGTTACTGTTGTGGTACATTTCAGTTTTATCTAGGAGACACTATGAGTTGCTTAGTCCGCAGTGCAGCTGGTATCTCAAAGCATTCAGAATCAGTGCATATACAGGTCCTTCTCAAAATATTAGCATATTGTGATAAAGTTCATTATTTTCCATAATGTCATGATGAAAATTTAACATTTATATATTTTAGATTCATTGCACACTAACTGAAATATTTCAGGTCTTTTATTGTCTTAATACGGATGATTGTGGCATACAGCTCATGAAAACCCAAAATTCCTATCTCACAAAATTAGCATATTTCATCCGACCAATAAAAGAAAAGTGTTTTTAATACAAAAAACGTCAACCTTCAAATAATCATGTACAGTTATGCACTCAATACTTGGTCGGGAATCCTTTGCAGAAATGACTGCTTCAATGTGGCGTGGCATGGAGGCAATCAGCCTGTGGCACTGCTGAGGTCTTATGGAGGCCCAGGATGCTTCGATAGCGGCCTTTAGCTCATCCAGAGTGTTGGGTCTTGAGTCTCTCAACGTTCTCTTCACAATATCCCACAGATTCTCTATGGGGTTCAGGTCAGGAGAGTTGGCAGGCCAATTGAGCACAGTGATACCATGGTCAGTAAACCATTTATCAGTGGTTTTGGCACTGTGAGCAGGTACCAGGTCGTGCTGAAAAATGAAATCTTCATCTCCATAAAGCTTTTCAGCAGATGGAAGCATGAAGTGCTCCAAAATCTCCTGATAGCTAGCTGCATTGACCCTGCCCTTGATAAAACACAGTGGACCAACACCAGCAGCTGACACGGCACCCCAGACCATCACTGACTGTGGGTACTTGACACTGGACTTCTGGCATTTTGGCATTTCCTTCTCCCCAGTCTTCCTCCAGACTCTGGCACCTTGATTTCCGAATGACATGCAGAATTTGCTTTCATCCGAAAAAAGCACTTTGGACCACTGAGCAACAGTCCAGTGCTGCTTCTCTGTAGCCCAGGTTTGGGGAATGCAGCACCTGTAGCCCATTTCCTGCACACGCCTGTGCACGGTGGCTCTGGATGTTTCTACTCCAGACTCAGTCCACTGCTTCCGCAGGTCCCCCAAGGTCTGGAATCGGCCCTTCTCCACAATCTTCCTCAGGGTCCGGTCACCTCTTCTCGTTGTGCAGCGTTTTCTGCCACACCTTTTCCTTCCCTCAGACTTCCCACTGAGGTGCCTTGATACAGCACTCTGGGAACAGCCTATTCGTTCAGAAATGTCTTTCTGTGTCTTACCCTCTTGCTTGAGGGTGTCAATAGTGGCCTTCTGGACAGCAGTCAGGTCAGCAGTCTTACCCATGATTGGGGTTTTGAGTGATGAACCAGGCTGGGAGTTTTAAAGGCCCCAGGAATCTTTTGCAGGTGTTTAGAGTTAACTCGTTGATTCAGATGATTAGGTTCATAGCTCGTTTAGAGACCCTTTTAATGATATACTAATTTCGTGAGATAGGAATTTTGAGTTTTCATGAGCTGTATGCCAAAATCATCCGTATTAAGACAATAAAAGACCTGAAATATTTCAGTTATTGTGCAATGAATCTAAAATATATGAATGTTAAATTTTCATCATTACATTATGGAAAATAATGAACTTTATCACAATATGCTAATATTTTGAGAAGGACCTGTACATTCTGCATGTCTTCCCTCTTTTATTTTATCACTAATTTGGGACTACAACTATTCTTCTCCTGTTAGAAAAAATAACTTGCAGCAGCGTTTCGGCAAGACTAATGAGTTTTTGGTGACTTTTACTCATGACAACTATGAATTAAAGAAAAAAAAGACAATGGTATGGATATTTCTGGTGTTTGCAGATCCACATCTGTTGCATTTTGTCAAGAGGAATGAGGTCCAATCTTCTCAACGTCGTTCTCAGCGTGCCGAGTAGCTGCTTAAACTGAGTCCAACTACATAAAGTGCTGCTGTCCTGATATTTAAAACCATCAGTGTTGCAGGTTGCACAGAAAGGGTTTTATTTTCCATTATGAAGCAATAGCATTTTGATTAAACTCACAAATCACCTGCCAGGATTGCACCGGTACCTGGGAATTTTACTGCTACAGGGACTACTTCTTATGATCTCATTCTTCTTCAAGGCTTAATTTATAATAATTTATTACAACAGACATTCCTTTTTTCCACCTCTTTTACCTCAGAAGTATGGCAATCCTTCATGGAAGTTCAGTTCAGGACTAATTCCCTGTATTACAGCCCTAACCCTCGTCTGTGGCTGCTGCTGTGCCTGGTAGAGATTTTAAATTTGTTGGGGGGCTGCGACCTGATGCTGCACTCTCGTCCTCCCACCTCCACCGCCATCTTCCCCGCAGGGTGGTACAGTGGCGGCGTTGCATTATATCACATCGTAGTAGCAGCATGAAGCTGTCCGTGCTGAATGGTAATTTCCTGCTGAGTCAGCACACAGCGAGCAGCAGCACATCCATACAGTGGGGCCAGTCGGGACCCGTTAAAAGCCAGGAAAAAGGCAGAGTGATTGAAGAGCGTGCATATGATGTGTGTTTGCAAGTGTGTGTTTGTTTGGAAACAACAGGGAAACAGCTGCAGTAGCCTTTCAGACTGTGAAACTTTATGCCGCTACACTCTGTAATGGAAAAAAAAAAGTGTACAGATGTGTCTGATGTTCTGGGACGAGCCAGTGCGTTTGAACACACAGTTTCATAAGAATGAAGGTTGGCATTTACTTAGAGTGTTTATGATTTGATGTCAGAATATATTCAGGCTCCATTTGAAGGGTATAAGATTGACAAGAACCAGGCAAACCAGAACAATCCCATCAATAATGCTCTTTAGCAAAATGAGCAACAACACATCCGAGAAGGTTTGAGACGCTGCACTGTTGTCTTGATGACAGCCATTTCATCTAAAGGGATTAGCAGATTGTGCAAAAGGATTACAGCATTTAAAAATCACAGTGTTACAGTAACAGAAAAGCATTCACCCCTATTTCTTCCTCTACACGCTGCTATAGTTATTAAGCAACATACAGTATGTACCTTACACAGGGCCTTGCAAAAGTGTTCATACCCCTTAAACCTTTTAACATTTAATGTGGTAGACCAACACAAAGCAGTGCATGATTGTGAAGTGAAAAGAAAAGAAAAACATACATGGTTTTTAGTAGTACTAATCTGAAATCTGTGGTGTGCATTTGTTTTCAGCCCTGCTGAATTAATACTTGGTTTAACCATCTTTCATTGAAGTTACAGCAACTCCAGGTCTATGAGACCTGGAGTTGCAGCTCTGGAGACTCAAGTCTTTACATGGGTTCTTTGTCTAGACATTAACTAGACCATTGTAACACATGAATGCTTTGAAAACAATTCAATTTTCGCCCTGTATTCAGGTCCATCCGTTTTCCCATCAACTCTGACCAACTTCACTGAAAAAATGCATCCCCACAGCATGTTGCTACCACCACCATGTTTCAATGTGGAGATGTATTATGGGTGATGTGCCGTGTTCGTTTTCTGCCACACATAGCGTTTTGCATGTTCCTTACATTGCTTTTGGCACATTTGTAATGGTTTCCTTACTAAAGTAGGCTTTCTTTTCGCCATTCTTCCAGAAACACCAAAATTTGTTGCTGGCACAGCTAATAGATGTCCTGTTGATAGATCCCTCCACCATAGTTACCATTGGTGTCTTAACTGTTTGTCCGATTAATGCCTACTTGTCCGTCCTGTCAGTTCAGGTGGGCAGCCATGTCTTGATTTGAAGTAGAGCTACACAATATTGGGAAAACATAACATGGCTTGATGGAAGTTGACAAAACATTAAAACATTTCATGGGTTATGAATACTTTTGCAAGGCACTAATTTTATGTGCATCAGAGCTCAGAAACACAGGATGATAGGAGATAGTGCTTACTCACTGGTATAAATCAAAGTAAGGTGAAGATAGTGTGTTTTTACCAGTGCAATCACGTTCTCTATTCTGTTGCAGTGTTGATGTGGGATTTTATTTCCACTCCTTCCAGGCCTTCTGCTTTATGAATAATGTACACCAAACATACTCGGCAATGATGAGAACGTGAGAAACATATAGATTTGGTTCCTTTGCGCTCATTTCAGGAGGGGTTTGGATTGGGTTGTTACCCTGTGACTTTTCTGCGGTGCCTACGTCACGTAAAAATACACGAGCATCAATATTCCCACACTCCTCAAAGCTGTAGGCAGCCCTGGTTTGGTCTTCCCCCAGCCTCCTCCTGTTTCTGCGGTCACGCTCGCAGGCCGATGTCCCTCTAAGGACTCTGTTCATGCATCGTGTGTAGGAGGAGATGCTTGTGTGAGTCTGCGTCCTCCATATGCTCGTTCCCACGCACAGTGACAGGCACATGGAGATGGTCCGGTGTCCTGCCATCACACAGGCTTTAATGCTGCACTGCATAATCTCTGCATACACAAGCATTTGTATATTTTTAGCAGCTGCCATATGCATCCTATAAATAGTCCTGTGTGGCTAAATTATTCCAATTTGGCATTAGTATTTTATTATGTGAGCACAGGTAAGTTAAAGCAACCACTCAGATGATGTCACACACCAACTCTGTAAGCGTCCAAATGAAATGGCAGCCAAGAGGACGCACCCAGCTGCCCGCACAGGCATGTTTACACACTGAGTAATGGTTCTGGTTCAAGTGTGTAATAGCAGCAGCAGTAGTGGTGAGAGCGCCACCTGTTACACCTCATCTTCTCTGCCATTTTCCCTGCTGTTCTTCCTCTCCCTTCAATCGTTGACACCCCCCCCCCCATATTTTGAAGGCAGACTTTGATCTTTTTTGCTATCTTTCAGGTCCTCCTGAGTCAGGTGCATCGGCTGAGGGCTCTAGAGCTGCTAGGAATGTTTCTGGATTTGGGACCCTGGGCCGTCAGTCTGGTTTGTTATCCCCTTTTAAATCTGTTTGACACTGCTAGGTGAACTTATGAAAATCCTAGATATTAAAGATAGCTTAAAAAAAGGGTAACCTATACAATTTGAGACTGCAATAATGTGTGTCACCAGGGTTCTAACCGTACAATTTGTAAATCTATTTGTAAATCTATCTAAATGGTTAGAGAGATTAAAAAATCTGGACAACAGTGCAATAAAACAATCACAAACTCTCCGGAGTGGAATAATTGTTCTTTGAAGTATTAAACATTGTGTTATGCATATAACTGTTGTTCACTTTCAGTCGATTTACTCTGTACAACAGATAAAGTATGGAATATCACGCCCCCATGTGGCTTGACCGAGGACCTTTAGGCAAATGACATGATGACAGGCACCTGCACAAATACACCTATCATGGCAGTCAATATTCAGTTCGCCAGTGACTGCACCAATGGGACAGAAGAAGGTGTTGTACCTCGTTCCTCTCCTTTAGGGAACAGTAGTTATATGCCCAACACAACGTTCCCTTTCAGTTGATTCACTCGGTACAACACATAAAGTAAGAGACATGTATACATGCCCCACGGAGCAACCACCAAATCTGAGACAAATTAGTGTGACCCCTTCAATCCAACAGGATGAACAGAATGAGCCACAAATAGGGGCTGTCACATCTATACAATCAAACCGAACCAAATTGTGCGGTGAAGACCAACTGACCGCAGCACAGATATCACTCACAGGGACCCCTGTCAGTAGAGCCCAGGATGCAGCCACGCCCCTGGTTGAATGTGCTCTCAAACATTGAGGTAAAGGGAGACCCCTGCTGTTGTAAGCGAGAGATAGACAGGTCCCCAACATGCTTTGTAGGGAACCTAGCAAGAAGCAGATCCCAGAATGGATCCCTAGACTTGATCTTAGTCTTACTCTATGTACCCCTTTTAAAATACACACAACCTGTGGTTTAGCACCTGGTATCACCTCATCAAAGCTGACATGGCAAGCAGAGATAGACCTATGTCCAACAACTCCTGTAGGAATGTTAAAACATCCACAAAGGAGCATTGGAAAGGAGCAATGTTTTTGCCAAGACGGTCTGGCTGTTGTTTGGGAAAATATGCTTAGAAGACTGTGTTTTAGGAACGCAGTGCCTTTTTGAACTTTTGGACCCCTGAATAGAACAAACAACGTGCCTTTGGGCAGAAACGAATGAGAGGCTGTCAGGTCTCCCTTTTTCTGAAGCCCCTCTTTTGACAGTCCTGTTGCTAGGAGGACTGAATCTTCCTCCAAGACATCAAATCCATTTTGAGGCCTGGAGGGGAGGGCCTTTGCTTCAAGCCGGCTGGCGGGGAGCATGCTTTTGAGTTAATGGCTGTGCCACTTGAGAGCCACGGGCGGTAATATGCTCTCTTAGGTTGTCTCTGGTGCAGTCACTGGCTTGCATGCGCTCACATTGGGCCTGGACCTCGCGTCAGGTCTGGGATGATGCACAGTACGGAGGATATAATCCGCAGTGATCCTGATCTTTTAGGAGGGGGACCAGAGTGCTTTCTGAGCTCAGACGGGGTACACATCGTGATGGCAGCCGAGCTCTGAGATCCCAGCCGGGAGGTGGAAAATATGCATTGTTTAGATAGCAAGCAGAAGACGTTTGCTTCACTATTTTTTGCTTGGTGCTGATCCTGAACCACAAAGCCAAAAATAGGAAAAAAGGCAAGAAAACAGAAGTAGCACTCAGCATTCAGACATGCTAACCTGCAGGCAGCAGGGACTAACTCCAACAAGAGTAGGTAAGCTAGCTTCATAAACTTAGAGATACAGCAGCATTAACAAGCAGTAGCTAGATAAATTTGGAAAGGTTGTTCTCAGTGAGGTGAAGAGCATAAGAACTGAATAAGGACTGGGACGATAGTTGTATTTAATTGTAGGCAGGGCCTTCCCCGGTCATCACACGTCATTTGCCTAAAGGCGTCATCATAAAAAAAAAACTGTGTAGTAATTTAAAAAGAATACTCTTTCCTAGAAGTAGACGATTTAAAAAAAAGTTATTCTCTTTTAGCAAAGATGAAGTTGGAACATTTTTTATTGTTTTGAAGATGGAGAGCGCGGCGAGTGGCGTAGAGTTAGAGCGCTCGACCCATATACAGAGGCTTCAGTCCTCGACGCAGCTGTCCCGGGTTTGAGTTCCAACCCCGGAGACCTTTAAAGCATGTCTTCCCCCTCTCCCCACCCCATTTCCTGACTGCTTACTTTCGAAAAATAACAATAATAAAAGCTACTATTACCAAAAAAATCTTTAAAAAAGACTAAAAGCAGAAACTGTTACCTCTGATGATATTCAGTGAACTTAAATTGAACAAGTGTTTGGTCCGTTTTTGGTGGATGTGTTTCTGATCTTGCGTTGAGCAGTGTTCTAACAAATGTTACTCTGTCTACTTTCATCAACAACACCCTCTGTCTATTAAATTTTCAAACAAACACATAAAAAAGCATTATATAAATTGATAACTAATCAACACTGAACAAATCAGGCCCCTTCTGTCTGTTTGAGCTTTATCCTTTCCTCACATCCCTGTTTGCATGCTTGCAGGAATGCCACATAACTCTGCCCTGTAAACACCAGTGCTGTGCTTGTTGTGGATTTCCAGGCCCTGTCTGTGGGGATCTTCCCATATGTGTTAAAGCTGCTTCAGAGTTCAGCCAGAGAGCTGCGGCCAAAGCTGGTTTTCATCTGGGCTAAAATCCTGGCTGTGGACAGTGTGAGTAATGTAAAACACTCACACACAGATGAGTGTTTCTCTCTTGTTTTATTTAAAACCTTATAGCAGGTGCACTTCCATATTTATATAAGCAGAACACTTGGGATTGTCATAATTTATAAAAAATAAAAATAAAAAAGTTTAATAAATGTTTAATTAGCAATTTGATTGTGGAGGAAATTTACATTCTTATCATTCTCTTACAGCTTAATTTAGACATGCGAGTTGAACTGTGAGCATTCAGCAGAAGCACTTTGTTTCTTCATATCAGTAACGTTTTCACGGGCTCTCTCTGGCTCAGTAAAATATCAGGCCCGTTGATGGAAGCACGAGTAATGTCTCTTTCCTCTTTTTTGCTTATACACAGTGAACAGTGATTGCTTACTATTGGGGTAAAGTGCAGTACCAAAGCAATGTTTGTTAAAAACCGAGATCAAAATGCACGAAACTCAAAATGCCTTAAAAAACTTGCAGTTTCATCATGACATGTTGTTTGGCCCTAAAGATATGTTAAATAACAAACCTGCTGCATTGGGTTAAAAGGACAGATATGCTCCTTTTCCACTAGTCCCTACTCGGTTAGTTACAGCTCTACTCGCATTTTAGGTTTTTCCATTAGTAACGGTTACGTAGAACTAAATTGCGAGATAGCAGTTCTTTTCATCTGGACCTAGCTTATTAATAGTATTCAATAGTCACTTAGTCACAGTGTTTGAAGTGTCTCTCCTGGAAAAAGAAAATGCAACACATTATAACAACACTTGGTTAAATGAAGCATCTCCCCATCATGCCTGAAAGCCTGTGCAAATCAACTTGCCCCGATCTTCACCCGGATCTTCAACAAGTCACTGGAGACGTGTGAGGTCCCCTCCTGCTTCAAATGATTCACCATCATCCCAGTGCCCAAGAAATTGATTGTTTTATTGCACCATCCTAGGATTAAATGACTACAGGCCTGTAGCCCTGACGTCTGTGGTCATGAAATCCTTTGAGCGGCTGGTGTTGAAGCACCTGAAAGACATCACAGGCCCCCTGCTGGACCCCCTGCAGTTTGCAGATGATGCTGTTAACTTAGGTCTACACTTCATCCTGCAACACCTCGACCACCCAGGGACGTACGCCAGGATCCTGTTTGTAGACTTCAGCTCGGCCTTCAACACCATCATACCAGACATCCTCCACCAGAAGCTCACCCAGCTCAACGTCCCAGCCTCCACCTGTCAGTGGATCAACAGCTTCCTGACAGACCGACAGCAGCAGGTGAGACTGGGGAGCATCTTCTCCCGATCCAGATCAATAAGTACTGGTGCCCCCCAGGGGTGTGTTCTATCCCCACTCCTCTTCTCTCTGTACACAAATGACTGCACCTCATCGGACTCGTCCGTAAAACTCCTGAAGTCTGCAAATGTCATTGGACTGATCCAGGACGGTTATGAGTCTGCATACAGACAGCAGGTGGATCGGCTGGTACACTGGTGCAGTCAGAACTACCTTGAACTGAACCCACTCAAGACTGTGGAAATGGTGGTGGACTTTCGGAGAACACCACCCCCATATACCCGCTTCACCATCCTCAACAACACTGTATCGGCCGTGGACCACTTCAGGTTCTTAGGAACCACCATCTCTGAGGACCTGAGATGGTCTTCACACATAGACACTGTTCGAAAGAAGGACCAGCAGAGACTGTACTTCCTGAGGCAACTCAAGAAGTTCAACCTTCCACAGGAGCTGCTGGTCATCTTCTACACTGCCATCATTCAGTCTGTCCTGTCTTCATCCATCTCAGTGTGGTTTGGCTCATCCACAAAACAGGACAGGTCCAGACTGCAACGAATAATCAGGACTGACCTTCCCTCCATCCAGGACTTATACAGGTCTAGAGTCAGGAAAAGAGCTGCTAAAATCTCTGCAGACCCCACACACCCTGCACATAAACTGTTTAGAGCTTTACCTTCAGGCCGCCACTACAGAGCACTGTTCACTAAAACCAGCCGCCACAGAGACAGTTTCTTCCCCCAGGCTGTTTCTCTGTTGAACATTCAATAAAGTACAAAACATCTGCGTACTTTTGTTGTAAATGCACCTTTGTAAATATGTATATTTAAGGACATAAAGATATATCCATAAATATATCTTATAGTGCATTAAACAAAACAAAAAAAACAACCCAGAGAGCAAAGTGTACTGGAGTCAAATTCCTTGTTTGTATGTATGAACTTGGCAATAAAGCTGTTTCTGATTCTGAATCCTCTTCTCCATCTTTGCAGTCATGTCAAGCTGATCTGGTGAAAGACAATGGACACAAGTACTTCCTCTCCGTGTTAGCCGACAGTTACATGCCTGTAAGTATCAGCTGTCGTCACCACTGAAAAGTGCTTCATGTGATTGTTTGGGTTTCACTTGATGCAAAGATGCTTAATTACTAATTGCTCACTGTGTGAGAGTTGAGGGATGCTTCTCTTTCTTTCAGGCTGAATATCGGACCATGGCCGTTTTCATTTTGGCTGTCATCGTCAACAGCTACAGCACAGGCCAGGTACGAACCGGTTTGAATTTGCGTGTGTGGCTCCAAGCTGCTCGCCGGAAGCACAGAGAGGGGAGAACATGGCAAATTATTAATTCACTTCTCTCGCCAGGAAACGAGATTTAAGGGCAAGCTGTCATCTCTGTCGCCTGTTGTATATTTCCAGTAGACATTGGTTTTGTGACAGTTTTGTCAGCAGCAGTTACTTCTGCAGCTTTTGTTTCTGCCCCGGCCACCCATGTGTTGACACTTTATCACCAAAGGAGTCGTTTCCGTCGGCACCCAGCCTCCAGCATTCAATCCCAGAAGCCTTTTATGTCTGCTGCTCATCAAAAACCCAGTGGCGCAAATTAGGGATAATGTAGCTTATCATTTCACCCAGTACACCCAGGCACACAAACAATTCCTACAAGAAAATATTTGTTACATTTCTGTCTAGTTGTGGTTGTTATTTAAGTTGTTTATTTCCACTCATGTGCCTGTCTCTGATATTACATTTTCTAAATGTGACAAATCAGAAAACCTGTACGCGCTGTCGGGCTCAGAAACACCAATCCTTCATGTATATTTCTCTGTAAACTGAGTGCTCCCACATCTCCTGCTGGTTTCTGTTAATAATTGATGATCACGACATTACAGAGAGACTCTTTCCCTACTTCCCATCTTCATTTTCCTGTTTATTTCTTATGTCAAACAGCATTCATTGCTGTGGATTTAAGGCTGAGGTCGTCATAATGTTCAGGCTGAGCTCGGCTCATTCAGAGTCAAGGATATGTTCTAAGAGCTTAGACAACGCGTGCATTTCTGTAGGTGTACATTTGAAATCCTCCTGGGCGGAGGCTTCTTCAGAAAGCAGAGCAGCAGCATGCTGTGTTATAATCACAAAGTTTATTTACATTTTAAAAGATTCAAACCTCTTTCAGGTAAGCTGCAAAGTTTGTTTGGGTTTTCGGCTGTCTGTCGCATGTCATATCAGTACAGAATAGGCTTTAGTGGCGACTCCAGCACAGCAAAAAATACATAGCCTGAAGCTTTTATTATATAATCAGCATATTGCTGATTTCAAATATGACGAGATTGACCAGGAACAAAAATGGGCCTTATTTCAATAATGAGTGCAACACCAAAGAAGAAGAAGAAGACATTTTTTATTCAACAATAAAGACATATTTTAGTAAAACAGAGAAGTCAAGTTTTTCTACAAAATAGACCTGTAAAACATTCTTGATCCAACACATCAGAGAGGTCTCTCACCATCTCACTCACAATTTCATGGTTCCATCAATTAATGGCAAGTTGCTCAGGTCCTGAAGCCTTGGTCTTATATCAAATGTAACACCTTCCAAAAAGTTTCACTTTTGTTTCATCGGACCACAGATTATTTCCTCAAAGCTCTCAGGGATCATCAAGATGTTTCTTGGTAATTGTGAAATGGGGCTTTGTGTTCTGTTTGCTCGGCAGTGGTTTTATTTTGCCATGAATACTGTTTTTGCCCAGGTCTGCAGTGCTTTAAATGTTGGTCTAGGGAAGGGTTGTCCGTGGAGTAATATGTATCTGTAGGCCAGTCGTTTCTGAGAAGCTTTGCCACTTTTTAAATGTTTGCTCCATTTGTGGATAATGTGTCTCACTGTGGTTTACTGACTCCCAAAGCCTAATAATGGCTTTCCAGATTGTAGGATGTCCTCTTTAGATCGAAGCATGATTTCTGGGATCTTTTAGCCTACTTCATGTTGTTCTATGTAAGTGATTTCTTGATTTTATAAGCCTGGCAGTGATCAGGTTAATAAAATTCAACTGAATAATGTAGGTACTTACAATTAATTATATAACTGATTTAACACGTTGGTCAGGTATATTTTCACCAGATTGGTTTCGATAGCTTTTTTCCCTTAATAAATAAAATTGTCATATTAAAACTGCTTTCCACATTCATTCAGATAATCCTCATTTGATATGATTAAAAATGTCAGGGAACGGCTGTGGCGCAGGGGTAAAGTGCTCGACCCACGGAGGCTACTGTCCACAAAGCAGCCATTAGGGGTACAAGTCCTGGCCCGTTGTCCTTTGCTCCATGTCTTCCCTCTCTCTCTCGCCACCCCATTTTCTGTCAGTCAATTTACAAAATAAAAGCCACTACAGATCTGAAACATTAACCTGTGACAGGAAAGCAAACATCTCCAAAATGTAAATAGACACAAGTTTCCATTGTATTGGATTGTATTAAGTCTGTTCTTTTTTACCCATGAAGTCCTTCATGTGCAAACATGTGAACAGGTATATCAAGGTCTTCAAGTGTAGCAGGAATAAGCAAACTATCAATCTTATCGTCTCAGTTTACATCACATGGTTTTTCTTTCCAGTCACTGGACTTGCTGCATTTTTTTTATAAATGTTTAAAGAAAAGAAAAACAATAGACCTAAAATCCAAAGAGGAAAAAAACGTCTGTTGAAAAATCTGTCATTACTTTGCAAACTTTGACAGAATAATGACTTTTTGTCCACAGTTAATATGAGTAAAGTTTTGAAGTTGTTTTGTTGCAAGCCCATAATCTTTTCTGTCCAAATCTCAGCCTGAGGTTTACAAGTTAGTGGTAATTTATTAACTAATGAGCTGCAAATCAACCTGAGATCTCTGTGCAGCTCAGGAGGATCAGGCTCCTATCATGCTTATATTGTCGCAGCATGAATCCTACACAGAAAGATCAGTTTTAGCCATGAGTAGCCGTAATCACGGTCAGAAAACCTCAATCTACTATTGACTGGAAATATTCTTCTATTTACCTTCTAAAAGCTCAACCAAACTTCTAAACAACTTCAGGTTTCTTACAGCCTTCCCCCGCTTTTCTGCCCACCAGGAGGCCTGTCTGCAGGGCAACCTGATCGCCAACTGTCTGGAGCAGCTCTCAGACCCCCACCCGTTGCTCCGACAGTGGGTGGCGATCTGCCTGGGCCGGATCTGGCAGAACTTTGAACCGGCGCGCTGGTGTGGAGTCCGAGACAGCGCTCATGAGAAGTTGTACACCCTGCTGTCAGATCCCATCCCTGAGGTGAGAATGCAGAGCCACACACTCAAAAACACACATGAATGTATATATTTGTGGGACAAAGACAGCACATAGTTTGTCTTTTTGTAAATCTAACTCATCAGAGGATGAAAAATACAATCTGCTTCTGTAGAAAACAAGGTAAAACAGCCTGAAGTGTTCAGCTGCAAAATATTGGTCCATATCATGATTTATTTATTTTGCTGACGGTACAAAATGTCCATATTAAAAAAAAACTATTAAATATGTCTTCCACGTGGAGCTGGTTGCAGAATGGCCAGAAAACAAGCGATGTGCTCTCAAGTGAGTTACACAACCATTTCCAAACAAAGGTCGGATTGATACATGGATGAGACAAAAATGCCTCTATCTCACACTCTGGATTTTAAGATTTTGACTTTCAGACAGTCGGTAAAAGCTTGAAAAAGTATGGATTGTTTGAAAGGGTCATGGAAGCGAAGTTAAACCTTGTAGTGGTCTACTAGTGTATTTCAAGGTGACCATTAGAGTGGGAACTTTAACTTAAGCGGTGCTGTTATTTAATTAACAAAAGCATCAAAAAGACCAAGCAAAGACATTTTCAGATTTTCAGAAACGTATTCTTTCCAGTCAGCAGGGAAATTTTCAATATGAATAATTTTGCCAACCACCGTTGGGTGTTGATATAAAGTTATATAAATTATTCTTTGTTATTATTATTATTATTATTTATTTTGTGTACATAAACCTAGAAACTGAATGCAAAAGTTGCTTGTATGTAGATTTCAGATATGCATCAAATCTATCTTTGAAATTCTCACTTAAAGCTGCATTTGCTTTGCATTTTTAGATTTCTTATTAAGATCCATTTCGTCCTCTGGAGTTGAAGCTGTCACAAGAAAAATGGAGCATTGCCACCTTTATGAACAAAGGTTTAATAAAGAGCTGTTTTTATGCTTTCAAACCAGATTACAAGTAAAGACAGTAGTTGTCGCTGCATTTTGGCAGAATTAGACTATCTTCCCACATCTGTCGCTGTTTTCAGCTCTTGTGGGCTCTCTCTTGTTCCCAACTGCTCCTACATTCCTCCTAAGAAAGTCTTGGTGGATCATCAGCATCCACAGTCCTCTCCTTTCTTTTGACAAGTGTTTTATGACTAAAGCAAGAGCTGTGTGGGAGCCTGACCTGGGTGTAGATTTCACAGATGAAGGGTGGAGAGAAGCCGGCTATTTCTGTGCCCGATCAGCAGTTCGAGGTTCTTCACAGGCTTAGTTTTTCTAAACCTTGACTGAATAAGACGTATTCAGAAGTGCAGGTCGCAATTCAAGTTTCTTTATAAAACTTTTTACATTGTGTGCTGTTTATACTCAGCAGATCGACTGTGGCGGGTTCGAAGCTATTTCTAAAACACAAAAAGCTGATATCAGACATTTATATATTTATATATACAGTATCTCATAAAAAGTGAGTACACTCCTCACACTTTTTGTGTGGGAGAAGAAAGTTTACTAATATGAAAATGATGATAAGACAACTGGTTTCTGGTTTTCTTCTTACGGGAATCACAAGAATAGCATCACATCTGCAAGATATCAAAACCGGCGTACGTGACAGTTGTACCATAACAATCTCACGCTCTTATCAATTCCTCATTCCAAAGCTGGACTACACCACAGTTGAACTTCCAAAGACCGAATTGAACACACCTGCTCCCTATTCACACCTGAGACCTAGTAACTCTAACGAGTCACATGGCACCGGGGAAGTATTATGTGGGGAAGGATATGAGTCTGATATATTAAATGGGAATCTGTTCATCTCCAAACATGAAAAGATCCCATTTGATGCTGGTGTTTTGATGGGTGTTTATTAGTTGAGGCATTCTTCTCTGCTGTGTGACTCACAGTTTCTTGTTTCACACAAATATTCTGAACAACTCAGTCTTCACCAACAAAGGGATAAATAAAAATACTCAGACCAAATGTTGCTGAATACTTCTTGGTATCACTCCTGTTATTACGTTGTACAACACCCATTTATCAATAGGACTGAACGCAGTCTTCTCCTTTTATGTTTCATTAGCAACCAGACAGAGGGATCCTTTTGGATAATTCCTCTTTGCACAGCTTCGCTAGATCATCCAGAGTGCTTGGTCCTCTCCTTTGCTCAGGTCATCATGACCTCTGGGGACTGTGATGGAAGGTTGACCTAGTGTGTGGTGAACTATTCTGTGGTGATTTAGTCGCATGGTTTGGATGATTAATCTGCTGTGAGACTGAATGATGACCCATTATCTGTTTTCTGGTAGAGTCCCCCAGGTTTTTATATAAAATGCCCAGGTAAAAAGGAGGCGGGCTTCGTCCAATCCTGGACTTGAGAGTTCTGAACAAATACTTCTGAGTGCTATCAGCCTGTGCGATTGGTTCGCCATGATCGACCTGACAGACGCTTACTTTCACGTAGCGATACACCCGGACCACAGACAGTTTCTGAGATTCGTCTTCGAGGGCAAGGCTTACGAGTACCTCGTACGTCCTTTCGGTCTGTCTCTAGCGCCTCGCACCTTTACAAAATGTGTAGAGGCAGCGCTAGCACCTCTCAGAGAAACAGGCGCCTGTATTTCAAATTATCTGGACGACTAGGCTTTAATAGCCAGCTCCAGAGAGCAGGCGACAGTGCAGCTGTCTTGGGTTCTGTCACACATTCAGGCCTTAGGATTTTTGGTAAACTCTCAGAAAAGCTCTGTGATCCCAAGTCAGCAATTTTCATTTCTCGGTCTGGAAATATGCTCCCTTACAAGCAGGGCACGTCATTCCGACCACAGAGTTGGCTTTTTTCACCGCTGCCTCGCTCAGTTTCAGTTGGGACACAAACTGCGTTTCCAGACCATCTTACAACTGATGGGTATGATGGCATCTATGATTGCAGTAGTACCACTTGGTCTACTGACGATGCGCCCTTTCCAGCGGTGAACCCGCTCTCACCGGTTGTGTGCATGGCGTCACCGCAGCAGAAAACTAACGATAACCACTGCCTGTATGTCGGCTCTCAGCCCTTGGCGGGAACCAGGACTGTTGTGCCGTGGGTCGCCAATAGGGAGAGTAACCTTTGGTAAGGTGGTATCCACGGATGCCTCCCTGAGGGGGTGGGGGGTGTTATGCGATGGCGTGGCGAAGATTGGGGGTTTGTACACCAGTACAATCCAAACTCCACATAAAATACTTGGAGCTCTTAGCGGTTCTGCTGGCTGTGCAACATTTCTGTTAAACCAACATGTTCTGGTCAGGACAAACAACACCACTGTGATTTCATACATAAACAGACGGGGAGGGACTCATTCACTTCCTCTTCTGAAGCTATCACACACCCTCTTGCAGTGGTGCAGCATACATTATCTGTCTATCAGAGCTACTCATGTCCCGGGACGACTGAATCTGGTGCAGATTTGCTCTCCAGAGGCGGACCTCGGATGAGAGAGTGGAGGCTTCACCCCTCCATGGTGGCACAGATATGGTGTCTGTTTGGGACAGCAGCAGTAGATCTTTATGCCACCAGAGCCAACACTCACTGTCCTCTGTTCTTTTCTATAACAGATCAGGATGCTCCACTGGGAGTGGATGCCTTGGCCCATCCATGGCCCAATGTACTCCTGTATGCATTCCCCCCAGTGGAAATTATACTACCTGCACTAGAGAGGGTGCGCAAACAGGGTCTGTCCCTAATTTTAGTAGCACACCGTTGGCCTGCAAAGTCATGGTATTCCGAGATAATCAGCCTGCTGGCAGCAGAGCCGTGGCAACTCCCCGTTCGCTGGTATCTCCTCACTCACTTTTCTTGCTCTGCTCTCGGTGGAGGATGCACGCGTTTTCTCTACCTCCCTCTTGCCTGCTTCTGCATCTGCTTTTGTCTGTGTTTTTCACAGAGCCTCAGTTGACATGTCTTCCAAACTCGCAAATTATAGATTTGGTCAGCTGGTCTCTCAATGCAATTGATCAATTTATTTCCATGAGAAGACAGGGTAAAGGAGAACTCTCTTGCCCAGCCGGTACATTCTTCTCTGGAAACACAATGGATTCCTGGCAACAGCGGAAGATTGTGTGCTTGACTACAATGTCGGTTGAGGACGCAGAAGATGTTTATATATTTGTATTTTTATAACAGGATTTCTGCTTTTTGGAGCTCGCGGTTACCTGACTTATCGAGTGAGTAGCAAAACGTGGGCAGCAGTTCAAAGCATCCCAAAGCTGCTTGCGATGCTGGATGGAATCTGCAGAGCGATCAATGCTCAGACTGAATTGTTAAGAGAGCTAAGCCGCAAGCTGGATACGGTTCTTGAACAGAATCATAGCCTGGAAACAGCTTTTGGACTCAGAGGTGAAAGGATTTAATCACGGAGAAGGTTGTTCGCCCCAGAACTGCGGGAAAGTCCCAGTCCCAAATTTGGATATTTGGATTGACAATTGAGAGATAACAGTAAAAACTCTTAAAGTGGTTGGAAATCCACACAACTGCTTGAACCAGAACACTTATTGTTATTCTAAATCTGGTGCCCCAACATGGCCTTGGCAACTTCTGCTAAGTGGCTATCGACAAAATATCTCCTGGATGCTATGTAAACATGGCGATCTTTCCCAACACCCCTGAACAGCTGTGACCCAGATAAGACTTTGCGGCCGATTGAGAAAACTTCCATCTCTCTCCTCAAGGACAATGGCGCAGTCTAATTCTTGCACACACAATCACAGTTATTTATTTGCAACCACCGCACTCTTGCAAAATCTTTTCTTCTTGTGTGTTGCTTAGCCCTGCACCTAACTGCGTGATTTCATTACTTTTTCATATATTTTTTTTGTTTTATCAGAAGGATTACCAGCGAAAACCAATATATTATTAGCACCTGAAAATGTGGATTAAAGCTGTTTTGTACCAGTGACTCAGCTTCCCTAGTTAGAATTCAGTGGAATGATGAGACTATCAATATTATCATCTTCTTTTAGCCTAAGATGCATTATTATTAAGAGTGGCTTGGAACCAATTTCTACCAGTAAACCCAGAAAGATTATTAATTATTATTACTCCCAAGGATTATTAGTGTCATTTGATGTGTTTGATTTTCTGTATTGTAATGTTTTTCCTAATGTACAGCACTTTGAGTGCCTTGTTGCTGAAAAGTGCTATATAAATAAACTTAACTTGAATTGACTTGACTCAGGCAGGAGGGGAGATATTTCATCCACACCCAGAGCTGTGGAGGCTGCATGCTTACCTGCTGAGAGGTCCAGCTTATTAGCCAAAGCCTTCCCCCCTGATGTGGTGGCACCAATCCAGAATGCAAGAGCATCCTCCACTAGAGGCTTATATGCTTATAAATGGCAGGCTTTTGAGCAGTGGTGTGAGGACAAGCACATTGTTCCATTTCAGTGCTCAATGGTAGGAGTTTTAACATTTTTGCAGGAACTGCTGGATAAAGGTCTTTCCTTTTCCACAATTAAGGTCTACTTGGCTGCCATTTCTGCCTGCCATATTGGTTTTAATGGAGTCACACCAGGTGCTCATCCTCTGGCTGTACGCTTATTAAAGGGGGTTAGTGGACTCAGACCTGTGATTAAACCCAGTTTTCCTTCCTGGGATCTCACATTGGTACTAGAAGCTATTTTTACCCTCCATTTGAACCTTTGGAGTCAGTAGATTTAAAGTTCCTTTCATATAGGGTTGCTCTGCTTGTTGCTCTGACAACTGCAAAGCGGGTTGGAGATCTCCATGCTTTATCTGTAAATCCTACCTGTGTACACTTTTCATCTGATGGTTCCAAGGTCACCTTGCGACCTAATGCAGCTTATCTTCCTAAGGTTATACCTTCGGACTGCAGCTCCATGACTATGGAACTTTCTAGTTTTTGTCCACCTCCTTTTGCATGTGAGGAACAAAGAAGGTTACACTTCCTGTGTCCTTTACGTGCACTGCGCAGTTACATTGACTGTACTCAGACTGTGAGGTTGTGTGATCAACTGTTTGAATGTGCTGCTAACCCAGCAAGGGGGAAAGCTCTGTCCAGACAAAGACTCTCCCACTGGATCGTGGAGGCTATTTCTCTAGCTTACAGCAACAGGGGTCTCCCAATGGCACGTGGTGTGAAGGCTCACTCCACCAGGGGCATAGCGACCTCCTTGGCCCTATTTAGAGGGGTGCCCATGAGTGACATTTGTGCTGCAGCCGCACACATTTGTAAAGTTTTATTGTTTGGATGTGACCACCCCTTCTATGGCTCACTCTGTTCTTTCTGCTGGGTCTGAAGTGCTGCACTAGTATGCAGTGCATGATCCAGGTTTGATGGCTGTTCTGTGGGGCGTTTATATACAGTGCCTTGCGAAAGTACTCGGCCCCCTTGAACTAGTCAACCTCTTGCCACATTTCAGGCTTCAAACATAAAGATATAAAATTCAAATTTTTTGTGAAGAATCAACAAGTGGGACACAATCATGAAGTGGAATGAAATTTATTGGTTGGTATAACTTGTTTAACAAATAAAACTGAAAAGTGGGGCGTGCAATATTATTCGACCCCCTTGCGTTAATACTTTGTAGCGCCACCCTTTGCTGCAATTACAGCTACAAGTCGCTTGGGGTATGTCTCTATCAGTTTTGCACATCGAGAGACTGAAATTCTTGCCCATTCTTCCTTGCAAAACAGCTGGAGCTCAGTGAGGTTGGATGGAGAGCGTTCGCGAACAGCAGTCTTCAGCTCTTTCCACAGATTCTTGATTGGATTCAGGTCTGGACTTTGACTTGGCCATTCCAACACCTGGATACGTTTATTTGTGAACCATTCCATTGTAGATTTGGCTTTATGTTTTGGATCATTGTCTTGTTGGAAGATAAATCTCCGTCCCAGTCTCAGGTCTCTTACAGACTCCAACAGGCTTTCTTCTTTTGCATTGTGGCCAAACAGTTTGATTTTGGTTTCATCTGACCAGAGCACCTTCTTCCACATGTTTGGTGTGTCTCCCAGGTGGTTTGTGGCAAACTTTAAACGAGACTTTTTATGGATATCTTTGAGAAATGGCTTTCTTCTTGCCACTCTTCCATAAAGGCCAGATTGGTGCAGTGTACGACTGATTGTTGTCCTATGGACAGACTCTCCCACCTCAGCTGTAGATCTCTGCAGTTCATCCAGAGTGATCATGGGCCTCTTGGCTGCATCTCTGATCAGTCTTCTCCTTGTTCAAGATGAAAGTTTAGAGGGATGGCCGGGTCTTGGTAGATTTGCAGTGGTCTGATACTCCTTCCATTTCAATATGATTGCTTGCACTGTGCTCCTTGGGATGTTTAAAGCTTGGGAAATCTTTTTGTATCCAAATCCGGCTTTAAAGTTCTCCACAACAGTATCTCGGACCTGCCTGGTGTGTTCCTTGGTCTTCATGATGCTCTCTGCGCTTTGAACAGAACCCTGAGACTATCACAGAGCAGGTGCATTTATACGGAGACTTGATTACACACAGGTGGATTCTATTTATCATCATCAGTCATTTGGGACAACATTGGATCATTCAGAGATCCTCACTGAACTTCTGGAATGAGTTTGCTGCACTGAAAGTAAAGGGGCCGAATAATATTGCACGCCCCACTTTACAGTTTTTTATCTGTTAAAAAAGTTTGACACATCCAATAAATGTCATGCCACTTCACGATTGTGTCCCACTTGTTGTTGATTCTTCACAAAAATTTTTAATTTTATATCTTAATGATTGAAGCCTGAAATGTGGCAAGAGGTTGAAAAGTTCAAGGGGGCCGAGTACTTTCGCAAGGCACTGTATATCCCATACTCATGTGTTGTACTGAGTAAATCAACTGATAGGGAACATAAAGTTCTGCATATAACTACTGTTCCCTGAAGGAGAGTAACAAAGTACAACACATGGCTGCTCAGCTGGACTCGGTGAATAGAGGGTATCGAACTGAGTAATGACGACAATGACGGACAGGTATATAGTGCAGACGGGGCCTGTCACCTGTCTTCATCACATCATTTGCCTAGGAGGTGTGATTAGAGCTGGCTTCAGCCAGGACACGTGGGGTGTGATATCCCATACTTATGTGTTGTACTGAGTGAATTGACTGAAAGGGAACAGTAGTTATATGCATAACTTTATGTTTGTTGTGCATCTTTTTTCCTTACATGCTCTACTGAACACAGAAGTTTTTACAAAGTAGATCGCTCTTCTGTACAGACCTCCAGCACCTTACTGGGTTGTGTGTGGACGCCAGAGAAGGGCATACAGAGTTCGCCCTGACATTCACCCAGACTCTCTTGCAGAAACAGCTGCTTCTAGCAGAAACCTCCTCCCTAGCAGCTGTTTTCTTTGCAGGGTTGAATCTGAGGTGTGCAGGAAATACTCACAGCCTGTTCTACATATCCAGGTTTTTGAATGAATTAAAATAAATAACTAATCGTGTCTACTGGGAAATTAAGCCCAGACTCATAATAGGTGACCCATTGACATCAAAATAATTGCAACTACTTTGATATGCATGAATTTAAACAGGAGACAATGAAACACGGGTGATTTTTAATTTGCACCAACATTTTGTAACATTTTTGTCGATAAGTTCTGCAGAGGGGTTAACAAAATATATTTCTATCAAGATCATTTGAGTTTTCTTGTGTGTTAGACTTGTATATTAGTTCTCAAACTTTTGTTTTATTTATTATATGAGGACTTATATCTGTTAGCAAGGCCACATTGTTGAGATTCATCCCCTTTTTAGAGCCAAACACCACTCTGTTGTAATGTAGACCCAAATGGTTTTAGGAGAAATGTGTTGTTTTTCTAGTTGTGGTTTAGGGATGTCTCTGGGAAATAAAAACGTAGTACTCTGTGATGGAAAGGTGACTATTTGTGTTGCCTCTTCACAGTGAACATAAGACCTGCATAAATCTATGCCTATCTGCAACTTTCATTGGATGTAAATTAAGTTTGATAGGAAGAAGAAAAAAAACAGGCAAACATTCACTGTTTCAGAGTTTAAGTTTCCAGCGGAATTAGGTACATGAGAAGCACAGACACTCTGGCATGCAGAATATTTCTAACAAACAAATTGAGCCTTAACCTTTAACCTTAAATTCATTAGAGTTTGACAAGATGATTTTCAGTTATACTTTCTCATCTACCTTCAGTCGACTTTAGAAAGGGTGAAAAGAAATGAAAGCATTTCTGTTGCCTGGTTGTATCGACTCTGGGAAAAGAAATAGTGCTTTTCTTTTTTTTCTTTTTTAATGACTTCCTACTTTTTTGAATTTATGATGGATGATTATTGAATTTATTGAATTTCACTCTATTCACATGAAGAGAGTGATCCACCTCTCCATCAAGGGTTTCTAACAAAGGAGCATGTTTAAAATTATTTATAAAGATTGAACCCCCTCAAAGGATATTTTGATTTTGACAGAGGTTGTCTCCAAAAAGCTCACAGAGAGACACCAAAGACATCTTGCACAGTCTGATGGAACAATGCAGAGTATCTGTGCTAGAAGGTAAAACCTCAACTGAAAGGTCTTTTGGTTTAGATTCTCTTTGAAAATCAGCTTGTTCAAAGGCATAGTTTTAACAAGGTGTCAGAAACATTCCTCAGATTTTGGTCCAAATTGACTTTGTAGCATTGCCTGGTTTTAGTGAGCCTGAGTTATAGCCTCAGTTTCGTATTCTTTTAACTGACAGGAGAAGCACTTGGTGTGATCTTCTGCTGCTGTAGCTCATTTGGTCCAAGGTTCAGCCTGTTGGGCGTTGATGACATACCACATATCTTAGTTGTAAAACATGTAAAAAACAACATTTTCATCCACATAACTGCAACCCAGTGGATATTTTCTGCCATTGTTTCCCAATGGCACGTGGTGTGAAGGCTCACTCCACCAGGGGCATAGCGACCTCCTTGGCCCTATTTAGAGGGGTGCCCATGAGTGACATTTGTGCTGCAGCCGCACACATTTGTAAAGTTTTATTGTTTGGATGTGACCACCCCTTCTATGGCTCACTCTGTTCTTTCTGCTGGGTCTGAAATGCTGCACTAGTATGCAGTGCATGATCCAGGTTTGATGGCTGTTCTGTGGGGCGTTTATATACAGTGCCTTGCGAAAGTACTCGGCCCCCTTGAACTAGTCAACCTCTTGCCAAATTTCAGTCTTCAAACATAAAGATATAAAATTCTAATTTTTGGTGAAGAATCAACAAGTGGGACACCATCGTGAAGAGAAATGAAATTTATTGGATGTGTCAAACTTTTTTAACAAATAAAAAACTGAAAAGTGGTGCGTGCAATATTATTCAGCCCCTTTGCGTTAATACTTTGTAGCGCCACCCTTCGTAGTTGTAAAACATGTAAAAAACAACATTTTCATCCACATAACTGCAACCTAGTGGATATTTTCTGTTTGCCGCTCGTTCTGCCCAGTTAGAGGTCTCGTCGTCTTCCGCTTTATCCGGGACCGGGTCGCGGGGGCAGCAGACTCAGGAGAGACGCCCAAACGTCCCTCTCCCCAGACACCTCCTCCAGCTCCTCCAGGGGGAGCCCAATGCGTTCCCAGGCCAGCCGAGAGACATAGTCCCTCCAGCGTGTCCTGGGCCGTCCCCTGGGCCTCCTCCCGGTGGGACGTGCCTGGAATGCCTCCCGAGGAAGGCGTCCAGGAGGCATCCGGTATAGATGCCCGAGCCACCTCAACTGGCTCCTCTCGATGTGGAGGAGCAGCGGCTCTACTCCGAGCCCCTCCCGGATGGCCGAGCTCCTCACCCTATCTCTAAGGGAGTGCCCGGCCACCCTATGGAGGAAGCTCATTTCAGCAGCTTGTATCTGGGATCTCGTTCTTTCGGTCATGACCCAAAGTTCATGGCCATAGGTGAGGGTAGGAACGTAGACCGACCGGTAAATCGAGAGCTTCGCTTTTCGGCTCAGCTCTCTCTTCACCACAATGGACCGGCACAGCGCCCCCATTACTGCGGCAGCTGCACAGATCTGACTGTCAATCTCCCGCTCCATTCTTCCCTCTCTCGTGAACAAGACCCCAAGATACTTGAACTCCTTCACTTGAGGCAGGAACTCCCCTCCAACCTGAAGACGGCAAGCCACCCTTTTCCGGCCAAGAACCATGGCCTCGGACCTGGAGGAGCTGATCTTCATACCAGCTGCTGAACACTCGGCTGCCAACCGCCACAGCGCATGCTGTAGGTCTTGGCTAGATGGGGCCAGCAGGACTACGTCATTTGCAAAAAGAAGAGACGAAATCCACTGGTCCCCAAACCAGACCCCCTCCGGCCCTTGGCTGCGCCTACAAGTCCTGTCCATAAAAGTTATGAACAGGACCGGTGACAAAGGGCAGCCCTGCCGGAGTCCAACATGCACCGGGAACAGGTCCAACTTAGTGCCGGCAATGCGGACCAAACTCCTGCTCCGCTCATACAGGGACCGGATGGCCCCTAATAAAGGGCCCCCAATTCCATACTCCTAGAGCACCCCCCACAGGGCACCTTGAAGGACACAGTCGAATGCCTTCTCCAGGTCCACAAAACACATGTGGACCGGTTGGGCAAACTCCCATGAACCCTCGAGTACCCTCAAAGGTTAGAGGTGTATTGATGATTTTCTGGAATGTCAAACATCATATTTCAGGAGTCAAGAGACAGCCCTGGCTGTCTCATTCAGAGTATGTATAATTGTGTCTTTTACTCTATTAAATAAAAGACTCTTTTCCTTTAGAAAGACTTCTACAAAGCATTTTAACAGCAAATTGGTTTTTATTCAAATTGTCTCTCTTCTCTCTCTGAGGCAGAGATTTATGTGATGTTTAAAAGGCTGTACTTTCGGTTCCTATGTTTGCGTAATACGCCTTTAAGAACAGAGTGATATTAAACCAGTTCTTCAACTGTCACAGTAACTTCAACACAAAGTCCCATTTTAATTTTACAGGTAATCTGTGTGATTAGTAGGCAGGGACTGGTTTCAGGTATGAGGGTATAGCAAGGTTTTAAAATATTTTGAATTCAAAACTGCAAAACGTTTCCTTCACGCTGTTATTGTACATAATTTCCTTTAGATAAGATGATGGAGATTGGCTGAAGTGACTGCAGTTTTCTCCAGCTATGTGGAGCAGAGACTAACCCAGACCTGTCCGTCCCCAACCACAATCCCCACTTGTAGCTGCATGCTGCCAGTCAGCTGACTGAAAGAAGGCTGTTGCAGTTTTCCCTCACTTGCCAGAAAGACCAATTTAGCTGTTTGGAAACATTTCTAGTTGTGAAAACCACATGATGTGGAGCACCACCCAGCATCTTATTCATGTAACACTGTTTAGAAACTATAGTTGGCAAGCTACAAGTAGCATGTCTGTTTAACAGCTTCCCGGGCAGCTCACCCGTTTATTTAACCATTTAATATCAGGTTGTCATAATAGTGTTACTCTATAAATGTTCAACATGCTGCTCATTAAGCACAGCTACTTCTAAATGTAGCAGGTGTTTATTATAAATTTTTGCTTAAGTCTTTAAGTCTGTGCATGAAAATAATAAGATAAAATGTCAGATATAACATTTATTATAACAGTAAGAGTCAATGTTACATTATTTGAACAGCTGTAAGAATAACTTTTGCTTTTCTGTTTTAAATAAAAGCAATTAAATCACATTACACATTTGTTACTGGTTGAATATCTCCAGCATTTTATTTTAGTCTACCACCAGTTTATCTTCCTCAGCCAGTCATGCTTTATGGTAAATTTTTAATGACATGATACAATATTTTGGGTTGCGACCACATTTAAAGCCTGCCACCCATGCTGAATATTAGTGTTTTACACAATTTTCATTCAGATAAATATATAAAATTTGCCAGCCTTAGTGGAAATATTTAATTAAAGGAAGCGCGGACTTCCACGTTCATGGTCTTTACGGAGACGGAATCAGACATTAGGGATTTAATCAAAGGGTTTTTAAGAATATATTTTTAATATTTTCCAGTGTTTATATTCTGAAAAGCAGATGCAATCAGTGACAATTATCCAGGATGGTTGATCATTCTTTGATTTTAAGTTTGATTGAAGCAGACAGGCTACCTCCAGCTGGAGTTAATTTAAAATCCATTTTACCAAAACATTTTTGCACAGTTTGCCCAAGCACCCAGCACCAGCACAGACTATTGCCTGCATCACCCGAACCTGAACGAACCCGGCCCAGACACCGTCCCAGCCCAGACACCACGCCCCCAACGACCCCTGTCCCTATCCGGAGAGGCCTCGAACAAAAGAGGGGTCTGCCTGGTCCAAACAAGCCTGCCAACCAGAGCCGTCCCAGGACGAAACAGTCCCAAATTCCCCGATGAATTTCAATCTCATGTGCCCCCCCACCCCCCATGAGCCCCAACATGAATACCCCCACAGGGCCACTCCCAACCAGGACACAGATATTGAACACATGCCCCCACACCCCATGAATCCCCTCTCCATAGGGGCACACCCCCACAAATGAACTCCACCCCCAAAAAGCAGATGAAGACACATCCACACAGCGCCAGCTCCACACATGGCCTCGCTCCAAGCATCCCCGCCGCATCCTGCCCCCCACCACTCAGTGTGCCGCAACGGCAAGGGCCACGCGCAACAGCGCCCCAGGCTTATTTTTAAAGGTTTTTGAGTGCTTTTCTTTAAATGTTTTGCCATGTGTTTTCTGTGTAAAATGCATTGAAACAAACAGATTGCAGCAATTTTAACTTTTTTATTGAACTAGACACAACTTTGTAATAAAAATCAATTAGGAAGAGTTTGATGTTGAAACCAAACAAATATTGTTCATAGATTTGTTATCTGGATATGAAATTCAGCACAAACAAAAACATGAATACTAAGTGAAGCATTTCACCCAGGGCATAGCCAAACCTTCAATTGCCACATTAGATTTTATTCTTCCTTACTGAAAAGAAAAGATAACTTTAAAATAAATTAGGAAATCCACTTTGTTTCCTCTAAATGGGTTTGTTCTTCTGAAATATTCATGATGAGCCTTTTATCTGCTGTGAAATTAACAACGCTAACATCTGTGTTTAATTTCTCAGCTCTAAAACTGCAGCCAGAATTAAAAACCAGTGACTCTGAAACACAATGTTTTCTGCCACCACAAACCACTCAAGAAAATATTCATTCTTCCGCTGTTGGTTTAATGCACCAGTCCCTAATAGAGAGTTCTCTCTGGGCAATGCCGAGTTTAGATTAAAAATCCTTTGAAGCGAAAAGAGAGAGAAATGAGATACAGTACTGATGAACAGCTTAAAGAAGGATTGCAGCTCTGAAGATCTTTGCATTTTATGCTGATGTTGGGAGACAAATTTGTGTTTAATTACTTTTATTTACAGCTCTCACTGGATGTTCTATCATTTTTGTGTAGCTTCAGTGAGGAGAAACCAGTTTAAAACTCTGAGGGTTCTGCTCACAGCGTAATAACAAACACCAGAACAAGAAGCGGAAGTTGAGGTTTGCCGTGTTTATTTAATTGCAGGTAAGGTGTGCCGCTGTATTCGCACTGGGAACATTTGTTGGGAACTCTGCTGAGAGGACGGACCACTCCACCACCATCGACCACAACGTGGCCATGATGCTGGCTCAGCTCATCAACGATGGCAGTCCCGTGGTCCGCAAGGTCTCTGTGCCACACAGTCACATTCCACACATGAAGTGCAGTTTGATCATGGACTTCATGCAAGAAAGCATTTATGGCAGAATTATTTGTTTTTGTTTAGTTTTTTGTGTTTTTTTTTGTAATAAAATAATTTATTTTAAGATGTAGTGGTTCAACTTCAGTCCCCAAAAATCTGGTGTCCTGCATGTTTTAGATGTGTCCCTGCTGCAACATAGGTGTTTCAGATTGCTGATTTTGGGCCTCAGCATCTCATCAGGTTCTGCAGGAGCGTAGTCATGAACTATTTATTTGATTCAGGTGCACTGGACCAGGAAAACATCTAAAACTACTGAATGTCGACTCTTGGGGGTTGAAGTTGGCCACTTATGCACGACTACCTCATGGACCCATAGCAGGGCAATTGAGTGATGCATTCAGAGGTGTTAAGAGAATGGAAATGTGTACCTTATAGTCACGATATGGTAATTTTAGACATTGGACTTGGGAATAACTGCAATGTAGCGATTATGTTCAATATATTAACCTGCCCCTATGCTGAGGTATGGAAACTTAGAGAACTACAAGATTACATTAAACTCTGATTTCTTACATAAATATTATGAATATTTATAAATATATATATATAATTAAAGATAAGGCGGAGCTAAAGACTTGTTCTTACCTTAAGAACTTTACTTGTAGAATGGAACACTGTTTTGTGTCGCCAGTGCATACAGACCTATTCAATAAACTGGATTATTATTGAAAAGTAAATTTATTGCAGAACCTCAATTCAAAGTTAATATTATATACATCAATTACACACATACTGATGTTCCCAAGCTTTTATTTCTGTTAATTAGCTTACAGCTAATAAAAACACAACACTTAAGATCAGAATATTACATCAGACCAATAAAGCAAACATTTTTTATACAGAAATGTGGGCTTAATGAGTAGTATGTTTAGTACCTGCTTAAAGTTGGTTATTTCCTAAAGGTACTTTCAATCTGATAAACGAGCCTCAACAGAACAAACATTCTAATTTATTGAAAATTAATGTATATTGGTTCCTTTACAAAGATGTGTGTCACGGGTCTTCATCATCTGGAAATTACAAAGAGAACTCAGTGTTAAAATAACTAGGGAAAAAATAATTTATGCACAGTACAAGTGAGATAGCTATAGTATAAATGCTTGAATTCATCATGTAGTATCTCACAGTATAGTAAATACTAGTATAGTACAAAATTCCAGTACTTACTTAAGACTGTGTTGAACTTTTTTTGTTTTTGTTTTTTTGTTGTCTTTTTGCTGTTTTCCAGGAGCTGGTGGTAGCCCTGAGTCACCTGGTGGTCCAGTATGAGAGCAACTTTTGCACAGTTGCTCTCCAGTTCATAGAAGAAGAGAAGAATTATGCAGTGCCGTCACCAGCCAACACTGCAGGTATCTGGTGTTTTAAAAGACGGAAATGATTTCAAGCAGGTCCTCTTTGAAAACATGCTAAATAGAACCCATGATTTGATTGCTTTCTGAGCTTTAAGGGGGGTTCGGATTCCAGTTTATGATGAAAAAAAGAATTAATTTATTTTAGTATTTGCAAATCTGTGATGAAAATGATCTTTCCACAAGGACTGTAATCGTTTTGATGACGATCATTTGTCCTGAAATGGAACGTTGGAGGCTAAGCGAGCTTTGCCAACCTGTCCTCCATTTATCCATCACAGGTTTTAGAGTAAATTTAAGGAGGAGTTCAAAGGATCTAAAGCTGGAGTTACACTTCTCTACTCAGGCAGGTGTGTAGTGGGTTGCAGGGGTAAGTTTATGTGGAAACTGCACATTTTTGTAGCATATTGACTTTAATTTTCCTTTTAAATCACCAGCCTAACAAAAAAGGGGGAACAAATCAAATAGTTTGATGCACTTCTGCGGCACTGTGACATTTCTAGTTGCTGGTTTAAGGAGATAATTGTCCTTTTTAAAACGCTCCTTATATCACACGGTTTGCCTAAAATGAGCGCGGTGGAAGGTTTTGCCTTTTAGTTTAAAATAGTATGTGTGTTTATTTTATTTTTTTATTTTTCCGCTGACAATCAGAACCCGGCAACATGACTCCAGTGAGGGACAGCCCGGCCATCCCTCGTTTGAGATCCGTCAATTCCTACACCAACATCCGAGCAGTGACCACGGCTCGCAACCTGAACAAAAGCCTCCAGAACCTCAACCTCAACGAAGAAGGTATGACAGTGATAGATGGATGGTGGGAAACTGAGTGAGCAAAGAAGAAAGGAAGCTGTGTGGAGGAGGAAAATAAACTGACCTCTGCCAATAGTTTCTTTTCTCATTAAAGAAATTAGGTTAGGATTTATTACACAGCGCTCATTATTGCAATTTTTGTTTTTGCAATATTGCAACGCAAAAGAGCTTGGCAGATGCAATATTTGGTAGGAAATTATATTTCAAGTGATATGTATGCAAATTCATCATGACAGTTGTGGCCTGTTGGATGGACTTTCACTGCCTTCCACGGTTGATGTAAATTTTTTGTGGCCTAGATGCTAAACCCCAGGAAGAGAGAAGGGGACATTGTGATAAAGGGAAAAAAAAGAAAGAATCAGGATTAATCTCAATATCATCATCTGGATATTTAGTGACAGTGTTGCAATTTTTCCTGAGGTTGTACTGTCCTATCTTGAATATATCTGCACTCTTTATGAAGGTATTATTATAACTGAAAGTGACCGAACTGAAACGTTTGAAGTTCAGAGCTCGACTTTGATCCTCTTAATTCCCTGTATCCAAGAAGTGCAAAGGACCTGACACCTGTAGTTCAATTACCCCTGAAAATGGATTGCAACAATTAAAATTGTGGTTTTTACAGGTACGAGCGCAAAAAGTATTTGCTCCAGTATCTTCATTACCACAAAACCTCCTCTCTTCAAATTCTCCAGAGCTACTTTAAATTATTACTTTCATTTATGTATTCAAATGGATTTTATTCTTATTTTTACATTACTTTTATCTATTCAGTTCATTATTATTTCCCATACATAGTGATTTTTCATGAAGCAGTTATGCTGATTTCATTGGGTTCCACAAGTGTCATAATGTTTCACATTGTTGCTGTGTTCAGGAAGATATTGTTCAGTTTTTTGGCTATTGTTAACAGTGTAGCTCTTCTGAGAATTTGATTTCATATTTACAGAATTTTACTGGGAGTAGGCAATAAAAAGAAGCTGCAGCTTTATTTCTTGATTCTGTTATTGGAAACTGTGAGCTGTCCGTGGTGCTGAAAGCTAGAGACATTTGTTTTAGGTGAAGAGGTTGCAGAGCTGTTAAAATATAAAATATTATTTTCCTGTGGATGAATAAATCAAATGTTTAGCATTTTCTTCCGAATTGTTCAGTTTTCATGGATAGTTTGGGTGATTATAATCGGATATTTACTGAATGTTCTGAAAAATCTCTTTTAGACATGCAGGGTTTTGCATTAGTGGAAGGTCAGCATGGTGGTGATTTTTGAAGGAGCTGTTTTGAAATATCTGGTTAGCATGCAACAAGTTTGAACTGAACTGAAATATTTAGCTAAACACCTTTTCTCTCAGTGTCTAAATCAACTAAACTAGAGCAGACATCTCAAGCTCAAAGCCCGCGGCCCACATTCTTGCCCACAATGCTAAGTTTTTTACAGCCCGTGAGATAACTTCATATATCTATCATTGATGGCCCACCAGTAGGTTACATAAAGTTCACCCCAGTCACACTGCATGTTCCATAATGCATTGCTGCATAGAGAATTCGCAGAGCATTCCGCTTGACTTTAAAGAGACAAAAAATTCTCAGGATCTGCAGTACTTCATTCCCATTTGGCATAGAGAGAGCACCTGAGCCCAACCAGATGGTGTTAATAGAACTGCAGGTCAGCAGGCCTCATACTGGGTCCAGCACAGTTTTACCCATTTAACCACAAGACATTGGTCCAACTCTGCCTCCAAGCTACTTAAATGCTCTGCGTGTTTGGTAGCACAGACCTGAATAAGCAACTGGTGCACAGTTTCCATAGCTCAGAACTCAACGATGGAAACGATATCAAGCATGATCCTCCCACAAAATGGCACAAAACTTTGCTTTCTGAGTGACAAGAAGAAGCCCAACATATTTACTTGACAAGGGGAGCATTACGGCTAATGTTATGATGCGCTGCTTGATAGATATATAAAAAACTTTTATTACAAACTGCTTTGGGATTATTTCAACTGCAATGGACACGGAGACGGAAACGAAAAGGAAATAAAGAAGCAAGAAAAAGAGAGAGGTCAGGCAAAAAGGAAAAAGGGAGAGAAGGAGAAAAGATTAGGAGAGAAAGAAGGGTGAACAGAATACAAGATAACACCTTAGAAGACTGGTTCTACACCTGCAGAAACACATACAGGTCCTTCTCAAAATATTAGCATATTGTGATAAAGTTCATTATTTTCCATAATGTCATGATGAAAATTTAACATTCATATATTTTAGATTCATTGCACACTAACTGAAATATTTCAGGTCTTTTATTGTCTTAATACGGATGATTTTGGCATACAGCTCATGAAAACCCAAATTCCTATCTCACAAAATTAGCATATCATTAAAAGGGTCTCTAAACGAGCTATGAACCTAATCATCTGAATCAACGAGTTAACTCTAAACACCTGCAAAAGATTCCTGAGGCCTTTAAAACTCCCAGCCTGGTTCATCACTCAAAACCCCAATCATGGGTAAGACTGCCGACCTGACTGCTGTCCAGAAGGCCACTATTGACACCCTCAAGCAAGAGGGTAAGACACATACAGAAATTTCTGAACGAATAGGCCGTTCTCAGAGTGCTGTATCAAGGCACCTCAGTGGGAAGTCTGTGGGAAGGAAAAAGTGTGGCAGAAAACGCTGCCACACTGCCGTTCACCTGAAAGAGGTGAACGGACCCTGAGGAAGATTGTGGAGAAGGGCTGATTCCAGACCTTGGGGGACCTGCGGAAGCAGTGGAGTGAGTCTGGAGTAGAAACATCCAGAGCCACCGTGCACAGGCGTGTGCAGGAAATGGGCTACAGGTGCCGCATTCCCCAGCTCAAGCCCCTTTTGAACCAGAAACAGCGGCAGAAGCGCCTGACCTGGGCTACAGAGAAGCAGCACTGGACTGTTGCTCAGTGGTCCAAAGTACTTTTTTCGGATGAAAGCAAATTCTGCATGTCATTCAGAAATCAAGGTGCCAGAGTCTGGAGGAAGACTGGGGAGAAGGAAATGCCAAAATGCCAGAAGTCCAGTGTCAAGTACCCACAATCAGTGATGGTCTGGGGTGCCGTGTCAGCTGCTGGTGTTGGTCCACTGTGTTTTATCAAGGGCAGGATCAATGCAGCTAGCTATCAGGAGATTTTGGAGCACTTCATGCTTCCATCTGCTGAAAAGCTTTATGGAGATGAAGATTTCATTTTTCAGCACGACCTGGCACCTGCTCACAGTGCCAAAACCACTGGTAAATGGTTTACTGACCATGGTATCACTGTGCTCAATTGGCCTGCCAACTCTCCTGACCTGAACCCCATAGAGAATCTTTGGGATATTGTGAAGAGAACGTTGAGAGACTCAAGACCCAACACTCTGGATGAGCTAAAGGCCGCTATCGAAGCATCCTGGGCCTCCATAAGACCTCAGCAGTGCCACAGGCTGATTGCCTCCATGCCACGCCGCATTGAAACAGTCATTTCTGCCAAAGGATTCCCGACCAAGTATTGAGTGCATAACTGTACATGATTATTTGAAGCTTGACGTTTTTTGTATTAAAAACACTTTTCTTTTATTGCTCGGATGAAATATGCTAATTTTGTGAGATAGGAATTTTGGGTTTTCATGAGCTGTATGCCAAAATCATCCGTATTAAGACAATAAAAGACCTGAAATATTTCAGTTAGTGTGCAATGAATCTAAAATATATTAATGTTAAATTTTCATCATTACATTATGGAAAATAAGGAACTTTATCACAATATGCTAATATTTTGAGAAGGACCTGTAAGTATGAGCGCACTTGTGTAAATAAGGTTTCTCTATATAAATATGCAATAGTGAGTTTGAGGAGCCACAGACCTGCCCCCCTTGATTCGAGACAGACATGGAGGAGATCTGAGCCACAGACCTTCAAAGGCCCCCCCAGAGCACGGGAACCCCGGGAGGACCACCACCCGGACTACCGCAATCCCCCCAGAGAAGAGCACAGAAGAGACCCAAGGGAACCACCCAGCAGCCACAGTGCAGAAGCCCCAGGGACCTGCAACAACGAGGCACATCACCACCCAAACAGAGGCCCGACAGAGCCAGGGGGCCCAGGCCCCGGCAAGCAGCCACCAGGAGAGAGCCAGCACACACTAAAGCACCCAGCCCTGGACACCGAGAACCACCAATACACCAGCGGGCAGAGATACCAGCCAACAGCAGGGAGTGTGGTGGGGAAGAAATAGGCCCCACATTTAATGGGGGACCTAAGCTGATTCAGGAGAGAGAGCAGCCCAAGAGCCAACCTGACACAAAAACAGGCTCTGACAGTCAAAATCACACATTCCCACCCTCATGCGTACATATAAAGACACCCGCACACCCAACGTAAAGACAAACAACAATGGACGTCGTACACTCACTCACACTCCCCATACATACACTATATTCCCAGGTCCAGTTACCGATACCCCGGAGGGGCAACTAGACCCAGGAGGTGGTCCCCTTCATTCTGGGGTGGAGACAGGCAGGTAGCCCCAGCACCACCCCAGACTAATGTCAGCACCACCCAAACCTGAATGAACCCCCACCCCGACCCCAGCCCGCATCGATCCCCGTTCCCATCTGGAGAGGGGTTCATGAACAAAAGAGGGACATACCAGGTTCAAACGAGCTCGCCAACCAGAGCCACCCCAGGACAAAACAGTCCCAAGCCCCCAAAGAATCTGATCTCAACCCCATGAACCAAATACCAAGAATCTCCTGAAGCCACAAGCGCAAAAGAGCAGATACCACCAAGCACCGTACTCACAACAGACCCCCCGACCCCACACCAAGCTGGGACAAACTCACCAGAAAAGAGGTCCCTGGCCAGCGGTGCGCACCCACGGCGAACCGCCCCCGCCATGTCCCCACAAACACACCACATCGCCCAGGGCAAAACACCAACCGGCTCGGCTCCGCTGTCACCGCTCAGCCATTGTGACCACACATCCCCCCCCAGAGAGGCAGTGTTTGTAGTCACACTGTCTCTCTACTTATGGAGTTAAATTTGTCTCAATATTATTCAATCAAACAAAAAACTAATCTCAATCAAAAAAAACTAATCTCAATCAAAAAAATAATATTCAATCAAAAAAAACTAATCTCAATCAAAAAATATTAAGTTGTGATCAAAACTTTCAGAGTTTTTTCTCTCAAAGAGAAAAAAGTTATTTGCAAAACATAAACTTTTATTTGCGCAGGTCAAAAATCTTTGGTTACGAGTCTCGCTTTTTTGGTTTTGACGCTCTCTGTTTTTGTTTGAACTCAACAAATTTTGAGTTCTGGAAACATGAACATCCTGGGCGGGGCCTAAAGACGAACGCTGTAAGACGTTTCCCTATTGGTTAGCGCTGACTAAAGCCGCAGACTCTGATCCCCTTCACCTCTGAACTTCTGCTCGAACTGCAGGGCTTGCAGCGTCGCTTCAGTGAGGAGACATCAACTGTACAGAAGAAAACTGCGGTCAAGTGAGCCGACACCAGCTCTCTCTTAAAGATTAGCTTACCGCATACAAGGTGCATTACGGCAATGGAGCAGAAAGGACGCTGATCCTGGCAACGGTTGAGAAAATAAGAGGAAAACAGAAAAGTAACCTTCAGAACATTTATATTAATTAAATTTTTACAACTTTCATGTAAAAGAATAAAGCTTTTATGTAAAAGAATAAATATTTTATATTTTACTGTACAGTTTTGGAGAAATATCTTGATGCTCAACCATTATATGCATTTGTCCCACTTTCAGGGATTTATTTCTCCAAAACCATGAGAGGTGACAACACAATCATTCAGATTTTATTAGAGGGTCATCTATGCTATAACCAGAATTAGTATTTCATAATTTTACTGTAAAGGTTTGGAGAAATACACAACTACCCCAAGTGTAGTATAAAACAGAGTCCATGTCGGGCAGACGGCATCCCATAATCCTGTGTGTTGTCCTCACAACCCGTGATACTTCCTCTCCTGTGCAGTTCCCTCACCACACTGTCATGCTGAGACACAGAGTGCTTTCCACTGTGGCCCTGTAGATATCTGTAAGCAGCTGAGGAGATGAAGAAGAGCTGTTGTTGTACCTTCTTCAACAGGCGAGGGGCGTTTCCGGTCCAGGAGAGGTCAGAGGAGATCTGGATGCTCTTGCACTTTAAGCTGTCCAGACCACTTCCCAGGATCTCATCGACCTCACCAAAAAGAAGCGTTTGTGGTACTTTGTTGGGGTAGTTGTGTATTTCTCCAGAAACCTACAGTAAAATTATGAAATACTAATTCTGGTTATAATATAGATGACCCTCTAATAAAATCTGAAGAGATTGTGTTGTCACCTCTCATGGTTTTGGAGAAATAAATTCCTGAAGGTGGGACAAATGCATATAATGGTTGAGCATTTTGAGGTATTTTGACAAGATATTTCTCCAAAACTGTACAGTAAAATATTAAATATTTATTTTTTTACATAAAACATGAATGTGAAAGTTGTAAAAATGTAATTAATATAAATGTCCTGTAGGTTACTTTTCTGTTTTCCTTTTATTTTCTCAACCGTTGCCGGGATCGACGTCCTTTCTGCTCCATTACCGTAATGCGCCTTGTATGCGTGACGCTAATCTTTAAGAGAGAGCTGGTGTCGGCTGATGTCACCGCGTATTTCTGACTGTCGGCTCACCTAACCGCAGTTTTCTTCTGTAGAGTTGATGTCTCCTCACTAAAGCGACGCTGCAAGCCCTGCAGTTCGAGCAGAAGTTCAGAGGTGAAGCGGATCAGAGTCTGCGGCTTTAGTCAGCGCTAACCAATAGGGAAACGTCTTACAGCGTTCGTCTTTAGGCCCCGCCCAGGATGTTCATGTTTCCAGAACTCAAAATTCGTTGAGTTCAACCAAAAACAGAGAGCGTCAAAACCAAAAAAGCGAGACTCGTAACCAAAGATTTTTGACCTGCGCAAATAAAAGTTTATGTTTTGCAAATAACTTTTTTCTCTTTGTGAGAAAAAACTCTGAAAGTTTTGATCACAACTTAATATTTTTTGATTGAGATTAGTTTTTTTTTGATTGAATAATATTGAGACAAATTTAACTCCATATCTACTTTGCCGTATCAAGTTAAGGAAAGCAACCCTAAAAATGTCTATTTGTCTATAGATAATATTTTTTATAAATATAAATGTAAAAAGTTAAGTAAGGGGTTAAAATAAAAAAATAAAAAATGTTGCATTTCTATGTTTATTTATCAGTCATTGTCATCAACCTATGTTCTGCTTCTCGGATCATTTCACTGGTTTAGTGCAATTAGAGATTTCCATAAATAAACACTTATTTTGTAAAAGTAAGGTGACTGCAAGGGATCTTCACAAATAATTTTTTCTTTCAAGTCTCTAAAATAAACAAAAAAATGTTTTACTTTTCGTCTTCCTTATTTAGTTAAATGTTATTGTATAGCCTCCTTAAAATGTATTTGGCAGACTGAAAAAGTTGAATTGTTTTGTTCCTTAAAATAGGTTCTGAATAAGGACAAATAATCCTGATTACAACCAGCTGTAGCAATGTCAGTTTAACAGTTCCATCCACAGCTTTTCAAGCCCCTCAGCCCTCTGTCACTCCCAGCTCTGTGTTTCTGTCACCTCTCTGTGATTCAGGCAACTAAAGCCAAGTGAGCTTCCCTCCAAACCAGCGCTGCCAGACTGAGTAATGCATGAGCTCCGTGTAGCTCTAAATCACAGACGCTCACTGAAGTGCCTAACCTACTGCTGACACCGTTTCTAATTCACATTCTCGGTGCTCGCTCCAATATGCAGGGGTGTTTATCATCAATGAGCTTAGAGCGGAGCGGCTCTTTATTCTCTACCAATCTCCATACTCACATTTCAGCCTGTGGTTTGTTAGGAGGATGCATGGCATTTGAGCTCGTATGAGTCAGAGTAATGTTTGGGGAAAGTGTGAGTTACGGCAGCTCATGACTGGACCGGAAAGCTCAGATAAAGTTATGAGCGCGTAGCCTCCATATACAACTACAGGGGTTGGACAATGAAACTGAAACACCTGTCATTTTAGTGTGGGAGGTTTCATGGCTAAATTGGACCAGCCTGGTAGCCAGTCTTCATTGATTGCACATTGCACCAGTAAGAGCAGAGTGTGAAGGTTCAATTATCATGGTAAGAGCACAGTTTTGCTCAAAATATTGAAATGCACACAACATTATGGGTGATATACCAGAGTTCAAAAGAGGACAAATTGTTGGTGCACGTCTTGCTGGTGCATCTGTGACCAAGACAGCAAGTCTTTGTGATGTATCAAGAGCCACGGTATCCAGGGTAATGTCAGCATACCACCAAGAAGGACGAACCACATCCAACAGGATTAACTGTGGACGCAAGAGGAAGTTGTCTGAAAGGGATGTTCGGGTGCTAACCCGGATTGTATCCAAAAAACATAAAACCACGGCTGCCCAAATCACGGCAGAATTAAATGTGCACCTCAACTCTCCTGTTTCCACCAGAACTGTCCGTCAGGAGCTCCACAGGGTCAATATACACGGCCGGGCTGCTATAGCCAAACCTTTGGTCACACATGCCAATGGCAAACGTCGGTTTCAATGGTGCAAGGAGCGCAAATCTTGGGCTGTGGACAATGTGAAACATGTATTGTTCTCTGATGAGTCCACCTTTACTGTTTTCCCCACATCCGGGAGAGTTACGGTGTGGAGAAGCCCCAAAGAAGCGTACCACCCAGACTGTTGCATGCCCAGAGTGAAGCATGGGGGTGGATCAGTGATGGTTTGGGCTGCCATATCATGGCATTCCCTTGGCCCAATACTTGTGCTAGATGGGCGCGTCAATGCCAAGGACTACCGAACCATTCTTGAGGACCATGTGCATCCAATGGTTCAAACATTGTATCCTGAAGGCGGTGCCGTGTATCCGGATGACAATGCACCAATACACACAGCAAGACTGGTGAAAGATTGGTTTGATGAACATGAAAGTGAAGTTGAACATCTCCCATGGCCTGCACAGTCACCAGATCTAAATATTATTGAGCCACTTTGGGGTGTTTTGGAGGAGCGAGTCAGGAAACGTTTTCCTCCACCAGTATCACGTAGTGACCTGGTCACTATCCTGCAAGAAGAATGGCTTAAAATCCCTCTGACCACTATGCAGGACTTGTATATGTCATTCCCAAGACGAATTGATGCTGTATTGGCCGCAAAAGGAGGCTCTACACCATACTAATAAATTATTGTGGTCTAAAACCAGGTGTTTCAGTTTCATTGTCCAACCCCTGTACATTTGCTTGCGTATTGGGGTGTAATATGGCCGTTTGCTTCATTTTTTTTAACCATTTATCCTGAAATAATTAAAATGATAAGTTCCATAGTTTTCCATTTCTGATGATTATACTTTAATATTATCTTGCCTTTCCTTCTCAGGCGTCCCAGCAGCCTTCTCTCCTGGGAACCTGAGCACCAGCAGCAGCGCCAGCAGCACCCTGGGGAGTCCCGACAACGACGAGTACATACTCTCGTTTGAAACCATCGACAAGATGCGCCGGGTTTCTTCATATTCCTCCCTAAACTCTCTTATAGGTAACAACCATCCCACAGTTTCAGGGCTCTAGAGCTGCTGTTCAGATTCATGCTTAATATTGCCCAACATGTTATGTAATTTTGACTCTGGAGGGGTTCTGTCTGGTTCAGGTAGATGGCAGCGTATGATATTTGAAAGAAAGCTGACTTTATTAAGAAATAATACAGATAAAACCAGGGCCAGAAAGTAAAGTTTTCCTTACAAGAGCTTTTATATATTTTGCTCTTTTGTTTCCAGTTTCATTCTCTTTTTACAGAATTATACTCTCTCCTGTGAGTCAGCCAGTAAGTTTCCTTATTTGTGAAATTTATTTATTCTTTTTAAAGCTGCAATCAGTGCGAATATTAAGGAAGAGACAAGCATACCGAAATACATATCAGTTTTAAAGAGGCTTTACGGTCTGTTTTTTACTCCCTCATTCACAGTTAAAGTTGAATCAGACACCTCAGCTTACTGTGTGCAGTTTTAGGGTCCCTGATGCACTGCCACCCAGAAGAAAAATGCCTTATAACCTTCAAGCTTGATGTTTTAAATCATATTGAAATAAATATATATATGTATTGCTACTTTATAATATCTAATTCAGGGGTAACTGCTATATTTGAGCTTTCTTCTGGAGTTTTCTTAGTTTCTTACTTACAACCCAAATTCCAATGAATTTGGGACACTATATAGAACATAAATAAAAACAGAATACAATCATTTGCAAATCCTGTTCAACCTATATGAAATTGAATACACTACAAAGACAAGATATTTAATGTTCAAATTGCTAAACTTTATTATTTTTTGCAAATATTCACTAATTTTGAATTTGATGCTTGCAACACCTTCCAAAAAAGTTGGGACACGGGCATGTTTACCACTGTGTTACATCACCTTTCCTTTTAACAATCACTCAATAAGCATTTGGGAACTGAGGAGACTGATTGTTGAAGCTTTGTGGGAGAAATTCTTTCCCATTCTTGCTTGATGTAAAACTTCAGTTGCTCAACAGTCCGGGGACTCTGTTGTCGTAATTTGGCTTCATAATGCTCCACACATTTTCAATGGGAGACAGGTCTGGACTGTAGGCAGGCCAGTCTAGTACCTGCACTCTTTTACTATGAAGCCATGCTGCGAACACGTGCAGAATGTGGCTTGGCATTGTTTTGCTGAAATGAGCAGAGACGTCCCTGAAAAAGACGTTGCTCGGATAGCAGCGGATGTTGCTCCAAAACCTGTATGTACCTTTCAGCTTAATGGTACCTTCTCAGATGTGGGAGTTACCCAGTTTCCTCTTTGGCCTAGAGGACACAATGTCCATGATTTCCGAGAACAATAAGAAATGTGGACTCGTCAGACCACAGCAGACTTTTTCACTGCGTCAGTCCGTCTCAAATTAGCTCAGGCACAAAGAAGCAGCATTTATTGGTTTTGAATCCACTTTGGCTTTGCATGGTGGAGCTTTAACTTGCATTTGTAGATGTAGCTCCAAACGTGGTGACATCCGTCACAGAATGATATCATTTATGAATGTGTTTTTTATGCAGTGCCTCCTAAAAGGTCAAAGGTCATACGCATTTAATGTTTGTTTCAGCATTACTGCTTACATATCGAGGTTTCTCCAGATTCTCTGAATGTTTCGATGATAATATGGACCGTAGATGATGAAATCCCTAAATTCTTTGCAACTGTATGTCGAGAAATCTTCTTAAACTGTTGGACTATTTGCTCATAAAGTGGTGAACCTCGCTTCATCCTTCCTTGTCAACGACTGGGCCTTTTGTGGATGTTCCTTTAATACTCATTCATGACACTCACCTGTTTCCAATTAACCTGTTCACCCGTGGAAGGTTCCAAACAGGTGTTTTTGAGCATTCCTCAATTGTGGTCATATACAGAGTATATATATACAAAGTATTTCACAAAAGTCACATCAACAAAGGGATGTGCCCTGAACAAGTTTTCTGTTGCTTTTTTGCAGCTGCCTATGAAAACATACGGAGGCAATGTTATGTGCTTTAAGGAGGCATGCGCTGCAATATGAGATAATTCCTTACATTTAGTTTTTTTTCCCCTTCATTTTCTCTTTTTCTTTTTTGCTTCCTTTTTCCTGGTTTCTTAATTTATTCCCCCTTTTCGATTGATTTTCAAGATTCACAGCTGTTTCCTGTAAATCGAACTGAGCTCATGTGGTGTGAAGCGCGTGTTTTCCTGCCTCTCTGACTTTAGCTGAAGTGTCTGAGCCTTCATCTACCTTCCCCTAAGAACTGGTTCTCACCCTGCATGCCATTCATGCAAGAACTGCCACTGAGCAGAAGGAATATTGAACAATCATATGTGAAATATGATCTGTTTATTTATGATTTATGCATAAATCCAAGTTGATTTAGCTTCATTATCTCCTGAAAAGTTCTGTCTAAGTTTGCTGCAATGTTTATAAAAACTCTAGTTTGTTTTGCAATAAGTGAGACAGCAAACCTAACGCTTCTTTAGCATTAAACCAGCAGCAGTTTTAAACCGGATTTGATGCTTTAATTAGTCATCATCTGCCACAGCCTCGTTGAGCTCGGACAGCAGCTGTTACAAGCTTTAACCTGGATGATGACTAACCTGCGCTGGACTGAGAATTACACAGAAAATTACAGACAGTAGAGCATGAAGGCACTTTGGAGAGACAGAGACCTTTGGGCCTCCCATAGGAGAGTCACTGCCTCCAAACAACTGTAGGGATAAACAAAGTGTTAAGAGCATCACAGAAGAGCATGAAGGACATTAAAGTGCTTTTTGTTGATTCCCCATCCACTCTCTGCTGCTGTTAGGTGATTGGCTGGCTTGACTATGTGCTCAGGCAGCCAGTTTGTCTATAATAAAGAAAATAGATAAAAAGTAGCTCCTGGCATCTAAAGAACAGAAAAATAAAAGTTATTTATATTTGTTCCTGTGATACTTCAATTTACAAATGTCTCTATGTTGCCTATTGCTCTGTCTTGTCCCATTTTGTACCTTTAACTTTGAACGTTTGCAATCAAAACATAAATCTAAATTTAACTTGCAATGAAAGTCCAGATACTGAAGCCACACATTCCTTTCAGTTTCTACCTACATTAATCCAGTTGTTTGGATAGCTTCATGTACCAGATAATCAGATTTACCGTTCTCTTTTTACGGCTTTTAACACCATCTGCTGTATAAATCTTTTTTAAATCACATAAATATTCCAATTTCTTTCTGAAAAATGTTTAGGTCTTTCTTTTCTCTTTCCTTCCGGAAGGGAATTAATCAATTTAACCAAAGCTTCATAATCCAAACGTAAGCTGAGCTTTGTCAGCCGCTCCCTTTTGTTGAAACTTTCAGGTTAAACCTTTGGGAAATATTCAACAAAAACATGAAATGATTAGAAATAAATGTTTAATGAAAGAAACCGTAATTTCAGTTTGGCACAACATTTAATCTGATTACCCTTTCATGCAACAAATCAAACATTTGATGCCCATTTAAACCCCCTTCCAGAGTAAGCTGGGTAAAAGACATATTGGCCCCTTGCCCACTCGGTTCTGTGCCAGCCACAGATACAGAGCATCCCAGCCTCCCAGTGAGACTGTTTGAACCCACACCTTACATTATGCTGCGTGCATAAACAACAGACTGCATACATATAGCATAAAGAGACTACATCACACCTGAGTGCAGCTTTATAGTCTTCGAGTTGTGCTGTGACGTGAAATCACCTAACAGTTTCTTAGATGCATCACTCGTCAATTTGATTTGTTTGTTCTTTGGCTTCTTTCTTGTTTGGTTTGAAGTTGTTCTCTTGAAACCCGCTGGGCTTCGTTCTTCCTCTCTCCTGAAAACCGTGCTTGTTTCCTCTTTTTGATCTCGTTTTGGTTTTATCAAATCTGTCTTTGAGCAAAACTAAGAAGTCAGGGCCTGTGTTTTACGCAGCTGTTTGGAGCAAATTGAAGCCATAAATGCCGTGCTCACCCTCTGCTCTACGCTGGGCTGCAGGAAAGCAGCAAGACACCAAAACTGTGTGGGAGGGCAGAGTTGGAGTAAAGTGATTTATTAACTTCCCACGACTATCATTTGTACAAATCCTACCACACTGTGGAGAGCACACTGCTGTCTCTATTAGGCACTTTGGTATTGAAAAATTAAGCCAAGACTTAGTTTTGGATACAACCTGCAATGTAAGAATATTGTGAACGCAAACTTCCTTCCTTCATAGTTTGGATAAGTTCTGATTTTCATATAACGATTTTACAAATCTTAATTAGCATAGATAATAGGAGGAACAAAAAAAGGTTTGGGTTTCAATTTTGTAAATGCTGCATCATCCATCCTTGCATCCATTTTTTGTCCATCCATTTATTTGTCCATCATCCATCCCCTACAGTTTATCTATCCACCCATTTATCAGTGTTTGGTTTATACATTCATCCTTCTATTAACGTTTTGTCTGTCCATCCATTTGTTCATCCAATATCCGTCTGGATTAAGATGGCAGCGGTGTACGCAGCCTGTCGTCTGGGTCGCTCACACATGGTGCTGTGTGGATGTCTACCGTCTTCCCAGATACAACACGGACTTTATCAATAACCTTTCTGAACTCTTAGCTGAATCATGCCTATAAATGATTACATCCTTATTGCCGGTGATTTTAATGTTCACGTGTGTTTTTCTCATATGCCTCTTGTGAAGGACATTTTAGACCTTCTTGAGTCCTTTAATTTTGTGCAGTTTTTCTAGTCCCACACAGGAGCGTAGACACACTCTTGATCTTGTTTTATCGCATGCTCTGCCCGTTTCTAACGTTGAAATCCATGAAACGGTGTTTTGCGATCATATGCCAGCGCCGTGTCAGGCAACTCTTGGCCAATGTGCGGTGAAAGGAGACGCCGCTGCTAGTCTCTGTCTAGTTATTAACCCCTCCACTGCTGATCGGTTTTCAGCTGCTTTCATATGGATTGGTCTTTTTCCCGTGGATCTCAATACTGAAGAGCATAGCTCCTGGCTTGATTCAACTTGCCGATCTGTCTTAGATCTGGTGGCTCCTCTGAAAATCAGGCGGCTTAAAGCAAACCTTGAGTCCAGTTACCTGACTCGAGGTGAGGCGTTGATGCTGTAGAGCTGAGCGCAAGTGGAAGAAGGAGAAACCACAGACGTTTTTGGAAAGTTCATTTTCATATCAGGGTTTGGAGTTAAGAGAACAATATTTATCCAGATTATTCTCCTAACATGAACATTTTTAGGCTCCTTCACGATCTCATTTCAATCTACAAGAAGAGGTAACAACCATTTTCACATGAATGCCGAATGCATATGATCTTTCACCAGAATTAACGTTTTGAAACATTCTGGATCTGGATTGACTCTTAATCTTTTGTCATATCAGAGGTTTATATTCACTTGCACCTGAGTTGGTGCCTTTGGTGTGTTTTTGCATTGAAGGAGCATCATACAGAAGCTACAGCAAGATGCAGTTCCCTGTGAAAATGAGCTTCGGGGATGTTTTTCACAATATCCTGAACTATTTTTTTATGTTGCAGTGTTTAAAGCTCCTAAAATCCCTTTGCTGTATTAATTGGAATTTGAGCCATTTGCCAGAAATTTGGAGGCAATAAAAAAGGGAGATGCAGTGGGTCATTTAGTCAGCAGTTAACATCTTTATGATTTCACATTTATTTCACTTTTGCTCAAATGACAAGAGTGTCGGATCAGGACGAGGCACTGCAGCAGCTTAATATTCACATTCATCATGACACGTTCTGTCATGATGACTCTATAGAGTCGGTGCAGTTTTAATTTCTGTGCTCTTGTAAATGTAAAGCAGTCCTACTTCACCTTGTTTTCCTCTTTCTGTTCAACGGCTAGCTAACGCTAATCACATTCTGCCCCTCAGGCTATGGCCTAATCACCTGTTTAGCTCCCTCTCACACTTTCTCTCCCAGTTTCTTTTAGTTTTTGAAATTCTCTGCTTTTGTCAGAGGACACTGGGTTCTGAAATAAGTCTTCCTCCTTTTGTCTTCATCTTTTTTTGGCCCACCGACACGCCTTCCGGCCTCTTTGGCACCAGCTCTCTTCTTGTTTCAAATACTTTCAGCTAAATCCTCCAGCTCTAACCCTCTGACTTTCTTCCTGTTTCAATCATCCCTCTGTGGTGTCCGCTCTTTGAGGCATGGGACTAGTAATAACTGAAGTCCAGACTTCAGTCATTCCCAGTTTGCCTCATTTATGTATTTAGATGGACCAGATGCATGGGTGGAAACATCTGCAAGGGAAAAAGTGAAGAAGAATCAACTCTACACTGGAAGAGAAAGAGAAACGGGAAATATTAAAGGACCTCTTTAGCAACCCAGAATTTGAAGAGGATGAAGACAAGAAGTTTAATAAGTTGGCTGATACTGAAACAAAAAGAAGCAGTAGGAAATAAATGAGCTGAAGCCTGTTAAACCCTCAATAAAGGTAGGTTTTTAACACAGTTGGTTGATCAAGCCTTCAAATATGTGGGACTGGTTCAGGCAGAACCTGTGCTGCTAAAGAATAGAGTACAAACAAGATATGTATATACCCTGTCCCTACTGTCTTACTTTCAAGCAGACTAAACATTTCCTGTTTTTGCTAAGTTAGGATTACCAAATATATTTATATTTGCTAAATGCCAGAACAGTGAAATATTTTTATTTAAATTTGGAAGTTTCCATACGTTTCCTTAGTATTCAGTAGAACTTCCTTTTAAACTGTATGACTTGGGTCAAAGTTTTGCATGTTCTTCTGAAAAGATTTTTGCTGGGATTGTGGCCCATTCCTCCTGACTGAACTTTGAAGGCTGCCTTGCTCACTCACACCTTTTTAGCTCTGCGCACAACTTTTCTAATGGACTGAGATCAGGGCTTTGTGAGGGACACTGCAGAACATTGATCTTGTTATCCTTTAGCCACTTTGTTACCAACTTATCAGTTTGCTGAGGGCCTTTGTTTATTTGGAAGACCCATTTGTGCCCAAGATTTACTTCCTGGCTGATGCCTTGAGATGTTCTCTCAATATTTCCTCGTAATGCTCTCATTTTCTCTCATCTCTTTTTTTTTAATATATAGCCTATGTAAATATCTGTTTTTTAATTCTAGTTCTTCATCTGCTGTGTGTTTATTGTTTCAAGAAATGTTTGAGCTTGGCTAATTTTGTGTATCCTTTCCAGGTGTGTCCTTCAACAGTGTTTACACTCAGATATGGAGAGTGCTGCTCCACCTAGCTGCAGATCCTTTCCCGGAGGTTTCAGATTTGGCCATGAAAGTCCTCAATAGCATCGCATACAAGGTTTGTTGTGTTTAGACTTACTGATAATGTGAAGGTTGAATGTCTTGTCATTGCAAAAATCATAAATAAGGCAGGAGTTGACAGCTCTTGTTTATGATCAAAGCTGTGATGGGGCTGCGATTAGTTGCCTAAAGTTTAGAGCTAGAGTTTAATGTAGGTCACATTACAAATGTCACCTAACTGTCTGCAATGTGATTTACTGGTTGTGTCAACACCGAGTCTGTGATTCTGTACTAACAGTTCAAACGTTTAGACACCCCTGATAAAAAGACAGAATTTGGGGACGTAAAAATGTTGGATCATACTAAACCATTTGAAACTTTTTTTCACATATAATGTGATATTTATCCAGTGGTATCTGATTAAAAAACAGCATACAGTTTCCAACTGCATCCCATGTTCATGGCCATTTTCAGTTGATTCAGCACTGCACTGTGGCTGGACCATTCAAAAATGCTCTTTCCATTAGTAATTCCATTATTGGTATGGATGAATTCTTGGTCTCGTGATGATATTAAAAAATTGAATTTCTCTTCATCCTCAGCTTTATACCAGACACCCGATGGATTTTGGTCATAACTCACTGTTCTTTGGAACTGTTCATATTTTCATTCACCTTGACAAAAACCTCAGTTCCATCAAAAGAAAAGCAACACCTGCTAATGATTAAACTTCCTCTATGTTTCACATTTGGCTTTTTGTATTGCTCCATCCTTTTTTGTGCCAAACAAACCTTTTTAAATTGTGACCCCAGGTTAGTTTCATTGAATCATTACGCACTCTCTCTGTTGGGGCGATATACGCCTTCTTGCATCCCCACTCCTTAGCCCAAACGTCTATCTAGTCTTTTCAGTAATTTTGGAGAAATGTCTGCTTTATGTAATGTCAGTTTTTTTTCTCTAATTATTGAGAATATTGGGCAATATTTAGCTTTCATTCAGCTGTGGAACTTTCTGTAACCTTCTCCTGACTGATACCTTTTTATGGTGATGATCTTTGTCAGACAGCTGACCCTTGTTCCATATTTGTTATAATAGAAGATAGGAATGAATTGAAGAGGGCTCGATCTTTTAAATGAATCAACAGATGTTTCAAGAAATAATCAGTTTAAGGGTCCAGGAACCTGCAGCTCATTAGATCCTACACACTATGTCTTTATTACTGTGATTACTGTGTTAAATACAGATGACCAATGTTTTCAAAGAAGCAGTAGGACAGGCTAGTTTTAACAGTTTTTTTGCAGTATTCGTCAGGAAATATGACAACAGAATCACAGCACAAGAGATGTTTTCTTTGTTTAGCGATATTACGCATTCAGGCTAAAACAAAAATACTTTGTTGAAGTAGATTTTTTTTTTTCTTCAATCTCTATCTCATTTTACTCAATAAACTGTATTTTTTTATTTTATGTTAACATTTTTCTTTGTTCTCAAACCTAAAAATAGTAAAAAGTAATTATAACAATAATGCTACACAAATTATAGTTCTCTAGTAGTGGTTTTGACACACCAAAACTAATTTTAGCAGATTCCTCGTTTCTTTTTTAAGAACTATCCTATAAGAATATTTTTTGTAGTCATTCTTTCCAAAGTGGTCATTAAAATATTCACTGCTTGTGTATCAGAGAACAAAAGCTGTAAAAACAGTTTTTATTATTTTAAAACACAGAAACATTTTACAAAGTTGCCAATCTAAACTGTCCTCAGTATCTTGTATTAGCAGATAAATGAAATATCAGTCTCAATGTGTATATTCTAGAAAATGTACGTCTTTACTTTAACTCTCAGATATTCTAAATGCTGCCAACATTTCCAAATTCATCTTGATCCATAAGGGGTTAGGGTTAGTTATAATCTGACAAAATAAACTCTGCTGTACTCCTTTTCGCCTTGCTGCTATCTGCTGAAGGTTTTGCTCACTCTTTCCCAGCCTGAATAAACCTCGACAAGACTCAGCATGTCATAAAAATACGGTTTCCTCTTAAATTGTTTCTTGCATCTCGTGCTCCCTCTGACTACTTTTTTTAAACGCCTCACTGAGATTAAAAATAGCCAACTTTGGGTCAGCTTCACTCAGTAAGAGCATCCACGTTGAAGAGTGTTGTTGTTATCACGCCCTGGTTCGCTGATTGGAAAAATAATTGTATTTAAACCCGTAAAAAAAATAATTTGGTTGTTTAATTTCACAACAAAACAAACCTTTATATAGTATTTTCATTAGAGTGGATCACTTAGTTCTTTTTCACGGATCAAGTAGATTTTGCAGCTTTAGACAAATTTTAATTACGAGCCTTAAGAACAGAAATGACTCTTAGGGTTTTAAAGGTTGCCGACAATTGTCATTGATTTTTTACAAAGTGTGGGCAGCTAATTAAAATGTACTTGCTTTTCAGGAGATAATGACATCAATAAAGACATTGAATGACTGTTTAAAGGCCATTTATTTCTGCATGATATTTAAGTAAAATTGGTGGAGTTTTGTTTTCTTCCAGCTTGTATTTGGGGTGTCCAGCTTTTTTTCCCTCCTAATGATCTTTGATTTATCTGAATATCTCCTGAAACCTTAGACTTTATTTACTCTTTATGCTTCAGCGTTTCTTTATATGGTAAGCGGACAACCTGTTAGAGGAAATGAAGGCTGAAATCTATTTCATAGGGTTATCCCCCCTCTGTCACTTGCCTTCCAGCTGTCATCTGGTTCTTTATTTAATTATCCATATTAAACCTTGTTTTTACCTGCTAAAATGTCTGACAACTAATTCCTATGTACAAACTTGACCTGGGTTTAATTCAGGAAGTGGTAAAAATATTCCACTGAGACAGAGGACAGTCCTTCATGATGCATTATTTTTATGCTTGTTAAGGAAAAGCAAAAATGTAGTGCCTACTCATTTTCAGTCTTTTTAAAGTTCTTTACATGTGGCCAATATACTTACAAAAACTATATAATGCTTGGTATATAGTATAGTTTAATACTTTAATAAGTGTGCTATTCTTTTAAAATATTTGAAGTAAACTAATGTAGTTAACTGTGTCAAAAACTTTAATACTTAGTACCATAATGTTTCGCAAGGGCATTACAGCAGAGTTGCAACTTAGTGTATTTACTAATTGTCTTGTAATTTTCTTTCTTTTTTAAAGAGGAAAAACTATTTGTTTTCTATTTTTGTGCTTATTAAGAAAAATAACATTAGCCTGCATTAAGCTGCACTCTATAATAAATGTTGGTGTCGTAAAATATTTAAAATTAGGAAATATTTTATCTTTGCTATTTTTTATGATGATTAAGGATAATTAACAGGGATACTAAACATAATATATCAGAACATGTAACATTAGACATTACAGCAGTTATTATGCCATTAAATATGTTTACTGATTAAATATTTACATTTGTTACAGATATTACCACCCTGTTTCCAGATTTAGCCCTAAAAAGTCTGACCTTTTTAGAGCTTCTGCTCAATCATAGTGGAAACGTTTTAATATATTTGCTGGGTTGATGGAGTTTCAAGGCAATATGCGATGATGGAACTATGGGGAGGCAGAACAAGCTGTTTCCCAGTGTGAAGCAGAGCAGCTGGTAGAAACAATTACCCCCGTTTACCACCAGCTCTGCTGTTTTTGTGTGGAATATGTTGTGTAAAGCAGATGAGGTGTGTGGCCTCCAGCGTTAAGGTGATGCTGCGTTCATTAACAATCCATGGATAAGCTGCATAACTGGGTCAGGTTACCTGTTCGGTTAATCATCCTCTGTTCCCTAAGGACAGATTCCTATTTGCCTGGTAAAAAATATGTTTGTACTTGCTGTGAAGTCAGTTTATTTTTATAAACATACTGCTGCTTTCATAGCTGTACGCTGTCTTATCGACATGACAATAAGCGTTCCCATTAGTTGTTTATCTGCTTTTTCATTTCCACAGAATCTCCATTAAATCTGTCTCAAACTAATGGCCTCTTGATGCATCACTCTTCTCATTCTCTCATATCTGATCTCTTTCCTCTGTCACAAACACTGTAGATTTCATAGAAAATTTAAGTCTTACATTTAGGTTCTCTGCCCCCCTCCAGCCTTTTTAGATGCACAAACAAAAGATGGTTGCTACAAGTGTGTAATTAGCATAGAAATCAAATCCCAGCCAATGCCAGCCAGTGAAATTTGTTTGCCTGTGCTAACAAGATTTAAGCACCCCAGTTTTCCCTGCACCGAGCTCCAGTAAACAACAACTCTGCTATTCATCAATGATTCTTTGCTTCCATTGTCCTTATTAGGTTTAGCCCTCCCTCACGCACCATCGTTAGATACCTCTCAATGAAGAGGCTATATTACCTGCTTCACCTAATGAGATAAAGTTCTTGAAATTCGGGCAAACTTTGTAAAGTGCTGCACTTCTTATCCAGCTACAGCAGGAAGGGGATCCAGATTTTATCTATTGCTTCTAAACCAAACGAAACAGTTGAAGAGTGTGAAAACAGGCTTTTTGCTTTTCAACTTTGTAGAACAGCACTGCAGTAACTGTCTGTTGTCTCTCCAGGCGACGATGAACGCCAGGCCTCAGAGGATCCTGGACTCTGGATCGCTGACACAGTCAGCCCCAGCCAGTCCCACCAGTAAGGGCACTCACATCCATCAGGCAGGGTGAGGAAACATCTCTCAAGTGGTCATCGGCCAGCCTACTTTTTGTTTTGTAAGAAAAACAGTTAGATGTAGTAAGCATCATTGGTAAATGAGCACATTAAACAGTTATGGTTTGAGTCCTGATTTATAGTAGCAAACATTTACTGCACAGCTCATGTTTCAGGTTGTTTGCTGCAATGCTTGAAGAGCCTTAAAACTAAATGCTGTCCCCTTATGTATTTTGGGCTCCTGTGAACACTAAGTGAGCAGGACTCTGGAAGTAAATTCTAATGTCTAAATGAGAGTCAACACCAAGTATGGGATGTTCGGTGCAATAAAGGCTCAAAATAATCAAGCAGATGTGTTCTGCAAGTTTTAGATGCTTGTCAATGCAGCAAACAATTATGCAAATTAGGTGCTGGTTGGCAAAGTTATGTAGAAAAATCGACTATCCTTAAGTGCATAAACAACCCCAGCAACCCCAGGACCAAGGTTTCATATCTGGGAATATTTACCATCCCTGTCCAGGTGGTCTAATAATACATAATGTTCTGCATCTACTTTTTTTAAAGAAATATTTTTCAGCATGTTTATAAATTTCAACTCATAACTATAGTCTTACCAAAAAAGGCAAGAAAGGAAAAAACCAACAAAAACAGAACATTTCTTTACAATTTGTTATAGATCAAGTGCCCCATAAATGTAACATGGAATTTAGATAAATAAATGCATAAAAAATGTGTCCTCATTCTTCCTGATCCTGGATACATTGCATGTATTTTCCGTTCCAGCAGTTCTTTTGTAAACAAACGTTCTCTTGCAGAGCAAACCGGGTAAAAATCCACTTTTACATCTGAAATGGGATAATATCATCATACCAGTACCTTCATGTTGTAGAGACTGGGAGGAAGACCTGAACAAATTTACTCTGATTATTAATGCCAGCGTTTTTATCTGCCTCATCAAATCCATAGCTAAGGACAAGAACAGAGGCAAAAAATATTAGATCATTTGATGTTGATTTTTTTTCTATGCTTCTAAATTGCTGAGGGAAAGAAAGATTTATATTTGAGTATTTTTAAGTAGTCATCTTCCGCTGGCAGGATTTCATCTTCTGATGAATTACTACAGATCATAGAAAGTGTAACCACGTTACTCGTTATTTCTGAAGCTTAAAATCATACTTAATCTGCTCTAAGCTGCGCTGTTACCCCCTGTTTACATAGCGTCTATCTCCACTCCGCATTTTGTGGCTTTATTTCACCAACACAATCGATGTTGCTTTGACTCCTATTCAAACCTTCAAACGGTGGCGTCTACTTTTTTCCAGAAGGGGCCTTGGATGTTGCACAATGGCTAAGTATCAGGATGTGCTGAATTTATCTTTGCCTACACGCTCAGTTTAGACAACGGCTGCTGTCGCGCTGTTTCGTACCTTGCCACGTATGTTGGCATATTTAAACCATGTCTTATGTTGGTCTAAACATGAATAAATAAAACAAATTTGTTATAAAAAAACAGGTCCTGTTAAATCTTTGCTGCTCATCTTAAACCCCTGGCTTGTATTGTTCATGCATGCTTGGATGATGGTTATAATGTTAATATTTTGCTACCACGTCAGGATGAATTAGACTTCCTTTACCCTCATGCTGACATCTTGTTTTTTTGCAGGTTTTTTTTCTCTCCATACTTAATGATCATCTGACCATCTTAGGAGTTTGGTGCTCCATTGACAGTCTGTGTGTCCCCCTAAGTTTTACCTTTGTTTCTTAACTCCTACAGCGGCTCTCCGCCCATGCCCAGTACCAGCAGCTCCAGCCTGACCAACGATGTTCCTAAACCACCTGCCAGAGAGCAGCCAGCCATACGGCCCCCCTACACCCCGACGCTAGGCGGACAGGCCCCCCACTCACACCAGTTCCCCCGCACACGCAAAATGTTTGACAAGGGACCAGAACAGGTGAAGGAAGCAAACTCTTATGTTGTGGGAAAACTAGGCATTAACCGGCAAAGACTTAATCATCATTGAGCATTTCTTTCTGTGTTTTGTTTTCAGGCAGCTGAAGATGGTGAGGAGCCGGGTGGTCACAGGAATTACGTCAGTCTGGCCCTGCAGACGGGCCTGTGTGACTGGAGCGCCAAGTATTTCGCTCAGCCTGTCATGAAGGTGGGTGTCCTTGTTTTAAGCCGTCTCCTCTAATAGGCTTCAGACCATGTTACAAACAAGTGTACTTTTTTCCAATTGAGCAATTAGACATTCACACTTCAAGAAGCCATTACTTAAAAAGTAGCCAGACTGCAGTTTGCAAATTCACCCTGGGTCAGAGAGTGGAAATGAAATTGATGTGTTGGCCATAATGACCATTGTTATATCTGGAGCTAAAAGGGTACAGCTTACATGCCTGAGAATATCCAAACTTTGATCTACAGGGGTGGCAGCATCACGATGTAGGGGTGTCCAAGTAAAGGTTGGGCACAAATGGATCTTCCAATGGTTAATGACCACCAAATAAGTTACACATTGACTTAAAGAGAGAGAGAGAAGCTTGAGAAAGGTCACCTAAAATATTTCCCCCAAGTCTTACAGTTTAAAATCAATTCTATCAATTATTAAGGATATGTATGGAAACTTCTGAATTTGAAGAAAATAAAAAAAATGTGGTGTGTATGTGTTATTTAATACAGCGTATGTAAATATGTGATTTCAGCAGTGTGCTTTTGCTCAGCGGGTTCATTTTTGCTCTTCTAAACTTCTAAATCATATATGGGCTGCATTTATTTAGCAACGTTTCTGGTCTTTTTGACATCCAAAAAACCAGAAGAGACTAAAAGCTACACTTAAACGAAACATTCATACATCTCTTTTTAAACTGTGTTGTGCTTTTTATTCACACACACACACAGACACACACACACACGGTTATAAAGGGCTCAGAGACAAATCAGCCTTCAGTTTTTTTATGGACTTTCAACACTCTTAAGAAGTCAGGGTTTAAACCACCGACCTTCTGACTGGCTGACGACCGCTTGCCCTTTTGAGCTATCCTGATTCTTTGTTGCTAAGCAACAGTGAAAAAGGATGGGACCGGTTATTTTCTGTTTTCACATATTCATGTGAATTTTCATCATAGCTGTTTGTTTGTGCCCCATTCTGCTGAGGTTTAGGAACACAGTGATCCATCCAGGTACAGGAAGTCAGGGTTGCAAAGATTATTTTAAATAGTAATAAACTTATATGGGAAGTGGCAAGGTAGGGACCAATCACTGGGAGGAAAAAGCACCTGCTGCTTATTCAAGATGACTTTGCTGAATAATTGAACTCTCTGAGCTCCATAATGTAACATCCTCTGCAGGGAAATTCAAGATTAAGACGGGTGATTTTACTATGTCTGGTAGTCGGTGGTGGATTTTATAATATTTACTCAATTTCCCCCTTCAAAAGCATCGTTTAAAGCTAACTTTATTTATACAGCCAGTTTCAGAAACAGAAGCAAGATTGAAAGCTGTGCATCAAATTTAAGAAACTAAACCAGGATAAAACTATTAGTCGTGATTCAGAACTTTTGAGAAATAAATTTTGATTGTTAGCTTTGAAAAAGGAGACTGTTGTTTACAGCAGGCATGGGAATGTTTGAGATTCTTTTGGGATGACAAGTACCATGATATTATGGTATTTACGCAAACCTTTAAGATGAAAACATGTAACTAACTAGGGCTAAAAATACTACAGTCCAGTAAAAGAATGATTTTAGTATATATTATTTTATATGTCTTAATAATTTATTCAATAATTGAATGTTGAAATAATTCAAAAAGTGGATTCATTAAGTGACATAAATCATATATAATCATTTAAACGTTTCTTTTATTATGTTTTAATTTTTTACTATCTTTAGCTTCTCATTGGTTAACCTGGACAGCACTTCTACTGCAACCAATCAGCTTGTCTACAGGAAAGTTAGACAGTGATGGGTGGGGCTGACAGGGAAAATAAATCTATGATATAATAAAAAATTATATCAATGAATAAAAAAAGGAATTAATTAATACTTTAATCAATATAATTTAAATGAATCATGTTCCAATATATTATTTAATTATGTATTTAATACAATTTTTAAATAGGTACTGAATTAATTATTTATGTATTAAAGTATTTATTTCCAGTTTTATTTAATTGATTAAATACATACACATTTATTACACAGCTTGAACTGTGACACTTTGGGCCCTTTATATTACTATTACTATTACAATTACAAAGCAACAAATGTTCCTACAGCTGTCAAAATACCATAGCATATTGATTATCACAGTTCTAATAATCTCATGTATAACATGTATTTGTATCTTTTTCCCATTTTTTTATATGTGGTTAGAGAAGACAGGTGGTTATATTGACACAGCTTGTGGTTGGCTGTTATGCAGACACTGCAAAAATGACTTTCAAAAGAGCGCTTCCCCATTGGAAGAAATGGCCATGCCACAACTTTCCAGCTGACTTTGTTTTTCTTGCTAGCATTGAAAGAAATGTAGGAGTGACTGGGTTTGTTCAGCAACAGGTGGGGAAAGGGGGATTGCAGTGCGACTCTATCGTTGCCATAGAAAACTGCTCTATCTCTGGTACTTCAGCACTTGAAAAAAACTTCAAATCATAGAAACAGCATAACAGAAAAGGGAAGTTGTTTTAAAGCCAAACCTTTTTTACACCTTGGTAAAACCTTGATACCGGTCAGTGCCTAGCTGCCTGCAAGTGGCATTTTAGGCTTTAAAATGTAACTACATGGATTTTTAACAAGCAGAAAACTATAAGTACACTTAAATAAAAATTCATTATCAAAAGTTTCATGTAAAAGTTGCTACAGTAAATCTGAGTCCCAGTGGAAACCTGTTCCAGCAGAGATCCTAATGGCTGAAGTATTCATACCATTAGCTTACTCCCTAAAGATCAGAGCCACTCTTAAGACTTGTATTCTGTAACTCCAGTCTAATTCCTATGCAGGCATAATGAGTATCAGTTCAATGCTATATTTAACTGCAGATAATGCAGTATAATGATGACTTGTTTCTTATTTCACCGCAGCTATTTGAATGCAGTTGTCAATAACTAATGGTCTAATGGGGGAAATAGGGAGGGCATTACAGTACTTTGTTCTGCAATAGCTAGCATTGTGTTTACGTCTTTTAGCGTTTTCCAAAACCTTGCAGACAAATATAGCTCCTTGATTGAAGGTAAGTGCTAAGACCCAGCCTTGATTTTCAGGAAGGAAAACAAACAGTTGGTGTTTTATTCTATTATGTTTAACAAAGTATGTTGCTTTCAGCTATTCTATGAGGACAGAGGCAGCAGCTCAGCTCAACTTGGTTTGAGCAATAAATACATCTGGATGTTAGCATTCTTGCAGTTTTAAAAAACTTAAATAAGCGTAAGTATTTGCGGGTTAACTTGGTGTTGGGGGTATGTGGAGGTTGGGGCCAGAACGTATCCCTGTGGAAGTCTGTGCATCACAGATTTTCTTTTAGATTCAAGCAAATCCATATCAGGCGTGAACGTTAAAATGTTTCCACCATTTTACAGAAACAGAAAAAAATAAATATTAAATAAATCTGAAGAAAATACAACAGGAGATTAAGATCAGTAAAAAGGGTATTTACAAGACTGATACACAAATGGTCACACATCCTAATATTTCACCTGACCACCTTTAGCTTTGTTTATGGCATCTTTTCGATAAGGTTCTCCAATATCACAACATTAATTTATTTCCAGAGTTGCATTTATTTTTCACCAAGCTCTTTAAGAGATCATGGGAGAGTTGGACAGCTGCTCTTTGGTTGCAAATCTTGAGTGAAAGTGATGTCTCATAGTTCCTAACCACTCTTTGAGGCTGGCATTTTTCTGTAAAGATGATGGTTCCCCACCATCACTACAGATGTTAATAATTCTCAACCCAATTTTTGTTGTTTCAGCAATCTCCTTGAGTCTTTTCTTTGCTTAATCCATGCAGTCTTTTACATGACAACTTCTTCTGACATCAAGCTACTGGACATCAAGTGGATGAACAAGATGAAAGACAGACTTAGTGTGGCGCTACCAAGAAAAAGCGATGAAAAGCAGAAAGATGACTGCGTTTGCAAAAAATGTTGAGTGCATCCATGAAACTCTTCCTCCATTACAAAGCTACTGTTTTCATATCTTTGTGTCAGCAGCACATGAGGGAAGTGTGAATGTTGTCTTTAGTGTGGCCAAACCTTAAATGTTTGGAAGGAGAGTAGAGATAGGGGGTGGAGGCTGCATAAATGCTCTCATTACTAACATCTCTTGATCTGTTTCAGTGTTTAACCCTTTCTTTCTCCTAGATATAAAAATTGACTGAGCTTTTACTGTAACTAACTCTATGTGCTCTCTTTCAGACTCTAACCTTGAAAACTGGCTCAGAGTTTATCTGTTCTTTCTTTCTAGGTGAAACGACTAAAGGAGCTACATCCATTAACATTTACTTTTCCTTCCCATAGAAAGTACTCCTGGATCAGTGCTTCTGTGTTCTTTTTGTGTCTGTGCTCTGTTCTCTCAAACCCCCAGTCGGTCGTAGCAGATGGCCGCTCACACTGAGCCTGGTTCTGCTGGAGGTTTCTTCCTGTTAAAAGGGAGTTTTTCCTCTCCACTGTCACTACATGCATGCTCAGTATGAGGGATTGCTGCAAAGTCAACGCCAGTGACTGTCCACTGTCTCTACATGCTCATCCAGGAGGAGTGAATGCTGCAAGTCACTGACTGGATGCAATCTGCTGGGTTTCCTTAGATAGAAAAACTTTTTATCCAATTTGAATAAATAACTAACCCTGACTGCACTGTTCAATGGTTAGTTATTAATTGAAATGTATGTACCTGACTGTTGTGAAGAGCCTTGAGACAACATGTGTTGTGAATTGGCGCTATATAAATAAACTGAATTAAATTGAAAACTGAATCTGTCGATAGATCTGTTAGATGCTCTTGAATACTTTATTTTAAGACTGGAGTTTGGTTCTTGCAACTAATTTGAAGTATTCTAATTTCTAATCAAGTCCTGTGAATCGTGGGATTCCCGTGGTATTGTTTTTTAGTTGTATCTCTATTTAACACATAATGCTGGTTTCTTTCAGTGGGAGTTAATCTGTAGCCAAAAATATAAAACGAAATCAAAAAACTTGTTTTCACAACCAAACGTTCCATACCACTTTCAGTCTAGTGCCTTCAAACTGTCTAAATACCTTCTGGAGAAAGGTTTTATGGTCTGATGAGAAAAAGATTGAGTTATTCAGTGACGGTCACAAAAAATATGTTTCCTGGAGATGATTTTGCCCTAAAACCAGTGTATGCACTGTCAAGGATGGAGGTGACAGGATCATGATGTGGGGCTGTTTGGCTGCATGTAAAAGGAATAATAACAAAGAAGGACTACCTCCAAATTCTTCTACTTCACCTCAAATCAATAGCTTTAATTTAAGCTTCGATGCCATTGGGGGCTCCAAAAGAACAGTGATCCCAAACGCACTCAAAACTTACCATTAAGATGGATGATGGCATTGCAACTTGCAAAAGCACATGTAACTGGACCAAAAAGTGGTCAAATATCCAGCCAGAATTCTGCCAGGACCTTTCGATACCTATAAGAACTGTGTGATTTCTCTGTTCCTTGCTACAGAACCATTAACTAAACATTCATGAGGTTGTATGTATACAGGTCCTTCTCAAAATATTAGCATATTGTGATGAAGTTCATTATTTTCCATAATGTCATGATGAAAATTTAACATTCATATATTTTAGATTAATTGCACACTAACTGAAATATTTCAGGTCTTTTATTGTCTTAATACGGATGATTGTGGCATACAGCTCATGAAAACCCAAAAATCCTATCTCACAAAATTAGCATATTTCATCCGACCAATAAAAGAAAAGTGTTTTTAATACAAAAAACGTCAACCTTCAAATAATCATGTACAGTTATGCACTCAATACTTGGTCGGGAATCCTTTTGCAGAAATGACTGCTTCAATGCGGCGTGGCATGGAGGCAATCAGCCTGTGGCACTGCTGAGGTCTTATGGAGGCCCAGGATGCTTCGATAGCGGCCTTTAGCTCATCCAGAGTGTTGGGTCTTGAGTCTCTCAACGTTCTCTTCACAACATCCCACAGATTCTCTATGGGGTTCAGGTCAGGAGAGTTGGCAGGCCAATTGAGCACAGTGATACCATGGTCAGTAAACCATTTACCAGTGGTTTTGGCACTGTGAGCAGGTGCCAGGTCGTGCTGAAAAATGAAATCTTCATCTCCATAAAGCTTTTCAGCAGATGGAAGCATGAAGTGCTCCAAAATCTCCTGATAGCTAGCTGCATTGACCCTGCCCTTGATAAAACACAGTGGACCAACACCAGCAGCTGACACGGCACCCAGACCATCACTGACTGTGGGTACTTGACACTGGACATCTGGCATTTTGGCATTTCCTTCTCCCCAGTCTTCCTCCAGACTCTGGCACCTTGATTTCCGAATGACATGCAGAATTTGCTTTCATCCGAAAAAAGTACTTTGGACCACTGAGCAACAGTCCAGTGCTGCTTCTCTGTAGCCCAGGTCAGGCGCTTCTGCCGCTGTTTCTGGTTCAAAACTGGCTTGACCTGGGGAATGCGGCACCTGTAGCCCATTTCCTGCACACGCCTGTGCACGGTGGCTCTGGATGTTTCTACTCCACACTCAGTCCACTGCTTCCGCAGGTCCCCCAAGGTCTGGAATCGGCCCTTCTCCCCAATCTTCCTCAGGGTCCGGTCACCTCTTCTCGTTGTGCAGTGTTTTCTGCCACACTTTTTCCTTCCCATAGACTTCCCACTGAGGTGCCTTGATACAGCACTCTGGGAACAGCCTATTCGTTCAGAAATGTCTTTCTGTGTCTTACCCTCTTGCTTGAGGGTGTCAATAGTGGCCTTCTGGACAGCAGTCAGGTCGGCAGTCTTACCCATGATTGGGGTTTTGAGTGATGAACCAGGCTGGGAGTTTTAAAGGCCTCAGGAATCTTTTGCAGGTGTTTAGAGTTAACTCGTTGATTCAGATGATTAGGTTCATAGCTCGTTTAGAGACCCTTTTAATGATATGCTAATTTTGTGAGATAGGAATTTTGGGTTTTCATGAGCTGTATGCCAAAATCATCCGTATTAAGACAATAAAAGACCTGAAATATTTCAGTTAGTGTGCAATGAATCTAAAATATATGAATGTTAAATTTTCATCATTACATTATGGAAAATAATTAACTTTATCACAATATGCTAATATTTTGAGAAGGACCTGTATGTTTGAGCATGTGTGTATCATTTTGACCCTGTGTGGATTAGAGGAAACCCACAATGAATTCAAACTTGCAGACCTAATTCCTCAATTCTTCTTTTTAAAATTCACCCAGATAAGACAGGTTAGCTCCATCCTTAACGATCTAAAATGTGGGTCATTTGTGCTCATGATGAAAGTTTGGAAACTTTTCACCAAAATGACAAATGTTCTCATAGTTTCTGCCACTTCATGCGCTACATGTCTTACTACAAATGTACTTTGTGTAGAACTAACACTCATCTATCATAGACCTGAGGGTCTCATTATACAATACGTTAGCTGCTGACACACAGCAGGGCAGCAGCCCTGAAAACAGCAGTGTGAGCAGGCGGTTACCTTGACATAACCCTCACAGCCACACTAATTTTCCCTCGCAGCTTGGAAAATACGTCCGTCTTACTGATCCACCTGCCTCCTCTTAGTTAGGAGCCAAAACGTCCCTGAGCAAGTGTTCATGAGCCACATCTCACATGGCCAAATTTATTTAGTCAGTAACCGAACTCCGAGGTGCTTGAATGTACGTTTGTCTCAAAGACACGTTTACGCACGTGTCAGGATGTTGCAAGAATGTTGCTAAGACGTGGTAGTTGTGTGTTCATGTGGTTTTAATGGTGTGTGTTGGGGCTATTTAGCTTTCAGTGGCTGTCGGAGGCTTTGCAGCGGAAAGGTGCTTAATAAGCACACATAGGCAGCCATCATTAAAAACCACACACATTCAGCTTTCCCCTGCTGTTTATTTACTCTAACATATTTCTAATGTATGACTTTAATGCATTCATCTGCACATACGCTTTACTTTACACTTCATATTTAATGTGGCCTTAATGAAAGACTTTTTCTCTTCGCTTAAAGCTGGGCACCTATTATGTGGGGTCTCTTTTGTTATGCCTGACTTAATCAAGTAATTTTTTTCCATGGTGTCCCCCCGCTCAGCAGTTAGATATAATTACAGGAAGTGATTTTGATACCTTGAGTCATTTTCCTCATGAGCCTCACTAACATCGGTGCCGGTAAGTTAGGCTTAAAACTGGGCGGGAAGAAAGAAGAACAGCATATTCTCTTATATGGTTTTATGTTTTTGGACAATAAAGCACTGTGAACCGGTCGAGATGTAAGGAAAAACTGAAAATAACCTAAAATACCCAAATTTGTTTAAAAGGAGCAGGCATAGGCTTAAGCTGTTTGATATTCTGTCCCTTCATTATTTCTTGAGCACAATCTTGGGTTGACTTTTTAAGAAGTTTATATTTTATTGTAGCCTGATATATTTTACATAGCATGTCCATTGCATAAATAACCCCATCTATTTATATTTGTACTTGCATACTGATTCTCACAAACGCAATTTCATACACATACTTAACTTACCACACAGGTATTTACATAAGGAAAAATGTATATGTATATGTACTTACAAAGGGTCAAGTCCATAATGAATCATTCCCGGGCAGATTTAGGTTTAAGTAATCTTTTCATTTGGCCAACATGTGTCTTCCTATTGGAAGTAATCTTAATATCTTGGAGCGGCCCAGCCAGAGTCCTGACTTGAATCTGATAGAGCATCTCTGAAGGGAGCTAAAGATTAGGGTGATGGCAAGGAGGCTTCCAGCCTCAAAGACTTGGAGCTCATCACCAAAGATAAAGCGGCAAAATACCAGTGGAAACTTGCACAAATCTGGTCAGCAAAATCAGAAGGGCTTAATTGCTGTAATAACAATAAAGATTATAAATAATATTCAACATGCAATTTTGTTGTTTTTTACATTTTGTAAAAAACAAAAACATGATTATTTTTTTTATTGATGCTCCTTTCACATTATCTTAGCTTTTGAGAGATGCCTCTCATTTCCTATCAGAAACAACCTTCTTGGTTGGAGGGAAATCATTTTTACTCTTCATCTGCCAGAGATATGAATAATTGTGGCCTTAACTGTAAATGCATACGAAAAAATATCTCATTGAATCACATTTAGTGGCAATAAGTTTCATTACAATATCTCAGTCAGGTTGTATTTGGAGTAGGAATGAATAAAGTACATTATTACGTTTATTTCTGTAGTATTTTGTTGTAGTTTTCTGCTGTTTTTGTAACTAGTAGCCTACTCATGTTCAACATGGCTTCAAAACAACCCCAAATCATGACGCCTTCACCACTGTGCTTGACAGTTGTTATTGCTGTTTGCACTGGTATGCTGTGTTTGGTTTTGGCCAAACATGGAGCTGCTCCATTCGAACAAACTGTAACTATGGTTTTTTTAATGGAAGATTCCTTTTGGTGCTTTCTCAGCTGATGTTTCAAGAATATGAGGTGGGACCATAAATGTAGTATCGCTGGTTCATACTTAGATACAACCATCTATTCTGGGGATAAGTGATACCACTGGCAAACAAATTTTTTTTCTCTGAGTTTTGTTATTTGCTCAGTAAGAAGCAGTTTGCACCCTGGCGAGAAAAAGATAAGCAGCTGATCGTATGTATTTATTTTTTGTAAATCACACATTTTGTGTGAATTAACTTTCCTCGTGTCTCACTGATAAACTAGTTATCCACAGAGACTTGTAGATCTTCTTGGAAAGCAGAAAATACAGAACCATTATTTATTATTATTTGACACTAATTTCTTCCTGTACACAAACATATCCAGACAGAATGGGAATCAGGTGTTAAAATTTGAATAAAGGTTTTTTGCAGAAACCTTCAGGGTTGAAGCACATCCAAATGACCTCCAGCTGTTATTCCGCATTCATCTGGAGGAATGTTTGTGTTTCTTGCCTTACATCATCTCAGATCCCAGAGGAGCATGACCTGGAGAGTCAGGTGAGGATGGAGAGGCAATGGAGGTTCCTGAGAAACGCTCGCGTTAGAAGACAAAGTCGGGTTATCACGCAAAGAGGTGAGTGTCACATACAAATGACATGTCTGCAAAAATATTTTAAAAGATTTGAAAAAAAATTTCATTTAATTTTCTAGGCGAATATCTGTAATTCTACATTTTATTTTATTTACACTGTGTGCAGAAGTATTTAGGATGTGACCATTTTGACTATATCATAATTTTTATGCATATTTTCCAACTTCAGGATGTATAATCCTGAGTTTTTATTTTATTTTATCTAATCAGGTAAAGTGTGTGTGTGTGTATCGAGGAGGGTGTGGTCACTTATATCATGTTGTGCATTAATATTACACAGCTTCTATTCCTCAGACAAAGTAGGGTCAAAAAAGAGATCTACCTGACTCTGAAAGTCAAAAATTGTTTAAGCTCTCTCGGAAAGATGTAGCACTCCTGAAATAGTAAAAAATACTTGGCCGTGGTTACAAAACCATCAATCGTTTTGTTGAAAACGGTCAACAGAAATGTGTTGAGGGAAAAAAGACACAAATTAACCACCAAAGATTTGAAAAAAATTTAACTTAAAGCTACCAGGACCCCATTCTCCTCCAGTGCAGTCATATTACCGAACCTCTACCTACCCGGAGTACCCAGAAGTACCATCTGTTCTGTGCTCAGAGACCTGACCAAGGTAAGGAAGGCTCAAACCCGACCAACATAAACTGAAGCATCAAGACTGGGCCAACAAATATCTGGACAGATTTTATAATGGTTTTATGGATTGATGAGATTTGAGTGACTCTGGACAGGCCAGATGGATGGGCCATGGCTGGATCAATTACAGGCACAGAGCTCCACTTTGATTCAGACAAGATGTGTACAAGTATGGCCTAGTGTTTAGATCTAGGAACTGACAGACCCATAAATGGAGGACTTGTGACTCTCGTTGAAAAGAACTGTTTATATTGTGACTGTTTATTTTATTTTTTTATTTGTTTTTTTAAGTCAGGAATGTTTAGGATTGTATAGAGAGAAGGTGAGAACATATTGGGCCTAGCTAAATGTCTACATTTGACCTCTTCGCAGGATGGGTCAATATTTGCATATTCCCACTTCTGGTTTCAAATCTCCAAAAACCGGTTTTAGACAGTACAACAGCAAGAGGAATCAACTGAAAACAAGCCATACTTTGAACATGACAAATGTTTTTATCTCAGCTCCCAGGCTTTTTTTTAATAAAGAAACACATTCTGCTGTAATAAATACAGTAAAAATGAAGGCATTTGTATTTGTAATGTAAGAGTTTTACTTCTACCAAGACACAAAAAGATGCCTAGGTTGATACGGCTTATCAAGCATTCATAGTTGATTGTTGTCATTTGTGACCAGTCCACAAGTCTTTGTCTCACATCCAGCCGTACACTGATGAAAAAGATCTTCTCATTTTGCCTAAAATTACTTGAGCACGACTTTATTAGGCTACATATTTATCAGCTTTTTATGTAATGGCACTTAAAAAAAAGTAATTTGAGGTGGATAATAGGGACTTCAGTGCCAGGAACCCGATTTTTTAATTCGTATACAAGGTTTCCACAGCCTTTTTTTTCTTGGCCAACACTAGCTGGTCTCTGCAGAATGGGCTTGAGGTTAGATATAAATACCAGTGTATTTGAAAGCAGCAGCAAACACAGACGCAACATTTCAAATATATCTTCATGAACTTCATCAGTGAATTTCTCGGCTTCATGTCTGCCCAAAAAAGCTAAATATGCAAGAACACAGCAAATTGTGTGCAGGTAATTCACAGCAGTGAGAGGATGGATAGGGATCAGTTCGCAGCTGGAAATATCCTGCTCTATGAGTCACAGGACTCCCTTCTCTCTCTCTCTCTCTCTCTCTCTCACACACACACAGTCATTGCAGAGCCTGGAGTGGCAGCATAATCACAGAATCCTCCTGTGAAGTTAGAGCGCTCTCAAACAGAATAACTAACAAAACCATCGTCACTGACACCCCCCTGTTACACACACACACACACAGAGTCACGAGGCGTTTGGCGTCAGAGCTGAGTTTTGCTCACATGCAAGCCTCTCCCTCTCTTTTAACTGCCCGCTCAATCATTCAGTTCCCCTCCCAGTATTTTTTTTTTAAAGTGGAAGGGTTGTCCTCATTCAGTCGGATCTCTCCTGAGAGAGATGAGATGGAGGAAAACTGAGGGCAGGGAGGGAGAGGGGAAAGCTAGATTCTGATCCAGCTTTTGCTTCACCTGTTTACATGTCTAGATCCTCACCTCTCTGTAACAATCATCATCATCTTTATTTAACAGACTTAAGATCCACATGGACATAAAAACACAAACACACACACGAGCACAAAACTTACACACCAGTTTTTCCACAAAGACGACTGGTAGTCCACTGACAGCGTTACAATAAGGCTGTTCCTAGAGCTGTGCGGACAACACATAAACATACTGGTCTTTCTCAAAATATTAGCATATTGTGATAAAGTTCATTATTTTCCATAATGTCATGATGAAAATTTAACATTCATATATTTTAGATTCATTGCACACTAACTGAAATATTTCAGGTCTTTTATTGTCTTAATACGGATGATTTTGGCATACAGCTCATGAAAACCCAAAATTCCTATCTCACAAAATTAGCATATCATTAAAAGGGTCTCTAAACGAGCTATGAACCTAATCATCTGAATCAACGAGTTAACTCTAAACACCTGCAAAAGATTCCTGAGGCCTTTAAAACTCCCAGCCTGGTTCATCATTCAAAACCCCAATCATGGGTAAGACTGCCAACCTGACTGCTGTCCAGAAGGCCACTATTGACACCCTCAAGCAAGAGGGTAAGACACAGAAAGAAATTTCTGAATGAATAGGCTGTTCCCACAGTGCTGTATCAAGGCACCTCAGTGGGAAGTCTGTGAGAAGGAAAAAGTGTGGCAGAAAACGCTGCACAACGAGAAGAGGTGACCGGACCCTGAGGAAGATTGTGGAGAAGGGCCGATTCCAGACCTTGGGGGACCTGCGGAACCAGTGGACTGAGTCTAGAGTAGAAACATCCAGAGCCACCGTGCACAGGTGTGTGCAGGAAATGGGCTACAGGTGCCGCATTCCCCAGACCTGGGCTACAGAGAAGCAGCACTGGACTGTTGCTCAGTGGTCCAAAGTACTTTTTTCGGATGAAAGCAAATTCTGCATGTCATTCAGAAATCAAGGTGCCAGAGTCTGGAGGAAGACTGGGGAGAAGGAAATGCCAGAAGTCCAGTGTCAAGTACCCACAGTCAGTGATGGTCTGGGTGCCGTGTCAGCTGCTGGTGTTGGTCCACTGTGTTTTATCAAGGGCAGGGTCAATGCAGCTAGCTATCAGGAGATTTTGGAGCACTTCATGCTTCCATCTGCTGAAAAGCTTTATGGAGATGAAGATTTCATTTTTCAACACGACCTGGCACCTGCTCACAGTGCCAAAACCACTGGTAAATGGTTTACTGACCATGGTATCACTGTGCTCAATTGGCCTGCCAACTCTCCTGACCTGAACCCCATAGAGAATCTGTGGGATATTGTGAAGAGAACGTTGAGAGACTCAAGACCCAACACTCTGGATGAGCTAAAGGCCGCTATCGAAGCATCCTGGGCCTCCATAAGACCTCAGCAGTGCCACAGGCTGATTTCCTCCATGCCACGCCGCAATGAAGCAGTCATTTCTGCAAAAGGATTCCCGACCAAGTATTGAGTGCATAACTGTACATGATTATTTGAAGGTTGATGTTTTTTGTATTAAAAACACTTTTCTTTTATTGGTCGGATGAAATATGCTAATTTTGTGAGATAGGATTTTTGGGTTTTCATGAGCTGTATGCCAAAATCATCCGTATTAAGACAATAAAAGACCTGAAATATTTCAGTTAGTGTGCAATGTATCTAAAATATATGAATGTTAAATTTTCATCATGACATTATGGAAAATAATGAACTTCATCACAATATGCTAATATTTTGAGAAGGACCTGTATACATTAAGCTTCTCATGACTGCCTGAAAGATCGTGACAGATGCAGTATAAGACATCTCACTTGCGCTACTAGACCTGGGTTTGTTAAACAAAATTCTCAAGGATTCATTAGAAGCAACCTAGAGCTTCTGCATACTCGCCTTTTTAAAATGTACACCAAAGAGGGGCCGTATACGGAGGTGTAAACTAGCTTTGAATAAACTGAGTTTTATATCATCTAATCACATGTGAAATTTCCTCACCAGAATGTTTGCACTGGGTATACAATATGCCACACTCAGAGCTGGTCTGCGATATAGTGACCCGGCATTAAAACAGTTAAATCGTTGTTATAATTAAATATATCCCTGCCACCACCCTAATCTTTAACTCCCTTCACTAATTCTCTGTCAGATTTAAGTCAGGACTCTGACCGGGCCACCCAGAAATGTTACTGTTACTTACTAAGCCAGAAGAAACATGGTCAAATTCAGAGATTTCCTTAGATCTAAATCTACCTGGGGTATAAATAATTTTGGGCAAAACTGTACCATTTCGTTTTGTTGTGACCTTTCAGATTGTTAGTTGTCCTCTTTGACTTCACCACAGCTTGCATAAAATATTAAATCTATAAAACGAGAACATTTTTATAACTCGAGACAATTTTCACAACCATTTTCTTTAAACAGTTTAATAGGAGAAAAAAAGTACTTTAACTGAAAAATTACATTTTATTTGGCTTCGTCACTATTAAAAAAATTAAACTGTCACTTTTACTGTTTAAAACAAAACAACTGAAAGAATAATAGTTTATCATTGCCCATCCTGAACCAGTTAAGTCGGACAGAAAAACAACCAATGAAAGGTTCATCTACAAGACATAATTGCACCATTTTAAAGACATTTCATCTGTTATCTTGCATAATCTGTCATTAATTTCTTTTAAATCATTTCTAAAAGTAAAAAATGTTTTCTATATTTTTTTACTTGGTGTCATTACCTCATTTAACCCCCTAAAGTGTGAAAACTGATTATACATAAGTTTTCACTTCGTCAAATAAAAAGGCCCATCTTAAACTACAAATTTTTAAACTTCTGACTAGAAGGGAAACCTACTCATTATAGCACAAAAATGAACATCCAGTGTTATTTTGCCCATCTTCAGCAGTTGTTTGAGAGGTGAGGTACTCCCTGGTCAGGTTGCCAGTCCATCACAGGGCAACACAGACACACACACACACAAGACAGAAACCCATACACACACACTCCTACCTATGGGTAATTTATAGAGACCAATTAACCCAACAGTCATGATTTTGGAGGAAGCTGGAGTACCTGGTGTGAACCCATGCTTGCGAACTCCATCCAGAAATACCTCAGGCTGGTATTTAAGCCATGTTCCCTTTTGCTGTAAAGCAACACTTCTAACAACTGCTCTGCCATGCAGTCTGGTCAGCAACTAATCTTGGTAAATAAAGCAATGTACTAAGTATCCCACACTGGCAGCATAGCTAATCCTCTCCATTCTTTTTAATGGAAGGAATCATTTCTGTAATGTATCATTCAAAAGTTTATCTTTTAAAATCTTCAAGGTTAATTCTCACATTGTTGTTATACAGTATAACCGGGAAGTTTATGGCAACATATTTTGAGCCCAGGCCTTGTAACTGGATATTAGAAACGTTTTAACTCAGGACTTGTACACCGGCCACTCCAGTCTATTTCTATTTTTCTCTTCCTTTATTAACAATGTATCATGTTATGTTAAAAAATATTAAAATGTTGCTTCAGATGGGCTGCACGGTGGCGCAGTTGGTAGCACTGTTGCCTTGCAGCAAGAAGGTCCTGGGTTCGATTCTCGGCCTGGGGTCTTTCTGCATGGAGTTTGCATGTTCTCCCTGTGCATGCGTGGGTTCTCACCGGGTGCTCTGGCTTCCTCCCACAGTCCAAAGACATGCCTGTTAGGTTTATTGGTTTCTCTAAATTGCTCTAAGGTGTATGAATGAGTGTGTGCATGGTTGTTTGTGTGTTGCCCTGTGATGGACTGGCGACCTGTCCAGGGTGTACCCTGCCTCTCGCCCATAGACTGCTGGAGACAGGCACCAGCTCCCCCGCGACCCACTATGGAATAAGCGGTAGAAAATGACTGACTGACTGACTGACTGCCTCAGATGAGAATTACAAGTAGCATGGAAATATTTTGACTAGATGACACAAGCATCAACCATCAGCTGTTTGGAGTTTGTGTTGCAACATTGTACCAAATGTGTATTTAACATACAGCAGTGTGTTGCTGTTGGAGACAAGGAAATTACTGAGCCCTATTAAAATAATAAACTTCTTTAAAAATGTCTCTTCTTCTCTGAGCCACAATACAGGCTACTGTACTCAGATTGGTGATCACTGGCCACTTTATTAGGTACACCTTTTTAGTTGCTTGTTAACATGGAAAGTGACTCAGCTGACTGTACAGCAGCAGCTCAGTGCATTTAGGCATCTAGACAGAGCGAGGATGATTTGGTTCTCAAAAGAAAGAGTAGAAGCAAAGTGTACCTAATAGAGGAGTCAGTGACTGAATATGGACAATCTGTGATAATTATAGTTTACGTTATTTCTTTAAATAAAAGATACTAGAACGAACATTCCCAGAAGTAGCAAACAGACATAAACTATATCGCCAAAAGTATATGTCTGTTTACTTTACATGTGCATATAATATATAAGGTCCAATTTGTTGATGGACCCACTGTTGCCAGCAATAGAAACTTTAAACTATTCTGTAAACATCTTCCACATGTTTTAGGATTGTGTTCATAGTTAGTTGAGAAAACCAGAATTGCAGTATCTGCTCTAACTCATCCCAAAGGTGTTCAAGAAGCTTGAGGTCAGGACTCTGTGCAGGCCAGTCAAACATCTCCACACCAAACCTTATACACCTGCAGCCATGGAAGTGATTGGAACACCAGAATTCATTGATTTGGTGGTGGGACCCAGTACTTTTGGCAGTATATTGTATGTTGATTGAATTTAATCAACCTTAGAAATCTGCAGCGAACCTCTGTTTGGAGTAATGAACAGTAATACAATTTTTAAAGGTCTCTTTTCTAAACACACCTGTATTTACATTTACTATTTATCATATTATTTGACTGCATGATTTCAGCCTTTGTCACCAATGTAAAAACACACTTTTATTTTTGTTTTTTATTGTGTGTTTCTGTGTGTTTCTATTTGGCTACCACTTTGTGGGACAAACTACAGCTGGAACATGGGGAGCATCATATCCAATTAATATTGTTTTTTATTAAAAATGTTATTAATTTTGTTTAATGCAACAGCACTGCAGTGACAGCTTCCTGGATGCTCTACACAGAACGTTAGAAACAATTAAATTAATCATTTTGTGAAAAGCTGAGATTGGAGGCACTGGTTACAGAAAATAAACATGCGACCATCTGAGTTTTGAGAAATTTTACATATATCTTTTTGATTTTCCTCTTTTATTGCAGGCATTTCCCGTCTAGACGATCAAATATTCATCAACCGTAACCCCGGGGTACCATCTGTTGTGAAGTTTCACCCCTTCAACAGCTGCATCGCTGTGGCCGACAAGGACAGCATCTGGTCAGAGACAGAGGAAAACACCACACACTCAGTCTCCATTCAGCAAAGCAATCCAAGATTTTCTTAAGGAATATTGTTGTGGCGCTAGCTCTGTTTTACATGTAATTATCTTAAACTGGAGCCTGGTCATGTTTATCTCTACCAGTTTCTGGGACTGGGAGAAAGGCGAGAGGCTGGACTACTTCTACAATGGGAACCCACGTTACACCCGGATCACAGCCATGGAGTACCTGAACGGACACGACTGTTCGTTACTGCTCACAGCGACAGGTTGGAAGCACTAACTCACGTACAGATCATCTAAATATCTGTTCCAGCAGCCTTCACTGTATATCACACACACTTCTTTGTATTCATCTTCAGTTTTACAGAGCAATTATCTTCCTGTTTTCTATCTTCATAATACACATTTCTTTAGATAACAACTGCACAATAAAACTAATCTATTCTGTTTGCTCGTCACAGCACAAATTTAAACTAAGAATAAACGCTGCCTTTAATTGCAGACTTCACACTGATAAAATGCTCAGGAATTAATGCTTTTAAATTCAGTCTCATCAAAGAGTAATGTGCACTTATTGAGCTTTTCTTCATCAGTCATGCTCTGAAGGATACCATTTTTTATACAGATACTGCATTAAACAAGTAAAGCAATGAGCATAAATCAGGTGGGAAATTTTATGGCTTGTAATAACCTTCTGGTAGGAGCGAGTGGACTTGTTTTATGTTTAGCTCTTAGAGATGTCTGAGCTGCAGAGCCTTTTTTAGGGCAAAGCTTTGGTCTTGTTTTCCTTCCTTCTCAAGATGTTTTTAGGTAAACTGCCTTTTAAGATCTTACTGAAGCATAGCTCCTCTAGTGATGTTTTCAGGAAGTGGGTTTAAAGACGTTTAGAGAAGTTATAAAAATAAATCTCCTGAAGACTTCATCACACTCAGCATGTACAGAGACACATCAGTGAATTAAGATATCATTAAAGGTTCATTTATTTCAGTAATTCAATTCAGAAGGTCAAATTAATACATTATATAGATTCATTACATAAAGAGTGATTTATTAGGGTTTCTTTCTTTATTTTTGATGATAATGGCCTACAGCTCATGAAAACTCAAGTCAGTTTCTTAATAAAATTAGATTTGGTAATACCAAAATATTTTTTAATACCAAAATGTTATGATCTACAAAATCACGGTAAAGACAGCTGTCCAACGGACAGTCATTGACACCTTCTACAGAGGGTAAGCTGCAGAAGCTCATTGCTAACGAAGCTAGTTGTTTACAGTGCTGCATCCAACCATATTAATGGGAAGTTCGGTGACAGGAAAACACATCATTCGACTCTGGTTTGTATAGAGGCTTACTGAGCTCTATGCTGCAATCAAATAAAACAACAAAATATACATAGTGTTCTCTTGCTTTGCCTTATTTTTTTTTCTACCACACTTTTTCCTTCCACTCAACTTTCCAATAACATGCTTGCATATAGTACTCTGTAAACAGCAGCTTCTTTAGTAATGGCATTTTGTGGCTTAGCCTCCATGTAGAGGGTGTCAATGACTGTGATTAAAAAAATAAAATTATTGATCTTACATAGTATACTAATTTTCTTACAAGCTGAATTTTTCGTTTTCATTAGTCATAGTCACCAAAATTAAACTTCAAAATATTACTTTAATTTTCTAAATGGAATTACTGAGATAAATCCTCATTTCAGTTTTATTTTAGTTTAATGAGATTCACTTGTAGAGTTCTGTCTGGTCCTTGAATTTTCATTTTGCCTCCCCCTCCCTTTGTTTAGATGATGGAGCTTTACGGGTCTGGAAGAACTTTGCCGACCAGAAGAACCCAGAGATGGTAACGGCGTGGCAGGGCCTCTCCGACATGCTCCCAACCACCAGAGGTCAGCCCTCCTCCAGCACCCACAGTAAAGATCAACACTTTATATTACTGCGTGTCCTGCCCGTATCCCACAGTCCCGTTGTTTCGGTGGACACTCATCCCCACCCCTGCTCTCCAACCTGTCCCAGTCATGCTTCCACACCTCCCCATCCACAGCAAGTATGACAGGAAGACTACTGCATTGATTCAAATAAGCTTAAGCATTGAATCTATGCAGTTCTTGTAGCCTGGGCTCACTTGATTTACTACCTTCCATAACATCCCATTTGGTCTTCTAAATGCTGAGTGAGGAGCTTTTTAGTTGTTTTTAAATAATAACTAAAATCTGCAAGCAGACTGCAAAAACCTCAAAGCAAAGCCTCAGAGGACATTAGGTGTTTGAATGGTTTCTCAGTCTTAATGACTTCGTTAATGCGAAATGGCATCCAAAGTTAAATAAAAATATATATATACAGTTTGTTTATAAGCTAACCATAGGAGACGTTGTCCTACAATGAAGAAGTCTGTTTTTATTTAACTTAATTACACATATTCACCACTTTATCAATCCAAATGTTTCAACAGATGAATGTAGGTTTAAAATAAACATTACCAGGATCAAGGATTAGTGAGACCATTTAATGCAAAGCAAACAAATCAGTTCCAAACCAAATTCAAACTAAAATTACAATAAATTCAAAACCTAAAATGTTCATATTATTTAAATTAATTTAGCTTTGTGATTTCTAAACACATTTAACTTGAAGTTCAAAAACTGGATTCAACATCTCAACAAAACATTACTAACATCATATTAAGTAACATTATGCATCTTAAAAAAGTTCCCATCCATAAAAGCTGTTTACAACAGCTTTTATGGATGGGACTAAACTACCAACTAAAGACTAAAAGCTTGAGTTTTTAGTCTGTAGTTGGTAGTAAAGGTCTTTTATAAGAGCCAAAGCAATCAAACTGTGTTCATAACCCCAGGTCAGAACATGTGAGCTCACAGAGAGTAGATCTCTAAACTTTTTGAGGAGACACATAACTTCTGAAACATAGGTTAGGAATAGTGTACAATTTCCCTCTACAATTCTTATATTTAAGTTGTTGCTGTCACATTATTGGTAGGTTGGGATTTATTGAACTCTATTAGAACAAATACAACGTGACGACTGCTGTCAGCCATCATCAGAAACACTCTGTCCACCATGTTTCTGTCATATCTGAAGAAGTTGGGTTTAACCTGCTGGGTGGCCTACATCCCACCTCTCCTGACTGCAGAATTATGCATTCAGCAGGTAGGTAATTTTCCCTCTTTCTTTCCAGGATTATTTATCTTCCATCAGTAAAACTGATCACGTAAAACTTACACCGTTGAGAGTCAGTGGATTTGCTGTCACGTTTAGCCTCTTAGCTGACACACTTCCATAATTATTCACAAATATGTGAACCAGGGAAGGCAGCAGCACTACACTTTTGTCAGAAACATCCACCCGCTTCAGTGTTGTACTGCAGCATGCATGCACACACACACATATACACAGTACACGCTGTCATGTTTCACTCCCAGCTGCTCCACATTTTTCTGCCTCAAGCACTTCTCCATTTCTGGGTCAGAATTGTTTTTAGGGAAACAGAGCTGCAGGAGCATGCACACATCTTAAATCTGTAGATAACCACAGCATTTAACAACCACACTTTTGTATTTCTTATAAGATCAAATATATGCTTTATTTAATATTAAATATATTAATTGAAGCTGGGATTCTAACCTGATAATTTGATTTTAATAATTACAGAAAGAAATGAAGGAGCGACCCAGTAGGCCAAAAGGAGACACAAAAAACACTGTAGCATTGGTCTAGTAGATTTGATCAGGAAAGAGACGGAGGTAAACATAAAACTATTGGGCCAGTTATATTTTCCCATGTTAGGAAAAATGGAGAACTCAAAGTTAATGGCTGCAATGTTTGCAAACAATACCTAAATGGAGAGTTGTAGGAGAAAATAGTAAAGTGAGTGAGTAGGAGTTGTGCTGTTAGTAATAGGCTTAGGGTCCTCCATCAGCCTACGCCTATAATAACATAAGTTCAGGAATAGCTCAGGATAACCTAAGCCAACTGCATCAAAAAGGAAAGTTTTAAGATGAGGGTATCTGCCTCCGAGACAGAACTAAAGTGTCTTCCAGTAACTATCACTGTCCCCTAGAGAGCCATCCTACAGACTGACACTTCATCTTACATGTTGTTGGACTGACAATTCTAATTGGTAAAAAACAATGGCTTGTAATGTCCAATTACGCAGTGGGCTAGAGCTGCCAGATGCCTTGAAGGCCGTCAAATGATTCAATCTCCTCCTTTCTTCTATGCACACTGTTTCTGTCACATTTGAAGTATCCGTGTGAAGTATTATGTGTGGTAAATGCATGTGTCTGTGAAGTAAAAGGAACCTGGGACTACTCTTGCAACCCAAAGTGCAGTTCATTTATTTAAATATACCACAATAATACAGATCTAAAGCTGACAAATATCAACGAGTACCGAGTACCGGTAGTTATTTGACCCTGGATTAATTCCAGTTAAATTGTAGGTTGCAATATTAACAGCTAAAAGGGCTTGAGGGATGAACCTTTAATGAGCTGAAAAATACAGAGCCATAAAAACTAAAGTCCTTAAAATAAAAAAATAGTGTCCTTTCTAATGGGACATTTTTTTATTTCTTTTTTAATACAATTGTATTGATATCTTTGTTTATTTCAGTGTTTAGTTCGAATCCATATGCATTCAAGTCGTAGCGTTAATACTGTACATAACTGTTTGAGGAAAATGTGTGCGCAGCCGTTTTTCACAAGACATCTGACTGAACATTGGATCTGTCAGGATAACTGACTGAATGACCTCAAGGCACCACAGGGGTCCCAAGGGGACTGTAGGGATTGTAGAGAGGCGACACATTTGACTAACCTCCCTGCCTGGACAAGTCCCACTGCACAAATTGCCCTGAGAGGCTCTTCCTCTGCAGAGGACTCTCTTTCTTTCTCTGCAAATGTTTTCACAAAGTCTTTCACATTTAATGGTGTGCTTGTTATGGTGGATTGACAGTCGCTGCTTGGGTTGGACTCTGAAGGCATCTGCTGAGATTTCCCCTCAACTTTTAGTCGAGCTTCAGCTTGTTTTGAGTTTTTTTTTTATTATTATTTGAATGTTTAAAAAAGAACTACAGCCTCTCAGACACACTCTCTCCAGCATATACACATAATACATCCAGTATTCCCTTGTGAGTTATTACATTTACTTAGAAGGTATATTGATGATTACAACCAGAATTTGTAGGAATTTTTACTAACTTTCCTTAGATGCATAAATAATTTAAAACCCAATGAAATATTATACAACTCTTGTCTTTGTGCTGCCAAATATCTGCTCTAACTCTGAAGGCAGCTGCTACAAGACTGAGTATTTCTCAAGGAGAGGCTGGCAGAGACAAACAGTAGGGCTCTAGTACCAGCTGGACCTGTCCTCGCTCACCCCATCTCCATCATCCAGTGGCGTGCTTTCTGTTCTGTTTTTATACAGTGAAACATCTCTGTAGACTGTCTGGCTTGTTGTTACTTTGCTGGGTCTTTGATATTGTTTCAGTGTTTTCCTTCCTCTCTAGAGAGAGGTTGAACAAGGCAGCTGCAAAACATCTTACTATCATGTTAAAATTCTGTTGTTTTTATTTAATATTTAATCAGGCATCTTCATTATTTACTAACTATCCTACTAACAGTCCACCTTCCTCTAACTTTTATTTACAGAAGCTCATATGCAGGAACCTGCAGAAATGTTCACTTTTGGTACAACCACATACTTCAGTGTACTTTGTTTTGATTTTATTTGATAGACCAACACCATAAATAAATGATGGATTGTTTTCAAACTTTTGTATGAATAAAAGTCAGAGAGGTTTTGTGTATTATTGTGTTCAGCCCCTCTCGGTCAATGCTTTGTAGAACTACTTTTGCGATCTGTCTCTACCGGCTTTACATAACCACAAACTGGTATTTTTGCCAATTCTTCATTGCAAAATATGTCTTGCTCAGATCAGATTGCATGGAGAACGTCAACGAACAGCATTTTTCATGTCTTGCTACAGATTTTCAATTACATTTAGGCCTGGACTTTGACTGGGCCATTCTAACACATGAATAGGCTTTGATCCAAGCCACTCCACTGTAGCTCTGGCTTTATGTTTTGTCGTCGTACCGCTAGAAGGTAAACCTCCTCCTCATTCTCCAGTGTTTTACAGGTTGTATTTATCTCCATCCATCTTCCCATCAACTCTGACCAGCTTCCTTGTCCCTGCTGAGGTAAAGCATCCCACAGCATGATTCTTCCACCACCATGTATCATCTTGGGGATGGCATGTTCAGATTATAGGTAGTTTTACTTTTCTGCCACATATAGTGTTTTGCTTGTTGGGCAACATTTTTTTATTTTTTTCTCACCTGAACAAAGCACCTTTTACGTCGTCGTTGTCTCCCGCTTTATCCAGAATTGGGTCTTGGGGGCAGCAGACTTAGACTTCCCTCTCCTCAAACACCTCCTCCAGCTCCTCCGTAGGGAGCCAAAGGCGTTCCCTGGCTAGCCGAGAGACATAGTCCCTCCAGCATGTCCTGGGTCGTCTACGGGCCTCCTACCGGTGGGATGCGCCTGGAACACCTCCTTAGGAGGCGTCCAGGAGGCATCCGATGCAGATCACCGAGGCTCTTCACCACAGCAGACCGGCACAGCGTCCTCATTACTGCGGCAACTGCTCCAATCCGCCTGTCAATTTTCCTATCGAGAACTATAGCCTCGGACTTGGAGGAGCTGATCCTCATCCCAGCTGCGTCACACTTGGTTGTGAACCGCCCCAGTGCATGCGGTAGGTCTTGGCTAGAGGAGGCCAGCAGGATGATGTCATCTGCATAAAGAAGAGACGAAATCTACTGGTCCTCAAACCAGACCCCTTCCGGCCCTTGGCTGCGCCTAGAAATCTTGTCCATAAATATTATGAAGAGGACCGGTGACAAAGGGCAGCCCTGTCGGAGTCCAACTTGCACGGGAACAGGTCCGACTTGGTGCATGTGGACCAAACTCCTGCTCTTCTTGTACAGAGACCAGATCGTCCCTAATAAAGAGCCTCCGACTCAATACTCCTGGAGCGCCCCCCACAGGGCACCATGAGGGACATGGTCGTATGCCTTGTCCAGACCCACAAAGCAATAGGCAAACTTCCATGAACTCTCAAGCACCCTGTAGAGGGTGTACAGCTGGTCCAGTGTTCCACGGCTGGGACGAAAACCACACTTCTCCTGAAGCCGACGTTCGACTATCATCCTGACTCTCCTGTCTGATACCCTGGCAAAAGCCTTACCTAGGAGACTGAGGAGTGTGATCAGCCTGTAGTTGGAACACACCCTCCGGTCTGCCCGTCCAGAGGCACAGTCCCTGACCACCACGCAATGTTGACTAGCCGTGTCAGCCACAACAGCCCCACAACATCCAGAGTGCATAGTCCACTCGGACTCTATGTCTCCAGCCTCCCCCGGAATCTGGTCAAAGGAGGGAGTTGAATACATCCCTGGCTTGAGGGCTCTGCCAGACATTCCCAGCAGACCCTCACTATATGTTTGGCCTGCCAAGTCTGTCCGGCTTCCTCTTTTTCCAGCGGATCCAACTCCCCTCTCTTCGACCAAAACATGATCAAAGACATGAGGCTGACACTCCGAAGACACGACTACAAAGTTGATTATCAACCTCCTGCCTAGGGTGTCCTGGTGCCAACACCCTTATGGTTGAACATGGTGTTCACTAAAGACAATCCGTGAATGCCGCAGAGGTCCAATATTGAAAGACCATTTGGGTTCAGATCGGGAAGGCGATTCCTCCCAATCACACCACTCCAGGTGTCAATGTTGTTTTCCACGTGGGCATTGAAGTCCCCCAACACGAGATGGCTGAGCTGGGAGCGACAAGCAAACCCACCCCAGCCCGTCACCTCTCCCCACGGACCTCTCCAGAGTAGAAGAAGGTCCAGCCTCTCGAGAAGCTTGGTTCCTGACCCCATGCTGTGCGTGGGGTTGAGTCAGAATATTATTTTATATCTCTCGACCTCCCGCATAAGCTCATGCTCTTTCCCTCCCCAGCGAGGTGGCATTCCACGTCCCTAGAGCCAGTTTAAGCATCCGGAGATCGGTTTAAGGTTGCGACCTTTGTTCGCTGCCCGATCTTCCTGTCCCTCATGGTTTCCCCCATGCAAATGATGGGCCAACTGGGGGATTGACTCGCATCTCTCATTCGGGCTTGGCCCGGCCATTAACCCCGAGGAGTAACCCAGCCACCAGGCGCTTGCAGACAAGTCCCGATCCCAGGCCTTGCTCCAGGGTGGGAACCTGGCTCCGCCGTACCAGGCGACGTCACATTCTTCGTTGTAATAGTCCTCATGAAGGTGTCTGAACTGCTCTTTGTCTGACCTGTCACCCAGAGCCTGTTTACCATGGCAGACCCTACTAGGGGCATTTAAGCCCCAAACAACATAGCCTCTAGGATAATTCGAACACTCAAACCCCTCCACCAAGTTAAGGAGGTGGTTCAATGAGGGGAAATGGTCAGTTCTTATTCCTTTTTCTCCAACAATGGCTTTCTCTGGGCTCCAAATGTCTGCAATTCTGTAGGTCTACAGGCTTAATACAAATGCTATGCACTGTTTATTTGAAAAGAATTAAAAACCATGTATCATTTTCCTTTAACATCACAAGACGGCATATAAAGTTCCAAGGAAATACATTAAAGTTTGTGGTTGCATCCTGACAAAATTCAAAATAAAGTTCAAAAGGTATGAAGATTTTTGCAAGGTAAACGCGTCTGGTCCTGCAGCTGCTCCGCCCTGTTGGAGGTTTTTACTGTGGTGAAGTGCCGAATCAGAAATTTGAACCCTGAAAGTTTAGAGGTTAGGGAACGGCCCCTATCGGGGATTCAAATCCTGTTGTATCACAGTTAGTTATTTTGGAAGCAGCTGCCTTGTTCATCCCTCTGCTGAATGCATGTAGACGACTGATGAGGTGATGAATTACATTCATCATGTCATGTGTTTTACAGTTCTTTTATAAGTGTGTGGAACTCCTTGGGTCAGCATGCACAGGGTTTCTTTCTAATTTGTCGCTGGCTTTGTTGCGTTCCTGCTCTCCTCCCTTCCCCCTCTAATCCCCCGCTCGCAGGTCTGGCCAGAAGGGTTTCCATCTATCTTGACAGGAGCAAACAAGGAGGTGAGTCTTAACCTTTCTGTTCTTTTCTACTTTATTCGGAAAGCAAAGGTGCTGAAGTATACAACTGGGAACGTGCCTCTTTTTGAATTCCTTTTTATTCCCTTTAACTTCATCATCCCCTTTTACATTGCTCATTCCTTTGTCTTGTGTGTTTTTCTGCCCAACCACTTCATCGCTGGCAGTGACTGTTTAGTTTACAGGAAAAAAGTTGGTTTAGTTCATTTTTGTTTGTGATGCCATGAACACTTCTATATTTCTATGTTTTCCATATTTAAATGTTCTAAATAAACTTCAAACGAAGCAGCCTAGCCATAAAAACAGAGCTGAATGTGTTTTATCTAAAATTAAAAAGAGAAAAAGTGGAATTAAAGTTTAAAGGATGCTGTTGATGTTACTTTTCTTGGAAGGAGGTTCCAGCTCATTTACCTTTACCAACAGTTTGGAATTAGTTTGTTGCAGGTCAGAAGGGTGGAGATCCAGGGTTGTAGAATTTGTGCACAACAACAAATAGAAAATGTTTGGGTTTCTTAAACTTTACATACAAGGCAGGATTAACATCCTCCACCTCTAGGCTCCAGGACACTGTAGCTCAAAGCAGGACCTAATTTTGAACACACAATGTAATGCAAACCTCTACATCAGCAACCTCCCAGATGATAATTACTCTCCGATTTATCAAAGACCAAATAAAAAGTTCATTTTATGAATGAATTCCATAAATTTAATCTATTTAGTGCCAATTCACAACAAAGGTAATCTCACGGCCCTTTGCAGAACCAATTTACAGTTAAGACCTGAAATATTCATACTTCGGGCTGATTTACATTTACAGTTTTCTTTTAATTTAGACAAAAACCTTTTTCTTCTGACTGGAAGTAATACCAACTAGTAGTAGTAATACCAACTTTAACCTGACAGAGAATCTGTGAGGAGAGCTAAAGATTAGGGTGATGGCAAGGAGGCCATTCCACCTCAAGACCTGGACGTACTTCACCAAAGATATACTGAAAATATGTTTGGAAATCCCCTAACCTTTACTTTATACTTAGCAAAATTTTAAGTGACATTATTGCTAAACTTAGCTTTCTTTTAGACAGCTATAATAAATTCTAGTTAGCATTAACCTAAATGCCATTTGCTTTGACATGAAGGGAAGTCTTATTTTAAGCATCTGTAAGCTGAGATTCAGTTGCATCTTTGCGCATCTAATTAAACTCAGCTGTCATGTAGGTGTTTATTAACAGCTTTTGCAGAGGTGAGGCCTTGCTTTTTTGTCTACCCTCTGCATTCATGTTCACCTCATGTTGCCTCTTGTATAAAAACTACTCATTTACGTTTGTTCCTGGCGGTCCAGTGTTTAATTAGAGTGTGTAGGTGCTGTGATATTTTTAATGGCATTGAGCTCCCCTGTCTGTGATGCTTCAGGGATCAGCCTGTTAAACTCCAGAGGAAGCAGTGGAAATACTGGAAGGTGATTGCCACAGACTTGGGGAATTTATTCCTGCAGGTGGAAGCAAAGGCTGTCACCAGAGGTGTAGAGTCAAAAGAATAAAAATAACAAGGGGATAATGGTTTTTAGGGTAAAGTAGGTGAGGTCACGGGTATTGTGGAAGAAGCTATGTAAATGCTTAGGCAGCATGAAGCTAAAATGGTGGAGATGGAGAGAAAATAAGGACTTAAGTGTAAAAATGTTGCTAAATTAGGTTACTGGACTACTATCTGCTTAGGAAAAGAAAGATCTGAGTAAGATGTAGTGAACCACAAAGGCTTCTCATCCCTGCACTGATAGTCAATCTAATTAAATTTAATGCTGATTAAAGCAGGGTGTGACAGATGAAAATAAGTAAATGACAAAAAAGAAACAATTTATACAGACTTAATCCTGCACAGATAAAGACTCTACCATCCTGGTTTTTGTTGAAGCACTTTATTTTGGCCGTGGAACACTGGACCAGCTCTATACCCTCTACAGGGTGCTCGAGGGTTCATGGGAGTTTGCCCAACCGGTTCACATGTGTTTTGTGGACCTGGAGAAGGCATTCGACTGTGTTCCTCGTGATGCCCTGTGGGGGGTGCTCCAGGAGTATGGAATTGGGGGCCCTTTATTAGGGGCCATCCAGTCCCTGTACGAGCGGAGCAGGAGTTTGGTCCACATTGCCGGCACTAAGTCGGACCTGTTCCCAGTGCATGTTGGACTCTGGCAGGGCTGCCCTTTGTCGCCGGTCCTGTTCATAACTTTTATGGACAGGATTTCTAGACGCAGCCAAGGGCTGGAGGGGGTCTGGTTTGGGGACCAGTGGATTTCGTCTCTTCTTTTTGCGGATGACGTGGTCCTGCTGGCCCCCTCTAGCCAAGACCTACAGCATGCGCTGTGGCGGTTCGCAGCCGAGTGTGAAGCGGCTGGGATGAGGATCAGCTCCTCCAAGTCCGAGGCCATGGTACTCGACCGGAAAAGGGTGGCTTGTCCTCTTCAGGTTGGAGGGGAGTTCCTGCCTCAAGTGGAGGAGTTTAAGTATCTCGGGGTCTTGTTCACGAGTGAGGGAAGAATGGAGCGGGAGATCGACAGACGGATCGGTGCGGCTGCCACAGTATTGGGGGCGCTGTGCCGGTCCATTGTGGTGAAGAGAGAGCTGAGCCGAAAAGCAAAGCTCTCAATTTACCGGTCGGTCTACGTTCCTCCCTCACCTATGGCCATGAACTTTGGGTCATGACCGAAAGAACGAGAGCCCGGATACAAGCGGCTGAAATGAGCTTCCTCCGTAGGGTGGCCGGGCACTCCCTTAGAGATAGGGTGAGGAGCTCGGCCATCCGGGAGGGGCTCGGAGTAGAGCCGCTGCTCCTCCACATCGAGAGGAGCCAGTTGAGGTGGCTCGGGCATCTATACCGGATGCCTCCTGGACGCCTTCCTCGGGAGGTGTTCCAGGCACGTCCCACCGGGAGGAGGCCCAGGGGACGGCCCAGGACACGCTGGAGGGACTATGTCTCTCGGCTGGCCTGGGAACGCCTTGGGCTCCCCCTGGAGGAACTGGAGGAGGTGTCTGGGGAGAGGGACGTTTGGGCGTCTCTCCTGAGTCTGCTGCCCCCGCGACCCGGTCCTGGATAAGCGGAAGACGACGAACGAACGAACTTTATTTTGGCTGTAATAAGTACAAAATAGGGTGGTGTGCTCTCCTTAGCAGCAGGGAGGCACACACAGTGTCCTGCTCTACATTCAGCTGAGCTGTTTGGTGCCTTGTTAACACCACGGTTCTGGGAACCCTAATAAATCTACAACTTGTGAGTTTGTGACGAGTTTGAGGGAACATAACTTTGCAGTTTGAGTAGAATTGGAAAAAGCTTGAAAGCCAGTCTAACTTTTTATGAAAGGATGAATAAATATACACACAAGTAAAGCTGAGCAAACCTCTTTTTAACATGTAATTATGGCAAACCTTGGTTAAATCTAATAATAATTGATGATTAACTAGCATTACTAAGGTTTTTTTTTCTCAGGCGCTGCAGGCCATTTGTGAATGTATGTATATTAAATGTGAGTTCTCTAGGCTTGCTCGTTTGCATTAGCCAAACAAGCTAGTGGGTTATTATCCAATACATTAATATACAAAACCTAGAGAAATTAATATTTTTAAATTGTATAAGGCTTCCAAAGATCTCTGCATACCAACATCATTACATTATTGTCAAAAAGATCAAATCTTTCTGTAGATGCAACTCAGTCTGCTGACAGAACTATCATTCTACACATTTTCATACAATATCGCAATTTTATAAACAAATGTTTAGATTTGTTGCCACCCACAGTAAGTTTATCTTCTATTATAGCAGCACATACTTACACCGTAAATTTTTGAAAAATTGCTACTGCTACTATGTAAACTAATATTTATTTTCCCAGCAATTGATGAGGAGAATTGTAGGGTAGGTAAATAAAACAACAACCTGTAAAGCTCACCTTTATAAAGGTGGAGCTAAGAGGGCCATCTTGGGTCTCCAATGTATCGCTTACGTATTTTCTGTCCTACCAACACGAATGTAAACTTGTGGCGTTTGTTCAACTCTACTGGACTTTAACTGGTACCATATGCTTTGGTCAGATTAGATCAATTTTAAGATGTTTTTCAACAAGTAAGCTGTGGTTTTGGTGTGAAACAAAAAGGTACCTTATTAGGCACCTTATGTTTACAGCAACTTTCAGCACTATGATGAACATACAGCCAAATAAAAACCTAGAAATGGGTCACCAGACACAAAATCAACCTTCTTTTATGTCTATCCCCAGTCCTAAGTCCTGTAGAAAACCTATAGGTTGAGCTGAAGAGAAGTCAGCAAAAAAGAGGACCAGGACTCTAGACAATCTAGAGAAATTGACAGACAAGAAACCAAGGATTCTTGTCATTGTTTGGTCCATCCGTGTGTTGTAGGAGAAGGCAAAAAGGGGTAGTGTTCAGTGTATTAAAAGCAGTTGTGCCACATGTGATTATGTTGAAAACTTTATTAACGTAGAAATTCTTCCTCACTGTATCGATATAGTTATTTAGGGATTTTTCTAAAATTCCTTATTGTGGAATTATAGGAATAAATAATACATTTATTTGAAGACTTTTTACACATCTCAACCAGGTGGGCAATAAATGTGTCTGTTTATGTACTTTACATGATTTAAATGAAGCTGACATCATAGTAACTCCTGAAGTTTATCCACTGAAAACCTACAATGTACGCTGGCAACAATTTAGAAGAATGCAGAGGGAATAGAGGATATTCAATTCTAGCTAAAGTCAAGTTTATTTATATAGCGCTTTTCAGCAAGAAGGCACTCATGAGGAAAAACATTACAATGATACAGAAATCAAACACAGAAAAACCAAATCAAATGACATTAATAATCCTTGGGAGTTTACTGGTAAGAGCTGGTTCTAATCCAATCTTTCTAATAGAGGTAATTAGCTCATTAAGTCCTCTGTGGTAAGGAATTCATCTGGTGCTAGAAGAAAAATGATAATATTAATACTTGAGGTCGCTGGTATGAGCCAGTTGTGGTCCCATCATTCAAATAAGCTGGATCACTGGTATAAAACAGTTTTAGTCCAAACTTTTTAAATACTAATGTTTGGCTTTCACTGGTATGATATAGTTGTAATACAATCCTTTTAAGAAATCTAAAATTCTCTGGTCATTGGTGTAAAAACAGCTTTAGTCCAAATTTTCAAATACTAATAATATTTGGCTTTCACTGGTAATCCTTCTGAGAAATCTGAAAATCTATGAAAAGTAATGAAATCAGTCATTTAGGTAGATGAGAAAAGAGACAACATTAGGTAAGAAGAGGGAAAAATCCTATTTTACACTTTATCCTTAGCAGGGTATGTTAAATTTAAATTTTTTTTTAGTTTTGTAAGGTAAAAATCTGAGAATCCAAAACTTAATCATTTGCACGATGCAACAAACACAAAACAAGGTAAATGTGCACTTCTTAAGGTATGGGTATACAAGTTGGTAATGTAATGAATAGAACAGGCTTGAAATGTATTGATGCTTTAAATCAGGGGTGTTGAAAGTGCACCCTGGGGGTGCATTTGCCTCCCTTGGAAATACTTGGTGCACCCTCCAACTTGCTACAGATTTCATCTGCTACCCGGGCAGTGGATGCAGATGGACATTATTTGAATTTTTTTTGCTTGAGATTTTTTGATGAACATGAAAGTGAAGTTGAACATCTCCCATGGCCTGCACAGTCACCAGATCTAAATATTATTGAGCCACTTTGGGGTGTTTTGGAGGAGCGAGTCAGGAAACGTTTTCCTCCACCAGTATCACGTAGTGACCTGGCCACTATCCTGCAAGAAGAATGGCTTAAAATCCCTCTGACCACTGTGCAGGACTTGTATATGTCATTCCCAAGACGAATTGACGCTGTATTGGCCGCAAAAGGAGGCTCTACATCATACTAATAAATTATTGTGGTCTAAAACCAGGTGTTTCAGTTTCATTGTCCAACCCCTGTATCATAAAATCATTAATAGATATTACTATTAATTTTCCACCAGAATGCCTTTTTTTTCCTGTCTCAGCAGCTAGAAGATTACTTTTTGTTAGGTGTCAAAAAACTAAAGTATTTTGTACAGATGAAAGGTTAAATAACTCTATTAAATGCTAAGAGGTAATTTTATAGGGATAAGTTTTAAACTTATCGAAGGCTTGAATGTTCATAATCACCCTCTTCTTAAATGTTATTGCTGAACTTTCACGGTTTATCAAGCGATCATAAGACTCTGATGGATCTGTTTTGATCTTGATTGCTTGTTTAGTTCAATGTAAAATTATTGTTCTCTGTTTCTTAGTTTTCACTGCTGCTGTTTCCATAGGGATACAGAATTTTAGATCAAAGAAAATACTTTGTTTATGCTGGTTATTTACTGAATACATTTGAATTTTTATCCGTTTATTCTAATTTATTGAGCTGTTTTATTATAATAACTTAATTCTGAAATTCAGTTTGCTCTGGGATTTTTTTCCTGGCGTTGTAAGAGTTAAAGCGCTCTGGAATTTGCTCCATTCTGAATAATTTAAAAAGATGTGAGAAACCTTCAATCCACGATAATTAGCCTAACAAGCGTCAATGCTGTCCACATTCATAAGTTACAATTTCTAAGGTCTTTGTCAATCAGCCAGAATAAAGCTATTTGCCTCCCCCATGTGGCAGGATCGAAGTCTTCACGGAAAACTACAGTCAGACCTACAGTCTCCCTGCAGATTAAAAACTCCCACTGTCTGATGTCATCATGTATTAGATGGCAGAAAGATGCTCCTAATAATGCAAGGGAAGGCACATAATCATTGAAAGCGGGATGGAAGGGAGATAAAAGGAAAAAAAACAGGTTTAATGAGCTGTAGGCAGAGGGGTAGTATGGCCATTGCTAAAGAAAATTGTGCAGAGTAAAAATGCAGAGGAAGTCCCGTTTTTAGAAGAGAAAATAAAGTAAAAGTGATATTTCTGCAAAAGAATACATTAATTTAACACATTGTTATCAGTCTCTGTAAAATGGCGTTGGAGATAATCTTCACCATCTTTAGCTCTGAATAACTGAAATGTTCCCATAATTGAAAGCTACATGAGAACAGGTGATCTCAGCATGTTCAGAGATGCAGTCTCTACCTCCATCTATGTGTCAGACTCCATTAGTGCCACCTTCTTTTCTATTTTTATATTGATTTGTGTGTGGATAACCAAGCCGATGTTCTTGCTCTCAAAGGGTTCCTCTAAGGCAGTTTTCTTTTTCTGGTTTGAGCTACTGGGCACAGATGGGAAGAGAGAGAGCTCAAAGCATCTGGTGTAAACCTACAAATCTGCTCTTTTTTATCCTGAAATCTGAAACTAAATGTTTTCTGTTGGGTTTGGTTTCCTAAAGGGAAGAATGACAAGGGAGTGCTTTTTGGAGAAGAAAGAAACTATTTGAGGGGTAGTAGGCCTTCCAGTGGAGAGCCCAAAGTGGGGAAGAGGGAGTTGACTGGATTTATCTCCAAAGCAAAGCTAATGTTCAGTGTATATTACCTTCGGCTGACGTATCGATTCTAGGTGTTTTAAGGGATTCAGTCCACCATCTACAGAACCCTCTTTGACTTACTTTCTTTTTCAGCATGTCAAAAATGTATTAAACAGACATGTTCACTCTTGTTTTATCCCAGTTTGTATGTGTACAATAGCTGATGCTTCATTGTGCTCAGGCCCAAGCCAGGCATCTTTCTATCCATCTGTTCATGCTTTACATAAGGAAACACCACCATGAACAGCTCAGCCTGAAACAAAGCTTCTCTGCACTCTTCCCAGAATAAAAGTTTTTGGACATTTCCCCGAGGCAAAGACCTGCATACAGCAAAACAGCCTTTTATACACTGATAATTTTGTTTACATGTTGGTAATAATGGCTATGCACAGAAAGATGCATCATGTCATAACTTGATCCTGACTGAAGTAAGAGACACTATTTAAGTTAATTCAATGTGTTTGCTACAGTTCTGTTGTGGAAAATCTTAAGGATTTGGGTATAGAGGATTATTGTGTTATATACTGTTAACAAACTAGACTGCAGAAATTAATTTCTACACATTTTACCTAAAAACAAATTAAGTCTGATCCAAACACAAAGCTAAACAAACACAATTGTAAAAACCAACCTCCAAGACTAGACTCCTAGATCAGGGGTCCCCAAACCTTTCAGCCTGGGACCCCCAAAATAACAGTGCCGGAGACTGTCGACCCCCTCTATCCCCATAGATGACTGAAACACAATGAAAGGCAGCTTCCTCCACGCAGGACCTCAGTGAACTCTCTCATGAACTGGTTAGAGATATTTTATACCAAGCTGGGCAAATAGAAGCTGGAGTTGCTCACCCAGTTTCTGATAAATAAATTGGAACAATTTCTTGAAGGTTTTGGAGAATGAGTGTAAAGGTTATTATTTCCAGAATACCTGGATATAAACCTGGATATAAACTGTAAAACTGTAGAAATTGAGATTTAAGCTCAAATCACCAGTTTCTACAGGTCCTTCTCAAAATATTAGCATATTGTGATAAAGTTCATTATTTTCCATAATGTCATGATGAAAATTTAACATTCATATATTTTAGATTCATTGCACACTAACTGAAATATTTCAGGTCTTTTATTGTCTTAATACGGATGATTTTGGCATACAGCTCATGAAAACCCAAAATTCCTATCTCACAAAATTAGCATATCATTAAAAGGGTCTCTAAATGAGCTATGAACCTAATCATCTGAATCAACGAGTTAACTCTAAACACCTGCAAAAGATTCCTGAGGACTTTAAAACTCCCAGCCTGGTTCATCACTCAAAACTCCAATCATGGGTAAGACTGCCGACCTGACTGCTGTCCAGGAGGCCACTATTGACACCCTCAAGCAAGAGGGTAAGACACAGAAAGAAATTTCTGAACGAATAGCCTGTTCCCAGAGTGCTGTATCAAGGCACCTCAGTGGGAAGTCTGTGGGAAGGAAAAAGTGTGGCAGAAAACACTGCACAACGAGAAGAGGTGACCGGACCCTGAGGAAGATTGTGGAGAAGGGCCGATTCCAGACCTTGGGGGACCTGCGGAAGCAGTGGACTGAGTCTGGAGTAGAAACATCCAGAGCCACCGTGCACAGGCGTGTGCAGGAAATGGGGTACAGGTGCCGCATTCCCCAGGTCAAGCCACTTTTGAACCAGAAACAGCGGCAGAAGCACCTGACCTGGGCTACAGAGAAGCAGCACTGGACTGTTGCTCAGTGGTCCAAAGTACTTTTTTCGGATGAAAGCAAATTCTGCATGTCATTCAGAAATCAAGGTGCCAGAGTCTGGAGGAAGACTGGGGAGAAGGAAATGCCAAAATGCCAGAAGTCCAGTGTCAAGTACCCACAGTCAGTGATGGTCTGGGGTGCCGTGTCAGCTGCTGGTGTTGGTCCACTGTGTTTTATCAAGGGCAGGGTCAATGCAGCTAGCTATCAGGAGATTTTGGAGCACTTCATGCTTCCATCTGCTGAAAAGCTTTATGGAGATGAAGATTTTATTTTTCAGCACGACCTGGCACCTGCTCACAGTGCCAAAACCACTGGTAAATGGTTTACTGACCATGGTATCACTGTGCTCAATTGGCCTGCCAACTCTCCTGACCTGAACCCCATAGAGAATCTGTGGGATATTGTGAAGAGAACGTTGAGAGACTCAAGACCCAACACTCTGGATGAGCTAAAGGCCGCTATCGAAGCATCCTGGGCCTCCATAAGACCTCAGCAGTGCCACAGGCTGATTGCCTCCATGCCACGCCGCATTGAAGCAGTCATTTCTGCCAAAGGATTCCCGACCAAGTATTGAGTGCATAACTGTACATGATTATTTGAAGGTTAACGTTTTTTGTATTAAAAACACTTTTCTTTTATTGGTCGGATGAAATATGCTAATTTTGTGAGATAGGAATTTTGGGTTTTCATGAGCTGTATGCCAAAATCATCCGTATTAAGACAATAAAAGACCTGAAATATTTCAGTTAGTGTGCAATGAATCTAAAATATATGAATGTTAAATTTTCATCATGACATTATGGAAAATAATGAACTTTATCACAATATGCTAATATTTTGAGAAGGATCTGTATTGTAATCCTATCTTCTAATTTACTGCAGCTGATAAGACATTCCTCAAACGTGCTCATTGTTGTAAAAGAGAACATTTATTACAAGGCTATTATTCTCTCTTCTGCTGTAGATAAAATAGTTTTATTAATATCTTTATTACAAAGACCATTTATAGCTGATATCTTATAGATACCTAAAATCAATGAATGTTTAATAATGAGCTTTAAACTTCTGTCTCATAATCTTTTTCATTCTTACATTTCTGATAACTCTAAACTATTTTGTATTACACAGGAAAAGATACTGCGTTAGATGAAATAAAACAGTCCAAATCAGTTTGGTGATGTGGCTGCTTGCATGCAGACTGTTCTATGTTGGCGAACATTCCTCAGTCCCCTCCTGTTATTGCTGCTCTGCTCTGCTCACATCCAAGCTGTCGGCTTCAAAGGGAATGCCTCGTCTCTTCTCTCAGCCTCAGTCTTGTGAAGTGCTTTTCCCTGCATGCTATTGGCTCCGCGTGAGCCCACGCCTCAGGCGGCGTGATGCCCGAGCAGGCTGGTTTACGTCACAGTCGGGGTATCGAAGCCGCCGCATGGGGCTTTGGTTTTTCCTGACAATCCAGGGCCATGACAAATTTACAGTTCAGCAATTAAGTCACGACTCATAACGGAAGTATATGGAGCCAGCTTTGTATATAAGGCAGTGAGTAATGGAGCAATGGACATTTCTTCTACCTGCATTTGAGAATTTTTCACTGTAGGAAAACTGGATGAAAAAAAATTGAGCATTTGGAAATCTTTTTAACAATGAGGCAATCACAAAATATCTATTCATTGCTGACCAATCAAACACAAGGATGTGTTAGGAAAAGGTTAAGATGTGTTCAAGAGGGACACTGAGCTGAAGTGGCATCCAAATCGAATACTCTGACCCGACTCAGTCCTGTCATTCTGGAACCCAGTCTGGAAAAACATCAGTCATGAGTCCAGAGTGTATGCACTTTGTTCTGTCTTCAGTCATGTAACACACCAGAGTAGTATTATGGAGTCTCTTCATTTTTATCCTCACCTGCTATATTAAACTAAGGATGTTGCATTCAGCTGTATACTTTGTTCTCTCCAAGGGACTTTGAAGATCTTATAGAATCAGGCTTCTGTAATTTAAGAGTGCATCGGTGACTAGAATGCACCTCCAATCATGTTAGCTTGCAAAAATGTAATGTCTCTTTAATTGTGCTTTAGTCATCTAAGGTTCCTGTCTTCCACACCCTCTAACCTTCTTATTTCATAAAAGGGTGTTTTCTTCTCAGTTCTTCATGCAGACTCAGCACAGCTGCCTGTGCTGGCGTATTTACAGTAACCCTAAACTCATTGCATTTTTAGTAAAGAATTTAGATGGTCTAACAAACCCAAGAAGTAGTACCAGTGCCCAGGGCAAAAACCTTTCAACCTCTTTGGTGGGTGTTAATTCTGGCCAATTAACACATTTTCTGGAATTCAAGAGTGAAAGAAAGGAAGAGCACCAAATAAATCTACTAAACAAAAACATTTTTCAATTTTCTGACCTCCTGCATCCCACTTTGCTGTTATTCAAACACTGTTAGATACAGACTTTGCATTCTTCTCTTGGCTGTGCAGTGCAACATCAGAATATTCTGTTATTATTTAGAGGTGTAACAACAATTTGATTAGCAAGGGAGCTTTTTGGTGGGAGAGAGCTTTTTAAAATCCAGAAAAAAGGCAAGAAGAGGTCTGAGGCCATAGTTCTCAACCAGAAAAAGGTGAATTTCTCCCTCCAGGTTCGGGGGTCAGACTCTGTTTCAAGTGAAGGAGTTTAAGGGTTTTGGTGTCAAAGCAAAGCTCTCGGGTTACTGGTCCTTTTATATTCCAACCCTTACCTCTGGTTGTGACATCTGATAATGACCGAAGGAACGAGATCACAGGCGTAAGTTGCTGAAATAATCTTCCTCTGAAGGGAGGCTGTGCTTGGCCTCAGAGCCGGGGATGGGGGGTTGGAGTGGAGCCGCTGCTCCTCTGCTTTGAAGGGACTGAGATTATTTTGGCATATGATCATAAAGCCTCTTGGACATCTCCCTTTGGAGATTTACCAGGCACATCCCACTAGAAGGAGACCCCAAAGCACACCCAGAACGTGCTAGAGACACTATATACCCCTTCTGGCCTGAAACCAACCTTAGAATGTCCTAGAAGGAGCTGGAGAGCGTTGGTAGGGAGAAGAATGCGCCTGTTACCTCATCAGATGGATGATGAATGGAAGTGGACGGACATTTTTTGTGAACATTTTCCACTATTGAAAGCAGTTCCACTGATGCTGAGCTGTAAACTTTTCACTTTACAGTTAAAGTTACCAGATTTAAAGAAGGTATGAGCTTTAACTGCTTTAGACTCATATGAGTGAATTATGTTGAAAGACTTTAACCTTTCACTACTCTAACATTGATTAAGAGCTTTTGAACAAAGGACCTCCTTCCCTCCCTCCATCTAGTAGACGGTGACATGGACTTAAAATTTGTCCATAATATTTTGTGGTGGTATTGTGATAATGATAAAAGTGATGATAAAAAAACTAGTACCGTCTTTTCAGTTCTTTTTAGATAACTGTGTGGCTGGGACTGCAGCAATCATAGCGGCACAAACATAAATACTGCTTATGAAAAACGTTAATTTTGGAATAGGCTTCTTCAGGACACCATCAGGAAGTGTTACTTTTATTACTAAATTGCACACAGGAACTGCATTTACTCGTATTTTTGAATTTATTGATGATCTAATGGAAACAACAGTGGAGAAAAATTAACAATCCCAACAAAACATCCAGTTTTTGGAGTTTTTAAACATCATGATTTTGAATGTACATGTAAACCATACAATAAATGCCCACCCCTACCTCCATCCCTCCCTCCCAGGGTCGTTTCTTCTCCCTGGTTCCTGGAAAAAAGTTCCTGTAAGGAAACGCCATTTAGTTAAATATGTTGAAGCATCACCATATGATTATTTTTTGCGTTTATTTTGATAAAGTGCCACCACTCTTTTAGAGGCATCTGTTTGATCATTTTCAGTTGAATATTTCCTCCAAGCCTCACTGATGCTCCAACAGAAACCCTGCTGCTTACTTCTCACTGAGATACAGCTGAACATTTGCAGTGTGGAGCGACCAGGATGTCTTCTACACCTCCTCTCATGCAGCGTACTGTGAGCAGAAGTAAGAGGCCTCCGGACTGCGTTGTTGAGCCAGCAGAGCTCGTTCAGGATTGTGCTCTTGCTTCCTGCTGTGACTGCCAGCATTTGAAGGGCCTCGCTGTTCTTCAGCTCCTTCCTTCCACACTTTCCCATTCGAGCGCCGTTTGAGTCAGAATGTGCATGCAGGTTCAGATTACTGGTCGTCTTGACAGGACGGGCATAAAGTGCTGAACCTTTCTTCCAAATGTATGAAGTTTGCACTCTCAGAGATAAAAAAAAACAACATTTTTTCCGAGAAAACAACTTAATAAGTGACTTTTTATGTGTAAAGCTGGGGTTAGTTTTACTGTTGCAGCATCTAAATCAGGCAGAGTTTCTGTTTCTTTTTTTATTTTGGTGTGTGTGTATATGTTAGTTACGCTGTGGTGCAGGAAGCTGTTGCGCTAATCTTCATTTGACTTGCAACATGTGGCAGCGGGACCCTCCTGAAATCTCTGACAGATTGTGCAGGATGCGTTTTGGGGACTGAACACATGCTGTTTTGTGGTAAACAGCTGTGTGTGAGCGCAGGTCCGGTTTAAATTAATTTAAATGATTAACAACAGCAAATCAAAGCAGCACTTCACAGATTGTAGGCCAATTATTTTCAGTAATCTAACATTTCAAGCTTTTTTCTGTAATTGTGAATAAAAAGCCGCCTTCTGTTGGCGTAATAACGATGAATAACCCTGCTGTGTGCTATTACAGATTGTTTTTGTTTTCATTGCCATGCCATCAATGTGTTTTAGGAGCTGGGATGGTCGTGGACTGGGAGCAGGAAACTGGTCTCCTCATGACGTCAGGGGATGTAAGAGTCATTCGGATCTGGGACACGGACAGGGAGATGAAGGTCCAGGTACTTAAGACAGTTTCACAGAGATTACTTTTTTGATGTTTGTTTTTTATAACATTTCCAAGGTTCCTACACAGCCTGGAAAAATCTGGAATTTGATTTATTTTCCAGGTCTTGATAAGTTTGACAAAAGAAAATAAAGTGTGGAAAACTGTTAGTATGTCCAGGCTTTATTCTTGTCCAGTGTATATTAATTGCTTATTTCCTTTTTCCATACGGTCCACGTGTCCCTTTCTTCAATCCTTCTTTCATTCTTTGTCCTTTCCTCCCTTCTTTTTGTCTTCTTTTTTTCTTCTGTCCTTCCTCATTCCTTGTCCGTCCTTGTTTTGTCCTGTCCTTTCTTTGCTGTGTCCTTCCATCTTGCCTTTCTTTCTTATTTTCTTCCTTGTGTCCTGTCCTGTCCCTTCCTTCCTCCCCTCATTCTGTCATTCTTTTGTTCTTCATCCTTTTTGCTTCTTTTCCTTCTTATTCCCTTCCTTTCTCACTGTTTTTTGTCTTTTATGTCTTACTTGTCCCCTTCTGTCCAAATGTCCAATTGTGTCTGTCCTTCTTTTTCCATAGTTCCTTTCTTCATTCCTTGTGTATATCCTTGTTTTATGTCCTTCATTGTTTCCTTCCTTTTATCCTTCTTTGTGATTTCCCTTATCTTTGCTCTTCCTTACTTATTTTCTTTCTTGTCATTCTTTTTTCCTTCCTTGTATCCTTCCTTCCTATCTCGTGTCTTTCATTCCCGGGTTTGTTTGTTATAACCTCCACCCTCCTTGTTTTCTAGGAAAGACAACAGAAGGATCTTTTGTCCTTCCTTGTGCTTTGTGTCCATTTATTCTGTCCTTTGTGTCTTTCACCTTTTCCTTGCTGCCATTATTTCCTTTGCCCTCTCATCTTTCCTTGTGTCGCTCCTTCTTTCCATCTTCCCTTCCTTTTCTTGTGTCCTATCTTGTCTTTTGTACCCAATTTTATAAACGTATTAAATCTGACGCCAAGTCTTTTATTTTGGGTTCTTCTATTTAACCGATTTCACAAACCTTTTTTAATTATTGCTATGATGAATGGACTTAATACAAGTACAAATGAACTAAACTTCAAATGAGTTGGGCATGACTGATGATTTCCCAGAGTAAGATTAATGTGAAAGGAGTGTTACCTGTTGAAACGTTGAAGGACTGCTTTATGTGTGTGTGAACCAGGACATCCCAACAGGAGCCGACAGCTGCGTGACCAGCCTGTCCTGCGACTCCCAACGCTCCCTCATCGTCGCAGGTCTGGGTGACGGATCGGTACGTGTCTTTGATCGCAGGATGGGCCCCAGTGAATGGTAAAGCAATCCTTTCCTCTCATTAATCCTGCTCACATCTTCGCATCTCATTGTTTCCTCATCAAATTAAGCTGAATTTGGATTTATGATTTCATTTCCCTGCCATGTTTTATTTAAACTGCCACTCCTTTATTTCAGTTTAAGGATGAGGAGACGTTGCTGTTTTTGTCCACATTACCTCCCATTGGGTTCTACATTATTTACTGATCTATATTTATTATACTTAAAGTGCTCTAAATCTGCCTCTGGGGTTGTCATTTCTTTTAATGGACCGTGGTGACTCCCAAGCTGGTAAAACATTATTTTAATTTCAGTCCTAGAGGGCTACAAAACAGCAGCTAAATGTTGAAAGGCACATCAATCCTTAAAGAAAGAAAGGGCCCTCAGGCCTGCAGTTGCATTTCTCAGGGGTTTTGTTGCTCCCACTGAGTGCTGGAAGTCCAGCTCACCCGGGTCATGCATGGGATGTGTTGAGGGGTGATGTCAACTCTTTGAGTTGCAGTATAAGTAGTTTTATGTATGCTTTTCTCAACAGTTTGTTTTTTAGTGTTGGGTTAAGGGGGGTCTTGGTATATTTTGGTAGACAGTTGAGAATCTGTGTCTGTGTCCTCTATAATTTATATAATGCTATTTTACTGTATAGAGTAGGTAATTCAGATTCCGCACAGCTCCAAAGCCGTGATGAGGCACATTTAAAATGCTACTTTAGACCTGAAGCCATACTGCCATCCAGTGGCAGAGGGATGGTAGGAGAGAATGCTACAAGTCAGTGACTCGATGCAATCTGATAGGTTTCCTTAGATCTAAAACTTTTTAACCAATCTAAATAATAAACTAATTTTGACTGCACTGTTTGATAACTTGGATAAACTGGAATGTATCTATTTGACTTGGAATCGGTATGATTAGATTAAACTGACTTTAAAGTGCTATGAGACAACATGTTTTGTTAATTGGTGCTATATAAATAGCAGAGATTCACAGCTCGGCTAGGAGAATATGCTGAAAGTGGGAGAAAGAAAGCAGATCTAGAAAGAAAGTTATAAGCTGTCTTGTCTCCAGTTTGGCATAAGCCATTTAGGGGACACAGCTAGCATGTGAGGTGGCTGTGGTCAGATGAGACCTAAACGCAACTTTTTGGTCTACATTAAATTTGTGTGTGGTGGAAAGCTAATGCTGAATATGCACTGAAGCTGGTTTGGAGTACATGGAAACATTGGATTGAGCTAAATACTGAAAAATTCTGGAAGAAAACCTGGTAGAGGCAACAAAAGACTTGAGACAGGAGCGGAGGTTCAACTTTCAGCAAGACAAAGATCCTACAAATTCAACCAGAGCTACAATGACATGGTTTAGATCAAAGTGGGGGCTGAATACGAATGCAGACCACACCTACAGATTTCTATTTGTAAAAGAAACGTGTAATCCATGTATTATTTTCCTTTCCCTGCACAATTTAGCAATACTATTGCATAGAATACCAATAAAATCCATCAAAGAATGTGAAACAAAATGTGCAGAAGGTGAGGAAGTATAAATATGTTTGCAAGGTACTGTATGTTTTCATTCATTTCTGGCTAAATATTGCTGTCAGGTTGTAATTCTAAACAAATATGGGCTTTCTTACGCTTATCTCAAACAAACACTCCAAATAAATTTATCATCTTGTTTTTCCACCAGTTTTCTCTGACATTTCAGCCATTATTTCTCTGTCCAGTCGACTTAGACAAGTCTAATGTTAGCTTGTTGTGTTTCTGCAGTCGAGTGATGACCTACAGGGAACACGGAGCCTGGGTGGTGAAAGCTCACCTGCAGAAGGACACAGACGGAAACGTTATTAGTGTCAGGTAAACTCTCTACATGACAAAGACGGTCATTTACCCCTGCTTGTCTTTGCCGTCCTGACTCTCATGCCTTGTCCCAGTGTTAACGGAGATGTTCGGTTCTTTGAACCGCGGACGCCGGACTCCATTAATGTGTTGCAGACTGTAAAGGGATTAACGGCTTTGGACATCCACCCACAGGCCAACCTCTTTGCCTGGTGAGTTTGCTTGAACGGTCACACAACTCCATCCTGAAAAAAATCTTATATTGTGTCCAGTGTTTTAAGATGAGAGATTTATTGCCATCTATCCACATGCAACATTATCAAGCTCCTTTAAACTTTAGAGCCTTAAGTTTGTTCTGCTGTTGTGGCTGCAGTGGATCGATGAACCAGTTCATAGCCGTCTACAACGCTAACGGCGACGTGATCAGCAACATAAAGTACTACGACGGCTTCATGGGACAGAGGATCGGTGCTATCAGCTGTTTAGCCTTCCATCCATACTGGGTAAAACATGAACAATGACCTTTTCTTTTTTATTTGGTACTACAGCAGTCAGAATATCAGGAAAAGTTGCCTTATTACTTAACATTGTTGCAGCTTTCTGCTCAGTTATGTACTCATACACACATCACAGTAAGAGCAACTGAAGCCAGGTTCCTTGTTTGTGTGCACAAACCTGGCGAATGAAGCTGATCCTGAATCAAAATAAAGACATTTCAGGTGCTTAATCCTTACTTTCTCTCTCCTTTCAGCCCCACTTGGCTGTAGGAAGCAACGACTACTACATGTCCATCTATTCAGCAGAGAAGAGGCTCAGATAACACACCAGCAGCGCTGCTCTACCCCACCCCCACACATGACTTCTGACCCTGAGCCTCGAGCACTGGGATGTAAAGGATGGTTTTTTTTGTACATATGCAATTCACCAACGTGAATGTTTAAGGGATGGCTGCTGACAAAAACTCATGCTACAAACGTCTCTTTACATACAAATATATATAAATATATATAATTATTATTATGATTGTTTATTCATATTCTTATTATGAGGCTAATGATTGTAGACTGTGCTGAGGAGTCTGTGTGTATATAATGAAGAGAAGAAGAAGAGATTCTATTTTAAAGAAGTGCTGCCAACAGATCCCTGCAGCTCCTCCTGGCTGCACAGCGAGCATCACTACCTGAATGAACTGCGACCCCAACACCCACTCAAGCCCACAGTGGGGTCACACACGCTGTTGAAACAGACCCACCGAAACAGGACGCATGGACTGAACCCACCTCCCCTTCGCTGGACCCTGATGTGTCAGAAGCAAACTCACTGCAATGAGATGCAGCTTTACTCCCTGGAGGTTTAAAAGGACTAACCCAGAAGTGATGGACTGTGCTTGTTGTGTGGCAGATGTTATGAGGGATAATTTTCCATGTATGTGTTGTCATAGTACAGATATGCCCCACAGTAGAGCCTCATATCCCCAAAAGACTCCTGACCCCCAGTATGCCAGACATAATCAGAATCGTCCACCTCTGAATTGTGGCGGTAAAGGTTTTTTTTTTTTTTTGTTTATCTGTTTTAATTGAGTGAAAACCTGCATCATCCCCGAGAGAACACAAACACTCTCATCAGCATCCACCTGGAAGTTGATTGGCTCGCTTACCTGGTTGCCATACAAAGCAATAAGGCTGCTCCTGCTTCAGCTCAGCAATATAAATACACTCATTTTAAATACACTCTGTTTTCTTTTTCATCAACAGGACAGGTGTGTTTTACCCCACTTGTTTCTATCGGTGACATGAAGGATGTCAGATGTTATTTCCCCGCTACTGTCTAAACTCTGATCTGAAAAGCACACAAACAAGCTTTACTTAGGTTCCTAAAATCCCACCATCTATTCTTATTCTGGCAGGATTTTATTTAAATGTATTTATTATTTTGAGCTCCAGCTTCCTTTGTTACAATCATGTGTTGAGCAACTGGTGTTGTGTATCATGTTAACTGCCTGTTTATCTCCACATCAGTCAGTCCTTTAGTCAGCATCCTTGATTTCACTCAGGAATCTAAAGAAACCACCTCAAACAGCTGATCTCAGAGCAGTGAGGATCCTCAGGTTGGCCTCATGTTATCGAGACGAGTGTCACTGTGGTGCGTTTGGGTTAAGCCTCTGAGGTTAGATTTTTCTGTGCGTGCCGTATTACCAACAACGTGCCTCTTCCTCTGGGACGCAGCTTTGCCTTCTTAGCTTCTCCTTTAAAAAAAAAAAAAAAACAACTTTTCTGTTTCTTTTCTTGTAATTTGTGTTTTTACGTGCTTCTCTGTGCATCTTGTTTGCCTGGCCTCAGTTTTTCTCAGATGTGACCTCGCCACCTCCTGCGTCTCATGACTGCAAGTTTGATTTTCCCTGCAAAAGACACAGTTAGGAGTCAGCGGTCCTGACCGCCGCCCGACTCCACAGCATTGCACCGCTTGAGCGCTTTTTGGTTCGCCTCAACCGGTATCAACAGACCAGAACCACATTCATCTCTAATTATCCTGCTTTGAGTTTTAAGATTTTAGACTTGAGGGGGGGAAGAGACTTTAACATGGTAGTTAGAAAAGAAAAACTTTACTGACTGTGGTTTATAAGATGAGAGATGAAATTGGTGAAATAAACCAAATACAACACTTGACCCTGTCTGTTTCTGAATCATGTCTGTAATTATGATGTATTTTGCTTTTGTTTGTTATTAAACAAACTAAACCTCCAAGCTTTAACTTCTTATTTAGATTCACTAGCAGTAGCTTTTAGAACGCTCCTAATGTGGGTAAACATTTGAAAATAATATGTGGTGAATATATTTTACATGTCAGTATATTTTTTAAACATATCAAACTCCTGTTAAATAAATTAGATTATCATTCAAAAGTTCATTTATTTAAGTGATTCAGTTCAAAAATTGAAGCTCATGTATAGATTCGTTGCATAGAGTGATATATTTTATGTTTTGATGTTTATGGCTTAGAGTTAATGAAAACCCAAACCTTGTTTTTAAGAAATTTAGACTAATAGAAAAAGACTTTGATTACAGTTACATTGACATGCTAAAAAGTATCTCCATGTACCGTATAGTGTTTTCAAATACTTCATTCATTCATACAGTGGTGAACTGTTTGCCCCCTTCCTGATTTCTTTTTTTGTTTGTTTTGGCATATTTGTCACACTTAAGTGTTTCCGATCATAAAACAAATTTAAATATTAGTCAAAGACAAGTAAACATTATCACCGAGAAAATCCAAATGACATGGCCCTGTGTGAAAACGTGTTAAATCCCCCCTCCTTGTTGAAACATAATTGTGGTTTATAAAGCCTGACTTTCTCTAGCCACACCCAAGCCTGATTATTGCCACACCTATTCTCAATCAAGAAATCACTTAAATAGAACCTGTCTGACAAAGTGAAGTAGACCTACAGGTCTTCAAAAGCTTAACAGCTGAGATCCAAAGAAATTCAGGAACAAATGAAAAAGAAAGTAACTGATCTATCATTCTGGAAAAGGTTATAAAGCCATTACTAAAACTTTGGGACTCCAGTGAACAGTGAGAGATATCCATATGTGTCCCATTATTTCTGGTGTAAAAATGTGTTACCGTGTTTCAGAAAAAGGACATCATACCAACAGTAAAATGTAGTGGTAGGAGTGTGATGATCCAGGGTTTTTTTTTTTTTTTTTTGTTTTTTTTTGGCTACTTCAGGATCTGGAAGAATTGCTGTGATAAATGGAACCATGAATTCTGCTGTCTACCAGAAATCGTGAAGGAGAGTGTCCTTTTCGTGTCGGTTCATGACCTCAAGGTGAAACAAACTTGGGTTCTGCAGCAGGACAGTGATCCAAAACACACCAGCAAGTCCACCTCTGAATGGGTGAAGAAAAACAAAATGAAGACTTTGGAGTGGCCTAGTCAAAGTCCTGACCTGAATCCTATTGAGATGCTGTGGCATGACCTGGGGTGGGTAGAAAATCAAACCAGCATTTCTATAGAGCCTGTCAGCAGAAGGAAGAATAAAGTGCTCTAAAAAGTTCATGTTTAGCTGGGTCATTTAAATAAATCAATATATGTTCCAACGAGGATTGTCAGATTTTTTTTTTTTTAAATAACTTTTAAGCAGGTATAAAACATACCTTTCAAAACGCCCACATTTCTGTAAAATGCCTCGAGACGGCATGTATTGGCGCTATATAAATAAAACTATCAAAAAAGATTTATTTTTTTTATTGGTCTGATGTAATATTCTAATCTAATGTCGTATTTTCATTAGCTGTAAGCAGAAAATCCTCATATTAAACAGAGAAAAAGGTTTTAAAACATCAGTGTGTGTGCAGTTAATCTACATAATGTGTTTTACTTGAGGTTTGAGGATGGTAAAGTCATTAACTCTGACGATGACAGCTGTAAAATCCCACAGGGCCAAGAGCATTTGAACGCTTCCTCCAAGAAAAATACACCCACTAGATAACATTGGCGGCAAGCTGTCCAGATCTGGATCTGCTTAAAAAAAATATGGTGGAAATAAGAGTGGAAAAATAATCTGTGACAAGGCTCCACAGACTATAAACTAAATATAGTCACACCATAAAAAGTAAGCTTTTGATAAGGGTGATAATGAAATAAATAATAGGGGAAGTGACAAATACAAATTTGAGAGGGTCGACTTTAATTTTGGTTTTACATTTGCACTTTTTTTGTCATTTCAACTATTCCACATCATTTCAACTTTAACCTTAAAACAGCTAAACGACAAAAAAAAATGTCATGTCAGTCATTTTCTACCGCTTATTCCATAGTGGGTCGCGGGGGAGCTGGTGCCTATCTCCAGCAGTCTATGGGCGAGAGGCAGGGTACACCCTGGACAGGCCGCCGGTCCATCGCAGGGCAACACACAAACAACCATGCACACACTCATTCATACACCTAAGGGCAATTTAGAGAGACCAATTAACCTAACTGGCATGTCTTTGGACTGTGGGAGGAAGCCGATGCTTTTTTTATTTTAAGTGTCCCTAATATCTGTCATAGTTCTGAAACCATCAGTTGTCTCAGTCGTCAATTTGTCTACAATATTTTGTAAACATTAAAAAAAATCATCATTATGGTCATGTTTTGGCCTTATTTTGAAATCATGTCAAGAAAATTAGGGGATGTCTGTATACATATGTGCCCTTTAGCTGCCTTGTGGTTGTCTCCCTTACAGCAGAACTGCTCATCAAAACTACTTTTAAAAAATGACCAGACGGTTTATCTGCTTGCTCCAAACTGTGCTTGAGAGGGCAACGTTTGCCAGTTCAGTTTCTATACACTGGCTCCTGTCTTTCTTTTCCAAAGATTTTGAGGAAAAGTTTTTTAGTTCATATTTCTTTAACATTAATAAGAAAACAAAGTTCCTCTTTAATCGTTTTCTTTATGCAGTATGTATGAAGACTACCAGCATGCAACAGAAGACCAGGTTGCGTCTGTGCAGGTTTTAATAATACTCATTGAGTTCTTACGATACTACATTTTTAAATGTTGGTACTGTTAGCAAACATGTTTAAGTGGGAATTTTTTTGTATTAAAGTGGGATCACTTCCCCTACATTAGCAACATATGTACTAGTATAGCCATTTAAACATGGTGGATCATCTCACATGAAATAAAATAGAGCAAATTTTCACATAAATCCCTGTCTGTGTCACGGTTCTATCTGTAAATAATGCTTAAAGCATCTGACAGTAAATATTATGTTTCCTGAAAGAAACTGTCATTTTGCTGTATCGGTGCTGCCTGCAGGGGTCACAGGTGAAAGTTCTGAACACTGCAAGCCCAGGCAGTCCAGGATTATTGTGATTACCATTTCACACACACACACACACACACACACACACACACACACACACACACACTGCATGTGGAGGAGAACATTCCACAGCAGCAAAGAGCCGGGCGGCGCGAACATCCTGAGGAAACAACACTCACTTCCTGTCAAATTAAGCCAAGTCAATGGCTGCTTGGACTGATAACCGCTGCCGCTGGCTCGCCTCTGAGTGAGGTAAAGCACCACCTCAGTGTCTGCTTCCACCCACCAGATCATGGTCCATCCTCACCATACACACACATTAACACACAGTGCTCGTCAGCCAGCTCCAGTTTCTTTGACCTAAAGGACAGTCAGTAGCGCCAAGAGCCTTGGAGTTCCTCAGACAGGATGGGCCTCCGGCTACTGCTCACATCCACGCTCCTGTTGAGCTGTAAGACTTCTCACCTTCATATCCTCTCAGAGAAGAGATGGTTGATCTGACTCTCACTAACCTGGTGATTTCTTTTCTTTTCTCCAACCCATTCCATTCAGGGACGGCTTCGAATTCAGGTAAGCATATTCTGAAATAAATCATATCTGTCATGTAAACAGGCTGGCAAATCCACGAGGGATTTGTTTTAGCTGGAGAAATAGAAAACTTTAATGCTTGGGTTTAATTTACACAAGTTATTTTCCTCTACAACATTGGGTAAGAGCAGAAACACTCCTGTTCAGTGGAAACAGTTGTGGCCGCTATCACAGTGTTTTGATCGCTGGTGTCTGCTGTGGTGGAAAGTTGCGGTGGGAAGTGTTGGGAACCTGTTGGGGAACAGTGTCACACGCCTCTGGAGCTGTTCGGCGATGAAAGCTGCGAGTCTGTTCACATCAGCCGTAGATAGAGATCTGTAGGGCAGCAGGTCCAGGATGGAAGGAAAGTTTCTATTTTAACAGAACTTTCTTTGTGTGCTCAAGGCTGGATCGGTTCCTTTGCACATCTGATTTCCTTATATATATTTTATTTCACATGGCTGATTTCTTCCCTTAGATCTTCTTTAATGGAAAAAGTGATGTGGAAAAACAAAATCCACATTGTAAAATGGCAGCTTGTTTCCTAACTAAATTGAACAAGGAAAAATCTCATAAATCACATCTCTTGCACCTGTGTCAAACAAACCCAATGAATTAAATGTAAAATATAAATTAGGGAAAAGTATGAAAAATAAAATATTAGTATTTAACAAATGACTTTGAGGTTTTAAAAAAAAAAGCCCAAAAGCAAAAGAAAAATCTCAAAAATACTCGCTATAGATTTGTATCTATTTTAAGCTTGGTAGGTGGTTACGTGGATGAGGAATCTTTATCAGCGCTTACATAAATGATCTGAATTGTTTGTTAAAAAATGTAAATGTAAATTAAAAATCTGACCTGTTGTTTTTTTTATGTCAAATAATTAGTTATCAGAGATGTGTCTATGAAGGCAGATAAAAACAATGCAGATTTTTGTGGTAGGTTTAAAGCATTTAAGATAATTTATGTGCTGCAAAACGAGGAAAATAACTTGTTCTTGGCCTAAACATTTATCTACAGAAAACTAGCAAATAAGGCTTCGTTTATGTGGTTTGAATTGAGTTCCACCTTCCTACTTTTTTATCTCTGTGTAATTATTTTTGCTTCAGGTGCCAGTTACTTCAAAACGTCACATGTTGCTTTAGAAACATTATGGTCAAAACCAAATAGATACATAGATTCACTTTACCACTGTTGGACATTAAATCACACCTAATCTTTCCTATTTTTAGGTCAATTTGGATTAATAAATGTTTATATTTGTTATATGCCAGAATAATAAGGAAGATGTTGTTTTATTGCTTTGTGTGTTTTAATAGTGTATGTAACTACTTAATTTGGAAAACCCAGATGCCGATGTCATGAATTTAATTCATTTTATTTATATAGCGCCAGTTCACAACCCATGTCCTCGCAAGGCACTTTGCAAAGTCAGTCCAATCAAATCATATAGATTTCAAGTTAAGTCCGTACATTTCTACTGATCCTAGCCCAGGATTGTGGACCACTTCAAGTATGGACCCTTTGGTACAATTTCCTGATACCTGAAGGTGCTACGTTCATCTGTTCAGACAGTTTTATGCATAGGAGTGACCAGCCATTATACTGTTTAGGAAGGAGATAGGTTCTTTGTCCCATTGATGAAGGGTTTTGGTACAAAATGTTCCCATCAGCCCAAGAACAAAAGCAGAAGAGTGTTTAGATGTTGACTGAAGCTGGTATGAGTGAGTCATCGTCCATAGTCCTGCACTGACGTGGCCTGGAAGGCTACTCAAAGAGTAAGAAGCCATTATTCCAAAAGCAACATAAAAAGCCAGCTTAAATATTACAAATGTACTCAGGGACAAAGACCTTCCTTTTTGATTAAACTCAAATTAAAGAATTTGGGTTTAATGACCATAGTTAACATCTGGAGAAAATGGGGAAGCGCAAAAACCTGAGACCATACCCACTGTGAAGTACGGAGGTGGCAATATCATGTTATGGGTTGTTTTGCTGCAGGAAGAATTGGTGCACTTCAAAAAATAGACGGCATCATAAGGTAAGAACATTATGTGGAAATACTGAGGCAACGTCTCGAGGCATCGGCAATGAAGTTAAAGCTTGGGCTCAAATTAATCTTCCAAATGAACAACGACCCTAAACATTGTGGTTTTGTTGGGAAAGCTGCTAAGGTATGTGAGCAAGATGGCCTACAAACCAGCCTTGGTTCCACCGGTTCTGTCGTAAAGAAACGGGCCAAAATTCCAGCAAACTCTGGTAAAAAGCTTGTGGACGGAACACATTTGACCCAAATTATACAGTTTAAAAGGCAAATATAATGTATACAAAGTAATTACATGAAACTTTCAGAAATTGCAGAATGTAAAAACATTAAAATCAGTCAAATATTCTCTCTCATTCTGGCATTTAGCAAATAGAGTTGATGATAGTAATCCTTACTAACCTAACACAGGAAGGCTTTGCTATGAATCCAAACGGCTGCAATGACTTGTTGAGCAAAATAAATTCAGCACACATTTGTAAGCCTCCATTTTTTGCCATGGGATATTCTCATGTTGGAAAAATTACAACTGTTCCCTAATGATAAAGTTTGGAGATAAAGTTAGTTTTCTGTTACCTTCCTTACCATCCTACTCCCTGCCTGGCAGCAAGAGACACGGGGGTCCTCATCCAACCTTTTTCATCCCACAGTTTTAGCTGTTTTAAACCTTTTATTACTGTTTTGAGTTTACATATGTGCAAGTTAGGTTGATTTAGTAACTTTCTTGCAGCCATTTCTTGACTTATGAAAGTCAGCACATATCTGTCTTGCTGGAATATTTATTTATTATCTTGTCTTTCCCATTTTTGAAGAGTGACTAATGGAAATGATCCATTGTTACTACGTGTTTATACTTCAGGGAGACAGGAAGTTGTGCAGTACTGATTTAAATTTACTAAACGGGATAAACAAATTTAAAAACGAAATAAAATGCTTCTGTTACAAAGAATTTCAAGGAAAAAAAATAGGAATGCCAATGAGTGAGTTTTGAGTGACATTTTTTTTTTAACCACTAACTAAATGTACTCAAAGTAAAGGTTGGATTTTTCATTGTCATACTGCTGGCTTTTTACACACCAGTAACAGCTCTCTAAACACATGTGGAGAAGTTAAAAAAGTTTGTTACATGTCTTTGAACATCACAGTGGCAGAGCTGAAATATACGGCTGCAGTTACATGTATTGGTGAAAAAATCCACCTTTACTAACAAATTTGGATAGTGTGAAGATCTATTGAAGCGTCTTTAAAAAAGTCTATTGTAGAAAAACTTCTATTTGATTGACCCTGCTCTAATTCAGGTTCTGTTTGGAAACCCAGAAAGAAGCAAATTTGAGCTCTGCACGTGCCTTGTTTCCCATCATCAGCCCTGCCAGCTACTGCTGTATGATGCTGGCCGTGGGCCAGAATCAGTGCGCAATGAAATGGTGCTGCATCCCCCAAGTGACTTGTTTGTATAACAAAGTGTTTTTCCTGCCTGCTCAAGGTTTGTTTACTGCCCCTCAACAACCCAGTCTGAGTCACAGACAGCTCAGTCAGTGGCTCACTGAGCTGTATGAGTGATTTGGTAGTTTGACGTTGGCATACGGAGGCTTTCTGCATCAAACTGTCCAGATTTCTGGGTGTGCTTTACTCTCTACCAAAAGATGAGTCACGATCAGACTTATTGCTGATATTGAAATGGGACCAGTTCTCACCTGTGAGCATCATGTTTGATACGCAGCCCTTGGGCAGGATTAGGTATTTATCTTGTGTCGATGTCACTCATGCAGTTTGGTTGCTCTAATCATTCCTGGAAGGATGGAAAATCATGACTGAAACCAGTTTTCAGTTTATTGTGGATTTTCTCTAAACCTGCAGGATCAAAATAATACATACAAGCTATAATATGCATACATCCCCACTAATATTCAGATAAATGTCCCCTAACAAGTTGAAGAGAAACTCCATGCTTGTTGTACTCATCAGCAATTTCTTGGCATAATTCTTGTGGTATTTTGGACAGAGTAGGTAGAGTTTATTTAAACTGGTTGGTTTCCTGGTACAGAGACAGCTTTTAAGCCTATTTCCCAAATTTTTGGGTTAGCTTTATCCATTCCCAAGTAAATGTTGGTGTTTGCTAAATATTTTTGTTTGTTTGAGCATCCAGATTTTTCCAAGTCTGAATCAAATCACCCAAATTCTCATCATCAGTTGAAAGAAAATGTTCAGTAACAACAGAGTCTCTAGCCTGGCATCAACTGAAACTACAGGGACACCAGTGTTACTGTCAACAGTGAAGTAGGTTTTACATTGTCAACCATAAAATAAGCCCTTTTATTAAAACTGATACCATCACACCTGATTTGCAGCTCCCGACATGGACATAGCTTCAATGGTTTTGACCTCAACCCTACTAACGGTTTTTGCTCTGAGCTTAAGCTGGGTGAGTCTAAAGAACAGTTTATGTAAACTACCAATACAATCATCTGGAGTGATCAAGTATCCAGATATTAGTATTTATGGCAACAAAAAGCAGGTGGCTAGACTAGGGGGGCATCTAACCAAATATTAGTGGGGGTGTATGTATTTGTTTGAGCCTATTTGTGGCAATACATTTAAACTTGTGTGTGTAAACCTCTCAGCAGAAATGTTCTCAGACTTACTGTGATGCTGACTCTTAGGAAGCCAGAATTTCAGACCCATAACCCATCCCTGCCACTGACACAAACATTTCTCATGATATTTTGGTCCATTTTCCTCCTAAAATTAATGATCAACTCCTTCAGTTGGTTGACCACTAAAACCCTCTGCAGAAGCAAGATGTAATTTGGGCAGGTAGGCATAAAATACTGTGATCTCTATGATAAAGACTCCCAGAAGTCATTTGACTTTTCAAAATCGATGTTATCAAAGTGAGCTTCCCACTTTTGATCAGCCTTCTTCTAAAGTAATATTATGGTCAATTTCAGTCTGTTCATTATTCTTTCTTTCACACACCAGCTTTAAAAATAACATCTGTGAACCTGTCCATCGAGCCCAATGCTAATGTGATTCGAAACACCAGTGTGACTTTAAGATGCAAAGCCGGGGTTCTCGCTTATGGGACGGAGGCACCGAATCGAGTGTATACCATATACAAAGATGACAATGTAATCTATAACAAGACAACCAGCTCCTCTGAGGATTTTTTCTACAACCTGCCTGAGGCCAGAGTCTCCAACAATGGCAAATACAGGTGCATGACAAACATCATGGGAGAGAAGAAGGCCAGTGAAGTTGTAACACTCACAGTGACAGGTGGGTTTGTTTTATCTGAAGTTGTGCTTTGAAGGTACTCAGGTTTTAACTTACACACCCTGATGCTCTTTTTTTAAATAAAAAGCTATAACAATAAAAACATTACATGTACATTGGTGAAAATAGGAGAAAGGTATTTTTTCTCAGTAAATCCTTCTCTTATGGTCCTTCCACATGTCTGTAACAACCCAAGTAGTTCACATAAGTAAAGGGGAAACATAGGTTATGCCTAATATAGGGTGAAAAGATGAAGGGGATATGTATTAAATATGCTTAATGATAAATTTAATAAGTATCTAGAAGAAAAGCCTTTTTTGGGACTGACAAAGTTCACATGTTCACATGTCTCCAGGCATTGCCCATGTGTGATCTTGGTCCATTCTTTCACACAAACTGTCTTCAAATCGTAAAGGTTCTGGAGGCCTCATCTATCCACTCTGATCTTTAGTGCTCTCTGTAGCTGTTAAACTGGTTTCAAATCAGCTAATTGACTGGGCCATTTTAACAGCTTTATTTTTTTCAAAATCAACGAGGTTTCTTTATATTTATACTCATTATATTGCTAAAACAATCATCCTTGTTTGATCTTCAGGTTGTTATCAAGCAATCCACAGTTTGTTTCTCCTTGTATTGATCCTTCAGCTAAGTCTGCCAACATAGCACCACGCTACGTTCTCTCCTCCAAACCTTACTGCCTAATGTGAAGTGTGCAGGGTGATGTACAGTGTTATTCATCCTTCAGATATAGTGTGTGTAATGATGTTAAAAAGTGCAATTTTGGCCTCGCAGTATTTGATTAGCTTGTGCAATTGTTCCACAGCAAGCTTTAAACCAGCTTCAACATAGTTTTTTTTTTTTCAACAGTGGAGTTTTGCGCAGTGAATTGGTTGAATACATTGTTTTTATGAAAAAAACAAACTGTTCCCTCTAACTCTAGGTTTTAGTTTACCTTTTTGCAAGTGGTGCTGGGTTCTTGGGCAGCTCTTCTGATTATTGAGATGACTCCTCTTTCAGAAAAAAAACTGTTAAGAGGACATCTGGTTGTTGGTGGTTTATGGTGAAATAATGTTCTAGCCACTTCCCAGTGGTGCTGACTGGAAGATTCAGTAGTCTAGAAATATGGATGAAACAGATAACATTGGTATTTTTTGCAACAATATGGTTGTGAAAGTTACCTCAATAATGAGATCAGTTTTCATAGCGCATCAGTTAGGACTAAACCAGGTGATTGTGTGACGAGGAACAGTTTCCCAAATTCAAATAGACATCTACTATTTTATTGGTTTTCTGTGTGTTTTTGCAGATTATTTTCTCCATCTGTTACTATTACCTGTGTTATTCTAATGTATTATATTTCTCTTAAATCAGGTTATGATTATTTTTGAATTCTTTGTATGTGTGGATTACTGAGGTTGTTACAGACATTGTGTAAAGTTAATTTCAGTAGCCCCTTTTGTAAATATAATAACTAAGAAAAACATTCAGATGTTCAATACTTATGTTCCCTGCTGTATATTGAAGAAATGCTAACTTTGATGTGATTTGAAGTTGTTTGGCCCTTAGAAGAAGGGGCCAGTTGAAATACATCTCCTTCACATTTCTATGATGTTGACTGGTTCCCAGGCATGTCAACGCCCATTCTTCGCCTAAACAAAGCGAATATCACTGAAGGGGAAGTTGTAACAGCCACATGTTTAGCACCTGGCGAGACGGGTTCCCTTTTGTTCAGCTTCTACGATGGCTCCAAAGAAGTCGACAAGATAGGGTTGAACTCCAACTCAGTCGGGTTTCGCCCTAAAGGCGTTGGGGACCACATTATTCACTGCTCCTACTCTGTCTTCATCATGCCAAACGTATTCAAGTCCCAACGAAGCAACGTAGTCACTGTTAAAGTTAAAGGTATGTTGGGTTTCTTCATCGCTCAGCTCCTCTAAGCCTCTTTCCACCTCATGGTTTATGGGTTTGCCTCCACAGAGCTTTCCCTTGAGCCAATCCTGAAGATTTCCCCTCAGAATATCGTCTATGAAGGTGACACTCTCAACATCACTTGCTCGGTTAGTGATTATAGGGCGGACTATCGAGATGCAGAGCTGCTCCTGAGTCAGGGCAACAAAATACTCCAGAGAGGAAACACATCTATCCATGTTAGCTGGACTGCATGTGCAACATCCCTAAAGCTCACCATTGAATGCTGGTTGTATGTGGGAAATGTAGCCAAAGTCGACAACAAGACAGTTCCAGTGATTGGTGAGCGGACACAGGACGCATGATGTCATTACATTGAAATTTTTGAGTCTTTTTGGTCATTAATCGTATTTTGATTGAGATTATTTCTGCAGACTACTTCTCTGAAACTCTCCCACCTTTTATCCTTAACACTGATAAATTGTTTGTTCTCAATCAATCCACAGAGCTGTTCTCAGTGCCCACTCTCAAGATGTCTCCTCCCGAGGTCTTTCAAGGGGATTCAATTCGACTAATCTGCCAAAGCGAGAGATTGTCTTATAATAGACTTGGAGGAGAAAACCTTATTTACAGTCTTGAGCCTCTCGAGTACCACATGTCTCGAGCAGGGAATGGAGTATTTGCTGGCAATGCCAAGACAATTGATTCCAACTATACATGTACAGCAGCTGCAAAGGGCATCAAGAAGAAGAGTAATGTTTTGACTATTCGTCCTAAAGGTGAGTAAACCTTCTGATGTGCTCTTGTGGTAAAAATGAATGTACACCCCCTTTGTTCTTTGGTATTATGTATTTTGACCCATCCTGCATTTGTGGGGCATGTTCATCATTTCCACCCAAGGATCGATGTGTTCTTCATATATTTCCTTTATAAATAAAGATATGGTGGAACCCATAGAGTTTGGTTTTGTACACAATAGGTTCTGTTATATTAAATCTGGTGAGGGCCAGGTCATTCACAAATTAAAACCATTTAACTGACAGAGGATGTTATAACAATGCTTGAATTAAATTTGCACTTTCTGAGGTAAATCTTCTGGAGGAGATACCATGAACTGGTCACACATATTAATATTAATATTTACAGCTATCCTATCATTTGGTATTGATTTTCCTGAATAGGTTCTGGATTGGTTTGACTTATCAGCTCTTTCAGCATTATAAAAATTTGCATTGTTTGTTGTTTTTACTTAAAAACCAATTCTTCCACTGGAAGGTTTAATGATACTTGGGACCAGGTTTGGTGTGGGGGTGTTTAATATTTTCTCATAGGGCTGTGTGATATTAGGAAATGCTGCGATGTGCAATGAAATTGGGAAATGATGCAATAACTAAATCACTTGCGATAAATAGTAAATTAGTAACAGTAGAAACAGTAACATTATTAACGTCTTTCAGCTTTGCGTTTATTGCAAGTATAGCCCCGTTATAATGAGTAGTCCATCAGCTACAGGAATTATTAATATTATTTCCATTTCAACAGCTAGGTTTTATTTAAAAAGTTGCTTCTGGATGACGTCTGCTGTTTGGCACTGGAACAACGTACTTGTAGTTTCTTACTGACTTGACCACCTTACCACCTCTTTACCTTCTGAAACATTTTTGCTGCATTAAACAAGTGTCACCAAATGTATTACAGACCTAAAGAACACAAATGCATGGCACTATTATAACATTTAATGTGATAACAATATCTTTGCAATAAACTGTGCTGCCCTGTTTCCTCTGAGTATTCTTTTTTGTGAGTTTGTTCATCTTGAGCAAGGACTCTTGGCCTACTGGAGGTAAAAATAGTGCCTTGTCATTCCATTCCCACCGCACCGTTGGACTGTGAGAATGATGTTTGTGGATCTGCTTCTTTTAAGTTAAAAGCACTTTGATTCATTCAGGAATTCACCATTAACATGTTAATCACAGTCTATTATTGGAAACTAGATATATTTTATATTATATTATGCTATATTGATTTTCTTGTTTTGGTAAAACAAGCAAGGTGGTTCTCAAACATGTTGTTCGCAAAAAGAGAACTTCCAATTTTATTGAGCTGCTTCCTTATTTTTGTGTTTACTAAAGTAAAGCTTTTCAATTGTTTTCCTCTTAATCACCATCATATTTTCTGCCTCTCCCCTCTTTAGTTTCTCTCTCGGCTCCAAAAATCTGGGTCTCTGGGACTGCAATCCTCGGGAGGAAAATCGAAATCTTCTGTCTGTCGAATACAGGCACCCCACCCATTACCTACACCCTATGGAAGACTAATGAACAAAAACAAATTGCCATAGTTCAGGAGTTGAGTAAACCGGCTAACTTTACAGTCTACATCAGTCAACCTGAAGAACTTATCAAATACTTTTGCAGTGCAAATAATGGCGGCAAGAAGCCTTACTCAAGTGACAAACTCCATGCAGCTGTCATTGGTAAATATCTAAATGTGAATAACATATTTATTTGGTTGATATCTCAGATTGTTTTGAATGGAAATCAGTCTGCTTTGCAAAATGCTCTCAAGGGTAGAACTGCTTCAGCTCTTTCAAGCTGAACAGATTCTGCCCCACAACGATGCTACCACCACCATGCTTTATCATTGAAATGGGCGTCCTGGTGTATCAAGTGTTTTTAGTTCTCTGATGACAAAAACAAAATGTTTGGGTTTCATTTTTAGCCCGGATGTCCAAAACATTTTCTTTTGGTTTCAGAAAGGCTTTTATTTTACCACCCCAATAATTTGGGTTGACTAACCTTCCCTCATTTTCTTCCACTTCAGAGCCTATGACCGAAGCACATCTGATGGTCCTTCCTATCTCAGGAGATATCTCGGAGGGAAACTCGGTCACCCTTATCTGTTCTTTCAAAGGCACACCACCTGTAACAGTTAGGTGGTTCCGGGATGGCGATCCAAATGCACTGGAGACCACAACCACAAAAATTAACACCACAAACTACCCATTCATTCTGTCTAAAGAGCACAGCGACAAGTACTACTGCAAGGCTGAGAACCGTGCCAACTCTGTTGAAAGTAACAGAGTCAACTTAGTAGGTAAGACAAATTTTAACTCGGTATCTGTGAACCAGCGATACTTTTCTCATTCCATCCCCTAAATGCTTTAAAAATGAAACTAGGTCCTGAACTGGATATCCCGTCTGATCTGTTAGTATTTCATACCTTTTAACGAGCGCAAAGGATTATGGGAGGTAAACCTAACAAATAAAATGGGTTGACCCACTTCTCTTTGCAGATTTGTTAACTTTAGTTAACTTACATTTGGACTTTGGCTAGCCCCACCAGCTCTAAGGTCTGGAACGGAGCAATAAGATGTCCAGGTTCAGAAATGGCAAAGCAGGCCCAGACCATCACACTACCACCTCCATGTTAGATTGCGTGCATGATGTTTTTCTGAAATGCTGCTTTAGTTTTACACCAAACTTCTCATCAGACCACAGAATATTTTCCCACAAGTCTTTGGAATTCTTTTTTTGGCAAATGTGAGACGAGTGTTTGTTTTCATTTTGGTCAACAGTGTTCTTGGCCTTGGAACTCCTATAGATGCAATTTTTGCCCAGTCTCTCTTTCTTATTGTCAAATCATGAAAACTGACCTTTTCTGAGGCAAGGGAGGCCTTCAGTGCCTTAGATGATGTTCTGGCTTCTTTTGTGACCTCCTGGGTGAGTCGTCAGTGCTCTGTTGGAGTAATTTTAGCAGGCTGACCACTTCTGATAAGATTTACCAGTGTTCCATGTTTTCTCCATTTGTGGATAATGTCTCTCAATGTGGTTCACCTAACTTCCAAAGCCCTAGAAATAGATATGTAATCCTTTCCAGACTGAAACAGGTCAGTGGCCTTCTTTGCATGATGTGTTGCTTTGTGTTAGATCTTTTAGCCTATTTCATGTTGTGAGACAGGTTGTGTTTCAGTGATTTCTTGATTTTGCAAGTTAGGCGGTATTTAGGCCTAGGTGTTGCTAGGTATAATAAACTAAAAATGTTTTTAAGTCATGATTTAATGAATGAAGAAAATTTTGTTTTTTACATTATCACTTGACATTTTGCATTTTTAGATTATCTTTATTAAAATCTGATGACCTTAAACATTTAACTGTGACAAATGAAAGCTGTTAGTGATCACCTTTTCAAAGCACTATAATTAAAGGGTGAAAAATGCAGGCTGCTGGGAAGATACCTCTGGGACAGATTTGGGTCAGTTCTTGTTATTCAGACATCTCAAGATGGACTCTCACATGCTCTGCATTTATTAGTATCTAAATGTATTTTTATTTAAGGACCAGTTATGGCTAAATCCTTATAATCACAATCTGTGACCAGACCTAGGCAACCTCACAATTTTAAAATCAGCACACTTTTAGTTTATGTTTAGCATCTATGGAAACTTTAGGCCTGTTTTACACATCTAACAGTTGAAAGGTTCCCTTCATAAACCAACACACACTTGTTTTGTGAATCCCTTTTGGGATTAATAAAGTATTTTTGAAATTGAATTGAAATTAATTAAATTGAAATATCTATTGATGAGGAAAAAGTAGTTAATTTATTCTTGTTTAGATCAAAACAATTAACAAAGATTTTATAAGCCTTTTCAGTCCGATCATTCTTGTTTTTCAACTCTTGTTTTTGCCGTAAAGCTGCCCAATTAACAGTTAGATTACACCTGACTGACATCCTGCAGACTGAAGACACCTCAGTGTAATTCTATTATTTGTTTTACTCTGTTGGCTTTTTGGAAACTTTTTCAAGTCATCTTAATGGTCATTTGCTTTTATTTATTAAAAAATTTTTTTCAACTGAATTTAATTCAATTCAGTTTTATTTATAAAACCAATTCACAACACATATCGTCTCAAGGCACTTTACAAAGTCAGTTCAATCGAATCATACAGATTTTAAGTCAGTTACATACATCCCAGTTGATTCTAATTATCAAGCAGTGCAGTCAGATTCAGTTATTTATTCAAATTGGTTAAAAAGTTTTCTATTTAAGGAAACCCAGCAGATTGTATCGAGTCAGTGACTTGTAGCATTCCCTCCTCCTGGATGAGCATGTAGAGACAGTGGACAGTCACTGGCGTTGACTTTGCAGCAATCCCTCATACTAAGCATGCATGTAGCGACAGTGGAGAGGAAAAACTCCCTTTTAACAGGAAGAAACCTCCAGCAGAACCAGGCTCAGTGTGAGCCATGACCGACTGGGGGTTTATAGAACCACCACCATTAACGTTTGATAAAATCTGATGATATACATGCAGAAATATGAAAATCTGTAAAGGGATCACAAATTTCCCAGTCTCCCTGTAGTCACCTTTCTTTTCCTAAAAATACCCAGAAGACATAATATTTATTTATTGTTTTCAATTTTCTTCACATCCTTATTTTATTTTTATTGACTTTTTGTCCTTTGTGTCTCCCTTTACAGTCGGCATGGCGATGTGGAAGAAATTACTGATTCCCGGAATCGTAATACTGGTGGTGCCCTCACTGGTGTTGGTGGGCTTTGTGCTGTTCATCAGATCCAGGAGAGGTAGAGACACCTACAGTCCTCCAGAAACTCGGGCCTCTTGTGTCTTTAAATAAAAACCAGCCTTCCTCCCCCCCCCCCGACTTATCCTTTTTTATTGTAGGTAAAAGAGAAACTGCTGCTGAATTGTCAGTGTGAGTTGGCTTTGACTTTTCGCTTCTCCTGAATGTGCTAGATTTTTTAGGAACTGGTGAAGGGTGTTTAGATGTATCAGGTGGTTCAGAGGCTGTGGTAGAGTTTGAATTCAGCTGTTTATAGACTGTAAGGAAGTATTTGATGTGCTTTGCATGGTTGTAGACAGAAACATAATTTTTCTTTCAACATTTATTACATCTTCAGATAATTTATATTTACAGGGGGCCAAAAGGGACACATAAGAATAATTGGACTTAACTCTCAAGAAATACAACCCAAACTCCTTTTACTTATTGAATAAATAATTGTTTGCTGCAGTGCATCATAATGTTTTTGCTTTGCTCTGAAATAAACGCATTAACCTGTTAAGCCCTAAGGGTTTTAGAAGCAATTTCCGCCTGAAATTACATACCTGAAATAAATCAAGTATAGCTCCATAGTTATAAGGTCTACATGCAAAACTTACATAAAAGAATATTTTTCAAGTGGAAGCACTATCTGAACCATTACTATGTCTGATTTAGTTGTGATTAAACAAAAATAAAGATCTAATCAAACACACCCGACACAGCTTGTCGGGCTTCACAGGTTAAAAACATGACCGTTCCCAGGTAGCTGAGTGCATGTTAACTGGCTGTGCTCCAGTCCATTTTCTAGGTTCATCCAATTTGGAAGCAGCTCAACATTTCTGTTCAGAAGGTCTCTCTTGAAAACTACAATGAGTTTTATAGATTTTGGAATTTATGTACTACAAGATCAGACTTGACCAGACTGTTACTAAATAAATGTTAACCAAAGAAAACAAGGCCCTTAAATCTGTGGTTGACAACTTCAGTGCAAAAGTAAAAAAAACAACAACAACAAATCAGTTTGCATATTGTAAACATGGAATGCTGGTTTGAAAGTTGCAGCAGATGGCTGCTCTTACTGAGCCAGGTCCTGTTTCAGGTCTCTTCCGGTCAAAGGAGAGTTGTTCCTTATTTGTCTATAGGGACATTTTTGTTAAATTAGTTAATTTAGAGTAAAGGGAAATTCATATTGATGCATTTTTGGTCCATAAGAGAAATTAACACTTGCAAAAAAACATAGTTTCAAACATGGGCTTTGACTACAATCACATTGTCTACAACATGCAAAACAACCTGTACAGATGCTTCAACATTTATCTGAAGTTAGGTTTTTTCTTGACGTCACGTTTGCTTGCAGCTGACTTTATTTTCACAATTTCTCAGAAAGCCTGCGAGCCCTAAATCAGATGACTCTTTAACAGTGACTCTAACCCACGACACAGAGGTTTATAATGCAGCCACAGGTAGCTTGGTTTTTTTACCATTCTTCTGCGTGTCACTTAAAGGCCACATCAGTCTTTATCTTCTAACAACCGTCATCACAGTCTAAACACTCATCACACACTGTCTGGTTGTAACTTCTTTACTCACAGCAATAATCCATGTTCTGGTCTGCATGCAGAGCTCAGACCTTATTGTTGCCTGTACTTTCTTCAAATTGTAGAGTTCTTGATTTTTGTTCATGCCCAGCATGCTTATCATTGAGGACAAAATTATAAGCCCCCTATACAATATTAATGTTTCACATAATGTCCCCAAGAGCATTTAACAGAACAAGGACTTCTCTGACCACACGGCATTAATTCCCCTAAGAACTGGCCGTTGAGCCATTGCACAAACTACTGTTGTGCATTGAAGCACTTTGTAATGTTCAAATTAAAACTGAGGGCTTTCCTCTTATTTACAAAAACCTTATTATAGGTTTCAGCTCTCATTTAGGGATGCATCATGCCAAAAACAAAATAAATCAGTTCAGATTTGGGGGAATAAATTGTTGATGTTCACAAAGCAGGAGATGGATAAACAGTTATTACAACATTTAGAAGGGTCAACGAATGGAGTGAGAAGCATCATCAACAAATTATATAGAAAGCCAGACCTCAGAGAACAAGCCTGGTAGAGGTAAAGGAGCAAATTAAACTAGTGAGAGATGTCTTGACCATAGAACGGCTGCCAAAAGCTCTACAAAGGAATAGATGGGAAGGTTGCACACCAAAAATAACCCCACTTGTGCAGAAAAGACGCTACCCCTCCCCACAGTAAAACATGGTGATGGGAGTATTATGCTGTGGAGACGTTTTAGTGCAACTGCACCTTGGAATCTCATCAAGATGCAAAGAATCCAGGACAAAGAAGCATATGTGAACATTTTGAAAGAAAACCTGAAGTACGAAAACATACATCGATCCTGGTGAAGAGCTACCAGGAGACCAAAGTGAACATTACTGAATGATATGCAACGAGCTTAAATCCCATAGAAAATCTGTGCGCTAAGAACAAAGGACCATTCCAGAGCAGAGATGCGAAGAAGAATGGGCCGGTATTCCTCAGGGAACATTTCAGATGCTTGAAAACTACAAGTGACTCCAGGTTGTTAGCCAGTAAAAAATAAATAGAAACGATTAGTATCAGGGGCATAATTATTTTGACCCTTGTGGCTTTTCTTTGTTGGCAAACATTTCTTAAAGTAAAATTATGTAAATGTGCAAAATAAAACTTGAATGTTTGAAAAAGCTTTTAAACATTGTTTGCTCTGTTTAAAGGCACTTGGGAAATACTTTTTTTTAAATTACCTCTTTATGGGGGGGTCTAATAAATTCTGTCCTAAAATGTACAATAAATCACGTTTTCCTCATCTTTCTTTTTCTTTTGCATGTCATTCTAATTTAAGCATGTGTCACAGTAGCAGGAACAATAGGAGGCAGTTTGATTACAGTGTATCTGCGGGAAGTGGAGGTTCTTTTCTCTCTCATTTTCTGCAACCTGCTTAGAGCAGCCATTATCCTTTTGTTCCAGACGCAGCGTCGTTCTATGATGACAAGGAGGGGAGAGTGGCCAATGGGACGCGAGGTAGCGTTGCATCGCTTCCTGCAGACATCATCAACAGGAGCAGCTGCAGTATCCCAGCCTCAGTGTAGAGACAGCATGCACTATCTTTAAGGAAAATCAAACTCTGAAAGACTTTTGAGAGAAACACAGGAGGCAGTAATCCTGTCTGACGTTTTGAAGGATTTGGACTCTATGATTACTCTGTAAAGCGGAGGGGCCTTTTTTGTTTTTATCCTTTTTAATGACAATAAATAAACCAGGTCCCACTGCTCCCTCTCCCCTCCTCCTGCAGTCTTTACCCTAACAATCTGTTTCTTGTGCCTGTGTTGTGTGTCACTGCTTGCTTCTTTCTTGTTGCGTCTGTTCATCTAATCTGCATAAAGTAAGTCTGATGACACCGATCTGTACATACTGTCACAGGGAATTTGTGTATATAATTTTGGTTGATCACCGGACTGATGATTGAGAGCAGTTCTGTAGAATAAAGGTGTTTGTTTTATTTAGAGGTGTGCCTGAATCATTCCTTCATTTTCCTCCTGCTTTTTAATTGCAGCTGAATGTTTGTAATAAGTTATTAAACAGTTACAGTAAGAAGTTTACATATACTCATCATGGAGCTTTTAATGATGCAGTTGACTCAATCTTCAGTCATTCAGTTTGGAATAATCATAAAACATACAATCTCAATTATTTTACAAAGACAAATTGTGTTTTTTCTCTAATCCTCACAAGGACAAAATTACACAAACAGGCTCAAACATGTAGTACATACACCCTAATAATATTTGGTTAAATGTCCTAATAGAGTTGCACCTTGACCTCTTTTTGTTGCCATCAAGTTTTTGGGATTCTCTCTGGGTGTTTGACCACTATTCTTGGTGATGGTAGCAGTTTTTTTTTTTTTTTTTTTTTTTTTTTTTTTTTTTACCGTGTCCTGTCTGGCTGAGTAGCGCTCAGAATTATTGTCTGAGTGCCAAGAAAAAGCCCAACAGATTTACTTTCACAAATGGAGCATTACAGCTAATGCTTTAAAGCTCTACTTGATATTTCTAAAAGAAACTTTATTAGAAACTGCTTTGAGATTATTTCAATTGTTACAGACACGGAGACAGAAATGAAAAGGAAAAAATGAAGAAGCACAAAAGAGAAAGAGGTGGGGCAAAAAGGAAAAGGGGAGAGAAGGAGAAAAGAATGGAGGAAAGAAATTAGAATGAAGAGATTTCAAGATAACACAGTGCTTGCTGCTACACCTGCAGAAACGTTCAAATTAACAGCTTTCTGACCAAAAATTGCACGGTACTTATCAATGCAAGACGTATTTAGTGGTAAATGCGGCTCAATACAGAACATTTGTGTATCTGTTAACACCTGAATGTGAGTGTGGGCGTGCTTGTGTATACAAGGTTTCTCCATAAAAATATGCACAGACCTGTCCCCCTGGACCTGAGACAGATACGGAGGAGATTCAAGCCACAGACATCCGAAGGACCCCCAGAGCACAGGAACCCCAGGAGAACCACCTCCGGGACTACCGCAACCCCCCCAAAGAAGAGCAGGGGAGAGTCTCAGGGGAACCACTAAGCAGCCACAGTGCCGAAGCCCCTGGGAGCTGCAGCAACTAGCCCACAGGCCCCGCTGGCAGCCGTCTACGCCCGAGCAGATTCAGCCATGGACCCAGAGACCCGAGACCCCGGGACATATCACTCCCAAAGCAGAGGCCCGACAGAGCCCAAGGGTCCAGGCCCCGGCAAGCAGCCACCGGGAGTGAACCAGCAAACACCAAAGCACCCAGCCCCAGACACCGAGAACCACAAGTACACCAGAAACACAGAAATACCAACCACCAGCAGGTAGTGTGGCGAGGAGGAAATAGGCCCCACATCCTGATCCAGTCCAAGACCTAACCTGACACAAAAAACAGGTACACACAGTCACAACCACACATTCCCACCCTCATGCATACACATAAAAACACTCACACCCATGCAACATAAAGACAAACAACGATGGACGTCGTACATTTACTCACTCACACTCCCTATACATACACTATATTCCCAGGTCCAGTTGCCGATACCCCGGAGGGGCAACCAGCCCCCAGACCTAGGAGGTGGTCCCCTTCCCTCCGGGGGTGGAGACAGGCAGATTGCCAAAGCACCTGAGCCCAGGCGACCCCGACCCCAATCCCCCTGTACAAAAGAGGGATCTACATGGTCCAAACTAGCCCGCCAACCAGGATGAAATAGTCCCAACCAATGAATTCCGATCCTAACCCCAATGAACCCCAACAGGAATGTCCCCACAGGGCCACCCTCAACCAGGACACAGATATCAAATACATGCCCCCAAACCCAAATGCCGTGAATCACCTCCCCACAGCACAGGGGCACACCCCCAAAGGGGATCTTCATCCTCGAAAAGTTGACGAAGCCACACCCACACAGTGCAAGCTCCACAAACAGCCCCGCTCCAAGCATCCCGCTGCATCCTGCCCCCAACACACAGCGTGCCGCGTTGGCAAGGGAAGGGCCCCGCGCAACGCCATCCCAGCCCCCGCCCACAGCCGCAACAGTGCAGACACCATCGAGCACCATGCCCACAACAGAACAGAACAGAAGATAGGACAAACTCACCTGGCAAGAGGTCCCCGGCCAGTGGCAAGCACTCAGGGCCGACATCCCCGAGTGCAACCACACAAACACACCACATGACTGCCACTGCAACGATAGCCCAGGGGGAAACATTATCCAGCTCAGCTCTATCAAAGCCGCTCAGCTAGATCCAAATCCCGGTGATCCCACATCCAAGAAAAGGACACAACCCCCCCACCCCACACCCTGCAGCCCCTCCACGCCACCCTCTATCCTGCCTCAATCCCCCCCCGGACACAACAGCCCGCAGAGCAGCATACCGCCAAGCCCGCCCAACCATCCGGCCAGCGCCAGCAGCCCCAGCCCATCCGTTCATGAGACCTCGCTGCACCCCCCAACTGACAGACCAGGAACCAAAGCCAGGGACTGAGATCCAAAGAAAACCAAGCGATCCCGAGAAAGTCAAAAAGCCAGCCACAGCATCAGACAACCCCCAAGACCCGAACCCTAACCCCAGCCCAGATTCCGACCAGAAGGCCCGCTCCCTCTCCCAGCCTCCGACCCCAGACACCAAACAGCAAACTGGGGTGTGAGAAGACCCCAAACCTACCTCCGCCTGCTCAAATGTGGTGTTGATGTTTGTTGTTGTAATACACTCCCTCTTGATGCCATTGAGCACACCCACCCCCAAGGCCCTAAATGTGAATGTAATGAAAATTTTATAAGTGAGAGTGTCTAAGTTGTACAATAAAATTGGGGCACAGTGCTGCCATGAGACCGCAGAGATGGAAAACCTTTGCGGCATTCCAATGATGCACCCACACCCCAAGGCCCTACATGAGTGGTAGTGTGATAGAGTAGAGTGGGCGGAGGGAGGTGTCCAGGGATGGGGAGGGAAAGACTGGGTGGCAAAATGCTCTCCCAGGGATCCAGCTAGCAGTTATTTGAATTAGTTGATTTTTAAATACGATTGATGTCAGTTGTTTTAGAAAATTTCATGCATGCTTTTCAAAACTAGTTTTGATTAGGTGTTTTGGACCATTGTCCTGTTGTAATACTTACATGTGTCTAAATTTCAATCATTTTACCCAAATTTTCTCCTCGAATAAAATGAAGGTTGTGGTTAGGATGTTTGTAAACCACCAAAGAGCTACCAAGATTCAAGCCTGTCAGGAACTGAAAACTGTTTTAACTACAGTCTCAATTTACACATTCAAACCAGACCTGGACAGTGCCAACAAGATCACAGCCCAGACTACAATAACTTTGTAGCTGCCCACATGTCAGATGTCTTCTATAAAAAGGTTTTTTGAGCAGACAAGCAAAATTGAGCTGTTTGGTCACAGTGACAAGAGTTATGTTTGGAAGCACAGCTTTCAAACCCAACAGCTCTGTACCAGCTGTCAAGCATGGCAGTGGTTGCGTCATGATCTGGGGTTGTTTCTCTGCCAGTGGTACTGGTTGTTTACCATAAATCTTTAGCTTGACGGTTGAAACCAGCACGTTTGGGTGTTTCAACAGGACATTTATCCCAAACATATTGTATATCAAAGTGGTGTTGGAAAGAATAAAGCAGGCTGTCATTAAGCTTCTGGAATGGCCTTGATCTCAACTTCATCAAAAATGTGCCAAATATTCATGAAAGCCAGGTCTGTGGCAGGAAACCAACCAGTTTAAATTAGCTTTTTCTAACCAGAAGAGGGTCAAATATCCAGATATCCCTAATAGTTACAAAAAAGGTAGCAGGTTTCTCTGCATCTTGCTGACATTTAACATCAGTGACAGTCTATGTACTATATGGTACTATATAGTTTTGTCCCTATGTGGATGAGGATCCACAGAAAATTCAAAATTGTGCACCTAATTTTTGTAGTTTAATAAAATAATTGAAGCTGTCAGGCAGCCCCTGAAGAAGACTTGTTCAAATGCAATATTAAAAGCCCATTATTAATATGACATTCATGCAGGTGATGAGTGTATGTAAACCTCTTACTAATATATGCAACATTTTTTAGATTTGACCTTGCAGGCTTTGGTGTTTTGTGTTTGGTTGTGTCAAAATCCTGAGGCAAGAATAACCACATACCATGAAGTCAGTTCATTTCCTGAAAACTGAATGCTCTGCAGAGACTTCCTTGAAACGGTGAAACAATGGAGTCTCTGAGCTGTTTCCTATGCTGGAATGGAGTACTCTGCTGTGGGTATGAATGTGTTGATCATACTGGTGGTATTTTGGTGGGTGGGGTTTGTTTTGTTTCAGGCCAGGCAAGTTTTAATGCACGCAGCAGAGGCAGGAAATTATTCACATAAGGCTCGGTTGAGCCGTGTGTGAGATTACATTACCAAGTGGGAAATTGTTTTCGCCAGAATCTGCTGTGCAGTTGCTCCTGAATTAACAGCCTATTGTTAATTGTTACAGTTCAGCGGAGGTTTTCTGCCTACACCAATTAAGGGTGTAAAAACTGCTTTTTGTTGCAGTATACCTAACTTGTAAGGTCCTAATGACATGAAATGTCACAGAAAGGTTCTCCCTGCTTTTGACAAAGAATATGAAAAATGTTAAAAAACAAAACTATTCAAAAAATGTATCAGATGTACTGTTTTGTCAGTTATATATATATATATATATATATATATATACAGTGCTCAAAAAAATAAAGGGAACACTTAAACAACACAATATATCTCCAAGTAAATCAAACTTCTGTGAAATCAAACTGTCCACTTAGGAAGCAACACTGATTAACAATCAATTTCACAGCTGTTGTTCAAATGGAATAGACAACAGAGGGAAATCTTTGGTGATTAGCAAGACACACTCAATAAAGGAGTGGTTTTGCAGGTGGGGACCACATACCACTTCTCAGTACCGATGCTTTCTGGCTGATGTTTTGGTCACTTTTGAATGTTGGTGGTGCTTTCACACTCGTGGCAGCATGAGACGGACTCTACAACCCACACAAGTGGCTCAGGTAGTGCAGCTCATCCACGATGGCACATCAATGTGAGCTGTGGCAAGAAGGTTTGCTGTGTCTGTCAGCGTAGTGTCCAGAGCCTGGAGGCGCTACCAGGAGACAGGCCAGTACACCAGGAGACATGGAGGAGGCCGTAGGAGGGCAACAACCCAGCTGCAGGACCGCTACCTCCATCTTTGTACAAGGAGGAACAGGAGGAGCACTGCCAGAGCCCTGCAAAATGACCTCCAGCAGGCCACAAATGTGCATGTGTCTGCACAAACCGTTAGAAACCGACTCCATGAGGATGGTATGAGGGCCCGATGTCCACAAATGGGGGTTGTGCTCACAGCCCAACACCGTGGAGGACGCTTTGCATTTGCCAGAGAACACCAGGATTGGCAAATTCGCCACTGGTGCCCTGTGCTCTTCACAGATGAAAGCAGGTTCACACTGAGCACATGTGACAGACGTGACAGAGTCTGGAGACACCGTGGAGAGCGATCTGCTGCCTGCAACATCCTTCAGCATGACCGGTTTGGCAGTGGGTCAGTAATGGTGTGGGGTGGCATTTCTTTGGAGGGCCTCCATGTGCTCGCCAGAGGTAGTCTGACTGCCATTAGGTACCGAGATGAGATCCTCAGACCCCTCGTGAGACCATATGCTGGTGCGGTTGGCCCTGGGTTCCTCCTAATGCAGGACAATGCTAGACCTCATGTGGCTGGAGTGTATCAGCAGTTCCTGCAAGATGAAGACATTGAAGCTATGGACTGGCCCGTCCGTTCCCCAGACCTGAATCTGATTGAGCATATCTGGGACATCATGTCTCGCTCCATCCACCAACGTCACGTTGCACCACAGACTGTCCAGGAGTTGGCGGATCCTTTAGTCCAGGTCTGGGAGGAGATCCCTCAGGAGACCATCCGCCGTCTCATCAGGAGCATGGCCAGGCATTGTAGGGAGGTCATACAGGCACGTGGAGGCCACACACAATACTGAGCCTCATTTTGACTTGTTTTAAGGACGTTACATCAAAGTTGGATCAGCCTGTAGTGTGTTTTTCCACTTTAATTTTGTGTGTGACTCCAAATCCAGGCCTCCATTGGTTAATAAATTTGATTTCCATTGATTATTTTTGTGTGATTTTGTTGTCAGCAGATTCAACTTTGTACAGAACAAAGTATTCAATGAGAATATTTCATTCATTCAGATCTAGGATGTGTTATTTGAGTGTTCTGTGATTAGTTCTTGAAGGACATTTGAAACAACATACCAGCCAAATTCCTTCAAAAACTGTGCAAGTGTACCTAGAAGAATTGATGCTGTTTTGAAGGCAAAGGGTGGTCACAACAAAATAAAATAAATGATTAACACTTCCATTTTTGAAAGTATTCTTTGTTTATAGCATTTTTTCACTCCTGCCTAAAACCTTTGGTATATATATATCTCACAAAAGTGAGTACACCTGTCACATTCATGCAGATATTTAAGTATATGTTTTCATGGGACAACACTGACAAAATGACACTTTGACACAATGAAAAGTAGTCTGTGTGCAGCTTTTATAACAGTGTAAATTTATTCTTCCCTCAAAATAACTCAAGATACAGCCATTAATGTCTAAACAACCGGCAACAAAAGTGAGTACACCCCTTAGTGAAAGTGCCTGAAGTGTCAATAATTTGTGTGGCCACCATTATTTACCAGAACTGCCTTAACTCTCCTGGGCATGGAGTTTACCAGAGCTTCACAGGTTGCCACTGGAATGCTTTTCCACTCCTCCATGACAACATCACGGAGCTGGCGGATATTCGAGACTTTGCGCTCCTCCACCTTACGCTTGCAGATCCCCCAAAGATGTTCTATTGGGTTTAGGTCTGGAGACATGCTTGGCCAGTCCATCACCTTTATCCTCAGCCTCTCCAATAAAGCAGTGGTCGTCTTAGAGGTGTGTTTGGGGTCATTATTATGCTGGAACACTGTCATGCGACCCAATTTCCGGAGGGAGGGGATCATGCTCTGCTTCAGTATTTCACAGTACATATTGGAGTTCATGTGTCCCTCAATGAAATGTAACTCCCCAACACCTGCTGCACTCATGCAGCCCCAGACCATGGCATTCCCACCACCATGCTTGACTGTAGGCATAACACACTTATCTTTGTACTCCTCACCTGATTGCCGCCACACTTGCTTGAGACCATCTGAACCAAACAAATTAATCTTGGTCTCATCAGATCAAAGGACATGGTTCCAGTAATCCATGTCCATTGTCGACATGTCTTCAGCAAACTGTTTGCAGGCTTTCTTGTGGACAGACTTCAGAAGAGGCTTTCTTCTGGGATGACGGCCATGCAGACCAATTTCATGTAGTGTGGAGCGTATGGTCTGAGGACTGACAGGCTGACCCCCCACCTCTTCAATCTCTGTAGCAATACTGACAGCACTCCTGCGCCTATCTTTCAAAGACATCATTTGGATGTGATGCTGAGCACGTGCAGCCAGCTTCTTTGGACAACCAACGCGAGGTCTGTTCTGAGTGGACCCTTCTCTTTTAAAACGCTGGATGATCTTGGCCACTGTGCTGCAGCTCAGTTTCAGGGTGTTGGCAATCTTCTTGTAGCCTTGGCCATCTTCATGTAGCGCAACAATTCGTCTTTTAAGATCCTCAGAGTTTTTTGCCATGAGGTGCCATGTTGGAGCTTTCAGTGATCAGTATGAGAGAGTGCGAGAGCTGTACTAGAAAATTAAACACACCTGTTCCCTATGCACCGCTGAGACCTAGTAACTCTAACGAGTCACATGACATTTTGGAGGGAAAATGACAAGAGTGCTCAATTTGGATGTAGTCTCTCTCTTAGGGGTGTACTCACTTTTGTTGCCGGTGGTTCGGACATCAATGGCTGTATCTTGAGTTAATTTGAGGGAAGAATAAGTTTACACTTTTATAAAAGCTGCACACAGACTACTTTTCATTGTGTCAAAGTGTCATTTTGTCAGTGTTGTCCCATGAAAACATATACTTAAATATCTGCAGGAATGTGAGGGGTGTACTCACTTTTGTGATATATATATATATATATATATGTATATATGTATGTATGTATGTATGTATATACAGTATATATATATGTGTGTGTTTGTATATATAATAAAATGTAATTAATTTTATTGCTCTTGATTGAAGCATACGGAAATCGTACCAAACTGTGACTTTAAATCGGAACATGTACAGCACCGTGTTCTTGTGATAGATAGACAGACAGACAGATAGACAGACAGACAGATAGATAGACAGATAGACAGACAGACAGATAGATAGATAGATAGATAGATAGATAGATAGATAGATAGATAGATAGATAGATAGATAGATAGATAGATAGATAGATAGATAGATAGATAGATAGATAGATAGATAGATAGATAGATAGATAGATAGATAGATAGATAGATAGATAGATAGATAGATAGATAGATAGATAGATAGATAGATAGATAGATAGATAGATAGATAGATAGATAGATAGATAGATAGATAGATAGATAGATAGAAATCCCTAAAAAGGTTGTTTTTTTAGTTTTGTCTTAATATGTTTGGTCTCTGTTTAACAGTGAGAGTGGACAGAACTCCAGAGAGCGTTTGGAGTAGTAGAAAACCTGAAACAGGTGAGCCACAACTGTTGCACCGTTATTATCATGTGTTTTTCTGTTGCTTACACATTTTTGATAAATAGCCATGTTTTCTTCCAGACTGATAGACATCTCATGTCTTTTGAAGTAGTGTAAATCGGGGTATGATGTATTGCTTTTTAAGGTTTTTTAGCCTACTACATGTTGCCAGAGAAGTTTTATTGGTAATTTTTGCTTTTACCAATCTGTCAGTTATCAGGCTTAAGGCTCAGGTGGTAAGAGTTTGTCCTTAACCGGCTTGTTGCCGGTTCGAACCCCCACTTCGTCCGTCTCTGTCATTGTGTCCTGGGCAAGACACTTCTCCCATCTTGCCTGCAGGATGTGTGCATGTGGCACTGATTGTATGGCACCCCCACTACTGTCAGCCTGCTCCAGGGCAGCTGTGGCTGCAATGTGGCGTACCAATGTCAGTGTGTGAATGTGTAACTGATTGTAGTGTAAAGCGCTTAGGGGTCCTCGCACTAGATAAAACACTATACAACTACATGCCATTTACCATTTGTCATCATAATATGGTCAGAAGTAAGTTGCACAGAATCAGAAGCTTCAGAATCAGCTTTATTGGTCAAGGTTTTGTGCACAAACAAGGAATTTGACTTAATGTACAGACATTAAATATATAAAAAAATATATAAACTTTAAGGAAGTAAAAGCAAGGATAAAAGAAGCAGTTTTTACCTGTTTGTGTTTTTACAGGCATTTTTATGTAAAAAAAAAAAAAAAGGAAAGGCAGGTTGTGATATTGCAGATATGCTTATTGTATTTCATTAGTGTGTTGACGTAAATGTTTCTCCTACAGAAACTGACGACGAGATCAGCACACTGTCCAACGAGCCTGAGGTGGAGTACACGGAGGTGGTGCATTCGCACTCAGCAGATCCTTCTAGAAGTAATACACACGAAGCTTAACACTGCTCTGCATGAACCCTCTGCTCGTCTGGTTTTTGTTACCTAGAGTTCTTCCATTTTCTTAACAAATCTGCAGAATCTCTCCTTCTTTTCCGCACCTCCTCATTTAAACCAATTGTCTCTGCCTCACTCACATTCCTTTTAAGTTGATAAGACAGGCCAAGACTTCCTGGGAGGGGCCTAATTACATTTAATTAATACACCTCAGTGCTGTTACCGCATGGATAGCTGCTGGGATTTCCAGCACTGTTGCAGCAGTTGTAAACAGGAAGGGTTGAGCTAATTGCAAAGCTGGTTTTGATGTTCATTCTTTCATTTTTATGGTCTTATGCTCTGGATTCCATCAGGCTTGAGATGACCGTTACTGTGACAAGACCCACCTATTTTTAGGATGCTGTTAATGATATTTCAAACAGACAGTATCTACTCATGTTTGTCTTTTGATGTTTAGATTGTTTGTGTTTTTGTCTTTTCAATGAACAGGCCCTCTTAGAAAAGGAACAGACACCGTTTACAGTGAGCTCCAAAACTCTCCACATGGTGAGTTTACCTTTATGAAACCTAAAAAAACCTGTTTGAAACTTTAACTTTGTTTTTTCTTTCTGCTTTGTGCAAAATCTTAGCTTTTGTTAAAATTGAAAAGGTGTTAGTTAGCAGGTCAGTCTGACTTTAAACTTAGGAAATGCAAAGTAAGAGTTGCACTTCATGATGGGAAACACAGCTTATAAATGATATTAAAAATGCTTTGAATCTAGTGAAGCATATACAATGTCGGTGAAGTGTTTCTGTACACTCACCAGAGGAACGATTATCAATGTAATGTTGCACCTTTTAGCACTCTGGTTATCGGAAAGGTCCCCCGGTAATATATTAATTCCTCACAGACATTAAAGCACACTCCATTAATTTTTAATCAGTTTGATGAAAGAGCTATTCCAACATCTAAAAGTTAGCCTGCTTTAGGTATTGCTAACCCACTTTTGATGCCTGTTTATTATCATTGTCTAATTCGAACACCAGAATCTGTCCAAGTTTCAACCGTTTTACCATTGATTTGTGCCACCATTAGCACTAGCAGGCACTCTCCATAATGCTACCACCACCATGTTTCACAGCTGGTTCAGTGGTTCCCCTAACCATACTTGTTGTGGTCAAATAGCTCAGTCTTTGTCTTGTTTGACCATCTCCAGAAGACATTTGGCTTGCAATTCTGGACAGTTGCATATTTTAGCCGAGCTTGAAGAAGATTTTAAAGCAGGGGCTGCTCTGTTGGCTGGCACATCTTGAGTCCTTGGCAATGTAAAACTTGCTTTACTATATACATTGACATGGGTCTTGTAGCATCTTCTAGTTTATGATGACTTAAGCCTTAGTGGTCCCTGGGTTTATCCTGTCCATCTTGACCAATTTCTTTCCATCTGGGGTTGACGCTGATCTAAGGGTCATGTGGTTGAAACCTGGACAGCTGTTTTAGAATGACCTTCCCAAAGCCCTAAGCTCCAGACTTTTGAAAGTGTCAGAAAAAAGCCATGTTCATCCCAGGATATGGATCAATTCAAATGGATTCTACCAATCTTGCCAAGAAGAATCTTGTCAATGTCAACAAGAAGTGTGGTGGTCCCTCGATGGGACAATAAACCAAATAATAGTGGAGGCATATACATATGTTTGAGTATTTTTGTATTGTTTTGACCTGGTGTGCTTTGGAGAAAACTTGCAATGAATTCAAACTTTGTATTTTTGAAAATCGCTGAAGTTGACAAAAAGCTGTTCAAGGCCAGAAATTCATTACATTTAGGCCCATAAACAGGCAGTGTAACATCTGCCATAAATACCTTATTATATCAGCTTAAAGCTCAATTTCCTGCCCTAAATTGGAAGAAAAAAACTTACAATAACCATCTTTATGACTTCAAAATTTAAGCTACTTTAAATTGTATTAAACACAATTTTCAAAGTGGTAAATTTGTCTTGCAGCACAAGCAGCAGTCTCATCCAGTTACTGCAGTCAGGAACTTCCTGTTATTATAAATGCTGCCAGAAGCTGGACATGTCTATCATGTAGTCCATCAGAGACCTAATATTTCCTGTTTAAAGGAACCGTGAGTTTTTTTTTTAACCCAAGTGTCTATCAGATATAATGTAAATGCAGAGACAGAAGAGATGTTTGAGTTTTTGGGACAAAGGTCTATGTAAAGGTGGTTCTGATTCACTGCTCAAAATGACTAATGAGCTGCTCTGAGGTCAGTCAGTGAGTAAGCAGGTCTTTACATGTTTAACTGGTGCTGCTTTTTCCTGCAGGTGCTGCTGACCACCATGACTATGTGAGTAATCATGTGTTCTTCCCACACTTCATAACAATGTGACCCCTATGTTGACTGATTATTACTGTTTCACCACATTTTCAGTGGATGGCGTCTGCAAGTTTTGCCCTAAAGGCAGACATAATTGTGAAAGGTTTTTCGACAGTTTTTTATTTTGTTTCCATACTGTAAAATACATAAAAAGTAAACTCAATAGATGTTTGCTTCTTAGGAGTTTTCTTGTAGTCGTCTAAAGTGGCATTGTTTACCACATTTAACCAACGTTTTCAGCTGTTATTCAGCTAAATGTTTATTTTAGTTTATATGGATAAATATTTCACCAACATTCTTACTTAGATTGAATTTTCAGATAAATATTTAGATAAGCTGAGCATTTAATTAAGTAAATATTTAGCTGAATAATTAACTAACTTAAATATTTAATTCAACATGTATTCCAGGTGTTATTTTTCTAAATATTTAGCTAGATTAAAGGTTTAGCTAAATGTTAACTTTATCAAAGTTTAGGAATTTAAGATTTAGATAATTACAAGCTGCACAATCTTTCGCTTTTATTTCGTTAGTTAAGTTTCAATAAAAACAACAAACAGAAAAATAACACTATATGATAGCCTTAAAAAAATGTTTTGAACCTACAAGATGGTTCCTAACAAACTATTATCCCAAACCCTGAATACAAGGGTGTAGGGTGCCACATTTCTCTGTTCTTTGCTGAATAACATGTATTTAACTATTTAACTAACTTTCAGTGTATGTATTCAGCCTCCTCCTGGTTGCATTGGCTCTCTGCAGGCCTAAAATCCAGACAAGGAGATGGAAACTGTTGTCAAAGTTTCCAGAGATGAACAAAGGCATTTGGGGCCAAGGCTTCCTTCCCTATCAGTTGCTCAGATCATCCCTTTGCTCCAGTCAAATTAGCGCCAAGCCCATCCTGAGCAGCATACCGCCTCACAGTGTGCCTTAATCACTGCCTCTGGTGACCCTCCTGCTTGTGCCTACATGGTATTGAAGGCAGCTAAACGGGGGGACTGGAAATAATAAACTGTGGATGTGACATCATGGTTTATCATCGTGTCTTCTACTTTAAAGATGCTGTTTGGTTTGGCAGTTTATTTACAGGAAGATGGCATACTTGAGTTTTATATGGGGTTTGCACCAGTAAAATGTAGGTTTTAACCTTTGTTTTTAGCTGATTTTGGTCATGATGTGATTTTAAATAACAGCATAGATGTGAGCTTAAGTGTACAAAGATCAGAAAACTGTAAGAATTGTGTATACTGACTTTGCTTTGTGTGTCTGCAGGGTTCAGTAAAGTATGTTGATCTCAGTGGAGACCAACAACCTGGGTCCTTGAACAACTACTCTGACCTGCCGATGCCTGTGGATTAGAGATGATCACCATCTTCTCTCACTTTAGAGGCTGTGATATTTTATTTCTTTCTTGTGTTTCCTATCCACACTTTACTGTCTCTTTTAAATACTTTACCACTTCTTTTTCAGTCAAATAATGGACTGCAGAATTGCTGTAAATATTTTTCACTTTAATAAAAAATCTTTCAAGTAAACACATTACATCTGCAGGTGTGATTTACAGGTGAAGTTATAGCTATTTAAAAACTGATGGACAAAAAAAGACTAATCTTATAACAAAGTTTTAACAGTACATTACCATGGAAACATATTTGACAAATTTCTGATATTTTTGCTTTTACACTTAAATGCTTCATTTATTAAACATAGTATTAAAATTACAAATGGCTGTTTTAAAATGTTTTTAAAATGATACATTCATCTATGAGGGGAAAAAGCTATCTAAACCAACCAGGTTTTATTTGAAGATAAAACTAGCCCTCTTATGAATTACCTGTGATTAAGCACATTGTTTTGGTTTAGTGTCATTAGGGACACCCAGCTCTGATTACAGTCAGATTGTTAGAACCTCTCACACAGCATGAAGGAGGCAAAACGCCTCATCTAAACAAACTGAAGAAGGGATGACAAACAAAGTTACCGACATCTGTCACTCTGGGTTATAAAGTAATTTCTAAAGCTTTAGTAAACCAGCGTGAGAGCTAATATCCACAAATTGAGAAAACATAAAAAGTGGCCAGCCTACAAAAATACTCGGAGAGTGCCTCAGTGATTCATCCGACAGATCAGAGAAGAACCAAACAGGGCATCATCTAAAGCAGTGCAGACCTCATTTCCTTCCACCAATGGTGGCACAATCAGTCATTCATTTCAGGGAGCAAATACTGTTTCACACAAAGCATGAAGTAACCATTTAGGTACTCGAGTCATTTCTGTCATATGTTAAAATGTTTGATGATGTGTAAAATTTAAGTGTGATTTTAAAAGAAAGAAGAAATGTGTTAGGGGAGAACCATTTTTTCATAACACTGTATGCAGTCTTTATAATTTTATTTGTGGTACTGGTGGCCTTTATTCGAGAGTTTGCAAAGCAGGAAAGGAAGAGGAGAGAGCAGGGGAAGATATCCCTTACTGGGAATCAAACCCAGGACCTCTGACTCTGAATCAAGGACCACCAGTTTACATAAATAGGGTGTCTGCTCCACCCACTGCACCACACAGCCCCGTTCGTAGATCTACTTATTTGGGTACCTGTTAACATGAATTATTAGGCATCTTGCAGACTAACATCTTTGAATAGAATGAAGCCAAAATCTACTGCTCCGAGCTCCAATTTCTTAATTTATTTCACTAAAGTGGGTTATGGTGGACACAGCTGCAGGCCCAAAGTGGAGGTGGCGTTCTTTTTTAAGATACCATGAGTGTTTTTTTTCATCTTAACACAATCTGAGTTGTTTTCCCCATCTTAATATAATCTTTATCATTACCAGGCCTCTAAAGAGCTGAATGACCAAATGCTGATGGAGGAATTCAGCCACTTGATTCAGCTGTGTTGGAGAAGGGATGCATCTAAAAGTTGCAGGGTAGTAGCTCTGGTGGACTGGACCTCGGCACCTCTGGTTTAGAAGAGTATTATTAAACAGGTCTAAATGCAAACTTCTTCCTGTTTATACACATACACATACACACACACACACACACACACACACACACACACACACATACATACATACATACATACATACATACATACATACACACACACAAATACATACACACATCTCTATCTTTACAAGGACTTTGCATTGATTTCCAGTCATTTTCCATTTCCATGGCTGACTGTACCCTTCAACCAAACCTTCCTAATGTAACTTGATAAAATGTTGTTCAGAGATTGTTTGGATTTTCCCAGCACAAGATTGGCCCATCACTGTCGTAGGCTTTGAAAGTTTTGTTAAGAGTCAATTAATTTTGTATTTACTGAACAGAAAGGAATGACTCGTTAGAAGATTAGGTTTACTTTAAGCTTTTTTATCATTCAAATCTTCAAGGTGACTAATAAAAAAAAGCAAAAGCAGCCATGCATGAACTGATTCTTAGGAGAGCTGCAATATATATTAAGAAATATTTTAAAATAACATCCTCATAGAAAGATTGAACAGGATTTGCACTTTTCTGTTTCTACAGCTCATATAATCAACAAATAAATCAAGGATTTTGAAAAGGTTTTAATGCAGTAAGAACAAGAAGAATCATGGTATCAAGACCCATTATTTATTAACACCTGATAAAACCACATGAACAAGGGATTTCTTTCAGGGAACTTTGTCAAGGACTAAAATAAAAGGATACAATCACTAAAATGTTTCAATGCCTCTTTTTTCTGTCCTCTCAGCCACCAGCTGGTAGCAGAAAATGGCTACTCATACAGAGCCTGGATGGAGGTTTTGTTAAGAGTCATTCTTTCCACTGTCACCGCATGCTTGAACAGATCATTGTTGCAAAGTCAATGACTCTTTTGTATTATAATTTGGAATAGATTGTACTGTATGTAATTGGATTTGTGTGATTCTGAGGTATTGGAATGAATTGGATTGATTTGAATTAGATTCTAAATAAATGGATGAACTGAACCTGTGGGTCGTGAAAAGTGTTTTGACATTTGATGGGAATTGGGCGCATAGAAATAATAAAATAAGCTTTATATGAATTCTGCCCAGACTTGGTGTTAACCTCTGAATACTTGATAGCATCTTTGATAGACCATCACACAGTGCAAATGAATAAACTGGGCTCTGGACTGTCCTGTGTGCAGTAACTGTGTAAAGTGTAAAGATCTTTTAAACCAAAATGCAATAAAAACAACATGTTTGCAAACAGGAGATAAAAACCCAAATGAAACCTGTCATTACTTGGTATTCTCAGTGCCTGAATGCTTTTTAAGTGTGGTGCAAATTGGGAAAACCTTTACCAATAAAACCTTTCTTTAGATGATGTCCCATGCTTAAATATAAAGTGTAACATTTTGTGGGTATGTTTTGTCTGAAATTAAATACAGATCCCTTTAAATACAAGGATGCTTATTGTCTTTGTGATTTAGTCTCTCACAAGCTGTTCTAATGCACAATATGCATTAGAGGTTTATTTCGTTGTAACAACTCTCGCATCAAAGACTCATGGTATAAGGCTGTTATCTGCTGTCGGTTACAGAATTCACAATTCACACCATAGTCCTAAAGCTAACCCCTAATCCAAAAACCGTACTTCTTTTTATGAGGCCCAGGCTTGGGGTCCTATAAGGAGCAGTGGGTCCTTACATTGACATGTTGGAAAAATGGGCCTTGCACTGTAACAAATGCTAGTACACAGACATCTGTTTTTAGACAGTCCTTTGGATAACATGTAATATATTATATAGTCTGAATTAGTAATTATATAGTTTATATTATATATTTTATTACTCATTAATTTAAGATGTGTAGCAAACCTTCCACTTTAGTACGACAGCGTTTGTAGTTATTTACCACTAGAGGGCACCATTGCACTAAACCTCAGCCTTGCAGTAGCCTCTCTCTGTCTGCTTTCACTGTTTGATGCAGCCTATGCTACTGGGTCCATCATGTGGCAGAACTGGTTGTTGTCTTCTCAGCTCTGCGCTGAGTTCTTGTTGCACTTTGTTGTTTCATTGTTTATGGCTGTAGTAACACTACAGATATGAGTCCCCAGTGTGAGTGTTGGTTGCATTTTATTTAAACTGTAATCGTTATCTTAGGTGTGTAATGTGGTAAAGGTTTAGTCCTCTAAACTGTTGTTTTCTTTAAACATCTCTGATGATCCCACTGATCTCTGGCTGCTCATCATGCTGACAAAGCATTAAGCACAAAGCAGCTAAAAAGGGAAATAGGTCCCTCAGGGGTTGGAGGTTGTTTAAGAGGTTTAACAGAGAAAGGAGAAGAAGACCAGAAGTACAGCTCATCGTTTCATCAGCACACTTTGTCGAGGTGAATTGTTATTATTGTTATGATTAATATTTTCTGGTCCTTTTTATGTCCAAGACAACATTGGTTGTGTGTTGGAGGTGTGTAAATAGACCAAAATTAATTTCACTGGGATGTTTTGGGTAGAAATGTATCTGGAAGAAAATCATCAAGTCTGATACAACATTTTTATTTCCTTTTAGATCAGGATCGGATCATTTTACAATCCTCCTTTAAATAAGTACAAAAAACCCCCAGATGCACAGGTCTGAACTAAAATTGTGACTCCTCTGAGTTCTAATGAATGCTTTTATTTCAGCTCTCATTCAATGATGTCTGTGTGGCAAAGAAGAATGAGGCAGAGTAAACGGCTGAAAGAGTTACTTAACACATTTTGGTGGTGATGTGGAGAAAATACGGGAAGATGATGCATTTTGTAACTGCTGTTTTACAAATTAAGGCAGAGTCCCATAGACATGCATCATAAATGTGCAACAAGACCATGACTGTGGAGAAAATGAACATGGTAATATGTATGTGGCTGTTGACTCAGACACCAACATTGCTAGCTATTACGCTTCTGTGTACTGGTCCAAATCAATGTTTTTTAAATACATTGTTCCTGCCATGCAGTGGAACTGACTCATACATAATAAATGGCTCTCCTAAAGCGTTCGTCATTTTGAACATGGCAGCATCCTCAGTATGTATAATTTATTAAGAACCTGCGTCATATCTCCAGAAGTGAACGTCGTCTGATAAACCGAAGGACTCCAGGGGTTTGTGAATGCAGCAATGGCATGGCAACCACAATTAAGAATCAGTTATTGTAATTTTAACACATTTGTTTGAGAGAGAATATTCATCTTCTTCTGCCATCATCTTTATTAAAGCACTTTCTATACAGATTCTACCTGTTAATCTGAAAAGGTAGAATCTGAATGGATGAAATAAAAGTTTAGGAAAAAATTAACCAGCATATCCTCATCCTTCATCGTGTCCTTCTGTCTTGGATCCTATTTGCTTATCAATACGCGTCCCGTTGCACTGATAAGAACAGTTTTATTTATTTCTCTACACATATACACAAAATAAAGACCTAATTTGTTAGCTGTCTTATTTACTTACTTGTGAAAGCTAGAACATCTTCATGAAAAGTGTGCGTAATAAGTCGGTACCTCTAAGATACAGTGGATCTCACTTTATGACACATATTATGGAACAAATTTCCTCAATTAAACAGAGTAAAACAAATCTGTGTGAATAAAAAAAAAGTAAAACAAAAAAGGCACAATTATAATCATGAGCATATATCGTATATATCTGGGTATCTCTGCATAAGGTTTCTAATAACTTAACAGTTGCATGTGTCTTAAAACAGATGTAAATATATACAAGTAAATAAGAAAAGTTAACAGAAAAAACACATAAATAAAGAAGTAGTTGTGCTTTAAACAAATTACTTTAATATAATGTAAAGAACAGAGCTTTCCTCAGTCCACTTCTGGTCTCATTTGACCAGACTACCTTCTTCCATGTGTCTGCACTGTCCCCTGCATGGCTTGTGGCAAAGTGCAAACGAGAACTCTTACAACTTTCCTTAAACAATGGTTTTCTTCTTGCCACTCCACTATGAAGGCCAGAGTGCACAATTTATAGCCATACTGTTGGCAGATTATCCAACCTGAGCTGTGCATGCTGGCAGCTCTTCCAGAGTTATCAAGGGCCTGTCTGCACAGGCTGCATTTTTAATGAGGTTAAATTACAAACAGGTGGACTTCTCTTTACTAATTAGGGGACGTTGAAAGGCGATTAGCTGCAATAGATTTTATTTCAAACTGAATAAAAAGAGTGGATGTCACAAAATACACCGAACTGAACTGTAGTATGTCCTCAAAAGGACACACATAAGAGTGCATAAAAATGGTTGTTTCATACAGAGATCCCATGTGATTTGAATTAAAAATTTCCATTATTTCTTGAGATCAGGCATTTTATAATATAAATTAAACAATTGGGACAAAAAACATAGTTCCTCTGATGCAATCCAACCAGTTTTAAAAGAGACATAACTGATCCATCCAGTTGGTTCATGGAGCTTAATGCTCTGAAACAATAGCACAATTTCCCAGCACTTGATTCTTATCTGACAAAGAAAGGTAGTCCTTGTTCTGTGGCCTTGTTCCAATGACATTATGAAGCAAACTGAGCTTAACTGTAACTAACTCTATGTGCTCCCTTTCAGACTCTAACCTTGAAAACTGGCTCAGAGTTTATCTGTTCTTTCTTTCTAGATGAAACGACTAAAGGAGCTACATCCATTAACATTTACTTTTCCTTCCCATAGAAAGTACTCCTGGAGAATAGCCGCAACCTTAACCCTGTTTAAAATATGTGGAGTAAACCTAAACACAGTGGCTGTGTCAAGAAACCAGCCAGTTTAAATGAAGAGTGGTCAAATATTCAGCTAGAATAACACCAGGACCTTGTGGATGGCTGCAAAACATTGTGTGGCTTCTCTACAACTTGCTAAAGCACATTTATCCATATACACTAATCAAAAAAATAAAGGGAACACTCAAATAACACATCCTAGATCTGAATGAATGAAATATTCTCATTGAATACTTTGTTCTGTGCATAGTTGAATGTGCTGACAACAAAATCACACAAAAATCATCAATGGAAATCAAATTTATTAACCAATGGAGGCCTGGATTTGGAGTCACACACAAAATGAAAGTGGAAAAACACACTACAGGCTGATCCAACTTTGATGTAATGTCCTTAAAACAAGTCAAAATGAGGCTCAGTATTGTGTGTGGCCTCCACGTGTCTGTATGACCTCCCTACAACGCCTGGACATGCTCCTGATGAGACGGTGGATGGTCTCCTGAGGGATCTCCTCCCAGACCTGGACTAAAGCATCCGCCAACTCCTGGACAGTTTGTGGTGCAACGTGACGTTGGTGGATGGAGCGAGACATGATGTCCCAGATTAGCTCAATCGGATTCAGGTCTGGGGAACAGGCGGGCCAGTCCATAGCTTCAATGTCTTCATCTTGCAGGAACTGCTGACACACTCCAGCCACATGAGGTCTAGCATTGTCCTGCATTAGGAGGAACCCAGGGCCAACCGCACCAGCATATGGTCTCACAAGGGGTCTGAGGATCTCATCTCGGTACCTAATGGCAGTCAGGCTACCTCTGGCGAGCACATGGAGGACCATGCGGCCCTCCAAAGAAATGCCACCCCACACCATTACTGACCCACTGCCAAACTGGTCATGCTGAAGGATGTTGCAGGCAGCAGATTGCTCTCCACGGTGTCTCCAGACTCTGTCACATGTGCTCAGTGTGAACCTGCTTTCATCTGTGAAGAGCACAGGGCACCAGTGGCAAATTTGCCAATCCTGGTGTTCTCTGGCAAATACAAAGCGTCCTGCACGGTGTTGGTCTTTGAGCACAACCCCCATTTGTGGACGTCAGGCCCTCATACCATCCTCATGGAGTCGGTTTCTAACCGTTTGTGCAGACACATGCACATTTGTGGCCTGCTGGAGGTCATTTTGCAGGGCTCTGGCAGTGCTCCTCCTATTCCTCCTTGCACAAAGGTGGAGGTAACGGTCCTGCTGCTGGGTTGTTGCCCTCCTACGGCCTCCTCCACGTCTCCTGGTGTACTGGCCTGTCTCCTGGTAGCGCCTCCAGGCTCTGGACACTACATGACAGACAGCAAGCCTTCTTGCCACAGCTCGCATTGATGTGCCATCCTGGATGAGCTGCACTACCTGAGCCACTTGTGTGGGTTGTAGAGTCCGTCTCATGCTACCACGAGTGTGAAAGCACCACCAACATTCAAAAGTGACCAAAACATCAGCCAGAAAGCATCGGTACTGAGAAGTGGTCTGTGGTCCCAACCTGCAGAACCACTCCTTTATTGAGTGTGTCTTGCTAATCGCTAAAGATTTCCCTCTGTTGTCTATTCCATTTATACAACAGCATGAGAAATTGATCGTCAATCAGTGTTGCTTCCTAAGTGGACAGTTTGATTTCACAGAAGTTTGATTTACTTGGAGATATATTGTGTTGTTTAAGTGTTCCCTTTATTTTTTTTAGCACTGTATATATGGCAGTGCATACGTATGAGTTTGAGTTTAGGTAAAGTTTTGACTGTGTGGATTAGAGAAAATCCATAACAAATTCAAACTTGTGAACCCAATTCTGGTTTTGAAAAAGCACTAAAGTTGATTGTTCTATTATTGTTTTTGCAAAAACAAAAAGTTTAAATGCATCATTAAAATGCCAAAATTAATTTGAGTAAATGTAAACTTCTCACTGACATGGTACCTGGACAAATAGACTCTTTAATTTGGCAACTCACAAAATGTTAGACTTGCACAGCATTTTTTCATTTTAGAAAAAGAAACACAAAACACAATATACAGTCACTTTGTGCATTTCCCTTTCTCTTTTTAGCTGTTGCTCTGTACAGTGACTGATACAGCAAAACCAGCTGCACCTTTTGCCTGAATTTCTGTTCCTGGCAGCACTTAAGACTGCCAAGCGGTATTTCTGGATCCAGTCACAACTATTACCGGCTGAACAGCTTTGAAATTTCCTGATTGAGCTGTGTGGCTAATGACTTTAAACCTTTGTCTCAACTACTTCATGTGTCCCTTTTAGGAGTGAATTTGATGTTACTCTACCTTTCTTTACAGAGAAATCATTAGCTTCAGAAAAAGAAAAAAAAATAGGTATATTTCTTAATTTTTTTGTACATGTAGTATGTTAATGGGTTGAATTTTATGTGATTTAGCACATTTGACTAAAATTGATAGGAAAATATCTATATTTCTTGATATGATAATAAAACCTTATTGACAGAGCATCTGTGGACACTTCGCAGCATTTTTAAATCTTCTCCACAAAAAAATAAAACCTCTTGAAAACTTCCCATACATTTGAAAATGTTTAGTGATGATACAGGATACAAACACACAGGAAATTGTTTATATTGTAAAGTTTCTCATCACTTAGACTTTGTTATTAGGAGACTCAAAAAGACACTGTTTCCATTTATCCTTAAAGCCAGATTTTTTTGTATTTTTCTTTGGTTATATGTTGACCAATTGAATTAAAAGTGTTCCTTTTTGGTATCTGTCTGCATCCTGAGCCAATTAATTCAATTCTCTACAATTCCTCCCACATGTATTCACACCCCTTGGACTTTTCTCATTTTGTAAGTTACACTTACAAATCTCAGTATATTATATTGAGAGTCATGTGATAGACCAATGCAAACTACTGCACAATTGTAAAGGAGGATTTTAGTTAGTCCCCCTTGAGTCAATATTCATTATACATTTTATTGCAATTATGGGTGCAAGTCTTTGGGATATGTTTCTAACAGCTTTGCACCTCTAGATATTAGAAAAGCCGTATTTATATTGAGATTAATGTACAAAAACAAAAGTGCTAAATACTGTTTTATAACTACCAGACTGTTAACCCTCTCACTAGATTCAACAGAGGAAACCGGAAACAGGAACCAGGAACAGGCTGTCAGCAAAAGGACCACATGATGCTATTTAATTTGCAAATTTGACATCCTAGACACACTCTGGTGCAAGTTAGAATATCTTAGAGAATTTGTTTTATTTCAGTACATTAATTCAAAAAGTCATAATCATATTATTTTGTGAAATAATTATGTGATATACTTCAAGTGTTCATTTCTGTTCATGTTAAAAGTTATGGCTTAAAGTTATTCAGAACAGTTGAATATTACATGAGGACTATTTTTAAAAAATAAGTTTTTTAATTAATGTTGAGTAATGGCTTACACAATCATGGGGAAGATTCCTGTATTGACACACTCCACAAGGAGGGTTAGTTACAAAAGGTCAATGCTACAGAAGCTGGCTGTTCAGAGTGCTGCATCCAAGCATATTGATAGAAAGTTAAGTAGAAGGAAAAAGTGTGGTATGAAAAGGTACACAGGCAGCTGTGTGAGGATTGTCAAGAAAAAGCCATTCAAGAATTTGGGGAAGTTTCACAAGGAGTGGACTGAGGCTGGAGTCAGAGCATCGAGAGCCTCTATACATTAGCATCAAGAGTCTTACCTTGGCTAAGGAGACAAAGAACTTGTATGTTGGTCAGTGGTTCAAAGTCCTCTTTTCAGATGAAAGTAAAGTTCACATTTCATTTGAAAATCAAGGTCCCAGAGTCTGGAGGAAGAATGGAGAGGCACAGAGTCCATGTTGCTTGAAGTCCAGTGTGACGTTTCCACAGTCAGTTATGATTGGGGTGCCATGTCATCTGCTGTTATTAGTTAACTGTGTTTTCTAAAGTCCACAGTCAACGCAGCCATCTACCAGAAAATTTTAAAGCACTTCATGACCGGAGCATCACTGTGCCGGATTGGCCAGCAAACTTGCCTGACATAAACCCCACAAGGAATCTATAGAGTATTGTCAAGAGGAAGATGAGAACACCAGACCCAGCAATGCAGACAAGTTCAAGTCCAGCCATTTACACATGGGACCACATGGTCCCATGAGGATGGGATGAAAAATGGGCCTCAAATTGGATCATCCACAGGTTTTATAATGGCTCTATGTTTACTGCCTTTATAGGGTTGATGGAAGACAACCCTTAGTAAAATGTGGAACCCACATGGGTCCTAGATGTATTAAGCAGTCAGTACTGATGTTTCTTAATGTTACTTTCACACCTAGCTAAGAGCTACATAGGGGGGGTCCAGCTGGTTTTGATGACATGGGTTGATTTATTCAACTGAGTCCTGTAGAAGAAACCAATTGTGAGCCCAGGCCCAGGAAGAACTCATTGAGCCTGAGCAAAATCCATGTGGGCCCCATATGAACAACTGCCAATTCAGCAGTTTTTCCTATGATTGTGTAGGCCGTACATTTGCCACAAAATTGCATTTCTGAAAAGGTTTTAATTGTTATTTTGGATTTCCATTAGTTGTAAACCATAATCATCCAAAATAAATGACAATAAATGTAGATAAAATAGATAATTCTATATGTAATAAGACTATGACTTTCACTTTATAAACCGAATTCAACTTTGCAATTATAATCTCATATACTGTGATGCAAATGTACTTACGTTTTAAATCTTTTTAAAATGACCGACAAAAAAAAAAACAAATGTGGAAAATATCTTTGAAAACATTACCATCTAATATTCAAACAAAAACCTAAATGTTTTATTTGATTTTTTAATTTTTTTTTATCAAGAGTAAAGAAAAATGTTAGAAAATGCGTGGTAGCTGACGACATTTCTTTTCGTATTTTATTTGTCTTCTATTCCTGGTTGTCAATTCGGCAAATGATGCGAATGGATCAATTATTTGCATGAATGCAGTGTATTTCTTTAATGTAGCATCACCATGTTTTCACAGTCGCTGTGTTTTCTTCACGGCTGCAGTGTTTCGTGGTGCCTAGTTTTCACTTCCAGGTGCAGCCTGCTGTGGTCCAGTCACATTTCAACACGAACTGCTTTCGGCCCCATAAATGCGCATGCGCAGTACAGCTAACCCCTCCGGTTTCTGCGTCCACTGCCACGTTAGTAGCGGTAGACACAAAAATACCAGCTACTCCCCCAACCCTAAACAAGAAAAAAAAAACTCACGAACCGACACGAATTTCTCTACTAACCCGCAGCTCTCATCTCTGTGTTTAAGAAGAAAACTCGACGGTAACTATGTTTAAGTTCTGGCTCTTGTGTACACTGGCCGTTGCCAGCAGAGCTGACATCGCAGAAGAAGAAGACGTCTTGGTGCTGAAGAAAAGTAACTTCGATGAGGCTCTCCAGGCTCATCCCAACATCTTGGTTGAGTTCTGTAAGTATTACAAGCTGCTAACCGACGCTAGCTGCTCTTTTTGCTGTAAATGCAAGCGTTAAACTTGGAACTTTTACGCTGTTACACGCAGATGGGAACTGCTAACTCGTATATGTCCTGATAAATCCTGCATCAATGAGCTAACTCGGCTAACTAACCGTTGCTTTAAGTTTCTGGAGGGTTGGGGGGGCTAGACATGGCATTTCGGAGAATATGCTCCCTTTCTATGGACGCCTTCTTGTTTAGTTTGACAAGCTAGCACCAAATATACCAAAACTGTTAGCATTTGTTGAGCCATTAAAATGAACTAGTCCTGTCAGGTGTTTAGATAAACTTCGTTCCTAGGATATTCTGGGAAGTTGGTTGCCGCTTTTGTTATGAACCTCTTAAGTTGATGAAAAAAGCGCTGCAAGTTTCGATTGTCTGCTGTGGTTTCGTACAGCTAATTTCAGGTATCGTTCACCCCATTATAGATCATAAAAGCCCCCAGTTAATTACTGTGAATCTGTGCTGAGCTGAAGCAGATTAGTTTGAATGCCTACACCAAATCTTGACGGGCCATCCGGGCCCATCCCGCTATACACTTTAGTCCGATTGTTCGGACCTGCTCCATGGATTGTGTGACAGCAGCGGTGACCAGTAAGAGGTAGCTGTGGGCCGAGTCGGTCCAATGAACGCCTGGTGGGAAGTGGATGAAGGGCCCACGTACGTCAAAAAGGCGGGGATCGCGGCTGGACTGTGCAGCTAGGTTGACGTGTACTTTTTTTTTTTTTTTTTTTAAACAGAAGTTCATGAATGCCTGCACGTTTACGATGACTGGATTTGGACGAGGAAGTTTTCCTCACTGACAATAAATGCATATGATGCAAGGCCGGCCACTTTATTAGACAGACGTGTCACTTCTAATGTCTTGTGGTTGGAATGTGCAGCTTATGGAAGCAAATCGTTACCATATTTCAAATGAAAAAGCATTTTCAGAAATGCTTTTTCATTTGAAGAATGTGGCTGCATTGTTTGACTCATAAATGAAATTAGTAATCAATAATCCTATTTGCATTTTAATTTTCTTCTTCAAGACTGCTCATTCTTTCACTTAATTAAAATGAAAAAAGACATTTGAGATTTATTTTTCAAAATGTACCCCAGCAAATAGATACCAAAATTCAATTTGAAATGTAAAATTTGAAAATGAAAAAAGCATTTCCAGAAATGCTTTTTCATTTTAAGAATGTTGCTGCATTATTTGACCCATAAATAAAATTAGTAATCAATCATCCTATTTGCATTTTAATTTTCTTCTTCATGACTGGACATTTTATGCCATAATCAAAAAGAAAACAAAGCAGACATTGCTTTTTCGTTTTCATGGTCTGCCCACAAAGTACTGCCCAGAACTCGAAAATGAAAAAGCATTTCGAGCTGCGGGTGCAGAAGAGTGACGTCAGCAGCTGCTCTTCCTCAGCTCCCTGCTGACCGAGCTACCCATCTTGTTCGGTAGGGGGCGCTGTGCACGTCTGCATTGCATTACATTGCAAACGTGCCGAGAAACTGATTGAATTACAGCAGGGCCGAGCTCAATTTGTGGCAGTGGCAGGAAGAACTGGTAGTTCCGGTGGCAGCCTCATGGCCTGGGACATCCAGCGTGTTTTTAAGCATTTATTTATATTTTTCTGTGAGGGACGATTCAGAATAGCCGCTCATGCTCTATAATAAACCGGCTGTTTGTGCAATAAATCGTCGTCATCCTTTCAACACGTCACACATACACATAGTGCTATTTATTTTCCATGTCAAGTAAATACAATCACCTTATGTTATGGGTCTAAAGCTGTTTATTAAATAATAATCAATAATGAAATCATTATTTAAAGGTAACAGGCTATAACAATAATGACTTCCCATTTGCCAATAATCAGCATCAGCTTCCACAAAAACAGCGGGAACCGTATTGGCAAGCTTTTACGGCCGGTCTGGCACCTTCTGGCATCCACGCGGAATCCCGTGCCACCGTGCGGCAAGCTGTGGCGGTTCCGGTGGCAGCTTCGGTGGCAGGCTGTGGCGGAACTGCCACAGCCTGCCACTGGAACTACCAGTTCTGCCTGCCACTGCCACAAATTGAGCTCGGCCCTGCTGCAATTCAATCAATTTCTCGGCACGTTTGCAATGTAATGCACTGCAGACGTGCACAGCGCCCCCTACTGAACAAGATGGGTAGCTCGGTCAGCAGGGAGCTGAGGAAGAGCAGCTGCTGACGTCACTCTTCTGCGCCCGCAGCTCGGAATGCTTTTTCATTTTCGAGTTCTGGGCAGTACTTTGCGGGCAGACCACGAAAACGAAAAAGCAATGTCTGCTTTGTTTTCTTTTTGATTATGGCATAAAATGTGCAGTCATGAAGAAGAAAATGCAAATAGGATGATTGATTACTAATTTTATTTATGGGTCAAACAATGCAGCCACATTCTTAAAATGAAAAAGCATTTTCAGAAATGCTTTTTCATTTGAAATATGGTAACGATTTGCTTCCATAGCCGCTAGGTTGACGTGTACATTTTTTTTTTTTAAACAGAAGTTCATGAATGCCTGCACGTTTACATTGACTGGATTTGGACGAGGAAGTTTTGCTCACTGACAATAAATGCATATGATGCAAGGCCGGCCACTTTATTAGACAGACGTGTCACTTCTAATGTCATGTGGTTGGAATGTGCAAAGACGGCCTCTAAAAGTTTTATCATGGATACTTTGATTTAAAGTTATGTGTCTGGATCCATACTTTCCCTTTTACTTGCAATAATCTGTTAATTGAATAAAATTAAGATGTGGGAAATACAGGATAATTAGGACATAGAGTTAGATGCTCTTTAGTAATTTCATGCTGGGAGGTTTCTTTGTTGCTCTGGCCGATTAATCGTCTTAGTAAATAAGTAAGGGCAATAAACAATGTTTTGAATGATATGCATCAAAAGAAATCATTGCTTAATTTAGCATACAAAATCTCGTTGTGTAAATATTTCTGCTTTATAGAAGGTAAATACAACACTGGCTGAAGGGAATTCAATGTCAGTAAAATGTAGGATTCCTACACGGTCTGGGAAAACTATAGTTTAATTTTGGCGCTGCTGGGTAAGTATAGAAAAAGAAAATGATGTAGGGAAAAATATTTGTATTTACAAACCTCCGTAGGATTAGCAACCTTTACATAAAGTCCTTTCTGCCTGTATTGTCCTGAGCTGCAAATCCAAACTGACCCTTTTTAAAAAGGTTAGCTTACAAAACTTTATAAATACTTACTACATATCTGTTTTGTTTTGTAAAAAATCTCACCAGGAAATGACATGCAACTTCTAGAAAGAAAATGACCGCATTTCCTAGAATATAAAACTTAGTATTTATGGGAAATAGAGGGTTTGTGATCTAAAATAACCATTTAAGGTAACGATATGTATAATTTTCTTGTGGCTATTCTGTGCAAATATTACATGAATATGTAGGGGAAAAAATGGCTGAGCAAGCTTTTCTGTTTTGAAAACGCTGTTCAGTAGTTCATCATTTAAAGATTCAAGTCTGTTTCACTTGTTCCACATGTCGGGTGGGAGAAGCTGTTACCAGATCCTCCTGATTTTAGAGTTCAATCCCTCACACCTTCTGTTACCATTTAACATTCTGACCATTTATGTCTGCAAAATGAATCTGAATTGAATTCATTTTGCATCCATATGCAGCTGAGATCAGACATTTTGTTTTTTCTCATTCCTCAAAAGCAACAAAATTTGTCAGCTCTAGTATTTAGAACATTTATTCCTGGTGTTCTTTTAAAAGCATTTCTTTAAAAAAGAAAAAACTTTAAAAAGTTAACCACCTTCCTCTAGAGGTTAATGGGACAATACATCAAAATTTCTTTACGTTAGCAGGCGGGTATAGCAGGTATACAATCTCCTTGAGCGTTTTTCTAAACTGATCAGCTGCTTTTTTTTTTTTCTTTTTTTTTTTTACCTTTCTCTGCTTTACCACCTCTTCCTCCAGTTGAATGCTCTTGAATCAAGATGATGATCTTTGTCAGATTTCACACACTTTAATTTGTGCACATATTTTGCTGCAATAAACCATGAAAACCTGTGAATGCTCTCCACAGATGCACCATGGTGCGGCCACTGCAAGGCCCTAGCCCCAGAGTACGCCAAGGCTGCCGGCATGCTGAAGGCAGAGGGCTCAGAAATCCGCCTGGGCAAAGTGGACGCCACTGAGGAGAGCGAGCTAGCTCAGGAGTTCGGTGTCCGGGGGTATCCCACCATCAAGTTCTTTAAGGGCGGAGAGAAGCAGTCTCCGAAGGAGTACTCTGGTGAGAACCTGGTGCTTGTTGATTATGTGTCTGGTTTTTAACTGCTTGCAGATTTTACAGTATAATTTGTCTCATCGCCACTCATACATTTGGAGAACTTTGATTAAATGTTTTTAAAAAATTTTTTTTTATGAGAAACTGTTTTCAGAACAGGAAGTGAGTATTATGCCTTGAAGTTATCTGAAAAACATGAGTGGGTCAAAGCCAGGCCTGCAAACAATTTTTCATTATGGCAATGTGATCTGCACAACAGCTTCAAAAAGTAAGCCAAGTAAGTCAGACTGCAAGTGGGCTGGGTTCCTTGGCACGTTCCTGTCATGCTGAAGCTGAGCCAGGGCTGACCTATGTGCATTTCCTCACGTTGCCTCCTCTGCTGGCACGTCTGGCTCCCGTAGTAAAGGCAGGGCAGGGAGAGGAGGTTTGAAAGTGATTTTGTGGAAATGACCACTCTGGGTTAAATCCAGTTGTTCGACTCAACCACTTCCCACACTGTGCTGGAGACCAGGACTGCAGGCTGTATCACATAATCAGCATGTGTTTCATCTGTGAAATTTCTGCTATGTTGCATCACCTGTTTTGTTCATCAGTCAGATCTCTTAAGTCCAGATGAATAACATAAGCCCCATTTCAAAGAAACAAGTTTTATAAACCTCTTAATTTTGTCTTTCATTAACATAATGAGCAGTTTGGGGGCGATTGAGAGTGAAAACAATATGCATCAGCTGTCATCAGCCCCATTTTGTTTTAACCATGAAATGAAGATTCATTTAAAATTGGGTTTGAAAACACACATCCTTCTTTTCGAAGCAGCATTTGCTAAATTGCAGAAGTTTCTAGTCGTTTTCACTGTCAAAGTCACTGAAGCTTTACCACAAACACAAAGCGTCTCCATCTTCAGTGTGACCACATTAGACACTTTGCTTCTTTTCGTCGCTTCAAATTCAAGTTTACCGCAGCTCCATCTGAGTCAGTTTATTATACACTTACTGATGATCTATTGTGTTTCTGCAGCTGGCAGGCAGGCAGATGACATCGTCAACTGGCTGAAGAAGCGTACAGGACCTGCTGTCTCCACCCTGACTGAGGTCACTACGGCAGAGTCCCTGATTGCTGACAATGAGGTGGCAGTCATTGGATTCTTTAAGGTACGACTCTGATATATTAACAATTTGGCCAAATACGTATGTTCCACAAAAAATAATCCAGTTTCAGCCTCTTGGTTTAAGACTTGTACAAGGATTTTATTAAATGCTAGTGTTTTTTTGGTTTTGGTCTATAGGACGCCCAGTCCGCTGATGCCAAAGCCTTGGAAAAAGCAGCTGAAGCCATAGATGACGTTCCCTTCGCTATGACCTCCGACAGTGATATCTACTCAAAGTTTGAGGTGTCCAAAGATGGCATCATCCTCTTCAAAAAGGTGACTTTCAATTATAGTTTATTTCACTCATTCTTTAAAAAAAAAAAAAAAAAAACTTTTTTATTTAAACATACTTGGTCAAGTTTACAAAATGTCTCAAAAGATGCATCTTCCGAAGTGTTTAAGATGGAGTCAAAGTCTACAAAATGTGGATTATCTTATGATTATGAAACCAAAGCATGTAAAATGAGCTCTGCTCTAGCTGCTGGCAGCACCCAGCTGGTTTTTGGTCTGCACTTTCAGACATTTGATGCTGCAGACGTTGGAGCATCAAATATCTCTCTGTTGCTAATTCTGGTTCGTCTGAGGTCATTCAGCGTTTTGGATGTTGGCTTCTGTTGCTTGACCTGACTAATGAATGACTTGGCTGTATTAGGGAATGGTCTGCCCTTCCAAGCACCCCTCCCATTGGCTAGGAATGAATTTATGGACCTAAATGCCACATCCTTTCAGCCCAAATAGATCATTCTGGAGTTCTTTATGAGTCTCTTGTATCCATCGGTTCATCTTCTCGATCATTTTAGACTTTTAAATCAAAGCTAGATCGGTGGTCAGCGAGCCACTTTTAGCTGTATTTCAATTTGCCATGAATATATGCTTTATAACTTGTTTTAAAGTTTCAAGTTTCTCATTTTCAAAACTAGAACCACTTTTTTATTTTATTTTTTATTTATTCATTTTTTTCAAGCCAATTGAAACCATTCCTGGCTCCAAAATGAAAAACCCTGCATATTATAGAAATGAATTTACATTTTCATTTAGTGGTATAGTGGATTTTTGTTTTTCCCTAAGGTTGAGTTGATTGTGCGAATCAATAGCTAATCAGTAAATACTTTATTAATTTCACTTTTGTACTCTTTGCTTGGTGGCTTTTTAATTGTAGCTTTAAATTAATTTAATCTTTTAGAAAAATAGTTCTGTTTAATCATCTGGTGCCACAACTGGGACGGGGAATTTCTATCAGAAATCTAGGAGGACTTGCTGATAAGCTCTGCTTAGGAAGATCACATATTTGGGTCATAAAGATGTATACTGCATATGTTGAACCTGCTCCAGGTCGCTGGCCCTGAAGACCTTTTAGCAGCCTTATCAGCAGGAAAACCAACCTGTATGAGGCTGTGATTTGTCAAATGGGGGTCAAAGTACAAAGTGTCCAATAATAAAAACAAGTCCTGAAATATTAGGTTATTTTAGCTTTATAAAACCATATTTCAACTTTTCAGTTGTTTTTGGCCTGTACTCGTGATTCTTTTCATTACTGTGTCTGAAATATTTTAAAGTACAAAAGAAAAGAGTCTACAGGGCAGACAAGTTGCCAAATGTTGCGTTTGTGTTGGGCGTTGATGCTCATGTTTGGTGTAACAATGTTCACCCAAACCAGCACCCTACCCAGGAAATGAAAGGGATCTTATGATGAGCCTAGTCGGGCGGTAATTTGTTGGCAACCTGTGGGGAAAAAAAAAAATGTACTTAGAAAACTGAACTGCACAATAAAGGTACATCTTAAAAAATTGAAATGGTGTGAAAAGGTTAAATATTTGCCACTCATTTTATAAAAGGAAACTCATGTAATTATATAGATTCACGTCACAAAGCATCTCAGAAAATTGGAATATTGTGCTAGTTAATTCAAAACGCCTGCAAACGTTTTCCGAGCCCTTAAATTGTCTGTCTGGGTCATAGGCTACACAATCATGGGGAAGACGACTGAAGACGGTTGACACCCTCCAGGACAGGGAGCCACAATGTTTTGCTAAAGAAGCTGGCTGTTCATAGTGCTGGATCAAAGCTAGGGCTGCAACTAACAATTATTTTGCTTATTGATTCCTTTGACTTTTTTTCTCATGAAAATTAAACCTGTGTATGTATAGTTTATACAGTTTTGGCTTAGTTACTTCTCTAAGTGGGTTGTTCGATCAGCAAATAGCATATTTTAGTGTCTGTATGCTCTAGTAAATGATTATTCGATTATTATTTTCAATAACCAATAAATCCACACATAAAGATAAATCTTATGTGGAGGTGTTACTGGTTAAGATGGAAGGTCATAGGCTGGAAACTATTCATTCTTTTCTCATGTTAGAACTTGCACCAGTGCCTCCTGCTGCTGTTGTGCAGCCTGAGACTCGTGCTGGTGAATTTATTGCAACTGGAATTTAGTTTTTAGGTTTCAGTGCTCAGGTTATCCTCTGCTCTTGTGGCAGCAAGAGCCACTTGGCAGAGTTGTACAGCTGCTATTCTTGATGCACAGTTAAAAGCCTGTTTGGTCTGCATGGTGATGATTGTAAAGTGATTTGTCTGGTAAATCTGTCTGGTGTTCACAGGCAGATAAGCTGGGGCACCAGGTGGCTAATATTTACATCCACGTGTTTTCTTGACAGTTCGATGAAGGTCGCAATATCTTCGATGGAGAAGTGACAAAGGAGAACCTGTTGGCTTTTGTTAGGGGCAACCAGCTGCCACTGGTCATCGAGTTCACTGAGCAGGTAAAGTCAAACATTTGTCCAATCAGACATTTTAGTAAACAGATTTGGTCACTTTGGTTACATGGATGTAACATGTGTGTACATGTATGCATTTATTTTTTTTATTCATTGCAGACTGCTCCAAAAATCTTCGGCGGAGACATCAAGTCCCACATCCTCATGTTTCTGCCTAAAGCTGCTTCAGACTTTGATGAGAAAATGAACCACTTTAAGAAAGCTGCTGAGGGGTTCAAGGGTCAGGTAGGTAAACCTTGAGGACAATCGAATGAAGTTGGCGAAAACTGTTGAGTCTTTAGTCTTGAACTGCTTTTGGGTTTTACATAAAGCAACCGGTTTTTATCTATTTTACATGAAAAGTTGCAGACTATTAATTTTAAAATAATTAATCCAAGTACCTGTTTTTGTAGGTTTCCACAGCATCTCTGAAATTCATATCCTTAATTTAAAAATCTCAATTTTAAGCTTAAAGTCATGCTTTTTTTTTTCTTTTTTTTTTTTTTTTTCCGCTAGGCCAGAAAATGCATTTTAGTTCTTGGCATCTTGGATATTTTTATTTTTGGAGAAATGCACTGAATTTTTCATTCTGTGTATTATAATTCTGCTGAATAATTTGATAATCTTTGGCTAAAAAGTTGAAGGCCATCAAACGAGACTTTGAAACTTCCCTGTGAACCAAATTCTGCTCCCAAAGCAGTCTTATTGTAGCGAAGTTAGTTTTTACTACAATCTTTATCATGGGAATTTCAATTTTTACCAACAATGGACAGCTAGTTTAACTTTAGTTTTATCTTAATCTGTGTGGGTCTTTAATTGAACTTAATTTGCTCCGACTTGCAACAGCCCTTCTTGTTGCTAGACGATCATGAGGTTAAAATGTGAATGGAGGGTCCTTTCTTCCTGAAAGGAAGTTGTTCCTTCCTACTGTCACCACATGCTTGATTTGAAGGAAGGATCTTGGCAAAGTCTAAATGAAATGGGATGGCCTTTCTTTTTATATAGATGACTTTTGACCTTTTGCTTTTAGGGACTAGTGGATGGGTAGTCCCAAACTTTGACAGTAAGGTTCATCACTTGCCCTGCTTAATATGTTGGACCCTTAATGTTACATTATTGTAACTATTCAGTAAATCGGATGTTGACCTCTTCATTCTCTGCCCAGATCCTGTTCATCTTCATCGACAGCGACATCGACGACAACCAGCGCATCCTGGAGTTCTTCGGCCTGAAGAAGGAGGACTGCCCCGCCATCCGCCTCATCACACTGGAGGACGAGATGACAAAGTACAAGCCGGAGAGCAGCGACATCACAGCAGAGAGCATCACAAAGTTCTGCACGCTGTTTGTTGAGGGCAAACTAAAGGTGAAACCTGAGAGGCTGTTTATTGCAGCTGTGATGGCTATAGTTAGGATTTACCATTCAAAGGCTCCTTTTGATGGATATAAATGTTTGGCATAGTGTTAACTATTTTATACACACTCTGTCATAGCTTGTCAGAATTGTACCTTAGCCAAGCATCCTTGTTGCCAAAATTCAACCAAAACTATAACAGTTTATTTGTATTTGTCTGTTTGGCAGGCCCACCTCATGAGCCAAGACATCCCTGAAGACTGGGACAAGAACCCTGTCAAGATTTTGGTCGGCAAAAATTTCGAGGAGGTTGCATTCAATCCTTCAAAGAACGTCTTTGTTGAATTCTGTGAGATATCACTTCTCTTGCTTGCCCTTTTTTAGCTTTTTGGTTTCTTATTGAAGCTTAATTGCTCAGAGGTGGAGGATCAGGCATTCATGTTCAGTCTGAAACTTAAATCTGTCTAAGCCCTTTTCAGATATCGAAGTTAATTCCTGGAGCTCTTCATGCTCTGTCAGCTCCACTTCCTGCCAATTAATTTGTTACCAGGCACTAATGTGGCAAAGATCAGGATAAATATAGCAGCAGGATTATTTTATAGCCACCCAGGTCCAAATGGGCTTTATTTTTAGAGTCCTCTGCCATGTCTGGCTGTTGAAACACAGCTGATGGCCAATAATGCAGGGAAAGGCTCATATTTCCTGACTAGTGGAGGACAGTTGTGGCAGTGTTTGGCAGTTCGTGAAGTTGAGGTTTTGTTAGAAGCTTGGACTGTAAAGCATTAGAAGAACCTAAATTAATGCAGTGTAAATGTAGTTTTTTGTTTTTTCTTCTGTAACATTAATTCCTGTAGTAATATTATGATGATGCTGAAGAAATGTGCTGTTGTGTTCCAGATGCTCCTTGGTGTGGGCACTGCAAACAGCTGACACCCATCTGGGAGCAGCTGGGAGAGAAGTTCAAGGACAGCCCTGACACCATCGTGGCCAAGATGGACTCCACAGCCAATGAGATTGAAGCAGTCAAAGTCCACAGCTTCCCTACGCTAAAGTTCTTCCCTGCAGGAGATGGCCACCAGGTAACAACTCTTAACTTGCAAGATGCCAGTCTAATACAAAGGCACTGCTTCTACAAGCACAAATTACCTTTTTTTTTTAAATATAGGTACCAATATTCAATGTACTGCAGTGGTCCCTAGCCCTGGTTCTAAGGGCTCACGGTTTGCCTGTTTTTAGATGTTTGCCTACACCGTCAAATAAATGACCCATTCACATTACATTAATAAATGCATCAATAGGTTAGAATACAATTATACAAGTTAAACTTCAACCCAGTTGCTCTGAATATTGCATAAAACCAATAAAAAGATTTAATACAGAAATAGTATACCAGTCATAGGAGGGGGGCTGCTGACAGTCATTGACACTCTCTTCATGGACTGTGAAAGGCCATTGCTAAAGAAACTGGCTGTGCAGGGCTGCATTCAAGCATATTAATGGAAAGTTAAGTGGAAGGAAAAAGCTTGATAGAAAAAAGAAGCCCCCGATAAGTCTACTGTATCATAAACTGTACAGTGCATGGACATTTCTGTTACTAAAATAAATTGGCTTTGATTCTTTTAATTTGAGATGTGGCTGAATATCCTTTTAGCATGTTAAGTTCTGCAGAAGCCTGTTATTTACTTGATTATTTGTATTTGATGTGATCAAGCTGGAAAACCTCTAAAACAGGCTGCACAGTGGGTCTAGAAGACCAGGGTTGGACCCTGATTTGGTAGTTAAGTAATGTTCTTCTTTTAATGCTCTACAATCAAACTACGGCTTTATATATTCCCGAACAAGTCTTTTGGTGCATGTACTTGTAGCTGTGATTTACAGTGATCCAGGTGGGTCAACATATTCCGATACAATAGCTCCCTGTGGCATAGCGGTCATGCTAAATGATTGTGTAGACTCAAGTTTCTGCACATGGTTGACACAATCGGTAAAGTTGTCCAGGCTTCACCTTCCTTGCTTCATTATTGTAAAGTTAATGACCTCATACACATCATTACTAAACTGTAAATACTGGGTTAGAAATGAAAGGACTGAGTGGTGCTGTGGCAGGTTCTGTAGAACAGGTTAAAATGTCTCATTTGCAGTTATTGCATGACTGCAGAGTGTATGAGAAACAATGTGTCATGTTTGCATTCAACTTTATTGTCTGGTTAAGTAAATTAATGTGCTTTTTTTTGGTACATCTGGTCAACAGGTGATTGATTATAATGGTGAGAGAACACTGGAGGGCTTCACAAAGTTCTTGGAGAGTGGAGGTAAAGAGGGAGGCGCCCCTGCAGGAGATGATGACGACCTGGATACAGATGTGAGTTCATTTCAGTTGACTAATGCACATCAGAAGCTTCAGAGTTGGTTACAGCTTTAAAAGGAATGATGAGCTCTTTTTCTTTTTAACCATTTTTAACTCAATCTCCATTTATTTAATGGTGAAAAAAAAGAGGATAAAGTTGGAATGATTAGCCTTTAGCTATAGTTAAAAAAGGCCTAGAGCTAAATGAACGCATTTTGATTCACCATCTAGGTTCAGTTTCATGTAAAAGGTTACATGAGGTGAGGACAGTGCATTAACATAGACTACAAATGGGTTTTTTGTAATGTCTTCAAAGTCATTTCACCAGAAATGCATTTCTGTATGTATAATGGATGCATATAAATTTGTATTGTTTGCATTAGTTTTAACTTTATTTTTCACATATTGGCAGTATCAGGGTGGGAGTTCAAATAACTACAAAGGCCAGTAAAAGAATTAACTAGAGCTGTGAAAATTACAATTTTGGAATCTATGGATAATGACAAACTTTTTAAAAACTTTTTGATATTGACGTCATTGCTGCTGTTTTCTTGGTTAGAGGTGCAGACTAATTCACTCTTCTACAAAGCTTCCTGTGTGCCAGAGTGGGACTGTCTTGCACACTTTTGCACATTGGTTGAGTAGGGGATTTTCTCTGTATTAACACCTGCCTGCCTCACAACAGCCCCACCACCCATCCCCTCTCAGAAGTCCAGTTGAAGCCTGGTCGCCTGCAGGCCTCTAATACCTGGTCTCTGCTGTGGCACCTGTCACTGGACTTTCTGTGGAGATCTGAGCTCACTGATGAAAGCTGCACGTGGGCCTGTTCAGCTAAAACCCGAAGAGAGAAATAGATGTGATAACTGTCCGTCTGATATTCTGCAGAGCTGCAGCAAGTTCTTTTCCCTGTAGTTATTTCTCAAAAATACCTAATAATTGTAAATGGTGCTGCCTTAAGCATTTGGACTTGCAGTTCATTTTATATCAAAAAGCTTCATACAATTTATTATGAAGCTCTTGTCGTCCAAAAGTGTCTGGAGTTACTCCTGCACTTTGAAGGTGAGATCACTGTAATATTTCTGTCTGGGGTTGAGACCCAATACAATACAAAGTTTACAGTGTATTGCTTTTAAATGATTCTGAGGTTTTAGCTTGTATTTCTGTCCAGCTTTTGATAAGATGGAGAATTGTTTGGAACTGCTCTACAGGGGTCTGAACCTTCACTGGTAAACAGGGGTGCTCATCTATAGCTTCCCTTAAGTGTGGGGTCCCCCTAGGGTGTGTTCTTGGTCCCATTCACTCCTGCAAAAAACTGACTTAATTCCACTGTTACACAGATGATTCCCAAATAAGGCTGGGCAATTGGACGAATTTATCAAAGATGGGCTGAGCTGAGCCCCTTAACAACTTTTTTTTTTTTTCTTGTTTTCCTAAGAGCGATGTTGTTTTTTTTTTTTTTTGTTTGTTTTTTTTGTCCAGGTGTTGAGAGTAAAATGTAATCAGGCGTAGCTTACTTTACTCCGGACATACACGCAGATGTCCACTGGACTTTTATGACTGCATACGCGGTGTCGCACAAACTGCTCAGAGGGAAAAGGTCTCCACACCGAACTGTTTATGTGACGCACTGCTCTAAGCAGTTGGCCTCAAGCGATGGTTTAGCATACTCAGCCGAATGGTGAACATGGAAATGCTCATGCAAGTCGGTCGTGTTTCAGGCCTTTGCTGGCACTTGTATAAGTCTGCACAAGCAGCACACAGCTTTAGCTGCATCCTGTGGTTTACTTCTTTCATCTGGTTTAAAGCCAGAGGAATCCCAAATTGGCGACTATTTCTTTTTTTGATAACTAGTTCCTCCATTTTTGGACATTTGTGTTCTAAATCAGTCCGTTTCACATTGCTTCGCTCACAAAAAAGTCGAAATGTCACCTGCATGAAAATATCTCCGTGTCATTTGTTGGATTGATGAATATCGTTGGAAATATGCTTTTAATGCTCTATTTTAGTTGTAATTGTGTATTTTTATTTGCATACTCCAGGACCTTTCTGTGTGCAGCACTCTGGTCATCTGCTGTATTTAAGCAGGCACATCAACTTGTTTGCATGAAATCCAGTGTTTTGATCGCTGTTGTGTTTGCTCAGGACTTGGAAGATGTGGATGATTCAGATGCCGAGGATGGAGGCGACGATGATGGGCACGACGAGTTGTAAGAGTTGCAGAAGGAGAGAGGGAAAGAGGAGACCCACCCCAACCTTTCCAACCAGTCACCATCACTACCTTGCTTCCTTGTGGACCTTCCCTGTCCTGTGAACATTAACAGTCCACCTTAAACTGCCTTTCAGTAAAGCCAGCCTGAGAACCAACCAGTCAGTCCATCCAGGGATGGTTGAGCAGTTTTTTTTGAGGGGGTTTTACCATCTACATCTTTAATTTCGCACGTTCTACCCAGACTGGTCTTGTCCTTCCTGGGGGATCCTTGAAACAGCGCATCTTCTCTGTGGGAGACCTAATGCCTTGTACACAAGGCTCCTCATCTTTATAGCCTTGTATATTTTGGACCAGTTGATTAAAAATGGCATTGATGTCCAGTTTTTGAAATGCTAATTTTCCTAATGAGTTTGACTCCCATCTGTAAAATAAGTCTTGCCATTGTTCAGTGTTGGTTTGAGCTGGGTGAAGTTAAAGGTGAGGGGGCTGCCAGTGTTCTTCTCTCAAAGAAATCCAGAGGACCAGTGGGTATTGCAAGGACCGTCTCAGGGGACAAGGGGCCATCTTTTTTTTTTTTCGGTTTTTATATATATATATTTTTTAAAGTAAACTCCATCAGTGTAGCACACAGAATACCCCCTCCTCACATCTGTAGCCGAGACCAGTTATTTTCGATCTTCCAACAGGGGGTGGGGTATCATTGCTTCATTCCCAGATATTTCAGTTCTTTCTCCTCATGTCGGCATATCTACTGACTTATTTTTGTCTAAAAGAACAGTTAACGTTTGAGTAAAATCTTTTATTTAATTGCTTTCACATTGGGGTATTTGTGTTTTTAATTTCTCATTTTTATTGGACCATCGTGCCCAGGTCCTGCCAGCTGGCCCTGTGGGGGCAGACTTGGCCCCTGCTCACCCTGTCAGTCCTGTAGGGGGTGACCAGAGCCAGTTCTGATAGGTCACACTGCATTCATGCCTGATCAGAGATTCACTGTGGTTACTGAAACAGACTGACGCAGTTTAGTCTAAGTGTCGACTTATACCTGAAGTTATGAGGGAACAGGTGCACAGCCCCACTCCTTACCCACGCTGCAGTGTCCTGCATCTCTTTTGGCTCTATTCGGTACCCTTAGCTGCCACAGTGCCGTGTGAACAAGTGTGATGAATGGTTGTTTTTTGTTTGAGAGAATGTAAACGTGTGTCTGAGCACAGAGGGGGTCGAGTAGAGCGAGGGATGGGTGTCAGTCAGCGGTGGGAGGGGGGTGGACTAACGAAGCATTCCATCATATTCAAATTAATGTGGAAAATGTGAAATGGTGGCCAATAATAAAAGAAAAATGGAAATGTGTGGTTTTTTTTTCTTCACATTATTTCACTCATGAAGACAGAAATGTACTTTTATTAAGTCATTTATTTAAAAGTGAACTCTGTTCTAATTCTCAAGTGTGTGTCAGTTTATGTAGATATTAAGTCCATTTAACATTTGGCCTGCAAGTACAAATCTAGCTTATTTATATCTAGTGAGATGAACCTATTTAGTTTATTTTAATTAATTAGCCCTAAAGTTCAAAGGATATTAAGATTGCACACCAATCCCATTTAAAGATAAATTTCAGTTAAGAATTTCACCAAGGTTTTCAGTTCAAGTGAAACTCATCAATAATATACGTCATACTTTTTTAAATTTTTTTTATTATTGTAAGTCTTGGAGCTTGCATAAGACAAAGGAAAAACATTTCATACCGAAATCTCATCTTTGACAGTACCCCATATGTTCTCAATTTGATTTCGAGTTGTTTGCTCGCCAATCCCTCACAGTGAGACCATGATCATTAAAGCAGGTGGCAAGCCTGGCTGGAAAATGAAATCCTCTTCATAGACTGTCGGCAGAGGGAAGCTCTAAGTTGTCCTGGTAAATGGCTGCCCTGATGTTCTTGAGAAACTCATGAATCAACACCAGCAGATGACATTCACTTTCATCTTAAAAACATAAAGAGGACTTTGGTCCATTGAGCAGTCTTTCTCCATAGTCTGATGGCTCTTGTTCAGAGGTAGTGAAGTCCCTCACTACTTAAATGTATTAACAATTATATAAAAAATAGTTTGTGCTGTTAAGCAGATGGTAAATATATATTTTTTTATTCTCCATAAAATGGATATGTTCAGGTACTTTGTATGCAAATGATCACAAATAGGCATAATTGGACCTTGCCCTGAGCACTAGATGGTAGCAAAGAGGTTCCCAGAATTCAAAATATTAGACTACAAGTAATGTCTCGGGTAAAGTCTGTTTATGGAGGCTCTTGAACGCTCCAGCTGCAGTCCATGAATTTCCCCCATATTTTAAGTAGGGTTTGCTGCACGATCCTCTCAGGGTTAAGCTTGCTTGTGTGCTTATTTCAACAATTTTTTCCTTCCACCTAACTTTCCACCAATACGAACAGCCACCTCGCTAAGCAATGACTTTCTGTGTCTTGCCCTCCTTGTGGAGGGTGACTCGGTGCTGGTCAAGAAAGCATTCCCCATGTTTGTGTGGGACATCACATAAAATGTCTGTATTATAAATTGTATGTCTGCACTTCATTTTCCATTTCTTTTAGAAAGTGAAATTTGGGTTTTCATTAACCTATACTATGAGTTTGACTTTTCATTAGTTGAGATGCTGCCGAATGAACCTATGTGATGAAAAGCAAGCCTCTGTGACTTGAAACAGAACGTCTTAGCTTCATGTTGGAAAAGAAAGGAAAGTTCAGCGTTTTACTAAATTAAATGAAGAGACTATCTGGTCATTATGAACATCTGAACAGAATTCAAGAACCAATCTTGGCTTCATACAAACTGAAACTTCAATCTTCATATCCATTCAGCTCCTGAAATATTGACTTTTTTTAAATGTATTTTAAGCCGATTGCTCACCAGTAAACAGCAGGATGATGCAAAAATAATTTAGAAATGATCAGCTGCCCTGTCACACAGGATGACAGTAACCAAACCTTGTTTTCCAGTGCAGTTTACCATCAACAGCTCCCTCATGGGGGCTCCACCTCTCTGCAGTGAAACCCCTAACCCTGCCAGGTGTTTACTAGAAACCTCCAGCCTCCCTTCCTACCAGCTGAAGGAATGTCACTGATATCTTTAAGTGGATCACATCTAGAAATATGTTGACTCAGATCCAGGAGGTTCCTGGCTGTTATGTGTGTTGATGGAAGCTGTCTAAAGAGGCTTGTGACTGTTTAGTGGGAGGGCTCTGGCTTGGGAACCCACTCATCTTCCAGATTTTGTCACAGATCTTAAAATAAGTCAGCAGGGAGTATAAGAAGGCCACGGCGGGGAAGCTGGACCATCAGAGGAGTGGGTGATCCAAGCGGGAGAGCCACACTGTAAAAAGGATTTACCTCAAGTTTTGCAGCGGTTCTTGTGCGACCAGACTCCGGGATGAAGTACTACGAATGCCCCGCGTCCCAGACCCTGGGAATGAAAGCTTACACTCAGAGCTGTGACCTTCCAGTCACCTGCAAGAGCGCAGCCTCTCTGAAGCCAGTCCGGAGTGTCCGCTTCCCCAACGACATTGTTTTCCAGGACTACGTCAGGCACGGAGAGCTGGAGAGGATCGGTCGTATCATCAGGGCCGGCAGGGTCTCCCTGGACACCATTTACAACTCTGGTGAGGGACCTTTCAGGGTTTGAGTTGTGAGCTTTGAAATCGTACTTGTCAAATAAAAATTTAAAATAACAAGGCCTTCTCTTTTTCAAAAGGAATGGCAGCCATCCACGAGGCAGTCCTGACTGGGAATCTGGAGTGTGTGAAGCTGCTGGTGCACTACGGAGCAGATATCCACCAGAGAGACGAGGAGGGCTGGACGTCGCTGCACATGGCCTGCACATGTGAGCACCCAGGCCGGTTCATTTACAGCCTGTCAATGAAAGCTGGGATTTCTCTGTAGCAAGTGATCAGTGACGTCTGCATAATATTATGTCCTAAATAAAACCGGGGCTGCACAATACTGGTCAGTAATTGTTATTGAATATTGCGATAAAGTCAACAAACAGTTTCTTCAAAACAGAGCTTTGCAATATTATTATTGCAACGACTTTGGAATCGCAGTATATTTTCGATACATTGTGCAGCCCTCACTAAAGTTACAATCAATGTATTAATATCAAAGAAACGGAACATGTTGAGCCATGTATGAGACTCAGATTAGGTTTTTCCCTGTGCAGACAGCCCATCTCACACTCCTCCACTGACCTGCAGCATGTCTCGTTTCCCTTCAGCTACCTCCTGTCGCTGGGTGCCGACCCCGAACTGGAAAACGACTGCGGCGAGAAGCCTGCTGACCTGATTGACCCGGAGAACAAGGAGCTGCTGAGGCTTTTTGGGCTGGCAGTCAACGACTGAGAACACGAGAGGTCCCGGAGCTTCATACCCTTCTGGAAGCCGCTGACTGTTCTTCATAAGTCCAGGATCCTGGTTTTTTGGGGGCTACCACAGCTCTGAATGGTGATGGAGGCTGGGTGGATGGAGGGCTGGCGGAGCAGAGAGGCTGCCTTCTGAGTGGACTGAGTGTTTAACTCCAGCAGCACTAACCGCTTTAGATCTTTTTTTTATAACTTTGCTTTTTTTATAGTGTTAAATGAATGTACAGGAATTTCTTTGTGAAATAATCATGTTGCACTTTTTAGTTCCATTTTTTAATGTTAATAAAACCAGTCAGGTTTATGTTTTTAGCCTTATCCCATTAAGTTTGTTGTCTTTTGATCATTTTTAATGAATTTTACTGTGTATCAACTTGCCTGTCCATTTTTTTTACTTGTTTAAATAAATGTGTTTTTATTCATGATGACTTTCCTTTATTCTGCAGGTAACATTAGAGTGAGGTTGTTTATTCAACTCATGGTTTGACTTAAACGGAACACATTTAAGTAAATAAGAGTAAGAAATTAAGTTTAATAGAAAAAAAAAAAAAACTAGAAGTTGAAGCGAAGGTGAATAAGTTTATGGGGGTTTGTAAACCAACACAGAAACGCTATTGATTATTCCACCAGGACACCCATCACAGCATCATACAGATGCCTCTCAAGTAAAACTAAATAGGGAATAAATATTTCAATTATTTCATTCCAAAGTGAAACTCCTATTTACAGTGCATCTGGATTCACAGAGATTTCCACAGATTATGTTACAGCCATTTTCCAAATTGGATTGTTCTGAATTCATTTTCCAGCAGGACTTGGTGCCTGCCCACACTGCCAAAGGTATCAAAAGCTGGATCACTGACTGTGGTGCTACTGTGCTTGATTGGCCCCCATAGAGAATCTATGGAGTATTGTCAGGAGGATGGTGAGAGACACCAGACCCAATCATGTAGATGACCTGAAGGTTGCCATCAAAGCAACCTGGGCTTCCTTTGCACTCAGTAGGCCCACAGGCTGATCACCTCCGAGCCACTCTGCATTGATGCAGTTATTCACGCAAAAAGAGCTCCGACCAAGTATTGAATTCTTTTTCTATTGGCCTTCTATAACGGTCTAATTCTCTGACAAACAGAAATCGGGGTTTTCATTAGCTGTAAGCTATTTTCATCAAAATTAGCATAAACATCTGAACTATATCCCTCTGTGTAGTGGATCTGATTAATTACTGAAATGTTAACCTATAGATATGATTAAAGAGGTTCAACCAATAATCATGAAATAGCAACAAAAAAAAAACAACTTTTGCATACAAAGAAAACATGTTTTTTGTTCCCCATAGTTTATTAGGATTTAATGTTTTACTTCAATAAATTAATAATGCACTGAATATCTGTATGAAAACAAATATCCATCACAGGTCTTTAGGTTTTAAAATAAAGTCTTAAAAAGGTATTTGTTTTTACAGCGACTTTTGTATTAACCAGCTCTCCGTCTGCGGTGGGGCTCCCTCCACAGTCAGTGGAGCCAGTGGGTTGAATGGTAAGCAATACGGGCCAGAGTTGCTCACCTGAGCCCCACCTACACCTGGACAGGTGACAGATTGAGCTTGGCTGCTGGTCTGGCTGGAGTCTGGATGGTGTTTCAATGGACTGCCAAAAAAGACATAAAGTCACCAAAGTACCAAACTGCCTACAAAAACATGACAGAAAATACTTTACTTAAGATACACCTTTTCTAATTTCAGTAAAAGTCTTTTGAAGCGCTTCGCTACAAAGGTTTAAAAGTCTGAAATGCATCAACTGATATGAAGGGTTGTTTATAGCAACCTCCAGAATAATTAGCACCACTCGTAAGGACATGTAATGTCTTAAAATAAATTTATCTTTTATTGCAACAGCAGACAAATGAATAAAAACATTTAAAAATCCAGCTTGTAGTTTGATTACATTCAGCGAGGAAAAACAATCCCACATTGTTTTTTTTACATAGAATTATGATTTAACGTTAAAAATAGGAAAACAGTTTAAAAAAAGTCATTTCCTGGTACTTTTTAAACACACTGATAGTATTTAAACAAAAAGCTGCTCCAGCCTTGGTATAGTAAATGCCTACCATCATCATCTTCTTCTTTTGTCCAGGTTTTTCTTCTGTTCTGTTGTTTCTTCTTTTAATCTTCTGAAATCAAACCTAATCGCCACACCTCTGTTAAATATGACGCCGTTTTGCTTAGAGTACATGAATATGAAAAGGACCGTACCTGATTGGACTCTGCTCTGACCTGTGACCTGTCCTCCGTCCTCTTGATACGGCCTCAGCTGCATAAAGAGGGATTTCAGGACTGAAGGTGCTGAAGCCTCTAAACCGGAGAGCACAAGACAATTATGCATAATTAATTGATAAGTATTAGTGAAAAATAAAACTCACATTGGCATATGAGGTTTTTGGGCTAAAAAAAACAAACTTTAATGTGTTAAGTTAGTTAACTTTAATAGGGAAGAAGAATGATACACGGATTTCTGAATTTCCTTACAAATCTGAAAAGTGTGGCACTCATTAGTAATCCACCCACTTTACTACAGCTACAAGGAAACTGGTTTGACTGGTAAAATGTATTCATGTGTTAAAGAAAGGCTTAAAGATCAAATAAAAACAAGAGAATTTGTGGCAAGAATTGGAAAGGGATGTTCTCCATTCAATCTGAGGTTGAGCTAAATAGACATAAACAAAAATACTTGCAGCTGTGATCGCAGAAAACGGTTGATCTACAATGTATCGACCTGAATTCTGATTTACTCATTAAGTCACTTCTGGGTGTAAATGCACTGGTTTCTACTTAAGGATATCAGAGTAAAGGCGGCTGGATGTAAATACAGGCCACACTATTTTTTTCGGCACTAGTGGCCTTTATTTTTATTTTTATTTTTTTTGACAGTAGGCAGACAGGAAAGAGGGGTAGAGAGAGGGGGAGACATTCGGCGAATGTCGCCGGGTCCGGGACTCGAACCCGGGACGGCCGCTTCGAGGACTGTAGCCTTCGTATATGGTCGCGCGCTTAACCTCTACCCCATACAGGCCACACTTTTCAGAGTTTTTTTGTTTGGAAACAGAATTGAAAACCCTGCATCATTTTTCTCCCACTTCTAAGCTATGCACTACTTTGAGTTGATCTGTCACATAAATCCCCAATATAATTTATAGGACAATAAATGAGAAAACATTAGGAAATACATCTGAAATGCCCCGGATGTGCAGGTTTTTCTCTCTTACCTCTCGAGGACGAAACGTCAGGCAGATTCTGATGAGTCCGACTTGAAGACGGATCACAGGGAGAGCCGGATGCCGTGTTGCAAACTGTAGCTGACGGCGGTTTCAGAGCATTGTTTTCGGTTTTGGAGCTCTGGAATGATTCAGAAGACATTTGCCTGTGAGATGTTCTAACCTGGGATGGGAAGAACCTCCGATCAGAGTCCCTCTGTTTGGAGTTTGATGCTGCATTCTCAGCCGACTGCGGCTTACCAAGAGGAGCGGCAGAGTCCGCGGTTTCAGTCTCTGAACATGGAAAACGAGGTGGATTCTCACTAAGAGGCGCTGCAAAGAGGCTGAAGAAGGGCAAGGAGGGAATTCTTACATCCTCAGACTGCTGAGGTTTCATAGCTGCAGTCGAAGAGTCTGATCCTGGTGCAACACTATTAGTGAGAGTGCTTGCAAAAAGGTTACTAAATGGTGTTTTCTGGGTTTCATTACGTTCAGCTGAAAAATCTCCCAGATTTGCTGTTTTGCTGCAGGATTTTAAGGTGTTAGAAGAAGCATGTTTTCCTGTACCAGTGTGGACATTTGAGTGTTTCTTTTTGGAATTTGGGAGGATCTCAGAGAGTTGAAAGTCATGAACAGCATCATCAGCAGCATCTCTTCTCTTATTACAGGTAGTTACAGGTTCAACTGGAACAGCGGCTCTTCCTTTAAAAAGATTCGGCTTCAGCTGGGTGGGATGTTTTGGAGGACACGCCGAACCTTCGTGGCACTTGGTCCCTGCGAGCAAACGCTTGATTTCTCTACTTCTGGAAGACGCAGACCTCTCTGGATACAATAACTCTTGTATGGTGTGAGTTTTCTGCTCTTCCAACACTTCCTCTGATGTATGAGACAGAACAGGTACGGAGTCTGAATTTAGGCCATCTTTCTCCTCAGGCGACAACAAGTTCTTTGGCATTGTTTCTTTAGATCCATGATCTACAATGCAGATATTTGGAGGTGGCTTCCCTTTTCTAAAAGGAACTTTGATTTTTTCAGAAATAACTTGTGCGTAAAAAGCAGTCTGCCCACTGTGAAGATCAGGTGTTTGGCCTATAGAGGAATCATCTGCTGATGTATAGGAGCTGAAGACGGCTTCAACAGAGTTGGGGAATTTGCTTTGGTTTGCGTAAGTTCTGTCAGAAGAAGTGTGAGGGTCACAGACAGAAGAAGAATCCTGACTTACAAGAGTTTTAGAGAAACTGAAGAAAGTTCTGGACAGCTGAGGTCCAAGCACGGCTTCCACCGAGTAACAAACGGGCTCCTGTTGGTTCTGAGTGTTTACTGAAGAGCTGTGAGGTTGGTCAGCGTCTAATTCACGCTGTTCTGTTACATCGAGATGCTCATGGGGTTCCTTCTCAGTATCGGTGCTGTTGTAAAAGCTGGGCCTGGAAAATAAAAAAAACAGCTACAAGTTCGACTTGAGTGATGAATTAAATCTCAATGCACGTTTCATGCAAAAGCCAACTAACGACAAACTTCAACGTATCATAGAACATCAGTGGCACACAATTTTTAAAAAAGTAAGGAAAATACAAGGTTTACATTTTTGTCACAAATATTTCAAGTATTCACACAGCATGATGCTCCCACCACCCTGTTTGACCATGGGGATAGTGTGCAATATTAGTTTCTATCACAGAGAGCTTAGCATGCTGGCCAAAAAGTTTACATTTGGTCTCATCTAACCAGAGCCCCTTCTACCAAATGTTTGTTGACACCTTTTATATTTTCTGACACTTTATTAACCCAATATGTGTTCACTACTTGATGGTGTTCAAGTAATGACTATTAAATGTATTGATGAACCTATGCACTACCACTGAAAACAACAGAATTAACTGAAACTAGTGTTTTCATACCTGAGAGGTTGTGTGAGTACATCGGGGTTCTTTTGTTCCTCAGCAGGTTTGGTGTCCTCTTTGTTTGCCTGCTGTTCTGACGACTCCTCTTTATTTTTATTTGCAAGTTCGTAAAAGTATTTCTCCTGTTTTAATGCCTACAATGAGAAGACATTACTCGTACTTAGCTGTTTCAGCTTAAAGAAACACATTTTAATGCTTTGAATTTCCCAAACAGTTGCTGCACCAACCTCATCCAACAGCTTTTCAGTGATGTCATTAAGTGGCTCATGGGAGAACCTGCAGTTTCCTTCTAGCAAACATTTTCCTTTCCTGTGGAAAAACTTGCATGGAAACGACTGTGCTGCTGAGTAAAGGAAAAAACATAAAAATCGGCCTGCGCTTCCTAACAGTTATCGGTGCAGTACAAAAACGATAAAGTGAGAGGATATTGTGCAAGTATATGCAGCTCTCTCCTTTCAAGCAGAATCCTTGGACATAAAATTTGCAAACTTCTTTGATGAGGCCATTGTAGCCTTGACAATGCTCCAACTGGCATTTATCCCCCTGCAAACCAAAAATAACAAGAAGAAATCAAAATAAGGACAGGTGTAGCATAAAAAAACTGATTTTTATGAACCTGTAACTTGTTACATTTTATGAAGCAGACCTTAATGCATCGTCCAGAAAGAAAATGTCGACACAGTAGACGGCCGTCCACCAACAAGGCATTCTGGTCCTTAAATTCCTGAGTCATGAATTTTGGTTTCACCTAAACAACATAATATCAAAGATGAGAGGAACCAACAAAAACTGGCATATTTCCTCTGAGCAGTCTCTGTCAACCTTTGCTCACCTGCGTTTTTGACACTGGTTTTGCACCTCTGTTATGACGTTGCTGATATTTCTTCTTGATCTTCTTTCCTTGATGTATCTCCTTCTTCATATTACAGTGGTCTTCAGTTTGATCACTCTGACCCTTGCAGTGCTGCCTGCTGTTGTAACTGGAGTTAAAGCTGTGGTTATATTTTTGGCCTGGAAAAGAGCGCTCACGCTCAGTGACCTGCTTGTGGCAGGATTTGTTCCGTGAGGTAAAGTTGTCTTCTGTCTGGATTTGATGACATCTCTTCCATAAAAAAAGAAAAAGATGACAGTAAATGCAAAAGAAATTTAGAAATGTCATATTTTGTTTTTTTTTGTATGGTATATATATATATATATATTATCTAAAAACAAATAAAGTTTTGTGGCTCAATGTAGTTTTTAATTGAAAGGGAAATAGGAAAAAATGCCTTTGGGTTAGAGTGGTTGCAGAACCCTGGAATAGGCTGTTCTGCAGGTGTATGCGGTAGGAATTGGCTCATTTTGAGTCTGCTTGTCTGGCGATCATTTGGGTGGTCAAATTTTCCAAAAATATCTCCAGTGCTCAAACGTTTAAAGGCAGATGTACAGAATGTAAATTAACACACTTAAAGAAGGTATTTGAATAAAAACGTGTGAATAATGGGTAAAAGTTTGAAAAATACAAACAGACATATTCAAAAGATCAATGATCAGTAGCCTAGTGCCTTATGTGATGTCACCAGAGGGATCGTAGAAGCTTCCTTTTTGGGAAAGTTAAATCCTGATTTCATCATGATTTACAACACAGTAAAATAAATAGAAAAACTCAGCATCGCATGTCTTTGTTTTATAGTTGACAAACAACACCTAAAGTGAGTTTCATGGATCTTACAGAAAACTCCTGGTACTAACTTTAAATATGCCAAGAAAGCAACTCACCTTCTTCTGCGAGCCGGGCTGCTCTCTCTGTGTTTTCCTCTTCCTGCCTCTTGAACCATTCTCCATTCTGTTGCTATGAAACAGAGCATGCGCAGATGCAGATTTGAGACCACTGTTGCTTTATTCAACTCTACGTGAAAATCAGCCGTTTTACCTGGATGTGACGTAAGCGCCACCAGGGCTCCTCACATCTTCACCCATAGAAGAAAGTCCAGAGAACAAATTTGCGAAAGCCATTATGTCCTCACGTGTCAAAACAAACTTCCCACCAGCAGGAGCGAAATACCCTCAAATCACCGTCAGGCACAGTAATTTACCCTGGCTTTGGTCGAACTATAAGCATTTATCACCGGTCCTCAGCAGATACTTCAGTACACTGTATTTATAACTAAAAACAATCGTAAATCCAGATGACAAGAGTCGCAATTGTTTCGTCACGCCGAGGTTTTCTTCTTTTGAACAGTTTTGGTCCTTCTTCTTCTTCTTCTGTGTTGTTTTTTGGCAGTTGGCAAATAACTTGAAGATGTGCATTACCGCCACCAACTGGTATGGAGTGTGGTTCTTCATGGTTTTAAATCTTATTTACTATTACAACAATCAAATTTTATTTATTAATTTAGTGCTTTTGAAAAATCTAATTATAATTTGAATATGTTTGCTACCTAAACTTCTTTGCAAAGTATCTCTCAATATAAAATTTTCTTTAATACCTACAAATTCTCTCCTTAAAATTGTTCTTTCTTGTTCATATTTCTGACACTTCAATATTACATGTTCTATTGTTTCCTCCTCTCCACAATGATCACATTTTCCTGTATTATGTTTCTTTATCTTGAACAATGTAGAATTAAGTCCTGTATGTCCTAGTCTTAATCTTGTAATTAATCTTTCCTCTTTTCTACTCCTTCTTCCTGTTCTTACTTCTCCTACTATCTTGTTGATTCTGTAAAACCATCTTCCTTTCTTTTCTTCATCCCACCTTTTTTGCCACTCTTTCCTGATTCTCTGTTTAATTATATTTCTTGCCTCTGACCTACTAATATTTATTATAAAGCTAATGTTGTTTTGTGTTGCCTTCTTTGCTATCCTGTCCGCCATCTCATTCCCTCCAACTCCTACATGTGCTGGTACCCATAAAAACACTAATATTAATCCCATTCTTTGTATTCTAAATAAAGTAAGTTTTATTTCCAACAAAATGTCTGGTCTACCCTCTGAATGATTATGTTTTAAACTTAATAATGCTGAACTTGAGTCTGAACAAATGATTGTTTTTAATGGTTTTATATCCTCCACCCACTGCACTGCTAACAATATTGCTAATAATTCTCCTGAATATACTGATAATCCATCTGTAATTCTTTTTCCTACTTTTATTTTAAATTCTGGTATTACAAATGCTACTCCTATTTTTTCATCTGTTTTTGATGCGTCTGTGTAAATCTGGACATAATGATAGTAATTGTTTATATATTCTTGTATTATACTTGAATCTAATCTACATTTTGGATCCTTTTTCTTTTCCATCAACGCCATATCCACCACTGCTTCTGGTAACAGCCACGGTGGTACTACTGGCAAAGGCAACATTAAACTTATTTCTTTTTCATATATTTGAAATTTTTCTGCTATATTATTGATAATCCAACCAAAACTCTTAACTTGTTTTTTTTCTTTTTCCCAGCATGGTTTTAAAATATCACGTGTGGGATGATCTGGATTATTACTTTGTAAGTTTATCCAGTAATTTATTGCTAACTGTTTCCTTCTTAAATCTAATGGCATCTCTCCCATCTCTACCTGAAGTGCTGCTATTGGACTGGTTCTGATTGCTCCTGTACAAATTCTTAAAGCTTGATGTTGTATATTGTCTAATTTTATAAGATGAGTGTTTGCTGCTGATCCATAAATTATACTTCCATAATCAATATTTGATCTAATTAATCCTGTATAAATTCTTTTTAATGATGTTCGATCTGCTCCCCAATCAATACCAGCCATACATCTCATAATGTTTAATATTCTTTTGCATTTATCTATGATTTTTTCTATATGTACTTTCCATATAATTTTTTCATCAAACCATATACCTAAAAATTTTATATTTTTTACTTGTTCTAAAACTTGATTGTATAATTTTAGTTTGATATTTTCTCTTTTCCTTTTCTGTGTAAACACCATTAGTTTTGTTTTTTCCACTGAGAATTTAAATCCCCATTGATTTGCCCATTGTTCTATTCTAATAATCTCATCCTGTATTTTCTTTTCAATAAATTTGATATTACGACCCCTTTTCCATATAGCTCCATCATCTGCAAATAGTGAGCAACCGACGTCCTTACCAATATTTTTAAATACATCATTTATCATTATAGAAAACAATAACGGACTTATAATACTTCCTTGAGGAGTACCATTATCTATTATATATTTATCTGACAATTCTTGACCAATTCTTACTTGTATTGTTCTTTTTGTTAAAAAATCTTTAATCCAGTTAAACATTTTTCCAGTAATACCCATTTTATTTAATTTAATTAATAATCCTTCAACCCACATCATGTCATATGCTTTTTCTATATCAAAAAATACAGCTACTACATTTTCTTTGTTTATTTGTGCTCTCCTAATTTCATATTCTAAACATAATGCAGAGTCATTTGTGCTTCTCCCTTTTCTAAACCCATTTTGATTTCTAGATATATATCCATTAATATTTAAATAATATGTTAATCTATTATTAATCATTTTTTCCATTATTTTACAAATATTTGATGTTAATGCGATTGGTCTATAATTTTCTGGTTTTGTGTTATCTTTTCCTGGTTTAGCTATTGGAATAATTATTGCTTCCTTCCAGCTCTGTGGTAGCTCTCCCTCCTCCCAGACTTTATTGTATAATTCTAATATTTTGTCTTTTGCTTTGTCATTAAGATGTTCTATCATCGTATAGTAAATTTGATCTTTTCCAGGTGATGTATTTTTTGTTTTCCTGGTTACAAAGTTCAATTCTCCTTGTGTAAATGGTTCATTTATTAATTTATTTGTATCTACATTATTTTGCATTAATTCTTTATATTTCATCTTTGTGATTTCCCTACCTTTCTTTCCCTCTTCACTAATATTATTTGAACTATGAATTTTACTAAATGTTTTAGCTAATATTTCTGCTTTTTCTTTATCTTCCGTTATAGTTATATTATCTATTTTCAATATAGGATATCCATATTCTTTTCTAATACCCTTCATTCTTTTAATCGTTTTCCAAATTTGATCAATTTTTGTTTCTCTCCCTACGGTATTACAAAAGTTTCTCCAATATTCTCTTTTTGTATGTTTAATGATCTTTCTTACCTTTGCCTGCTTTCTTTTGTACTCAATTAAATTCTGATAAATTGGGTTACTTTTTAACATTTTAAATGCTTTATTTCTTAATTTTATTACTTCACTACATTCTTTTGTCCACCATGGCACAATTTTTTTATCGTTCTTTCTTCCTCCTTTTTTTATTGATTCTTCTGCAGCCTGTAATATTTTTTTACAGATATTTATATTTAAACTATTTATATCAATTGACTCATCTATTTCTTCCAATTTCTTTTGACTTAAATATTTAAATTTTTCCCAATCAGCCTTATTAAAGTTCCATCTTTTATATAATCCTGTATTCCTGTTATTTATTAATATTCCTGTTATGATTTTAATGGGGTAATGATCACTGCCTACTGTTGTATCTTTGTCAATGTCCCACTCACAGTTATTGGCTAAACAATTTGATACTATTGTTAAATCAATCACAGACTCTGTACCTGTTTTTACATTAATTCTTGTTCCTTTTCCATCATTTATACATACCAAATTTTTTATTTCCATTATTTCTTCAATAACTTGTCCATTTTTATTATTACATTTTCCCCATAATGTGCTGTTAGCATTAAAATCTCCACACCAGATTACTTTTCCTTCTAAGTATCCCATTAATTCATCCATCAACTCAAATGATAATATTTTACATGGATTATAAAAATTTATTATTTTACACTTTTCCTTTTTATTGTAAATTTCAACTACTATATATTCTAACTCTTTGCCTTTTCCTAATATCTGATATTGTATCCCTTCTTTTATAAATATTCCACATCCTCCTCCACTTCCTTCTATTCTATCCCTTCTGATACTATTGTACCCTTTAAACACAAAATCTAGGTTTGGTTTTAACCACGTCTCCTGTATACATATAATTTCTGGTTTTTCTTCAATTCCATCTATATACCCTTTAAATTCCTGTCCATTAGCGATTAAACTTCTTGCATTCCACTGTAATATTATCATATATTTCTATCAGCTGGGGTTCCTCCTTGCCTTCCATCTGTTTCCAACTTTTTATTAATGTTTTCCCAAGATCCTTCTTTAAACCCTAAGAACTTTTCTGCTCCTCTGACTATTATTTTAATCTTTTCTGTTTTGTGTTTAGCCTGTTCAGTGCAGTTAATGACATAAGCTATGAATAATATCAGTTTTTCCACAGACATTGTAACATTTTCCTCTGATTCTACTTTTCTTTGTTGATAATCTTGAATCCTAATTTGACCTTCATCCCTTGATCTTTCTTTCTGTACATTTTTGACTGCTTCGGCATAGCTTATGTTTTTAGTCATTTTAATTTGTTGGATTTCTTTTGCTTTCTTCCTTACCTCACATCCCCCGAATGTAACTCTATGTTGCCCTCCACAATTGCAACATTTTTCCTGCACTTCTTCCCCACAATCTTCAATTCTGTGATCTTCTCCACACTTTGGACATCTTTGTTTTCCTTTACAGACAGCTGCTATATGACCATATCTCTGACATTTAAAACATCTTAGTGGTGGAGGAATGAAAGGCCTCACAGAAAAACTCAGATATCCTATTTTAACATTTTGTGGCAACACCTTTTCTTCAAAATCTATTAAAATTGACAGGCTTCCTACTCTTTCACCATTTACATTTTTTGTCAGTCTTTTGAGATTTTTTACCTTTGCACCAACAATGCTTTTTTTTAACTTGTCTATATCTTCCTCCATAGGAATGCCATAAATTACCCCCCGAATGATTTTATCTTCTCCTATAATCTTCCTCTCTGTCACTGTTTTCTTGCAAATGTTTTCCACTTGTAAAGCCTTTCTTCTTTGTTCTTCAGTTTTACACACCACCAGTATATTTCCATCTCTCAAGACCTTCACCATTTCAACATCTCCTATCTTTTTTTTAATTTCTCTAGATAGTGAAATAGGACTCAGGTTCTCTTTTTCTTCTTCATTTTTTATCTTTAATATTATTTTACATTCTTCCCTTCCGATTTTCCTCCTAACTACTCTCTCTTCTTCAGAACTGTTTTCTTCCAACTCTCTTTTATTCCTTTGGCTGTCTAACATTTTTCCTTCTTCTGCTTTACCTCTTCCGCGTCCTCTCCCTCTACTTACTGGCGTCCATTCATCAAAGTCCATATTATCCTCCTGTGTATCCATTCTGAACCATTCACATACCAGTTTATGCCTTTTACTGCCACTTCCAAAAGTAAATAATTTCTACCACTGTGGGGTTCTTAGTAGACCAACGTTTTCAGATCGAAGTTTCGCGCCAAGATCCTGCCTCCAACCTACCAGCAATTTTTTCCAGTTTTGGTCCTATGTTTAATGGCGCTTTATCGCCGCCTTGTGGCTCCGAGTGTTAATTCAGGGAAAACCAAATTTTATAAATATCTAAAATATTAAAGTTATAGTGGAATATTCATTGGAAAATTCCCAAGTCGATATTTTATGCATAAATACTGCACATAACTATATATTTAGCTCGGTTTTTAAATAATAGTGAGTTCTCCGTCTGCTCTATATGAATTTGACTCAGGTGTCAATAAGCAGAGTCCTACAAACTGCAATTCAGTTGTTACAAATTGAAAAGATTGAACCACACAAAAGATTATTTGAATCAAGATAAAGATGGTTAATGGTTGTCCAGATTTTGGGTTATGTCATTGTGTCACTCGCTGGTCACACATTATGTAGCCAGAAAAAATATTTTATATGCATGACTAAGAGAAAAGAAAGGGAAAGCTTTTATGTGTTGCAATATTCATTCATTTATGTTAATATGCTTTTTGTGTCCTTCATAGTGCCCCATTTTAAATGTCTGTTAGTCACTCCTGGCCCCGCTCTCAAATCATACAGTTAAACACAAAATGTATTCCTTACCCTGGCAGATTTTGGTATTCTAAAGTCAACCAAGCAGTTTGCTTTAGATGAGAAAAGAGACAGGCATCTTTTTAAAGATTTTGAATTCATTTAAAAGTCGTATCAATATTGAAGAAAACTATTTTTTAAACGGCATGTGTAAAAATTATTTCTACCCTTCTCAGAAATCCTTTCTTAACCCCTTGCTTTTCTTTAAGTTGGAAGACCTCATTGCCATCGCTCCAATCTTTCGCTCCCTCTGGGGATAGTTTATCAGATTCAAGTCGGGAGTCTTGCTGAACCTCTGCAAATGTTAATATTGAGGAACGTGTTGGTAAAATTTAAATATTACTTTAACACAAATGTTGGGTTTAATGTAGGATCACATATTCAGGTCAAACATTTGGAGAGGTACAGTATTTTAAAATAATAGATACAAAATTTTGTGGGAGCTAAAAAAGTACATTTTAACATATATTATAGTAGCTAATTTTAGGTAAACAGATTCTTGAAAATATGAACAGTTGTTGTTTAAAACTGCCTGTAAAATTGTAACTGCATATGCACATTAACCGGAAATTTCAACAATGTACTGTTTTAAAAAGCTTTAACTGCTCAAGAGATTAAGAAAATCTAATAATTGTCATTTTTCAGCTTTGACTGTGGATTTAAAAAAAAATCCTGATTGAGGAATGTTTTAGTTGTCAAATGTACAATATGACATCAAACACACAGCCTGATTTCTTCTCAGATCCTGCGCTTTTATCAGGTTGGAACAGTTTTGAGCAAGTATAAATGTTTTTTCCACTTTACTTGTTTATTAGTTTGCTACCCTAAAACACAACTGGTTAAGAATGTTAGAAGTTCATAAAATTAAATGTTCCCTCAATTTGAGCCTCCAAAGGTGTGAGAGAAAAAATCTGAAATGACCAGATGGGTAATTAATAAAATTAAAACAGTCAGCAGACACACTCATCATCAGCAGGTCTGATAAAAGCATGTTGAAAAGGCGAGATAGGAGCTGGACTTTGTTCTTCCACATGCAAGGGCGGCCCACGTTTGGCTCAAAGTTCAGGTCATGCAGTCAGTTTCAGTCTTTCCACTCAGAAGACCTGAATCCTGTTTGCACTGAGCCACAGGATGACACCCTGGGCCCATTTCGCTCCACTCCTGGTGGGCCTGTTGATTCTCCGAGCTGCAGGTCAGGAGGCTGAAAACCCGGAGTCCACACCACCTCCACCGGGTCAAGCCTCTGATGGCAGCACCCAGGCAGGGGATGAGAGCGAGGACTGGGGAATGAACTCCCTCAGAGGCAGCTTTGAGGCGGTCAGCGGCTACTTTGACTCGATGCTGGAGTTCATGGGTGGAAAAGATGGAGTGTGCCAGTATCGCTGCAGACATGGTAAATCTGACCTGGATTAAATTAAGTTACACACTTTGATTTAGGGTTAAAATGACAAATGAGCTCATTGATCTTGTAGTCAGTATGGTAAACCACATTGAAACATGCGTGTAATTCAAGATCTAACCTAATACTGACGGTCTATATCACTGCATAGCTAAAAAACTATGCAAGAAAGACTATAATTTCAAAAACCTTCACCTGTGCAAGATACAAAATCCTTGAATGATCTCCTTACAAATCCTTTGCACCGGCATGTAGCATAAAGGAACCAATAGTTAAGCTCTCAAAGACAGTTTGGTATATATTTTACTTCCTTGTCTCAGGGTTAACCATCATAAGCATAACAATTGTCCTTGTACATATTTTTCTGCTATAAATGTATTACATTGATACATTATGCCACGTTTCTTGTAGGGTAAGAATAAAATGATTGCTGTTAATTTTGTATTTCAAATTACTGCCGCCAGGAATCCTAAAGTTCCCCTGAATGTGTAGGATTTACTCCGACTCTGAGCGTAGATCTTTTCTCATATTGGCTCTGTTATCTGGGCGAGGGCCTGGAAACGGACTGTGGCCTGTGTGTGATAGGAGAGGGATCATCCGGTCACTGGGGGATGTGTCAAATATTTAGATCCTGTGTTTCTATGTGCCAACATGGGTCTAGTTTAAACTCACAGGTTTATTACAGTCATACTGTAATATAAAGTCTTGTGAAACATGACCTACATCTGAAGTTTGTTTTGTTTTTCTCGTTTTTGTACTTCAGGTAAAGCACCTCTTCCTCGGCCAGGCTACAAGATGCCTGAGCCTGATGGATGCAGCTCCTACTTCTTTGGCCTTCCTGTTCCAGATGGGGTAGGCTTCGTTGATAAAAGCTCGTTCCCGGATCAAAAGTGTCTAGGTTTAGAGTTACGACAAATAATTGAACTTGGTCTCAATAATCCCACATTAGCACTGCAAAGATTTCAGAAAAACATTTCACATGGCTAATATATATGTAAGGATGTCTGATTATGTACATTAAATGATAATAGAATAAGGTTGGTTTGGACACAGAGAATAAAAGCTAATTTCAGGCTCAAACTTGTATAGATGTGGACAAATTTGGAACCCACCTGATTAAAATGTAAAAAAATCAACTAATAATAAATTTCTTTAATTGCATCAGCATAACTGATCAGAGTTTCTAGGAACTTCTCATTAGTAATGCATTACTTTCCGGGGTGTAAATATGATGTTACACCAAGGCCCATTTCTCTTTGGTCTGTGGTCCCCAGGCTGGATGAGGATGCAAAGAGATGAAGAGAGGACAGCATAAGACAGATCCCAGAGCTCAGGACAATTCAGAAAGAATATGTGAAGACGAAGGGTTAAAGATCCCTCTGTCTATTCCAACCATGTGTCATTTTTATTTCATTTATTTATCTTTTAATGCTCAGGAATCCCACTGAGGGAGACTGTGCTTGTCAAAGAGTGTCGAGCTACATCCATTTCAATAAAATACAATACAATAAAAACAAGAGAGACAATTATAAATCATAAAAGTTGATCTTTTCTTAGCTATGGACTCACATCGCGTAGAAAACCTTCAAGTTGTTTAATTTCAAGTTAGATTCATGCTTGATGTTGCTGCTGTTCTTTTTCTTATGCAGATTTATTTTTACTTCCTTTTTTCTCTTTATCTTATTCAAAGTTCCAAAGTTCCAACAGAGACTTTGTTGCTAGTGACATGCATGTTATCCAGTTGTCTACTTGCGGTAAAAAGAAATCATGACAAGGACAACATAAACTCCGACCTTGAGGCCTTTGCTGCATGTCTTCCCTCCTTCTGTCTCTGTCCATTTCCTCTCTGGTAACTGTCAGTAAAGGCCACTAGTCCCAAAGAAAAGTCTTGAAAAAGACACTATAAATCAACCCTTAGTAGTTAAAAACTGAAAAAGAGAATGTCAGTTTAAAACTTTGAACAGCACATTCCAGATGTGAGGGGAATGACAGGAGCCAGATGTTCCCTAATGCTTTAAGAGAAAGGCAAACGTCCTACAGGCAAAAGGGAGCTGTACAAAGTATTGCCAGCAGTCAATAATTATGCCAATACTCAAAATAAAATCCTGAATTCTTCTAAAACTTTCAGTGTGAGTTTATTTTACTGCAATAAAGGCTCAATTTATTCTGGAGGAACATAAAATATTCCCCTGTATCTTTGTGTCAGGCTGATGTGGGAATCCCTGCGATGACCAAGTGCTGCAATCAACTGGACATGTGTTATGACACTTGCGGCTCCAACAAGTACCGCTGCGACTCCAAGTTTCGCTGGTGCCTCCACAGCATCTGCTCAGACCTTAAGAAGAGCCTCGGCTTTGTGTCTAAAGTCGAAGGTCGGTGATCTGTACTTTATTCTTTAGTGAAGCCATTGTGATTTATTTTACAACCTCGGATGAATATCAAATGTCTTTATTTATTTAGCAAAAACAGAGCCAAATGCAGAAACTACGGCAGGAAGGAACTTCAGCCTCAGTGCATAAGAACTACATATGAATTAGGAGTAAAAACTGCATTCAGGGTTGAAGTGTTTATTCAATGCTAAGAAGGAAAGATGATAGCAATGACCTTAAAGAAGCAGCTGTTGCTGCCCATCATCCTGGGAAGGGTTAAAGGGCAATTTACAAACAATTTAGTGTCTATAAGTTTTAACGTGAACAGAATATACATAGTATAAGCCCAAAGTTGTTCATATTCCTGGCAGGTTTAGATTTAAAGTGACTTTCATAAAACCAAGATGTTTGTTTCTGATAGTAGATCAGACATTCACCTCTCAAAAGATAATAAAACAATGTAAAATAATTAATTTGGAGAAAAGAAAAATCTGTTTTTATTTACATTTTATTAAATATTAGACAAAATAGTTGAAAATTATTTGTAGACTTCTCAATTACAACCATCAAACACTTCCTAAAAATACTGACCAGCTTTTTGCATGTTTCATTTATATTTCGGTGATGAGCTCCAAATGTGATGTGGAAGGCTACTTGCCATCACCCTAATCTTTAATTCTCTATCATTATCAAATCAGGACTATGACTGGGCCACTCTGAAGTGTTATCAGTGGGTAACATTTAAAGATGACTCTAAACCTCCAAGAAGAGTCATTTAAAAAACCTCAGAGTGATGAGGTCTTACAGCAGATCGCTTTTACGCCTTTAATTTACTGCTGCAAAACATGGCTCCACATTCTGCTACTGCATTTCATTTGAAGATATATTTAGGATCTAGTAGGCAACAGATGTTCTTATGTCCTGATACCTAAATCCTCGGAACCAAACATCTGTATAGATTTTAGAGCATATATTGTATTTATTCTACATATAAATGATTGCAACATGTCATCCCAGCTGCCTGAATGCTCAAACACAGAACATGTCTGCTGCTTTCTGTACTAACCAACCACCCATTCACCGCTTCTTTCACCCTCAGCGTGTGAAACTGTAGCCGACACCTTGTTCAACACAGTTTGGACTCTGGGCTGCAGACCCTACATGAACAGCCAGAGGGCAGCCTGCTACTGTCCAGGAGAGGAGAAAGATGAACTGTAAACCACGGACATGCTGCTGCTTCAGAAGAGCTTCAGGAAAAGCACAGAGATGCATCACATTTGGTGTCATTAAGGTGGCCGTGACTGCTTGAGTAATTTATTTGAACCCTCTTATCTTTGTTTTGCTAAAATTAATTATTCAGTTCTGTTTTAAGTTCTGTGAGGTGACTTGTTGTCAACATAAACATGTATGGATCTGTTCTACTTAACATTGAGTGGCGTGTTTTCATTTTACAGCCTGCCATATTGATATGATGTTAAATATGTGTTTAAAATAGGGCTGAAACAATTAATAGTATTATTGAATGAATCGTTTGACTTCTGGCCGGGGGGTCTTTTAGCAGGGTTTGCTAGAAAATAGATAATAAAATCATAAAAATCATGAAATAATTGTCAACTAATTTAGAAATCAATATATAAACAGTAAAACATGCCAGTTGCTAAAAGAAAAATCCACTCAGAGCAGTAATTAGGCCAAAATTGTACAAAAAATATATACATTTTGCATTTAAGATGGAAAAACCTTTGCCTGTAAATTCACCTGGTTTAAATACTTAAAAGCTATTAAGTATCTTCTGCTATCCGATTATTAATCGATTAATCACAACATAATTTTTTAGTTGCAGCCCTGGTTTGAAATAAAAACACAGGCCGGGTTGCATTTATTCATTCATTTCCTGAATCCCTCAATAACCGAGTCTGACAACTTAACGACATGATGAAAATGCCAGGTTTTCTCTGAGATTGATTTTTGCTGTGTGAACTAAACCTGCTCGACCCTGGGAATGAAGGAATAATGCTCTACCAGGGCTCTTTTCTGGGTTTTAAATCTTAACTCCGAAGTCAACCTACCTGCTGTTTTTCTAATGGAAACAATAATACTAAAATCTAACTGGAACTTAACCCATTTTTGTAACTGAAACCTTAAAACTGCCACCAAATGCCTCAATAGTCCCCGAACGCCTGATTTTTCATTTTGTATCTCATATATAAAACTGTCTACGCTTTTTTTTTTTTTTTTTTTTTGTGACTCAAAAAATGCTTCCAGGGGTTACCCACCCCTCACTAATTTTTATTAATCTAAATAGGCGGGGGCAGTAGGATGCTAAATATAACCACACTTCTTCCTGTTGGTAAATAAAAGCAGAAAGTGCTTTGTGAAAGTATTCTCACTTGAACTTTGTAACATTAGGTCACATGTATCACGCTGGATATTGAAGTTAGACCAACACAAGGTAGTGAAGAACGATGAAGGAAAATAAATCTTGTATACACAAAAATCTGAAAAGTGTGGCATGCACGTGTATTTGGCGTCTTTGAGTCAATACTTTTTAGAACCACTCTTATTCCAAAGTCAGCTGTATGTCTCTCAACTCAACTTCACTGTAAGCGCAGGCTGCATGTTTGGCTAGAATGTCACAAAACCTAAACTGGATTTAACCCAGTCTATCGGTAGTACAGTATCAAGCACGACCATTTTCCATGAAAAGCATCCCCACAGCATGATGCTGCCACGTTTCACCATGGGAATGGTGAGCGTAGAGTGGTGGACGGTGTGAATTCATGCCACTTTTACCAAAACTGTTTACTGCATCCATTACATTGCTTGTAGCAAACTTGTAATGGCTTCCTTTTTGCCACCCTTTGATCAACGCTAGATTAGTAGAGTGCATGACTAACAGTTTTGACATTAGATTTTCCTACCTGAGCTATGGATATCTTCAGCTCCTCCAGAGCTACGTTGAACACCCTGGTTGCTTTTGAGATATTTTATTTATAATCTAACCCTTCTTTGTTCTCCAACAAACCTCTGAGGCCTTCACAGAACAGCTGGATTTATACTTATAAAGGTGGACTCTATTCATGAATTAGGTGACTTCTGAGGACAACGGGTTGGACTTTAAATATGGATATCAAATTTAAAAATAAATGGACACACTTGCTAGATGTTTATTTAGAATATTTCTTAAAAAGCCATTTAATCCTTTTTCTGTTTAATAACTCACTTTTCTGTTGGTTTATCACATAAAATGCCCATATATTAGTATATTATTTATAGTTTTTGTTTATAATTTTATTTATAATTAAGTAGCAATTGGTGATCTTACAGACATTTGCCTCTCCCATATGTTAAATTAGCTCTTCTGGTCATTACTAATTTCAACCAAAGTCAAGAAAAATTATTTATATGATGTCTCCCCTCTTCAAAACTGGCTGTAAAAACAAACAAAAAAAAAGCTCAGACCAACTTTGCACTTCGTGTTTTATGATGTATCAGTTTTCTTTAGTACAGGTACATCTAACATAAAATAAAAAGTGAACAACAAGCTTCTTAGCAAGGACCTTTTGTGGCTTACCCTCCTTGTGGGTGTTGATGACTGTCTTCGGGACATCAGTCAAGTCAGCAGTCTTCTCCATGATCGTGTCGCCCGCTGACCCAGACTGAAACCATTTAGAGGCTCAGAAAACCTTTGCATGTGTTTTGAATTAATTAGGTAATAGGGTGTGGCACCATTAGTTTGCAGTATTTAGACATTTTATTATTTGGAAGCCATAATCCCCAAAATACAAGAAATAAAAGGGCATTAAATATTTTACTCTATGTGCAACAAATCTCTTTAATAGATCAGCTTCACTTTCTGAAATAATAAAAATATTGAACTTTCTCACGATATTCAAATTTCTTGAGAGATACCTGTAAAAACCTTCAGAAGACACACTGATCCCCCCTCATAGAAGATAAACTAGCAAAAGAAGAGCATCCACAATCATTATAACAGTACTTAAACCTTTACTGAGAGAAAACAGACAAAAAAAAACTAGCTCCTGGCAATAAAATAAGGTAAGCTTCAACAACAGAGCCTGCAAATAAATGTGAAAACATGAAAATTACATAACGGTGGAGACAAAAGTAAAAAGCTTTATGTCAACCATAAATGGTTCGGGGAAAAGACATTTTTCTGAGTAAATTTTCATTTTGCTTGTGGCGGATGAGGAGGATCCAGCTCAAACAGGGAGATGCACAGTGGAGCAACATGGAGGTTATTGATCCACCAGCGCGCTCATCAATCTTCTGACCTCTGAAAGAAACCAGAACAAACAAATGAAAGTTACATTATACCGTACATAAATATATGTTGCTCTATACAAGAGATATAAAGTCACAGTTGGGACCAAAATGGGGGTTTGTTTCAAGGTTCAATTACAAGTTTAAACATGAAAATTCTTAGTTTGTTTTACTTATTAGATTCAAGATTATATGAACCCAGCTTTATGTTTTGGCTTGTCAATCCATGGACCTCTGACCAAATATCTCTGAACATCTTAAAACCAGTTTGCAGATGTGGGGGAACAGCAGTCACAGGGCGAGATCAACTCCAGCTTACCCTCCACCACATGTCCAAGTGTCTACACTGAACCCCACACTGTCTGGAGATCTGAGAACCAGTGTGTGAAAGTATTAATGCTGTGGATACAGGATAACACTGGTCTCCTCGATGTCACCAAATATTAGGTTTTGTGAAAATAAAGGCAATATTTCATAAATAAGGCCAACTCTACTATTCCAAGAGTTTTTATTAAAATGTTTTACCACTAAAATTTGGGAACATATTTCTAAGTCATTCAAATTCATGTCACATACAAAAAAAAAAAAAAAAAAAAAAAAAAAACAATATGCGAGATTTGAGAATCCCAAGCTAAAGTGAAACAGGTCGTCTCTGCAACACATTACCATTCAATTAAAAGGAATCATTTCCTGTTAATTACTATTTGGCTTTGTGAGGTTTGACAAATCCTTGGAAAAGCCTGAGAGGAAAACATCATGGTTGAAGAAAACATGTGGAGCATGACCACAAACTTATGTTGTGTTGAAATAATCTATGTGAAATAATTCATCTCTGGATATTCTGTAAAATCTCTGTCTCACACACTGTCTGGAACAAGTTCGTCTGCTAGAAACTTAAAGAAGGACATGAAGCCGGCATCCCAGTCGGGAAAGAAAACACAGAAGAAACAACAGCCCTGGAGACGTGATTTGTGTTTACTTACGTTACAGGAGCTCAGAGTTCAGGGAGTCTGCTGGCTTGATGCTTGAGCTGGGTATCTGTGTCATCAGCCTCGCTTTCCGGTTAAACTCCAAAAGCTACAAAAAATATATTTAATATTTGTAGTATCTGGTCAGGACTTTTATTGTTACTCATACTTCTCACAGTAAATGACCAATTGTGGATCGTTGTTTACTTCATAAAGCAATGCTGTTGAGTAATATTTTAAAAGTGCTATAAAATTAACTATGACTTAATTGAAAATGAGGAATACTTCATAACCAAATGTGTCTTCAAATCCTTCACATAACATTATACAATTTAAATAATCCATCACACTTAATCACAATGAAAGTGGAATTTTGCTGATGGGCAAATATTTTAGATCAGTGATTACTAAGTAGTACTTGGTAAGTTGTCCAAGTACCACCATACTAACAGACATTTCAAAGAATGCTATAATGGACCTTGGAGTTTGTTGTGTAATCTGATGAAAAAATGAGTAATAATAAAAACGAAAGGTTTTCTCCTCTCTCCTCAAGTGATTGGTCAAGTGATGCAGTTTATTTACATGCTCCATTTCTACTCAGAATTAGAAACGTCTCATTGGAAACAATTCATAGAAAGTTCCCCTGATTTTGAATTTTGAGAGGTTAAGTTAAGTTATGCCAACCCCAACCTCAAAATCAAATATGGCTGCCTTATACGTTGAGCTTTAGTGTACTAAAATAGTTTTTGCCCTTTCGAAGATTTTTATCTTATTAAATATTTCACAAAGTATCATAAAACTGCCTTGAGTGAGAATGTTGCTACAGTGTTTGAAGGTACTAGATGCAGTGAATTTTAGATTTTGTTTTTTATCTAAATAAAAGTCTGCATGGTATTCAACTCCTCAGAGTCAATACCTTCTAGAAGCACGTTTCTCTGCAATTAGAGCAAGTCTCTTGAGTATGTCGCTACCACCTTTGAGCATCTAAAGACAGCATTTTTAATCATTTCTTCTTAGCAAAGTAGCTCAGGTTCAGTCAGAGTGGATAGAGAGCATCTTTATGTGTTTGATCAGAACAAAGTGGCCCATAAATGTTAAAGGAAAATTATACATGGTTTCTATTTTTCTTTTTCTAACAAATGTCTGGAAGGTATTCCGACCTATTATATTATTACCCCTAAATAAAAACCAGTTCACGTTATGACCTTAAGAAGTTGCCTGCATAATGAAGACCCAGGAACACAGCAGACAGGCCAGGGAGAAGGTTGTGGAGAAGTTGAAAGCAGGGTTAGGTTATAAAATGGAAAGAGTATGGCGTAACTGCAAACTTATCAGTACGTGACCATCAACCTGAGCTGACAGACCAGACACGGAGAGCATTATTGAGAGAAACAACCAAGAGGGCAGAAGCTTATTCATCTACAGAGCGAGTCACAGTCCTGACCCAAATCCAATCGAGAATCTGTGGCAAGTCTTGAAAATGGATGTCACATTAAATACATTGAGGTCTGCGGCTGTGGCATTAAAAACTCAGAAGAGCTTTAAGAGGTGTGACAGCTCTGTTTTAAAATCTATAACACTAAGATGTAGTTTATCAGTCTAGTTTTGTTTATAAATGTTCAAGTTTTTAGGGGTGTAAATGCAAAACAAGCTGCGAAAAAGCCTTTTAAATCCACTTTTTCTGTGGTTCCTCTCAGAAACTCTAACTCAAACATTTACTAAGTTTAACACAAAAAATTAAGACACTAAATGTACATTAAAAAAACATTTAATAATTCTCAGGTCATAGTTGGGACCCTAGGTATGCGTACGTCTGCCAGGAACTGTAGATGCTTCTCTGTTACCACCCACCTGGTTTAATTTAATGCCTCATTAAAAGGCTGCGGTAGATCTTGATTGCATGTTGAGAAGCTAAAGCAATCCTTTCAATTAGTCGTGCTGGAGCACAGACATCTCACACATGCAAGACTAGAGGCGGGAACCACTGATCTAAGGTGACATCTTTGGGTGCACAACAAAAAAGGTAAAAAAACAACCAAAAAAAAACAGTCCACTTACCCTTTCCCTCAAGTTAGCCCTTATTTCCTCCTCTGAAAGCTGATTTTTCTTCTCTTCTTTTGTCTTGGCTTTATCATCACCTTTATTACCTGGTGGGCGCTTGGAGTCTGAGGTCTTCGGGACTATGGTTTTTTCCCCGGTAGCAACTGTCTCTGCAACTGTTTTCTCCATAGCAACCGTCTCTGAGGCTTTTTTCTCCACAGCAAATGTCTCTGCAGGTTTTTTCTCTAAAGGCTTTTTCTCCATTTCCTCTGAAGAATCATCACCACTTTCTGATTTCCTTTTTCTCTTTTTGTTTTCTTTCTTTTTCAACCCTGAGAGATGCTTCTCCTGCTTCGCGTGCCATCGACGTTCCATCATACGGCTTTCAGAAGATGGTTTAGTATTGACGACCGTGAGGCAACGAGAACCAGAGGCCTCATTGCTCTGACCTTCACTCACAGATAAGTCTGGATTCATGACTAGCATAAGATCTTGAAGAGAGAGCTGTTCCGGGTGGTTGGAAAGCCCCATTTCTGCCAATAGTGAGTTCCATTGTAAATAGGACTGTGGGTTGACATGACTTTGATTTAGAGCAAATGGCCAATTGGAGTTTATAGCACCACTGTAGGCGTTGTAGTAGTTAATGTACTGGGCATATTGGTACAAGTTGTAATCGGGATAGGCAGACTGACCAGGGTAAGGAGAAGGAAATGTTTGTTGTTGCTTTCTGTAACTGGGCCTCTGTGGTTCTGTTCTGGTCCTGTTCGGCCGTTTCACTCCATTACCGCCTCGGTCACGAGAACGTCGATGCGCATCTCTGCTGCGAGAGCGCCGACGACGACGCAAGGGGCTTCGACTATGGCTTCTAGAGACGGATCTAGAGGAGGATGAGGAGGATGAAGAAGAGGAGGAGGAGGAGGAGGAGGAAGAAGAGGAGGAGGAGCGTGATCTGGTGGGTTTTTTGAGGGAGCAACTCGGTGGACTCTCCTGCTCCTTCCTGCTGTCGCTCGTCTGTCTGCCTTCAATCTTCCTTCCATACAGCCTCTCCTGGGTGCGATCTGTAAGTTTGCTCAACTCCTCAACATCCAGATTCAAACCTAAAGTTTGAAGAATGGTTTGCAATTGTTCGTGCTTTTCATCTATCTTTTGGGGTTCCTTTTCCTCTTTCTTTTTCTTCCTCACTTCAAGGGGGGGCTCTGACTTGCTGCTGGAGTCCAAACTGCACCTTCTTTTGACTTTCTTCACCTCATTGTCTTCAGGTAAGGAAAGCTCTTTATTGACAGAGTCAGTCTTTGATTTTGTGCTGCTGATCCCACTGCAGCCTGGCAGCGAGGATCCAGTGTCAGACTTCTGGCTTCCACTCTTGGGGGCCTTTTTCAAACTAGAAGAAGTTGTTTTTGGAAGATCATCTACATCCTCTTTGATCATCTTACTGAGCTTGTTGATGTCAACGCCGCTGTTGAGCACACTGAGGAAACGCTCAAAACCCCTGTTGTTCTTGCTCTCACTTTTGAAACTTCTGCCGGCACTGCTGTCGTGCACAGAGGCACTTTCATCATTGCTCTTGTGCTCAGAACTTCTGTTCGCGCCACCCTTGTCTTTAGAGTGTCGGTTAATGCTGTTCTCGCCTCTGCTGACATTCCTCTCATGTTCAGAAGTTTTGTCAAAGTTTTGAAGCTCAGAACCTCTGTTTACACCGCTCTCACGCTTAAAAAATATTTTGATCCTGCTCTTGCCTTCACAAAGTCTGTTAAGGCGGTTCTCACACTCAGAACCTCTGTCACCACTGTTCTTAAACTCAGAACCTCTGTTGGCACTACTTTTGCTCTCAGAACCTCTTTTTGGACTGCACTCGCGGTCAGAATATCTGTTGACGTTTTTCTCGTGGTCTGAAAGTCTGTCGACACTTTTGTCAGGGTCAGACCGTCTGTCGAAGCTTTTTTCAGGATCAGAAAGTCTGTCGACACTTTTGTCAGGGTCAGAACGTCTGTCGAAGCTTTTTTCAGGGTCAGAACGTCTGTCGAAGCTTTTGTCAGGATCAGAACGTCTGTCGAAGCTTTTTTCAGGGTCAGAACGTCTGTCGAAGCTTTTTTCAGGGTCAGAAAGTCTGTCGACGCTTTTGTCAGGGTCAGAACGTCTGTCGAAGCTTTTTTCAGGGTCAGAACGTCTGTCGAAGCTTTTGTCAGGGTCAGAACGTCTATCGAAGCTTTTGTCAGGGTCAGAACGTCTGTCGACACTTTTGTCAGGGTCAGAACGTCTGTCGAAGCTTTTTTCAGGGTCAGAACGTCTGTCGACACTTTTGTCAGGGTCAGAACGTCTGTCGACACTTTTTTCAGGGTCAGAACGTCTGTCGACACTTTTGTCAGGGTCAGAACATCTGTCGACACTTTTGTCAGGGTCAGAACGTCTGTCGAAGCTTTTTTCAGGGTCAGAACGTCTATCGAAGCTTTTTTCAGGGTCAGAACGTTTGTCGAAGCTTTTGTCAGGGTCAGAACGTCTGTCGAAGCTTTTGTCAGGGTCAGAACGTCTGTCGAAGCTTTTTTCAGGGTCAGAACGTCTGTCGTCACTTTTGTCAGGGTCAGAACGTCTGTCGACACTTTTGTCAGGGTCAGAACGTCTGTCGAAGCTTTTTTCAGGGTCAGAACGTCTGTCGACACTTTTGTCAGGGTCAGAACGTCTGTCGAAGCTTTTGTCAGGGTCAGAACGTCTGTCGACACTTTTGTCAGGGTCAGAACGTCTGTCGAAGCTTTTGTCAGGGTCAGAACGTCTGTCGACACTTTTGTCAGGGTCAGAACGTATGTCGAAGCTTTTTTCAGGGTCAGAACGTCTGTCGAGGTTGCTCTTGTTCTCAAACTTTCTGCTTGTACTGCTCTGAAGCTCAGGACCTTTATTTGCGCTGCTTTCGCACTTGAAACTTCTGCTACTGCTCTCATGCTCAGAACCTCTGCTGGCTTTGCTCCCATTCTCAGAACCCTTGTTGGTACTGCTCTCCTTCTTTATTCTAGGAGGATCACTCTGGCTTGGAAGAGGTAACGAGACATCAGAGGCCTGAAAAACATCAGACACACAAAAGTTGAAATATAAATGTAATCTGTGAGTACATTCATATTTAGTAGCATGTACCAAGATGAATGTAATGTCTTCATCTCAAAGATTCCTGGAAAGAAGGATATAATAAGACAGGAAACGTTTTATCTGTGGAGTGGCCGTCAAAGTTAGATTTGCTCATGAAGAAAACCATCACACATTTAGTTCATTATGAAGACTTCACAGAAGAACATTGATTGCAGCAAAAGAGACAGTGTTAATAAGAGGGGATTGGCTATTTTTAGCCAAACAGACCTGCTTTTCTCATGCTACCCCCCGCAGGTTAATGCTACAATATTAAAGAATAAATGACAAAACATATAAACGAGTAAAAAGCAACTATTTTGGTTAAAGGCATTAAACAACAGCTACTGTGAATTAAAATTTCAGGAATAATTGTTAGCAAACTATATTTTACAACAAGGCATGTCAAACTCCTGTCCTTGAAGGTCAGCAACCTGTTTAGATGTGCCCCTGCTTTAACGCAGCTTTGTCAAATTTATTTGTTGCTAAAACAGAACTTAATGAAATGCTATGGAAATCTTTAACCAGTTCATTAAGATGTCTTGAAGTAAGGACATATCTAAAACTGGCAATTATCTGAAATGACTAATAAAATTATAGCAGGTTTGTATTGGAAGCAGATTCATCAAGAAGGGGTCATGAATGCAAAGCATTATAATCCTGCAGAGAAGGGTAAATAATATATATCAACTTATGACATGTGGATGTAGAGCTCTAATTGGTCAGAAGGGGATAAAAAGACATTTATACAAATTACTTTACAAAGGTTTCAGTGCTGTTACTTTACTGCTTACTCCTAGAGCTTACAAATACTGTACACCTTCCAATGGGAAGCAGAGAACACAGCAAATTACACTCGTCTTCCCAATAAAATATACAAATATATCGAAAGCATATAAAAAAACAGCAGCATGTACTATAGTCTTCAAGTTAATGCCGGCTCCCTTGTTGAACACGCTAAATAAGCTCCCATATTCCTTGTTTAATGGTGCTCTCCTCTGCAGGGTGAGTCATGGTGAGGAATTTAAAGAGGTTTTAAATAATTTTAAATCAACCATTTTACTGTCTGGAAAGTAGTCTACAAGTGGAGGACATTGACAACAACCGCCAACATGCCCCGGTACTACTGTCCAAGAAAGTTCAACCTGAAAGCAGACCGCAAGATGCTTAAAGACTTTGCCAAAAACCCTAAAACGCCATCCGGAGACCTACAGCAGGCGCTTCCTACTGTTGATTTGGAAATGCATGCCTCTAAAATCTGAGAGAAATTGCACAATTTTCATTAACAGTGTGCAAGGAGAAGACATTAAGACTACAAGAAAAACATAACGGCCAGACTAAAGTTTGTCAAGAGAATGTGAACAAAGACCAGGAGCTCTGGAATAATGTTCTTTGAACAGATGAGTCTGAAATCCAATACGTGCTTTGCATAAAACCGAATACAGCATTCCAAAAACAAACCTCAAACAACCTGTGAAGCATATAGCTGGAAGTGCTATGGTTTGTGGATGTTTTGCTCCAGGATGTTTTGGCCACTTGAGGAAAGTAAAAATTATAGTTGAAGCGGAACCAGACTTTGCAACAAGACAATAATCCAAAACAACCAGTAAATCTAGCAAGGACCGGCTGAGTCAAAGACCAGAGCTTGATCTTACTGAGATGATGTGGGTGACTTGAAACAGAAAACAAGCCCTAAAACATCTCAGCCCTAAAGTGAGATGTGGGTCACACTTTCCTCAGACTGAGGTCAGGCTCGGGGCAATGCATTTATGCTCTTCATTACTGAAGCATCAGCAACTCTACAAATGTTGCCTTATGGAAGAAAAACTCAACAGGATGTACCGCGGTGTTCAAGCAGGGAGCTGCTTCTTTGCTGAGTACACTGAGTAAGCGCTCATATCGCTTGTTTGTGGCGCTTTGCTGCTTGTCAGGGGAAGTAATGCCGTGATCAGGAGGCAGCAGAGGGGCATCAGGAACCTGTGAATCATCACACACGCACGCACACACATCAATATCATTAAAACAGGAGTCAACCTGGCACTAAGTATTATTGAGCAACATGGACAGTTACTTTTGTTCTTGTCACTTATTTCCAAATTTAAGGTGCTGTAACTCCTAAAATGAGGCAGTATTTCAGTGTGCTCAGGGTCAAATTGTCTTCAAATAAGTTTATCCTGTTAATAAAACTTGGTGAAAAACAGCATAATTCTGTATAAATAAAAATGCCATTTACAGGGCTGTGAAAAAGCGTTTGGCCCATCACGGATGTTTTCCGATTTAGATTTTATGGCACATTTTAAGGTTTCAGATCATCAAACAAATTTTAATATTGAATAACGATAACCTGAGTAAATACACAAAGCAGTTTTCAAACGATGATTTCATTCATTAAGAGAAAAAGAAAACTGTTCAAACCTGCCTATCATTAGGTTTAAACCCTCCTTAAGCCCAATCACAATTTAGTTCAGCAAAAGGACAAATGATTACAGTAGTAAGGCCACATTTGAATGATTAACAAAACTAAATGGGGTTTTGGAGTGGTCAAAGTCTGGATTTAAATCCAATTCCAGAACTATAATATGACATTAAACACATTTAAAAATATTCTAACATGGCTGAATTAAAACATTCCCGCAAAACAGACTGGGTGAAAATCCCTCAGTGGTGATGTTAAAGACTCATTGCCAGTTATCACAATCTCCCGAGTCTTCAGGTTGTTGCTGCAAAGGGTGGCACAACTAGTTATGAGGTTTAGGGGCAATTCTTTTTTTGCAAAGGGCCAGGTTGGCTGCCTTTTTCCCCTTGATAAATGAAATTATCTTCTGTATTTCCTCAGGTTAACTTAATCTACGATTAAAACATGTTTGATGATCTCAAACATTTACATGTGACAAAACAGCAAAAAACAGAAGAAATGTTTAAGGGGCAAACACCTTTTCAAAGCACTGGAAATGAACAACAGCAAGATGTACCTTTGAGTTCATGTTAGGGGCCGCTGCTGCTACTTTCTTGAGAACGCCGAGTAGGCGCTCGTATCCCTTGCTGGTGGTGTTCTCCTGCTTCGCAGGGCAAGTAATGATGTGGTCAGGATGCGGCAGAGGAACATCTGGAACCTGAGAAACATCAGATACTCAAACATCAGTAAAACAGTTATTTGAGAAACTATATTCATGGTTTCTGCTGACCTAGCGTTCAAGAACATCAAAAAAAAAAAAAAAAACTCATTAGAAGTTCAGGTTGAGGCTGTTGGAAGGCCGGAGAAAAATCATTTTCTGCTTTGAACAAACAGTTTAATTGTGTTCAAAATTTCCTCCACTTTGAACAATGCGAAGTTCAAAGTGGACACTAGTAGTACCACTAGCAGTGAAAAACCCTCCCAGCATGATGCTACCACCACCATGCTTTACAGTTGGTGCTGCATTTTTGGATTTAAAGGGTCCGGGTTCAGCTCTAGTTGCTTTGGTGTCCTCTGCTGATGTTGGTCTTGCAAAGCTCAAAGAATGAAAGACGCTATATTTACACATCACTGTCCTTGAGAGGGGTTCGGTTTAGTAATAACATTTTATCCTGTCCATCACGTTATCATACTCAGATATTACATTTTTATTTTGTTTACCTAATGCATGTGTTAAGGTGCTATGAATAATATTTCTCTCCTCTACATTTGCTTTCTCCATTTTGATTTGTTAATGTTAAAATTTACAACAGATATACCATGTTTTTCAGGTTGATATCAGCTCCTCTGTTGAGCACAGTGAGGAAGCGCTCGAAGCCCTTGTCAGCGCCGCTCTCTTCTTTTACTGGTAAAACAACACTCCGGGTGGTAAGAGGTGGAGGAACATCAGGGACCTGTCAAACATGAGCCTTGCATCACAGCATTCACAGTGGGGAAAAACGCTGTACATTACCAAAATTGTGTTTTCTTCTTTTACAATATTCTACCAGAACAGGTTTCTGTGCAGAGGCTGAAATCTCAAACATAATTTAAGTACAGCTGGAAAATAGACCAAAAGAAAAGTGGCTATTAAATGCATCAGACTCCTTACTGGACTGTCAGCTGGTTTTTGAATCGCATAAAACAATAATAAATCCAGTAGGTACAACTAAGAAAAAAAAAAGCAAGATGTAAAATGTGTAACTGTGTATAAAAGCTAATGTGCATTCAGGTTGTGCAACATTTCCCCAAACAGTCGGCGCTAACAGAAATAAATATAGTACAGCTAATTTTATTCTTAAAGATTATCATTTTATTCTAATTTCTATAGATATTCTACATTTATAGAAACATTTAGATCATAACTGCCTATTCTGTAGTCAGGATGGAATTCGGTTTGTTCAAAAAAAACATTTAGTACAAACCTTCTTTCTGTGGGGTGGTAAGACGCAGGGGTCCCCAAGTCTGTGTGCCCTTAATGCCTTCACTCTGACCTTCAGTGGATGGTGCTGCTGCTTCACACCATCTTTTCTCAATGCAGCAGATTGTTCTCTTAGTTTAGACAACTTAACCTGAGAATTAGAAGAGAATACAGATATCATTTAATGTATTTTTTGCCAATTCCTAACCTTCCAATTTACAATAACTTAGTATTAAATTGTTCATTTTCCAAGGCAGAATGATGAAACAACTTTAAAGATGAAAAAACCCAACTGGTTACCAGTCATTGCTTGAATTCATTACAGATATTCTGTAATCAAAACATACACTGTAGTGCCAAACATATTTGTCTGTCAACTTGTACATGTACATGAATTTTTATTCTTAATTTAAAAAAGGTCCAATTTATTGAAGGACCCACCGTTGCCTGTAAAAGCATCTTTAACTATTCTATAAACATCTTCCACAAGGTTTAGGAGTGTGTTCATAGACGAGAAAACCAGAATTACAGCCTCTGCTTTAATTCATCCTAAAGGTGTTCAAGAAGGTTGAGGTCAGGACTCTGTGCAGGCCAGTCAAGTTTCTCCAAACCTGCAACCATGGAAGTGATTGTAACACCAGAATTCATTGATTTGGTGGTGGGACCTGTGGTGAATGCTTCTACCACCACCACAAAGAGTTAGTATTGTTTCATTGTTTTACATTTATTAAGTTTCAGACGACACTAAACATAAGTTTAACTTATTTTATTTAGACAGATATTTTCTAATGGGTGCACACTTTAGTTAAGATTTGTCTGAATGGTTTACTTATACTTATACTTCTTAACTTGTTAAAGTTGTTAGTTATTTTGTCACTTTAGCATTCACTTATTTGTGTTAAGTTAAAGATTAATTTGTGTCATTTGTGTTTGTTAATTAGTTTGTATGTATTTTTCTCATTTGTTCTTATGTTGTGCCTTCCCCATTTGAGTCTAGGTTATTCCACCCCTATTTAAGTAGTCTTTGTTTTTTGGTCTGGAGGTCAGTTTTGTTTGAGTTTTGTTGCTGTTCAGTTGACCTCAGCTGAGTTGGGCCCAAACTCATGTCATTTATTATCTGAGTTATTTTTGTATTGAAGTTTACCTTTTGTTAACTATTTTTGACAGTATTAAATTGAAGTTTTTCCAATTTTTGAATACCTTTTGTCCTTGCTTAAGTCTGGTCCACCACAGACCCAATACTTTTGGCAACACAGTTTATACATACATCGACTTAACAGTAAGCTGCACCTCAACAATAGGGTGTTTATAGCCATAAACAAACTTGAATTGGCTGGTTTTCAGGCAAAGAACAAGTTTTTAAGGAAAGATTTTCCAGAAGACTAATGCGAGCCTACTTTATCATTTTCCAAAACCAATCTCGTGTTTGTTTTTTTGATCAATGTTCTGTTGAAACACTCAATAGGTTTCATTTTTGCCTACGAGATCTTTAGGGTTAACTGATTTCGCTATTGTTCCAAGTCTTGGAATAGGCTTATGTTATTAAAGGTGCAAAGCAAAACTACCAGCTGAAATCAATCATGATCACTAATGAAAAGTTAACAGACTTTAGCTTAATGAAGTTAAAGACATTCTAGATCTTTCCAAGCAAATTATTCTAAGATTTAGCAAACTGTCTGTATATATTTGAACCAGTATTATAACTTTGACCCTATTAGGATTTTAGAATAGCATCAACAAAAAATTAAAACTTGTGCATGTAATTTTTCTCTTTAAAAAATCATTACATTAATACATTATATATTACTTTCCCAATGGAAAAAGAACAGTTCAAATAAAACACTAGGGCCAAAATTGACAATATTTATGATCAGGATGAACGTTTGTAAACTTGATCAATGTCTGCACAGAGCTGCACGTCATGTTATCAGGATATCCTCGTTACCTTAGAGAAAAAGCTGAATGAACGTTGCTGCAATATCTCTCTCACTCTGTCTCTAAGCGTTTCAGGCCTGCAAGTTTCCAACTCGTCATCATCAGGAGCATCTGTCTCAGATGGAGTCTTCACAATCATCTCAATTGCTTTGATGGCAATGGTGGCTTTCTTATTTATAATCTGCTCATGTAACTCTTGAAGCTCTCGTTTCTTCCTCGCCAACTCAGGATCTTCCTCCTCTAAATTTAATGGTTTTCCATCTGGGTCTGGAAAGTTCTGGGATGGAGGAGTAAGTTCCCTACAAGCAACAATCCTGCTGTGAGGCTGAACAGCAGTATGCATAGGGTGTATCTCCCAGTCGCCGGCAATCCTTGGGACTCTCCCCATACTACTGCTGCTGATGACCCTCTGGTGATCTGGTTCCAGATGTGTCTGCAGCCTTTGTGTAGAGTACCTCCAGTCATATGGATTCATTGTCCTGCCTTTCACAATTTATGGAGACTCTAAAGACGTAAAACATACACATACACACACACACACGTTAAAAAGGTGAACAGAAATCACGACCCCTATATGTAAACTAATAGAACTATTTCGCTTTAGCTAGCGTCACTAAAACACTATAATCGAGGATTGGCATTTAAAATCCAAACTTCATAGAATAGTATTTTCTTTAAACCTACATAAAATATAAAAAATATAAGTTTCTAGCTCAAATATAAGTAAAGGAACCAGAATTAACTAAAAAGGGTTTATATAATGCTTAGCATAGGAGCTAACAGGTTTACCTTCTTCTGTTGGAAAACCGTCATCTGCGAAACAACCGACACACTGTTTTTATCGGAAAAAAAAAAACGAACTTCATAAACAAAGAGTTATGAAAATATAGAGACGAGATGAACCTCCATAGCGCAGGACCAAAATAATCTTCGGTTAACTGCTTTGTAGAGGAAAAGGGCAGACGTCTTTAGACGTTGAAATAACAGAATAGTTCAACAGCGCCACCTGTGTACCGGAGGACTACCGCTCCAGAAACACCTTCAGGAAATTAAAAATAATCGTTTTCTGTCATTCTTACACTCGTTGTATACGTATGTTTTTACGGATGGTAAAATCTAATTACAGTATCAGGAAAAAAAAATTCAATCTTAATACAAAATGTAAGTCAAACTGAGTCACTGCTTGTAATATTAGACAGCACAAAAACAAAACCTACTCGAGAATGACTGATTTATGACATTACAAATCTTTGGGTTTAGTTTTAAAGACCAAATCTCAATATGAACAAAATGCTGTGTTGAGACCAACATCCAAAAGAAACAATTACTTCAAGCTATCATCATTAGAGGTGCTCTAACAAGCTCTCTAAGTGAGAGATGAACCTATTTTTCCCCAGAGGGGAATTCCCCGGGGAATTTAAATGACCACAGATATAACAATAGATCTGAAAGAGGATGTTCATTTTGTAGCAAAATTGTCCTAACAAAGAGAAAAGAGCAGTTATACTAGTCAAGTGGGTGTACAACTAAAAACTATCTTGTTATGAGTATCAGTGTATCGAGTGTATACACCAATCAGGCATAACGCTATGATGGACAGGCACCAAGATTTTAGCAGAACGTCCTTTTAATCCTGTAAGCTGTCAGGCAGGACCTCAAACAACTTGTTGCTGTGCTCCTGAATCACATTTGGCTTTTTGACAGGGCATATTAAGCTTCTGAAAGAAATCAATATTATCAAGGAATGCCATTTCCATGAAAGGGTTTACTATGATTGCAACACTAGTTAGGTGGTATGCGTCAAAGGAACATCCACGTGGAAGACACGGGCCAAAAAACAGTGCCTCCACTGGCCTGCCTTCCTCCTATAGTGCACCATGGTGCCATGTGTTCCCCTGGTAAGCAAAGCACAGGCACCGGGTCATCCACGTGATGTGAAAGAAAAAGTGATTCATTAGACCAGGCCAGCTTCCTTCATTGTTGTGCAGTGCATTTATGATGTCGTCGTTCTAATTACTGATGCAGCCATAATCAAAGGTCAACATAGGGACCCTGACTGGTTTGTGACCATGCAGTTCCGTACGCCGCAAACTTTGATGCACTGAGTATTTTGACACCTTTCTACCATAACCACTTTCAATTTCTTTAGCAGACCACACAAGCCAGCCATCTCTTCTCACCAGTCTCCCATTCTTTCTTCTTTCGATCGGATTTGGTAGATACCGACTCGGGCAGACCTAAAACACTCCACAAGAGGTGCAGTTTTGCGATTTCCCTGCTTCTAACAACTTTAAGACCAAATGTTCACTTGCTGGTCACAATGTTAATGATAGATGTACTTGACAAACATTAATTTTATTTCTGCATGTTTGTCCTGTATCTATCATCAATTTATCAACTGCAATCAAAAATATTGTCTAAAGACGAGTGATCAGTAAAAATGTTGAAACAGACACATACACACACATATATATTTATATATCTATATATATATCTAGATATATATCTAGATATATATCTAGATATATATATAGATAGAGATATTTATTAGGAACCCAGTGTGACAGCGATAAAATAGCAATATAGACACAATTGAATGCAAGCTCACCGAGACCACATTAAGAAAACCTAACCAATGGGATGACCATGTTAACTTTTTACCCGCTTATGCAACAACATTCAGTAACAAAACACTTGCTTCATAGTTTACTTTGAATAACTGTCTTTAATATTGTACACTTCAGATTATTACACAACAGTTAACTACATGTACACAAATAAAATAAAAAAAGGGATGATCCCGACCAACAAAAATATTCAACAGTCTGCCTTTATGATGCCTTTAAGATCAGTCCAAATTACAATGAAACATAGGCATGTGTGTGTGTGTATATATACATTTAATCTGCTGGTCCAGTTATTAGTAAATCTCCAGTGTTTATGATCTTTCATCAGATGCAATAATGTGCACTTTGTAGGTTGATTACGTTATGTCAATTAACTGAAGTGTCATTTTTTTTTAACCTCCAACATACAATTTTAACCCAGCTCCATTTTTTGTTTTGCACATTTTACAAAAATAATAAAAAAAAAAAAGCTACAAACCCTTTGTCCTACTGCGTCTTATTTCAGTGAAGACACGCTGCACTCACTTAATAACCTGCAGGAAGCGGTGCCTTTCCTGCGTTTTCGACGTCTGCGTTGTGTTCACGGCTTGTTGAGCATTAACATTTGCTGGATTTAAAAGCTGCAGGTGCGGTGGAAGTGACGGTCTCCCTTGAGCGAATAAAGGAGGACAGACATTTGGAGGTGGCAGAGGTGATTGGAGGAGCATGGGAGGAACACGAGGAAAGAAAACTCCTGGTGCAACACGGGGGAAAAAAGGAAGTGGAGGGGGAGGAACAGTTGGGTACGGCAGTCGTAAATGGCTGATGGGAGAATACAGTTGGACTGGTGGAACCGGTGGCATCGTTGCAGGAGGAGGTTGCTTTACAGCATCCATGGGGTTGAACGGGAAAGCGTTCAGTGCAGGAATGCTTTTCCCCGTGCTTATTTTACTTTCCATACTGTCCTGAACATCCAGAAAAGACTTCCTACTTAACTCTGGACTGTATTCAGACTGCTGCATGTCTGCTTCGTCCCTTGTATCACTGAACGAGTCTCTCTTTGTATAAGAGCTCTGACGCTGTGGGGTAAAACTAGATCTGCTTGATGGAGATCTACTTCGACGTCCCACAGTGAAAGCTTGCCCAACACTTCTTTCTCTACTTAACCTGCGGCCGCGCTCATTATCCCTCTTGCCATAGAGTCGCTCCTGGATTCGATGAGACATTTGGCCGAGCTCTTCGAATCCCAAATCCATGCCAATAGCCTGCAAAACATCTTGCATTTGCTTGTGCTTTTGCTCATCTTCTGGCATCATGGTCTTCTTTTCCACTGACTTGCAGCCAAAGAAGCTCTCCCCGACAGAAACAGGATTCCTATTTGGACTGGCGGACCCGTGATGAGGTTGTGGAGATGTTGACCTGAGGGATCCCTTACTTTCATTCCAGTAGCTGTTATCTTTGTAGTGTTTCTGTTGCCTCTCAGTGCAAAAGGGAGACAACCGCTGATCTCCAACATTCACAAGAGACCTTGGATAAATGTGCCCCTCACAGGGCGGTTTAGGGGTCTGACTTACTATCTGAGTGAGAACGTCAACATTCACACCCTTGTTGAGTACGTCAAGAAAGCGCTGGAAGCCTTTAGATGACTTGACTTCAGGGAGTGCAGCACTCTGTCGAGGGGCGTCGCTTTCAAAAGACTGATGGGAGACACGGAAACCACAACTTTAGATGTATGAATGCAATAAATCAGTTCTAGCATGAGACAGAACTTAGGTTTTCTTATTAGGTTACATTTAACATGGGAAATGATTTAATTAAACTGGAATAACTTTCTGTTTAAAGCAGTCGGCCAACAAAATAAAAAAATAAATAAAAAGAGGAACTTTAATTTTTGGTGAGAAAAAGCCAAATACTCATAAACCCCTGAAACTGGTCTACAAGCCAATCACTGTTATTCCAATTTCATTTTACAAAATTACAAAATACGACTTTAAAGTTGCAGTTTGACACGAGAAGCAAATATTTTTTTACATTAGTCTGCAATATACAAATAACTTTCACCATTTTCTGAAAATAATTTCATTTTATTATGTACCAGAACCATATAGAACTGACTGGAGACTTGGTTTGATTTTTTTTTCAGTTAATAAAGGATAGGAAGGCATAGCTAATACTTGGATAGTAAAATTAAACAGCAATAAAGCCACTTGAAAGTAGTCAATGTGCTCATTTAGGAAGTTTCGAATAAGATCGTGTCGACATTTGAGGACTAAAATATTTAAATCCTTTAATCACCCTCTATCGAAACTGACTGAGCTTTAGCAATTTAACAAAGAAGAACGAGCAAAAAAGTCAGTCTTTAGATTTTCTCAGTGGGCGTAGAGATATACCACAAAAAACGTGCAGCTATAATTTCAGCAAAAGCTGGTTTGGACAGGACTGAGGGGAGCTGAATTCAAGTTCAACTCTTTTCAGATTTGTAGTTTATTTTTTTAGAGTACATTTTTTTCTTCCTGTTCATAACTATGTACTACTTTAATTTGGTCTTTAACATAAAATCTAAGTGTCTGTTTGTAACATGAAAAAGTTCAAAAAATGAGATGAAAAGCTATAAAAAAAAAAAAACATTTTCTGTGCTGGAGTAAAAAACAAAAAGTCAATGTACCCGCCCACCGGATCCATTTAGTGGCGCGGCGGCCCTACTGTCGCAGTATTCGTCATAGTACGCAGATGTAGAGGGGTCGGGTATCCTCTCTCTCATCTTGGCTTGAATCTGTTTGATATTAGAAAATTTTTATTAATCAGATAAACGTAACTTTAAATGTAAAGTCTATCAAATAGCCCACAACTGACCTTTGTAGTGTTATCTGGTGACTGCGTCCTCTCCTGTGAATACCCATGTCTCCTGTTCTGATAAACACTTGCTTTAAAACAATCAGATAAATCTCTTTCACTGAAATCCTCAAACTGTTTTTTCAGAGGCAACTCTTCCTGTTGATGCCTGGACCTGGAATACGGAGACGTGTTCCTGTACCTGCCACCATCTTCATAAGACGGTGAGTATCTTAACTGTTGGTTACGTGAAAAACTAGCTGGTAACGGCCTGTGAGTTTTTTCTACAGAATCCCGTTTATATCTATAATTTGCATCATCTTCATCTGTATGCCTTCGCCTTTTTTCTTCAGGTCCATCCCAACCAGGTGGGGACATACGCCTCCTCGTGGGGCTCTTTCTGCTCCAGTCTCTGCTCGATGAATCTGAACTGCACAGCCTCTTGGAAGAGTTGCTGTATTCTCCACTTTTGCTCACCCTGTCTGTGCTACTGTGTCCATCTCTGCTGTATTTATAATAGGAGTCCTGAGGAGTATTACTGTGGAAGTCTCGCCCTTCTTCCCGTCTGTCACCATAGTCACCCCGTTTCCTTCTTGAATTTCTGTCAGCATCCTGCCGCCTGTAATCGTAGTCAGATCCTTTTGAGAACATCCTCTCACATTTACACCAACTCCTAAAAGAAAAAGGAAAATGTGTTGTGAAATCACAGAGTAATGAGCGTTTCCTTCAGATTCAAATCATATAAATTAAGGTCTTTAGTCAGAATAAAAGATTAATTATATTATGTGTTTATCCTACATGAACCCATTTCTTTCTATTTTTAACTGTTCTTAAGTAGCAAAACTGTATTTTTGTCACAAGTTATAATGCCTATTGTTAAGCAAAAAAGAATTAGGGGCAATTAAGATGTCTATAAACTGGAAATAATATGGTGTGTGTCACTGTGAGTGTGTACATAGTGACACGCTGCATAAAGAGACCCACAAGTGTGATGAACCCTTAAATGTTTTTTTAGGATGGATTTGTGTTGGGGAAAAAAACATATTCAACCTATTGAATATAAAAATCTGCTAAAAGGGTTCTGAACAGCTACATTACATAGCTTTAATTGCATAATTTCTGCTCTGTCTCAGTGTAAGATAGATTAGGTCCATGTTGGCATTTGGATAAAAGGGTATTTCATTGCTTTCATGGAATCAAGACTTCCTTTGAATGTCACTTAAAATACCTAAACTTATCAAACCTGGACTGAACTCCTCTACTCAGCTCATAGTTTCTTTAAACAAGGTTGTGATATTTGAAACCTTTATTTTCTTTGTGAAAACACTAAAAAGGATAGTTGTAATCTTTTTTGCAGTGTAAAATACACTAAATAAATCAGTTGTTTGTTGCTATACCATAATCTCATGCTGAAGATTGTTAAAAATCTTCAGTTTGAGTATATTATTTAAAATTGTTAAGAAATAATTGTCTTTAACATAAATAACTAAAGAAAGCTGTTAATACTTTCAACAATCTCCTTTTGCCAAGAGAAGAGAAATTAGTCTTCTTTAACATTTCACTTTTCATGGAAAAAGGTTATTTTGTGTCCTGCGAACCACTTCTATGTCGATAAGACCATTATCCTGTTGAATGAACCAATGAAGACCTTTCTAGCAGAGTAACACAGGACTGCTAGAAAAAACAAAAGCTACTTAACAGTAGCCATAAAATTAATTTCCACAAATCCATTATCTTTTTAAACTAAACCCTCATGGAGAGTCGGTTTAATCTGAGTCTCATCTGACATGATGATACTAATAAAAGGGGCCTTAGTTACATCTATTCAAAGAGGACTGTCCCTTATTATTTCTAAACATGGGAATTGTCACTCTGAACATATTCATTCAAATTAAATGTTGATTGTTTTTTCATTGTGAAATTACATTATTTCAAAAACGATGAAGTGATCAACGTTAATAAGAGGCTTTTTACACATCTTTAGCAGGGCCTCGTCCGCCTTAGATGGAGTCCAGCTTGAAAACTGCAAGTTATAAACTGATCAAGCCTGGCCAAAATTAACCTGCAATCAGTTGAAATGTCAAAAGAAAAAAAAATCATTCAAAATTGCCCACTGTTTTCATTTCATTATTAGAATAAAGAGTTGTCATACGTCGAACCGTGTTCTAAAATTATGCAAGAGCTGTAGAAGAGCTCAGTCCATGTTTGACCATTGTCAGTGCCTTAAATCTGGAGCCAAACAAAGGTTACTGAGATTCCTTAAAAATGTCAATTTCTCAGGGCCGATATGGCAGTTTTGAACTAGAAGCTAACCAACAGCGTTGCTCCGTGTTCTCAGCTAACATGAAGCTAACCGTTCACAGACCGAATGCTACATACCCAGAAGACACATTTTGTACAAATGTGAGTCAAACATGAATGACCAGAAACAAAACGATGTTTTAAGCCAAAACCATGCATTTAGTTCAATCCGTTTCACAATGGTTGTATGGCTGTAAGGCCGAGTTAAGTTTTGTTTATGCCTGGCCTACTTAGGGTTAGCTCGTTAAATTACCGTTTATGTCGGATGACTCCACTTTTTTGAAGAAACTAGATTCCTTTAGAGCTATAGAAATAAAACGGTTAAAGCCGATTTAACAATAGATTATTGCTTAACTCAGCAACGAACGGAACCTTAGATATGCCTAGAACGAGACCGTTCAGCTTCTACCTGTCTCTTCCAAATACTGCCCCCTCTGGTAGGAGGGTGAACGACTTCTTGTTTTTCCATAGATTAGATAGATAGATAGATAGATAGATAGATAGATAGATAGATAGATAGATAGATAGATAGATAGATAGATAGATAGATAGATAGATAGATAGATAGATAGATAGATAGATAGATAGATAGATAGATAGATAGATAGATAGATAGATAGATAGATAGATAGATAGATAGATAGATAGATAGATAGATAGATAGATAGATAGATAGATAGATAGATAGATAGATAGATAGATAGATAGATAGATAGATAGATAGATAGATAGATAGATAGATGCCTTTTTGAATGTCAATCAAAATGTTGGACATCTTAAGTTATGGGGAAAAAAAGGAGGCAAAAATGCTTTGCAATCAACCAATTGTCAGCAGCAAGCTGGGAATATTATAGATTAATATAGGCTTAGTATTTAATATTGTATGGGACGTTGCAGACCTTGTACTTCTATAGCTCTCAAATGTTTCAGTGTTCTCACTGTATATATACAGGGGTTGGACAATGAAACTGAAACACCTGGTTTTAGACCACAATAATTTATTAGTATGGTGTAGGGCCTCCTTTTGCGGCCAGTACAGCATCAATTCGTAATGGGAATGACATATACAAGTCCTGCACAGTGGTCAGAGGGATTTTAAGCCATTCTTCTTGCAGGATAGTGACCAGGTCACTACGTGATACTGGTGGAGGAAAACGTTTCCTGACTCGCTCCTCCAAAACACCCCAAAGTGGCTCAATAATATTTAGATCTGGTGACTGTGCAGGCCATGGGAGATGTTCAACTTCACTTTCATGTTCATTAAACCAATCTTTCACCAGTCTAGCTGTGTGTATTGGTGCATTGTCATCCTGATACACGGCACCGCCTTCAGGATACATTGTTTGAACCATTGGATGCACATGGTCCTCAAGAATGGTTCGGTAGTCCTTGGCAGTGACGCACCCATCTAGCACAAGTATTGGGCCAAGGGAATGCCATGATATGGCAGCCCAAACCATCACTGATCCACCCCCATGCTTCACTCTGGGCATGCAACAGTCTGGGTGGTATGCTTCTTTGGGGCTTCTCCACACCATAACTCTCCTGGATGTGGGGAAAACAGTAAAGGTGGACTCATCAGAAAACAATACATGTTTCACATTGTCCACAGCCCAAGATTTGCAATCCTTGCACCATTGAAACCGACGTTTGGCATTGGCATGAGTGACCAAAGGTTTGGCTATAGCAGCCCGGCCGTGTATATTGACCCTGTGGAGCTCCCGACGGACAGTTCTGGTGGAAACAGGAGAGTTGAGGTGCACATTTAATTCTGCCGTGATTTGGTCAGCCTTGGTTTTATGTTTTTTGGATACAATCCGGGTTAGCACCTGAACATCCCTTTCAGACAGCTTCCTCTTGCGTCCACAGTTAATCCTGTTGGATGTGGTTCGTCCTTCTTGGTGGTATGCTGACATCACCCTGGATACCGTGGCTCTTGATACATCAAAAAGACTTGCTGTCTTGGTCACAGATGCGCCAGCAAGACGTGCACCAACAATTTGTCCTCTTTTGAACTCTGGTATGTCACCCGTAATGTTGTGCGCATTTCAATATTTTGAGCAAAACTGTGCTTTTACCCTGCTAATTGAACCTTCACACTCTGCTCTTACTGGTGCAATGTGCAATCAATGAAGACTGGCTACCAGGCTGGTCCAATTTAGCCATGAAACCTCCCACACTAAAATGACAGGTGTTTCAGTTTCATTGTCCAACCCCTGTATATAGATAGATAGATAGATAGATAGATAGATAGATAGATAGATAGATAGATTTATATTTTGAATCCCCATTCACACACCATTCCAGTTGGTGGCAGTAATGCACCAAGTTGTCATTTGCCAAACGCCAATAAACACGAAGAAGAAGAAGCAACTTTTTTTTTTTTTAAATTCAGTGTAGCTGATTAGCATAACATTGATCGTTATTCATTGCAGAGTGCAAATCTGCTTGTTTGACAAGTGATGTATCCAGAGGCTGCACTGTGAACTGCAGTTACTGTTCGGCTTGGTGAAAGCGCGGTTTTAGCAGCAGCTTGGTGAGAATGAAGGTGAAGATCAGGCAGTGGAGCGGAGTGGCCTCCTGGTCCTGGGTGGCTAACGATGAAAACTGCGGCATCTGCAGGATGCCCTTCAACGGCTGCTGTCCAGACTGTGAGTATCTGAGCAGGGACACTGTGCGACTTTATACTGCCTCTCTATTAGAGCATATATGTCACCTAACGTTAAAGTCCAAATACACCTCAGGTTCTAAACAATTGGGATGAACGTCTTTAAAACTCATGAAGCCCATCTATTTAGTTTTTTCTCTGAATCCTGGTTCAACCAATTAACATATTAGACTAAATGCGACCTACGTGTCCACATCTATGTGAGTAATAAGGAGACAAAGAAAGTAGCAGCCATATTTACAGAATGCTGGGGTAAATATTGACACATTTCAAAGGCAGTAGAATATTCACAACCCCTTGTATCCGTTTTTGGCGGTGAAATGTTACAAAGTTTAAATACACTATGGAATCTAAACATTTAAACTGCAGTCATCATGCTGCTTGTTTGCAACGTATTGTGTATAGCTGCTCCGTGAAGTGTTTCAGAGTAAATTTTAAGTAAAGACCTGTAGTGTGATTTAGTAAAGTTAATGTAAAAGGTCAATTAAATGCATGACTGCTCAATATTAGGGAAAATGTCCTGTTGTTTGAAGCTGCACTGTCAGCTGGGAGCAATCCACATTCACCTCAATCTGTTATCTTCATAATGCTCCCATTACTGTGAGTTTGAGCCTCTTGGCTTTTATTTCTGTTAAAAAGTCCTTTTAACCCTACATGATGGACTGCTTAAGTTTTCACATTATGACTGTCAGCGTTTTACACAACTGGAAATATTTCCAGACCAAAACGTGTCCCTTGCAGCCAGCTGCGCAGCAACTAGTGACAGAGGAGCAGTGCTTATTATTTAGGACGGGTATAACTAAAAATGCTAGCAGTTTTGTAAACGTTAGGTTTTTAAAAACCTGGAATACCTTCACACCAGTTACTGGTGTATGTCTAAATTCAGTCTATATGCTCTCAAATTTCATTGACAGCAAAGACAGGCACTAAAATAAAAGCCCTTACGGCTATTTTTGGTTATAAAATATGCACACAAATTAAGGAGCATCAGACTTTTTGGACATCTTCTCAAGTTATGGGACAGAAAAAAGGAGGCTAAAAATACTTTGCAACCAAGCAGTTCTCAGCAGCAAGTTGGGAATATTATAGATTAATACAGGCTTAGTATTTAATATTGGATGTATGGGACGTTGTACCTCTGTAGCTCGCACTCTCAAATGTTTTGTAATATATTTGTTATTTTCTAGGTAAAGTTCCTGGAGATGACTGCCCTCTGGTCTGGGGTCAGTGCTCTCACTGTTTCCACATGCACTGCATCTTGAAGTGGTTGAACTCCCAGCAAGTCCAGCAGCAGTGCCCCATGTGTCGTCAGGAATGGAAGTTCAAAGAGTGACTCGGCTCTACTGTGTGGACTAAAAAAAGATGGCCGCTTCACCGAAATCTTTTTTTTTTTTTTTCCCCTCCTGTAAATCACAGTCTTCTTTTTATTTAATGCAGCAGATATTTGTTATATTTTTTGTTAAGTTTGTAATAAAGTCTTAACACACCACATAACATTGTAGCTGACGCTCTTAATGCTTTCTGAAACCATTTGGATGAAACAAATTACTGGATGGATGATTTTTCTGTGGAAAACTTACTTTTAAATTAATTTGACATAAACACATTGTTGAACTTTTTTTATATTTAGCAGGACAATCTGAAAATTTGCTTTCCATTTTTCTACTTCAATCAGTCAGACCTAAAACAGCACAACCTTTAGTTTCTTCTACCTGCATTGTCATTTCACACACACTTTCTGCAACAACACCTTTTTTATGCTGTGTGTGTGTATATATCTGATTTCAGCTGTTGCTCTTTAACCTCAGTTGAGAGTATAGTTTGTTGACAACTCAGTTTTAAATGTCATCAGACTTTTAGGTTAATTGGTAAACTCTAACTGGCCAAGTATTCCAGCTGACTGGTTGGCAGTGGAAATAAATTTTTTTTTTACACACACAGACATAGATTTTACATGTTTATTTGTTTACATTGCATGGAGAAACTGTAAACTATAATTTACATGCTTGCACATGGTAAAACATATGAATGTATAAGGACAATATGTACCAGCATATCATCACAAAGACATACAGCTGTTCTCACTCCATTTAATCAAATAATTCTGCCACCGCAGTGCCGTCATATCCAAAACTAGAGCTGGTGAAGTTAGGGTTATTAAACTTCAAGGAAAAAATATTTGTATAGATACTGTGAGCACTGTTTAGGGCAACATACATGCATACATCAAATGTTCTCCATACACCAATTTTCGTTTTTTTTTCATGACTCCATCATGTCATCACTTTCTTCCTGATGTTATTCAAGAAGCAAACTTTGAAATTGAACACAATTAAAATTTTGCCCCTGGTTTACACTGACTCATATAAGTTTATGACACCAATTGAATTAGCTTTTAGTTTATTTGGAAAACTGAAGTCAGATAAATTGCTTTTGCTTTGCCATTTCACTTGAATTTAGTGCGTTACGTAAAAGAGAAAACTGGCAGCCCAAGCAATAGCAGAAATTACTTACTGTCAAGTCAGGATCAAATATAAGTACAAAATGCCTCTGAATCCTGCCTCTTTGATGCACACTGAAAAAATATCGGACTAATATCTGAGAGGAGGTGGATGCTAAAGAATGACATTGCAATGTCTCAAAGACATAGTCACTTTCGCTTGTATTCAAGTTCAAGTTTAGTTATATAGCAAATTTAAAAACATCTGCAACCTTATCTGTAAAAAAAAAAAAAAAAACAAGAGCACAGTACAAAAGACAAATGTGACTTGATAACAGAGACTGTTGGATCCTGTCTGATGTGTAGGCCCAGTTTATTCCACAGTTTAGGGACTACGACCTTAAATCATTAGATGTAGGAGATCCAGAGGGTCCACAAGGCTGCAGGAGGTCAACAATATAACTTTAAAATCAGTGAGCCGGTTAATTTTAGAATGAAGAGAAGAAAGTAGAGGGGAAATATTTTCATGCCTTTTAGTTTGTGTCTGAAGACACGCTGAAGCATTCTGCAGGCGGACTTGACTAACACCAACCAATATAAGGAGTTACATACGTATAAATGTAATTTAAGCATGGATCACCAGTTCAAAGCTGTTAAAGATAAAAATGATTTCACTGTAGACAAGAGTCTCAGTTTAAAAAAGCACAAATCTGTTTTTCAGAGGCAAGTTATGGGACGGTCGTATCATGGGCCAAAGCCTCTCTACACAGGGGCCATGTGGCGCATCGGTAGAGCACATAACCCCCAAACTTTTAAGGAGCAACTTTACAAGGCTAACCAGATCCAAATGAGAAGCACTGTGGTTCAAACATAATTACCTTAGTCTTCTTCTCATTTAAACTGAGGAAATCTGAGACCATCCAGGCTTTGACTTCAGTGGGACACTGAAACCATGGTTTTAATGAATCAGAGCTGTTACCCTTCAGCTAAAGGTAGATCTGAATGTCACCAGAATATGAATGAAAAGAAAAGTTAAGACAGAGAAACCCATAACATATAAGGCCTGAACTAATCTAGTGCAGTGCCTTTGACACCACAGTGCTGAATTTGAGAGATTGGAATTTTGTGTTAAAGGCAGCTGTCAGATCTAAAAGCAAAAAGAACAGCAGAGACTCCTGAATTAGTAGCCGAAAAAAGATCATTAAAAGCTGCAGTTTCAGTGCTATGAAGAGAATTAAAACCAGAATGAAACCTTTCATGAATATTGGATGCATTTAAAAAAGGACTGCAGCTGCAGAAATAATATCCTTTCCAGAATTTATGATAGGAAGGGAAGTTTGAAATAGGCTTAAAATTAAAAAGGTCTGACGAGACAAGGGTAGGTTTTTTAAGCATAGGCTTCACACCTGCATGTTTAAAACAGGCTGACAAAACACCTGAACTGTGACTACTGTTAAAAATCTTTCAATGTCATACCCGGCTACCTAAAAAACATTATTTTGTATTATAAATTCAACTAACTCAAGGCAATTCAATTCAGTTCTTTTATATAGCGTCAATTGACACATGTCATCTCAAGGCACTTCACAAAGTCAGGTACATACATTCCAATTAATCCTAACCATTGAACAGTGCAGTCAGATTCACTTATTTATTCAAATTGGATAAAAATTGCATCCAGTCAGAAATTTGCAGCATTCACTCCTCCTGGATGAGCATGTAGAGACAGTGGACAGTCACTGGCGTTGACTTTGAAACAATCCCTCATATTGAGCAAGGCTTAATAAAAACAATCCTTGTTATTTTAATTCATCCAGTACTCCTTGCATGTTAAAACTGCTGTCACATTTTATTGGGGTATGTGCTCCCAAGCCTCTGGTCAATCGTCTTTTTAAATGCAAAGATATTAAAGATTTTTTAAAATAATTTTCTTCAAATTCAGGGGTTTACATTATCCACAGTGAAACACGTTTTGAAACAGTGTGGGTTTAAAAGCCACTCAGAGAGGAAACAGCCATTACCCTAAAACCAACATAAGAGCCAAATTACATGCACTCAGGGACAAAGACCTTAGGTGTTGGAGACATGTCCTGTGGTCTGATGAAATTGAAACCTAAAATTTCAACCAAACTGACATTCGGTTACATTTGAAAGAAAAAGCCTTAGAAATCCCTCCTAGCTGTGTTGTATGGGGGTGGCAGCATCAGGTTGTGTGGTTATTTTACTGCAGAGGGCAGTGAATTTTACAAAACACGTTGAAAAGAACAGTATGGGGAAATATTGATTAAAAAAATCAAGACATCAGTCAGGAAGTTGAAGCTTGAGTGCTGGGACTGCAGATAAAAAATAGCTGGAAAAAGCGATAATCTGTTGCTGTAGATTGTTAATGATTCTAATGTTTTCTGTACAAATAAAGATTTTAAAAAAAGACAAAGGTAGTGGGCATACTTCTGAATTTGAAGAGGGTTTAAGAAAATGAGTTAAAGATTTCTCTCATTATGTCACGGAGTGACATTTTTGGACTTTGTGGCTTTGTGTTTGTTTACCTTTTGCATAGATTTTTCTATTTTGGTTTTTGTATCATGTTTTCTTTTCTCCTTCTTCCACCTCCTAGTGTTTACTTCTTAAGTTCTTTTATGGTTGTTTTCTTATTACTTTGTATAGTTTATTATTATTAATATTATTGTAATTATTATAGTTCTTGGTCTTCCCTGGATTCTCTAGTTTTATTTCTCTTTAGTATCTTTGTGTTTAATTGTGTTTTATTATTTGTTCCTTTGCACTCTTCTTGTTTACTAGTTTATTTTCTGTTTCCTTTCCAGTTAATTCAGTCAGTGTGGTTAGGTTTGTTTACTTTTGTATTCAGGTTTTCTTTATGGGTTCTTTGTTTGTTCTCAGGTTGTTATTGTTGTTCCTATGTTCCCTCTAGTTTCTCTGTTTACTTTAGTCATGATTATTCTAGTTTTCTTATTCCTTATTTGATTATTTATCTTTGTCTATAGGTTTGTTTTGTCTGTGTTTCTGTTTATTAGTTACTTTGCCCATCCTCAGCCTTTGTATTTGTTTTCACCTGTTCCTTCTGCCTCCTTGTCACACCTTGTACCCGTACTCGTCGTCTTCCGCTTTATCCAGGACCGGGTCGCGGGGGCAGCAGACTCAGCAGAGACGCCCAGACGTCCCTCTCCCCAGACACCTCCTCCAGCTCCTCCGGGTGGAGCCCAAGGCGTTCCCAGGCCAGCCGAGAGACATAGTCCCTCCAGCGTGTCCTGGGCCGTCCCCTGGGCCTCCTCCCAGTGGGACGTGCCTGGAACACCTCCCGAGGAAGGCGTCCAGGAGGCATCAGGTATAGATGCCCGAGCCACCTCAACTGGCTCCTCTCGATGTGGAGGAGCAGCGGCTCTACTCCGAGCCCCTCCCGGATGGCCGAGCTCCTCACCCTATCTCTAAGGGAGTGCCCGGCCACCCTACGGAGGAAGCTCATTTCAGCCGCTTGTATCTGGGATCTCGTTCTCTCGGTCATGACCCAAAGTTCATGGCCATAGGTGAGGGTAGGAACGTATGTCACATACTGTTCCCTGTTTTCTCTGATTACCTGCCCTTTGTTATCTCACAGTATATTAGTTGGTTTTGTGTCATTGTTCGTCGCTGGTTCCTTGTGTTCGTCACACCTCGTTCTCGTCCATGATTATGCTTTGTTTCTTGCCACGCCTTGCCTTGGGAAACCTGCAGTGATTTTGCTACGTTTTTTGACCTTGTAAATAAATCTTTGAATTACAAAGATGATCCTGCCGAGCTCTTGTCTGCACTTTGGTCCGATCCAAAACCACATCGTGACACATTATTCTATAATTTTGAAAATCTTGACAATTTTAGTAGTACTAGCTGACCTGAAACAGGAATAGTTCAGTCTGACTTATTGCGAGACAGTGGGAAAAAAAAGTTACGTTCTTATAATGTACAGTCATATTTAATATGTTAGAAGCTTGTTTTTTAGATTAAAAGTACCCTTTGAAAAAAACCATAAGGCAGGTATTAAACATACTTTTCATTAAGACCGCATTCCTGTATTTGCTATGTTTTTATTGTTCTGATGTGATAATCTAACCTTAAATGTTGTGTTTTCATCATAATACTAATACTAAATACAAAAAAAAAGTAATCACTCTAAAATCATTTGGTCAAAATCGATGAATGCAAACGCAAAAACTATTTACAGCAAAACGTCCATGTTTTATTTTACTTTATACAGTTTCAAAATGAGACACATAACATGTTGGTAAAATTTCACATTAGATTTGGAGATTCTTTAATCTGTTGATCTCAATGAAATGAGCTTAATCTAAATTCTTTAAATCCAATGTGACAACCCTTTGGCTGAATCACTGCATAATAATTATTTCTAGTGAAGAAATTATGTTAAATGAAAGCTGTCATTTTAACTTTAGCAATTACCAATTTATAGGCACATCATGGCAGGTTTCCCAGTAAAGCCAAACACTGGCTTACATCCAACTACTGTGTATGGTGGTATCAAAACAAGTCTGCAAAGAAGCTGCAGGTCGGTTGCTTGGAAACCTCAAACCAAGGGACAGCGAGCAAACCTAATCAAAACCAATAAAAACTTATTCTTTAACCAAATATTACAATCAGTAAAACAAGAAACAGAATCATTCAATGAAACCATAATAATATAAAAAGTGAACCTCCTGACAGACTCATTAATACAAACCCATAAGAGACAGAGACCATAAACCATGAAAATCATCCTTGTAAATGCAATTTTATTCAACGTTTTCTGCATGACATTTCAAAATAAATCCACAGCATGCCACAATCTTGTTTCCTTCCTCAGGCAAATGCATGTCTCTAAGAACTCACTTCAAAAGCCTTGTTGTCATTTGTAGTCCGTTCAGAGTCTGAGGTCAAGTCAAACGTAACATTTACTTGGTCAAAATAACTGAATCTGTATAAGAAACAGAAACAACAGTTCTGCATCAACACAATCTCTTTTTTCTTCTCTTACACTGATATAAATATGAAAAGAAAGCTTCCATTTCAAGTTAAAAAATAAACGCCTTACTTCTTCAAAAACTAAAATCGAGTGCCCCTCATTTTCATGCATGATCATGCATTGGTTCAGTTGCTGTTACATGATTTTGTGGTTAACTGAGAAATGGAGGTCACTTAAAGTGTAATTACATTACACTACTAAACTGTTATCCCTAAGAACTTGATTGTTCTAAACCCATGGGGCCCCTGAGCTGCTTTTTGACTGCCAGTGTAGTTTATATAAACTATGCAAGCTTGCATAGTGAGAAAAACACTACCCTCATAATCGGAAAAGGCAGTGATTTTCAGCAATAAATCATTGATTCTATTAAAGTGTACACCCTGAAACAAAATTAAAATCCTTTGCAAAGTCTGAACAAACAGGCAACATTAACAGATGTTTAACAGATGTCGTGTCCCATAAGGATACTTCACATGCATGCAGCACAATGATCCACATCTAAATGCTTAAAAAATATACAAACATAAGCAAATCAAAACACTAAAATGTTACTTTTACTACAGCACTTCCCCCCTCTGTCTCTTACAGAGGACCAAAAACAGAATCCCTTGATTTAAAGTGCATTACCAATAACATAACAGGAAAATATGAGCTACAGGGTTTTAAACCTGGAGGCTGAACTATAAAGCTGAGAATATTCCTGCATTCAAAAATGCCCAGCATCCTCCTTCTACAAAGCTCCACCCCAAAGGTTCAATGTAATGGCACCACCTCCCTTCTGGTACTGGTTTCTGGGGTTCATTTCTACTCAGGCAATCTCTTTTTAACCGAGCCGATGCAGTGGAAATGAAGAGGAGTAAAGAATGGCTCCAGAAAACCACCCTGGTTGCTAGAAAATGCTGCCAAAGCAGAACCATGCCTAAAATTATATTTTATACAGTGGTACAAACTTGTGCATTTGTTCTGCTGTTTTTTGACTCCAATAAATCTGATCAGTTGTTGCAAGTCAGACAAATTTACTAAGTTGTTGATTCTCATTTAACTTTTTTTTAACTAAGAAAAAAACTGTACATATTAGAAATACTTGCTAAATTTTAATCCCAACTTCCTCCACGTTTAAATTGGTTCAGCCCAAATGATCCAGTTTTCCATGGTCTCATTCGGAAGTAACTGGTGGGCAGCTTGTACCCTTGTCTTCACTTAGAGGTATTTTTTCCTCTTCAACTTGCTCAGATTTATTATGCGATGAGTCAGATGGGCATCCATGCTGAACAGAGACATTATCCTGTTGTTCCTGGTAATCCTGAGGGGTTTTCCTCTTGAAGCAGCCACACTTAGGATAGACACAAAAGCGACCATAAGACCAAACACCAAAACAACCAAAACCATGTCTTATTCCTAACAGTCTTCAGACCTTCAGGCTCCAAAAATGGAGGTAGGAATCTCACCTTCCACATGATGACTGTGATTATGATCAGAAGTATAACTCCCAGTGCTACTCCAGTCCCAATGATCAGTGGATCATTTGGAGGCACTATGAACTCAACCAGAACTTTACACTGTTACAGGAGAAAAAAACACCGTCATGCTTTACAAGATTAATTTGTATTAAATAAATAGATACATAGATACATACCGATTTCTTTACTTTGTTGTTGTCTGTAGGGTTCTTTTTTGAAACCAAAACTCAGATTAAAATTCCCTTCAAAACAGCATCTTTGAAATTGTATGACAGCAGTCCAACTTATACATACCTCAGTTTTGTGAGAAGCCAGCATGTATTTACCATCGTCAAAGTCAACTTTTAGAAAACTCATAAAATTGACCTCTCCGCTGTCTCCAGTATATCGTTTCAGAAAGGGCAAATTCTTTCAAATAAGAAGAGGACAGCTGAAGTCACGTGTAAGTGGAACATATTTAGCCTTTACTCATTGCAGTACATACCGATGCATGGTTTTTTAGATTTCGGAAATGCACATCTCCCACCAGCATAAACTGAACACCCGAATAATTCCTCAAAGTAAAAGTATCACATTTTATGGCAACGCAGTCTTGTTTCAGAGGGCAGTCCTGGAAAAAAATGAGCACCTTGTGTTACTGAGTGATTTATTCATAACATAATGACAAATTGTAAGTCCCCTTCTGTTACACTAACCTTAGATTTTTCGATGGAAACAACTGAGCACCGAGTTTTGTTCTTTTAAAAAAGAGAGAAACAAATATTAAAAGCTTGCAAGTATGACACACAGCAGCAGTTGAAATGAAAAGTGTTGTGGCTTTTGGATAAATTACCTGCTCAACAATAACTTTATAGTTTTCCATTTCAAAGTTGTGTTCCAGTTTAATTGGGAAGAACAGGGACACATTGATGGGAAAATCCTTAAAACCAATGTTGTCTATCTGTAAATAATGAGAAGCCATGTTCATTCTAAAAAAGTGGATTTGCATAAATGTATACATGTATTTTTTGCTTCAAAGCGATGAAATTGCATAGTACCGTATTTTCCGCACTATAAGGCGCACTTAAAAACCTTTAATTTTTAAAAAAAATGACAGTGCGCCTTGTAATCCGGAGCGCCTTATATATGGATCAATTGGTTAATTGGTTGATCCATACTGGTTGTACACGGCGCTCTGTCAAAATGTTTCAGTACGACTGGTAAACTACAAAGCCGCACCGCTTGCAGCATTACGGCTACCGTAGTCAGGGGCGTCGCCGAAGTAATAGCGGTAAACACCTGTACTGTGCTTACTCCTAGTCCAACACCACTTGTGTGTGTATAACGTTTGAATGTACTGTTGCAGGAATTGCCTGAACTATATGTGATTAGAAGCTCAGTGTGTGGGGTGTATGTTTCGTGTGTGTATGGAAGATGTTGACATTACTCCTCCGGACAGAGGTGGCGCTGTGTGCTGCCGTACCTGAGAATCAAGAGTGAAGGAGTGACGTCGGTATTATTGTGTGTGTGGGGTGGGTAGAGACGGCGACCGGAGCAGCGGTGTATGAGTCTGTAAGCCCTGTGTTTTTACGTGCTGCAAAGTCATTAAAAAGAACCCCAAATCTCGTCAACAACTCAGTGTTTTGATGCTGTTTCTTCATGTTCAACTCAGCAACGTATGAGTGAGGGAGTTAACCCCGAGGAAACTAGTAACTTCGGCCCTGGAGAAAGCGTCTCCCCTGTGTCATCAGACTACGGTCAGGGGACAGAAACAGGAAAGGTTAACAGTACTAACGTTTGATTTAGTGCATCAACCTGTTTCTTTTACGTGTTTACTGAATCAGGGAAAAGTTCCCTTTCCCGTTTTAACTAACGTTTGATTTCAACTTAAACTTCATAGACTCCAATGCATTCCTAACGTGCGGTTGGCTCTATTCAATAGAATTCTATGTAGAGGAGACCTAACCATGAGAGTGAATGGAGTTATCAGAACGCTGGTTTGTAGTGTATTAATAAAGTTTGACTGACTGTTTTGTTGACATTCTCTTTAGCACAGCTCCATCTAGTGGATGCATAACGCAACCCCAGTCAAACGTTTGACTGCAGTAGCTTCTATTCTATGCGCCTTATAATCCGGTGCGCCCTATATATGAAAACAGTTCTAAAATAGGCCATTCATTGAAGGTGCGCCTTATAATCCGGTGCGCCTTATAGTGCGGAAAATACGGTACTTCAAATCACCTACTTTATAAATAACAGTCATCCCTTGTGGTGCATGTTTTTTTGGAGTAAAGAACAGATAATTGGGAGTTGTGTCATTTCTAAAAAGAAAAAAAAAACAATTATTGCAAAATACAGGAAGTCTGTGGGTTATACAGCTAAAAACAATCTTGATGTGTGTTACACTACTTACACTGTTACTACCATTCCGACTGAATATTTTACAGGAATACCCTTGGTCACAGAATGTGTTTGGCTGGAGTTTGAATTTTCACTGAGAATGCAAAGAGTAAAATCTTGTGAGTGTTGCAAATAAAAAAAAGTTGGTTTCTCAGAAAATGTTTGGCTTCCTTCTGTAGGGGATTATTCATGAAAAACTTTTACCTATTTGCAGACACTTTCATCAACATTGTGTCATTCCACTCGAAATCTTTGGAAACACGAAAAGTAGTGTTGAACGTGACCTTTAATGGGACAAGAGAAAATTGTCATTCAGAGAGGTCTTCACAACCGTAGTTGTGTCTGTAAGGGTAAATGGCTGCAATATGACTCACAGAGGTTTTGCTGCGAAACACAGGAAGGCTGATGCCACAAACGGTTTTGTCAAGCACATCTTCGAGATCAGTGCAGAGATGAGTTAGCTTCTTGGGCTGATCGGGAAGAGGAGGGAAAGTAAAAATCAAGTTTAACAGCTTTATAGCTCCAGATTTTAATGCAGCGCTGCAGCTTTTATCTGTGATGAAGTGCATGTAAGAAAATTCAAAATCTCTCAGGTCTGCCTCTGAAAGACACATCAGCCTCTATTTCCACTTTAAGTATTTTGTTGTGAAAACTCAGCTCAGACAACTAAAATATCCTTTGTCAGTTTCAAGTCCTCAAAAAATGGTTGCTGTTTCCTCTACTTGTTATGTGTCACAGGAAATGATGAAGTAAATTTACAATGTATTATAGCTTTTCAGTGGATGAGACAAACTCTCCTGGAGGTGTTATTCTGGATGGTTATTATGTGAATAAACACATTTTAAATGAAGCAACCTTATTTTATAAAAAAATATGCTAAAGAATGCAATTTTGTCTTATCGAACTGCCACATGTCTCAGATTCCTTTTAATGTTAACGTTAATGTTTAATGTTAATGTTATAAACTCTGCTTTAAACCCTTCAAATACATCTTGTTCTATAGCATATTTGTCATTGAAGAAAACAGTATGCTTAGTTCTTCCTTTAACCATTATAGAGGTACATCTAAAACATTTAGAATATCGTGAAAAAGTTCAATATTTTTTGTCACTCATTTCAGAAAGTGAAGCTCATATAGAGATTCATTACACATAGAGTGAAGTTTTTCAAGCCTTTATTTCTTTTAATTTGGATGGTGATTATGGGTTACAGATAATGAAAACCCAAAATTCAGTGTTGTTAGAAAATTTGCATGTGGTGAAAAAGTTAAATATTGGAAACTCATGGTGCCTCACACTAATCAGATAATTAGCTCAAAACACCTTCAGAGGTTTCATGAGCCTCTAAATTGTCTCTCAGTCTGGATCAGTAGGCGACACGATCATGGGGAAGACTGCCGACTGCACAGATCTCCAGAAGACAGTCAATGATACCCTCCATAAGGTGGGTAAGTCGCAAAAGGTTATTTCTAAACAAGATGGTTGGTCAGAGAGTGCTACATCCAAGCATATTCGAACAAAGTTGAGTGGAAGGAAAATGTGTGGTAGGAAAAGGTGTACCAGCAACATGGATAACATCAGCCTTGAAAGGATTTTTAAGCAAGAATTTGGGGTAGCTTCACCAGGATTGAACCGCAGCTGAAGTTAGCTCATAAAGAGCCACTATGCACAGACGAATAATACACATGAGCTACAAATGTTGCATTCCTCAAGTCAATCCACAGGTCAGAAGTGTCTTACCTGGGCTAAGGAGAAAAAGAACTGAGGTCTTCTTTATAAATGCAGCATTCACACAAAACGGGGCCTGAAACTGGTGTATGTCACTTTCCACACAACAGTTGTATCTATAAAAAACAAACGTGATGGAAGAATATGACGTCACTCAAACTCTGAACCATGCATACGCTCGCTTTAGAGACGGGAGACTGGCATCACAGATGGTTAGGTGGGGCAATGAAGCCACATTGCATCATGATTCTTCTCAGACACACAATTTCGCTCATCTCGTACTCGTACTTGTTGTCTTCTGCTTATCCGGGACCGGGTCGCGGGGGCAGCAGACTCAGCAGAGACGCCCAGACGTCCCTCTCCGAGACACCGGCTCCAGCTTCTCCGGGAGGAGCCCAAGGCGCTCCCAGGCCAGTCCTGGGCCGTCCCCTGGGCCTCCTCCCACTGGGACGTGCCTGGAACACCTCCCGAGGAAGGCGTCCAGGAGGCATCCGGTATAGATGCCCGAGCCACCTCAACTGGCTCCTCTCGATGTGGAGGAGCAGCGGCTCTACTCCGAGCCCCTCCCGGTCAATTTCACTCATATCAAAGTTTAATCATAGATCGACGTCATCCCACGCATTCATTACAGCAGTGTTTTTTATGCTTGCACTGGTGAGCCATAACCATACACAAGAACCTTTCACATGAGCAGAAAAAGGCCTATAAGCTGTCTTAAATTAAAGTCTGCACATCTCATCACAGTTTTCTCACCATCACATTCCTCTCCCCGATGATTACCAGAGTGATGTGTATCACAGATCAACACATGAACTGTGACAGGATGTGACATAATAACCTGAGTCCTGTAAACATTTAAGTACCGTAGTAACCATCACAACACTTCCTTTTATTTGTTGTGCCACCACTATGGCTACCAAACACGACATGTTTTGGACCCCAGTCAGTTATGATTTGTGGTGAGATGCTGGTGTTGTTCCACTGTATTTTCTGAAGTTTATGGTCAATGCAGACATCTACCAGGAAAGTTTAAAGCACTTCCTTCTCTGACAAGCTTTATGGAGATGCAGATTTCATTTTCCAGCAGGATCTGGCAGTTGCCCACAAGTACCAAGAGTTGTTCTTGGTTGGCCAGCAAACTGACCTGACCTGAACTCCACAGAGAAACTTTGGAGTGTTGTCAAGAGGAAGACGAGAGACACAAGACCCAACAATGAGGATGTCCAACAGGTCGCTAAAAAGCAACCTGGGCTTCCATTATACCTCAGCAGAACCATAGGCTGATCCCCTCCATACCACGCCACACTGACGCAGCAATTCATGCAAAAAGAGGCCCAAGCAAGTACTGAGTGCATAGAAATGAACATAATTTTCAGAAGCCTGACATATCTGTTTAAAATATCCTTTTTATTGATCTGTTATATTCAAATTTTCTGTGACAGAATTTTGGGTTTTCACTGTCTTTAATTTATGTGTTACAAAAAATAAAGGCTTGAAATATTTCAATCTATATGTTATGAGTCTATATAATGAGCTATGAGTTTAACTTTCTGAAATGAGTGACAAAAATATTAAACCTTTCCATATTTTAATGTTTTTAGATGTACATCTATGTTTCAGTACAATCAGAAAATAATGCAAGTCAAGTTCACACTAGTTTTTGCCATCTGTTGTCCATCTTAAATATTGCTTAAATATTGTTGACTTCCTGTTAGAGTACATCTGTTTCTGCCCTTGAACTTTAAAACCTTCCTTCATCATTGTTATTGACATTGTCTGTTTCTCAATAAATGACTGAAATTGAAATATTGCCCAGCACTACTGTACCTGTTTCATCCCTTTGTACAATAAATTCAAACCTAATTTCTGTTTATAAAATTCACTCAAGCTGTAAATTATATAAACTTTTAAACTTGAAAAATTTATCATTTTAAAAAGCCAGCAAATAATGATGTACATGCACTTTATAACCTCATGTAACCTTTTGACCAGAAATGTTGATTATGAATTGTTGGTACAAGATAAAAAGGAAAAGTTACCCCTTTTAGCTCCATCTTTGAGAAGGAGAGGCCTGGAGGGTAGTGCATTGTCAGGTTGGTGTTGTATGAGTCATCAGCATTGTTACTCAGGTCTATCAACACGCTAAAGCGGTTATTTTCTGTCACCAACAACACCTCAGACCTAAAAGAGTACAAGTATTCATAAAATTCAGTTAGATTTGATTGGAGCAAAACAGTTGCCTTTCCAGGTATTATTTTAGAAATACGTACGTAAACTTAAATTTCACTTCAAGATCAGCAATGCAGATTTCTTTATTACAATGTTTCTCAAAAGGAACCTGAAAATAGTCCAAAGAAGAGAATATGCTAAATGCAACGTTGGCCATACTCCAGAAATAAATACAATTTCTTAAATGTTGTCTTTACACATCCAAATCTTCATGACACAAATGCGTCAGCACCCTTCAGTCACTACACCCACCTCAACCACAGCCAGTCTTTTGCTGTCCACGTTCAGAATGGCCCTTGCCTCCTCGCTGTCAGCTTGGGAAAAGTTTAATTTGATGCTGACAGGAGATAATGTGTCTCTTACACATTTCTGGAAAACAGGAAGAACAGTGTGGAGAGTTTTTTTAAAAGATGACATCAGAAATGTAATTTAAGTAAACTTGATATTATTATTATTCATACCTCCATGTATATAGAATAGTTATAGCAAGTTTTCTTCTCAGTCAGTTCATACATATATGTTATACTCCTGCTATTCTTTTCAGTTTTATCGAAGAAACCTCGATGTGTTTGCCTCATTGGATCCACATTGAGCATCACTGAGATGTTGATACCTGGCCCTGCAGTGGATAACTGTGGTATTAAAATAACAAACGGACATTAACCGTTGGTGAAAATCAATTTTTGAGTCCCCACCTGCTGTGCTGTTAGTTGCTTCTACCATTTCAAAGCAAGCTTCTGCATCAACCATTGGTAACCAAGTTTTGTTCTTCTCCAAGCAGTTAATATTCTGAATGCTTATGACGTTCGGATAATATGACAGCTGAGCCATGACATCTATTACAGGCTTGGATCTGAAAGCAACCAAAAAAAGTAGCTCATCAACGGAGGATTTGGAAACAAGAAAGCAATTTTGATGTAACTCCCCTCACAGGGGTTAGCTTTTTCCATGGTTGTGCAGTTTTACAAAGGTAATATTTTAGATTTTTCTTGTACCAGATGTTTCAATGTGGTAAACTCCAGCATCAAACCTCATTTCAACTACACCATTTTTCTGGTCATGAAACATCATTTAAGTAATGTAATTGTAAGCGTACACAAACAACATTAAGACCTTAATATATATACCGTACCTTAAGACAACCACAGCACCTTGTGATCCCACCACAATATCTGGCAGGCTATCATCTCCAAGATCAATATCTCCATTGATGGACTGACCAAAGAACCTCAACCCAGGAGGGAATTCTGCTCCTGTGATTCTCTGGAACAATAGAAGCTTGACTGTTGACACAGTCTGAGTCTCACATATGTTTGTATGGTAGAAAAGTTGTTTGGACAAAAAAACTATGCATTTCCACCCTTAACATTTACAAATCAATCACATCGTTAAGAATTTGGCAGAGTAAGGATGTCGAATGGAGTTTATCAAGTGTGCAGTGTGCTCCTGATTACACATGATAAAATATGTGAGTTCCCTGTTAGTTTTGAAGCAGTGCCTAACACTTTCTATGTGAAAGTAGCCTTAAGCTTTAGTTATCCCAGTCATTAAAGCAATGTTGAAGCATATATTTAAAGATGTTTTGCACAATTATGTAATAACCCCAGTACAACCATTACAGAGTTTTGGTGCTATTAGCTAAATTAGAAAAAGGCTAATTTTAGACTTTGTGTCCACAATTCTTTTCTACCGCACTTGCTGAGAAATGGGCATCTAGAGCTGAGTCAGAATAGGTTTTGTGCAGATTGCATGCTTGGTAGTGCAGAGCACTCTGTAGAGAGAACCCCAGTAAGACTGAAACTAATGCTGGATGTGCAGAAACTTACTATGTATGCTAGAACCTATTGGAGGAGTACTAAGTACTAGCATAATGACTGTCTTCACAGTGAAATGACGTGTCCCAGGTTTGCAGTGATCCTGCCACATTTAAACAGTTGTGCAGATTCATGGGACTTTAGGACAGTCTTCATCTGGTGTGAAAGATGGCTTTCTGGAATGTTGCCTTCCGATGCCCTCAGAGAGGCCTAATTTGTTTATGCCACAGATTTAAAAAAAATGGTTCTGACAAATGTCATCTGGATTCACGGCTGAATCTTCAAAAATATTTTGTATTATTTACCAAAGGCTTAAGGTTCTTCGTTTGGTGTCTCAGCAAAATAATGTTTGAAGAACAGATAAGAAAGCTACTGGTGGATGTTCCACCACTTTTATATTTCTCTAATTTTTAAACTTCCAGCATGTCTCTTTTTCTCTCTCAGATTTTTGCTTGAAGTGTGCTTCTTGTATTAAATTATGTAGATGAGTTGAACTCTAAAAAAAAAAAGAAAAACTGCCCAGCACATACGCTTTTTTTTTGTTTTTGGTGAGTAAAAAATGTGTCATAGCTTATCCACTCAATTACAGGTTTGGATCTTTTGAGAGTTAAAAAAATGTGCAAACTTTAAAGATTTTAGTCACCTGGCTGGAACTGTTGCGCATCCCTGTGTCTCTTTGTCCAAGGTAGATGTAAACAGCCCCTGTGTTATCCTCCTCCAGGGGGGCTCCCACTGCAACATCTCGGAGACCATCTCCATTCAGATCTGAAAGACTGGCTATGGTGGTGCCGAATCTACCCATTGATGGTGCTCGCACTTGAAGCTCCCTTTTTAGTTCCATCTATAAGCAATAAGGATAATATCTAACTGAATAATAAAAACCCATGCATAAAAGACAATTAATCTGAGTTTAATAATGACGCACCTCATCATTTATAGAGTAGATGTAGACCATTCCTTCTTTTCTTTCCTCGGCCAGGTAAAACAGTGGCCCTCCAACCAACAGGAAATCAGTGTTACCGTCTGAATCAATGTCTACAGAGCACAGCTCTGCCCCAAAATAGGAACCAACCTGTAATGTATGGATAAGGAGTTGTTTCCAAAGATTTTTCTTTCTAAAAAACTAGTTGCAAATTCAAGGTTTTTTGGTTTCATCTCTGCAACTACTGACATCATGAGCCTGTGCCAAGCATGTTTTGAGAAAGACTGTAATTCTGACTGTAAAAGTGGTATTTGTGTTATTTTGCAAATAGAAACTTGACTTTAAATTCTTGACTCTGTCTAATAGTCACAAGCAAAATACCTTTAGAGGCAGACCAAAGTTTAAAAACAAGTAGCACATATTTTTGTTACTTATTGATATAATAGTTAAAAAAATACTACAATTCCCAACCTGCTCCCCCATTATTCTTTTGGCTGCTTTCGACTCATTGCCATCAGGTTTGAAAACTACGACCAGTCCCGTGTGGTTGAAACGTGGTGCACCTGTGAAATATAGAGGATCGCCGTTCCTCTCTCCAACAGAAAGAGAGTATCCTGCAAAGGCGAGCAGCAACAGGTGTTCAAATTAATTTTCCTTTTTCGTTTTACATTATACAATGTATGGCGCAAGCAAAACTAAACAATCAGTCAGTTTGATCCAATCAGGATCATTCACTGATATCTCAACTAAAATAAATCAGTTCAGTGAATTAGCAAAATAAATAGTATACCCATGTAGGAGTCTCGTTGCATATCTGGGTCGAAAATCGTTTTATTATGTTTTTGAGGTTCACTTAGAGCCCCACGCCAGCTATTTGATCCCACCGAGCCCAGAATCAAGGTGTCCTGTCAACACAAATGTCTGATCAGAACATACATTTGTCACAGTTGTGAAAAATTACGTGTTGGTGCAGAGACTCTGCAAGCATGAAATAAATAAATGCATTTTAGTTTAAGTGGAAGTTCAGTGTTTATATCCAGTTGTTTACGACCTCTTTTCAATCTCAAATTAACTTAACTCTTTTGTTACATGTTCTGTTTGATCTGATGATAAAATCATTGTGCTTTACAGTCATAAGTGCCCTATGGTTTTTTAACATTTTTCAAAATTCTACTATTTCTTTTATTTCAGTTTTTGTAACTACATTTTTTAGCTATTTCCTTTTGTTCCTTTGGTTTTTCAATTTATCGATACAGGGAGACATCAATGCCTAAAACTCCACGAATAAAGGAGAACCCAAAGATTAGACGAAACCACAAGAAAACAGCCTGATAAAGAACCAAAGCATTACGTTTACCAACTAAACCAAAGCATAGATATCACTTACCTTGTATGAAACAGCACTGAATCCACTTTGGGACATTTCATTAGTCAGTTCTCCAGCTCGAGTCACATTGAATCCTAAAGAATTTATATGAAAGTGTCACTACAGCATGGACAGGAAAAATTTATTTATTGTCCTCAGTTTTCAAAACTGGAAAACAAAAGTGCAAAACAACAGCATCACCTTCTATAGTAAAGATCTGTTTTTGAAAGCTTTCCAGTATTCCTTTGAGTCCGCTATACTCATCAATCTTAAAGATATTTTTGTCTTTTGGGTGTGATGCAATACTTTCCAATTTGGTGAAGTCTTCAATTTTGACCTAGAATGGAAAGAATCAATACATTTTTTTACATGTGATGTCATTCCCACAATTTACACTGTGCCACTTAAAACACAGAAGCAAACGCTCTCCTGAAAAGAGCAGCCATTTTTAGACTGCTGGAGATAGGCACCAGCCCCCCTGCAACCTTATGAGGATAAGCAGGTATAGACAATGGATGGATGGATGGATGGATGGATGGATGGATGGATGGATGGATGGATGGATGGATGGATGGATGGATGGATGGATGGATGGATGGAACTGATTTGAATATGTTGTAAAAAAGCTATTAAATAAGGTGTATATAGTGTTTAGCAAATAATGTTGCTCAGTTTCACCAGTAATTCCCCGGAAATAAATGAATTAACACCGCTGCATCTTTTAGTCACATAATACAGCAAAATATGATTAAACTTACCCCAATGACAACTCGAATTATCTTTTTACGTTCATAGGTTTCAATACTCTTATAATTTACATCACGATCACTTGGATTTCCATCTGTGATTATCACCACAGCTTTAGTTGCATCTTTTGTGGCTCCTGCTGTTTGGTTTTCCAGGATCTGTGACCTGAGGAAATAGAGACATTTAGGGTTGCTGAAGATAAAACTTAGCTTCATCTACAAACACTAACACATACAGTTTATGGACTTTGGAAAAGGACATGGTCAAAGTCTTGTGGTGGTACTGTGTCAGATGTTTATAATTTAACCAAACTTACAGTGTAAAGTTGAGGGCTTCGTGTGTGTTGGTCAGATTCCTCATATGCACCTCTTTTTCAAGTTTCCTTAGAGCAGTACCAGCAACATAGTCATTAAAGTCAAACACTTTCCTGGGCTTTGTAGAGAACTGAACTGCTGCAAACTAAAGGAAAACAAGCATTATGGATGTAACATCACATAAGGATAGATTATACAATGACATACAAATGCTTTAAAGGAATGAATGCTGAAGGAGTGCAATTACCTCAATAGATGTGTTTTTTAAGCTGTTCATCATTCCTGTTATGAATATTTTATTTTGGTCAAATTCCTGTCCAGTCATACTCTCAGATCCATCAAACAGAAACACAAGGTTTACTTTTTTTGGTGTACATTCTGGAAAAAGGTACAAAAAGTTATGATATCATATATATCAGCGTATAAATACTGGAAATTATATTTGCCTAGGGGGAAAATAACCTTACTTTGGAACAAAGGTTTAAAAGAAGACAGCTGCTGAAACTCATCTGTGATGTTATAACACAAACTGTTCAGGTAGACGTTCTCGTCGCATGGATGAGCAAAATGTGGACTACAAGCCTAAAGCACAACAAAACATGTCAGAGAAACTAGATTAGACACTTTTTAGACATTGTTTTGTTCTAAAATATCACCAACAGTGTGTGGTTTCTTACAATAAACCGGGAACCTGTAGAATCTGCAGCTACTGACAAGCCGAGATGCTTGGCTAAATATGGATCTGTCTGAGACGAATCTGTAAAAGTAACATTTTGCTCCAGTTATGGGTTAGGATGTCTAAACTTTGCAGTGATATGTTAAAATGATCAGTTTTTATAAATTGGCTTGATGATCTGCAAATGGCAAATAAATGACTCTTATATTTACTCTTACTTTAATTTTACCACAGGTCATATTTACTCAAGAAATTTGATGTTTGTTTTTTCAAATTAGCTTTTATTTTTATTTGCTAATATACAATGCGTTCCTGCATTTAAGTTTGGCTTGCTATACTTTATGCTGCAAAACTATTCATACCCCTTGAACCTGTTCATATTCTGTCATGGTACAACTAGAAACTTCAATGTATTTTGTTTAGTTGTGTACACTGAGCTCACTTGACTAGATGGAAAGACTTAGCTAAAAGATGTCCCAAGTAACATTTTCCACAAACCCTGTAGGTAACACAGCAAACATGTGGAAGATGATACTCTAGTCAATATTACCTCACCTGTTCTCTGGTTCTTTGCAACTCTTTGTGACGCTATGTGTGTTTTTTGTTCTTGTTTGGATGTGATCATATTTCTCAGTATAATTTTTTAGCTCTGCTTTAATAAAAGTAATCTTCATTATTCCACTTGGTTGTTTGCTGTCTGCTTCCCCATGGCAATTAGGTCCTAATATCATAATCCAACGTGATTTTGGCTGATTTCTGAAGATTGCATGTTCTTTTGTCTTTTCCATTCTGAGGAGTGGAATAGAAAGGGAAATGGGCCTCTATATTGCATCATAATTATACTTAAGGAAAACAAGACATCATGCATTATTATTCTTTCCCAAAAATCATAAATACTAAATGACTGAATACATTTAGATAAAAGGAATTGTTAGGGTTGCCACAAATAGTTGCATCAGTATTTGGGATTTTAAAGTCTTAAGTGTAAAATTATGTTACAGCAGTTAAAGATGGCTGCATTTTTAAGACTTAAACAGAGGTACCAGTAAATATGGAGGGCACTGTATTTTTATACTTGTTCAACAAGTACTATAATAAAGCATGTAAAATGAATGAGTTTTGAATATTACATATATATGTTATATATAATTCAAGTTGTGTTCCAATATTTGGAGTTGTAATTCAGACATCTGGATTGTGGAAAACGTGTCTTTACCATTAGGCTGGAACCACTTTCTAGGTTGATCTTGGTCAAGCTTGAATATTCCCCCCGATCCATTAAGCCGCAGTGGTGCGGTGACGATTATCCTGTGAACCATGGTAACATCAGTAAAACATCTGCAAGACCATGACTTAACAAACAGAAAACATGTTTTCTCTAATAGTCTTGTGGACCATTTTTGAAACTTCAGTCACTGATTTAAATCAACTTACTGAGATGGTGACATCATACATCAGTTTTCTGTAAGGACAAGTGTGTGCAGACCAAGACCTTCTGCACATACAATAACACTAAACCTTGGTTCACTCCTCATCTGGGGCAGCTGTGCAGGGATAAGAAAGAGGCTCACAGCAGTGGGGACCGGGCCCTGTATAAGCAGGCCAGGAACAAACTGACCAAGGAGATCAAAGCAGTGAAGCTACAGTGAGAAGCTAAAGAAAAGCTTCTCACATGGAGACCCTTCTGCTGTTTAAAATGGTTTAAAAAACCCGACTGCCTACAGGTGACCTTTCCCCCCACTCTGAGCAGAATCCTTCGCCTGGCAAATCAACTGAATGGCTTCTACTGCAAGCATAGCAACAATTCACACCTCAACCCAACTCCTCCACATCCCATTCAAACACAAATTGTTGCCATACACCAACCACCCTCCTACCTTCAGAGCTCCCTGCCTGCACTAAAGATCTCAGAGGAAGATGTAAATAGGCTCTTTCAGCACCTGAAAACAAGGAAGGCCTCAGAACCTGATAATGTCTCCCCACCATTGGCACCCATCTTCACTGACATCTTTAACAAGTCCGTGGAGCTGTGTGAGGTTCCTTCCTGCTTTAAATGCTCCACCAGTATCCCAGTATCCAAGAAACCCACCATCACAGGATTAAATAACTACAGGCCTGTCGCCCTGATGTCTGTGGTCATGCAATCCTTTGAGCGTCTGGTGTTGACCTCACAGGGCCCATTGCTGGACCCCCTGCAGTTTGCCTACCAGGCAAACAGGTCGGTAGATGATGCAGTCAACTTGGGACTACACTTCGTCCTGCAACAAATCGACCACCCTGGGATCTATGCCAGGATCCTGTTTGTGGACTTTATCCCCCCCATCAACCCAGACATCCTCCACCAGAAGCTCATCCAGTTCAAAGTCTTGGCCTCCACCTGTCAGTGGATCACCAGCTTCCTGAAGGACCAGCAGCAGCTAGTGAGGCTGGGGAGCATCTTCTCCCACACAGGACCCATCAGCACTGGCACCCCCCAGGGGTGCGTACTCTCCCCACTCCTTTTCTCCCTCTACACAAATAATTGCACCTCAGTGGACCCGCCTGTGAAACTCCTGAAGTTTGCAGATGACACCACCGTTACTGAACTGATCCAGGGCAATGATGATTGTGCATACAGACAGTAGGTGGATCGGCTGGTACACTGGTATGGTCAGAACCACCTGGAATTTAACCCACTCAACAATACTGTGGCTGCTGTGGACCACTTCCGGTTCCCAGGAACCACCATTTCTCAAAACCTGAAATGGTCCTAGATAATGTTCAGAAGAAGGCTCAGCAGAGACTGTACTTCCTGAGTCAACTCAAGAAGTACAACCTTCCACAGGAGCTGCTGGTCATCTTCTACACTGCCATAGTTTAGTCTGTTCTTTCTTCGTCCATCTCAGTGTGGTTTGGCTCGTCCACAAAACAGGACAGGTCCGGACTGCAACGAATAATCAGGTCTGCAGAGAGAATCATCAAAGCTGACCTTCCCTCTATCCAGGACTTATACAGGTGTAGGGTCAGGAAAAGGGCAGCTAACATCTCTGCAGACCCCACACACCCTGCACACAAACTGTTTAGGGTTTTACCTTCAGGTTGGTGCTACAGAGCGCTCTCTGCTAAAAGCAGCCGCCACAGAGACAGTTTCTTCCCCCAGGCTGTTTCTCTGACAAATACTTGACATTCAGAGGTCCAGAACAACACCACGCATACTTGGACTGATCTCACATTATATTCTCTTGTAAAGTCAATTGTGTATATATGTGCATTAAGGCCGATTGTAATTTTGATTCTGAAAAGTGTTATTCATATTATGAAATATTGCAAAACATATTAAACCACAAGCAATTCCAGCTTATCACAGGAAATGTTCTGAAAGACACCTACTTTAACCACACTGATGTTTTAACATGTACTTCAGTGTTGAATTTATACAAAACTGGAGAACAGGAGATGCAAACTCACCCTTTGTTTCTGGGTGACATGTACTGAAGCACTTTGTATCCAAAGAAATCTTTTGGCTCTCCACGATGAACTTTGATCGAATGGTTTGCCGTGTCAATGTTGAAGGCTGAAGAAACTGGGATGGCTGCAGCTGAAAAGCATGAAAGATAAGTTTTCACAAGCTCACAAAAGCAGAAGAGTACGTTTTTTTAGTTCCTAAAGTTGTTGTTCATGAGAATCACTATACTTTTGGTAAACCACCTTTATTATCTTTTATGAGCAAACACGTACAAGCAGAAACTGGATAAACTGAATGTTGCAAGTGTGGTGTGCTCTTTAGAAAATGTGTAATTTTAACTTTGGCGTAAATAAACCATCACAGTTTAAAATGTAACCTACTTCATTCTGTATGAGAGTTTCCTGTTATTTACCAGGAAATCCTGTTAAGATCTGAAACATACCAACTCCACAAACTACACAGAAGATAAAACATAGAAAAGGAGTATCACATGAGATGAAAGAATTAAAAATAAATAAGGTCTATTAATGCAGGCAGCACAATCACTACATTATTTCTGGTGTTATAAAATAAGTCACTGACCATAAGAAATCCTGATTTGAAATGTGTAATTTAAGCAGTGGCATTCAAAAAGTACAAGCTAAGTAAAAAGCTTTCCTTAAGTCTGAAAAAGGATAAAAAAAGTTAATAATTTGTAAAATTCGGAAAGGGGCCAGAGTTGGTTGGAAACTTTACAGCATCCCATTACAGCACATCTACGTTTACTGCCCACATTTTATACATTTAAATGAAAGACACTATGATTACGAAGTGTAATAGAAAGCCATTATCAATTAGTCTAAATGTTTCTTCTTCTTCTTGATTGCAATGAAATCAACTTGACACATTTGAATTGTATTTGAACCTAAATACAGAGCTGTGAAAAGTATAATTTAAATGTTTCAATTGACAATTTCATTTATTGAAAAAAAAAAGAAACTATTTTATGCAAGCTTGCCCTTGGTGAAGAGTCATTTTCCACAGATGTATGAACTGGTTGTGCCGCCCATGAAGCATTTACGATAACTGAATCAAATTTTCACATCACAAAGAGTCTTTACCTGCTGTTCTTCACAGAATTGTTTCAATTCAACGTGTTTAAGGTCAAGCCACCATATGTCAATCAGATTTGAGGACTCTAACTCTCAACATTATTTGTTCCTCTACAGCTGGTGTGCTTCACATTAGTGGTTCTCAACCATGATCCAAGGCCTACGGTCCTTCATGTTTAGATGTGTCTCTGCTCCATCGCACTAAATCCAAATGACTGCATTACCGCCTCAGTTTTTTATCAACTGCTGCAGAAGCCTGTTGATCACCCATTTATTTCAGTCATCAGTCAGGCGTGTGGCTCCAGGGAAACATACAGTACAGTGGGTCCTAAGGACCAGGGTCAAAAGCCACTGCTTTGGATCATTGTCCTGCTGCATAACTCAATTGTATTTGAAACTAGAAAATTTTGGAAGACATTTAGACGGGGCCTGCCTCTTGGTGCGTGCTTCTCGGACCGGAGCTTGCTATTTTTATTGAAATTTATTGTCTATGCTATTATCAGCTTAAAATATTACTAGTAACTCTGGAAGACTGAGGCTTTTATTTTGAAATTTTCAGTAAGCCTTATTTTAAGAGGCCAACACTGGGTGAGCTCCAACATTAGTGTGAAGCCCATTCCTGAAATGATCTATTGTTTAAAATGCAAAGGCTTTTATTTTGTAGAGCATGTTTTGTCTTATTTTGAAAGTCCAGCATGGTTGTACTTTCAGGTCTGGGTTAGTTGCATTGGTTAAATAGAACCCGCTTGCTATTTAAAAATCATTTTCTATGCTCTTGTGAGCTCACAAAATCCATGGGGGGTTGAGGCTTTTATTTTGAAAGTTTCAGTAACCCTTATTTCAAAGGACCAGTATAGTCCCATTTCCAACACTGGGTGAACTCCAACAGTAGTGTAATGCGCAGTTCTGCAATGATCTATAGTTGAAAATGTAAAGGCTTTTATTTTGTAGAGCATGTTTTGTCTTATTTTGAAGCCCAGCATGGTTGTCCTTTCAGATCTGGGTTACTTCCATTAGTTATATAGAACCTGCTTGCTATTCCAAAATCATTGTGTATACTGTTATCAGCTTAAAAAAATCAATAATAATTATGGAAGATTGAGGCTTTTATTTTGAAAGTTTTAGTGCTCTTCTGAAATCATTGTGTATGCTATTATCAGCTTTCAAAAATCATTTGTAAGCATGGAAGGTTAAGGAAAGAAATTGCCCTTTAGGGTTAATCACAGTTGTGTGGGTGTTGAAACAGCAGTACATGCACAAAATGGCCGCCATGTAGTTGCCTCCTATGAAGATGGTCAAAGGGTTAGGGGGTCGGATCAGGTTTAAGCCATAGAAATGAATGAAAATCAATGAAAGTCAATGCAAAGTCCTCAGAAAGACAGTAATCCATGCATGTGTGTGTGGGTGTGTGGGTGTGTGTGTGGGTGTGTGTGTGTGGGTGTGTGTGTGTGGGAGTGTGTCTGTGTTTGGGTGTGTGTGAGTGTGTGTGGGTGGGTGTGTGTGTGGGTGTGTGTGAGTGTGTGTGGGTGGGTGTGTGTGTGGGTGTGTGTCTGAGTGTGAGACACAGAGCGGCAGAAAGAAAGACAGAATCACATCCAGACATATACAGTAGGAGATACACAGAGCTATAAATAGAACAGTGAGGAATGAATCAGCCAATCAGCAAAGAGCGTCAGTGTAACTTGACACCTGCTGTTTCTCACTCACGCAGCACCTCACTCTGTGTCTCCCCTGGTCGAGGCTTTATAACATGGAGGCGCATGCTCCCGAACGACTGGCCATAACTCGGAAACCATAGGGGCGATCGATGTCATTCTTGGACCGTTTTTATCAGAACGGACAGGGGAACATTAATATTCATCCTTTATTTTTGAAAATATAATAATAAAGACACAACACAAGGTGAAAAGAGAGGGAAAATGGAGAAAAAGACCAAAATGCCTGAACATGCTCCTGAACAAAGTCTAATATCTCGGAAACCGTACATGGTATTTGAAATGTTTTTAAACTGTGGGCGATAGCTATCCCTCGTCCCCAATCATGGAGATTTTCATAGCTCTATGTCATTCACAGTATAAAATATGATTATGGAAAGAAATGGTGTCACTCATGGATTACGGGTCAAACTCTCCTTGAAAATACATGGGAGGAGGCCTACAGAAATCTACTGACTCTTGGCGATCGAGGGTGTTTTGACAGAAAACTATGAGACCTAGAACAATTTTGAAGTTATTGTGTGAAAGCAGAGGCCCGGCCCTACAAACTGACTGAAAATTGTGACTGTAGAGTGAAATCTGTGGCCATGAGTGCCAGTTAAAACAACTTTTTCCTGAAGAAATCCCCTCTTTCTACACTCTATTGACTGCCATCTCCACTGTTAAGAGTGTGATTTTCTCGCAAACTTTGTGTTGCTTGGAGTCTAATTTTACAGAAACCGTAGCAGTTATCAACAAACCGTTTTCACTTCTGAAGAGCCGGCGGATTTTTCTACAAACTGAAAGTCAAACTGTGTTTCTAGGTGAAAGTACGGCGATACAGCAGAGCCTCAAAAACCGTGAATTTTGAGGATTCCTCCACCCCTGACTCCATTCATTCCTATGGGGGATTTTGGGGGGTGGTTTTTCGTAAATTACGTCGCCATGGTAAGTCGAAACGCCAATAAAAGTAATAGCACACCTCCCGGGACCGAGCCGGACGTTTTGATGTATATATTGTGGGGGTGCACGCTGCGGTTCGGGCCGCATTAAATTGGATAGGTTTTGACCAGGTGAATAGTAATAGGTGCCTCCATGCAATGCAGGTGCCTGCCATAGCAATGCATAGGAGAGCAGTGCATTGCTTTGCAATGCACTGCTCTCCTATGCATTGCATGGCAGGCCCCAATTAAGGTCATGAAATTTCATCCAGTTATTTTTCTTCATGGTTTTCTCTAGAAAGCAGAATTCATGGATCCATTTAGAGCAAGTCATGCAGATCCTGAAGGAGCAAATCAGTCCTTGCACGTCACACTTGCACCATGTTTGAATATAGAATGATGTTCTTTTGCTGAAACATCCGTTTCACACCAGATTTAATGGGACTTACGTCTCCCAGAAAGCTTCCCTTTCTCTCCTCAGTCCACTGTTAGGAATAACCTTGCTGACTATTAGTTATAGGTGAGCTTTCACACACACACACCAGAATGATAAGAATAAATGCTGATGTTGATTAAAGTTGATTAAAATGCTGCGGCCACACTCAGATTCAGGGGTTGGACACCTACTATTACACACTATGTTGAACAATTGCAATCGGCTGTGAAGTTTTTGTCTCATAACACACAGGAGGCTCTAACCAAAGGACAAACGGAGGAGACTCCAGAGCAGATTGCACCTGGGGAGTGGATACACAGAAAGGTGTTCCACAAGTCTTGGAAGGACCCCTGGTGGATTGGACCATTTAAAGTGGTAAGTTGCACCACATACAGTGTGAAGGTTTCGCTGGATGAGGCGCAAACCAAGGTAAGCAGATCCTGGCACAAATCACATTGGTGGAGAGGGGAGCCGTCCTCTAAAAGTGACCTCAGAGAAATCAGAAAGCACCTGAGGGACATAGGTGAGGACATGGAGTAGAAGCAAAGATGTTGAGGTGTGGTAAGTGGTGGGTTGTAGGAGGATTAATAGTTTTGATCCCATTGACTATGTTTCCCACTTTCATCAGGGGAGTATGAGTTGCCACTGAGAATGCTGTTATGAGTAGAGATAAACATGATACCAATGCATCGCACACGTCTGCTGATCCCCGTATTAAGAAATATGAGAGTTTTCACCCTGAGCAGTTCAGTAACTTTCCAGTTTGATCTTTGTGATGTGATAGATTATGGAGAAAAACATTCAGCCTGGAGGGGTTATGACGTCTACATGTGCCATTTCCTGTGGGGATGGATGTTGATCTGAGGGGAGCAGAGGTGGATGGAGAAAATCGACAGTCAGGTTCTACATTAACTGATTTATACAATGTTAGACAGAATTTTCAGCTGTGCTTCGAGGCTGTTGTGTTTTATATCCCTTTCCATAATCATTCCCATATAGCTTTGATGGGGTTAGATTTATCTCCATTTGGTATATCACCTGTTGCTTAGACAACACCAGGAGTCTACTGGAGAGATTGCGTTCCGCCTTCGGGGGGAGGTGGAACCATGTGACGGCTGAAAGAAGATTTCCTGGTCATATATAGGTTTAGCATACAATCACAGGGTTGGGTGATTCTTTCGGGGCAGGGTTACATGGTTGCGAATGTTAATTAGTTCTGCAGTGGGTATGACCACTTTTTTTTGTTGAATGATTAACACTGACTTTAAATGATGAAAGTGAGCCCTGCAGGGCTGTAGATGTTGTTCTGCATTTATTGTTCCTGTCTGAATGAGTCATCATTATGATTCCTTCACAGTCTTGGAGTAGTTTTTGGTAAGCCGGCCAGTCCTGGGAAGGTTCTCCAGTGTTTTAACTATTTATGAATAGTAGCTCAGATGTCAGTGACCCTGTTTCTCATGGGTTTTTGAATTGTTTAACATGGAGGAATGATGTGTTGCTTTTTTAGGTCTTTTAGCCTACTTCATGTTGTAAGAGAGGTTCTAGTTAAAAGACTTTTCAGGCAGTAATAAGGCTTGGGTAAAACTGAGTTCAGCTGTCCAAACAGTGTGGCTAATAACAGCTTAATTATGAATTAACAGGGGTTCTTATTAAGGAATCACACAGGGCAAGCTTTTTTTCCTTAATGAATGAATTTATCATTTGAAAAATTATGTTTGTATGTGCCGAGGTTTTCTTTGTCTAATATTAAAACTAGTTTAATTATCTTAAACATTTAAGTGTGACAAATAAAAAAAAAAAAACTGAGGAACTTGGTAAGGAGGAAAATATTTTTTCACAACACTGTAACTGGACTGGAACTGGATCTGTCAGGTTTGTAAAGTGCTTTAACATTTCTTGTAATTTAGCGTTTTATAAATGAAACTGAACTTAACTGAGTCCTTAACAAATATTTTAAAAAAAAATGAAACAGGAAGGAGTTAAGCCAAACCCAGTTACTGTCATTTCAAAGAGAAGTGAACCCAGGTGACAAAAGAAGAAAAAAAGCTGCACGAGTAGTTGCTCTCTTTCTCACGCCACCCTCTTCTTTCATGGTGCAGACAAGCTAGGTTTTGGTTCTCATGTATGTTTTCATCATTTCCCTGCTGTTCATTATGTTCTATGTTTTCTAAGTTTATTACTGTGTTCAGTCCCCTATGTATATCTTTCTTCACTCTTCCTTCAGTATTTAAACCTTCTGATTCTCATTGTTCTCCACTGGCTCTGTTCCTTTTATTATTATTAAATGTGGTTTCACTTCACCCCTCTGCCTCCATTTTTAACTGTAATTGGGTCCCACTACAAACCCAACAATACAACAATAGTACTGAAAGTTGTTTCAGCTCATAGAAGTCAACCTACTAAAACCAAAATGCCAAAATAAAACTCCCAAATAACCAAATTTATTTGGTTAACGAAATAAATTTATTCAGATATGTGTTAAATAAAGTTAAATAAAGTTCAAAGCGTATTCTGGATAAATAAAAATCTTCATTTCCCTCCCCACACACAATTTCTTCTTTCTCGTGCAATAATAAAGGGCCCTTTTTAAATAAACATGAAGTCTAAATTACCCTCCAGCTCTGCAGTGACCAAAGTATCAGCATATTCTCCTTGTTCTTCATAAGGTACAGCAAAATTAAATATCAAGACATGATAATGTGTTCAATCACTATATTTAAGCATTACAGAAGAGTTAGTTGAGCCAAAACAGGAACTCCAGCAGCCAGGAAAAGCTCTAATCAGCAGTCTGTTGGGTAAGTTCAGGAATGTGTCTCTCTCCGTGGAAAAGATAGTTCACAACTACTGACACAAAGCTGTGCAAGTTCTGCTTTATGAGTGTTTTTTTTATTATCTTTTTGATACAACAAGTCCTTTCGTAAAAAAGGGGAACGTCTCCATAAGAATATTTGCGTTAATCAACTGTTCAGTTTAACCAAAAATGTAAAGAAAAGCCGCATATTTGCACAGTTGAACTTTTAAACTAACAGGAATTAATTTGTAATGAATGTTTTACACAAAAAATAACCTTTTACTACAACTATCTGTTTTATTGCAAAGTACTCTGCATTATTTGATCAGTATACATGATGAGTCACTGAAGCATTTTTATATTTCAACAAAAGTCACTAAATATTTCAGACAAACAATCAAACTGGCGGCAAGCATTGTGATACACACACAATGTGGTGCAGGAGTAGCATTTCAAAAAGCATGAACGCTTTACAACATTTGCTGAACAAAACCTTTGACAAAAAAAATAGCTCCTTATGGTCGCAATTTTATTCACAATGCCTTCAGCTGCTGGTCAATATGTAAATATAATTCAATGCACATAATTTAAAAACAGTTGAGCCCTCCCAAAAATGTGCTGTCACAGAAAAAACATTAAAATATTTTTGGAAAAATAAAGTTCTGACCATATCTATTTTTTTTTTTGCTTTTAGCTGTTTGCTCTACTCAGCATTTTTTTTGTAAAAAAGCACAAAACAATCTTGGAAACACAAAGTCCATGTTGTTCTGACAAACACATAAATTACACCAAGTTGTGGTGAAGATTTCCTGTTGTTTCTTCTTCCTAAGTTTATACTGTTTCCTTTCTACCTAGAAACAAGTAAAAATATATAATTTCTCACAATTTGAGAAAAAGCTGTTGATGTTACTTTAAAATGAAAACAAAAAAATAAATATATTAGGCGTTTTACGTTAAACCTGTAGGGGATTTTTTACACTTTCTTATCAAAACCATAATTCATCCCATAGTTTTCACTTTTAGGTGAATAGTATAAAAAAAAACGAATAAAAGACACCTATATATTTTTTACTTGCCTGCCAACGCCATGTAGACAAGCAGGTAGAAGCATTGTGGCTCGTTCATCTTGACGTGAAGTCAGACTCTGCAGACAATGTGACTGTATGTAAGAGCGCAAGCAAATGTGTGTGCGTTTGAAAAATGAGGGTGTTTCCTTAGCAGGTGGTTGTGACACTTCCGCTGTTACAGATGGTTCCTTCATAGCTGTACAGGTCCTTCTCAAAATATTAGCATATTGTGATAAAGTTCATTATTTTCCATAATGTAATGTTGAAAATTTAACATTCATATATTTTAGATTCATTGCACACTAACTGAAATATTTCTGGTCTTTTATTGTCTTAATACGGATGATTTTGGCATACAGCTCATGAAAACCCAAAACCTCCTATCTCACAAAATTAGCATATTTCATTCGACCAATAAAAGGAAAGTGTTTTTTATACAAAAAATGTCAACCTTCAAATAATCATGTACAGTTATGCACTCAATACTTGGTCGGGAATCCTTTTGCAGAAATGACTGCTTCAATGCGGCGTGGCATGGAGGCAATCAGCCTGTGGCACTGCTGAGGTCTTATGGAGGCCCAGGATGCTTCGATAGCGGCCTTTAGCTCATCCAGAGTGTTGGGTCTTGAGTCTCTCAACGTTCTCTTCACAATATCCCACAGATTCTCTATGGGGTTCAGGTCAGGAGAGTTGGCAGGCCAATTGAGCACAGTGATACCATGGTCAGTAAACCATTTACCAGTGGTTTTGGCACTGTGAGCAGGTGCCAGGTCGTGCTGAAAAATGAAATCTTCATCTCCATTAAGCTTTTCAGCAGATGGAAGCATGAAGTGCTCCAAAATCTCCTGATAGCTAGCTGCATTGACCCTGCCCTTGATAAAACACAGTGGACCAACACCAGCAGCTGACACGGCACCCCAGACCATCACTGACTGTGGGTACTTGACACTGGACTTCTGGCATTTTGGCATTTCCTTCTCCCCAGTCTTCCTCCAGACTCTGGCACCTTGATTTCTGAATGACATGCAGAATTTGCTTTCATCCGAAAAAAGTACTTTGGACCACTGAGCAACAGTCCAGTGCTGCTTCTCTGTAGCTCAGGTCAGGCGCTTCTGCCGCTGTTTCTGGTTCAAAAGTGGCTTGACCTGGGGAATGCGGCACCTGTAGCCCATTTCCTGCACACGCCTGTGCACGGTGGCTCTGGATGTTTCTACTCTAGACTCAGTCCACTGCTTCCGCAGGTCCCCCAAGGTCTGGAATCGGCCCTTCTCCACAATCTTCCTCAGGGTCCGGTCACCTCTTCTCGTTGTGCAGCGTTTTCTGCCACACTTTTTCCTTCCCACAGACTTCCCACTGAGGTGCCTTGATACAGCACTCTGGGAACAGCCTATTCATTCAGAAATTTCTTTCTGTGTCTTACCCTCTTGCTTGAGGGTGTCAATAGTGGCCTTCTGGACAGCAGTCAGGTCGGCAGTCTTACCCATGATTGGGGTTTTGAGTGATGAACCAGGCTGGGAGTTTTAAAGGCCTCAGGAATCTTTTGCAGGTGTTTAGAGTTAACTCGTTGATTCAGATGATTAGGTTCATAGCTCGTTTAGAGACCCTTTTAATGATATGCTAATTTTGTGAGATAGGAATTTTGGGTTTTCATGAGCTGTATGCCAAAATCATCCGTATTAAGACAATAAAAGACCTGAAATATTTCAGTTAGTGTGCAATGAATCTAAAATATATGAATGTTAAATTTTCATCATGACATTATGGAAAATAATTAACTTTATCACAATATGCTAATATTTTGAGAAGGACCTGTATATCACACTTTGCTTACCCTAATGTTTCTTATTGTCACTGAAAATGTCTTCTTTTTATCATCTGGTTTTTAAAATACTACTCTTTAAAAATTTATTTGTTTCACCAAGATAGATAGAAGATAGATAGATAGATAGATAGATAGATAGATAGATAGATAGATAGATAGATAGATAGATAGATAGATAGATAGATAGATAGATAGATAGATAGATAGATAGATAGATAGATAGATAGATAGATAGATAGATAGATAGATAGATAGATAGATAGATAGATAGATAGATAGATAGATAGATAGATAGATAGATAGATAGATAGATAGATAGATAGATAGATAGATAGATAGATAGATAGATAGATAGATAGATAGATAGATAGATAGATAGATAGATAGATAGATAGATAGATAGATAGATAGATAGATAGATAGATAGATAGATAGATAGATAGATAGATAGATAGATAGTGTTGTGGAATTTTCTTATCAAAGTGGGTAGAAGTTGACTCATAACAAGAGAAAATCCGGACTTTGTCTTATAAGTTTTATTCAAAGGCATTCAGCGTTTGAAGACCCTGACACTGAGGTTAGTCAGTGAAACAGAGCCCCGATCAACATTTACACACAGTATTTATACCAGAACATGACAGTGTTATCTCAACTGCAAAGAGTTTTAGAAATATGGCCCCTAGACCCTCCCCGGGTCGGAGTTAACAAAGTTATTTATGAGGGCACCCATCTACCTTCCCTTGAAATATACACTTCAGGAAGTGTTAACCATAAAACTCTCCAGCATTTGAATTTAGAGTCCATCTGCTCTAAATAACAGAACACTAATAAAACACAGAGGTCAGAGGAGAGAGGTGAAGGGAATATCAGAGCACTTTAAAAGAATTTTCCATTACAATAGATAGATAGATAGATAGATAGATAGATAGATAGATAGATAGATAGATAGATAGATAGATAGATAGATAGATAGATAGATAGATAGATAGATAGATAGATAGATAGATAGATAGATAGATAGATAGATAGATAGATAGATAGATAGATAGATAGATAGATAGATAGATAGATAGATAGATAGATAGATAGATAGATAGATAGATAGATAGATAGATAGATAGATAGATAGATAGATAGATAGATAGATAGATAGATAGATAGATAGATAGATAGATAGATAGATAGATAGATAGATAGATAGATAGGTTAAACCTGTCCATGGATGAGCTTTATGAGGAATGTGTTCCTCCAAACTGCCTACTAGAGTGCCTCACTACAGTCTCTTGGGAAAAGGTGAAGTGTCAGTCCAGTGGAACAGCAGAGAGGTGGATGCAAGTTCTTCAGGCAGCTAACATCCAGGCTATTGTACCCTTTGTCCTCAGCATCCATTCTTCTAGTGGGTTTGTGGAAAATATTTTCTCCATCATGAAAAATAAGTGGACTGATGTGAGGAACAAATGTTCTACTGAATTAATGAGAAGTGAGCTAATTGTCAGTCTAATTAATGAAATGTCCTGCTCAGAGTTTTACTCTGTAGTCCTGAAAAGAAAACAACTCCTTGCAGCAGCAAGAGCTCAAATGAAATATAAATGGAAAAAATAGGTTGTTTCTACATAATTCAGTACTGCGGTTTTTAGTTCACTAGTTCAATATTTTTTTCACCACAACTATAGAGTCATGGCCTTTAAGGCACAAGTGTTTATGTTTACAACTTTTCTACAGACTTTTTGTTTGCACCAAATGCACTATTACGAAAATGTTTTGCATTATACTGTTATGCTTTTTTATATTGTTTTAAGTTAAGCAGGACCGAGGTCTTTTCAATAGTGGTTTATTTATTTTAGAAGGATATTTGTTTTTGTCTAGTAATTTTATTTTGCAAAAAGAATGAATTATTTTATAAATTGCTGAATAATTGTGTTTCCATGGATATTTGTATCAGTTAAAACATGCATCGAATTAAACTTGGGTTCAAGTCCAATGTTTCCAAAGTCATTTCACACAAAGAAAAAGGGTGAAAAAAAATCACCAGGCCGCTAGAGGTGCAGACAGTGGGGTTGGATAGCCCTACCAGGAGGTGTCCCTTATTTATTTATCAAGGAGTTGGCAACCCTAGGTCGAACAGTCAGCTGAATGCCAGGTGTAAGAGTTCAACTGACACTCAATAAAATGTGTGTTTTTTCTTTGCAAATGTATACGCCTTGCTGTTGAATAAAAACCCTGTTCTGGGGAGAAAAGATCAGAAGTGTTCGTGGTGATGCAGCTGGAACATCTCCCTGGCCGGGCAAAAAAACTGCGCAGTCTCTGTGTTTTCTTTTATTATTTAGTTTTACTAAAACAGTATAGCATATGACTTAGTTTTTCCAAAACAAGCGAACACGCAGGAGTTCTGGGGAACAGCTCCATCACTAGCTTAGCGTTAGCTTTAGCTCCACCATGACTACCCATTCTGCTGTTTCTCTGAGTCTCCTCTCTTCTGCTCTCTGTGTCAGATGATCAGTTACTCCTCTGCCTCCTTTAGTGATAATGGTACGTGTAATAAATGTAACATTTTTGTAGCTTTGGAGGCGAGGGTTTCGGGATTGGAGGCACGGCTCCGAGCTGTTGAAAAACAGCAGATAGCCAAGGCCCCTTAGCCAGCGCGGAGCCACCGAGGGTAGCTCCCCATAGCAGTCCTCCAGCAGAGCCCGCGCAGCCGGGGCCTCAGGCCGGCTGGGTGACGGTACGTAGAAAGCATAGTCCTAGATCCCAGCCCACAGGTCACCACCAGCCCTTTTGCGTTTCTAACAGATTTTCCCCGCTCAGCGACACACCTGCTGAGAAGTGTTGAGAATTAAAATCATGTACTTTCATGCTATTAGTTTAGTTTGCATGTGGGAACATTAAACTGAGATTTAACATGAGTGAGCCTTGAGGAGAGATCACAGATCACAGCAGGAGTCAGGATGGAGCAGGGGTTCTCGGCAGCTACAAGCAGTAAAATCTGGCTGTAGGGAAAATAAAGCAATATATGTCAACATTTGGGCATGGTATAGATACCACAAGGGAGCTTGGCTGATTTACAACACCAGACTGCAAAAAGGGGAAGGCACAGTCAGTAATCTTTGAAGTCAATGGTATAAAGATGTTCTGGAACTTGTAATGACATTTTGCATTAGAAATCATTGGACTTATTATCTTCCAAATTAAACTTGCGTTAATCTTTATTTCCTGCTCTTCGTCTGTTCTTTCTCACGACATCCGGACTGGGAGAGGTTGAGGCCGCAAGGACATCAGTGATAGCATTATTTTACCTCAACAGAAACCAACTCTGGTAATTGGCAGCTCCATAGTCAGAAACGTGTCACTAGGGACACCAGCGACCATAGTCAAATGTCTGCCAGGGGCCAGAAAGAGTGACATCAAATCCTACCTGAAACTGCTGGCTAAGGATAAGCGTATATACAGTAAGATTGTTATTCACGCTAGCGGTAATGGTAACGGTGGCCGGGGGTGCAAACCAACATTACAAGATGCAAAACACTTTTACAAGTACCGAAACAAATGTACATTTCAGAAAACAAATTCATATTTCAGAAAACAATTTAACAAGATGTAAAACACTTTTACAAGTACTGAAACAAATTTACATTTGACAAAATCAACCGGAAAGGGAATGTACCAGCGCCGAGGCTGACCCGGAAGTCAGCTTCAGGGACTGCATCGTGGGCTGGGTCCTTCGTCGACCGCTAAAACCAGCGCCATCTAGCCTTTACCAGCTGTTCCCGCCCTCACCTCAGCGTAACAGCTATCGCCTAGCAACCGTAGCTGCGAGGAGAAAAAAGCAGTTAAAGCAGAATGGAGCCGAACTTCTGGTAGTTTTATTTTTAATTTCTGAGGAACTTCAGCAGTTTTATCGTCGTCGCAGACATCTCCTTTATTTCATCTCCGGCTGAGAGACAATCATGTTCAGGTAAAAAAGATGTTTGATTTGACAAATAGATAGCAACTTTATGGCTAATGTATGTCGACATATATATATATATATATATATATATATATATATATATATATATATATATATATATATATATATATATGAACAACAACTTTCAATTTTAAGATAGATGGGAATTATAAAGTATTTGATCCCCTTTGGCTGGTCTTAGATAATTATATAATAATGCAGTGTTTTTGGTATATTAGTATCTCCTTGCTATAATCACTTAAAATATCCAGAAGCATGCCTTAAAAATTATGTGTTTTTCCATCTCCATTCTTCCCTTTTCTAGACCAGACCCCTTTACTGCAGGATCAACCTGAGTGGCCCAGTCCTGAAAGGCTTCTTCAACAAGGAGGACACCAGGCCTGATTTTCGGCTGAGCAGGGAGTCTCTGGCAGTGCTGCTTAATCTTTTGCCCCAGGATCGGCGACATGGATGGGGTGCTACTATTGATGGGATGCCTCGCTCTACTGTCCATCGTATCGTCCACAGAGTTACAGAGGAGGTGGTGGCCATTTGTCACCAGGTCATCTACCTTCCAAAGACCCCTGAGGACTTGAAGGCAGTGTCCCGTGGGTTTGCAGGACTGGCATGCCACAGAGCTTTTCTTAAAGCTCACACTCGTATCCGTCGTCTTCCGCTTATCTGGGACAGGGTCGCGGGGGCAGCAGACTCAGCAGAGACGCCCAGACGTCCCTCTCCCCAGACACATCCTCCAGCTCCTCCGGGGGGAGCCCAAGGCGTTCCCAGGCCAGCCGAGAGATATAGTCCCTCCAGCGTGTCCTGGGCCATCCCCTGGGCCTCCTTCCGGTGGGACGTGCCTGGAACACCTCCCGAGGAAGGTGTCCAGGAGGCATCCGGTATAGATGCCCGAGCCACCTCAACTGGCTCATCTCGATGTGGAGGAGCAGCGGCTCTACTCCGAGCCCCTCCCGGATGGCCGAGCTCCTCACCCTATCTCTAAGGGAGTGCACGGCCACCCTACGGAGGAAGCTCATTTCAGCCGCTTGTATCCGGGATCTCGTTCTTTCGGTCATGACCCAAAGTTCATGGCCATAGGTGAGGGTAGGAACGTAGACCGACCGGTAAATTGAGGGCTTTGCTTTTCGGCTCAGCTCTCTCTTCACCACAACGGACCGGCACAGTGCCCCCATTACCGCGGCAGCCGCACCGATCCGTCTGTCGATCTCCCGCTCAATTTTTCCCTCACTCGTACACAAGACCCCGAGATACTTAAACTCCTCCACTTGAGGCAGGAACTCCCCTCCAACCTGAAGAGGACAGGCCACCCTTTTCTGGTCGAGAACCATGGCCTCGGACTTGGAGGAGCTGATCTTCATCCCAGCCGCTTCACACTCGGCTGCGAACCGCCACAGTGCATGCTGTAGGTCTTGGCTAGAGGGGGCCAGCAGGACCACGTCATCTGCAAAAATAAGAAACGAAATCCACTGGTCCCCAAACCAGACCCCCTCCGGCCCTTGGCTGCATCTAGAAATCCTGTCCATAAAAGTTATGAACAGGACCGGTGACAAAGGGCAGCCCTGCCGGAGTCCAACATGCACCGGGAACAGGTCCGACTTAGTGCCGGCAATGCGGACCAAACTCCTGCTCCGCTCGTACAGGGACCGGATGGCCCCTAATAAAGGGTCCCCGATTCCATACTCCTGAAGCAACCCCCACAGGGCATCACGAGGGACACAGTCGAATGCCTTCACCAGGTCCACAAAACACATGTGAACCGGTTGGGTAAACTCCCATGAACCCTCGAGCACCCTGTAGAGGGTATAGAGCTGGTCCAGTGTTCCACGGCCGGGACGAAAACCACACTGCTCCTCCTGAAGCCGAGGAACGACTATCGGCCGGACTCTCCTCTCCAATACCCTGGCGTAGGCCTTACCAGGGAGGCTGAGGAGTGCGATCCCCCTGTAGTTGGAACACACCCTCCGGTCCCCCTTCTTATGTAGGGGGACCACCACCCCAGTCTGCCAGTCCAGAGGCACTGTCCCCGACCGCCATGCAATGTTGAAGAGGCGTGTCAACCATGACAGCCCAACAACATCCAGAGATTTGAGGTACTCGGGGTGGATCTCATCCACCCTCGAAGCCTTGCCACCGTGGACCTTTTTAACCACCTCGGTGACTTCAGCCTGGGTGATGAAAGAGTCCAACCCCGAGTCCCCAGCCTCTGTTTCCACCACGGAATCCGTGATGGCAGGATTGAGGAGATCCTCGAAGTACTCCTTCCACCGCCCGATAATGTCCTCAGTCGAGGTCAGCAGCCTCCCACCCCCACTATAAACAGTGTTGGCGAAGCACTGCTTCCCCCTCCTGAGGCGCCGGACGGTTTGCCAGAATCGCTTCGAGGCCAACTGGTAGTCCTTCACCATGGCCTCACCGAACTCCTCTCAGGCCCGAGTTTTTGCCTCTGCCACCGCCCAGGCCGCAGCACGCTTGGCCTCACGGTACCCGTCAGCCGCCTCAGGAGTCCCACAAGCCAACCACAGCCGATAGGACTCCTTCTTCAGCTTGACCGCATCCCTTACTGCCGGTGTCCACCACTGGGTTCTGCCGCCGCGATAGGCACCGCAGACCTTACAGCCGCAGCTACGGGCAGCAGCATCGACAATAGATGCGGAGAACATGGTCCACTCGGACTCTATGTCTCCAACATCCCCCGGGATCTGGTCAAAGCTCTCCCGGAGGTGGGAGTTGAATACATCCCTGGCCAAGGGCTCCGGCCAGGCGTTCCTAGCAGACCCTCACTATGCGCTTGGGCCTGCCAAGTCTGTCCGGCTTTCTCCTCCTCCAGCAGATCCAACTCACCACCAGGTGGTGATCAGTGGACAGCTCAGTCCATCTCTTCACCCGAGTGTCCATAACATGCGGCTGAAGGTCTGATGATACAACAACAAAGTCTATCATTGACCTCCTGTCTAGGGTATCCTGGTGCCAAGTGCACTGATGGACATCCTTATGTTTGAACATGGTGTTCATTATGGACAATCCGTGACTAGCACAGAAGTCCAATAACAAAACACCGTTCGGATTCAGATCGGGGAGGCCATTCCTCCAGATCACACCTCTCCAGGTGTCACTGTCGTTTCCCACGTGGGCGTTGAAGTCCCCCAGCAGAATAACGGAGTCCCCGAGAGGGGCACTATCCAGCACCCCCGACAGGGACAGCAAGAAGGCCGGGTACTCCGCACTACCGCTCGGCCCGTAGGCCGAGACGACAGTCAGAGACCTATCCCCAACCCGAAGGCGCAGGGATACGACCCTCTCATCCACTGGGGTAAACCCCAACACGAGACTGAGCTGGGGGGGCAACAAGAAAACCCATACCAGCCCGCCGCCACTCCCCGTGGGCCACTCCAGAGTAGAAGAGAGTCCAACCCCTCTCAAGGAGATGGGTTCCAGAGCCCACGCAGAGCCCGACTATTTCTAGTCGATATCTCTCGACTTCCCGCACAAGCTCAGGCTCCTTCCCCCCCAGCGAGGTGACATTCCACATCCCTAGAGCCAGCCTAAGCATCCGGGGATCAGGCCGCTGAGGTCTCCACCTTCATCCCCCACCCAATCCTCTTTGCACCAGTCCCTCACGGTTCCCCCTGCAGGTGGCGGGCCCACTGGGGGATGGCCTCGCGTCTCTCGTTCGGGCTTGGCCCGGCCGGGTCCCGCAAGGAGCAACCCGGCCAGCAGGCGCTCTCCGACGAGTCCCGACGCCAGGCCTGGCTCCAGGGTGGGACCTCGGCTCCACTGTACCGGGCGACGTCTCGTGCCTCGATATTTTTGTCCTCATGAGGGTTTCTTGAACCACTCTTTGTTTGACCCATCACCTAGAGCCTGTTTGCCATGGGAGACCCTACCAGGGGCATTTAGGCCCCAGACAACATAGCCTCTAAGATCATTTGAGCACTCAAACCCCTCCACCACGTTAAGGTGGCGGTTCAAGGAGGGGTTTTCTTAAAGCTGTGGGTGCAATTGACGGCTGCCATATCCGCATCAGGTGTCCAAGCGGCCCTGATGGTCAGTGCTAGAGGAACAGGAAACTCTTCCCTTCCATAATCATGCAAGCAGTTTCTGACCATCGGAGCCATTTTATTGACACATATCTGGGCTGGCCTGGGTCAGTGCTCTAGGGTGGAGGTGCTCTAGGGTCTAGGGACTCTAGGTTGCTCCACCGTAGCCCACTGTACAGACAGTCAGTTTATCCTCCTCCAGGGCATTTTATCCTTGCTGATGGAGGGTACCCATGCCTCCAATATCCACTCCCCCTCATCACTCCTTACTAGACGACAATACAAGGTGTGGGAGCTTAGCACTTTAACAGCCATCATTCCAAAAAGAGCGTGTTTTTGGAATGATGAAAACCAGATTCAGGGCCATCTTCCTGAAAGCGCTGGAGGTGCACCACACCTTTGTACCTCAAGTAGGTTTTGACCTAGATCCATTTTATATATACATTATACATAATATACACACATATGCGCCCTCTTTTAATTTTTTTCAGGTCATAACAGCATGCACCATCCTCCACAACATCTGCCTTGGTGCTGGGGATGTCATGGCCCCAGAGGATGACCCAGAGGAGGCTGTAGAAGAGGATTCAATTCAATTCAATTCAAAGATACTTTATTGATCCCCGAGGGGAAATTAGAATTCCAGTACAACCCATCCAAACATACATTATGACACAAGACAAGGGGGGACGGGTCACCGAGGCTTTGCTGCCCACTCACAGGCGCTGCCCTTGTTAGATGAGAAAAGAGGCCACATTAAGTAAGTAGAGGAAAAAAATCATATTTCACACTTTATCCTTAGCAGGATACAGTTTGAGATTGCAAAAAACCTCAGCACAAAGAAGCAACAGTTGACAAAACAACATCATGCCGGGAACGGTGAAGGTGGTGTGAGGGGTGCATATGTTTATCTTGAGCATGTGTGTGTGTGCAAGTGATTGTGTGCAAGTAAGTCCATGAAGCACTGTCCCAGTGGCCATTGTCCTTGATGGTTCGTTTGAATGTTCATCAACCGGCCACAAAGTTCTGAGCAGGTCCACAGGTGTCCTCAGGGAAGGGAGGGAGCAGAGGGAGCAGAGCGTCATATTTACATAACTTCCAGGAGAAGTTGAAGATAGCCAGCCATCAAGGCCGTGCAGGGGAGCCAGATTCAGAAAAACAATAATTATTTGGGTTAGTCTGACTCTTAATTTTCCGTCAGCCTTGAGAGTCTTGCTGGTGCTTCACAAAGGCAAATCCAAATAGACAAATTCCTGGTCTTTCTGCCAGATCCGAGCGAACAACTTTCTCCAAGATTTATCCCATTTCACCCCTGAGTCCAGGAACCGCAACCTGCCTGCGATCCTAAGGATCACATCCAGTCTGCGATTCAGCTCACCTAACATCTCAGTCTGAGTGCTGATCGCCCTGAAGATCCCATCACACGTGCCAGGCAGCCTTACAATGGCCAGAACAGCTGCTGACACTCCGAATTTCTCGATATGCCAGGTAACCGCTGACTCCAAAAAGCAGAAATCCTGATATCAAACATCCAATTATATACACATCTTCCACATCCTCGACTGACATTATCGACAAACACACAATCCTCCACTTCTGCCAGGAGTCCATTGTGTATCCAGAGAAAAACGTCCAGTCCGGACAAGTTGGGCTCTCCTTCACCCTGTCTTCTCCTCGAGAAAATTTGATCAATTGCATTGAGAGACCAGCTGACCAAATCCATAACTCAGAATTTGGAAGATATGCAAAAATAGGCTCCAAAGACAAGACACAGAGCTGAAGCAGGGCAGATATGGGAGGGGGTGGGAGACAGAGAAAAAGCGTCCTCCTCCACCGAGAGCAGACACAAAGGATGAGGGTGAGGTCGGGACTGAGGCAGTCAGCGGTACTCTCTGGCAGGACCAGCTTTCAGCTGAGGTGTCTGCCCTGGAGGAGGTACCAGCAGAACATGACTACGGTGTGCAGGCAAGTATAATATTATAGATGTAATTAATTTTTGAGGGGTATAACTAATTGTAATATTTTATGAGCACCATCTTCTAATTCTGCATTTTTCAACTCCTACTAATTATTTAAATTTTCACATTCCTCAAAATACTGGGCGAGGAGGAGGAGTAGCAACCATTTTTCAGTCCGATTTATTGATTAGTCCCAGACCAATCAATAGCTACAACTCTTTTGAATATTTAATCCGTAGTTTTCCTCATCCAAATTGCAAAGCACTAAAACCACTTCTGTTTGTTGTTTTGTACCGTCCACCAGGCCCTTACTCTCAATTTTTAGATCAGTTTTCAGACCTTTTATCTGATTTAGTGTTAAATACAGATAAAGTTATTATAGTGGGGGATTTTAACATTCATGTTGACACTGAAAGTGATAGCCTAAATATAGCCCTTAATGCTATCTTAGACTCAATTGGCTTTGCTCAAAACATGAACAAACCTACCCACCTTTGTCTTCATTCTCTGGACCTTGTGCTGACATATGGCATTGAGTGTAAAGACATAACAATATTTTCTCATAACCCTGTCCTGTCTGACCATTTTTTAATAACCTCGTCTCGTCTCATCGTCTTCCCCCGGGTCGCGGGGCAGCAGACTCAGCAGAGTGTAAGATGTCCCTCTCTCCAGACACCTCCTCCAGCTCCTCCAGGGGGAGCCCAAGGCGTTCCCAGGCCAGCCGAGAGACATAGTCCCTCCAGCGTGTCCTGGGCCGTCCCCTGGGCCTCCTCCCGGTGGGACTTTAATAACCTTTCAGTTTAATGTGACCGAGTACTACACACCTGAAAAAGAATTTCACTATAGTAGATCATTATCAACCTTTAAAGAATCTGTTCCACTTTTGATTTCCTCATTATCACAGAAAAACACTGTGGAGGGCAATAATTTTGTTTCATCCCCTTCACAAATTGATTCTCTTGTCCATAGTGTTACTTCATCATTGCATGGTGCATTAGACAATGCAGCCCCCTTGAAAAAGAAGGTAATCATTCATAGGAGGCTAGCTCCATGATTTAATTCAGAACTGCGTACTTTAAAGCACAATGTTAGAAAATTGGAGAGAAAATGGCGCTCTACACACCTAGAGGATTCTTACTTAATCTGGAAAAATAGCCTACTGTTGTATAAAAAGACACTTTGCCAAGCCAGAACAGCTTATTTCTCATCATTAATAGAAGAGAACAAGAATAATCCTAGGTTTCTCTTTAGTACAGCTACTAAACTTACACAGTCATAGCTCTGTAGAGCCATCCATTCCCTTAGCTCTCAGCAGTCATGACTTTATGGGATTCTTCTTAAATAAAATTGATTCTATTAAAAATAAAATCTTTGACATACTCCAGAAGATGATTACTTCATCCTCAGCAAGTGAGACAACATTGGAAGTAACTGTAGAACCTGATCTGTGTTTGGACTGTTTTGATCCTGTGAAGCTTCCTGAGTTATCAGAAATATTAGCTTCATCTAAACCTTCAACTTGTATGCTAGACCCAATCCCAACCAAATCCTTTAAGGAAGTGTTCCCTCTGATTACCAGCCCCATTTTAGATATGATTCATCTATCTTTAGTAAATGGATATGTACCACAGGCTTTTAAGTTAGCTGTAATTAAACCTTTACTTAAGAAACCTTCACTTGATCGAGATGACTTGAAAAATTACAGACCTATATCCAATCTTCCATTCTTATCTAAAATTCTTGAGAAAATAGTTGCTAATCAAATGTGTGAGCATTTACACAGCAATGACCTGTTTGAAGAGTTTCAGTCAGGCTTCAGAGTTCATCATAGCACTGAAACAGCTCTGCTGAAAGTCACTAATGATATTCTTAAGGCTTCAGATAATGGACTTGTGTCTGTACTGGTTCTGTTAGATCTCAGTGCTGCATTTGATACAGTCGACCTTAATATTCTCTTACAAAGGCTGGAATATGCTGTAGGGATCAGGGGAACAGTGCTAGGCTGGTTTAAATCTTATTTGTCGGACACATTCCAGTTTGTTCATGTAAATGATAAATCATCTTTAAACTCCAAGGTTAATTGTGGAGTACCACAGGGTTAAGTACTTGGGCCAATTCTCTTTACTATATATATGCTTCCAATAGGTAAAATTATCAGGCAGCATAGGATAAATTTTCACTGTTACGCTGATGATACTCAGCTTTACTTATTCATAATTCCTGATGAGCCCAATCAGTTAGATAGACTACAAGCATGTCTTGAAGACATAAGAACTTGGATTACTTTAAATTTTCTGCTTCTAGATTCAGAAAATACAGAAGTTGTCATCTTTGGACCGGAGTCTTTAAAAAAGAAACTGCTTAGTCAATCACTTAACCTGGATGGCATTAAATTGACCTCCGGTAATAAAGTGAAAAACCTTGGTGTTACTTTTGACCAGGACATGTCATTTAAATCCCATATTAAAACATGTTTCTAGGATTTCCTTCTTTCATCTCCGGAACATTGCCAAAATTAGAAATATTCTATCCAGGAGTGACGCTGAAAAACTAGTCCATGCATTTGTTACTTCAAGGCTGGACTATTGTAATTCTTTACTATCAGGATGTCCACAAAATGCAGTTAAAAGCCTTCAGCTGATTCAAAATGCTGCAGCAAGAGTTCTGATGAAAATTAAAAAGAGAGATCATATTTCTCCTATTTTAGCTTCCCTTCATTGGCTCCCTGTTAAATCCAGAAAAGAATTTAAAATTCTCGTTCCTCATATATAAAGCCCTTAATGATCTAGCTCCATCATACATCAGAGATCTGATTGTTCCATATGTTCCTAACAGCACTTCGTTCTCAGACTGCAGGTTTAACAGGACATGTTTAATAGGAGGTTGGGCAGTCTGAAATGAAGAGGGTAGTTTTGTGAGAGGAATAAGGTGGCAGGCTTTAGAAAACCGGTCAATGATGGTTACAATGGTGGTCATACCTTTGGAAACAGGGAGTTCAGTGACAAAATCTAGGGTGATGTGAAACCAGGGATGTTTGGGTACAGACAGCGGTTGGAGCAGACCAGCAGAGGGTTGATTTCAGGATTTATTTCGGGCACAGAGCCGACAAGCAAGAATGTATTCTCTGATATCTTAATGGATGGATGGCCTCCAGAACCTTTGGTTGATGAGGGAAAAGGTACGACTGGTTTCGGGGTGACAAGAGATCTTAGCGGTGTGAATCCAATGAATGAGTTTAGATCTGATGGAGAAAGGGACGAAGATGCAGTTAGGTGGGGCCAGTTCTTGGATCAGGTTCCTTCTGAAGAGCTTGATGGATGACATCTTCAATTCCCCAGGTAAGGGCTCCAATTGTGGAGCTGGGAGGAGGGATGGATTCTATTTTCCTCATCTGGAGAAAACTGGCGAGAAAGAGCATCTGGTTTAATGTTTTAGGAACCAGGATGGTAATTGATGGAAACGTTAAAACAAGAAAAGAACAAGGATCAACAAGACTGACAGGGATTAAGACATTTGGCTGACTGTAATAAGATTTTTATGATCAGTTAAGATTAGCACAGGATGTTCAGCAACCCCCAACCAATGGTGCCACTCCTGCAAAACTAGTTTGATAGCAAGAAGCTCTCTGTCACCAAATTCATAATAACATGAAGGCAGATCCAGGGGAGAACTCTGGAGGTAACCTCGGGAGAAGCTAAAGAGAACAGGGTAAGCGTAAGCTAATGAGCCCAAGGAAATAAACAACAATAAAAGACTTAGAGGGCCAGAAGTACCATTTAGGTTGACACTCAGGGATCGAAAACTCAGCAGCTGGCTGAGCATTCTGATCAGAAGCCCAAACCACCTCAGCTGACCCTTTTATTAGAACAGCGGCTCTACTCTAAGCTTCCCCCAGATGATGAAGCACCTCAACCTATCTTTCAGGCTGGGCCCAGCCACCCTACAGATGAAGGTAATATCAGACACCTGCATCAGGGATCTCATTCTTTACTTCATGTTCCATGACGATATGAGAGGGTCCCAAAGTAGATGGACCAGTAAATTTGGTGACTTGCATTTTACTCACAACAGCAGCAACAACCTTTGCCATCTCAGCAAATTTTGAATGAATAGATTTGGAAAAAACGATATTGTCTTTAGCTTCAATAGCCTTAAATAGTGGGTATAATTAAAGAAGCCCTGAACCCCATAAAGACATCTCTTCATGTCTAAATTTGCTTGAAAGGTAGTTGGGGTTGATTAAATGGACTAAACAAGTCTTACTTTCAACAACTTTATTCAGGCTTAATTTGGAAATGACCTATGAGCTAAAACTGCAATATTTTAACATATGTTTCTGAACTAAATTAAAACCAGAAGTGGGAATTCTTGGCAATAAAAAATGGCCACTGATGTCAAGTCTTTAGCAGATCAGTATTGCAGATAAGGTACCGAGCCATCTGTCCTCTCCTTCCGACCTCTTTTTCATCAAGAAACCTAAAATCCTCCTCTTGAGGTAAAAACTCACCCTTAACCTGAAGAGAGCTGTACACCTTTTTCTGACTGAAAACCAAGGTCTCTGAAATAGAGGAGTTCTGACTCATCCAAGCCAAAAGGCATAATTGGGCCTAAAAAAATATTTCTATGTGCACTCACATCTGTAGGCATCCAATGCACAGTCAACTGCAGTCCAAACATTTCATCAGTTAAAAACATTAAATCCAAAATATGATGAAGAGACTGTTGACCGTCAGAAATATTTAATCCCACAAAATGGGATGACATTCTTGGACAGGTTCAGTTAAAGATCCAAGGATCTGTGTTCTTAAATCCCAAACATATATTGACCTTTTAAAAAGAAAAAAACAGTGGTAAACATAGCCCTAAGATAAATGTCTGTGCAGCTGAAACCACTGTTCTGTACTGGTACAAAGGTATGTTAGGTTAGTTTTTGCTTTATTTGTTTCTTTTGTCCATCAAGTTCTTACTGTTTCATTTTGACTTGTGGCTTCTGTTCCTCTGTTGGGGTATTTTTTGATGTTTTGTTTTTAGCCACTTGGCCCACATTCAGCATAATATAAAAGGTCCAGTTTCTATTCTTCTTTTAAATGACAAACAGGATTTGACGCAACTTCTACAACTCATCCACAAAAAACATAAAAAAGTTTGTTTTGTATACATCGCTCTGCAAAAGTATCTATACCCCTTAAAACTTTGTACATTTTATCATATTTTGCCAGCAAGCATCAACGTATTTTCTCAAATTATTTGCAAGATCAAACTGTTTTTTTTTTTTTCAGAATTGCCTGGTATTTAGCCTTGAAAGGTATCCCCACAACATCATGCTGCCACTACCATGTTTTATTGTTTGCATAAAAGGCCATGAAGTATATTATATATATTTATATATATTATATATACTGGTAGATTATACACCAGCTGACTCTATTTAATAGTATAGACAATATAGATGACTACTGAACGCACCTGGTTGACCTGGATTTTTTGCTTTTTTTGTTAAAATCTATAATTTTTTTCCCCTTCACAAATATGCACATAAAATACAATGAAGTTTGCAGTTGTTACTTGACATAAGGTTCAAGTGTAATGAATGTTTTAGCAAGGAACGATATTTGACAACAATCAGTTCAATTTAATCATGTGCTTGTACGTACTGCTTGCACCTGGCTTTTGCACTTTAAGAGAAAAATCTGCAACCGGGCATCCCTGAGTGATGCAACCCAGAGAAATGATGTCTACATGCGATGAGAAATACAAAGCTAAGTTTTCCGGAGTAACTCCTCCGCTGGCTTCTATCTGAAGAGCTGGGAACTCGTTCTTCAGTTCTCGCGCTGCAACATGAACTTCCTACAAGGGAGAAATGTGATGTTGGATAAGTTTTAGTTTCACAGTTAAAGTTTTATTTCTTGACCTTTTGTGATTTGAAATGTCCTACCTGTGGCTGAAAGTTGTCCAACATGACAATGTCGGCTCCGGCTGCAGCTGCTTCTCTTCCCTCCACTGTGGAGCGACACTCAACCTCAATCTTGCTGCTGAAGCCGCACACTGAGCGGGCCACTGTCACAGCCTAAGAAACAAACAGGAATCTAAGTTTGTCTATGCAGAAGTATCAGAAGGACACCTGAAATCAGGACATCTGTCAGTCAGTTCCTGGTTACTGGGTATTTTTGCTGCTTTTCAGTGTGCAAAAACAGACTACATTTCAACACTACTATTTTTATCATAGTCACACTGATCATGTCAGGTGCCTGACTTGAGCTACAGTCTCTTGGAACATTTTGAAAGCCTGTACAGAGAGATGCAAAGAGGAACTCCACTTTCTGTCACATTGTGACCTTTAAACCAGAGCAGAGGTCTGTAGTTAAGAAACTAAATAGATGTCACTTCAAACAAGGAGGCAAGACTTTGCTTGAAAATCAAGCAACCTCTCAATTAAGTTTACACTTACAACAAACCAACTGCAATTGCATGGATGTCACTCAGATATGTCAGAAAAAGGATCGGTTTTAAGAATGGTATTACTAAGTGCAGCTAGAGAGCTTAAAGTACAACTTTTTGTGTTTTTCTCTACATTTGCGATTCACATTTGTTCTTCGGTGGTGTGAACATGTTTGGATTGTAAAGACCAATATACTAGATGGAAATGCTTCAGAATCCACCTCAGAAATTGTTCACATTCACTTTTTTAGTATGGTGTTTACAAAAGCTTACAAATTAGCTTGAAACTTGGTTCTTTGTGTGGATCCCCCTTGTTTTTCATGACCAATAGAGCTTTTATAATTGTTGCAGCCCAGATATGTGTGAACGTATAGCTTGAGCTAGCTAAAGATTTATAAGCTATTTATAGCTACAGCTTCCTGGACTTGGAATTACTGTTGGTGTCATAGGAAAGCATTGAAAACTGTCCAATTTAAAGATGAGCTGAGCAGATATTGTATATCCTATTGTACCAATTAACAGCACACTTAATTATGCTGACTCATAATTAACCAAAATTATCAAAGTAAACTGATGAAAATATGCCTGTAATAAAAAGTAGATGACACACAAGACCACGATCTGAAGACTTCCACACCTTTGCAATTTACTGATGTTTCTGACCCTAAATTGCTTTCTAAAAATCTAGTTTTAAGGTTTATGAAGAAATCAAGCATTACTTTTTAAAAACCTTACTGTGTATTTATACGACCGAGGGGTGGATCTGGCACTGGTGATGTCCTTGGGTGTTTTCTCAAAATCTTGCTCTATAAATTTATACTTCTTTTATCATGCTGTTTTTTTCCTTATAATTGGGAAGTTGTTTAAATTTTTTTATATATATTATTATCTCTTGATCAAGCCACGAGGGTAAAATAAGGTATCAAATATTGTTTAATATTTTCAAATAGGAAATTAAATTCAGGATTCAGAGCCATTGGCTTTTTTTTATTCAAAAACTTTTGAGGAAAAGAAAAGCCAAGGTAATCACAATTTTTACACAACTAAAATCCATATTATGCAAATCAATCCAGGGATGGTTATAGAGGCATTTCCAAACAAATTAAATTCAGTCATTCTACATTAATAAGATTATTTAATCCATGTCCGTTAACCAGTCTGTACGTTTTCTACCTTATTATCAATAAATAAAGCTCTGCAACTCACCATGCTGCTCCCGTGCATTGTTCTGCACGTTGGTCCGACAGAAAATCAGCAGTATATAACACACAAGGTATGTTCGCAAAAGTGCATCTGAATGAACCACAATGCTTCTGCAACACTGTCCTTTAGACAGATGACACCAAAGTAGAGATGTTTTGTTATAACGGGAAACCAAATATGGTCTAATCACAGAACCCTCTTACCACCTGTTAAGCATGGTGATGGAGGTGTGATATGGCTTTCTGGCACCCACAGGACCAGGCCACATTCAAGTCATTGTGTTGACAATAGGTGTTGGTGGGCACATTGGTGATGCAGGGTCAAAGCCCGGAACCCATGTACGGAGGCTACAGTCCTAAATGCAGCCATCATGGGTTCGGGTCCTGGGCCGTTGACCGTTGCTGCATGTCTTGCCCCCATTTCCTGTCGGTCATCTTTTAAAATAAAAGCCACTGGTGCCACAAAATAAAAAAATAAAAAGAATCAAGGTGTTGAAATGACCCAGTTAAAGTCCAGACCTCAATCTAATTTAAATCCTGTGGTGACATCTCGAGACAGAAGTTTAGGAATGACACAGACCTTGATGATGTCATGACCTTGAAAAGAAGAGTGAGCCATAATTTCTCTACAACACTGTAAAAAGACTGATAAAGGCCTACAGAAAATGAGAACTCGAAGCACTAATGCATAGTTTTCACAATGTCTTTCTGAAAAATAAGGGTAGTTCATGGTCTCATTCTTATCAGATTAACATTTCTAACCCAATGTATATGTGTATCTCAGATGGAGAATGTTTGTCTCACTTTGGGAGGCATGCACTAGACTTAAAAAAAAGCAATTGATTTGTTGGAACAGGTCGATGTAGGCACTGCGTTGTGCTGTGTTTGTAGTTGAAAGTTTGTAGCTGGCTAGAATCCTTGCTGTGTATTGTGCCACCTGTTGTCTTCTGATCAGAAGACCATCATTTTGAACAACTGTAAATGAATTTCTGGTGCAGATACCCACCTCTGTGATGCTCCCTGATGCCCAGATGTGGTTGTCCTTCAGCATCACCATCCCGCTCAGGTCCTGTCTGTGCATGGATGTGCCGCCCACCAGCATGGCGTACTTCTCCACCAGCCTAAAGCCCGGTGTGGTCTTACGGGTGCCAGCCACCTCTCCGTGCCAGCCTGCGGACATTGCCATCAAATTGAGCTGAGAGCAGCGGGTGGCGATCCCTGAGGCACGACTCAGGCAGTTTAGAGCAGGGCGCTCCCCGAGGAGCAGACATCTAGCTGGGCCTCTCACCACACCAGTCAGAGTGACTGCATCTGGACCTGGAGATGCTACATAAAATGGAGAGATATTTACTACATGATACGTATTATTAATTCGGAACCAATTTCTTTCTTTTCTGCATCATGGCATCTCAGGGACACTAACTATTATATTTAAGTAAGTATACCATGGTAAGTATTTCATTTCTGCTCACGAGTGCTAAGAATTTGAAAGGGTATAGTAAAAACAACAACTAAAACAACTAAAAGTGCAAGCTGAGAAAATAACTAACATATGTTATTAGTTCTGGACACAAAAATTACTTTTGTAATTAATGATGTTATGTCATAAAAACAACAACTAAAGAAAGTTTCAGGTTTTGGAAAAAAATTAACAAAAACACCCCCTTAATTTTGACTTTCTAGTGAGAAAGTAAGAGGTTGCTCACCAACCCTGACCTCAGAATCCATTAAGGCTGCTCCTATTAAAAAATGTGTGATCATTGGAGTAAAAAACTGTTTATTTTTGCGTCTCATTAATTGAACCTCTTACATTTTTCAAATCAGGGCACTGTGCAACCTCTTTAAGCTAACATGTTGCTGCTATGTTTGGCAAGTACAGTATGAGGAGATATACGTTGTTATTTGCGTGTACTGGTTACAGAAGGTAGCCTGTTCATTCAATTAGTAAATCTGACTGTTTTCTGAACTTAGAACTGAATGACGGTTAAAAACATCCACGTTTCAGGTTCAGGAGTAAAAAGCAGCCACCAGCACTTGTTTCTGGATCACAGTTTCCACTTCTTCACTGTTAATGTGTTTGTATTTACCTTAACTAATACCACTAAGTACCAATGAGGCAGCCCGTGTACCAGCAAAATTTGACGGATCTTTGAGATACTACAACAGAATAGCTGTTTTATGATGAGACTACACACATGACCGTCCAGCAACATCCATATAAAGTATTTGGTGTTCCACTTACTGTTCATTAGCGTCTGTGCAAATGTACACAGTACATACACTCTGTTACTGCCTGTGCGTACCTGGATCAGGCAGTTAGCAACCTTATTTTTTAGTAAACAGATCTAACGCACCACCAAGAACAATTTAATGAATTTATTTCAGATAGAACAGTTAGATAGACATGCAAACTATTAAAACAGTGTCCGGTTCTGCATTTATAAAACAAATTTAACCATTTCAATAAAATTCTCATCAGGAAAGTTTTATTAAAGGGAACCATCAGATTTCCTTAAATCTTCACTAGATTTAATACATCTCCTGAGGGACAGAGAGACCGGTGGGGAAGAACAACACATTTTGCAGTAGTAATCCACTGTGTGTCACGGGGAGCTCGGTTGACCTCCAGGAATCGAATGTTGAGACACACTTAACAGGTTGCCGGTCCAACACAGGGTAACACAGAGGTAGACGAGGGAAACAACTATTTACTATCAATCTCACACCTAGTTGACCTTGTAGAACCACCTAACAGACATGTTTTTAGGCTGTAGCAGGAATCGGGCAGAACCTTTCTTTACTGTAAGGCAACACTGCTAACCACTGCTGAAATGTGCCAAAAATGTTAAATAGTATTTATTTATATATTTCATCCAGGTTTCTTTCAATTTTTAGAACATATGTCATTTCCTTTAAACATCTAGAAGTTTAGAAATTGGCTGTTTAACCACAAATTTTAGAGTGCTGTTAAAAATGATGTGCCCCCTTACAGAATGTTCTCTCTTTTTGCTATTTTTAAAAAACACTTAAGCGTTCCACATCATCAAATGATAATCTCATGAATTATGGAGAAAATGGATATCTAAACCAACCTGGCTTCATGTGAAAAACTAACTGGTTGTGCCAACCTTGGCTGCCATAACATGCTTGTGACACTTTTACATCGCCGGAGATTAATTGTAGTTCTGTTCTTTACAGAACTGTTTCAATTCTCCCACACAGGAGGGTTTTTGAGCATGAACAGCTTGCTTAAGAGCATGCTATAGTCAGATTTAAGTCCAGCCTTTGACTAGGCCAATCTAAGACATTGATTTTGTTTTTTGTCATCGTGAGGAGATCTGATCTTAAAATTTGTTTGCTAATCTGAAATATTTTGGTGTGACAAGCAAAATATATCTGTTTTTCTTTAAGGAATATTTCAAGAAATACAGAAATAAATAAATAACTGGAGCATTGTTCAGTCTGAAATGTTTAGTGCATTTTACTTATGATGTTAGCTTTTTGGTTTTTTAAGACAAAATATTTATAGGTTTATAACATTATTGGACCAGAGAGTGCTGGACTAATGGACAGCACACACACATACAGTATAGCAGTGTTTACAAGAGTAAGTTACTTACTGATCACTGCTCCTTCCTGGTAAATCCAGTCCACGGTGCAGCCCACTTCAGTAAACACTGCTGTGAAAAAGGGGCTCCCTGCCAGCACAGTGTGTGGAGTTTTACACAGCAACTTAGCCTCCACTTCCTCTGATCCCACGCAAACACCCGCCGGGTCAAAGTTTGGGGTGTCCTCTGCCAGCCACTCTTGTGCAAGCCGGGTCAGGGTGTAAGGTGGGATCAAATGGACAGCTTGTGCTTTCAGTCCAGACATGCTACAAACCTGCATGTAAAGTAAGGTATGTTGAATTTTTCTCATTTTTCAAGAACGTAGGAACTGAAATTAGGTTGCCCATTGTCAAAACAATGTGAAGTACTGTGCTGTCTCACTGTTATTTTTGAGATTTATAATAAACCAACACACTTTTCAAGTTTGACTACTGATTTCTATTTGCATTCCTGTTTCAAAAGCAGCTGCTGCAAGAACACTAAGTTACACAAGACAATGGGATAAAAAGACTGAAGTAGTCTTCTAAGGTCATGATTGACCAAAGTCACACAACGTCCCTTTGGATCGTAACTTATCACCCTCCTATGTCAAGAAATTAGCTTTACTTTGCTCAGTTTATGACACAACGCAACAAGTTTAAAAGTCTGATTCCTTTGAGCTGTGTCATAATCTACCAAGCTCCGAACTAGAACACAAAAGAATATTACACACCATATTAGGCCGGGACATCAGGCAACAGTGCGATTAATGCAAATGAAATGCATACTTACTTGTGTCAGTGGCTCTCTGTGTCTGTAGACCCCAAGCTGAAGAGGGACAGAAGTGAGCACACATAGCCCTAGGAAAAATGTGGCATGGAATTTGACCTTGTGTCCATGTTGGAATGATTACAGGCCAGAGGTCACACCATAGGATTAACATTGATTATTCTCTATTGATTAACAAGCCTCTAAATCCAGTTTCCTTACACAAAGAATTCATTATATTTCTACACTATTAAGCTCCACTGAGTTTTGTTTAGTTTGATTTAGTTTGCACAATGTGGAAAAAATGTAATCTAGTACCTTTTACACAGAAATTTACAAGATAAAATGCAGACGGATTCTGTCCAATTTAGGTCAGTTCACTGCACCTTAGCTCAATATAACCCAGTATAGAAGTATTAATATCGTGACAATGTGTAAAAAATGTTGCCCACTCTATTTCAGTTCATTGATATTAGTAGAAAGTAACACCAAATGTCACCTCAACATACAACAATGATCAAGTGAGAAGAAAAGTCCAACTTAACATATTCTGATCCAAACAGTGAAATTCATTTCATTTCAGTAAAATCTTATTTTAAGCTCACTGGTCATAATACCATGCCAGTTATCTGAACACATTGCACAGATCTTTACTTTAACTCAACAATCCATTCTGAACAAACACAAGACAAAGGGAAACATAGGAGTCTTCTTTAAGAGAAGAGCATAACTCTGCTTTAACAGGAAGAGACCCCCTGCAGAACCAGACTCGGGATGGGTGGCCATCTGTCCTGGCCCGCTGTGAGAACAGGAAGGAGACATAAATAAATGTAAAAGCAGAAGGCTAGGAATACTTTCTATTAAATGGAAAAAGAAACAAAACTCGAAAATAATGACAAAAATGTACACTAACAGTCGGACTGCTTGAGAAACAGCAACATTTTAGCATTTTTTTAGATGTTATGTAGATAATATTTATCTTCTGATAAGAATTTTGAGTCGATAAACCTTTTAATTGAAGGACTAAAGTAACTGCACTATAATCTGAATTATGGTTATAATTAAAAATGTCACTTGCTGCTATTTGAATATTGATAAAGCCTTCTGAGACAGCATCCCTTAGAACCATATTTTGTTACAATTACAGCTGCAAGTCTTTTGAGGGATGTCTCTGTTGTCTGCGTACAACAATGGAGACTGCACCAGGCCAGGGATACTTCCCATTCTTCGTTGTAAAAATGCTTAAGCTCAATTTTCTAGTCTTGCAGCAGATATTTGGGTGGGTTGAGATGTGGACTAGAACACATGAACATATGAATATGCTTCAATTTAAACCATTCCATTCTAGCAGTGGCTGTATGTTTAGGGTTATCCTCCTCCTGCTGGAAGGTTAACCTCTGCCCCAGTGTCAGGTCAACTCTGACCAGTTTCCCTGACTCTGCTAAGAAAAGCAACCCAGCAGCATGATGCTGCCACCACCATGCGTCACTGCAGGATTTTTATTTCAGTACTGAGTTTAGGGGATGGAATGGCATGCCTAGAGTTCTGATTTCAATCCCTTTGAACACTTGTGGGGTCAGATTGGCCATGCTGTTTAGCAACACATCCACCTTGGCTGACTTGCAACGAATACTGGTCAAACAACGGGATGCCATCCCACAGCGATGTGTGACCAAGCTGGTGACCAGTATGGAGAGTATAGGTGCATGGCTGTTGTGGTTGTATATGGTTTCCCCAAGCTCTACTGAAAGCCCTGTGTGTTAAATAAATACTTTTTTGAAATGCCAATATGTCTTGTGTCTTTAAAATTTAATCATCCAGTCTAATAAATTGCATGAAAAACGGTCAATAGCAGAATATGAAATTTGGTAATGGTGTTTTTTTGGAGTGCCTCATATACTTAAATCTGCTGCTCAAACCACAGATGCATTTTCCTAACTAATGTTGCATCGTTTAAAAGGCAAAAATGCTTTCCAACGGTACAAGATTTATCGCCAAGAAGCATTGTTTCAAAGAAGCAATGCTCAAGTAAATAAAAATTCCTTATTTTTGTGCTAAGTCCAAATAAACAAGCAACTTGCCAGCAGAACTCTGAGGTCAGGTAACCTGCTGCGTTTTGATGTTCCTAGGACTCGTCTTGTGAGCGGAAGAGACAGAGCTTTCTCCGTTGAGGCTCCCAAACTTTGGATTGATCTTCCAATCACTGTAAAGATGGACAACACGTTGAATTACTGTAAGCTCTTTTAAATACTCATCTTTTTAACTTGGCATTTAATTGCAGCTGAGTAGGAGTATCGGTCTGGTTTTATCAATAGTTTTTATTTTCTTATCTTTTTATTGTTTTAACTGCTATTAGTCTATTAATTTTACTATAGATGTAGTTTTGCTTAGTTTACGTTTCGTTTCTTGCATTTTATGGACATGTACAGCACTTTGGGTGTGTAAAGTACTCTATAAATGAAGCTCGGCTGATTGATTGAATACGTGCGTCATCTTTAAAATCTCCTAACACAAAAAGATGAGTAAACTCTGTGTAGCGCAGTTCTACCTCCAGCTCTGTAGTTACTGTGTATCTGTAGGTTGCAAGCTTCAAACACCACAATGGCAGGAAGTGCAGTGCGTGCACAATGCGCGGGCACGTTTCCCCTTTCAAAACATCGACGATGACGTCACGCAGGCAGTGTCCTCACAGTATCGCGGCGCGTTCCCGACGCTCTCGAGCACGAGCCAGGCTCACACCGCCTGTTGGATCAGGAGCTAGAACCAGGAAGCGAAAGTATACACATGGAGGGTGTGTCTGGCCCCGCCAGCACAGGTTTTATTTTTAAAAACACCGTCCTCCGCGGTTAATTTAATGGGGGACACGGCTAAGACCAAGCGGCGGGAGCAGCTGAAGCGCTGGGCCGGCTCCTGCACCGACAGAACATCGGACGTTCCCCGGCGGAGGTGGCGGGGCGATGCCGAGGCCGAGCCGAGCTGTGACCCGCCGGTGGAGCAGCAGCCGGACCCAGCGGGAAGAGATGAAATCAGCCCCATCCCCAGTGGACGGTGAGGACACAGCTCAGTCAAACTGTTGGACATCAGCAGAAAAGCAGCCTAATATATAATCAGGAGTTATCTAATCTGTGTGTGAAGCAGGGTTTTGCTGTCTGCCACTCTGCTGAACCAATCTCGTTTTATCTGCTCTACATGCTTATTATTGATTTTCTGGGGAATATTGTTGTTTAGCCCCGTTTGTTTTCATCCAGTGTACCTTTAACACATTTACCACTGTTTTTTTTAAGCAGGGGTGGACTCAGTACTTTTGGGGTTTCATCACTTTCCTTGTTTCTCAGATTTTGAAACCTTTTTTAATCTGAACCTGGCTGTTCAGATGCCCCCATCTTTCTGTACATTTTGCTTCCTGGGAACGAAACGGGTGCTGGTAATTTCATGCCTTACACACCCTGACCCGCCTTGGAGACATTTTGTGCCCACTGGCAACCAATGATTTAAAGTAATAGTCTACAATCTTCTCATAGTCTACTGTAAGGAAATGTGGTTATGTGACTCTGATAAACTTTACCTATCAGAAGGTCGTTGCTCGGAGCTGTCTTGATTTGGACAGGTGTCAATATTTCTCATATATTGAAAGAATCTCTCAGAGGTCTGACCTTTCAACTCCAGATTTTAACTAATTCTTTTTTTACTGAGGACTGTAACACATAAGAGCAGAAATGTGCTTCAGTGTATTGATTAAGCAGTTTTGAATCCAATAGAAAATAAAGAATTTCCAACATAATCCCTATTGCATCAAACCATATGTCGCTAACTAATGAGGTTTTCTGAATCTCAAACAGGTTGGTGTGGTTAGGGACTTGAGATAGTTATTGTTCTTTGTTTTGGTGAATTTTATGAGTCTAGAAAACACGCTGTTCTTCAGATCACTGATCAGAGCTGATCAAGGGAAAACAGGCTTTTCCCAACTCAGAATAACTGACTGGCAGATCTTTAGAAATAATATATTCAGAAAATTAAATTCTCTTAAATTAAATAATACATAAGAGTTGTGCAGTTTTATCTGACTAGATTTCTTCCAGCATTGCCCTGGGTTTAGCTCCATCCATCTTCCCATCAACTCCGACCAGTTTCCTGTCTCTGCTGAAGAAAAGCATCCCCACTGCATGATGCTGCCACCACCATGTTTCACTGTGACAATGATGTTTTGAGGGTTTAGTTCAGTATTGGTTGTCTGCCCCACAGTGTTTTGCTTGTAGGCCAATAAGTTCCATTTTGGGCTCATCTAATCTGAGGAGATTCCTTCACATGCTTTCGATGTCCCTTATATGACTTGTGACAAGCTGCATCTGGCCAAAGGACCTGTTTAAAATGGATTTCCACTTTTTTCAAAAACATTTTGCCAGTTTAATTTAGGAAAAACTCATAAAATAGTAGTTTAGCACCAACAAGGTTATTTCTTATATAACAAGGAGGCCTGGATTGACCATGGATGACGCATCTCTCATGTCTTTAATGAGATCCAGTTTCTTAAGGACTCGTCATTAGCTCTAGAAACACTGCGGCTGGGAAACCTCTGGTCTCTTTTTTCAATGTTTTTTGTGGTCAAGCATTTTGCTTTGGCTTTTTTGTTATTTAAAGAAAATCCTGTTTGGTTGAATTGATTAATCAGAGCAGTATTGTACCAGTTTTGTTTGCTAACCTCAGTTGAATGCTTAGAGACTATTTATCATCCATATATCAGAAATTCCATCTCTTTTGAGTTTGGTTTTGTGCTCGGTGATTAAATCAGCAAGTGCACACAACCTTGTAGAAAGAAATGTCTGTCCTTCAGTATTTCAGGGAGATTTGCACAGGAAGTATGTTTGCTGAAAGCTATTTGCTATCCTCTGGCTTTTATATTATTTTCAGACTTGCTGGGGTTCGAGTTTGTCTTTGAGCACTGACAGTGAACTGCTCCTATGCTTATGACAAATGCACGGTTTGAGCATCATCTGGAGGGATGCTGTGACCCCGCCATCTTGCCCTTCCAGTTTGGCTCCTGATCACTTTCTTCAGACCCGTCGACTTAAAGGAAAAAATGCTCACTTGGTTTCTGATGTATTCAAACCCACTGCAAGTGTCAGAATATCTGCCGGTGGTCATAATGTTGTAGCTGATTGGTTTACAGATGTTTACATTCTCCTGTGCTTTTAATAACAGATGTTAGCCGTTCTTCTTCCAGGGTTGACCATTCGCCAAGAAAACATGAATTTTAAAACAAGAAATAGATGCAGACGTTTAAGTCTTCTTTGATGGTTTTCTAATCCACACAAGGTCCAAATTACTCTCAAAGATCCAAATATATACATCCACCCCCACTTAAATTGGGTTAAATGACCTTTTATAAGCTGCAGTTCATAAACCAAAGGTTTTCATCCGTAAACAAGCTTTTAGGAATAATTCTGGCTGCATATTCGACCACTTTTCTTAGAATTAGAGCTCATTTGAACTGGTTTTCTTCCAAATACTTAGTGTTAGCCTGTCTTATTGATTTTTAAACCACTTTTTTTATATGTGTTTAGTGCCTGCTCAAACATGGACAGGTTGAAGCCAAACTGAAGAGTTTTATGTTCAGATGAGACAAAGATTGAGCTTTTTTGGCCACAATAACAAGCCTGTTTGTACGAGTCAAACCTAAGCAACCAACTGTTGAGCATGGTGGTGGCAACATCATGCTGTGGTTGGTACTGTCTCATTACACAGAGTGTATGGATTAATGCAGATGGATGGAGGATTATCTCCAAATTCTTCAACTTAACCAGAAATCACCAGCTTGATTGTTGAACCTTTGACTCTGTTAGATGTTCAAGTAGGACAATGATCCCAAACACATCAAAACTGGTTTTCTAATCAATAAAATCAATAACATAATCTGTCATTAAGCTTCTGGATCTATCATTAAGCCTGATGTTAATGCATGTGGTCAGGGTGCAGCTTTTAAGGGACATTCAACCAATTATTGGGTTGGGGAGGCATTTAACTCTTTATAAAATTAGTCCCACATTACAGAATGGTTTATTAAAATCATAAAAAACCAAACGTTATTATGACATTCATACCTGTTTGTGATCTCCTGTCTGGGACTGTGAGACTTTAGTGGCTTCCAGTTGGTCTATAGCTGAATGTGACACATGGAACAAAATGTGTCTGCTGAGTTTTTTAGTTTGCTGTTTGCAGATATGTCTGATAAACTGCCGAGCTTCAGAAACACGCTGCTTCTTTTTGGTTTGGTTGGTTGTAATTGAGTTTGTCGCACCATTTGTCTGTTTCATGCAGAGGTGCTGCCACTGTCTTAGAAGGAGACAGAAAGAAGGACAGAAATGTCTGAGGAGACACAAAATAAAATTTTCAGTTTATTCAGTTCATTGCATTTGCCTTTTTGTGAGTCAGCATATAAATGAGAAATCGCTCATCAGTCCTCTACCATCCAGCGTTCCAAAAAAAGAGACAAAGATGAGCATTTCTGGTCCTGCTGGGTAGAGTTAGTCACCCAGTTACTGGTGAAGTGGTAATAGTCATGTTGGTCCTGTTTTAGGAAGAGGGTGAGGTTCGACAGCGCTGCTGAGTTCCTCGCTGCTTGTGCCAGCGGCGACACGGAGGAGGCCAAGGCTATGCTGGAGGAGACTGAACAGTCCAAAACAAGGAACGGGGAGAACCTGCCAGACATCATCAACTGCTCCAACTCTGATGGCATCACAGCACTGCACCAGGTAAAGCCTCTTCCTCCTCACGTAGGGCTCACTGTCATTTATAGCCAAGGTTAAAGGGTTGCTTTCATGCTTCCTGTTTCACAAGTTGCCTCAGTTTCTTGATGTCTTAATAAAGCGTGTCGTAAAGGTCTTGCCCAAATAACTGCAGGATTACAGTGAAAAAGGCCTCTTAAACAGGGTGTTTCTTTAGCAAGTGTCTTTCCAGCTTCTTTTAAGGGGGACATGCTCCTCTGCTCGACAACACAGACAACTTATTTAAAATGTTAATAAGATAAATGCGATCTAGGCATATAAACACACTCTATAGGTTGTTTGTAATGAGATGAAATGAATGCAGCATGGCAGGTACTGAGAAGTGAGTTGTGGGTGAGGGATTAAATACAGGTCTTGGTTTCTCTGTGTGACAGAGCATAGCTGGGAAATGAAGTGCCTCGGAAAGGTTAAACGACGCCTGGACTTTTTCACATTTTTACATTTTTTGGTTACAAACTTAAATGTATTTGTCGAGATTTTCTAAACAGTTCATTTTGGGTGTTGTCTGACTGGACTCCATGTTGTCTTCTTGAAACAATTGTTTTCCTCTTGCCACTTTTACATCTACACCAGATTTGTGGAGTGTAGCAGTCGCCCCTTTGACAGATTCTTTGCACTACTTTGTGTTATGTTTTATTCCACTAACTCCCACTAACATACATTAAAGTTCAAGAGGTAGAGTACTTCTGCAAAACCCTGCATAAATAAAAGGAATAAATAAGTTGGTTGTGACTACAGTTAAAATGGATACTATGTAGCTTAGAAAAAAGTTTTTCTTTAAATTTTTGCTTGGTCTCTGTTATGTTAATTTGTTTTGTTTTTTCTGTGCGCAGGCCTGCATAGACGGCAGCATAGAGATCGTGACCTTCCTGCTGGAGCGCGGCGCCAACGTAAACCAGGTTGACAGTGAGGGATGGACGCCGCTGCATGTTGCTTCCTCCTGCGGCTACCCTGACATTGCAGAGTGTGTAGCAGACTCGTCTAAACGGTTAAATCAGTGCAGCACATTACTCTTTGCCACTGTACTGAATGTCAGCGCTCAGCGTGGGTGCCAGAACAGTTCTGCACTCAACAATACTAACATTGTTGTCATCTGTGACAAGATAGCACTTCTGCTAAAGTGCGAGTGGCGCGGCACTCAAACGCATGCAGCTTTAAAGATTTAAAAACGAATCTGCTTTTTCATTTTTTTCTTGCTGTAGCTTGTTGTTTGTTGGTCTGTTTTCTCTCACTTTGGAGGTTTAATTTATGAGGATTGTGTCATCAAACTGGTGCCTTTAGCACCAAACCCTGGAACCAATTTAGTGGGAAAACCCTGTTATTAGCACCAAAAACATGGATAACATGATGGAGGGATAGAATGAGGAGCTCCTGGTCTAAAGACATTTTGTTGAACAGATTCAGACATATTTACTCTTTTTCCTTAGATATCTTCTTCAGAAAGGTGCATCTCTTACTGCTGTGAACTGTGATGGGGATGTTCCTCTGGACATTGCTCTGGATGAGACCACCGAGTCCCTTCTTCATAACTACACACAAAGACAAGGCGAGTTCTTAGCCTGCAGGATGTTCATGTTCTCCTTGTTGTTGCGGTAGAGAAATTTGGACGACACAGTGCTATGTTTTATTACAATATTTGCTTCAGTAGTTGCAAATATAAAGCTTTTGTTGCATTTTACAGCAGTCATCCTTGGATATTCGGATAGGGAGGAGAGTCGTGCATCTTAAGACAATCAAGACCTGTGATATGATTCCAACAGCCCCAGTTTGTTGTTTATTAGTTGTGTTTGTCTGTCTTGTCTTGTCGTCTAGTTCTGTTTATATGTTGAGCTAAAAGAAATGGACTTCTGTATTTGACAGTTTAACCGTTGCAGTAAATATCTAATTCTGGCCTTAATAGAAAAACAAAGGTATAAAGAAGACATAGCGGGTTTATTTGTGGTAAAATACTGGATAGATTTCTTTCTGTCAAATATTTATTATATATGACTTAAAGTTGTTGTTATGGAACTTAATGTGATTTAACTGATCCTACAAATTTAACATAAAAGGTAAAAATGTTATTTGTGTCGAAATATTTCAGCTGTTTAATGTATGAATACACAATAATAGTAATAATAATAATACTATAATAACAATAATATTTTAATTGTTGTAGTTTTATGATTTATTCTTTCCCATTTATCTATTGTTATGGCATTGATAATAATTCCTATTATTGTTTTCTATATTAATATTAATTTAATTATTTTTAGGATGCTTCTGGTTAAATAGCTTCAGTTAAGATGAAAGATGGTCCTAAGCATATTGCATATATATAATATATAATGTTATATATATATATATATATATATATATATATATATATAAACGTGATTTTCCATTCCTTCATTAGGTTTTATAGTACAGTGTTTTTTACAGGAACCTCTAAACATTTAATATAAAACTTCTATCGAGCTTTTTAATAATTATAATTTACCAGATTTTCATGCAGTGCATTTAAAATAAACATCTAACAAACTGCTAAAACCTCTAGGGCAGATTAAACAGTGTAAACCGCATGAAAATAAACAGTTCAAACTGATTTGCTTCTCATATCCATACTATACATGTAAATTCATTCATAGTGCAGAACAGAAATAAGCTGAGATTCCCTCTTGTTGTCTTTGAATGAGTCAGTCCTCCGTCACACAGTTGGCGTCTTTGTCTGAGGCGATCCGTTCTGGCTCCAGCTCCTCCTGGTTGCTCTGCCGCCAGTGTTTAGACTGGATTGTGCTTGCCTCTGTGTTGTGTACTGAGGAGCTTTATTTGTTTTCTCAGACTTGAATGTGTGTTTGCATCTACATTGTCTGGGTGGGAGTTTAAACTCTCAAAAGATCACATGAATTTAAGGGCAAACTAGCAACAACATTGATCAGATGAGGTTTATCCATTATTGAGCCAGCAATGATTCCTCAGTCTAACAAAACTCTTGGCATCTTTATTTTTTCTGTGTTTTCTTATTCATTTCTGGTGTGCAGGTGTGGACGTGGATGCAGCGAAGCGTAAGGAAGAGGAGCAGATGATGTCAGATGCCCGGACCTGGCTGAACGAGGGTCCGCCTGATGATGTCCGACACCCAAGAACCGGCGCCACGCCGCTGCACGTCGCTGCAGCTAAAGGATACGTGGAGGCTCTGAAGTAATATACTATTACTCATTAGGTCAACGCCTATTTATTTGAAAACCACATTTAAAGCAATGTTGCGATTCATCGATCTGGTTTTCAGGATTCTTAAACATTTTTCATCTAAAAATTCCAGATTTTTCCAGCTTTAAATTTATTTGAACTGTTTTTAAAAATAAAAATAAACATTCCAACAAATCAATGGAGATATTTCTACATTAAGTGGATTTTATGTAATGGAACCTGCAATTACCAGAGACTGACAGACAAAACGGCAAGGAAGGAATGAAGGGCACAAGAAAGTGACGGAGGGAAGGACAGAAGGAATGAAGAAAAGGACAGACAGAAAGAAAGAGAAAAATGAAACGGGAAAAATGGTGGAAGGATGTAAGAGAAGAGGATAGTAATGGAGGAAGGACACTAGGAAGGAAGGAAAGATGCAAAGAATAAATTTAGCAAGGAAGAAAAAAAACAAAGAAAGTAAAAAAGAAAGGATACAGGGCTGGAAAGGTGGAAGGACAAAAGAACTACTTGAGATCCAAAAAGAGAAGGACATAAGGGAACTACAGTGAGAATTAAGGGTGAAAAACATAAAGACAGGACACAAGGAAGGGAGGACAACATGAAGGAAGAACACATCTTTCAGATAACAGGAAAGGGAATAAAGTTGCATTCTTTTGTTCTCTCTTTTTCATACTTATCCAGACTTGGAAAAATACTTAAATGAAATTCCAGACTTATTCAGACTGCAGTCGAACCGCTGAGTGTCTCCAGCTCTTCTGTCTCTTTTGCCCTTGCAGGATACTGTGTCAGTGCGGACTGGATGTGTCGGCCACAGACTTTGACGGCTGGACGCCTCTTCACGCTGCAGCTCACTGGGGCCAAGAGGAAGCATGTCGCATTCTGGCCGAGCAGCTGTGCAACATGGAGGCTCGCAGCAATGGGGTGAGGCCCGGACGCACCTCTGAGTTCAGCCTGTTTCTGCCTCCATTTAATGTTTGCTTGCCTGATTCCTGCAGGGCCAGACACCATTTGATGTAGCTGATGAGAGTGTTTCAGAGCTGCTGGAAGAGTTATCCCAGAAACAAGCCAATGTGAGAATGAGTTTATTTTAATTTAATCTAATACATTTTCTTTGGGTCTAAATAAGGACTTTTTTTTCGCTCTTTCAGTGGCGTAACGAGCGGTCGATATCGGAGAGGCAGAACCAACCAGGCTTCAATGCTACAAATGCACTAAACAAGCGACGGAGGTTAATTTCATTTTTCACTGTTTGAAATCATTATTTACATTCGACGCCTTTTTAGGTTCTTGTCTGTGAACATGGTGCAATAAGATTCACTGTAATGTACCCTACATTCAAGCATGTTTTACTGTCCGTAAATGGATTTGGACAGCTTCTAATAAAACCTGCTTGCAATAAAGGAAACGGGCTGGAGTGTTTTCAGGTACTGTCGAGCTGAGGTTCCTAATTTTTACCCATTGCCTCCCTTGTTTTGCATCCAGAACGTCTGTGTGCAGGATGAGCAGTAAAGACAAGATAAACGTCCAGGATCTGTCTAAAGAAAGGGGCATTTCAGGAGGCCTGGACATGAGCGAGGAGAAGGAGAGCAGTACTGGTAAATCAGCTCGGCCCAAAGTTCTCCATCTGTTTGATCCACATCTGACTGATCGTTCTCATCCTCCTCTGTAGAAAGCTCCACCGTGTCCAGTCCAGACGCTGAGAGTGTGACCACATCTACCATCAGTCCTGCGGAGAAGGTAATAATCCAGCCACGGTTTAGACAAGGTCTTTTTTTTTAGCTAACTAGTTTCTCAAAGTGGCGACCCGGTCTTAATTTAACACAAAACCCCAAACAAAATCTTCATATTGAAAAAAACATATAAAGCGGTACTTCAAAGAGCACAGACGGATGAAAATAAAAGCATGAGAACTTTTGAATAGCAGTTTCCATCATCTTAACCTGAACCTAAAATGTTTCTTTAACTGGAGGATTTACTCAACTAAAAGTTGAAACAAAAGTCCGTAATTCATTTCAAATCTATTACAGTTAAAGTTTAAAGACCTGTAAAAGATCTGTAGAGTAATTTACCATCAAGAAGAATCCAAATAGATGACCAGGGTATAAACTTACCCCAGTAAACTGTCCCAGGGGAAGGTGGTACTTCTGGGTTCACCGTGAGTGTAGCTAGTCCCTACAAAGCGCGGTTCACTACGGCTCTACTCTCTTTTTAGGCTTTTCCATTAGTAACGTTTGGAACCGTTACTATTTTTAATACCTGCTTGCTTGCTGTCCACACGAGTCGACCCAACTGAAAACGCAACGTCAGAAGACTGTTGGTCACTAGTTGGGTAGAGGGCAGTGTCACTGGTCACAGCTTATTTTAATAACCAATATCTTCAACCGTTAAATTGTTGTACACCGGGCTTATTGTATATATGGCCACTATAGCAAGTTAGCCATAGGTAGCGTTAGCTTACCCTCACACATCATCTATCTCGTACCCTTTAGTTTGATATCGCTCCATGGCTTCCCTCTCTCATCCAGAAGGTTTCGTCTTGCCGCCCGCAGCCTCTCATGCTCTCGTCTTTCACTCTGAGTCTGACAGCAGCCATAGACTGAGCAGCCGGTCCTCCATTGTTGTTGTGTTTCTGTCACTTTCTCCCAGGAGAAAGCCGAGGATGAGGAGCAAAAGGAGGAGGAAGAGGAGAAGGAGCAGGACAAGGCAAGCCGCACCGCCAGAGTCCAGCCCACTCCTCAGACCAAGGAAGCTGCTGCCGAGAACCCCAACGCTCCAAACGCAGACAAGAAACAGCAGCAACCCAAACAGTAACTCATGCCCAGCTCCACTTCTGAGTTTTCCCTTTACCAACACCTCTGCCCTCCTTTCAATGCAGTACTTAAATGTTCTGGAGTACGCAAACTGTAGATGTAATCATTTTTGTGTTCAGATTCCAGGCCGCAGACAGAGACGAAGAGTCCGAGTCCCAGAGGAAAGCTCGGTGTCGGCTGATGCGACAGTCCCGTCGCCTCACTCAGGTACTTCTTAGGAAAAATGGATACTGCCTGTTTACCACCAGATTTACTTCATGACATAAACAGTTTTTAAAGTAAACTCCCATTACTAGACAGAGGATGATGTTTTGATTAAGATGCAGTGAATCGCTGCTTTTTTCTCCTCTTTTAAGACAGACCTGTCTTATCATGATTTATAATGTATGGATCAACCAACCAATCAATCCAGATGCTCCCAGTAAAATTACAGAAACAGCTTTACTTTCATGCGTAATTTAAATAACAAGGAAAAATATAGCATGGAATTAAATAACATAGAATAACCTATTAATTCATACCATCTTTAGTCCTACAAAAAATAACAAAAGTAAAAACCACAATGAGAGATCATTTAGTTTAGTGAAGAGATTTTAGTTTTCTAACACAAATAATCAAGAGTTACCTGAAACATTTGTTCATTTTCATTTTTAGAAACGATGTTTTGTTACCTAACCATCGGGGTTTATCCTTTCACCTCTGACTTGATGTTAAACAGATAGGGGAATTATCAATTTACTCGTAGTTTTTCCCCCAGTGTCTAAAATACAGCAACCTGAGTTAAACGTTCAGTTTCTTGACTTGAAAATTATTGGAAAATCAGCCCTCTAGTAAACGTTTAGCCTTGGATATGACCAAAACATGCGGGTACAACTACAGGGGCTTCGACCTGCTGGTTTTACAAACTCGTTTTCTTTTGCTTTATTTTTGTAGCCCGTTTCATGACCTACTACCTGACTCAGAAATAGACACCGTGGCATTTTACCTTACTACATTACTTCCTTTTTCTGTTTCCATTTGCAGGAAACAACCACGCTTATCTAAATGAATCTTTTTCAGTCAGCCCTAACGTTTTCTGCCTGAAACAGTAAACACTTTTCCTCAGCATCAGTAATTTGGATCATTACCCTTGTTCTCAGGTCTTTGAGTGTTCAGATCTGTCAGATTTACTTTCATCGCTCATCTCACCTGAATCGCTCTCTGTTGGCTGATTAAATGGTCTCTTTAACTTGTCTTAGACTTGCAAATGTTTTAGAGAATTATTTAAACATTTTCTTCCCAAATATACAGTAATAAGCAAATTGTTATTAGCAGCTTATTGTCAGGAGTACAAGGACCTATTATTTTGGCCAACAGTGTAAATGATACCCTGACCCAACTGGTTAACTTTGCTTTTAAAAAAGCGGAAATATTTCTCAAATGAGCTGTTATTGTGTTTTTACAAACGCTGACACTGTTGTTGGTGTCCCTGGTAAAGGTGACGATAAAGAAAAGGCTTAAATTAAATTAATCTTTTATTGTAGCAGCTTAAACTCACACTGAAAGTTTTTGGAAATTCATTCTTTAATTTAAGCATATTTATTCAGTGCAGACAAGGCCCATGTTGAGAAATAGTTTCTGTCATTTATTATTTTACATTTTTATAAAACTTAGGTTTACTGTTACGCTCCACCAGATTTTATTTCTCTTAAAATGTCCTCCTTCTAAAAAGGCCCTGAGGGCTTTGAAATAGAAAAAGTCCCACAGCATTACAGATCCTCTACCCTACATAGCAGTGGGCATCAGGTACTTTTCCACATAATCATTAGTTTCTTTCCAGGCCCACCTGGAGAGTTTGTTCGTGAAAGACTTCCGCGTGAGATTAATCTTCTTACCGCAATAAAAAGACCGATTTATTATTTCACGGCTTTTCGGATGTCTGCCTCAGATGTTCCAGCGAGGAACTGTCAGAAGCTGCTGTCAGCCGCTAGTAACTCACGTGTCTGTGTGCAGCCAAAAGCCCACTGGGGGTTTTCTTTTCTTGTGTTGGTGACAGGGTGTGACTTTGACTGAGCTGAAAGAAGCGGAGAAGAGTGTGGGGAAAGCTGCTGATCCTCCTCCTCCTCCTCGAAACGTCCAGTCGGTGAGCCCCATCATCACCGTCACGCCTGCTGAGCGGGGTGAGTGATTATGGGAAGGTCCTCAGCTGTTTGACTAAAGAGTTCCTGGACACTTGGTTCAAAATGTGTTCAAATTACATTTTAGTATTGGTGTAAGGGACCTCTATATAATCTGAGTTTTATGGCTTTGCACTGTAAATAACATGTGCTTTAGTTATATCTAGATATATTTAATACAAGATGTTTTATCCCTCTGATTCTGGTGTTTGTGTCACAAAGCACTCTGGTAAATATGTTAAATTATATTGACTTGAGATCATCGATTAAGGTAAATTAAACCTTTCGAGCCTCAGTTGAAGCCTTAAGTGATGAAGACAACAACTGAAGGCTTAATTGGAAATACAGCTAAAGAAGATCAAAGGAGCAGGCAGTTGTAATTGTTCACTTTCTGAGCCTTCAGTCGTCAGCCGCTGAAAACCGAGGACAGTTTCAAATGAATTACAACAAATATTCATGAGTCTGGTGAATTCAGCTCCCGGTGGTTCATATTTTTTATAACATCCGATGCAGATCAGTTTTGTTATGTTTAATTTTAATGTGCTTTTCTAGTTTCTACGGCTACCAAATGATCAGATTAACAGTGAGAGGGATTTTCCGCAACTTAAAATAACTTGAAATGCACTGATCAGAATCTTGTGATCTTTGGTTTCATGGAGTTTTACCCTGCTGACACAGAGTTCAACCTAATCCTACATTATCAGAAGATATACAAACAGCATTAAACACATTTTTAGTGCCTCCTTGCTGCGAGTGGCCTTTTAGTTATTTATAATGAGAGTAGTTGCCGTGTCCAGGATTGTTCTACATTTAGCACCATCAACTCTGACCAGCTTCCCTGTCCCTGCTGAACAATAGTTTGTTCTTCATTAATCTTCATTAATAAAGAATAAAAAAAAATTTTTAAATATGGGCTGCTGGGGCTCACCTTATGTAGCTTGTTAACCAGCGATACTTAACAGGAAACTACAGCCACCTTCATGTAACAGTAAATCCGTATGTTTGCCGTTTATTATTAAAAGTTCTAACAAAGCTAAATGAGTAACAGTCAACATTATCAGATACATCAAGTAAAAATGAGAGGTGAAGTTTTAAATCTGCTGAATGTTATACAGTTTTAAAAATAATTAATTTTCTTGCGATAGGACACAAGTTCATACTGTCTCTTGTTTCCGGTTATGTAGTCTGACTTCTGTTTACTGTAAGTACCCATCTACCATTTAAATCCAAGATGTGTGAAGCACATTGTAGGTGGACTGCTGCTCTTTTGGCAAGGAAGTAATGTTTTCTCACATGCCCTAAAGGGCCATCGCTGCTGCTGTGGACAGCTTGGTGTGTCTCAGGGCAACCGCACTGTTGCTCGGTGCTTTTTGCACATCATCTTGTCTTCCTGTCATGATTTCATCACCCCGTTTAAAAACTCCACCCATGTTTGTCTGGCATGTAGGGGAACTGATCTCTTCCCCTTCTGATATATCTAACAGAACTGGAGCATAAATTAAACTGCAAACTGATGTCTAGTTTTTCAGTACTTCTTTTTTTAAGTGAATGGTTGTTTACAAGAAGTGGGCTTGATAGTATTAAAGGGGGTGGGGGGTGTCAATCAAAATCCAGAGAAAGGGCCTTGAGAAAGCCTGGAGAAAAACTGAGACGAATTTAAAAGATAGCAAGAATGTATAGCTCCACATAGCATCTGTTACATAGTTATAAGAGGTAGAGTTTAACCATAAGCTGACCACTTCCTTTGCCGCGCACCGTCTTTCAAGTGCACACTTATTCCAATCACTTCTGATCCATAAAGTCCTGTTTTGGAAAACAGCCCCTCAGGCCTTCTTGCTTCAAAATTTGAGTTCACCATTATCTTCTCTCCATCTGTGTTCGTTTCAGACAATGACCCGGCAAAGCAGGTGGAGTCAGAGGGGGATAGTCGTTTAGGAGCGAAGGACAGGAGGAGAGGGAGGAAGGAGAGACGCTCCACCGGCATTGTTCCGCCGGTTTCAGAGGTAAGAAGCCTGCAGACCTAAACTGCAGACAAGCGGCGCCTGGCCTTCAGTAAATAAATCAGTTTTTGTGGTGAAAGGAGAGGACAGCAAACCAGTTCATCTGTAAGATGATGTAACTGAACGTGTGATGTGAATCATTTAGGCAAAAGAGGGACATCTCACAGTGGAAGTTACGAGATGTTCTGCACAAATGTTGTCGTGTTTAGTACAGGGAGGGGAATCAGGAGAGGTCATAATGTTATGTACATTTATCAGACACAATCACGTGCGCCCTAATACAGTTTTATAAACAGACACCATTATTAGTTGTCCTGTGGACAGATTCTACCACCTAAGCTGTGCATATACAGGTCCTTCTCAAAATATTAGCATATTGTGATGAAGTTCATTATTTTCCATAATGTCATGATGAAAATTTAACATTCATATATTTTAGATTCATTGCACACTAACTGAAATATTTCAGGTCTTTTATTGTCTTAATACGGATGATTTTGGCATACAGCTCATGAAAACCCAAAATTCCTATCTCACAAAATTAGCATATTTCATCCGACCAATAAAAGAAAAGTGTTTTTAATACAAAAAACGTCAACCTTCAAATAATCATGTACAGTTATGCACTCAATACTTGGTCGGGAATCCTTTGGCAGAAATGACTGCTTCAATGCGGCGTGGCATGGAGGCAATCAGCCTGTGGCACTGCTGAGGTCTTATGGAGGCCCAGGATGCTTCGATAGCGGCCTTTAGCTCATCCAGAGTGTTGGGTCTTGAGTCTCTCAACGTTCTCTTCACAATATCCCACAGATTCTCTATGGGGTTCAGGTCAGGAGAGTTGGCAGGCCAATTGAGCACAGTGATACCATGGTCAGTAAACCATTTACCAGTGGTTTTGGCACTGTGAGCAGGTGCCAGGTCGTGCTGAAAAATGAAATCTTCATCTCCATAAAGCTTTTCAGCAGATGGAAGCATGAAGTGCTCCAAAATCTCCTGATAGCTAGCTGCATTGACCCTGCCCTTGATAAAACACAGTGGACCAACACCAGCAGCTGACACGGCACCCCAGACCATCACTGACTGTGGGTACTTGACACTGGACTTCTGGCATTTTGGCATTTCCTTCTCCCCAGTCTTCCTCCAGACTCTGGCACCTTGATTTCCGAATGACATGCAGAATTTGCTTTCATCCGAAAAAAGTACTTTGGACCACTGAGCAACAGTCCAGTGCTGCTTCTCTGTAGCCCAGGTCAGGCACTTCTGCCGCTGTTTCTGGTTCAAAAGTGGCTTGACCTGGGGAATGCGGCACCTGTAGCCCATTTCCTGCACACGCCTGTGCACGGTGGCTCTGGATGTTTCTACTCCAGACTCAGTCCACTGCTTCCGCAGGTCCCCCAAGGTCTGGAATCGGCCCTTCTCCACAATCTTCCTCAGGGTCCGGTCACCTCTTCTCGTTGTGCAGCGTTTTCTGCCACACTTTTTCCTTCCCACAGACTTCCCACTGAGGTGCCTTGATACAGCACTCTGGGAACAGCCTATTCATTCAGAAATGTCTTTCTGTGTCTTACCCTCTTGCTTGAGGGTGTCAATAGTGGCCTTCTGGACAGCAGTCAGGTCGGCAGTCTTACCCATGATTGGGGTTTTGAGTGATGAACCAGGCTGGGAGTTTTAAAGGCCTCAGGAATCTTTTGCAGGTGTTTAGAGTTAACTCGTTGATTCAGATGATTAGGTTCATAGCTCGTTTAGAGACCTTTTTAATGATATGCTAATTATGTGAGATAGGAATTTTGGGTTTTCATGAGCTGTATGCCAAAATCATCCGTATTAAGACAATAAAATACCTGAAATATTTCAGTTAGTGTGCAATGAATCTAAAATATATGAATGTTAAATTTTCATCATGACATTATGGAAAATAATGAACTTTATCACAATATGCTAATATTTTGAGAAGGACCTGTATCTCTGCAGCACCTCCAGAGCTTGCATGGCTGCTGCTGTGATTAATGCTCTCCTCCTCCAGCCTGTCAGCTTAGGTGGACAGTCGTGTGTTTACAGGTGTACCATACTGTTCTACTTTTTAAAAAGTGGATTGAACAGTGCTCTATGAGATGCTCAAAGTGTGGGATCTAGCTTCATAACCTAACTCTGCTTTCAACGCCTCCAGAACTTCCTCACTGACCTGCCTGCTGTGTTCCTTGGTTTTCAAGATGCTGTTTGTTCACTAATGTTCTTTAACAAACCTCCAAGGCCTTTACAGAGCAGCTGGATTTATATTCAGATTAAATTATAGAAAGGCGGACTTTGTTCATTAGGTGAACTGGTCTCCATTAGCTGCCAGGTTATTAGCGAGCCTACATGGACAGAGTTGCAAACACCATGGATGAAATATTCCCATCTTTAGAGGTAATTACTGAGAACGAAGCTGCTGCTCCATGCTGCTTGCTTCATGTTGGCATCGGCCAGAGTACACCCCGCCCATCAGATCCACATCAGTAGTGTACCTGCATGTGTTTGTACGTTGCATCAATCTGCAGATTGTAGACGTAGTGTGAAAATAGTCACTAGCAGGTAAATAATTTTACTACCAGGGTGTTTTGTTTTTATGAAATCTGTATATGTGTATTTAGTGAATACATCCCCTTGTGAAAGCTTTAAGAATTAAAAAAAGTTGAATTTGGGGTGCAACTGTGTGCTTAGGTCAGGTTAGAGGCTGAGTTTACACTCTAAATGATCTGTTTTTCAGAGGGATGATGGTGAAGCCCAACTGGAAGATACAAACAGCAACAGCACTGAGTGAGTCTTATGTTTGAGTCATATTACCAAATGTTAATGACAATAATTGACATTTTTTTAAACGCAACCAAAAGAAATTTTATTGTTTGCATTTTTTAGGATTGTTTTGTGATGCTGTTGGTTTGAAAGGAGCATTACAGTAGAGGACATTTTAAGAAATCTGAGATATATTTATTTCCAAGTAGTCAAATACAGCTGTGACTATTTGGAAAGACAAGTTAACAAGTGCAGGCCAATTGAATAAAAAACAAACGGGAGCATGTATGGGGAGAACAGAGGTGGACTGAGAATAGAACCCTGAGGGACACCACAGGTGAGGAAAGCTTTAGATCACAGCTGTCAAACTCCGGCTGTGTCTCTGCTTCAGCACTCCTGAATGAAATAATTAAGGAGAACTTGAGTGCATGAGGAAGCAGTTCATTCATTTGATTTTGAGATGTTGCAGGACACCAGCCCTGGAGGACTGGAGCAAACCAGTCTAACGGTGAAGGTCTCTTCTTTTAAGTAGGATGTAAACCATTGATGAGCAGTTCCATTAATCCCAACGCATTTGTCCAGTGGTTATATGGAGGTCAGAAACTTGTTCATCGTTTAATTCAGAAGCCTTTTGTGGCCTAAAATGGCTGGGTGCTGAACGAAAACGACTGACAAGACATCCAATGAAAAAAGTTTTTTTAAGGCCTTCAGAAAACCTGAAAACCTTTGGTTTGATAATTTTTTAAAGATTACTAGGACGTCCAACTGTTTAAAAGCTAAATATTACTATAGGGCTGACTAATGGTTAGAGATGATGGTACTATGGAAGATGTTTATAAGTTTCTTGTGTATGTGTTTCTTTTCCCAGAGGGAGAGATTTGTCTGCAGACTTCAAAACGGTAGGTGAAACTCTTCCTGTACATCCCTGAGAAACAGTCCTGAGGGCTGAGAGTAAAATACAGTCAGACACATCTGGGACAGGAATGGCAACCAGCAGGCCTCAAGGTTAAATGAGCAGAAACACCCGACAGGCTGCAACTCCGGAAAATAATTACCACACTCACTAATGGATTATCAGTCAACGTTCTGAGTTTTTAAAATTTCTCAGCTCCGTACCGCTTGTTCTGGCTCCTTCTGCGGTAGTTTATGTTAACGTTGCAGCTCTCTGACTGTTTGTCGTGTTTCCTCTCAGCTGTACATCAAGGTACTGCAGGAGAACATGACTCTGAAGGACAAGCTGCAAGATATGGAGCTGCAGCTCAGCCAGAACAAAGTGGAGCTGGAGAGGCTGCGACAGGTTTGGCAGGTTTGCTGCTTCCTCTGACCTTTGTGTCTGTGTTCGTGTCGTGATATTTCAGAATAGACCATTCAGAAATGTTTCTATTTCATGCAAGTCAACAGTGTATGAACAATAACTACTGTTTAAGTATTTAATGATTTAATGAAATATCTTCGGGTGATATTTGTGGAAAAAGACACTTTCTCTGTGTTGCAGAGTCAGGAGAGCAGCACTGAAAGACCAGCACTACTTGAGCTGGAGAGATTTGTAAGTGTACCTCAGTGGTTTATTTTAAACACCCAAAACAAAGCTAAGCTGCCATTTCCTGTCCTTCAGCCTTTAAGCTGTGGACACTTCTCTGCCTTTGCACTCCAACTCTGCCTTGTAAGGTGTGATACATTTACAAGTCTGCTGCAGAGAATGAGCGTACGTTAACAGCTCTGCAGTTTCAGTGGTGCAAGAAGCCCACGTTGTCTGAACTTGTCTTTTACAGCAGAAGCTGAAACATTTTTACCATGGCTGCTTCAGCCTCATTGCTGATCTTTCCATATTTGGTTCACAGGAAAAACTGGCCCTCCAGAGGAAAGCGGTGGAACTGGAGGATGAGCTGAAGGTACAAGCATTCAGTCTCATTCCTGCTTTTCTGCTATTTTTGGATTATTTATAGAAAATAAAGATTAGTAACAGGAGTTTCACGTTTGTACCGATCATGAATGTTAAACAGTCCCAAGTCTGTTTAACATCTTGGTTGCTTTTTCACGGTGAAATGAGGATATGACATCATCGTTTTAATGATTTAAAAGAACAATTAGGTGCACACATATAAATGTAAAGTGGATTTTTCGCTAATCCACAGGAGGTCAAAATTATACATACAGGCTCCAATATTAGAATAGAGTGGTTGAACGTCCAGGTAGAAAGAGGACAGAAGGCTACAGAAAGCGTGGTTGGTTCTTGAGCATTGAATTATTTTTGGTTTTCTTGTTTTTATTTTGTATAATTTTTATGGTTTTTTTTTTTTTCATTCTAGCCTTTATTTAATCGGGTGAGTCAGTTGAGAACCCGTTCTCATTAACACTGAGGACCTGGCCCAGATGCAGTAACAAAACAATTTAGATCATTTCAAACCACAAGAGACCAATAACAAAAAAAGGAAAAAAACAAACGATTTCGCTAAATGAAACTCTAGAAGAGACTGAAGTGCTGAGTAAATATAGCTGCATATTAAGTTATTGTTTTGTTGGTAATACATTTTATTTTCAGAGAGTGTTGGGGATGCTATAAAGGCAAAAGAATAGTGATTAGTATTATCATCTCTGTTATCAGAAACAGTATTGCAATCACATATTCCTGATGTCATGCAAAGTATTTATACTCCTGTCAGATTTAGGTTTAAAATAATCATGTGCCAGGAAATTCCCTTTGGGATACAATATCTTTTCTGCCAAGATGTCAATTCAATTCAAAAATACTTTATTAATCCCAAAGGGAAATTAAATGTTGTTATAGCTCATATTATGAAGGTTTCTTCAAAAGAACCGTTGTAGATGCTGATGGCTGTGGGCAGGAAGGATCTCCTGTAGCGCTCCGTCTTACAGCAGATCTGAAGAAGCCTCTGACTGAAGACACTCTGTTGTTGTAGGACAGTCTCATGAAGAGGATGCTCAGGGTTCTCCATAATGTTCTTCATTTTATGAAGAATCCTTCTTTCCACAATGATCTCCAGAGGTTCCAGAGGAGTCCCCAGAACAGAACCAGCCTTCTTTATCAGCTTGTTGAGTTTTTTTAAGTCCCTGGCTCTGATGCTGCTTCCCCAGCAGATGATGGCAGAAGAGATCACACTTTCCACAACAGACTTATAGAAGATATGCAGCATCTTGCTGCAAACACCAAAGGACCTAAGCTTCCTCAAGAAGTACAGTCTGCGCTGTCCCTTCTTGTAGATGGCTTCACAGTTGCATCTCCACTCCAGTCTGTTATCCAGGTGAACACCGAGGTATTTATACTCCTCCACCACCTCCACTTCTTCTCCCATAATATAAATAGTTTTTGACTTATTCCTGTTTCTCTTAAAATCTACAATCATCTCCTTTGTTTTAGTCACGTTCAACGTGAGATGATTGTTTCCACACCATGCCACAAAGGGGTCCACCACCTTCCTGTTCTCAGCTTCTTGTCCATCTCTGATCCACCCCACGACTGCAGAATCATCCGAGTATCTCTGCAGATGACAAGAGTCTGTCTTGTACTGGAAGTCTTGGTCATAATGAGCACCAGATGTTTCATACATACATTAAAAAAAATCATGTAACTAAAAGTCAAACACAGCCATCATTTTACACAAACAAAATAAAACACAGGATGAAAACCATAATTAAAAACTGAGTCATAACAGTGAGACTGTTCTGCTAAATCATTCTTTAAAAGTTGTTTAAAATAACTAAGTGGAGGTAATGAATCCACAAAGTAAAGTATTTCCTGGAGCTCATTATATACACAAGGAGCAAATATTTGGAAAGCGGACTTTCCTAACCGACCCATCAGAAGACTTTTTCTGAGGCCTGGAAACTTGGACAACCACCTTCAGACAGCTCTATCTATCTGCAGACAGCAGATAGAAGGTGGTAACTTCCCCAGGAGCGGCCCTGTCAGAGTAACGACTTGAATCTGACAGTCTGTAGAGGGAGCTAAAGATTACGGTGATGGCTAAAAGGCCTTCCAACCACAAGGATTTAGAGCTTATCATCAAAGATAAATCATCAAAATACAAGTGAAAGCATGCAAAAAGTTGGTCTGCAATTATAGCAAGAGTTTTAATTCTTTAATAACAGTAAACCTTCCTATCTGACAAAAAAACCTGCATATTAAATGTAAATCTGCCAGGAGTATGAATACTTTTAGGCCTTACTGTAAATGTGAACCACAGAACTAGATGATGGCTGAATTATTATGTAGAGGACAAGACTACCAAACTGCCCTAGTCATACCTTTTAAATGAAGAGAAATGATCCTGTAACAGCGGCGTTTCTGTGTGTGTGTGTGTGTGTGTGTGTGTGTGTGTGTGTGTGTGTGTGTGTAGGTTCTGGGGGACCTCAAAGCAGACAACCAAAGGCTTAAAGACGAGAACGCTGCTCTCATTCGGGTCATCAGCAAACTCTCCAGATGAACCGCAAATATCATAGACAGAAAAAAAGTATTACCCAACTCATCTGTTGCCCAAACTCGGAGTAAGGAAACCAGTAAGGGAGACCCAGCCTGGAACTGCAGATGTCTGGTTCAACGCCCACCAATGTGTGGGCCTTCATGTTTTGGCAGATCTACTGTTTAACAAGCTGAACTGCACCTCCTGTGGACCAACAGGATGTTCACATCTACTTTTATATTAGGTTTTTATTGCATTTTTTACCTACAATGTTTTTTGCTTTGCTTCAGTGATCCTTTGTATGAAATCTGTATTCAGAGACTTAAAGCCATGCACAGCGATAGCTCACAGTAAGGGAGTGTGTCGCAAGCCAGACGTAACTTTGCCAAAAGGGAAAGAAAAATAATCCCAGTTTTGCACATCTGTTAGATAAAAAGTGGGCAGTGTTGTTTCTCAGGATGAGTCTTTTGTTCAATGCTTACCGTTTTTAGTCGGCTGCTGTGCCAGTGGACCAAAACCCTGCATGTTTGCCTTTCCCTGCTCCTCTGTGTGCATTTCACATGTTTATATTGCAGCCGCCTGTGGGGTACATTGGTGTAAAGGCAGTGTTAAAATACTGCTGTGTTACAGACTGAGTGTTTGGGTGCTAACAGAGACATTGTGAGGCAAAGCTCAGGTTCAGATACTTCAAATAATGTTACAGTTCAGATCCCTTTCTGGAGGTCGAATCTGACCTCTGTACTGTGTGTTTTGTTGTTTTGCGACGTTGTCTGGACGCTTCTTCTTAGTATTCACCCTGTGACGGACAGCTGTTGTTCAACAGACAGGCCAGATGGGTCATCCTTTGAATGTTTACTTCCTTACGAGACAGAAATGCATGTCAAATTGTATTTTGAAGCTGTGCCTTTGGATATACATTTGTAAGTAATATTTCTATTTTGCTTTGGCATTGTACAAGGTTGAGTATAAAATACAACGTGGGCATAAACAGTTATGGATGTGTGGCTTCTTACTATTCGACTTTAACAAAAAATATTAAAGTAGGACCTATACTGCAAAATAATTTGTGCGATTACAACATCATTCCAACAGAGGGCGCTCATGCACCAGGCCTGATTTTCTTGATTCCACTTTTTTTTTTTTTCATTCAAAAAAGGTTCCTGTTTCCTCTTTTTAGTATCATAATGTGTTGTTTTTTTCTGTCTACATGTGTTTTCCAGCAAGGTTCTAGTATCTAGCGCCGCAGAAAAAAAAAAAGAAAAACGGCAAAAACATTTCAAAACTTTATGTAATAATATTCAAAATATACAGCACTAACATAAGCAGGAGGCACAATGCGACTGCTATCAACACAATAAATTCATGTCTAAAGTTTGTAGTCATTTTAGCGTTATTCTACACAGAAGGAACTGACCCCTTAATCAAATAAAGTCTTTCGACAAAAGCTTCGTGATAGTGGTGGAGGTTGCTGATGGCACTAACATTTCCGTGAAAAATAACATTGAAACAGGCACTTTAAAGAGGTTCTGATGCTGGGGGACCGTGTAATGTGTGGGTTAATACACCCAACAACCGAACAGAATGTATCCTCTTTCAGCGTAGGCATACTTGAGCTACAAAACCGCAGCGACAAATAAATATGGCGGATATGCGAAATTGCTCAACCATGATCGTATTTACTTATTTAGCTGTTCCGCAGCAAATACTGTGACGTAACAGCTGGAAAAACGTCAACCCCCAACAAAATATAAAGATATCTCCGCAGCACCTGGAGAGACTAAAATCAACTTTTCGGCTCTCCTACAGACTCTAAGTACACAACAAAATATATTCAAAGGCTAAAAAAGTGGGTTTATCATTCAAAACAGACACAGTCACATACATAATGTCCTGTTACCGGTAATAATGTGTATAACTTCACAGGATGCTCAACATTCCTCATTTTAACGCTTGTAAGACTGCGCTTTTAGTAAGTGTCATAATAATTATGACTTTATTCTCGTACTAAAAAAAAAATCTTAGTCTGGCAATATTACTCTGTCGTAATTAAGAGGGAAGGACGATTATGTTCTGTTCATACATTATTCAAGCCTGGGTCCTGGGTCCTCTCTCATGGTCTCTTCAGCTCACCAACAGGTTTTCTGCACGATTTAGGGTCTGATGGCTTTTGAAGATAATTTCTGTGATTATTTGGCCACTTGTTTTCAATCCAGATTTTGATTAAACATTTCTGGAATTTCAAAGAGTTCCTGATACCATGCTGTTTGTCAAGGAAAAAGAAACAGACCCACAGCATCACAGATTCTCCACCATACTTTACAGTGGGCATGGGGTCCACCTGTTTAATTTTTTCATACAGAAAACCCCTTAAGTTTCTTTCCAAAACGCTTACTATTAGCCTCATCAGGCCAAAGCACATGATTCCAGTTGAAGTATCTCTGAATTATAAAATCATAGTGATCTTCAGTAGCAAATATTTTACATTGAATCCAAAACTATCTCCAAATGTATGCAAAAAATTGTGTAGGGTCCCGGTAGAGTTCAACAAACTCCATGTTTATGTTTGGGAGTGGTGGCCTGGTGGTTAGAGCAGGAGGTTTGCGTTTCAGAGGGGACACAAGGGACCGGGTTCGTATCCATTGCCACTCTGGGTCCCTGAGCAAGACCCTTAGCCCAAGAATGCTCCCCGGGCGCCGCACAACGGCGGGCCACTGCTCCCTATAAGGGATGGGTTAAATGCAGAGGGTCTAATTTCCCCTTGGGGATCAATAAAGTATCAAATTTTTTTTTTGGATGGTAGGACAGAAACAATAGGAGTTTCCCAAACTGTTACTGTGGTGTTCCAGAGATGCCCAAGAACCCTTGGAAATTTCTTTGTATCCCTCCTTTACCAACAATTTGGGTCCTTGATGAGCCTAGTAGCCAGTAGTTAAAATAAATGGGCTTGTGTCATGTTATATTTATACTGTAGCAAATCAGAACATTGTGGATTATAAATCAGAGGTTAAAAAGTATCATTTTACAAATGTGTTCAACTTATTTTAAGGTATTTGTTAAAGGTGCCGGTAACAGTGCCTCCAGGGATTGTGTCAACAATTATTGAACAAGTGTGCCAGTGCTCAGCTCCACAAAGATAACTGCTTCCTTTTAAAACATTGATGCTGAATCTTTAGACTGTTTGATAAAACTTTTAACTTCTCTGGTAATCTCACGCTGCAATATTACTTCCCTGCAAAACACTGCATCAGAGACCAAGTTGAGCAAAATCTTTATTGACCAACAAGAGCAACCACGAATGATGATATAATATACAACCCCACCAGCATGCCAGCGTTTTCATAGAAACTGTACAATGTGAAGGAATGTATGGTGCAGGAATACATAGCAATATGAAGAAAGTGTTTTGCATCCAGATGTTCTGGTACAGTACGAGTTAATTTCATTTAACATTATTAGTTAGTTTAGTGTCACCTGATATTGTGTTCTGGGTGGGTCGCTCATGTTAAAAGGCTCGAGGCCCCGTCAGTCAGCAGGTTGAGACCAGACACCGCCGAGGTCTCCGGCAGTGGCGGCGGCAGCAGCAGACGGTGCCTGGCTCAGCCTCCTCCACACCTCCTCTTAACAATCTGAATGAGCAATGTAGTGGGAATGGTGCACAATAAGGCAAAAGGGAACAACAACAAAAACAAAATAACATAATGTTAATTTTCCTACACATGACTGTAGTTTGGTACTAAGGCCTCATGGCTGGGAGAAGCAAGAGTGCCAAAACTGGATTAACGTTTTTTTCCCCAATGCAGTCGGAACATACAGGAATTAATTAAGAACGGTTGGGGGGGGGGGGGGGGCAGTGGGCTTGTGCAGAGCTGCATACCAGTAACCTGTTCAACAATCTCTACTACTGCAGGGCAACAGATGGTAGTGAAACGAAGCCCTTCAGAAACAGACCAACTGTTAAAACAGTGCTGCTCATACACTGAAGACACATTGATAAGCTTAAACATAAGGCAGCTACTTTTATACTCGACACTCACTTGTTGACTTTGGCCCCAACCCCCTGGATACGGGGGGGGAGGAGGGGTGAATACATTTAGCGAAGGTGCTACAGAGCAGCTCCGATCGAACTGTTGTTACAAGGCAGGTATCGGTTCTTGTATCAAAAGACACCAAGCAAAGGAATGCTACTGGGAGGGAGGGAAGGGTGGATGCGGTGGGGTTAGCTATGAACACAACAGCTGGTTAACATGTGAATACAGTCACATTACACAACCATTGATACAATTAGATATAAAAAAAAAAAGGCAAACAAAAGTTGATTGTACAGTTGCTTGTCCACATGTACTTCATACTGAAAGAGGAAGACACCATTCTGGGGGCGGGGTGGAAGGCAGGGGGACGGTTAATCTCTTCAAGCAGCTAAAATCAGGAGGACCAGAACTGGGTGTGAGGAGGCTTGGTGCTACATAGCAGGTCTGTGAACAAAGGAGGGTCATGTGCAACCAATGAGACGTCTTGGAGGTAGTGATGAAATGGACGGATAGCAGGGTGCGTTTGTTAAGACATTCAGGCCAGAACTAAGGCATGAGAGCATGAAACGCAAAGTAAAAACCAAAAAGGCAGAAATGGTGGACACAGGATGAGGAAAGGAGGAGGGTGGGGGTGGAGGGATCCACCCCATCACACACTCCCCCCAAACACAAAGGCCTCTTTTTAATCGTTCCAGTCTTTCTTGATGTTGAGGTTCCACTCCCAGGACAAGTGATCGTGCTTATCGTCGTCAGTAAACTTGGATTTGATGACGTAGTTGCCACGGGCCAGCATGCCTTTAGGAGCCTCCTCCATCGTGGTCAGGAAGTCGTATTCAGTCGGGCGAGGCCCATAGCTGCCCACCATGTAGTCCGTTTTATCAACTGTCAAGAAAACAGAAAATGCCTTTAGCAGTTTGTCTTCATGTGTATTACATCTGTCTCTGGTATGGCTGTGGGAGTAAAAGACACATTTTGCTTATTCTGTTTTATGTTTTGTTCTCTTTGTCATTGTTGTTTCCTTTGGGGTTTAATATCGACGTGCTTTACGCACCTGAGCCACAGCTACAGACGATGGTGGGTCTGATATTCATCTTTAGGAAATTCTCCAGAGACTTCTCGTTTACCTCAAGCTGAGATCTCAAGCTTAATTTTATCAGTGTTTATCAGTGTTTCAGTCTATAAGTGTCCCCAGAGAACGAGATCCTGAGCTTGTTTGCTGCATGATGTTTTTCATAATCTCAAGATACTGACATCCCAAGCTCATCTTATGTCTGGATAATGTTGTGATAATGGTTTAATTTGCCTTACTTTTGAGGCGTCGGAGCTTAAATTCATGAGATAATGGGTTCATTCAGTATTATCAGAGCAAAACTGAACAATAAAACCCAGTCTAACAAAACTTGCAATGCATTTAACCTGTTTATTAAAAAATGTTTTAGTATTCAAAATGTTGATAGGCAACAAATGATTACAAGACAGTGACATCTAAATAAATCTTTGCAGAAATAGTTATGTAGTAACCCATGTTGTTGGCTGGTTATTATGTTACTGGTTTAACAAAACATTTATTGGTAATAAAACTTTTTTGCATATTTTGTGCATTTTGCTCATCCAGAAAAGGTTTAGTGGATGGTATAGCCTTCATGTTCATTCATCCAGGATATTGTTGGGTACCACAGCCATAGATACAACATGAAAGATGCAGTACAAACTTTTCTGGAACTTTCAAAATAAATTGCATTTAACCTACTTCCAACATTTGAAAAAGGGGGGTGGGGGGGTAGCAGCGGACTTCCCATGATGCCACTGGCTGTATAAAAACACCCCTTTTCTAATGGTCATTTCTCTACCACCCGGACTCCGTGCGAGGCTGGCCGGGGAGGCAGCGCGCTAATGTCTCTTTGCTGGCAAACAGACATAAACTCTTCACACTGGATCCAAGGGTGTCATAAGATCACGCGATCTTATGCACTGAGTTAAGTACGAGTGAATCACTGTTTGTGTATCCGGTATTCATTCATAAAAAGGGGAAATTAAGGTATAAGCATTTTGTTTGACTTTCTCTCCGAGGCTTGCAGAAGCAAACTGTGTTCCAGAGAAGTCCCTGTAGAGACGCTGTCTCTACGAAGCCGAGTGGAGCGGTTTTCCCAGTCTGAGAGGAGGACAACAGGAGCCGCATCACCGTGGTAACGTGCAGCTTGGTCGGCCCGACAGAGTGGCCGCCCAGCCACTGCTCTGGAGGGAAGCTAACCATTTTGTTCGTAGAGCTTTCTTCAAACGTCGTCGCCCGGACAACTTCTCCTCAACACGTTTCAAACGAGGTTAGAGTTCAGGCAGAGAGATTTAGGGTGAAATGATCTGAACGTTTTTCATTTTATAAAGTTTGGTTTTGTTTGTGTTGAACTCAGCTATCTTGGTGCTAGCAGAATATCTGCTCACCACGTGCTCAGTTTTGTGTTTTTAAAGTTAAGACAAACTTTATTTAAAGGGTGATTTTAAACAGAAGATTGATCATAACGCGCCGTCCGCGCTTATGCATTTTAACCCTTTTATTGACGGTATTTTTAAAGGTGTGTGTTTGATTCTGATGCTAAATAATATTTACCCAGAAAGGTTGTTAGTTTTCAATCCAGTATATAATATTTCCCTAACATTATTTTACTAAACTTGATAACTAAGTAAACACCATTAAGCCCCATTTCTCCAGAAAGATTTGTCTCTTTTCCAAAATATTTCCTTAAATATTTTACCACTTCCTTAATATTTCTTTGAATATTATTTTAATAAATAAAGGCAGCTAATGAGACACCGTTGAGAATTAGTCATCCAGAAGGTTGGTTTTATTCAGCAAACCATTATTTAAAACATTATTTGATTAAAATAATATTTTATCTGATCTTGCATTGATTGGTTGTCTAAACATTTGCTGATTATTGTCTAAGTTGGTTCCAAGACTAACTTAACTTCACTTCCAGATTCTTCAAGATAATCCTTGATTCTCAAACATAAACATTGTATGGTAATGTTGCATCACTCTTTTGGTCATGGTTTCAACCATCTTTAATCAACTAGTTTATATTGTACATAGCCCATTAGTCTTCATTATTCTTTAATTCTGCTTGGTAGTTTAGTTGGATTGTTTTAGCATAGTAAAGAGTTTGTTGATTGAAATATGTTTGACTTTGAGTTGACTTATTTTTGTATTCAGATTCATAGTCACAACAATATGTATGATCTCTCCTTATTATGGCTTTAAGAGAACATTTGAAAATTATCTGTTGTACAAATTTGAATAATGTAATACTGGCAAAATCTTATAGTGTTGGCTCAAGAACTACTGTTATTGGCTTTATTACACTTAAAATGACCAAAACTATTACCTCGCTGTTCATTATTACATTACTGATTGATACATGTTGTTCTCTGCTTTCATGTCTTATGTATAATACATTTACATTGTTTTCCATTTATTTTTTATAAAGTCTGATTTCTATATTCTGCAAATCTGAACCCCGTTTCTACGGAAACCCAGTAGTGTTAGAACTTCCTGTCCATTTTATCATTGCTGGATGTGTTCAAGTGTAAGATCTTTGTCAAACACCCAGCGGCTGTCAAGTTTCCATGGCAACCTTCAGTACAGCATTGCATCAAATTTAGAAGCTAAAATTTCAAAGAAACTGTGTTCATAAAACTTTCAGGGAAACTGTAATTATAAGGAGTTCTTGTCCATGTCTGCTTCACATGTCTTCCCAGTTTAAACATGTCTCAAGTTAAAATAAATGTTCTATTTGACAACTAAAAGCACGCCACCTACTGGAATAAATTATATTGCAACTGTGCTGTATTTTAAACAGGGTTCTCCCACATTTTCCAGTCAAAATTCCAACGAATTCCAGACTTTAATTCCAGATTTCTCTGTTTCTGAACTCTGGATTTGAATATTGAATCATGCTGGAATCAGAGCAGACAAAAATAATGCCCCATATTCAGAATGTTGATTAGAAGATATGTTTTTTAGGTTAATAATTAACAACAAAGGCATATTGTGGTTATTATGGTATATTATGCACATTGTAGCACTAAGCTTTTTACAGCTGAGTATTTTATTGGAAAGGTGATCAGTGTTATTCATCTCAGTTCTGACTGGTTTCATTGGTGTAGGTTTAAACAGTAACCTTTAATTTTGTCCCTTAAAAGTAGAGCAGAACTGGGACCAACAGTTACTTTAAGGCAGGGTGCCCAAGTTCAATCCTGAAGAGCTGCTATCCTGTAACTTTTCAATTAAAAAATACTTTATTAATCCCAAAGGGAAATTAAATGTTGTTGTAGCTCATATTATGAAGGTTTCCTAAAAGAACCGTTGTAGATGCTGATGGTTGTGGGCAGGAAGGATCTCCTGTAGCGCTCCGTCTTACAGCAGATCTGAAGAAGCCTCTGACTGAAGACACTCTGTTGTTGTAGGACAGTCTCATGAAGATGATGCTCAGGGTTCTCCATAATGTTCTTCATTTATGAAGAATCTTTCTTTGCACAATGATCTCCAGAGGTTCCAGAGGAGTCCCCAGAACAGAACCAGCCTTTTTCATCAGCATGTTGAGCTTTTTTAAGTCCCTGGCTCTGATGCTGCTTCCCCAGCAGATGATGGTAGAAGAGATCACACTTTCCACAACAGACTTATAGAGGATATGCAGCATCTTGCTGCAAACACCAAAGGTCCTAAGCTTCCTCAAGAAGTACAATTTACTCTGTCCCTTCTTGTAGATGGCTTCACAGTTGCATCTCCACTCCAGTCTGTTGTCCAGGTGAACACCGAGGTATTTATACTCCTCCACCACCTCCACTTCTTCTCCCATGATAGAAATAGTTTTTGACTTATTCCTGTTTCTCTTAAAATCTACAATCATCCCCTTTGTTTTAGTCACGTTCAAAATGAGATGATTGTTTCCACACCATGCCACAAAGTGGTCCACCACCTTCCTGTACTCAGCTTCTTGTCCATCTCTGATCCACCCCACGACTGCAGAATCATCCGAGTATTTCTGCAGATGACAGGAGTCTGTCTTGTACTGGAAGTCTGAGGTGTACAGAGTGAAAAGGAATGGTGAGAGTACAGTTCCCTGTGGTGCTCCTGTGCTGCTGACTACCTGGTTAGACTCACAACCCTTCAGTCTCACAAACTGTGGTCTGTCAGGTAGTCTTTGATCCAGGAGATTGTTGAGGCCTACACTTGAGTCTTCTGGAGATTCTGACAAAGCAAATCAGGTTGGATTGTATTAAATGCACTGGAGAAATCAAAGAACATTATCCTCACAGTGCTACTGGCTTTTTCCAGATGACAGTGGGTTTGTTGAAGCAGGTGTATGATGGCATCTCCAACTCCAACTCCACAGTGATAAGCAAACTGAAGGGGGTCCTGATGGTTTACTGTTTGCTTACTCAGGTGGGCCAACAGGAGTTTCTCTAGGACCTTCATGATGTGAGATGTCAGGGCAACAGGTCTATAGTCATTGAGGACTGATGGGTGAGTTTTCCTTGGTACCGGAACAAGACAGGAGGTCTTCCACAACACCAGAACCTTCATCTGGGTCAGGCTAAGGTTGAAGAGGTGCTGCAGAATCCCACAGAGCTGCTCTGCACAGGCCTTCAGGACTCTTGGGCTGACATGATCTGGACCTGCAATATTTTTTCGGTTCAGTCTCGCCAGTTGCATCTTCACCTGACTTCTTGAGACACACAGGTGGAAGGGGGAGGCAAAGGAAGCATCAGCATCTTCTGATTTGGTTGAAGGCAAACATGTAGAAGCAGAAGGGTCCAAAGCTGAGATGGAAGATAAAACATTTGAGGTGTGACAGGAAAGCTGTGGGTCAAAGGAGGGTGGGATGTCTGTTTGACTGTGAGCAGGAGAGAAGGATGCTGAGCTGCGTCCCTTCTCCAGCACACCTGAACCAAACAGGTGGCTCATTACCAGGCCTCTGCAGGGCTGAATGACACATTGATGATGGAGTTCAGCCTTTTGATTCAGGTGTTTTGGAGAAGGCGAGCATCTAAACATATGCAGGAGAGTAGCTCTGGAGGACTGGACTTGGGCACCCCTGCTTTAAGGCTTTTCTTTTTTTAGCCTGGATGCTCTGTAGGAAATCTCCTTTAAATAAACACTCGCAGACCAACTGACCGCTGTTGAGCACTTCTTTAGTTTACCCACAGGTGGTGAAAAAGCCAAAAGGCCTTTGAAGAGACGCAGAGCTCTGGATGAGCCTCTCTGAGGGTCAAGGCTGCAGGGAGTCCTCACAAATGTTTGCTTTTGATAGTGCCTGCTGAGCTTCAGAGACAGCAGAACAATGTCTGTGGACGATCACTTAAAAAAAAAAAAAAAAAAACATCAGAGGTTGTTGACTCACTTTTCATTCCTTTCCTGAACGTCTGCTGCACATACTTCAGACCGGAAACAATCTCCTTGTTCACCTGAGGACACAAACATTAACTCAGATATTTGGCAAAGTGACGATGTCTAATTAAATGTTTGGTCATATTTTTATTTTGTTTCCTTCTACAAAGTGAATCGTCTCTTGATTACTCAAAGGTTAGTGTGCACACATACATAAAATGAGCTGAAATGGATGGAAAACCACACAGTAAAATGATTGTCTCCATTTCTCCCCAAAGTTCAAACCTGTTCTACTGTCAGGGATGTCACCATGGTAACGACATTAGAAAGTCTCAGTACCAAACAAAGTAGATTCTGTGTCTTTGAGGCATTACTGTACAATGTTGAGGATATTACCCTATTGCTACTATACAACTATGTCTGATGTTGGCAGGGAAAGATCCCTCTGTAAAAACACTGACGTAAGCTCTTACCTTAAAGCTGATTTTTATTTTGTATTCTACTCCCTCCTTTAGCACAAAGGCCTGCTTCTTAAAGGCTTCTAGGTCTCCTGTAAGAAAGGTTGGGTCATCATGAGAATCCAGGACAGAAGTCACAGAGCAAATGTCCTGATGTTTATGGCTTTCACAAGCCAACATGAGTTTTTTTCTATAATTCCAAAAAGAAAAAATAATAATAAAAATGTCTACGTCATACTAAACACTACAGGGTTTTATAATTTGGCTAACCCTAACCTCTAAACCAACATCATCATTTTCACCCATGGGGACCAGGCTTTGTTCCCCACAAGGAGCAGGGGGTCCTCACAAAGTTGTGCATTTTCAGAAAACGGGCCTCATCGTGTAACAGAAAAACACACAGCTCTCTGCTGCAGATTCATAACAATTTACAACTTTCTTTTGATCTGGTCTCTTTTAGCTTCACTGTCACAGATTGGGGAAAATATGTTGATAAACATTTTAGTGGCATTTCTTTCATGAATGCCATTCTCAACAATAAAAGTCTTATTTTTAGAAAAAACATTAAGGTTGACTATTTATCTTCACATAAGAAACCTGGATTTTGTTTTGGGGAAGTTCTCTGTGCCAGAAATGAGCAGCAACACTGATTCTGATCACCTTGGTGTTTTTATTTCTCTCTTAATGCCATTATAAACTTCAGTCTTCGCAATACATAAAATGTTTGTGTATTTTCTGAATTTCTAACCTCTGAAAATCTCAGCTTTGAAAATTAAAGTTGCTTTTTTTCCAGGAAAAAAAACAACAGAAAAGTTATTGTTTGTTTCACCCTAAATCTAAATTTGAATTGTTTTGGGGGCTTCAATGTAAACCATGAATCAAAATCCCAGCAACAATAATCTTGATCACGTTTTCATGTTTGTGCCAAGTTGTTAAAAAGTCCTTACAATAAAGAACAGTGTTTTACCCCATTCAATATCTGCAAATAGATTTACAGTCAAAGTAAATATCTTCACTAAGTGGAAGTAAAATTGCTATGGCAGCATACTCTAAACGCGTTTTAAACTGGAGTCATCTGCACAAATCAATGCTGAAGGGACACAGACTGATCTGCTTAGTTTAAAAAGGTATAATGAATTTTTGTGAGGGGATCAAAAATGAAAACACTAAAAATGTCAAGGAACCCAGGAAGGCAATAAGAGAAGTTTCTGTTTCATTTCAGAATCAGAAGAGAAAGAACCCAATGGGAATTTGGGCCAGAAATTAAACAAGTACTGATGCCCCAATTAACCAGAAGGGAGTTTTTACTATAGATGATCCCATCAGGCTGGTTTTCTTAGAGCTCTAAGCTGCAGATTCTGACTTTCTAAGTGCAATGAACAGTTATTAGTGGAAAATTTGTTTTATTTCAACAATTAAATGTAAAAACTCAGCAAACTACAACCGCTAACTTACATTATGCTTCTGCAGAATCTCTCCCTTGAGGCCTACCTTAATTAAACTCTCATATGGAGTGTGTGTACCTTGTTGCAGACACACACAAATAAATATGAATCTAATACAGGTCCTTCTCAAAATATTAGCATATTGTGATAAAGTTCATTATTTTCTATAATGTAATGATGAAAATTTAACATTCATATATTTTAGATTCATTGCACACTAACTGAAATATTTCAGGTCTTTTATTGTCTTAATACGGATGATTTTGGCATACAGCTCATGAAAACCCAAAATTCCTATCTCACAAAATTAGCATATTTCATCCGACCAATAAAAGAAAAGTGTTTTTAATACAAAAAACGTCCACCTTCAAATAATCATGTACAGTTATGCACTCAATACTTGGTCGGGAATCCTTTGGCAGAAATGACTGCTTCAATGCGGCGTGGCATGGAGGCAATCAGCCTGTGGCACTGCTGAGGTCTTATGGAGGCCCAGGATGCTTCAATAGCGGCCTTTAGCTCATCCAGAGTGTTGGGTCTTGAGTCTCTCAACGTTCTCTTCACAATATCCCACAGATTCTCTATGGGGTTCAGGTCAGGAGAGTTGGCAGGCCAATTGAGCACAGTGATACCATGGTCAGTAAACCATTTATCAGTGGTTTTGGCACTGTGAGCAGGTGCCAGGTCGTGCTGAAAAATGAAATCTTCATCTCCATAAAGCTTTTCAGCAGATGGAAGCATGAAGTGCTCCAAAATCTCCTGATAGCTAGCTGCATTGATCCTGCCCTTGATAAAACACAGTGGACCAACACCAGCAGCTGACACGGCACCCCAGACCATCACTGACTGTGGGTACTTGACACTGGACTTCTGGCATTTTGGCATTTCCTTCTCCCCAGTCTTCCTCCAGACTCTGGCACCTTGATTTCCGAATGACATGCAGAATTTGCTTTCATCCGAAAAAAGTACTTTGGACCACTGAGCAACAGTCCAGTGCTGCTTCTCTGTAGCCCAGGTCAGGCGCTTCTGCCGCTGTTTCTGGTTCAAAAGTGGCTTGACCTGGGGAATGCGGCACCTGTAGCCCATTTCCTGCACACGCCTGTGCACGGTGGCTCTGGATGTTTCTACTCCAGACTCAGTCCACTGCTTCCGCAGGTCCCCCAAGGTCTGGAATCGGCCCTTCTCCACAATCTTCCTCAGGGTCCGGTCACCTCTTCTCGTTGTGCAGCGTTTTCTGCCACACTTTTTCCTTCCCACAGACTTCCCACTGAGGTGCCTTGATACAGCACTCTGGGAACAGCCTATTCGTTCAGAAATTTCTTTCTGTGTCTTTCCCTCTTGCTTGAGGGTGTCAATAGTGGCCTTCTGGACAGCAGTCAGGTCGGCAGTCTTACCCATGATTGGGGTTTTGAGTGATGAACCAGGCTGGGAGTTTTAAAGGCCTCAGGAATCTTTTGCAGGTGTTTAGAGTTAACTCGTTGATTCAGATGATTAGGTTCATAGCTCGTTTAGAGACCCTTTTAATGATATGCTAATTTTGTGAGATAGGAATTTTGGGTTTTTATGAGCTGTATGCCAAAATCATCCGTATTAAGACAATAAAAGACCTGAAATATTTCAGTTAGTGTGCAATGAATCTAAAATATATGATCTCAGACTGCTGATTTAAACTGAGTTTACAGCATCTCTAGCTGCCATTACTTTATATACTTTATAAATATCACGAGTCTGCTTTAACTCATCATAATCAATGACTAAGTTAATACAACTCATCCTCAGCAGATTCTTACTGCGTCTTCACAAACAAGACAGTTCAAATTTTTTAATGGACATAAACCCTAGAAATAAAATTCATTTTGTTAAGACAATTGTTTGTAAAGAGGAGTTAAAGTACATTATTCATACATCTTGTTCAGTATATCAAATGTAAATGTAGCCCACCGTTTACTGCTTTCTGTTGTGCAGTGCTACAAGAGCACACAATGGGGAGAAAAATTAAGCTGTAATTTGTTTTGCCAAATTTTTGCATCCCAACGTCGTAAAATATTTGGCATTAGGACATTTCCTACCTTGAACAGAATACATATGCGGATCTTCTCAAGTTAAGCATATCAGAATTACCTTTGGTCTTAAGTGGCCCTAAGATTCAGTGGAAATATTGAAAATCTGACACGAAGTCAGCATTGTTTCTATTATATCTAGAGCAGGCTGTCATAATTAGATAAAACTTTCATAAAGCTTCGGTGATGCAGAGAACAGCGGACACAGTACAGAACGTTCTGGACTGATTTAAATCGTGGCCAGCTGGAGACCTTCCACTGGGAATGAATGACTTCAACTCTGTAAAATAAGTTTATGAGCACTTGGAAGTTGGACTCAGAACAAGGAGATGTGTGGGGATGTGTTGGAAGTATTGTTGCTATTACACAAGAGCTTAACTTCAAATGTTTGGCTGCATTTGGACCTCTAGTAGTCTTCTGAATGGACATTTTCATGCAGGAAAAAAAAAACATTGTGTAATTTGGTTGATAAATGGGACTCACCTTGCAGGTCCAGGACCAGAGGATTCGGTGCGCTTTCACAGACCAGTGCCATACGGGTCACCTGGACATTGGGAGCATGTGGATCTGTATGAGATTAAAAAAAAAAAACAGACAAACATATTTTCTGATGAAAACTACACTGACAAAGGCCTTTTCCAGATATAACTATTTTTTTCGGGCAATGCTAATGAAACAAACATTGGTCATGCTTTACTGGGAGAGACATGGCGGACTGGGATGGCTGCAGTTATGGTCACACATATTAGGTCATTTCTATCCACCATCACACTGCTACAGTAGAGAATTACACATTTCACTACACTTTCTTTAAATATAGGACTTAATTTACAGATTAATAAAGAACTGTCTTGGTTTAGAATTGGTTTTACAAAACATGGCACTGCATTATAAAAGGTGTGCACATGTTAATTTACCTTGTCATGTGTGTACTTTTTGATTTAATCCTTTGTGTTTTTTGAGTTACTTCAGTGGCAGCTGCTTCATTCCTGTGGCTGAACAAAGAGGTGGAAAAGGGGGGGACCAAGCCAATGTGGAGACCTGCAAATTGGTTCATATCACAACTCAGGACCATCGGGGAGAAATGGGACTTGCTTGTGTTAGTTTTAGTTAGGGTTTTATGTGTTTGATCCTTCTTTAGTCTGTGTAGACTGATCAGCCAACTATAAGTTCCCCTTCTGTTTCAGTCAGGGAGGTCGGTTTTAGTACTTAGTTTGTTTTCCTAGGTTAAATAAAAGACCCTTTTTTTGCACTTTAACCTGTACCTGACTGTCTTTTACTGCTTGACCCGCCACACAGACATAAAATGTTTGAAATCAACATTTCCAGAGTCAATCAGAGCCTACAGCATATGTTTTTATAGTCAACTCTTCTAACAGATGCAGCGCTGCTCGAACTCGTACTTCCCATAACAAAAACAACTTCAACTAGACACTAGTGTGCAACAGAGAAATTAGACTGGTTGTCATCTTGAAAACATGGGTCGCTCTAAGGAGCGAATTCCATCGCGGTGCCCTGATAGGATGCCCCGTGTGCACAGAGTCCAGTCATGAAATTTTCTCGCTACTAGACATTCCACAATGAAGTGTAAGTTGTATTATAAACAAAGTGGAAGTGACTGGGAGCAACAGCAACTCCGTCACAAAGAGGTAGGCCATTTAAAATCCCACAGTCCTGTCAGCAAATGCTGTGGCTCATAGTGCACAGAGATCATCAACTTTCTGCAGAGTCAATCCCTACGGACCTCCAAACTTCATGT